>NW_027098761.1:610000-3010000 GCF_037042795.1 Molothrus aeneus
TTTAATCCTTGTGTTTTTGTTCAGATAGACACATAAAGACAGGATTTGCCATATTGTACCTGTCTATCAATTACTTTTCCTGACACAGTCTGGTTAATATAAAACATTATTATGTAAAATGATCATTTCCTCAATAGTGGCCCTAGATTTTGACTGGCAACAGTACAACCATCAGCTTTTTCTTGCATTCTAGGAGTGACTATTACACATTATTTTTTAAAATATTCCACTGTCAGAAGACCTGCAGTCTGAGCTGACTCATGGTATGGACAAGGACAGAGTGGAAGAATAGTTCAGCTGTAATTCCTGTTTAAAATTACCAAAAATCAGTTAATTGCACAGTCAAACTTCCTAAAACTTCCTTCTGCTTCCTTAGAAGAGTCTAATTAGAAATCAGACACAGGGTTATATTGTCTCCCAGAGGTTTTTGAGCCTCTAATACCACTTTAGCCAATTTTTAACAGGGTCTTGTTTAATAAGTGCATTTGTTGGATTGTGGTGTTTTTTGGTTTTGGTGGGGTTTTTTTGGTTTTTTTTGGGTTTTTTTTTTTTTTTTTTTTGTTTGTTGCTTGTTTGGTTGGTTGGTTTTGTTTGGGTTTTTTTGGGTTTTTTGGGGGGTTTTTTGGTGGTTTTTTGGGGTTTTTTTTTGGTTCTTGCTGTTGTTATTGTTGTTATTTTTAAATACACATTTTTTAAGTAATATTTCCTCTCTATTCTACCTCCAAACCCTCTAATAAATTCTCAGCATAATTTTCACTGACATTGAAACGTCACTATAAAATCAGTAATGAGATGTTTGGATATTTTACTGAGACAGAAGGTGGCTTAAACATTAAAAAAAATAGATCTTTTTTTGGGTGTTTATATAATTTTTTTCCATAGTTACCATCTAAATCTATTTCAGACAGACATAGGTAAGAGTAGGGGGGGCTCAGTTCTGTGTCCCTTCACAGTGTTATGTTTAAAACCTTGGTCTTAGATCACTTTTTGGTATCTTCACAGAAATTTTACAGGATAGAGAAAGTAAACCTTGTGTGGACAAGCAAAATATTTGCAGGGAGAGTGTAACTATGGAAGTTGTGATCTGCCTTGTCTCTCTTTAAAAATAGGCAAGATTAGATCCAAAGTTTGTTTTTGAGTTTAAAAGTTGACTTAAAAGAGAAGCTCAAATGCTGTTGGAGGCTGAGAATGTGATCTGTCTCATCACAGACCTCTTCTGTGCAGGGGTGTCATGCAGCTAAGGTTCAGGATGAGGAAAATACCAGGACCTGCTGATCTAAAAGCACCCTAAAAATCCTGGGATATTTCTGTAAGAGTGAACCATCCTCATCCTCACAACATAGTGGTGGTTTTCTGTGTACCTGAAAACTCTTTTCAAACCTTCAATAGAAACAAAAAGGCCTAGAGATGAGATAAGCGATAGATAAGAGATTTACTTATTACTTTACAGTAACTATAATAACTAAAGCCATTTTCAGGATGAAGTGGTTTAGTAGGTGAAGTACTGATGTGAAACTAAGACAGGAAAATAAAAATAAAAAATGCAGCCTACTTTTACTACATTTTTTAAATCCAGGCTCCTCTCACTTCTTTGGAGACTTGCCTCTTTTTCTAACTTGGTTTTATGCTATCAAGTATCTGAAAAGCACAGTCATCATAGATGTTTCTGAGAACATCTCACCCTAAATTTTTCTCAGCTTCTGTATAGTTAACCAAACACATGTTGTTACTTGGTTTTGGATCAGGACAACAATCAGTAGATGAGAAGGGAGTAGTTCCTAAACTCTCCACCAGACATCTCTCTGACAGAGATGTTGATGTTCAATGAAGCTGACCTGGAGTGCAAACCATGAACCCACCCACCAACCCCAAATCTGGTGGCTTTTTCTCTGGCATTCATGGCTGTGTCTGTCTTTTAGGCTGCCTTCCAAACACAACCATAATGGGTCAGAAGCTAACACTATTACTGAATTTTGAAGGAGTCACAGAAGTTTCATGGCCTAATCCTCCCAGGATTGTTTGACACCAAGGTGTGGGAACTGCAGGAAGAAAACCACAGGTTATAAGTCTTTGCAGTGCCCAGAACAGTCTGCAAATGGGAGCTCAATCTCTCTATTCATAAAATTAGACAGAGATAGTAAAGTACTTGGGTCTTATGGATCCCAGGAAATGAATTAGTCTACAGTAAAGTTCCCAAAGAAATGAAACTGTTGTCACCAAAATTGTGAATTTTTTTTCCACTTAAGAATTTGAGTGGGAGATGTAGGCCATGAGGCACAAACGTAACTGGTTAGATAAAGGGGGGTCTCTCTGAAGTCTGGTTAAAATGGCAGGCAAAATTTGAGGAAATGTTCTGCCTGTCCCATTCATCCAGTGGGCAGGGGGAGAATGGCCTACAGGGCAGAAATTCTGCATCACTGAACTCTTAATTCTGTAAATTTTGGTTGAGTTCTGGGTTAAAGACCTCTACCATCCACTGTTTCAAAATTCACCACAACTAAGAAGAAAAAAATTCCATGGGATTGCTCTATTTTTTTGTTGAAGTGTGGCAAGAAGAAACCAATGATGAATCAGGATGAAATATGTAGGAGTACTTTATCCAGAAAGTGTTAGGAGAGGTGTTTTAGGGACTTCTGAAGCTCCTCAAATGTGCCCTTCAAAAAGACAGAGCAAGAAATCCAGCACAGGTTTTGCTTTGGGCAGATCAGCTTCTTCCCACAAATCATCCTAATGAGGAGTTTGCTGAGAAGTCTGAGGAACAAGAACCCCTGGGTCCCCACCCTGGCCTTCCACTGAGGAATTAAAAATCCTGTAGCAGAAAATTCAAATCAGTTTACACTGATACAAAGCCTGACTTTAATTTCTGTAACAGCCTGGGGAGAGAGAATGACCTTTATAAAAAATCTCCCTGTGACTGAACTCTTCAAAAGATATTTGCCAGGGAACTGTAGAACAGGCTTTTCAAAAAGTTCCAATTTTTAAGTGCTCGTTGCTTTCCTACATACTGATTGTGCAGAGCTGTGAAAAATTGAGTTTGTATAGAAGCCAACAAGGACAATTTTCAAAGACTTTTCCAGTGTTTCAGGGGACTAAGAAACACTTTTGTTGTTGTTGTTGTTTTTAAAAGTGTATAATGAAGAATGTGGAAAGAGGAACGTGAGAGCTGGATCTTCTAGCCACATCTGACTTTACAAGTTCCTGGGTCATTAGGAAGAAAAGGGACAAACAGAACACAAGAGGGGAGACCCCAGAGTGCCACCAAACAGCCCAGGCTCCTGCTCTCCTGCTCTCCAGAGCAGGGGCTATGGGGATTTAGGAATTTGTGTTTGTATTAATATGTCAATGTCAAAGGTCTTTCAGGAGACATGGAACAGCAACAAAGATTCACTGTCACTGTCAGTCCTTTGCATGACAAGCCCTGTAAACAAACAGATAAATTTTCCTCGTTCCAAGGCCGAGTTTTGCCTGAGGCAGGTTTGGGAGGCCAAGAATGCTTTCACCCCTCCGTGGTCCCTCTGCCCTGCTCCTCCCCATGTCTCTGCTCGAGCTTTCCCTGGCATCAAACCCCAAACAGGAGCTGCAGGTGAAGATTCATCCTGCTTGGCAGTTCAGAGAAACCATGGAAACCATGCAGGGCAGCTGATAAGCTTTCAGACGCAGCACTCTGCCTTCTAAAGAGATATAAACACATACCTTGATCAAGTCTTCCACTGCCATGTGTGTGGAACACACCAAAGTTTTTGTGTGCATTTTTCCACAAGGACCTCAGTGCAAACCTCTGTCTAGTTGTGTTTTGTGGGTGAGGTTTTTTGTGTGTTTTGCAGGAAGACATAAATAGCTTTCAGGCTCCCTTGCTCATCTGGTTGGATATTGTCATACATGGACATTGTGCTGTTCTGTGCTGGCAGCAGCAGAAACACGTGGAGTTACACAGCAGTCTTATCTCCAGTTTGTGAATCCTTTTCCTCTGGTGTTCCTTCAGATGAAATATTTATCTTTTATAAAGTGCAGCCAGACAAAACCAAATGGCCTCTGACCAATTTAAAGCAGTTGATTCCTCCCCCCCCCCCCCATCTTAGCTGGTTTTCACATTGAAAATGTGGTTTTGTGCAGCAAGCAGGGACAGGTTTGCCAGAGTGACCCCAACAGAAAGCTAAGTGCCAGCTCTGGGGTTATGTCTTAGGCACTGTAACCCCAGAGACCCATCCCTGTGACATTAGAAACCCTAAGTGTTAGGCAAGATAAGTATTGCATGAAAGACTGTAAACCAGAATTTTTAGAAGCTTGAAGATTGTTGAGTAAATGTTATTTTTCCTGTCTTAAGGCCAAATGGTGCAACCAGAGATTTGGCATAGCAGAAAGGAACCTCTGTCACAGGTTTGTCTGTTGGCTTCTCTTAAACTTGTTCATTGTCAGGAGTGTGTGTTTGATTAATTTTTATTTATTTAGGCTTCTTTGTAAAATTTGTTTAGGTTTTTGTTTTTTTCTTTTCTGTTTTTCTCGGTATTGCATGAGGGATTTTCAACAAGAGCCAAAATAGACTCAGATGTCTGTGAAAGAGCTCAGGGATTTCTGGAAGCTGCTGCAGAGCACAGGGAGGACCCTGATGGAGCTGTTCTTTGAAGGGATGGGAAGTGGGATCTAAAACAGACCAAAAAGACATGAAGGGGAAACCAAAACAGAAACATTTAATTCAGATATGTCTTCATAATGGGGAGAGGAGTAAAAAGTGTCAGCAAGAAAATGCCCACGGACCTCTGTTCCCTGCAGATGGGGAGCTCCCACAGAGGAGGGATGGCTCTACCACGGCTCTTTGTTATGAGAAATTCTGTGGCGCTTAGTCCATTCTGCTACAAATATAATGATACTTTTTCATGAATCTGTTTTATATGCAAAACAAAGGGGGTTTTGAGCAATTTTTGTTTTATTTGCTCCTTCTCAATTAGCTACAGCAACCCAAAGCAGGACAACTGAGATTTAGGTTTCTCTGACTTGACTTCTCTCTTTTAATATTTTTTTTTCCTTCACCTTGTGGTGTGATTCTACTGAACGCCAAGAAATTTTAGGGACAGCATTTTGGGAAGGTTATATTCAGTTTTGAGATAATTAATAACCTTGTGAGGAGGAGATCATAAACCATTTTAGACAGATAGTAGCAATTTGACCTAGCTTTAGGGACATGAAAGAGCAAAGAAATAAACATGTGTTTATTGTTTTTTAGAAAGAAAAAGATATGATCTCAATTATAAAAAGTAATCTGTCAAATAAAACATTTCCCAGCTTCCTTAAGTTTAATTAAGATATCCATTACAGTAAATAGAGTATGATACCTTATGATAAGAGGAAGAAACTGAAGTATTTTTAAAGTAAATGAATACTCTTCTAGACTATAATAAATAGGGGGTTTTATTAATTAATTGATAGAGCAGGATTGTATTATTCCTACTACTTTATATCTTGTTTGTTAGCCTGGACAGATATAAGAACTGCCAACTACTGTGTTCCAGGATGATTGGGTAGAATATGACTCTAGGGGACAGGCAAATAAACCAGCTTGTGAGTTTAGGATCTCTCCCATGTGGGTCTCTTTCAGTAGATATTAAAGATAGCTAAAAAAGAAGAAAAAGCTCAGCATTTCAGTGTGAGAACAATTTGGATTACATTTAAAACCCCTTAGATTGAATCTTACTACCTCAGAGAAAGTGAATTGCAGTAAGAAGATAAATGCTGGCCTATTAAGCCAAGATTGACTTCTTTTTTTCCCTTTTTCTTTTCTCTTTTTTTTTTTCTTTTCAGTAAGATGTTGAAAAGCCTCCAAAGCAAATGATTAAAATACTTGGAGAAACTGTCTTGACCACACTGACTGTAAGTGCCCCTGATTCTGTACACAAGGAGAGCCCCCTTTCTCTCCTCTGTGCTCCTTCCCCATCCTCAGCCTTCCCAGGCAAAGGGAAATTTTGTTGATGTAGGGTCATGGGCTGAGGCCTTTCAAGAAGCACTAAAGTATGTCAATATTTTTCTGGGTCTACCAGTAATTTCACAGTGATTGTCTAGAAAACTTGTTGTCTGGACATGCTGGAGTCTTCCATGTGTAAGGCCATGAGGATAGGAAAAGCAGGTGTGAGAAGGGCAAAACGTTTTACTTTGTGATAATAGAAATATGTTCAAGGCTTTTTATTCTCCTCCCTTCAAAATCCAAAGCAACAGTCAGAGCCACTCTGACAGAGAAGAGACAGCCCAGTTGTGAGTGGGAAGAAGTGAACTGGCTGCCAGTGTTCATTTTTGTTTATGCTGTTGAGAAATGGGCTTTCCCCAGAAATTAGGCAGAGAGTTTTGTTCCAATACTTACCAGAACTGCTAATCCTTTTTTCTTGATCTCCACTGTGTTAGATCTGTGCTTGTGGCTGATAAAGAACACCCAGCCCATGGTCAGACTTAATTCCTCACAGCTGGTTCTCCTCCACAAAAGAGTTTTCTGCACTGAGAGAAGCCGTCTCCATTTCCTATCTGAGCAAGTCTGACACATTATGCTTTTGGCAAAAGCAAAATCTTCCAGTACAGAAGTTTCTCTTCTGTCCCTCCCCTCATGATCACTGACTTTTCTTTTTTCTACTTGAAAACAGTTCTCTCCTTTCAAGTCTGACAGGATATTGGAAGCTATTTGGAGAAATTAGGTATTCCATTAAATCACTTTTCCCCCCACCCTATCCCAGTTTCTAGAGCTTTTTGCCAGAGATCCTTTTTTTGAGGAGATCTTCAGTATCCGTTTCAGCTCCCAGACCAAAGCAGGAGGATAAGGCAAGCACAGCTTCCTCTCACCCTGGGCACTTACAATTCTAATCATCTCAGGGGAAATTTCCTCTAGGAAATTGTGAAGTGAAGCTCTCTTTTATCTGTCTCTTTCCATGAAAGTGTGCATTTGAGGATTTTTTTAGCATCTCACAAACATGTAACTAAAAAATACAAGCAGTTTCTGTTAGAACTGTTGGATGCAGTGTCTGACAGATGTGAGGTTGTTACACTCCCTGCTCCAGATCCAGCTAGCAGTGAGGCTGAAGGTGTACCACAAACTATTTATTTTCTTTTAAATGTTATATATTCAAAATAATTTCTTAACTAATTAAAAACATGAAAAATATGATGGTGATATGTATTTGCTTGACTCCTGTGAATTACAAAAAAGAGGAGCAATAGAAAGCCAGTGTAAATTGACAATGAGAGCAGGACAAAGAGCGAGGCTTGAGAGAAAAGGTGAATGTGTGCTAATTAGTAAAAAGAGTTTCCATGGTTTCTGGAGATGTTTGTTCTGATGAAGTATTTAAAAGCATCTTCATTAACTAATGGGCTATTTCTGCAGTCTGGCTGGCCCTAGTTTTCAGTCTGTGAAGATTCTCCTTTCCTGCACAAGGTGTTTTTGAGGTTGCTCACAGCAGTGTGAAATGCAGATTTATTCTCCCTGTTTCTGTGCCATGTAAGAGCAGTTGTTTCATTTATGCATGTCTGAATGCTAAGCCAGTTTTATTAGCTACCTGATTAGGTTCTCATTAAGAACAAAGCCTGTGTTTTTATATCCAAAATGTCATGTGTTTCTCATAGCAATTCCAGCCTATTAGCCAGGCTGCATTTCTTCCATGGGTATTTGCAGGCATTCAGCCCAGATCAGTGTTTCTTTTTACTTCCTCAGAGAAGCCCTAACCATTTTGGCAGTTCACATCAAGCCCTACAAGCCATGAAAATGCCAGGGGACAGATTGCAGTTTTCTCTTTCCAAGAGCAATCTGCTTTCACCCTGATAAAAATAAAAATGTAGTGTGTTAAGGAGCTATGGGAAACCTGTGGTTTTCAAAAGGTTGGCATTAAAAATTGTGTTTGTCATTTCAAGCTGAAAACCTTGTTCAGTGTTCAGAGCCAGGGTTCATCAAAAGAAGAATTTCTGAAATGGTAAATAATGGACTTTGTTTTTTTTTCTCCCAAAAAAACATAATGTAAAAAACAACCTTCAGTGTATATAGTTTCCCCATGATCAGCTGTGATTGGGCATGTAAGAAGGCAATACAGCTAATCAATCCTTGAACCATTCACTTGCTAGAAATAGGCAAATTAAAAAAGAAAAACCATTGTGGTGAACTGAATTACTTGTTTATGGAAGAATAATAATTAAAAAATTAAGTATTTCTTAAGAGACATTTGATTATTGTTTATTTACATTGGGTTTTCTGATGTGGTCACTGTGTGGCAAAACAGTCAGACCCATACTCACATTGCACTTTTGAATGTGAGGACTGAAATGGCAATTTAAAAAGAGAGTCACATTTGTATTGTGAGATACTTTGCCTTTTAATTTGCTCTGCTCACATGTAATAATAAAAAGTATTTTTAGTGTGCAAATAACTCTAGAAGTTAAAAAAAAGTTAGGGTTTGTGAGGGAAGATTTCATTTTACACTTATAAGACCACTACTCCCTATTGTAGGAAAAATAAATGCATTAGAAAAGCTAAAAGCTGAAGGAAATGATGCCACACTGATTGGATCTTGATTTCTCCATTATGCATTTCTAGAAGCTGTATGAAAAGAAAGTAATGTACAGGGAAGAAAAAAATATGTATGCCTGTGGTTAAAAAATAAACTAATTGGAAGAGAAAAATCCTAATTGATATTCCATCTGTGTACCAAAAGGAAAATCTCTACATGCTATGAGACCTGAGGGCAAAAACACCTTACACCTGAAAATGTATGAGCTGGATCCTGAGAGGGACAGCTGAAGTAAGCAAGAAATTGCCTGGTGAGGACAAACACAAACCTCTCATTGTTCTGAAGTTCCTCCAAAACCCCAGTGGTCAGGACAACATAGTTTTAAGCACTGAGACACCAACATTTTAAGACTAGGCCAATATAATTGATATGTGCTGCTTTTTGTATTCATTAAGATCTCATATTGCATTTATCTCATTTTGGTTTTAATTTTCACTCCTGTTGGGGTGAAGGTAGTAGCTGTGTCCAAAGGAATACATTTAATAGGAGGTGAAATCTGTCCCTGTCAATTCAAGATGTTGACAAGAAAAAAAATTACTGTTTTCTGCTTCAGAAAATGATACTGAAAAAACTGAGTGTCCCCAAACAGCACCTGAGAAAGGTCCTGTCGGTGGGGGGGGTGTGTTTCTTAATTAAATCCTGACGATGAATCCCTCAAGAAAATACACAGAGCAAACTCTATAAAGAGGAACAAAATAAATGTCAATTTTTTTTTTCATGTGAAACATCATTCTTATTGAAAATCTAGTCTCTAAAGTGTTCATTGAGACTGTGGTAGCAAAGAGGATCAAGTTATCAGACCAGGCTGATGCTCAGAGCTTTCTAAAAACAGTTCCGAAGTCCCCTAGCTATGGTATCACCCTAAACTCTTCCCTTTCCACTTCCTCAAAGAGGTACTTCAGTAACCCTGTTTTACTGGCAAAAAGAGCTCACAGAAGACAAAATCCAAAGTCATGAATTCAGGTTGTCATGGAAAATCATCCTTTACATTTTTATGCACAATTATTGTTGATGGAGGCTTAGGTGAATCCTGTCAGAGCAGAGGAAAAGTGTTATGTGGATGTTGCATGTTCTGGCTGCCACAGGGTGTTGGTGGGGAGGGTTGAACATGTTCAGTGAACCCAGAGGGGAGGAGCAGCCACCCACTGTTCAGGAAAGGGCTGTGAGGGCAGTGGATGGAGTGGATGGACTGCCAGCTCCTCTGGGTGCAGAGGGTGCTGTGACCTGCTCCAGTGTATCCCCATTCTGCTGCTGGTGTCACAGTGACCTAGTGGCACCAGTTTCAGAGTCTCCTCCACCTGCACCAAAATTCAGAAAACAGAAAAAAAATATTCTTCCTAACAAAGCTTTTGCCTTCCTTTCTTACCCTTCCCTGTAATTTCAATTTCAGCCATTCACAATCTGGTCTTAAAGGACTTTCTTTTATAGTTTTATTGGATTTCCATATAAATCAGTGGCAAATTAATACCCACAACACAGTATTGCATGCCAAGCAACATTGATTTTGAGGAGAGGGAAAAATCCCTCTATTAGTGGTCGGGTTTCTTGCATCATGGTGGTTGTGATAGTTCTCAATTCTTGTTCTGTTATGCCTTTAGAGTTCCCAAAGCTCCAGTCAGATGTAAAGGTCCACTATGCATGCAGCCATGAACTGAAGCATTAACTTTACAGGGGAGTTTGTGCTGAATTCTGGCCAAATTAGCACAAACAACCCCCTCATATGTCCCAGAGGTGGCTGTTCTGCAGCTCCTCCTCTTCTTTGTATGCCACAACACACATACTTGCCTTTGCAGACCATGAATGTAGACAGTAAGGGCTCAATGATATAGTCAGAATCCTATATTTCTGGAGAAAAAAAAAAAAGAAAAAAAGAGAAAAAGGAAAAAAAAAGCAAAAAACAAAATGAAAAATGAAAAATGAAAAATGAAAAGTGAAAAAAAGAAAAAAATCATCCACTGGATTTTCTTAACTAGGGGGTTTTTATTTCATAAATGCTCGAATACATGAAGTCATCAGTCATTTCTCTGTGTGTAAGCAGAAATACACCTGCAGATGCTGTCCTGTTAAAAGTTAAACAGTTTGTTTGGGCAAGCAGTAGAAAGTTATGTAGAGGGAGCAACTTGACAGCTCCTGTTTTTCCATATGCTAGAGATGTAAGGCTCAGATGCCTCTGCTCTGTGCATCACTCCCTGGAATGAGCCTTCATTTTTTTCCAGTGCAGCATGACACCATGTGTAATTAGTCCTCATTACTGTATGAAATGACATGAGCAGACAAAGCCCTGTAGGGGAAAAGGTGAGCCCTGGAAGTGTTTAAATTATCTTTTCACATGAAGGAAATGGATGCAGAACAGTATTGACGCAGAGAACTTCTTGACATAATGGCTTTGAAGTGATGCAGTGCGCCTTCATCTCATTTCTCCAATGAGAAGCACTAAATGTTGTCAAATTCATCAAACTTCACCACAAAATTCATATTAATATGTCTGACAATGCAATCCCTTGACCATCAAAATTCAATAAAATCCCTAAAGTTGGTTTTGAGCTTGATGGGCATCAGTGCAAGGTCATCTCTGGTACCGCCCTTCAGTGCCCTTCTCAGGAAACATAAACTTGTGACCCTTGGGACTAAATCGTTGCTTATGTTAATGTTTGCAAAAATTTCTCTATGGACAAAAAAGGTTCAAACATAGAATATAAGAGCCAGCTTGGAATAAAAGCGCCATGTACTGCAATAAATGGCAGATTTATAATACCCACAGAGATACTTATTTTAACCCAGCACTTGATTAATCAGTTTTATTCCTTTACTTGTTATGTAGAATTAGAATAGAATAGGATTCAATGCCAGAGCATAAATCAGTCAGTTACCATGCTAGGTGTGATAGAAAGATAAATTCTCTTTTTTGAAGGAAAGTGGATATTGATACATTACGCATTTCTACAGAGTGTGCTGTATCGACAATTTGCTGTTCAAATGAAATAACTTACGCTGATAGATTAATTTTCCTTGGACTCATTCAGATGAGGCTGTTTTTGTATTGTTTTATTCCTCATTTCTGGCTGAGAATTGTGGCTTGGAAATTCATGGAGTGCACTCTAAAACAGATGCTTTGAAATGAAGACAAATTAAGTTGAACACAGCTGCTTAAGACTGAGAAAAAAAAACAGCCACAAGTCTTTGTTAAATATAAATTGCTTGAAATTGGCACAAATGTGTCTTCTTAGCCTTTTTGCTAGTTGAATAAGTGATTTGTCCTAGAAATCTCCCTCCTTTTCAGCTACATAGTCACAACTTATCCTTCTGAAAGCTGCTGTAATCAAGGATTTAAACTGATGAGACCCTAGGAGAGAATCCTGCTTGTCATCTCTATCTTTGGAGACAGTGACAGGCTTTCCCAGCACTCCTGGAATTACTTTGAATAACGTCCCCATGTCAGTCTCCAGTCCCAAACCCAGAGAACTGCCAGATCCCATCACTATGGGACACTGCTGGGGTTTGGAGTCATCGTTAGGGAAGCCAAATCCCCGTGACTTTGTGACACCAGTGGAAATGATCCACAGATTTTCCACAGAAACATTTTTCCAACACAAACAACATTATTGCAAAAATAACAAATGGAATCTGGAGACAAAGGATCCCATTTTAGGAAGTAAGAGAACCAAGGATTTAGGGAGGTGAGTCTGAAACAGGAACTCATTCATCACAAACTCACCAGAGTGCCACAGTGGCCTTTCAGGTTTTTTAAGCATTTTACACCTATTTCTTCAAAAGGTAGCAGCATTTTTCTCATCTACTAGATATATCCCATTCTGCTCTGAGTATTCTGATTTTGGTGTACTCTAGTCTCCACATTTCTGGTCATACAGACACAGCACACACTGCTGCAGTAACCACACATGCCTGCCCGGGGTCACTGCTCTGCCTCTTGACATATTCTGCTCAGTGACCTTGCTCCTCCTCATCAGGAGTGTGATGCCATTGAGACCAACTGATCAAAAATATTCCCATTCTTCCCAAACAGACTCCTCAAACCAAATTTCTTCCAGAGCTGACTTTTCACATCAAAACAAAGTCAGAACTTGAGAAGATTTGTTGGGAGACACCAGAGCCAACGCTTCTACCTTGGCCAAGCATTTGGTATCATCTCTGTGTGATGTCATTTGAAATAGCTAGCTTAAAATTGTACTTTTTTTCTTTAACTTTTAATGGAGTTGCCTTCTATAATTTTTTTAATTATTTTTTCCAATATGTTAAGTTATTTTGTCACATGGCACAGTGTCATCTCATTTGCAAAATGTATTTTTTTGCATGTTATGCTCTTGACAGGCTCAAAATCTCAAAGGAGATGGGGGATATTTTTTAAGTTCTACTCACTCCTAATGTTAACTTGTAGAAATAAGGTCAGGTCCTGAACACTCTTATTAGAGAACATAGTTTGAAAAATTTTTTGTCTCTGTAGTTCACCCTAACCCTTTCTCTTCCCTTCTAAACATGGAATATATCTCACACATCTGGAGCACCTGTGAGGATGGAAAACTGGAAGTGCTACTATTTCTCCCTCTCTCCATCTCCCTCTTGTTTTAGTTTTTTTGTTTTGTTTTGTTTTGTTCTGGGGGTTTTTTTTGTTTGTTTTGGTTTCGTTTCTTGCTTTGCTTGGAGGGGGTTTGTTTGGTTAGTCAAGGTTTTTTTCTTTTCCCCCTTTCCTTCTTTCCTTGTGACATCCGTAGCAACTTAATTCAGTGACATATGCTCTTAATTTATTAATTTCTGTCTTTTGGCCTTGCACTTCGATTTTACAATTTTTACTGGTGTATATTCAGTCTAAATTTCACTCTGAGCTTCCAGAACCTCAGGGCTAAAGTTGTGCTGCATGGCAATGTGTAGATATACAATGGTTAAATGAGACACAAAGCAAAAGTTGACACTTTCCAATCCTGCAAATGCACAAAGGACATGAATTGTACCTGCTAATGGAGTCATTACAGGGAGGTTTCAGACATTTATTGGTTTCAGCTATGAAATACCACACACAATTTGCATAGGTTTCTCAGCTAAACATATTCTAAAGTATTCTTTTTTGGCCTGCTGACCTTTAAAACACATTTTTCAAAGGCAGGGGAAATGTTGATATGGTTATTTTGCTCCTCCTAATGCACCAAATTTTTCAGTTGCCATGACTGCACATACTGATGGGGTCTTTGAATTCCCAGTGTGTTCCTCCAGCCAAACAGACACTGGGACTACATCAATCCAAGCACCCTTTCCCACAAAAATTGTGGGTGATTGCTTGACATCTCAGCACAACATTTGGGATCATACAGCATGGGAGACTTGCTCTGTCTTTAAATCCAATGGATTCTTGCACACCACGGGCACCAGACACATTCTAAGCAAATTTTAAGAAAAAAGCTGGGATAACATCTGCTGGGAAAGTAAAGGTCATGTTCAGTTCCAAGTTTTGCATGAGATGGTTCCCACATTTTGAATAAAAATGTGGGAATTAAATGTCATTCACCTGCTTGTGTTTTTATGAGAGTATTTGTATTTTGCTATAGATACGGGGTTTTTTTCCCAGCAATTGAGTAGGAAAGGTTAACTACGTGCCCTGTGCTATTCCTGGAAGACCAAATGTCCCCAGTTTAACACAAAATTAAACTTCAGAAGTACCTGCTCTGTGCAATAGTTTTTCCAGGAATCACAGATGTCCTTCCCATCATGGAGATCTGCAACTTTGCCTCCCCTTGGCTCCTTCTTCTCCTGGCTCCCAGCAGAGCTTTCCCACCTGCCCTCAGAGCCCAGACAACTTCCCACGTCAAGTCTCCATGTTGTGGGAGATTGCTTTGCAGTTTTGAAATCCTGTGTTCTGAGTAGGTGACTTAGGTCAGTTTGTTTGGAAACTGCTGAAGAACAGTGGCTAAATCTGTAAAAAAAAAAAAAAAAAAAAATCCCAAACCCTTGTTCACCACAGTTTTAGTTTCAGAGCTGTTAAATTCCTGGAAACATTTGCAGTTAGTTATTATTTTGAATGTATGCTTGATCAGATAAAGACAGGTTGCCCTGTTTTGCTCCCAAATTGGAAATTTTTCCTCTCTTGAAACTACTGTATAATAAATAAAATATTACATGTGTCTATAAGGGGAAAAAACCCCCATGTTTCTGCCTACATATTTTCCTAGTTGAATTTTTTTTTTATCGAGACCACATATTCCCACACATTTTTATGGAAAAAAAATAAACAACACTTAAAAAAATAATATTTCCTATATAAGTAAAATCCACCACACATGGCAAAACTGTAAAAGTTCTAGGATTTGAATGGAAAACATTGCTTGTTCAGTATTTAGCCATTTTTGCTATTCTAGAAAGGGCATATGAAATCTCCTATTTATTTATAATTACAGACATGATGCAGAAAACATCAGAGCAGTATATTTATTAGTTGGCTTTCAATAAATTATGTAATTATTGGTTCTCTTTAATTCTGAAAATTACAAAGTATCTGCTTTCCTTGTACACTCATTACACATACAAAGGCGTCAGCCTTGAGAGTCAAGTACCTTAGGCTTGCTAAATGATGAGTCTTGAAAATATAATTTTTATTCAATTTCTACAAGAGTTTCAACATCTCAATCCATAACAACTGTGTAGCCCAGTCCTTCTCCATACTGAATTTTGCAAACTTTTTAATTTCTCTTGTCAATGGATGCTTCAGATATCCCAGGGATAAAGAAAACATTGTCCTTTTTTGCAGCCTTCTAGCAGATGTCTCACCTGAGGACCTTGGTTGGTGGCAGGTAGAGTTATACCTGCACAAGGTGGGGACAACTCAGTACTGCTGAGGACAGGTTTTGATTTCTGCAGCTGAAGGCAATATTTACATAGCAAACTGCTTCAGCAGGGAGAAGGATTCAATGCAGATAAAATTTTCAATATTAGTCTTGAATGATGAGACAGTGAGAGCAATAAAAATATTTATACCAAGTTTAGGAGACTTGCACAGCAAAATATGAAAAATGTCATAGCCAACTATATCCATGAGGTTCCTTATAAAAATTGTTTGAGGGGCTTTTCCACTGCAGCACTAAGACACTTATTTCCAGGTATTTTTCAATCATCCAACACTCTTATCTATTTGCTTAAATTATTTATGTCCTGCATGAAAAGCAGGCTTCAATTGTATCCACAGTGCTCATGTCCTTCTCAGCCTCCTGACCCCCAGAGCTTTGGATAAAATTTGCCCTTCACAGGTTTTTTTGCCCCATGGCCAGTCCATGAGATTTGTACCTCTTGCACTCAGGTTGTGATATGAGTAATTCCCCCAGATTGTCAGGGAAACACTGAGCTTGTGGATGCAATAAAAGTCTGGTCTGTAACAAGCAGATACATAGGAGAACTGGTGTGTGAAAGTACAGGCTTCATGACTTGAACCCTGGTGCACAAGCTGGCCCAGATGCTCGCTGGGCCAGACAGCTCAGCCTGCACTGCCTCCAGCTTTCACAAAAAACAATCCCATTAGCCCTGCTCTAAAAAGGGAATTTTATAGATCCCAGTTGCTTAATATTATGCATAAAGTTATTTTATCTTCCTTTCCTTCCTTCTTCTTTATGTTTAATGCATCATCACCAGCATATAACCTGTATCACAAAGACTACATGGGATCACAGCTGCTCCTTTTAGCATGTGCCAGCTAGGTGAAAGATTAGCAGATTAGCAAGTGAAAGATTAGCAGATTCTGTACACATATTTTAGTTAAATCTGTGCTGTTAGGTGGCTTTGAAATGTGTTTGATGCTGGATTTGCCCTGGCTCTGGATTTTATCAGCTGCCTGAGAGTGATGGTCCAGTGGTACTCCGAGGTTCTTGGTCCAAGTCACGATGAAAATTGCAGATATTTCAAAGAGAGAAAAATGGTACACACAGGAAGACAATGGTTTCACTTTCATGATGCACGTGTTAAAAACATGGTCATTTCCCTCTGCAGGGTCAAAAGAGCAGTTTAAAGAAATATGTGGTTTGCTTCTCTGGAGAGACAGGGTATTCATCAATGTGTCCAGACATGGCCACAGACTCAAACCCAGTCATTCTGAGCCATGGGAGCTGTGCTTTGTCTCTAGCTTGGGGTAAATATGAAGTGTTTTGGCTTAGGTTGCTCCTCTTTTGATTATTTCTCTATGACATGTGCCATCCTCTGCAAAATCCCAGAGGCTGATCCAGCCCACTTTCTCACCACACCGCAGCAATTCCTGGCCCCCTACCCTCTTTCATTCCCATGCTTAACAAGGCTGCACCACCTGCAATAGGAGTGAGCCACTGGCATCTGTTCTGAGTCACAGTGTCTGGGCTAGAGTTTGGTATCATTCCAACAGGTGTGTGCCATAAAAATCAGAGCCATTGGAACACACCTGGTATTTCAGAGCCCATGAATGTGTGAGAAAAATTCCTTTTGTCCTGCACCAGGGGCACTGCTCTTCTGCTAGCACTGAGGCAGGTGCTCCTGGGCATGTGGTGGGAAGAGGGACACCAGAGCAGCCCTTTCATCCCTGCCTGGCTTGTGACTTGGTTTTCCCCTGAAGCACCTGATTTAGCCTTCAGAAAGGCTTTGGGGTTTTATAATCATGCTGGAATGATTCTTCAGGGAGAAAAATCTGAGTATTCTACTAAGCTGTAATGGACTCTTGCTTGAACTGCCCCATTGCTGTGATTTTGGTCGCTGCTTAACTCTTGTGTAAAGAATGAAACCTATATCTGTTGATCACTGGTGCTGCATACAATTTCCTCTATCAGTATATGTTTGCTGCTGTGGTTTGTTGGACCACATGGCTTCACTGAGGAATTCAGTGGCTTTTCTTTGGGTGGCTTCTCTTCTTTTCCCCACTGCCTGAAGCGGGACTCCTTGTTTCACTCCTCGAAAGAAAGGCAGTTTTTCTTTAACAGAATTAATGCTGGTTTATTTTTGGCGAGCCAGAAAGGCATTAAGCACTAAACAGGGCCCTGAAGCATTTCTGCAGGGACATACAGGACAGTGACTCATTTTCTGCATCTGCTGAGGCTGTCAGCAGCAGGGTCACCTGTGGTTTTCCATTGACTTGTCCTTTTATGGCACTTCTAATCTCAATAGGTAGGATAAAATATGAATACAATTTGCCATGTGGATTTACCACAAATATCACTCTTTCTGGATTAAAAAAAAAAAAAAAAGGCAAGCATTTTCTTATTTTCTTGACCCTTTTCTGAAAATTTTACCTTTCTGTTTTCATTAACTGTGTCCTTTCTGGGACAATGAAGCACTTTTTTTTTTTTTTTGTAAATTTCTCTCTCAGTCATACTAAGACCTTTCTTAATCATTTTCAGATATGAAGAAAATCTTATATGTCCATAAGCTCATTTATTTCCCTATACAGCCATCACAGTCTGCTGTTTGGGCAGCAAAAAGGGTCTGGGAGACCATAACACAAAGTTTGTTACTTTGCTTACTAAAGCTTCTGCAAAAGTTTCTGATTCATATGACATAATTATCTCTGTGGGTTTTAATTAAATGGACTGAGCAGGGTTGCTCTGCCAAAAAGGTACCTTTTAATTGTGTATATTCTCCTTTGAGAATAGCTGTGCAGGGCTGTAATGTCTGTCATCAGCCAATTGTTTTAATTATACCCAGTTTTAATTATATTGGCTTTACAACTCCATGGCTTTTGTGTTTCTGTTGTAATAGGTGTGTGAATCACACTCTGCATCGGGCAGACAGACAGATCCTAGTTTCCTTTATCTTGAAGAAGCAGTAAAATATGTAGACTGGCACAGAAACACGATTCTTCCTTCCACTTCCCTTTGATTCCCAACAAACGGGTGAAGCACAGCTCAGTGCCCTGAGAAATAATTGTAAACAAGCAAATAAGAAGTATGTGTACACATTTATTCAGCTGTACTGTGGGAGGAGAGAGAGACAGATGAGGTTATTGCTGCAAGATCCTATCCCAACGCTCCCAAATTGAAGGTTTATCTCCACAGATTTTGGATTTGTGACTGAATCAAGTCCTATATGAGTTGCTATGGATCCAGGACTGCCAAAATTACTCCAAGGGCAGTTCAGAATCTATTGTTAGGAAAAGAAGTTTATATTGCTTTCTTCTCTTGGTGGTTCATAACTCCTGCCCTCTCAGGAAAAAGGGGAAGTGCAGAAGAAACACTACTGTGCCTCCCCAGACCCTTACAGGGGGATACAGTCTGTGATATCTCCAAACACCTTCTTGCTGCAGGCAAAACACAGCAGAGCACCTTTAGAAACTGGGCATTTAACTGAGCCCCAGAGGGGTCCCTGTGGCCTTGATGACAGCAAAGTTGCAAGGTGCTGCTGTGCACAAAACACACCGAGAAGGGTTTCCATGACAGAACATCAGAACATTGATGTAGAAGCTGCAGGGGACATATTCCCTGCAGTGAAAGGCAGGCTAAACATGTGGCTAATTGTTGTTTTGAGAGATATTCCCACTTCTCTTGCCCCTCCTTTCTTCACTGCATTCAGGGCTGGAGAAGCTGAAGCTCATTTTCAGGGGCCTGTGACAAGCTCTCCTGGTGCTTTGCACTTCTGTTCCAGCAGTTCTCCACACCTTTCCTCCTCTGTTTTCCATGTCTCCTTTCCATCCTCCTTCACACAGTTCATCAATGGAAAAGGAAACTTTTGAGTTTGTTTTGTTGTTTGTTTTTTTTTTTTTAATTAAGAGGCATAGCTCTCTCCTTGCACAGCTCACGTGCACTCCAGCTCCTCTCCTGCTTTACCAGCAAGGCATTCATTGAACTTTTTCTGCATTGACTGCATTGCCTGCAATTGGTGCTGGATCTATAATTCCTAGCTTGCTGTCTGAGGACATTATTGAACAACTTCAACAAAGAGCCTGAAAGCGCTGCCCAAAACTGTGTGAGACTTTGTAAAACACAATAGGATTCTAACTTCATCCTTACTCACTGCCTTGCCAGCTCTCTGTCATGCCAGGGCTGGAGGCAGAGGCAGAAGGAGAAGGTTTGCTGGCAGACAGCAGGGAGGATGCAGTTGTGGAAAGCAGGTGTTGTTGGCAAGTGATCGCAGTTTACTCACACAGAACACACTTCCATCACAGTTTCACTGGAGTAAAAGCTTCCCCTGTTACTGTCTCAGCGGGCATAAAAGCCTGCTCTCAATTCTTGTTGCTATTTGGAATATTAGGACTGGGTAAGGCACCACTACCAGAATATTATCTCAGCTCTGATGGGGTTGGGACTTAGCAGTGCCAAATCACAGTGATATATGGGGCAGTGCCATAATTTCCTCCTTTTTCCATGGTCTGGCCTTGTCTTTTTCCATCTAGCTCAGCCACGTTTTTATACCTGCTTCTCTTTCCCATAGCTGGATCAATATCATGAACAATATCATGTAACCTTCTTAACTGCATCCACTTTCATAGACAGGAATTTTACAAAGACATATCTAAACATGTAGGCCTCTTTTGCAGAAAGAAAATATCTTTGACATTTTTATTGTAGAATTTGTAGGCAGAAAATGACTGTAGAGGTGACCCAGTCTCTGAGACAGGAGCTAGGTTTACTCCTCTCCTAGGCCCTTTCAATTCCAAAAGGGAAGTTGTCTGCTTAGTTTAAGTGAAAAGTTCTCCACTGAGGGAAAAGAAATTCTCTGTGGTTCAGAAGTAACCTTCACAGGTTTTGCTTGTGGAAATACTCCTAAAGTAGAGTACATATCTTGTGCCATGGCACAGGGGTACGAGCTGGAGGTGCCCTGCTTCTGTTGGGACTCTGCCCTCCCCTGGCACAGGGAGAGTGTGTGGAACCATCAGATAAAAAAGACTGTTGAAAAATTGAGACTCTAGCCAAGAATCGTGGATCCTAGAGCAAAACACAGGCCTGGGACTCACTGGGAGTCCAAAAATGAGGGTAGAATGTATGTCTGGCCCATCTTTGGAAGTGTCCAAGGCCAGGGTGGATGGAGCTTGGAGCAACCTGGGAGAGTGTAAGGTGACCCTGTCTATGGCAGGGGTGGGATGGGATGGACTTTAAGGTGCCTTCCAACCCAAACCGTTCTATGTGCCATCTCCTGCATGCTCCCATCATTGTCACCACCAGTCCCTGGCTGACAGATCTGTGGACAGATCTGCTGACAAATACAGGGAGAGAAGGTAATACTGATTTGCAGCAACATATTATATCTTTTTTCTCTAAATTAAGTTTGCCTGACAAGTAGGTAGACAAAAAGGTTGATGACATTTGAGGTCATATGTGAAGAAAAAAGTGATAGTCACATCTTTTTCTTTGTATTTCTGTGCTTTATTATCAAAGTTGTACTTTCACTTTCCGACAAGGTTTTCAGTGGAAGCTTAAGGTGGCATTTTTAATTTACTGAAAGTTTGAATGATTGGGCTGCAACTAAGGAGTAAATTAAATCGTGACCTTGCAGCCAAAGCTAGTGCATGATCTTAAAAAAAAAAAAAGAATTAAAATCTCGGCACTTGCAGGAAAAAGAAAAGTAAATAAAAAACACAAACCAAAGAGATACTTGTTTGTTTGTTTTAATTGGAGCCATTTTCTCAGGCTGAGGCATAAACTAACTGCATTTTGTCTTTAATGTTGAAAAAAATTGGCTGTACTTTTGAGTTAGAGAGCTTTTTCTCCTGGAAAACCACTGCAGGATATTTGGCTTGAACAGGTGGCAAAACACCACATGGAATGTGTATGCTCTGCCTGGTCTTATTTTAAGGGAATCTTCTCTTTTTTTAAATAAGGATTGCAGTTTATTCCCTAGTGCTTTTAAAGCAACAGCTTTTATTCTCCACAAGACTTGGGCGTCTTTTGTGATTGTGCTATAAAAATACTTGAAAAAGAATAAATTATCAAATAAGGATGATTTAAGGGTTACCATCCACCCCTGTATGTCAGTGAAGTTTTTGTCCATTTAAACACCAAGAAAAGTTGAATGCATTTGTCTCTGAGGAGAAGACAAAATATTGATAAACCTTTGATATATTGCAATTGATCTTTTCAACACAACAACCTAAAAAAGCTTCCAAGGTTTATCAACTCTAGGTTGTTCCAGGGCTCCACACTCTAGGTGTTCCAGGGCTCAAAACAGACCATAAATAGGTGACTGAAAATCTTTTAATAGTTGAAAAAATTAAGACAAAAAAAAAAAAAAAAGAAAAGTCAGACCACTAGCATGTTTCTAAAATAAAAATTCCTTTCAGCTGTGGAGATCATGGTGAAGGTGACAAGAACTCTCATTGCAAAATGTGACTATGTTCATTCTTGACTCAAAAGGCAATTAAAAAACCCTTTTTAAGTTGTTGTAGCATACAAAAATCAAATAAAAAACCACAACTGTGAAAATAATGGTTGAATATTGATTGAATGTGAGAATATTTGAGTGACATAATGTTTGAAATGTGCCAGCTGAGTTTTGTCTCTCAGGGCTTCCAGCACCCAGAAGAACTGCTGGTCCCTCACCTTAACATCCTCCCCCACCCTGGGGGACCCCAAGACCCCCCCACACACCTGGATCACACCAACCCCTCATTCCCAATCCCCTCTCCCAATCCCTCCTGACCCCAACACCTTCTCCCACTCTGAGTCACACCAAAAGAATTCAAACCCCTCCCACCACATTGAGGCACCCACTCCCCAGACAAGCCCCAGTCCTGTGACACGCTCCTTGAAAATTACCTGCATACCAACTTTTCCCACAAAAATGCATCCACTACCCCAAAAAAGCCAGAATTTGAGGGGGGGGGGGGGGGAATGGCAAAAAAAAAAAAGTTAAAAACTTTTGTGCTTATTTTTGGAGCTTTTATTTCAGAAGAATTCCAAGGGTTTCTTGCTGTCTCCAAATTGTTGCGAAAATACCTGGGAATTCTGCCAGATCCTCCCGTATTTCTGGGAATTTTGCATCCCATTGCCAAGGTTTTGTTGTTATTTTTGAGGCAATAATTCAGAGATTTGGAGACTTCCCAAGGCAGGGTGAGAGACACAGGATATCCTGCTCCCATTGAGCTAAATGAGAAGGAATTGGAAGTCCCCACCCCACAGTCTGGGTGGTCAAAAATCCAAGTGGGAATGGGGCAGAAACAGGAAGAAGAGGTGGGAAGGGAGAGAGGGCAATTCAGCATGGAGGAGGGAGACTGGGGAGGGAGGGCCTCAGTGTGGAGCACAGAGCCCCAAACACTGGGGTCACAATGCCCTGAAATTTGGTGTTACAACATCTCAAATTTGGGGATCATATTGCCCCATACTTTTTGGTCTCATTGTCCCAAAATTTAGGGTCACACTGTCCTCCATTTTTGGATCAAAACATCCCAAAATTGGGGGCCAAAATGCACCACACTTCAAGGGCATCATATCCTACACTTTGGGGTTAAGGTGTCCCTCACAAAGGGGTCACAGTGCCCCACATTTATGGGTAACAGCACCCCCCATTTTATGTCACATCATCCCACATTTTGGGATCACATTGCCCCACTCTTTGGGGTTGCAAGGACCCTCACTTGGAGGTCACAATGTCATACTCTTAAAGGCTACAGTGTCTCACAATTTGGGGAAAAATATCACACATTTTGGGGTCAGAATGCCCCATAGTTCAGGGTAACAGTACCCTATGCATGGGTTAACCTGCCCCACCCTTAGGGGTTGCAGTGCCACACACTCTTGGGTCACATTGTCCCACACTCTGCTGTCAAGACACCTCACACTTGACGAGTCACATTTTGTCACATTTTGGGGTAACAATTCCCTGCATTTTGGGGTAAAACCACTTCACGCTTGGGGATCACATTGCCCCACACTGGGGTGCCACAGTGTTTTACTCTTTGGAGCCACGACGATCCATGGTTAGGCATCACTTTGCCATGGATTTGTGGGTCATGGTATGTCCACATTTTGGACATACCACATGATTTAGGGTCAAATTGCCCCCACAATTTGGGGTCATACTGCCTCACTCTTTGAAGTCACATTGCACCACACTTTGGGTCAAACATATCACACTTAGGGTCACAGTGCTACACACTTTTAGGTCAAATTGCCCCACAATTTGCAGTCAAACACCCCACACTTGGGGTTGTGATGCACCACACCTGGGGGCCATGGTGCTACAAATTTAGGGGTCACAGTGTCCCGGACTTTGGGGTCAGAATGCTCCATACTTTGGGACTGCAATGCCCCACACTTGGCGGTCATGTTGACCCACATTTAGAGGTAAAATATCTCTACCCATTGGGATGATGACCCCCCCCCACCCCTCCCCCCCAGTTTTCCAACTTAGCAAATGAACCTCAAATTCACACCCCAAAAAAGCCTTTAGAAGCATTTATTGACTGTTGTATCAAAACCAGCCCTTGGCAATATCATTTTTATATGGGGAAAACCACTGGGATTTGGATCTTTTTGACCTGAATGCGATATATTTCTAGGTTCCAGGGTGTGGATGGCACATCAAGGCATTAGGATCCACACAGATTTAATCCATTTGAGATAATGCATTTGAGGCAAAATCCAGAATTTTCCCAAGTTTTGGGGAATTTGAGGTGGATCCTCAAATGGGATAGATAGGAGCATCAACTTCCTGACGGGTCTGGTGGGAGATGTGGCTGGAAGAGAAAGAAATACTTAATTTTGGGCAGATATGGGTCAGTTTTGGCAAAAATGGTGAAGCATTATGCAAAATGGATTATTAATGAGCAAATAACGGGTCTATGTATGCAAAAGTGGGTCAGCATTATGTGTAATGGCCTGATTTGGGGGAAAGTGGCTAATTTTGGTGGAAAAATGGTATTTACTATGCAAAGTGGCTTGTTGGGAAAACTATCTCATTATTGGGCAAAAAGACGCCCCTTATAATGCAAGATGGCTCATTTTTTGGCAAAGCAGTTGCTTACCCGGATCGTTCCCACAGGATCCTGCCTCAGTCGCTGCGGATGAAACCAAAGAAACTGGAAAATTCCTTCCAGGATCTGCCCAGCCCCTCCCCCACTGACATTATTGCCAAATTTCTGAGTGGGAAAACATAATTTTCTTGGAGTTTGGGGTAAATAAATTACTGAAGAATTACTCACCACCCGGCAAAATCCCAGGATTTCCACATGTCCACCACTTCTCCAACACTCTGGGCATCACGTCCGTCTGGAAGCTTTAGGTCGTCTCTGGGGTTTCCGTTGAAATTCCCACAGGGGGCACAGAGACGAGAGGCCAGGCCTGACGTGACAGTGATGGTTGCCTTCCCATCCCGGGTGATGGTGATGGACATCCCAGAGCGGTGGGTGATGGTGACATTCTCAGGGGATGATGCCACAAAGATGGAGTCAGAGACAGTGGTGGGGGGCCGGGTGAAGAGGCCATTGACCTGGGAAAATTAGAGAAAATTATGAAAAACATGATAGAAAGCCAGTTTGTTCCTGGGCAAAAGGCTCTAGCTTGGCAAGAGCCAAAATTGCTCTTCTCTTTTTGTAAAAATGGCTCATTATTGGGCAAAATTGCTTTACATCAGACAAAGTGGCTCACTACCAGGCAAAATCTAGAGAGATTTTTGCCCAGATCTCTCTAGGTTGACCCAAACCACCCAAAACTCCCTTACCTGCTGCACTCACCCACACCTCCATGTTGCCATTGACACTGACAACGCCCTCGCGGACAAAGACAATGGCAGCAGTGGCCGCAGGGACGTTCATGTCACGACAGTCGCTGACCTCCACTACCACCTTGAACCAATCCGGTGCCTCCTCATCGCAGAGGGCTGACACCTTGTAGGTGCCACTGGCCAGCAGGGGCCCGGTGGCACCATCAAAGGTGGTCATGGCGGCTCCAGGCGTGACCCGGCAGTGGCCTTCCCTCCTGGCACACACCTGTGCCCCGTCATGGGTGATGCACACCTGGTCCTGGGGACACTGTGTCTCCCGGCACACCAGTCCCCGTGATGGGTGACAATGGCATTCCTTGGAGCAGTTGTTGAAGGTGACAGTCTCACCTGCCTGGAAGTGGAAATCTCACAGATTAGGCACAATCTCCCAAATTTTGGGGGAATTTCCTGAATTCCAAAGGGGGAAATCCTAGAGAGTGAGAAATTCAGGTGGATTTGGGGAACTTTGGGCAGCTCAACCAGTTAGTAGTAACTTTTTCCCTCCTAATCACAGATTTTTTGTGCTGTCCTATTTTCTCATTGATTATTAATTCATTTTTCCTGTAACTCCCTTGCCAATTGTCAGGTTTCTTCCCCCAACAATTGTTGTTTTTGCCGTTAATCGTCCTTTGTTCACCCCAAACCCTCTGGAACTTTCTAGATGTGGCAGCTCAACCCCCAGCCTGATTCCCAGAAAACCAACCACACCAGTCCCCAGGCTCAGGTGTCACCTGTCCTTGTCACCTGACCTTGAGGTAACGTCCCCTGTGGAGGCAGCCGCAGCGCTCGGGTGACACGCAGGTGTCCCCATCGAAGACGAACCCCTCGTCACACTGACACCCCTCAAAGCACCCCCAACTGCAGCGGGCGGGGCCCACCAGGGCAGCACAGGTGAGATCACAGGTGCGGGTGCAGAGCTCATAGTGGCTGTTTGGGGGGCAGGACAGGGCTGGGGAAAAAGAGGTAAAAAAGCCATTGTTGGGACAATTCCAAATTGTGCAGGGTTTTGGTCAAAATTTGAAGGTTTTCAGAAAAAAGTAGTTGTCTTTTTTTTTTAATTTGATAGAGTATTTTTCAAAAAGGGAGTATTTTTCCTAGTTTTGGCATTTCCATCAAAACTGTTTTTTTTCTGTATAAAAATTGATGTGCTTTTTTTTTTTTTAATTTAATGGCATCATTCCAAAATGGCATTATTTCTCCATATTGGAGTGTTTTCAGTAAAATGTTATTAATGTTACCAAAATGGCAAGTTTCTTCAAAGTTTTACGTTTTTTTCTTCAGGAAATTTGGGCTTTTTTCCTGAAATGAAATGGTTTTAGCAAAATTGGAAGGTTTTCTGCAAAATATTTTTTTCCAAACTGAAGGGTTTTTTTTCAAAATTAGAGGAAAGAAGTTCAAAACTGGAGGGAATTTTTCAAAATTAGTTAACTTTTTAAAGTGGTGAGCAATTTTTTCAGATTTTGAGGCCTTTCTCACAATTGAAATGTTACAATCAAATTTGAGAGAGGACTTCTGAATTTTAAAGGAATTTTTGCATAAAGGGAGGATTTTTTTTCAAAACAGAAGGGAACATTTCTAAAATCTCAGCAAATTATTTCAAAAATAGAAGGTATTTTTGAAATTTGATTTTTTTTTCACTTTTTGAGTTTTTTTAAATACTGGAGAATATTTTCTAAAACTTAAAGGAATTTTTGCAAAATGTGAAGATCTCTTTGAAACACAGGGGAACTTTTTCAAAATCTGAGGCAACATTTTCTAAAATAAGGAACATTTTCCCAAGCTGGAGGAAATTCTTTCCAAAACTGTTTTTACAAAACTTGAAGGATATTAGTTTGTTTTTTTTTTTTTTCCAGGAGAAAATGTAGCTTTTGAGGAAAAAAGGACCTGAAGTGGCAAAATTCTTCCTAACTTACAGCAGAACTCCTTTGTCCTCCACGGTCTGACCGTAGCGCCAGCAGCTTGGCAAGCAGCGGCGTACGCCTGCAGCGCGTGGCACAAGGCAGCGCGGTCCCCGCTGGTGGCACAGACGTCATGGACGCAATGGGTGAAATACTCCATGGGGCTAACACGTGGGTGGCACTCCCGAAACGGCCCTGCTGCGTCACGGATGATCCCACAGGATCCGTTCCTGCCATACATCACCTCTTTGGCAACATCACACCTGCTGCACACACCGTCATCGCAGCCATCACTGCACGCTCGGTCCTTCTCTGGAACCTTCCAAGAGGTGACAAATTCCTGGGTGTTTTCCGCCAGTGCCCCATTGGGCAGTCGGAAGTCATCACTAGGGTCCCCATCATAGTCTCCACCCAAGCCGCAGAGCCGGCCGCGGTAGATGTCCGGGACAGTGATGAGGAGGAAGGTGGCTGTGTTGTAGAGGATGCGGATTCCTGCAGCAGTGTGAAGGATGATGTTATTCCCCTCTTGGCCAATGCGGAGGTTCTTGTCCTCTGTCACCAGTGGGAGGGTGTAGCGCTCCAAGTCCACCTGGAATGGGGATAGGGTGACATGTGTGACACTTTAGAATTGTCACTCCACAGAGACAGTGTGACTGTAGAAGGAAACACCCACCCTCTTTATAATCACAATGTCACCATGGGAATCACTGGATCCTCCCCACAATTGACATCGTACACACGGATGGACACCACCACCCTCTTCATCATCACCACATCACTGTGGGGGTCTCCAGACTTACCATCACCTCCCACCTCCGTCCCCGCTCCATGGTGACGGTGTACCCATGGATGGATACCACCACCCTCCTTATCAGCACTGGGTCACCGTGACTGCCTGCCTCGTGCTCCACCAACACTGTGAAGTTGACCAATCGTTGTGCTGGCTCGCACACCCGTGCTAGGATGTAGGTGCAGGATCCTGGGATATTGAAGGTGCGTCCATCAAAGGTGACATAGTGGGGATCTCCTGACACAACCAACCGGCCGTAACCAGTGGGGTGACATCCCAGCATGCCGTCTTCCACCCGGCACTCCTCGTGGGCACCACAGAATGCCTCCTGGCAGGTCACTGTGCCGTTGGTGCCGCAGCGGCAGCGTTCCCGGCATGAGGGGTAGAACTCTGTATCCTTTTGGTAGTAGTGACCAAGGTACTCACAGCCACACTCAGAATGGGGGACACAGTCGGAGCCGCTGAGGACATAACCGGTGTCGCAGAAACAGCCCTCGGAGCAAGGAGATGCAGGACAGGAGGTGGGGATGGAGGGGGTTTGGCAGGTGGGCTGGCAGGGGCTCCCACAGAGCTCATAGTGAGAGTGAGGGGGGCAGGAAAGAGCTGGGCAAAAAAAACAAGGAAATGGGGAGTGAGGGAAATATCCGAAGGGATTGGGAGTCCCTCAGAGAGGGAAGGAAGGACGTGGAAGGAGAGAGAGGAGAGGGAGGCTCCCATTTTCCCCCATCCCACCCATACTCACCGCAGAACTCCGCCGTCCTCCATGTCTCCACAACCACTCCATGACTCTGGCACGCAGTGACATAGGCAGAGACACCCTGACACACAGTGTCACGGTGTCCCTTGTAGTGACAGGCATCAAAAGCGCAGTCCTGCAGGAACGGCTCCGGCTTGATGACACGGTGACACTCCCGGAAGGGTCCCCCTGCTCGGGTGATCACCCCACAATACCTGTCCCCACGGTATGGCTGCACCTTCACTGCGTCACACACCGGGCACTCTGCGCCACAACCAGCTGAGCACCCGGGGACATCCCCCACTTTCCAGCTGTCACCCAGCTGGGTCTCGTGGGAAGCACGGTGGCCAGCGGGGGTGACAAAGTCGTCATCGGGGTCACCATTGGCATTGCCACAGAGGCCACAGACGGCACCAGAGTAGGTGGTGGGGAGGATGACACGGGCGTAGCTGTACCAGTCAAAGGTGACAGTGACACCAAAGTCGGTGGTGACAAAGCCATGGACGCCACGGTAGAACACGGAAAATTGGGGGTGGGTGAAGGGAAGGGACACAAAGGCACCATCCACCTGCAGGAAGGGGAGTGAGACAAAGAGTGGGGACAGGAGAAAAGAGCTTTTAAATCATAGTTTGATAGTTTTATTTTATTTTGGTTTTGTACTTTTATTTATATTATAATTTTAATTTATATTATATTTTAAATTCTATTTTCTCTTTTTACATTTATTTCTTCTTATTGTCTTTTTACTGGCTTTCATTTTTTATCTATGCTTTTTATTCTTATTTACTTTTTTGGGTATTTTTATTTGAATTATTTCTATATTTTAATTTGGTTTTAATGTATTTTGAGTTTAATGTAATTTGAGGTAAAAATTGTGGAAAATAGGAAATTGGTAGAAAAAGAGGGAAATTGCAACAAAAAGTTGGATTTAGAGGGGAAAGGAGGAGTTATTGGGAAAAAAAGGGAAAGCATGGGAGACAAAATGGAATTTCAGGGAAACTAGGTGATTTGGGGGAACTAAGAGGATTGAGAAAATAGGATTTTTAGAGGAAAGAGGTGATTTTGGGGGAAAAAGTATTTGAGAGATAGAAGGGGGATTTGAGTGAAAAGAAGGGTACTTGATCAGAAAAAGAGGAGAATTTGCAGACAAAGAGGCATTTTAGGGGAGAAAATGAAACTTTGGTGAAAAGGGGATTTTGCAGGAAAAAAGAACAATTTTGAGGGGAAATTGTGGAATTTTTGGGGGAAAGGGGAAATTGGGGCAAAATTAAGAGCAATTTGAGAGAAAAGGGGGAGTCCAAGGGTGAAAAGGGATATTTGGTGAAAAAAACATATTTGGGGAAATAAAGGACATTTGAAGAATTAGAGGGGGATTTGGGTGAAAAAAATGGGGAATCTGGGAGAAAATGGAGAATTGAGAATTTGGCATTAAAAAAGGTTAATTTGGGGGAAAAAATAAGACTTGGGGGGGGGAAAAGGTAATTAAAATGGAATAAAAGGGGACTATGAGATAATTTGGGGATGAAAGGGATTCCTTGAGGGGTTGCCCACCTTGACCTTGCGTGGGTGCTCCTGGCTCATGCTGATGATGGTGCCATAGACCTCCAGGTTGACGGTCTTGGTGAAGGACACGGCACGGCTGCCACGGTGGTTGTTTTCCACGGTGACATTGAAGGGGACCAGGGTGGGCTTGGGGGTGCACAGAGCAGCAAACTGGTAGATGCAGGAGCCTTGGAAGTCAAACCTCACCCCATCAAAGGTGGTGTAGTGCGGGTCACCCGTCCCGATGCAGATGTAGTGATTGTTGGGTGTACACCTGGCGATGCCATTAACCATGACACACTTCTCATGGGATCTGCATCCCCCTGGCTTGCAAGTCACTGTCCCTGAACCCTCACACCGGCACCGCTTCTGGCAGCTCCCATCTTCCCAGAATTCCTCGTGAAGCTTGTAGGAGCGATTGTTGTGGAAACAAGCAGAGAGGGTGGTGCTGGGGTTGGTGGTTGCCTTGATGCCTACAAGGGATTTAAGAGTTTGTGAGATATCATAGAGGGATGGTCCTCAGGAAAGCCCCAGTGGAATTCCATGTGTTGTGGACACCTGAAATCAAATCAAGAGGGCTTAGAAGTATTTTAGGGAGAACCAACCAATGCAAGCCTTCCCTGTAATGGAGGTGTTGGGTACATTGACACCTAAATCAAACTGGAGTTCAAGATGCACCCCACAGGGACAACCCTCAGGAAAAATCTTAGCACAATTCCCTGGTTTTTGGGCAGCAGGAGTGAGATCAGGTAGATTTTGGGGTCATTCCTTCCCCACTGGTTTTGTTCATGCCTGTAAGTGTTGTGGAGTCAATGAGACACCAAGCAGGTGTGGCCTTCAAGGAAAATGCTGGTATAATTCCATGTGTTATGGACACCTGGGGTCAGATTAGGTAGGTAGGTGGATTGTGGGATGTTTTGGGGTGAAAAGACACATTGATTGTGTTGATGTCTACCACCATTGCTCTAGTCTAATACCCACAGCTGAGTTCTCACATGGATCCTCTTCTCCCTTCCCCAAGATCATCACAGACCCCCATATGAACTCACCACACCCCTCCATGCCCTGTGCAATCTCCTGGTCTCCACAATCTTCCTGGCATGAAGGATCTCTCCAGCTTTCTGCCCAGTCCTCACCACCTTCACCAGGAATACCATTGGGAACCATGGCTTCATCATCTGTATCCTCATTGAAGTTGCCACAGAGGCCACAGCTGGCCCCAAAATAGCTGCTGGGCACTGCCACCATGATAACCTGGTCCTCATCATAGGTCACCTGCAGCCCAAAATCTGTCTGGAGGATGGTACGACCTTCATTTTGGAAAATCTGGACTTTTCCCTCTTCCAGGACGGCTGGAAGATTGGTGGGTTTGTTGTTAACCTTGTGGGGTGGGAAAATGAGGAGGAAGGTTAAACCGCAGCAGGTGGTTCCCAATCCCACGAAAAGGACATATGTACAAAGGGAGAAATAATTTTATGAATAATCAATTTGCCTTATAAACCAGAATTTTTGCCCTACTTCACACCAAGAAAAGCTCAAACTCCAAATCTGAATAATTTTCTACATCTTCTGAGCTAATCTTGTTTGTATGGAGACCAGGATTGGAGAAAAAACACATTTCACCTGGAAAATTGATTTGGAATGGAAAAAATTCCCCAAATTCCACAGGTGTGGCAGTTCTGCTTATTTTTTAAGGTGAACATAATATTTCAATGATTTATCCTCTCACACTTTTTTTGATATTTTTCCTTGTTTTTTGAAGTTCAAACTCACCCAGAAATTTTAATCCACTTGGACCAAATGATTTTATTGGAATGATGGATCTGAAACTCACCTGGACGGGCTTGTCCTCACCAGCATGGATGGAGATATTGTAGGCGTAGACGAAGACATTGGCCAATGGCTTCTTGGATTGATCCTGGCTCCGCTGCTCCTCCACGGTGAAGGGCTCCAGGGTGGGGTCAGCCCCGCAGTACCTGGCCAGGGTGTACCTGCAGCCACCACGGGGGGACACGGAGGCCCCATCAAAGGTGTGGTACTGCAGGGATGGGGAGCCTGTGCAGGTGCCCAGGTAGTCATGGCGGCAGGAGGGTGTGCCCTTGTCCAGGTGACAGCTCTCCTTATCCCGGCACTGCACCTGCCAGCAGGGGTCTGTGGGTTTGTTAGTGACAGAGGGTTAAATTCTATTAATTGATTATATTATTGATATGTCTAAGTATACATTTGTTTTATATTTTGCATGTTTTTGTATCTGATTTGTAATTACACATAAGTTTTGCTATATTATTTATAAATATATATATATTATCTCTACGTTTGTTTAATATGAATTATTTGTCCACATAATGCTTATGTATTTCCATCATACAGAATTACTAAAAGTATAATAAATATATCTGATTCTAAATAATGTGTAAATGTAAATTTGTCACAGACATGTTATCTCATATATATATATTGTATTTGTCTCTAGACTTTAATATTTAATATTTATAATATGTTTATATTTATAGATAGGGATTTTTATGTATTATTTATGTATTTCTCCATTGATTCTTATTCATCTATTTAACATATTACTTTTAGGTTTTTTACTATTATTCCTATATATTTGTGTATTAGTATTTTTTTAAATATTGCTATTATAATATTATATATTATCGTGTAATGTTATATATTATTACAATACAATAATATTATTATGTAATGCTATTATTTTTATTTAATAGGTGTTTGTCATTTGTATGATTACATATAATTTAACATAAATTCAATTATATTAAATATTAAATATGTATAAAATTTAATTATATTAATTATCTGTTGTTCATATCTATGTAATTCTATATCATTTATATAGATATCAAATTCCACCTCCACTCACCACTGTCGCAAGCTCCCTCTGTTCCATAGCGCTTCCCCTGTCCCATCCCAACGTTCCACACCCCAAAGGCCGCTGTCTCATGCTCCACACGATGGATTCCAAATCCACTTCCCAAATTTATCCCAACCCATGAATATTCTGTCCCAGGTATCTGCTGCCATGCCACACTCCCTAATGGCCTCTTGTTCAGCAGTATTCCAGAAGTTTCTGCTGTCTTGGCCACTAGGAGGATGCGGTTGTCATATCCCTCCAGTGCAACAGCACTGTAGGAGTTGCAGTAACCGGTTATGTCTGGGATGCTGACAAAAAAGGGCTCAAAGGTTACTGCACCACTGTTCTCACCACTGCCCAAGAGAAAAACCTGGACACCAGCTTCGGAAGTGAGGAACAAGCCCTGCGGGGATTGGGTGCCATAGAGCAGAGAGTGGCTGGGTTGTATCTCTCGCGTGGTTTTGGTGACTTCACCATGACCTGTGACACGCGTTGGTTGGGCAGCGGTGATGTAGATGAGGTTGGATTGTCCCTGGAAGGGCACTGGTGGCACAAGGAAGGATTTTCCCCACTGGGTGATAGGGTGTAGCTGTTCCACCACGTGATCGCAGCGGGTCAACCTGCCCACACAGGTGTGACCAGTGAAGACAGCCACCGGTCTCTGCGCCAGCACCCGCGTTCCGGAAAGATCGGCTGCGCTCTGGATCTGTGCTGCTTGGAATGGCTCCAGCAGGATGGTGAGGGTGGAGCCACGTCGATGCAGCCGTCCACGGAAGGTGATGTCAGCATTGAGGTGGATGTTGACTGTGGTGGGTTGATCCCAAGCAGCCACCACAAACTGGGCATTGCGGGTGGGGCCAGGGTTGGGGGTAACCACATGGTATTCTGTCCCCCACCTGTGAACCGGGATAACGACAGCGGAGTCAGCTGCTGTGAGTTTGTCATTGACCATCACTGCGGTGACGGCGGCAGTGGTCTTCACCACCACAGCGTTTTCAAAAATTTGGCTTCCCACCATCTCGGCTTGGGGTGGGATCTTCACCAGGACTGGTTGGCTGGAGGCTGCTTGCACTGTCATCCGTAATCCAGGTCTCTTCATGGATATGGTGGCAGTGGTGGATGGGGAAGGGCCAGTGAGGAGGAGGAGGCGGAAGTCGCTGCGAAGGGTGCGCTGGTCACCATTCTGCAGGAAGGCCACCAGGAATTCGTCACCCAGGTGAGGTGGTGATATCTCAGAGGTGATGCTGGGGGCATGGAGGAGAGCTGGGGGGAGGAAGAAGAGGGGTGGGTAATCTGATAGATTGATTGGTAATCAATTCATTATTGTTTTGGTAGATTATGAAATTGATGGATTACAGATTTTATGCAGATTTGTTTGGTTAGATGGATAATTGGTTTGATGGACAGTTGATTTCATGGATCACTGATTGCTTGATTATTGATTTAGTGGACTACAGATTTGATAACTTGATCAATTTGGTAGGTTATTGATTAATGGATTATTAATTTAATGGGTTAATGATTAGATAAATTATTGGCTTGATGGACCTTCAATCTGCTAGACCTTTGATTTCATTTGCTAGACCAATGATTTAATGAAACATTGATTTGATGAAACATTGATTTAATGGAATATTGAGTCAATAAATTATGGAGCCAATTGACTTTTGAGTCAATGGATTAATAAATTGATGGATGTTTTATTGGGCAGACTATAGATTTGATGAAGTGCTAATTACATGGGTCATTGGTTTTGATTTGACAGTTTATTGAGTTTATGGACTATGGATTTGATTTGATGGGATATTATTTTGGAGAAAAAATTTAAACCTTGATCTGACAGATTATACCTTTAATGGATTACAGATTTGATGGACTTGATTATTATTATGAACTATTAATTTGTTAGATCACTGCTTTGATGGAATGATAATTTGATCATTGATTTGATTAATTTTTCATACATTCATTCTCCAGTTAGGAGAGTAAACTCCAGTTGGTAGAGTAAACTCTGAAAAAATATTTAATGAATTAGGTTAATCTGTTAGATTATCATTCACTGGAATAAACCATTTGAACAATCATGAAATCCCAATTAATTCCCTGGGAAAAAAGATGGAGCTTTTGGGTTGGGCAATCCTTCTTCTGTGCTGGATAACCCTTATTTTGAGGAAATTCATTATTTCAGGAAAATTTTATAGCTTTTGGGGCCTCTCTCCAACCTGTTTCAACTTACCCCAGAACATAACATTCCAAAACCATCTCAGCACATCTGCTTTTCCCAAGCTGTGATCCATGATGCTCTGGGTGAAAAAGGTGAAAAAACAGTCAAATTCTCATATTTTTTGAAATTTCACTAGAATTTTCCCCAAATTCACCATTTCTTTATATAAAATACACAAATCCCCAAAATCTGTTTCATCCTTGTACTCATCCCAAAAAACAGTGTTGTACTGAATTTGTCCCCAAAATCTGTTCTCATTCAAGCCATCCTCAAATTCACTACTTCAATTTCATTTACTCAAAAATGTGAATTTTATTCCACCTGGTGCAAAAATTGGCTTTTGGGGAGGCTTTTCCACATGTCTTCCCCCACCATCCCAGGTACCTTTCCATCTCTTTTCCCTTTTCCCCTTTTTTTTTTCTTTCCCCTTTACCTCCCTTTTCCTTTTTCCTATTCCTATTTTTTGTAATTTTATTTTTCCCTTATTTTCCCCATTCTTTCTTTTGTTTCATTTTTCCAGTTTCTCCTCTTTTCCCCAGATTCAATTTTTCCATCCAAATCCTCTTTTGGCTTTTCCATCTCTTTACCTTTTTTCCCTTTTTTATCCCTTTTCCCCCTTTTTACTCCTTTACTCCACTTTTAAAATTTTCTTACCTTTTTATCCTTTCCTGCCCCTTTTCCCTTTTTCTCCTCCACTTCCTTAATTTTTCTTTTCTTCACCCTCCCTTGTTTCCTTTTTCTACCCCCTTTTCTCTTGCCTCACTCTTTTCCCTTTTTTCCTGCTTATTCTCCCTTTTCCATATTTTCCCCTACTTTCCTGCCTTCTTTCCCTGGTTTTCCTTTCCTCCCCTTTTTTCCTTTTTCTCCCCTTTTTTTCCTTTTTCCCCTTATCCCACTCTTGCCCATTTTTTGTTCTTTTCCTCTCTTCTTTCCCCAATTTCCCTTTCCTCCCTCTTTTTCCTTTCCTCCTTCTTTTTCCCCTTTCTTCTCTCTTCTTCCTTTCCTTCCTTCTCCCCCTCTCTCATTCCCTTCCAAACCCCTATCCTGCCCTTTTCTCCCCTAATTCCTTCATAGATCTTCCAATCCCACTGCTCCCAGGACCAGACCCAGGGCTGGGGTGGCAGGGGAAGGGGGGGGTGGAGGTGGGGAAAGGGGGGAACTTTAGGAGTCTTCAGATGGATTTTCCCACTTTAGGGAAAATCTTTCCTGCCAAAAAATAATCAAAGTTATTAGATCTGCATTTTCCCTTACCTGCCTTGGGCCCTGTTTGATCCCCAGCTTAGCTCTGTATCCCCAAAGAGCTCCGTTTTATCCCCAAAGCTGTGAAGAAAACACAATCCCAAATCTGGGAGATTTGGCTCCTCCCTCAATTATTTTTTAATTTTGGCAGAAAAGGGGGAAAGAAAATGACTAATCCAGGCACCCCCAGGGGATCACCCCACCCAATGACGTGAGATAATTTTTGGCCAGAAAAGGTGAAAACAGAGAGAAAAACAGGGGGTTTTTTGTTAAAACTGATGTCAAAAATTGGCATTACCAGATATCGAGGTTTTTTGCCCAATGTGGTTTAAATTATTCCACAATGACTAGGAGGTGATGGAGCAAATATAGTGTAATTTTTTGAGAAATAGAGGGTGTAGTTTGGGCAAAAAAAGAGGGGAAAAGGGAAAAAAGGGAAGGGGAGGAAGGGATGGAATAAAAAACCCCCAGCATTTTGTGGATTGAGGAATTGATGGGATCACCAGGCCCATGGCATGAGGTGCTCCAAGGGGAAATGCCAGGTCCTGCCCTTCACAAGAACCTCTGCAGTTCCAGGCTGGGGCACAGTGGTTGGGAAGCTGCTCATTATAAAAGGTCCTGGGGGTGCTCATGACAGCAGCAAAACCTGACCCAGGTGCTCCAGGTGGCCAGGAAGGCAATGGCACCTGGGCTGTGCCAGCCATGGTGTGGCAGCAGGAGCAGGGCAGTGACTGTCCCCTGTGCTGGGCACTACTGAGGCCACACCTCAAATTCTGGGGACAGTTTTGGGTCCCTCATGGGAAAAAGACACTGAAGGGCTCGAGGATGTCCAGAGAACGGAACAGAGCTGGGGAATGGTCTGGAGAATCAGGAGCAGCTGAGGGAGCTTAGGGGGGCTCAGCCTAGGTAAAAGGATGATTAGGGATGACTTTATCACTTTCTACAATTACCTAGAAGAGAGGTTGCTGCCAGGTGGGAGTGAATCTTTTCTCCCAGGCAACCAGCAGCAGGACAAAAGGAAATGGTCTCAAGCTGTGCCAGGGGAGGTTCAGGCTGGACATCAGGAAGAATTTCTTCACAGAAAGGGTCATTGGGCATTGGAATGGCCTGCTCAGGGAGGTGGTGTAATTACCATCCCTGGAGTGTTCAAAAAACATCTGGACATAGCACTCAGTGCCATGGTCTGCTTGACATGGGGTGTTCAGTCAAAGGTTGGATTTGAGGCTCTTGGAGTTCTCTTCCAGCCTTAATGTTTCTGTGGTTCTGTGAGGAGTCAAGGGTGGGGAGGGGTAAAGTCGTATCTTGTATGTTTTGTGTGTCTTGTGATGTCCAAGTGTGTTGCAGGTGCAGCATTTTGGGGGTGTGTGCCAAGCTGTTTGTTGTGGATTGTGTCTCCTGTGTACTGCTGCCCCATGACTTCATATTGCACAAGACCCCAGAAATTACCACCCAAAAAGGCAAATTTTATTAATTCTGTCACATTTCACCCCAAAACCCCTCAGATCCCCTGTAACTGTGGGAACAATGGGGGTGATGATGACATAAGTGTGATGACATGACCATGGGTGCCATGACAATGACAAGGACAGGGACACTGCAATGTCTTAGCTGAAATTTTATTGCTCTGCTAGAAGCTGGCATGATCTTGACCTGCACAGTGACTTCATTGGTGATAACAGTGGCAGTGGTGATGCCCCTCTGCCACACTCCCTTCAATTCACCTAGAGGAGATATCAACAGCCCAAGAGGTAGAGCCACTTTCCACCAAATCCCCAATACCCCCAAAAATATTCCCCTCAGAAATCCAAATTTTCCTCACAAATTATCCCAGAAAATTCCCACCTTTTTCCAACAAACTTCCAATTGTTCCCCAAATGCCCAATTTCCTCCAGTTCCTAATGACCCTGAACTCTCAATATTCCAAGCAAGATTCCCACGGTTCCCCCCAGTTTCCTAATTTTCTCCAACAAATCCTGTCTCCCCCTAAATTCACAGTGGCCTTCACACAGTCACCAATTATTGCCCCAAATCCCAACTTTTCCCCCCTCATTCCTGAATTTACCCCCCAAATTCCCACTTTTCCTCAGAATTCCCAATTTTCTCCTCCAACTTACAACCAGCAGTTGTTGTCCAGCTGGGGAGGATCCACATCTGGGGCCTGGAAGTCATCTACCCTAAAGACCCAGCGTCCCGGGACCTTGACGTTGGAGGTGGTGGTGATGTTGATGATGGCATCGGTTTGGGATCCAGGGATGTTGTAGAAGTTGGTGTCATCACCGCTATTGAATCCCGCCTGGAAAATTGGAGGGGGGGGGGGAATCTAGGAGGGCTCACCCCACCCAAAGAGTTAGTGGGCCCCTAAAATTATTTCAGGATGCGAACATACTTGGTGTATATACCCAGAAATTATATGTACCAAACCATGACCATCACTATGGTGATCATCCCCAGAAGAAGGGTGGACAACCTCCTGTCTTCACCATCATCATCATCAATCACCATCATCATCATCATCAATCATCATCATCACCATCATCATCAACACTATCATCATTATCATCTCCAATATTTGGGATGGGCCAGCCTCTGACCTCCATCATCATCCTCTCCAGAAGATGGGACAGGGCCACTTGACCTTCTCAAAAATGGTGTGGGCCAATCCTGGACCTTCATCATGATCATGATCATCCCCAGGAAATAGGATGGGCCAATCCCTGATCTTCATCATCATCATCCTCAGAACATGGAGTGGGACAACCTCAACCTCCTCCTCCACCCTCCCCACCTACATGTGCTGGGGTGCCCCCAAGTCCTGTTTCAGCGTCCCCATCACTCGCTGCCCCTGTGGTCCACTGGATGTCCCAGTAGTTGAGGATGATGTAGAACATCTTGGAGTCAGTGGTCAGCACAGCCTGGAAGGTGTTGCCCTATGGAGAAAGGTCACAGACGTCAAGGATGAGTCATGAAGGTCAGGGATGGGTTCTGGAAGCCAAAGTTAGGTCGGTCAGCAAGGCCTCCAAGTGGGTCAACGAGAGCCAATGAGTTGCCCCACCTCATGCCCCATAGACCATGGGCCTCACCTTGTCAGATTTGGAGCCCCAGTAGGCCACATGGTCCCAGGTGGCCACAAAGGCCCATGTGGCAGTAAAAGGGCTTTCAGGGAAGTACTGGGTGATGTGCTGGCTGATGTCCCCCAGCAGCGCCGGGTCGGTGCTCTGGCGGTAGAAGATGTCCCCACCCTCCACGTTGTCCACATCTGCCCAGAAGGGAGTTACGAAAGGGCGCCCGTCCGCCAGAGGGAAGGGGTCGGGGGTGTATTGTCTGACGGGCTTGTCAAAGGAGATCACCCCATTGTTGTTCACCTGGAGGTGACACCAGGAGCAGGTGGGTGCAACACCTTGACTTGGATTTTGGAGTCCTCAAGATGGACACTACAAGTGTGTCTAGAACCACTACCCACAGGGAGCCCCAACACCTATCAACACCCCAAGATCCATCACCCACAGGACTCCCCCAAGACCCACCAACCGTAGGAACCCTCATCCACAGGACCCCCCAGCACTTAAAGAACCCCTCCAGATCCATCAACTTCCCAAGACACACCACCCACAGGACCTCCCCAAATATCAGATCCATAGCACCCCTTAACAGCAACTACCCCCAGGACCCTCCCAAGACCCACCACCCCCAGGACCCCACAAACCCCACAAATCTCCCTGAGACCCACCCATGAAGGACCCTCACAAAATCCACCATCCATGTGGTCCCACAATGCCCACTACACACCCCAAGATCCACCCTGTGGGGGACCACCCAAAACCAACCAACTACTCCAAGACCCCCCAGCCATATGACCATGAAGGACCACACCATCACCCACCATCCTCAGAACCTTCCAAGCCCCTCCACACCCCCCCCCACCCCCACCCCAATACCACCAGCCCCTCAAGATCCCCCACCCATCTGAAGATGTTTCCATGTCCAAGGCTGAAACCCACTATCAATTTAAGAAGGGTTGATTTTGGGGGCGCACACACACACATACACACCAGTGAAAAATTAGGTAGAAATGGAGGGGAAATTTGGAAAAATGGAGGAAATTCCCCAAAATATGGAATTTGGGGTGACCTACAAATGCAGTTTGGTGGGTTTTGCCATAGAAGGTGAAGGGAATAGAAAGGGTGATTGCCTCAGATGTCCCATCATCGAGTTTGGGGTTGGTTTTATCCCCCTGATGTGGTCCATAGGGATAGAGCAGAGATCCTGTGGGAAAATCAGGATTTGGGAAAATCAGGATTTGGGATCTGCCCCCAAATTCCCACCCAATTACATGGATTTTGGGGTGTATCCCACCAAATTTGGGGTTCCCATGGTTACCTAAAAATGGATGTCTCTTCTCCTGGGTTTTCATGGTGAAACTGGGGTGAAAGGGAATGACCCCAGTGGAATTACATGGGAAACACATGGATTTTGGGAGAATAGCAGGAAAATGGTATGATGTGGGTGGGAGAAAGTCTGATTTAGGTGGAAATAATGCTTTTTAGGGCTAAGCCCCCAAAATTCACCTTTTTCAGATGAGGTTTTGGTGTCCACCATGGAACCTGGAGAAGAAATAGGAGGGAAAATGAGTTGATCAATCATTTTTCCAGCAGGGATGAAAATGACAACACTTTTCAGAAACAATATTTACCTAAAATCAGGAGGAAGAAAATACTAGAGGGTGACATCCTCAACCCTAAAATAACTGTAAAAAAAACCCAAAAAACTTAAAAAGAAACTATAAATACATCCAAACAGGCAAACCAACAACCCTCCCCAAAAGAGAGGATGCAGTAAAATGAAGTTTCAGAGACAAAACACCAAACACACACTTAGTCCAGGAATTTTGTGTGGAGGGCTTTGTGCATATGTGGTGTTTTACCAATTTTTAAAAAGAATTTAAGTATTTGAAAAGTTGTTTTTTTATTTAATTATAGTACATTTTTAAGAAATTATTTAATTTGATTCAGGAGATTTTAAAATTTAATTTAATTTTTAAAATTTAATTTACTATGATTCAATTGTAAAAAAAAGATTTTACATAAGTGAACATTATTTAATTTAATTTCAATTTTTAATTCTAAATGCATTGCCTTTTTATTTAATGGAGTTCTTAGGTGAATGCTATTTTTCTTTATCTTCTATTTTTTATTTTTATTAATTTTTTTATTTAACTGAATCTTCAGTTTTTGCTATTTGTGTGAATGAAGAAATTTTCACCCTTCTGTGCCCAAATTCAGGATTTTTTTGCCTTTTTTCTGTAAAAAATGAGGATTGTTTACATTTTTTCATGCATTTTTCAGTGATATAAAGGCCCAAATCTTCCTTAAGTACATGTAAAACCAGGACTTTAAAGAGAAAATATTCCAAGGAATGACCAAAATCCCACCAGAATAAAAATCCCCTCACCTGGATTTCAATGAAGTGAAGACCTGCAGCCTGAAAATGAGCTCGAACACCCCCAAATGCTGGCTTTCACTTCGTCGTGTTCCTTTTTTTATCAAAACAAAAAATACTGAACATGTAATTTGCCAACTTTCCACCCCTACAATCTCTCTGAGCTCTCCCAGGATTCTTAAGAAAGAGAAATTCAGTCACGTGTTGAGGATTTTATCACGTGCTGGGGATTTTGGACTCCTCCAGATGTATCTTTTTAAGCATAGTTAAGACTTTTTTGGAAAAATTTTGGGGTTCTGAAGACACCTCTGGATCCCTCCTCACCCTATGTGAATTTTTTCCCCCTTTCCAAGCTTTCAACTTTCATCCCCTGATTTAATTTTTTTAAAATAAAGAAGTCCTTTAAAAATTATTTTTAATTATAGATCCTTTATCTCCTTTTTTTTTTTTATCATCAGGAAGAAAATACATTATCCCTGTTTATTTGGGATTTTGAGGACTCTTTTTTGTTATTGTGAGGCTAAGAAAAATCTTTATCATGTACTTTGGCCTTTCTTTCCTGGAAGAAAGAAGAAGTCCTTATATGCAGGAATTCTACTTTTTGGAGGAAAAAAACCCTTTAAACCACCAACATTTTAAGTGTGGTTTCTTTTTTCTTCTAAAAAGAAGTTAATATCTTTGGTTTTAGGGATTTTTAAAGGGAAAAAAGCTTTTATTCTCTTTATTTTAAGGAAAAAAAAATCTTGTTCCTTACTTACCTGGCAATTTAAAAGTATTTTTTGCAAGAAAATTCCTTATTATTGCTCTCCTTTTATCTTCTTATTTTTTTCTAAAAGAAAACACCTTAATTTGCTTGTATTTTAAGAAACCTCATTTTCCCAGTTCCAGATGGGTTTTTTCAAGCTCTTTAAAGTTGTTTGTAGTTTTTTTTTGGTCCAGGAGCAGGGCTTGAACTTCTCCAGAATCTTCAGCTGGGACTTCTCTCATTAATTTTGCAAAAAAACCAGACAGATTTGGGTTTGTTTCCCTGGAGACAGTGGATGGGGGTTAAAGGGCGGGGGACAAGGATTCTGAGGAATTCACTGGATTTTTGGAGGCGCTCCCTGGAGGAGAGTCAGCTGGGATGTCCCTGTGCATTCCCCTCACCCACACTTCTTGTGGGACCCCATCAGTGGCAAGATCCACCCGCCCACTCCCAAATTCTCCAAAATTCTAGGGTCAGTTTCTCTTCTCCAGCCTGGTGTGATGAACCAGTCAGAGTTCAATGCTCGCCCCAACTCCCCAGCCTCACACAGTCCTTGCCCTGCAAATGTCCCCAGGACATTTTTGCAAGGAATAAAATCCTGTGTGATTTTGCTGGAGAGAGCCAACAAAATCAGTAAAACTCTGCCAGGGCCTTGCAGGGAGAGGGAGCAGAATTCCAAGGAAAGGTTAATGCTGGCAGTCATTGGTGTCACTGCTTTCAGTGTCTGGTGACAAGGGATGTGAAAACCAGACTGTGTGGAATTTCTTGCTCTTAGCGCATCATGGAGAGGTTTGTTTGGTTTGGGGCTGGGTTGTTTCTGTTTTCCCCCCTGATTTAAGACTTTATCACAACACATGGCTTTTATGTGCACTGCTAATGCTGGGAGGAACTGCAAAATTGTGTTGCTAGGAATCTTGCTAAATGCTGGTTTTAAAGCTTATTTGCATTAGTATAATCTTCTCTGGGGACATGAATCATGGATCATAGCCATTCTGATTAGTGTTAAATACTGGTTTTCCTTTTCTCTAGATTGGACCAAACTTTCAGTTCAGGTAAGAGATTTACATATGCAGTTTTAATTAAATTACTTTTTTCTTCTGAAGTTCAGTTGCTTCTTTCTATCCACTGTAAGGAACCACTTTGCTGGCCTCCTAGCCGCAGGTGCCTATGAAAGACATGATCTGAAGAGTCATGTCTTTCAAGGCCACCCAAAATTCTGGATGGATCCCTAGCTGGGTATTAAACTTTTAGCTCCTGAAGAAGGCTGAGTCAAATGGCACAAATTCTGTCTGCTTGGAAAACTGTAGCTTTAAACATTGGAAAGCGGGAGTTTGGATTCCCATTAGTTTTAAACCTTGGCTTTAGAACATGGTGCTGTGAATATTTGTTGCTGTGTTTGCCCTCATGAGGATGTTGTTGCTGTAATCTCATACTACTGGAACCAGCAAGAGTTACAACAGAGAAAGAGAATACCCTTCCCTGCCTCTTCCCTCTGGTACTGATCACAGAACTCAGGATTTTATCTTCACTCCCTTCTGCCTCAGCAGCTGTGACCCTAAACACAATAAATTCTTTATTTTTCTGGTTGGAGGGAGGAAGCTGATGCGCCAGCCACATTTTCCTTCTGTAAACTTCACTCCACAGCATTCCAACAAGACGGCCTCTGTCACCTTCCCCCAAAGCCTCTGGAAAGGGCTGTGCACTGGGCTGTGATGCAGGACGTGGTGGAACACTGATCTGATCTGAACTGATCTGATGTGGCAGCTCCTGCCTTTCCTTTCCTGCTGTGCTAATGATCTCTGCACGCAGCTGGAAAAAAGTGCAGCCTGAAGGATTGTCTGTCCCACCCAAGGGCAGCCTAGGTCAGGAGAGGAAAGCAGGTTTTAATCAGGGTCCCCAGAGTGTGGCAAGGACATTCTGACCCCGTACCGTGCCATCGGTCACCACTGCAGACCGGCCTGCTGCCCCAGCCGGGCCACGGGGCTGGTCACTGCGGGCTGCTGCTCTCTGATCAAATCCTGCAGGAAACCTGCTGGTCATGCCAGCAGCCTTTCTAAAAAGACTCTGCAAGTCCCAGCAATGCAGCACAACTCCCAGTTGCTGCTCTGCAGCAACAGGAGGTCAGGGATGGTTTAATGCTGCACTGAGTTTATTGCACTAATATCCATCAGTGCAGGTTTGCAGTGAAAGTTCCTGTATCTGCTCTCTACTAGTGTCTCTGCTTTTAAATCTCTCTGCTTAAATTTCTTGTGCTCCATAATTATTATAGAAAGAAAGAGACGCTGGGAACACCTCCCTGGTTGACACTTGGGTTGTATTTACCATTAGTTGCATTAAATCTTTTTGCAATGTGCCTTTGGAAAGAGAAGGAAATGCAAGGAGACACACAAAGAAGCTCATTGACAGCTTTACAATAAAAATCTGAGCACATATTACTAAATTTTAATTCAACTGGCTCATCATACTATGGAGACTTTGCTTTCTTTTTATAACTGAAATTAATGTAATTTAGAATAACTCAGTTTAGTTTAACATTTATTTGATTCCAAAGCTGTAAGATTTTAAACTACAGTTTTCTTGGCAAAAAAAAAAAAAAAACCAAAACCAAAATCAAAATCAAACCCAACTCTGGATTAGCAAAGGGTTTTAAAAGGTGCAAAAACCTCTTAGTTAGAACTCAGTTCTACATCCCCTGGAACAGATGGAAGGCTTTCACCACATCCTGGTATGGACAGTAGCTCCACTTTCCCATCCGTGTGTGGCTTTACATACAACCACTTCAGCCCTGGATCTGAATCACACATGCAAACCAGTCATGAAACAAAGCTGGTCTATCAGCAGAACATAACATTTTAGGATAAAATTTCAAGTTTTCACCAGACACTTATCTGTGACTGAATTATATTTATATTAGGGTGCATCTGTGCATCATGGTGTGAATTAACAGTCTGCCAAGATGACAGCTGTATCATGCTCTGGAAAGTGGACCAGCACTTTCCATTAGAAAGGAATTTTATTTGTTGCCAGCAGTTTCCAGCTAGAGTTGAGACTAAGAAGCTCAAATTACACACCTAACTTATTCTGAGAAGCTATTTATTTTGATCAGACTGTAGCTTCCTTTTGTGATAACATTGAACACGATGCACTCAGGCTTTCTACAACCCAGGAAAGCATAAGAGCAGCCAAGTAAAGAAGATTTTATCAAAAAAATAATGTTGACCCTTAACCATTTAGCATCTTAAATGATTTACAAATAACATTTTCAGAAGAACTAACTTTTTTTTTTACTCTAAGTATTGGTGAGATCTGGTTGAAAAACGCTTTGCCTTGGAAAATTTTGTGGGAGAGATCTTCAGTGTTCTCCACAAAACAGATGGGGAAGATAATGAATGTTGTACATCTTCCCTCCTCTTTTTTCTTTTTTCTTCCTGCCAGGCAATCAGATCTACTTAATCGTGACTCACACAACCCTCTTGTTGTTGTTTTATGCATTTTTTGTGCTACTGGTTTACTTACACCCTGCCAGCAGGCTTTGAACTGGGACTAAGGTTTAATTTGACCTGTGTACAATTAAGAGGGACAAGCAGATTCACCCTTTTTTTTTTATGAGAGAGGGGCTCTACATACCTGCCACGGCGTCTGGCTACTAAGATCTCCATCAAGTCAAACACGATATTCAGTAACTTAGGATTTAGGAAGCCAGATTTCACAAGTTTTATGCAGATGTTTCATAGGATTTAGAAGAGTAGATCTTGTGTGAGTGTGTAGTTTTGGCCTTGAACTTCTTTTCTGATTGTCTAGCCCTAACACAAATGGTCTAATTCTCTTGTGGAGAAATGTCTCCATTTTCTGTATGCAGGTCATGAAAATGAAGAGAAGTGGGAAAAAAAGAGTTAAAACTTTGTGCTATCTCAAGTGACAGGAACACCTATGACAATGATTAAGTGCAACGTTAAAGGCATGTTCCCCTGTCAGAACCCTGTCCTACAATGGCAGGAATTTGGTTACAAAAGCATGCATGTCTTTGTCCTCTATGAAATGTTAAAGACCAGCTCTAATTTTAACATCAACACGACAGATAATCTCATGTATCTTTCATAGTAAGTCCTTTTACATCTGGTGTCTTCTTTTACTCTTACTGACAGATTCCCATGTTCAACACAGTGTTCAGCTTTGACTCATGACATGGTAAAATGCTTCTAGAAGTGTACTGCTGTCTTCTACCCTCAAAATAGCCTCTGCCTTCCCCAGGTGATTACTGTCACCTTATTTTGAATTTCCTTGAAAGTTCAGGTGGCCAGAAAATCCTGAGGTCAGCTAACTCTCAGAGTGATTTCCCACACTGACAGAAGCACTCTGTCTGTGTGTGGCTGACCCAAAGCGAGAAAAGGTCAGAGGTGCAGAGGGAGATCTCTCTGAGGCATTACAATTCTGAGAAAAATTTTAAAAACACTGTTCAGAACATTTGTGCCATCCATGACTGTTAAGTAAAAGAAAAAAGTAATGCTTCTGCACTGCGCTGAGGTGGAGATTTCCTTCTGACCACAAATATGGGGCTGTGTTTCAGATCTGGGACCAAAAGAGCATGGACAACACACAGGTGATTTATTACTGCTGAACAGTGTTTGGACAGCATCTACACCTCCTTTGGTTCTCTGTGGTCTCTCAGGGAGCAGGTGGGGTTTGGAAAAGGCATGGGATTTGGCACAGCCAGGACTCAAAGTGACTCAAAGAAGTATTCTGTATCACCCAGGACCGTGCTCAGAGGTAAAACTGCAGCAGGTGGAGAGCAACTCTTCCCAAAGTAGCCACTTCTTGGAGACTGTCTGGACCCCAGTTTGCTGATAGGAGGTGGGTGGGTGACTGACTTTGCACCACTTTTCTGTTTGCTTTTTTATTCCCTCCTCATTTATTAGATGGTTTTAATCTGAACCCATAAGGTTCTCATGCTTTTACGTTTCTGATTTTCTTCCCCACCCCTCTGGCAAGGACAGAGCAAGCCAATGACTGTTTAACCTATAAGGAATTTACCCAAATGAAACAGAACAAAGAAAGACCCTCTTTCTTTAAAAAGGCTGAGGGAAATAAAAGGCCAACAGAGGAACACTGGCATGAGTACAGAAACATTTCTCTGCTGTGCTTGATGTTGGTAGCTGCCTCAAAAACTTTTGGAATCAGCCTTCTGTAGTTTTGGGCAATAGAATTTTAGCCTGATTGTAACACCACTGTTCCAGTCTTGACAAGCAATATAAACAGGAATTTATCTGTAATTGCTGACTTTCTATAGGCAGTGTAGTGCTCTCCAATTATCTGTGTTTTGGGAAATTATGGATATGGCTTAGGTCAAACCAAAATTATGCTGACAGAAGTAACACAAGGGTGTATGTACATTAGCACATACTGTGGAGCAAAAGAAGCAGATCTGCACAACAAAACATTCAGAGCTGGCGTTCACATCACACAGACTCAGGGTGTTCTATTTAGATTAACCCTAGACTGGTGCTGTGGACTGAAAGGTTGCAGGAGATGAAGCATTTTAGGAGACCCTCTGGATGTCAGGGTTTGGTTAAGCCTTTTCCAGAAAAAAAGCCCATCATCATGGTCTGAAAGGGCTCCATGAAATGACGGAGTGTGTCATACAAGCACTGGGAAATTGCCTCTTGAGCCCAGCTGAAGTGGTAATACACCTGTGTTATCCACAAGGAGATAGGCAGTTCCAGAAATTATGTTACTTTCTTCTGAAGCCACAAGTAATACTGATTTCTTTAAGTAAAATTTTAATTAAGGCTCACAAAATGTAAGCTGTAATGTATTGCAACTGATTTTAAGTATTCATGAGGATCTACAGTAATGGGTAGCAGCTTTTTTGTCTGGTGAGATCTGTGGTCTCTGCACAGGTCCTGCCTTCCTGCCACCTGACATTTGTGAGACATCGCTTTCAAGGGATCTAAAAAGGCTGGCAGGCTTGCCAAACTAATTTGTGTTTCTCTGCTGCTCTGTTTTTGTTGAGCTCCTGTTGAGGGGAAGGGCTGCTGGAAAGCAATGAGCTGATCCTGCATCCAGGCGAGGGTGCTGCAGGGCAGAGCACAGCGGGTCTGACCACGGTTTCCAGGGTGACTGCTGGGAGCAATTTCCTGGTGATCCAGTGGACAGTGTTCTCCTAAGCAAACAGTAGGATTCAGCTGGGAATGTCCAACCTAAAGTCACTGAGCCATACTTTAGCCAGATGAAATGTGTGTGGTCATTGGGAACTGCTGGCAGAACACGTAGTGTACTGAGATTAGTGTCCTGAAAAACCAGGAAGTGCACAAGAATTTTTTTATTTGCCCTTTTTTTTCCCAGTTACTTGTGTAGAATGTGTGAGGGAGAATTTAAATTAAGAACTTGTGCTTATGTCTCCTTGGCTTTTTCTCTAAAAAAGCCTATCCATTTCCAGCTGCTGGGGAATCTATCTATTAAATCTATCTATTAAATGTATCCATTTCCAGCTGCAGGGGAATGTGAGGCAGTGCCAGAGAGCAGGGCCTTGTCCCAGAGCTCTCTTGTTGTCAAAGGCAAGGGGATTCAGTCATCAAGTTCCTCTTACAGTGCCATCAATACAATGATGAAAACAGACCTTTTGGTCAGTAAAATAACATTTTTGATAGAGTTTGGGCCAGCAAAATGATTTTTTTTTTCACATCTCTGTAAGAAGAGGCAGGTTTTGACTACCAGTTTACAACATGACAAAGCAACCAGAGGTAGAGAAACCTCAGAGTCTCTGAAGTGACATCAGACTAAATGTGGGTGTCCACCTAGGGCTGGCAGATACCCTACAGAGGGTAGGGGATCCTACAGAGATCCCAGTCCTAAAACATGCAGTTTCTGCAGGGCGGGATATCCCACCCTCCTGTGAAGGCAGCAGGGTCTTGCACAGTCGGAGCCAGCCTCAGCACCTGCTGATGTCTGCGTATTTTCAGTGTGACTCCTCTAATAAGTATTAATTATTTCTGTGTATAGTTCTTTCAGTAGTTATCACAGTTATTCCATTTTACACATGGCAGAGGAGGTTAATGACCTGGAATCTCACAAGCACTGTATCATAATTATGTCAGTCATTAAAGCTCTAATGGTATGTTTGAAATATGGGAGGCAAAATCTCGTCTTGCTCTTCCCTCATGCTCCAAGCTGCCTTGTACATTTTCATATTCGTTGAACTCAGGAGAGGCCAAGGATATTAACTCCATGTAGAAATGAGGCTGGCAGATCAGTGGTGTGTTTCATCTAATCTCTTGCCTCTGAAATTAGCTACATTTGTAGGGAGAATTGTTGTGATGTCTAAAGAGTGGCCTGGCTGGCAAGTGAGGACGTGCTAGCTCTATTCTCCCTGGTCAGGGGTTGGTTTTTGACTGGTGGATGTTCCACTTCAGCCTTTTCTGTCTGTATTTCTTCTGCCATGTACCTTCCTCAATGACTGCAATTGAATGAATTTCAGCACAAAGCTGTAGAATCAGGACAATGAGCCCCTGGTTTGCTGCTCTTGCACTAAAAAGCCTTGCACAGCCAGAGAGGCCACGAGTTAGTGACAACTTGGAGTGTTTCTGGTAGTGCAAAACGTTGTGGTATGGGCACCTGGATAAATCCTTCATTTCAGCTTCATTTTAACTCTGCTAAATACATAGGTAAGTTTTCCCTGAGTTGTATGTCCAGTGGCAGTTCAGATTACTTCCTCAGCTGCAGAAATGGGAAGCTGCTGAGGAATCAGCAGGGTGGGTTTCACACTTCTGTTAGCCGGCTAAAGGTTTCAGGCATACCACAATTTTAAATTTTGACTTTAAAAAACCAAAACAAAATAACATAAATCTTAATTGAAACATTTCCTTTCAGTTTTTAAATTTCAGAAGCCTAAAGAGGAAAATCTTGAAAATACATCTTGTTTGCCATCATGTGTGAGGACATTTAAGTGGAAAATAATTGGGATTGATATTTAAAGAAACCAGACTTGTTCATTTATTTTTAACATTTTGTGGTTTATTTCTTTTAATTAAGCTTTTAGTAAAAATTCTGTTTCCTAAGCTTTTAGTTTCTGTGGTTAACATAGACCACATTGTTGTAGATTAAAAACCGAAATATTTCTTAACAATAGTGAATAAATTTACTATTCTATATTAACAGATTATACTAAATAAAATACCTTATTTACTATAGTTATTGTTTATGCAATTATTTAAATAAATACTCAATTATTAATTTTAAGCACATATTTTGATCAGTGGGCTTGCTTGACATTTTCACTCAATTCAAAAATCATTTGTATAGCAACACAAAATTGTCAGAATTTTTGGAAAATTTTGGGATAGAACCTCAAAGTTCACTTATGTGAAGGAAAACAAAGAAAAAAAGGGTTTTCTGAAGAGGGAAGTTCTGAAAGAAAAGCTAAAGAACAGAATGCATTCATAAGCAGCAGGGATGAAACACTGACAATGATACTATTGAAAGATTCCTGCTAACAAGACCACTCCCAATACACAAATATGTTTTAAATGGCTTCTTGGTATTCCTATTACTTGTAGATATTATTAAGGAAAATAAAAAAGCTGCAAATAAAGAAAATTATTTTGAAGAGATTTTTGGGTTTTTTTTAACAAATATTACTGATGCTATGTTTTCATGTAAAAACTTTTATTTCACATCTTGACTTTTTTAATGCTGTATCACAGGCTAGCTGCTGGTTTTCTTAGGAAAACATTAAGACAAAAGCTGAAAATTGTCAGAAAAACTTGGTAACTTACCTGCTTTTCCCATTGTGATTCCTTTCCCAAACAATTACACACTTTGTGGTTTTATGCTGATTTAGAAAAAAAAAAAAAGAAGAAGCTTGGAGATAATTCCCATAACACTCTTCATCTTCATCACCTTTATGTATTAGTTTTTGCAAAGAGTTCCATGACAGAATTTCTGTGCACTCAAATGTTTGGTTACAAATCTCTGCTGGTATGAAGAAAAACCAAAACCAAAACCAAAACCAAAACTAAAAGTAAAACCAAAACCAAAACCAAAACCAAAACCAAAACCAAACCAAACCAAACTAACAAAAAGAAAAAGGAGATGTTTCCATTGTGGGGTTTATTGTCAAGTACTCTTAGTGTTTAATTTTAACTATATTAATCTGGAAGTTATGTGGTAAGGGCATAATGGTGGCACAATGAGACCAGATAAATACACTGAGTAATACCTCAATAATCCTCTGACACATTTGATGACGGTTGGGGTTGGTTAAGTTTTGGGTGCTTTTTCTGTTTTTATATAAACTGTTTAGGAAATCCCATTAAGGAGAAAAATAGAATGATCTGCTCTGAAATGTCAACCTTTTCTTTGGTGAAAAGCCAATCTTGGGGGTCAGAAATGTACTCCAGCTCCTATTTCGCATGCTTTAGGACTCCTGTAGAATTATGAAATATGCTTTTCCATTTTCCCTTGGTAATCAATCATAGCAAGTGTATGCCACTGCATTGGCATTGGTTTTTATGCTGCATCTGAATCTGCAAAAACACAGTGGTAAATCACATCTTCTTTATGTATGTAACAGTGATGTAATCTTGCTATTTAAATTTCACTTCACTGAAACATCCCTGCCTTAGGTTGCTCCCTGAGCAGTGTAATAAGCAAAAGTGGGGCCTTCTGTAAAGAAATTTATTAATTGACACAGTCAGAATCTGCACCTTTCATAATGAACTGATAATTCCTTGAATGGGATGTGCCCTGTGCTTGTGAAATTTTACACTTCAAGCAGTTAGCCAAGACTGTGAGAGTGAGCATTGTGGTGTGTTGCTATTCCTCCTAATTCTTATATTTTTATTATCTACACATTTTTCAGCTGCATCTGATGGTGCAGGAATGAGGCCAAAAGCCGGGGGTTTTGTCAGCTTTTATTCCACTTTCTTTCCACAGCTTCTCTATTTCTAGCTAGTCCTCTAAGGTAGTTTCATCTGTGTTTTTCTTCTCTTCTGCTTCTGTAGGCATAATGCTGAATCAATCTTATAATGGAATGAAAACCCCCAAAATATGTTTTTTCCACAAATTAAGAGTGCTCAGGGCTTTCAAGTACTTTCCTGATGAACAATGTAGCTGATTTGACAGCAAAACTCGGCATGCCTTGATCAGAAAGCAAAAAACCTAAGCTCTTCTAGAAATATTACAGAGGTGTTTCTTCCCCAAGATTTCGTATTTTTTTTCAGAACTATGAGCAGGATTTATTTTGCAAGAGGGAAGTAAACCTGGAATTTCTGACAAAAATTCCTTACAACTCCATTTTTTTTTTCATGAATAGCTGAGTGTTTCAGACCCATTAGAGGAAAATCTGCTGCTTCTCTCTAAAGAAGAAGGAGTTCTTCTCTTGGGCTGTGAAATTAGGAATTCAGCTACTTGAGGACATGGGTCTGCAATTTGCAATTAATAACTTTTTGGTGAGTCATGATTGGTTTCATTTTATGCTTATAAAAATATGTGAGCTTTCAAAGATATTTTAACCTTCATTTTTCTTCTGGTGCATAGCTGTGTCTGAAGTTTATTGGTTAAGCTGTAACTGTAAATATTTGGCAACTGGCAATTAGCAGTGCATAAGTTAATTACTTTCACTGTGTTATTTACACTCAGTAATGAGATACTTTTGAAAACTAATTAGATGTCCTTGCTTAGTTGCAAAAATCTTTTAAAGGCATTTATAATTCAATGTTCACTGCTTTTTCTGTGTCATCCAGTATCAAAGAGGAGCCAAATCACCTATTTTTGTCCTTTTTAGTGGAAACAGGACTATTTCCACTTTCTGTTCAGGGACTAGTTGTGTTACCCAGCTTCAGGCACATCATTTATCTTCACTTTCATTTGGTGACAATAAAGAGGTTTCTGCTACAGGAAATTGTAGAAAAAAAGGCATATTGAATTGTTTTTCTTTATTGACCAGCACAAGGGAAGACACAACTCCTGTACACAGGGGCCAGTTTGCAAACACAGCTTAGTCTGGTTTCAGAGGGCCGAAGGAATGACCTCAAGTGCACTGTGCAATTACCCTAATTTACTTCCATTCCTTAATTAAAACTGTGTCATTTCTTATAGCTTTTGCCTCGTGGAAAGACATTTTTCTGCTCAATCCCATCAGAAGAAGAGTAATTTACTTTCAGTACATATTTTGATGACAGGCACACTATAAATATTGGGATTTCTTAGTCTTGATAACTTCACATGCTTTTGATGCCAAAGTCATTCTGCTCGATATTTAATTAGAGGACATCAAAGAGGGTTATTTACATTTAATTCTGTAGTTAGTGTTTGGCCTTCTCAGTTTTATGCCAGACTTACAACATCCACGCTGTCTGGCATTAATTTAACTTGTAAATAATTTATGTAATTAATTTCCTTGGTAAGCCTCCCCATCTCATTTTATGACTTTGTTCTCAACCAAGCTGGTGAAATCTAGCTGCACTGGAAAAGGGCTCAGCAAAAACAAATACTTTGGAATTTGTATCAGTGCCCCAAGATGGGTGTGACAGGTGACACATCTTGTCTGATGCTTCATAAAGCTTAACTGCTCGCAAAGAAAGTGTTAACCATCAGTACAAAAATGACTTCTAGGCTTGAATAATTAATATTCCTTTAAAAACCTTATGGGATATGTTCCTAGACTTACTGACCCTGGGACCGGGGCTGGAATGGTCAGTCTTACGTTGCCACATTCCCTGGGCCTCCCAAAGTCTCACAGCTCTGGTCTAAAGAGAAATTGTGTCAGGGCCATCACGGGCTGCTCCAGCAGGGAACAGAAAGTCAGATACAGTCAAGAGTAAGTTCAGGGAAATAACTCCTCCAATACGATGGTAAACAAATTTGCCAACTCAGAAATTTTTTGTTTTTTCTCATTATTTAAATAGTGATATCCATGAGAGGTTGTTGGTCTGTTTGTCTTTCCTTTCATATAAAGGCTGGTGGGTTTTTTCTTTATCAGGCACAGCTATTTTAAACCACAGTTGTGACAAAGTCTCTTTTCCCTTTGCTTATTGAGTGCACAGCAGCATCCAGACTTTGAAAGGACAGCAAAAGAGAATTTTTGGATAAAATTCTGAGGGCAGGTTTAGCCTTTTTATAACAAACCTTCCTGCTTCACTCTGGCTTCCAGCTCCCTGCTGGCTCACCCTGCTGAAAAGGTATTTTGGGCTTCATTGTCCACTGGAAAGGGCAGTTTATGTACAGAAGGGGTGCACAGGATGATGGAGATGGTAACAGCACTTGTTTCAAAGGGATTTTCAAGTATGTTCTGATTGTGTGGAGATACCTGAGCTCAGAGTGTTTATTCTGCTGGAAGAACTCTAAACTGGTAAATCCTGGGTCTCTGGTACAGCTGCCTCCCCGGCCTGTCCCACATTGGCTTCCATGGCAGATAAGCCCAGCTGCAGAGCATCAGTCCTTTAGGGAAAAGGCTCAGTGGAAACAAACACCTCAAACCCCCGTTTGATGTGCAGCCCTCCTCTTGAAGTCCTCTGCAGATTTTGTCTGTGAATGTCAGGAGACCAGGGGAGGGAGGAAACCTTGCCATGAGGCTCCAGCAATCAGCAATGTTTTCACATTGCTGCAAAGGGAACTCTCACCACAATATCCACAGTAAATAACTGCCTCATTTTATGGCCATGGCTCAAACATCATGGCACATGGAACTCTGAACAACAGAGGGAAATAGCAAAAATAATAATCACTTACCCAGTCAGAAAAGGGCAAGTTGGTTGAGTTGCCAAGTGATTGAGGTGTTTTTATTGGAGGAAATAGTGAGTTTTAAGTTTCTCAGCTGATTCAGAATACAGTTGTAGAATATGTCTGAAAAGGCAAACAAAAGATTGAGGAAACCTTCCCTGTGGCTGGGCATTTTTTTCCAACACGGCAGAACTAGGTCAGAAGCTGTGGGATGGATGGAGTTCATAACTTTACTGAGAATATTCTCTAAAGCCTTGGTTCCACAGGATTCAAATGCTGAGCCAGTTAAATTAATTTAATATATTGCATAAATATGATGCACTGATTTAGACAGGGAAAGAGGAAATTGACTGAAATTGACTCATATTCTAAACATTAAACCACTGGAGTTGGGTAGAAAAGAGTGTGCTCCTTCTCCTCAAATCACAGGCTTATTAATTTCTTCATTATCTTAGTGAAGAAGATAATCATTATCTGACTTGTGCTGTAAAACACCCATTTTGCAGAATCCAGTGACGAGACAATAGAGCAGGGTGGTGCACACCCATCAGGACTGATGACACAAGGGGCTCACACAATCCAAGCAGCAGCACTGCTTGATTGATTGATTCAATCAATCATATGTAACCCACTCCTGGATGAGCAAACCCCTGGAAATTATTTTGGGTGGGGATTAGAGAAAGCCTCTCCACCCAGCTGCCATTGGCTCTCATGAACAAATACCCAACATGAGCCAGTGACTTTGAATATCCGATTCTTGCAGCAGGCTTCCACAGCACTGACCTCTGATGTTCCATAGCAGAGGCTTGGATAACTGGCTGCCTGGAAAATCAGCAGGCCAGGAAAGCTGAGAAGCAGGAAGGATGACACAAACCATTTCCTGAGAGGTCCAGGTGCCTTTCAGTGAAGAGCAACAAGATCCTCAGTAAGAGAGACTGAACAGCAAAGTAAGGGAGTAAGGAGCTGTTGTTGGAAGATCCTTTTCTGAGGAAGGAAATTCTGCCTCCTGCAAATGAGAAGTGTATGTTCTGATGATAAAAAGGTGAGTCCAAAGTGGAAAGTCACCCGGTGAATTAAAGATTTTTTTGACAAAGCAGAAGTGGAGTATTTCAACTCAAGTAATGATCAAGAGTTGCAAGTGTTTCCTGAGTTGTATTTTCAGCAAGTATTACTGAGTTTAGATTCAGAACATGTCACTGTCTCAGGCAAGAGCTTTTACTTCTTCCAGCTAGTAGCTGCAAGGACTCTCTTTCAACCAGTCAACATCTTTTGAGTAAAGCTAATGGACAGACAGGAATTCAGAAATATTTCCGACAAACTCTTGCTGCACAATCAAAGAATTTGAAAAGACTGGTTTTTCAATTGAAAAATATGATGGTATTGTGCAGGAGGAGGGGACAAAGATGATGGGGTTGGGACACCATGGGACGATTCAATCAATCATATGTAACCCACTCCCTATCTTCCCGAAAGTTCCCTGCTCCCCACTTTTTCATTGGATCTCCCCCTAACAACACCCTCTCCCTGTTTTCCTATTGTGTGCCCCTAATTACCCCACTCTAAGCCCTCCTCTGTATCCTCTCCTTAGTGCATCCCGATCCCGCCTACCCCTTCCCCCTTAAAAACCCCGGTCCCGCCCGGGCTCGGGGCTCGGCACCCCGGCTCCGGTACCCTTCAACCGAGGCTCTACCCCACTTTCCCTCCCTGCCTGCGCCCTCGGACTTCCTGACATTAAAGCCTGTTGGAACAACACTGGAGCCTCCGAGTCCTCCTTTACTGGCTGTGCCGTCTGCAGTCATGTGGGACTACGCGTGCGTGTGTTCGCGGCAGAGGCGCTCCGTGGCAGGACGCGTCGAGGCGAAGGTGTGCCTGCACCCTCCCAGTTTCGGAGTCCCCCGCAGCTAGCCGGGCCCCGAAAACCCGCCTAAGTTGGCGTCAGAACGCGGAGCTTGGGCTGCTTTTTGCCCACGTCCCGAAGGGCGTCTCCCGGTCGTCGCGTCACTGTGAGAAGTGCCGGCGGGATAAAAAAGCACCGTTCAACGGCAGCAGCAGGAAAAGCCGCGCTTCGATTGTGCGAAGACCGCTTCTTCCTGCCCCTGCATGACAACCCATCCTGCTTCGCCACGGACACACCTCCGGGGGAGCTGCAGCGAAGGGAGAGGGATCAGCGGGAGCACAGCCAGCCGCTTCGAAGTTTTTCCTTTCGACCAGAACTTTCCGTAAATTTTGGTCAGTGAAAAAGTAGCGCCGAGCAGCACCCCCCTTCCCCCCCCCCCCCACCCGGACGCGTCTGCTTTTATTTTAATTCATTTGCCTCACGAATGGATTTTACAGCGATGGGAAGCAATTTATCCCGCGCTCAGAGGGAGTTCTATTTCCAAGTTCAAAGCCTCCTTGTTTCGGGGAAAATTTCATTTTTAAAAAGGGACGTTAAAGCCTTTGTTCGTTTTTTGTTCGAACATTTTCCCGAGAATTCTCGGGAAGATGCTTTGTCTGGTTCGTTTTGGGGAAAAGTGGGGAAATGTATTTATTCAGAGCAAGTTAAGGGGGATTTTAGGGTTGGGAAGTTCAAAGTTTGATCCAATTTTTAAGTTGATAAACGAAAGGGAAAAAGTTGGGGTTCCCAGTTCTCCTCCCCCGTGTTCTCTCCCCCCCCCCCCCCCCCAATCCTTTTCCCTTATGGGCGATACAGGACACAGATCCTGCCAAAAGGCACAGGGTTGCTGCCGTCTCCCTGCTGTCTCCTGCAACACCCAGTCCCTCTCCCAGCCTGGAACTGGCCACCCCAGTCTGGACCCTGCCCTCGCCCTCGGTCCTAAAGCTCCTGTTCCCAATTCGGACCCTGGTTTGCTCCCCAGTTCTAATCCACAAAATGGCGCCGGCCACGTGGCGGCCCGAAAGTATTGTAGGTATTTTCGAAGCAAAATATAGATCTAAAATAAATACATATTTCTGAATCTCATTGGAAAAATATCTCCCTTCTTGTTCCTGCTCTGCAGTGTTAAATATTGGTGGAAAATTTTACAAAATCAGCACTTGGCTATTTTCTCTGAAGAAATTTTTCCTAAGGGATGAAGAAGAAGATACTTTCTGCTCAGCTAAATATGTGAAGTTTGAACATATACAAAGAAATGGCCAAATTATCTCTGAGAGGTACTTACGTGTTTTATGGAGGGAATCAATTTCTGTAATGTGTTGACAGCGGCTTATTGCTTGTTAATATATTTAAAACTTGAGAGACAATTGGCTGCATTGACTGCACAGGAAAAATTTATTACCTGTAGCACAAGATGGGGGGGAGGATTGCAGGTTGTCCAAGTATTGGTTACTTTGAATGGACTCGGACTCAGTCTTTTTAAACTGTTACTAATGGAAATTTAGATAGCAGCTGTGTGAAATGAATCTATTGGCCTTCTTTCTGCAATGTACAAGCTCTTTGCTAATTGGGTAATGGTTTCTTGCTACAACTCAGTCTGCACCAGGGATATTCAGGAAATAGACAAAATGGGCTGTCAGACAGGAAGAACTGGGGGTGTTGTAACTATAACATCAAAAAAAACCCCCAAACCAGCAACAAAGTTTTGCCATGTCCAAGCACCCAACATTGATTGGGATTCAGGGGCTACAGCCAAACTGAGGCCCCACAGACTCGCATCTCCCCAAAACATCCCTGTCCTGCAGAAAATGTCCCTACAGAGTCCTGCCCTGCCGTGGTGTCCCCAGGGATGGCCCTGCAGCAGCTGAAGCTGCAGCCAGCTGAGGGGTGTCTGTCCATCCCCAGTGTCCCTGCCCTTTCCAGAGCCACACCTGGCACTGGGTCTGACACTGCTGATCTCCAGCTGGGAGGATAGCAGTGAAAGAGGACAGAAAGTGCCTGAACTCCTCTGTGCTGCAGCTCCAGCGACTGATAAGCCCATGGCCCCCTTTGGTGCAAAGCCTCTCCACAAGGTCACACCAGCCGGGAGCACAAATCCTCATGTATATGCATTTTTCAGGCTATTTTCCTTGAGGAATTCTTAATTTTATAAATCTTCCTCTTTGGACTGTTACGAACATAATTTTTCTTTTAGTCTTTCAAAATCCTTCCAAGCAGACATAGCTTTTTTCACCCTGTCTTGTTTCTTCTGCCTATCTCCATCCCCACCTGCTTTTCTTCATTATTCTTTTGTCATTTAAGACAAGATTAATGATACTGGTGGGCCTGGAGTATTCTTGAAATAAATGGCTTCTTTTATTGTCCCATGCTAAGCATCATTTTGGATTTCGATTACTTGGATTTTGCCTCTCAGCCCCCTCTGACAAAAGCATCCCTCCTGGATATATACAGTCTGTGAGATTTGTGTGAAGCTGCGAGTCAGTTCAGTGCTGTTTACTACTACTCATCAATAAAATAAAAAATAAATTGAAAAATCACCCAAGAAATATTTTTCTGTTGTGGCGATGAATACTCAGTAGCTTCTTTGTACAAAATCAGACTCACTGTGGATGCCAAGAATTTTCTTTTTAAAGGGGGAAAAGATTCTGCTTGTGTAGGGAGGTTGGATTAGATGACCTCCAATGGTCTCAGTCAGCCATGCCCATTTTGTGTGATTTCATTAAAAGGAAGGTTGGGGCACCTTAATGTTAGAACTTTAGGGGGAAGAACCTGAGCAAAATTTTTCAGAGAAGTTAACAGAGAAAGAGGCAGGGTTATTCCTGGTCATGGCACCATTTGAAATTGGGTTTTGGTGGGGTTTTTTTTTCTTTGCTTTTCCTTTCCAAACAAGAATAAAAACAAGGCCCATAAAATTCTTTTTAGACAAGCTAAAAGAAATCAATAAATTAAGGACATTGAATTGAAACACAAAGGGGGACACACCACTTTAATACATTAAAAGTGTTCAAAAGACTACTTGAGTGAAATCTGATGAAGTGCAAGATTAGGAAATTACAGGTTCAGGGGTTTGCTTTTATCTATTCTGAGTTCACCATTGAGTAACAAAAATTAGAGTCCAGTTTCCTCTCACAGAGGCCAGGCTTTTCCAGAGAGCAGACAAGGAATATCTTCTTTCTTTCATTTTCAGCATGACAGAAGTCTTTAGTTAAGTTTCTTGTTGCCCCAAATCTTATAATCTCCAATTAGGGTTTATTCTTCATCAGCACTTTACCTGGCTGGAGGCCAGCATTGCAGGAAGAGATGGATGTTTCAGTACCTTCCATGTCCCAGATCACCTTGCTCTCTGCCACTCTGCCTTTTGAATAGAGGACATCCTAATTAATGACATTTTAGCCACAAAGTCTGATGATCAGATATTCCTGCTGATACCAACCTTTTTATCTGCTTTGGATGTGGCAAGACACAGGGACACAGCCAAAGGATCAGAACCCTAACTTTAAAAATGGGCTTTGTGCCAGGAGAGCAGTAACAGGAGAATGTTGTCACTGTTGAGAAAAGGAGAATAGATAGTTGTTTTTCTTAATAATTTTGATGACATAGCCAAAATTTGTTGAAGAAGAGGAGGAAGAAGAGGAAGGGGAAGGGGAACAGGAAGAAGAGAAGGAAGATGAAGATGGAAGAGGAATAGGAAGAGGAGGAGGAAGAGGAAAAATATGAAGAAGAGGAAGAGAGAAATTGGAGGAGGAACAGGAAAAAGAGGAGGAAGAGGAAGATGAGGATAAGGAAGAGAAAAAGAAAAAGCAGCAGTTGGGGAGGGAGAGGGGGAGGGGATTTCATTGGTAAGAGAAGCTCTGCAAGCTCTGTAGGTACCAGCAAGAAGGAAATACACCTCCTTCCGAAGGGGCTGGTGAGTGAATGCGCTGAGCAGGGGCACAGCTTGCTCTGAGATGCAGTTTCCCTTCCCTGTTGGTAGATGTACAAGTGGCAGTGTCAGGGGAGCCCCATGAAGGCAGAACTCACTGCTAAGAGGATCATCTGAGATGTGTCTATGTGTGTATCTCCCTGACAGCTGCCACCTTGGCTGATGCTCTGTGGCTCAACTGAGACCCCACTGCCACTCAGGCCAAGTAAAGACGGAAACAGAGAGCTCCCAAGGTCTCAGCCGGGAAATCAGAGTCCTGCTGGGAGCCCAGCAGTCACTTGTCATCTGTGAAGTGGGTTTGTCATATGCATTGCTGGGAAAGAAATCTGTCAGAGACTTGTATAACAACACCACTTCAGCCAGCTTCTCCTGCTGCCATTCTCTTTGGGATTTATTGGTGCAGCAGGACCTCGTATCACAGTGGTGCATTTTACAGCCCTTTTGGGAGTCTTCCGTGTATCAAGGGAAAATCTGGATTTAGGGATATACCTGTATTAGTTTTGAACACCACTATGAAGGAAGGAGGGGGGAGAAAAATTAAGCCAACAGAAAAAATGAGGATTAGGGAAGACCTCAAATGTGAATATTGATCAAGACAAACACTTGCACAGGTGAAGTCTGGTGTAGGTGAAGTATTTGCCCAGATGTAGAAACTATTTCCAAGTCATGTTTTTTACTGCCTGTTGCTTTGACTGGAGTATGAGTTTCATGTATTTGGCAGACATACTGGAACAAATTGCCTGATTTTGCCTGATACACCTGTGTACTTGTCTGCAGCTGAGACTGAAGACTGACAGGTGACATTCTCACGGTCTGACCTGTTTCAACATCCCACCACAGAAATAAATCCCGTTTGTACCCCATAACCCACAGAGCTGATTCTGTCTGAGGCTGACTACCATCCAAGGAAGTTGTCCCATCCTGTGTTCTTTGCTCTGCTGCCCTGTTGTGCAGGTGCGCAGTCCAGCTCCTTCTGGGCTTTGTTTGCAAGGAAATCCCTTCCATGGTGGGCGTGGCAAGATGGGCTGGGGATCACATTTCTTCTGGTTTTTCTGCTATCCATGCCAGTTCAGCCTGGCTGAAATACAGTAGTAGCACTTCCATTCCTCCTAGGGCTACTTCATAGACCCTCAGAGAGAAAATTATTTGTGCATCAATAATAATCAATAATAATCACTGCCAAGTACCTCTGAGGGGACAGTTCCACACAAGGATCTTCTCTTGCTGGTGTCTCTTTGTAGGAATGTGCAGAATGGGTGCAGCAGTTCAGATTCACAACCTGCCTGAATGTTTAAGTAAAGACGGCTCATTCCATATGTTTTCTCATATGCTTCCTGTGTAAAATGTTAGTTGCAGTGTGGTTTAGACTTCCTGAACAGACTAGCTAACACAAAATTGTCTCTTTCATAATACTGCTGGAAAAAATACTCCAAATTTATGCTTCTTATGATTTTAGTTCACGTTCAGGGAAATTAAGTCAGAAACCTTGCTGGTCTGCATCTCTAGGGCATTGTAAACAACAAATTCACTTTGAATAAATTATAATGCAGTCAGGCTGAGAAAATATAAGACTGGGCTCTGAGCTAATATAAATCATAGCAGATATATGGAAATTGAACTCTGTGGGTTTACATCAGCTAATGGGTCTCACCCAGGATTTATGTAATACAGTTACATAAATCTCTTGGTTGAGGCCCCATACTCATTTTGTAGAAATTCACCAATTCACCAACTAGTATATCAACTCAGAGAGCAATTAAGTGTCTGACAGCCTCACAGAGACTTTCTAAGTTGTTCCTTTACGGCAAAACCATGCCACCTTTTTTGCAAAATCCACCCATAAATAGCCATTTAACCTGTAATTGAGCCTGCTGTGCTCAGGAGAGAACAATCACCAGACAGCTCCATGCTGCAGACAAAAATAAGACAAATAGTCAGTCTCATAACACCAGACTTGTCTAGACTGAGCAAAATTACATGGACCAAAACCCAGCAAAAAACGTCAAGGTTATCGAACTCCCTTCATGGCCTGTTGCTTAATCCCACTGTGCAAGCACGCTCACAGAAGAATTTATGCTCATCTCAGCAGGCTGATTTACTCTTCAGTGTGGTTTAACAGTAATACATAGATAGCATCAATGAGACAAAAATAAAGAAAAACATAACTCCCATGCCAACCAAAGCAACCCCTCTTTTGTAACTTAGAGAATTGCTGACACAAACCCAGGTCTTTCAGAGGAGGTGGTAGGTTCATCATGGTTAAACCCAGGCTGCACTCTGAGCATGTGGCAGATAAAAACAAGTTTTTATGAGCTACTAGTCCTTATTTCTGCAATTCTTATATATTTGCCCTAAGTGACTTACCTCTTGCCATTTTTCCCCTCAAATTTGAAAAAATATCAATTGACCAAATGGTTTTCCACAGCACGGCCCTTCTTCTGACACACAGTTTCAGTTCATTTCTGCAGTTGTGCTGTTTTTATTATAATTTGACCTTGAAGCTTTATTCTCTGGCAGATTACATCCAATATCTCCTGAATTGGTTGCGTTTTGCTGCTTGTTCCTACACTCCTACCTGGAAGCAGGAACTCCCAAACACCCAGGAAGGATGAGGTGGAGAGGAAGCAGTGTCACCTGTGCCTGACAGCAGAGGTGTTGTCACCTCCATAGACTCTGGCTGGTGACTGGATAAAGGTTGAGGGAGCAGCAACAAGAAAAAACATTTCCCCATAATGTGCACTGACTCTCCAGACCCTGAAGTGGATTTGCAGAGTACTTGGCTCTGAAGGGCTTTAAAATGCATCTGAAAATGGAAACAAGCAGAAAACTAGATTTTTTTTCTTTTCTGCTTAATGTAGATCTCATAAATGAGGAAAAAAATCCTTCAGGAAAAAGACTTGCTGAAAATCCTAGTGATTGGTCAGAACTATTGAGTTTTATTTTGAGGATTTTTCTCATTCCTCTTCACTAGTGGTACTGAAATAGGCCCAGGCATGTCACAAAGTCTGACTGATGCTGCTCTTACCAGCTGTGACTGGATATTAGGACAACCTATTGTTAAAATATTTGTAAATATAAAAAAACATAAAGGTCGGAATTAAGGAATAGATCCTTGGGAGCCTGGCCCAGTTGAATCCACTGCTATGGAAAGGCTCAAATGCAGAAATATCAAAGAATTCAGTCACATCTCCTCCCCCAGGGAAGTTTCCCTGCCTCTAGTGTATCAGACCCTGTCAGAGTTCCCATTACACCTCTGCTCTTTCACACGTGATGAACCATGAGGTTTCCACAGCAACTCACTCTGTGCTGAGATGCCAGTCACTGCCTGGTTTAACAAAAAGTTTGACTGAGCCCTGATCCAGTTGTAATTCAGCTTCCAAAGAAACACAGCTTCTCAAAAAACAAAACCAAAAATCCCTCTATTTGGCAGGCTGTTATTTTCAGACTAAACAGCAACAGAGCAGATTGTTCTTGGCTCTTGCTCCACATATGATATAGATGCTGGCTGTTCTTCAAACACATTTAATGATCCCATGCTACGTATGAAGAAATACAAATAGTAAGTAAAGGCAGGTGCGTTTTATTTGGCAGTTAAAAGATGCTCACCATTTAAAAGTGAATATAGTACAAGTTATCTGTGCAATAAAGTGAATTTATTGAGCAGAAAATGGTTTGCTTTATACAGTAAATCATTTTATGTATTGTAACATTTTTTTCTTTTCAGCATCGAGTTGAGCTATTCCACACTGAATACAATTAAATATGAATTGTGCCTGGAAGGACACCAGTTCTATCTACTTTCTCACATATACAGGAGGCAAATATTCAAGTCTTTGCTCTCATCTATATGTGGTGTATAATACATATACTTCTGCATCATTCCCATGAGAAATGCATGCACTTAATCAATGCTCCTCCTATAGTTTCAACTGCCCAACTCTTGCTTCAGTTTCCAAAATTCAGATTATCTCCCCACTACATACGGTGACTGTGCTTTTATAAAGCTTTCCCAGGGACCACTGAGAACCAACTTTTTTACACTGATTTGAAGACCCTCATGCTGCTAACATTGACCTGGATTAAGTAATATACCAGTTTCTACTAATAATGTATCTGAGCACCCTCTCTTCATGTATTAAATGTTCTATGGCTGTCTCTGGTCTTCGCCAGAAATCTAACATTGTGAATAAAGTATCAGGCCAGACAGCTCTTGACAGTGTAAGTTTTTAGAATAAAACCAAAACATAAATAAACAGACAAAAATTTACTCCAAAACCTACAGCACAACTTTGTTTAAGCCACATATGCAGTCTTTTTTAAAAGAAAAATGCATAAAAGTACCTCTTACATTTGTTGACAAGTAAGCTTCATACCTTGCATACATATATTAATTCCAATAGTTTTTCAGCTCTTGTTTTATTTCCTTGTTGTGCAGAGATAAAAACCAACAGAACAGAACAAAACAAAACACATCTCAAAACCTCACAAAACCCTGCAGGATTTTGATTTTAATTTTATTTTTTAAAAAAACCCATAGAACATGTCGGGTCAATTTGAAATATTTGAAGTGTCAGGCTTTTGAAGCTAAATTCCATTAGTCATCACCAAGCAGAATTTGAGAAATTAAAAATTCTTTGAATAAGAAAAAAATCAACACTCACAAATAATTTATAATTTGAAATACTATGTTCTAGGCTACTGAGAGGAAAAACCTACAAATAGGAAAACTTCTTTAAGAAAAAAAGAAAAAGAGATCACTTAGCAGATTTTTTCACTGTCAGTTATTTTAGAATGAGGGAAATCACTCTGATATTTGTTTAAAATTGGACTTTCCCATTGCCATGAAATTTCAAGGTCAGTACTTTTTAAAAAAATCTTCATTTCTTAAATCCATGTTTTATTGTTGGAACATCTGATAGCTAATCAAATTTCAGGCTTTTAATCCTCTTGGACATTTAAACTTTTCGTTATTCTCATCTTTTTATCTATGCTTTGGAACCCTCATATCTGAGGGTTTTTCTAAGCAAGATGCAGATAAAGAAAAAAAAATAAAAGCAAACGGAGATATGGGTAGTTTGAAATGTGTTTTGTTATGGGTTTATCTTGCCTGTTTACTTTAAAGGCAAAGTTTAAATGAATCATTCAAGCACTATCTTTATCCAGTATTTTCCAAGTTTTCAACTTCAATAGTAAAAATTTCTCAGGATTTTTTTCTCAGGATTTTCTTCAGGATGGAGATTTCTCAGCTAGGCAACAATGACTAGTTTAATTAAATTCTTCATTCTGTTTTGCCACATACGATTTTTTTTAATCTGTGGTCACCTCCAAACCACAAATAATCCAATTACAATTTGAGGGATTCTTCCTTTTTACAGAAGAAGACAGAAAAAAGGACATGGCCAGAACAACATAAAAATTGCTTAGACAGGTATTACACTGAAATTTAGGGTGGTACAGTTTCACTAATAACACAGTTTCACTAATAACTTTTCTTTGATATCTTTTAAAGGAGGTATCTAAATGCCCCCAAGAGGAATCCTCTGTCTGCCAGAAGAGATGAATCCTTTTGTGATGCTTGGAGCAAGTTGTATTGACACAGGAGCCTTTGAAAAGTTTCCTTCTTCATACACTTCTCCTAGGGAAAATTTCGTTGATAAAAAAATTACCCAACTGCAATGTCTGACTAAAAATATTTTTCAATAGGCATATTTCAAAATAAATATTTCAACCCTTTTCTTCCCAAGATAAAGAAAGGCATTGTTTTTCACAAGGACTGGACATTATAATAATTTATTTTATTGGAGATTTTCTCATCTGACCAGAAGTAGCTTACTAGTTCTGGGTATCTAAACAGGAGAGTTTCTACCAGGTGCTGTATTTTCCTCTCATTAAGGTGGGCTGCACTTCTGAAAAATAAGGTCTTCCACACTTAGAGAGGCAGATTTTCAGAGGTAAATAGTCCGATGGCCACTTGCTGACCTCTAGTTGGAAACCTGTCTGCAAACTGGGAGGCTCAGTGGTCAAAATCCCCAAAACTGCCTATGGGCTCCCGTGTTTCTGTGCGAAATTCCAGCCAACAACACCCTGAAATAAAAAAATCTTACCACATGGAAATTATTTTTGGTAATTTCTAGAAATCTCAGCTAATATTCTCATTTATCCAATGCCATTATTTATGCCTCTGCTGGAAATGAGACTGGGCTGCGCAATTTTGGATCCAAAGATGCTGGAAAATCAGTTGTTCTCTCATAGTCAAAGAGCACATCTTGAAGAGTGACATATGAGATGAACAGCAAAATCCACACAGGGCCTCTATGAATGAATGGGAATGGACTCTGTGGAAGTGTGGGCACCTCCTAGAATAGTCCCAGAAATAATTAAATCATATTTTTCAAGCATGACATAGTGGGCAAGGAAATATAGTAACACTCCATTTTTAATTTTTTTTTCCTGTACATCTGAGTCAGACTGCCAGTTTAAGCTGAAAAGTGTTTTCCTAAAATTTTAAATCCTCTGAGGAGCAATGGGTAAAGGGACATGATGTTTTTCTAGGATTTGTTTAAGTATCTCTAAAGGAAATGTGAGCTTGGAAGAAATCAGGGTTAAGCTCTTTCCAGGAAGTTCTGTTAATCTGACACAACAAACTCGTCAATGAAGCTCACAAATTACTTTGCATATGAAAATGGAAATCAGCAGAAGCAGAGCAAAATGTGCATTTTTAACATTACAAATATATACTCAAGCCAAGAGTTACAAAGCTGGAAGTGTCCAGCTGAACGTATTGTTTTCTGAAAGTGCTCTTCTGACCCGGAGAGAACTCATGGACAGCAGCTGACACAGCTATGGAATCTGAAATTGCCAGATGTAGGAACTGCAGAAATTGAGCTAGGAAGGCTTACACAAAACACCTCATGGGTACTACCCTCCCAGTTGTTTAGGATTGGAATTTAAAAAGATCCAGCTAGCTGCAATTACCTTGGAGTTTGTCCCTCCTGCCATATGGAAGTGCCTCTCTCAAGCCTTTTGGAAGGGAATTTTGCTAAATAATGGATCAGGTGAACCAGATAAATTTTGCGATTTTAAATCTCATACATACGTATCCAAAGGGACTCAAATTCATTAAAAATTTAAAAAACAAAAGGAAAGAAAAAGGTTGTGCATGACCACATACATGAAGTTTGAGGATGGAGTGCTTTCTGTGACTGGGCTGCTATTTCTGGTTTTGGTGTTCCATTCCATTATGTGCCTTCAGTATGGACTTAAGACTGAAACACATAGCACAGATTTGCATTTTTTGTGGGGTTGCATATGCCTGAGCTATCAACAAATTCAGATACATAACAAAAAGAAAATGGTTTTCAGCAAGGCTTTTATTCTGGACAGTTATCATTTCTCTGTTCTAGGTCAAAATTGATTTAAATTTTGTTTGAGCTGAAAATGGCAGTCCACATAAATTTACAGTGTTTGCTTTTGCTCTGACACACAAAACTGGACAAACAAAAAGTACATTTCAACAAGAAGTTTGCAAATTCTGGTGGAATTAGTGGCAGAGGGCTCCAAAAAGTGATTTGTGTGATGTAACATGTTCAACCATAGGACATTTGAAAATACTTCCCCCAGCACAGATAAAGGGAGAGCCCAAATTATCTTTACATTTATGGAGCACAATCAAAATTGTAAGTGTTTAAATGAGGGATATGAACCCTAATTTCTACTGAAATTTGTCATATTGCTCAGAAGTTTTTTCTCACGCGAATCCAGACAAATCTAAACATAAACTTCTGATTCCCTGCAGAGTTGACTCACAGTAAAATGGAAATCAGGGCTGTCTGTAAAAATGCATCCCGGGAAAAATCTGATCGAGTTGGGATCCTGTCGTCATCTTATCGCAGGGGTTCCATACTGTTGCCTCCTTATCGCAAAAGTTTCATACCTGCTTGGTATTTTCTCATGGGCTGTTCCTCAGGGCACTGACTCTTTCTTCTTCACAAAGCAGCCAACTAACTCCAGTTCCCTTCTTAACCAGCCACCCCCACTCTTTTATAGCACTCTCCTTCTCATTGGTTACAACTGTTCCTAATCTTTGATAATTGGCCCAGCTGCGACTCCTTAGGAGTAAGATTACTTTCTACACTATCTTTATTTTCTTATATTCTATCCCCCTACAGGATCTGATATGGGTTCCTCCACATGCCTATGGATCACAGAATTTTGAAGAGCAGTCTTCTACCATTTCTCTTCGAATGCGAAACCGTGGATTTTTGTAGCCCCCTGTCATTTGCAACAACTTGTGTGAAAAAAACCCAACAAATTACCTGTTTTGGGATTTTTGAAAGTACATACCTTTTTCACTGAATGTATAAAAATATTTATCAATGTCTAATAATTTTACAATTTTTCTTCTACCAGGAGTCGGACATTTTGCTGTCTATTTTTGATGAATGTATATGGTTGTCCCAGGGCCTTTCGCTGGTCAGAGTGACCCCGAGAAAACATTAGAAAGTCACTTTTCCCAGTCGGGCGCTCAAAGAAGGAGTCAGAGCTCTTCAGTTCTCAGTCTCAAGGTTGTTCTATTGTTCCTTATCTATAAAATTCTTTCTTCTTCCCTGCTGAGGTCTGTCCAGCAGGACAGCTCCAGGCACTCTGCCTGCCCCCGGGGCAGTGTTATGTCTTTATACTAAAAACTACGTGTACAATGTTTACAATTAGTTTCCAATACCTATCACCTATGTTAGACAGTGAGCTTCCACTCTAAACCAATTTTTAAGTGCCAGCATCACAGCAGAAGATGGAGGCCAAGAAGAAAGAGAAGGGCTGGACATGCCTAGATCCCTCCATCTTGCCCCCTGAACTCTCATTCTAAAAACCCCAAAATATCTACTTTTTCACCGCACAATAAATTTACTATTATTCTACTTAACTGTCGTGGCCTGCAGATCTTTATCTAAGGATGGTAACTTGCTCCATGGGTCATAATCAAAACCACAGGCATCTTGGGCTCTCTGCCAGGGTCTCTGAGCCCCCTGGCAGGGGTCTTGGCTGCTCAGGACAGCCAGAGGGATGTCTTGGGTTCTGACATATGGTATTCAGTAAATTCAGAACTCAAAAGGGCTTGGCAATAAGGATTTCTCAAATATGGGATTAAATAAAATGTCTCCCCTACAATTACCTGTCAAATCCACTATCAAGCTGTTTCTTGCTTGAAGAACTCCAAAAATAAACCAAACAATACATCTATGAATCTTTTGAAATGTAGAAATGGTATTTATTTTCAGATCTTTGTGATGGAACCAGGTGGTTGCCCTCAAAAATTATCTGGGCATATTTTTAAAAACATTTTTCAGCCAAACAGTTTACACATAAAACCACCCAATAATCTTGGGTAAAGTTTCAAGTGAATTAGTTTTACAGATATTTTTTAATATTTGATGGTATATTTTTATTGATTTAGTATTAATGTTTGTGCTCAGAAATGGTAAGACTAACATAAATGTTTAAGCTCTAAAGCAATAGATTTGAAAGCTCTTGAGTGTCATAAAATTCAGATTTTTCCAGACTTGCGGCCCATTAGCAGAAGATAAATATTAGCCTTTAGTGAGTATGTGGTATCACTCTAGAAACAAGCACATAACCAGCGAGTGTGCTTTTCCTCAAGAGAACAAAAGAATTTTACATTGTAAATAGTACCATGAGAAGGTGTGACATAATATTACCAAAATTATAATTTAAGTCACAGGTGGTCTGAAAAAAAAAATGTTTTCTCAAACGCATTGTTTTCCCCTCCCCATACTTACCTCCAGACAACTTGGAGGGAAAATAACAAAATAACCCACAATAACTGAAGAAATTCATGCCACACCTGACATTTTGGGGTTTGGTATTGCTAACTCTGTTTGGAATAAGATTCAATGCATTCTAAATGAAACTCTATTGTGACATAAATATTAGTTGAATTACAAATTATTTGGTTTATTGTTTTGGCTTTATGCATTTTCAGTTGAAACACCAGAAGTTTAAATTGGTGAAAGACTTTGTGTTCTTCTTGCACTGAACCTTATAAAAACCCATTAAGCTCCCCTCAATCCTTTCTACCACTTTCAGAAATAAAAGAGCTCTTCACAGGGTGACTTCCAGTTTACTCTGTGTAGTTAAAGTGACCATGAAGCCACATCCACATGCTAAAAACACCTTCACAGCTGTCTTTAGACAGCAAGTCTTCTCCATGGTTTTTAAGGTATAACACTAAGATCCATACTTACCTCAATTTAAATGTTCAAAAATATCCTGGTTCTTTATTCCTTGTCTTTCAACAATACTTGAGGAAAATGTTGAAAGGATTTCATGTGGGCAACTAGGATTTCTCTGAGCACTCACTGTAGGCTGCTGTTCCAAACAGCAAGTTTTGCTGGGTGAAGCCCAGTGCAGTCTTCAGCTCTCCAATGTCTCCTTTATTATAGAAGATGCTGCAGAAAAATTGCTACCTTTCAAGCTACCATGTTTGTCTCTTCATATACACCCACAGTGAAATACTTTAAATTGGTGTTGCTTTTTAAATTAATGTTAGGCACAAAGGCCAAAGAATTATTATTTCATTAGAGAGAACTGCATCTGGAATACCCAACACTAGAACTTGCTCCCCTGCTCTCCAACAGCTGAAAACAGAAATGGTCTAATTATGCACAGCCTCCTGCACATCTTACTGTAAATTCAGGTGAATCACACATAGAAATCTGGCCTATGTTCATCAGGTGAAAAGCTCATGTGAACTCCTCCTGCAGCTCTCCCTGGTCAGAGCAAATTCCTTCCACACACCCAAGACTCTTCCTTCTTTGTGATTTTTCTCTTTTCTCTTTCTTGAGCATTTGTGTACAGAAGGGACTAAACCTCATATAGGGTAGAGCTGAACAGTTTTGTTTATCATTTAAAGCTAGTAGAATTAGAGGAATTGGAAAATGAAAAGACAACACTGACATGGGAAGTCAGACTGCTCACCTCTTGTTAAAGGTGGGACCTTGCAGCAGATGTAAAGAACAGAAATAAAAAAAACAAGTGTTCTCATTACATGGTGATGTGCAAATTTTCAGGCACTTTGAAGACAAAGAATAATGCAGTCAGTAATACCTGTACTGAGTTTGCATGATCTTGTTTTGGTAGCAGGGGGGCTATGGGGGTGGCATGTGTGAAAAGGTGCTAGAAGCTGCAGGAAAAGCTCCCTCAGCCATAACCATGGAAGAGTTTCTGGAAAAGTTTATAGTCTGTTAGAATTGTTATGGATCAACTTGGAACTGAAGAGGAACAAATTTTCAGAGATTATTTCTCCTCAATTTTTTTTGTTCTAATTCAGAAGGAAAACAAAGATGAGGTTCTCTGCTGGTGCTAAGTTGTGCTTGCAAGTAGTGTCATAGTAGTTGAGTTGGGAGAAGCAACAAGAGCAGTGCAGCAAGTACTTCATGCGATGCAAGTTAGAGCATGTTATAAATGATCAATCGAAAGCCAAATTATCAAAAATGCGAAAAGATTTATCTTTTTCTGCGACCAAAATACAGACCTCAAAACCACCACAGCCAAAGAGGCAGCATCAGGCCTGGGTTCAGCGCTGGGTGAACTTGGATCCGACCTCTATTGCATCGAATCCTCCCCCTGTTCACAAGAGCCGTTTCTTGCAGGGATGTTTTATACAGTTTATTATGCCCGAGGTGAAGGAGTTCCAGTTTCTTTTGTAACTGCATATTCATAGTTGGTTCTTTCACTGTGCAGTGCTGGACAAAGGCCATCTCCTGGTTGACAGCCAGCGTTGATCAAATCCAAGAAGTCGCGTATTCACATGCATCTTTCTGGGTACTTTGGCTATCTTGATCAATGTTATCAACAGGGCGATGATTGATGATCGCTCTTAGGCGTCTTCCGATGGCTCGGGATAACAGTGATCATCACGCTGGGTGCGTCTATTCTTGGGCTAAAGTGCCAATCGTTATCTGGCTGACTCTAGGAATTTTGGAGTTTGAATAGACATCCACCTCTCGGGCTGCTTGTGGTCAGAGACTTGTTTGGATTTCACAATCTTTATAAAATACATTCTTTGATAGCATGAATTATTTCTAACATATGTTACAAGCCCCGCCCAAAAGATCCCAAGTTGATGCAGTTACACAGCTTGGTTTTGCCCAGGAAGTTTGTGTTGTTTTCTTTTCCTAGGAATGCCCCCACCTCCCTGCTGAAGATTAGAAGAACCAGTCTGGGAGCGGGGCGGCTGCCAGCAGTTTTAAATCGAGATGTGATGATCATTTTTCACTTAGGCTCTGTCACCTTTGGCATAGATACAAGAGGCTTTTCCTTCCTTTTAATAATTGGTCTGTAGAGGGCCAAATTTTCTCATTTCTTTTAATAGAAACCTTCCTAGAGTTGACATGGAGCTGTGGAGAGCTAATGAAATTTTTAATTGCCACTGTAATCGCTTGTATTGACAATTTACTAATGTTTGTGACTTGTCTGTATTCTCATCACAAGTGACTTGTTGGGAGACCAAGTATTAGCCAAAGAACTTTATTTTTTTTTTAACAATAAAAAATTGGCATAAGAAAACTCCTATGGATGTGTACTTTTTCTCAAAAAAACTTAGACTTAATTGAAATAATGTTAATTTTCCCAGCTCTGCCTTGGGAGATTTTAGAAGTATTATGGTCTGGCTACATCTTTCAGATTTCATAATAAGGAACTAAAGAATCCTAACAGAACAGAAAAAGAAGTCCCATGAGGAATGGTTGACTTCACCTTCCTCAACTCCTTTTCGGTGGCAATGCTGTCACCTCAGCAGCAGTGGCATTGCGGCAGTGAGTCCGAGAGGTGGCAGCTCTCTGGCAGAGCTGCTGCTGCCTACTCCAGGCCCAGGCAGGCACCTGAGCTGCCTCGCTGCACGGCCAGAGCCATCTCGATGCTGCAGTGCAGGCCAGAGGCGCCGCTCAGCCGGAAGCTGCAGGACTTGCCGCAGGGCAGCGCCGTGAGCTGGCAGTGGCGCGACTGCGGCAGGAGCAGCCAGGCCGACAGCACCAACGTTTGCACCCAGCGGGTGACTTTCTTGGCATCCAAGTAGGAGCCCGTGCAGAGGGTGTCCATCAGGTACCACTCCTGATCCGTGGGCAGCTGGCCACCAGAGGCGTGCAGGAAGCACGTGTGCCCCAGCAGCTGCTCCCCGGAGCACAGGCACTCCAGCGCCACACGGATGCGCCTGGCTGGCGGCCACTTCGTACTCTCCAGGCTGAAGGAGTGGCCGGGGGGTGGCCGCAGGATGACCAGCGGGCGGTAGGTGCTGCTGTTCTCCTGGACACTGCAGGCTGCAGGGCTGGTGTCCGTCCCAGCAGCTGGGTGAAGCTCCGGCATGAAGCTCCTCCGGGAGAGCACTCGGCAGACACCGAGGAGCTCGTCCACCAGCTCCTGCAGCACCTTCGTGCTGGGCAGGCCCTGCTGCAGAATCACAGAACAGTTGGGCTTGGGAGTGACCTTTATGGACCATCCAGTGTGAGCCCACAGCAGTGAGCAGGGACATTCCCAATGAGATCAGGTTGCTGACAGCCCACTCCAGCCTTATCCTGGATGTGCCCATTGGTGATGGGCTGGGCACAGCCAACATGCTGCCACCCCAGTCTGCACCCTTAACCTTCCTCATGCTCACTGACCTTCTCCTTGCTGCTGAACTTCACCCTGACAACGTTCCACTTGCTGCTGGATCCCTCCTGCATCCTGCAGCTGGTAGAGCCACACTTCCATCTCCTGACCAGCCAGAAGGCCAGAGAGAGCAGAAGAGCCTCGATGAGCAAAGGCAGCCACGGCAGCTGCCATAGAGAAAGGAACAGCCTTTCCATGATGGACTTGTCCTCCTCAATCTCCTGAAGAAGCCGGGTCATTTCCTGGTGCAGATATTTCTCGTGCTCCAGCATCCGTTTAACATCATCCTTTTGAATTTGTACATTCAACTTCAGCCCACCATGGGTGGCTAACAGGGCCAGGATCAAGGCCACTGTTGGAGACATGGCCTGGTGGAAGAAAGGGGGCTCAGCTTGTCTGGCTGGGAGGGAGCAGGAGGCTGGTGGCACCTGGAATGTCCCCAGAGCCTCTCTGGGCACCAGCCATGCTGAGAGCCCCAAGCCCCTCTTCCCCCAGCCCTGGGGACAGTGCCTTGCCCTGAGGGTCCCAGCTCTCCCTCTGGCTTTAAACCCCCAGGTCACCTTTCCGAGCCCCCATCCAGCCCAGCTGTCCCCCTGTGTGTGCACTCACTGGCTGCCAGAAGCCATCTGCCCGGTGCTGCCCCTGGACACAGGTGCCAGCGTGACCTGTCCTCTGTGATGTCACAGCCAGCAGAACCATGTCACTCAGCTGCCAAGCTGGCCGTGCCCCTGCTCACAGCTCCCACTGTGACCCGTGCCCTGGTGTGTCACAGCCCCCAGAGCCGCACCTGCCAGGCCACAAGCCCCAGCCCTGGTCCCCACTGCCGGCCTCGGGGGCTCCTGGGCATCCTCACCCTGAGTGCAAAGGCAGCCACAGGAGCCCCCCAGGGCGCTCTGGATCCAGGCTGCAGACACCCTAAAGCCAGCACTGAAAGGGACATGGATGGGGACTGCAGCTGGATCTTGCAGTGCTCACCACCCCTACCTGCCCTCTGAGTGAACCCAAACCTCACCTGCAGCACCTTGAGCACATTTACTCTTCTCGCCCATTCTGGAACGTGGTGTTCCCACATCATACACCAGCCCTTTGCAGGCAGTGACCAGATCCTGGCTGCTCTGCTACCCTGGCCTTACTTTCTGTTTCCCAGCAATGAATGTAACTGCTACACTGTTGCAGTTCAAATTTATTTTATTGATTTCTTGTTAAGTGGTTATTTCTGTTGTACCCCTGCGTGTCACCATGATATTTTTGAAAAATCTCTTCTCCAGGATTTCTTCTCCTGGCAAGATGAGAAGCCTCAGCTTCTCCATGTTTTGCTGCTTTGGAATGTGATTTGGAGAACTGTTTACCAAGCATGTGAATTGTTTTTAATTAATGACCAATCCCAGTCCAGCTGTGTTGGGACTCTCATCAGTCACAGGTTTTATTATCATTCTTGTCTAGCCTTCTGGCTGAATCCTTCCTCAATAGAATAGAATAGAATAGAATAGAATAGAATAGAATAGAATAGAATAGAATAGAATAGAATAGAATAGAATAGAATAGAATAGAATAATCAGCCTTCTGAGAACATGGAGTCAAATTCTCATCTCTCACCTTGTCCTGGGGACCTCACAACACCACACCCGTGTTCTCCCTGAATTGCTTTACCCCTGGGTTTTACCCTCCCTCAAAGCTGTCCCTCATGCCATTACCCAGCATCTTATACCTGACCTTCTCTGCCACTTAAACCTGGGGCCAATCCCTGTCTGCAACATTCCCTTGGAATTCCTCTACTCCTCAAAGCCCCATAGGCCCATGTGACCCATCCTCTCCACCCTCCTACCCCAATTTGCCCCAGACACTTGATGTAATCCCCTCACTCCTCCCCTAAGGATTCCCTATTAGTTAGCTGTTTGTATCCACCCCCTGACTTGTATCTATACAAAACCCCTTGAACAATAGAGCTAGCGGCTGGTTTTGTCCTGCTCCCTTCACCAGGAATAAACGGTTCCTTGTGGACCCTCAAGACTGAGAGCCTCCTCCTTTCTCCTCTGCCTAGTCCCTGTTGTGGCTTGTGTCTGGCACCTTAGAGCATGTGACTCTAAAGGTTCTGCCTCTGGTAAATCCCCATACCAAGGCAGTTCCCCACTCCTGGCATGGTGCTGGAGTTCTAAGTGCTAGCCCGGGTTCTGGCAGCCACTTCACACACTCATGAGAATCCCATCAGAATGTTTGCTTTTCTGGAGCTCTTAGGCAAAAAACCTCCACCAATCACTATTCTGTGCACAGAGAAGGAGGTGCTGACAAGCATAAGGCACAGGCAAGGCTCTGACATAAGAGCTCCTGAGCCATAAGATTCCACACATTGCTGTTCCCAGCTGCTTTCCTCATATTTTATAGCCAGTTCTGGACAGGGGCTGCTGCTGACAGGGTAGGAAAAATACAGAGCACAGCAGAAGTCCTTGGAGATGGTTCAATAGAAAATGCCACCAGCAGTGACCAGAGCCGGGAGCTGCTCACTGCCACCGCAGGGGCTCCTCGGTCTCCTGCTGCTTTGTGTCTGATCCCTGCTGGGCTCTCTCTGCCCCTGCAGCAGACGCAGCCCTGCCTAGAAAGGGCTCCATGCTCTGGTGTTCCCAGCTTGCTCCAGGCTACATTCTTAGCAGCACTGAAAGAAGAGGTGAAACAAAGAGCCATTTTCTGTCCTGCCTGCAAACTCCTCTCCAATGCCACTGCCAGAGATCATCCCTGTGTCAGCTTGGCACTGTGCCTGCTGCATCCTCGTCCCTGTGCCTTCCATCAGCTCCTGCACATCAGCACTCACTTTCCCACATCATGAACAGAGAGCTGTGTCAGAAGAGCAAAGATTGCATTTTCTTGGCCTTTCTAACAGACACAAGAAACACGAGTCACAACAACTGCTTCTTGGACATAGAAGATATTAGATTAATACAAAACTCAAGGGAAAAGACACTGCTGAGATCTAAATTTTTAATCAAATGCATTGACAAATATGAGTTTTAACTGGAGCATAATTTGAGGTCTAGAAATTTCTTTAGTTTAAAATGAAGGAAAACAAAGACAGGGTTCATTGCTGTTGCTAAGTTATGTTTGCAATTAGCCTAATATTAGTTATCAAGTTAATACTAATTATCAGTCTCAAGTGTTCCAAGAATTATGTCTTAGAGAGAGTGAATAAATTTTATTTTCAGAACATGAGAAGGAATGTATACATTGTAAAAACAATTCTAGCTCTGCACACACAACTTCTCAGTGAAGTTTTCCTAGTCAGCAGACGTGTCATCGGTCCATGCAACAGCTCTGCCCAGCAGGCATCAGAAATACTGCATTGGACTGTTGGGCATTCTTAGAAATTAGACAGCTTAACATTATGGGAAAGTTACTGTAAAACTATAAAGGAAAACAACAGGTTTGCAAGAACTTGAGAGGGTTAAACCATAGTAAAACAAAGTAAACAAAAAAAAGTCAGAACTTGTTATAAAGTTGCTCCAAGTCAAAGAGAGAAATGATAGAAGTCTCTGGCATTTCCAAAACTCATAAAGGAACTGTTACAATCTGTCATTGTAACTCAATAGAAATTGAGTGATTGTAACTCACAGATTGTGAGATCAACATGGGGTCACAATGTTGGCACAATGAGATGACCTCACTGGATGACTCTGATGTCACCAGGGGATGCATTGCGACTTCAAGACTACCAATATTTATACAGGGGCGAGTGCGGGCTCAGAGTGGCTTTTTTTCTGGGCTCATGGAGAGCTGCTCGTGGTGGTCGCTGAGCTCCGCCTGCTGTGCCAAGCAGCCGCGGCCATGGAGACCCCGGCCGGATCTTTGCTCCAAGTCACCAACCAGACAGAGACAGGCCGCAGCTCCGTAGTCTCCATAGCCCCCCCTCATCTTATGCCCGGGGCGGGTTTCCTGTCCAGGGTGTGGACGGGACTTCTCGGTGGACTGACTCCCGTGTGGGCTCGGCTGCGGCAGAGGCTGGCAGGAGCGTGGCGGGTCCGGCAGTGGCGGGCGGAGGCCGCAGAGAGCAGCAGCCCGGCCGGGCCCGCTGCGGACGGGCGGGGAGCAGCCGGCCCCGCTGCGGCTGCCGGGCAGCTCTCAGCCGTGTCTCTGCGCATAGGGCAGGAGCCGAGCCCGGAGCAGAGGCAGGAGCGGACCCTGGAGCAGAGCCAGGAGAGGAGACAGGAGCAGAGCCAGGAACAGGCAATAGCGGCAGCTCACCCTGCCCAGGGCCTCAGCCCCAGCCGCAGCCCCAGCCGCAGCCCCAGGCTCAGCCCCAGCCGCAGCCCCAGCCCCAGCCCCAGCAGCCCCAGCCCCAGCCGCAGCCCCAGGCTCAGCCCCAGCCGCAGCCCCAGCCGCAGCCCCAGTCCCAGCCCCAGCCGCAGCCCCAGCCTCTCCCCGACCGTCCTCAGCGGCAGCCGCTCGCTTCCAAGGCACTCCCGCTTCCGAAAGAGGAGGGGGCCCACCCTCCAGGACGTCCTGGAGCTCCACAGGAAGAGGAGCCGCCAGCGCTCCAGACGGCGGCGCTCCCGACGGCGGTGGTCCAGGAGACGGAAATAAACTTCTATTTCTCTGCCAGCGGAACTCTGCGCTCTGCTTTCTCTCCTGTCTCAGACTGGTGCTTCTCCCTGACCCTCATCATCGGCCGAGGGCCCCGGAGCCCTTTCGAGGGCTGCAGGAAAAGCTCCCTCAGTCATGACCATCGAACAGCTTCTGGAAGAGCTCTGGGGTGGTGCTTCCAGAAGAGTCAGGAGTGAAAGACTGGTCAGATGTGTGCAAGTATGAGAGATTGGAAGGATTGTTAGCTTGGAACGTTCCGGGTGCATGTGTGTGAGGAAAAGGGACAGCTTGCACCTCACCTTTATTTGCACCTGTGAGAAACGATCCTCACTTCTTAAAATTAAAAATAATTTATTAACCTACAACAAGGGACAAAAATAAGATAAAAGGGTGCTTAGCCACATCCAGAGGCACACTGCGCACACCTGCAACAATCCTTAATATATAAGGCTATTGACGCACCAATCCCCTGGTAAGCTGACTCTCCCCACACTCGTGCACATGGCACTCTTCTGACCCAGCTCCTCCTTTGTCCCCCCTCGCTTCGGCTTTCCCAATGGTCAGAAATCAACTTTCAACACTACAAAACTCATATATAAAAATACCAGACCTCAACAACTTATTTTAACCTTACAACATACATTTAATGTTCACAAGAGCCAACTTCGCACTATCCGTTTATTACGGCACCGGTTCCACATGATAAGGAGTTTGGTTCCACTCAGCAGTTAACTCATTGAGTGTTGAGTGGACCACTGTGCTAAGAAAAGGCTTCAGGAAGGAGCACCCTGAGCCTGAAGAGCCTGTTGCCAGGTAGAGGTTATCTCATACTGCTGGAAAGTGTCAGGGGTGTGCCTGGGTTGTGCTAAGGGCTATACTTCTGAAATACATGTGTGACTTTACTGCTGCCTCTATACACGTTTCCTTTGCCAATCTCTGCAAGATTCAGTGATGGATAAAAGTATTCAGTGTAATAAATTCACATGATAAAGGACAGGCAGGTGAAAGGACCCAGGCACAGTTAACACAAGTGTTTTTCCCCAGCTCTGGGTAGTTTGTTCAGCTGTCCAGCAGAGCTGGACACATGATGGACCTCAGGCACTCCTCAAGAGAGCAGAGATCATGAGGGAGTTCATGAGGGATGTGTTGGACGTGCCATTGCCCTGAGGGTGCTCGTGCTGTGTGTGCCGTTGCTACCATCTCTCCTAAAGCCAGACACCCCTAAATAAACAAGTGCCCAACATGGCACAGTGTCTGCAAAGTGTCGGGAGTCTTTGCTGTCATTGCTGTCCTTTGCTGTCCTGGCTGCTCCTATGAGGCTTGTCCTGCCTCACCTTGCTGCTCTGGCTGCCTGGGGTCACACCTGACAGAGAAACCAGGGCTGGACCCATGGTGGTACTAACCCCTTTAGTCTGCTTCTCGTATTTTTTCTTGGCATTTCCCCAATTTTCTATTTCTTTTTCTTTCATCTTTCATGAAAACAAGTTGTATTATTGCTTTGGATTCCCAACATGTAACCTCGTTTGTGTTTTAATCTCACTTTCAGGTATATTTAGAACTAAATTTCTTTGCAATTGTGGATCAAGGCTCCTTACGTTAAGCCTGTCAGAACATCCTGCTTAGCTACTTCCCACATTAGTCATTGCTCCATAAATTGTAGAAAATTCAATATAAAGGATCATTCCTGCCTAAGATGTGGATATGGAGTTTATAACACACCTTCATGTTTATGTCTACAGGGCTATGTTGTAGTGCTTCCACATCCTGCCCCAAAATCTGTAATTCCTTAACTCGGGTTTGAATTTTGGATTGCCTTCCATCTGTGTTTGTGCATCTGCAGGAGGGGATGTGGTAGAAGTGTCAGAGTAACAGCAAGATGTTGCAAAGAAAAGAGGCTTTATTAGAAATGTGTTCAACAAAAACCCAAACCAACAAACTGTAATAGCTAATGGTCTTACAGTCTCAAGTCAAACCTACTTTTATTAGAGTAAAATACTGTGACCTAAGAGCTGTGAAATAGCAGTATCTCAGAGTTACAATACTTGTTTAAAAACCAAAGAAATAGCACTGAAATGTTTCATTTCAAAAGTATACTTTACCTAAATTGGAAACATGACAGTTTTTGTTTTCCCCTGAAGCATGATGCTAAATGTAGCATTTTAAAAAAATACGTTGGAAACCCAGGACTGAAACATCTTTTGATCATATGCTGATGATTAATAAAGAAATTCTTCTTTTGATCTTCTTTTGATTTATCTATAATGCTTAATCATGAACCTATGGAATTTGCCAGTTCATTTTATAGCAATTTCACACCTTTATTCACATTCCCAACTTTGTGGTTCAGTTTTAAAAATTAGCTTATTTTAACTGAGCCATGCAGCAACTTGCTTTGACTCTGATGGAACTTTTTTTGTATACAATTTTGTTTGAAGAAATGAAACACTGGGGCAGTTGTTGAGCTATTCTTATGTCCCACAGTAAATAAATAAAAATCCATCTGTTTTATGAGAGCAGGTTGTATAAAAAGGCAGATGACGTGAATTATGAGGTGGTTAAAACTCAAATATTCTTTATCCATAAGCCTGAAGTCTGTCTCCTCTTGCATGGGAAGAAATTAAAGAGAAAGCAAAGCAACTACTGCTGAGAAAGTTTTCCTTACTTCTGGCTGCACAAAGCAGCTCAGCTGCCTGGTGCACCCAGCCCATGCACCAGCTGCTGAAGCATGAATTTGTTTCACTCCTCAAATGAAACTGAAATCACTTTGGGAAAGCAGTGAACCCACACACATTTATGGTGTCAAACATGTTTTATATTTGTATCTGTTGGTGGAATTTGCAGCACATCCTTGGTAAGGTTGATTCTGTTTCTGGTTTGACAAAGTTATTTCTAGGGGAAATGTTTTTTTCCTTCTTAAATTATTTTCAGCTGCCATTTTTACTTTTGTTGTTGTTTGGTGAACTATGAAAAGGAAATGATAGCAATCAGCCTAGGCATAAAGAGTGGCAAAGCCTCATTCAGCTGCAGTAATACCAAAATTTCAAGGGAGTCCACAGTACCACAGCATGGATGAGCAGAAATGCCTCCTGGTGACTGATCAGGGCTCCAGCTGCGTAAACAGTGGCCCTGTGTGAAAGCACAAAAGGCAAAGATCCCGGGCTGGGATAAGAACAAGTTACTGGGAACCACAACAATATTGAGAACAGAAGGAATAAGACAAAGAAACTATTTAAAGGGAAAACTGTGACAACACCGACCCGGCTCTTCCGGACCATGTATTTTCTCTCACCTGGAAAGGACACCCTTCTCCTTGGGTGTCTCGGTTCCTCCGCGAGCCTCTCAGGAACCCTGGGCCAGTCCCGAGTTGGCAGACACCGGGGGGGAGCAGCCGGCCGACAGTGGGGAGACACTCTCTGTGCCCCGAGGGTACTGAGGGCACCTGGGCTGGTCGCCTGTGCAGCACAAGAGACACCAGAGACATCGGTAGAAGAGAAAAGGGCTGACTCTTAGCAGGGGTTAATCCACGGTTTTATTAGGATCCCAAAGGAGCTCCTGCACCTCAGGGGGCCTCCTGCCGAGAGCCCCGGGAGATGTGCCAAGGTCACATTTAAAGGGAGGTGGAAACCGAAAGTAGATAACATTTTACCAACCAATAAGTGACCCTAAGGGATGGGTACTGGGGGATGGACATATAGGACAGCGTATGGGGCAAGGCTTGGGGGGCTGACTCCCAGCCTCTGGCTAATCACTCGACGACTTGGACAGAAACTTCTGGATGGAGGGGTGGGATGCTGAGTGATTGACAGAGAGCCAGGGTGGGGGTTTGGGGATGATCTCATCCCGGGAGAGGGATAACACAGGTAAAGGGAGGGGAGTACAGTCTGGGATAAACCATTTGGGAAAAATATGGGAATACAAAACAAAACTACTTCAAAATATTACAAAATATAAAAACGCACTACAACACTTGGGAGAGAGAGAGAGTTCCATTATCTGTCTCTGGCAATGGCCTGAGGTGGGATCAAAGATGATGACGGGGACATGGCCGATCTCTCATGTTCTTTGGTCCCACCTCACATCATTGCCAGGTGCAGGCAAAGGGACAGGTGTCTTCCCAATGTGGATCTTGGGGAATGTGGGTCACCAGGTCTTTGCCCAGCATGGATCCTGTGATGGGGAATGAAGTTGGAGCAGAGGACAAAGCTCTTTGTGCAGTGGGGGCACTCACAGGGCTTCCCTTACTGGTGGGTTTGTTGCTGTTGGGTCAAGGATGGCTGCCAGGAGAAGCTCTTCCCACACTCCAGACATTTGTAGGGCTTCTCCTAGTGTGGATGTGCCAGTGGGTGATGAGGTTGGAGTTGAAGTAGAAGCCCTTCCTGCAGTCAGGGCAGCAGAAGTGCTCTCCTCCATGTGAATCCACTGGTGCAGGAGGAGACTGGAGCTTGTCTGAAACCTCTTCCCACACTCAGGACACTCACAGGGCCCCTCCTCAGTGTGGATCCGCTGGTGGCAGATCAGGCAGGAGCTCGTGCTGAAGCTCTTCCCACATTCCTGACACTCCAAGGGCCATTCACCACTGTGGATGTGCCGATGCCTAATGAGGACAGAGCTGTTATTGAAGCTCTTCCCACATTCCAAGCACATGTAGGGCTGCTCCCCACTGTGGACCATCTGGTGACAGATCAGACTGGAGCTCTGGATGAAGCTCTTCCTACATTCCCCACACTCATAGGGCCGTTCCCCAGTGTGGTGCTGGGTCAGGCTGGAGCTCCAGCTGAAGCTCTTCTCACATTCTAAGCACTTGTAGAGCTTCTCTCCATCAGGAAGCTGCTCATACACCACCAGCTCCAAACTCCAGCTGGATCTCTGGCTGCCATCCTGGCACAGGGTGGGTCTTTCCTCCTTGGAGCACCCTGGGCTGGGTTTGGAGCCCCTCCTTCTGCGAGATCTCTGGGGTTCTTCCTCTCCATTGGATTCCTGCACTGTGGAGCTGCTCAAAACAGCCTCTTCCACGAGGTTCTGCCATGGGGATTTGTCCTCCTGGTCTCCATCCTCAGCTCCTTGTCTGGGGGAGGAAGGACAAGGAGACGATGGGATTTGCCTCCATGCCAGAGGAAGGGGAAGGAGATCGCCCCAGCCCATCCCTGGAAGGACGATGTTGGCAATGGGGCTGTCCTGCAGCCAGGGGCGATGCTGGGCTGGGAGATGGAGGGGGAAAGGGGCAGTGACTTCCTCCTCACTTGCCTGGGTGTTCTGGGGCATCTTCCTTGTCCTTTCTGCCTGTTTGTTCGTCCAGGCAAGGTTTGGGAAAGGGAAGTCCTGTTTTGGGGGGAAGCAAGATGAGAGTACATTGGGTTGGGAGTTCATTCTGCCCAAATCTCTCTGTAGAAGTTACCAGGTACCCTGTGTCCATAAAAACCTCTGAAACCCCAAGATTCAGAAAAAGCTCCCACCCAGGAGTTCCCCCACTCTGGTCTCTCCTCTTTGGGGTCTCCTTTGTGGGATCCCCCCTCTCTGGGCTGCCGGAGGTCCTGGGGATCCCAGAGGTTCCCCTTCCCTGGGTTCCCCAGTTTGGTGTCAGAGCAGCTCCAGAGTCTCCCCTGTTGGGGTCCCTGTTTCAGGGCTCTGGGGTACCCATGGGTCCCCCTTGCACATGCTCCCAGTATCTCCAGGCTGCCAGAGTTCCCCCCTCTCTGGGGCCACGTTTCAGGGTCCCGGGGGTCCCTCCTATCCGGACACCTCCCCGCAGGCTGCCAAGTGTCCCCCAGCTCGGGTACCACCACTCTCCGCTCGCCCAGGCCCAGCCCCGCCGGTACCGGCGATCCCCCCATGGCTCCGGGTGGACAATGCAGGGCCTGTCCCAGGCACTCCAGTCTCCTTCTCCGGGGGACCCCGCATCCCAGCACCCCCCGCCGGGGCTCTGCCGGCAGCCAGCACGGGGACCCAGCCAAAATTCAGCCGTCTCGGAGCCGCCGAGCGCTCCCCGGGCCGCCTGGAACTCGGCTCCGGTGGCTCCTGGGTGAAGGCGGCGGCTCCGGCCTCGGGCAGCCACAGCTCGCCCAGGGCTGCCTGTTTCACTTCTATCAGAATATTATCTACCAAATTTACCGTCTGGAAGAAAAGAGAATTAAAGTAATATAATCAAACATAACAACACTTGAACTTTTTTTTTTTTAAATAAGAAAATGAGGTAATGACATGAACTGGAAATAATAATTCTGTTTTATTCCACACTTTATAGAATTCCCTGTTGCCAGCAACTGTTTATTGATTTGCATTAGGAAATTGCAGCAGAACCACAGTCCAGCAATGAGGGTGCTTTCCTGAAGCCATATGGCTATCAGTCCTCATGGTGGGCATGCAGAATGGGGAGGAGGAGGAGAATGTAACTTGTGATGAACTTCATCACCATGAACACCAGAATGACCTGCCTGGGGGTTGTGGCGGTGGTAGCAAATCGAGAACCACTTAAGGAGGAAAGCCAAAGCTAGTCAAGGCATTTTCAGCTAAATGCAGTTTACACAAAAGGATGATTAATAAAAAACAAAGGTCACAATCCTGCTTACTTTCTTTTTATTCTCCCAACATTCCTTGGGGAATTTTGGGGAATATTTCAGAATAATGAATCCAGGCTAATTCAGGATAGTTCCTGTGATTGGGTGACTATGATGAAATCTTTGGCAAGAAAAATGTATACGTCCTTCTGGTAGATGGAATAAAAAGAAATACTAAAACCCAGCTGGTACGGCCAGGGTGTTCCTTTTGGCAGTCTCTGTGAAGCAGAGTCAAACTGGCTCATCCCAAGCAGGGTTTTCACTCAGTGGATCTCAGGTCCCTGCAGAGGTGTCCGTGTGAGCGGCTCCTTGGAGTCTCATGTGCTTGGTGGGCATCCATCACGTCAGTCAATGGAGAATGTGAGGTGACTCACAGGAGCAGATGAAGGTGCCCCTTTTGGGATGAAATTAAACATTCCTGCAGCTTCCTTGCCTGTTGCCTGGTTGTGGGTGGTTGTACAGGCAGATCTGCCAGTCTTTGTCTGTCCAGGGAGACTCCCAGGCTGCAAGGAGCTGCCCTAAATTCCTTTGTGGAGGGGGCAGTCAGAAGCTTTGCTGAGCAGAGGCTGCCCAGCAAGTGCAGTGTGACTGCAGGATGCAGAAGAAGCAAGGCAAAAGAAGAGGGGGAAACCTGGGCACAAGCTGATTGAACAGCAGCACTTTTTAGCACTTACTGCCTCAATCCCTTAATTCAGGGATTCAGCCTGTGTCAGAGAGAAGCAAGTCCCTAATCAGCCCTGTCTTGGTACTGGGAGGCTTCTCACAGCCCTTGTGGGACCTTGCCAGGAGTGGAGGCTGGACCTTCACAGACTAGGAAGAACCTTTACCCTGTGAAGTTGAAAGCTGTGTTCAAATAAAGAAGGAAGCCTATAGGAATCACCTCTACCAAGCCCCCTGAGATTTTTGTTAAAGCTGAATTCATGTTTATGGCTAAATGGCATGGGGCTAATAGCTCCTCACACTTTACCATTCTGTTAGAGACTTCATGTTTATCTAAGTGCTTTTTATTGCCTGCACTGATTCAGAAGTAAAGCAATTCAAATGCATCACAAAGACATAATTTCCTTCTTTTCCTCATGTGATAGTCAAGGATCTGAGATACAAAGGGTGACAAGGCAGAAGAACTTTGATGGGAAAAAAAGATGTGAGAAGACTTCTCTCACTTCTCTTCTGTCCATTTGCACAAGGAGAACCCTGTAGTTTTTTAGGTTTCCTGCAAATACTCTTCTATTCTTCTTAATTATAGAAGACTAAGCATATTTAAGAGTCTTTTAGAAATGCAAAGATAATAGATTTTAAATTAATTAATGCAGTATACCATTAATCAAGTCTTCTTGAAAAGCTTTAACTTAACTAGAAAGGTCTGTTGGATTTGTTGTTAATTAACAACAAATTTTAATTTGTTGTTAATTAAGCAATTTAATTAAGCAATTTATTTCTAATGTCTTTAATAGATGAGAGTATTGCCCACAAAAGAATTAGATCTTGAGCAATCTTTGACTCGGGAGGTTTGCCTCAACTTACAGAACATGAATATTAAATTACTTCACAGAGTATGCACGAGGTTGATGTTTCAAGTACAAGTCAGAGATATTTTAATGAGAACTTAAAAATACCTTGCACTAAATTATCTTAAATTCCTAAATCATTATTAAATGTTCATAAGCACAGTTCCTATGTTTTCACTGCATCTTATTCCCTGAAAAGAAATGAGAAAAGCAGAGAAGCACAGGTCAGCCTACAGCTCTGAAAAATCAAATGTGTTCTACACATGCTGAATTCTGGGATACTGCTAAATATTAAAAAGAGCTGGGATACTGCTAAATATTAAAAAGTTTAATCACAAAGAATATTTTTAACATCAGATGCCTGTTACAAAAAAAAAGGAAAAAAAAGAAGAGTCTCATAGTCTGATGAGTGTGTTATCCTGGAGAACACACAGTAAACAGGTTTCAGTGTGTGAGAGAGAGAGAGAGAGGGCTGTAAATTTTTATTGTGATTCCTACGTACAAGTTCCTTTTTCGTTTGCTTGTTTGTTTGAATTTTAATACTTCGCTGGACAATGCCAAACCTGTTGTGTCTTCTTTGTCTGCAGGAAGAGGAAGGAGCAGATTGGAGTGGTTTGTCTGTGATAAACCATCGCTGCAGAGCCTCTGATCTAACTCACAGTAACAGGCAAAGCACCAGATGTAAGGAAAGGCAGCCGGATACACAGACTCACAGAGATGTAAACCAGCCTCTTCCAAGACCTCAGCTGAAATATTAGGGAAAAAACCCCAGCTGAAGCCATGACTATAATAAATGTTGTGCTGCAGAGCACAGCAACAGGAGCAGCCTCCACAGCAGGGCTCGCCACTTCTGCAGAGGGTGATTTGCTCTGTGCTTGACTCTCACCATCTGGGAGGGGCAGCACTTGGAGGCACAGCTCTCCATCCCACATGTTAGAGAGACCTTTGGTTCAGCGGCTGCAGTTTGCAGGAGTCTTTGCTAAATAACATTTAATGGAGAAGGATGATTAATTCTTCTGATGGAAGCCACTAGTGATGGCCCTCTGAGATTGAAGCAGAAAAAACTCAGAATCGCTGCTTTCGTGTCATTGAGGTCTGCTGTTTAATTTTAAATGCACTCCTCTGTTTGTAATAAACCTGACACTGATTTCCCCAGGTGAGCACTCAATGCTGCCTTCTCCCAGCCATCTCACTGACTGACGAGTGAGTTTCTCTTACAAGGGCTGTCATGTGCTTGCTCACTGCTACCATGTCCCTGACAAACCAGGCTACAGCTCTTCCATAAACTTCCAGGAAAAAAAATTACATACAGAAAGAGCAATTTTTGTTTAATTATAACTTTGGGAGTATTTTTTCACCATTTGTGCCATGGTTTATTGTAGCCATACTTCACTGTTACTAACAAATAGCAAAATTCCCAGGAAATTTGACATACTGCAATTCCTTGTAAAGGTTAGAAGCTCATCCTCACCTCTTTTTCACACCTATTTCTGTAATATCAGATTTTTTTTAATTTGAAAAAAAGGCACCTTTTGCAATGTAAATACAGAGATGTCCCACATCCTTGCAGAAAATTATCAGCAGCTACATTTCATAGTTATGAATAATTCCAGCTTGCCCTTGCCCTGGCATTTGTCATTTCTGGAACAAATTTGGAACAAATATGGAACAAATTTTTCCTTATGAATTCAGTTATATTTGTTGGTAAACCTCTGTCCCCTGTGAAAATAGCATCTTAAGTATTTCATTCTCTCAAGGAATGATGAATAACCTTTTTTTTTTAAGCACAAGTACCCTGTTTCACTGAATCAATGCACATAACAGCTGTTTCTGTTCCTGTGTTTGATGGAGATTTATGTCCCATATTTAATGACTGTCATTGTTGAGAACTGCAGAGACAGCAAGAAAGTTGCTGTCCAGAAATAAAAGATAAAGGGGAAATAATATTTTTGTTGGACATGCTGTGCATCTTCAGAATTCAATACTGGACAGAACAGGGAAAAAGGAGAGGAGAAAAGAAGAATAAGGATTATCACATGATGTTGCAGTGTGTTTTTATTTTGCAGGTTATTGTTTGATTTGTTGTTTGGTAGTTGTTTGGGCTTTTTTCCCCCTGTTTTTAGAATGACACAGACTTGTCTTTGTTATTCAGTTGAGCCAGATGTCGGTTTATCTTTTTGCTAGTTAGCTACTTTTCAAACCCCTTCCTCCCACAGCCAGTTGTTAACCCCTCCTGTCCCAAGCAGTTTGCCTCCCTTGTATCCCTTGCCCTTGTGTTCCACCCCCAATTCTCCTGATTAGCTGAACATTGTATCCTCCCTTGTGACCTGCCCCCCCCCTTTATAAGCTATTGTGTGCCCCCAGCTCATTGCCTGGGTCACCGAGACTCGGGGAGTGTAACATGAAATAAAGGAACCCAGTCCCACCCCAGGCCTGTGCTGGTGCTGTTTTTGTTCTGTGTTGCGCCTCCACTGGTAGCTGGGACTCTGCAGAGCCCTGAAAGAGGGGGACTGTCACCCCCCCACTCTCACCATCTAGCCGGGATGTGCGACAACATGTATTATATATTTTTACTACTTTATTTAGCTTATGGCTAGGCAGCAGAAAAACACAGACTAAAACACTGTTCATTTTCCCATCCTGGAAGAGTTTTTTTCCTTTCCTCTGGAAACAGAGAATATATTGGATAGCTGTGTTTCATTTCTTGTAGGGTACTTGACTTTTATTTGTGAAAAGCACAGAAGGCTGCTGCAGCTAGCTTGTCAGGGATGCTGAGAGTAGGAACAGGGAAACCATATAGCTGACAGCAGTGGAAATGCACGGGCTGTGACTGTGTGGGTTTTTTGTATCAGGTGCATTTGTTTGCAGCATGGAGGTTACCCAATGAAAGCACTGAATCCTCCCCAAAACAGGGAAGATTTTGTTCCTCCTCTGTATTGTTCTCCTAGTTAACAGTATGGAGTGTTGCTGTATTCCAGTGGTATTGTCAGAGCTATTTAAATATAGCTTAAAAGCTTCCTATCAAGTCAGGGGGATAGCTCTAGGATAAGATTACACTATTAATTCTAATTGTCTTTTAAACAATTTTGCTCTGTTTATGGTTACTGGAGAGCATTAGCACACCAGGCATCTAAAATTTGTAAAATCAAACAGCATGGACCTGAACATTCCATGTTCCATATCTATCCTTGTGTCTCTGCACGTGCAAGTTTTCTGCCTGTGATAGTATGTGACATGAAAATGATGATTTCTGTTTTATTTATATCAAATTGAGTTTGTGGGATACCAGTGCCTGAACAGGACTCATAAGTATTGCAATTTTATATGAAGTTAATAATTAAAAACAAAAAAAAAATCACATGTAACAAGTGTCTCTGAACCCATGTTTTTAAAATAAAATAGGATGAGGTTTATCTTAAGCCATTTCCTTAACTCTTTGACAGCACCTACTTGGAGATTTAAAACTGGAATTATGAATTAGGTAACAGATCAGCCTGTTAGTAGAATTACTGCTGGAGATTTGGCTCTGACAAATCATGTCAGCTCTTCATGGTGTGTGATAAAGCACCAATGACCCAGCAGAAGGTCACCAAGCTTGACATGATTGTAAGTCTAGATATTTCATGCCAGGGTTTTTGATGATCATTTTGTTCCCAAAGGTTTTCTGCTGTTATCGATGGCTATCAATCAATACCAGATGATATTTGGAATAACACTTTATTATTTTTATTAATTACATAAATGGTGTGCTTGAGTGCATATGGTGGAAGATGTCCCTACTGTGGAGGACCGTGCATAAGCACATTTTGTCTCAAACATTCTGATTGTTATGACAGGGAAGATGTGATCAGAAAAGAGGGCCCTGGAGGTGGGGCAGCACTGTTGTGAGCCAATTTTCTACTCTGCCTGGAGACTAGAGCTCAGTCCTTCACCTTAATTCACTCTCTGAAGAAGGGCTCCAAGGGGCTGGCTGTGCATGTGTGGCAAAACTGCATGAAAAATCTCCTATACGTAAGAGGCTGCACCAGGTTAGCTGTAAAAGGGAGCAGGTTGGGCCTCCTCATTCTGTTTTCCCTCTCTCTTTTAGTCTTGTTTACCCCAGCTCTATATCATCCACATGGCAGGACCAATATGGGATTTATATTCTGGTGAAATTCTCAGTTCTCTATCTTCTCTGACTTAATTTCTCTCCTTCCTCACTCACTCTGCCTGGGCACAGCACAGCTCTCCTGTTCTTCTCCATGCTCAGTCCTGAAGTTTGCTATGGGTGTGGGGAGCTTGTGGCTGTGTGCTGTGGCTTGTGAGGCAGTGTCACGTGGGAAGTGTCACTAGTGGGAAGTGTCACCAGTGACCCTTGGTGTTGGATTTGTCTGTCAGCACCCCAGGAAAGCCAAGCCCCTTGTGCCCCACCAGTCTGTCAGTGTCCCATTACAGGGACCCTTCACTGGACAGCCCTGCTGGATTGGAGGGGCTTTGATTGACTTTCTCAGGGACACAGCCCAACAGCTCTGAGGGGTCTCCCCACTTGGTTCCAGTCTGTTCCCATGGCTGGCGCTGCCAGCGCCCGAAGGATGCCACGGACAGTTTATGGAATAAGAGTCTCTTTAACACAAAACTGTGACCGACCAAGGTTTGGGGAGCATCACTGACAGTATCTGACTGCAGAAACACGATCAAAGCACAGACGAGCTCTGAACCCCAATAAAGGTGTTCAGCACACACAGAGGTCTCACCCCACTGTCCCTGCACTGGAGAAGGCAGGTTCAGCCTATTGACTGATCCCAGCAGTTACAATGCCATCTTCCCTAAATTTACCCATTCTTGACTTATTTTTATACTATATATTCATATTTAAGTGGAGGTGGAGTGGCTCAGGTCATACATGCCCTTGTTACTGATGGTGTAAATTTCTCTCCCTGGCTCATACACAGTTGATGAACCACAGAGCAGGTGCCCAGTGAGGGGTGGTCAGACCCTGGGGCAGGTAACACTGGTTGGAGGGGTGTGTTAATATCACAGTTAGCTTATCATGAACCCAGGTCATCCAAGGAGAGTTCATCCCGCCCAGCTGCTGGCTCAGCAGCAGGACATCTCCTCCTCCCTGCCCTGGCTGACAGGTGCTGTGGGGTTCATCAGCTGCAGAGAGCCATCGAGTTCCCTCCTTGTGAGGATTCCAGCAGAGCGCAGCCACCCACCCTCCATTCCATCGCCCTTAGCAGGTGCTGCAGGCACAGATTGTGGGTGTGGCAGTCACTGTGAGATGGGTCTCAAACATTCCAGCCACATTCCATCCAAGGACCCAATAATTTCTATACTGTTACAGCTTCTGTTAGGATATAACTTCTCAGTTTCCTCTGATTTAAACTAGGTTTGAAGGGGGAAGGGGGAGCAGCTGAGCTATCTGGAAGCAGGCCCAAGGCTTGCAAGGCTAAGTCAGGGGCGAAGCCAGTAGCCCAGCTGAGATGCATGTATACCAATGCACACAGCTTGGGCAACAAACAAGAAGAGCTGGAGGCCATGGTGCAACTGCAGAACCGTGATGTAGTTGCCATCATGGAAACATGGTGGGATGACTCACATAGCTGGAGTGCTGCACTGGATGGATACAAGCTCCTCAGAAGAGACAGGAAAGGAAGAAGAGGAGGAGGGGTGGCCCTTTATATTAAGCAGACTTTCGATGCCGTAGAAATTGAAACTAAGGAAGATGGAGTTGAATGTCTATGGGTAAGAATTAAGGGGAAGGCCAACAAGGCTGACACCCTACTGGGAGTCTGTTATCGTCCACCTAACCAGGAAGAAGAGGTAGATGACTTATTCTATAAGCAGCTAGGTAATGTTTCAAGATCATCAGCCCTTGTTCTTGTGGGTGACTTCAACCTACCAGACATCTGCTGGGAACTTAATAGAGCAGTAAAGAGGCAGTGCAGGAAATTCTTAGAATGTATGGAGGACAACTTTCTGTCACAGCTGGTGGGTGAACCCACCAGGGGAGGGGTTATGTTAGACCTGCTGTTTGCAAAAAGAGATGGGTTGGTGGGAGATGTGGTGGTTGGAGGTCACTTGCTTGGGGCAGAGTGATCATGAAATAATAGAGTTCTCAATATTTGGTGAAGTCAGGAGGAGCACCAGTAAGACTCTTACATTGAACTTCCAGAGGGCAGACTTTGGCCTGTTTAGGAGACTTATTCAGAGCATCCCTTGGGAAACAGCCCTTAAAAACAAAGGAGTTCAGGAAAGGTGGGCATGCCTCAAAACAGAGATCTTGAGGGCACAGGAAAAGACTGTCCCTGTGTGCAGAAAGATCAGTCAGCGGGGTAAACGTCCAGCCTGGCTGGGCAAGGAGGTTTTGGAGGAGCTTAGGAATAAAAAGAGGATGTATCAGCATTGGAAGGAGGGTCGGGTCTCTAAGGAAGGATTCAAGAAGGCTGCTGGAGCATGCAGAAAAAAAATTAGGGAGGCCAAAGCTCATTTTGAACTTAGAATGGCAACTTCTGTAAAGGATAATAAAAAATGTTTTTACAAATACATTAATTCTAGAAGGAAGGGTAAGACCAGCCTTTGTTCTTTATTGGACAAGGGAGGGAAGTTAGCATCTGCAGATGAGGAGAAGGCAGAAGTGCTTAATGCCTACTTTGCCTCAGTTTTTAGTGGGAAGATGACTTGCCCTCAAGACACCTGCCCGCCTGGAATGGTTGATGGTGTCAGGGAGCAGAATGGTCCCCCCATTGTCCAAGAAGAGGCAGTCAAAGAACTACTGAAATGCTTGGATGTTCATAAATCGATGGGACCAGACGGGATCCACCCCAGGGTAATGAGAGAGCTGGCAGATGAGCTTGCAAAGCCACTCTCCATCATTTACCAACAGTCCTGGCTCACTGGTGAGGTTCCAGATGACTGGAAGCTGGCCAATGTGATACCCATTCACAACAAGGGTGCAAAGGAGGATCCTGGTAATTATAGACCAGTCAGGCTGACCTCAGTACCTGGCAAGATAATGGACCAGTTTATATTAAGTGCCATCACACAGAATTTACAGGATGGCCAGGGTATCAGACCCAGTCAGCATGGATTTAGGAGGGATAGGTCATGTTTAACCAACCTGGTCACCTTTTATGACCAGGTAACCTACCTAGTGGATGCAGGGAAGGCTGTAGATGTTTATTTGGATTTCAGCAAGGCCTTTGACACTGTCTCCCACAGCACACTCCTAGACAAGCTGGCAGCCCACAGCTTGGACAGGAGCACTCTTTGCTGGGTTAGCAACTGGCTGTTTGGCCAGACCCAGAGAGTGGTGGTGAATGGTGCTTCATCCAGCTGGCGGCCAGTCACCAGTGGTGTCCCTCAGGGGTCCGTGCTGGGGCCAGTTCTGTTTAATATTTTTATTGATGACATGGATAAGGGTTTAGAGTCTTTCATTAGCAAATTTGCAGATGACACTAAGCTGGGAGCGTGCGTTGATCTGTTAGAGGGACAGAGGGCTTTGCAGAGGGACTTGGAACGGTTGGATGGATGGGCAGAATCTAATGGGATGAAGTTCAGTAAGTCCAAGTGCCTCAATAAGTCCTGCACTTTGGCCACAATAACCCCCCGCAGCATTATAGGCTGGGGACGGTGTGGCTGGACAGTGCTCAGGAGGAAAGGGACCTGGGGGTGCTGGTTGACAGTCGGCTGAACATGAGCCAGCAGTGTGCCCAGGTGGCCAAGGAGGCCAATGGCATCCTGGCTAGTATCAGGAATAGTGTGGCCAGCAGGAGCAGGGGGGTAATTCTTCCCCTGTACTCAGCACTGGTGAGGTCACACCTTGAGTGCTGCATCCAGTTCTGGGCCGCTCAGTTCAGGAGGGACGTTGAGATGCTTGAGTGTGTCCAAAGGAGAGCAACGAGGCTGGTGAGGGGCTTGGAACACAAGCCGTATGAAGAATGACTGAGGGAGCTGGGGTTGTTCAGCCTGGAGAAAAGGAGACTCAGAGGTGACCTTATCACTCTCTTCAATTTCCTGAAGGGTGACTGTGGTGAGCTGGGGGTTGGTCTCTTTCTCTGGGCAACAACAGACAGAACAAGAGGACACAGTCTCAAGCTGCGCCAAGGGAGATACAGGCTAGAATTAAGGAGGAAGTTTTTCACAGAAAGAGTGGTCAAATACTGGAATCATCTACCCAGGGAGGTGGTGGAGTCACCATTCCTCAATGTGTTTAAAAAAAGACTGGATGTGGCATTTGGTGCCATGATCTAGTTGAGGTGTTAGAACATGGGTTGGACTCAATGATCTTAAAGGTCTCTTCCAACCTAGAAATTCTGTGATTCTGTGATTTTACCCTCAGCCATCTTTCCACAGCAAGTACTTCTGAAAATTCCTTTTGAGAAGTTTAGAGCTGATTGAAGTGCCCTGTGCAAAACCAATGGCTTGTTAACCAACAAAGTCTAAAGAGTGGGCTGGGTGCTGGAGTTAAGGTGATTGTAAAATAAAAGCACAAGGTTTCCCTGAACAAATCTCGGGGGTCTTTGTTCAGCCAGATGAGAATTTATGATAAACATCATGCCCCATTGCAGTGGATTGTGACGCCTTCCCAGTGTTGGACTGGATTGATACTTTAAGTTTTAGCTTTCATATTTTTCAGATTCTGTGCTGCCTAGGTGTATAGCTCTGAGCTTCATATAAAGTGTCAGCAAGTTCTCTTCACAGGCTAGGTAGACAAAACAATCCTTTTCCAGCTTGAGACCACTTGTTACAAGCTTCAGGCCCAAAAAGCATAAACAGTGAGGAACTGAAGAGAGCAAACAAGGAGGATGGAACTTCATAACCTAAAGCTGTAGTTAGACAATTAACCCCAATATGCAAATGGACCAAAACTTTATAAAAGTGTGAAACCTTGTGATGCTTGCCCATTTTGTGACCATTTTGGATCCATCTTGGCTGTAGCCCTGGCTGGGCTCTTGTACTGTCCAAGGTGTATCCATTGAGGCCTTTTAATAAATACCTACTTTGTTCTTTAACTCTGTATAGCCTCTGATCTAGGGCAGCCTCTCAAGGCATCAAGATGATCCTTAAAGGTCCCTTACAGCTCAAAGTTTTATGTGGTTCTGTCATTTTATGAGCTAGAAATGTGGAAAGAATGAGTTATAAATCAGCATGTCAAAAGTGTTCACATTTGTAAGATGTTCTTACCATATTTCCATCCTTTATTTCTGCTACCACTCTTCTCTACCCTCTCCACATAGAAAAAATCAAGTTGTAGTTGTGTCATAGAGGAAATACAATGAAGATTGAAGTCTGCACATTGTAGATAGGTTTTTTTTTCGGTTTAGCCATGAAAGGATTTATTTACAGTAACATAGAAATACGCATTTTAAGATCATGCCATGCACATACTGTCATGTATTAAGCTACAGAAATGCGTGTTATGCATGTGAAATACATGTTAAATGTGTACTAGGGTATGGAAGGATGCAAACTTTACTTGCTCTTTGTTCTGGAGATCCTTAAGGTCATGAGGGTTCTTCCACAAGGCATATTCTAGTTTTGCCCTTGGCATTGCTGTGCTCGCCTGCCAGTGCTACAGATTTAGCAAATCTTTCATGTCCAATGAAAGCATTCCTCTTCACAGGAGCTGTCAGACAAAAACTACACTAAGTGTGTGGGGCAGACCAAAAATAAAAACAAAACTTTAAAAAGCAGCTCAGAAATGCAGTGAAAATTAGAAAAAGCAATCTGCTTGGCAGAGCTGCATGTTGGCTTTTTCATGTCCTATTTTAACATTTTGACATCCCACCCCATGCACCCTGATTTATCTTAAACAAATCAGTAAATCTTTGCTAGTTCCCTATGTCCCTGCCAAAACATAGGACACAACAAAGATCAAGTATGTGCATTTAGCTCAGCTATTTTTTGCCTCAACAGTGTTCTTTTTGTTTCCCTTATTCTTGCATAAAACATTCTTTATTCAGGGAAAAAAGTGTCCTGAAACAATAGTTCACTATGTTTTTCTGCTTTCCAAATGTCTTTTCAGGTTTATTGTGTGAAGACTTCCAACTGTGTGTGTTCATGCAAGGTGTTATCAGAAAGGTGTACTACGATTATTTTTATTAATCATTCTATTTAAAAGAAATGAAAATTTCTCTATACAAGTGTGGGATTTTTCCCCAATCCCTCCTACTCATTTGACATTTTGTAAAAATGTTTTTGCAGTTACCCAAGATTGCAGATTTTATGCAGCACAGCTGCTAAATATCAAGGGGCACATGAAGTCATGTTGATCTAATGAGGATGGTGCTGCAAAGGCTACAACAGAAAAGCTTGCAAACTAATAAAGCCCCTAATCATCAGTCTCTCCAAAACACATTGTTAAAAGTTTTCTTCCAATATTTTGTATTTGTACAATACTAACCCCAAAGAAAATGCTACTCCTGCTTATCCTTCCTGGTGGCTAATTTTGAAATGCATAACTTAGCAGACTCTGCCTCAAATGGCAAACTAAATTAAGACTCTGACTCAGGAAAGCAAATTTGCATATGTTTAATACTATGGAAAAGAGGAAACTATTTAGTCTTGTGGGTTCAATTGAGTGGATGGAATCAGGAGAAGAAATTAATTTGTAGCTGAAGTTCTTTAATTTGCAATAGCGTGAAATTCTGGTTTAGAAGCTCCTGAGGGTGAACTAGTTCAGGACATTTTTATTTTTTTTTCAAAACAAAGCAGCCTGTCCAACTGTAAATGGTGTGTGGGGGAAATCCCAAACAAATTCAATGTGTTTTTTCTTGCCAATTTTTTCTCAATTTTTTAGTGGTGTTTACATGTGTACTCAATTTTAATAGCATCCTTTGAGTCCCTCTTATTAAAGACCATGAAGTTTTCAGAATCCCATGAATGATGTTGGTTCTACACTCCAAGCCATCAGGATAACAGATGCTTTAATTCCATATATGTATTAAATAAGAAACAGGGAGAAAAATTGACATGATCTAGTTAGGCTCTTTTTATATCACTCCTTTTTATTTTTTTTTCATCCCTTAATGACTTGGATCATTTTTCTGTCCACTATTGTGGGTCTCTTAGGCAATACAGCATTAAGCTGAAGTTTGATGGTGGCTGAACAGAGAAGCTGGAGTGTTGTCCAGCTGGAGTGTTGTCCAGATAAGAGACAGAGAAGCAAATTAGAAAAATGTAATCTTGTTTTCATTGTGTGGCAGTGAAATTTATACTGAAGTATTTTAATAAAACCTTGTTTAAGTCAAAGCAGTTACCAAGGACAATTAAAAAATTAGTTGCAGAAATGCTGAGGGAGTGAAAGAAAAGGATGTGGAAGTTAAAAATGTGGAAATCCCATTCATCAGCATCTAAGCAAACTTACAGTATTTAGAAATTTGACATAAATACATGGAAGAGGATTTCAACCCCTTCTGTCCCCACCTCATCAACTTTCATGCTGCTGCCTAAATTTGCTTCCCATTCTTTTCTCAAGTGTTCGAAGAAGCACAAACCCTCTTGCAGGGATGATTTTCCATAAAAAAATAGATGATCAAGGCAGGAACAGGTGGCTGTTGGTAATTATTGATGTGAAGTAAATAAGAGGGACAACACACCAGGATTAGCATTAAAAAATGCAGTTTCTTGGCAACTGAACGAAAGAAGCAGTTAGTGGCGTTCAATGGCACAACAACAAACGTGCAGGGGACTGGGAAGCAGTGAGAGAATATTATAAGGTAGAGGCAACAAGGACAAGGAAATGAGGATAAGCTGGGGACAGTTATGAGGAGTGGGAGTGGTTCAGAGTTGTGTGTTTGTGGCAGCTGGTGTGTGCTGTTAACTTCTTTCTCAGCAGCATCAGCAGTACCACAGCTTTATTCTGTGGGTTGCCAAAAAGACACCAAGTCATAATTCTTGCTGCCATTCTGAGCTAGAAATTAGGGAAGTCCTTAAAACTATGAGAGGCTGCCATTATAAGTGAAATTCTAAAATAATTTGCTGCCCTTGTATTCATACTTTCTAAAAGCTTTTTCATGGTGGTGGAAGGGCAAAGGCACTGATTGGTCTTCTGAGGAAGAAAGGATTAGATGCACTTTTTAAAAAATGAAAAAGCAGTTATAAACAACATCAAATGTCATGCTGAAGCAGATCTCTGGTGCAGAGAGAGAGGCAGCTCTTTGGCCAGTCAATGTTGGCCAAGATGGGTGTAGGAATTGGGAATTCTCAGACACCTTCCTGGCTCTGCAGTAACAGTGACATGCAGCAGTCACTCAGTGGATGCTGCTGTTGTGAACATAGCATTAAAAGCCCATACATTTGTTGTAGCTCTTTTCCCAGGAGAAGCAAAATAATTTAATGGAGTTAGCTATTATGTGCAGATATATATTTTTTTCAGAGTTTGTGTGAGTTAGTGACTGAGTAGCAAAGCAAACTTGAAATTCCTTTATGAGTCCCACAAGCCAGGCTTTTCAGTTTTCCTTAAAGGCAGGGCAGCCAAATAAAACACTGGAATGTACTCAGTGCAAGCAAGTGTCAGAGGGTAACAGGAAATACATTTCTCCCTAAGGTTGTCTTGAAGGTCTTGACCACCATTTTACAGAATATCATCAGTATTAGTCCATCTTTCTGTCTTTGGTCTTACACAATTACTGAAAGGACTGGGCTCTCACAAAGAAAGCCTTTCATCTTCTGCATGAACATCAAACCTACCCAGATTTATTTTTGGGGGGTTATATCAGTCCTTGCCATCATTAATCATAATTTATTGAAAGGTGTCATGCAGCCAGGGAAAACGGGGAGAGGAAACCAGTGAGTTACAGGCTGGTAACCAGGTCTTTTGGGGTGAGACACAGTTTCTATGCAAATGGCAAATTCAGTATATTATGTTCCTACAAAATCTTATCTATAACAAGCCTAGGAGCTTTTCCTGCCAGGATAGATTTTGGAGGTGTAAATGAGGAGGTCACAGTTTGTAATTGTGGCCTATTACTATTTGATATTAATAACAGTGGGGAATCTCTTAGCTCTGCCTTCTCATATTTGGTCCCTTTCATAGCAGCAGATGGGACACAATTTCTGATGTAGAAATAGATTGTCCTTGGAGTTTGGTCTGATTTGTAAGTCACTCATATTTTAGCTTTCCCTCAATAGATGTGGTGATTTGTTCCTAAACCCACTGTGGTTCTGTGCTTACTTATTTTACTGTTATGAAAATGCTGGTGTTGTGCCTGCACTGGAGGTTTGCTGCAAATTCGGTGTAGGTGGATCAAAGAATCTGCTGTAGTGACACAGCACTCTTCTCCTTGGGATAAAAAAAAAGGTGTATTGGAAATCCTTCTGCAGGTATCAGCAGGAAAAAAAAAAAAAGGTGTATTGGAAATCCTTTTGCAGTCAGGGACTGTCTGTAAGAGATGGAGATAATGGAGAAGGGTCCAGGAACAGGACAAGCTGGGCGGGGGAACCCAAACCCCAGATCCTGGAAGATCCTGACTTCAACTGTCATTTAAAGAGCATTGTTGTGTTGTGGGAGAAGTCTTAATGCTCGTTCTCAGCACTTTTTCATCAAGTTAGTTTCATCATCTGTTGGACAAAATTATAAAAGAAGTAGAAAATGTAGGTCTGTTTTCTGTTATTTTGGTGCTTTATCAGTTTTAAATCTGATGTATTTTCCCACTAGTTTCAATGCATGTCAAACTGTTAGTCTTAGTCTTAGTCTGCTGCTTCAATGTATTTTATTGCCCATTATGTCTTTTCACTAATCATTAATCTCTTTACAAAACTAACCACAACTAATTACCTCAAATAGCCTTCAATCTTTATTTGAAGCCTGTTTGCTATTCTAAAGCTGTTTGATCACCTAGGATCAACCATTCCTTGCCTTTCTCTTAGAGAGAATCTTAGAGAAGCAGCAATTCATTAGAGCAAAGAACAGTTAATACACTTAAAACCAGGCTGCTATGCAAGTTTTCCTGTAGAAATGGCATGAAATATCCTGAAGTATTTTGAGGATTTTCCTCTGAAGTGATACTTTTGACACTTAAGTCTTTCAGATTCTGCTCTCTAAAAGGGAACTCTCTCCACAAAGCCAGAGTTTTCTAAGGCTGTCCCTTAAGCTCCCTGCTTAATGACAATGATATCAAACATGATATACTTAATAGCCACAAGAAATGCAGGCATGGACAATCCATATCTGATCAGGCTGCCAAAGTTAAGATGTTTTCTTTGCCTGTTAGCTTTCTTTTCCACCCCTTTTGTCTCACTTTCCAGCAATTCTACCTTTATTATCTCAAGAAAAACGTAAATGCTGGAGCTTCCAGAGACCCTGTGTGGCAAATTCCACCTTGTCTAGAGCCCACAATGTTTAACCTGTCAGTCTCCTTTTGCCTCCAGAGAAACCCTTCTGTGCATCCAGGCATGAAATTCCTGGTGCCGCTCTGAGAGGCAAAAGCTACATCATTCTTTTCTTCAATGCCCCCTTAAAACTTGTTGGTGATACCTAAAAAAGCCAAACACATAGGGCTTCTGAAAACTTATCTTTTATAATTCTAAGATCAGATTTCAGCAAGCCAGGACACTTTTTTTCTCTGTCACTTTGTAGTTATGTGCTCACCACCTGTACATTTTAGCTCATCAATTTGTTCTGATGCCAGCTGTACCTACTGTCCTTTGAGTGATGATGAAAGTTTTGTTTCTGCGCACAACATCTGATGCATTGGAGTCTTTTACATAACACCCACTCCTGTAACAATCTGTCTCATCCATACACATCTTTTTCAAAGGCTTCTAAGTAACATTTTCATAGGTAAACCAAAAGTCAAATCTCTAATCTGGCCACTCAGTGTGCTGTGTTTCTGGAGGCAGAAATCATTCAGAATTTTGTTTGTCTAAATTTGTTTTGGGGTTTTGAGGTTGGGTTTTTTCAATATATTTGAAACACATGGGGGTTTGGAGAAACCTTTTGTTTCAGTTTTTGTCCATTTTTGTGTAATATCACATGGGTGTATGTGACTTCACAATGAAGGAAATAAATATGAGCATGAAAAACAACATCCTGTTCAAGTTTGCAAAGCTTATATACAAAGGTGACAATCCCTCCCTCTCTCTATGTTTCTTGTAAGCCCTCTCTAATATGAAATGCTGCAATAAAACCTCCATATAATTAATGCAATGGTAGCAGTAAAACATGAGGAATCTTTGTCATATCCTTAAGATCTTCTTTACACCCATGTTAGCAGAACTCACAGTACAGTTTTTTGAGCCATGATGCTTGAGAGCAGCACCACAGTGAATTATGAGGTTGGCTACATAACAGTTAGAGTTGTATTTGCAGTTTGTCATATCAGAGATGAGGGGTGTTAAGAAAGAATTTTTATTGCAACTCTTAATTCTTGGAAGATTTCTTAACCAAAAAAAAATCAATCTTTTTTGTGAGGCTTTTATTTTTTTTATTGCAAATAGGTTTGGTATCTCTCTATCTCTCTGTAGATTTTATTTTCTAGTCAAATATTGTTCTGCTAGGGTTTTTGGTTTGTTTGGTTTTTGCTTTTGATTTCAGCAACTATTGGAACAATGTGTTTTTTTTACCCAGGACATGGTATGAACATACAGCAGATGGTATAAAGTACACAAGAGCCTTGTGATTAATTTTTAAGAGGAAAGTACAGTATCCTTGCGTGAAATTAAACTTTTAACTCGCTTGCCCTTTTCCTGACGCATATGAGACATTCTCCCTTTGCTCCCTCTGCCTTTGTTCCTGTCACATACTTCCAGAGACAGTAGGAAGAACTGGGACAGGGTTTTATTGCACTGCAACACTCTCACAACTGTAGCATTGTATGTTTTATATATGGGTTTATTGTAAAGTTGGTTAATTTTATAAGTTAATAATTTGGTTTGACCGTTGGTTCCCCCCATGTTCTCCCTTGTAATGGTTTGTTCCTTCCACCTGTTACCTGTCAATCATTTTAACTGTCCCCTCTCAGGTCGAGAATCTTCTATGTCAATCATCTCTCACCTAACATATGATTTGTCCCCTGAGCCTTTTCCCTCCCCAGGCCATTCCTATTGGTTCAGTTGTGTCCCTCGCTCCTCCCCTGGGCTTTGTTCATTGGTTCCTCGTGTCTCTTTCCGTTACACCTTTCCCCTTTATAAGTGCCTCCCCAACGGTTTTCCCCTGACACCGTTACTGGCCCCACCTGGGTCAATAAAGCGCCTTGGCATCCAAACGCGTGTCCACTCCTTCCTTCCTTCGCCTCAGCACTTTGCGGTTCTGCTCTTTGGGGTAGAGCAGACCTACCGATCTGCTGATGTTCTTTTCAACTCTGCAGTCCTTATCATGGAGCTGGAGATCAAGGGCTGTGTCTAGATTAGAAAATTCAATATATTTTGAAACATCTTTGCCCAATGGCGTGAACTGGGCACACCAGAGGCCACGGCTGATCATCATTAGCTCTCTTTGTTTCCAGAGCAAGATTTTTAAAGAAAATTGCCAGTTAGTAAATGTTCTTGGGAGTTTTGTTGCTGCCATATCATGCCCAGGAATTACAGAGGGACCTGGTGGTCAGCAGAGGCCAAAGCTGTGCCAGGGACTGACCCTGTGAAATGCTGGCCAACTGATCTTCTGTGTCCAAGAATGGTTCCAGCCAGCAATAAATGTACTCATGAGTGTATAAACTTAGTTTTCAGAAAGATAATCACCACATTAAAAGGCTTAGATGTCCTTTATGATAAATGCTCTGACTTGTTGTCATAGATGACATGCACACTTACATCTGGGTTCTTTTACTGAAAATATTTGAGATATTACACAAATGTCATTTGTTCAGGTTTACCCAAAACTTTCAGTGTCCTATCAATTGAAAAAGTCAGGAAGGCAGATGAAAGTGTCTCCCTGCTGTCATGGGTATGACAGGTTGGATTCTTGCTTTAGACTAATTTGAGATTGTTTAGAAAGTATGTTTCTTGCTGCTTCTCATTGGAGATGACAGTTTAATTGCTTTAAGACTCACTTTGCACACACAATGATTGATCTATTTTCTCAAGACAGTGAATTTGAATTGCTGGAGAGCCTGGGTTTCCAATTCTTCAAAAAGGCTCATGGCAGGCAGGCTCTGTGCTGTGGGAGAGAGACTTTGGTTCACCTTGCAGACCCTGGATGCTCTTGGGGCCGCAGGTTTTCCTGAGTCCCAGGATTCTACCCCACAGACCCTGACCTAGTTTTACACAAGAAAGTCCATTGCCAGGAGTAACTGGGAAATCTTCTGTAAAAGAGGAGAAGATGACCAAATTAATGGGTTGGCTTTGGAGTGCACCAGCTCTGCAGTTTGCCTGCAGCAAACGTTGTTTCTCAGAGGAATCACTGTAACATAGCAACATCCACCTAAGGTTCCTCTGTTTCCATCTCATGTTTTTCTGACTAAATATCTCAATTCCCTAATGAATGTAGTGTGTGGCATTTAGCAGCTGTGCAACTGCTAGTCTTCCCAAAGAGTGTAACTGGGTTTTATAGATATTACTCTAACATCCTGAAATGTTTAGCACTGCTGCTGTCCCTTCTGGTTTCTCTTGAGCAGCTTTTTCAGAAACTCCTGAGTGGTTCAGAGTGATTCCTTCTGTTGGGTGGTTCAGAAGCTCTGCAGTAAAGTGGGAGGGTGTGTGTGTGTTTCGTATTGAATTTACCATAGTAATTCACAGCAATATCTGAGGGTGTTGGCATACTCTACATGTTCAAGGGGCTGCCGGGGGAGTTGTAAGCTGTGCCAGCTCCTGTCCTCACCTCCTCTAACACCTATAAAATTATGGATATACCAATATCAGTGTGTAGGATGGCTGTACAGGTGAATATGTATGTTCACACATAAATATAAATGCATATCCAAAATATTATTTAAAGCATCTTCCTCTGTACCCTCTCTCTCAATAGAAAGTAAAAATAAAAAGCTCCAAGGTTGTCTCTGCAGCTGACTCTGTGCATGTTAATAGGGGAGAGATTCACAAACTAGATTATTTCCTGCAAGATAAAGATGAACTATCCTGTACTGATTTATCTCCCATCTGTTAAAGAGCCCCAAACCAGCTGACTTCCTAAAGATTGGCAGCATTCTCAGGGAATATACAGGAACTTCACAGTTGACAAAAAAAATAACATAAATTATGTTTTCCTGGAGACGATGATAGACACAATGTCTCAGCTTAGTTTATAGCATAAGTTACAACTCCTTGTGTTTGAATGGAATAATTTTGACAAACTTCAGTCTGTCATGCAAATTTTTAACTCCTCATCTCTACTGTTTGGGTTTTTTTTTGAGTTGCTCAGTTCTCTAACAGAGAAAAGAGAAGCACATATGAGTAGGCACAGCTACTTTTAGAACCAGCTTAAGCATATCCTTCCTGCTGATGCCCCAGAAATAACAGGGCTAATCTTGCTGTGAGTGGTCTTTTATCACCTTTGCCTTTTCAGCCTTGGAATGACCCACTGCTTTTTATTTTAGTTTAAATCCCATTGATATCATGGGCCTTGCATGGGGAAGCAGAAAGTCTGGTCAGGTGTCAAATAACTTTAATCAAGTCCAGGTCTCTTGCAGGACTGTCTAGTTGGAAAAGTCTTCTGAGCCAAATCAGGCATTTGCAGAAAACAACATAAAAGAAGAGAGAAAAAATAACTTAGGAAGAAAGACATAAAAGAAAAAGAACTATTAGGGTTTTCAAAGTTATGCCTAACCTTAACTTTTTATGTACATTTTCAGTTAGTTTATATTAAAACTGGTTCTGGCTTTCAGAGAAACTTGAGTTTGAGTTCTTTTCAAAGAGGAATATTTTTCAGCTGTAGCTGAAAGTTTAAATAGGCCTTTTTCAATGCTCTGACAAATTGACTTTCTAAATGGTGGTGAAAAAGGCATTAACATGACACTGACATTCATATGTGAAGAGAAAGGAATGAATGATTCAACAGGAAGAACGTGATGAAGTGAGACTAAAATGGAACTATTTGCCTGTGCGCTTTCTCCCACATTTATATTTGACACAAACTTCTTAAATCTTGCATCTTCTCTGGATTTTACCTAAAATTTCTCGGTCTGTAGTGATCCATCAGAACACTGTTCATTTATTTATTTTGCTTATCTGGGTTTTATGGGTCCATTAGTAAAGTTATACTGCTGTGGGGAATTTGGGAACCTGGTCTGGGTTTTATCCTAAATAAGGAAAGGAAAGGTAGGTAGAGGCATAGATTGGTGGGAGGAGAAGGAGTCTCTGTGCTTGCTCTGTCATCACTTTAATACAAAAGAGTTAATACAAAGGGCATTTGTATTATGCTCTTTGTATTCATTAACAATACATTCATTAACAGCCTTTATTCATTCATTAACACCCTCTGGGGAGGTGTGTAGGTAATAAAAAACCCCACAAAACACACGTTTGTGAAATGCGTTTTCATCCTTCTCATTGCTGATGCCCGTGAGCAGAGTCTCTCTCCAAAGCAGGGCACTGGAATTTCCTCTGTAAATTAAATTTCTCTGAGTCCAGGAGCAGCTGCACAAAGGCAGCTTTTGGGAGGTGCTTGAGGCTGGGGCAGGTGACAATAAACAGTGGGATGGAGGGGAAACTCATTGCCCTTCTTCACCACCCTGAAATGTGATGGATCTTCCTGTTGTCAAAATACAACACATTTCACGAGATCCTATTACAAAACTGAGACAACACTTATTGTGCCCTCTGACAGGTCTTTACAGCAAACTCTTTCTGAGTGCCAGGTTCATTTTGACTCATATCTATATAATTTTAATCTTATCAGCCTGAGAGAAGTTCTCGTTACAGATTAGCTAAGGAGACAGCTGCAAATTCAATGAGAGGTTCATCAGGAAAATAGACATAATATCCTTGAGGTTTTTTCCAAGGCATGTTGTACAAAGTAAACAACCCAACCCAAAGGCTGGCATTTAATAATACTAGTAGAGCTGAATAAAATAAATGCATTTTCATTTTCTAGAAAAAATTTAACTATGCACATCATCCTCTCCAATTCAATATTTTGCAAGAAAAATATTCTATACCTAATATTTTGTTAAAGTGGCAGAAATTTCAACATGTAAAACAATGCAAGTTGTAATTTCTTTCCTACACACAGGGTTTGATGCACTTAAAGAGACACAGTTATTGTTACATTGTTGCAGAAGTCAACCAGAACAGGTTTGAAATTAATAATAAAATACAAGGAAATGTCACACTTTGTAGCCATGATGAATGAGGAGTACTTCAAATTGTCTGTTTAGGTATTTTTTGTCACAGTTGTGTTCATCTGCACACACTGAATGAACAGACACAAAATCTGCCAGCAAGTGAAAGATTTCCATTGACTCAAGCTTGGATTTTCCCTTATCCATTAATCAAATCCCTTTCTTGCCACACTTTTCCTCAATACTTAAAGGGTTTGTAACTGCCTGTGTCTCTGTGATTTGTCCCTGGCAGAAGACCCAACTCTGGTTATACCAAGGACACAGTTTCCTCATCACTGACAGCTTTGTTCACTTGCCAGTAGAAATGTCCTTGTCCAAATCCCTTTTCCCACCAGCCTGGTTCTTCCCAGACTTTTGTCAAATCCAGCAGCTGAAAACTTGCCCCATTTACATGACAGATTGCAGATCTGTCTGAGCAGCAGATCACCTCCATCAGACAGGAATTTTCCTTACAAATTCAACGTGTCCTTTCCAGGGAAAACATTCCTGAACCTTTACCTGTCTTGCAGACCAGATTTCATAAGTCATGTAGTGAAGTGGTGGGTGATGTGGGAAATTAAACTGTACAAGTGAAATTTTGTTAACCTTTTTGTGCTTTCTGTGGTGTGTGTTACCTTTGCTAAGGATTTCAATGTTTGTCTCACCATCCTCACAATGAGCTGCATTAATGGGTACCACAGCAACCCCCCACAGCTACCGTTCAGCTTTAAATAGCTTTTTAAACCTTAAATGTTTTCTAAAGATTGTCCTCAGTACAAATATTTTAACAGATGTAATTTTGATCCTCCCTCCCCTCTCCCTCCTGAAAAAGGCAAAGGGAGAGGAGCATCTGGAAATGTCTGCCCAGATCACCTGTATGAATGAGGGCAAGATCTCTCTGCTGTAGTTAAAAACCTGCAGACAAACCCTAAACTGTGGTGGCTGTGCCCCCAGCAGGCTCCGGATGGCCCGGGAGAGAGGGAAAGGAAGAGGAAGAGGTGAGGAAAAGGAACAGGAAAATGAAAAAGAAGGGGGAAAAGGAAAGGGAAAGAGGAGAAGGAGAATGGGATGGGGATGGGGATGGGGATGGGGATGGGGATGGGGATGGGGATGGGGATGGGAAGGTTCCGGGAAGGGAAGGGAAGGTTCTGGGAAGGGAATGTTCCGGGAAGGGAAGGGAAGGTTCAGGGAAGGGAAGGTTCAGGGAAGGTTCAGGGAAGGGAAGGGAAGGTTCAGGGAAGGGAAGGGAAGGTTCAGGGAAGGGAAGGTTCAGGGAAGGGAAGGTTCAGGGAAGGGAAGGGAAGGGAAGGGAAGGGAAGGGAAGGGAAGGGAAGGGAAGGGAAGGGAAGGGAAGGGAAGGGAAGGGAAGGGAAGGGAAGGGAAGGGAAGGGAAGGGAAGGGAAGGGAAGGGAAGGGAAGGGAAGGGAAGGGAAGGGAAGGGAAGGGAAGGGAAGGGAAGGGAAGGGGAAATCCAGAATTGAAAATAACATCCAGGATCTCAAGGAAATGAGAACAATTTATGTTTGCAAAGGCTTCTAAATTTGTCAGCAAACCAGAGTTTTGGATCCCAGGGTTCCTCCCTGCTGGGAGATCCCTCCATTCTCTGTCTCCTGAGTGCCACAGGAAGGTTCCAGTGCCACAGATTTGCACACAGCGTGGCTGAGAAACCACCCCACAAAGAAAGATGTGGTTCAGAAATACTATTCAGAAATCCTAATGAAGCATGTACATGGTGATATTTCCATTTAAATGAGCAGAGGGAACAAGGAACAATTAAATATGAAGTCATAAACAGTTCCAATGCAGTGAAACAGGTTTTCATTGTAATCTCTCTACTTTTGGCACAGTAATTGCATATTAAAGTGGATAAAAATTCTGAATTTAAACCAAGTATATTTTATAAAACTGACTTCATTTAGTTAAGATATGCAGTTCTTAAGGAATGATGATGAAGGTGGAAGATGTGCTTATAATTTGTTAACGTACTCTTTATTTCAGCTGCTAAAATTCTTTTTAAATAAGATTCTTCCAATGGCTATAAGTTTATTTGCAATGTCCTGTCTCAAACTGTGATTTTATCTGCATTTTGATTAGCTAAAAGGAGAACAGGCAAGTGGTGGGTGGGTCAAGGTCAGACAGAATCCGGGGGGGCTTCAGGAGATGAGTTTTTCAGTCTGAATTTGCCCATTGAAACAGTCTTCCCCCCCATGAATGAGAGATGAGACAATGCAAGGACATCAAGAAAAGGTTTGAATTTCTCCTATCTCTATTTCTTCTGCTTTTTTCCTTATTAAAACGGAAACTAAAAATAAGCTGAACATTGCCCATTTGCATTTTTTAGTTTTACTGTTTGGAAGACCCTGCTCTCTGCTCAGACAAGCCCAAGAGCTCCATCCTGAACTGACTCAGGTTCCTCCCTTGACACTGCTGGTAAATGATGTAGCCCAGCAGGACTTTGCTCATGAAGCATGATGTGCTCAAGGCTTTTTTGATGTCGGACTACACTAATTATGCAGCCTGGGAAAGTTCATCTTTCCTGCATTTCTTCAGATGATCACAATTACAGAGAAATTCACCGGGATTTTCAAACCCAAGGACAGAAATGATCCCTTCTCTGTAGCTTTACAAACTGTAATTTTTAAAAGTTGCTGTAAGTCCAGTCCAGACCAGTCCCAGCCAGAGCCCTAAGACACCACAGGGAGATGGTGAAGCTCCAGTGATTGACACTGGTGCATTGCTCTGACTCAAGCACCCTTACCCTTTGTCAAAACTTGAGATAAAGAAGTCAGAAGGTCTGAAAGATTAACACTGAAGAGAGGTATTTCATGGATTCAGAGAGTTCTGGATTTATGTATTTTTTTAAAGCTTGAAAATCAGAAAGGCAAAGGGTGAAAATTTGCTGAGACAAAATTAGATGAGTCGGAGTTCTGCAGACTGATTTTGTAGGCCTCATTGTGTAAGTCAAATCATTTATCTTTTTCTACTTTAGAATCTACATAAATGACTGGATTACTGAAAACAAAATCAACTTTTAAAACAAATATTCATGGATTCTCCTAAGTTAATTAAAAACATTTGTCCCTTACAATAACTCAAGCATGATACATTTTTTCAGTGTCATCCGTATTTGTTTTGCCTTAGCTCTAGAAATATGAGTTAATGAAAATGCCTGGAGTGTTTAATTTACTACAGTGTGCTGGCTCCAGACCTATGAATTTAATCAAAAGTCTCTCTCCATCAGAAAAAAATAAAGAGCTTTATTGGATATGTGAGACCTTATGATTGTTTGGGTTTTTTAAAGCCCTGTTGCGGGATGTGACAATAGAGAATAAATGAGACCCTGCACACTGAAAGATCTGAGGAAGCACAATACAGGTGCTTGTCACTGACCCTTAGAGGGGTTCACATCACTTTGTTTATCAATGCAATGACCTTGGCCATGGCATCTCCCCAGTGAAACCATTTCCCATCCCTGTGGTTTCAATCACATGGCTGTGACATGCTAAGGGCACACAGAAGTGTGATAAACCCTTATTCTTAGTAGTTTACAGCTGAAATGAGCAAAAAGGAGAAGGGAAGGGTGGCAGGGAAACAGAGATTGAAAGGCTTCCCAGTGCAACTCGAAGCCTGAGCTGGAAATGCAGTTCATCTTCAGTCTAGCTCCTCAATCCATTCAGAAAGAAATGCTTGTGTCTTGGGATTGCTGGAAAGCTAAAAATTAAAGTGGTCTGATGGATTGACAGCTGAAAAATCCAGTGAGCGTTATTCATTACAAAGATACCACCTTTGGCTCTGCATCCTTGCATCAATTTTTGTAAAGTGGGCGGTTAGGGGAGAGAGAACAATGTCCCACCTTGTGTTTGTACCCTTCCCTGGGCATGTGCCATTGGCTATTGTTGGAAACAGTCCCTGAAATCCACAGCTGAGAGAGTCTGGAGGTCATCTGTACCCTGCAGGTCACAAACTCTGAGAACAATTCAGGTCAGGAAGGAGATATGGAATTGGGTACTTCACCCCAGCAGGGTCATCTTCCAATTTAGTTTCAACTTTGAAATCAGATCTGAAATGTTCTCATGGTCACACCATTCACATTTTGAAGCCCTACCAAGGATGGGGATATCTCAGTGTCTCTTGTCCTGGTTCAGGAGGTTGGACACTCTCATTGTGGAAATCACTTCTTCTGTTCTCTGCTCAGAGATTCTCCTGCTGTTGCATCTTCTATGTAGAGCCTTAGAATTTGGAGGTTTTGCTTTTGTTTTCATTGGTTTGGGTTTTTTTAATTTTGGGGTTTTGGTTGGTTGGTTGGGGGTTGGTGGTTGTGTTCTTTTTGGGTCTTTTGGGTTTTTCCCCCTGTGTGAAAATTCAAATTGAAAGAAGCAAGTAAGCAAAACTTTAAAAAATAAGCAGGTATAAGCACCTATTCGGAGTAAGCTTCCCTTTCTCAGTAGCCAGTAGGTGCTAAAACCCTTCTCAGACACAAAATTCTAGTATCAAGCTTGGACCATTAATTCCACTTTATAGGGGAAGAAATTGTTTTATTCCACTTCAATACCTTTTTTACAGCCTCTGAAATGCTTTGTAAAAGAAGCATAAAGCTGAATCTCATCTATTAGTTATCTTTTCCTATATGAAGGAATCCTTCCTCGCTTTCTGCATACATTAAAAGGTTTATTTCTTCAGAGTACCTTCAGCACTGGGTATCCCTTAAGAACCAACAGAATTTTTACCAAGGTGCCTCTTGTTAAAAGCAGGGGGCACTTGGCACATTTGCTGGCAGCAAACCACTTCCACAGCAGGATCATTTTTATCTTTCCCCCCGTGACAGCCCCCTGTATGAGCTGACACCACTGGGAGGAAATTGCTGTTTTTCCTAAGGAGAAAATAAACAGTCTCTGTATGAACACATCTAACTCGGTGTTCTTTCTTTGTCAGGACACCTGTGTGCGCCACCTGCAAGGGGGGAGGATGCTGCAGGAGGGGAGGGAGCTTCTGTTCATCCACCCCATCTCTGTTGCTGTTTTTGTGCCTCATAATGAGCACATCTCACACTGGACAAGTCTCACAACATTTCCCATTTTTGGGTGCCCAGGGAATGCCAAGGGCACAGGACAGATCTGTTTTCATGGTTTCTTGTCTGCTTTTTACATGTACAAATGAGATTGCAGAATAAGAACAGAGGGGAAATACGAATTAACGCAGCAGAGTGTGTCCTACAGGTAGAAAACACCTGGGAGATAAGGCAAATAAACTTGTTCCTTACTTCTAGCAGTAGGTAAGGAATAAACCTTGGAGTATCCAGCAGCTGCTGGTTTCATTTCTGCCATGTGCTGTATAAATTTTACACCAAAAACTAATTTCACAAAATTTTTATCATGAAGAAATATGAAGACAGGAAAAGGGTGAAGACCAGGGGTGGTGTTGAATACCAGACATTCAGTAACAGTCTGCAGTGCAGAGTCACAAAAGAAGCTACAACTTTCTGCTCTCACTCTTCATTTTTTCATCTCTAAAGCAGAGGCTTCAACATGTGCATTTGAAAAGCTCTGCCACATGGCACAAGCTGTATTTTCCTCTGGGAGTAAAAACAAACCTCACAGGATACACATGAGCTACAACTTTAGATCTGCTGCTGCTGCTGCTGCTGCTGCTGGAAAACATTTTGACACTACAGAGCTAAATTTGTAAGGCACAGGCTGAGTCTTTGTCACAGGCTGGTGAAACACTCAGCCAAAGGAGGGTCAGAGCAGCACAGAGCAATCCAAAGGCATGTTCACATTTAAAAAACATTCCCTGTTGGTTTGAATTGCTTTTTCTTTATGTCTCTATGCTATTAAACCAAACTATCTTGAATGACATGCACAGATGAGCATCCTGAATTTCATTTCATTGCACTGACTGTCTGTTTTAAATATTTAGTTGATTAACAGCCAACATAATTTGATGAGGTTGTGATTTGAACCATCTCCTTAAAGACAATGGAATAAATGTATTTGAAGAATTAGTTGTTTCAGTCAGCCATAGGAAATAAAGAACAGTTGTGAGACTAAAATTATTTTCCTTTGCTTCTTTTTAATTCTCTGAGAAATGGTAGACATGATGCCTTCATAGAATTTCTTTACTCATGCTCAAATGAAGCCATAGGTTTTTTAATTATATTTTTAATGAAACATGGGAATTTGTTGTCTGCCTCCATTCAACACAGGTGGGTGAAAGTTTATCAGACATCTGCAAACATCTGTCCTTTGTTTACTCTGAAAGACAGTTTGTGTTCCCAGTAAGAGAAAACTTTGTGCCTTGAGGTTTCAGCCAGAAATTACAAAAAGTTGTTTTCTGTAACAACTTCCACTTTCTTTTGAATTGAGATCGAATTCCCTGGGCCAATTCAATGGCAAACACGCTCCTCCAAAGCTTTAACTCTGTGTTTTCCTTATTAAAATTGCTGTAATGATCCCCCGGTTATCTCTGTGGAGGGACCAGACCAGGTGACAGCAGGGCAAGGGGAGGTGACGCACACACCTGGAGGGGAATTCTCCCTCCTACACTGGTGATGCTTCTCTCAGAAATCACCAGACCCCCTCTTCAAAAGCTGAAATGCCACCTTCCACTCTGAAAATGTCTCTTTCATAACATTTCTACTGGAATAAAAGGACACTTCCACAGAAATAACAAGTTCAGTGTTGGTTTAGTAATGATAACATGGAGGAACAGCACCACAAAACAAGTGCTTAGTCAGGTCCTGATACTTTGGTCATTTATTGGCACACTGAAGTAATCTCAGGGGATCCCTTCTCAGGCACTAGAAAATAATTTTTATGAGCAAAATCACACCCTTAATGTGATGTAGCTGTAGTGTAAATGAGATGTAGCTAATGCTGCCAGTTTCTGTTTTCCTATTCTATTGAGAGTTTAACACATAAAATGACATTGCCAAATGGTTTATGGTACTCCAGGTGCAGTTGTAGTGGGCATGAAGAAAAGCCTGCCATGCAAGAAAGGGAGAGAGGGAATTACTGGGCCTTCTGTTTTATTGGCTAAAAGCATTTGTGCCAGGAATTAAAATACGGAAATATACTGATTGTAGTCCATACATTGCCCTTGTTTTTTTAATGGAAAACAGAAAATAAGGGCTGAAGAGAAGGGCTGAATGACCAAAAGTCTTTCTCTTGTTTAGAACTGTTACCCCTAAGAAAAATTGGAGATTTTCTATCCACCAAAATAAAAGTATCTCTCAAAAAAAGTAAGATGAAAGGCTGTGTAACCTAGCTCAAATTATTGGCAATTAGCATGGCACTGAAAAGTCACAGACATTTATTTTATAAATTTATGGTTGTTATCACAAAATTAACACCAAGAGACAAACAGATAAGAAATGCAGGAGGATGAGGGTGTAATTGGGTCATCCTAATTTACAGTTTCTCAAGTGACTCATATGGCTGTAGCTAAATAATAGGAAAAGTAAGGAAGGAAAAACCTTTATCTTTCAGTTCAGGAAAATTACACAAGAAACACTTTCAGGTGGACAAAATAATCCACACTAGCTCTAAGGACATGACTTCAACAGTAAAATGAAATTTAGGTAAAGAATGCAAGTTTCCACTGCATGTTTTTTGGGTTCCCTTCCCTGAGAATGTTCAGGCTCATTTCTCAAGTTCATAAATATGAGTTTAAGGTCCATTAAATGTCTGAAGATTTTTCTGGATTGCATCATGACAATAGCAGACATCTTGAGGCATATCTTCCCTTTGGGCTGCACAGGCAGGTGATTTTTTCTCTCTTAGCCAAGGGCATTGCAGCACTCCAGCCTTGGCATTTCACCCTTTCCAGAGCTGCTTTCTGTAGTAAACACAGAAATGCGGGAAATGCTTCCAAAAATTTGCATTTAAGGGTTCCCCCCCCCCCCCCCCCCCGCTGTGGTTGATGCTGTACGTATTAAAACACACACTGCATCCAGATGAGAGAAAGTATAAAACCCAGGCTAAGAATGTGAAATTTACTTATTCATGATGGGAGGTCTTTGTGGGAAATTCATTTCAGAATCCCAAAGTCACACTGAGATGTAAAGATTTCATTGCAATTGTTATTGTTCATTTAAAGCAAGCTTGAATTCAAATATTTGAATTCTCAAAGAAAGACAGAGATCAGGTGATAAGAAAGTAGTCTGAAGGAAAAGTGTGAAAGCATTGCAACAAAAGAAACACAGATAAAATGTTTTCAGCTGGAAATGCAAGATTCAGGGTGGCAGTGAAATATGAGTGGAATGGAAGATAATCTGAGTTTGTGCAGTTTTGGAAATATAACAACTTTGTTGCATTTTTTTGCTGTCATATTTATTTATTGATGCTACAGTACTCTGTTCAATCTGGTAAGAGCTGAGGACACTCAGGACTGGCAGGAGACATTCATCAAGGGGTGGAGAATGCTGCCTGGAGAGGGTTTTCTCTGATAAAGAGGTTTTCCTACTGTTCCCAGCCATAAATCTTCACTCTGGGGAAAAAGGCTGGATCTCATTGCATCTGGCAGGTGATTTGCCACGACTTTTTCCACAGCTGCTCTGATTTTGAGCTGTCCTGGAGCTTTTAAATTCTCACTGGGGGCTGTGCTTTTGCTGCCATGGCACACCAGGTTGGTTCATGCCACTGTCCCCCAGCCTGTCACAAAGCCGGGGGTCGCAGGGGACCAAACTCTGTGCAGGATCAGAGGGAATGGCATTCCACTCCCAGGATCACTGGATCAGACAGGGGGGCTTCAGGGAGATTCAGACACACCAAGCACAGCAAAATGATGCAACTGATTAAAATACTGGAAATTTATCACCTGAGTCTTAAGACTCAGCCTCACACCTTGGTGGCCAAGCTTTCCAAAGGTGAGGAATGGCTTTCACACAGAGAAGAAATTACTTCTGCTGTTTATTTTCATAGTATTTAATTTCCATTTTATAAGCTCTTCGTCAATATATATTTTCACTGAGCATTGCTGGGATATAGAAGGCAAAAAAGAGATACTAGAAGTAGGAAACTCTTTTTTTGGTTGACCTTGAAGACAATTTACTTTGCCAGTAAGTATTCTTAGAATTAATTGTAAAGTAAAATCCCTTTTCTTACAGGTGTGAATATTTAAGCAGTTTTTCCTTCTATAATATGCATCATCTGAACTGTAAATCATTTTACTTAACTAACACTGCTTTTATTAACATTCAAGTTATGAACATGTAGAGGGAAATAACTGCCTGAGATGAATTTTCACAACCCCACCCCCCACCTTTGCTCTGACTTCTTAGCTTTCAGTCTGACAAGAAAATTTAAAAAATGCTAAAAGAGTTTCCTGTGTTCTCTTTTTAAAAAGTGTACTGGTTATTTCACATCAGAATATGAACACTTTGTTTCAGTGACTGTATACAAGTAGAATCTTACCAGCATGCAATACATGCTCAGACCCACAGAAATCACTGAAAATGTTTGTTTCAGGCTCACTTCGGAAACTGAGCTATCTGGAGCAGTATTTCAGTTCAAATTAGGTTGTGTCAGATAGGACAGAATTTTTAACTTCAATTTTTTTTCAGAATATTTCTTTTGTATTAGTAAAGACTCTGAATACTTCTCACAATTCAGACATGCCTAAAAATTAGTGGATTCCTGATGGTTAGAAGTGTTTGAGGCCTGTGGGGTTCAAGTTGCTGCCAGGGAAGGGGGGAGCTGTTACCAAGGTCTCTTTCCAAGTGAATTTCCTGTGGCTCCAGTTGGCAGCTGGTCACTGCTGGTTACTTCCTCACTGGAATTAATACAGATGATCCTTCCCTTGCACAGTGCTTGGAGCTGGGCTCCGCTCTGTGCCAGAGGAGCTGAAAGAAGGCTTGTTGTGCCAATTCCTCTTGGGGAACTTACCCTGTCTGCGTGTGTGTGTAAAAGCAAGAGGAGAAAAGTGTTTTTCTAATGTGTGAGAGCTGTGGCTGAGTCAAGACTGGGCCAAAGTGGTTTGACCCCTGAGTTTTCTTGGGTTAGAAAAAATCAGAGGAGCTGGAGAAGGTCTGATAGCAGCAGGAGGGGTAAGAATGGTGCAGAGACCCACTGTGAGTGCAGCAGAACCTGCACCTGCTTTGTTGTTTCAAAGGCAAGATTCAATACCACAGAAGTTACAGCTCTGCAGGATTGTTGGTGTCCCAGAGCACTGGCACTTCTCAGCACAGTGCCCCTGTTTGCCTGCAGTCATGGGGACAGGAGGAAGTCACAAAAGCTTCTCTTGGGTTTGAATGTTTTTCCACACTTGCCAACCAACCATATTTCTTTTTCACACTGTGCTGTGGTCCCACAGCCTCTCAAGGGGTCTCTTGCTGAGCTAATTGTAAGAGACAGCTTACAAACTTGAGCTGGAAAAGTCATGCCTTTTAACTCTTGTCCATCTGGTCATTGAGTTTGAATCCTTCCAGTTGGTTTTTGAGCATTTGTAGATTTGTATTCAGTGGTTTCAATAAAATAAAGTGGCTGAGTGATAGCTCACATTGTGAATGATGAGTAAATGCAGCTATAACCCCAGTAACTTCAGAGATGTGGCAAAACACCTTCACGCAGTACATGATGTGACTGCAGGCAGAGTTAATTGCTATTTTATGTACAAATGCATGTAAAGGAGGTTTAAGGACAATTGGAAATAGGGTAATGACTTGTTTACAAGGTTGAATATAAGGACTTCAGCGCAAAGAGCAAGAGTGATAAAGGCTTAACCATATTATAAGAATAGACTTTATATTGTTACACAGAATAAATCAAACTCTAGCTGTGTGGCCAGTGTAGTCTTGTCATAACAAACAGTGGCAGATGGGAACGTATAATAGATAAGATTTACAAATTAACACTTTCTGGCTTGTCTCCATCCTCACAAGATTTTTAATGCTCTGATAAAAACACTCAGCCAGCAGACACAAATTCTTCTTACCAGTGTGCCTTGCCAGTGGTGAAAAACAGAACACTATCATACTCAGACTTGAAAACTTAAGTCTTACTGCAATGCTTTTAAGGTTCTCTATAGACTAATAGTAATCAAGCTCATCAATCTCTACACTTATGTGTTGGATAGTCTGAAATTTCTTTTCTAATACCATTTACTCCTTTCATGACACTGTGTAGGTTGTGTCTCTTTCAAGTTCTTCAGTCTTTGAAGAAATGGGAATTACCAAAGCAGCAAAATCAATCATTCCTGGTTGTATCATTCGAAGCTTCTGCTGTCTCATGCTGGCACAATTCCACTCTTCAAGGGTGCTCTGACAGCTGAAAACTGTGACTTATGTCTAAAGACGAGAGAGAAATGGGACTGGAACAATCTGTCTAGAGATAAAGGCAACCTGGCTGAAATGCCCCCAATAATCAAATGTTTCTGCTTGTCTGTTATGTGTGCAAGAACAGCGAAAAAAGTTATTTAGCTTTATCCTGTGCCAGTTCACATCAATTTTTACATTTTTGAGGGAACTGTCACAACTGTGCTGCTGGTAAATGTGGTGACAAAGAAGGATCTGTCTGGGAGCCCAGAAAGTCAAGGTCAGTGTAAACTTCAGGATGGGGCACAATTGGCAGGACAAAGATTCCTGGATGTTTGCAGAACAAAATAACTGGACAACAGACTGACCTTCCAGGAAGACAGGAGTCAGCAACAGCTGTTCCAGGAGCTGCTGTGTCTGCACAAATGTATAGAAGTAACACACTAACTCACAATCTGCTCAAAATTATCTCTGTTGATTGTATCAAATGAATATTTGAGATTTTGGGTGAAATAGGTTTTGGGTAAAGTAAATCTTTCTAGGATCAAAATTTCACAGAAATTTCATAAAAATTAAAGCACATGCAGATTTTACACCCTTGCTTAACAGGCTTATTATTGCAAATATTTAATCTTCTGAGTATTTAGTCTTCTAACCAGTAAGAGAAAATCAGGCTATCCTAAGACTGAGACTCAGTGCTGCCCCTAAAACAAAAAATTACTTGTCTCCATAGAACGCATTTTTCTCTTTTTTTCCCCCCTAAGCACCTTTCTCTAGGGAAAAAACAAAACAAAACCAAACACTCAATAAATGCCTACAGCTAATGAATTGCATAAAACCCGACTTTTTTACTGTAAATAAAAATAGCAAATTTGGAATGCAAGAACATAAAATTGACTACTTTAGACCAGCCCAAGTTCAGCCCAAGTTCATCCCTGAGGGTGAGTGAAAATGGTTGCTCAAGAGTGTAGAAATGAATGTGATACTTCTTCCGGTTCTGCTCCATGGCTCTGCTTGCAAGTCCTGGTTTCCAGAGTGAAAATTCATTTGCATGCACTCAGTAGCTCTCCATAGTTTTCACTTTGTGTAAAATTTTCCTGTTTCCAGTTGAGGCCACAGTAACTTTCAGCATCAACAAAATACGGAGTTTTACTGCTTGCCCATTCCTGTGCTGTTTGATGAACATGTCCCATCCTTCAATTTCATATATATTTGTGTAATTACTAGTAAAAGACTAAAACATAGGACCCATGTTTTTCTGGGGACTATAGGATCGAGACAAGAATGAAATAAGAGCAGTAATGTTAGGGCCTGTTATGACGAAGCAAGACAAAAACACAGAAAACTTTAGGTAGTACCAACCATTTATAGTTAGGGGGGCATCTGTAATAATATAATTTCTTACTCCACTCAATTAAACTTTCTTCACCAAACTCAGGAGTGGCATTATTGACAGATTTATGAACTTACCCATAAAGCATATGAAAAGCCCATCTTTTGTATAAAAATCACAAATGTACATAACTGCGATGTAGTCAGTCTTGTAAAATGAGACTAAAATCCATTGTTAAATATGTGTTTTTCAGATAAGACCATCAGTGTGTGGGGTGCTCTGCTGTTCAGTTAATTTGTACATAAAACTAAAGGAATAATATTGTGAAGTGTCAACTTTCTTCTCATGCCACTCTGTTGAATTTGAAAGATTTTGTTTCAAAAAACAAAAGAAGAAATAGAAGAAATTAGAATAGATGTGGTTTGATAAACAACTCTGTAGAATTGCTGGCTTATTGAAAATGGGCCAGATACTTTTTTAGAAGAATTTTCTCTCATCATTATAATAAGAAATACCTCTAGGAAACTTTTTTCTACTAACAGTGATCACAGTGAGAGAGGTTGTGCTGAATATCAAAAAGATGTTTTGAAGATTTTTCCAGTTTAGGTTTGTCCTTACTTCATACAAGTATTGTGATTCTGGGGTTTTGGATGAGTTTTAAATTTTTTTATTTTTTTTTTTTTAAGAGGAAAGATAAATAATTTAGTAGTTAGGGATCTGATGACATAGGTCAGTGAGCAGGATGGTTGTTCAGAGCTTAAAAAAAAAGGATTAAACCTCTCCCTGCCCCCACCCCCCCATAATTCATGTTTTGGCAAGTTATGTACCTGTTCCTCTTTAGTAAACAATTACATTGTCAAGCAAGATTTTAATCTTAAATCTTGAGTTCCATATAGATAAATTCTCATCTAATGTGCCTGCAACAATATCAGTTAAATAATTATATTATAATATGTATTAGGAATATAATTATATAAATAAATATTACAGCAAACAAACTGTTGGGTGGACTTGGAGAGTTTTCACACCTTATGTATGCTTTTGTTTTTTCACACCTCTAATGAGATTGTGCTTGTATCTACAGCTGTTCAAGTTTAAGCCTAAAAGAAACATATGTTGAAATTGAAATTTTTCTTTTTATTCTATTTTATTTCCACTTTAAAAATTATTATTATTATTATTATTATTATTATTATTATTATTATTATTATTATTATTATTATTATTATTATTATTATTATTGTTGTTGTTGTTGTTGTTGTTGTTGTTGTTGTTGTTGTTATTGTTGTTTTTGTTATTATTTTATTTAAAAATCCTATTGCTAAACCTTTTCTTCTGTCTTTAAGAGTATGAAGTACATGCTTACCTTTAAGGTCACTAAAAATCATTTATTTTTCCTCTAATAACTTTTTCCAACTGGACAAAATTGCTGTTCAGTACCTTGGGAGAAAAGCTTGAACAAGCTTTAGCTTTTGTGCTTGAAATGTAATTTCAGAGCGCTGTAAATGCTTTAATTCCCCACTAAAGCTGGAGAGCACTTAAAATGCTATGAAAACATTTTCAGTTATTTTCAATTATGACCCCCCCTACAATGACTTACAGGTTTCTTCATCATTGTAAACAATCCCCAGCTCTTTTCTAGTAGGGTAGCTAAAGTTTCAACCTGACAGCTTAGCAGATTAACCTTATTTTTATTATTTTTTCCTGGTGGTTCTGCTCTATCTTATGATATTGAGGTATTTATAGAAGTAGATATTAATCACAGTATTTTAATCTGTATCTTCTGGTTCACAGCCCACTAATTTACATGGCCTGAAGGAAAACCAGGCTGAAAATGTGGGGAAGTCTCAGCTGCAGGAATGCATTTCAGATAGTTGGCTGTCACCCTTGGCAGAGAGGTACTTGACTGGCTGTATAAATGACCACTGCTAAAACTCTGCATTTAAAATTCAAAAGGCAAGTTAAATCAGTGATTTTTACATATTTTCATAAATCAGCATTCCCAGCAAGATGTCCACTACTAAACTTTAGCTCCTCTGAGCTCAAATCCTCATGTCAGTCATGTTTTGTGACAAATGGCAAATGGCAGGAAATGGTGTCAGGGTTTAAGGCTTGAGGTGACGTTTTGAAACCAGGCTGACATTAACCTTTTTTTACAACATGTTTTTGGATCAGACCCTTGGCAGCTGTGCTTCCACTGAACCCAGTCAGCAGAGCTAATGCCATGGCAACTGAGAGCCCACCCAGGGCTCATAAAATTCAAATAGTAGAGTGTTTTTTGTAATGACAGAATGACACTCAGGCACTCGTGTGCTGGAGTGAGCTCTGAATCATCTGTGCCACATCACAGCTGAGCAGTGTCACACAATTTGTGCATGTCAAAGCCTCAGAAGAGCAGCACCATCTACTTCAAGACTGCGTGTATTCTGTGCACTGTCACAGAAATTCTAGTAGTTTGGTTTGGTTTGGTTGCTGTTTTGTGTTGGTTTGGGTTTTATTGTTTTATGTTTTGTGGTGGTTAGGGTCTTTTTCCCCTCACTCTGTTTAATACCAAATGGGCTTTATCAGTGATTTTGCTGCCCCATTACTGTCCCAAGGGCTGTGAAAATTCACACACCAGCTGCAGCTTTCCAAGAATTGAAAAGTACCAAAGATCCCCTACTGAGAAGTGCAGTCTGTGTTGATGCTAGCACCAGCCTCTAATTAATAGGCTGAAAAAGAAAGAGGCATTAAATACTCATTAAGACAATTTTTTTAAATATTATATTGTCCAGAGTAAGTCAGTGACTTCAAATTCTGCTTTGGCTGACCACAGTAAGTTCGTCAAACAGGGTAATGTATTCTACCAATTCAGGATGTCTCACCCTACACATTAATTATGCCTATTGCTATGAATATATTAAGTACTTACTAGTTACTAGTGCTGAAGCATAATAATTTGCAGCATTTTCTTTTGGCTGTAAACTTCCCTTTTATGCTCTGGAAATCCAGGAATAAAAAGGAAAGCTAGCAATCAGCAAACTGGTACAAACAATTTTTATAATGCTCATAATGGAAAGAGGAATGGAATCTGCAGGTGAGAATTCATCAAAACTCCAGCAAGGCACATGCAGCCGATTGAAATCAAAACTTTTGAAATCCAGATCATTGCAATGTAAGTCTGGTCACCTGTACAACGACATGCAGCCAGTACCAAGTTTAGAAGAAATAAAAAATACCTCTAGGCCACTTGGAGAGTTTGGTGACCCCTGAAATACAGCATTTTTCTGCCTTGCAGTTTGTTTGCATTCTTCTGAATTACAGGCAAAGTCTGCTTTGCAGGGAGCATCGTATCACTGTTACAAGTTGCCTGTTCTGAAATCCCAGAAGGAGCAATGGACTTCAGTTTTTTAATGGCATGAGAAAAACAGTAATTTTTGAGTTTCTGCAGGTCACTGAGGCCTTTTCCTTCCTGTCTAGCAGGAGGGGCAGGCAGAGACTGTGGCTCTCATTAAAAATGTGAGAACAAGCTGCCTGAACACATCTGAACAACTGGACTTGCTGAGAACATGCACAGATTGTGGGATAGACAGGAACAAGATAACCATGTCCAAATGACTTTCATGGAACAAAAGTGTCTCTTTCTCACGTGGTTACACACCTCAAAACTTTACATAACCCCTCCATATTAAATCAGTTTCTCAGACTGAGCCTGAATTCTCTTTTAGATAGGATTCGCCTGCCTGAAGCTTCAATTATTTGGGTCTAGTTGTTTCTGGGTTTGGTTGTTCATTTGTGTGTTTGTCTTTCAAAGGACAACATAGGGAAAGGAGCATAAGAAATAGATTTCAAAGGTTTGTGTTATATTACAACATCTTGCCACTACATTGGTCTAACAATCTTCAAAAATGTAGTATTCAACTAATAATTTATTTGTATAAATTAAATTTCTTTTTACAAGCCATTATTGCAAATAAAGAATTCTCTGCTCAAAAAAAGACAAGCCACTCTTCCCTCTTATCTCCTTCTGAAGAGTTTTATTAGGAGGTTATCCCTTAGGACATGAAATCAAATTGGATTTTTGATCTCTGGTATAACTGACTGTGATGTTTAAAGGCTCTACAGAAAGTAACATCATCTTTTTTTTTTTTCCCATTTAAAAACTGACAATAACAGCTAATTCCTCAGCAGGAGCTAATGAACAAGGTACACAGCAACCTTCTTTTTTTGCAAATTAGAAATGTGTGCTTAAAGACAACGGTGGGAAACAATATTTGTCAGGTTCTGTCATCCTTTTCCTTTCACACCGACCCATCAGGGAGGTGTGAGTTACATTTCCAAAGGCTCTTGAGGCAAAACAAGACCTGACTGGGTTTCTCCTCTGGGGTTTGACGCTCAGGTTACCAAACCTGTAGCACAATGATTTACCTCCAGGAGCCCTTGCAAGCTTCATCTGAAGGAAAAAAGGGTGTTCTCACTGCATCCATCCAGCCTGAGCAATGCTGAGAGCCGGGAGCACCGGCAGAAGCCGGCAGCTATTGCTAATTATCAGCTATTGCTAATTATCAGCCCAACTGAATCTTTTGTAAAGCTGCTCTATTGAGGATCCAGGGCCGGCAGCTGAAATACAGCCTAGACTCATGGGCAGCCATTCTGACCCCGCACATCAGCAGCATTATTTACAATATTTTGGGAGATAGCTGGTTCATTTCTTATATCTCCCTGTAATGAAGGCATTTACTGGTCTGCAAGGCATTGCTGTCTGTTTATTGATTGTCTTTTTGGCCCCCCAGAACACGGACATTGAGGGGCTGGATCATGTCCAAAGCAGGGAATGTAGCAGGGGAAGGGTCTGGAGCAACAGGAGGGGCTGAGGGAGCTGGGAAAGGGGCTCAGCCTGGAGAAAAGGAGGCTCAGGGGGAACCTTCTGACTCTCACAGCTCCCTGACAGGTACCACCCTGTGCACCAGCCTCTTCTCCCATGTAATGAGCAATAGGACAAGAGGAAATGGCCTCAAGCTGCCCAAGGAGGTTTAGACTGAGTATTAGGGAAAATTTCCTCCTGAAAATACTTGTCAGACATTGGAAGAGGCTGACCAGGGCAGTGGTTTTCTCTGGGTTTAATAGAGATATATATATAGTAGAAAAGATATATATATATATATATGTATATTTGAGTATATTAACGTACACTCTTTTTATTTAGGTCCAACCTGTACAAATAAATGAATGAAAGTGCCCAAAAAAGTTGTGGCTGCCCTGAACTAGTGAAGGGTGTCCCTGTCTGTGGCACAGCTGGAAGATCTTTAAGGTCCCTTCCAACACAAACCATTTCATGATTTAATGATTGAACTGCAGAAAAGATCAAAGCCTCTCTGCCAAAATGGCACTGTCCTCCAAAGGAGCATTGGCAGACGAGTAGATATTTCCCTTAGCAGTGTCCTGTAAGTGCTCTGGAGATACAGCTTTCATGATGGGCAATGAGCAGATGCTGCTGTGGCTCTGTGGCTGCTTTTCCTTTCTCCTTGCTCTTCTGCTGTGTGGTTAAATGGTGGATAACTGGAATCAGAGCTGCTCATGAGTAGGAGTGTCCTAGAAACAGACTGAAAGGCCAGAGGCAGCTTTTCTCCCAGACTGGTTTTCTTTTCAAAGGCTTCAGCAATAATACCTAGCACTTTCCTCTGATGGAATTACTCTGCACAGACATCATAGCACTTCTGAAAGGACTGAGTCACTTTTCCCACTTCATAAATGTAGATAAACAGTATCAGGCTGAGATGTGAAAGAATGAGACACGATTCACTGTCAGGTCTGTGATAGTGGTGGTGAAGAATGTTTACCCCAGGTTAAAAGCTGTTTATTTCTCACCACCCATCTGTGGCCTGGCTTGCAACTCCTGAATCCACAAAAAACAAAAGTGTCTTCAAGTTGAACAGGTTAAATCTGGAGTCTGAAAGATGGTGGCGCAGGTTTTTATTGTGACCTGCAGCTGGAATAGGGTTTGTTTTTTTTTTTATTTCAAAATCTGTGGCTGCACTGAAACAAATTCATCTCCAAGTGCTTGATGAAAGCCTGTGCTCCATTGTGGCCAAAAGCCTCTTTGCCTTTGTCACTGGTGTTGATGGTGTTGATCTGACAGACTTCAAGGAGGATTTCAGGGCTTTCCTTCATCACACCAAGCTCACTTTTTGCCACAGGCAAGCTGCCTTTAGCAGTGCCGCTGGGGACTGGGATGTTCTCTGCAGTGTGTAGAAGCGGGCAGCAAACACAGACCCTGCCAGGAGAGATCAGAGCTGACAGCCCTGACAATCTGTCACTCCAGCAGCAGCAGTTTCACAGAGTGGCGCTGATACTCACATTTTTGCTAAATTTGCTGACTCATGAGTGACTCTGGAATTAAGCCACAGCTAATTCTTGGACATGGCTTTGGTCATGAGGGGAACACTTTGGGAAGACAGGTAAAAAACACAAAGTGAATGAGCTACAAGGACAGGAAGGGTGCTGCATGGAGAGTGTGGCTGCTGGTTTGTTCTGGAATGCACTTTTCTCTCTTTTTTAATTTATTTTCCAGGCTCGAAAGAAAGGCAAGAAACAATAATCTTCTCCCAGACTTCAACATTTCAGGAGACATTGTCACTCCCAGAAGCTGTATCTGCTTCAGAAATTTACTAATTATCTGTGTCTACTTACTGAATTTACTTCCTCATGCTTGGGCAAAAAGCATCAATTTTCTGTATCATAGATGACACATATAAAACAGTGGCTACTCATCTTAATGAGTACATCTTAAAAAAATAAACAAAGAAATCTTGTCCTACTGCTATAAACTCTTTCTTCATGGCAGAGGTGTGCTCCCACCAAACTAAGGAGGGAGAGAAGGACAATCCCATGGCATTGAGACAAATGATAACAAAGGCACAGATCTCCTCAGACCTTAACTTTCAGCCAACACCCCTTCTGGCCTGAGGCAGTAATTGAGGCATTAAACACAAGGCTTCTTTTGCTCTAAGATTATTAATTTCCTTTTTCTTGTTAGAACAATAGAAAGGTAAATATGAGCGTGTCAGAGTGAATGTGTTTGACTTCCTGCCTGTTTAAATCCACTGATGGCTGTGCTAAAAAGGCTGGGTCCAAATTCTCATGAGGTAGTGGGGTTGTCATCAATACCTGACTGCTGCTCTGTGCTGTCACCATCAACCTGGCTGGCAGATGTCACCTGTCATTGCCAGGGTGCCCTGGGGGGTGCAGGCAGCCTGTGGCAGCTTTTCAGAGTGGGTGCTTCATAACTCCAGCCCATGCTGGAGTTATTTTGTCTACTTCTTTTACAGATGTGAGAGGATGTGCTTTTTCTGGGTCAGACTCATTCTTCTGCTTCAAAAATGCTGCTGGATCAAGGCCTCTGCTTCATCCTCTGCTGGCACTTGCACTGCAGCTGTAGAGCTGAGCAGGAGCAAGCGCACAGGAGAGACCATACCAGTCACAGACCAGCAAACTCAGAGGGACCAATTAGGTCCTGAAAACTGTCTGGTATTTTTGGGCCTCTTCTCCAAACACTGTGGGTCAAAACACTTGTAGTTTTTAACAGCTGAGATGCAGAAGCCAAAGAAGCCTCTGTGATGGTGAGGGCTGATGGGCTGAGATAAAAAAACATCATGAGGGATCAAGATTGAAAGACTCTGATGGTGAATTTGAAGACACTCTTTGTGAAAGCCCTTGAGTTGGTATAATCAAGTGCAGGCCAGTGCAGGCCAGCACAGGCCAACAAGAAGAGACAACACAAAGGCAGAGAGTTGAAATGTGAACTCCTTGAGAGGCTTTGCCATGGCAAAAGTTCATCAAGTTCCATTCATGGCTGTGAACCACAGAACCAGTTGGAAATCCTGCTGAGGCTGAGTGCGGGAAGGTCACAGAAGCCAAATGCTGCTTCCAACCACCTGGAACCTGCTGAGTGAATCCTGTTTAGGGAGGCAAACTGTAGGCACCTCTTCTTTCCAAGGTGAAGACCATACATACAGAAAATAATTCATGGATTAGGATGTTTATCTAAATTGACATGTTTACAGCTGATATTGATTTATCAAGATATTACGCAGTGTTTTTCAGGCTCCATAGCAACCCTTTCCTCCCTTCTGATTTTAATTCCATACCATAGCAAGACTTCCATGGTGAGGAGGAGGCAACAAGTGGGAAACTGAAAGAAAAAAGCATAGATGTGATTTAAAAAAAACCGATTTTTTTTAACAGAACTTCTAAACTTTCCTCTCCTCTCCTCTCCTCTCCTCTCCTCTCCTCTCCTCTCCTCTCCTCTCCTCTCCTCTCCTCTCCTCTCCTCTCCTCTCCTCTCCTCTCCTCTCCTCTCCTCTCCTCTCCTCTCCTCTCCTCTCCTCTCCTCTCCTCTCCTCTCCTCTCCTCTCCTCTCCTCTCCTCTCCTCTCCTCTCCTCTCCTCTCCTCTCCTCTCCTCTCCTCTCCTCTCCTCTCCTCTCCTCTCCTCTCCTCTCCGCTTTTCACAAAAAACTCTCACTAAAGTGGCTTTTCACCATTCACAGAAAGTAAACTGTGTGTGGCCCAGTAACACTGGGCTGAATCTGCAACATCTGAGCTTGTCATGATGGAGAGTGAGGTAGAGATGTTGAAAATTGGCTTTGGCAAAATTGAAAATTAACAAATCAAAAATCCCTTCCTTATTTCAATAATGCAGTGCTGCCAGAATGTCACTTACTAAATTGGCCTGTTCTTGGTTGGTTTTCTCAGGCACAATTAACAGCATGAACAAAACTGTGTTATTTGTAGTAACATCTCATAATGTGAATTACTATGTTTGGATCATGTAATCACAGTCCTGGTCTTCTGAATCATATTTGCAAGTTTTTGGAGGGGCATCTGAATTTCTGCTTTTCCTTTGATTTTTACATAAATAATTAAAACAAACAAACAAAAAAACCTCCACAGTCTAAACAAATTGTTCATTTATTTAAATGCATCTGTCAAGGAGAATTTGTTGTATGTTAACCTGGAGAAGACTGGTGAGATAAGCCTAGCTGGAATGATTAGGGGATTCAGTGGCAAAGAGAATGACAAGGAAATTCTCTTAGAACCGTAACTTCACTATTCCATGTGTGTCAGATTTATAATGATATGAACCAAAAAATAAAAACCCAAACCAACCAAACAAAAAAAAAAAAAAAAAAAAAAAAAAAAAAACCACCAAAAAAAACCAACAACCAAAAAAACCCAAACAAAAAACCCCAAACCAAAAAACAAACGAAAACAAGACCACAAACAGACAAACAAAAAAAGCCGCATAAATGAACAGAAACATTTTAAAAACTTCAAAATATCTCCTTGTACTTTTCCAAACTAGTTACTCTTCTGAACATGCATGCACATCATGGTCCTGCACAGTGAATTTTAGCATGTGTATAAAAGCTGACATTTCTGTCTGGAGACATTTTGCCCCCACTTTTGTAATTACCCTTTCAGTACATGAAGGGTCTGGGAAATCTTTGAGATATTTGGTCATGCTCAAGAAACAGGGAGAGCTTTGGGGTTTTTGTGTGCATGTCCAGGGTTGGTTGGAAACACAGGAATAATTGCATTTACCTGTGAACTCTCCCAGGAGAAATTTCTGATTTTCCATTCCCTTCAGCCTTGTCACAGGAAGGAATCACTTCATGCTGGCTCCTCTGCTGAGTCCAGAGGGAAACCCAGGGGAGTGTGGGGAATGTAGGAAGCAGCTTGCTGTGCTTCAAAGGAAAACAGTCCTAGAAATGGTGCAGAGCTTCAGGGAGGAGGCTGTGAGCAGCCACATGGAGAAAATGGAACAATTATGCAGCTAATAATGGCAAACCCATTTAGTCATGAATTTCTCATTACTCTTGCCTCACTCTCTCAGAAGGTGATTAATATTTTTTTGATCAAAGAACACAGCAGTAAAGCAGGAGTCCTGCCAAGAGGCCTGTGAGTGAATGTGCAGAGCAGTAATAATTCCAGAAGCTGACAGCTGCAGGTGATTGCCTGGGCACATCATGGACAGCCACAGTGCACAAGCTCTGGCTGCATCCGACAGATTGGGCAGCCAAGCCACTCCAGCCAGAGGAGACCTCACGGCACATGTAGCATTCAGGTGTGGCTCAGTGCAAGAAGCACTTCAAGAAATCTGTATCCAGAGGAAGCAATAGGAGGGTGCATTTATGGACAATTTCTCCTCTGGCTTTGCAGAGAATATGAATTCATGGCATGGAAGGAAAGGGGCCTAACATGAAGTCTTAAAGACAGATAGCTGGAGAGCTGTGGAGCCAGCCAAGGATTCCTGGTAATGACACACTGTAAGGAAAGAACAGGATGTGGGGGTAAGGCAGTAATTTTCTGGGAAAAAACATCTTGTTCTGGCTCCTGAAAATAAACACGAGGCAAGCGCAGGAATAAGGCTGCGGTCATGGACTGTAGGGGGGAATCAAGACAACTAATGGCCCCCAAAGCCCTCTGAACTATCTCCAGAAAGAAAAGCAGACTGCACATGGCAACTGATTTGCATAGAATGTGAGAAACTTCACTCCAGGGTGGGGAACATTAATTTGCAAAAAGGTACCCCCACAAAGCCTGGGACACAGGACCCCGGACATCCCATCAGCAGGATCACTGCTGGGGCCAGGACCACTGATTTCCTTCCTCTCCCTCTCCCTCTCCCTCTCCCTCTCCCTCTCCCTCTCCCTCTCCCTCTCCCTCTCCCTCTCCCTCTCCCTCTCCCTCTCCCTCTCCCTCTTCCTCTCCCTCTCTCTCTCCCTTCCCTGCATCCCTTCTTCTCCCCTTCCTTCCTTCCTTCCTCCTTCCATCCCCATCTCAGTCCATCCCTCTCTCTCCGCCCCCGGCGCCTGCTCCATGTGCCCACATTCCCAAACTCCCATTTCCCACTCTGAATTCAGGTGCTCACTCACACTGCAATGTGAGCACTGTGTCATTATAGTACCAAAGCATAACGTGCACAGGGGTGTTGGGGTTTCCCAAAACAAATTGTTGAAAGGATTTGGAATATGATGAAATTTCTTCTGTCAAATGGCAGCAATGTTTGCTTAGGGCACTGAGGCCAGGCCTCTACTCTGCACTAACCATGCCTGGGAATATCCTGCCCACAGAGTCTGGCACTGAGCAGCCCTGGTAAACATTTTTAACCTCCAAAAGAGGGTAGCCTGATACAAACCACTTTTGTGAGTGGTCTCTTGAGAGAATTTGTTCTCAAACCCTTTCTAGCAATTATTTTAAAGACTGTTAGTTGGCAGGAGAAAAAATGATCCAGAGAAGACTTTGTGAATCTACTGAGAAGTGTTTCAGCAGCTTGGAAGTTTCTCTGGGTTACTGCTCTAGCCTAGAGATAACATTATCATGTTTTGGCACTGCTGCCTGTGATAGCTTAGGGTGGAATAAATGAAGAGAGAATGAGGAACAGAAAAGAAGAATAGAAGGAAGGCAAAGAACACAATCAAATTATGGAATCAGTATCACATATTTTTTAAGCACTAGGGGTTTTTTCTCTTTCTCCTGAATTGAGTTCTTCTATCCAGGGAAGACTCTGTAATGTGTATAAACATTTCAGGTCCAGGTGTCTTAAAACTTGTGCACTAATAACAGACTTCCAGGGTTACAGAATTGTTGGTTATCTGATTCTGGGAGCTCCAAGTTAAATAATGGATTGCATCCAATTGTGTGTGCTGAGTACCTAGTAACAATCCCCTCCAAAATCATAGAAATGGCCAGGAGTTTCTCTTCAGTTTATTGATTATTTTGTCTCTTATATGTGTAGAATAAATAGAATATAAAGCTTTAAGTCTAGCCCTAAATATTAGCACAACTACAAACATCACTCCATCCCTAATTCTAGCCCTACATGAAAATTTTAATCCTAAACCAAACCCTAAATGCTAGCCCTAAACCCCTAAACCCAACCCAGGGCAGCCTGTGCCAGTGCTTGGTCACCTGCACAGAGGAAAAGTGTTTGCTGATGTTGATGGAGCCTCTTGAATTTCAATGTCTGCCAGTTCCTTCTTGAGGAGGGGCTGGTTCCTTCTGCTTTGCATCCCCTCCTCAGTAAAGTGTGTTCCACATGCTCCAGAGAAAATCCATTCTTAACTGAATTCCCATCTAGCTGAGAGAAATAATGACTTCTTGTTAAATAATTAGAGGGAATGTGCACCATCTGCCAGAATACTCAATTAGAATAGACCTCAAATTGCCCTTCAAATATTATAGGTAATTGACAAAAGTACCTGAAAATCTTTATGGATAAAACATTATTTTGGCTGCTCCTGTAGACATGTAAAAGGAGAAAATCCCAGCATTTGAACACTCTCTGCCCTGTGTTTGAGTAAGTAATTTCCTGAGTTGTAATGATTGTTGATGATGTTTGCCCAGCTTTTGATGGGACAAGGGGAGGGCAAGTTCATTGGATTTTTTATTCTGTCCCTGTCTATTCTCCTGTTCCTGTGCAATGAGCATGAAATTTGTTCCACATTTGGGTGTCTTGTTTGGAAGGAGCAATAGCACAATAATCTGTCAATATTTACATCTCACAATGTCTGCAGCTTCCCAGCTGTGAGCAAAATTCCTGGTGAGCTAAATTTTGAGACAGCATAAACCAACCAGTGCACAGTGAGCTATGAAATTTGCTTTTATAGTGAACCACTTCCTATAATGTAAATAAAATAGTTATTCTCAGAGCATAAATTATAAAAGGCACACTGGTTGCATTCCTGCTTTTTTCACGCTGTGGATGTTGTTATGGCAAGTGTTTTAGACTTCTTCTAACCCCTCCTTTAAAAAAAAACCAAGTTCCCACAATATGTTTCCATGATGGTAGTAATTTCTGCAGTTTTCTGTCTTATTTTTTCTGTAACTCAATACTATGAGTTACATTGACAACAGAATAAGTTCTGCTGTGACCTAGGATTAACAAAATCAAGATTTTTTTATGTTTAAAATGGAGAAAAAGAAATAAAATACACAGGATAGAGGAGAACAAGTCTATTACAGCTTATACCAAGAATATTTGGAACATGAACTGAAAAGGAAGATTGCTAGGAAGTGGGGCACATTTAAAAAGACTGAGAATTCATAGAGGGAGAAATGAAACTAGAGACATATAATCAGGTATTATTTGTAACAATCTACAGCATTTGAATGGACAAGGTGGATATTGATCTGCTTCATATAGAGGGCCACAAACCTCTTGGTGTCCTCAGTGCATTTTAAAGTATCTTTTATATATATATATATATATATGGACACCTTCCTCTTGTCTTGTATCCATTAAATTATTTTTAAGCAAAAAAATGATGTCTCTCTGAAGAAATGTAGCATTCAGGGATATTTGCCTAAGGAAGATAATTTAAAATATTAATAAATAAATTTTGTGTTTTCTGTGTCTTCCTTTTTAGGGACTCTTAGAGCACTGACGATTATAAGTTTAGACATCTCTTAGTGAAAACTAACGTCCCAGAGCAACAGCAACAAATTCTTCAGACATTGCTGTTTCACTGATCCTTTCCTTTTCTTGAACAAACTATCCATGGGTAAATAACTCTAATTTGAGTCAAAATCAGGCTGTATGGCCTAACACTGTATGATTAACCCATCAGCATAACAAATATGTGCAGAATTATGTGGTATTATGGCATTTGATATGGGGCTCTGTATTTTGCTGAATTACTGCTTAGAATTCCTTGTCTGCTGCTGACTGGTGCCAAGGAGAACTCACAGTGGCAGGGGGGCTGCTGGGCTGAGCTCCAGGTGCACCCTCACTCTGCCAGCCCCGTTTCACCCTTTTCTGAGACATAATTTGAGCTACCAAAGGAAGTGGCTTCATCCTGGCGTGAATGAACACCGCGCCTGACATTCAGGCACTCAGGCACTCAGGTTGTTATAATGTTAATTGAAATTCTCCTCTTGTCATTAAATGAAATGCTCTCTTTATAACAGGAGTATTAATTTAAAGAGGCTAAATTCCACTTGAATTTTATCAGGAATTAGCATGTTTTCTAGAACAGCAAACAATTATTTTCAGTAGCCAGACAATCTTTACATACTTCTTCAGTTCCTCCAGCTCTTTTCTCTAGTCCTGGTGAAGAATGACATCTACAAAGTGCTTAAAAGTTTGTCAGGTCTCTGTCCATGCTGAGATAACATGTTAGTTCTGGACAGGATTACAGTTCCTATTAAGTTCCCTTCCCTCACTCTAGATTTTCTTCCTTCCAAGCAGTTTGCTCTATGCCCCGGAGTATTTTGTGTATGGCAAGGTTTTGAGGTAGTGACAATCTCCCATAACTTTGAACCTGTGTTTTTATTCTTATAGCATTGGCAAAATAAGAGAAAATCATTGCTTTGGCATAGTGATTGGCTTTAATGGAGCCAGCACCTGCCAAAATTTCTAAAAACCAACAAAAATACAGTCTTCATCTGTAGACGTCCAACCTCCTCCCTTTGAATTCTCAATATTTTCTTTTTTTATACCTTTGTGTATTAACCTTATACACAGAATCTTAGTTTGAGGGAAATGTAAAAAAATGTAAAATGTAAAACATTATTAGGTGATATAGGCTGTATTTGTCAAATCATTTAACAATTTAATTGGAGAACTTAGAGCAGAAGTATGAAAGGAGTTCAAATAAAATCTACTTTACATCATCTGTTTATCCAATTGTTGCTGCAATTCACTGATTTGTTGATGGCTTTAAACTGAGTTTCACCAGTAATCTGTGAGTGTGATCAAATCAGGGCAGACCAAATCAATCTTCTCCTTTCCCACAAGTTTCACAGGGCTAGGGCTGGCCAGCTTGAGCAGAATTAGACCTTCAGAAGCCCACTGTCCTCTCTGAGACTGACTTTAGAATTGAGCCTGAACATGGAATGGAGCTCTGTCTTGTTCAGATTGTTCTGCAGCCCAAAGATTAAAAAAAAAAAAACAAAAAACAAAAAACCATATTTCTTCCCAAGTGTTTGTGCTTGGAAATAACAAGAAGCAGAAAGACTTCATGGTCAGTGACATCAGTGACAACATGAGCTGACCTACACAGCCTGCTCAGCTGCACCTGGAATGCCTGTGCCATGTAAAAGCTCCCAGGCTTTTGCTGACACTGTGAAGAAAATAAAAAAGATGTAACAAAACCAGAATTGTTGCAAGAAAATGAATAAAATATTGAAGGTCTGGGATTAACTCTTATGATCTGGGGTTTGTTTCCTCTGCTGCCAGTAAAGAGACTGTTTAAAGTCTGGTTGTTGTGTTTCTTGAGATGGAGATATTTATAGAATTGCTCATGGAAAAGAATTAGCAAAAGAAATTACTGTGCAAGAGTAATAATTTATCTGTGGATTGAAGTGCTTTCACACAGCGATTTATTGGTCTTATTTTAACACCAGGGGGTGACAAATTGCCTTGAAGTAGTGTCATATATGATCAGGTGTCTTTATAATGGCACATTCCCTGTTTTTTCCTGTAAGACTTTTATGCTTCATGTTTAGGGATTTTTTTTTTTGGACAAAAAAAATATTTCACAAAGCTGTCACTCAAAATCTACTAAGAGGATTTTAGAACCTACAGATGCATAGTAAGGTACACTAAGGTCCACATGAGAAGGCAAAGGTAAAGTTTCCCCCTCTTAAGACAAACCTTGGCAAATGCCACAGATGCAAAATGGTGACACCAGATGGCAAATTACTGCAGCATCAACATGCCAGGGTGCAGTGGAGATGAATGGAACCTCCTGTGCTTTTCCAGGAGTCCACAGTTATGGATTAACCCAAGCTTGGCACTTGTGTTAAAAATCAAGGCTTCTGAAAATGTCTTTAAAACTATTTCTGTGAGTTTCCTAACAGCTAGGAGTAGCCATTCTAATACTTTTGTGCAGATACAACACACAGCTGTGCATACAGAAAGGGATCTTCACTCTGGACTGGAGATGCTGCATCTGCTGCTGCATTAGCATTCATTAGAAATTCATCCTTATGGATTCTTCTCCAAGGGGCAGAAAGACCCCTCCTGTTCCCTCAAACTGGCTCTCAGAGTTACAGAAGCTGGAGGTTTTATGAAGCACGTCCTATGCCTGTGTCCTTTGTTCCTATTTTCTAATAGAGAATTAGGCTGCAAAGTCCAGATGGTCAATTTTGGTTTAATTTAGAAAAAATATTCAGCTCTGTGGCATAGAGCTGCTTCTCGGAGAGTACCCACCTGGTACAGTAGTGCTCAACTATCTTTAATATTAACATCACATCCTTCACATTTACTGCAAAGATGTCAAGCTTTCTTCCAGCTCTCTGTGTAAAATTTATCTCTATGATAAATTTCAGTCCTTATTTTCTTGTGGCTTCTGATCAGCACCTCAAGTGTTACAGTTTCATCATCATCATCATCACCATAATCATTATCATCATCATCATTGTCATCATCATCATCATCTTGCAGACTTTTTCTAACCTTTCAGCTTCTCTTGTAGCTTTTAACTACTCATGCTTTTCAGCCACCTCTCCTTTCTATCTTTGGCCTCAGAGCAGACACTTTATGGGAATGGCCACAGGAGCAGCCAGGATACAGACAGAATTGTTTAGCTATTCCCTCTCAAACTTTTTGTGCTTGTGCTGAATGTTTTCCTTCTCATCACAAAGTCATCTTTGTACATTGTGTCCAAACTCCTTGAGCACCAGGGAATCCCAGAGACAAAGTGTGGAAGGGACATTAAGTCAATGTGCCAGCCTCGGCAGAACTGTCAGAAGGGTTTTTGAAATTACAAAGTCAAAATCACAGCATTCATTTCTACTTTTAATAATTGACCAAATGTACTCATAATACTTTATAATTTTTCCTAAATTTAAGATTAAAATTTTTTATAATTGCATGAGATTTGGTTTTTTAATTGCTATTTCTGCATTACAGAAGATTAGTAAGAGGAAATCTAAAAACGTTTTGAAAAAAGGAGGAAGATGATATGTAATATTTTTCAATAAATGTAAAAAACTAAAACACATATGTCAGCTCAGGAGATCCCTAACCAAAATTTGGCTTCTCTATAGTGGATCCTAGTCACAAAAAGCCAAAACTTGGGTCACTCACTCAACCTGCAGATCTCCAGAAGGCTGCTGCCTTGCTTTTGTGAGACAAGAACAGTTGCCAAAGCAGGAAATGTTTTGGAGGTGTTAGTAGATCATGATGATGGGGATGATGATGATGATGATGATGATGATGAAAACAATGAGGATTATTTTTCTATAGTCCAAAATCCACTGGTTTAGCCTCCCTTGGAAAGGTCGGAGCTGGAAATGAACATTTCCTTCTGTGTCACTCCCAGCTTGTGTGTTATCCATCAAGGCAAGGCAAGGCAAGCAGAGCAAGGAGTCACAGTGTGGGTGACAGAAGCCACACTGAGGGTGACACAGCCACAGCCAAACCCTGGGGACAGAGGCCCCTTTGCCTGACCCAGAGCTCAGATGTCCTGCTGGAGCAGCAGGCACAGCTGGCACTCAGACTGTGAGGGAAAAGGAAAGAAGTCAGATGTTCCTTTGGGATTGCTTGGTCAGAGCTAGACCTGAGAAATTCTGGTGATCCAGCCTGCCCACAGCTGAGAGCTGCAGCATGTTTTGGGCAGATCATCCCTTCTGACAGTGTTAGTTGCAGTCAGAGACATCAGCTTCATGTATATCTCCCTGAACACACTGAGTGCAGTTCACAGATAACGCTTGGGTGAGCTGGTGATGCTGTACTCAAAGACTCTCCTCCTTCCCTATTTTAAAAGACTTTACCTTAGAGATATCTCTTATAAACATTTTCTCTTTTTTCTTTTTTTTTTTTGCACTTTTTTCCTCTTAGAAAATTAAATTCATTCTGTAGGCTGTCATCCTGTGTGGAATGCCTTAATCATCATGAGAATAAAATCTGTCACCTGAGCTCAAGGGCAAAGCTCTTTTACATAGCAGTAGCATTAACCTCAGACCCTAGATTGGAATACAGCTGCACACTGTGGATCTTTTCCACTTATTGCTAATTAAATCCTGTTTATAGGAGTATGGCAAGAGCAAAATTTCATTTGCAAACACAAATGATGTCACTGTCAGCAAAAACTTCTCCAATGAACCAGAGGTTAGGAGTGAACCCTTCAATGAGAACCAACTAACCTGTTGCCTGAGAGACATTAGAATAATTGAACACTTCTGCTTTTCATAAGGAAGAAGAAATTTTTCCATTAGCTATAATCAGTAGGAAAAATCAAGGGGTTGGGTTCTTTTATCCTTTTAGCTGGCAGAAGGCAAACTGACCTCTGTCACACTGGACTCAGTGAAGAAGCAGGATGCATTTTTCAAGCTGATTTTACTTCACATTAGGGTGATGCTGTAGGAACCCAGCTGCAGTTTCTGCTAATGCCCCTGTCCTACCTCTAAGCTGATTTGTAATTCACCTCTATAATTTGCATGCACTTTGAGACAAAAAACCAAAATGTTTGCTTAATGATGTATCCAAGCACACACAAAAGAATAGCTGAAAAATAAATGAGCTGAGTAAGACTTACAGCTTTGAAAAGAGCCATAACATGATGAGTATTGGAGGCTCCAACTGTGATCCCAGCAGGGAGCCCAGGGTGTGCAGGGAACAGGGAGCACACACAATGCATCATTAGCAGAATGAGCTGGTGCATGCAGGGCAGATTTCCCACTGGCACAGCACCTAATGCAGCTGTAGGAGCTGATTAAGTTGCATCCACAGAGCTCATTAGGGCACTGATTTTATTTATGTTTATTTTGTGTGGGTGAGTTCAGTGCTGCTGTGGGGACTTTGGGAGGAGGCGCGATCGCCGCATTCAACTCTCCCGGGCTGGGTATGTCCACTGGTGCTGAGCTGGAAGAGTTTAATTTATCCTCCCTCTGCATGGCACTGGATCTTGGCAGTGTTTGAGCTGAGGAGCTGGAGAAACAGCTAACCGATGGTCAGTATTAGTACTCGTTTCTGCTGATTCTCATGATAAAATAGCAAGTTTTTCAACTGATCCCATTAACACTCAATAGAATGAGTAATTAATGAAACAAAAATGTCACATCCTGGTGGCACTGCAGCTTTGGGAGTTGGTGACTTTAGGCCCTCCAGGGTCCTCCAGGAGGAGGACTGGGAAATCCCTACACGAAGCTGAACACAGACTAGTTTTCCAGCTACTGTAGGTACAGGTCTTGCAAAGTTGGATGGATCTCTTTGAGCATTAATGTTAATTAAAAGCTTAATAGAAGAATCAGAAGGTCTGTCTTGACTTCTTTTAGGTGACTTTAGAGAAATTAATGTATCTCTTTTTCCTCTTCTATTGTCTCTCTGGTTGGATCAGTCATTATAAGTATTACAAGTATTACAAGCAAGCACCACAGAAAGTAGCTAGGATTGTTTTAATGGCATGAATGTGTTTAATTATATCTATAACTCTAACTATTCACAGATTATGGCCTGGTATCCATTCCAATTAACGTATGATTCTATATTAAACTCTCATTTTCCTCTTTGCTTGTTATATCACATTTTTATAACTTAGTTAAGGCTTTGTATCTTAGCATGACTAGTTGCTCCAGAAGTAAAATAAAATGTACAGAATCCTTCTATTTATACTTGCCCAAGCTGTTTCCTAGCTTGTGTTTAAAAACCCAGCATACACCAAAGGAGCCATGGACATTACAGAGCCCTGTTTAGAGGGGTGTGAGATTCCTGGAACACTATAAAATATGATTATTCAATTGCTGCCATACCAACCACATCCCAATGCTCTCACAGTGCGTTCTGAATATATCTACATCCATACATAATGCTCTCTGAAAAACCTATTAGTTATTATTGTCTTTTGATGCTGAAGTTCTAGGTGAAAGGAAACCTGTGGATAAGTAGAACTCCAGCTTTAGTCTCACATAATCCTCTTCTCTTCATTTGTGGCTTGTAAAAGGTCATAGAATGATAAAATCACAGAATGGTTTGGGATATAAGGGGCCCTAAACTCCATTTCATTTCAGCATCCCCTGCCATGGGAAGGGACACCTTACACTATCCCAGGTTGCTCCAAGCCCTGTCCAACCTGGCCTTGGACACTTCCAGGGATGGGGAAGCCACAGCTTCTCTGGGCAGCCTGTGCCAGGGCTTCATCACCCTCTCACAGGAGAATTCTTTGCTAATATCCAAGGAATAAACTATCAGAACCATCAGACTTTGTCTTTCAAAAAACATTTCTTAGACAGCTCTTTTTATTTAATATGTACCAAATTTTGTCCCAGTTCTCTGGGGTGTCTTCAATAATATTTGTACCAGGTTTCTAATAAGTGCAGGAGTCTGGGTGGAGCTGATCAAGGGGAACTTCAAACTCACAGTGTAGGACAGTAGAGAATACAGGCAGGTGTCACTAATCAGGCACATCCAGATGAACATTCATTGTCCTGGCCAACTGCATTCAAAAGAGTGGTCCAGGTGTCTGAAAGTCTTCCCATTTCACAGTGGCAGTGCTGTGCCCAGCACGTTTTTGGAGCCACACCCAACCTCTCCTGCAAACTTCGGTGTTGTAGGTCCATCCCACTGCTTTAGAGAGCAGAGGGCACCTCACCTGCTCTCTGGGAGATTCCTCCCTACAGCTGCATCAGTGACTGGTCTGTATATTCCATTCCTAAAAGCCCTCCTCTGTGTTGGCACAAGCCATCCTTGCATTCTTTTTCCAGGTGGTTTATACCTGTGGGAAAAGTTTTAAGTGCCTGTATGGACAACAGCAAAGTTTGAGTCCTCACCTGGGTATATTAATAAACTCACAAGAGAGAGTGTCTGTTTACAACCTGTTTGGCTTCATCTGACTTTGAAGTTAACATTCAGTAAATATTCAGGGTAGAATTAACACCCACTGGGGCTGTGCTGGCTCTGACAGAAAGAAATTTGTACAGGTGTGAGCCATAGGACAAGTGATGATTGAAGTTGTACAATATTGTGATTTACAGCTCCATGGGCTTCCATGTCTCAGTCACCTGAATGTGATGAGAAAAACACAGGAGCACAGCCAACATAAAATAAAAGAGTACAAAGTATTGTAGGCTACGTCCAGTACATTTTAAGGAAAGGTTCCATGAAAATTCAGTGATTTTCTGGCATCAAATGGAAATTGTGTTTTTAGAAAGGCTGTATTGTAGGAAATCAGCCTCAAATTGATGTCCAGACAGCCTCTACTTAGTGAGCTGAACATATTGTGCTGCCAGTGGCATGGGAAGAACAAAGTACCTGGGGTTTCTGCAGCACATTTTACCATTAATAAGGTATTTTCACCTTACCCCAAGCTGTTTGCTTTGTACTGAGATATTTTTCACTGTGATTAATTTTTTATTGTTCTCTACACATGACACTCTGGATTGACTGGTCTTTTATGTGTGCAGATGACTACTCAAAAGCTGTAGAGAGCAGGTCTTTTTAAAGAAAAATACAGAGAGTTCTATTCAGTGTGTTTATTCATTGTTACTATTCATTAGTAATTCACTTCTTTATAGAAAAAGTGCCTTTTTATTCCTATTTGCTTCTTGTTTTCTGTATTCAGAGCAGATAAGGTTTTTCTGAGGTTGTTTGAAGGACTAAAGCTCATGCCCTACTCTTTATAATAATCAGATTTCTCATCAGTCTCCCTCTTCTGTTAAATCACATTTTTTCTGTCATTCAGTGGCAAATTACCAATCTGAAAGTTGTATCCTTGCCATAAAGTGACAGTAAGGTTGAGATAATTGTTATCTGTCTCTAAATAGCTTGGTTGCTTAGAAATCCAAGCTGTAGACTCCCTGGTTTTACAGAAAAAAACAACTTGATGAAGTACACATAGTGCTAAGAACATTATATAGTGCACAGATATCAGATAAATTGTAAGGTCAGAGTCTTTTTGGAAACAATCAAAAGCCTTTTCTACCTGGGAAAAATACATAGTAAAGAACTGCACAAACATTGTTACATCAGTGAGTATATTCTGGTCTTGGCATATGCCAGGCTGGAGGACAAAACTCAGAAAACAATGATATTTCTTGTTCATTTTGGGATGTGCAGATGGGTTTTGATTATTCATTCTTGGTCTGTTGTTTGTTTTTGGTTTTGTTTTTCTTTCCTCAAGCATTAAAATGACAGCATTTTAAACAGCAGAATTGGTGCTATTCATTTAAAATATATGAAATAAATAACCAGGGACTGAGAGTTTTCTTGTGATGCTGAACAAAAAGAAACTGTTCTTAAAAACATCTTTTAAAAATCACCATTTCTTGATGACAACCTCTTCATCTGGGTAATTGCCACTTTTGTGTATTCATCCTCTGATACTCATCTTCATTAAAGTGCAGGAGTGTGCTTTAACAAGGTTTAGCAGCCCATAGACTCTAAACTTTCCCTTGCACTAATGGATGTAAATTTTAAAAAGCAAGGCACTGCAATCCAGCTGATTTGATGAGGGCTGCATGATTATATGCACTTCAGGGGATTGTCTGAACAAGATCTGTGGGCACAGGAGATGCACAGGCAGCCCACTCTGGTGTGCAGGTCACAGCACACTGCTTCCTTCTCACCTCTGCCAGTGATTTTCCCTCATTCCTGGGGGCAGAAATTCTGCAGTCAATGAAAATCACTGCACTTTTCTCCCATTTATGGTCATCAGGGGGTCTGAAAATTTGCAAAAATGTCTATTTTCATAGCTGCTAGCACTTATTTTCTGACTAGGTTCTGTTTCTAAATCACATCAGGCAGTGTGTTTAACAGATCAGATGAAGGTGGCACCTGGCTGACTTGCTGAAGTTGTCACCCCAGTGCACACATTCTCTCAATCTGCCTCCCTGGGGCTGCCAGAAATGCTCCACCATCAACTTTCAAGCATCAACTTGATGCTTGAAAGGAGAGGGGGGGGGAAACCAACAGAGCTTACCTTGAAGCTCACTGTGTTAGGTTTTCTGGTGGCCACTCACTGCAAGGCTATAGCCATGCAGCAGCAGGGAATTCAACAGAAATGCTGGCATTCCTTTAAGGCAGGCATTGTATCCTTTCCAAAGAGTAGGCAAAATGTTCAAAATACATCCAATGTGCTTCTGATGGAGACAGATAACATCAGGGAACATCAGCCCTGGAACCCTGTGGCCAGCAGGAAATGTGGATGAAAAATCTCTGTTTGCAGTGCTCCATGGACAGATATCTCCTTTTGGCAACATCTGTTCTCTTAATTCACTCAGCCATAACTGGCACTCCACAGCAGGAGGGGAAGCACTTGCTTCTTTTTCTTTGTCACTTAGCAATATTATTTCTTCATCTCACTAGCTTCACACTGTGGTGGGTCCAGCCTAAACAGCCTGTGCGCAGGAACCATGAATTCCTCTTTAGTCACTACTCTCATTTTTAATCAAACTTGAATGGAAAGTCTCATTGTTCTTAGATGTAATTACTCAGCTTGAGGCTATTTCAGGGAAATTTTCACACATAAAAGTAGACTTGGTGGGGAAAAAAGGAATAAACAGCTTCCAAAGGTGGTGCCTACTAATAGTGCTGCTGGAAAAAGGTGAATGATTTTGAATATCTTAGCAGTGCCATTACCTAAACCCCATGGTTATTCATAAGAGTCAATGTGTTCACTGGAGAGATCTGACTTTGCTCTGTGCCCAGGCAGCTGCTGTAAGTGGTGGCAGCAGCACCAAGCTGTGACAGACCCACTCAGGGGCCAAGGAGAAAACTGGAGTCTGTCTAAGAAAAGTGCTTATTAATGAGAGAAGAATTTAGCTGTGGCTGGTTTGGTTAGGTTTTGACATACCTGGCAGCACTTTGAATAAAAGGTTTCGGTTAAAGAAAGATATCAATGTATTTACCTTAAGGGTATGCATGTTGTTTGTTATCTGTGACTCTACACAGGAAATTATCTCAGCAGAGAGATGGGCTTTGCTTCTGGCATGCCTGAAAGAAAAATACAGCCACAGTGCCTCCAGCAGTCTTCCCAAAGCCTGCAAGAGGGATGGTCACAGAAGGAGAATCCCCCAACAACCTCTTCAACACGCTTTTGTCTTTGGCTTGATTTTGGAAGAATGAGTCTCAATTGGGACTGGCTGAATTTTAACTCTGTCTTAGAGTGCTATGACTGCAAACAACACCACTGACTCCAGCAATACCCTATCTCACTGTGAGTGGTGGCACTGGAAAAAGCAAGCTGTCAAAAGGGGTGGCAGAGGGAAGGAAGGGTCACCAGCCCTGCTCCAGCACACTGGGATCTATCCCTGCCCTGCAGTGGGAATTATCTGCACAGGAATGGACCCACTGCTGGCACTTTGCAGACCTCAGAGCATCTTTCCCATTTCAGGCAAAGTGCCCTTGCCATACACTCAGCCAACTCTCATTTCATTTATTTCACATTTCTGCTTTAGACCACTCACACCCTTTACTTTAATTTTCTCTTAGTCTTCTGCATTTAGAGAGGAGAGGTGCCAAAGCAGAACACAGTTTTCAAGCTACAGATACTACATGGACTACTACAGTGTGAAGCTTTTCTTCTCTGTGTTCTATCCCTGTCCAAATAGTTCCTAATAAATTGTTTATTTTTAACTCCACAGGAGCACTGATCTGTGTTTTCCTGGGACTGGCTGTTACAGTGCTCATATCCATGCCCCTGGCTATATGGGCAAAGCTCTCTGTGCCTGCTTTTCCACTACATCCATCTTATTTTTTCTGTATATTGAATTTCCTTACCTTCCACAATTACATTGATCCTCAGCCTGCTATTCTGATGGTTCAGTAACATCTGTAGAATTTTTCACCATGTTCCAATGCCTAAAAAAAGGCTGGAGGTTGTGTCCAACATGTGTACAAGCCTTCCATCTCTTTTTCCAAACGGCTTTGTGCAAAATTTGAGCAGCAGGATTGAAACTGTGGTTCTGAGCTGACCACCTGGGCTGCCCTGTGTATTACTACCTGTATCTCTGAAAAAGAAGACTGGACCAAAGGATTCCACTGGCATTAGTCAGGGAAATGTTAGGTCACTGCAAAACATCTAACTTCTTTATGCCAGTTTTCACAACTCAAATTGCCTGAGAACCCCAGAGAATGATAGTGAGACAATGAATTTTACATGTGTCATGGTTTAACACTGGCACAATGCCAGTGCCCCCATGAAGATACCTTCTCCCTGGTTTCTGTTGTGAGATGTGACCAGGAATAAGCAAAGCAGGCTCCTACTTAGGGAAAAAAGAACCAGAACTTTATTAACTACTCTACAACTACAGATAAAAAGGAACACACACACAGGGAAAATGAAAACCTCACAAATGCATTTCCTCCTGCCCCCACCAAATTTCCAACACAATACATTTGTTCCTCAAATCACCAACTCTCGGTCCAGCAGCACCTTTTAGACAATCAATCCTCAGTTCATCAAGAGGAGAGGAGTCCTTCTTGTACCATGGGCTTCCCCTGGAAACACAGTCGAAGCCTCGTGTGTTTCTGTGTCACTCGTGGCACCGCCCGGAGTACATCTGCCGTCGTGACTTCTTCCTTTCCCTGTCCAGTGCTCTCACCACTGAACACGGACCAGAGCTGCTTCTAGGGTTGTCTTTTAAGGATGCTCTGTCCCGATCCAAAAAAGGCACAGTCTCTCCTTTGGGACACCTGTCCCCACAATCTCTCCTTTGGGACACCTGTCCCCCCCATATTTTTCACCCCCTGGGGCCGAGGGGCATCAACACTGAGCAGTCTCTGTATCACAAGGAACATGGTTCTGTCCATCTCTCCTTTGGGACACCTGTTCCCACAATCTCTCCTTTGGGACACCTGTCCCCCCCATATTTTTTCACCCCCTGGGGCCGAGGGGCATCAACACTGAACCCTCTTGGTTCTGAGGCCATTGCCTCCCCCTAGAATGCAGTCTCTGTATCACAAGGAACATGGTTCTGTCCATGGCTATACAAAAAGAGTCCAGCAAAAGCTACTCCATCGTCTCTTCCCACTAGGATTCTTCTCCACTCTTCTACTATCTCTCGCTCACCCAGACCTCTCTCACACTTGCACATTTCCTTCCTCATCTTCCACTCTATCTTCTAGGAAAGGTCAATGTTCTGTAAAGTTCTCATTCTCCAAAAAGGGGTTAAAAGCTCCTACAAGCGGCCGGCTGAACCCCCCCTCTTCTCCGTCCCAGCCGTGCTGCCGGCACAGGCCCATGTTTATCCAGTTTCAAGGTTACAGTCTCAGGCAGCGGCTCTCTTTGTCTCTCCCTCTGTATCTCTCAGGGGGGGCTGCCCGATGGCTCCCGGTGTCTCTCTCTCTCTCTCTCTCTCTCTCTCTCTCTTCCACCCTTCCACCCCGGGGCTCAGGCCTACCTCTCTCGGCCACATGGCTTTTCCCCTCCCCCTGCCCAGCCAGCAGCTGGGCCGGGAGAGAGAACCGAACTCTTTCCTGCCGGAAACCCAAAAGCCCCTCCCAGGGGAGAGCTCTGCTTTTAACCCTGTGTTCTCAGAGGCGTGTCCATGTCCCAATGGCCAGGTTAAATGCCAATATTAAGTCTGAATATCCATTGGCCAAAAACACAGCATCCCAAAAAACACATTTCCTGTCAAACCACCACAACATGACACCAGTTTCCATACTCAGCTGGATGACAACAAGCACAGGGTAGTTGAGCTTTCTGCTCCATCTTTGCTACAGCTACAGCTCTGTGCTTACACTCTCTTTTCTTTCTCTGAAAATCTCCTGTTGCTGAAGGCAAAGTGAGTTTTGTTTTGATGACTGGAATGTTGAATATTCCTTATACACTACAAAATACAAATTAATTGGGATATACTTTTCTGGATATTTCCAGTCTAGTATTTGTAGACATATCTTTAGGATTGAGGGACTTTAGGCTGAGGAGTACTGCCGCTTTCTGGAAAATTTTGAAGCCATGGAAATGGATTTTAAAGTTTACATCCTTTGCTGTATGTAGCTAATGAGCAAGAGAAGAAATTTCATGGTTTTCCCTTTTTAAATGCTCCTGTCTTTCAACTGAAACTGGTTGGTTTTTTTTTTTTTCTAATACATCATTTTTCATGGTGCCCCTAATCTTGTCCAGATAACTGCTTCTTTGTCATTTAGAAGTGCATCCAAGTCTGACACAACTACACAGACTTACAGATATATTGGGAGATTGGCTTTCAAGTTACCAGTCCAGTGACTGACAACAGATTCCGTAAGGCCAGGCATGACATCAATTAATATTTTAGTAGAGTGTTCTCATACTGCTTCATTGTAAGGGAGAAATTGCCTTTCAAGTTCACAAATTAATACAGAAAATGAATCTGCTGCCGAGGTAAAGAAATTGTCATGGAATCTTGAGAAGGTAATAAGGAAAGGAATGCTCCTGGATGAATGCAGCAGCCTAGATAACCTCGAGCAATCTCTGGTCATGAATATAAAGCCAATGTGCATTAGAGAAATACTTTACTGCTGAGTGTGTAATGTCTTTACAGAGAGAATTGTATGGAGCAGAGTCATTAATGCTCTACTTTCTGAAGTCTTTGTCATGTTTAGTATTTTTTGTGTATATTCTTATAACACCTGAGAGCCTTGTTTGCTCATTGTTTTGCAAGGGTGGCTTTGATCCACTGGTTTGGGTTCATTTGCTCTGTCACAGCCAGGACCAAGCACAACAAAACCCTGGTCAGTGCCATCATTTTAAAGCATTTCCCTCTCACTGTTTGATGGCCAGCTTGGAGTCAAGGACAATAAAATATTCTCTGCCTTTAAAAGGAAGCACTGAAGTGAGGTTTCTCTCTTTCTACTCCCACAGTGAAGGGCAGCTCTCAGCACCTCAGTGCTCAGATTTAATGTCACACTTTTGCAGCTCTCTGCAGTTTGGAATATGTGGATAAGAACACACTCTGAGGTTTGCAGGCTTTCAAGTGAAAGAAATACAAATTATCTTAGGGTTACCTAAAGCCAAGTGTAGAAAGGAAAGTGTGTATGCCTGGGAGGGTTTTCATCCTGATCAATTTCTCAATAAGTTTTATCTTCATATTCTGTTCTCATCTGCTCAGAACATTTGGGGGTTTTAGAGAAAAAAACCCCAAAAACTAGGCAATTCCCTCTCCAGCCCTAAGATGCCAAAATGCTCACTGGCAGAGGTAGTCTTGGGATCCCTTTTCCAGGGATCATCTCCTCAGCCAGAGCAGAAGCCCTTAGAATTGAAGGGCTCCATCTCAAAGCTGTATGCTCAAGAAAGAAGATAGGAATTTAAAAAAAAATAAATTAAATTGAAGTCTCTGTGACTGGAATTCAATGCAATTTTTTTTCTGCCAGAAATACAAGCACATGAGTGCTTTCATATTAATGAGAATGGACCTGAAGGCACCTGTCAACTCCCAAAAAAAACCAACCTGAAAAATAAAATCAGGAGGACTTCAGACATAATAGAAAAATCCATAGAATATACTCAGTGAATTTAGATGCTCCTGAAAGGCGCCAGTGAGTGAAAGAGAGTGAAACAGGGTTCTTTGATGCACTCTGGGCTTCTTTAAACCATGGCAGGTATTTCATTTTGACAATGGACCAATTTCTCCAACAGTCTGAAATAGGAGAGGAAAATAAAGCAGATGTTTCCTTAGTAGAGTTAAGACTAGAAGATACACAAGCAGAGATCTAAATAATTTCAAATCTCTTTTTTTATGACACATTTGTGAATTATTTTCTTTGTGCATTTGCAATTAGAGAGCACAACAGATGGTAGGGGTTCAGTTAAAAAAAATAAAGAAAATATTTCTTTTCAAAGGCAGTGGTGCCAAGGATTTATTTACTACATCTGAAAGGTGTTTCTCACTTCTCTCTGTAACTGAAGTGCTGTTCCACTGGCATTAAATAGAAATAAGGGCAAACCTAAGGGCATGGCTGTGATCAGATCTGTGCTTACACCTGTGCATCCATTCCAAGTGAGTCATGGCACCCTGCATGTACGTTTTGCTATTTCCTGATGAAAACCTCTCCACAGAGTCAAATGTGATGAGAACTGTGGCAACTGCACACCAATGCTCGGTTTGAAGGGAGCAGGCAGCATTCTGGTCAGAAATCCCATGGTTTGCTGATACAAAATTGTGCTGCTGCCACTCGGATGTTTCTCTGCAGCATGAAGGAAATCCAGGTGGTTCCAAGGAAAAGCCCTCCAGTCAGGAATGCACCCATTTCTGGGCACAGTGTTCTATTGAAATAAATGTCACTGAGTTCAATAACTGAGAGAAATGCAACAGCTTGAGATTTTAATTCACATGAATAGAAATCACATTCATGGGCCAAAGACCCTGAACAAGCCTGTATCCGAGTTCTCATATTCCTAAAGTTGGTCCTACTGCCATTGACTGGCTGAGTATATAGTGTGATGTCACAAAAAATCAGGTCTTTATGCCTTTGCAAATGTGTATGAACCATATCAATTTTTTTTTTTTTATCTAGCATATTACTGTGTACACTCAGAAATACTGTAATTTTAGGAATCTGTTCTGGTGTTCCTAATTTTGTATTAATATTATTAACAATACACTTATAGTCAGCATCCAAAAGTCAAAAGAACTTCTTGCCAAGACCCCAGTTGCCCAGTCACAAAGCAGATTAATGGATTATGTATGAAGCATTTTTATTTTAAAATCCTTAGTTTGGTTTGTACTGTTGTCTTTGCTTGTTTGGTTGTTTTGGTTTTTTTATTTCCAAACCTTTGCATCTTACTGTGATGACATCTCAGAGAAGTATCTAAGTTCATTCTATGAGCAGATATTTAATGACACTTAAAAAGTTGAGGCATGGTTTTACTTCCCACTTCTGTTCTCTTTATGTCAGGAACATATTTTACAGATGAATGGCTCTGGAATATAGCTCTAGGTGATATTAAATAAATAGGTAGAGGGGCATAGCTTATCATAATTCATCATAAAGTTTTGCCTTTAAAGAAAGATACACAGTTGTTGAACAAAAGGCATTTGGCTGTGAAATGGGCTGTAAAATCACTGAAATACTATTTGCCAGATGTGAAATTAAAATAGTTATTTGCTTTGTTCACTGCAGCAGCCAAGACCTTTGCACACTGCAAATCCACAGTCTGCAAAAATAAATTTCTGACACATGTCCAAGTTGTGTTTCAGTTTTGGGTGTGAAACATGAGTGTTGCAACATGTGAGGGCTTCCTATCTCTACTGTAAGGAAATAAATAAATTCTTCTGTTTTCTAGATTTGGAAGGAAAGAAGGAAGATAAATCACACCCGGTAAAATCTCCTGTAAGTAAAGCAGCACCTCTCCCCAGGCTGGAATACAGAAATACTCACACTGGGGTGTGAGGCCAGGATCAGGAACAGGCTGGTGGCACTGATGTGAGGGCTGTGGGCACACAAAATGTTCTCAGTTCTGAATCTCAGTGAAATTTGTCAATGGCTTGATGTCTGCACCATCACCTCCTGAGGGACAGGACTTTGCACAGTGAGGAATCCTTGTGCTCTGTAGGTACTTCATGAACACACATGCATTGGGTGTTTTGCTTCATTTTGATATTTCTAGAAATATCTACACAGGCATAGAGAAAAACATTTGTACTGCTGTTAAGGCAGCAAAATTTAGCTTGCATTATGAATCAGATGGGGATATTCAAAGACAAAATCAGAGCCTAAATTAACCACAGTTATTGCCATATACAACACTTTGTAGCAGTGATTTACAATGTCACTCCCAGACCTGTATTCTCACTTTTGCAAAATTCCTTTTCACAAGTCTGTACTTTGCTATTTCAGCAACAGCTTCTTAGGCACACTTCAAACACAATTTCTTCAACACAAATTTGCCAGCCTTTTAAAAGTAGAAATGCAATGCAAACAAAAAAAAAAAGCACTTTCAAATCAATTCTTCCTACTTTAATAAAAATCTAAAATTCATTTCTAAATTCATGTGTAAGACTCAGGCAATTCTTCATTGCTTTGCAAGGTACCAAAAAAAAAATATCACCAAACACTTAATGCTTTATTAGCTTTGCTGTTTTCACTATGTGGGCTCACTGAAAACAATCCAGCTGATCTCATGTTTCCCTAAATAAACGGCACGCATCCCCCGCTACAGCTACATTCTTCTTAGAAATATTTCTGATTTTTAAAATGGGATAGAATTTCTACTATTTTTCAGTTTGCATTGTTTGGAGGCATTTTGCCATAAGCTGTGTCAGTCACTGCTATAATAACAAAATATTGTCCAGAGAGACACAGCTGCCACTGCTCTGACTGATGACAAGTGACCATGATACTGAAGGTACAAAAAATATATTAACTGCTGAAGGAAGGCAAAAGCTAAAGTGATCCATCTGGCAATAATCAGAGCCAGAACAATCATGGAGACCTCATCTGAGTGTGCAGCTGGCACAGCAGAATAGGACATGGTTGGTCAGTGGCTGATCACTGACCGTCAGTGTATCACATCTGCCTTCTCCTCACTGTGGTAAATACTGGTTTTCAGAATGAAGGATGCATTTGAAATGGAATGTAACACTAGCAATCTCTCAACACTGATTTTTAATTGCTCCTTGCCTGGCAACAGGTCATGGAGGTGCCGTTATCTGTGGCTTAGAGATGGAAGGGATGAGAGGAAGCAGGACAGAAGAACATCCCCAAAGCCCAGGATGGGCAGGTACTTCTGGCTGTGAGGGGAACGCAGAAATCTGTAGCCCAGCTCAGAACCTGTAATATGAAGGAACGGGAGCAAGAATGATCTGCAGGGCAAGGTGAGAATTTGATTGTGCAGCACTACAGAGAGTCTGCCTGCAGAGTTTAAATTACCCAGCATTGCAGAAAGTGAGACACATGACCAAGGGTTCATTGGTTTGAGCTATAACTGTACCATAATGGCTGTAGCTCAGCAAAAAAAGGAAATCAAGTTTCTGCAGTCCAAAGCAGGCCTTGGTCCTATGAAAATTAATGATTGAATGAAAGAGGAGGAAAAAGGCATTTAATTATCTGACACCTGGAAATATTGATATGGATGTATATTTTAGATTTACTAGTGACACACCCATGAAACAGGACATAATAGAGATTAACCCAAAGCCTAATTTAGCAAATTAACAGTAAGAGAAATTATTTGCTCAAATTTAGCCATATTGTACCTTGCTGACTTTAATATATAATGACGAATTTTGTCTAGTATGAACAGAATAAATCCCTGCAGTTCTTCAAATTCCTGTTGTCATAACTTCTACATTGAAACACAGTGACAGTTTTTTGCAACTCTTCCCCAGCAAATGGCAGAAAATCTTTCCTCACAAAGTACAATTTCCTTTACACATGGCCCACTCAGCTCATATTCAGCTACTCTCCATTTCTTTTGTGTCTTATTTCACCAGGCAGAGCAATACAACTCACATAAACCTAAACTCTCTCACTACAAATGAATAAATAGTGAGTGTTCAGAGAACCCCAAAGATACCTTCAGTTGTGTAAAGAGGCAAAAAACCACACAAGCCTAAATAAAAGTCCATCAGGAGAACCCAGTGTGTTTGTTTGCTGCTGTCACATTTGCAATGGTGTCAATGTAGGTTTCTTCATGGACAATACAAAGGGAAAAAGAAAATTATTCAGGTAAGCTGAACATACACAGTGAAATGTCTTTATTTCTGTGCTATGCTTTCCACATTCACATGCTCCATTATAGTAATGATCTCTTTTTGTATGAGTGTCTGATCTGTCTCCCCTCATCCTTCCCCTTCCTTTTGTGCTGGTTTTCCCACTTTCATGTTTCACTGGATGTGTCCTCACCCACTCCTCATTCTCCGCTTCCTCTGCCTACATATACTTGAAAAGATGCTCTTTTCTCTTTCTACTCCCTTTTAAAGTAAGTTAAATATCTTATTGATAAACTTCAAGAATGTTTAGCAGACAGATGTAAAAATCCTGCACACAGATCACTGAATAACTCCACAGTTAAAATCAGATACTACAAAGAACAATGTACCTAATATATTAAAAACAAACAAACAAAAAACTGACCAAACAAAACCTTTAAAATTAAAATTAAATTTAAATTAATCCAAAATTAAAATATTAGGAAAAATGAAAAATGCAAAATCTAAAACTTTGGAACACACTATATCCACCAAGACCTGAAATTAATGAGAAATATTAATACGATTAAAACATTATTTGTTCTTTCACTTACACAATGCTACAAACATTTTCAAAACCAAATAATTGACTATATGCAGTAACTGTGTCAACAGCTACTTAATTTCTGCCTATGTACAATTAGTCTACAGAAGTCTCCAGTCAAATAATTTTGAATTTTAAAAACAGCAGGTTTCCTCTGGCCACACTTTAATGCACCTTAATGAAGGCCAGCTCATGATTTTCTCCCTGGAATTTTTATTTATTTATTTATTTATTTGTAGAAATCCTCTTTTTTTTTCCCTCATTTTAAGTCAAATTAAAATGCTTTACTTTTTGAACATGACGATGAAAACACTGTAGGCTGGGCATCCACGGTACCATGTTTACAGAAACTCTGTCTTTGCGGAGCAGAATTGAGCATTTGCCAATATATGCACACAAAAAAATTGGCAGAAATCAATATCAAGACTAGATTTTCTTCATAAGTGGCCTTCTGCTGGAGAGCTCCTGCATTAATAGAGTAGAAATGCCAGTTCAAAGGGCCTCTTGACTATTCATAATGCCAATTATTTTATCTCAGTTTTTATTAAAAAACTATGCTAGGACAGATACCTCTGTTGTTATTCAAGTCCAGGACTGAAAGAAAAAAAAAATCACATTCTTCTATTATAGGAATATTTTAGTGAAAAATCTCAGCTCTTTTTATATTTTGATTACCTCTTCATTCAATTTGCATTTTCATTGGCACTTCAAACATATCTACTTTGGTTCTGTTTTCTGTTTTGTTGTTCTGTCTGCATTTCATTGAATTGTTCCATATGAAAAGGTTGATTTAATCAAGCACATGAGATTTGCTTTTCATTACTTTAATACAGCAATATCAATTACACAGTAATGCCTTTTCAGTAGAGGTGTATTCTGAACACAAGTTTATCTGATCAAGACAAATATTTTGCTGAGCATCCCTATTTCCTTCAGCTCAGATCTTGTTTAATACCACAGTATGTGCTAAACTCTCCTCTATATTTTACAGGTACAAAGATATTTCAATGCAAATTGAGAAGCTATTTGTGCAATTGAAACAGAAGCATGAATTTTGCATAAAATATCCTGGAAGAGATTTTATCTTCAAAAGTCACCTCGTACATATTTGTATTGGAATGGTAATTTGTGTTATAGACTATCTATTTTTCCCTCCTTAATTTGTTTAATACATAACCTAGGGAAGACCCAGAAAGGAAAGGGGAGTTTTGCCTCTGTGTGCACATATTTTGAGAGAGAGAGACATAAATTGAGGTTGAGGTGTTCTTAACTGCATTTCAGAATTAGTGACAACAGCAGCAGTTTATTTCATCCATCAAGGGATGGATGGGTGTTTATCTCTAGCCACTGCAGATTCTCTTCCCATGTGCAGTTTCATTTGTTATCATACAAAAAAGGGTGGATTAATAATGATTTTCTGTGGGTGTTACACAGCCACTCTCTCAAATTCTCTTTTAAAAAGGAAAGATTTGTAAAGTGCAACATCAGCTCTATGAGCCAGGCCAAAAGAGATGGTACTGGAGCTATGGATGTGAAATTCAAATGATCCTTCAGTTCTGGCTGTGGCTTAGCAGGATGCTGGACTCAGGATGCACTCTGAGTCCACTTGCAGTGTCCGTTCCCGGGATGGTCCACAAGGGCCAGAGAGTGGAGGAATGCAGAGAGTGGACTCTCCCAGCCATTCACAATTAAGTGCCTGAACATAGCCTCAGGTGTTGTCCAAGTGAGACCCTTGAATTTAACACTGAGCAAGTTGTATTTCTTTAAGAAGAAATCTATGCAGCAGTAGGGGAAACATGTTGGAAAATTAACTTTAGCTCAATAATATATGATCCCTGTATACATGGTTAATTCTTAGTTTTATGTCATACAGAGCTTAGGAAAAATATCAAGGATTACTGTGGCCTTGTATTATCTCACCGCATCTGTCACTAATAAGCCTTCTGCCAGCTGATGTTTCCTTGTTTACTTATATCATTAGTTAATATGTACCAGCTGACATCTTAGATTTGAGAACAGGGCTTGTGTGTCAGAGCCAAGAATGAGAGGTACGGTATGACCTGAGCATGTATTTGAGATATTCTCAAGGAGAAAAGATTCATCAGAAGGTCTGGAACAATATCTAAATAATTCCATGGACAAACACAGCGGGGAATGCCTGCACCAGGGCGGTCACAGCCAGCCATGGGCATCTGGGGCTGTAAGAACTGAGCAAAGCAACAGCCTGAGGAGATTTTCCTTCCTGGTTCATCTGAAGGTGTTGCTGAGGGCATTTTTTGTACTCTTTGGACAGCTTATAGTAAAATAAAACATGTTTGTTCTTCTTAGACATCTGAAATCCTGAAAATCCTGCACTTACAGTGTTATAGGTTTGCTATCCAAAATAAAACACACAATCAAGCTGTCTCTGCATCTCTTTGCTGCTTCCATCTGCAGGAGTTTCATTCTATTATCATGTAGATTGAAAATAAACTCCCTGGGCAGGGATTAGTGAGGGTACATCCAGGTATTTGTTCAGTTGGTTAGGGTTTTTTAATTTGTTTTTGCCTATTTGCTACTATGTTATGCACTGGAGACTCAGATCACAGCAAGGGTAAAGGGGAAGACAGATAAAAAAACCTGAAATCTGTAATGCCTAACAGAGGCTCAATGTAGTTTGGGGGGGTCTTTTTATTGACCAGCAATGCAAACATCACCATCACCAGTGGTTGTTTTTGTAGTAGCATTTTTTTCGGGCTTTCTAAGTAGAAGTTGGAAAGAAGGTGATGCTGCAGAAAGCCTCCTGTAATCTAAGCACGCCCACCATGCAGATTATGGAATGCAAAAAGCTGGTTTCGTGTGTTTGGTAAATCATGCAAAAATGCACCAATTGCCAAATGTACTTGAAGTCCTCTCTGTCCCTGCCTGGCATGCTTCAGTCTGGAAAAGGAAGGACAGAGTAAAGAATGCATCAAGGTTCTACACAGCCCTGAAAGCGACAGAGTGAACAGAGATTTGTTGTTCCCTGCTCCTCTAAAAGAGGATTTGAAGAGGTGACAGATGAAAAAATATTCCCCAAAGTGCTCTTTCAACATTTTGTGATTAACCTGGGAAGTGTCTTGTGTCATCCATTGTGAATGCACTTTTCTCCAGCCAAATCTGTGGGAAGAAAATCCATCGATTGTTGTTACCTACCGTGATTTCTCTGTAGGCTCAGAGAGTTCACTGGAGCCTGGGAGGGCTATCAGAGGGAGACCATTGCATGTTTCCTCAGCTTGCCTTGCTCTGGTGTCTTCTGCCTTAGGCTCTCACTTTTGGGGAGTGGAGACTGCAGGTGAGGCTCATCAGCCCCTTGGTTTGACTCAGAACAGAAATCTTTGTGTTTTCTCCTCTTCCCTGTCAGTTTCAGAAACATTTGCATAAGTTTTCTTCAAATCAATCTCTGTTTTGAGCTACCAGAATTATAACAATAGTCATATAATGGAATTCTTCCCCCCACCCTCCTTTCCCCCACAAAAACCCCCCAAAACCATGAAGTACATCTGCAATGTACCAGTCTGTTTCTGGAAAGTGCTGGTGTGACAGACATTTCCTTGAGGCAAGCCCTTCATCTTCCTCACTTTCTGCAAAACTCATTCTGTTCTGCAGGTATCATGTGCTGAGTAATGGATGATGGCAGTAAATGCCAGCCACAGTTTGCCTTTACATGAAATAAAGGGGTTTATTTTGCAAACAACAGACAGACCAATATTCTGAGAAAGCTGAGCACGGTTCCTTTAGAGACATTTTGTGACACATTGATAGAATTACTTAAACTACAACACAAACAGAAATCAAAAGTCGTGTTACTGAAGACTGCCCTCTGAATTTTTAAGCTGCTTAGATGGAACTCAATGCATGTGGCTGGTGGATCAGAGCAGAAAGACATGTCAATGCCTGAAAGAGCTTCACAAAAGTCGTCACACCTGGTAAGGATGATATTTCAGTGATGGTTTTCTCTATGAAAAATGAATGAAACCAGATAATTTGGAAACGTGGTTAGAGATTAAGGCTTCCATTTTGGGCAGTGCATGAGTGGTATTGATATTGTTGAATGATATTGTTACTACTGAATTATGGTTACTCCATTAGATTAGAATCTGGCAGATATTGGTGTTTACAAAGTTATCAACAGATGTTAATCACAGACCAGGGAAACGTCAGTCCTGTGTTAACTGGAAAGACACTTCAGCCACCTTTCAAGTATCATGAGGATTTCAACACCTCCAGCCCAGGCTTTTTATTTTCCAGTGTAAAGCTAATTCTGTGCACTCTGTGGCTGGCACTGTTCCACAGCCACGAAGGGTGCCATGAAACCACCTCTGCTCACAACCACCCATCTCTCAGTTCCCCTCAGGGGAGAAAGAGTGCAAACCAAAATCATGCGCATTTGTACACAGATATACACGTTATGCATGTATACACCCCAGAGATGATATATATTTATACACTGGCACCTGCACTCTGTGCTGAGCAGCTGTACCATAGTGGGCAGCAGCCCTGGCTGTCTGCATTTGTTCTTAGTTCTGCTTTTGACTCCATGGGCTTTCTTTGCTAATGATGCTGATGTACTTTGCCACCTAATGAGGCGATTCCTGCTCTCTAACAATGCATCTGTTTCCCTTGGCAGCTGTGGGGAGCCTGAAGTGTGTTCCTATTTGCCGGCCTCCTGCTGCCCAGGGATGCTTTCTCCAGTGTCTGTGTATACAGACCAATTCCTGCTGCTGTTGGGCCTGCTGACCTGACAATGATGGTTTATTTTTATCACAGAGAAACTATGAATTCTCTTGTAAAGCCCTCATTAGGATCTGCTGTATATCTTCATTTTCCCTGTTGAGCATTAAGCCCATCCCTGTAAAGCTGTTTCTGTCGACCATGATATTGTTCCCCCAAAGTTTTCTCTTTCCATTTCTGATGAGCTCCTGGCACCATGTGGATATTCCTCCCCAAATTAATCAGATTGTGACTCCTTAGCTCAGTCCCCTTCTCTGTCCTGCATGGTGGCATGACTGTCCTGCAAGCACAGTGTGGTGGCTCACATCAGAGTGCTCAATATAGAAATAAATACACTTAGCAGTGTCTGAATTCATATTCAAAATTATTGTTTTATATAAATGAATAATTCCTCTCTGTCTGGCTTTCCAGACAGCCCTTAATGGTTCTATTTTCATCTCTCTCCCTTGATAAATTCATGTTACCATCCAAACCAATATTCCTTCATAAGTTATTACTCCATAACTCACCTACTGGTCCTTCTCTTTGGTCTGGAAAAGAGATTGAATTGCTAATTACCTTTTACTGCAGCACTGGAAAGTATTTCCTCACCAATATCAATCTTTCCATGAGAAGGGAGGAAGGTAATGATACAATTATAACCTTACCTAATATTTTGATACCAAATCAGAATGATATCTGTTCACTTCTTTCAGGCATCCCAGTTGCTCTGAGGGAACTCCCTCATGTCACGTTATTGAACCACCTCTGCACTTACCAAGATGGTGGTCCCCAAATCACTCAGTATTTATGTCTCCAGCTGCTTGCACCAATGACAGGGAATGTCCTCTAACAGTGCTGGGGCACAAAGTTACCTTCCACAGGTGATCTGACAGGGCCTTGTTCTTCCTGTGCTGCCTGTCTTTCTCTTCATTTTCCACTTGGAAATATTTTATGTTTTTTCCCCTTGGCTGGGGTGTTACACTGTGGGAGGCTGACCAGCATGCCTGAGCTTCACAGGAAACTTGTTACTCAGTTTGTTTCACTTCATTGCATCTCCCAGAACACCTGACACAGTAATACCTGGCTGAACTTGCTCCTCAAAAAAATCCCAACCAATCAAAAAACAAACAAACAAACTCCCAAAATTTAAAAGCCTGAGGTTATCATAGCAAAAAAAGAAGCTAAAATCATACTTGGAAATTAGGAATTGCTCAGTTCTCCAGTCCTGCTGGCATGTATTTGTAAAAGATCTCTTCTCCTCTCTCTGTGTTTGCACACTTGTTTAACAAGGTCTTTCTCCTGAGAATGCTAACTACAAAGTTCCAAAGGAATAACAGATTGTTGGGTTTTTGTTCCCTAACAATTAAAAACAAAAGAGAACAAGTAAATCCATAGAAATGCCTGATGTAAAACACAAATATAAATAAACTTCAGAGAGTGCTGCCAAAAACAAAAGCACATATTCTATTTAAAAACCGAATAATTATTCTACAAAGAAACCCCAAGATGTTCCAGGAGACAACATGAGTACAACAGTGCTGCGCAGAATTATATGCTTTCAAGCTCCCTACACTTCATGGGCAATACTATTCTTTGACCTAACAGTTGATCCACAGATGTTTTAAAAAAATATATAAATAAAAAAAGAAAGAAAAAAAGAAAGAAATCCTCCCAAACTACAAACCCCTTATAGTTCAGCTGAGAACCTCAGAGGAGTGTGTGTGTAGCTTTGTGACAGAGGATCTGAGTGTCTTTCTGAGTCTCTATTCACAATTGGAAAATATGAACTTTAAAATGCATTTTTTAACCAGAGAAGCTGTGCTCTAACTGATTTAATCTGCTAAACTCACACTAGTACATGTGTAACTTGTAAAAATTGAGAATTTTTTTAGCTGCTGCTTAAGGTTAATAAGCCTATCTCCATGAATGGAAAGACCTCTGCGTTTATTTACTTCAGAAATACGAAATAGTTGACAAGGCCTTTTTATCTGAGACCTCCATCCATTAAAAGCTCTGTATAAGCCCTTTGAAAATCCTTCAGGAGAAATTAAATAGGAAGTGTTTGTCTTCTTAAAAATGAAAGCTTCTCTGTTTAGACATAAGAGTGTTTTTAAAAAAATTAAAATAATGCTTACATTTCTGTTTCTGGGGTTGAACAGAGGTAGCTGTGGACATTAGGTAACATATTCCTGTTAAATAAACAGCTGTTAAATTTCTATTGTAAATAGTTGTCCTAAACAACAATTTTCACACTCCTTGAAGGCAGTGAAAGGAGAAGTATCAGGCCCCTGTAGAACATTCCTCCCTTAGTTTGTTTTCAAGTCCAGTCCTCCTTTTCAATTTTGACTGATACATATTCTTACAAGAGAGAGTTTTTGCAAGCAGAGCTCATAATTGTTCAGAAAAATTTTATCCATACACCATAGCTTTTGAGTTGAAGGACAGGAATTTAAAATATAGATTTATATCAAGAAGCTTCATTCACTTCCATTATTGACAACTTTATTTCAATGGATGTGTTTATTTGGCTTTTTTTATTGATAGCTTTTTATGTTGTTCAGGCAGTAGTCTCCAAGCACAGAGCTGCTATGCTGCTTCTTCCATGGCAAAAAATTTACCACGATCTTTTTTTTCTGTTGTTTTTCTCTGTATGACCAAAATATAACATAAACAAAATATAAACAAAATATAGATTAAACCATGAAGAGGTCAGAGGTTGCAAAGGCCTGTCCTTCAATTTCAACTTCTGTGCTTGTAAATTTTTATGTCAAATCAGGAAAACAAGTGTTGCAGTATGTAGGGATTTCTTATCTGATCTCCAGTTCTATAATTCTGTTAATGTAGAATATTTATATCATATGTACTTGGTATTCACCTAAACTTGGTCTATGCAGAGTTACTGAAGAGAGGGGTTAATAATTTCAGCTGCATAAAGCTCTTCTGGTAACCCTCACCCTGCAACAGAGAAAGATTTGTAAGGAGCTGCTGGGGAATAGAATATATTCTACTTAATAGAATTAAAATATAAAGGTAAATTAAAACCTCTAAAATGTGGTGAATAAAATGCATCACCAAATAAATTATGATTAATAGAATAAAAATTAAATAGTCCCTTTCTTTTTATTGAAACAGCAATTTTTTTAAGCTCTGTTGTGATACCCATTATTGCATTTTGTATTTAGAAGTTTTGCTTAAAAGTGGTGAACCTGAAGCTGAAAATGGTCAAATTTCTCATACTTCTGCCTGTTTTGTGTTTTTCTGTCTTTTAGTGAAGTGAAATACAGCTAATGTCCTTTCCATGTGCTGGTAGATGTGTTCAGAAAGCCCCTCAGGATGGTAAGCTAAAGAAGGGACAAAACCAGCCCATGTCCAGCTGGATGCTAAACATGGTGGTGTTTAAAATAGGTATAAAACTCCTAAGCCAAGACATTAAGCATCCTCATTACTCTGATTTGTATTTAGGACTTTAGCCTTTCAGGAGGTTGACCTAGCACCTCTCCTTCTTTCTTTGCTCTTGTTTCCACTAGGGAAAAATTACAGACCCGCTGGCCCTTCCACCTATTTAAATTTGGTATATTCAAAGTCGTATTTTGACATTAATATTAGAAACTCATGCGAGCATTTCAGCTTACCCAACATTTTGAGTAGAAGCAACATCCAGCCTTTCACCCTGCAAACTCTCTCCTAAACCATAAATTCCCAGTGCAGCTCTAAGTCTTCACTATCCAAGAGTAAACAACTCCAATTAGTGAATTCTGCCCTAAATGCCAAGTTGGACTCAACATCTTCCACAAGAGATGATGTAGAACATTAAAAAAATGTTATGTAAAATATTGAAACTGTATTTATTTAGTGTAGCAGATTAATTAAGCAGGATAACCTGTAGACAGATGATGAGTTATGGCCTGTTTAATGAAATGTCATTGCTGTGCAATTAGCACTATTTTTGAAAAGCTATTGTCCTGGTAAGGTAAATCAGTTTGACACTGCCACATTCCCTCATCTTGGGGTATGGGTAGATACAGTATTTTCTTGTCCCTGTTAGAGAAGTACCAGAAAAGAAAATGGAGATTCAAAGTTTGTATTTGTAGAGTAATTACTTCCTGCATTGCTTGGCTAGGAAATCACAGGCATGAGGTCACTCTAATTATGTTACTCTGTCAAGAAATAACAGAGTAAAATCTTTATAGATTTTTTTCTTTTAGTATTTATGCAAGAGTGGTTTGGTAGGTGAACTAAAAGCTCATTATTGGTTCAAACATACAAGTTGTTCTGTCTGAAAAATAAAAAGTAAAATAAATCCCAGACTAAAACTTAGAAATAGAGTTTAATTCTTCCTTGAGCTGACAGCTTATTGTTTTCCAGGAACAGCACAATGACAACATCTCTTTGTGAGAAATGCCTTTTGAAGCGAAGTTTGCATTTCTTTTGCAGGTGTATTTTTTGTTGGAATACATTTCTCTCACTCAAACAGAGGAGTCCTTTATGTTACTGTGTGAATTGCAGTTCATGAAGAGATGGAGGCAATGACTTCAACCTGGGAGAGGGCAGGTTTATATTAGACACCAGGAAGAATTGTTCCCTGTGAGGGTGGTGAGGCCCTGGGAAAGGCTGCCTGGAGTAGCTGTGGCTGCCCCATCCCTGGAAATATTCAAGGCCAGGCTGGATGGAGCTTGAAGCAACCTGGACTGGTAGAAAGTGTCTGGGTCTGTGTTTTTACTCTGGTTTTAAGCTGCTGGTGCCTGCCAGCCTATTTGAGCCTGTGTTCATGCAGTGAACTCAAAGCATGGATATCTCATGTTGAGGGTTCAGCTGTGATGCTTCAAAGGGCTTTTAAAAACTTTTAAAATACTGGCGTTTTTTTCGGGTTTTTTTGCCTAATTTGTGAGAGAGGTGGGAAAGAAACCCAGAAACATTAAGTTCTATTTCCTTAATACAACATATGACATTTCTTAAGAAAAAAAGATGCATTCTGTAGAAATCTTATGAAAGGATCAAAATGCAGCATGACTGTATTAGAGGAGCATATTCCCTATATGAGAGTAGGACAGGATTATAGAAGAAATAGAATGACCTCTCTTTTTGTGTAAATATTTGGTATATTTTGCTGTCACAATTTTTGCTTCCAGATAACCACATTTATTTTTATAAATGGAGCTCAATGTTCAAAGAGTTCATTTCCTAAAACTGTGATGTGTGTCAGGGCTGGGCCCTCTGGTCCCAACTCTGTTCTCTGCCACGGTGTCTTCATCTACTGGCACAGACAGTTCAATCTACATAGAACAACTACTTGTGATCATTATAAGCTGAGTAATAACTAAGCCAGATTGAGTTCATAGTTACCTGACTGCTTGAGAGCTGCTGTCTCAGCTAAAAAAGCTGAAGCAGCTGAGGTCATGACAAGCCAGAGGTGTCCTGAGGCACTGCTCGCCAAAATTCATGTTTACTGGGCTGCATTTTTGTATCCAATTTCAAATGTACAATTAGAGAGTGGAAATAGCTCAATCTGGGCAGAAAGGCACATATTTTATGAGTTCTGGGTCAGAACAAAGCAGAACAGAATTTTGTGAGAAACCACTTTCATCAGTTTACTTAGATCTGCCTCTTTTTTAATTCTTTTCTGTTTTTTAAGAGGAGAAAATAGTGTTCTTCTTATCTACAGCAAGTGTCAATTCACATTACAATTATTAGTTTATTTGCCTACCGTGAAGTTTAGTGAAGTAACAGGGAAATATTGCACAATAACAGTAAAGAAAAGTTACAAATGAGAAACTCCTTTCAAACTGTGCAAATATCTGCTACTGCAAATTTAACCTGCCCAACCTCTCACAATTATAGCCTTTTTAATTTCTAATTAGATAAATTAATTTAAACTGCTCCTTACCCATAAGTAATGTCTTACTATTATTGCTATTTCAGTGATATCAGTTGAGAGTAACTTAGGCAATTTGTTTTCTTCCTTGAAATTGTGGAATCTCTTGTTCACACCTCCATTCTCAGGATTTTCCCAGGAATCTATGGTTATATCTGCATGCTGATGAGACGTGAAGTAGTACAGAATTCATAGAGAATATAACCAACTAGCAGTTGGCTTCCTCTTTCTTTCTTTCTTTCTTTCTTTTTCTTTCTTTCTTTCTTTCTTTCTTTCTTTCTTTCTTTCTTTCTTTCTTTCTTTCTTTCTTTCTTTCTTTCTTTCTTTTTTTTTAATTGAGATAAATTGCCAAAATAACTGGTTTGTTCAGCCTTTCCCATGTTATGTTAACGTGCTATTTTTCCACATAGTCAGGGCATCACAGTATAACTCAGATCTGGGGGTTCTTTCAGCCACCTCCTTATAAGTGGAAATCCTGAACAATCTTTTTACTTCTCACTATTGACAATAGCTATTTCAAGTTTGGTTATAGTCTAATTTTTTTTCTGCCTTAAATGCTTTGTCAACACCTGTAGTTAGCAATCTTTCTTGTCCTTCTGTTCTTTCACTTTTCCCTTGAATCCCATTCTAGACTAGTTCCATGCCTCCTTGTTCAGCTCTCCATGAAGGATTTGCCTCAAACACCCTTTAAATCAAGTAGAAATGGAAAACCTAAGATAGTGGAGGTAGGAAAAAATGGATAAGCTTGGACAAGCAAAAAATATCCAGAGTTGAATACCCTGTTCCATACTTTGCACTATGACACTGGCAGTTCAAATTCCCGATTCTGCAAAATAATTTCAGAATCTCAAGTTCTGGACCAGAACAGGATTATCAAATCACATTAAAAGATGCTTTTCCAAGAATGCTGTCTCTTTGTCAGCAGGCAGGACATTCTCCATTTCTCCATCTACAAACATCCAGTTTGTTTTCTGAAGTCACTGCAGTGACCACACAGACTTGGTGCTGGACTCTGATTCCAGGCAGTATTTTCTGACCAGCACAGTCCAGGACTTATTAGGTTAGGCTTTGTTTTACACCTTCTCCATCACAAAATTCCACTAAGTTTTTGATTTGTGATGCTTATGAGATTACTGATCATGAGGAATAAGTTTCTCTGTCACACAGTGTGAGAGCCACCACAAGGTATCACTCAGTAGTCTGCTCCTGCACTGGAGCCACACAAACCAGGAAACTCTGGAAACTGTGCCTGTGAGGGGCAAATTGCAGCCTGTGGCTGCAATGAGGGACACAAGGGATAAGCCTCATTAAGCACTTGTCACAGCACCTGCTGTCTGAAGCAATACTGCTGTTTGACATCTCTGTTAACAGCCTCTGACATTTTAATGCTATCCTGCATATCCATCTTCATACATATTGTTTGCCTCTTTCCTTGTGTCAAAATAGCAACTAACTTCCACCCTGCCACACAACAATGCATTGAGTTTTATAAATGCTCAAAAATGTTGAGTTAAGTCAAAGTGCTGGTGCTTGACATTGATTTATACCCACTTCATGTGTGACCTACCATTTTCTCAGTAAAAAGTGAGACTTACTGCTTACCTGCCATTTTCTCTTTGATTACTTGTGTGCTTGTTTGCATAAATTGGTTTGTCATGTATATGTCACCCTGGGATTTCAAATACTGAGTTTATTTCCATCTGTGTTGGGAATAGCAAAAGGAAGACACTTAGAAAAAAGAAAACATAGTTGTCAGGTCACCAGCAAAGGACCTGACAACTATATATAAAGCAACTTCATTTCCCAGGTTCTAAGGTCCTTTTGATATGCTTTCCAGACCTGAAGTGCTTTAGGTGGGTGATACAATTAACATCAGTAAAAGGTATATTTCCATCTTATTCCATATATTCCCCATAAAAGGAGAAAGTTTGTCTTGGTATGGACAAAACTTTCCTCTGCCCCTGGTTCTTGACCTTGAAGAAGATACTTTAAAGTTAGTCTATTAGAAGTCCTGGTCTCAACCCCCCTCCCCCCCGCCCCCTCCCCACCAAAAAAACCCCAAAAAAACAACAAAAAAAGAAACCCCAAAAATACTGTATTCCTTTTTCTTCCTCTCTAATCTTCTTAGTAGCCTTTTACTGAAAGATTTGTAGTTAGGAAATGTCAACCATCGTAAACACACTGTGTGCCCTGAACAACAGACACCACTTGAATTCAGTCTCTGCTGCCACTGAGCTAAGCCTCCTTTAAATCAGTTTCCATAGCTGTCCTTTCATAGGGAAGAAAAGCAAGCACTCTCCTTTCATTTTCAAGGATTTCAAAAACTCATCTGCTAAAATGCTGTGTAGAGCTCAGTTCCTCTGCCATAGGAAATTTAATTACTGGTTTGAGTGGAAGCAGACTACAAACACCTCTGGAGGTAGGAGAAGCATTATTAGGAAGACATCTCCCATAAAAGAGATAAGCAAAACTATAACACACATCTCTATGTATTTTTAATACAAAGAAAAGCAGTTTCTGAGAATTGAAAGTGTGTGATCTTACTCCTCAACAAAGATTGAATAAAAACTCTCTGTGGCTCTGCTTTCTCAATTACAAGCATTGCTAAGCCCTATTTTCAGTGACATGTTGAGAAATCAATTGAAAACTTACCTGAAGTTTTGTCTAGGGATTGAAGACTACAGCTAGGTCTAGCAGTAAAAGGATGGAAGTTTTTTACTGAAAAACAAGATTTACATTTTTTCACAATTGCTTTTGCCACTTGAGGACTTATCAGTCAATTAAGCAGAATTTTTGAGACAAACCACTGGGATCACTCACAGCTGACTTCAATGAGATGCTAATAGCTGAGTGCCCCTCTCTGTTTGAGGAGCGCAAGCACAGCAGACAAAAACCTAAGCAAATGCATGTGTTCCTTGGATTTGAGGAATGTGGTCTCTAATCTGCTTTCTACAGAAGCCTACCAATGATTCCTCCACAAATGCCATTTGATGGCTTTTTATTTAATTCCTTTCCACTGTATTATTCAGGGATTAATGTATTAATAATAGGATTTAATGGGAAATATTACATTGTGGTGCCTGGAGTTAATAACAAGGGTCATTTGGTACGAGTTTGTCAGTGCACTCAGCAGGAGCTATAGAGACAGTGTCTCTTAAAAGGTTTTCAACACCATCAACACCTTGAGGGATCTGTGCTAGGTCACAGTGAACTTTGTACTGTTGAGAAAAACTCAATGCTTCAGCCCTGATATTGTGTGAAATAATTTCATTTTTATAACACAATAGACTCTAAAACTGACAAATGCTCACTTTACTCCATGAACCAAGGCTTTTTCTGATATTCTGTTGGAAGTTTGGATAGTGTCAGTCAGTGAGTGCTATGACCAGTCCAAGCTTTGACTGATCCAGTATTGGGTCAGTTATCCCAACAATTCCCAGGCAGTTTTGGCTCTGTGTGGTAGGTTAATGAGATCTGCACCCAGGTCTCATCCAGAACATCCCCCTCTCAAAGTAATGTAGATGTGAAAACAAAGTACAGGAAATACAACTGTATTTTATGAATTAAATTAAAAACATATGAATGAGAAGGAGCATCATTTATTTCTTAAACATTTTCTACAGAAGAAGAAGAAGTCAGAAAAACACCTGTATTGGAAGAAGTCATTTGGGAACCTTAGTCAGGATGGTGCTGTATGATGATCTTGGAGTTCTAGTGACAAGAATTAGTGTCAGTGTAGAACAGGGGTGTGGATCTTGCCATGCTTGTACACTGCTCATTTACCTCAATTTTCAGAGAAGCGGGATAGCTCCAACACAAGATGGTATTTTAGCGTGGATATTCATGAGACTGTAGCTGGGGCAACCTTCTTCCCTGTGCTATTCCCCTCTGTAACACCCACCAACTCATGAGTCTCTGTGTGACTGTGCTGTGTACCTAATGCTGTTTTAAATGCAGATTCTGGAGTTTAATACAATTAAGTGAGAGTCTCATTACACAAACAATTTGCAACAAGATTATCCCTAAGGCTCAAAACCTTGAAGTAATTGAATGAAATAGTAAACTGCAAACAATAATGTGCACAGACGTTTGACAAGGAGGCAGTCAGATGCAAATAAAATTGAGCAGAGGAGCCCATTGCTAATGAAACATCACAAGCTGGAGTGAAGAACTCTGCCTTTAGGGAGCTGTTGGGATGCCAGTGGGTAGATTAATGTGGTGCAGAGAGAGAAAAAAAGAGTAGGAGCAGCAATTAATGGAATACAACAAATGCTTGGTGTCTGGGTTTTGATCAAGTTGAAAGGCAATTTCTTATTCCTGAGTATGTGAAATTCCTACAGCATGGCTTGGGTATGTTCCCAAAAGTACACTGCTTCTCTGAATAAGGCTGTCCAGGAAGGACTGGGTCATAGACTGGGTCATAGACTGGGTCATTTTATCTCATGACAATATATAACATTTGATCCCATTATCATGAACTTGGTTTCAGGCTGAAGTTTTTGGTTTCTCACACTAGCCTGCTGGGTTTAGGATATCTCTTGGATAGGTGCTCAAACTAGAAGTTCCCTACCACCTGTTTTCTCTCCCAGAGCTTTTATTTGACCGTAAAATCTAACACTTTTTTTGTTGTTTTTGTTTCTGTGTGCCTTTCAGCTGAAACTCTCCTATGGGCTAGCAGGTTAAGATCTCCTCGCAGCGTAGGAAGACACAATTTTCACTTTGTGATTTGCACACAGCTATGTCACTGCCTTCACCTTGTCATCTCACATGCTTAGAGAATTTTTCCTTCAACGCCTGTGACAGCAGTATCCCTTAAGGTGATGTAGGTGTGGTGGGCATGCAGCACCCAAACACTTCCTGATCTTCTGGGAGCTGGTCCTAAATCCATCCTTTCCTGTTTATTTCTACACTATAGTTGTGGCAAAGGGTGTTCCTGCCAATGTTTTAGGTTACCTGGTCTAACCACAGCACCCTGAATAGTAAAAGCTGAAGAAATAAATGTGTATTTTTCTGACCAATTTACCTGGAGTCTGTATTTGGACTTACATGGGTGATAAAAGTGAAAAATTCTTGGCAAACAGAGTCCTGGGAAACAAGTAATAAGTCATTGAATTTAGCATATATTTCTTAGTTTCCTTGTCTACAGAATGAGAAAGAGAATCTTGATAATTTTTTTTCCTTCTTACAGGTGTGGTCTTAGCTCACTATAGGAACACCTTGACTCCAAATTTTACTTTTACATAACTAAAAATATTTGCATAGGAGGTAGAATCCCTCAGTCAAAGGCAGTCTTCCTGAAACACCAGGTACAGAGTACCCATGCTTTTGACTCCAGTGAATTTGAAACACTGAAACCAGCACTTAGGGAGCCACCTTAGTCTCGACTTTAGAGTGTAACAAAAGGGAACATAAAGTCTTTTATACAAAAAACAAAACTGCAAAGCAAAAAGCCATGGTAACTGCTTTGAAAATGCACCTCAGTTTTGGGATGAACTCAGTGTGAAATGGTTCTTTGCTGAACTTCACAAGCAACTTCTGCCTCTTTCTCTGCTTCCTCACTTGGGTTTGTTTTGTCTGCAAACACCGCTTCAGGCTGGTCTGTGCTGCTCCCCCCTGACTAAAATCTCTCTGTACATTCCCCAGCCTCAGCTGAATATCTCCAGGAACTGTTTTGTGTGACAACTGCACAGGTCTTGGTACACCTGAGGTTCTGATGCCCTGGTTTGAGTCACCCTGTCTGCTGCACATGCTGCTCAAGTCTGCCAGGATTGTTATCCTCCCTCAAGTGATCTGAGCTGGTGGAAGCGTGTCAGGGACATTTAAGAGCCCAGGTAGTTCAAGTGGAAGAAATTCTCATCATCTGTGCCCATTCAGGCCATCTGTGACTCTGCCAAGGAGAAGTGGCATTTGTTGCTTGGGAGCTCCAGGAGGACTAAAGGTCATGATGAAATATTCTGGTGAGGGCTGTGGCAAAGGAATAAAACTGGGATTAGGGGGAGTTTTCAGTAATAATCACATCTTGTTCTGGCTGCTGTCACAGGTAGTTTAGTCACTGCCTAAGGTAGCTCAGAAGTGATTTTGGAATACTGCTCTTGGACTTTAAGTAGTATGGACTATTCCTCACCCAGATGTGTGGCTGTGAGCCTGTGTGTTAATCAGTGACACACAAACTGAGAGAGGCAGACAAATTCTGGAGGGCTCCCAGGGTTCAGGTGCCCTCCTGCATCCTTCTGCTTCCTGGAAAAACTTCTTGCCAAGCAGTGGAAGATACATCTCCCTCTTCTTGTCCAGGAATATCAGCTTGGCCATCTGCCTCTTGCAGCTCATGACAAGGGAAGTACTGGGACCTGGACATTTCATAGGCTCAAAACTTCACATCATGATGTGTCCTTCAGTGAAGAATGTCTTTTATTGGGGGAACCTAAAAATATTCTAGGACAAAGTAAAAGAAAACAAACAAAAAAAAAAGGTTGTCAGTATTAAGGATAGAGAAACTGCAACTTTTTGCAAGAGACTCATGTGAAGAAAGGAGAAAAACAAAGCAGTGTTTACTCTGTTAAAGCCAAAAATAAAAGTCTGTCCTCTTTATACATCCAATCCAGGCATGCACCTGCCACAGATTTTACCTTTCTGACTCTTTGGAAAGGTTTGGATTTGTACTCTGTTTTGTGGAACAAAGCTGGTTTTCACTGGGAGCCCAGCACAGGTGTGTGTCCACCTGGGGAAGTCTCATCACAACCGCAGCAAACTCAGGGTGTTCCTTCCTGCCTTGTGGAGTTTTTGATTTCCAAACACACCTTCTTCCACTCTGTCTGGTGTGGTTCAGACAGCATGGCTCTGATATTATCTTCTCCATAATCTAAACATAAGAACATGCACAGGCTGTTTACAAGGGAAGAACATTTTCCTTTAGGGCTGAAATCACCACTAACTGCTTTAGAAATACCATTACTTGTTTGATGTCTCTCCAGGGAACACATAAAATATCTCCATTGCTAAATATATTAGTTCCACTGAACTTATCTGGAAAATATTACTGTGTTTTGCAATAGTTATAACAACAGAAGATTGGTTTAGTGATCAATTTCCCATTTATTTGATGTTTACTTTTGAAATGATCATTTCATGTGGCATGTTCTTGATTTTTAAAGCTTTCTTCTTAGTTTCCTTCTATTTCAATCTTCTTTATTATTTCTTTCATTACCATTGGAAATGTTGTGCCTTTTGTCCTTTGAACTTGCTAAGACAGATGGGCATGCTTCTGGTTTAGGCAGCTATAGTGTTATAATTTTTAATGCTTCCAGTAAAGCACTTTCCTACACATGTTCCCTATACAAGCCTAACTACTAGACCTAAAAAAATGTAGATTTTATCATCAAAAAGACTGTAAAGAAAGGAAAAATTACCAAACAGGACTATATTCAGCCGATGTTTAATAATATGGAGAGTTTCTTCTATATGTTAGAAAAAAAACATGCATGTGTATATATATATATATATATATATATATATATATATATATATATGCGTGTGTGTGTGTGTGTGTGTGTGTGTGTGTGTGTATTTCTTTGTTTTGCTAAAGGGTGAAAAAGTGATTCAAGTTTTTTAAGCTTGTTCTTTTCCCTCTGCACAGGTTATTCAGCTAACAGTTCTGATATTGAACCAAAGTGGATGTTTCACAGCATGGGGAGAGTAGGTGGTCAAAGGATGCATTTCACATTTTCAGGAATTTTTTCCATTGGTTTCCAAACTGATCAACAATAAACAGGGAGATTTAAGGAAGATGAATAAAAACAAAGACAATTTGTTTACAGTTCAGGGTTATGTCCTCATGATGTCAGTGGGAATGCTGAGAATCGGGACCAGCTGGAATGGGTGCTGGCAGCAACACCCACAGTGCCTGAAAGATGTGACAGGACAAGGACACGATGAAACAGCACAGGACTCTGTGAGGATCCCCCGAGCAGCCAACTTCCTCCTTGCTGACCTTTTGTTTTCTGTAGATTTCTCCTGCCCCTATGTCCAGATCATTCAAGGCCAGGCAGCAGCATGGCAGAGGGAAACCCTCCAGTGTTCCTGGGCAGGCCTGGGTGAAGCAGGAGGAGGAGGAAGGCCCTGGGGCTGCCCCAAAATGGCCTCCTGAAAAGCTGGAGAAGTTCCAGCCGCTGCGGACCGGTGAGTGGCAGAGCTGGGTCGCAGGGCCAGTGACTGCAGCCGGCCTGGCCCCATCCCATCCCCTTGGACATCCCCAGGGATGATGAAGGGGGAAGAGAGCGTGGGGCTGATGCCCCATGGCAGTCGTGCTCCATTCACCGAGCCTCCCTGTGCTGGGCCTGCCTCGGGAGCATGGATCCAGGGAGGCTCAGCTGTGTTCTCCAGCCTTTCCCTCAGCTCCTCAGCTCTCGCTGTGCCTGCTCTTTACCAGAGCCAGTTGAGGACCTGACAGAAGACCAGAAGCACACCCAGAGGCGTTTCAGATGTAGAGCTCAGGTTCCCACAGCCGTCCCTGCCTGGTGCTCTTGCTGTACAGCTGAGCAGCACCGCTGTGGACAACTCTCTCTTCTTGGCCATTCCTCCTGCAGAATTTTTGAAAATACGTCAGGAACGATGAACGGGAAGAGACCACCATTGCAGCCCTTGAGGGCATGGTACGCTGCGACCCCTACACTGCTGAGGCTTGTGCTGCTGTGCTGGATTTGCTTGCACAGACGGAAACCTCCAATCTGAAACGTGTAAGTAACTGAGGCCAGTGCCTGGAAAGCATTTTAACCTATTTTCAGTGCATTTTTAAATCAAGGGCCTGATTTCCAGATCTGCCAATAATTGGCATAAAGCAGAACTTCACTGTGGGAGCAGACAGAGAGTCACTACTTTTGGAAAGCAACTCCTAAGGATTTAGGTATCAGATTAATAGGTTCCTGGGCAGTAAATAACCACTGGATATCTCTGTATGCGCATAAAGGAATACACACCTTAGATGCATTTTCAGGTAGAAATAACCATGGAATAACTACATCGGTTGAGGTTTTCAGGGGCAAAAATGCAAGCTGTGTAACTTAATACCTGATAATTTTTCTTTTATCTTTTTTTCATCTTTTTTTTTTTTTTTAATTTTAAGAAAGCCAGTAATTTTTTGGTTCCACACATGAAACTCATCAGATGCTGGTTTCTCTCAGTTTTACGCTTTACCCTTTTGTCCTTTGCAAACATAAACCCTGAGATATTTAAATATTTTTGTAACCATTAAAAATGTGAACTAGCCTGAACTATGGCACCTCCAAGGCCTCAGCAGAAAGCCACCATCTTTAAGACAATTGTTTGTTTACAATTATATTTTTTTTCTTCTCTTATAGCCATTGTTTTAAAATGTATGTTGAAAAATCCCTGAATGTATATAATAGTTTTCTAGATTGTGTTATGGATTTTTTCTTTTGTTTCCAAGTCCAAGCAGGAAAAAATATAAAATCAGCATCTTCCAGTGTAATTTTCCCTCTGCAGAGCAACTTTCAGTCTTTTAAGTGAACAATATTCTCTCCTTTTAAATCTCATGGAGAGGTTTGTTGGTTGAATTCCTTTCCCAGCCTGGTCTCACATTATCACTATTGCCTTGCAGTCATGGTGAGAAACATGCACACAACATTATTATTTGTGTTTTGTCAGCTACCTGATTATCTAGCACTATCCTCAGATGCCTTATATTAGGGATAAATCCCTCTGGATCCCACTTCATTCTTTTGATTGTGACAGGTATATTGCATAAAAGCCTCACATTGTTTCCTACTGCTTTCCCTGGCATTGGCACAGAAGATTTTAGTTCAGTCTTATTGAGTCTATTTCTAATGTATTCCAGCTTTGTATCCACTGGCATCTCTCTGCCATGTGAGAAATATTCAGAAAAATACATTTTTTATATGTAAAGGCAATACCAATTGCCAGTTTCAGGGTTATTATAAATCCTACTTTGTTCTGAAATATACATTGAAAACACAAGTTATTTTCTTATAGCTTCCTTTGCCTTTGCTTCTCTAGAAAACTCTGTGATTATTTTATATGAATTTTGGTCCCTTATTTTAGGCAGGATCTATGCCTGATGATCTGTACTCAGTTTGATTTCTGCTTGTTTAACTAAGCAGCTCACCACTCTTAGAAGGCCACAGTTGTTTCTGGCATGAACTTCTGGGGCAAGCATGCTTGTTGGGGAAAAGTCTGCAAGAAGGTACAGCTAAGTGTGACATTCTCTCCCAAGACCAAGAGACCTGGGGAAAAAAAAACTGTGGGGAAAAAAAACTATGGAAAAAGATCCACCTCAACCTGTTAATTTTTCATGCTTTTGATTCTGTAGTTGTCAGGGAATGGAGTTTTTTCCTGATCAGTACTGAACATTTTTAAGGGAGGTAATTAATTAAAAAATTAGTAATAAAATAAAATAAAATAAAATAAAATAGTAGGAATTAATAGAATCACAGAATCATTAAGGTTGGAAAATACTTGTGAGGTCATTAATTGCAATCATCAACCCAGCACCACCTCATGCTCATTATAAATCCTGTTCTCAGATGCCATATCCACACATCTCTGGAACCTTTCCAGGGATGATGACTCCACCATTTACATGGGCAGTCAGTTCCAATGCTTTGTATCCCCTTCTGTGGAAAAAGTTCTCCTAATATCCAATCCAAACCTCCAATAGCACAACTTGAGGCTGTTTCCCCTTTTCCTGTCCCCTGTTCCCTGGGATCAGAGCCTGACCCTTCCCTGGCTGCACCCTCCAGTGTGGAGAGTGAGAAGGTCCTGCCAAGCCTCCTTTTCTCCAGACTCAGCCTCACCAGCTCCCTCAGCCTGTCCTGGTGCTCCAGGTCCTTCTTCAGCTCTGTTCCCTTCTCCAGACATACTCCAGCCTCTCAAAGTCCTTCTGGTTGTGAGGAGCCCAGAACTGCACCTGGCACTTGAGGTGAGGCCTCAGCAGAGCCAGCACAGGGGACAGTCACTGCCCTGCTCCTGCTGCCACACCATGGCTGGCACAGCCCAGGGGCCATTGGCCTTCTTGGCCACCTGGGCACCCCTGGGCTCATGTCCAGCTGCCCCAGGGCCTTTTCCAGACACTTTTCCCCCAGCCTGGAGCTGCAGGGATTTGTTGTGACCCGAGGGCAGGACCCAGCACTTCTCCTGGTTGTACCTCACCCCACTGGCCTCATCCCATGGATCCAGCCTGTCCAGAGCCTCTGCAGAGCCCTCCTGCCCTCCAGCAGATCCATATCCCACCCAGCCTGGTGCTCTCTGTGATCTTGCTGAGGCTGCACTCGATTCCCTTGACCAGGTAGTCAATAAAGATGTTAAACAGAGCTGATGAGCTGTTCCACAGCTCCCTCAGTACTCCTGGGTGACTCTTGTCCAGCTCCACGGACCTGTGTGGGGCTGAGTTTCACAGCAGTTCACTGACCTTTCATTCATGGATTATGGGAGCTTCATTCTGCTCCTTGCCTCTGTTTTCCAGCTCAGGGGGTTGGGTATCTTGGGAACAAGTGGTCTCATTATTAAAGATTGAGGCAAAGAAGGCAGCTCCTCATTCTTTATCTCTCTCTTTTCCTGCACATCCAACACAAGATTCTCCTTAACCCTCCTTTTGTTGCTGATATATTTGCATAAAGACTTTTTGTTGTCTTTTATAGCAGTGGTCAGATTAAGCTCTAACAGGTCTTTGGGCCTTCTAATTTTCTTCCTGCATGACCTCACAGCATCCTTGTAATCCTCCTGAGCTGTCTGCTCCTTTTTTCCAGAGGCAGAAACTGAAAGTCACACATGGATGTTTCATCACTATCTGATGCATGCCTCAATGCACAAAGCCAAGTAAAATAACCCAAGGAAAATAAGGAGTTTGTACTTTAGGTGCTTCAATGTCCTTTTTTCTTCCCTGCACACCTGATCAAATGTTGTTGAAAAATCCTTTTGAATGCATAAGTGTTAACAACAAATTGATTTAGATTTTGGAAATAAGGATTTCTCTGTCTTCCTAAAAAAAAAAAAAGTTGCATGTTTATGGCTAATTTCTACATTTATATATTGCTGCCCTTTTGAATAAGGCATGCCTACAATTTTGTGCAGAATGTACAAGTGCTATATCTTCTTCCCATGAAGATATGGATGATGGGATTGCCTTATATAAAGCCCAACATTTGAAATATGCATACCTTTCCTTAAAATAGTAATGCAAAACAATATGGCGTGGGAGGGGTAAGATTTATTGTAGAGATGGTTAGAAGGTAGCTGCAGATTTTTCAAATATTTATTAATAGGCTCCTTTGTGCCATCCATTACCATAGTAACAGAATAGCTCATGCAATCATGGCCTCATTCTTCATTTTCTGAAGATAAATAGATGGGAACTGAGATGCACAGGTGAAGCTAAAAACCCAGTGTCAAAACTGGATTTCTGCACTGGAAGCAGTCTGAAATCTAGATTTCTGGACTCCTATGCATGGCTTTAGCTCAAATTAATCTATTTTTTTTACTGCAGGATGAAATAATTAAGGAATTAGTCACCAAATAAATTATTTTTTTTCTCTTTTTTTAGTGTTTTGCTAGTCATTTTGACTCATTTACCTGATTGTTCATGTGTGAAGTCTTCCTTGTGAGCAGCATGTGAGGGAGCACAACAATGGCATGTTTGAGTTTTGCTGATTGACTCCTTGAGCCCAGTGTATTTCTTGCTTTGTTTCTGAAGGACTTCAGTTTCTAGGTATCACTGGTACTGTGTGTTGGTCTGAAAATGTAAATTTTAATTGAATTTGTTTGAGAAGCACTGAAATATTTAACTTTAGGGTGACAAGAGTGTGTACATCTATCGGACTCATCTCAAGGGTTTTTGGAAGCACTAGTTCTCCTTCACCCATGTCTCACACTGTGTAATACAAAAGCATCACTGGAAGACCCACACTAAGTCTTATCCATTCAAAATGAAAAATTTATAGGGATTTTTTCTGATTATTTCAATATTGCAACAAAATCCCTTTTTCTTCTGAACAAAGCATATTTCTGCGGAAATTGTGTTTTCTAGCTAGGAAGAACACTAGGGAAAAATAGTCAATCTGTTCCAGCAGATCTTTGGATTTCTAAAGTGTGAATTCTGGCACTGGAGGTTGGGATCTCATGTGCCTTTTCCCTCAGAGATGTTGTTTCCTATAGGAGCCAACAGCAGAGAGTCCCAGACAGGTCAATATCAGAGCTGGGCTTTGCAGGGTGTGCCCCTTTGAGCTCTGCTCCTGCCCCTTGCTTTTCCTGGGTAGACAGCAAGGGACAACTGCTGAGCTGATTCCTGGCTCCTGCCCCTCATCTCACCTGGGGGAAGCTGTTGGCCACCTGAGTTCCACACCCTCCTGCTGGGGAGCAACTTCTGCCATCCAGCTTTTGCCAGCCCACTCTTGTGGGATGAGCTCTGGCCGCCGACAGCTCAGGAGCATTTCTCAAGGTAACCACTGAGTTTCTTGTTTGGAGAAGCATCAGAAACAAAAAGGTGATGTACTAAATGTTATTACTTTTTCCTTCCCTCTTCAACTGCTTTTACTAATGCTCCTTTCTCTCCAACAAAAACAATGACACCTCTAATGACACTTGGAGGATCCATATGTGTGATCAGTGTCCATATGAGGTATGCTTCTGTATTACCTCCTCTTTCTCTGCCTGGTTTGATGCACCTTTCCCTTTCTTCCATTTATGTCATTTCTTTCTCCATCTCTGCAAATATTTATTTCCCCCCACTGACTGAAAAAGCTCTAATTGGTTGTATCTTCAGATTGTACCTTTCCTCTGACTGTTCATCAGCAAACTGTACCTTTTAGACTCACGGCTTAGGCAGAAATTGTGTCAGGCTTTATCAGAGTTTTCCTCTTCTTTGTGATGAAATTTGAGTCAACATTCACTCATGACTCCTGTGGAAGCACCACCTGGAGCTTTTTCAGAGACTCTTCCATTTCCTGCAGCCCGGAGGCTCTTGGCTGAGGGTTTGGAGTGAAATCAGAGAAAGACACCAGGATAAGGAGGAGAAAGACATGCCCAGAGATTGTGTCAGGGAAAGAGACATTTATTTTTTCTTTTGTGAAGATTTTCACCAGTCCTCTTTGTGCTGCCAGTGGGGACTCTTTTTCGGCTGGGGGCCATCGAGGGGCCTGTGAGCCTTCCTCTTTGGGTGGCACCGTGACCCTCCAGACGAGTGTTCCCTGTCCTGGCTGGGAGTGCAGGGGCTGTGACCAGAACCCTGGGCAGAGGGACCTGTGGCCACTTCCTGCCGTGACTCCTCCTGGGGATGGACCTGCTCAGTGGGGATGAGGACACAAGGGAGGTGGCTGGGACCATTGTGGGGTACAGCTGGACCCCATTTCCAGCTGGAGGTGCTGGAGCTGGAAGTAGCTCCAGGGTTATCTTCCTTATCCCTGGCAGCATGGGAGTGCATCAGGTCCCTGGCCCTCTCACTGCACCATCTCTCAATGACACTGATGATGCTGTGGACCAATGGTCCTGTATGCTCCTGCAGCAAATGCTGCAACTTCTGGACCAGGATCTCTGCAACAGGGCCATGTATCCATAGGCAGTGCAGGATGCTGCTCTCTGCACTCTCTACCAGCCACCACTGGTCCCAGTATATCCCCACCAACCTCTGGCGCAGCCAGGGCTGCACCAGCTCCAAGAGATGCTGCTGCTGGCGAAAAAGCCCTGCCCAGACCTTGGGCAGGAGGTCACCCACAGCCATTGCGCAATGGGGGCTGTTTTCAGCCAGACCACTGGCAGCTGTCCCGGCCTGGCTGCTGGACTCTGATGGCCCTTCCATGTCCGTGTCCATATCCCCATCCATGTCTGTGTATCACAGAAGTCTAGGGAAGAGCAGAGGACCACGGGCTGCTCCCTCTTGCAAACATCCTTGTCAGCAGTCCAGGATCAAGCCAGTCTGATCCAGACTGCTGGCGCCTTATATAGCAGTGAGGGATGCGATGCTACAATCATCCCTGCTGATGTCACAATCCATCACTTGGTAACATCATCCTCTGCCACCAGTGATGACATAATTGAATGTGACAATTGAAATATGTAAGATACAGACACTGTATTATATAAGATGCAAGGTCACAATCCATCCTCTGGTGATGTCACAATGGACATTGAGGCCCTGGCTGTGACTTTTCCCCCCTTAGTTGCTCTCACACTTCACCTTCTCCAGTAAAATTCCTGTCAAATTAAACAACTCAGTCCTGATCATCTTCTTCCCCGTTGCTTCCATCTTAGATACATCTGATCCCAGGTTTGGGATTTTGCACAGCATTTGGGCAATGTCCAATTTGACGTTGATGGTGCTCTTCTCTTGCAAGATTCCCTTTCCCAACATGTCCCCAGTTCTCCCTCCCAGGGTTTTCTGTTCATGTTGGCTATCATTTGGGCAACTCTCCTTCACAGATTGTGATTCCTCACAGTGCCAACTGAAATTTTTCCTGGCTTCCTGCACCAGCTTATGCTGCAATTTCTGATGGTCATTAATGGATCTGTCTGTAACCTTGTCAGTTTTCTGCAGCCACAGATCCATTAACACAGGTCTAATGGTTTAACTTTAAATTATGGTGCTGTCCTTTACACTGGTTACACAACCCCTAAATAGAATAAAGTGCGAGTGAAAATGTAGGTATAAATTCTGAGGGCTTGTTTGTGTTTCAATGTCACATGCTCATAAAATGTTTTTACAGGCATTAGAGCAGCAGAGGTTTTTAAGAAAGGGTCATATCTTCTTAATGATTCCCTCACAGGAGTGTGACATCCGGGTTGATGTACTTTGTTTTAGGTTGCTGAATACTGATTTTTATTAGTGGCTTAGAAAATAGGAGCATAATAAGTCTTGTATTGCTGCACATGAAACTGAGGCAGGAGGAAGAAAGGTTCTTTTAAGAGCACATCCTTAAAATTTCCATTAAGACTTGAAATTATTAAAGAAAAAGAAATAGAAAGATTTAGGTTTCTTACATAATTCTTTGGAAGAAGAGTGCTTTCATGATTTGTGTTAGCAACATTTATAAAGGAAAGCACAGCGACTGTATTAAGTAAAGGACATTCAGTTAAATCACTTATATTCTACTTTTTATGGCATGATTGAGTTGTGAATTATATTAATTTTCCTTGCATTTACAGGCTGGAACAAATCATGAAGGCTTAGTTATAAGGAGTCTGTCCACAACTATAACTTTCTTTGTGTCAGCATGACTTCCTTGGGTACAGGTTCACTGTCTGAATTGTGCTGGCAGGGTCTGAAGCACTGCAGGTTATGCTTGGAGCTCAGATGGACACCTTAGGATGATCCAAGAAGGCTTGGCTTCTATCTGCCCCCCACTAAAGTAGGCAGCAAGGTCTGGTTAATAGGGCTGCTGGCTTTGAACCTATGAGCTTGGATTCTAGTGCAAACAGGTTTTGTTTGCATTTCTCATCCTCAGGAGAATATTTGTCCTGTTTGCAAAGCTCTTTCAGTCATTAAGGTGAATAGAATGGATGGGATTGCTGTAGTTCTGGAGCTCAATCTCTGTTATTCTCCATGTGTGTCTTGTAGACAAATATGCATAAAATGTGAAGAATGAGACTACAGGACATAAACCAGAAACTAATTTGTGTACCTGAAATAGGATTAATGAGTTACCAGCCTTGACTGGAAGCTCAAGTGCAAATCAATTTACAAAATGATAAAGAAAGAACATCCTTAATAAACAGATTAAGCATTCTGAAGCATTATAGTTTGCATACAGTTCTTTTCCCTTTACAAAATTTTCTTGGGAAGTCCATGTTCAATGGCACAGAAAAGGTAATGCCATGTTTATGACAGTCATTGGCAAACATCACAAATCAATCTACAACAATTAAATTCAGGGTTCCACCCTGCTAGAACTCTCCTGCATAGGTGTGAGGTGAGCTAATGGAGCTCTTCCTGCCAAGAAATACACACAGAGGTGTGTACAATTAGACACTGTCCCACATCTGGAGAACACAGTCCTATGATGTGTCATTATGCTATTTGTGCTTGTCACTCACTCAGACAATGCATTCAGCTGGAGATTAAGTATTATTAATTGTGCTACTAGTCAAGCCATTAACGTTATTTATTGTACATTCTGTTGAACAGAGAGCACTGACTGGGGAGGTCTGCTGGTATTCGGGTGATCCTGGTGAATTTAATGTTCATCTGGGACACACAAGCCTATGGCAGAAGACTGCTCAGCACAGCCTTGTGAGACTCACAGTTATAGCCACAGTAAACAACTCCTCTTTCTCCTCACGCCCCAAAGGAGGCAGCCCTGTCTGTGATTGTGTCTGTGCTCTTTTCACCAGAGTGACTGAGGAGAAATTTACTGGTAAGGCAATTCCAACTCACACGTCTGTCACTCCTACTGAATGTTTAATGAAGATTAATCTCTTGAGTAGCTTTTTCTGCATGTTGCAGGAAAAGTTGTGTGGCACTTATTACAATGTGCAAACCTTGATTCTGTGCAGGGTTGAGATTGATAGCAGTAGTCTCACATGTATTTGTAGTTGAATATCTATTGAATCAAGTCCTCCACGATTTATTTTAGGTCAAAGGACTTTTCACCTCATCAACACATTGGAGTAAGAGATCTTCAACAAGAGAGAGAGTTTCAAAAATCAGATTTTTTTTTTTTTTTTTAGTTTTGTTTCAACACTGAATTAATTTTTGAAGGCAGCTACCAGGACAGGAACATGCTCTGTAGAAAAAGCTGGCAAAGATGTGCTGCATTAGTAAACACAGCAATTTTCAGTTATTCACAGAGACACTCCTGAAAAACTCTTGGAGCAGCTGAATTTGTGTAAATACATGGCTGAGCAGACACAGGATGGTGCTGTTAACAGAACACTGCCCAATTCTTTAGCATTTGGATCTGGTCTTGAAATAAATAAGTGTATACAAGTTTGACTTGTGGGAAGAGCCATCTGGACAGATCCAAATGACACCACTGACATCTTTAGCAACAGCTTGAGGTCTGAGCAGGTCTGTTGCTCAAGATTCTCAGCCTGGTTAATCTCTTTTCCGCAGGGGTGTAATAAATGCATGATGCTTGGTGAGAAGAAATAAAAGGCAACTCACCATGGCAGAATGGTGCAGCATTAAAGTACTTCAGGGTTTGTCAGGGATGATTGGCAAGGTTTAAGAGGGTGCAAAATGCTACAGAAATTATTGTAAAAGGTAGAATTTATGAATAATGCCCCACTGAGAGGGCAGTTATTCCATTACTGCACCTGGCAGCACTGACAGTCCACATGGCAGGCTCACCAGGGAGGAGAGATGGAGGGCCAGACCTCTGCTTATTTGCATTAGTGAAAGGAAAGCTGCTGCCTTCAGTGCTGCCTTCAGTGCTGCTGCCAGAGACTGAAAATTCACTCATTCCTACAGCCAGTCCCTGTAGGCTTGGATTGTGAGGCACACAAGTTGTTCAGGTCCTTTAAGAGATTATTTTGTACCAATGGAAAGGAGCTTTTAGTTTGACATATTGTTCACACTTTGAATTCAATTTTACAGGAAATAGGAAACACTGTCATTTTTCTCATGCACTAATCTCTCCTCAATATGGAGATCCAGTTCATTTCTTTGGGTCAGTTTTTGAGTCATAATGTTAGATATATTTGGGTTTTTCCCCAGCTGTATAGTTAATATAAAGATATAGATTTAATAATAATGAATATTGGCAATTTTCTTGGTGGCTCTGACATATTATCACTGATTTATCCAAAACTTAGTGGATATAGGAAAAATACGTTTAACATGTTTACTGATGAATTTAGTATAATTACATTTGGGAAGAAATTTTTTCAATAACAAGGATAAATATTTCCCCCCAGCAGCTGGAGAGGTATTTCTATTAACTGACTACTTATCAATCTGACTCACTTGGTGCAATGAAGTCCCAATTACACAAGTGACTTTACAGCTTTTACCTGTACTTCTGCTTTTATGTATAAGCCAAGACAGGTCAAAAGAAAGCCAAATCAAGACTTAGTCAATAAAATTTTTTTCCCGGTGAAGTGGAGAGCTTTTTCTTAGCTTAGCATGGTTGTGTAGTGTAAGTCCTGCTGTTCCACATCTCTTTATTGAGGGTTAATAATAGCAACATGTTGCTGGTGTAACACTGGAATTGCAGCTGTGGGTGTAGGAGGAGATCAAAGGCCCATGGCTACTGACAGCTCACCAGCCATCAACTCCTCATAACTGAAATAAAATTGTCTTTAAATGAGCTGGTTTTTTGCATAACATAGAGCACAACCACACCCCACCACCATCATCATGTATTTCTCAAATTATATACAACAAATTTGGAAATTAGGTGGAACTGGAGATTGAGTAAGAAACTTTTGGCAGCAGCCATGCAAAGATGAATCCACATTAATTAATCTATATGACGCTTCTCCTTGATATCATACTCATACCAAAACACTTGGGATGCTTATGGGTCATGTTAAGCTGGCAAGACAGCCCCAAACAGTCAAATTTCAGATCTTAAGAGCAGGAGGGTGAGCACAATGCCACAAAAAGTTTGTGTGTATCAGTTTTGATCTTATCATGCTGATGAATGAGCTTTAATAACTGCATCATTTTAGCTGTGGGGTAATGGCATTGCAGCTGGGCTAACCTTTCATTGGTGAGACTGCAATCCTTAATTAGTGGAACAATTAATTATTTTGCATATTAGGCATGTTTTCTTGGCTGACATATGGTACAAAAAATGTAGATAAACAAGTTAGTGGAAAATGCCAACAGCCTAATCAGTAACTTGGACACAACAACTGGGTTTCAGGTAGAGAGGTGTTTGTCTGAATATATATGTTAGAAGCTTTTATAAAGTTCAACAGCTTCATTTATAGCGAATACTCCTGAGAAATTTTCACTTGAAGAATTATGTTACTCACAAAGCAGAGATCTTCATAAGAAACAACAACAAGGAAACAACAAAACCATCAAAAAAAAAAAACCCTCAGGGCAAGAACAGTTGAATCCTAGGGTTAAGCTGCTGCAGGGAAATGGTTAGAAGCTGGGGCTTAAATTGCAGTGTATGGATGTAGAAGATCCTCATTTGGGGAGGAATATAGGCTGGTTTGGGATTAAACCCAGAACAAAGGTCACCCTAACCCTGGTTTGCCATCCAGCTCAGCTTGTTAGGAATGGTTAAGGAGGGGCAGTTGCTGAAGACAAGGCCATGGAATGGAATGGAATGGAATGGAATGGAATGGAATGGAATGGAATGGAATGGAATGGAATGGAATGGAATGGAATGGAATGGAACAGAATGGAATGAACGGAATAGAATGGAATGGAATGTCTCTCTCTGCTTGCAAGCACCTCTGATTCTTGAAAAGGGTGGGACAAAGCCCAAGACTCCCTCCCTCACAATCCAGGCTCAAGCACACATGGAAGCAGGATGCCTCAGAGGCCTCTGCAGCCTGTGGAGGGAAGAGGGAAGCTCCAAATCTGGTTCTAAAGCACCACCAAGGTTGAATAAAGGTCAGCATGAGCCACCTCTGAATCCTGCCAAACTGAGATTGGTGCAATAAAGCTTGACTCCTAAATGAGTAGTTGCCAAAGCCTAAACTCCCTCTTAGGCATGGCACAACGCTGGCCAATGCAAAGTGGATTTGCATCCCTATAATGACTATGCTGCCTGTTCAGGCTGCTATATCAAAAACATGGACAAAACCAAAATTTATTTATTTACAGTAATGAGGTGGTGAACCTCAGCTGGCTGCCAGGGGCCCAGCGAGATTCTCTCTCACTGTCCCTCTTCAGCAGGATGGGAAAGAAAATAAGATTAAAAGCTTGCAGGTCAAGATACTGACAGTATAATGGAAAAAAATAGAGTAAATTCTGCACATAGAAACAACAACAAAAAAAAGGAAAATAATTCTCTAGGGCATGAAATATCCCTTTGGTCAGCTGCCTTGTTGTAATCCCTCCCACCCTCTTGTCCATCCCCATCCTATTGGCATTTGAGGAGGAGTCCTTGGAGAGGCAGCCTTGGTGCTGTGTGAGCATTCTACCACAAACAACAAGCACAGCACTCCAGGGGCTTCTGTGGCAAAAAGTTCACCCCACCAAAACAGAGCAGGGAGGAGGCAATCATCCACACTAGCTCCAGCATCTTTCTCTCTGGGAAAAATAATTCAGAAGCAGTTTGGATGCTACTGAGAGAGAACACAACAGTAAGCACTGCTGAAGTGAATTTCCCTGATGGACAACGTGGGTTGTTGTCCTGCTTAGTGTCCACTCATCATTTAGCAAGCAAGCTTAAAAACAAACAAACAAACAAACAAACAAGCCGTCAAAGTGACTTCCTCTTCCACTGGTAATGTATACATTAGATACTTCATTTCCCTGCTGAAAGGTGATCCTGACAGCAGTGGGGTCTCTGCTTACAGGTGGACACACATCTAAAATGAAGGGATGTACACATCAAATGGAGTGCAATTTAATATATTTTAAATAATTTTCTGTTTGTTCTCTCTTTTTTTTTTTCACCTGAAATCTTTGCAGAGTGGTAGGAGAATTCAGATATATGAAACAAAACTCTAGTGGGAATTTTTTGAGCAATGGCCAACTAAGATTTCAAAGTGGAATGAAAATTAATTTTGTGTCCTCCAGAGAAAACTGCTACAACAAATTCGACATCACATTTCTCTTTTAAAAACAAACTAATCAAAGACTCACAATTGATTGTGTTCCCTGTGGGAAAACACCACAGAAAAGGCACAAAAAGGGCATTTTATTTACAGAGGAAGAAGCAAAACAACCAGTTTAAATGATAAAACCAAAAGGTAGAGGTCTTTGTGAGATAAGACCAGAGGAGGTAGCTCTTCTCAGCACCCCTTTTGCAGAAAATCCCCCAAAAGTCTCATGGTAGATAAAAAAGGTGATGATGTGGTTTAATAGCCATTGAGGGGAAATTCTCAATGCTCTACCTGTGTATCTTTGCCATCCCAGACAATTCAGGGTCACAAGACTTGTGCTGTGGCTTGAGACACTTTAGGGTTTCATTAATACTGATGATTACAGTGAAAGTTAGACTGATGTGTGACTGCCTGTAGTTGGGAGATAGGATGAGCTGCATGGTCCTGAGATCCCTGAGAGCTGAGATTTCAATAATTATCCTCAGAGGCAGCCTGCCTGCAGTACACTGGTTTGATGTGTCAATTCAGATGGGAAAAAGAAATATTTACGTTTAATAAACAATTTTACAAAAGAAAACAGCTTGTTTATTCCAGAAATTCAAGTTTCAGATGCTGAATACAAGATACAGAGTTGCAGGAGGGGAAAACAAAAGGCAAATATAAAAAAATAAATTTTCTAGGGCTCATTCAGTATTTTTGTGGAGGATGTGACTAGAAGGCTTAGAGGACAAAGAGGAGGCTAAACTGGTATCTGCTTTTTTAAGATCCCTTCCTGCCTCTTTCTCTGGCAAGGCTTGTGCTATCAGATTGAAAGATAGAACATGGTATAGAACATAGAAAAATGCATATAGGATAAATGATTTTGCCTTTGGCAGATTTTCCTGCATCTTATAGTTCTCATAGAAACCATAAGATTGGGTTTTTTGGGGGAGGAGCACCCTGTTAAGCCTTGTGTGTAGCCGAGATTTGAGCCTGGACTTTCCTCCTTCTGAATGAGCAAGAAGTTACCCTGAGCAGCAGGAATGACTGTTTCTGCATTGGATTTAAGGCATCTTTTGCTCTGAATGTTTCCCTGCAATGGGAAAAGGAAAAAAAAAGTAAACCACCACTGCTACAGGAAAATGGACCCATGGAGGCTTCCTGTATTGTCCTGAAATCAGGAACAGGCAAAACTCTCACACAAGCTGTCAGGAAAACAGTTAGAAACATGTCAAATTAATTTCTGTCTGTATTTCCTTTAAAAAGTATTGGAACTGACACATTTTAAATTTGGTTAGCTATGAGACTTCTCAACATATGAGAGATGTCATATAAGAAATTTCATAAGAGAATGTGAGCATCTTCAGGTACTCTTGTGCCAGGCAAGAATTATTTGATTAAGATTTGGATGTTGCAGATAGATAGAGGAAAAGAAAAGAAAAAAGAAAAGAAAAGAAAAGAAAAGAAAAGAAAAGAAAAGAAAAGAAAAGAAAAGAAAAGAAAAGAAAAGAAAAGAAAAGAAAAGAAAAGAAAAGAAAAGAAAAGAAAAGAAAAGAAAAGAAAAGAAAAGAAAAGAGAAAAGGGTACCAGAGAAATACAACCAATTTGTCTCCCCTTTGGGAGTCCATGTATTTAGCTCTTCACTTCTGTTTTCCTTGGCAATCTCTTCCCATTTGAATGTCAAATTCAAGTCAGAAGGATTAAGCATGAGAAACCATCTTTGCAAGGTGCATTTATGGTCAGTAAACATGGACTTTCCACAAAGTCACATTATTGTTTGCAAAGAGATTTCCTAGCTGCTAGTGTTGTAGAGTAAAATGAATCTCCCTTCAGGGAGAGAAAACATAAAAGGGAAAAAAAATGAAAGGGAAAAAATAAAAGAGAAAAAAACACAGAGACCTTTTGAATGCCTTAAACTGTTTTCTTCTTTGGAGAATTTATACATCCAGTGAGTATGTTGTTTACTTTCACTTCCCAAGAAGGTACTTAGTACCTCAGCCTTTTCACATCCTGTGCAAGTGGGGCCCCTGCCTTGCTCAGCAGTGGGCCCACATCAACCTGTCCTTGTCACCCATGTAATTACAGAGGCTTTTCATGATGTCTTTGACATCCCTGGCCATGTTAGAGTCCATTTCAGCTTTGGCTTTCCTACTCTCAACCCTGTTCAGACAGTATCTCTGTATTCCTCGCAAGGCACCCTTTCAATTTAAAACTACAAAGAAAATTTGATTAGTTTGATTCGTGTTCTCCTTCTGGCACCCAGCAGTAGTAGATCCAGTTGGATAGAGAAGCTTTAGGTAAGATGAAGAACAGCAGTGCCTTGGGAGACCATGATGGGGTTTTTTACAATACCATGCTATTTAAATTCAAAGGTGTATTTTCTAAGAGAAAGCAGACCATTCATATGGGTTATAATAGGGTGCCATAAAAGAAGACAAAAGAAACAAGGTTTAAAAATGCTGGCTGTGCATCTAAAAAACCATTATACCTGGGGTTTTTAGCAAAGACTCAAGTATGTTTAGAATTAATTGAATGTGACTGAAGACCTAAAATTGTTAAACTCCAGACAACGAAAAAAATACTCTCTAACTTGCATGAGACTTGGATAGAAGAACATAAGAAAGTGAAAATATTGATGCCTCAATTTTTGACTGTTTAGGGCAGTGTTTCCTATGTCTGTTTTTATTACCACAGATGATGAACACTCCTCCACAGCAGCTTCTGCTGCACTGAAGTCAGTAACCATTCTCACCAGGAGAATCAGAAAGATTCATGTATGGAAAAATTATATTTACTCGACAAATAGTGAAGAAATTTTATCTCAGGCCACTCAGTTCCTTCAAGCTAAGTAGTCACAGAATCACAGTTAAAAAGCTGCTGCATTGTAGATAGCAATCACCTGATGCCTTTTGATAAACCCACTTCTTACAGTTCAAAAGGAGCTGCACATCTCCATATCATACTTCACAGAAACCTAGGCAGAAATCCCTGTGCTGAAGATGCTTAGTCAACTTTCTCATATCCAAATATTACCATGGGAACCACAGCTTTTCAGAGTGCAAAATAAACTGGTGGATTTCTCTGCCTTATTGTAGTGTAACATTTGCATTAATCCCTGCCTTGCCACTGATTGCAGGAAAACAGCCAGATCATTCCTCAGATGAAACATTCTTGTTTTCTCTTTGTAGAACAAGCCTTTCTTTCCCTCATCTCATGAATAGGAATGGCATTTTTTTCTGTATGTTGTGATAACCATCCCAGATTGGTCCAGCATCTCTGGCATGGCCAGTTGGAGGTGCCCAAGGAAGAAGAAATTAATAAAGAGAAGACAGACCAAGCAGCTCTCCACTCCACCCACTGCACCCCTTTCCATCTGCCAGGAATTTCAGTTTCACCCATGTCCTGAGCAAGAAATTATATGTTTTTTGCAGTGGTTCCCGAGATAATTGTTCGCATGTATTTTTCTAGTTATTTTACTTCTGAATCACTTCAACATCTGAACTATGGCATCCCATGGCAAAGAATCTTGTAAAAGAATAACCTGCTGAGTAGAATAGATGATTTCATTGTTTTTTAAACTGGTTTAATTTGAAGTGGCCAGTTTCTTGCACAAGCAATCCTGAAGCAACTGAACCCAACTGATTTTCTAACATTTGCTGTTCTGCCCACAAACACTTTCTTCAAAGCCCTCAGGAATAATGGAAGCTGTCAGAAATGAAGGATCCATTAAAATTATATTCTCTGCACTAGAGGCACGGGATTTTGAGGGGTTTTTACCTTATTTTCAAGACTTTGTAGCTGGATTCAAATGCAGATGTTTGATAATCAGAAATGGGTCTAGCAACCAAAGCCAGAATACCAGAACACCACAAAGAAAGGGTATTTTTTGAAAATGCTGAGCTATGAAAATGCTCACAGCTATGACCTTCCCCACCCCTCTTCCTGAGCTCTACAAACATGACTCATGCAATTCTTTGCAAAGGCTGACCCTGACAATGCGTGTTGGGCCCATCTGTCTCCTCTGGATTTGAACTTCATGCTTGAGATTCACATTTTATAGCCAAAACTTCCTCTGACAGACATGCACACATTTCAGCAGGTGCCAGACCACCCTGGGTCAGAATTCTGAAGGGTCCCATTCCTTTTTTCCCTTCTTCTCCCAATCCCTACTACAATCTCATGGTTCCGCCTCTCTCTACCCTTCCTTCTTTCCTCTCTTTTCATTTTTCCTGAGGTCAATCAGCTGCTTTTCCCCTAATTTATCCTTCTGCTTGGTTAATTTAGAGGGAGTTTTAGGAGTTGACTCAGATCAGCAAAGACTCTGAAGGGCACCAAAACAACAACTAAATGGGTTTGTACACTCTTCCACTGTGGGATTTACTGTCTAGGTTTGTTTTGAGTATTCATCCTATACTGGCTGTTCAAACAAAGCAAGAAGTTGTGCTTTTTGTCACAACCTCCCTAGTTTCAACTGTTTCATTCTGCATTTATAAAGAAAGTGCCCAGTTAAGGTGATAAGTTTTTAGACAATATTGATAGATGGGAAGGACAAGTCAAGCTTTTAAAGGAAAACAACTCTCTGGCTTTGCATCTTCTTCCTCCATTCTCCTTCAGAGAGTGGTAGGGACATGGGTCTCTGACAGCAGGGATGGAAAAGGTGCAACCCTTTCTAGAACTTTCTAGAACTCACAAGCCTGAGCACAGCACAGGGAGACTAAGTCATCACACCAGGTAGCCATATGGCCTTTTTAATTCATTAAACTCCCAGATATTTTGTGTGATGGGCAATTATCCAACAGCTTTGTTACTCCCTGCGACTCTGAGTTGCACTGTAGCCAGAAAAATTGTGTTAAACACATGGTTTTGAAATGTGCTGGAAATGGAGAGTGAAGTAAGAAAGGCAGAAATAAAAACATAGAGCTTCCCCCTTCCTCAGATAACAAGGAGATCAAGCAAAAGTTTCCTCACAAGACAATCTTAACAGATTGTTTCAGAGAAGAAGAGTCAAAAAAGAAATAACATATTCTGCTAAGGATGGGGTCAGCTGCCAGTCAAGGCCCAGAGCTCTCAATAAAGGTCTCTAGAAAAAGAAGGTGTGAAGAGATGCTGAGAATCTTTGATTTAATTAAATCTTGGATTTAATTATTCCAGTAATTTGTTTAAAATACAGCTTATTTTTTTTTTAGACCAAGGAACAGTGAGCATCCTGGAATGGTTAAAAAACCCCTCCACTTTACATAGGCATATTTCAGTGAAATCAGAGTAAATAGCTAAGCTTTGTGTCACTAGACAGCAGGCAAGACATTTCACTACTGGAAGAAGAGGAATCTGGATACTCTAGGGAACACTAAGGAACATAAAAACTGCAGTTGAACAAACAGACAATCCATTTCACTGGCTCCCTAATGGAGCAAGGCAAATGAAGCATCAGTCGTCTCTGAAAATGTGGATCCACTCATAAACACAGAACTGCTTTCAGCATTCTTGCGCAGGATTTGAATTTTCTAGCAGAAATATCAATGTAAAACTTGTAGAATATAGACAATTAGCCCCCAAGCCAGCTATGCACTTAAATCAGTACACTACCTGAAATGAAATGGGAGTACCTCAGATATTAAAGACTGTCTTTCCAGATAATCTATCTATCAATGTGATGTACTGTCTGGATCCTAATTAAAGTCAAAACCATGTTGCCTGGCTATTGCCTTCATGATTTCATCTTGTCCCCTCAGAATTAACTCTAAAACAGCAGTAGCTGTGTCCTGGTTCATCATATTTTTCCAGCTTCTAAACAGTCTCAGTAAAAGGTAGATTAGGAAACAAACAAAAAAAAAAAGAAAATAAAGAAAAGAAAAAAAGAAAAAAACCCCAAAAAACAAAAAAACCAAAAAAAAAAAAAAAAAAAAAAACAGAAAATGGCTTGCTTTTGCTTTTTAAAATTTACTTCTTATATTCTAAAATTGCCAATCAACAAACTCAGTTTTCCACATGAAAGTCAGGCCAGGTTAGTTATGTCTCTTGAAAAGGCAGCAATAAAGAATCAGCTGATTGTGAGCAGGGACAGCTCCCAGCTCCTGTCACTGTCAGTGTGCTGGCACTGATGAGTTATTTGTAATTTATTTCAGTCAGCAGAGACAGCAGGTACAACTCTGTGCACACAGGAAGGACTGCTCATGTCAGAGTAGACCATTCTGTTCAAAGACAATTTTCAGTGTAAAGCTACAATTTTATCATGTTCCTGGGAGGGGAAGAAAAATTGCTATAATTCTTCCATTGTTGTATAAAGCAAATGCGGGACTCCAGTTTGATAAGGTGATCTGGCTTTTTGACTTAATCCTGGAAAAAAATGATTGAGGAGTTACTGAATACAGCTGACAGAGAGGGAAATTAGAGACAAAATTAGCTGCATTAAAATATTTTCATCATGAAAACAGAATTTTAAAATGTAGGAAAGCTGAAATAGCTTAAATTGCAATATTCCAATAAGAAATATTCCAATATTCTGAGACTGAACTTCACTGTCTTTTGCTTGAATTTTTTAAAGATTTTCTGCTTTTTAAAAATTCAATTAATTATTTTTTATTCCCAGTGGAGAGAAGGAAATGTGAGATGCTGAAAGTTTTAATAGGGTGGGAGAATTTATCTCAATTTCATTTTCATCTTAGATTTAACTCTAGGAATAACACAACCAGAATTATCAAACTTTCTGAGAAAGCATTGGGGTTTTTTGGCTGACTACTGCCTGTCAAGATTTTTCTAAAGCACATTGCCCTATGGATCTGTTGCCATTGGCATTGACGGGGAGACGTGGGTGTGCTCAGCCTGCTTCCACCACAGGCTTAGACAGGATCAAAATGGCTGATACACATTTCTGTTCTATGAAAATGGGACTGATTTAAATTGTGATACAGTCCGTGTGCCACTTGCATCTGAAGAGCTGCAGAAAAAGTTTATAAACAGAGTCAAATTGATTAAATACTGACAGAGGACAATGCCTATGCAGAGAACTAATATCCTGACTGATTAAAAATTAATGCAGTTGAAACTGTTCCAAGAACAGACCATAAATCTTGATCAGTGCCATGAGCCACAAGTCTAGGCAGCTCCCTGATTTGGTGTCTTGCCTGTGTTCATCAGCAGATGCAGGATTTCCTTTGTATCAGAAGTTATCCTAATAATGGTTTAGCTGGAAGTTTTTTAAACCGAAACTTTACATCCCTTCTAAAGTCTTCCTGATTTTATGGTGCAGCTTTGTTTTCTCTGTGTTTTCTCTGTCTACCTTTTATCACAGGAAGAACTAACCTAGGAGGAATGATAGGGTGGACATTATTTATGTATTTCAGTAGTAGGAGAGACCTACATTTGTTCTGGTGCTTCAGGTCCCAAGTTAATTGTAAAATTTGATGTTTCTTTCAAATAATTGCATTAGTTATTAGGCTCATTTGAAAGGAGACTGAAAATCATTCCAGCTTCTACATTTTGTTTCTTTGGGAACTTACATCTATCTCAGTATAGAAAGGTGAGCCTTCTGATAACCAAAAATAGACAGAAATTTGTCATAGGAGGTGCCTTGAGGCATAATGTGGTGCTTAGCTTGAAACACCTAACTTGTATACGTGCTGAGGAACAGCAGTTTTCTTCATTTTCCTATTTTCCATCCTAGAAAACATTCATACAGAATATCCAGGTGTTTGCACTCCCAGCTGTTTGCAAAAGATAGAATGAGACAAGAAAATGTTCTTTAGGTTCAAGGCCTGCGGTAGGAAACATGGAAGAGTGTGGCAAACTCTGAAATTGAGCCTGACAAAAGGAACTACACCAAATGTGGTTGCTGGTGGTGCTTAAACAATTTGTCATCCAGGTGTAAGGGTGACAGTGCCACAGTGTCCCCAGGCATTCAAATTTTATTTAATCCCTCACATTTCAAGCCTGCATGAGGAAAATGCACTCAGATGTGATAATGGTCCTTTGGATTTCTTGTTTTTTTTACTGGGCCTTGAAAATGAGAGAGACATCACTGAAGCAGAGTTTTTTACCTTTCTGAGTCTTCCTGTGGAAGTTGTACTCATAACACAGAGACTGAATCTACATGTTGATAAGGAAAACAAAATTTAACTCTCATCTCTTCAAATGGAAAGCCACATTTCTACTACAGTAACTGGTAATCTTTGATTTGTCTTGACTTTTTGAGATGAGCAAAAGCATTGATTTTGTCTGAAATGTGATTTTTTTCTTCTCGCTAGTTAATCTAGTTAAAACATTACTTGTATCTTTAGAAAAAAATGGCTGCACAAGACTGTAATTTAAAGGCTGAAAACATTACAGAAGAAACTTCCCTTGTGTTGCCATTGTGGACCCTGTTCAATATTGGTTTCTTTTTCAAAACTCCTCTCAGGATTCACAAAAAGGTAAGTATATAAGAATCAGGGAGTCTCACAAGAACAGAATTAATATTGTCATCATCCTGAGTGAATAACCTTTAAAAATCACTTTTAACATCTCTCCTTGTACTATATAGCAACAACAAATTCCAGCATTTCTAATGCTACAGTAAACACTGTCTCTTTTCTCCTGGATGTGGCTATTAATGCCATTAACAAATGGGAAAAGTGGATGCAACTCACTTAAACCTGTTGATAGTTTCAAATTATCATTATTTAAAGGAAATATTCAGCTAGAACTTTCTATTTTCTTACAAGGAGGAGGCTTTTCTGGGTAACATCCATCATAGTTAAGAATCTGCTGGGAATGCATCTGATATATTGACATTTGTAGTCATTACACTGCAACTCACTAAAAGATTTCCTTAAACAGCAGGATTTTCACCTGAGGTTGCAGCTCACGTTTGAAAAGTGGTGTTATTTGAGAGGGGCTTTCTGGAAAACTTGAGATCTGCATTTTTTTTTTAATACTAGGTTTAGTTTTGCCAGAAATTGGATGAAATCTGCCCTGCGTATGAATTGCTTTGATCACAGTGGTGGGAAGAGAGGAAAATGGAAAGCATGCATGGTATAAGACACTTATTTTACTCATCCCTCAGGAAAGGACTACAGGGACATGAGAGATCCAGTAGTAAAACTTTATTCAAATGCTGCACGTGGGATATTTGGAAATGCCAAGTCTCACAGAAGACCCAGACCTTCCTTCCCTAACTTTTCATTCTACATGGAAGGAAGCTTTTTCACTAAAACAAATCCCTTACCATGGTTGGGAATAGATATGCTTTTGCTCTTTCCTAGCTGAGACTGTGTCAGAGCAATTTCTCAAAATCTCCTGGTGCTGCAGTTTCCTGGTGACACTTTTAACTCATCTATGAATATATGGACACATTCCCTATCCCAGAGGATAAATCAAGGCCACTGCCTGTGACTGCCATAACTGCCCACAGAGGACCTATATTTCCTGAGGGATGCTTTAATCCTGTCAAATCACTTTCTGAGCACATTTTATTTGTTTCTTGTTCCATTCCTACCATTTTATAAGATTGTGTTTCTTCATTACCTCAGTCATGAGCTGGAAATCAGTATGTCTCTCATGAGTGTGCCCCAGAGAGGGGCAATAGTACACAATAATGCTTTGATTGATGCATTAGACTGAAGACTGTCAAATTATGAGATACTATTATTATAGTACTATCTATTACATCTGTAACAATATAGTACCATACTAACTTATTGGCTATGTTGTGTATATATATATATCATGTCTATTTTACACAGATACTCCTTATTGCTTATTTACACAGATACTATTCAGTATTTTACACAGATATTATTTAATACATGTTATAACTGTAGTATTATAGTCCCCCAAAGAGATGAAAACTGGAGAATTAGTATCTGAATAACTCAAGTTCTAACAGCAATTTACAGATCTGAAGAAAATCTGTTCATAACAATTTCTGCCTGAGCTTTACCCTTTGTCTGGATGATTTCCAAGTGGTCTCTGTGTCATGGCTGGGACCAGTGGTTCTTGCTGCAGGAGGAGCACCATGTGGCAAAGCAGGCCCAGAGCCTCTCTGTTCTGTGAAAGATGGACCTTGGCTCTTTGAATCAAAGGAGGACTTTAAGTTTTGAATTAAGTTGAATTAAGTTTTTTTTAAAAAACTTAATGGAAAATTTATGGAACTTAACACCAAAATTAAAACTTATGGAACTCAACACCAAAATTTCCAGTTTTATTATCAATATTATAGCCTTGATTTTCAAAGGCACCTGTGTCACAATAATTCTTTATAGACTGCAGGCTGGAATCTTTGTAGATTTTAATTTGCTCTAGCAAGATGTTGGTTTTTAAAAACAAATAACATGTTGAAATCCAGGTGTAAAGCAATTATATTAAAAATAATTGTATATCTGGGGTTTTTTTCTCAGTGTTTTTTTTTAAACTGATACACAAGCTAGACATAGAATCATAGAATCAGTATGGCAGGAAAATATTTCTAAGATCATGGAGTCCAGCTTTTAGCCAAACACCACCTTGTCAATTACACCTCAGTACTAAGTGTCATGTCCAGCTGCTTCTTAAACACCTCTACCCCCACCAGCAAGGATTAAACCCACAAAATAACAGCAGGCTCCACCTCACTCCTTTTCCTGCTTCAATTTGTAAACCTGGTTTTGCTGTTAATTCTATACCTTATTGATAAAGCTTGTTTCAAGAGGTCAAATATTTATCTCTCTGCAAGTTGTTGAGTACAGCTGAATTTGTGTTGGAAATGGAAAGGCAAACAGAGATGATCCCTTTGCTAATTCTGTTTTAAGGAATTTGGACAATCAGAATATGGACAATCCTTGGAAACAGCAGAAAATATGCAGTAAGGAACTGGACTTTACTGGACAGTGAGAGAGGAAGAGGTAAATGTTAATAATTATAATGGCAACTAGCAATATAATAATTATGCCATTGACAGCAATAACCAGTTATTTTGCTTTTAACTGATGCTAATTACCTGAAGAAACCACAGAACAGATTCTTGATTGGTACATTTCTCAAGACAAATTGTGAAAATTAATTAATTTCTGAATAAAACTTTCAGCTGATTAAGGGCTGTTATGCTCCTATTCCATTTTATATGGAAAGTTTTTGTCCAAGAATCCAAGAATATCTTGGATTCCATAAAAGCAAAATAAGTTAAATGAGGGTATTTTTAATTACAGGAAGTAAAGCCTAAAAGAAGGATGACATTTTTCAAATCTTTCCCCTCTTTTTTTTTCCCCTAAGTTGAGATTGGATGAAAATTTGGTACTGCTGAGCATCAGGGCAAAGATTCAATCAGGCACTTCAAAACATGCCTAATTTTAAGCTATGCATTTGCTAAATAAAGAGCCAGCTAGGGCTTGTGGGATCCTCACTCAATTTTAAATCTGATTCATTACCCTTTGTGCATTGAAACTCAGGAACAATGCACTAACCCAATTCTGATTCCTAATGGTGAATCCAGTTAAGCAAGTATGTGGGTGTTTAAGGACTGTTCCAATTTATGCTTTCTATTTTTTTGTCACTTATGCTGTAATTAAAACAAGGATATAATGAACATAAACTGTGCCCTGATTATTTCTGCACTCAGGAGCACTTCTCCTCCAGCTTCCCTGTATTTCTTGGGGTTTTCTCCTTCCCTGGTCAGTAAGATTTCTTGTACAACTTTGTAATAGTATCTGAACTAACTTCTTTCATCTGTTGTAAGTATTATTGATAAAAAATTAATAATATAAAACATAGCTCCCTCTTTCAGTTTTTCTGTGATGTGTGAGATATTTAATCTCTGATGTTAAATGCAAACTCCTGCTTTGCCTGTAACACCACTGCAGCCAGTTTTCCCTTGGTCAGTGTAAAGCTGATTGCAATAGCAAATGTGAATGGACAGAAAACTATTTCAGTAGCAGAGAGGAAAGGAAAACGCCAGGATATTTGCACTTACTGACCTGTGAGAGAAGTTTCAATTCCAGAATTGTAGGGAAGTGAAATGTCACCATTTACATACAATGAATAAATGACACTGCTGGTGCAGATTTTTCCTTTTTTTGGATTACAAAAAGACATCACACAACAGAAAATCCTAGGATCTTTGTCATTCTGCACATCCTTGAGTGGTCTAGAAGATATTTTTCACAAAGGTTGTCAGAGGGCTGGATCTCCTTAGTATTAAGACAGACTGAGAGAGATGGGGGTGCTCAGCCTGGAGAAGAGAAGGCTCAAGGGAGACCTTATGGCCCCTTCCAGTGCCTACAGTGTTTTCAGGTGAGCTGGAGAGGGAATTTGGACAAGGGCCTGGACAGCATGACACAACAAGGGAGAATGGCTTCCCACTTCCAGAGGGCAGGGTTGGATAGGATACTGGGGAGAAATTTCCCTGAGAGGGTGGTCAGGCCCTGGCACTGGTTTTCCAAAGAAGCTGTGGCTGCCCCATCCCTGGAAGTGTCCAAGTCCAGGCTGGACAGGGCTTGGACTAACCTGGGATAGTGGAAGGTGTCCGTAGTCACAGTAAGGAAGTACTAGGTGACCTTTAAAGTACCTTTCAACCCAAACCATTCTGTGATTCTGCCATGACTCTATTACTCTTGCATTTTCTTTTAGTTCTCTATAATTTTGTGTACAAAACAAACCCCCACCCCAGGAGGATCGAGTTGCTTGAGCCCAGCTCCCAAACCCAGTCCAGCAGTGGCAGAAACCATTCTTTGAAGTTTAACTTGAAATGTAGGCACACAGCTGCTGCAGATAAAATTAATCAGAAAATTTTCCACTGGGACATAAGAACCCAGTGGCTTTCTAAACTCTTCAGATAGAAGCCTGGGTGTGGCTGCATCCAGTCTTTGCCCCAGATTCAAGCAACAGTTTATATTTAAGAATTATACAGGTGTAGTTGAGTCTTTATGACTCAACTTTGTCCTTCAGCCTTAAGGATGGAACACCACATATATTTATATAAAAATAATTTATTTAAATTAATTATGGCAACAATTAGACTAAAAGACCATCAGGATTACTGATTAATACACAGCATAGGTATCTATAACTACTAGTATAATGCACTATTTGTGAAGCAATATTAAAGCTAGCAAAAAACAATAATTGAGTAGATATTGATGCCACTCACCCACACCAATGGCTGTGGCCCAATCTCAGACTCAGGGAGGAGCCTTGAGTGACATGCCTGCTCAAAGGAGGAATCTCCATACTGAAAGGAGTGTGTTAAACATCCCTGATGCTAAAAAGTGGGAATTGTTAAAGCTAGGGCTGCCAATTCTATGTCTCCAGGCCAGCTGTGTCCTCTCAGCAGCTTTTAGGTAAGTTGTTGATAACTTGTTGGTTCCTTTATAAGGTACTTCAAGAGGTAGTTTGTTTTTCCACAAAAAGGACGTTTAACTTTAGGAATGATGAGTCAGGCTGAGTCAGGTTCTTCAACACCAAACACAGCATACCCCCCTCTCCATCCACCCCTGATAACTTTGCAAATAACAAATTTGGAGCTGCTCCAGGTGGCACATCCAGCTACAGAAACCATCCAAAACCATCCTCAATTTAAAAGTGCCAAAAACTGCAGTGGCCAGTGTGTCCCCAGCCAGCGGACAAGCTCAGGCTGTACTCCTGAATCATGGCTGCGTTCCCAGCTCCCGGGGGAGATTCCAGAGACTTCAAGAGATGGAGACAGACACCCACAAATGCTGGAGTCCTGTCACATCAGGACATTGGCAGCTGTGGAACAAGCACCAGCAATGAACATGGATTGATTCTCGTGTCCCACGTATTAGTCTGGCATCCACTGTGCATATGCATTTATTTGGAAATTGTTATTCCTTTTGTTTGCTTTCTTCTTACACAGACTGCGATTTGTTTAGTATATGCCCTGTTGAATTAATCAAGTTTAGTCTTCTCTGCTGGAATACAAATGTGCCCATTTATATCCACTAAAAAGAAGAGAACACTATTTTTCTTTCCAATGCCGTAATACATAATTTTGGGAAGAAACTAAATTTTACCTGGCAAAGAGAAAACTTATACTTTGCTGCTTTCCCTTGTTTGCTCAGAGAAATCCTTTTATAATTGATGAAAAAAAAACCAAAAACCAGGGGTCTTCTATTAAACTAAATATCTGTTTCATTTCATTCAAGATAAGATTATGTGATTTCATGTTAAACATCACTTGATCCTGCTGCTGGTGCAGAATATATATGAATCAGAAAGTGAAATCATGGCATCAAGGTCATATTTTTTTAGAAACACTCATCACCAGACTAGTTGTTGTTGTTTATTATCAATGCCATAATGTGCAGAATCTACAGTGAAAGTTGGAACTTTGGCCCTAAACCATCACAGCTTAGAATTTGGGTCTAAATGTTTATGCACACTGGTTTATGCACATATACCACTATTTTGTTCTGGTTTCATTCAGGAAAAAAATGTCATGTCAGGACCAGAGGAAATGCCTGATCCTTCCTGTAAGATCTATATGGACCTACTCCTCCTAAGAGGGGTATACATGAAAAATATTTACCTATGTTTTGTGAACAAAGATTAAAGAGCTGTGGAGAGGAGGATAACTTAATGCCCAACCTCACTGTGAAAAATGAGCGAAATTCCTCGAGCTGCTTTTTAATTGATTTGTTGTGCTTTAATCTTAAAGCTACCCCATACATCAGCTTTGACTCCCAGGAAATCTCATTTCTTGATAAAAAAGGCTTTTCTCTTCACATTTCTGTCATGGAAAAGTTGCTGTTCTTTTCAGGGACAATAGGAATGGATTCATACTAAAGGAAACCATGTCTGGGATGTAAATGAAAGTTACACAGAGTTGCATTGATCACTTAAATGGTTCCAAAATGTTGTGTCTGTTGTTGTACTGATAGGCAGAGAAAAGCTGAAGACTTGAAGGTAGATAAAAAAAGTAAGCTGATAAAGAAAAATATTAATAAATAAATATACATAAGAACATTAAATGCCAGTTCATTGCCTCTGGCATATTTGTTTATCTTATGTTCTGCACAACAATTGTATGGAATATTATGCACCACCTCAGGTTGGCGTGGAAATTGTCCTGTAATAGTGGATGAGAATTCTTCCTAGGTTGTACCTGTGTTTGAAACAGCTGCTCCAATTACAGCAATGCATTGTATCTATAAATGAAATCCACCAACTTCTGGGAAATCAGCTCATACCAAATGCTTTTGTTTGTGTTTCTAGCAACACAGGCTATTACAGGACTGGTAAAACCACTGCTTGCTCTCACAGTACTTTCCCTAGAATCCTTAGTGAGATTCATTCTCTCAATTCCTTTCTTCAAAGTTTCCAGTGATGTGGTCTTAGGACTTCTCAGGATTGGTCTGGCAGTGCAAAGCCAAGAGAGGATTTACAGTTCATCTTTCCAGATGCAAAGACAGATGGAAACTGGAACTTTGTCTGAGGCAGCTGTAAAAAAAATGTAGAACAAAAACCCAGAGGGACTAATGACTGCTCCAAGCCTCAGCAATTCTCAGTTCCAGTGGCATGTGGGAGCATCTGGACTGGTCTACCTACAACAGCTCAGGGAACTGTGATAATACAAGCAAAATCATGGGCAATTAATATTGCATCTAATCCAGGAGATCTACCACTTCTCAACACAAAACATGTGTTACATACCTCTTTCAAGCCCAACACAGTCCTACAACATCAGTTTGATACATTTCTCTAACTGTGAGTGTGCTAAATGCTTATAGAATACAGGCTAATATCTAAAACCTGTTTCTGGAAAATAATGAACATCTAATACACACTTTGTTGCCTTTCCTCTGCTATCTACATGACAGGTGAATTCATTACTTTACTTAGAAGCTCCTGCACATAAGTAAATGAGCTCAGTTCTTCCCCTTCTTTGCATTCCATCTGGTCTTTTACACATCTGAAAATCTCCTGTAAATTTGGCTCTTATGTCAGTATATGAGTACCAGGGCAAAAGAGAAGTACTTACCTGCCAGATCATTATTTTTATTGCCAAGGAGGTTAATATTCAAAAATGTCCCTCCACAGTCATAAAAAACTTGGTCTGGAACAAAAAAAAAAACAACCATCAAGCATTTCTAATACATACATCATTTTTATAGTGTTACCACCTTGCAAAATACATATTGCACATAAAGACCTCCAAGGTATTTATCACAAAACAATTTCTTTTTGTCCAGTAAAATGCACTGTAATTTTTCATTTAATTATGAGTCACTCAAAGCAAAGTTTCCATGTTTGTAGTGATAATTGCTATCCAAAGCATCAGCACTACCTGACAGACAGTAAGCAGATGTGAAACCCTCCATGCTTGATTTAGACCAGCAGCCCTTGGAGATTTACCTGATTTACCTGTCTTAAGAATTGATGTGCAACACACTTTTTTTATCTGAAAAAGACCTGCATCCCTTTTTGGAAATAAATCAACATTTTTGTTATGATACATAGCAACCTTATAACACTTCCAGGTAATAGTAACAGGATAATAAATTTTAAATTTATTGCCAAAGTTTCAGGCTATGGATTACCAGCAGAAATATGTTAATAGAGTTTTTGGATCAGATTAAGATCACTAATATTTAGAGTTCAAAGTAAAACATTTAATTGGTTACAGTAAAACATTTAATTGGTTACAGGTGTTGTGCTACCACAGGAATTGTGTTGAAAGAAGCCATGGGAAGCAGATTCAGCCCATCCAGCTGAGATAATTTTGAGTCAGTTTTTGTCTTTGCAGCAGAGTCAAGTGACTTGACAGGTATTTCAATGTAATATAAAAATATTTCGTGGGTGTGAGGAATGCTGGGAGCAGAAAAGATGGTGTTTTGAGGCTAAAGAGCTCAGCACTCAATCTCCACAGGAGAGCAGCACAGTCTCAGCCCCTGTGCTTGACTGTGGTGCATTCTAGCAGCCATCTGAAGAGCTCTGGAAACAGATTTGTCCCCTCTTGTTGAGGGAAGATGGATATGCAGCCTCCTTTAACTGCCTTTGCTTCCACCTTCCCTCCAAACACACTGAGTGTAAAGACTGCATAAGAAAACAGTTCTTCATGAAATTCCCAATGCACAGTCTTTCAAGCCAACATTTTCTTTGAGCACCAGAATTTTTTGTTTTGCTGACAAGGACAGTAAAAATAATATATTGTTTTGTTCTTGGTGGATATTATGATCATAACTCTACAAATCCTGGTAATCCTGACACAATATTGATGTGGATTCGCCTGGAGAAATGAAGAGATGTCTGTAGTATCCTTAAGATTTTCCTTTCCTTTTTTCCCCTCCTTTTTTTGTTTTAGAGTGGCAATGTCACAGAGTGTCACACAGTAAATTATTCCTAGGGCTTAGGGGGATCTGAAATTGCTGTAGGTAAAAAAAAAAAGTGGGAGCAGAAGTCTGTCAAGATGGTAAGAAATTAAGATCTCGCTAGAATAACTGTGACTTCTCCACTTCAGCAGCACAGTCAATAATGTCTGGAGGACTGGTGTGGGATTTCATACCAGTTTATCAACAGAGGAAATGCATGTCAGCTCTTGTTCTGATGAGGAAGAATTTGGGGGCTCTGAACTGAGTGTCCTTCAGCCTAACACAATGAGAGGTTGCTGGCAGAAGCTGCTGGGCTACTGGAAGTTGGTGGCTGAGACACCAGGGCCAGTTGTGCACCAATCAGGCGGGATCTGTGCTTCTCCATCTTTTCAGCACTGGCCTGAATTCCTGTCCCAGTCAGTTGGTAACTCTGTCCCACTGCAGCATTCAGGTTTCCCACACTGTGGTGTTTTGCCTCATTCCCTGTTCTGCTCTTGCAACAGGAGATATAAACCTATAGATCAATCCAAACAACAACAGAAAAGGAGGATCATGTTAATTAAACTGCATTGTAAAGCATTGAACCAGATAAGCTTTTCAATTAACAGTTCAATTTCTTTTGACTTTATTTTGAGAAAGGAAGAGCATTTACAGCCTGGAGATGTTAACTCCTTTATGCCTTTTTTGATGAAACAGAACACTCCCACAAGTTGTTCCTCTCTCATTTCACTTCCCAGAGATAAAATATTCCTCAATAGAGAGTGACTTTCTTCTGGGAGAAAAACACATTGAGAAGATAAGGTCTGTGTTTCTGACACCTGGATAAGTTTGAATTTCTTGTTCTTAAAAATTAATTCAGCAATGTACACAGAAGCCGGTGTTCCTAATGAATATTTTTTTTAGATTCATCTGTCCTGGGAACTGTTCATGAAAGACAGAGCTAGGCTGCAAAATTTAGGCAGATTCTAGGCAGAATCCTAACTTTTATGGTAAAAACTATAGTGATGTCAGGACTAGACCTTTGCTTTTTTGTCTTTTGAGGCTTTTTGTGCAACCACCCTCACCACCAGTTGTGCATGATATATATTGGGACCTTTATACTTGGGAAATTACAATGTCTACAGCCTCACCAACAGCAGCAGTCCCCTTCACAAACACCTGAGGATGATGGGTCTGAGTGATAATGCCTGATGAAAGGCTTTGAGGGAGCAATGGATGCTGTATTAGGCTAAGAATTAAAGGCATTTAAGAGCAGCCCAGCTGTGTGTGCATCAGCCTGCCCTTAAACGCTGAGCAGAAACAGAGCCTTTGTACAACATAGAGCCTTTGTATCACCAAGCTTTGTTTCCTCTCCTGATTTTCTTCTCACTGACTGCAAAAGGCAAAGGAGAGTCACTTATTTTGCCAGCAGCATTTTGGATGCAGCCAAAATCCAGGGAGCAGCCGAAACTCCTCAGCAAAAGGGTGAGTGTTGTCAGGCTTTAGCTCCACACCTGGGCTGCCAGGACACAGAACCCAGAACAGAGTCCTGCATCTCATCGTGTCAGATGCTCTGCACACCCATGTTCACAGCCAATACACCCCAAATTCAAAAGGAACTAAAACATTAAAAAAATAACAACAATAACACAAAAAACCCACAACAACAACAAAAACTATTAAAAAATCCCAAACCACAAAAAAAAACCAACCCAGTAAAACCACACACAAACAAGCAAACAAAACCAAAACAGCAAACAAAACGAAACAAAATTTAAAAATAAACACAGCCCACCCGAAAAAACAGGATTTGCCTAATTGGCCTCATTTTAATCTCAGTGTCCTCATGACAGAAGAAAATGAATTGTTCTTTTCTGTTAAGTTCTCAACTTATAGCTAGAAAGCTTTTCCAAGCAATCAGGACATCTTTGCCTTTGTTTGTTTCTAGTACTCTAAGACTACTCTAAATAGTTTCATGAACCCTTTTTCTGTTGCTGTCAGGGAGATCACACCTTTGCCTATGGAGGGAGTAAGATTCATGCCATTCTTTGTCTGAGAGATCTTCAGTGTGAAAACATATTGAGCCAAACTCCAATTTACTACATTCCAGCAAGAAAACTGCTTCTCTGTAAAATGTGATCATGCAGCACAGGTGTACTTACACAAAACACACAAAACATACAGCACAGCCTCCTATTTTTTAACACACTCCTTATCTTTATTAAAACCCACCTCTTTCAACCTTAGAAGCACATATCATAATAATAAACCAAACAATTTATTAAATACTTCATTGGTTATGGGTATTTTTAAAGGATCTTAGTCCCTGCTAGAAAAAATATCCTCCCAAGCAAATTTTTTAAAATTCTGCACATTTTTATTTCCGATATGTGTTAGAATAGGTTCCTTATCAAATTGTCTAGTCATAGATTTTGTGAAAAGCACTTAAGCAAAATGGCTCATTTTCTGTTTGCAGATATTCTGGAAATAGTGGATGGGAAGAGCAGAACAATTTGCTGCATGACAGTGGTGAACTGCTGAAAGGGCAACCAGCCTTGGGACAGTTACATTTTTTTGTGTGACAGTGGAGAATCCTGGTTTTGCTAAAAGGAATTTTTAAAAATTGATCCTTTCTGTGGTAAAAAATACAAGAAACACATTTAAAGGAGGTAAAAAATAGGTAAAATAGGGAAAAAAGAGATGACAAGCAGGTTTTTATCACTTGAGAATTTGCAAGAAAGACTGGAAATTTAGCAAGAACAATTTTAAAAATTACAAGTTGTCAAGTTCATTTGAAATAGATTTAAAATGTATGAAATCTAGTTATGGGAGCAGAGGTACCTATTGACATCTTACTCTCTCCATGACCAGAAACCTACGAGACACTTTGTATAGGCATATATTCAACCACTTCACCCCAAAATTCCTCCCTGTTTTGAGCCAGTTTGGCAGCTATTTTGGGTTCTAGAGGGGAACATGGTCTGGTGAGTTCTGACACCAGTGGTGGGGCTGTCAGGGTGATGCTCTATGAGGGAAAGGGAGCAGGAGCTGCAGGGTCTTGGTCAGTGCTTCATATGCAGGGACAGTGGGAGCTCTGTGAGCAGCACCAGCAGGGCACAGTGACATTGAGATGCTCCATATAACATGTGGGGATGGTAACAAGCAGTAATAAAGGTAGGCATGATAGTTATAATATTATCTTGTCCACCACCAATGTGAAAGTGTTGTTTAATAATTGAAATATATATGTAGAATAAGATTAGGAACAAGTGTTAAAATATATAAGCAAGACATATGTCTTGATTGAGATGCATCAATTGTCTCAGCTTGTGAACAAAGTTAAAAAAGAGAAATTGCTGTGTCAGTAGGAAGGCACAAAGGAAATAGTTAGGAAATATTTCCTTTTTTTTTTGTGCTTGCTCTGGGTACACACTAGACTTACACAATTAGAGCAAACCAGCAATTTCCATGACCTTGAAAACTCCCATGCCTAACACCTTAAAAATATGCTCTTGGTGCTGTAGTTCAGGACACTTTAAATAATGCATCATGGTAGACATAAATTTCCTGAATGCTGCTACATGCTGCAAATGCTTTTATATTTAAATTGGAGTAGATATTGTACTGTGGAATACACTTTAATTGCCATATTGCTTTGGAGAAGCAGCACTGAGGTTGACAACAGTTTATAAAGTGTTCGTGCTTAGTGGTTCTAGTGGATAATCTCATAATTCTACATTGAGTGCCTATGCAAGGACTGCCTTGAATGTTGACCATGTAAAAGGAGTTTTTTTGCTAGATGCCTGCACATAAAATAGTTAAAGAAATTGAGATGATGATTTTAAAAAGTGCCTAGCTTTAAAAGGAAAAAAAAATTGCTTATACTTGTTTTGCTCAACCATAGATTCAGAATCAAAACTGTCACTGCAGGAAACTGTAACTTGGTAAGCAGGTCGATGCAAAGAAGGTAGTGCTACCCTGCTAACAGCAAGCCTGCTGGGTGGATAATGAGATACTGTGCTCTGCAGCATTGCAACTCAGACGGAAACCTGCCAGGGCACTGGCTTCACTTACAGAAAAATGAAGGCAAGGCAATGCATGAACTGATCTGAGATTTAATTTTTATCTTGCTTGGTCCTGCGAGAAGCCTGATGCAATATGCTGGGTTAAATGAAGCATGAATTATAATGATATTGACAGAATGGGAAAGAGGGAGGTGGGGGGGAGGAAAAGAGGGAGGGAGGAAGGAAGGGAGAGGGTGTTAGGTGGGGAGAAGAGGAAAAAACATTTGGTTGGTAGAAAGCGTTAGAACCAAAATGTTTCTAAAGCCAGCTCTCAACTTCTTCCTGTTTCCTTTCCTCAGAAAGACAAGATTTTACATGGAAATATTAAATCCAGGCAGAGCACTTAAACATAGCTGTGCCTTTGTTTTGCCTTGCTATAGTCATAGACCACAGAGGACTGTGGGATTTGTGTCTTCAGGAACCCACATGGTGTCTGGTGCCTCCTGAATTCCATGGTGTGCCAGTGGAAGAGGCTGTGATGTCTCAATACGTTGAGGCTAAAATTCTTCACTGTGGCTGGGATACAAATATGTGAAAAAACCAGAAAGATAAAATATACTGTTATAATCACTCGTGTTTGATTCAGCTACAGTGAAATGTCTTGTGACCCACAGAAGCCTCCTGGAGCCAAAGGACCACGAGAAGGTTGCCCAGGACCAGAACAGCACTGTACCTTTAGAGAGCAGTAGGAAAAAGAGGCATTGAAGTATATTTCTCAATTAGAGCACAGAAGCAAGTGATAGTTTGAGAGGACTAAGACTATCTGTCTCCCTCTGATGTTAGCAATTTGACTTGTTAAAAATATTGCTCAGCACCTACTCGGGGAATGGAGTTGAGGAGGAAAAATGGGTTTGGTGCTCAGCTGAGAAGGTAATTGCAAATCAAGTTTAAGACAGAGAATGAAGAGCAAAAGGACTTCTATCTTACTGAGACAAAAATACCATTTACTACTTACTAGGCATTGTAACATAGAGTTTTATTTGTGCTCGTGGCCTAAAATACATAAAATATAAATGGTATGAGATTTTCAAAAATACAGGGAAGAATGGGGAAGAGATTTGAAATTAAGCGTCAAAGTCATATTTTCTTTGTCCGATAAAGAATCACGTTGACTCTATTTAAGACTTACCCCACCTTTGTTTTTTTCCCCTCTCCCAGTGTCCCAATTAGTAGGTGGAAGCATAATCAGAATATTTTTTAAGTGCTCTGCTCATTCAGGATGCTGACAAAAATGAATAATACTTGCTATGATAAAATATTCCATGTTTACAGTTGTTTTCATGGGCATAATGGCCTTGTGGAAATTCTAATGATCATAGTCAGTTATGCTACACATGTGTCCACTGGGTTTGAATGGCATTCTTCTTGGAGTAAGAGGTGGTTTGGTAATATTTTTTGTTATGCTTTAGCAAAGTTGTTAAAATGCAGTGGAGGAATAATTTGCAAGAGTATTTACATATTTTCAGTTATTGTAAACTGATTTATTTCCTTGCCTGAGGTTCATGCTCAGTGAAAGCTTTACTGTCTTCATTGATAATCAGCATTTAAGCATTGGACATGTTTATTGTACCAGTCATTTTTCACTTTCAATGCATAAAACCCCCTAGCATTTCTATAGTGAACATCTAGCTGGGGAAGATTACACTATCAGTCCTAGTTTTCAAAATCAAAAGGCTGCTTTTCACAATTTTTCATCCCACCAAAATATTCCTGCATTTTGATTGAATTTTGGCCTTTTGTCCTTTGAATTTTGTCCTTCTCGACATTATTTTAAAGCTTTGGGGAGTGTGTGAGTCCAACAGAGGCTGAAATACATGCTACAGCACAAGTGAAAACTTGATTTAGGTGTAGTGCTACTGGATCTGTAGGTACATAGGCTCATTGTAGATACAAATACTACAGAACACAGTCACTACCAGAATACAACAGGATGGGCTGTTTTAACTGGTGAAAGCCACTGAATATTCACATTCAAAACACATAGTCCTTTCTTCACCAAAGGCCTTTTAAAAAACATGAATGTAACTGTGGTTATTTTCTCTTGTTGCATAATTCTGACTGTAAGTAGAGTAATGGGAGCTGCTGTCATTAGCTGTAGATATCAATGCAACCTTCTTGCAATATAAAGTTAAGACAAGAACAGCAGGAATCATTTTCTCTGCAGTTTCTAAATTTTTGTATCCATTGAAGCAACAATTGCAAAGCCATTCTTAAATCTTCTGTGAGCTGATTCAGTGGCAGAGCAGGAGGGTTTGAAGTGAATCTTTTTGACTAAAAACCAACATCTAAGTTTTGTTTGTGTATCCACATTATTTCTTACTTTTCTGTCTTGACAATGCAAAAAGGTCCACAAAACTCCAATTTTTATGAATGAGGGACAATTTGTTGGAAATTAATTGGATGATTTTTTTGCTGGATGATCTTAGATGTTTTTGGTGCTGTGCCATCTGCCTGAGTAGGCAACTGAGCCAATGTCAAAGTCCTTTTCTCCCTAGTCCTGCCCCTGACCTGAGCGGCCCTGTGTTCTCAGAGGGTGTTACAGTTTTTTGAGAAGGCAAGAGCACCTAAAATCAAGACACCAAACATTTTTTCTTGCTGGGGTAAAACACTTCTGTCCATAAACGCAGTGCTGTTATTTCTGGAAATCAGTTTTCTCTCATAATCTGCACCAGGCACATACCTGGTTGCCGCTGTGACTGTCCCAGGAGGAAGCCCGGCTGAGGATAAGAGAGGGGACCAGCCACAGCCTCAGCTGGGACGGCACTCCTCCGACACGGAGCCGAAGGCGTGTGCCGACCGTGGGTCGGATGGAGGGAAGCCACGAATAGAGAAGCGCAGCCACACCGCAGGGTTGAGGCAAGAGACGACTCTCTCTTCCGCTAGGGTGGGGTAACCAGGATTTATTGAAGGGAAGGGAAGGACGGGAGAGTCGCCCGAAAGGACGAGCAGAGGAGAGAGCCCCGAGCCCCTCAGGGGACCGGGTTATAAAGGGAAGGGGAGGGTACATGGAGGACCAATCCGGGAGAGGGAAAATTGATACATCAAAAACTGATGGGTAGAACAAGCCAATAGGAGCAAGTTGAGGGTGGGGCCCCAGCCTTCCAGCCAATCATTCGACACCCAAGCTAGAAGGTTCTAGAACTTAAGGTGGGGTGCCGGTGACTGACAGAAGACCTGGGGAGGGGTTACAGAGACAAATATGGGAAAGCGGGGAGGGGAAACAGTGATTGGCATAAACTGGGGGTTTGAGCCAGACTAACTCGTTAACAGAGGAAGGGGAGAACGGAACAAACCAAAACGCGAACCACAACATCTCCCCCTTTTTTGTTTAAAAGAAAAAGAAACAGGGGGAAACTAAATGAGTCTTTCAACTAAACAGCGGTCATCTCCTGAGCAGTCTCTGAGTCTATGCTTTCATTGCTCGCGCTCTCGGATCCCGAAATCGAAGCAGGGTCCTCTTCGATCTCCGGGAGCTCTAGATGGTTCACCTCGGGAGCCAGGGCATTTAATAATAGTCTCTGGACAAGCCTCCACAGCAAGGAGCAGGCGACAGCGACGATGACCAGGACCAAAACTATATACACAACTGACCGGAGCACGGACCCAGCCCATCCCGACAACCCCCAGTTCTTGAACAAGTTCCCCAGCCAGTCCGATGTCTCATTCTTAATTTCATGAACTAGCTCTTTCATCTTGCGTATGGAGACCCTCGCATCTTCTGCTTTAGATGATAGATTTAGGCAGCATAGGCCCTCGAATTCCTCACAGCTATGATGGTGGAGCAGCAGGAGGAAATCAATGGCCGCCCGATTTTGTAGGGTCGCCTTCCTAGTTATCTCCTCATCTGTGAGGAGGTCAGTCAAGGCAGCTGAGGTAAAATTCGCTTGCTTTGACACCCAACACTCTAGGCGGCCCAATTCACCTAGAGACTTAGCGATTGACACCCAGGGTAAGAAGATGGTGAGCGCAATCGATTTTGGTCTTGCCCAATGTTCGATTTTAGAATCGCAGTCCGGGTCAAAGTCCCGAAGGTCTCTTTTGGAGATAGCCAATTCGGGCTGCGACTTCTTATACTTCCAATCTCTGATTTGTGTGACGTTGGGGGTGAGCAGCGTCAGCTTGCCGAAAGTACAGACGCCTCCGGCTAGACGAGGGGGGATGCCTGCCCACGCCCGATCTCCGCAAATAAAGAAGGTTCCTCTGGGCAGCGCTAATGGCTTGACGCCAAGGGTGGAGGCGAACGGTAGTCGGATGGTAAAATTGCACCACCGCGCTGCCTGGTACTCTGGACTAGATGGTTTGGCGTCCGAGTACCGCGAGGAACCAGCAATGGGGATGTATTGAAACCAAACACAGGCGGAGGACTTAGCGGAGCCAACTAAATGGAGCTCTGGAGGGTCGGACTGCAGGGGGGTCAACTTCCTGAGCCCGTCCCTCCAGGCGTTCTGGGCGTCTACCATTAGGGGTGGATTACGGTGAAGCAAAGATCCCAAAGTAACATTAAAAGGGTAAGGAAACTCAAAAGAGGCAAAGGGATCCCCACTAGGCATGACGACATCGGGTCTTCTGCCGAGCCAAGGTCCAGGCAGATGTGCTCCTGGCCCATGGCTTGTGCGAGGGTTCTCCATACGTTTGCCCGCGGCTGGGGAACGTTCCAGGGACTCGCAGGTGGCATCAGAGTCCCAACGAGGAAGGCCGTCAGGAGGGCGATGGTAGTCAATGGGTCCATGCCGGCGGGGGGTCTAACTAAAAGTGAACAGAAACTTAAATTAGGGAGGTCTGGCTCAATAAGGAGAAAGGGGACATTAGGACTGTAACTAGTGATGTTTCTCCCACCAGTCTCTCCGCTTCCGCCGCCAACACGCCTCTGCGACCTGTGCGACCGGTTCTGGTTTCACACCCCGCTTAGGGCGGAAGGGCTTGACCCACTTAGATGGTATCCATCTCGGACCTGAGGGAGTGGACACGCAAGCGTATCCCCTACCCCAGGTCACGAGATCAAATGGCCCCTCCGTTTTCCAGGTCTCCGGATCCTTAATGAGGACCGGGGGCCTGGCCCTAGGTTGCAGCTCCTCGTGCTTCCCGAAGTGTCGCACGATAGGCGGGTTCAGGTTTTCAAAGGAGCAGTTTAAAAAATTGATGGTATAAAGTGCTCGTGCGAGACGGATGTGAGGGGACTCCACCTTCACGGCCGATTGTTGTTGCTCCAGAACCCTTTTTAGGCTCTGGTGGGTCCTCTCTACCACGGCTTGGCCTGTCGGGGAATAGGGGATGCCAGTTTTATGTTCTATTCCCCATTGTTGCAGGAAGCTCCGCAGCTCCTTGGACTTGTAAGCTGGGCCATTATCCGTTTTGATCACCTTAGGGATGCCCAGGACTGCGAATGCCTGAAGCATGTGCTTCCTGCAATCCGCAGCCCTCTCACCTGTGTGGGCAGAGGCAAAAACTGCACCAGAGAAAGTATCTACAGAGACGTGTACAAATTTAAAGCGGCCGAACGCTGGGATATGGGTGACATCCATCTGCCACACCTCACAGCTGGACAAACCCCGGGGGTTCGCTCCGAGAGGGATGGAGGGGAGCTGGTGGGATTGGCAGTGCGGACATGTAGCCACGATGGCCTTGGCCTGCTCGCGCGTCAGGTGGAACTGCCGAACCAGGCCAGGCGCATTCTGGTGGAACAACTGGTGGCTGATCTTAGCTTGGCCGAAGAGATCAGGGAGCGGGGCCGCTTGAACAGGAGCGGCAAGGGCATCGGCATGCCGATTGCCCTCCGCTATAAACCCTGGCAAATCGGTGTGCGATCTCACGTGCATCACAAAAAAAGGTTGCTCTCGGTGGGAGACCAACTGAACTAACTTGGAGAGCAAGTTGTATAGTGTGGGGTTTGACACCTCCTGCAACACTGCATTTTCGGCTCTAGACACTACTCCTGCGACATAAGCGGAATCAGTAACCAAATTGAAAGGTCCAGGGAATCTCTCAAAGGCTCTGACGACTGCGTCCAACTCGGCAACCTGAGGTGACCCTTCAACCTCAGTGATGTCGGACTCCCACTCCCGAGTTTGGGGATTCCTCCAAGTCATGACTGACTTGTGGGATCTCCCGGACGCGTCAGTAAAAACGGTCATTGCCTTTAGAGGAGTTCTACTCTGGACCGATTTTGTGGACAATATAAATTCCTGATTGAATAATTTATGGGCCGGCCGATCAACATTAATTTGGCCGGAGTAGCTGTCTAGAGCAAACTGTAAAGCTGTATTCGTTTGGAGGAGGCTGTCAATTACCCTCTGTTTTAAATGGCCCGAATCTAATTTGAGTGGAATGTGAATGCATGAGAGATCTACACCTGCCAACTCTCTGATCCTCAGCCTAGCCTTTCGGATCAATTCTGCCACCAGTTCAGCGGGCTGTGTCATTCTTTTGGACCGATGATGGCTGAGGAACACCCACTCTATGATCAAGAGGGGGTCACTCGAGCCTCGGTCCCTGCCTTTGATGGAGTCATCCCACTGAAAAATCACCCCGTGGAGGTGTGGCAGTTTGCCGCAAATGATGAACTTGAATGGCAGGCCCGGATGACAGCGGTGGGCCTGCCTAGCCGAAATCAGTCCCTGGATTTTCTCTAGTGCGGCCCTTGCCTCTGGGGTAAGGGTCCTAGGAGAACTTAGCTCCTCTCCCCCTTTCAATAAATTGAAAAGGGGGGCCAGGTCTTCGGTTGGTATGCCCAGCCAAGGCCTTACCCAGTTCAAGGACCCACACAGCTGATGAACATCCGCTAAGGTTTTAATAGTTGTTACTATAGCCAATTTTTGAGGCACAATGGTCCTCTTAGTTATTTCCAGGCCCAGATACTTCCAAGGTGGCACCCGTTGAATCTTTTCCTGCTGGAGCTCGAACCCTGCAGCAACCAGCGCATCGACTGTCAGGTCAAGCGCGTGGCCAAGTATGTCGGCGGTCGGGGCACACACCAGGATGTCATCCATGTAATGATAGATGATGGCATCCTTTATCACTGCACGGATTGGGGACAGCAAGGAAGCGACGTACCATTGGCAGATCACCGGGCTGTTCTTCATGCCTTGCGGAAGAACCCGCCAATGGTAGCGCTTGCTTGGGGATTCACGGTTGATGGAAGGAACCGTGAACGCAAAACGCGGGGCATCGTCCGGGTGGAGGGGAATTTGAAAGAAACAATCCTTGATATCAACAACTGCCAATTCCCAATTTTGTGGGAGCATCGTTGGGGACGGCATCCCTGGTTGGAGAGGCCCCATGTCTTCAATGATGTTGTTAATTTGGCGGAGGTCGTGGAGGAGCCGCCACTTATCCTTATTGGGCTTTTTGATGACAAAAACGGGAGAATTCCACGGTGACGTGGTCTCCACGATGTTACCCTTAAGTAGCTGCTCCTCAACGAGCCCCTTGAGCGCCGCCAATTTCTGCTTATTGAGCGGCCACTGCACTACCTGGACTGGCTTATCTGATTTCCAATTAAGCTTCCAGGTAGGGCGCTCATCAGTGGCCGCCGCCCGAAAAACCTGGGGAGCCGCTGGGAGGTCAATTCGGGCTCCCCACTGGGCTAAGAGGTCTCTCCCCCACAGGGGCTCCGTGTAGTCCAAAACGAATGGGCGTATAGAAGCCAATTGCCCATCCGGCCCCGTAATTTGGACGATGCTCTTAGATTGTCTGGCCAATTGAAGTCCCCCAACACCACGGACGTGTCCAGGCGCGGTTTGCAACTCCCAATGCGACGGCCACTCCCGAGAGGGAATGACCGTGACATCCGCCCCCGTGTCCAGTAGGCCTTTCAGTTGTTTGCCTTCCCCCCCTTTTGTAATATAGCAATTGAGGCGCGGTCTCTCATGCCCCACAACCTGGGCCCATGCGATGTTCGGTGCAGTGTGCTGTGATGTTTGGTGCACTTCCCAGGTGATTTCAGGCACCGGGATTGCCTGTGCTACTATCTGCCCCTTGGGCAGAAAGATGGGGGGTTGGACACAGTGCAGGCCGACGGCGAACACTCCCGGGTCCGATGGTAAGAGGCCCGGGACGATGTTCACCGTCGGTGGTGTGTGTTTAGTGTCACCGACCACAACATACTTGCAACGGATCCGTCCCCAGTTACCTGGGCACTCCGGGTCGACAGCAACGAGTTGAAGGTCGGAGGTCCTCAGATGAAGGGCCTCCGAGAGCTGCAACCTGTAGGGTGTGAAAGCAGAAGCGGTCGTTAATACAGGTCTGGTCTGTATTGGTAATGCAGAGGTCAATTCTGGTAGTAAAAAGTCACATCCGGTTGGCGGCGGCCCCTGATCTCCCTCTCCCTGGCGCTTGGATGTTATGTGGCCCGCCTGACTTTTATCAGCGCGCAGGGGGGCACTGCGCTCAAGCTTCAGTTTTTTGGGGGATTTGCCCCCAAATGTCCCTTCTCCCTTTTAAACCTATAAAACTCCGCCCGTAAGGGGCAGTCCGGCATCCAATGCCCAGTCTGTCCGCAGAGGTGGCAAGGCGCGGAGGACTTTGGGGAGACAACCGCTGCGGCACCCTGGTCGATAAGGGGTTCCTCGGCCGCGGCAACCCGGGGAGGTGGAATCTTCTTCTTGTCGCAGTCCCTGGTGGTCAGTAGCGGGACTTTTCTCGCGCACACTTCCAACATCTTGGCCAATTGAGGTGTCGGGTGGAGGGGCAAGCTGAGGATGGCGTCCCTACACGCCTGGTTGGCGTTTGAGGACGCCACCTCCCTCAAGATGGTATTCCTCGCTCCCTCGTCCGACACCTGGTGGTCGATGGCCCTCCTCAACTTTTCTACGAAGTCTAGGAAGGCTTCGTCCGGGCCCTGAAAAATCTTAGAAAACGCGGTTGGGGGTGCGACTCCCGGCAAAGCCAAAAAGGCCTTCTCCGCAGCGACCGCTGATGCCTTCAAAGCCTCCCGGGGAAGGGTACTCGCTTGGGAGTACCCATCTTCCCAGTCTCCGGTCCCTAGGAGCTGGTCGATCGCCAATGGGCGACCTGCGAAGTCAACGCCCAAATGGGGTTGGCTCCACAGGCTCGGGAGAGCTTCAGTCACCCCCCTCTTCCAAGCAGCTTCCCACATTGCCCGCTCGGATGGATTTAGCAGGCAATTGAAAAGCCGCCGGATGTCGAAGGGGGTGATATCTGCTTCGGAGAGTGTTGCTTCCAACACTCCCCGGAAGTACTCGCTCTCCCGGCCATACTCTTTTTGAGCCTTGACCAGCTCCTTAATTTGGGAGTGACTCAAGGGGACCCATTGGCGACGCACTCCCCCTCCCACTTCTGGTTGGTAAACAACCGGAGCTGCCGATGGCACCGTGGCTGGCTCCGGCTCCCGGCCCTTGACCCCCCCCCCTCCGGACCCCGCATCGTGGGAACCGGAAGGAGAGGCGTGAGAACCGGAAGAAGGGGCTGAGGAGGCGTGGCAAGGGACTGGGCGGCCCGATGACGAGGGGCCCTCCCCGGAGGCGGGACCAGGAGGCGGGACACAGTAACAGGCAGTGGGTGGAGAAAGGGGTGGAACTGTGGGAGGAGCGGTGGGAGGAGCCATCATGGGAAAAGAAGGAGGGGAAACGAAATGGGAGGGATCAACTGAAGGGTGGAGCTGAGGGGAGGTCGGGAAGGGTGGGGCCGGGAAAGGGGAGTGGCCGAGAGGCAGGAAGGGGTTGGAACTCGGGAGAAAGGGGTTATGGGAAGAAGACGGGGGTTTTCCCGCCATCTCGACCATGCGGTCGCCTCCATTTTGAGCTGCACGGCAGCCATCTTGTGACATCGGAGGCGACCAGGGATCAACCGGGGATTGAAAGAGCGGGGGTCCAAACTGGGGTTCGGCAAACTGGGGTTTACAACGTTTGGATTTAGGGATAGGAGCTGGGGAGGTAGGGAAGGCTGAGGAGCCCCCGAGAGTTTGGCCAGAACTCTCGGGGCGGGGGGGCCGGGTATTCTGAAGAGGGCCAGGGGATGGTGGAACACCCTGTGCCTGGCTGGTCTGGCGAGATGCCCCTTTCAGAATCCCGGTTTTAAACTTGGGCGTACGGGAAGGGGTATTAGGGACGGAGGGTACAGGGACTGAACTGGGGCATGAAACAGAACTGGGGCAACGCCTAACTCTAGCTGGGGTCTGTTCTGAGCTCCCTTGCTCCTTTAATATTTTTCTAATTTGGGCAACTAGCCTGGCCAATTGAGTGAGGGAAGCATCGCCTGGCCTGACCAGCTCCGAGAGTCGGGTTTTGACTCTCCGCCAAAAGGCGGGATCTCTGATCAGGTCAGGTGAGACTTCCGGGAACTCAGAAGAGACCCATTTTATTAATTTTTTAACAAGACGTTTTTCATAAACAACCCCCCCCCCAACAAGGATTCCCTCAACTTGGACCCGAAGTCTCTTTTGGGCTGTGGACAACCTGGCACCCATGGTTCAAAACTCCCTATAGAGTAAAATGTCCACAGCCACAAACCTCGCGCCCACACCGCCACGCAAAAGGAAAAACAAAATTAAAAGGTGACCACCCACCGGCCCCTGCCTGGATACTGAAGGGAGGGCGACGAAACACCCTGGGGACTGGGGAGGGCGACAGGGAGAGTGGCAGAACACTCACGAGTCCGGTGGATGATCGACGAAAGACGAGGTGGCGTGGGTCCTGCGGTCGGACGGCTCTGGGTGCTTGAGTTCCCGTCCGTCCCCGGGGAGCGCTGCCACAGAGGGCCTGCTCACCTCGGGGTGCTGCCGCGTCCAAAGGACAGAGTCCAAATTTCGTGGGGTCCTCACGACGATTGTAATCCAAGCTCTACTGGCCCCGAACTCGGCCGGCCAGGAGCTGACGGCGTTCGCAGAGGTGCCCCACGTTGGGCGCCAGCAGCTGCCGCTGTGACTGTCCCAGGAGGAAGCCCGGCTGAGGATAAGAGAGGGGACCAGCCACAGCCTCAGCTGGGACGGCACTCCTCCGACACGGAGCCGAAGGCGTGTGCCGACCGTGGGTCGGATGGAGGGAAGCCACGAATAGAGAAGCGCAGCCACGCCGCAGGGTTGAGGCAAAGAGACGACTCTCCTCCGCTAGGGTGGGGTAACCAGGATTTATTGAAGGGAAGGGAAGGACGGGAGAGTCGCCCGAAAGGACGAGCAGAGGAGAGAGCCCCGAGCCCCTCAGGGGACCGGGTTATAAAGGGAAGGGGAGGGTACATGGAGGACCAATCCGGGAGAGGGAAAAATTGATACATCAAAAACTGATGGGTAGAACAAGCCAATAGGAGCAAGTTGAGGGTGGGGCCCCAGCCTTCCAGCCAATCATTCGACACCCAAGCTAGAAGGTTCTAGAACTTAAGGTGGGGTGCCGGTGACTGACAGAAGACCTGGGGAGGGGTTACAGAGACAAATATGGGAAAGCGGGGAGGGGAAACAGTGATTGGCATAAACTGGGGGTTTGAGCCAGACTAACTCGTTAACAGAGGAAGGGGAGAACGGAACAAACCAAAACGCGAACCACAACACCTGGTCCTTGTGGTGAGCTTCCCTAAAACAGCAGAAACAAGAGCCCTGGAGAGAAATCCCCTCTGGTGTCAGGGAGAGCCCAGTTCTTCTCCAGCAGCAAAGCACAAAGAAAAAGACTTTTGGCACCACATGTGAAGAGAGTCAGACTGAGTTCCTGGAAAAGAGGGAATGGGGTTTGAAGGGTGTTTTTCTACCCTGTTTTATTTTTGCTCCTCAGGCTCCCTTCCTTGCCTTCCATGCCCAGGAAAAATGCCACAAGCCAGGACCCAAGACAGGCTGTTTGTAAACATGTTATTGCATTGCTTGGCAGCCTACAAACTGAGAAGCTACTGAAAATAAGATAAGAGTCAAAAAAACCCAACCTCTTCAATGAATAAGCAAAATTACCATTTAAAAGCATAAACTTGGCCCATTGATCAATTTTACTGCTGAGAAAAAAAGGTTGAGGCTCCATTTAGATTTGTTTGCTTAATTGATTCTGAATTTGATTTCTTACTTGCATTTTTAATATTATTTTTCTTCCTGGTAAACTCTGCTTGATCATCTTCAAAGAGAATACAATTTTTTAAAAATTCATTACTGCCATTTTTTACTTGTAGGATTTTTAATAAACTACAGCTTGCAGACTCTGCACTAGCATGGGAAAAATGAATATTTTATAGAAATATGTTGAGAAAACATATTACCTGTCTCAGTCTCAGAATATAGGCAGATTTGGTTTTCACTGATGGCCAGAATTAAACAAAATGTGTGATATTTTTATGTTCTACATCATTATATTCTATCATGCCTTGTTAGGAGTCTGTTTCTTCTTCATTTCTCTATTCTCACATGCCCTCCTCTCCTCTCTTTTTTATGAATCCAGTATGACAACCCTAGTCAGTGGAAAAATTCAGGATGAAGCTGTTGGAATTGCATCAGGCACAGCATTCTAAACATTTCATGCACCTTCTTCCTTTCTGTTTTTATCCCATGTCTCAATATTTTAGCCCCTGAGGACTGAATGGGCTGAGGAAATGGGAGAGACAGAGTTTGCTGGAAGAGGAGAGAGCTTTAGCAGACCAACTCATACAAGATTGAAAACTGGACAATCTGAAGGACTGAGAGACTTTACGTGGTTTTCATGTCTCAGGTGACAAGATTGTTGCTCCCCAACAACTGATACTCTGTTCCACCTTTAGCAGCTAATTTAGGCAACTCTTGTATTTTTCTATCAAGCCTGGTTTTCTCCACCATCTCAGAAAGTGAGAAATATACATCTTTGCTATCCTTCCTTGTGCTTTTAATTCCATCTTTAGTTGTCTACGGCTGGTTTCCTTTCTGTCAGTCCATGTCTGGGGACTTGGCCTACCTTGAGACTCACTGCTGAGCCCCTCCTTGATGAACTCAAATTTCCATTCACTTTAATGACACAGAAATTACATCTCCTCTCCTTTCCTTCTGCTATGCCTACAGCTTAAAATCACTCCATTTCAGACCTTGGAGCTGTTTCTTTTGGAATGTCTCATTAAATTTGTTGCAGATGTCACATGAGTGTAAGGTCATATTCCTTATGCAATGTAAATAGGTTTTGGCATTTGCAACTCATGGAAAAGATCCAATTGCATTGAAAGCCAGAAATAGAAAGTGAGCCTTAAATTTTAATGCAGGCAATTAAATTCCACTACCAGCATTTTGAGATTAATGGTACAGTGAAACAGGCCCACTCCTTGTGGCTCGTTCTACTAAAACGGAATTAGATTCATAATATGAACATATGGAAGCAGTTCCCTTCATGTATATTTAAATTCAATATTAATATTTAATACTTATATTCAGGGCTATGATTTTTCAGTCAAAATATGGCAAAGATTGGAGCAAAATCGTCCACTACTGCAACTCTAGAAGCAGTTATTCATTTCAGTGTAATTAATGTGGATTTAAAACTGAAGCCAAAAGGAATACTCCTGGTAGCAGACTGTCTATGCATCAGTTTTAAATTTAGACTTTAACACCTTGAGGTTCAGTTTTTATTCTAATGTGCCATTCACAAAATGTTTCCTCATTTTTAGAAGAAGGGGGAAAAAATATCTCTTACCAGAAAAGGAGTGGAATGGAGTAGCAATCTGTACCACAAGCCAGCAAATTCACACCAGCTGAGCCTTACCCCAGATTGCTGGAACAATGTGTAACCTCTTAGAGAGAGGGGTGTATCTTTGCCTAATTTTAAATGGCACTGTGAATTCCTGCCTCTGTCCAGTTACGTTTCCTAGAGAAAGATAGTTACGTTTCCTAGAGATAGTTCTTGAACAAACCATCACTTCAAGAGTGTTGATCTATCTTCCACTAGCTCCCAGTATCTCCTCCAGGAGGAGGTGGGAGTGTGACATCATAGCCCTGAGGTACCCGTGGAGCCCCCAAGAATTCCCCTTTCCCCCATTCCTCCCCATGTCATTCTGAGCACCTCAGTTTAAAAGGCTGGAGTAGCATTTCCCACAGGCAGCTGACACTGAAATAGATTTTTTAGTCACCACGGGGATTTTCCCACTCCTCCACTGCTCAGACACCTGTGTGTGCTGGCATCACTGCTGATTTCGGTGGCAGTTGTTTGAATCCACACGTGACTGTTCTGAACTCTTCCTTGAGAGAGCAATTCACAATCCTCTGCTTTGGAGCTGGAATGGGTGTGCTGAGAGGGCAGTCAGGAACCACAAAAAGATGGAGCTGTCTGCTTTGAGTTTGGGCCTGTAGCTGATGGTGTTTGTGCACTTGCTGATTGGTGTATTCAGGCATCCTAAACTCCAGAGTTTCAGAAGGCATGGGTTTTAGGAAAGACAGTACTTTGCAAATGCTTGTAAATTAAAAAACCCCAAAGATGTTCAGAAGTCCTTGTCTTCACTGCTATTTAAAAGTATAAAAAAGGCTGAAGTAGGCTGAAAAAGTAAAAAGGCTGAAAGCAGTTTTGACACAAACTGGGGACTTAAGAGCCCATCTTTTTTCTGTCCTTGTGTCAAGATGCATTCATTGTGGATGTTATGTGCTTTTAGTCTATGCACACTTTGAATTTCAAATTTGCAATTATCTCCAAGAGATCCCCATACCCAGTGCTCCTGAAGTAATTCATCCCACCATTAGCATGACCTGCTTCTAATGTATGAATAGTGTGGTGCTAACTTAAACTAGCAACATAAGAACAAAAACAATCCATTCATTCCTTACACTTGTTAATCTACTGGATATTCCAGCTTTTAATGTGCTCAGAAGACTATGCTCTTTTCTCTTAATAATGAACATTCCAAATATAGAGGAAATATAGAATCCAGTAAAGACCCTACCTTTTACCTATATCCCTGTTGGGTTTTTTTTCATTTTTTCCCATGCATTTATCTAGCATTGAAAAAAAAAATGTTTTTCAGGGCAATGTAGAATGGCTAAATAATACGTAGATCACTAGATAAGTAAGTAGTGAGAAAATCAGCACTGGAAACATAAAGACACTTTATTGACATTATAAAAATTGTGTCCTTATTGATCTCACCATTTCAGCCAACAGTCTGAAAAGCTGGGGTCATTCAGCCTGAAGAAAGGGGATACTTTCTGTGGCCTCATGGTTCTTTTAGGGGACGGGCTGCCCATGTAAGGAATTCCTATTCCTCCTTTTTATAAGTTCCCTGTGGGTGTGAGGGTGGCCAGGTCCTGGCACAGGATGCCCAGAGCTGCTCTGGCTCCCCATCCCTGGAAGCGTCCAAAGCCTGGTTGGACAGGGCTTGGAGCAACCTGGGACAGTGGAAGGTGTTCCTGCCCATGGAAGGGGGTGGAATGAGATTTTCTTCAAGGTCCCTTCCAACCCCAGCTCTTCTGTGATCCTGTGATTCTCAGAACTTCTCAAGTCTTTATATTCTCTGCTCATACAGAGATATATTTTAAAATCCCCATCACATCATTGCAAGCATAGTTAAAACTCTGTGAGGGACTGTACTCAATTGGGCTAAACATTCACAAATAAAGCAACATATTTGGAGGTTTTGCCAGATTTCTGACTATTTTTTTAAAGAAAACAAGAGAGAAAGACCTCCTATGGCAGCTATTAGTTTCTTTTTTAACAGTGCCTATTAGCTTTATTTTTATCTTAATAGGAAAAAAACCAACAATGGAGGTATGTTTGAACATCACTGTTAACAACTCAACTAGGAAGAAATAACTAAAAACTCAGTAACTTGGGTGGATTTACAGCACATATCAGAAAATACAGTAATCACTTAAGTAGCTGGCTTGAGGGAAATAAACCTTACTGTTTTACAGAATGCAGAACAAAATTCTGTAGCTCTCTTCTGCAACAAAGTGTGAAGGTGGATACAGAAATAGAATCAGGATCAGAACACATAAAATAATATAAGATAAACCTCTCATGTCTACTAGAATATTGTCTAGAATGTGATCTCTGATTTAAAGGAAGTTAAGCCCAACATCTGATAGAAGACAGAAATTGCTTCAGGGAATGGGAATGGAGAGAACTAACCAATATTGAATATTAAGATGGTTTTGGTTGTTTAGTGTTTCTTGCGGTTTTGTTGTTGAGTTGTTTCTGTTTTGGTTTGGTTTGGTTTGGTTTTGGGTTTTTTGTGGGTTTTTTGTTTGTTTGTGGGGTTTTGTTTGTTTTGTCCATTAATACTGTACAATAGGCAAAACGATCAGCTTCAGAACATTTCTCATTTGCCCATTATGCAGCTCTGGTTCTGCTGCTTCCCTGAAACTTAACTCTGGAGTAAGATTCTGACTGTCTTGACATTTTGGCTCTATCAAAAGATGATTTCCAGTGGATAATTAAATAGAGTTCATCTCAGTATTGTTGTTTTGAAGTATTTTAGACATAGAGGCTTTTATACAGACAAGCTGAAAGTAAATGCTGGATTTCTTATGACTTTCTTTTACAAATGCTTACAGATGGAGCTCAGACTGAAACGTGACTTCAACATGTTTTCTCAGGGAGTAAAAAATTAAGTTTTGTAAATATATGTGTATACAATATATACATGCATAAATACATATGTGTGTATGTATATGGGTGTGTAAATATATATCTAAGCACACACAATTTCATGGCCAAGCCCAGGAAAAACTAATCTGGATTACTTTCTTTTTTTCTATTGTTGATACTGAATTAAAGTCTCTGACAATCTCTCTGAACTTTTAGTTCTGAAAGATGTGTGAAATCACAGTTTAATTGCAGACCATTTTAGGACTTAATTTGGAGTCCTTTGAAACCTGAACAGAGCTGAGCCTCTTAAACCCTGCAACCGATAAAAAGTTTGCAGGTCTTAAATATCTGGCTTTAAACTACCATCTATAAAATAGTTTAAAAATATTTTCTTGCCTTGACTTATCTGTTTGAGCAGTAAGGAGCTCAGGAGCAAGAGCTCTGCAGGGATGTGTTTTAGCAGCTCTCAGAGCAGTTGCTCTTTCTATCATTCCCAAAGCTCCCAGGAGCTGCAGATGCAACACAAATCACTTTCAATCCTTTTGACAACTGGTACAAATCCCTGTATTTATAATTCTACTCCAGTGACACTTCCAGAAAGTCTCAATCTTTCTATACAGACTCTGTATTTGGAAAAAAAGAAAATATCTTCCTTTCTACAAATAAAATTGTTGCCTGGAAATACATTGCTTCCTATTGAATTGCTGTCAAGTACTAAGATTAACACCCTGATAGCATCAATCACATTCAAAGTGACAAATATCCACCAGCAAGCCTCCTCCTCCAGACAGAGGCTTCCAACTCACTTGCTGTGATGGGCAGATAGAGGTAATGGATCTGCATCACTGACTGGAAGTCTGGTGAAAATTTTAAAGCCTCTACTGCCTCGATCAGACTCAGATGTCTTCCAGCACCACATATGTATCTATTTTAAAGTCATGCTATTGTGCGTTACTTGTTTCCTAAGACCTTGACAGGATGTTCCTGTTGCAAATTGGAAAAAGCAAAACCAAAATGTTCATGAAGAAAACATTAGCTACTGCATTTTTTAAAAACTGTTTTTGATTAAATGATCGAACATTTCCAGTAGACAGTGAGGGCAACCTGAGAAGACTGGAAGAAGTGAACCTGACAAGGACAACCACAGAAATAAAACAAAACAAAAATTTCATATTATGGGCAGAGCAACCTGACTCCTTGTTAAATTAATTTATTTAAATGTCAAGTAACATAAACTTTGATTACTGGGGGGGAAAAGAAGGGGATGTTATAACAACATAAAAAACAAGCTTCCTTTCCCCTTCTCATGCTCAACTTCAAGCATTTCTTCCCCCACCTTCAGTCTCAACATACCTCACTTTCAATGTCTGCAGTGCTCAGTCCCTCCTTATCCACTCTTTCTTTCTGCTTTTGCTCTCACTGCAACAGCTCTCTGACACCTGAATTATCAAAGTACTTAATGCAGCAATTATCAAATAAAATGAAATTTGTATGGAATATTCTCTTCATACACAAATACTTCGGTGAATTCATGTCCTGTGCCAAAATAAGGATTTCAAAAACTTTAAAAAGCCACCTCAAGACCAAATCAACACAGCAACAACAATTAAGTAATCAAACTAAAACCAAGCCCTAAATACAAAGAAAAATCTCGGCTGGCATTTAAATATATCAAAGATTGAGCATGGAATTCCAGATGAGAACAACGTTTATCAAAATTATGAGGTAACCTTCATTCTGCTTGAGAAATAATTTAGTGGATAGATTTTTTTTAAGAATTAATATTGTTATTAATATTAATATTAAAGAGACTGACAAATCTGTGAATAGTCTTAAAATTATTTTTTTCAATAATTTAGATTCTAAATTTTCACTTACTATAAATGCCAGGAAAGTTATCAAACACAATCTTGTTGTCCAGACTCCATGAAAAAACTCATCTGCTGCTAATTACAGGTGCATAAATGGCAAAATTCAAGGGATAGGGAAAAAAACCCCTTTCATTTCTTTTTTTCTTTTTCAGTACTCGGTTTTTCCCCTTTGTGGATCAGTTTGCAGCCACCTCATAGGAAGTTTTTCCATGGATCTTGTCCCAGGTTTGTGTAGAATTTCTTTATACACTGCTACACTGAAGAACTATTATAGTCTCCCTGTATTGAAGGAAATTTTCTTTATTCAAGGGTTTCCCTTATCTTAAAGGAGATGCAAATCTGGTTTAAGAAAAATTTTTTAAAAACCAAAACAGTTTCACAGCTTCATGCTTTTCAAATCTTGAAATGGTCAGTAGCTTCTACCCTTGCTGCCAGTTGTAACAGACATCACCAGTGCAACAAACCTCACATTTATGAACTCCAAATCACAATGTGAGGTCAGATGCACTTGCAAGGAAATTTTCCTAAATATACTTTCATTAACTAATGTTAATAGAGCAGAAATAGTAGCATCTACCTAGCCACAGTGAAATCTACTAAAATTACAGGAATATGAAATGAAGATACAGAATATAAATTTTTGTGGCATATCTGAGTTTCCTATTCTATTTTTTGTTTATTCTGCATAAGTTTACATGCTTGTGTTAACAGTTAATTTTGGGACACCATGTTGAAAAGATTAAAAGATAAAATAAGACATTAACCGTTTAATGAAATAATTTTCCCCTGCCTTCTCTTAACTATAACTGGACTATTTTCAAGACAATGTTTTTTGTTCTTTTGTTGTTGTTGTTCATTTTTCTGTGTTTTGTTTTGTTTTGTTTTGTTGTGGAGTTGTGGCTGGTACAGATCACAGACATGGCTCTTTTCAATGCACAGAAGCAAGACTTGCCCTATGAGGCCACAGAGTGATCTCATCCACTTCTTCTTGCATTTCATCCCCACTTTGTGCAAGGCAGGACTGGATTCTTTGCCTTTTACCTGTATGAAATGTGAAACACTTACCAGATGTATTTGCTTTTGCCACGCACACTCCCTGCAAGATTATTTCAAAGAGCTTGAGATTTTAGTGAATAAATCAGTAAAATATTTTTTGCTTTTGCCTTCTATCATATGAAAGTGGTTTCCTCATGAAAAGCAGATTCTCTGAACAAAAGCAGTAAGTCCTATGAATTTAGGACTCTTCTCACTCCTATTTAGTACTTTTTGGTTTCTTAAAAACTAAAGAAAAAAAGCTGTGACTACTGAAAATCCATAATGATGACTACAGAACTGAGCTTCCTTTCTTCCTGAGATATTTGATTTCAAAATATATTTACTGCTAAGGCAGGCACAGGTCCAGCCTCATGAGGAGCCACAATGAGGTTCAAGCACAGGTCCCTTGGGGCAGCCATGACCACTCCAGACCTCGTGTTTCTTTGTTTCTTTTACATTTGCTTCAAAATATATTCCCCTCAGACTGGACCCAAAATAAAATAGCAAAAGTTATTATTTTCTCTGAGACCAAATGCTGAATTTTGTGTTCTAGCAAATTTTCCACTGGAGAAGAGAGACTTGGAGCCCATCAACAAAATTTGCTTTGCATTCACAGAAGGAACAAGCTATGCACCTATCGACTTTCCTTCTTTATCCAGAAGAAGCCAGCACGACCAATTTCCTATTTAAGTATTCATTGCTAGCAAATTCTTTAGTCATGAATACAAAACAGTTTTATTTGTAGCTTTCAGCAGAAATTCTCTCAAAATGTCCCTTCCTGGGCAGATGAATCCCAAACCTGTATTTTATCCCTCAGCAAATTCTGTCATCATTGAAAAATATGAAAATTCTTGGAGATGGTATTAATTACCTTTAGTTTCTTTTATTGGAAAAATATTAAATTCCTTTTCCCCCTGCTATAAAACCACTACACATTTTTAACCATTCTGGAAACATCTACTCAAGTGTCATTTGAAGCTTTTAGTATGGTGGGTAAATAGTGCATTCCAAAGATAAAGCAAATTACTTTTGCCTTGTGCTCACAACTACAAACTCAGTTACCAGCTCCTGGAAGGGCTTTAGCTGCTGTATGGGGGCCAAAGGAGAGCACAGAGCCTGAGCAGCACTGTTCCAGCAGTGCCTGTGCAGAGGTGCAGACTCCTGATCAGCCCAGGCTGTACACAGTCACTGGGAAATAAAGCCAAGGCTTCTGTCCCTGCACAGCCCCACAGCCCCCCTGCCAATGCTCCTGCTTGGCTGAGGAAAAAATCCTCTTTAGATATTAACTAATGGGCCTTCCTTCAGAGAGAGAAAAAGCAGAGACAGTGACTGGATATATTTAATTTCCAAGTATATAAAATAATTTGGCTGAACATTGACATCTATTAGTTATTGTTAGCAGGGTAAAAAGTGCTGCTTATCTCTAATGTGAAATAAATAACTGCTTCAGATAAAGTAATGATGTGAAATGCTTTCAAAGAGCTAGAAGGAATAACAGAATGCTAATTGAATTCACTATTTTATGGGGTTACCAACAAAAAAAATACAGTCTTGACAGAAGTTCTGTGAAAGATTCATTAGTACTTTAAATATATTTTTGTCATTTGTCATTGCCATGCTACCTTAACAGCAGCAATAAAAGCTTGCACTGTCTTCCATTAAGGGTGTTGTTGTTCATATAATCAAGAGCTAAAAACAATGTGCAAATGTAGGGCCTGAGCAGTAATGAATGCTTTTAGTTATCACTGTCTTGCACAGAAATAATGGGATAAATATTCCATAATGTTCTCAGAGAACAGGTCTTTGGCAAGGAAATGCTTGTTGCTACAGAAACTTGAGGGTTTTTTTCCACAACAAGTAAGTTTTGGAGGAAAATTGCTCACATGACCTTTGAAATATGTTTCCCCCTTTCTGAAGTGCACCTCAATATTAGCTCCTGGACCCATTCATGAAAGATAAGCAACACCACCTCCGTGCATTATTTTTCCTCTTATGAGGAATAAACTTAGGACAGCAGACAGTGTAAGGTGACTGTGTCTTTTGTAAGGAGATGTCCAAGGGTTCCTGGAAAAAGGGTGCTTCTCTCTGTTAAGACTTTGGAGGTGACACAAACAAAAAAACCAACTTCCTTCCTTCCTTCCTTCCTTCCTTCCTTCCTTCCTTCCTTCCTTCCTTCCTTCCTTCCTTCCTTCCTTCCTTCCTTCCTTCCTTCCTTCCTTCCTTCCTTCCTTCCTTCCTTCCGCCACTTCCGCCACTTCCGCCACTTCCGCCACTTCCGCCACTTCCTTCCGCCACTTCCTTCCTTCCTTCCTTCCTTCCTTCCTTCCTTCCTTCCTTCCTTCCTTCCTTCCTTCCTTCCTTCCTTCCTTCCTTCCTTCCTTCCTTCCTTCCTTCCTTCCTTCCTTCCTTCCTTCCTTCCTTCCTTCCTTCCGCCACTTCCTTCCTTCCTTCCTTCCGCCACTTCCTTCCTTCCTTCCTTCCGCCACTTCCTTCCTTCCTTCCGCCACTTCCTTCCGCCACTTCCTTCCGCCACTTCCTTCCGCCACTTCCTTCCTTCCTTCCGCCACTTCCTTCCGCCACTTCCTTCCGCCACTTCCTTCCGCCACTTCCTTCCGCCACTTCCTTCCTTCCGCCACTTCCTTCCTTCCTTCCGCCACTTCCTTCCTTCCTTCCTTCCGCCACTTCCTTCCTTCCGCCACTTCCTTCCTTCCTTCCGCCACTTCCTTCCTTCCTTCCGCCACTTCCTTCCGCCACTTCCTTCCTTCCTTCCTTCCGCCACTTCCTTCCTTCCTTCCTTCCGCCACTTCCTTCCGCCACTTCCTTCCGCCACTTCCTTCCTTCCGCCACTTCCTTCCTTCCGCCACTTCCTTCCTTCCTTCCGCCACTTCCTTCCTTCCTTCCTCCCTCTTTTCCTCCCTCCGTCCCTCCCTCCTTCCCTTTCCCTGACTAGGGAAGCTGATCCAATCTCCAGTAATGCAAATTTTCAGTTTTTCTCTGTCCCTAATTTCAAAACCTGCCTTTACTCCTAGTGCAGTGTGTGCAGTAACCCTCAGAGGCCCCAGCTAAACCAGCAGTAAGCAACCCTCTCTTTTCCATTTTATCCCTAATTATCTTCTCTCTGGGTTCTCTCAAGTCTTTCCCCTCCACAAGACTCCTATCTTTAGTTAGTGCACCACTGATTCCACTCTAAGTCAATTTGCTGCAGTGGGTTCAGTGATTTTTTTTCAGCTGTGTTATATCCACTGTCTTGAAGGAGCTATATCAAGTCTGACAGGTTGTTCTGACCAAGACCCCTCCTGTAAACCTCTTCTAGTGTGGCTTTCTCATGTGAAAGGCAAACAGCACCACTTCAGAGCACCCTCTCATAGCCTGAAATAATGGAAAGCAAAAAACCCCAAACCCTAAAAGCTCAAAAAAATCTCCTAACACTGGGAATAGAATAAACTTCAAACTGTGTCTTCAGTGCACTGTAAAAACACAGCTAGAAGTCTCAAAGTCTCCCCTGAGGTAGGGGACTAAGACTTTATGTTTTCTTAATTTTGTTTGAAACACAAGGTGTTTCAGCCCTCTCACTGACCCTGTACATACATTACTGGATATATCCAAAGAAATTTTGGGGAAGGGAGGATATTTTTATGTCTAAAAGGTGTATTAGGACACCCAAACATCCCAGGGACAGAGAGCACTGTGCTCACGAAGCGTCTTGTGGATTGTTTTCTTTGTTCAATATATATTTGGGGCTACTTGGGTATGTATTCAGAACAATACACACAGGAATAGGGAAATTCTATATTCTATATTTGTTAACACTATGTGTTAAGAAATCTGATTAAACAATTATGAAAGGCCTTTGGAAAAGTAAAATTGTTTTTCTAATTTAAATTCTTATTTTGTGAAGCAAACCACAAGAGACCTGATTTCACTTTAGCTCTTAGAAAAAAGAAGTTGGTGTGTAATGGTTTACAAACCAGCCAGGCAGCACAACAACAAGTACTGGAATAAATTAAAGTATGACCTGCTTTCCAAACAAGACAGCATTTGTCAAAAATAATTCTTCTATCTGTAATTATTGCCCTGTCTTTTATTCAGCTAGAGTCTGTTGCTGGTGGAAAGGAGGTGAGGTGAGACCCCGGGCAGTGTCCTCACAGCACTGTGGAATTTGCCACTGGGGTTTTGCGCCTCTTTGCCCATTCTCTTCCCTCTCTACCTCATAGCTCTGAAAGATAAGAAATTATTTTACTGTTTCATCTAAGAAATCTTCAGAGTCATCTCACTCCTTAGAGATAAAAAGGAGCTGAAATCAGTATGTGATTTAGCAGGTCTCCAGGGACAGTGAGACACCAGATACACAGACCCATGGGGCAGAGACACACTTATCTCCCCCAGAACAGCTTCCTTTGGTGGCTGAGGAACCTCATTTTCACTTGAAAGTTAAATAGAAACAACATCCCTGAGACTGCAGAGATGCAAAACCTGTTCTTCTGATTAGCATATAAACTTTCTGTGTTTTTTAAGAGGTTTAAGCAATAGCTACTTCGTTTCACATTTCTGACCTCAGCTACTGCTTCTGCTTGAAGAACATTTCAGCATTGTCCACACCTTGAGGGAGTCCAGCAATGCCAGGAAACTTGACCTCCTCTTCCATCTGGGCCCCATAAATGTTGCTGGAGGTGATAATCACACCTCAGGAAATTATTGCCAGGCCAGCAGGGGCTCAGGTGCAGAAGAAAACTGGCAGCCAACCTGCAGTTGCAGAGATGACCTTTCAACATGAATGTGGATAGTGATGAAGGAAGAGGGTTAATATTAATTATTAAATGACTGGAAAGGTGAACAAATATTAGCAAATTTCCCTTGGACAAGTGTGAGGGGACTGTTCTTACAAATAAGGAAAAAACCCTTGTAGCTGAAGATTCATCAAGATCAGGGCCCTGCTCCTGTTGCTCTCTACTTACTCACTAAAGTAAAAGCTCATCTCCAAAGACTCTGTCACAGCCTCATGTTCACATTCTCCAATCTAACTTTGACAATGGGTCTGCATGAATCTGCCCTGACTTTCAGAGTCTGAATCTTGAAGGGTTAGATTCAAACATTAGCAGCTTCTCAGCTTACATATACCATTCTTTAATGCTTTGACTTATATTGTATGAATAAAATAATAATAAAAACTATTATGATATGTTTGAGTCAATGCATACAGCAATCACCTGGAAATAAATATTTACTGGAAGAGGTGAATGAAGTTCTTTTACTTTAAAATATGGCTCTTAACAGAAAAAAAAGAGTAAAGAGAAATTATAAAAATCATGACCGAGAAAAATAAATCAATGACTGCAAATAATTGCATTTGTTGCTGTGTCAGTCAATGAAGCATCTTACCCACCTCTCCCTGTAGTTGTGCAGGCAATTAATATACATAACTCAAGAACAAGTCTGGCAATTTTATAGGAAAGGATCTCCAGGTAGAGAGATCTTGGTGCTCTTCTCCTTTCTTGTGTATTAAAAAATGCTCACTTAAGGCTGACATTGACACATTACCTGCACTGACACTGAAAATTCATTTGACAACAGGCTTTTTGATTGACAAGCAATAGCAGCTCCCTTGGCATTTCTTTCCTTGCTTTAGTAGAGATCTGTTTGGTATTTCAGAATTTAATTTTGCATCTGTCCCTTGTTTTTAATGATAGTGGAAGACACATTCAAGGATGTGAGGAAAATGGATATGAAACAGAATGTGTCATTACCACGGGTTTGTAAGGGATTCAGGAAGTACAGTGCAGAATAGTGCCAAGCTACAGTTAAAACTCTACTGTGATCCCATTTCCCAAGTGTATTGGAAACACAGATGCTTTTTTCAGCTTTTGCTTCTCATTTTTACTTAGCTTCACATAGTTAAATACTACAACAGGAAATCTTTAATTTAGGGACTTATTGATTATAAGAATAAGCCAGATGTTGCTAGACATGGTTATTTAACTTATCAGTAGTGGTTTAATAATGGATTTTTTTTTTATTCAGCTTCTTCATTGTAGAATCTTTCCCATAGCCTGTGTGGAGGAATGCAAAACTTCAGTGAACCCTGAGAGCTTTCAGTCTGGTTCCTGCCACTTTTCACTCCAGAGGATTTGAACCAACTAATTACACAAGCTGGAGCTGAAATCAAACCTCGCAAGCCCAGCAAACAACATATTTATAGGGAGTCGCAAAAATGCCTTTTTTGTTGTGGTTGCTTTAGTTTGTGTTTGAATTGTCACAAAGTCCAGTAAATGGCTCAGTTCTATCACAGTCAGAGGGAGGAAAGGTTCATGGCACTGCTGGGAAATAAAATTACACAGCATGATCATTAACACTTCTTTCACACTTTTTATTTAGAGCTCCGAGGTAGCCTTTGAAAGAAATGTAAGTTTCAGAGTGTTTCAATGAGTAAGTGTATCTTAAGAAAGAAGAATTACCAAGTTGCTTCCACTTTAATTAAAGTTTTCTTCTCCATTGCAATCATGACAGCATTAAGGACAGAATTAAACTCCTTGTGCAGTGTAGCTACATTTCACAGAGATAAAATACATAGATGAAGACTGAGATCAAATCCATTTGAGGATTTTCTAATGGTCATGTTATCTAGTGTAGGCAAATATTACTCCTCACATTTACAATTTTTTTCATTTCAAATGATCATTTTCTCATCTTTTGTGTCCTCCAGCATTCTTAGATGTCACAATGTTTGCTCTGGACTGAGATAAAGTTCCACTCAGTTGACCATCTTGTTTACAGCTACACATGCTGTTAATTAGCAGGGCAAGGAAATTGTTTTCTTTCTTGGACAATGTGAGACATTTATTTTGTGTTGTGGGAAGTCTCTGCAGTTCAGATCTCCATGTTTTGGTGCTACCAGTGTGCTGTTTGGCCAGTTCAAATAAAGTAGCAATTTCCTTCTGGAGTTGTTACAGTAGTGCAAAAACCAACAGACTGAAGTCCAGCCACTGGATACAGAGAGTTCTGTCAGGAAAGAGAGAATATTCTGCCTGTTTGCTTGAGGAGGAATAGTCACCACCCAGACTGGAGGCACACAGTTCAGGCTGCTGCCTACACCGAGGAGACAGTTTAGGATCTCCACATCTCAGTGAAGAGGGTGAGCATCAAGTGGGGAACAAGTAAAAGCACTAGGTTCAAAAGGCACGGTCTCTGGAAAGGACACATCTCTCCCCTCGTGCTTGCGGGAGCCTCTTCCTAAACTCTCCTAAAGCTATGGAATGAGAATACCCTTTACTACTTCTGATACATCAAACTGCATTTTTGCAGTCTACAAGATGTTCAAAGGCAGCTGGTTCTGAGGACCTAATCTCAGGGCAGTTTAAAACAACTAACTTCCATATCCAGGCATGAATTTTCTCAGAGTTTTATCTATACAGGTGTGGAGCTGTCTTGTGATGGCTCAGTGTTCAGAAAGCATGCCAGCATTAGGGTTATTTCCTAGCAAATATAGTCCTGTCCTCCAGCTGGTATTATCCTAAATCCTGTGGTTTTTGGGGCTTTCAGTTCAGGAAGGACATTGAGGGGTTGGAGCCAGTCCAGAGAAGGGAATGGAGCTGGGGAAGGGTCTGGCACACCAGGAGAGGCTGAGGGAGCTGTGGGGGCTGAGCCTGGAGAAAAGGAGGCTCAGGGGGGACTTTCTCACTGTCTACAAATCCTTGACAGGAGAGTGTGGTGAGTTGAGTGACAGAGAAGTGACAGGATGAGAGGAAATGGCCTCAGGTTGTGCCATTGCACATTGGATATTAGGAAACTATTTTTTTTTTCCCCCAGAAAGGGAAAATAATGAAAAATGTTGGAACAGTCTGCTCATGGAAATGGTGGAGTCAACAGCCCTGGAAGTGTGCAAAAATCATGCAGCTGTGGCATTTGAGGACATGGTTTAGTGGGGAACCTCAGATAGTGGTGCTGGGTAAAAGGCTGGACTTGGTCTTAGAGGTCTTTTCCAAACTGAGCAATTCTGACTCTATGTCTCTGGCACCCCACTTGTGCCACAGACCTATCCATAAATACCTAGAACATGTTTGGTTTTTTTAATGTACTTTTTCTTTCTCCCTCACCACCCTGTTAAGTCCCTGACAGCAGCATGAGAAATACTGGCAGTATTTTCAGTATTGCTCTGTTCTAATCCAGTTCTACCAACCCACAGCACGGAGTGAGCAAGGACTGCTCTGTCAGTGGGGTATCCAAATGCTGCTGATGAAATTTCACTGGAGGCAACATGGAAAAACCCTGGTAAAAAACCAGATGATAGGGGGGAAACGGAGTTATGAAAACAAACAAGATACCTTCAAAGGAAAGCACCACTGCCAGAATATTCACATCATAGATCCCAGGTTGTTGAGTCAGCTTTGAAGGCCAGAATGGACTTTCTGAGCCAGAAATCAGCTGAACATCACTGCAGGAGGATTTCAACATGGGGTAGAAAGGCACTGGGATTTTTTCCCACTTGGTGTGTATGGGGAAGGAAGAGAGAAGGAAAAAACAATAAATGTTTTTTGCAAAGTTTGCCCTCAGCATCCATCGCAAGGCTACTACTGTTTAATGTGATTGCATCCAGTAGTCATGGATCAATACACTACTGATATGGGCTTTGGAAGGACTGAAAAACAGAGAAAAAGTCTCTGTTCCAGACTGTCTTGAACTTGTGGATGCTTTTGATCAGCATGTGTGTGCGTGCCCTTACACGGGGGGGCTGTTTTCGTAGTGCAAGCCTTGAATCCCACATTCTGCACTGGAAAGTTGGAGGAAAGGAGACAGAGAATGAAAAAATCCACCCAATGTATTGTAACTGGAAAACTGGTTTGGAAAACTACACATCAGATAATAAACTTCAGTTGTTGTGCATTCAGCCTAAATCTGTGTTTGTCTTGGCAAAGAGATCTGAGTGGTTTGGTCCCATTGGAGAATGGAAAAGACTCCTCACCCAAATGGAAGTTGTGGGGCTGTCTAATTCAGTGGTTTAATCTCTCTTCACTCAGTCAGCTGACATGGCCTGAGGATCACACAGAATGGACAGGTACAAACACCTTTCTGCAGTGCAGCAGGAGAGACTGTGCAAGGGCATCTTAAATAGCCCTAGAAAACCAATATTTAACACTTGAATAGCCCTCCTTGTACCAGTGAAGTCCAGCCATCAGATGAAAGATAAGTAACATAATGTTGTGTAGATTCCTTGTAGCTTAAGATAAAGGCTATTTGGAAAGAAAGAGAAGTTTTTATTATGTTCCTCTATATTGAGTTAATCTCCTCTCCTATCTTTGCCCTAATCTTTTTCTCTACAGTATTTTTTCAAAAGCGTGAGAAAGTGTTCATGAGAAAACAAATATTCCTTCCCCCTGCAGGTCAGAGAGACGAGAAATCAGGAGAAAATTTGAGTTGTTTTTCTAAACCACACAGCATCATTCCTAGTCCATACCAATGGAAGTTTTTAAATATTACAGCTGTTTATTGTTAGATAAAGTAAATCCAAAATTTCCAAAATAAAACCTGGTGGTTTTACAGGACAGTGACTGTCACGATCATTTGCTCACTCTCATGTCATAATTATCTTCTGAGTAAAGCCATAACTTTAGGTTAAGCATCTGAACAGTGTGAATTAAATGAATATACTTCATAGAAATTAAAAAATAAAAATCATGGCCTTTAATCCAATGCTGACAAAGGATTATAACAGGAACACAAGGCAGAAGGCAGAAGTTTACAAAACTGTTCTCCAGGGTTTAGGTTTCCCCATTGCACTTCCATAGCAAACGCAGTCACTTTGGTGTTGTTGCCAGATTCTCAGCTGACAAAACCTGGCATTAATTAAATTCAGTCCATTGAACATTCTATTGTTAAACAAATCTGTAAGCTTGTTTTTTTGTTTATTTGGCTGCTTGGTTTGTTTCATGTCTCTTTGGCAAAAACAAAGCAGTGGTTGCTAAATTTGCTTCTAGAGTTATTAATTTTCTACCCTTTTCAGGTTTTGTGTCTTTCTTCCCTCACTTGTGAAAATCAGGAAATCTTTTGTGTTTATAATCACAGACTTCACCCCTGGAGATCTTGTTCAGAGCACAAGCTCAGCCTGTGGAGCACAGTCAGTTCCCTCTGGCAGTGCTGCTCTCATTGAAACTGCTCCCACTGTGTTCTCTGTCCAACAAGCTGTTGAAGACACTTTCCCTTTCCCTTCCAGAACCCTTGCAGTGTGTTTGTGAATTCCTTCTCTTCCAGGGACAGCTTTTGCTAATCATTTGTGTCTCAAAAACTGCCTCTTCTGGGTTGGGTGATCAGCACGAGCTGCACACCAGCCAGTTCTGAATCTCTGCATTTCACTTGTTCCATGACGAAATATCCCCTCTTTCTGAACATTCTCCATTCCCCACAGTGTCATCAATGTTTTGCCATTTCCAGGAAAATGCTGAGTTTTGAAGAGAGCTGCACTGCCTGGCTGATGTTCTGGTGTAAGCCAAACCAAATGTAACCAGCCAGTTTGGATGATTTTTTGGGTGGTCTGAATGATTGCACTTTCCTATTTTCACTGAGTTCTGTTATCCATGGGAGCCATCTGCAGTAAGCCATGCAGGCTTGGTCTCTTTCCCTCACTGCCAAATTCTCCAGCAGGAGATGAATAACAAGAAAATCATGAGGGTGTCCAAATGTTTTCCTGCAGGGACAACAAAGCAGTCCTTTTCCTCAGCCAAACCTTTCCTCCAGACCAGGGGAGGATGTAGAGGGATATGCTGTGAGCTCTTCTCAGTTGTCAGAGATGTCAGCCCAACATTTCAAACAATTTAAATTCACCATCAAACCTCAGGTCTCACCTGCAGAAGATTTCCTCATAGTTCACCAAATCATCTTGCTCTACACAACCTTTCTTCATCATGGTACCTCATTTGTGTTTTTGCATCTTCTAGGTTGAGTGAGGGACACCTGCTGAGCCAAGCTCCGAGTCCATCCCATCCTGTAAACAATCCCCACAAAACTCCTGCAGCACAAAACTGCAGCAGCAGTTTACCTTTTCCAAAAGGTGGGTGGATATAAGTATTTTTAACTCCTGTGTCAGCAAGCTGGACAAAAATATTATTCCACAGGGACCAGACTGATATTCTGATTCAGGGAATAAAGAATTAAACTCTCAGAGAGTATCTCAGTCACAATAACATCAGCTTAGAGTTTAGCCCATTACCAGAAGATGAATTTTGGACGGCACAGTTAGTGCAACACCAGTTTCTTGCCACTGGTTAGGTAGAAGAGCAGGAGTGATTTCATCCTATTCTGTAAATTTGGAAGGTCCAACAGAGTTCATTTCTGTCATGGACATATTTTATGAAAAATCCTTTTGCCAGGATCTTTTCTCCTGAGAAGCTGAGAAGCTTCAGCTTCTCCGTATTTTGCTGCTTTGGGATGTGATTTGGAGAACTGTTTACCCAGCATGTGAAATTGTTTTTACTTGATGACCAATGACAGCCCCCTTTGTCAAGGCTGCGAGCGGTCACAAGATTTTATTATAATTCCATTCCTTTCTATTCCTTGCTAGCCTTCTGATGAAATCCTTGTTCTATTCTTTTAGTAGAGTTTTAATATATCATTTTCTTTTAATATAATATATATATCATAAAATAAAAAATCAGCCTTCTGAAACATGGAGTCAAGATTCTCATCTCTTCCCTTATTGGGGTTGCCTGCAAATTCAACACATTTTTTCCTCTTTTCCCATCAAGTGGTGTTCACATCCATATTTTCTTTCCAATTTCCATTAACAATCCTGCGTTGAATGTGGATTTCAGCACAGACTACCTGTTTACACCCTATAAGAAGTGATCTTCCTCCACCTGGGTTGTGATATTTCAGAAATGTTTGGCAGGCACTTTCAGAGTTGTATTTGACAGAGCAGCTACTGAAAATTATCTCTGAGAGAGGAGATTTCTCAGAAGAGTTGCACAGCTGATTCTGCAACACATTCAAAAACAGTCTGGGAAAAGCTCTGAAGTTGGTTAGGAAGGAGGGAAAGGGAAGAGCACAGACACTGTATGGAAACTGTCCTGCATTTCTTACTCCAGTGTGCATATCTCCCTCCCATGAGTGAAATGTACTCAATATTGCTTTTCCTCACCAGATCTTGGCTAGATCAGAGTTTGCATGGAGTTGCCAAAGGCCACTCTTGGCTGGACTGTGGTCACTGAAGCAGTAAGCATGAGATGAAAGGCTGGGAAGTTTTGAAGCCCCTTTCTGCTGGAGCCTGGAGTGCCTGCTGGGGAAGCACCTCCTGCACACCAGCTGCTACAAACCCTCTTCTTTCCCTATAGGAAAATGCTTATTTATGTCTCTGCTCAGAAAAGAAGAATACTGAGGCTTGCGAACTATTTTCTGGAGTTTCTCTTGAACCCCTGAGACTTTTCATCCTTTGACACCTTGAAGCTGAGACTAGATATGATATAACAGGCAGGGACAGGAAAAAATTGTGCTTTCTGAGGCCAAATTCAGCTTTGACCACAATGGAAACTGATTTCTACAAAAGAATGGAGTTTTGAGGGATTGCTGTATTCAGGGACTTGTTCTTTCTTCTTCTCCTCACACATCCTGTAGCAAACAGACAATTTCTTGTCCTCTTCCTTAGATTTCAAGCTACTTAAAAGCTGAAGTAGGAAAAAAAAGGAAACTCAGCATGTATAAAAAATTAGAATACTGTTGTGAAGGTTTGTATTGCAGAAAATTTCAGTCCTGCAGTTCAAGAACCTGCACAGCCCCCTGAAAAAGATTCACCCAGGGACCCCAGCAGCAGGCTAAAATAGATAAGCTTTCAAATTTTCAGTCATCCTGGCACAACACACTTGTAGTTAATCTACTGTGTACAAGAACACTCAATCACATTACTGAATGTCTGCCTAATAAATCAGCAGCCTTGTAGTATAATGTCTTATGAACTAGAATTGCCTCTTAATTAAGGTCTAAAGCAAATAGACAGAGTTGTGTCCTGAAGCAGCATTTTGGCTGCTCTGTCTCCACTGGAGCTGCTGCTCACTGCCAGTGTTTCCCTGGCACCCAGTCCAGATCAGCAGAATATTAAGTGAAATTTTTATTAGATAGCAGATGTGCTCTGACTCAGCTGAAGGTCTGCATGCTCAGCTGGAGGCAAGCACTGCATGGTGAATACTGAACAATGTGATTAAACAATGAGATTGATGCTTACATTGTGTTTTGGAATCTCAGGGTATTTGCTCTTGGGAAACAAGAGTTTTCTCAAATATATCAGAGGTTACTTAAAAAGTGCAAACCATTGTGACAGGAAGCCACTTATGCCTAAAATCTGTAAAAATCAAACAACAAAGTCAAGAAACACCAAGCAAGAGTTTGGCACTGGAATAAAAAACTACCTAGAGTTTACCAAGATACATGGAATACATGGGAGGGCCTGAGTCCACAAGATTCTGGAGAAAATGCTGTCCAGAACTTCCATGTCATTATAGTTTTGTGGCTGTAAAACGTAAGTAGATATGGTGTCATCATTGTGACCGGTAACTGTAAAATAGACCTGAACTGACAAGGAAAAAAAAAAAGAACAAGAAAAGATATTAATGCATTTTAGGGTCACTGGGTTTTTTGTTTTGTTTTTGTTTTCATTTTTGAGGGTTTTTTCTATCTTTCTTCTACTACTCTATGGATTTGTTGTTTGTATCCCTTGCAAGGCAGAGGATTTCTGCTGTAAACTTCAGGGATTGAAGTTTGGATATTGATTTGTTTGTTTATTTATTTAAGCTGGTCTCATCTGCTTTTAGAGTGAATCAGTTTTGACATGATCCTTCCTAGGCAGAGCTGTTATTGGTAGCATAAAAATAAATAACTGGACAATGAGCAGAGGGCTCCAGTTCACATGAAATCAACCATTTCTTTGTGCATTTTGCAGGCAGGGGCCAGGAGAAAGGGAAAAGGGACATGTTCAGTACCAGGGGATGGCCAAGAAAATTTACAGCTTTCCAAGACACCGTGAGTGCTGGAATTAGATACAGAAACAGGGCAGAGATAATCTGTATTTCCAGAAAAGGGTTATCCACCTGCACTTGAGAGCAATGTGGGGCATTAGCAGTGTAAAATGACCTTGGGTCAGGGAGGATCAATAAGAGCATGTCTTACACAGAAACACATCACCAGATTTGGGAGAAGTTGGCAAGACCTGCACTGGATTCTGTAGATAAAGATGATTTTACAGTGCCTAAAACCACTTTCAAATAACCCTTTAGTGTCTGATGAAGACTTTTTCTCTGGCATTGAACAATTAATGAAATTTAAAGCCTCTTGCCATTGGAAAGTCACATGTGATTTATAACACAAGTAGCTCCTTCTGCCTCCCAAGATTGAATGCAGGTACTCACAGAATTCTTTTTGAAGGCAAAATAATGGTGATGTTATAGCTGTGATGTTCTAAAAATACAAATAAGGTTATAAATGTGAGAAAAAAAAATCATTGCCTCTTCCTGTAGATCTTGCTTGAAGTTATTTGCATTTCCTCCCTTTCCAGAATCATACTCAGCTACCTCGGACTTGGACTATAGCACATATTAAATCACAAGTGTGAAAACTAAGTTTGCATCTGGCATTCCTTCACTTCAGAAGGAAACACCACACAAGGTGTTTTCTTCAACTTATCTGCTCTGAGGTCCTGAGTGCTGCTGGTGTCCATTCACTTGGACCTCTATCAGTAATGACATAAAGCCTGTGCTACTTGGATGTTTTCTAATAGCAGGAGCCTTAAAAAAGAGTAAAAAAAGACAAAAAGGATGAAACTAAATAAAAGAGAAAAAAGCTATCATTTGGTTTCTTGTGTGATTTATGTAAGGCTAGTTGCACTGAGATGCTGAGATACTGCTAGAAATTAAATGTAGTCATTTGCTACACAGTGATCTCCTATTACTGCTGAAGCAAAAGTGTCAGGTGCCTTTAAGGAGCATTTCAGGAGCAAATGTGTGCTTGATCACTCAAGAAACATGGAAAAAAAAGAGTATTGTATGGAGATCCAGTTCTAAACTTGGGAAGAATGGTGTGATGGCATATTCCAGGTGGAACTGGTATCAGGAACACCCACCACTTCAGAGTGCTCAGAGACTGTAAGAGCAGCAGAGTTATTTGCAGAATTTTCTCTCTTCTGCTTTGAAGTTACTGGTCTTAAAACTAATGGTTATGTTAAAAATAGAGCCCCCAGAATCCTGTGGATCCTCAGGTGATCAAAGGCTCCAGACCTCTGTATCTCTTCTTTTGTCTGCTGCTGGTGTTACATGTGTGGCACATTTACCTACAGGGTGCTCCCTAAGGAGCTGACATTGCTATGTGCCAATTGTTAGTTATGTCCTTGCTGTGAATTGAAAGTTGTGACTAATTCCAACCATTATTTTTCCTCTACAGACAAATCTAAAATGAGATAAGAATCAAACTTTTAAAGTTTTCTTTATTGAAGAACTATTAATATCGAGAAAGTAAAAATTTTTCCCGCTTCTCTGCACTGTGTCTCACACTTGTGTTTAGGACACCAATAATCACATTTTGATATTTGTTCATCATCTTTTATGAGGTGACCAAATTCCATCCGTGCATTTTGGCACGAAGAGGGGTCACATCACCAGAGACAGGCAAGAAGTAACTTTTATTTCTAGTTCTGCTGAAGAAAGACCAGACCATGACTGAGCATTTTGAGAGGGGATAATAAAGAAGGTTCTGATGGCTAAACTTGCAAGTGCTCAGCTAGCCTTGGTGCCACTGGAGTCCCTGGACAATGCAGTTCTATAACAACAAAAACTTGAGGACAAGCCCAGCTGATAGCAACCTCTAAATGTTCTTGTCCAACACCACCACACAAAGCAGGGCTCACTTAAAAGTTAGACCCAGCCTTCAAAGTTGTTCCATGTGGCACAAGGTTCCGTTCCAGGGAAGTACTAAATAAATCCATGGCTAGAGCTCCAGTGAAAAGATTGTACCCCTGCTGGGTTAAAAGCAGGAGCTTTAGATAGATGTGAAACAAAGGTCTGTCAGTGCCAGACACTTTAGATTGTGGAGAGAAATCTAAAGTCACATGGAAAAGTAGAAATTTCCCGCAACTATTTGTGGTGCTGATCCTACCCATAGTATTTGCTCTGTGTATGTGTGTTGTGCTTGCAGTGGGAAGTTTGCAGCATTTTTTCAGGCACTGATTGATGGAAAGTGCAATAATCTACCAAGAGAAAAATCTGGCACAGCTCCTGCAAACAATCCTCAACAGACAGCACAATAGGTCTGAGACGGGGTAAGAAAAACAAAAAATGTCCCTAATTTAAGGGGGGAAAAAGTGTTTCTGGAACTCTTCATTCTCAGTGTAATAAATCTGATCCTTAAAAGGACAACTAATAACAAAAACTTTCAAACTGCAGTAAATCCATGGAATGTCAACAGTTTGTTATGCAGAATGTATATCCTCAACTTCTCAGATTTTTTTGGCTGCCCTGAGTGTGCTTAAGGATGCAAAGTTTTGTTAACTGTGAGGTACGTTTAAAAAGGCAAAAAGGAATTTCCATGTGTTTTAAGACCAGAAGAATTTTGACACTTAAGGAAGACCAACAGCCAGAGCTCTGAGCCACTATAAACATCTTAGAGAAAGACATTTGGCCATGTATGATATTCCACAGAAAAGTCTATGCTGACTATTTGTTATGATCCAGTTACTAAAATTGTTAGAGAGATACCTCTGCCCAATTAAGGTGCAAAGGAGATCATATGCCAAAGTCAATAGTATGGATTGTATTTAATAGTAAATGAGAGTGAGAGAGAGAGAGAGAGATGGAAGTAGAAAAAAAGCAGGGGGAGAAAGAGAGTGACAGAGACAGATTAAGTAAAAAATATCACCACTCCAAACAGAGTCCCATCGTTCCTCTCTTGTTCTCAGTGGTGAGTGTCCCACAAAACATGGAGTTCAGTGGATCACAGGTGGGAATGCCCAGGTACCTCCTCTGGAGGGGAAGCTTGACAGAGTCTCTTGCAACAGAGGGTGGGTCTGCATCACGTGCAGTGCTCTGGCAGCCTCAGGAATGGGTCTGGGGGACACTTTTGGGTCTTTGATGGTTTATGACTCTTCCTCAGCTGCTTCTCATGCCAATGTCCTGTGTGGGGCCTTCCCATGGAGGGGAGTTTTGTGGCTGAGCCAGGTGTAAGGGAGGACACTGCTTTTGACCAGAGATTACACACCCAATCATTCTCTATTTCATTCTATTTTTCTCAGAAAGACCAGTGGTAATAACTGATAAAAAAACTGATGCTAAACATATACAAAGTTAAAAAAGAAAAAACACCAAAAAAAACCCACAAAAACAAACCACAATAAAAACTCAAACAAAACAAACAAACAAAAAAACCCCAAAACCACTATCATATAGTGAAGCACAGAAACTAGCATTTCTGAGGTCAAACCACTGGCTTGTGACTTCACTTAGGATCAGAACTGTGTGTCTTTAGGCACATAGGGATTGGGGGAAATTCAGTGCATATTTATTTTAGAAGCAGGGTGGTTAGTCCCCTGGGTAACTGTCTTTGCCACTTAACCAGTACAGGTCTGAAATTCACCTGCCAAAAGGCACTGAGCAGGGCTGCCCTGACCAAGCCAGCAGGAACAGAGCTGTGACTGAAATCTCCTGATCACAGCAGAGAAAGGAGAATAAATCTTCAGCACAGAGGGCTCACACCTGACAGAAGCCCCAGGAACAGGCAAATAATGTCACGAGCTGTCAGTGGATGGTATTCAGCTCATTAGGACACCCAAACATCCCAGGGAGAGAGAGCGCTGAACTCACTGAGCGTGTCTTGAGGATTGTTTTCTTCATTAGCAGTGAGAATAGACTGTGATGCTTGCTATTGAAAAACTGCTCTGAAGTGCCCTTATTCATGGGGAAAAATCCTTAGACTTATGTAATAAAACTGATTGATTCTCATTACCTTTTTAAAAAAGCCTGAGCTAACTGTAGCTATTAGGTGCTTGGGGGGGGACAGCGGCAGGGGAGGGAACTAGGAGGGAACTTGCAGTTACTCCTAGAGAAAAGGGAGGGAATTTTTATTCAAGCATCTGGGGGTTTTCCCAAAACACAACTACCAAACCACCACATTTTTAGCCTTATTGTTAAATACTCTTAAAACAGGCTGTGAATGTTTTCCTTTTCACTGCACATTACAACATCAAAAGTAAAATTTCTCTGCTGCTTTTGTCCTCCATATCCATAGATCATTGATTTTTACCTATGCTACTTATGAAACTTGAAATTATTTTCTTTCATGTTTGTGTGCTGAAGGTGTCTGAACTTGAAGCAGGATTTGGACCATCTAACCCATACATGCCTCTTCCCAGAACTGTGTGGATGCTCACACAGAGAACATCTTCAAGAACTATTTTCTTGAAGCAGCTCTGTGGTCAGTCATCAGGAATGGGCCCTACAGCCTTTTAAGTCATTCTGCCAAGTAATATTTTACAACCTTTTCCTTAGTGACTTCTAATATTTCTGCTTGTGTGGGTAAGATTTGATGGATTTATGCAAGTAAGGAGAGTTTCTCCTATGAGAAAGATGGATGGATAGATAGATAGATAGATAGATAGATAGATAGATAGATAGATAGATAGATAGATAGATAGATAGATATTGTAGAGATGTGGGAGGCGTGAGAGGTCTGTGTGTGTGTGTGTGTGTGTGTGTATGAGAGAGAGAGAGAGAGATAAAGAGAGGGCTGGAATATCAACACAGTACCTCTAAAAAGTTTCTATCTTACATTAATTCTTTGTTCAGCTTTGGGATGGACATAAACAGGGCAAATAAAAATTGTAGGGACAGAGCTTGGGAGAGCTACAGTGGAATAGTGCAGCAGGTAGGATGAAATTCCTGTTGAAGGTCAACAGTGAGGAAAAGGCCCTTTCTTCATCCCTGCTCTGTTGGCACCGGGCCCGTGGGCTGCTTGGGAGCCACCACCTCCTGCAGAGCAATAGCAATGCTGTGCAGCTCAAGAGCTGGATCTGCAGAGCAGTTTTACAGAGCTCCAGTACTGATGCTGTAGATTTCCCTGTACTCTCCTCAGGCAGTTTCCTTCCACTGTCCCCAGGTTGAAAAGAACAGCTTTCATGCAGCTGTCCCCTCACCCAGCTTTGTCACACTGGTGTCTCATGCAGTGCAGATCTGCTGTGAGAAACCAGGCTGGATACCAAGATCTTGACATTCAAGAGCTACAAAGGTGTCCATCCACCCTGGCAGCAGGGAATGATGCTCAGCTGCGCTCAACTCACACACTGAGTCTGACTCAGGAGGACATCTGGCAGAATATCAAACATGCTGATGAATGGGATCAAAAATTCTAGTGCTTAATTCTCAGTTCTCTTAGGAATTAGTGAAGTACACTCATGAGAATGTCCCAGAGGACTGTATAGTGGCTTTGCTACACTGCTAAATGTGTCAACAGTTGGCCTGAGGCTGTTATGATTTGTTCATGGTAGTACAGGTGAAATTTCACAGAAAGTGAAATTTTAAGAGTTGTACATATTTGAAATTAGATTTTAAGTGATGGTTCCTTCACTGGGCTAATTTTCTTGGGGATTTTTTTCCTTAAATAAGATCATTGGGAGTTTAAAGAAATTGTTTACTACAAATAAACCCAAATTTGAGGGGTTTTGGGGGAAAGAGGATTTTTCCCCAGGAATGTACTGTTACTTTAATATTTTTTGAAAAATCTTCTTTGCCCAGGATTCTTCTCCTGGGAAGCAGAGAGGCCTCAGAGAAAAAGGAAAACAATATTATCTCATTTGCTCTCCTCTGTTTTGCTGCTTTGGAATGTGTTTTGGAGATTGTTAATCCACGAGGTGATTGTTTGATTGGTTTCATGTGAATTTTTTTAACTTAATGACCAATCACGGTAATTAAGTTAAAAAAACATGGTCAGGCTGTGTCAGACTCTGGAGAGAGTCACAACATTCATTATCATTCTTTGTAGCCTTCTTTAAGTATTCTTTCTCTATTCTTTAGTATAGTTTTAGTAGAGTATTCTGTAATATAATATAATATCATAAAATAATAAATTATCCTTCTAAGAACATAGAGTCAGATTCATTCCTTCCTGCCACGGGGAGCCCCAGAAAATACCACAAAGTACCATTCCTATGCTTTAACTCAGATCAGGTGAGGACTGTCCAAAGACTGGAACCACTTGACTGTCAAGCCCAGAATTACGTGTGCTGTGAAGAATGAACTTCAGCAATCTCAAATCTCAGTGTGCAGAGTTGGTGCAAATAAACAAATAAGAAATGCTCTGAGGAAAACATTCCCATTCTCCCAGAAGCCTGGCAGTGCCATTGCACCAGAGAGCAGAGGGGCACTAATGAGAACTCCCCAACACTCACAAGGTGTTGATTTACCCTTTGGTTTGCTTGCTGGGTGCTCCAGCCAAATTCTACAAGTCTCAGACATGAGGCTGTAGCTGGATGAGGATGGATCTCTTCTCCCAAGAAACAAGGGACAGGAGGAGAGTAAATGTGCTCAAGGTGCAGCAGGTGAGGTTTGGGTTCACTCAGAGGGCAGGTAGGGGTGGTGAGCACTGCAAGATCCAGCTGCAGTCCCCATCCATGTCCCTTTCAGTGCTGGCTTTAGGGTGTCTGCAGCCTGGATCCAGAGCGCCCTGGGGGGCTCCTGTGGCTGCCTTTGCACTCAGGGTGAGGATGCCCAGGAGCCCCCGAGGCCGGCAGTGGGGACCAGGGCTGGGGCTTGTGGCCTGGCAGGTGCGGCTCTGGGGGCTGTGACACACCAGGGCATGGGTCACAGTGGGAGCTGTGAGCAGGGGCACGGCCAGCTTGGCAGCTGAGTGATATGGTTCTGCTGGCTGTGACATCACAGAGGACAGGTCACGCTGGCACCTGTGTCCAGGGGCAGCACCGGGCAGATGGCTTCTGGCAGCCAGTGAGTGCACACACAGGGGGACAGCTGGGCTGGATGGGGGCTGGGAAAGGTGCCCTGGGGGTTTAAAGCCAGAGGGAGAGCTGGGACCCTCAGGGCAGGGCATTGTCCCCAGGGCTGGGGGAAGAGGGGCTTGGGGCTCTCAGCATGGCTGGTGCCCAGAGAGGCTCTGGGGACATTCCAGGTGTCACCAGCCCCCTGCTCCCTCCCAGCCAGACGTGCTGAGCTCCCTTTCTCCCACCAGGCCATGTCTCCAACAGTGGCCTTCATCCTGGCCCTGTTATGCACCCCCACTGGGCCAAAGTTGAATCTGCAAATTGAAAAGGATGATGTTAAACGTATGCTGGAGCGTGAGGAATATCTGCACCAGGAAATGACCCGGCTCCTTCAGGAGATTGAGGAGGACAAGTCCATCATGGAAAGACTGTTCCTTTCTCTATGGCAGCTGCCGTGGCTGCCTTTGCTCACCGAGGCTCTTGTGCTCTCTCTGGCCTTCTGGCTCGTCAGGAGATGGAAGTGTGGCTCTGCCAGCAGGAGGAGGCAGCAGGGATCCAGCAGCAAGGAGAAGGTCAGTGAGCATGAGAAGGTCAAGGGTGCAGATTGGGGTGGTAGCACATTGGCTGTGCCCAGCCCATCACCAATGGGCACATCCAGGATAAGGCTGGAGTGGGCTGTCAGCAACCTGATCTCATTGGGAATGTCCCTGCTCACTGCTGTGGGCTCACACTGGATGGTCCATAAAGGTCACTCCCAAGCCCAACTGTTCTGTGATTCTGCAGCAGGGCCTGCCCAGCACGAAGGTGCTGCAGGAGCTGGTGGACGAGCTCCTCGGTGTCTGCCGAGTGCTCTCCCGGAGGAGCTTCATGCCGGAGCTTCACCCAGCTGCTGGGACGGACACCAGCCCTGCAGCCTGCAGTGTCCAGGAGAACAGCAGCACCTACCGCCCGCTGGTCATCCTGCGGCCACCCCCCGGCCACTCCTTCAGCCTGGAGAGTACGAAGTGGCCGCCAGCCAGGCGCATCCGTGTGGCGCTGGAGTGCCTGTGCTCCGGGGAGCAGCTGCTGGGGCACACGTGCTTCCTGCACGCCTCTGGTGGCCAGCTGCCCACGGATCAGGAGTGGTACCTGATGGACACCCTCTGCACGGGCTCCTACTTGGATGCCAAGAAAGTCACCCGCTGGGTGCAAACGTTGGTGCTGTCGGCCTGGCTGCTCCTGCCGCAGTCGCGCCACTGCCAGCTCACGGCGCTGCCCTGCGGCAAGTCCTGCAGCTTCCGGCTGAGCGGCGCCTCTGGCCTGCACTGCAGCATCGAGATGGCTCTGGCCGTGCAGCGAGGCAGCTCAGGTGCCTGCCTGGGCCTGGAGTAGGCAGCAGCAGCTCTGCCAGAGAGCTGCCACCTCTCTTTCCTAAATACCACCTATGCTGTGCAACAAATGGGATGAAATTTTTGTCCTTCCCTAATTAATTCTTTTTTTTTTGTTGTTGCTCTTTTTGAGGGGAGGGGTTTTGGTTTTTTTGGGTTTTTTTTGTTTTGTTTCAATAAATTGGAGAATTTACGTCAACTCTTGAAAACAGGTGGAATAATTTGTAATTGTTTTAGACTAGATTTTGTCACTTCTTTTTAACTCTTGGTACTGGTTTGGATGTATGTGAAAGACACCATTATTACTATAAAACTTCTAAAATTTTGACACGTGTTAAAATTTTAGGAGTTTAATAGTAATAAAATAGTAATAAAAATTAGGACAATAAGAATTTGGACAATCAGAGTTAGGACAATAAAAGACAATAAAAACCAAAGAAGTACGGATGTCTGGGTGTTGTGCTCTGCCACAGAACACATTTTACTAACAAAGGATTAACCCATAAAAGCAATATTCATATATCTATTGCATATTCATATATCCCATACATGATGCAAACATTCCTTTCAAACTAGGGATTTTTCTGTTTATTGTCAACTTCCCCCCCCATCTTGTAAATCAATCACCTTGGTCTTCACGAATTCTGGCTTTTCCCAATAAGGAGGCAATAATTCTTCTTATGTGATCTGGGCGTCTTGTTGCTGTTATCTCTCTGTGAAGAATTTCTTGATTATTTTATCCATTCCTTGAGGTAGTTACAAAAAGTATCTTACATCGTATAGTTTCTATTTGTAACATTATGTTATCGCCTAGAACTATATTTACCACACTACTTAGTGCTGTACTTAATACAGCACTACAAAAAAATTAATACAACATAACTTTCCAACATAACACATATAGTATTCATTTTAATATTTGCAAAGAGCTAATCATATAATATGCATTTTTCACAATGTAGTATTTATTTTGGAAAATTTTGGAAGTGATATTGGAAAATCCCTTTTGAGACGATAATAACAAAAGCGGTAAAATTACTTGATTTTTTTTCAGGTTGTTTTAGGGTTTTTAAAAATTAACCTGTTTCTTTCTAAAATAAGAAATTCTGTCTAATAATTTTTCTATCTAAAATAAAATTAACCTGTTTTTGTCTAAAATAAATTCTAAGCAAGCATGTAAATTTCTCTTTAGAATGATTCAGATAACATTCCCAGAATTCAGGGGCTGAGGTGTGGTCAAAGATTTGTTAACTTGAGAGGAAATCTGACTTTGATTGAAGCAGATTCTAAATAAAAGTTGCAGAACTCCTAAGCAAATCAAAACCAAGTAAGCATGAAATGTATTTGATCCAGGGTACTGTAAATGGAAATATTCTGTTATTACTGTTGGTAGACATGGGAAAAGTAAAAGGTATTGCAATATTGCACATAACTATACTTAATACAGCCAGACCAGCCTCAGCTACCTAAATTGCTTCACACCAGTTTCCACAACTACAGGCTGGATCTTTCATAATTCTTGGGTGTTTTGTGAAATTGGATTACACAGTTAGACAGCTGATATACCTCAGGCTATTAAACTGCAGAGAGGAACTCATGTGCCAGACCATTCATCCTGTTTACTGTGCCTGTATAGCAAACATCACAGAAAATGTGGACAGAAATTTTTATTTCAGGTTCCCAACACAGCAACATTGTGCCTGGGGCTCCAGAGCATTACTCTGCAGTAATTGCTGCTTCATAGGGGGGGAACTCGAGTTTTTCTCCACTTTTTATATATTTCCAAGTTATGCTTATTACAATACCCTGGGTTGTATAACAAACAGCTCCCATTGAAACATGTTTTTCACTGTTCTCCACAGCTGTTTGTTTTTTGACATGGATGGTTTTCAGGGAATCAGATCTTTATAAACAAACAGCTTTTTTACTAGTGTATGGAACATTAAAAGAAGAGTAAAGTTAGTAAAAAATGTTGGTACTTTTATTTTTCAAAGGCATCAATGTTCTTGGATGTTAGTCTATCAAACTGCACGGTCCAGGACACATTTAAATCTTAAAATATTATGGCTCACTGTCTATGACTAGAGCAAATTATGACTGACACAACTTTTATCCTGTCAACTGTATTTCAAAAGGGGGCGAGGTAGCACTGCCAGCCTTGATGCTTTTGGATGTTTGCAAGCTGTTACTTGCAGTGGTATATACTGTAGAAAAATAAAAAAGAACCCAAATGGTACTGCAGGGAACAGAACAATGTGTTTTCAGGTTTTTTAACTAAACAGTAATTCTCCTGGAATGCACATGGATGGACAATGAAGCCTAAAAGAAATCAAGGGCTGATTTTCTCCACTTGGTGAAAGTCTCTAAATAACCCAGAGATTCTGGTGTTATTCTGAAAGAAAGACTTGGCATTTCTACCAGGTGGAATTTTCTCTCCTTTGAGGTAACCTCACAGTGCAGGTTGAAGGAAGAACTTGGGATTACCTCCTTGAATGTGTCTGGGGTGGAGTTACATTGAGGGTATCTGGGAGTGGCAAGAGCAGAACTTGGCATTTGGTGTGCTGTTACAAAGGCTTTGCAAGAGGAGAGCTAGTGGCAAATCTGGTAAGAAAACACTGTAAGTTACTCAGGAGCTAGAAGACTCTGCAGGGTGGGTGACAGTCACAGGGGTGGCAGTCACCAGGGAGGTGTGGTGAGTGCAACACGGGCATGAAGCCCTCTGGGAAGCTGTCACTGGTCTGTGCTGGAGCAGCACCACTGAAACCCGGGGCTGATGGAGCAGAGGCACCCCAGCAGCAGGTGAGTGGTTCCATCAGGTCCCATTGTCCCCTCAGGGGCTTTGACAGGCTGGAGGCAGAGACAGACAGAAATGTCACCATCATATTTTCTGAAAAATCCCTTTGCCAAGATTTCTTCACCTGGGAAGCTGAGAAGCCTCAGAGAAAAATGAAAACAATAATTATCTGATTCACTTCTGTGTTTTGCTGCTTTGGAATGTGGTTTGGGCATTGTTTACCAACTGGTCATTTTTTTATTGGCTTCATTGAATTGTTTTGACTTAATGACCAATCACGGTCCAGCTATGTCGAGGCTCCGGAAAGAGTCACGAGTTTTTCATTATTATCTTTTAGCCTTCTGTCTGTATCCTTTCTCTATTTTTATATAGTTTAGTACAGTATTCTTTTATATAATATAGATAATAAAATAATAAATTAGCCTTCTAAGAATATGGAGTCAGATTCATCTTCCCTCCCCACAAAGGGGGACCCTGAAAATACCACACGGAAACCAGCGTGGGCAGTGCCATAGCCTTGGGTGTGGGCAGCCAGGCTGGGAAGGCAGATGTGCTGGAGAGGCTCTACACCAGGATGAGGATGAGGGGGTGGCTGTGATATTATGGCAAGGGTGGCCAAGTGCCTGTCAGTTGGGCTGTGGCACCAGGAATACAGCCTAAGGCACGCACTCCCAGAGCACCCTTCCCCTGGAGATGTCCCTGCCCACTCCTGGCACTCCTCTGACAGCTCTGACATCCAAGGTGTTGCTTGGGGTTCCCCAAGGGATTTTTCAGGGGATTTTGGGTGCCTGGAGCCAGCCAGGGCTAAGCCCCGTACCCTGAGGGGACAGTGTCTGGTGGGGACTCAGAGGTGGGCACATGGGGAAGGCAGTGGCTGTTCCCAGGATGAGGAGAAGGATGATGGAATTGGACTTTTTCCCAACACATCGTAGGGACACATCATGGCAGGAGGGACACAGCAGGGCAGAGAGGTCACATCTGCTCTCCACAGCTGGGGAGGTTGCTTGGAAAGGTTGTGGGACCCTCATCCCAGGTAAGTGCCTGCTCCTGTTGGCCTGGCTGTGACACAGCAGCTTTGCCAGGTACCTCCAAATGTCCCTTCTGACGCTGAGAACTTCAGGACTTGGTGATGGTCATTGTCTGGTACAGGACAGGAGTTTTTGTGGGTCATCATGTCACTGCCCTGCAGGGCCCTGCATTGAGAAGAGAGACTGTGTCATCCTTAGGCACAGAAAGAAGGTTCATGGGGCCAAGGAGCAGTGTAGGCCAGCACATGAAGGAAAGCTGTGAGGCAGAGTCACATACTGGAGACAAAGCCATTATGGCTGAAATTCCAGGGAATTCATGAAAAGATACTGGGTTTTACTAAAAAGAAAATTACACCTTGGCCCAGCAGGGAGCCTGAATGGGGCAGCAGAGGAGCACTTGTAGCCTGGCATTGTGTTCTTTGTTCCTGCTTTTTACTTCCAAAAAGAAACAGCTCAATACATTTTGATTAGGTCAATGGGGACACCAGGAAAACACATCACAGCCTTGTTTACAGGGAAAAGCCCTGACATTCTCCCTTCAGGAGAATGAAGGCTTCAATTTCATCATCTATACAATAAACTTGCAACATTTTAAAATTAATTTTTAAGTTATAATTTGAATTATGTAAATGAGAATTGCTACCAATAGTGGCTGATAACAACATTTTGGGATACTTCAATTAGTTCATTCACTTTTTTTCTGTCAAATAATTGGTGGGAAACACTGGCATTTAACTAATTATGATCATTTTTCTCTATTTTTAACTGTGTCTCAATAACTGTGAACAGCATTTCAATGGGCTTTGAGATAACTATTTGAAAAGAAATGATAGTTGTCCTTGTTCCCTGTCATCAGAAATGGCACAGGCACCCCACCTCATGCCAGGGAAAGCCTCAAACTATCTTGTAATCCTAGGAATTGATGAATCCAGTGGAGTGTGGCTTTGGGAAGTTTCAAAGTCCTTTTGCCAGAGTGTAATTAAATGCTCCCCTCCTATGTATTGGGTGTCTTATGATGGATCAGAGGAGGCAGGGATGTGTGCTGCATCAAACCTGGGGTGGTTTCCTGTCAGGTCTGTGCTGAGCTGTGAAGGTGACAGCACTCTGCAGGCTCTGGTGGAAACAGCATCAGCCTGCACAAAAGCCCAAAGTGCATGTGAGCAGAATAATGGCTTTTCTCCACAACACATATGTGCTGCTTCATGACAGCCACTTCTCTGACTTGTTTTAGTGGCACAGGCCTGAGGCAGAGCTGGAAAAGAGGGCAGGAGCAGCCCCTGTTTTGTATCAATTCCTTCCGTGGGGGCTGCTACTGACCAGCAGTCTCTGGTTTGTGTCCTGTTTCTCCTGTGGGACTTGAACCTCTCTGGCATTGGCTGGGAGGGAAATGAAGCAGCACAGGAGCCACCACGGGAATTTCGGAGTGTGTCAGGGATGGAGAGTGTTCAGTTCCTGAACCAAGAAGGGACAGACAGAGCTGGACCTACTGGTGGGCAGCAAGGAGGGACTGTCACTGGCTGCAGTGACCAAGGGCAGTGCTGGTCAGGGTCCAGGGAGAGTGAAGATTTGGGAGCAGCAGAGGATGCACCCCAGACTTTAGGAAAAGAAGGAAACTTCAGAATATGCTGAAGTAAAACTAAAGTAAGGGGACGGGGAGGGATGTACAATACAGGGTGCATTGGTGCAGGGCCTCAGCATAAGAGCAGATGCTTTTCCATGGGGTAAAAATTACAGAACATTGGTAGTGTCACTGTAAAGGCTAAATCTTCAGAGGAAAAGCCAACTAGTAAACAAGAATTACAACCACACCAAATGTTCTGAGATCTGCACTCTTTTGTTTTTGCAGCACACCTCAAATCACGCCTCTAAAATATTGTGAGGAAGGCAGGAATTAAGAGTTCATTTGCTTTATCTCTTCATTGTCTCCTGTGGGCTGAGCTCCCTGAATAACTCACTTCTTCCCTGACACAGGCCCAGCAGGTGACTCCCATGCTGCACTACACACCCATGTCAGGAGGTGCTTGAAGTGGAGACAAAACTGGGCAAAGTCACTTCCCCTGGAAAAAAAGAGATATACAGACAGTCCCACAGGTGTTCAAGGTGCTTGCCTTGAAAGGGACCTGAACTGTGTAAATTACTGAAAGGAAAAATCTCAGACGCAGGCAAAAGTAAAAATCGAAAAAAAAACCTCCCAACATAATGTTTCAGTTCAGATCAATCTGACCAATGAAAATCCTTCTCTTGTTAAAATTAACCATTTTGCTTGGGGAATTTCTTTTTTAATGGCATTATATTTCTTATCAATGTTTTTCGGCTAATAGCTCCCAGTGGTCTTTAGTAGGTACTAATTTCCTAGAAACTATTAATAAGACACTGGTAAGACCCTTAGGTCATGCTGAAAAATCTCATTGGAAATAACAGCATAATAATTTTGGTTTTATATTTATATATACACTGGAAAGAAATAGATACACCTCTAGGGACCATTGTCAAACCAATTACTTGGAAATTTTTCAAAACAATGACTGAAGTTGCTCTTATCTGCACCTTTGTGAGTTGCTAAACTAAATGCTGATGATACACTCTAGTATATTAATATGTTTTTTAAATGTGGCATTAGATGCAAGCTTTCACTGATGGCAGTAAAAGCTTTGGTGTGGAACTGGGGTATTAACTGGTATGTCCATGAATTGGTAGATGTAGAAGTAGAAGGGTTTTTGTTCATTTTTAGTTTTTATAAGACTGCAAAGTGTCGGAGCCCACAGACAGTACCTGCTGTGGAAATGCCATCTTGGCTTTCCTGCTCCAGCCACAGCTCTTTTCTCTGTCCCCAAAATCAAGTATTTCTTTAAATACAGTTCTCATTTTCTGTGTCTCTTCCCAAGCAGCTCCTCAGGGCAGCACTCCCAGGAAGGGTTCAGCCTCATTCCCTCTCTCTGTTCCTGAGCAAAGCTCCCCTGCCATCCACAGGGATGGGGCCAGGGGAGCTGCAGGGTGGGGCAGGACCACAAGCCTGGGGAATCCTGAGCATGAGCCATCCAGGAAGGGGGCACACAACTCCCTGGGATCCCCCTCTCCTGGTCAAACTGATTTCCCCACAACTGAGAAGCCCCTTCACTCTTGGAGGACCTTCCCTGGTTACTGGGACCTGAGGCACCCAAAGGAAAGAAGAAGAACTAAACAACAACATTACTAAAAGCCCACACATGATCTCTGCATCAATGTTTGTGACTGACAGGTGGGTAAGCGTCTCATTTATTGTCTTTATTTTCTAATTAGTAGAACTGTCAGCAGGCAGAACAAACCTGACTGCACAATTTCTATTTTTTTTAAGATTTGGTTGCAAGTTTGCCCCAAACCTAGGGCATTTCTCTGCCTTCAGTGCAGGTGTGTTCACTGTGGGTAGATGGAGGTTCAGCAAAGTGCAGTTTTGTTTACCTGCTTCCACGGCAATGCTTTTTGCTTTAAAAAGCCCCAAGCTACAGTAAAAATTCAGAAAGAATCCTTTATACCTTCTTGCAGATTAAATGCAATCAGTGTGCCATCAACAACTTTCATAAGCTGAGAGGTATTTAGAATTATTTGATAACTAAATTGCTGATGGTACATCTAGGCCGACCATTTATTAAAATCATTGCGCTGCTTTCTCTCCACCAGCAGAAAAACAGAATAAAAGGTGCAGTGGAAGTGTTTTGCAATTATGGTACATAATGCTAACTTTAAATAACTGAAGAAACATGTTTTTCCCATCAATATCCTTACACTGAGTCTGTGCTGGCTGCATCTGCCTGCCTAGTGAAATTAGGTGGATCCAGTTGCTCATTTGCGTACCCTAATGTTCTGATAAACCACTTGGCTTTTGCTGCCAAACAGCTCTTACAGCCAGGCAAGGTGGTTTATTTGGGTATTTCTTAGCTCTTCCTGGGTCTGGAGGCACGTGAGTAATTGGTGTTCAAGCCACTAAACCTCTTAATGACTAAAACATTTTTAAAAGCTTGGTTTGAAACAAAGGAGAGCCAATTAAGCACCATGTTTTGCCACAGATTTAGAAAACTACCCAGATGCCTCTCTTCTACTTGCTACAGAAACATTACCACAGGTCACCATGAGGCAGAAAGCTTCTCTCTGCTGTTCTGGACATCTGGAGGAGGACCAGGAGCACACTGTCTACAGCTAAGGTTTAAGGGCAGAAAATTAAAGGGGTATTAAAGCCCTTTCCTGGGGCAGCCAATAAAGGCTATGGAATTTTCAGTATCCTGAAAAATATTTATTTTGATAGGACTCTCCCTTAGACACACATGGCAGAAGGAGGACCAGCATCCCAGATGATGTAAAAACCTTAAAATTCGAACTTGGACTACAGTCCTGACCCCCTCCACAACCAGTCCTCCCTGCCCTGGTGCCTTTGTTTTCATGCACACAGAGGTACCAGACACTGATTTGAAACCTCTGTGCTTTGATCCTTCTCCAAAAGCAGCCCCAGGCAGAGTTATGTAGATTTTTATTTAACCTGCTTTAACTGCTGTTGAGTGGGATGTAATTTGACTGTCCCTGGAACAGCAGATGCAACTAAGAATCTTAGAAATTTGCAACCTGAGAGATAAAGTGAATAGGCAAAAACAGTTCTAGTGGGTTTTCCTAAATTAACTTTTCTCCCTCTCAAAATATGCACATGAGGATAGTTATGTAAATGAATGCAATTGGATGACAAGCACAGCAATGGCACCCTAATTTAAAAATTAAAATTGTCTGAAATGGAAAGTTAAATTGGATGCAATTATTGCAGCCTAAACAAAGAAACTTACTTAGAGCTACACTGATTCAACCTTACCAGGTCTCCCAGTGATGAGTCTAATGGTCCCTGCTAAGCCTGCTGAGCATTCCCTGGACCTCTGCATAGCCCTGTCCCTCTTCAGGGCTGATTTTTTTTCCAGTTCCTTACTTCTTGTTGTGTGGGAAGCCATGACCTGTAACATCAGTCTATTTACAGAAAAAAAAAAGAAATCATGTCAGGCAGCCTGGTGTCTTCAGTGGCAAACTTTTCATTTGGAATTGCTGACTAGAATTCAATGAAAAGAAAAAGAGGTCTTGGGATAAGGGGGGAATATTCCAGGATTTTAGCCCTTCCTGTTTGATAATCCTCTTTTTAGCCTGGTTCTCTGATGAAATGCAAAATAAACAGTTTGTATTTGTCCTACTCCCACTGCCACTCAGTTTCTGAATTCAACAGACTGAGTTTGAAACAGTGACTTAAAAGGTTCCATATATTGCCTTAAACCCACGAATTTAAGAGAAATGAAAAGAGAGAGACCCTAACCCTTCAGTAAAAGGAAAGATGACAAGAGATGGCTCCCCAGGGGAGTGGTATTCGGACAATGCCCTCAGGCACATGCTGTGGGTTTTGGGGTGTCCTGTGCAGGGCCAGGAGTTGAACTTTGATAATCCTAATGGGTCCCTTCTAACTCAGCCTATTACAGAATCACAGAATTACAGAATTAACCAGGTTGGAACAGACCTTTGAGATCATCAAATCCATCCTATGACCAAACACAGATCACAGCACTGAGTGCCACATCCAGCCATTTCTTAAAGAATAGTATTCTGTCAGTCTGTCATTTGTTTCCTGTGTTCCTAATGTCCTCTTGCAGACAGATCACCCTGAACCCTTCCAACAGCACAGCCTGTTTGGTGCTGTTCTTTGTGCCTGGGCTCCCTGTGTGACTCCCAAACATCTGGGGCACCCCAGGAGCTCCTGGCAAACTGGCTGTGCCTCTTTAACCTAGCACTGGTTAGGTTATAGGTGCCATAAAACAGTGCCATTAATGTTGTTAGTCTAATGTTATTAGACTAGTACCCTAATCTGTTTCTGAAAGTTCTATAAACAGTTTATTGCACTTCATTTTCATTGGCACAACTTTCAGGTTTGCTAAACGCAGCCATTTCCAAGAGGCTCTGGGCAATTCTCTTTGTTTCTGTTCTCTTAGAGTCACTTGTACTTGACTGTTCCGCTCTCTTTAGCCTTTCCCCTTTTCCCCTACCATTATTTTTCTCTTCCTCCCTAAAGAGAACTAAATTAAATTGAGAGAACAAGGAAGATGGTACATTCTTGGATTTTTTTCCTCATCCAGGTTGTTTTATGCAGCTTCACTGCTGGACCATAACATCTTGTGTTAGCAAAGGTATGAATGGATAATTAAAAACAAACATACACAAAACAATTCTAAACCAGACAGCATCCACTGTCTGGTTTAGAAAATAAAATGAATTTTTATTTTCTACTGATTTCTTAAAAAGGGGATAAAGGGGCACAATTTTGGACTGACTGCATGTAAATCAAACCTCCTATTAACAGTCTTGTTTTTAACTTATACACAATCTTCCCTTATTTCTTTAATGGAGTGTAAATTGACACCTGGCAGTGCTGTTTCAGAACAAAAACATAGTTCCTTTTTACCCTTTTGCAAGAAAACATGGACATATTTGTACAGTGTCTCTCCCTGAGTGGACTGAATGTCATCAACTGTTACCTTCTTCCTCAGTTTTCCTAATTTTTTAATAAATGTTCTTTCTGTGAGAAGTCTTGAATGATTACTAATAAATATTGTAATGAGCAGTCAAACACTCAAAATTTTGCTGGATAAGGGTTTCCCCCGTGTATGTTTAGAATCATGGCATCACAGAATCATTTAACTTCGAAAAAATCCTTGAGATATCAAGCCAAAATTTATTCAAGCACTGCCAAGCCCACCAGGAGTCCATGTCTGTAAGTGCCACATCTCCAAGTATTTTAAATCCCCCCAGGGATGGTGACTACACCATTGCCCTGGGCAGCCTTTCCCAGTGTTTGACTCAGTGGATAATCTGAGCTCATATCTCTTCATGGTATTTTCCTACTTCAATGTTATTTTCTACAGATCTTGGGAAATGCTCATATTGAATTAATGCCATTTAAAACTTGCTTCATAAAAGGCAGTCTCACAGGGTATAAATCTGTTCTGAATTGGGGCTTTCCTCTGAATAATCTTCTCTTCTGGTTTATGGAAAAGAAAGACCTCAAATGTTTTTTCCTGGGTTGTTTTTAACCCTTTTCTTTTTTGCACTCAGCCTTCTCAGTTAAGAACTCAAAATGCCTCTGAGAATACAACAAACTGTGTGCTGTGTTGCTGAAAAGAAGAAAACCACCTCAAAAGCCAGAGGCTGGGTGCTGTTCAGTGTGGTCTGTGCTAAAGACCATTAATGTAAAAAAGAATAAGAAGGTGACTGCGAGATTTCAACCTGCTCTGAAGAGGCAATGCAGGCTGCAGGAGATGGTGGACATGTGCAAAGTGGTGAGGAAAGTCTTCCTGGTGGTAGGAACTGTCCTGCCTGGTGTTGATGTCACCCAAGACAAAACAGTTCAAGCTCCCATGAGAATGAATGGAACTCTGACCTTTTCAATTTTTTCCAGTTCCTTTCTCAATATGTATTATTTCAAACTCTCCAATTTTCCCCACCATGTTCTTGATCCTTTTGCACCCTTTTTTCTTCCTCTCCCCCCATTACACTGTGTGCTTGGCTGAGGGCAACATACCCCATCTATTTTATTTATCCATCAGTAATAACAACTCCTGCAGCTCACATGAGATAGGTTTGCACTGTCCTATTTCACTAGCAGTCTGATGTGTGGGAAGGAGAAGGCTCTTTGGGTGCTTTCAGCACACGAACAGAAGGGCTGAAAGCTGTGCAGCAGCAGCAGCAGCAGCAGCAGCTCAGTTGTGTGTCTGCAGTGATGACAGACTTAGGTCTCGAGGTAAAAGCACCAGACTGAGGCCTGTACTCTAAAGGATCACCCCCATTAGCTGGCAAAGGGACCTCTCTGGAATTCTGTTTCCTCAGCAGAAAAAATATTCTGATGGTGGTTTTTTGCTTGATAAAACACTTCCTACAGAGGGAAGGGGCTGTGTAAAAGGTAGGTGACCTTGCTGTGGAACGAGTCCTGGTTTTTTCAGTTTGCATGATTTGTGTTTGCCTGATCCAAAGAGGACCTGTGTACTACTGATTTGTGTCTGGAAATCTATGTTTCTTCCATGGTAGTGACAAGTATGTCAAACGTGGGTATATGTGGACTGTGGAAAGGACAAGTCACTGTGCAGAGGCTGCTGCTAAATGAACTTAAATCATTACTGATTTAAGTAGAGCCCTTGATGGGTGCCAACACCACTCTCTTTCTGATTATACTGTAATGGACCTAAATATGCTGCCCTTTCATTGTGTACATGCTGAATCCCACATTGAGTTAATCACATGACAATCTGTTTTCAGTTTAGGGGGTTTCTGTATGTTCTTCTCCTTTTTTTTCTTAATATTTCAAAGACTTTTTTGCCTTTTTATGGCCCATCATATCTTCCCATTTTTTTGTGATTTCAGTGATTCATAAGGACTATTACTTTCAATGCAGCATACACAGGAAACTTTTACATCTGAGTCATTGACAATCATACAAAAGTCAAAGCCACTGTTTTGAAATAACTGATGCTAGAAAAAAAAATTAGTGGCTTGTTTTTTCACCTGTAGATTTAACTCAGTGTTCTGGAAACAAGAGTCACCATAACTCTCTGCATTCTTGATGGGTTACACAACTCCTTCTAAAGAAAGGAAGCACAGTGCAACAGCACCTGCTCCAGTGTGTCTGTATCTTGCTGCAAACATCCTTGAAAGGGGCAAAGGCTTTATGCATTGTTTCAGAAGCTTTCCCCTTCTTCTTCCCCAGTCTGCCTCTTTGGATTCCTTGTACCAGGCTAAAGCAGCTCTTATTCCACACAGAGATGAGAGCTCTGTGTTCTCCTCTTCTTCGCATGGACACTCAACCTCCATCCTCCTCCCATCCCAGCAGGAAATGCTCCCTGATTCTCTCCACGTTCCTTTGGAGACAGAAAGTGCTTGTCACCTTTTCTGTAAATAAAAAATTAAACACAAAGCAAGGCAAGGCCACATTTAAACTGAATTCAGAACCCAGGCACACAGTTTCACAGTATCCATTACTTAGCTTAAAACTGAGGTGCTGCCCAAATGCATCTCCTGCCATCCCTCTTCCAGCTCCATGCTGCTTTCCTTGAAATGATGCCAAGTGTTATTGTGGGTATGTTCAACTAGTTCAGGTCACAGATCAATCTAGAAATATACTCAAATAAGGAAAAAAAAAATCCCACTGTCCACCTGACCACACCAGCACTTGGTTATATAAGAGGTGCTACAGGTACCAAGGGCTAATGGGCTAAGGGATAGAAGGAGACTGTGACTTCTGCTTTGAGCATTAGCATAGGGAGTGTTGAGCCTTGTTCCCCAAAATGTGTTGCAGGGAAAATAAAGCTCTCCAATGGCATGCCCCAGTTGTGACTTGAGCTCCTTGGCTTCCTCTGAAATGTGCCAGAGAAAAGAGGCAGACACTCCCACCCAGCACCCATGGAAACTGGCACAATGCGTTCACTTGTGGAACATCATGAAAGGATACCCATGGCAGGAACAATAACTTATTTGGGCCTGTACAAAAATGAAATTATGCAGATTTGCATGCTCGGTTACCATTTTCTCTAAACTTCCAGGTCACGTGCTGTTTTCTTTCTCTTTGACTTCTGTATCAATACAGATTTCATCTGACTCAGACTCAGTACAGATGGAGAGCTGTCAGCTGTCCTCTAAACGACAGCCTGCCTGTCCCTAGCAAAAAATACCGCAGCTTATGAGGTGAGATAATTATGTCTATCCCACCCCCACAACTCTTCCAAGAGCCAGCAAGCTTTCAATTAGGGAAAGGCCAAAGAAGGAAGATTTTGAAAATCCTGAAGGTTGCAGTCTCTGGGTGAGCACAAACATCACTGAGAAATTTTATAGATTTAGAAAAAGAACGCCTCAAAAGAGAAATGCTGCTCCTTCTCTGGCCCTTACTCCTTGTGGTTTTTTGAAGTTGCCAGAGTTCACATACTTTCTAACTCCCCTGCAAACCTAATCACAACTCTAAACAGACAGAAGAACACCCAAGGGAGCATTATTGATGATAAAGGGCAAGGCACAGTACACAACTAAATGGTTGGTTCCAGGACACACTGAGTCTGATGATAAAATGAAAAGAAAACAGGGAAATCTTAAGTTCAGCATGAAGAGACTTGGCATATTCTCAGCATCTTCTCTCAACATATTAATTAGTCACTTGTTCCAAGAAGGAGGGAGGGAGGGAGAACAGGAGAGCGATTCAAACTGGAGTACAGTGTTGGCACAAGAACAAATGGGTATCAACTGGCTATTAAATAGCTTAGGATGCAATTTAGAAGATGATTTCTAATTGTCAGAGAAAGGAGGTTATAAAATAGCTCTCCTAATAGAGGTGAGAACAGAAAATTTGTTGTTAGACAAAACTTGATGTAATTTATGACTGGGATTATAGGATTTTATTTCCTGACCCAAGGAGTTCCTGCCAGTTTATTACTCATTTCCACCTCCACAGCTACAACATCTTTGTCAAAAACACTTGGTCACTCATGGGAGTCCCTGCTCAGTTATGTTAATGTGAATGAACAGAAACTGAGGAAAAGGTCTGCCCAGAGACTGCTATCTTTGCAGGTAATGACAAGCCTGGTGCAAAGTCAAGATGCTCTGGAGCCTCTCAGCTGCCCTGTGCAATATTTGAGCACCAGATACCAGCACCCCATGCTGAGACCACGGTGAGAAGGAATGGAAGAACCAAACTGCGTTTGTGCTCAGCACTGAGGACAGGGCCATTGTGGCCACAGAGCAGATGTCACCAGGATGGCTGCCTTCCCAAGAGTGACTTCCCTGAGAAGATGGACAGCCCAGGGAGCACCAGATGCTCGTACAGCCAGTTGTTCAAGTCAAACCAACAGAAAGAAGCAGGAGAGGCTCTCTGTGTGGGATTCCAGTGACTGTTTATTGACAGGTGCACTGAAGGGGTCCAGGGACAGCAAAAGAGCCCCGAACAGGGGAGAGTCCAGGGCTTTTAATCAACCCAGAGTAGGTTGGGTATAACAATCTGAAGGCCAATGGGTGAAAGGATGAAGGGAGGTACAAAGCAGGGATCAGGGGAGAACAACCAATGAGGGAACAGGGGAGGACTGACAGCAATGTGGACCAATGGGGAGGTAGAGAACAGAGAACTTTCCAAAACTAGGGGGGGGGGGGAATTAAGGGTAATGTCACAAGTACTATTAACATATAACTCAGAGAACTGTGAGAAAAAACTCGAAGGAGTCACCCTAACCTAAGCCATGCTATCTTCCCAAGGCATCTCAGCCTCTCCTTCATCCATGTGGAATACTACAGGCCATGACAGCAGCCAGGGAAAACCAGGGTCTGTTTAAAGTGCTTTATCTGTACTGATTATAGATCTTGCTGAGGGCAAGTGATTCCTCTTTACTCTCACATGGCTGAATTCCCTCAGCTCCAGGAAGCTATGAGGGAAGCACAGGGAATATATGTATGTGCACAGTCAATTTTCCTCAGCCTCTTGGGTAACCACAGAGTGCTTGAAATATCACCAAGAAGCAATGAATCCGGGCAAGCTTCTTACAAATTTCTACTTCCTTTCTTTTTTCTCATTATTTCTCTCTTCCACCCCCCTCCTTACTTTTTAATCCTTTTGATTTCCAGCCTTTCATTTCAGCTCATTCTAAATCAAACCCCGGGCTTTCTTTAGGCACTCTATACTTATGCCATGAATCAGATTTCCTTTCCTACTCTTAATAAAACCATGGGAAAGTTTTACTGAGAGGGAGAAAGGGGGAGAGAGAGTGAGAGAGACTTTATTAGCACAGAAGCACAATTTTGCAGCTGGTCTGATGAAGCAGAAGATGCCAACATGACTGAACAAGAGGTAGCATTCGGTGTGCTTTTCTGCAGTGTGACAACCTTGGAAGAATATTTGCATGAGATGCTGCTAAACAAGTTGTTCTAGATGTGCACCTAATTTTCTGAAGCCTCTGGCAGCCTGGGTTGGGTATACTTAGTGGAACAAGAAAGAGAACAAAGGCTTGTGCTCATTCTTATCGCTGCCGTTCATGCCCTGCTCATGTTCCCTGCCTATTTCTGCTGATACTGGACATGAACTCGTTCCTCTGGCATGAGGGATGTATATTTTTCTAGCCCTGCTGCCTTGCAACCCACTGTGTGGGATACAACCCTGCTGTGACCACTGGGAGAACAGAAAATGGGGCAATTCTGCCACCCTTTTTCTACTTTGTTAGTCAAGGCTTTTTGTTCTCTGCTAGGATAAGTACCCAGGAGTATTTGAGCTAAAGGGTGAATAAACTCCTTAGAACAAGCCATGCTCAGTTTTGTTTCCAAAATCATCTGTATGCTGTCTCTCTGTTGACAATAATAAAAACTGACTAGTAAACGTGGGTAGACACACCACTGCATGAAAACAATGTCAAATAATGGCTTTAGGCACCTGGAAACTAAGTCTTGGATGTGAAGCAGAATCATCCAGATAATCATCTAAACCCTCCAGTGGAGCTCAGCCTGAGAGTCCTCAACTGGAGAGAGAGAAACCTCCTGAAACAGCAATGTTAACCTGCTGTGTTGTAACAGGGAATCAATGCACTTCACTTTTGTGTTTGTGCTTCACTTGGTCTGTGCCTCTGGATGAGTAAAAATCCCTTGAAGCTCCTCAGTCTCCTCCAACACCGTGTTAAAAGGCAGTTTTCTTCTTTTTTAATGTAAATCATTACAGATAAGTTAGGATTTGGGAAGTCCAGTGGAATGGCACCAGCATAAAATTATTTCCCACATTTTGAGTCAGCTAGGTCAGGTTGTTAAGAAAATGTTATGTCTTTGTTGGGCTAAGACATTACTGAAAACCAAAGAGATAATATTTTCAATATCTACATTCTTCTTCCTAATTGCTTCCCAGAGAGCAAAATTCAAGCTTCACAAGCTTCACAAGCAATTTATTTTGCAGATAGCTTCTTAAGAAAATAAGAGACATGAAGTCAAGAACATAGCAAAAATGGAGGCAAAACCATAAAGACATGATTATGCAGAGGCTGAAAGGATTAAATCCAATTAGTTTCATGTATGTCACATAAATCTCTTCTAGGTTAAGTTTAATTTGAGTTTTCTGCAGTTCACTCTGTTCAGTGTCCTGCAGGTGTTCCTTCCATGTAGTTTGGCAGATCAAGGTTGCTTCTACACAGTCAGGAAGTTTCAATCAATATTTTACAGCATTTCCTGAACTTTTAGAGGTATTTAAAATTATGTTTTTTACGCCCTGAGAAGGCAACCCGGCAATGCTTGCTCTCCTTTGTCATGAAAGGGTAATCAGCTGTAAAAGTTGTTTCTTCCTGTCAGCCTGATGTGCCTTGTGTCACAAAGAGAACTTGGAAGAGAGACTGAAACTGTACGTTATGTGATTTAAAATACAGTGCCTATGCATTTTAAGACATTCACTATGTTATGTTATGTTGTGTTATATGTTATTTGTTATGTGTCATATGTCATATGTCATATGTTATGTTTGTTATATGTTAAAGTTCAGTTTCCCATACTCACCTAATACTAAACATGATGACTGCTAGGGCACACCAGCTGAGGAAAACTTACTGGATGTGGGACACTTCACTGTCACATGAGCAGCCATGTGAGCTCTCAGTGTTTCTTTCTCTTCCTCTGTGTAGCCTGAAACCTCTCTGATTCAGGGATGCAGATCTTTGGAGATTTTTTTAAGTCAAAGCCCACACACACAGCACAGAAGCACCTTCAGCCCTTGGGACCTGTACCTGGAAGAACACAATTCTGACACTCCTCAGGCACTCAGTTTAATTAAGGATAGTTGTGCTCTGTTCTTTCTTACTCTCTGCTTTCTCTGATAATTCTGGGTAAGAAACATTTTCAAGTGTTTTGCTCAGATGAATAGTCAACCAAAGACTTCACCTCCTACTGATAAAATTTCCAAAATCCTTACTGCCACCTGTTCATTGCATATGTTGCTTAGTTGGTTTTGTTTGGTTGGTTGGTTTTTGTTTTGTTGTTGTTTGTTTGTTTGTTTGTTTGGGTTTTTGTTGTTTTTTTTTTTTTCCTGGAGTCAACATAGTATAACTCTGGTCTTACAGTCCTTTTATAGAAAACTCCAAAAATATTTTCCCAGAAGTGGGAGCACTACAGGGCTTATTAAACAGTAATATTGTGATATTTCCTTCTCTGTGGGGTAAAGCCATTGCAAAATTAGGTTTTATATTTCTTTTATCCAGAAAGTGTACACAATAAGTTGAGTGGAAGGAAAGGATGAAGAAGGAAAGGATTCAGACAAGAATTTCCCCTCTTTTAGGCATACAATAAGAGGTAACCTGTGTCACCTACAAAATGTATAATTCTGAAATATTAAATTTGGCACAGACATTGCAATTCAGTATTTTTCACTATTTAATAACCAGATGAGTTGGGCATTACAAGGAAAGACAGGACCAAGTGCATCACTTCAACAGTGTCCCATTTGCAAATAGTATCTCCTTTTTTTCAAACTTTCTAAGTTAATTGCTTTCCAATTTATGCATTGAAAAATATGAAACCAGGATAATTTACATACTGACATGGGCCATAAAATAGTCACTGAATAACAATGAAGTGATAGCAAAGGGGAGCAGGATTCCATCCCTTGTCAGACGCTTTTACTTTGTATCTTTATCACTTGGCCCTTCTGCCCTAACATGAACATCTACTTGGCTTTTCTGTAAACAACATCCTTGACTCCATCAATCACCAGGGAGTGGGCAGCTTTTACAAGCTAGTGATGGATTTTTGCAGGCTGACAAATGGGTCATGCACTGCTTTTCACTGAAAGTGCATTTTACAAGCTAAGGAATTAGCTGATAAAGTAGTTATCAGTGGCTCTGCATAATGAAAGCCACCAGCTATAGAAAGCTTGAAATTTCATTAAAGTTGTTTTAGAAAAAGCCTATTTCTGCAAAAGCATTCTATTTGGCAGCATTTCTGCATTTATCTTTCCTGGGTTTTTTGTTTCTCTTATATTCTTTTTGCAAATACAGAAGCATTTGTCTGATTTTTTTTCTTTTTTTTTGCTACAGTTACTCACAAAATTGATGTTACTTCGTTACTTAGGACTCTTTCCTTCAAGAGCAAACTGATGTACTTCAGTGATGATGTAGCCCTAAAACTTTGCAGTGTCCATTACATAGTCCTTTGGGATTGTGCTACGAGTGTGAAATAAGCAGTAACATATGAAGAAAAACTGAGTGGACAAAGCAGTTTTGGTTCAATGCACTGACAGTAAAGTTTTCCACTGTGGAAACTGCTGGGTTTTGGTCATATCAGGCCTCTGCCATACATGCTGTGGCATAGTGTGACATGTTTTATGTGGATTTACTCTTGAAAACCTGATTCCCTATTTCCTTTCCTTTTTCCTGGCAAAATGTTAACAATTTTTAGCAAAGCCACACCTCACAAAGGTAGCTTTAACTATGGAGAGTTATGAAAGGCAGCACAGGTTTTGGCACAGATCCTGGTGATGCTCATACAATTGTGATAGTGCAGTGTAATTGTTTTCTTAATACAGCAAATACAGAGAAGTTGATCAGCAGTTGGTGGCGTTTGTTCTTGTGTCAAGTGTTCTGCAAGAGAAGTAAATATTCCAGATGGACCGATTTTTCTTTATTCCTAAAACTGGCTGCTTCTTATCCATAAAAACCACTCTGCCTTTGAGTCCAAAACAGAACAAAACAAAAAAGGCAAAAATAACACAAAAAAAAGAAAAAAAGAAAAGAAAAAAGACCATGTCCTGTGAGACAGCCTGGCTTTGTAATTTCTGCTTGCTGAGAAAAAAAAGTTGAATGACGTACTGTGATCACAATTTTCACAAAACACTGTGAGAAGCCAGTAAAATGTTTAACCAGCATGTGTTCTTGCATAATGAATATCTTCCCTTTGCCTTGGGGCACATTTACAGAAGTGCTTTGGGAAAGACATGTTTTCAAGTTTTTAACCACACACATGGCTTTTGCTTCCTTAGATACTTTAGTAAAAGTATAGTTATAGTACTGGAGGCTACCAGATATTTCGAGGCAGAGAATCCTGTGTTTTATCTGTTAATAAGTTTTTGAAGCCAGACAGTCCAATTAGGCAACCTGTTCTGACCTCTTGGGTAGAAATATAGAGGCAGTGTAAGTACATTTACACCAATGACAAGAGAGAATAATTTCTCTTCTATCAAATATTTACATCTCTTTAATGTTCAAACATTGCATAGTAAAGACTCAGAGTGGATTTTCAACTGAAAATAACAAAATGGGAAATGAAAAAAAGAACTAGTAAATAGGAACAGCATTTTCTTCTCTGTATTTTACAATTTAAATGGAAACTGAATAGGACATGCAGACATGAGATGCAGATGAGATGAGAAAGGGATAATTATAATTGCAGATGTTCAACTCGGCAGGCCCTTTGTGTGCTCCTTTCTCAGTAACTGTGAGAGATGAGCATGTCTTCAGTGTAAAACCCTGACCTTAACCCTTGTCCCTCACATTTCTGTCTAGAGCTGACCAAGAAATGTCCTGTTGGGGGATTCCCCTGCCCCACATTCACTGCCATCCCAAGAGCAGATCTGGAGTGGTGGGGTGGGGGTCCTGTCCATAAACCCAGGATTGCAGATAGTGGGGTGGATTGGTTTTGCAAGGCCTGGTTTTAGGTAGCAGGGGGGCCACAAAGATGGCTCCTGTAGGAAGCTGCTGGAAGCTTCCAGCATGTCCGACAGGGCAATGGCTGATGGCTCTGAAGATGGACATACTGCTGGCCAAAACTGGGCCAATGAGAAAGGCCAGTAATGCCTCTTGATAACATATGTAAGAAGAAAATCAAAGTCACGAGTTTTGCTTCCAGCCAGAGAAGAGAAGGCGGTGAGAACATGTGAGGGAAAACAACATGGAGACACCAAGGTCAGGGGAGAAGGAGGGGGAGGAGGTGCTAAGATTCCTCTGCAGACTGTGATAAGACCAGGGTGAACTATAAGTGCCCCTGCAGCCCCTGGGGATCCAGGAGGGATGCAGAGATCCACCTGCAGCCCATGGGGAAGGTGCCCTCATAGAACGGATGGATGCCTACAGGAGGCTGTGATCCAGGAGGAGAGCCAGTGGAGAGAGGGGCCCTGTTTCCAGGCTGGAGCAGCCTGTCCTTGCAGGACTGCACCCTGATGAAAGAGACCCACGCTGCAGCAGTTTTGGGGGTCTGTTTGCCCATGGGGGGAATTCACATTGCAGCAGTTTTAGAAGAACTCCAGAGTGGACTGGAGAAGTTGACGGAGAACTGTCTCCTATGGGAGGAACCCCACGGCCCTCACAGGATGGGCTCCTCTCCCAGAAGAAAATCTCAGTGATGGACTGACCAAAGCCCTAGCCCCTGTGTCCTGCTCTGTCAGTGGGAAGGAGGAAGGGACTAGAGGGAAAGGGTGTTTAAAGGCTTATTTTCCTTCTCATTATCCTTTTCTGTTTCTGTGAGTAATAAATTCACTTTGCAACTTTAGCTGAGTCTGTTTTGCCCTGAAGTGTTTCTCCCAGCCTTTATCTCACTCATGAAGACTTTGTTAACTTTTTTCCCCCTTTTTTCTCCTTTGCCCAGCTGTAGCAGGGGAGGGTGAGCAAGTGACTCTCATGAGTGCCTGGTGTTGGGCCAGTGTACCTCCCCTTCCCAGGGGGTTTTGGGGGGCACAGGAGAGATCAGTAGGCATGGGGCAGGGATATTTGGGGTGGGGAAACACTCCATAAATCTCCCCAAATTGCCCATTTGCTCTCCCTGAACCAGCCTAATTCAGCCCTAAAATGGTTGGGGGCAGCAAGACACACCCGTGTCCCAGCAGCTGTGTGCCCAGCCAGGACAAGGAGCAGGGCTAGGTATTCTCCCAAATTTCCCCCTTGCCATGACACAGCTGGACATGGGCGGAGAGGGCTGGCTCAGGCTTTATTGACCACCTGCATGCCACAAAGGAGCACAAAATCCACTTGCATCCTCTGCAAGATGCCATCCTGGAGCAGAGCCATCCCCAAAGGAGTGCATGAGCCCAGGGCAAGCCCATCATGTGCAGTTAAGGAATTGTGAATTTAAGAAGTCAGTGGGGAAGCCCCACATGACATGGCACTCGGATCACATGGTGATAAATTTGGATTGTCTGTGCTGAAGACAGCAAATTAAACCTTAACTGACTTCTAGATTTTGAACAATAAATTCTGAATTCCTTCAATCTTTTCCATCAGTGTTTTTATACTTAAGAGTGCTCATGGAGTGACTCCACCACTGCTTCACTAGCCAGCCAGCCTCCTGACACCTCATGTTCCCAGCAGTAGCTGATGTCAGGGTAAATTTTCACAATTTATGGCTGAAAATTTGTAAAATTTTGCCTCTGTTTGAAAACATGATTAGTAATTTTGTAAGATGTTATATTTTTTAATAAAAATCCTGGTTTTCCATCCCTGTATGCCCAGGACTTCTCAGGACAAAGAACTTGTCTGTAGGAGGATGTCAACAATTTCATGTAAGAGAAGGGGAAAGAGAAGGTCCCAAACCTAACCTTAACCAGGCTAGCGAACCCAAGGCTACCAAAGGAGTGTTGTCAGCAGGGTTTGTCAGGATGCTGTGCAAAAGGAAGGAATTTGGGTGTCCCCACGTCACACTCAGCAGTGCATTCAAAACCTTGGTCAGTCCATACTGTTCTGGAGCCTCTTCAGATCTGTTTACTGAAGTTAAAATGCAGATTTCCCTTCACTTGTTGCATTTTTTTACATCATACACTCGACTTGTTAAAGCATGGAGTTGATAGTGGATCCCTGGAAAATGTTAAAAATAGTCTTTGAAAATACTAGGCTTTGTGTTTTCTCAGATCATTGCGCCTGTGTAAGCAGTATGATAAAAGATATAATTGTTAGATGTGATGATTGTTTAGTAATTAAATATAATTATTATATAACCATAAGAAGAATTGTGAGAAACTATGTTGGAAATTTAAAGGGGGCTATGTTTAGCTGAAATCTGTGTATACAATAGAACAATATAAGTTTAATAATTAACATGAAAGTTATGTAATGATAGAGTATAAAACACGTTCACCTCGAATGTATGGTCAGAATCAGATTTGGGTGGAAACTACCCCGATTCCCAGAGTTCTTGAATAAAAAGCACCACATATAATCACTTATGTGATTATGTGTTTTTGAACGCTAACATTTTGGCGACCCAGATGGGACCCTGCAGGTGCTGCTGAAGCGAGTTTCGCGACTCGACCACGCTCCAGCCGGCACCGAGGGATTCTCGGGGAGCTCGATCGGCCGCGACCGCCTCTGCCGCTTGCAACGTCCCTGGGAGAAAGGTAAGGTGCTTTTTACTTTAGTTTGGGTGCCTGCCAATAAGACGCAGCGAAAGCTACGCTTGGTTGGGCTAAAGGAATTCCTGCTGGTACAAGCCTAGGCGCCGTTCCATAAGACAATCACGAAAGCGTTGCGGGTTCAGCAATTTGTGGTGTATTTGGAATGGAGAAACTGAAAGGGATTTTGGGTGGCAACACCCCTATCCTGCAAAGTTCTCCTTTGGGGTGCTTATTAGCACATTGGAAACAGGGTAATTTTGGGGAAGAATTACGTAAAGCTAAGTTGATTAATTATTGTAATACATGGTGGCCAGAATATGCCTTGGAGAATGGTGAAAAATGGCCAAAAAATGGTACTCTGCAATATAACACTATTTCGCGGTTAATGTCATTTTGTAAACAAGAAGGAAAATGGGATGAGGTTCCGTATATTGATTTGTTTTATATTTACGGGGAAAGCCAGAAAGCTTGCCCCAGTTGTGGATAGAAAAGACATAGACAAAAACAGACTGTAATTGCCGTCTTGTGACAAGGTATAGGAGTGGAAGGGCCAGTATTTGTAAAAATGCCTTTCTCTCCTGCAGATTTAGTTATTTGGAAACAAACAGCCGGAACTTATAGAGAAAATCCTGATAAAATGGCATGAGTAGTAAAATGGTTATAAAACCTCAAAATCCTGACTGGGATGACATACAAGTAATATTAGATACTTTGATGGATTCTACTGAGAAAGAGATGGTACTTAAGTCAGCCAAAGAAAGGGTAAGAGAGGACATCAGAAACAGACTCATAACAGGGAATTTAGATGTGAATTTCCCAATTGAGGATCCAAATTGGGACCCTAATTTATTAGGTGATATGAGGAGACTACGGAAATATCAAGAGTGGATCCAAATAGGAGTTCAGAATGCTGTGCCCAAAACTATAAACTGGTCCAAACTATATGAGGTTCAACAGGAAAGGAAGGAATCTCCCACTGCATTTTTGGAGAGGCTTAAAGAGGTAGCAAGGAAATATACAGATCTCCAAATGGACACAGAACAAGCAAAGGTTCAGCTTGCTCTCATATTCTTGGGCCAGTCACAGGACGATATTCATAGAAAATTGTAAAAATTAGAAGGGAAAGAACTAAGGAATTTGGATAAGCTACTTGAGGTAGCCTGGAAGGTATATAACAATCACAAAAGAGAAGCTAGTAAAAGGCAGCAGCAGAATCTTTTGGCAGTAATACAAGGAAAAGGGAGCCCAAATTTCAGGGGACGTAACAGGAATGGTCGAGGTAGGAGGCCAGTTACGCAGGGGTTAAACCTAAATCAATGTGCATATTGCAAGCGGGAGGGGAATTGGAAGAGACAATGTCCAGACTTGAACAACCAGTTTCACCAGGGCAATCAGTTCCAGCAGGTTACCAAGAAGATGGTCCTGGGGGAGTATACCAACTAACTAGACATAGAACCGGTAAAACAAGTTAAGGAACCTGTTATAAATATACAATTAGGACATAAAGATGTGAAATTTCTAATAGATGCAGGAGCTACTTACTCGGTATTGAATGATTTGCAAGGACAAATTGGGGACAAGGAAACAACAATAGTCAGCGCTACAGGGAAAGAGGAAAAACGGCCATTCTTGCAACCCCTAGATTTGTGTTTTGGGAACAAAGTTATAATACACGAATTCTTATATGTACCTGAGTGTCCAATTCCACTTTTAGGGAGAGATTTGCTAGAGAAACTTGATGCGGTAATAACCTTTGAAAATGGAGAGCTTATAATGAAAATACCTGAATCAAAGACGGGACAGATATTAATGATCAAAGAAAAGCCTGTTCCCTCTATCCCTAGGGAGGTAGAAGATGCAGTGATTCCCTCTGTATGGGAGACAGATATACCAGGAAAATCTAAATTGGCACAAGCAGTGCATGTAGAGTTAAAGGAAGGGGCGAGGGCTGTACAAGTCAAACAGCATCCCATAAAACCAGAAGCACGGCAAGGAATAGTAAAGATTATTGAGAAATTCTTGAAATACTGAATTTTAGAGGAATGTGAATCAGAATTTAATACACCAATATTTCCAGTAAAGAAGCCAAATGGTGAATATAGATTAGTGCAGGATTTGAGAGCAATAAATAAAATAACAAAGGACATTTATCCAGTGGTAACAAATCCTTACACATTGCTGACATCCAGAAAGGAGATATATAAATGGTTTTCTGTAGTTGATTTTAAAGATGCCTTTTTCTGCATCCCCCTTGACAAAGAAAGTAGGAAACTGTTTGCCTGTGAGTGGGAAAACCCAGGGAATGGGAGAAAGACCTAGCTCACCTAGACACGATGTAAGAACTCACCGACCCTATTCAGAAACCAACTGGCAAAGGAGCTGGAGATTTAGACCGAAAATGGGCAAGTACCAAGAGACCAATACCTGTTGTTGCAGTATGTTGATGATATACTAATAGCTACAGAAGAAAAGCAACCTGTATAAAGGTAACCATTGAGATTTTAAATTCACTGGGATTGGGAGGTTATAAAGTATCCAGAGAAAAGGCACAAATTGCCCAACAGACTGTGATTTACCTGGGATGTGAAATTTCACAAGGGCAACGAAAACTAGGTACTAACCGTATCCAAGCTATTTGTGCTATTCTGGCCCCAGAATTTACATGAGCTGCGAGTCTTCCTCAGGATGGCAGGATGGTGTCGCCTGTGGATCATGGACTATGGACTGATTGCGAAGCAAATTTGGGGCAAACCACAGAAAGAAGCCTTCCTAAAATTAAAGGAAGCACTGACAACTGCTCCAGCATTAGGGTTACCCAATCTGTCTAAAGATTTTCAGCTGTTTATACATGAAAGGCTGCGCCTTGCACTAGGAGTCCTGACCCAACGTCTGGGAAGCTGGAAAAGGCTGCTGGGCTATTTTTCCGTTTTCCAAACAACTTGACAACATTAGTGCTGGGTGGCTTCCATGTCTGTGGGCAGTCGCAGCCACTGTGATGCTGATACAAGAAGCCAGGAAGCTTACTATGGGAAAGCACACAGATGTCTATGTACTACACATGGTAACCATTGTCTTAGAGCAGAAGGGGGGCCATTGGCTATCCCCAAGCAGGATGATGAAATTCCAGGTAGTCCTGACTGAGCAGGATGATGTCACATTAAAAACAACTAACCTTTTGAATCCAGCTTTGTTCCTAGGTACCACAACTGAAGAAGGCCCATTAGAGCATGCCTGTGTAGAGGTAATAGAGTACACCTATTCAGCAAGAGAAGACCTGAAAGATGTCCCACTAGAACAGCCAGAGTGGGAGCTGTTTACAGATGGGAGCAGCTTCGTGGAAAACGGAACCAGATACGCTGGATATGCGGTAACAACAGTCAGTACAGTAGTGGAGGCAAAGGCATTACCACCAAATACATCTGCCCAGAAGGCAGAACTGGTTGCTTTAACCAGGGCACTAGAATTAAGTGAAGGGAAAAAGGTAAATATCTGGACTGACTCAAAATATGCTTTTGGAGTGGTGCATGTACACGGAGCACTGTGGAAAGAAAGAGGATTACTATCTTCTCAAGGTACGCACATTAAACATCAGGATGCAGTCCTGCAATTGATAAAAGCAGTACGAAAACCTGAACAAGTGGCAATTATACACTGTAAAGCACACCAATCAGGAAACTCCAAAATCTGTGAGGGAAATTGAAAAGCAGACTGGGCAGCCTGACAGGTTGCTCGAAAGGTGCAAACAACAATGGCATTGATACCTTTAAAGCTTAATGTATCCCAATTCAATTTGCCTCCAGAACCAAAATATTCAGTAGAAGATGAGAGACTGGCACGTTTGCTAAATGCACAAAAGAATTCAGAGGGATGGTATGTGACTGCACAAGGACAAATAGTGGTACCCCCCTTGATTATGAGAGAAGTTCTACAAATTAAACATAAAGAATGTCACTGGGGAGCAGAGGCATTAGTAAAATTGCTAAAGCAGAGTTTAATTTCGGTATGGATGTTAACAATGGCAAAATCAGTAATGTCAAAATGTGGTATCTGCTTGAAAAACAACCCAGTGGCTAGGCGACAGGCACAGCTAGGAAGAATTCGGATAGGAATAGAGCCAGGAGACTATTGGCAGGTAGATTTTGTAGAACTGCCAAGAACTCGAGGATACAAATACCTGTTAGTGGGGGTTGACACATTCTCTGGGTGGCCAGAAGCCCTCTCCTGTCTCACAAACCAAGCAAAGGAAACAGTTAAGTGGTTACTACAGGAGATTATTCCCAGGTTCGGGGTACCCCTAGGGGTATCATCAGATAGGGGGCCCCATTTTATAGCTACAGTAGTAAGAGAGGTAAGTAGATTGCTGGGGATAACCTGGGACCTCCACACACCATGGAGACCCCAGTCGAGTGGACAGGTAGAGAGGATGAATCAGACACTAAAAAGGCAAATCAGTAAAATATGCCAAGAAGCCAAACTGCAGTGGCCCCAGGCTTTGCCAATAGCATTGTTGAGGATTCGGATAAAGCCTAGGAGTGGGATGTCAGTCAGTCCTTGTGAGATACTGTATGGGAAACCATATGAATCTCCTGAGCCTAACCCTAATGTACACGTCACAGGAAAGCAGGAAGTGTATAATTATGTTCTGTCTCTTGGGAAAACTTTAGCTTGGCTCGGGAGCATCCTCGTGTGGAATAGACCACTGACTCTTGAGAACCCAGTTCATAACATACATCCAGGAGACGAGGTGTACATCAAGAACTGAATGAAGAACTGCTGAAAGAAAAGTGGAGTGGACCCCATCAGGTACTGCTGACCACCTTTACAGCAGTCAAAGTAGCCGGCGTGGACCCCTGGATTCATTACACCTGAGTGAAGAAAATCCATCCTGAATCACGGACTGTGTAAACTGTGGAACCAACAAGGCTGCAGATAAGATGTGTTTAATTACTTTGAGAATGCTATCAGTAATTGTGCTAACATTATGGTCATTAATGTCTTTGGGATGTGGAATGCAAAATGATCAACTAACTAATAATAACTAATTCTAGAATGAGGAGAGAGGTACAAACAGAAACACAGGTGATAAAGGTTTCTAATGCAGTTCGGGCTGAGAATGTAATGATTGGATTAGTCAAAGACTTTGCCAAAATGCAAAACACCAGTAGAATAACTGCCTGTCTGCCAATATCAAAGGCAGCAGGAGACCCAGTAAATTGGGGAATCATAACATCAGAATTACCTGAAATACAAAAGAACAAAACAATTACATGTAAACAGGTACCCGAATGGAGGCAAGTAATCAAGGAAACTTGGGAGAAAATAGGAACATGGATGAGACCCATGGGCCAGAAAGACTGTATTCTAAGTGATGGCATACTAGGAACCACTATGGGAGAATCAGGAGGCATCACACAATGGCAATGCTATTTGCCACACTATCAAAAGATTATAGAAAATGTTACAGAAACCACTCTGGTATGGAAGTGTGAGGCCAAGGATCAGAAAGATCAGATAGAGCCTTGGGACAGTGCGTGGTCTGTGAGTATTCTTCAAAGATTCCAATATATGGCAAACACCCCTTGGTGTATTAAGTGGGAAGGCTCCAAACACTGCCACCAGTAGCAGAACAAGGGCAGACAAAGTAAGTTGGTGGGCATGTAATAAAACTTATGACTGCACTTCAGATGATGTAGAGATAAAACAGATGCCTCCCCTGGCAATAGCCCTACAAATTGGTTGTGCTTGCAGAGGGATCAAACATAAACAAGGCAGAGTGAATTATAAAGTAGTTGTAGGATGTACCAGAAGTACAGTCTGAAGTCCAGGACAATTTGTATGGGCAAGAAGTGATGGCACCTGGACAACACATCTGCCTGTAGACGGGAAAGTAAAGGAGATTGCTTTAGGCCTTGCAACCTCATGTCCAATTTAGAAAAAGTCCCCATTTAACAGAAAACATGAACTTCTGCAGATAAGAGCAAGACGAGAAGTTCTAGACAATGAAAATCCAGATGATACTTGGCAAGAACCCTCTAGTGGAGTGAAATTTGGGTGGGCCCTAGAGTCATTGCTTGGTCCTATAGCAAACTATCAGAGTAGGGAGATGCTGTACAAACTTACAGGTCAGGTAGATAGACTGGCAAGAGTCACCTGGGAAGGATTTAAAGAATTTAATGTACAATTACAAGCCACCAAAAATGACTTTACAAAATCGATTTGTTACTCCTGAAAGAGCATGGAGTATGTGGATTTTTAAAGGGAGAAGTTGATCATTGCTGTGTTCATATCCCAAATGTAACTGCAGATGTAGAATATGACATCAATCAGTTGAAACAAATAGAGCATGAAGCAAGAGAAGAGCAAAAGGACTTGACTACAAGCTGGTTAGGAAAAATCTTTAAAGGGTTAGGTTGGAATGTGAGTTCATGGATTAAATCTATCACTGAGAGTGTGATAATCTTGCTAATTGTATTCTTAGCAATTTGGTTAGTTTACAGCATCTTAAAGGGAGAGATACAGAAGAAAACGTCCTGGAACCAGAAAATAATAAAGGCACTGACATGAGATCCACGCCCACCATCTACTGGTTCTCCAGTTCGTGATAGCATCCACATCAACCATGGATTTGAAGAACGTCAAGTATAAATTGAGGAATAAAAGACTGTATCAAGTGAAAACATTTGCACCTATAGTGAAGTGAAAATGCTTTCAAAGGGGGGAGAATGATAGTTGAGCCCTGGAAAATGTTAAAAATAGTCTTTGAAAATATTAGGCTTTGTGTTTTCTCAGATCACTGCACCTGCATAAGCAGTATGATAAATGATATAATTGTTAGATGTGATGATTGTTTAGTAACTAAATAAAATTATTATATAACCATAAGAAGAATCGTGAGAAACTATGTTGAAAATTTAAAGGGGGCTATGTTTAGCTGAAATCTGTGTATACAATAGAGCAATATAATTAATTACATTATATTAATATATTAATTAATATATTAATTAACAACATATATTAATTATATTTATTATTAATAATTAACATGAAAGTTATGTAATGATAGAGTATAAAACACGTTCACCTCGAATGTATGGTCGGAACCAGATTTGGGTGGAAAACACCCCAGATTCCCAGAGCTCTTAAATAAAAAGCACCGCATATAATCGCTTATGTGATTATGTGTTTTTGAACGCTAACAGAGTCATAAAATCATAGATTACTCTAAGTTGGAAGGGATCCATGAGGAAAGTCTAATTCCCATCCCTGCACAGAACAACTGAGAGAAGCACACCTTGTGGGCTCAAAACAATCAAGGTCCATAAAAATGTCATTAGTGGATAATGGAAGAATGTTAATTATCCATTTTGCATTTATTATGGGAAAAAATATTAAGTTCAGTTCAACCAATTTTATTTGATGACAGCAATGTATTTTAATGTTTTCTTTCTTTCTTTGATTTCTAAATAATTGTTCCTTTCGCTGATTTTCAGATCAGAGAAAATGAGTTACGTCATTTTGCTGGTAATCCATGGCATGTCTGTCCTTGAGTCTTCATTGCCAGAATTTGTACCAAAATACACCATTATAACTTAGACAAGACATTTGTCTCACTAAAATTTCGATATTTTAAAATTTGAGAATCAAATTTGTACCATTTATTAATAAAATGCAGACTAAGGGGAAAAAAAGGAGGAGATAGTCAAATAGAGGAATTTTTTCCTGTTTTTTAAAAGAAGTATGTTTGCCATGCTATTTCTTTTGACATAAAGTCTCTTATTTTGAAAGAAAACAAAACAAAATAAGCACCGAAAGAAAAGCTAAGAACTACAAGAAGGTCTTAGTTAATTTTCCTAAGCTGTGTAGGGAACAGAGACTTCTATAAAATATGTAAACACTATGTGTCTCTGAGGAGCTGAATTTCCACAAATTAAGTTTTATTTCCTTTCCTTGAAGAAAAGCTGTTGTGCTGTCAGCTGCACAAGGAAAAACTACTGCTAAGCCATCTGTTCAGTTACATTTCTTGGTGTTGAGGGTAATGGACTAGTTGCAGTTCATTGCTTAGCAGATAATTAAGCATCAGGTTATTTAATTATTAATATTGGTTTCTATAATTATTGAAATTAGTTGTAGATTTTAATTCCCATGCAGGGGAAAAGCCTGTTATACAGAATAGGCTTCCTGTAAGGTATGCAGATGGATTTATTGGTGTTGCAAAGCCAATTGTTTGTGGTGGACACGATGTACAGCAAATGTTTAACTACAGAAACTGTGCTGTAGCTCTCAAGGGAACACGTGCAGAAAGTGCAATGGGAGACTCCACCAACAGCTCAGAAATTCTGATCTTTGTGGCTACAGGGGGCAAAGGATAGTTGAAATATCCCCATATTTAATTTTCATTTAGAACAGGTTGCTCTACTGCTATTTATCATCTCCAGCAAAATACTAATCACAACAGCTGTGGCTCCTTCTCAGCACCCTGCATCTTTTCTGGACTGAAACTTTGTTGACTCCAGAAGCTTTTCTGCATTCAGGATCAGCCCCACCAGCTCACTTTTTGAGCTGTATAGCAAAAATAGTGTACATTGATAAGGCACTTACATTTATTATGCTGCACTGGTTAATTTGCAGTAACATGTATTTTTGGCTTATCTCCCTTGTTCAACCAACATGTCAATACCCAGCAATTTTATAAAAATTTTATAAAAAGTGCATAGGCTCCTTCGAAATGCAATTGAATATTTTTATGCTATTGAATGTAATGAATCTGTTTATTTTTTTCCTCTTTCTCATCCTGCTGAGGTAGCACAGGCTTCCTGAGTGCACCCCGGCCTTTCTGTGGCACTACTCTCTTTTCTGTTGCTCCTCTTTTGCCACTTTTCTCCTGTACACCTGGAGGGCAAATGAACTCGAAATAACACTCAAAAACTCTGTTAAAACCAGCAAAACAGAGAGGCTGAAAACACTTGTGGCATTCTCAGATTCTCTGATTGTGAAAGGACTTAAAGAATTTGTCAAACAAAAGAAGAGACACACAGTGCATGCTCCTGTCCCCATTTTCCAAAAGGTGATGACCAAGATGGTGTCTTGGTTTAAGAGAGGTTAAGGAGAACACTTGGGAATGAGCAAAGGCATGGGAACAAGGAAAAGGAAACTTTAAATAAAGACACACATGCTTTCTCCGTATGCCCTGCTCACTGCTGGGGTCACCCTCACTGCCAGCAGCTGTGGGGTCCTGTTCCACAGATGCCTTGTTCTGCAGCTACCGAGGTCAGTTTTCCCAATTTAAAAAAAAATTAATCAACGTCTTCTTGCAAACAAATATTTTCCTCTCGACCAAGCAGACAGATACAGATACTAATGTCATCCATTCTGAGGAAGTCACTCACACACTCTTTTCCTAGGACAGGAGGGAGCCAGGGGTCAGCTGCTCTTGTCTGAAGCACAGGAGGAGGCACACAGGCTGTTGCTGCAGTCCTTTTGCAAAAGAAATTCAACAACTTTCTTAAATTAGTATGATTTGAAGTACCCATCTGCTTTCAAAGCCTGACTGTCAGACTTCCCTTTCCCTAGGAGTGGCTCATTCTGTGCAAATGAAACTGGCAAATGAAAGCAATTATTCAGTTAATCTAACTGAAAATGTTGTAAAATTTATTGAGTAAATTATATGAGAAGTTGACCACACATTTTAGCTTGGGTGTCATCCTTTAATGTCGAGTGAAGACACAATATTGAAGTATTAGATTTTTCTTAATACCATCAAAGATGTGTCATTCAGTGTTGACTGGGAAGCCAGAACATTCAGAGAAGGTTTTCACTGAAGGCTTCACAAGTGGCTTTGCTGTAATTAATCTTAGCATGCCATTCCCTTAACAAGTCTAGGGAGTCTGCAGAACGTTTTCTCCTTGCAAAGGCAGAGCATTCACAATCTGCCCAGTGATCTCCGGAGCGAGGGATCAGGCAGAGCCACCAGGAAGGTGCAGAGCCACCAGGAGGTTCGTGAATGAAACTGCTGCTGAGGCAGAGGTGTCCAGCAGGTCCCCAGAGCCATCTGGAGGTGGGGTGGCACTGGCACAGCGTGGTGTCACCACTGCAGAGAGAGGCTGTGGAAATCTGCTTTGCCCCAAAGTGTCTAATCTCCTTTTTATTTGCCCTGGAGAGGAAAGTCCCCTGGAAGAGTGGCTCATTCTGCAGGCCTCCACACCACTGCTGTGGCCATGACTATTAATCCCCTTGGAGTCCAGTGTGAAAAGACTGTAATATCAGTCTAACAAAATAACAAAGACAAGGAAAGACAAGGAAAAGAAAGGAGAGGGAAAGGGAGAGGGAAAGGGAAAGGGAAAGGGAAAGATGAAAAGGTAACATTTTTTCACTGCCCATCTTAAATCTCACAAATGCAAAAAAAAAGCACTTAAAGATGCTTTCTCCCTCCAGCAGGAAAAGCAGTGGAAGAAGATGCAGTATTTGTTACAGGGTTTTGCAGTACTGAAAACCTTGGTTTCTGTTCCAAAATCCCATTAACTCTTTCTGCACTAACTCTGTGCCATCAGTCATATGAATAAGGCTGCACAGGCCCCAGCATGAGCCTTGGGAGTGACAAGGTCCGAAGGTGGTTGGAAATGATCCAGCTAAAGGTATCTCTGCAAATCGGGGAGCAGTTCTGCACCACAGGCACCACTGACAAAGCTGAGCATTCGCCAGGCAGGTGCACAGGCTGCAGAGAGAGCAGTGCTCTCCTGAAATCCATCAGTTCACTCTACCCAGTGAGCCTTCCTGATCTGCTCTTCTTCCCAGCAGAGCCTTCCTGCACCCAAACACCAATTTTCAGTGACAGTCAGAGTTCTGTGGCCACTCAGAGCACTCTCAGAGCAGATTCACAGAGGCAAAATAAAGCAACATGATTGATGTTCCTTGCAGAGGTGCACTCACAAGGAGGCACTGCTCCATTAAAGACTTTTCTTAGCCAACCAGCCCTGAGGAGCTGCCCAATGGCCTTCCTGGGAGAATGTTTTTTTTCATTACTGGAAAACGAGAAAAATATCTAAGAGGGAAAAAGTAATTTTTTCCACAAGATAAAATGCAGCATAAAGGATAAAGCCACGATCTGGAAGGGTAAAAGAAGGCTCAAACAGCATATGCAGCTCAGCCAGGTATGTCTGGCAAATGGTCTCACAGCTGCCTCCAGCTCTGAAGTGAGCTGTCAGGTCCTGAGCTCAGTCCTTGGCACAGGCAGGCCACAGGTCTGGGATTGAGCACTGAGCTGCAAAAATGCTCTGCTGCTGCTGCAGTGCTGCCAGTGCCAGCCTGTGTGTGAGGCAGAGCCCAAAACAGGCTCATGGAGGGAACAAAGCCCAAAATGTACCAAAATGTGCCAAAATGCACCAAAATATGGCACCTCGTCACAAGCTGCAAAGCAGGAAGGGCAGCAGAAGTGGAAACACTGGAAAAATGTGACAGGTGCAGTGAAGGAAACAGCAAATGGAGTAAACAAAGGATGTGGTAAGAAGGACTAAGGAAAGATTTGTGTCAAATCTTGAAAAAAAAAAAAAACTGGGGGGAAAGCAACAAAAAAACCACATCTTGCTTATGATAGAAGGGTACAGCCAGAGCTGAGGGCTGAAGATGTGGAAGCTGCTGGGGCTTTGTGATCCCCAGTGCAATCCATCCCATGTCTGTCTCTGAAGGCCCCACAGTGCAAAGGGAACATTTCCTCTGTCCCTTGTGGGAGCGCTTGACCAATGTCCTGGCATAGGAAGAAATCCATGGGTCTCAGGTACTCAGCTGACAACTCTGCTTCTGAAATCCCCTTTCAGTGGGAAACTTCAGCAAGGAAGGCAAAAGATGTAGAAGTTTTCTGTGCCTACCCAGGCATGAGGTTAATGAGAATTGAGAAGGGGTGGTGACACTGCAATGAGTTGGCGACACAGTTGCAATGAGCCTTTGGAGAAACGGTTCTGTTTCCTTCTGTTCCAACCACAGAGAGGACAAAGGGAGTCACTCAGAGCTCACCAGCTGAATTCAAAGGCCAAAGTTTGGTCAGGCTGAAGAAAAAGACACCGGTACTGCCTATTTGATTCACCAACCAGTTATCTGTGGCTAATACATTCCCTGATACAAAGAACAAGTGATCCCCCTGGAATCTGTCACAGAGCTCAATTCCATCTGTTTTTTCTCCTGTTTATGCAGGAAATGTCAGCTTGCACAGCAGTCTGCTTACAGCAAAACAAAACACGTGAAAGAAATCCTCACCTACAGCAGACCCACCTGAGAGGGACTTGTCCAGGCCAAAGCACTTGTATGTCATGCACCTCTATTCAACAAGTGTGATTATGCCTAAATGGAAAATTAGCTGCACGTTAACATCCAGACACTACTTATGCCAATTTACATTATCTCCATGCTGGCCTTGGTTCAGCTCATTTTCCAAGAGCTGGCTGTAAACACTCACTTCCAAAAAAACACTTTGTTTGACTGCAGTTCCCTCTCTTTTTATTGCCACGTTTTCCTGTCTTCTGTTGATTTTTCATTTCAGGCTCACCAGTATCACCTCCTGCCTGTGTCATCTCCCATCAGCAGTGCTGGACTGCTGCTGTGGCTGATCTGCTTTCTGGCAGGTCCATCCTCACCCACACACATGTCTCTGCTGCCTGCTGGCCTCAGCCTGTGCTTGGCTGTCTCAGGGCTGTCCCCAGCCTGTGCTCCAGTGAATGCTTTTCACTGCAGCTCTTCCTGTCTTCAGTGCTGCTTCCATGGAATTCACACTCCAGTTCTCTGACAAAGCCCCACCATAACCCCTGCACATCTGTCAGTGTCCTTACATACCTCTTCTTTACTCTGACTGAGTTTGCTTCTTTACACTGGTCTTCATCCTCCACTTGTATACACACACTCCTTTAAGTCACTACTCCTTTCCCCCCACAGCTGTCTCCATTTTTCCACTCCAGCAGCAACTTCTCCCTTTCTTTGCTAAATTGACCTTGATGTCAGTTATGTGTTTGTTAAATTCTTATTGTCTAAAAGAAACATTCTAGTTGCTAAGCAATGGTTTTCTCTTTATTAAAATCTTAAAACCATTCAGATTTTCAAATTTAGTCAGGGATCATTTGTGAGCAAGACAAAATAAGTGCTTTTCCTTCTGCTAACAAACAGCAACAGGGTGCCCAGCTTTATTGATGTTTTGTTCCTTACTAAACAGAATTTAATGCAGGTGCTGTCTGGTTTAGCACCACTGTAATGCTACAAACAAGAGCAAGTTTATCTGATAGAGGAATGGCAATGTCACCTGGTCTTGGCCTCTCCGGATGTGCTCCCTGGAGTTGTTCTTACTGTAGTATCTGTCGATGTGCAAATGCAATGCCAAGCTCTGCTGGAACTGAACCTCAAACTTACTTTGGTCCAAAAAAGGAATAATTACATAACTTGGCCTTCCTAGTTGGAAATCAGGACCAAGCCATGTAGGTTTCTCCTCTGAGATGTGATTCTCTTTATGTCAGACCCATGAAAACCCCAGACCAACAGAGCCTCAACATTACAATGAAATGAGACTAGGAAAAGGAACCATGACAGGATCTCTGTATAAATACCTCTAAACCTTCCCTTTGCTCAGAAATAACCAAGTCCTACCGTCCCCTTCCCCTGTGCTTGTTTCTATAACTGCTCCTGAGACACTGCTCAAGGGTTTGAAGAAATCTTGTCATATATTGACTCTTGTCACATGCCAAGCGTCTGGATCAGAGAATGCAAAGGGAACAGAAATTTGTGTCTCTCCAGGCAGAAAATGTCCCAGTGGCAGAGAAGAGGGAAACTCTGAAGGGAGAATGCTCAAGGGTCAGAATTCAGGAGTTGTAGCTGAAGGCCCTAAGGCTGCAGTAATTTGCCCATCCTGGAAGTTACACAGTGGCTGACTCCACCAGAAACCAGATGTCACTTTATTCTGTCCTCTGAGGGCTAAATTCAACAGGGATGCAGAACAGCTGGGAAAAGTGTCAGCAGACTCAATTGTCTGTGAGGAATCCCATCTTAAAGGGCCTTTGATGTGAGCACTTTGTGTGCTTTGAGGTGTCTCTGCATTTCTCTCCCACCACTCAGGAATGCAGAGATTTTTGTCTCATAGTACTTCCCAAGGGTTTTATTTATCTTGTTTTAATTTTGTTTCTCATAAGGGCAGTGAACTTGAGCAAATACTTTCTTATTCATGAGAGAGTCATTTGTGTCCTTTTGCAGCTCCTTCCTCTGTCACTTGATGTCATGTGTGTAAACCACCTCTGTCTCTCACATCTCTGCTCCATAAAATATCCTCAGAAGCAGCAGGAACTGTGACCAGAAGAAAGCATTTCTATGGAAAGTATATTGCAATTTCCTGCACTGGACAAAGAGGGGCTGCAGGTGGATGTCAGCTCCATCATGGACCTCCTGGGCAGCTGGGGACTGCCTTTCTCCTCATGCTCTTCCTCACAGTCTGTGCCTCACAGGGAATCAGCTCAGGCCTCTGGAACAGAGACTTGGCTCTTCTTTGACTTTGGTGCTTGTTCCTCTCACATATTCTCTCTCCCAGTTGCTGCTCAGTGATTTTTGTCCTTTCCTAAACCTGTGATCCACCAAAAAAAAAAAAATTTGCCATGTAAACCAAATTCATTATCTTATTGAAAAGATTTTGAAAACAAGCTCAGAATGAAATTATAATTTGGCTACAGTACAAGTTCAGATGCTCTATTTTCATAATCCTCTTACTTGGTGTAATTATGGAGTATGAAAAAAAAGGGAATGCCCAAGATGCAATATTTTTTCTGGACTTTTACAACCCTGGTGGACGTTGAAGACACTTGTAGCTTCAGAGACTTGTGTATGAGGTTTCAGACTCTGCAGGACAGTCAGTAAGAGAACAATAATGAACCATTTCTTCTGAAACTCGGCCCTTCTAAAATCATATCCATAAAAGTATCTTGTTCATTTTCATTTCTGGTGTCCCTCTTTCTCTTCCCAGCCTTTGTCACCTGTCAGTAAAAAGAAGAACTGTGCAATGTGAATAACTTAAAAACTCTTGGGGGGAGCTCAAGTTTCAGTCACTCTGCCAATCCATAGATACACCTACCATCTCTTAGGGAGCAGCAGAATAAAGGTTAATTAGCTGCACACTGGCACAATTAGCACGTAATATTGGATTTTTAGCACAAAGACAGTAATTTTCTATTAAGTGCATCACAGTGCTCATTTATGAACAACTCAGTTTAGAATGTAAGCTATCTGGCATGTAAGCGAAATATGAGTTAGGATACCAATTCCAGATAACTCATCCCAAGAGCAACAGATTCAATAGGATCTGATCCATCGAGAGAAGACATTCAGAGTGGGAAATACAAATCACTGGGTTTTGGCCAGTGTATTGCATTCCAAAGAAATCAGAGCAACAACAAACACTTTTATCCCTCTCTGACAATTTTATTGATCTTCTTTGTCAGGATACAACTTTCCAGATACACTGCCTGTTTAGCAACACAGAATCACAGAATGGTTTGAGTTGGAAAGGACCTCAAAGACCAGTCCCAACCCTTGCCATGGGCAGGGACACATCCCACTATCCCAGGGTGCTCCAAGCCAAATCCAACCTGGCCTCGGACACTTCCAGGGATCCAGGGACAGCCACAGCTTCTCTGGACAACCTGTGCCAGAGCCTCCCCACTCTCATCATAAAAATTTTCTTCCCTAGGTCCAATCTAAATCTATCTGCTCTTGGTTTAGAACTTTTGGCCTTTGTTTTATCATTAGAGACCCCAGTAAAAGGGGAAGTAACCTCAGTCTATTGGGTTGGGGTTTTATTCTTCCTTTGCTGCTTTCTTTGCCTTTACTTGAAAGACTTTCCAGATGAGTTTTCACATAGTATTTCTAGTGGAATCTCATTGCAGCTCTACTCTCACCATTTCAGAGGGGTCAGCAGCCCTGTATCATAGCTTTTCTAGTCCATGAACTTCATTAATAATGACTACTTTCATTACTTTTCACACATTTTTATTTTGGTTCATAAAGACTGTCTTCCCTGTCATATTTTTTTGCTCCCCTAACCCCAATCAATTAACATCAAATTCACTTTGTAAAGTGATCACATATTTGAAACCTGTGTTCACATCCACTACACTGAAGGTCCATCATTCTTCCTGCTTTCCCTTGAATTGTTGTGATGTTGATTTCAGAGACAAAAAAAGGTTGCATGCAAATTTAAAAAATGGCAAGCAAAACCTATTCATAGCTAACGAATATTGTAATAATTATTAAAGATATTCAGAAGCTGAGAGCAAGAACCCAAATCTGATTCTCAGTGCAGTATCTGTCACCAACTACTAACTATAACCCCCAAGATTCACTGGAGTGAGTAAATGGGAGCTAAATATTGATGGACCAGAAGATAACTCTGTTACTGCAAATTGCTAAAAAGCTGCTGTCACTTAATTAAAATAAAAAAAAAAAAGAGAAAAAAAAACCCAAACAAAAAACACCAAACCCCAACCCCCAAACTTAGTTTTAAGAAAAATCTTGCTTATTCTGAAGCATTTTAGTTTTTTCTCAATGCCTTCTACCCAGCCAGTGTCCACCACATGCCCACTGTGCAATATCTAATTAACTGCAGCAATCAAAGAGGGGACAAGTTTGTCATAAAACCCAGCCTTCTGAAAGAATGATTTCTGTTAAAGACTCCAGTAGCTCTTTCTGATTAAGTCTCTCTCCTCCATTAATTCCCAGTTCTCATAAATACTACACAAATTCATCCTTAATGCAGGGCCTTGTGCTGAGTGTCAGTTCTTGTCATGGTGAATGTGTTTCTTTATCTTGTACTTGATTGAGTCAATTCTGAATTCTGCCTATTCATTTGTTCTACTTTTTCTCCATTTTCAGATTTCTCAGTCATAACTACAGTGTCAAAACACAATGCTCCTGACGACTGACTCCTTTTTGCCAAATTTCACATGTGTTTTCAAAGATCAGTTGTGCAACTTTCACTTCACCTTTACTGCCTCACATTCAAATGACAGATGAACTTTTATCAGCCTTGCAAAATGTAAATTCAGCTCTTCAAGAAGCAATCAATTACAAACCAATCTGTATTTCCAACCTTGTTTTTGTAGCCTCTTCATCACATATTCACTTTTCAGGTTTGGAGAACAGTCAATGTGTTTTGAGAGTACAGCTTCAGAACCCAGCTTCTCCCTGTTTTAATGTAAAATAAGTACAGATAATAAATACAGCAAACACTTGAAGTGATTTTCTAAGGTGATCTGCAAAGAGACTGATGGCAATGGTATTTGAAATTTCTTCCAATGACCTCTCTGCTTCTGTGGTTTCAGCTCAGGCACACCTGGTGCTGTTTAGCCTGTTCAGGGCATTAATGCTTTTGTATTTTACCTTTCTACCATCAAATGCTCAGGAGTCTCCACTGGGCACCCACTGATGCACATCCCTTTGACCTATTTTTTATGTCTAACCCAGCTGCCTTTTTCCAGCTCTGCCTTGTTCCTTCTTTACTTCCTGAGAGACTCCTGAATAAAATCTTTAACAAAGTGATTACAGCCCTTTGTTCAATCTAAAGCTTAGCAGGCCTTGAGGGCTGAGAGCCCGGGCTGGAGAGTCATGAGCCATCATAAACTGAAATGAGGAGTCATCAGCATGTCAGCAGGAAATGCCTTCAGTATCCAAAGCAGCTGCCAAAGGGCTGAGCTTTTGCTGAGCTCCTTAGGATCCATTGTGGAAACAGCCTGAAAGATTGTTGAGCACATTCAGGATTCCTAGAAAAAGCAGTTAAAAACTGTAGAGACTGGGAGCAACAGAGTCCTTTTGAGAGGGGACACCAGGGAAAACACCGGGAAAAAATGACCATGAGCAAGAGATGTGCAGCTGGAGATCAGGGGAGGCAGTACCACAGCCTGGCGCCATTCACAGGGGCCTCTGACAAACCCTTCTAACACTCATTTCCATATTTTATGAATGGTGCTTTGGAAGTATTCCTTCGACTTCCTTTTCTCCTGTTTTCTTTTGAAGTAGAGAATTAGAAATAAGGTAACAAGTATAAAACTTACCTTTTCTGATAAACCAAACACCACAACAGAGTGACTCTCTTGCTCTGCTTCAATCTTCTCCCTTTTTTAGCCTGCAGGAATTATTGGCAGGAAAATCAGTGCTAGACACCTATTTTTAAGCAAATGCCTGCTTGGCTTTATATCTGAAAAACAGTATAAAAGGGAAAGATTAGTATAAAATGTGTTCTCAAAAGCACATATAATTGTGCAGATAAATAAATAGATAAACAAAAAAGCTGTTGTTCCCTCCCTATGTTTCAAAAATGCTATATACAAATTTAATACAATTCTATATTAGCCCCTGTCCAGTAGAAATGAAATAGAAATACTCATATTAGCTGCATATATAATGAAGACAGAGATCCAGTGTCTAGTTCTAAAAGAATGAAGTATGAAAATCATACAGTAACATCTCAGTTACACTTTATCCTGAAGCAAAATAAGCATTTGGAGAAATGAGCAGCACTTCAGGAAAAAGGCAGAAATTCAGGAAAGCAGTAAATCAGTGATTAGACTTGAAGACACAAATATATGAGCTAATATGCAGAGGCACTACAGGAAAATTTTACAGATGGTAGAGGTCTGCATTATTGAAAGACTTAAATCCACTTGGTTTTCCCAACTCATAGGTGTTTGTCCATACCCTCCCCAAAGTTTGCCAAAATGAAAGCAACCAGAGTTCAACTGAACTCAGTGTGGAAAGAACCTGTCACTAAGGCCCAAACCAACATGCAACTCGAAATAATTTCTAACTTAATTTTGTTTATTCAGTCAGCTACTTGTCTAACAGATTTTCTTTAACTGATGTAAGATTCCATTATCGAATTATTTTTGTCCTCCTCAGACTGTATTGCTGGGTCATCAGTAATGTTTTTATTCTACTAGGAAAGGTGTAATTTAAGAAACAAAAGGAAAATACTTACAATTTAAATTAAAAAGTGACATTTTGTGTGCAAGTCTCAAATTGAACAGGACCAAATGCAGTTGATAGTCCACAGGACCAGAATGTCCACAAATGAGAACTAATTCCCAGAGTTCTTCTGCCACCACTGCCCTTGTACACAAACAAACATAAACACGGAAAGACACAGCCACAGCACATCACAAAAGGAATATTCCTCACCACTTCACCTCTGTCCTTCATGAGAGCATCCTGAGGCACCACAGCTTCAATCTGGTGGAGAGAGCTAATGCCAAAGGCAGCTAAGAGGGCTTACTGAAGTCATGGCAAATGAATTCCCTGCTTGGGGCTCTGGAATTGATTCTGACTTCCTGGACAGCAGAGAAAGATTCATCACTTGAGAGAGCAGCACTGTAGCAGTAAAGCAAATAGGATGTGACAGGGGAGGTGTATTGAGGAAATGAATTAGCAATTTCAGAATATAAAATGGATTGTTGGAATCAAAAAGGACTCAGATGCACTCTGGATTTCATGGCTCTGTAGGAATGTGCAAGGAATGGAAACAAACTCCTTGCTCAAAGTGAAATGTTTTCTCAAATGTTTTCTTCTTATGTATACACCCCACATGCACAGGGATATTGTCCAAGCTGAAAATAACTGCAAATGATTCTGTGGATTAGGTGTTGATAGTCCAGAGACAGGGAAACCTTTTTCTGGAATCAGAGAATTAGAAAATCAGAGAATCATTAAGTCTGGAAAAGACCTCCAATATCATTGAGTCCAACCTTTGACTGATCTCCAAGTTGTCAACTAAACCACAGCATTAATTGTCACATCCTGTCGTTTCTTGAACACTTCCAGGGATGGTGATTCCACCACTACCCCTGGCCAGCCCATTCCAATGCTTGGCAACTCTTTTGAGGAAGAAATTCTTCCTGACATCCAACCTGAACGTCTGCGGACACAGTTTGAGGCTGTGTACTCTTGCCCTGTCACTACCTGGGAGAAGAGGCCGAGCCCCACCTGGCTACAACCTCCTTTCAGAGCTGATCTTGCCACTGTCATGGTCACTGACATTGCAATAACCACAACAGAAGAAGAAATTATTTCATCTGCCCTTTGAAGACTGTAAAGGATGGCAAAATCTCTGGTCATGCTGACAAAATATTGGCCATTCCCCTTCAAGCCTTTTCATATCTATTCCTTAACAAAAATGCGCTTGCTGCTGTTGGCAGTCAGCATGCTGGAAGGGGTTAATACAAATAGATTGAGACACCAGAAGGCTCTTGCCCCACCAGGCCAGCAGGAAATATGCCATCTGTCCTCTGGGCTCTCATATACTCAATGAATATTATTTTGTCAGAAGTTGCTGGAAGACCTAATTTAAACCACCACTTGGGGTTTTTTTAACAACATAAGGAAGGGACAGCAAATCAAAAATGTTGGGGAGGACATGTCTGTAAGTCCCATCAAACAAAAAGGTCTGACCCTGCTCTGTCAAGGATTGCCAGAGTAGTTTTTCTTATTCTCTGGAAGAAGACTGTAACCCAGCATCATGCACTGCAGAAAGTCTGGAGGATGCTCCCTGGAAAAAACTGCTGACACCCAATTCATCTGAAATAAAAAGTTAAAAGGGGCATTTTTCCCTAGGACCAGTTTTACTGGCCTGTACTGTCCTTCTGTCTAACACATATAAGTGGTACAGACTACTACAGAAAAAAAATCCAGATACATAAAAGTGTTTCAGTTCCTTTCTCTGTGGCTGTCCTCATTGTGATCAGTGAAATGTTGCTTTTTTTAATTGCTGCTAATTAGTGAATGGTTCCTAATTTTCTGCATCACCCACAATTTGACACCTCACACAGGCTCTCCTGGTGTGCCCTTTCTCTTACATGAATGTCCAAGCAGCAGATACTGGTCCAGGGCTTCCAGCTGAGGGTGTTCCTCCTGGTACAAACAAAAGGAAGCCACTTAAATCAAATGCCCATCTGCCAACACATTCAGTAGTGAGAGAGCTGCAGAAGCTGCATTCCACAGGGGAAAAATCAATGGACTGTGCATTCAAAGCATGGAATCACAGAACTTTTGCACAGAATTGTTTTCTGTCACACAGAAATGTTTGCTATCAGGTGCTAAAATAATGTGCAGAATTGTTGCTGTTTTCATGAAACAAACTGGACTTGTGCATGCAGGTTTTGAGCGAGACACTCAGGCAAGAACTACCAATCCCACTGAACTACTAGTTTTTGATGCACATGATATTTCTCATCACAGGATATGATAATACAGAATAACAGAATCATTTTCATTGAAAAAGACCCTTAAGGCCAAGGCTCACCAACAGCCCTTGGAACTGCAGGACTTCCTGTGAAGCATCCCCTCTGAGCTCTTCGTTCTGGCCTCTGTGAGGACTGGATGGCTGGGATGCAGATGCCAGCAGGGAGGACAAGATCTGTCAGCTGAAAGGGGAAGCATGGGCAGCAGCTTCTAGCTCTGCAGCAGGCACTGCTGGAAGTCTGGCACTCACCTGGAAGAGGATGCTCTCCTGAAGGGCTGTGTTTTAACACAGCTCCCTCCTGCTGGCTGGCAGTGCGATTTTGGGGTAATGCACGGGAAGCCTTCCCTTGCATGGGCGTGGGGGAAATCGGGAGCTGGGAGGCAATGCCCTGCGTCCTTCCCCCAGGAATGCAGGAGCCCTGACGGCTGGCTGAGAGCTCCTGCAAAGCAGCCGCTGGCTGCCCCCTGCCTGATGCCAGCTCTGGGGTGGCTGTGGGCAACATGGGCCTGCCTTCCTGTTCCCTCAGGGCGGCCAACAAGCTGCCAGCAGTGAACCTGCTCCTCCCAAGGCAGCTGCTCTCACTGCTGAGACACATCAGCCAGCACGGGGCCACCAGCAGTATGACCTGCAGCAACGTGGCCATCTGCCTGGGGCCAAACCTGCTGAGCCCAGCCCAGGAGGAGCAGATGGAGCTCCAGGCCATGCTGGCTGAGAACAAGAAGGTAATGTTGCCTTCAGCAGCCGGCTACAGACTCCCCTGCCCTTACAAGCTTGGCTGCCCAGAGGTGCCTGTGCCTGGCTGTCCCCTCTCTCCAGCCAAGGCCATGCAGGAGCTGCCCCACAGCCAAAGCCTTCTGTGCAGAGGAAAAGGCTCAGCAGGGATGGCAAGGGCTGCCTGGCACACTGTCAGCACCTGGGCTGAGACCAAGGCTTTTCTTTGTGCAGGTGAAGCTGCTGGTGGCCGTTTTGATTGAGAACATGGATGACATCTTTGCTGAGCAGGTGGCTGGCCTGGAGGAGACCCCAGCTCCCACAGACACATCCACAGGTATGATCAGGTACAGAGGCTTGTCCTAGCCTGGGACTCAGGGTCCCAGAAATCTCAGGATCAAGAAGAAAAGCAGTGTGGGGTTCCCCTCTGGGTTTTGTTTTGATGTCCTTGTGTTCCAAGTCACTTTGCTGCACATGCTTTTGCTTTCTAGAGCTGGGACAGGAAGAGCAAAGTGGCCCTGCAGGAAGAGCAGAGGAGGAGCCCCAGGCAAGAAGTGATCCTGATGCATCCCCCTCTCTGCCAGATGTCCAGCAAGAAGATGGCAGAGACGCCACAGTGCTGGAGGCCCAAAGAGCAGAGGTGTGGCAGCTGCACAAAGCCTGGCGCAATGCAGGCCAGAGAGGTGGGCAGTTTTACATGAGGCCAAGGAACTGCTGTGCCTGCTCCTGAGGGCGCAGCCCTGCAGCCTTCCTTCCTGCCTGCCTTTTCTCTCTCTCCCTCTCTCTCTCCCTCTCTCTCTCTCTCTCTCCCTGCCTTCCTCCCCCCACACTGACACATGCCAGCAAAATCTCCACAGGTTGCTTGCCCAGTGCCTTAGGCATGTATTTCATTAATTTACAAAATAGTTGCAAATTAAAGCAGCAGTGGGGGAGCTGTCACCTTGAGAGGCCTTCTGCTCAGACCCCGCTCATGCCAGCTCCCTCCAGTCCCTTTGGGGGCAGCTGTACTGTGTGAGAGGGGCTGATGAAAAGCAGAGTCTTCTCTGCAGAGCTAAGGGGACGATTTGGCAGTTGCTCCCTTCCTCCTCCAGGCTGTCTCTTGTCACCTCTCACCTCCAGAATTTCTGCTTTAGGCACCTCCGGCTTTGCCTCCAAACACCCATCAGAGCTCCAGAGCTCCACAGAGTCACTGGCAAAGGCCAGTCACAGGCAAAGCCCTGATGAGCCTTTCTGCATCAACAAGATAGGCTGACAACAACTGACATTGGTTCCAACAAGAAGGGACTAAGCCAGGACAAGAAGGGACTTAGCTCATGGCTCCTGGCTTTGCCTCTCTAATCCAACTTTGTGGTGAAAGGCTTGAAGGCGGCTATCTCCAGGAAGAGAAAAAGAGAAGGAAAAGACAGTGGGAAGAGGCCTGGCCAGAAGACAGGGAATGTCAGACAGGAGGGAAGCAGAAGAGGACACACCAAAGAAGACTGGAGAAATGCAGGAGGCTCCGGCAGGCCAGGAAGCCAAGGTAGGGATGGCCCAGGCTCTGCTGCCTGCCTTTCTCTCCACACTGCTCTCAGTCAGCCCGAGGCACTGGTGAGGGCTGCTGATGGGCAGGGCTTGGCAAGAGCTCCATGGCAGCTCTGCAAGGGCTCTGCAGCCCTTGGCTTCCTCCATGCCCATGTGCTGAACCTCGGCAGGAGGACAGCTCTGTGTGGGACAAAGTGGCCGAGGGAGAGGCTGTGAATATGGGGCAGAAGGAACCCCTCTCCCTCTAGTTCAGTTTCTAGATGTTTATAGTGACATGTGTCAGGCTAAGGTTTTCATTGTAGAGGCTGCTTTTTCACATTATCTATGTCTACGGATAATTAGGTACTTATAGAGTCATATGCTGTTTTGTCATGTCTTTCCCCACATTCTGGAGCCTGACCAATATGTTTGGATTCTTGCAGCCACAGCAGACACTTCAGCCCCCAGTTCTCCACCTGGCAGAGCTGGTTGTGCAGCATCAGTGGCCTCCAGCTCAGCACAGAACACACCTGAGGAAGAGGAATCACCACCAGTGGACCTGAAGCTGAGAAAATTATTCAGGAGAGCAGGAGGTTCCTTTCTGAAAGATCTCTGTCTGGTCAGGTAATTCCATTGGATGGGAACCAAAGAGTCTGGACTGAGAACATTGGAACATTGTTTAATGGCTGAGAAGCAAAGGCTTCTTTAATTGAATTTAATTTATTTCATTATTATTTAGTTATGTAATTATTCTTGGTAAAGTAAAATTTCTAAAAGAGGAAATGAAAAAGTCTCCCCCCCTTAGTGGGGATGAGAGGTGCAAGTGTGTGTTGGCCTTGTTTGGGTACTCATTTTCCTGGGAAGAATCCTTCCTGCTGGGGCATTTGTGGTGAGGAAGTGGAAGCTTGGTAGGTTCTAAGAGGCTTTGTTTGATGGGAAAGAAGAGAAGAGTGTTTGGAGAAGTGGCACTAAAGGCCAAGTGTCCCATGCAGGGACGGGCATGCCAGAGGTGCCTCTGTTGCAGCAGCAGATGTGGGCTGTGCCTCTTTTGGGTGGGAAGGCCAAGGCAAAGCAAGGGCTGGGCTGCAGCTGCAGCTGCTGTGTGAGCCCTGCCGTGCGTGTAGGTGCTCCCAGAGCCGTGGCTGGGGCTGGGCTGGAGCTGCAGCTCTCTGTCCTTTTGCAGATTATTACACGTGTTGGCCAAAGAATGTCTGTCTCTCTTTCTGTTGATGTGCTGACCCATTGCCTGCAGTACATTTGTGATTATGACTCAAGGGGGGGAGTGGGATTTTTTGGATTTACCAATACCTTATTCCCAAGTGGCATGACTTTTGTCTTCTGTAAAGTCACACATAGCAGTTTAGGGGGAAGCATTTTGTTCCATAATAACAGGAAACATTGCAGGCTCAGAACCATCTTCAGAATCTTTAGGGTTCTGATGGATGGGCTGTTGCAGAAGAGATGAATATTCTGGAACTGGTCATAGTGAGAATATCTTTGTGTCCAAAGGTAATTTGCTTCATTGTGGACATTTACTTCCTCAGTGGAATAGAAACACCACTTGGTTGTCTGGCTTTTGTGACAGTGTTCACAGGGGTTTTCAGGTGAGAGAAGAGATGAAAATGTTGACTCTATGTTCAAAAAGCTTGATTTATTATTTTATGATATATATATTACATTATAACTATAGTAAAAAAATAAAAAGTTTCATCTCAGAAAGCTAGCTAAGCTAAGAATAGAAAAAGAATGATAACAAAAGCAGCTGGCTCAAACAGAGAGAGAGAGCCAGCTCTGCCGTGACTAGTCACTAAATCTAAACATCTACACTAGACTAATCACAGATCTACTTGTTGCATTCCACAGCAGCAGATAACCATTGTTTACATTTTGTTTCTAAAGCCTCTCAGCTTCTCAAAAAGAAAAAATCCTAAGAAAGGATTTTCATAAAAAGATGTCTGCGACAGGCTTTTCCTGTCTTTTGGCTTGGTTTTTTTTTTTTTCTTCCACCCTCCAAATTTACAGATTTTTGCCCCTGGAAATGTGATCCTGGAAATACCCTGGGTGCATAAATGTTTGCCTGGATCACACACGTGGGGCAGCAGCAGAGGGCTCCGAGAAGCAGCACCTTGTGATGGGTTGTGTGAGCAGTTGGCTGGGGGTGCTGAGACTCCCAGGCAGAAATGTGCGCTTTGCCTGTGGGTTTGCAGCACACAGCCCTGGGCAGGGCTGGGAGCGAGCTCTGCCCTTGCTGGCAGCCGTGCTGGCAGCAAGGAGAGCCCCTGGCTTTGCACTGGCTGATTTCTCCCAGCTCTGGGGTAAGGCAGGGTCAGAGCGTGGGGGCACGTCCCCCCACTTGGTGTCTTCTGAAAATCTCCAGCCATGCCCAGCACATGCCCCACCTGCACTCAGGCTGGGCAAGGGAAGCGCAGATTTGGGCTGGCAGCAGAGACCCCCGTTGGCTCAGAACTCGCTGCAGAGGCCTGCTGAGAAAACTCCCGGACTCCACTGAGAGTAGAACTCCAAGCAGGAGCAACCCTGGCAGGAGAAATCATTCACAATGAAGAAAAGACAGAAAATGTGGCAAAAACAGATGTGGGGATACTCTGTGAGGCTGATAAAATGCTCAGAATCACCCCTGCCTAGGCACGTCTTCTGCAAAAATGTTTTGTTAAAATCTGAACACCTCCCATGAAATACAGATTGCACTTTCCCCTTCATTTCCCTTGCTGTGTGAGTGGAGACACTCTTTCCTTATCACTGAGAAATTTTGCCCTTCAGCACCTCGCATTTTATCAAAGATGATGTACTACCACTTGGTGCCATCAATGAAAACAGCCCTGCCCTTGTGGCAGTGTTTGCAAAGTCTTCCCTCCTCCTGTCCCCATATGTGACAGACAGAACCATCCCCTTCTGTGGAACCATCCCCTTCTGTCCAAACTGTGCCTGAGGTGAGTGAGGGCTCCAGGAGCTCAGGAGGGTGCAAGAGCACGGCACTTGGGAAGGTTTTGCAAAGCTTCCTAAGCGCCAGTAAACTCTGTGTTTGCCAGTCTTCCCCTGCAATATTGTCCTACTCAGGAATGATCTTGGAGGACACTGTGCCTCCAGCTCACTCAAGTAAAGTTTGCTTTCTTCAAAGCTTGAATAGAGGAAAATGAAAATTGTGATTTTTTAGAGTGAAATCCGGGGGTTTGTTGTAGCTGGGTTAGCTCCACCATGTGCTGTGGAAAGTAGGGTAAAAGCTTTAAATTCCCAGCAGAAGCTGACTACCAGCCCACACAGACCTGAATGAGGCCCAGGGAAAAGCTGGAACAAAGTCCCCTTTTATTGCAGATGGAGCCTGTACTGGTGTCTCCAGGGCTGTCTGTGGTAAGACACAGCAATCCAGCCAGAAACTGTGGATATGAGAGTTCCAACAGCAACCTGCTTCTCCAGGGTGAGGGACGAGGCCAGCCCGAAAGCCTGGAAGGTGTTCTGGGCACTGGAGAAGGCCAGGCTGTCCTTGTGCAGGGATGGCCTTCAAAGGGGACCTCACACCTTGTGCTGCTGACCAAGGGCAGCTGGTGGCCTCCCACAAAATGCTTATTTTGTCCAGCTCTTGGAAAAGTTCCAGCAAGCAACAATTCCTGCTGCTCACACCAGCCCTTTCCAAGCAGGAGGAATTTGTGTCAGCAGCCTGACAGCTTAGTGGCAGGAGAATAAAACACTCAGCTGAGCGTTACCAACTCTCTGTCAGAAGCCACATCCTTAGCCCCTCATCTCCTCCAGTTGTCTCTGATGTGGAGGAAGCAGCAGGAAATCTCTGATCCTGGAAGGGAAAGCAGAAGGAGGAGAGGCAGTGGCCGGTCCCTGGGGCCTTGGGAGCAGTGAGAGCCATCCAAAACAGGATCTCTGCTGGGCTGTGGAGATAAGAGTGACCAACCAGCAATGTCTGTGTGAGACTGGAGCCATCTGTCAAGGTGAGCATGGAAATCTGACCTTGCAAAACAGAGAAAAAGGTGTCCTTGGGTAATTGCCAAAGCTTGGAGGGGCTCTGAGCCACCTGGTCTAGTGGAAGGTGTCCCTGCCCACGGCAGGGGGGTTGGCTCTAGAGGGTCTTCAAGGCCCCTTCCAACTCAAGCCCCTCTGTGAGTCTGAATTACAAACCCACAATGACAAAGAGAACACAGCAAACCTGGCCCCCCTCTGCGTTATTGGAGGTGGCTGCAGTCATTTGTGTCACCTGGAGACTGGTTTGGATCTGGAGAAATTTTCATGGTTCCACAGTATTTGGGTGTGACTTTCCTGGTTCAGGGCCCCAAAAGATGCCAGAACAGATTATTTACAAGCACAGAAGCTGCCTGTGAACCTGATGGGGGAAGTATATTCATGTTATTGCAGCATTTACCCTGTACAGATGATATTTGGTTTCCATTTTGAAGATGCAATGTTCTCGCACAATGCTTGTATATGCAGAAATACTGGCTTTAAATCCTAATTCCATCATCACACAAGGATGTGTAATCCATCAGAAATATTTAACACAGAGCCATATTAGCTTTGGGCTTGACGGTATGGGTTGCTTAAAGTGTGTGATGAGTAATGGCAGCTCTAACAAATACCCCTCTTGTTAATTTGGGTCTGTCCTTTATCAACCCTTTTGCATAGAAATCACTTCTTTACAGCAGAGACTAAATGAAATTCCTTCATACAGGGGAGAATTGTGCAATTCAGGCTGATTAAAGGGGAAGTTTTCTGTTATTGTGAAAGGACAATCTAGATAACCTGTTTGCTGTACATCCTAGAGGGGCTTTGCAGCTAAGAGTGAAAAGGAAAAAGACATTTCTCTTAAGAAGTGTTTTGAAAGAGCTTTTTGTATCACCAGAAGCAACTACACTGATATTGACCTCCACAAGTAGAAATGCACAACAACCACTTATGTGACTTAATCATCCAATTCCAAAATCTGTTGCTATCCTTTAAACAAGGAAGGAGAGCACAAATACCAACAATTCTCATCAGCCTTCTGGGTTGGAAAGACCATTTAATTTATGCTCCCTTAGCTGTCAGCCTAAACTCTGCTGTGCAAACCTTAGGTCTACATTGGACCTTATAAACTTCTTGAGCACCAACTCAGGTGCAAACCTGCTACAAAACCCTTCAGGCACCACACTGATTTAGAGTGGCAGGACTTCACTCTTCCAGCACAGAATTTTCTTTACTTGCTCCTGCAAGTCATTTCCAGAGTGGAAATGAAATCAGTGCCTTGCTATCTGGATGTCATAGGATTTTCCTCCTGTCCCAATAGACAACAGGGAAAAAGATTTGTTTCTATTATACCATTACATCTAAATCTTTGGTTTGAGAGCAAAAGGAAAATGTTCCTTTAAGAAGTAATTTCTTCCTGGACTTTTTGGCATGAGGACAAACTGTGGTGTGCTGGCAAGAGCAGCACCGTCCCTGTGGGTGCAAACCCCCTGAAGGATGAACAGGCTGCTGTCACAGGGGCCACACCTGCAGCATGAAAACCCACCATGCCATTAACTCAGTGCAAACTAAACACAAGTGACACAGCTCTGCATCCTCAGCAAGGACTTGCCTCTGCAGAGATGTTACTGACAGACTCAGCTCTTGTTTGCAAGTGCTGTTAAATTGTCACACAAATCAACCACCCCTCCCTCTCTTGTCCTTCTTGGCATCCGGCTGCTGAGCTGCTGCTGAGAAAGAAGAGGCAGAGTCCTTCAGTGCAAACGGGGACTTTCCAATGGGCAGAAACTTCCTCCTTTCTTTTGTTTTCAGTGACAACAGAGGGGTTTGTCTTCAATCCCTGTGTCAGCAGGGAAACTGTGTCTGCCCATCACACCTAGGAGCTGAACAACCTGGATTTTTATTGGTGTAAAACCCACAGTGACCTGACCTTCTGCAGGAAGAGTCAAAAGGGATTCCTGGAATGTTGCAATAAGCAGATAGTGGTATTTAACATATATAGATGAATAGGCATAAAATCTCATAAAAGCATGTGGAACTGATGTAAACCTAATAAAAAGAAGCATTTTATTGTAATAAACAGTGAGGATTGCAGAGCACAGGAAAAGAAGTTTCTGGTGGGAGGAACACTGGTTTTAAAGGTAGGACCAGCTCTTGAGGTTTGATTTGTTCCCTCTTTCAGATTACAAGGAAGTCATGGTGTTCCAGGGTAGAATCTGGTGCCAAAAGTTTGAGAACAGGGTGTGATAAGATCACCAGAGTTTTTTATCTGTATCTAGGAAGAAGCCCTGCAGAGCTTCTCTTTGGCTTTGACTGAAAGTAGAAGTCCTGTTTTTACCAAGAATTTTGATCTCTTGGTGTTTCAGAGGAAGAAAAAGAAAACCCCAAACCACCTGAAGTCTGCATTGAGGTGAGGTGTATCCCAGAGGGCTGAGGGCTCACCAAGGCAAGAGACCCTCCTGTAATTTAAACTGTTCTTTCAATAATAACAATAATTTCTCAGTACATGTTGATTTCAGCAGGCACCAGCAGAGTAAGTGAGAGTCTCTTTTCTTATCCTGGCCTTTCACATATCACTAAGGAAAGGTGAGGCTGTGTCATTCTCATTTGGATTTTTAATTCTTCAGAAGTCAAAACTGAATTCAAGTCAGGTTCATTAACAGTGTAACTTACATACTTCTAGAATCTTGTAGCCTTTTATATTTGCCTGGAGATTTGAGCTCGTTCCTTGACAAGAAGAAAAGACTACATATGGGACTAATCCTTTTTTGAAATTAAACAGTTTTCAACAGAAAACAGGGAAAAATGGCTTTGAACACATCTTTGCTAGGAAGAAAGGTGGCTGCTGCAGCAAATACTTACCAGGACAAAAAAGCATGAGCTGTCCTTCTTTATGTTATTGTGTGTGCATGAAATACTGTTACTAAGCCTCTGTTTTCAAGACTATAAAACACACAGTGCAATCTGAATCTCTATTTAATCGCCTCACCAGTACAACTTATGATGGATTCTGAGAGCCCTGTTTAATTACTTTAATGCTTTGATCATTCCTGTGAATGTTCAAAAGCCATTAACCATAGCACTCAGTCTCTAGCAGATATTTGGTCTTGAAGGAAAACTTTTTACTAATTTTTTCCCCTCTCTTTTAAAACTCACTGGGTTCAGTTAATATCAAGAGCTAAAAAGCCAAAGCATGTGGGAAAGCACTATTTATTGTAGCAAACATCTATGTTTTGAGAAAATGTCCTTTAGATAAAATCAGAATTTGCAAGAACTCTATCCTCTCCCTCTCTCCCCTTCTCTTTCCTTTTCCTCTTTTTTTTACCTTTTCCCTTTGCCTTTCCCACTCCCTCTTCACTCCTATTGTCTCTTTTTTTCACAGAGAGAGGTTTTTATAACCCGACCCCTTCAAAGGGATTTACCAGCCCTTCATTAACTCTGCCAGATGCTGTTTAAAGGTGTTCTCTCCGTTCTCTGAGAGGCATCTCTGCACCATCCTGCCCCTGGAGATGCTCTTGCTTGGTGGCAGAGGCTGTCACAGCAGTGCCAACAGCAACTCTGCAGCCAGAGCTGCAGAATTTGTCATTGCTGGCCTGAAAGTGCCAGCCCTGGATGGAAATATCAGTAGGAGCTCACGCTCTGCCTCCCCGTGCTGACAAATCCCTGGAATCCCTCCTGCTGGGCTCTGTGGCAGCACTGCCAGAGGAGACAGAGGATGTGACAAATCCTCAGGGACACCTCGGGCTGGCTCTGGGCAGCAGCACCTTCCCTTGGCCCATGGTCAGTTCTACAGACAGGTATGGCCCCACTGCTCAAAACACTCCTTGCTTTTTGGGGGAAATCCCTTCAGCTTTAGTCATTCAAGGCTCTGAAAGGGCCCAAGGACCCAACCCTCTTTTTCTGAAAAAGAAGATGATGGGCAGTTCTTCAGCCCTTGGAATTAAAAATAAATTCTTTTGATCTAAGTAGCCTCCAGCACATATTTTGTGAGGGAATTACTTTGCCACACATGGTGCACTTTCCCTCTTTTACTGCTAACAAAATCCCAGTGTTTGATGCAAACAGCCCCAGGATATTTTCATGAATAGTTCACAAAATAGCTCACAATCAACCTCTTGAGAAAAGCAAAGTGTGTTTTCTAATGTAACCAATTAGCTTGAGTTTTGAATGTTTTGCATTTGCAACTGAGGCCCTGTAAGCAATTCTAATTGTTGTCAATAGGTGAGGTACTTCTGAACAAAGAAATAAGTTTTACATGGGATTTCATAATGGAAATGGTCATAAAAAAGAATGGATGTTTGGATAGTGTGTTATTATAATGTGATATGTTCAAGGTGTGACACACACACACACACACACACACACACACACACACACACGCGCTCTTTCTTTCTCTCTGTTGTACACAGAGAATGTACAACATCTCTCCTTTATACTTTTGCTTTATAAATACATATTTCTAAGAATTTATAACTTGTATTTGGCTTAAAAGCTCAAAGACTCAGTAGTAAACACCTGTCTAGCCTCCTGGCCCTAAGTTCTGGCCATCCAGGGCCATAGGGTGCCACTTCAAAAGGTATTTTCCAGTCAACAATAGCAGACACAGGCCCCAAGGCACCAACCTGCCCTCTTTGTGTATCATCAGCAATAGAAATCAGTTTTAAATTATTAGAATTTCCAGTTCCCAAATGTCAAAATGTATGTATTTTTGCATGGAAACTATGATGACTTTTGCTGATGTTTGTAACATTTCACAGGGCCAAAGATGATTAAGATTTCTGAAGTTTTACAAAAGAGAGATGCAAATGTCACAGCAAGCATAGCAAGGATGAAGGTTTAATCAGCCTGCAAAAACCCTCTCTTGCTGAAGTATCCATAGAATCACAGCTTCATGCAGAGTGCACCGGTACCACCTCACCCTGTCCATGAGCCATCCTGGAAATGCAGAGCATGCCAGCCCCAAGTTTGGTCCTAGTGCCCATTTTTATGCACAATTGTCTCCAAAACCTGCAGCAGCACAGGCAAAGGTCCTGGCAGAGCCCATTCTGAGGGCATCTCGGGGACCCTCCACACGTGTTCCGAGCGCACGGGGACAGCAGGTTCTCCCTCAGCAGCAGGCTGGTGAGTCCCACGTGCCTCAGCCTTGTGCTGTCCCTGTCCTGCACCTCCTGTGCCCCGAGCCCAGGCAATGTGACACTTGGGCGCTACCAGGGACACCATTTCTGCTTTGGCCGGACACTGCAGCGTCTCCAGGCTGCCCTGGCTCTGTCCAGCCCAGGCCACTCCAGCCTGGGGCAGCTCTCACCAGCAGGAGAGCACAGCCCAGTTTGGTGCAGCTGCTCTTCAGCTCACGGTGCCAGGAGTTGTTTTGTGTGGGGTGAAGCCCCACGGCTGCACCGGCACTGGGGCAGAGGGCAGGGACAGCACGGGGACAGAGGCCAGCCTGGGCACAGGTCACTGCAGGCTCCCTCAGCTTCATTGGCCACGGATGGTTCTGAAGACAGCAAAAACCCCAGGAAAACTGCACAACTGGGAACCAAGGGGATAAAAGGGAGCTTGTGGGCAGATTTTGAGGAGAAAACCCATGAAAACCAACTCAGGTGGACCCAAAGGCGGGTAGGAAGGGGTTACCAACATCAGTGTGTTCCTCCTCCCAAGGGAGAGGAGGAAACTCCCAGCAATACCATCACAAACCTCCCAGCAAGAGAGCCAGGACACTGATGGCTCCTGTGAGCCCCAGGCTGAGCCTTTGAGCTGTGGGACCTCAGGAAGCGTTGGAAGGGCCGGGACAGCACAGAGAGGTGCTGGGGCTGTTTCTGTACCGAGTTCTCCCTGCACTGCTGGGGCTCTTCAGCATCAACTCATCCCAGGGGTGTGTGACTGGCACAAGTGCTCCGGGGCTGACACCATTGCTGTGTGTCATTGCAGGTCCTGCACATACTCATAGCCCAAATGCACGGCATTTTATCAGGCACTTCCTTTTTTCTCTTTGATACTAATGAATTTAAAGAGTTTAATGGTGATTTATTTGATTTAGACATTTTATAATAAACATACTGAAGTAAGAGGTTGGCACTAAATTTTGAATCGATACCATAATTATAGAATGTGTTCCCAAATGAAGTCAATTAATTTCTATTATTTTCTACTCCCATTGTTTGCACTGAAATTTGACTTGCACTCCATTTATTGGAAAATAAGAGACATTTTCCAAGCCTTCTTAACATTTATCAACGTTTACCAATCTTTTCATTTTTAACCTAATCTGCTCTTTGAGACCAAAATATATAACCCTTCTGAACCAAAAAAAAAAAAAAATTATTTTCTGCATTTTAGATCACATCACATCTAAATTCCAAGTAAAACACATTTTTTATCTTCTGTTTATCTTTTTAGTTTTTATCACTTTGTCTATCTTTTTCTGACTGTACTCTCACCTCCAAGACCCTGACCTATTCAGAGGTATCATGTAAATGTCATTTAGTGCACCATTATGGACAGTTTGTGGAGTTGCAGACTGGTGGGGGGAGTGTAAAACACTTACACACATCATTGTCAACTGCTCATTGCAAACTCAAGCTTAACATTTCCTTGTCCCAGCAATTGAGCAGTAACATTAATTCAGCTGCCACAAATCCAGAAATTGTTTAAACCAACATAAAATGGGTCATTAACAAATAGGCATCCTCGTCATTGTTCTGGTGATTATGGACAGAAAATCATGTTCTACAGGAACTGGAAATGTGTAGGCTGTGCAATGGAGAACATTGGATGTTCAGATGGCAGAGGTACTAGGAACAGGCAAAAAGTGCTGGTTTCAGTCTTATCTATCTCTATGTTATCTCAAATTTATGGACAAGAAGCCCTTTGCTCCTATTTACAGCACAGCTGAGTGTGCAGCCCTTTCATACTATGAAAGAACATGGCTCTGTTAAGGGAATATCTCAACACTTCATTAATCTGAAGAACAAATTGGCCAGATTTTCCTTTATCTCCTTCATCTCAATACTTTTGCCCTTTTGTAAGAAGCCAGGCATTTTCTCTTCCCCCTCAGGGCCAGGCTCGTTTCTCTATCCCCTGTCTGCTGGCACATCTCCATGGACTTGGAGCTCCTCACCTCTGGAACCTGGCTCTGGCTGGCTTTGGGGCCCAGCCTGGCTATTTGTCACTTGCAAGCAGCACGTGTTTCTCCTGGCATTTTCTGGGAAGAGCTGAGTGCAGCACTGGGAACGTTCTCCAAAGGAACCTCAGCCTTCTGCCACGTGCTGCTTCCATGGAGCAAATCCAAGGGTGCTGCGTGACCGTCGGCTTTTCATCAGACAAAGCGCTGGGAAGGCAATGCACAGTGTCCTGAAACTGGAAGGGGATGAGGGCTGACCCTTTGTTCCACCCTCCAGAGACCTGCAGGCACAGGGACAGGTGGCTGCACCCCAAACCACGTCTGTCAGCAGCGCCCTGAGCCGGAGCATTTGCCCCAACTCCCCTTCCATGGGCGCTCCCCAGCAAAAGCCAGGATCAGCTCCTCTCAAGCTGTGCTGTGGGCTTGCTGGCCTGGAGGGCTGACCCCACACATGGTAAATGGGATTTAACCAGTGAGACACCAGTTCCAGGGTACCTCAGGGGCTGCATTTACACACCCTGACGTGTCAGTGCTGCCCAGTGACTCTGTGCTCACCTCACCCCCATGGAGATGTGTCCGTGTGCCAGGAACACACTGGAAAAGTGGGCAGAGTGTGGATCCACGTCATGTGAATGTCAACTGCTCTAATTAATGGTAGGCCTGGAAAGATGGACTCCATGATCTTGGAGGCCTTTTCCAACCTTGAGATCCTACGATTCTGTGACTGTTAAGGCACCATTTTGGTCATATTGCAGAGAACATAACCAAACACAGCAAAAACCAGAGGAGGTTTCACACCAGTTCAGCCTGATATTTCATGCTCTGTGCCTGGTAGCGAGTTGAGGCATTTTACTATATCTTGCAACATTCTATTTTAAGCTCATAGCATCTAAAATATTTTCCAAAATTGGCCCAGTGCAATCTTATTATCACACAATCATCCAAGTTAAGGAATACATTTTTGAAAAGTAGTTCATTACAAAGCCCTTTATTGTACTCTGGTGTTGTCAAGGATACCAGTATTTATGGCAAATGCCTTCCATAAGCAAGCCCTGACTGCTGTAACAGGAAATAATCACAGAGACCGAGTTGTATTTCTGTAATTTGCTCCTATGATAAACAAAATGTCAGTTCAAGCCCTAGAAGGTTTTGTTACTATACCATCTACACAAGATTACAGCTGATTTTGAGATTCATCTTGCTTTCAGTGCACTCTGAGTTCTACCTAGAAGCTGAAAAAAACCAAAAACTGGTGTGTGAGAACAGCACATTGATTGCTGGCAAACATTAAGGTTTCAATTCCTTATTAGAAAGGTGGTACTGGTGACCAATATTCTGCTTCCTGTGTCCTCACAACTTATCTGGTGGAAGTCTGACTGTCTGAAGGAAGTTTCCTTACTTGTCAACCAAATATCCTAATGTCCAACAGCTATCAGCAATCCAACTATTAAATATAGGGAATTCTCCAGCAAAGGCTTGTTCCTACTGCAAGAATTGCTTTTTCCTGTTGACACAAAACCCCTCCCAGTGTTACCTGCACTGTTGCTCCCTGTCTTCTCCACGTGGCTCTTTGTGAGCAGAGATGTTCTGTCCTCTTTGTGTCTCTGCTCTAAATTCTGGAATCATATGATGAACCTCATGTTCATCAGGGAGAAAAGACCCAACTGCTCCAGTGTTCCCTCACAGCAAAGGTCCTCCAGCCCTTTGATCATCTCTGTCCCTCCTTTGGACCCTCTCCAGTCTGTAAGAGCAGTAGGGGAGAACAAAGCACTGAAGGGAGAACCATCCAAATTCAGTGGAAGCACAAACTTGGACTCAGTGGATGTGACCTTGGTTGTTGCTGGAACAGGTCAGGAGATGTTTGGAGGAAGCAAGAATGGAAATGGAAAATGAGTAATAAAAATAAAATTAAATAAAAATATTAATAATCAAAGAAAACTGAAATGAAGAAGAGAGAGGAAGAAAGGTATGCCTAATGATCCTTTTCTCCCAAGAGTTTCTGACAGGGGAGCACTGTTACAGCTGGCACCAGAGAAACAGCAGCAATTATTTCTTCAGTGAGGACTTTATCTATTGTGTCCACTCTGTCCTCCACTGCTCAGGCTCCATTCAGGCTCAGCAGCTTGTTTGTAAATCATCCAGTTTTCCTTCTTTCCAAAAGAGACTGATGACACAGTGTTTGGTTATCAGTTTCCCTTGGACAAAGCAGGAGAAGCTTCTTCCTGACTGACCTGCGTGGGAAGGGACCTGCTCTATAAATGCACAGTGCTAGAGGACCTCCACCACTTTCTGTAGCTGTATCACAGTGTAAAATGCAGTTCTGCTGCAAAGTTTGGACAATTTGATCACAAACTAATGACCTCTCTTCATCGCTGCTTCAATCTGAACATAATTTATGTTAGTCTTATAGAAACAATTTAAAGAGAAAAGCAGTTTAAACTGCTTCTGTACTCTCAGCTGTTTTCTGTGGTGGTTTGACAGGAAATGTGTTTTCTGGGATGCTGTGATTAGGCCAATGGATGCTCAGATTTTAATATTGGCACCAAATGTGGCCATTGGGACTTTGGATCCACCTCTGAGAACACGGGGTTAAAAGCAGGGCTCTCCCCGGGGAGGCTCTCTTGGGTTCCGGTCAGGGAAAGGCTCAGAGCTGCCCTGCCCGGCTGCGGGCTGGGCGGGGCAGGGGCAGCCATGCAGCCAGGTGAGGTAGGACAGGCCCTGGACAGAAGGGAGGGGAAGGCCCCTGCAGGATGGAAGGATGGAGGAGCACTGAGAGGCATCAGGCAGCCACCCCCCACCCCTCCAGAAGAGACACAGAAAGAGAGAGAGAGAGCCTGTGCCGGCCGAGAAGGAGAAGGGGGGGTGAGAGAAGGTGCCTGGCTGGGCAGCCATGGGAGTTCTGGACAGACAGAGCCTCAGATTTTTAACCCTTTTCTGGGATGATGGAAACCTTGCAAATGCTAATCCTCCTGGAGCTGAATGAGAAGAGAGATATAGATGAGATAAGAGGAAATGGGCCATGAGAGAAATAGAGAAGAACTCAGGTGGAAGAGATGATGGAGTAGCTTATGCTGGACTCTTTTTGTGCAGCCATGGACAGAACCATATTCCTTGTGATACAGGGACTGCATTCTAGGGGGAGGCAATGCCTCAGGACCAAGAGGGTTTGGTGTGGGTACCTCTCAGCCCCAGGGGGTGAAAAAATATGGGGGGACAGGTGTCCCAAAGTTGAGACTGTGCCTTTTTGGAGTGGGACGAAGCATCCTTAAAAGTCGACCCTAGAAGCAGCTCTGGTCCTTGTTCAGTGGTGAGAGCACTGGACATGAAAGGAAGAGGTCACCATTGGCACAAGAAGGACTCCTTCTCCTCTTGATGAACTGAGGATTGAGTATTCTGAAGGGTGGTGCTGGACTGAGAATCGATGATTTGGGGGATGTTTTGTATTGGGAATTTGGGTGAGAAGGAGGAGGAGATGTATTTGTGGAGTTTTCATTTTCCTTGTGTGTTTCTTTTTCTTTTCCCTTTCCCTTGTAGTTTAGTTAATAATTTTTTCTTTCCTAAGTGGGAGCCTGCTTTGCTTATTCCTGGTCACACATCTCACAGCAGAAACCAGGGAGAGGGTATTCTCATGGGGGCACTGGCATTGTCCCAGTGTCAAACCATGACATTTTCTTACCAAAATGTCAGAGACTTTTCCCCTGTTTAAAATAAAAACAAACACACAGAAAGGATTGCTTGTTCTCTCTACATACAGAATGTAGATATTTTCCCTCTTTGACAACTAAAAACTATATCCACTTCTCTTCACATATTTTTGAGAAATGAAATTAGACAATTAATAGTCTAATATGACTAAAGTCATATTAGACTATTAAAAAGTCATAATTTGAGGAACCAGCTTTGTTGGGACAAGAGAAGTTTACTTGAAGGAAAAGCACATGACTTTAATATTTCACACATCTGCATGCTGTCAGCTTGGACTCACCTCTTGAAAATGTCATTTCATCTTTCACTGTGTTGGTCACAAGAGCCCAAGTCACTGTTTTGGAATGGATATTCTTGTTCTGAGCAGGGAGATAAGGCTCACATTATTCAAAAGTAATCATGAACCCAGCAATTAAAATGTACCTTCTACAAAACAATACATCCTTTCAAAATTTCTGTTGATATCTGAGCTAAACAGAAACAATGCAGTGAAATGGAAAATATCCCAACCCTATGGTTTGCACACAATCCAGTAATTATGTTGTGTAGTCATTAATAAGTCGATTACAGGAAGACCATAATTTTCACTGGCACTATTAAAATGGCACAGCACAAATTCTCTCAGACACTTTGGAACCAGGACATGGATGTCCTCCAGCAAGCACTGAGCTAGGTTTTGAATTCATTGATTCTGTAGTGATTTGTACCAGCTGAGTTTCTAGCTCATTGTCTTTTGTAACCTAGTTGTGTCTGCAATTTTCATTTTAATTAATTCCATCTCAGAGTTTTCTTGATATGCCTTTGTGAAAAATTCAGCTGTTAATCAGCATTAATGCAAAGTTATCACTTGCACCACTGGGTTTCTGGGAACCCTAATGCTTAAATATTCTAATGTTTAAATGCCTAATGTTCTAATGTTCAAATATTCACTCTAGACCTTTCAACAACCTGCTTTTGTTAAAAGAAGAACCAAGAACACTGAACATGTACTAATAACTGTTTTGGAAAATCTGTTAATGAACACAGATATGCTCTGTGTGGGTTTGATGATGACCCTTATCCTGTCTTTTGTGAGATAGAATAACTCAAATTCTTTGCCAATTTCTTGCGTCTTTTCAAATGCAAATAATGTGAATATTTTTCCCTTTTATCACAACTGTAGGGTAAGAAGAGAGAGTTGACAACTCTAAAACATCAAACAGAAAGACCAGATTCAAATTCTGTCATTAATTTCTAAATTGTAATGTAATCCAGAGATCAGAGAAGGTTTAAAATATCTGGCCATTGCTACAGGGTGGGGGTTTATTTTTGTGCACCCTGCCCTGCATTCTGTGCTAAATCTTGGATTTCTGAGACATATTCTTTTAGCAGTCTTGCAATCCAGAGTCATGCTCAGATTTGTGTGTTGCGTAGCAGTTCTGTAAATCTCAGCCTGATAACCTGCAGATCATGGTTCCATCTCCTCAGGGCATTCATTTAGGGACATGCACAGTGAATAGATGCACTGAATCCATTAATTCAGTGCACAGCATGTGAATAAATCCACTGAAACTGACAAAAGTGCTAACACAACTTGAGTCTGCAAACCTGCGGTACCAGGCTGAACTAGGCCCTGGAAATCACTCATCCTGTCTGGTTTTGCCATTCCCTTTCTGCCACAGAGTAAAGCCAAAGTAAAATATGACTTTTAGGCTGATTCCTGTGACAGACATAAGCAGCTTCCGAACCACCAAAGATCCCCCCTCTCTCTCTGGCAACACTTTGGGTGCTTAGGAAGAAAGGACAAAAATTTGTGTCTGGCTCATTTGCTAAGGAGTCGCTTCTCCTCTTGTATGGTTCATGGATGTCTGGTTGCATATTGTACCCCATATGTACCCCATATGCCAGAACTCATATAATAAACAAAGATGTGAGTAATGAACTCACATCATGTGAGAACTCACATGATAAATGAAGAAAGTAAGTACTTATTTCTGCAAGTTAAGGAAAAGAAAGAGAGAAAGAGAGAAAGAGAGAGAGAGAGAGAGAGAGAGAGAGAGAGAGAGAAGAGAGAAAGAGAGAAAGAGAGAAAGAGAGAAAGAGAGAAAGGAAAGAAAGAAAGAAAGAAAGAAAGAAAGAAAGAAAGAAAGAAAGAAAGAAAGAAAGAAAGAAAGAAAGAAAGAAAGAAAGAAAGAAAGAAAGAAAGAAAGAAAGAAAGAAAGAAAGAAAGAAAGAAAGAAAGAAAGAAAGAAAGAAAGAAAGAAAGAAAGAAAGAAAGAAAGAAAGAAAGAAAGAAAGAAAGAAAGAAAGAAAGAAAGAAAGAAAGAAAGAAAGAAAGAAAGAAAGAAAGAAAGTCTATAAAAATGTTCTGTCCTGTTGGGCCATTATGTCTAAATTATTCTGGTAGGTAGAACTTGATGGAAAATATGTCAGACATGAGTTGGGGAATGGTGTGCAACCTTTCCAGCTAATAAATGATAATTTATAAAACTGAAGCTCATTATAATTCTTTTGGTGTAGTGTCATTTAACAATCCTTCTTATTTTTATTTACACCATGCTCAAGAAACTTGATACTTGAGCTTGATAAATGAAGAAATTACTGATAAAAAAGAGGCATTCAGTCTCAGGTTGTGTAGAGATGCTCCCATAACTCCTGGCAGAGCTGGAAACACCAGCTGTCCTCAGCCTTGCTCAAGCCAAACCTCTCTTTAGTGAAGGACAGCTTGACAGCTTTTTCTAACACTCCTCCCACCCCACTGACATTCCCTCAGACAACAGGCTGCTCCAAAAAACAAGTTAAGCATTCTGAAGAGTAGGGGTGACTCTGGGAGTGGTGATGGATGAAGTCTATGCTGTCCATACATTACCATCTGTTAAAAAATTGCATTTTTTGCAAGCTTTACCGCCCTAGAGAGAATGTTGAGGCATTTCAGGTACAGAGGTGTAAAGCACAGTCAGCTCCTGCTTGGATGATGGTCCCCAAAAGGCTGAAATAACTGTGAAAACATCAGATTTTACAGCATAATAACATTGCTGACATCCATGTACCTGACCAACAGAAGGTCAGTCAACAAAACCCATGAAGCTGCAGCAAAGAGGGAGGCAGTGCAGAAAATTTAGATGTTCCAGGTCGTCTCAAGATGTACATTCATCACAACTGTTTGAAGGCCACTGTGACAAATAACTCCAGGAGAGACTCACATGGAAAAGCCTTCATCTCCATGGAAGTCAGAGTGGCAAGCTGGGTACATCATTGCAACACTGGGACAAAATCCCATTTTACTCAGTCAGATATTCTGCCCTGGATACACATGCTGCATTTCTCAGAAAAGCCAAATTGTTCTCCAGTTCCTGCAGCCTTCCAAAAGGGAATTGCTTTAAAGGGGAATGCTCTCTGCTTCTGTTTGCTAAGGCTTTATCATTTTATTGAAAAGATTTTATTACTGTTAGGACTTCATACCCAAGCAGGGCTAGAGCTAAGTGTCACGTTGCTGGGAAGTGCTACAGTCTGTGATGGTGGGACACTTCCTGCTGACAGAACAAGATCCCATGTTTGCAAGGTTCAGCAGACTCCAGCTAAAGGAAGTATTTATAAAAATGCTGCCACATCAACTGCTATTTTCCTGCTACAGCTTTGCCTCAATTGCTTTACCTCAACTGCTTTACCTCAATTTGTCCTTTTGAATGCCACACAAAAACTATTTCCTTGTTCTCCTTTTGACATCTAGAGGTAATTTTTTTTTCCTTTACACAGATGCAAATCCAGACTAAAGGTACCAGTTTCTATTAATTTCCTGTGTTTCTGGCAAGAAGTCTGTAAAATTATGCTAGATATTTACATTTATAAAAATGGCTGACAAAACTTTTCCTTTCTTTGTGTGTATGTGTTTATGAGTGCTGATCCTAGGATTAAAGTGACCTGTGCACAGGGGATGAGCTAGAAAAGCTGAAAAATCACATGTAAGACTAGATATCTCTGAGCACAGAATATGAGATATTAAACAACATAATTAATGTCAGAACATGTACCATTTTCAGTCTATTAGAGACAAGGGAGAGAATCATAAATTGGATTAAATGCTCTATATATCAAACTGTCCAGAGCAAGGCAGGGTGTGTGTGTGTCTATGCAGTGGTCTTGAGCTGAGATGGGACAAAGGAAGGTTCTTAAAATGCACAAGAATGAAGGCAACACAGACAAAGAATTAAATTTTCAACCCTCATCTGGCACAGATATCAAGGCAAGGGATTTTCAGTCCTAAATTCTGTCTCTAATGGGAAAACACAGGAAAGATGCAAAATGAGCAGAAAGATTTTCTCAGCAGGACCTCTGGAAGCTCTCTAAAACAAAAATATATAAGGTCAGCTCATGTTTCTCATTGCCTTATTCAGCTAAATGTAGATATTTCCTTTTTGATTTAAGTGATTGACTCTAAAATCTATGCCCTCAATCAGCAGGATCTCAGAAAATTCAAGACATCTTCCATGTTTCATCTCTACCTGCCTTACCCCAGGAAGCATCCTCCACAAAGTGAAAGAGGCACAGGAAATAGAACCACTTGAAACAATGACAGTCATCAGTTTTACTCAAGTTAGAAGATTTTTCTTTTGCTCTCCAGACCATTTATGTTGAAAGGGCCTGGTTTATTCAAACAGCTGAGGGATCCTAGAAGCAGGAACACAGTCAACAAAATTACTTGCAAACAGTAGGTAGCTAAAAGGAAGAAAGGGATTTCTTTGCCACTTCTGTGGTGAAAAGGGCAGGACACAAACTTCAGCAGATGAGTTTTAGGTATACCACAAGGAAGCATTCGCTAACAGTCATAATGACAAAGTCCTCAGAGAGATTTTCGTGGAGATTTTTCATTGGTTCCAGGTGTGAGTTGTTCAACTGTGACTCGTGTGACTAATGATAGCTGAATTTTTACTGTTAATCTACAACATCTCCTACTTCACTTTTGTAGTTCTTCCTCTACTTGTTCTCCTAATCCCACTAATTCTAATGCCTAAATCCACTAATTCTTTGCCAGTCAAAAATCCAGAGCATGGCTGTCATCCCCTAAATTGAATCTGCATTGGACAGACAACACCATCACTGGCATTATGTGTCCCTAGGATGACTTTTCTAACACTGAAAGCACTTCACTCAGTACAATAGAATATTTTTTTTTCACTTAAAATGGACCTGCAAAGACCATCTGATCCAACTGCCTGACTCCTTCAGGGCTGAACAGAAGTGAAAACTGGTTATTAATGACAATGTCCAAATGCCTCTGAAAAAATGATAGGTTTTGGGCATTGACCACCACTTGTGGAAACCTGTTGCAGTGTTTAGCCACACTCTCCCTAAAGAAATGCTACCTTGTGTGAAGTCTGGACCTCTCCTGATGCAGCTTTGAATCACTTATTCCTGCCCTGTCACTGGATCCTAAAGAAACCTTTGAAGGTCCCTCCCAGCCCAGACTTCTCTCTGATTCTAGGAGATGAGATCAGCACCTCTCTCTCTACAGCCCCTCCTCAGGAAGATGCAGAGAGCAGTGGCCCCTCAGGCTCTTTCTCTTCCAACCAGACAAGCCAGGGAGCTCAGCTGCCCCTCCGAGGACAGGCATTCCCTGTCCCTGGCTGTGCTGCCCTCTTCCATACCCATTTTGTTCCCGGTGCTTCCCAGTGATACCTCTGCAAAGTCTCTGGTCCCTCAAGAGAGTCACAGCACCTCCCAGTCTGGGATGAGCAGCAACCTTGGAATGGGGCATTCAGCTCTGGCATCCTGACAGCTGGTGAAAATATTGAACAGAGCCAGACCTAGGAGTGAGCCATGTGGTCACATCCCTGGTGACCTGTCACTAGCCAGGCATAGCCCCATTCCCTACAAATCTAAGTGCAGCTGGTTCTTCACCCAGAACAACATGAGCCCATTCATCCCCTAGCTGGGCTACTTGTCCAGAAGGCTGCTGTGAGACACAGTATCAAAAGCCTCATTAAATATAGAAAATTATATCCACTACATTCCCTCCATCCACTGGGTGGGTGACTGTCTTAGAGTGAGATCAGTTAAAAAGGACTTTCCCTCCGTACAGCCATGCTGGCTGTCCTGCCTTTCAATAGTGCCCCATATCATCTTCTCCATGGTTTTCTGTAAGCTCCCTGAATCAGAGGACAGAGAGGTTCTTCCAGGGACCAGTTCTTCCTGCACTCTGTTAGTATGAGATTGCTTTTGGAGAGGCATGGTTCTCTCTGATTACCATAAAGGCATTTTAAATTGCTGCCTTGGGTGGGATATCTAACTTCTACCTGTCCATCTACAAATAGGGTGAAGATTGTAACTATCACATAGTGCAGGATTCATTGATTTTACCAAAATGGGGATTTAGCCCTTAAAGGATGGAAGCCCTTTGAATGTGGCTGGAAGTTGCCATTTTACGGTTACTATATGATATGGACTTCATAGAAGAAAAAATATGTGAGGCAAGTCTTAGCTACAAGCCCTTTTCTACCTGACCAGTCTATGCCAAGAAGATAGTAACCTGCCCTGTGCTGTATTATGAGTAAAAGCAAGGTTTAATCATGAAACTAACATTCTAAGTGCACTGGTTTTTAATGTCCTACTCTGAAATAAAAGGAACAATGGAAACAAAACAGTCACAAGGTGTCTGGAGGCCACTTTCCAAATCAAGAGCACAAAATTCTCAGTGATGTCCTTGGGGCATGACAGGTGCTCATAATCCCAGGACTGGTGTAACCCTACACTGATGTCACCATAGGTAATTCTGTTTTTAAGAATACGGCACAGAATTATTTGACTTGTGAGCCTTTTTTCTGTCTTTTGGTGTTCCTAAGTGTCAGAGTCAGACCTGAAACAGGGCAAGACTTAATGCTTAAATAACTTGCCATTGCTCTCTAGATTGCACTGTTGATGTAACCCCCATTCAGCTCCAGGAAAGCTGAATAATAAATGCATCACTGTGTCCCATGGCAAAGTCCCATCTGCAGGCACTGACTTCTTATGCAAGCAAAAAAATACACATCAGCACTCAGGAGCTGAAAACTGAAATGGAAAACATTTAAAATTGAAGAAAAGCTCTGACTCTATGCAAGAAAGCTATTAAGTGTTAAAATGTATTATCCAAAGAAATGCAGGGGTTTTTCTTCACTTGGAAGTGCTGCACTGTGTACTGCTCATTATCCAACTGGTTGTACTAGGTGATGCTAATGATTCCAGTTTTGCAGTGTGGGAGTTTTTCTAATTTGGGGAAGGATTATTTAGGTCTCTGTGGTTCTCCCAGCCCTATCATGAAGCACCAGCTCTGCCTGTTTGTGCTGTAAATTGTCATGAGCAGAGACTGTGCTTGTGCTGTGCTGCTTTACAGCCCAACTGGTCCCTGAATGTTGCTCCCCAGTGCTTCGATGGCTAGAAAATAAAAACTGTTATAATTTATATTAACTGCTTCTATTCCCACAACTAGTATGGGGGAAAATAAAATAAAATAAAGGTACAGGTATAAGAAGGCAAAACAGTGTTAAGAGTAACGGCAAGACTGAAACACCAATGAAAATTGATGGGAAGGGTGTTCAGCCCCTCCCTCTCTCCCTCTCTCCTAAGCCCCCTGTCTCTGATGGCCTTTTTCAGCTACATCAGCCTCTATTCTGCCCCACAGTTATACAGATCCCATTTCTTCCAGTGAACTGGGGCAGCTCAGAGTCAGGATGCTCACCTGGATTGTCCCTCTCAGTTGGCAACATGAGGACAGGTCCCGCCAGAGGGAAGGCAGATTGGTAACCACAGTGAAACTGGATAGTTCCTCTTCCTGGCACTTCCAGCTCTCTGCCACAGCTGCAAAGAAAGCACTGAATAAATACACTCCAGTGCCTCAGCCTGCAGATCCTTCTCCAAACTAGGAGTTTTTATTATCAATTTAGATGGATAAAGATTTGGGCCAGTGGTGAGAGCTTTGACAGTGGAAGGATGGCTGAGGGTAAAATCAGAGGAAACTGAGAAGTTATATCCTAACAGAAGCTGTAACAGTATAGAAATTATTGGGTCCTTGGATGGAATGTGGCTGGAATGTTTGAGACCCATCTCACAGTGACTGCCACACCCACAATCTGCGCCTGCAGCACCTGCTAAGGGCGATGGAATGGAGGGTGGGTGGCTGCGCTCTGCTGGAATCCTCACAGGGAGGGAACTCGATGGCTCTCTGCAGCTGATGAACCCCACAGCACCTGTCAGCCAGGGCAGGGAGATGTCCTGCTGCTGAGCCAGCAGCTGGGCGGGATGAACTCTCCTTGGATGACCTGGGTTCATGATAAGCTAACTGTGATATTAACACACCCCTCCAACCAGTGTTACCTGCCCCAGGGTCTGACCACCCCTCACTGGGCACCTGCTCTGTGGTTCATCAACTGTGTATGAGCCAGGGAGAGAAATTTACACCATCAGTAACAAGGGCATGTATGACCTGAGCCACTCCACCTCCACTTAAATATGAATATATAGTATAAAAATAAGTCAAGAATGGGTAAATTTAGGGAAGATGGCATTGTAACTGCTGGGATCAGTCAATAGGCTGAACCTGCCTTCTCCAGTGCAGGGACAGTGGGGTGAGACCTCTGTGTGTGCTGAACACCTTTATTGGGGTTCAGAGCTCGTCTGTGCTTTGATCGTGTTTCTGCAGTCAGATACTGTCAGTGATGCTCCCCAAACCTTGGTCGGTCACAGTTTTGTGTTAAAGAGACTCTTATTCCATAAACTGTCCGTGGCATCCTTCGGGCGCTGGCAGCGCCAGCCATGGGAACAGACTGGAACCAAGTGGGGAGACCCCTCAGAGCTGTTGGGCTGTGTCCCTGAGAAAGTCAATCAAAGCCCCTCCAATCCAGCAGGGCTGTCCAGTGAAGGGTCCCTGTAATGGGACACTGACAGACTGGTGGGGCACAAGGGGCTTGGCTTTCCTGGGGTGCTGACAGACAAATCCAACACCAAGGGTCAGGACATCTCCCCTTCCCACGTGACACAGTCCCACCTGTCTTGTAAGTCATGTAAGTCCTGCTAGGTTTCTCTTCAGGCTCTTTTAGAGAGCTCAATGCCACCATTTAAAGTGTTTCCTTTCAGCAAGGCATTTTTTATTCTGCCAGAGTGCAGAAGGGAGAGACCACCTTGGCATTGATCCTGAAGATGCTGCCGCTGACTGTTGCGAGCATCAAACACAGCCAGTGAATATTCAGTGCCCTGGCTTACACTGAACTGTTACTGTAATGAAACCAATTTTTCAAAAATCATCTGTGCATCATTGTTCAGATTATTTTACTAATTTTAATATGCAAAAGGAACACAACATTGCCAAATGTAAATGCAGTATTACTCAGTATAATTAACAATATTTTGCTGACTGACCATGATAAAATATCCCATTACTTTACAAACCTGACACCTCTCATTCCCTCTCTACAAAATTTCCTCTTATTCTACTAGCCTTTGGAATGGTGAGCCCTTTGGAACAGGGACTTCACATTATTTTTGTACATCTCCATTGCTTCTTGTGACATAGACATGGTTCTGGAAATTGTTTTGTCTAATATGGATCATTTCTAAATTGCTGTAACACAGCTATTACCAAGAGCCAAGCTGGGACAGGGATTGACATAGCCCAGAATTTTGAGTTTCTCTTTGAATTTCCCACACTCACAAATTGTTCCTGCTGCAAAGGCATAAAATATATGGAATATAAATATTAGTATAGCCAAAATCCATAATGCCATTAATCATCTGAAATGTTTTAACTCCTAGATAATATTTGCCCACAATTAATACATGAAAAACTGCTGGTGCAGATGTAGTCTTAGAAGACACTGTTACCCCAGAAGATCACAAAATTGTTTTTCCATTTACAATGAAAATTTTAGCCCTGGATCCAAACTCCTCTGATTTCTAGAGGAAATTAGGTGAATAGTGGATCTCAAATTAACCTTCATGTCTCTGGATTTTCTTGTATTGAAAGATGGAACACCTTTCCAGAAATCTGCATCAAAATATCTCCCAACAGTCTGTGCTGAATCTTCTGTACTGTGAGCAAGAAATCTGATATTGGAAATCAGTGATTAGTTTACAAAAATCTTTTACTAGGCACTATGCTGGTGAGGTGGCACAGGAAAGAGATAAATTTTAACAACAATAAAACTCCAGCAGGAGCAAGTTGAGTGTTCAGAAAAGCTACCCATTGCTTTGATTTCTTGCAGGTGATTATAATTCTGCTGATGCCAGCCCTTTATCTCTAACTAGGACAGGTTACATACACATCAGCAGAAGTGTGAGCACTCAAAACACTGCTAAGGTGTGTGATGGAATGCAACCAATTCATTAACACAGGAGCAGTTCTCTACCATGACAAGGCAGGCAAGAACTGGCAGGGCATGCAAACACAGTTTTTATTAGAGGATACAGTCATCCTCTATCCACTTTCATTTTGCTCACCAGGTTGTGCACAAACTACAGAGAGAATTAGTCAAAATTCCTCCATGGCAACCTTAAATTAGCTGCATTTAAGCATTGAATCTTGATTATTCCTGTTTTATGGTCCATTTCTCACCAAAATAAAACAGTGTTTTTGCAGCAGTGAAATGTAAGAATCATCATGTTGCAACAATGCAGAAATTCTGTTTAAGTATGCAAATCATAGGTGAGAGCCTGACAACCAAGAAGTCCTCCTACATCTTTACCAGGGAGAATAAAGAAAATACCTTCAAAGAAATTTATGCATTTAAAAAAAGAAAGGGATGGGTTATTACAATTTATATCTCTCACAACCTTGAAATCTGACATCACAAATGCTGTGAGAAAATGCAGAGACTAAACTGACATCCTAAAAATATTAATAAGCAAATGCAGCTGTAACTGTAGCTGCAAATCATTGCCCCTGTTCTCATTGACTGAAATGGAAGAATAGTGTGGCCAGTTTATGTTGCAACTATCTGTAAATTAATACCACTCGGCAAGCTGAACTTGTGGGTTCATCTCCCAAAGATTTTTTTCCATTAAAAAATACGAAATCAGGGAACGTAAAACTTTTCACCAGAAAGCATGTAAATGAGTAGATTTCCCATTTCAACAAAGTTTAACAATCTATACCAATGCCTTCTAAGTGATATTGCTTTGTAGTTCAATATTACAATGTCTAAATTGTGGGGTTTATATTTTTATTAATAGATCAAATTTGATCATAAGATGTGATATGTCCAAAGGACAAGAAAATTATCCAGTGAAACCACTTGTTATTTTACTGGAAGTTGTTGAAATTTTGCCTTCAGGGAGTGGAAAAAAAACCTATCAAAATATCTGGGATTTGCATGTTTTTGATTCCATGGCTCTTACCAGTCCCTCCAAGCTGGCAGTCGGGACAGGAGGATTTGTTTTGTGCTCCCTATAAATAATCCAAAATCAGGAGCAGTAGTTGAATGCTATATTAAACTCATCAGGTCATCTATGATTGCTCTGTAACACATCTCTCTGTGCCATGCAATGCCCAAGGTTGGATGGGATGGAGTATTTCCAGGGGTGGTAGGCTAACAATACACACAGGATGGATCAGGGAAAAAGAAATTCTGGCCAGTCACACATCACAAGAATTAATTTTTTTGCTGCAGGCAAAAAACTTTCTTCTTCAGTGAGGCTGCACAGCTACACCTCCTGCTCTTTCCCTCTCCTCCACATCAGCTAATGGCAATTGCAATTCCTGATTCAGCCCCCTCTGTCCCCTATCACCTTCACTCAAGCAGTGAAGGAAAAGAGCTTCAGGGAAATGACAGAGAAACACAGCAAGAAAGTCTCAAGCGTTCAGTATCAAGTTCAGACTTTGACATTTATTGCCAGAACCTGGCAGCAATCAGCACAGGAAACACTTTTAGCAAGTAATTTGCATTGTGTTCCTTATACTGGTTTTCTCTGTTAGACAAGTTGAAGAGGAATAATGTCCATTTTATGCACAAGTAGTTTATTTCATCATTTCCATCCATACTGGTTTTATATTTGCATATTATATACTGGTGTATTTCTGAATAGGTGCTGCTGCTTTTATTAGAAATAAATAAATTCAACAAACAGGGAGAGTGTGAGCATTGCAGCTCCTTGACTTGGACTGTTTTTTAACCCATGGATTAAAGGGAATCATGAACAGCCATGTCTTGGTGTCTGCAACATTTTCATTTGCAGTGAAACACAACACAGCTCGTGATTAAAATACCACTGGGAAATATTAACCAACCAGCACAAACACACACCTTTTTTTTAAGGTGACTGCAACAGATCATACTGGTGCATGACTTTGAAAAATGAGCCCAAGTTTTGAATGGTCTGAACTCCAGCTTTTGGCTTACCTGTTTAGAGCAATCTGGCTCCTTAATGCAGTGGTGGCTGTGGGATGCTGCTAGAAGAACCTGGCAACTCAGTGCTGTTAGAGGCATTCCTCAGAATTTTTCCATCCTCCTATCTCATTCCAGTTTCTGCTTCAAAGTAAAGATGACAGGGATGAGTATGAGAAACTATGAAGTTACACTGTCCTCTGTCTCTCCCTCCCCCCATCCCAAGCTTTCCATCCGACTCTAATAATCCTTTTCTAAATATTTCAAACAGTTAGTCTTCAAAAGCTCACTTCTCCAGTGTGAAACACGGTAATTATATCCATATTAACTAAACTAAATATTTCAACACATTGTTGAATAATGCATTATTCATAAATTCTTTCAATAAATACTAATTGGCCTCAAAGGAATTTATTTTGTTTATCACAAAAACCACACCTTCTGAAACACCTCATTGATTGTACTTGTACTATGCTTTTGTGCAGCTTCTTTAACCTGTTGTCTGAGCATATGGCATTCAGTAGGTGTTTTAATTTTTTATTTTATTTTAAAATGTAGAAAGCAGCAGTGCTGTCTATAGGCACTGGTTATATCCAATATGTGCTTTCTGTTCACATTCTCACAAACCCTTCTGCCTGCTTCTGAAAATACATATCTGAATCTGAATACACAAATGACCTGCTGTCTCTTGCAGATTATTTTTAAAGAAATATACTAGGCAGGGAGAGAAATGGAACCCATTTCTATCACTAGGTGTAAATGTCCAGACAGGCTGGTGTATCATGACAAGTCTCAATAAACTGCCTTGGTTCTGTGTCGTGAGACAGGGCTTTTTAACAGAGCAGCTGGTTTCAAGCAACTCATCTTTAAAAAAGAAGTGCTGTTTTTTTCTAAACCTAGAATTCCTCCCTGGAAACAACATAGTGTCCATTGCCCACTACAGAATGACTGCTTGGAGAGACTTATTTTTCTCCATTAGCTGTAGAGGAAAATCAGGAAAAATAATTTTCTTTAGGATGAAAGTAGGGTTTTTTTTCATTTTTTCTTCTTCCTAATACACCTATATAAAATACAAAAGGGATGACTATTACAATTTGAATTAGTGCAGAGAAATAATGCTGAACAAAACGCACAAGCACAACACATTCCTGCAAAGGGCACAGGCAAAAAGCACAGATACTTATTTCCTGTGGATTAAAAAAGGGATTAAACTTGCAAGTGAAATAAAGAGTAAGATTTTACTACCCTAGAATTATTGCTCAAAATCCCCTTTAATATCAAAGGGACATATTTCTGATCAGAAAAGGTTTTTTACTAAGGAAGGGTCAATTAAGTCTTTCTAGTGTAAAGACTGACAGAACGATGATAATCAGAAAACCTTCCCTATCCTTTGAGTTTTCCACTGGAAATTCTTAGCCTTGCACATAGCACGGGAGTTTTTATTGCTTGTTATTTCCTGCAGACACCACACCAGCAGCACTAGGAAATGTTCTCCTTTCCACAGAACAATTCCCTGAATCCCAGGTAGCCACATACCTGAAGGCAACACTGAGTTCAGCAGCAGCAGATCTTCTGGTACCTCTCAAAGCCAGTGCAGACTGAGAACATTTGTTCACTCCAGCAGTTTCAGGGACTGGCTTTTCTGTTGCACAAAGCAAATGGATTCAAGTAGTCCCAACTTTTGCTTGGATCAGAGTGCATGCATTTCCCCTTCCGCTGCACAGAAAAAAAGGTTAAGGAAGAGGTAATGTGAAACATCCTGCAGAAAGAGGAGAGAGCCATCCTCCTGTGGCTTCCCATGTCCCCATGCTCAAACACTGCCTTCTTTAGGGTCATCTATCAGACAAAAACAAACCCTTCTCTCAGCACTGCTGGGTCCAGTTCAGTGCTCTAAAACAGATCAGCTCCTCCTTACAGCACACCCTGCTTTACTCTGGAAAGTATTTTCCTTCCTAGTCTCCATATTTAAACTGGGTAGTTTTAAACCATAGAATTATAGAATAGTTTGGGTTGGAAGGAATCCCAAAAGTCATCCAGTTCCAACCTATTCCACCATGGGCAGGGACACTTTCACTATCCCAGGTTGCTCCAAGCCCTGTCCAGCCTGGCCTTGGACACTTCCAGGAATGGGGCAGCCACAGCTTCTCTTGGCACTCTGTGCCAGAGCCTGACCACCCTCACACTGAAGAATTTCTTCCTAATATCCCATCTAAACCTAATCTCTTTCAGTGTAAAGCCATTACCCCTGTTCTGTCACTCCATGCCCTTGTCAAAAGTCCCTTTGCAGCTCTCATGTAGCCCCTTCAGGCACTATAAGTTCACCCTGAAGCTTCTCTTCTCCAGGCTGAACAGCCCAACTCTCTCAGCCTTTCCTCACAGCAAAGTGGTTCCATTTCTCTGATAATCTTCATGGCCTTCTTTTGGACTCACTCCAGCAGCTCCAGATCCTTCCTGTGCTGGGTCCCCAAGCTGCAGGCATCACTGCAGATGGGGTTTTACCTGAACTGGGCAGAGGGGCAGAACACTCCTGTCCTCTGCTCTCTATGGGGCTTTTGATGCTTCCCAGGACATGTCTGGCTGGCAGCACATGTTGCTAGATCATGTCCAGCCTCTCTTCCACCAGCACCCCCAAGTCCTTCTTGGCAGGGTTGCTCTCCATCTGTTCATCAGCCTGGCCTGATACCAGGGGCTGCCCTGATCCAGCATTTGGTCCTGCTAGATCTCATGAGATTCCCATGGGCGACTTCTGGAGCTTGCCCAGATCTCTCAAGGTATCCCCATCCTCCATGTGTGTGAACTGCACCACTCATGGTATCTGGAATGTCCATCTCTGGAAGTCTCACCTGAGCTGGGAGCGTATCATGCCCTCCTGGCAAGCTGAACCTCAAGCAAAGAACACAAGATCATGAGAGATCACACAATTCTTTGTTCCACAGTTCAGAAACTCAATACACCCACAAGAAAAGAAACTACACAATGAATTGTCAAAGTAAGTAACAGTGCAAGGGAGGACAAGGGATATGGCAGAACTGTCTCATTTCCTGAGGAGCCTGTCTTTGCTGCACAGATCAATGGAGCCAGTTGGATGTGAAAAGGCATATTAAGGGTATGGTGACCTAATCTCTAAGCCCTCCACACCTTAGGGGCTGCCCTGATACTGCCCCACAGGGCCCATGGGCTGCAGTTCAGGGCACCTCTTGCTGCTGTGAGGCAAAGTTACAGGGCAAACCCTTGCATAAGTATGGCAGATAGAATTTGCCTTGATATGTCTCTTTCTCAGGCTATCAATTTCATCACAGCCAGGGAACACAGGAGCATGCACAATACTCCAAACTAATTTAATCTTCATGTTTTGTGCCAATGTCCTTAAATCCAGATTGAGGAACTGAGATGATCCAGAGGAGAGAGTAATAAAAAGAAACAACAATTAAGTGCATGAAGGAAAGGCTAAGGGTAGGGATGATTATCCATTGGATTGGAACCAGAAGTGTTGCAAAGGTTCCCAAACATGAAATTGGCCATCACCAAACTGAGGTTTCACCACTGCCAACAATAATAAGAAAGCAACGCTATGGATATGCAAAGCAATGCAGTGGATATTCAGAAATAAGACAGTGAAAAGCATTTTTATGATGTTTCTAAAGTCTTTAAAAATGCTATGGTCAAAAGACATCACTTTATTATAAAATCAGTGAGAAAAGAAAAACAAAAAATTATTCTACTTAAATGAATACACTCCAGAGTGCATATATCAATACTATTAAAAGTAAACCACCAAACAAGACAAATTTCTGTTGCAAAACTCTTTTTTTCTTTTTTTGTAGACAAAAAAAGGTATAATGAATACAGGTGTATAGGATATACACAGGAATTGCAGCATATTTTATATTCAAAATTTCTGAAGATATGAAAGTGAAAAAATATTTTCAGTGTAGATATCTAATTTTTTTATAAGCCTTGTGTAGCCCAAGATTATTCACTAAACCCATAGCTAATACATGGTTTTTAAGGTTTTGTGATATTTCCATCTTAAAAAAAAAAAAAGAACACTCCATCAAAACAAAAACCTACAAATGAAGAAAGAAATCTGAGCAACCCTTAAGTTGCATTACAAAGTTTTGGGGAAAAGTGATGCTATACTTAAAATGAAAGGTATGAAAACAGCTAATCAAAGAGGTTTAGTGAAAGTAGATTTTCAATCCATACCACAAGTTAAGTGCCTGTGTTCCCAGTGTGACTTTGATGCAAGGTGTGATTGAGAATGTTCATTTCCATAAGTTGAAACTTTTTGAAGCATCAGGCTTATTGGTTTCCAGGGGTTTTGTTGGTGGAGAGGGGGGTTTAGCATGGAAATATTTTAAGTTATTGAACATCCTTATTAAATATGATCCTTCATGATTTTTTTAAGAGTAAAAGCAAAGAGAAAGGCAGATGTTGCACAGAAAAATTACCGTGAAATCAATGAAAAAAGCTGAAGTTGATAATTACAGAAACATTAGTACTGTCTGAATGTGTCAGAAACCTGCACTCTAAAAAATTCCAAAAAGACAGGTTTTATCACAGATTCTGGGCGTTTAAAATTTGTTTCTATCTTTAATTTCTGTTAAAAAATATATTTATTCAATGAAATACTTAAAAAACACTTTGGAATAGCAATTGCATGTCTAGTTTTCAGTGTCCAGCGGACTTTTGGAAACAAGCCACAATAAAGCCCTAGTGGGAATTGAATTTCAAGTCAACCTTTGCTATACCTTTTCCACAATGATTTAAATCTATGTTGAAAAATAATTCCTGCTAGGCAGTTGTTTAGGTTCTGGTGGCACAGGTAGGGGTGTGGCACAATGCCTGCAGAAGCTTTTGTTGTTGCAGTCCTGCTGAAGGAAGCAACATTTCTGAGCTAAGGCACAGCTTCAAGCTGATTATCAAACCTGAAGGTCAATATCACTGAATAATACAACACGGCCCCTAAGACAAATTTCTTCATTCCTCCCATCTAAATGCACATTATCTAGACACTGATATAAAAAAGTGTATCTGCCCAAGCCTGGTGATAAAATACCATCTTGGATCTCGAAACTATTTTACAGTAGAATCATGCTTAAGTATTTTTAAAATATCTGTTGGAGATTAAAAAAAGTCACAAAGAAGCACAGGAACAGTACTCCCCTTTATCCTTAGAGGATAAAAAAGAATGTAATTTTCGTGGCAAAAGAGCAACCATATATATGTATACATGTTATATAATGACATTTACATCAAATAGATGGGTATCTAGATAATTGACTATATATATATACACATGTGTGTATATAAATACATATAATTCTATATGCATGTAAACATTAGTAATGTAGTAATTAACACAAATCTCTGTATATAGACATATGTAGGGACAAAAATGCACATTTAAATTATTATTCATATCTAGGTATTTCTATACTTGGACAATATAGACATATAATTACCTGTTATTATTTCTTACCAATATACCTATGTCTGTATATAATAAACATACATTTAATTATTAATTGCAACAAAATTTCTCTGAGTAACTTCTGCTGTACTTTGGTACAACTTTGTCCAAAGTTCTGTACAACTCTGGTGTCCAGTTCATGCCCCCAATTTTCAGCTAAGTGTGAGAGTGGCTCTCTACGGTAGATGTGAATATCCAGTGCCTTACATTCAAAAAGAGCAAAATATCCACACATATGGATTGAAATAAACCTATGTGAAAACAGCCAAAAGAAAATGCCATTGGTACCACATTTAGAGGGTTTGTTTTTATGATGTGCAGGCAGTTCCAAGCCATTTCAAATCTAACTGCTGTATCCTTGAGCGGCTTCTTGAGTAGAATAAACTGCTGAGCCTGGCAAAACTGGGCAGGGGATGATGTGAAGGGAACATTTGACAATTTTCATTCACCAGAAGGCAATTACCAGCTTGTTTTGTATATGAACTGAGCAGGCAGAACATCAGTACCAATGAACTGTGGATCACCCTAGCAAAGGCACCACCCAGGAACTGCACTTCCACTGAGGAGAAACACAGATGAGGAGCAGGGATGTTTGTCAGTAGCACTGACAGAAGATTTAGCATTTAGTCTCAGCACAGACCACCTGGCCTTGAGTGCTATCCACAGCTTAGATCTCCTTCTATCATTCATCACTGGATGTCTCATTTTAGCGCATATAATGTTGCACTGAATTTACCAGTGCTGAATTACTCTGGTGATGGAGTTTTCCAGTGACCATTCTGTGAACTCAGTCTTGGCTTTGTCTTGTCTTGGACAACATAAAGAACGTGGAGAAGTTCCCATCTTACCGATTCCTGGGGGTTTTGGGGTAGGGAAAGTGTTTATGTATTCAAGAAGAAAAGCCAGACCTGACACAGCCTTCAGCAGTGGCTGCTGCTCAGCTTTAACCAAGCCAAAAAACAGCCATCTATCTTCTTGTTTTGTTTCATGTCTCTTAGCTTTGAATCTATAAAAGCACTTTACATCTCATCTATACATCTTATTAAACAGCCTTCTGTGGCAAACTCTGACAGAGCTTTGGAAACTGCTAATAAAAGTGCCAGCTTGCTTACCTCCACCCTCCATGTTCTGATTGCAGTAATGAGCTGCAAGGGAATTCCTGCTGGAAAATGCACAAATCCACATGGTTTAAATGGCAAATTTTTAATGAGTTGAGGAGCTGGTAAATTATTTCAGAGAAAATTTTATTCAGAGAGAAGTTTTAGTTTCAGCCAGTCCTGAATATCTCCCAAATTCCATTCAAATATTCTTGATAGCTTCAGCTGGGGAAAAAAAAAAAAGGTAAATAAAAAAAAGTTTAAAAAGAAGGGGGTGGAAGTAGTTTTTTTCCTCTGAATTATCAGGTAGAATTACAAAGATCCTTTAAGCACTGGTCTGCACAGTCCCCAGCAAGATGTCCTTACCTACAACTCCACAAGAAACACATCTAGTCAGGTCATTTCTCTAGTTCCTCCTTGCTGAATGCCTTGATTGCAGCATCATCATTTCTCTCTTCTATTAAACAGGGGAAATAAAAGCATTATTCAGAACACAGCCGAAACACTCACCTTTTTCTCTCTAAATGAATCAGGCAGAATTCTGAGAAGTCATGGTAGTTATTTCAATCGTGTGCATGATAAAGTCTATGATACTTTTTCATGTAGTGCATCTTCAAAATTCAGGATTGTTTTTCAAATATGTGGTTCTAGAAAGCTAATATATTGTTTCATATATATATAATATTTGCTAAAACAAATATATTTCACCATGATACTTAAGAACACTGTGTTAAAGTATGTTAATGTCTAACATTTGCCAGACATCACACACATTGTGGTTTAACCCCCGCCAGCAGCCTGGACCCTCACAGCTGCTCACTCACTGTCCCATCAGTGGGATGGGAGAGAGAATCAGAAGGATAAAACTTGTGGGCTGGGATAAAGACAGGTTAATAGGGGAAGCAAAAGCCGCTTGCGCAGCAAAGCAGAACAAGGAATGAATTCCCCCTTCCTATGGCTGGGCAGGCGTTCAGCCATTCCCAGGGTCCCACTGCATATCTCAGTGACTTGGGAGGACAAATGCCGCCAGTCCACATGTCCCCCCTTCCTTCCACCCCCCACTTGTTACACTGATCATGATGCCACATGGTCTGGAACATCCCTGGGGTCAGTTGGGGTCACCTGTCCTGCTGGGTCTCCTCAGCACAAGGAGCAGCAAAGGCCTTGGCTCTGTTCAATCCCTGCCCAGGAATAACAAAAACATCTGTATCATCACCCCTGAGTTCAGCACAAATCCAAAACACAGCCCCACACCAGCCCTGGAAAGGAAATTAATTTTACCCCAGCCCGAACCAGCACATACATCAAAATAAATTCAATTTGCTGTAGTTGAACTAGGGAGAAAATTTGCCTGCAAACTATGAATTGACAGGCTATTTCACTTTTGATTGCAAACACTGGGTGAGCCTGAAAAAAAAACCAACCTTTCTCAACAGCCAGGTTTGAGGAAAATGTGAAAATACTATCCAGTTTCATAATCCTTACAAATATTGTTTAAAATTTCCTCTTTTTGAGGGAAAGGACTTTTCTTCATAACTGCTAGCTCTGTTTTCAGAAAAGAGTTTCATTCAAAAAAGTCAGTTTCATTCCAAATCTTGAAATAGAAAAAAATAAAGAGGATAAATACTAAATAAGATATTACTGTCTTGAAAGTACTTCACCTGAGTTATCACTTCAAGGAAGATGCTTTTTCTAAAAATAGAAACACAACTGTATTTGAGATAAAAACATAACACAAAAGAATGCATATCACTTTTTCATAATAAAACACACCAGTGAATCTTGACATCAGAGAAGCTGGCAGGGAGAAAGTGAAAATACAGTTAAATCTGACAAAGAGGGCTATGTCACACTGAAATGCAGGAAAAATCAAAGTTCAGAAAGAGCTGCCAGTTTAGGAGTTAAGAGGCAAGAACCTGCAGAGTGACTCCTAGAGGAACATGCACATCAAAATTGAACTAATGAAAAGAGAAAATTAAAATCTTTTAGCAAAGTGAAATTCCTGGACTTCAGGTGGAGGGGAGACCTGAAAGGACACTGAAAGGCAAAGGAGCTCAGGAAAACTAGCAGACCTTTAAAGAACAGCCCACTCTGGTGTGAAGGCAGACAAGTCATTCTGTCAGGACTTGGCTAAAAGGACATGATGGCAGAACTCCAGCATAAAAACACAGCAAACAGGGCTGGGAGCAAGGACAGAGCGCAAATGAGGAATTTAGTAAAGCTGCCTGGGCATGTAGGGCTGGTGTCATTCAAGCCAGAACTCAGCCCAAGGACAGAAGGGCCACCAATCACACACACCTTCAAAAAAGTACACAGGGATGATCTATAAATCAGTCAGCCTCATCTTGACTCTTGGTAAAATCACAAATACAGACCTCTCATAACACATTTCTGGGCATATGAAAAAGTAGAAAGGGACTGAGTACAGTCAGCATAGATTTATCACAGGTGGAGCATGCCTGACCCAACTTACCTTTTCTGACGAATAAAACTGGATTAGTCAGGCAGGGGAGCAATGGACTTAACTATTTGTCCAAAGCTGGTCAACATATTATGCCACAATATGATTGTGTCCAAGTTTGGACAGTACAGCCTGGCAAGAAGTGGACTGCTGTGGTTTTATTGCAGGACAACTCATTTAACACCTCTCAGTGACCTGCAGGACACACTGGTGGGCACATTCATCAGCTTTGTAGGTGACGGCAAGTTTGAATGACATTTGAGGACTCTCATCCTGATAGGCAGGACAGGGCAGGGGAAACTGGGCCAACAGGGTCTCCATAAATTTCAGGGAAGAGCAATGAGCAGCTTTTACCTGGGATTGCAGACCCAGCCAAGACAGTAACAGCCAACCATGCAAATGCCTTTTGAATGCATAATCTGGAGTTAAAGAATGCTTTTTAATCCTGAAAATAGACAGGCAATGGAGCAAGTTGCTCAGAGATGTTGTATCACCTCCTTTTTTGGAGATTTTCAAGAATCAGTTGGAAAAAGCCCTCAGCTTCTTGGTCTAATCTCAGTTCTGACATTTCTTTGTATATGAGGTCATACTTGACACCTCCTGAGATCCCTTCCAGCCTGAATTATCCCTGTGACATTAATACAAAGTACTCTTCCTAGGCACATGAGGGAAATGTGAAGGATACATGAGAATGAACATCACTGGCAGTGCCAAAACAGAGCTAGCATATGAGCATTGGTGCTCCTCATATTTCATTTGTTCTGCACAGAGCAGTTAAGAATAAAAGTAACTGCAAACATTTACACCTATTACCTATCTTCTAGTTCTGATGAGCTGAACAAGAAAATAGACCGCTGAAATCCATAGAAAAAAAGCAGTGGCTCTCTGAAAAATGAACATATAATTATTTTTAAAGTTAATAAGAATGATCTGAAGCAAATGTAAAATGCATTAGACATAATGTAAAGTTGGTTTCTAAATAGGCTGGGATGTTTTAGAAGAAATTTCTACTACACCAATGAAAATGCATCTACACCAGAACAGTAACTGGGGCAATGTAGATGATAGTGAATTACAAATTACACTCTTTTTCAAATGAAATTCCAGTAATTTGCTATTTTAAGTAAAATCTTTTTAAATTTTTCAATATGACAGTCTGCGATTTTTTTACATTCTTTTCATTACAACATCTCTACAGTGAATTCAAAGTTTTACCATTCTTATGAAATAGAACAGATAATTTTGCTGAAATCATGACAGGTAATTGAACACTGAATTTATTTTTTTTTCTTTACTAATTCTTTCAGCACAAGCAAAAATTGGAGAGATTGAAAATTGTACTCTAGTGTGATGCCCATCTTGAAACATTTTATGCTTTCATAAGGAGTCAGGGCTTATGTCCTAAGAACTGACTTGAACCTTCCATAACAAAGAACAGGGGTGAGCAGCAATATCATGGAGTAATAAATATAAAAGTAGCAGCAGGAATATGTAACTTTATAATTACTCAGGCTTTCTTTCAAGTAATTACTCCATTAGGTTGGCATGAAAAAATATCTGCTACTGATGAAAACATGTTCCAGCTGTAACAATAAAATACTGCCTACAGAGCAAGCTGGAAGACTGCAGTCAAGATCAGGCATACTCTGAATTGTCCTCGCCATAATGCACCATCTCAGAATCCACTATATTCATTTAAAAACACAACTTTTGTGTTTATTTTGTTTATTTTATTCCACAAAGTATGCTATTGTTCCAGTGCAACTTTTCATGAGAAGCTCTGGCAATTTAGGTATGTGACCTCATTTCAAAAATTACTATGCCGGCTTCTGTCCCACAAAATATCTTATTTTAATTGGATTTGGTGCCTTTAGCTATCTAGCTAGCCTAAACACATGGATCTGAACTTTACAGTGTTGCATACAAATTAAGTCTGAGTTCTGAGTCAAAGCTCCTTTGAAAGTTTGTCAAAAATATTTCAACTTTACAGGACCTTGCAATTCATAAATGAAAATAATTACTTCAAAAGACTTATTTTGAGTAAGTGTTACTTGAATTTTTCAAGTATGTCTAATAGCTGAGAAGTGTTAAAAGATGCATCATGTTTCACAGTTGAACACCTTGCTATTTTCAAGACTTCAAGTCAGTTTCCAAAATGCTTTCAAAGCTCTGGCTGGTTTATACAGTGATATTTTTTGGAAAGGTATCACAGGTGCACAACACCTTGAGTAAAACTTATGTGAGATCACCATTAATGTCATGGTATCATAATAAATAAAAAACAAAAGGGAGGAATCAAGAAAACAAGAATGGGGTGGTTCTAAAGCTAAAGAATGTGGTTTCCCACTAATTCTTCTTCACATGTTCTCAAACATTTCTGATTACCAATATTTAAATGGTTTAAATACCAAGTCAATTACATTAGTGTTTTGTATTAGAAATGTAGGAACGCTTGTGTTTATGGCCGCACTAAAGCATTTTTATAAATGTTCTCAGAGGTATTTATTTAAAGAAACTCTTCTTCCTTTCAATAATATTTCAAGTCATAATCTCAAATCTATTTTGATTAGGCATGTGTTTTCCATAGTCATTGCAGCAAATAACAGAGACAACACTTTTGAAATATTTTCCTCTATATCCACAAAGGCAGACACCTCTGTGTTGGACTCACAAAATCATGCTGCTCAAAATGACAACTCATGAAAATACTTTCTGTCTTTCATTAATTATTTCCTGCCCTTCTCCTCCTTGGTTTCTTTCTTATGCTCCACCTTACCCTTCCCTCTCTGCACAACCAGCTGAATTGGCAACTATGGAGCCAAAACTGACTCTTAAACCTGGTAGGAGTTTTGTTCCTGCCCCTGGTAGAAATATTTCAAAGGAAATGTGCTTTAGCTTGAGAAATTTATTGGAGTTTTTTAACCTGTCCTGAATACAGAAAAGGGTACTCTCTTTTGCTGGCTTACTTTCATCTTCCCAGAATAATAGCTCTGCTGAATATTCTTCCTTTTTCCATTATCATGGTGTACCTGAGATACCAAAGGCAGGAAAGAAAATGGAACATAATGGTTTTGAGGCAAAGCAGCTTTACATCCTGCTTTCTTCAACATTGCCCACATTTGAGAAGTTAACTTTGTAGAGCTTCAGCTTTATATCACACATGAAACAATAATTGCTCTATGAATTAAACCATAATGAGAATCCATCTCTTCTGGGAGGAGATTGCCTGTCTGGCAATATCACTGTGGTGTTCAGTGCAAGAGAATCATAAATGGGACTGAAAACTGCATCTGTTCTCACAGGGTGGTCCTTTTGATTTCCAAGAGACTGCTTTGTGCAGAATGCATTACAAAGTGCATGCAAAAATGAAAGTACTTAGGCATTCATCAATGTGAGAGCATTGGGGGTTTTATGCCCAAACCAGCCACAGCACATGTCACATATCCTGAGGAGCACAGTTTGTAGATTTAGTAGTTCTGAAGCTCTTTTTCTTTTCAATTATTTGGATTTCCTCCCTGTGGCAGCTCAAAACTGTCCTTTCCACCAACTATATCATCACCAAGGAAGGTGGGGAGAGGTAGACAAGGACACTTTCACTCCCAAATCTCCCCAAGACCCTCATATTCACTACTTATCTTTGTTTCAGTTACAAGGGAATCTGTAGCTGTGAGAAACATTCAGTAAAGCAGACAGCTTCCCCTTTTAGCTATCAAGCTAGGAGATGCTCGGTGACTCCTTCCCTGTGGTAGTGGAAATAAAGGTTCTTTGGATATCTTACTGCTAGACATGGCCCAGAATTATTTCAATCTAATATTACTGTGTTTATTAACATTTCACCTGCACATTTTCTCATTCCTGTCCCACTTGCAATCAGTCCACACAGGTACAATATTCAAAGTGTATGCCCAGCAGGGATACACTTTAAACATCCTGCAAGCATTTATGGAGAACCACTTTTATTCCACTCTCTTCATATCACCATTGGAGAACTACCCTGATTACTCAGTGTCTTCAACATTCAAACACTGCAAAATTTAAAGTATCCATAGTGAGAAGCCAGGCTAGGAAAATGCTGCTGCTAAAAATGCCATGGGAAACAAGCACACAAGCATCTCACAGGTTCACTTGCAAGAAGATGTTATACTGATATTAAGGTTATGTCAGTTCTAAAGGGAATTCCAGACTCTTGGACTTGGTTCTAATTATTTCAGGGAGAGAAAGAGAATCCCCTTTCAAGGAACTGCCACAAAGATAATTAGAGGGCAGGAACACATTTCTTTTATGAAGACATGATAGAGAAAGGGCTGTTCAGCCTGTAGAAGACAATGTTCTGGGGAGACATTAGAGCTCCTTCCAGGACCTAAAGGAGGTCCAAGTGAGGTGGAGATGAACTTCTGACAAGGGCCTGGAGTGTCGGGACAAGAAACAATTTTTTTGTACTGAAAGAGAGCAGGGTTTAGACCAATATTAGGAAGAAATTCTTCCATGTGAGGATGGTCAGGCCCTGGCACAGGGTGCCAAGAGAAGCTGTGGCTGCCCTATCCCTGGAAGTTTCCAAGGCCAGGCTGGACAGGGCTTGGAGCAACCCGGAACAGTGGAAGGTGTCCCTGCCCATGGCAGGGGCTTTTAACAAAATGGGTCTTCCAAGTTTCCTTATAATCCAAACCATTCTATGATTCAAGATCTGCCAAAAAAGCATAAGTATCACTAGATGGAGTTCCTCTATTTTGGATACCTCTAGAGAATTTGGACACCTCCATGCTCACCCATTAGTGAGTGACCTTAACTGGGCCCATTCACAATTTACAGTTGGGCTGCAGGTGCAGATTTTTTAAAAAACCTTCTATCACAGTAACTCCCTCACTGACATAATTATTTACTGACCTAGAAGGTCTCTGTGCAAAACAGCTCAATCTGTTCCAGAAGACAAGGCCTTAGGAAGCCATCCAGCCTCAGAGCGCAGAAGCTTCCATATTCAGAGCAGGCAGTGTTCTTCTCACAGCCCCACCAGGGCTCAGTTGTGGGGCTGCACTCACAACACCTCAGCTGCAATTCTAATTGTGACAGACTTCAGGCCTGACCTGGAAAGCACCTCCAAATTCCAGCTCCTTCTTTCAAATTTTCTTACAGTTTATCATCCAGACTCCAAAGCAGGCTGATTAACCATACATAAAAGGGTGTCCTTTCTCTTATATTTCATAGTCACCTCTTCTACTGCATCCAACTTTCTACAAGCACACAAGACCCTGTATTGATAAAAAAAAAAAACAAAACTAGTGAGTATCAACAGGAATTGTAAGAAAATGCAACATAAGCAGCCTTATGGTTATTCTAGAACAAGGTTATTCTCAAAATCTTTCCACATATGGCATACTGACATTATTCACAATGAATAGAGTAGTGGGTGCATACACCACTGCGTTTTGGCAGAGCAAATTAGACCAACTTCAATATTTGTATCTAACTTGTCAAATTGGCTGTATAACTAGTAATAGTTAATAGGGGCCCTTCATTAGCTCAGGCAATCAAGCAGTGATTAATCAGAAGTCACACTGGCAATAACCTCCATTAGTACCCTGTGCCTCAACGTTAGAGGATGTGCAGTGCCTGTGGTAAAAACAAGCAGAAGGATGTTAAAGGAAGAATGGAAAAGTGTTTCTCCTTTGCATTTAGAACAGACTGTTAAAAAAAGGGACTGAAAACATTTTCACCACTCTGCAAGAGTTCCTGACATTTTCACTGGCTTGAATCAAGCCTAAGTTTCAAACCTTAAAAAAGGCATGAATAGCAAAAATCTCATTCAAATCAAATAAAAGGGAGTCAATCAAATTCTTTGTTTCAATAATTCTGAAGAGTTGTTACATTTCATCTGTAGTACATACTATAGATCATGTTTAGTGTCCACATAAGCAAATTCTCAAAGCTGTTCTTTAAATTAAAATGTTTGCTTTTACACTTTTTTTCTGGTACTGGTAGTCTCATTGAAAGGGACCTTTATGCTCAACCAGTTTGTGTTTTAATGACTCAAGTATTTTCCTCTGAAAAAGTAATTTGAAAACTATTCAGCCAGCTGTGCTTCTATTGATGTGACTGAAGGGTACCTTTTTGCAAGGCTGATCTTCTGAAACAGTCATCCCATAATCAAAGGATATTGAAGGAGATGTCATATATCAAGTAAAATGGGAGGAAATTGAAGTACCTTCTTTGTGGCACAGGCCTTACAATTACTTTACCGTATCCTGATTCCACTAGAAATAGAGTTTAAAATCATAGTACTATCAGGTACCCAAAAAAATATTGATTTACAGAGATACATGTTTGTTCCAGTCATTGCACGTCTTTGCACTGTTAGCAGTTGCTAGGGCACAGCTTCATTTACTGAATTGTGAGCATCGCACATCCAGTGAGTGCCACAAAGGTTCTGAAATCAAATGCCATTCACAACAAAATTGCCCAATTATATCTTTGAAAAGCTGATTGTGTTTGAAAAATGTGCATTGTGCTTGAAAATAGCAAGAGGATTAACACAATGAGGATTATCACATTATTGATGGGACTATTTTGCTGTAAAGGGCAGAGTCAGGCAACTTAGAGCCATTCCATTTTAAGAGAAACATGCTGGGATGATCCCACATCACTCACACTACAAAGTTACATTTCCCTCTTTGCTCTCTCTGACTCATTTCTTAAGGATTTTTATCAGTCTCCTTTCAATTTCCTTTTCATTTTCTTCAGGACTTAAAAAGGAAGACAATACAGTATAAATTAGTCGAGTTTTGTCCTCATATAATTCTTTCTTCTTCTGAAAAATAATTATCTTCACAACCCGAGACTGTCTTTGTAGCAGAGTGAACAAAAAAAACCCACAAAACAAAACAACAAAAACAACAACAACAAAATAAACCAAAAACATTTTAATGTAGCAAGGAAGGACACAGACGCTTGAGGACTGGTAGGGAAGGTGAGGAGGGGTCACCTTCCATGTCAATGACCAGCTGGAGTGAAGGGAGCTCTCCTGGGGATGGATGAGGACCTGTTTGAGAGATGATGGATCAGGATTTAAGGGAGGTGACCAGGATTAAGGGTGACTTTATGGCGTTGTGCTCCATGCTCCAGGAAGACTGAGGAGATGATTCCCTCTACATGCAGACAAGAGCAGCCTCTCATTCTCAAGCCCTGTTTGTCACAGGGGGGTTCAACCACCCTGAAATCTGTTGGAGGGGCAACACAGCAGGAATAAGCAAGCCAGGAAGTTCCTGGAATGCACTGATGATGCCTTCCTTCTCCAAAGAATAAAGGAGACAGAAGGAGGGTAGCCGCGCTGGATCCTGTTCTCATCAACAAGGAGGGGCCAGTAGAGAATGTGAAGCTCAAGGGCAGCCTGGGCTAAAGGGACCATGAAATGCTGCAGTTTGAGATCCTTAGGGCAGACAGGAGAGGGCATGGAAAGCTCAGTACCCTGGACTTAGAAGAGCAGACTTTGGCCTCTTCAGGGACCTGCTGGGTAGAGTCAGATAAAACCCTGGAGGAAAGAGCAGCCCAGTAAAACTGATTGATATTCCAGGATCATTTCCTCTGAGCTGAGGAGCAATGTATCTCAACAAAAAGGAAGGCAGGAGACCTGTGTGGATGAACAAGAGGTTCCTGGACAAACTCAAGGCCCTAAAAGGAAACCTACAGAGGGTGGAAGCAGAGACAGAATGTCTTGGAGGAACACAGAGAGACTGTCCAAGCAACAGGAATCCGGTTAGGAAACCTAAGACCCTGAAAGAATTAAACCAGACCAGGGATGTCGAGGGCAACAAGAAAACCTTCTGTAGATGTATTGATGGTAAAAGGATGGCTGGGAAAAATGTGAGCCCTCTCTAAGGAAACAGGAGACCTGGTTACTCACGACATGGAGAAGGCTGAGGTACTCCATGCCTTTTTTGTCTCAGTGTTCACCAGCAAGGTGTCCAGACACACCACCCAAGTCACAGGAGGCACAGGCAGGGACTGGGGGAATGAAACTGGGGCAATGAACTGCCCACTGCAGGAAAATATCAGGTTCCAGAACATCTATGGAACCTGAAGGTGCACAAACCAATGGGACCAGATGAGATCCTGAGGGTACTGACAGATGAAGTGGCTGAGCCACTCTCCATTGGGTTTCAAAAGTTGTGGCAGCCCAGTGGACTTCTCACTGACTGGAAAAGGGAAAACATAACCCCCACTGGTAATAAGAGGGATAGGGAAGACACAGGGAGCTACAGACCAGTCAGTCTCCCCTGTGTGCCTGGCAAGATTCTGGGAACTGTGCTAAGACACAGGGACAGCCAACATGGCTTCACTGAGGGCAAACCATGCCTGATAAATTTGGTGGCCTTCTATGATGGGCTACAGCAGTAGTGGATGAGGGGAGAGCTGCTGATATCTTCTACCTGGACTAGTGTAAAGCATCTGACAGTGAAATCCTTGACTCTCACGGTGGTGAGGCCTTTGCACAGGTTGTCCAGAGAAGTTGTGACTGCCCTGGATCCCTGGAAGTGTCCAAGGCCAGGCTGGATGGGGCTTGGAGAAACCTGGGATAGTGGAAGATGTCCTGAACCAGAGTAGGGCATTTGTAACTAGATGACCTTTTAAACTCCCTTCCAACCCAAACCATTCTGTTACTTTATGAAATTCTGTTACTTCTTTAAAACTCTATCCTTCTGCTGAGATCCAAAAGATGACAGAAGAGAAATGAATACAACAGTTAATTTTTTTCCTAACATTTGTTATAAATTGAAGTTCTGTTCTAGGAAAACAGCCTACTCAAAGCAAGGATTCTTAAGAGTTTCATGTGTCTTCAATTACTATATCACTGTTATGTTTTTCCCTTAATCCAGGTGTAAACCAATAAACTATTAGAATATTAGTCATCCAATTGAAACAAAAGAGTTCCATGACTAATCATGTTTTGTCGGTTTTCTGTTTATTGTTTATATATATTTAAATAAATTGACATAAAACAATAATAGCCCAATAGCATAAAGAAAAGATATTTTTCTTTTTCTATGGCTTCTGAAATTTCGTATCTACTTTAACTCTGAACAATTTCTCTCTGGTGTTCCTGGCTCCCTCCCTGGGAAAAGAACAGGAGTTACACAATTCTGCATACAGCAAAGATATTCAATGGGCAATTAGTACAGGCATATCAAAGGTTAATTGTACAGGAGGACTAGGTAAATGTGTTCCAGTTCTGCAAATCTTTGAATTAATAAAATGCCCAACCTATGTTTAATCAAAAAAGAAATGAGGAGATGATCAGAGAATCCCTGGAACACTGCTAATTAATGATCCCTTCCTGTACTTAAATCACTATTAATTTAATTCTCAGAAGTATTCATGGTTTAAACATATATTTGACTAAGCAATAATAGAAGGTAATAATAAGACTTGTGGATTCACTCAACAATCTTGTATACAACTCCTGATTAAAGGAGTTTAGGAAACCCTAAATGGAATGATACAGAAGATTATGGAAAGAAGCATGTCTGATTAGACAGCTCCAGACCACAGATATTTTGCATTGAATAGTTATAATTAAGTATTTGTAGACCATATAATTCTAGAGAATCTGAAACTCCAAGTTTATTCACTAGAAAGATATCCAGAAATTAGGACACTGAAGTAATTTGGATAATCTTCTTGGTCCAATTTGGCTGACAATTCAGAAAAATTTCTTCTGGAATCTTAAATCTTTACAATAATGAAGACTCACACAAAATAATTTCTCTTGTAAATGTAACAGCCAGGTTAGGACACTATAGACACAGAGCTCTCAAAAATATAACTTCCAGACTTAAGCAAGATTAACAGTATGAGAAGCCAGAATCCATACCATCCCTAAGGGTCAAAAACACTTGTCTTTTGAACAGGAGTTTTGGATTTCCTTTACACACAAAAAAATCAACTCTTTCAACTCTTAAATCATAGAGAAGCTTTAGAATAAATACAGGAAACCTCTTCTCATGAAAGTAGTATTTTTGCTAGTAAGGGGCATCCTTTTGCCACAGCATCAGTCCTTGAGGACACAATGTCTGCTTGAGGACACCTGAAAAAAAGACACCTGAGCAATTAGCAATGCTAAAGCTGAGGAGTGACTTGGGTTTTTTTTCTCAATGCTATTAGCAAAGAGATAGAAGAAGAAAATTACTCAGTTTAATGCAAAACAGAATGTTGCTTCAATAAGAATCTTCTGAAAGGCACTAGAACAAACTCTGTGAGCAAATCCACATACCCACAGAGACAGTGTTGATTTCCAAGGAGAGGACAAGAGGCAGCATTTAAGTAGCCAGACTCCTTCCTACTCGGAAGTCAGTGGTAAAATTCTCAGAGGTATCAGTGAGGGCAAGATCAGGCCAGCAGCAAAGTCTTTTTTAAACTGCATCCTACAAAATCCCCTCTGCTGGTGTAACTATGCCACACATAAACGGTACCCAGGGAACTCCTTGGAAAAGCTCCAGGTAAGTTATAGAGGCGTAGGAAAAGAAACAAAATTGGAGAACAGAGAAACAAAGGGCTCCACACCTTCCAAGCACTACCTTGGGAATTGCTTTCATGTGCATGTTATGAGTAAGGTGTGGAGGTCGGCTCATGCAAATGAGGCGGAGTTGTTGAGAGTGATGAGAGAGGTTCTGTTGGGGTTGGCGGTCCTTCTGACGCGTACTTTTGTCGTTCCGCTGTGGTGCTGGACCCTTGTCTGCTCTCCCTTCAATCCCCCGCGGTGCGGGGGCTGCCGGGCAGCGCTGGCCGGGGCCAGGCGGGGCCGTGCGGAGCAGGGCGGGCGCTGCCCCTGAGGGCGGCACGGGGGCACTCGCTGCTGTCAGGCCTGGCCGGGGAGCACCGCACCACCAATCAGGAGGCGAGACGAGCTCCACCAATGAAAGGCACGAAACGACGCATGAGGACTGCTCATGAATATTAATGAGGTTGTGCTGCCTGTGAGCGCTCAGCCAGAGGGTGCAGAGTGGGCTGGTAAACAATTGTGCGGGATTACTGAAAAAAGAGAGGGGGAAGGAATGCAGCAGCTGCAGGTATCACTTGAAAAGATTAATATTGCTCACTGTGAAACAAGGACCAAATGCACACAAATAATGATTACCAAGAGAAAAGGCCGGCTCGCAGCTGCGAGGACGCCGGCAGCCCGTGCCCTGAGGCCGAGGCCGTGGCGGGCGCTTTGCAGGCAGGGCTTTTCCGAGCCGGCCGCAATGTGCTGCCTCCCGTGTGGGCCCGGCTGCGGCAGAGGCGGGCGGGAGCGCGGCGGGGCCGGCAGCGGCGGGCAGAGGCCGCAGAGAGCAGCAGCCCGGCCGGGCCCTCGCAGCCCTCGGCCGTGTCTGTGCGCACAGGGCAGGAGCAGAGGCCGGAGCAGAGACAGGAGCCGGCAATAGCGGTAGCGCGCCGTGCCCAGGGCCGCAGGCCTTCGCCTTGAGCCCTTTGCTTCGTTTCCATGAGCCCTGATCCCCATCCTTGGCCAAGGGCCCTTGGAGCCCTTCCCGGGTCTGCAACAAAAGCTCTATCAGCCATGAAAGTTAAAAGAGATAAAAGACAGAAATAGAAAGTTTACAGATTTATTCTACCTGTTTTCAAAGTTGCCACAAATTCTTGAGTTTATTAAAACAAAAAAAAAAAGTTCATTACAGAATAACTAAAATTTCATCCCATTTGTTACACAGCATAGGTGGTATTCAGGAAACAAAGGCGGCAGCTCTCTGGCCCACACGGTGCTGCTGGCAGAGCCGCTGCTGCCTACTCCAGGCTCAGGCAGGCACCTGAGCTGCCTCGCTGCACGGCCAGAGCCATCTCGATGCTGCAGTGCAGGCCAGAGGCGCCGCTCAGCCGGAAGCTGCAGGACTTGCCGCAGGGCAGCGCCGTGAGCTGGCAGTGGCGCGACTGCGGCAGGAGCAGCCAGGCCGACAGCACCAACGTTTGCACCCAGCAGGTGACTTTCTTGGCATCCAAGTAGGAGCCCGTGCAGAGGGTGTCCATCAGGTACCACTCCTGATCCGTGGGCAGCTGGCCACCAGAGGCGTGCAGGAAGCACGTGTGCCCCAGCAGCTGCTCCCCGGAGCACAGGCACTCCAGCGCCACACGGATGCGCCTGGCTGGCGGCCACTTCGTGCTCTCCAGGCTGAAGGAGTGGCCGGGGGGTGGCCGCAGGATGACCAGCGGGCGGTAGGTGCTGCTGTTCTCCTGGACACTGCAGGCTGCAGGGCTGGTGTCCGTCCCAGCAGCTGGGTGCAGCTCCGGCATGAAGCTCCTCCGGGAGAGCACTCGGCAGACACCGAGGAGCTCGTCCACCAGCTCCTGCAGCACCTTCGTGCTGGGCAGGCCCTGCTGCAGAATCACAGAACAGCTGGGCTCAGGGGTGACCTTTATGGACCATCCAGTGTGAGCCCACAGCAGTGAGCAGGGACATTCCCAATGAGATCAGGTTGCTGACAGCCCACTCCAGCCTTATCCTGGATGTGCCCATTGGTGATGGGCTGGGCACAGCCAATGTGCTACCACCCCAGTCTGCACCCTTGTCCTTCTCATGCTCACTGACCTTCTCCTTGCTGCTGGATCCCTCCTGCCTCCTCCTGCTGGCAGAGCCACGCTTTCCTCTCCTGATCAGCCAGAAGGCCATAGCAGGAACCAGAAGCAGGGCTGCTGCACCGACCCAAAGAAGCCACTGCTTTTCCAGTGCAGAACAGAGCAGGGTTTCCATGGTCCCACTGCTCTCCTCAATCTCCTGAAGGAGCCGAGTCATCTCTTGATGTAAATATTCCTCGCACTCCAGCATCCGTTTAACTTCATGTTTGTCAACTGGAAGTTCCACCTTCAGCCCACCGTGGGTGGCTAACAGGGCCAGGATGAAGGCCACTGTTGGAAACATGGTCTGGTGGAAGAAAGGGGGCTCAGCTTGTCTGGCTGGGAGGGAGCAGGGGGCAGGTGGCACCTGGAATGTCCCCAGAGCCTCTCTGGGCACCAGCCATGCTGAGAGCCCCAAGCCCCTCTTCCCCCAGCCCTGGGGACAGTGCCCTGCCCTGAGGGTCCCAGCTCTCCCTCTGGCTTTAAACCCCCAGGGCACCTTTCCCAGCCCCCATCCAGCCCAGCTGTCCCCCTGTGTGTGCACTCACTGGCTGCCAGAATCCAAATGCCCGGTGCTGCCCCTGGACACAGGTGCCAGCGTGACCTGTCCTCTGTGATGTCACAGCCAGCAGAACCATATCACTCAGCTGCCAAGCTGGCCATGCCCCTGCTCACAGCTCCCACTGTGACCCGTGCCCTGGTGTGTCACAGCCCCCAGAGCCGCACCTGCCAGGCCACAAGCCCCAGCCCTGGTCCCCACTGCCGGCCTCGGGGGCTCCTGGGCATCCTCACCCTGAGTGCAAAGGCAGCCACAGGAGCCCCCCCAGGGCGCTCTGGATCCAGGCTGCAGACACCCTAAAGCCAGCACTGAAAGGGACATGGATGAGGACTGCAGCTGGATCTTGCAGTGCTCACCACCCCTACCTGCCCTCTAGGTGAACCCAAACCTCACCTGCTGCACCTTGAGCACATTTACTCTCCTCCTGTCCCTTGTTTCTTGGGAGAAGAGATCCATCCTCATCCAGCTACAGCCTCATGTCTGAGACTTGTAGAATTTGGCTGGAGCACCCAGCAAGCAAACCAAAGGGTAAATCAACACCTTGTGAGTGTTGGGGAGTTCTCATTAGTGCCCCTCTGCTCTCTGGTGCAATGGCACTGCCAGGCTTCTGGGAGAATGGGAATGTTTTCCTCAGAGCATTTCTTGTTTGTTTATCTGCACCAACTCTGCACACTGAGATTTGAGACTGCTGAGGTTCATTCTTCACAGCACACGTAATTCTGGGCTTGACAGTCAAGTGGTTCCAGTCTTTGGACAGTCCTCACCTGACCCTACTTAAGGCATAGGAATAGTACATTCCTGGGAAGAACACTCCCATTTTCCAAAAAAAAATCCCCTCATTTCAGGCTTATTTATAATTAAAAGTTTCTTAAATTTCAGAATTATCTTATTTCAGGAAAAAAAATAAAGAAGAAAATTAAGCCCAATGATGGAACAATCACATAAAATCAAATTTCAAATACATACAACTCTTGAAATTTCGCTTTCTGTCAAATTTCACCTCTACTACCATGAACAAATCATAACAGCTTCAGTCCAACTCTTGCCACATTTAACAGTGTGCCATGTTTTATATTCTGACTTCCGAATGACCTTTTGAGTCAGATTGTGTATGTGAGTTCAATTCACCTGAGCATCATTCCCTGCTGCCATAGTGGATAGACACCTTTGCAGTTTCTGACTGGCATGATGTTGATAATCCAGCCTGGTTTCACATAGCAGATCTACGCTGGATTAAATGCCTGTGCTTTGGTGGTTTCAGGTTTTTAGCTTTCTGGCCAGTAATTCTTCAAGGCCCAGGGCTGTCAGTTTCATCCTTTACGGAGGCAAACTCGGTCCTTTGCATAGTCACATGTGAGCTGTGCCATGAAAAACATCTCCATGATCATATATAGAATTGGTTGATTCGCCAAGCAGAATATTGACGAGGTATGGGCTGATCCAGGCTCTCATTAGGTATTGCCTCCCTCTTTCTATAATTTTTTACTTGCTATGTTTCCACTTAGGAAGGATGGGGAACTTCAGCTCCCCATCTAGGGTTTCTCTCCTCTTTTCAGTGCTATGAAAATACTTCATAAAGCATTTCTTGCTTTTCAATTTTAATCTGATTTAATGCAATCAAGATTTCAGAACTTTAAGAGCTCAGAGAATCCTCTGGCAAAAAACAGTTAAGGGCACTGAATTCATATATAACTTTTTAACATTTCCTGTCCAGTGCAGCTTAAAACTTCCAATAATTTGGAGAAATAAAAGTGCAGGAGACAACCAACACCAAGAATGCTGACACTTAGAAATACAGAGCACAACAGAAGTCCTGGGAAATGGTTCAATGGAAAATGGCACCAGCAGTGAGCAGAGCCCGAGGCTGCTCACTGCCACCGCAGGGGCTCCTCAGTCTCCTGCTGCTTTGTGTCTGATCCCTGCTGGGCTCTCTCTGCCCCTGCAGCAGACGCAGCCCTGCCTGGAAAGGGCTCCATGCTCTGGTGTTCCGGCCTCCTCCAAGCTACATTCTTAGCAGCACTGAAAGAAGAGGTGAAAGCAAGAGCCATTTTCTGTCCTGCCTGGAAACTCCTCTCCTTCAGTGCCACTGCCAGAGATCATCCCTGTGTCAGCTTGGCTCTGTGCCTGCTGCATCCTCGTCCCTGTGCCTTCCATCAGCTGGAACTCTCCTGCACATCAGCACTCGCTGTCCCACATCATGAACAGAGAGCTGTGTCAGAAAAACAAAGATTGCATTTTCTTGGCATTCATAACAGACACAAGAAACATGAGTCACAACAACTGCTTCTTGGACATGATAGAAAATATTAGATTCATGTGAAATTCAGTTAAAAAGACTGCTGCTATCTAAGCTTCCAACTAAATGCAGTGGTATTGAGTTTTATGAGTGGCATCTGCATTTCAACTAGAGTGTGTTTTGTGATCCAGAAATTTGTTTAATTTAAAAATAACTAAAATTCGTATCAGAAAAGCTTTTTGTGCAAGGGATAAAATTGCCTGAGGCACTGATGATGGAATACAGAATACTTATTGCCATCTCAGGTTACATAGGTGTCCCTGGTAAGTAATTAACTTCCAAATAAATGCATTGACCCAAAGAAGAGTATTAACTGGAGCATAATTTGGGGTCCAGAAATTTCTTGAGTTTAAAAAGAACCTCACATTGTGTTAGAACAGCATTTTGTGCAAGGGATAAAATTGCCTGCAGTGTTGGAATACAGGATCCCTATTTTCATCTCAAGTTGCATGGGTGACCCTGGTAAAGTAATATTGCTTTCATGCACAATGCCAATGTTTTCATATTCTAAAGAAATAAACAGTTCCATTTTGAAGCTCTATAATGGCTTGTGAGATTTTGAAGGAGAAGCTTCATTGTTTTATGTCTCTTGGTGAACCATTGGCCTGGAGGATGAAAGACGCCATACACACAGCAAGTCCCCAATAGGAAGAGATACTCAGTTTACCTGAAATTATGGATTTCTAGAGTCAGTTTTGGATGGAAGGTATGTTGAAGGCCAGCCCAGGACACGGTTGGATTTCTGGGCTGCAACTGCAGCACTGTAGAACCTGGTGACATTCCCATGGCCCTCCATGTTGAGTTTGTCCAGGTCCCTCTGGATGGCATCTCAGCCCTCAGATGTGTCAACCACACCAGTCAGCCTGGTGTCATCTCATCTGTGTGTTTTTTCTTGGGTTTGGGGATTCTTTGATGGGTTGAATAGTTGGGTTTGGTTCTGTTCTTTAGTGATTATTTTTAAGCACAGCTGCTAGATCCCCACGTATGATCAGTGTCCATATGAACCCCGCTTCTGCTATTGCCTCCTCTTTCTCTGCCCAGTTTCATGCTCCATTCCCTTTCTTCCTGCCCTCCTTTTCTATCACTCTTTTCTGCATTCATGCAAAAGTCTCTTTTCCACAGTCAATTGAATGAACTTTAATTGGCTGTAGTAATAATACATGTTATAAAGTGGTTAATGTTGTTACAATTGCCTAGTTGTAAAATTGGCTTTCATGAGGACAGTATCGTTTCGTGTGTTGTAATGGGGGTTTATGAGTTTGTATTGGGCAGACTGTTCCTAAACAAACTTTTGAGACATGACCTTAAAAGGAGTAAAATTTCATCCACTGAGGACTGTGATGACCACAGCAACAAAACTATGTTGGTTGTAGCATCTGCTGGTTCAGATGCTCTCACATCTACAGAATGCTCTATCTCACTGAAAAGAGTGAGATAGGGCAGGACTATCTAAAACCAAAAATAAATATGCATGTAATAAACAGATAGTGCCATGTTGGCTCTCATGAACATTAAACATATCTTATAAGGTTAAAAGAAGTTCTGTTGAGGTGTGGTGTTTTTATATATAATGATGTTGAAAGTTGTAATGTTGTATATGTTGTAATGTTGAAGGTTGATCTCCAACCACTGGGAAAGTTGAAGCAAGACTGCACAGACTGTGAGAGGTGGGAAGGTGGGATGGAGGAGGAGCTGGGTCAGAAGAGTGCCACATGCACCAGTGTGGGGAGGGCCGGCTTACCAGGGGCTCGGTGTGGCAATAAGATATATACAAGGATTGTTACAGGTTAAGGTGGGTATGCCTCTGGCTGCTAAGCACCCATTGCTGCCCCTTTTTCCTTATTATTCAGTCTCCTGTTGTGGTTCAAAAAACCTTTTAAAATTTTAAGAAGTGAGATGTTGTTTCTCACAATGCATAAAGCTGATGCAATATCAAGGGTATAAAAGGCCAAATTTGTGCACGAGCCTCTGGCATTTTGCCATGCACCCAGCACTGTCCCTTTTGCTTTGCTGATTTTTTTATTGTTCTAAATAAAACATCTATAACTCATTCCCACTTGGAGTTTGGGTCATTTATAACATGCCTGGGCTTGTGGAGAGCTGCTCCTGGTGCTCCTGGTGGTCACTGTGCTCAGCCCTCTGCACCAAGCAGTTGTGGCCATGGAGACACTGGTGGGAGCTCTGCCTGAGGCCGGCAGTTGGCCAGGGCATACATAACATGTTTCTGGCACCTCTGTTTTCCCTGCATTGCCCTGTAGAAAAAAGAGAATCTGAATGGGAAAAAAGTGTCAGATTTTACTTTTTATAACAGATGCAGGTTTACATCCCACAGTGTCACCACAGGTAAGATTTAATTACATACAGAAACTATCAACTGAAAAGAAACAAATGCTACATCTCATAGTCAGGGAGCCATATCTACCTACTTTTTTAAATATCACTCTTCAATAAAATATTGCAGATTACAGCAAGTTCTTATTTGACATTTCCTACTCCAATTATTAATTTCACCATTTCTGTTTTCATCTTTAGAGAAAAAGAATTTACCCAATTGCTCAGAATTACTACAAATGCTTATCAACAGAACTGTTCCAGAAACACTTGGAATGTTCAAATTATAAACTGACTCTTAGGAAATGGACCATGTTTAATAAATATTCAGTTCTTTCCACTGTCACTTTGATTTCTGAACTGCATCATGACTGACTCTACTCTTTTCCATGGGGAAGTGTTAGAAGACTTACACTCAGGACCAAATTTTGAAGCACCTCTCTCAGTCTCCCTTGGAGGATGTTTTTGTAGTTCACATCTAAAAAATGTGAACTCAAATAACAGATACTCACAATAACAGATATATACAACGTATATACTCACACAGATATAACAGGTGTTGAGATATTCCCCACCCTGGTAATAGCCATTCCCACTTCAATGGAATTAACTGAATTGCACCTTATAAAGGATGTCTTATGAAAATTCAGGAGCAGTACAACAGAAAGAAAGAAAAAAGAAAAAAAGAGAGGGAAGGGGAGGTCAGGGGAAGGGGAAGGGGAAGCTGTAGTGCCCTCTCAGCAAGGTGAAAAAACAACCAAAGCTGAAGTGGCCACATCCTTCATGCCTCCCAACCCATGTGCCAAATATTACTGGAACACTTCTACTTTTATCCACATGATTCTTTTCATTAACTTTTCAGATATGTTTTTTGTTGTTTAATTCCATGCAAAAAACTGAACTCTAGATGGTGCCAGGCAGTATAATTGAAGCCTCTGCAGGATGAAGGGGCAGAAGGGCTGGATCATGGAAAGATTCTGTGACATTCTTGTTAAACTTACTTCAGGTTTTCAGGCCTTGAGGTTCAAGTGTTGAGAATTTAAAGAGGATTCACAGTTTATGAAGAGACTACAGAGATACCAGCTACTCCAATTCCTCCTTGTGCACGCACAAGCACAGAGCACATCTTGGCTCTGGCAGTGCTAGTGAAAACCTGCCATTGATACAGGCAACTCCAAAAGAAAATTACCACAACAATGCACCCACTTGCTGGCTTTGTACCATGCTTGGTGTTGATCCATGCCTATAACACTGCACAAAATGCAGGACTGCTTCCCATATTTTCATCTTTTCTAATGGAGAAAATTACATCACGTGTTATTCATTCTTGTAGGCCCCAGGGTTTTGGGGTTTTTTTGTTGTTGTTGTCGTTGTTTTGTAAGAGCTGCATATTTCTTTAGTCTGACATCTTGAAATAAAAGTTTTCCTCCAATTTCTCTGAAAAACAAAGAAAATACTATGGAGAAGAAAATGGAGGGGGGGAACTTTGTATTTTTTACAACATAATAGATTTTAAATTAATTTTAAATTCAACAGAACTGCGGCTGTTCAAAGAAATTTCTCTAAAATGACCTGTAAGTTTACAACTACCTGGCTGGTGTACTGAACATAGTGCAAGCTGACCCACAGAGAGTGATGCTGCAGATCCAAATGCATTTCTTTTTTTATCCAAACCTCAAACCTCCTCTTCTGTGCCTGATGCTTTTTTACACACTTATTTTGAAGGTGGAGCCCACCATGCTTAAAAAACTGGGAAGAGAAGAATTCCTAATTCTAGTTAAAGATTATATTGCCAGGAAGAGTATTACTGCAACCATTTTTCAGTCTGTATGTTGTCTGTTAAAAGGACTGCAGAGCTCTTACAAGTGATATATCAGATACTTTTCCTATCTGTCTATGATAATCCTTTATGATTTCAATCACCCTACATGTTAAAGGAGACTCTTTTTTTCTATATTGGTAAACAGAATAATAAAATGTGACAAGAGTCAGCAAGGCAGGGTCCTGAGGTCACTGATCCCTTTGGTAACTGCACTGGGTGGAATGAGACTTTGTGAGGCACCTGAAGCTCCTCTTCTACCCAGTACTGTTAAATTTCAGTTTGACACAACCTTAACTGGTGATGGTGAACCACCTGATGGAAATACAGAACACAGATTGCTCTGCAAAATGCAGCTTCTGATAGAGGGATGAAGAAGCAGCAGTAGTTTTGCGCAGAGAGAGAATACAAGTCTTTCAGTCCACAGGAGGTACTTTCTCATGAGAAAGTAACAAACTTCCTTAAAGAGTATTGGCAAAGACATCAGGAACTAAAACTGGATTAAGGAAGGTCTAGAAGAAAAATTAAGGAGAAATGTCAGAGAGTCTGTGGGATTGCTGTTTCCAGAGGAAAGTGAGGAGCCTCACTTTATGACGTCTTAAATACCCTCCAGCCTTCTCTGTCACAACTGCAGTTTGTGAAGGTGCTATTATTTCTCTAGAATCAGGGAAATAACTAGTTACATAGTCTTCCATAAGGCTCAATAAGCAGCTGTTTCAGCAGGTTTTTTTTTCTGCAAAAACTTGATTGTTTTGCTTATCAACAAAAAAGGTAAAATTTCAGTCCCACCTCACCACTTCACTGCAGGCCAAAGAAGAGTTAGCAAATAGACAAGCCTGTAGATATTCCAGTCTATAGCACTGGGCCCAGTATTGCTTCATCTGTTTCACACAACTAAAGACCCCAAAGTTCAGAGAAGAAGAGCAATGACTGGAAGTATTAAAAGAGATTTCTGGAGATCACATACTCTGCTCTTCAGGAAAGTGCTTCCCACCTTTGGGGCCTGGTCCTCCTCTCTTTCCACACAGATGGAAATAAATCTGGGCTGGGATACAGGTAAAGTGAGAGACCAAGAGAGTGATTTCAAATTCCTGCATTGTATTCTGGCCAAGAGGGCAGAACATCACCTCCTGGGAGAGCCTGACAAAGTAACACTGCTGCTTCCTCATCCTGTAAACTCCAGAGCAGCTTAGAGATCCACATGAAACAGATCCCTCCTGTGAGAAGTCAGCATGCTGTCAACATGGCATTTCTCTACTGAGAAAAAAGAATCTGTAAATTTAGAGCTTTACCTCAATACTAGCCCAACAGGAAAGAAAATATGGAACCCGAAGAAAACACAAGTCTGGTAAGCCTGCAAACCTAAATTTATAGCCTGTTTCTAAATCTGTCTAAGAGTGTATGCCCACCAACATGCCAGTCTGGGCTTTATGCCTGGATTTCTTTTGCATGGAGACAGACATCTGGAAGAATCACATAGTAATATCCTGAGTTAGAAGGGATCCACAGGGATCATCCAGTCCAACTCCTGGCCCTGCACAGGACACCACAACAATCCCAGCCTGTGACTGGGAGTGGTGTCCAAATGCTGCTGGAGCTCTGTTAGACTTGGGGCTGTGACCATTCTCTGGGGAGCCTCTTCAGTGCCCACCACTCTATGAGGGAGAACCTTTTCCTTATATCCAGCCTAAACCTCTCCTAACACAGCTCCAGCCATTCCCATTCCTGTCACTGGTCACCACAGAGAAGAGATCAGTGCTGTCCCTCATGAAGAAGTTATAGACTCTGATGAGGTCTCCCCTCAGTCTCACAGAAGCTGATAAAAGCTCAGGCCTTCCCTGGTTCAGATGCTCTCACATCTACAGAATGCATCTTTGATGAAGGATAAAGCCCAGCATCCTGTCCCATAGCCATGACTGTGTTCAGTCCAGAGCTAAATTACAGAAGCATTTGAAAACAAATGAATTTAAATACCCTGCAACCTAAGCTATTTTGATAGATACACTCTTGGTTTATTTTATAACCCATTTTCTCCTGGTACAAACTCTGGGTGGAACGGCACCATTGACTGTATATAAATGAAACATTTGTCCAGGGCGAGTCACTTCAGGGAAAGCTCTTCAGAAACCACAGCACTGCTCTCACTGTGCAACCTTAATCATGCACCCCAAACAAATCATATAGAAATCATGGAGGCAGAGTGTGTGTTATCGAAATATTGATAGGAGGGAACAAAAAAAGAGTCATTTAGCTGCACAGTTAACTTTCTGGCCCAATAGAAAGAGCATGAATTTCTGTTAACTTCTCCTGCTCCCAATTCTAGTGCATTCTACTGCAGTTCATTTATTGATTGAAGGTCCTCTTAAGAGACAGAGATGGCAGAATTGCAATGAATCTATGACAGTCTTGAGCAGATCCATCCATCATTGTCACTGACCTCAACTAGGTTATTCACTTTGTTCAGAAATCACAAATAACATGTTCATTTAAATGTGCCTGTCATCATATACCCGAGACATTTGTGATGCTATAAAAACATTACTTTTAAGCAGAAATCTCCTGTGCAATCTTATCAGATCTGTTCCTTGGTGCATATATGCCTTTCTCCTTTTTTTTCCTCTCCAAATGTTTTGAAACGAGCACAACCTACAAATACAGTGAAACTGGCAGTTCAAAAAAAGGTTACTATTCTCAAAACATAAAGAATATGATGACATTTCAGTAAACACTGTATTTTGTAGCTTAGAACATCAGTTAGAAGTAATTCCTTCATAACATCTCATGTCAGGAAATCACTTCAGCAAAAGCTATTTTCAGCTGATAACTCTGAAAGAAGACATCAGAAATTACACTCTAAGTTCAAAAGCCCAATAATGGTAAAAAGATAGATTCAAGTGGAGCTGGTCCAAACATTTTGGCTGTATGTGTGTTTTTTGTTGTTGCAAAATGCCACTGAGGAGCAAAAGTTTTATTTTTATTAGACCAAATGACTTCAAAGATAAATAAATAAATAGATTGTGCTTTTCTTTTTCTGCCAGACTACAGCAGGCTAACTGGGCATGCAACCTTGCTTTTTTTCTAGCCATCAGGATTGAATCTTTAGAAAGATAATCTTTTATTGTGAGCTATTTACCTCTTAAAACTGTATTAGCTTTGCAACCCTGTGTCCTCCTTCGCAAAGCAGAAAATGGAAAATCTCAGTGGATTAAATGCTCTATTTGCTCTCCACATGAATATGTCATAAGTGAATTACACTGACCATGTTCCACCCCTCCTGCTCACTGTGCACAGGCAGACAAGCAGGAGCAGGTCAGTACTCATCCCCCATGATGATGTGCACCAAGTAACACTGATGTTACCTGGACCTTGCAACCCCAAAATGATATTATTCTTCACTTTGTTTCCTGTTATCCTTGGCCTTCCCACTGTCCCCGTTTACACAGCATTAAAAATGTAACACTTAAGAAATGCAGCCTTTTGAAACCATGGAGTTTCCAGCAGCATATTTTGAGCAGGTGGCATTTAACATCACAAGCACTAAAATAACTATCTCTTTCACTGTATTTTTCTCTGGAAATGGCAAATCCTCGAGGACACATTACTTTCCACAGTTTTCTGATGGGGAGAATGAGGCACCAGTGGAAGTCAGATTCAGCAGCTCTGGGAAGCGATGAAGTTGAAGCAGAACTGCAGCACCCCCAGCTTCTGCCCTAGCACTCTCTGCTCTGTCTTGGCTCCTCATGGGCACACCAAAGGTGCCTTTTCCTTCCTGAGGTGGAGCCTCACTGGAGTATTTGGTGTAAAAATGATGAAGAGCCCTGAGCACCAGCCTTATTTGGAAGAAGTAGAAGTGGTTCTTTCTCCAAACTAGGAGTTTTTGGGGAAAATTAGATGAGACTGAGACCACTTTCCTGAAGAAAATCCCTGCCTACCGTAGGCGAAAAACCCATCAGAACTCTCCTGTGTTTTTCCTCTTTGTTCTCAGTGTGCCAAGCAAGGGGACTCTCCTCTGGGATCTCAGGGTCTGGTACAAAGAGATCTTGTTCCTTTTCATCAAACACAGCCATACAGCACCACAGCATTCCACTTCCTCTGCTGTTTCCCACTCTGGCACTGCCCAAATGTTCAGGCAGACAGGAATGAAGCACTGTCAGATGCTACTCATTAACAGAAATACCAGCAGTGACAACAGCCACTGTTGATGATAGAACATCTCCAGTGGAAAAAATGCAGGGAGTTTTACCAATTCTCACCCTGCACGTCCTCTGCTTGGGAAGAAGTTTCACATGCACAGCCCAAAACCTACTGACCTAAAAAAGGACAGCCCTTGAACTAAGAAACCTCTTAGCCACCACCATGTTGCAACCATCAGCTGAAACTGTCTCCACATGCATATTTGTCACCATGGTATTTTCTGAAAAATCCCTTCACCAGGATTTTTCTCCCGAGAAGCTGAGAAGCCTCAGAAAAGAAATGTAAACAAAAATTATCTGATTGCTTGGAATGTGGTCTGGAGGTTGCTTACCAACGGGTGCATCTTTGATTGGTTCCATGTGAATTGTTTTTACTTAATTACCAATCCCAGTTCAGCTGTGTCAGACTCTCTGGTCACTCATGAGTTTTTATTATTCTTCCTGTCTAGCCTTCTGATGTCTCCTTTCTCTTTCTTTAGTATAGTTTTAGTATATCATTTTCTTTTCATATAACATAATAGCATAAAATAATAAATCAGCCTTTTGAGAACTTGGGAGTCAATTCTCACCTCTCACCTCGACCTGGGGACCCACAACACCACAACAATTAGTGACCACACAGATCAGGATTAGATTATGCGTATTTGTTTCATCAAACCAGGAAAAATGTCAGTTGTTGCAATGAAAAACTGCTTCTTGGCTGGGAAAAGAAGGAAAGTCTCCTTGTCAAGGTGCCTTGTTCCTAATGCACTTTCTAATGCACTCTGCCTTGGTGCAGGAGCTTGTGCCTCCAGCTTCCACAGCAGCAGCTACCTGGAGGTTGGATGCTGTGCAGCCTGGAGAGTGCAGCTGCCCAATTCATGTCAAAAAAGCAATGGTTTGGATCACACCAAAGTACCCAAACATGTCAATTGAAGTATCTGCTGTAAATTGGAGGTGTGATGAAACAATTTTTATTTGGCCATGTTGTCATTAATTGGCTTAAGTTTTGTTAAAAGTCTCAGTTGTTTGTAGCCATGGATGTGGGAGTTGAACAGAGTTGCAGAAATTACAAAAAATTTAAAAAAAAATTTAAAAAATCAGCTCTGAGAAATGCAAAGTTGCTTGTCAAAGTCTGGATTTCCATCACATCTCAGTGAACTCCAGGTGTTTCACTGAAGGTGACAGACTGAAGGTTTTGCAAAGCTACCTCTTGGGTGTACAGTGACTGCTGCCTAAGAAAAACATAAGAAAAGTATTATCTCTGTGAAACAACTTACAAAAAAAAAAGAAATAAACCACCAAAGGCGACATAATTGAACATATGGTGTGAATCAATTACATGATCCATGCATGGTTAAGAACAAGCAGGGATGCTAATGAGCATCTGAGGGCAATGGTGGGAAGATACACACTATCCTGGAGATATTTACATTGCATCTGAGGAAGATTTGTCAGTGAAAAAGATGTCACATGGAAATGATACTATTTTATGGAGCAAACAAAAAAATTTCTGAAGAACTGCATATAACCTAATGCTTAAAGGTCTGGATCTTTAAAAGACACTTCTGGCACCATGAACTAAGCCAATGCTGCAGGTCAGAGAACAGAAGTGCCTAATTTCAGAGATAAGGAAAAAGCAAAGAGAAACTCTAACACACAGCTGGTAAAAACACACTTACACACACTCAGAGTAAAATATTGTGAAATATTCTGTATGTAACTCAACTAAATTTTAAACTGCGAATTTTATTTTAAGATATTCACGCTTTTCAGAATGACATCTTTATTGCAGCTGTCACTGAAGCACAAGGTCTGGTCTTAAAGGTAACAGTTGGTGCCAGATCAAAGTAGCTGCCTTTCAGCAGAGCATAAATGTTCCCCTCCTTCTGTAACTTCTCCACAGCCTGTCTTCAAAGCAGAAATCACACACATTTTCCAACACTCCCAAGAATATGCAAAAAACTGATTACCCAAATCAAATTATCTTTCTCCCCCTTCTGCAGGCTGGGGAATAGCTCTCAAGACAGGCTATTTTATTCCAGGATTGTTTCATTTCCTTGTCATCATTCCTCTTGTGGGACTTTGATCCCTGAACCTTTGGGTGCATTTGCTATCAATATAACCATCTACATCACATCACTGTAATTTCCAGGATGATGATTGATACCATGAGTTCACACCAAGGGCTGGATTTGCCATTTAATCCAGCAAAATGCATCTGAGATTTATTTTTTCCTCCAATGCTATGCAAAGGTGCCTAATTAGCTTTCAATACTGTGAAATGAAAAACAGAGCAAGGTATTTTGTTCTGCATTTTGTGTTAATGGTTTAACCTCCACAGCGTATCTGTTCCGCAAAATCTTTGAAAAGCATACAAATTAATGACAGGATATGTACCACAAAAACCACAGCAACTTCACCATCTAATTAGCACAATGTGGCAACATCCACACTGATATCATGTTCAGCACAATCATCTTTGCAAGACTTTATTTTCTGCTTCCAAAGTAACATTAAGGAAGACAGCTGCTCTCACATTCCACACATCAAGTCATAAAGATTATCAAGGTGTCAATGGAGAGCAACACTTCTGGGTTGTCAATATTTAATCAGCAGTAAAATTAAATGACAGGTCATTAGAACCAGTTCATTAAGTCAGGAGTTCAGTGCAGATGCTGAGCTGGACGTCAGGAAGCTTCTGAGCAAAGCATATGGAATTTTCTGCCACATTTGACCATGGAAACCTCACACAGGATCTGTATATGCACCCTACAGACACACAGCCCACAGCCCCCCTCTGTGTTTTTAGGAACAGGCTGCATCAGCACCATCACCCCTGAGGAATCACCACACTGCAGCTGTGGACAGGCAGCCTTGACCCCTTCATTGATGTGGCAGAGTCCAGCACAGAACAAAGGGCTGTCATTAGCTTTCAGCAATGGAATAATTTCCCAGCTTTGTCCCAGGGAACTTCAGGTAATGTGCTAGTAAAAACCACACCTGCTAACCAAGAAACTCTGTCCCTTGCTCCTCTTTCTCATTTGAAGACCACTGGAAGGCAGAAATTAAAGGATTTATGATCCTCTGTTAGAAACCTGATGTGGTAGTCCTCCTCTTCATTAAATGACTGAAAACGGCAAATCACTGTGCAACTCTGTTTTTCCTGCATGCTTTTCCTTCCCAAAGGAGGACCACAACCATTTCTGGCTTATTATAAAGTCTCAGCCATCAGCAGTGCAGAGTAACAACACTCATTTGTCTGACTATTAGAACTTCTTCCATTTCAAAGACTTCTCCATGCTCTCTAAATTTTAACAAACTTGGCTTGATGGAAACTCCTTCCTCAGACCACCCTGGGAGAAGCACATAAAGAGAAAACCTGCTCCTGGGCTGACTATCAGCAACCGTGCCTTCACACCCTTTGTGCAGCTCAAAAATGAGGCAAAGGAAGTGGTGAATGCTGAAGAAACTTGTCTGACCAGGTCTAAGGAGAGGACAAAAGCCCCTCTGATTATGGGTGTAGCCTTGCCACACAACTTCCTTTTACTCATTTAACCAGTAATGGGTAAAATAATAATTACCTTCACTAAAGGAAAATTTCCCAACCTACAGCCAAGCAAATCCTTTTACTTCCTCCACACATTCTTTGCAAATAAGAAAAAGTGCACTGCAGTTCTTATACTAGCACAGACCTGAGGGCAGAATGTAACTGTGTACGGCCTGTTCCTCATATTTCCCACTAGTTTATGTTTGTTCCAGTTCTCTCTTTTATGGGCAATTTTCTTCAAAAAATTTTCTCCTTCACAGCACATTACTGTTCTTAATTAGAACATTCCTAAACAATTCCCATTCAAACTTCTGTTCACCACAGATAACTCACAGGCAGGTATCACCCACTACTGCCATCATCAGAAAGGTGCTTGGGGAGCTGCTATGGTCTTTGAAAAGCCCCCTTGTGAGAATATCAGAATCAACTCTGCTCTTCAACTCTACACTATTTCTTCTTTCTTGCAAGGTCAAAATTCTTCAAAGTAGTGTCACCAAAATAAAGTTTTTAAAACGTAATTAGGTGACTTAATTATTTGTAGGTATATTTCTCTTTTGCAGTGTGAGTGTGGTTGTAGTGTAATTTTCACCTGCTATCACATGCAGTATGTGCCCTCCAATTTGATTTTTTTTTAACACATCAGAAAAGAAAAGCCAGACCTGCTTTCTCTGCCTGTTATGTTAATCTGCCCCTGCCCTACTTATTGTTCGTGTGTCTAATTTGACGTAAGGTGACAAACATCCCTGGCACAGGCATTTACATTTTTGCATTATTGTGGCTTGGAAGATTATTTTTTACTTAGAAAAGTGTCCTTCCTAATTAGACTAATAGAGGAAATTTATTAATTTCACCACTCATTTCATCTCATGAACCTCAATATGTTATCATTTGCTGTATCCATTTCCAACATCACACTCCTCGTACCAGGCGTGTCCTCTCTGAAAGTGTTCTGTTCCTGAAACTTACTTTATTCTGATTAATCTCTTTGAAACAGCCTCGCCTTTGTTATCAAGACTTCCACACAACTCCTAGCACTCAGAAGATGCAGCAGAAATGTTACTGCTTGCGAGTTGTGTAACTAGTTGATGTGATTAAGGCAGGGAGACAGCAGAAGGAGTACGGTGTGGGGAATGTAGATCTAATACCTTTAAGCATGATTCCTGTACTGTCTTGGAATTTCATCAAATTATTTATATAATGAATGTACCATTTAAAGAACCTTAAAATTACAGAGAACACTAACAGTACAAAATGAACCTCACTCACATAAGCACTCCAAGTATCATCATCATTAAGGGGAATAGCTGGATTATTCTCTACAATAGTTCTCAAAGCCTGGCAAATTCCACTGAAAAGCAGTAAGGCAGGAGCAGCCAGTGGCTTCCACTGTTATTCAGTCAATGAGATCACAGAGTCTTTCACTTTACAGAGACAAGTAAATCTGCTAAATGCTATATTCCTTAACAGGAGGACAGAGAATGGAAATCAAAGTAATAAAACCCCGAACAGATGTTCAAAGTATCTAGAAGGGAAAATGGGAATTTATACAGAAATGCAGATTTATTACAATCACTCTGTTATTGCTACCATTTAAGTGTGCTAATGCAAAATGTATTTATTAAAGACCCAATTAAGAAAATTGTTTAAGTAACTCGCAGTAGTGCAAGCAACACAACTGTGAATGACGATGCAGCTTTAACATACAAAAATAATAAAAAAAATAAAACAAAAAAGATAGTACGAAAGCATATGAACTTGTAGGAAAAGATAAAGAGCAGAAATGAAACAAAAATTACCACTGAAATTCTGTATGGGTATTTTTTAATTTAATGCTGGGGACCTGTGAAAACTTCTGTGACTTCTTAGTTTTGTTCAAGAGAATGATTTCATTAACTGTGGGTGCAGTCCTCCAGTGCTGAGCAATTGGGAATTTTGTCTCTGATTTGAGCAGACTGAGGCTTGCACATACAAGTTACAGCTGCTGAAAGCTGGGAGCAGCACAGAGGTGCAGTGCTTCAGGGAAAAAAGACAGACAGGAACAGGTTTACTTTGATCTTTTCACTTTCATGCAAATCAAGGCTCACAGCTTTTTTTTTTTTTTCAGAATTACTGCTGTTTTATTGAATAAAATCTAAATTTCAAGCATGTGTCACAGAGACTTCTACTTTAGGTAAGAAAAACATTAAAGACTTCTTGCTGGAATATTAGCAATATGTCAATCTTTTGATAGAAAGAATTAAGTCTTCACACTCACCGGATGTCTACACAAAGATTCATGTAAAATATTTAAAAGGAAACAAACCTAAATTTTAATACAAATGTAAATGTTTTGATCACGATCATAAAAAATATCATCAAACATAGCTGAGTTAAACTGGAATAGCAGTACAATGGAGAATTCTGTTTGTCTGGAATTCCATCAATTTGCTAATAAACCGAGACACACTGGACGTAAGACTTGAGGCGGTAATAATACAATTTCTTGAAGAAGCTGTGACAAATACACTCTAAGAAATGAATTGGGGCTTCAAACTACGGCAGACAACGTGGGAGTTGCAGGACACACAACTCGGGGGGAGGTGTGCACAGCGCCAGGAGGAGGAGGAGAAGGCATGTGGGTGACAGCGCGGGCAATGCCACGTAAAAGGCTTGTAGTGAGAGACTAAGGCTTTTCACGCGGTTTTTAAATTGTTCTTGGGGTTTTTGGTGATTTTGTTTTGCTTTGGTTTGGCTTCTTTACAAAATTACTTTACTTTGAACTAAAGAAAGATCCCCGCTGCTGTCCCGGCCCCGTTTCTCCCGGTGCTGCCACAGCACTCTAGTTCTGCCGGCGGTAAGCCTTCTTGTGGCCCCGGCTCTCCTGCGCGCCGCCGCCTCTGCGCCGCCCGGACTGCCAGGAGCCCCCGGCGCCGCAGCCGCCGCTCTGCCCGGCGCCCGAGGTCCCGGCCCCGTCCTGCCCCGGCCCCTCACGGCGCTCCTCCTGCGCCCCGCTGGGGCCCGGCAAGGCGACAGCGCCGGGGCCGGCCTGCTGAGGGACCGCCTGCTGGGGGCCCGCCTGCTGGGGGCCCGTGTCTATGTGGAGCCGCGCCAGCTCGCCGCACCGGTCGGCGGCCTCCTGGACGAGCTGCCTGACGAAGGCGGCCGTCTGCTCCTGCAGGAAGGGCTGCAGCTCCCGCGCCAGGGCCTCCTCGTGCAGCCCGTAGCGGCACAGGCTGGCCACGATCCTGCCCTGCGCGAAGGCCACGTCCCACGAGCAGGCCCCGCACAGCACCTCGTTCAGCCACATCTCCAGCGGCCACAGGATCTCGGCGTAGTTGCTAAAGAAAAATGCCCAGGTCTCGGGAGTGAACCCCGCCACGAGAGCCTGGGGCTGCGGCCCCGCGGCGTCCGACTCCTCCTCCGGGCCGGCGCTCCTGGACACCGAGGGCTCCGACACAACCATCTCCACGAAGCCCTGGTTGTGCGGCGCCGGGTAGATGATGGTGTGCACCGTCTGCCTGCACAGCGGGCACGACGGGTTCTTCCTGGCCCAGCGCACGATGCAGCCCCGGCAGAACTGGTGCAGGCAGGAGCGCACGTAGGCGATGTTGGCCGAGGCTTCGCGGCAGATGGGGCAGCTCCACTCTGCCCCCGTGGCCATGCTGGCGGCGGTGGCAGGCTGGGGACAGCTCAGGAACGCGAGCTGCTCGCCCTCGCTGGTGTCGCACGCTGTCGAGAGGGAGAGGCTGTGGTCATTGCTATCCCAGGGAGAGGAGGAAGGAATGGCCAGGCCCCCGGAGATGCTATCCTCCCGGCTCGCTGAGTCCTGTCACCCACCCAGAGGGACCCGGGGGACACAGCTCACCTCAACTGCCTGTGCCAAAGCAGGGTGGGGAAACAAGAGTGGTGCCCCGGGACTGGGAATGGGAGCTTCCAGTGGCAACCACCCAGCACCGGAGGAAACCTCACTTCAGTCCCTTTTCAATCCATTTTAACTCCAAATAACCGGCATGAGGATGGAGGAAGAGTGAGATAACATTTTACCATGGGGAGGGATATATGTCTCGCGTGGTGGGAGATCGAGATTATTGGGTTTTGATTTGGCAGTGTATTGAAGCATACCGAAAAGCTTTTGCAGATGACTGGAACTAATGGCAAGTCCGCTCTTCAAAACAGCAATAATTTAAAAGTTTCAGGGTAAACCACAGGCCTGCAACATGAAACAATGGTATTTTACTCATTTTGCTGTGGAGGTGTGCCTTTGAGACAAGAGCTTCAGGGATAGGTAGCATTTTGTGCATAGTGGTTTACAAAAGTTGATAGTCCTAAAATGGGAGTTATATAGCATATATCTAGATATTGAATTTGTGCTTGAGTAAATAATTGCCAGAATTAGCTAATTCCACACTAACTTTGCCTCCTAAGCAGAAGTACTCATCAAGGGAAGTTCTTTCTTTCTTACTTTCGTTACCAAGCTGATAATTTTATGATTTCTAGTACATTAATTAGCCCTAATAACATGTAAATATGAGTTACAATTTAAGGATATGCTTGAGGCACAGTGAAGATTCTATTGGGATCAGGGAAGTCATTTCACCAGCATTAAATCAAGTGTCAAACTGCCAAATCAGATCGTGTCCAAAGTTTTGTTTGGGCAACAGTTTTCTCTTGAGAAATGGCCATAAGTATTTTGTGCCTGGAAGTCTTAAATCAAGTGTCCATAGCTCTGCCCTGAAAGCTCCTGTTTTAACTTTCTGAGGTAATCAGATTACCTAGAATAGACCCAAACCCTCTGTGTGCAAGCCCTGAGAAAATACCAATTTAACTTCAGTCCTGGTTCTATATCTCAGAGACATATTTGCACATTACTTCTGTAAACCCTATGAAACACAGGATATAATTTTATTCCTCTTAAGAAAGGCAGTAAACAAGCCATGGCAATGGCATTCTTGAATTCATATTCAGGTCTGCTCAACTAGAATCAAGAACTCAGTGTTGAATTAGGATTTTGAATTTAGTGTACTATTCTTCTGTTGCTGGCTTTCAGCAGTGGGAACGTTTCCCAGAAAAAGACGAGGACCTTCTGCTTCTACAGTCATTGGACTAGTGGAAGTGTTGTCACATCCCTGACAGATCTCCAACTAACTTATCATTATTGTAATAAATAATAGATATCAAAGCTGTGTCTTTCATGAAGGGCTGCTGCCTATTACAAGAGTAAATTTCCATGTTCTGTTTAAAAACAAATCAAACATTGGCATCAGACTTACATAAAAGTAGAAGTACAAGTCCAGTACACCCAGAGGCACAGTTGATTTATGCTGGGTGGGCGTGTTGGTGTGATGACCAGCCCGTAAAGGGAAAGAAGCACCTAAGAAAGAAGAAAAAACTGCACAGCCTCAATTGCAGAGGCAACATTATAATGAACCCCCTTTCCCCATCCCCCTGTGACTGCTGAGGGACTGCTGATGAAGGTAGAGAAATTGGGTATAAAATTAAGCCTGGGAAGAAGGCAGGATGTGGTGGGAGGACTTTTTAAGATTTCTTCTAATTCTCATTATTCTACTCTGATTTGATTGGTAGTAAATAAGCAAATTCCCCAAGCTGAGTCTGTTTTGCCCATGAGATAATTGGTGAGTGATTTCTCCTTGCCCTAATCTTGACCCACAAGCCTCTTCTGATATTTTCTTTCCCCAGACCAGCTGAAGAGGGAACTTGATAGAGTGGCTCTGGTGGGCATCTCTGATCCAGCCATGGTCAACCCACTGCAGGTTTTCACCGGTGAGCAGCATTTTGTCATTCCACATGGTATTGTACTGCACACAGCTGTAGGCACACCCACCACTATTGAAATGTTATTTTTGCCCCAGTCCATATCCTTTCTCTTCCCATGTGTCATGATCATTTCTGCCAGACACTGAAATGTAAGTGGTTTCTTAGTGCCCTAAGGCAGCAAAGGCATTTAAGGAAACTGAAAAGACTAGAAATAGTTCTAAACTCAGAAACTTCCACATAAGCTTTGTTATTCATGAGCTGTCCTGCAGAACCAGCAAAAGCCCATAGAAATATGACAAACTAGCTCCTTGGCATTAAAGATTGTGTCAGGGACCAGTTTCCTCAGTCCCTGTGATCCTGACACAAATTCACCAGAGTACACCACGGTTCTCATAGCACCAGTGCCAAGACCTGCTGTTCTGCAGAAAATAAGGTAATTAAGACATCCCTGTTGGAGACAGGCTGTGAGTAAAATACTTCTTATTTAACATTTTCAACGTGTTTTCCCTCGAGGGCTTTTCAATACACTGTAATGTAAGATTGTCAATAGAAACTTACTGATATCTTTGTAATGGGATTCAAGAGAATAAATTCTATCCTACAAATCAATGCTATATATTTATGCATTCCCTATGAAAGCCAACAGAGAAATGCTTAACACAAGAATTGATTTGTCACTAGATAGTCTTTTGAAGGGATGTGTTAATACACAGACCAAGACACCTCTGAAAGTGCCCTGCGTTGATGAGAAAGGTGATAAGTGTAAAATGAAAAGACAAAGCACAGTCAATGTAGAAAAGGTTTTGAAAGTTAGAATCTGTTGAAATCCCCTGAAATACAAATGTTAACAGGAAATACAGATGTTGGCAAGGACTGAAGGAAAAAGAGTCTAAACACTGTATGCAAAATTTATGCTATACTCACAAACTGAGGTTAAGAGAAATTCAACATTTTCCCATGGAACTGAGAAGTAACAAGGTATTAATGAGAATAAATATGTGATCTTAAAAGTTTTTCATTTAAAAAGCAATAGCAACTATTTCTAGAATAAAAATGCCAGTAAGTCTGCAAAAACAAAATCACTACATCTTTTCTTCTAATATCCCAAATAATAAAGTCAAAGCTCATTTAGACTGACCAGATTTGAGTTTTATTCTGTCATCAAACATAATGTCCCAGCATGACAGGAAAGATCTAGTTTCCAGTTCTTCCCCTCCCAAAATCGTTCAAGTCAACAGAGTGTGGAGGTGGGGACTGGCATCATGCTGGTTTGTTTCAGGGAGGAGGCAGGGGGTTGTTGCCTGCAATCTCCACCTAGGATAAGCCTGAGACTGAGAAGAAGCCCTTCCCAAATAAAATCTCATTGAAACCTCTTATAAAACAAGAAAAAAAAAGTTCATTTTTATGCCTGAGGATTTCTCTGACCTAGCTCAGCATGGGGTCATGAAAGGTGTATGGAAGGAAGATGGAATCAGTAGGAATGTTTTCCCAAGTCAAGCAGGGAACAGAACTCCTACCTACTGTGTAGTCCACCACCAGTCAGGTGTCCTGTCTATGTACTCTCCCTCCACTGTTTTATGCCTCTCTGCCAGGAAGATGATCAGGACAACACTAACTCCTCTACCTCACTCCTGTTTAAAATTCCCACTAGGAGTTTTTAGGTTTTTGTGTTGGCATTTAATTGAAAACAAGTAATAAAGGGCCTTATAAGTGAAAGTGGGAATTAATATGTGCTAGTGAATTCTGGGTGTAAGTTACCCCTTTTGCCTTTCTTAAACCCATCCATGCTGACCAGGTAACCTGCTGACCCTATAAACTCCATGTCCAGCCTCCTCAGGTAGCAGTTAAATAAAGAGCAGATGATGGAAGAGTAATAAATTAACTGTGTCTAGAATCATGCTTCTCCACTCCCTTTTTTGATTATTTCTTCTGCGTGTGCTTCTGTGGTAGTTACAGAGCAGATCAGTGACCTCAAGATTGCTGGAACTGCATACAATTCCCTACAAAAGCCACTGCAGGAGGGGTGGCCTCACCTTCACATCAGGCAATCATTTTTGGGAAATAAATAAAACTACCAAAAAAAGGTGTCTTTTCTCCAGAAGCCAGACACATCCTGCTCTCTGTGCCACCTCTTCCTGGACATCATGTTGCCTCCCTCCACCTTTTCTGCTGCAACTGCATTGCAGATACTTTCACAAAGACCAGACATGGTATAAATAATTACATCGGGAAATTAGTTGTGCTTTTCTGATTTTCCTAATTTAATACCCTTGTTGTAGGCATAGAAGCCAGACTGAGAAATACATTAGAAAGCCTGTGAGGTAAGTTCACCTAAGGTGTGGCTAAAAGACTTAATGGTAAACATCAAAGAAATCTTCCAGCTAAAGACTCAGAACAGGAAATGAAACACAATCTTTCAGCTTTTGCAGCTGAAGGAAATCAGTGGCTAATTGCAAGTTTCTGTAAGCATTTCAAAATTAAAATACTAGGAATGACCAGGAGGAAGGATAGTGAGACTTTTTTTGTACAGGTCCAGTTAGAGTCCATGAAAGTCACAGGGAATCTGTCCTCACCCCAGAGCCTTTCTCTTTGCCCAGCAATTGCCCTGAGCCACGTGATTAAATCACATCTTTGTCTTCCTTTGGTACCGCTAGAGTAGATTGAGATACTCCTTTGCTTTCTTGCATCAAACAAACAAAAAAAAAAATCAAAGAAAAAAAAAAACTAAAACAAAAACAAAACACTCTCTGCTTTAAGGCTGAGGACCAGATGCTTAAATACTGCCAGTCCTTTCTTTAGTGAAAGAGAACTGTTTTGATGAAGTCTAATATTATGATTGTACTCTATGCACAGGATTGTTTAATAGCAGTATAAACCTGATAAACCTGCAGCATAACATTTGAATATATTTGAAATGTATAGGTCCCTTTCAAAATGAAAACATTACCATTAAAAACAATAAGTAGGTTTATAAGCAACACCTCTAACACTTATTCTATGTACAAAATCAGGACAACTGCAGGCTAAATTCTTCTCTCATTAGTATGTTGGCTGTTTGAATGTAAAATAAGTCAGTCTTTGTGCTAAAATTCATTGTTTTCCACAGTGTTAAAGGACTACAAAGTTGTATTTCTCAGGTATTCAAAAACCTGAAAATCAAAGTCTGTCTTTTAAATCATGAATCACAAGCATTTGAATTTAAAACATTTTTTATCTGTAATGCAAATAAATCAGATCTAGGAGAAACAATGATCATAACTGAGGGTGAAACAATTTTCTTTCACCCAGAAGTGTACACCTTTTGTTAACAGTAAAGGTATCAGGATGGGAAAATATTTTGTTGAGTTTTTGGGGGAAGTTTGTTTGGGTTTTTTCCTAAAAGGATGAAATATTTTTCTTTTTCTTTTTTTTTTTTTTCACTGCATACTGGAAGCACTGAAACAGTATTAATGCACTGAAGACTCTTTTGAATTGTTCCCCTTTAGGTATCATTAGATGGTACCATGTCACAGATTCCTTTCACTGAATAAAACAGTGGTTTAAAGAAATTCTATTATTGTAGTAGAATTTTGTTCTGTTACATTAGTCTATGATGCTTATATTCATGTCTGTGTTTTAAAGACTCAGTGATCCAGGAGGAATATGAGGCTGGATGGACGACGTGTATCACTGAGACAGGGGATCTAAGTCTAAGCCTTCATTTTGACTTAAGAAAGCAACATTCACTGGTTAAGGTAAACTTTGGACTCCAAACAGACACCAGGAATAAGAGAGTTCAGAAATCTTTTAGTGGAAGTCTTAAGAAAATCAAACCAGCTACCCAAAAAATACCTGCAGGGGAAGCACCCATAATCCAACTGTAACAATATTTTCATTATAGTAACAATATTTTCATTATAGTCATGATGTCAACATGACATGAATAATTTTCTTTCTGCAGAAAGCAAACCCAAAATCTTATACAACTTGAACAAAAAATGAGAATGTTTTAACCTGTTTAGAAGATCTGTGCTGCAGATTACTGACCTGACACACACAGTGTGTCTATCTATGATAAAGAAAGAACAGTAAGGATTCCATTTCAAGCCTCCTTGTGCAGAGAAATTGAAAGCTGACTATTTTGAGGCTAATGCAAATTAGCACAGTCAAATTAATGACTTAGTAGCAATCCGGAGGTGAGATGTTCTCAGTTTCCGTAGGTAGGGGGAGAAGTGAGCATGGAACATGTGTCAGTAAGTAAGGCTCACTGTCTCATACACCACAAGCCTCCTTGATCATTCAGCTCTTTCTGGTACTGCTGTCCTCCAAGACTGCCGTGTAAGCATCCATCGAACGTGGTAAAAAGTGCAATTTCTTTAAACACTTCATCACTACTTTACCACATTGTTACCACTTCATAATACTTCATTCATTTGTGCTCCAAAGTAATTTGTACTCATCTCTCAAAAACATCTTGATGTCATTTTGACTGGAGTTCTGTAATCAAGAAAAGGACTGCCCTTGCTCTGCTGTTGATGCCTTCCAAGTTATAGAAGAAATAGGCTTTGAATTAAGGTCTGCTGATTAAATTTAAAGACTTTTATGCTACTGTAACCAGTATGAATATTTGCATAATCATAATTAGGTTTCAAAGTTCAGTTTACACTTGGATTTTCCATCAGATTTCTCTCCACTAGCATGGCATCTGCCCTTAAATTTGCCCTCCCAACTGTGTGAGAACACATATGTCAATGCTTGAGGCTTTCCCCTCTACCCAGAATGTTTGCAAGGCAGACACCTATTGAACTACTGTGGATGTAATTTTTATGTCCAGCTGTAACAGCAGCCATCAATTGACTGTAGATCACAGACTATAAACTCTGTTTATTGCTAGAAAAGTTATAAGCCTAAGCATCATTTATCCAATCTCTCTAAGTATTTCAACACAGAAAAAAAAAATGAAGCTCCAAAGCAAACCCAGGCCCTGGAAGCACATCAGCTCCCTGACCTTACCAGAGAACTGTGTTAATTCTACCAGCCTCTCGTTTGTACAACACCAACTCTCTGTCTCCTCAAGGCAGGAGTGCACTATGCAGCCTCTGAGCTCCTGTAAGAAAAAAGAGCCAAAGCCACAAGAGGCAACACAAGATCCCCCTTCTCTGGTTCTTGTTATATAAGATTTTGATGTCACTCTGGAAAAATCTTCACAGAAGTTAGTGCTACTACGTGATTTTCTAAGTACCAATAAGCTTTCCTGGCTACCCTCAGTCATTAGAAGAAGTTCTCTCACAGCATTCAGGCCACTGCTGTAGTTGCTGAATCACTCCTCTTGGGACATATCTTGGTACCCTGGGATGCTCTATGCAATGTGGAGAGAGGCAGGCAGAGTCCCACCATCCTGGTTAAGTTTCCTGTGCTGCTGTGTGAAGAAGCTTGTGCTATCCAGTTTACTGTGAAATCATTCTTAGCTCAGGCCACATCAAAGTAAAATGCAAGTAAAATCATTCATTGCTTTCAGTATAGAAGCAGCTACAGAGACTTAAATGAAGAATGAACAAAAAAGGACTTTTAAACTACTTATGGCTAAATTCAATCAGAAGTGGTATTGCTTCCCCACTGGCAGACTGACTCATCACTTTTCCTAACACTTTGCTAGAGAATCTCCGCTTACTCATTTTAATGAGTAAAAGTCTGTTTCTTATGGCACATTCTGGTTTGTACAACCTGGCCTTCTGAAGACTTAAGGCTGAGACAGACTAAATCCTTCTTTACCTTGGCCATTCTGTCATGTTCATGAAATTATCTGTCTTTTCCTCTGTGCTGAAATAGTTTCACTTCCTTCAGAGAAACCAGCTTTTTGAACCCAAGTATCACTTTCTGTGTTTGGTTAATTAACTTTCTCACCTAACAAATTAAAATCTCTTCTTTTAGTACGTATCTCCTAGATCTTTACTTAGGAAGTGTCTTTGCTGCTAAACCTCTTATGAATCTGTGAGTGATTTATGGTTGAGAGGACATTTATGTGATTCATCTGAGAGGACATTCATGGCTGGGGTAATCCCCCCCAACACCTCACATCTGAGCACACTGAATGCAACATCCACTCCATGTACAGAATTTCATGGCCCTTTTGTCATCCATGTCTGATTTTTCTTTACAGAAGGGTCATTCCTTCAGAAAATGTGGCAGAATATCACTGATGAGGTACACTAAAGGTTGCCTTCCAAAAGGTTCAAATTCAGCCAGACAGAATTTAAGCAGTCTTAGAGATATCATCTCCTTGTTATCTTCCATTTCTTCCTTTCATTGTTTCTTACTAAATGATACCTGTGCACCATCACATTTGTTTTGATTTCTTGGCTTTTCTGTTACCTTTTTTCTTATGAGAGTTCTGAGCTTCAGGTGTGTTAAAGGACATTATGCTTCTATGGAAATATAACAATTTTAGCTCTAAAAAGAGCAGTGCCTCTGTCTTGAAGAATGTAATCTCTTATGCCCTGTGGCTTACACCTAATTAGTGTTCTTTTCCTATATCCCTTTTCTTTGAAAATTAATAGACTTCATAGTGCAATGGGGAGCTAGAAGGAAGCAGAGGGTCACTGAAGAGATGATCTGAAATAGTCCAGCATGCCCTTAGGACAAACTCCAGAGATATTAATAGTCCAGAGACTATTAAGCACCAGCATTTTAAGAGGAAGAAAAAGCAACTCACCAAAACAAGAGTTGAGTAAGGAGCACAAAGGCATTAAAAATCAATGTGCTATAACTTCTGCTACCAACCAGCTTGGTCAACTCTGTACCAATGTGCTGGCTGGCTAACTCATAAGAGCTCACAATCACAAAAGGGAAGTTCTGTGCTAAAAGTAAGTTTTAAAAATTGGAATAATGCAGAGTTTCTGACCAGGAGGTTCAGAGAAGTGGACAGTGAGCAGACCTACTCTCTGCCTGTTCAGCCATTAGAGAAAGTTAATTCCTTTGACAGGGCACTTTGCCAGCTCTGATTTACCTGGCCGAGCCATTTTGGAGTAATTAGGACCATTTCCATTTCAGAGTAGTCCTGTCCCACTCTTGCTGCTGCTCATTGGAACAGGCAGCAGCTGAGAGTCTTGCAGAACAGATAATAAAAGAAAAGTGCAAGTATGGCGGGTTCTGCTGGTGCACATGCATGTTAAAACACAGAGAATTACTCTGTGGCAAAAATGGCATTTTCAGACAACAAACACGGAGGTAACTACTGTGAGGGGAAAGGGTGGCACTGCTTAGAATTGCCTGGTAGGAGAATTTAGGTAGAAATTATTAGATGGCAATTATTAAGTGAGGAAAGAATGCTTAATAATTCTAAAGATAATAAGCATCTAAAGATGCTTAATAATTCTAAATTTCCCAATCAAAGCTGACAGGTATTTTCAGAACATTTTGGGAAGAAAAACATTTGAATGATATTTCATTAAGAACTTGATCTTATTTTCTTTGTTACAAAAGATTTGCAAGAATTATTTGCCTAAGCTTGTTTTTAGTTTAACATACCTGAGCACCTGCGTCCGCATTGATTGTCCCACTCAGAAGAATAACTGGGGGGAGCGGGGGGGGGAAGGGAAACCTCAGCAATCAAGTTTTAGCAAATTGCTGTCTTTTTCCTCAGCACTTTCCTCTCCCACTCCCTATGTCCCTGATAAGAGCAAAGATCTTTTTATTCTCACAGCTGCTGCTCAGCACATCTTGACCTACCATGTGCTGCTGCAAGTATTGGTATAGGTCATTAAAAAACTTAAATTAGAGATTTGGATGAAACACAAAAATTCCCAGCCTGTGAATTCTGGATGAATTTGTAGTGTGATGGTTTTTTTATTTATGCCTTTAATCAATCTATTTGTATGCAACTTTACTCAGACATAACAATAGAACTGTGCTTATTATAGATTAACAGGAATTTTGTCAAACCTCAACAAAATGTGAAGCAAAGTGTCATCAGGTACAGCATGACCAGTTTCAACTTCACTTTTAAATTAACTTGTATAACACTGTAGCAAAAAGACACATATCTGCATCCAAAAATGTTTTACAAGCGTAGCAGTGCTTTTTCTCACCATTCTCTCATGCTTGTCACAAAAAACTTACACTGTCTGGAAAATGAAATGTTCTAGGGCATATGATCAGTCATTAATTTTGAAAGCTTCCAAAATTCTGTAGTTCCTCCTCTTCTAGAACAACCTTTTTACTTCAGTTATTCAGAGCTTTCCTTCGAGGGAAAAAAAAAAGGAGAGAAAAAAAAAAAAAAGAACAGAACAACAACAAAACCAAAAGCATCTAATTCAGAATTACTAGATTTCACATATTTCATATCCGTTTTACCAAAACATCCTAAAGAAATAATAGAATAGCAGAATTAGACAGAAGGAGGCACAAAACATGCAAAGATAACAAAAGGGGATTTTCACCTTTGAAAAAATGACCAAAAAGAGCAAAATTTCACAGGAATTCTAGATGGTTCCTGTGGAAGGCCCAGAACTATAGCAAAATCATGTTGCACAAAGGAAGGCAACACAGCAGAAGTCAGACTGATGGAGGGGTGAAAAGATAAAGGATGAAGGTTTTTACAGACCACATTTGAATCAAGTACCTGGAGAGTCTTTATGCAGAAGCTGGGGCTGGGGGGAATTTTGGTAAGTACCTGTTCTCCAATGTTTGGACTCCAACACCGCAGCTATTTGGGTCCCAAGATCTTCATGCGCAGATGATCATATCTTGGTGCCTAAAATTAGGAAATAGAGGGATGGCTTAAACACTGTGCAACTGGTTTGCAAAGGAAGGAGCAAACTGCAAACCTGATGCAGTTAAAATGGTTTTCGTGCCCTTACAACCCACGTAAGTTACAGTCCCCAGGCCGTGCTTTGCTTACTCAACATACAGAAAAAGGAATGAGTGCTGTGTTTGGCATGACTGTACGTACTTCTGATGACATTCTTCTGAAGACAACCTGGTACACTGAGTTCCAGTGAGGGCATTGATACATAATACAAAGAGATCCCAGTGGTTTCTAAAGGCAACAGGAAAGTGAATCTTGTGAGCTCAGAAATGAACAGGGTAAAGCTCAAAAAACAATTCTTCAGCAAGTAAGGCAGGGGTTTTGTGCCAAATCTAAGGACTCTGGTCCTTTTTGCTGAAATTCACAACAGGAATGTTGCTGAGAGAATACTGAAAGAAATACTGAAACACAAAGTGCTGCAAGGAGAAGTATCTGTGGGGGCAATAATTCAGCAGAAACAAGAAGTCTGCAGCCCCAGGAGCAGGGACACTGAGGCAGCCTGGTCTGCTACTCTGAGAGAGGCAGGAAACAAAGGATGGAGTGGCATGGAGGTGTTGTGGCCATGCTCTGTTTAAAGCAATGTAATCAAAGAGACCTAAGACAAGGAAGGGTCCAAACAGTGACCAAAAGTTGAACTTTGCTTCATTAACTCAAAAATATATATTGCTTTTAACACTCCCTCATATGCCAACAAAATAAAAGCTGCATATGCATGGCAAGTGTGAATAAAGACCCTCAGATTTCACCTGGTCATAAAATTACATCAGTTAGAACTTTACCTTTTTCCCACTCTCAAAGTAAACAGTAGGCATGTGACTTAAGAGGGAAAGGAGGTCAGAGGAGACTCCACCTTTCTGTTCTGGGGCTGTTGAAGGGCTATGCCCATCTCTGCCCATCTCCTCCCCCATAAAGAGGCCTATGGAATAAGCTCCGTTCTCTGGTGATATCACTGACTTACCTTTCTGATACCAGTGCCATGGCAATTTCTGACCCATATTCTGCCACAGCAATCAATAAATCACATTGTTCATGAAACAGCATATTGACCATGACCAGACTTACAGCACTGAATTGGTTCTAATCAGAAATGGAACCCAGCCACAGCCAGCCCCTCTGATCCCTGAGGCCCAGATGGAGCACAGGGTAGATGGAGTATGTTCTGCCAAATTTCATACTTTAAAAATATTTTCTGTGAAAGTGTATGATTAAGTTCTTTCAGGTGTTTGGACAGACAGATAATATACAGCTGAGAAGGGGAAGATCTTGCTGCCTCTGGGCCCACTGTGTCTGCTTCAACTCTGCTCTGAAGTTTTCCTAGGCAGTGGCTTTTTGGCTTCCCAAATGCTTCAGCTTTCCTTTCCATGTGAGACAGAAGGTGTATATACAATATGTACAATCTGCATGTTTTCAGTGTGGGCTCTGCCCCTTTCTGGAGGCAGGGCAAAGCACAACCCTTTACAAAGGGAATATGTTTTTTCCTTCTCTCAGGTAGCAGCACAGCCGAACCAGGACAAAAGCACCACGCAAAACATGGCAGTCGCATAAAAGAAAAAGGAGTCACCATTCCGGGAACCTGCTGGTCACATAAATAAAGCAGAACACTGTGTCAGGAAACCACAAACATACAGTCAGGCTTCATTAAAGAAGGGAAATCCATCTCCCTTGAACAACTGTGAGCTGCTCAAGGTTTACTGCAGCTCCCTCTCCTGAATTTGAGACTCTTCCAAAGACAGAGTGGGAAACTGAGACAGAAATTGCTCTCAGTTTTATGCTAATTTCATGACTAAAGAGTCTTCCTTTTTTTCACTAAGCAAATTGGAAGTCACACCTCATCCAAGATTTTCCGGTCTTTTGGGTCAGTTCTAGAAAGATCTAGCTCACAACTGTCTCTAATCTGAAGTCCTATCACTGCTGGTTTTTGACTTCTGAATCTAATTCCTCCAGGTACCCAGACCTGAGAAGATCCTAGTATCTACTGGTTTTATTAGGGCAATGATGAAGCGTATGTCGTTATACTTCTTTCAGACTTCATTTTCCAAAGGTCAGTTTCCTCATCCAAATGAAAACAATGACACTCACTGACAACACAGAACTCAAAGCAGCTAGAATGCAGGAAGAGTGTGATTTTTTGCTTTCTCTTTAAAAACTACCCCCTCCGTATTAGCTCAGTAGATTGTAAAATACTCATTTTCAAATGCAAACTTTGGTTATTACCCGGCTGTCTAAATTCATGCCCCCAGGTATTCAAGTGTTCTTTTTGCCCAGATCTTAAACCTCACAGCCACAACTTAGAGCTGTAGTGAATTTAACAATCCAAAACAATGATTGCACAGAATCAACTGACAATGGGTAATTGCATCGGGAAAAAGAAGTATGATACCAAAAGGTTTTGTTGCAGCCATAAATGAGCTACCTTTATAAGAATTCCTTAATCTACTAAGCATTTCTAAATGGGTTTACTCTAATTCTCCTTCAAATCTTGAATTTATGACTTTAGTTTTAATGGACTTATTCACTGAATTCTGAGTGTTCTGAACAGGTTCAACTGAAACATTTATTTTAAATAAGTGTAAATTATACACTGCAAGCAATCACTTTGTTTTCTTCATATTATACAGTTTCAGTTTATTACAAAATAGACTTTTTCCCCTTGCTCTGCTATTTCAGTTTGTCTTTTATGGATATAGCTTATTAAACTTCAATAACTTTAAGGCTAGGGTTTACATTCTCCCTGTTGAGCCTTTATGTGTGAAACATTTCACACTTGTATTTACTTCCACTCTGCAGACAAATACAATGTGTACCTCAGAATTGTCTTTAGTGTTTTCTGTGCTCTTTCACACTACTAGTTATTAACAGCTTTTAAAAAGAGGAATTAGATGTTCTCCATTTTTTTATTTTCTTGATTGTAGAACTCATAAAAATCTGGTTTATTGCTCTTTGAAAAAGCATCTTTTCTCTATGGCTCTATGAGCTCTGAGCTAACCCATTCCTTTAGTCAAGAAGAAAAAGATAATGATATTTTTATATTATTAGTATATTTTACATTATTAATGTTAAGTTGACAACCTGCAGGTCTTCTCAGTTTTTTTCCCAAACAATTCACCAAACAATCAGTGTCTGAGGGCCAGTGACAACCAGTCAAGTCCGCACTTTTTAAAGATCAAAATTTTCCATGTAGCCCAGATCAAAGCTGGGACTTTGAGCACTGCACTACAGGGGTTTTGTTTTCAAACAGAGGCATCAATGTCCTAAGTATCTGTGGATAAACTAGTAAGGACTGACTCCTGACAAAGTGACCTGCTTCTCCATCCCTCCTGCTGCCTGGACTGTCCAAGAAGCTGTGGAGCTCCTCAGGGAAGAGACTTTTTGGCTTGTGACTCAAAGAGGTGTTCAGACACAACAGCTGCATTCTCAATTGCTCTGTGCTCAGCAGCTTCTAGCTCAGTCTGGTAAGATCTCAGATGTAGCTTATGATTGATGAAGCCTGAATTTCAGGAAAGCATCCAGGATTTTTCACCTATACTAACATTTTAGAAACAGACATATTAGCAGAGCACAGCTACCTGAAACTTTGGCTGTTTCTTTGACATTTTATATCCTGGTAGCCAGAGAACACTAGACAGAGCAAAACAGAAATTATCTTGTTTCTGATTGAAAGCTGAAAGTAGAATATATCACTGAAGGGTAGTCATTTATGGTATCTACATGTTCCATTCATGAAATCAGAATAACATGAAGAAAGAAGGAGGAAAACTGGGGAATTACCACAGGAGGATGAAGAAACTCCTTTCTCCTATGTCCCTAATTAACGTGACATGGATCACTAGCTGCAGGCTGTGTTTGTCACCTTTGAATTATTTATCATTTGATAAAAAAAAATATGGTTACTATTTGACAAATGGCTTCTGGACAGGGACTGCTTAATCTTTGCATGCTTAGGAGTTTCCATGGCAACATGCAAGTCCTTGGCAAAACTCAAAAGAACAATTAAAAGTAAAGAGTTTTTTATATGTATGGGATGCTTCCACTGACAGAGAACTTCAAAAGAAAAGGTGGATCCCTCTCAATTACCCATCCTTCATAAAAGTCTCATAAGAAACAATAAACAGAAAAGAGCTTTATGTTCAGAATTTCCAGCCAGTTTTACATCTTAGGTTTAAGCCCAGGGAAAAACAACTGTTCACACAAGCCGGAACCCCACGATCTTAAGGACTGTTTCTAAAACAGGCCCAGAAGAGGATGAATATCTTGCAAAATGGAGGAATTAAATGCCTTTCATTTCATTCTGAAACCAGTTTACATTCTCTTATCAAGCTGTGACAATGGCAAGGTGCTAAATGTCCCGCTGAAGAATTGGAAAAGAGACTTTTTCCTCCTTGTAGTTCTAACAAGTGCAGAAATGAAATTGTGAAAAGGGGAAAGAGATGAAATTTTGGTCTTGGCAGCAACTAATTCCTGATGTAAATGGAACTGGTTGAATTCTCTGTCTCTGCTTCCCACCCAACATTATCTGTGTTCAGTGTGTCCAAGCTGTCAGACCTCCTCTCCAAGCAGCATTCCTGTATGCGGTACCTCATCACCGGACTCAGGGCTGCCTGGAGACTGAGACAGCACAAGAATATTGTTAATAATGTGCAGAAAAGCTCTTCAGATACACTGTTCAAAGCCTTTTTTAAAATGACCTGGAGTTGCATGCTCTGAGTCACATCTGACAAAAACTTCTTCCTGATGCACACAAAACCTGATCAGGTCAATGTAAAGAGAGAGGAGCACTTTTGCAAAACAAATCATGAAACCAGCTATCCTAGAGCAGGGATGCCCTGGGAAGGTCTCTACATCAGCTAAGCAGCTGACAAACTGTGAAAAAAGTCATGAAGGAGCATGAGAAGAAACACGTGAGAAAAAAACAGAGAAGCAAGCATGACTGGAGGAAGATCCATTGTTCTCGGCGGCTCCTAAACATCATTACAACAAAAATCATAAATGATTACAGCAAGAGAAGGACCTGCTCCATTGTCTTGGGCAGTTCCAGCCCTGGAGGAATGGGTGTCTCATCTCAGCAGAGACAATTGCTGCTGCAGTTTGAGTGATCTTTAGCAATGCCCTTTAGAGGACCGTGGAAAAGGCAGCAATTTCTACTGTGCTTTGTTAAGGATTGTTCCATGTTTGTTTATGACAAACATGTACACAAAATCTTCTGGAGACACCCCAGAAGAGGGGAACTTTCTTTAATTCAAACAAAATTTTAAATCCTAGTGAACTTCCAGTGCCTGCTTTCAGTTAAATTTGCCAGGCATTCTGAGGGATATGAAACTAAATAGTCAGAACAAATTGACACTTGCTTTCCTTCTCTATCAATATATGTATTTTAGGCAGCCTTTTATGGCCCAAACAAAATGCATTCAACTTTCCCCTGTGAGTTAAAACCTTTTTTGCTAAGTTGGTCTATCCTTCTTGCTCTTCACAGGATGTGTGACCATTTTCTTTTTGTCATCCAGTTAGAGGCCATCAAAAAGACGCCAGAATTAAGGAAAAAATTTCTTCCACAGTGGACTCTCATCACTGTCTTGGTTAAATACAGACTATCATATTGCCTGAATTTGCTTTATCAATAAACCCTAAATCTCTAGCTTATGAGTGCCAAAAAACCTTGGAAGAGAAAGGCATAAAGATAAACAATGTCATTGAAATCAGGCTGACGACTCCAAGTAGGTCTTTAAGAGTGATTATTTATCACTAAATCAAATATCAAGGAAAATATTAAAAGGTTACTGAGTCAATAAGGTGTAAGTGCAATAAGTTGAAGCTGTAGGAACTGAAGGTTTTGATCATTCAGCATGCCAATCTTACCATGGCTCTCCAGTTTTTATGTTTGCACCTCACATTGCCTAAGAAAAATAATCCTCATCAAAGACATTTACATATTTCACTGTGAACTTAAATGTCTCCCTCCATAATTTCTCTTATATTACTTGAACTGAAGCATTTACACCAGTAGCATCAGCTACCAATTACTTGTGTGCCCTGTGGCAGTGCATCAAGGAATTGAGGCCATCATTGATTCCTCACGCTTAGCTCCATTCAAACCTGAATAAAATTGCAGTGCCTATTCCAAAGGTTGTACATTTCAAATCATGAGAACTTTTTCCATTACTTTTAGTGATCTTTGTAGCTGATCCTTGAACTTCTTTTCAGATATTTTCAGGTTTATACCAGCACAGAGCAAGGGTCTGATTGACCAAAGTGACCGGAGAGAGGAATTAATCCAGAGGGATATGTTTTAATTAATTTTAGCATTTTATCCACAACACGCTTTCCAAAGGGCTGTTCTGCTCACTTAAGATTGTTTAACTTCACAGACAGTTACTGATTGATGCAGCTGCAACAAAGTCATTCAGTCAAAGCCAGACATAAAGGACTGACCCACCCTACAAACTAATCTACAAGGTATGGTCACACAGCTGAAAAGGTTTTCCTGTGAGGCACCCAAAAAAGAATGAAAGTTTTTAAACTGACCTTGACCTCAGACCATGACACTTAGCAAATTAGCCAGGAGACACTGGCTTGTAAAGATGCAGCCTCAGTGATCAGCCTGCAGAAAACAAATCAACCTACTGCAAGTTCTTTATGAAGATTTGCCAAGAACCATCTCATCGTTTGCCAGTACTAAGAGTGAGTTAAAAAGCATTCATGTAGCAACAGCAGGCATTTCACCCATATTCAGTAACATGCAGTGTCAGTCAAAATTAGGAAGCCTTTTCAATAAAGAAAAGCTGGAGAAGTCAGAGATCACCTGTGCTGAAGTCAAGAAATGTTGGTGAAGTCAGGGGAAAAAGCTGCAATCATGTCAAGATATTAGGAGATTACCAAAGCAGGTAAAAGAGAGAGAAAAAAACCTGATTCAAATGTGGTTCTTACAAATTGTTTTTTACTAATGAGCTTTTTTCCTAACCTTTTTGTTGGGGGCAGGGTGTGTTTGTTTTTTTGGGGCTTCTTTTTTTGGTTGGTTTTTTTTTGGGTTTTTTTTTTTTTTGGTGTTGGGGTTTTTTTTGTTTGTTTGCTTTGGGGGTTTTGTTAACTAAATGGTTTTTACTAATACAGCTTCAAGAAATCGTGAAAGATATTAAAGTTAAAAAAAAAACCAGCCAGTAAAATTGAACAGTTTTAGGGTAATTGAAGCCAGGTCAGAGAAACCTTGGGGAAGGTTATCAAACTGAGAGTAAAAAAACCAAGCAAATGATTCTGAGGACATGATGACAAACCAGTAACTAGAGCCATTTCTTCTGGAATGACTTGAGGAGCTGTTTTTAAAAGCCCTGACCTGTACACCCCCACAAGCTTTATTAGCAGAGGCATGCTAAACTCTGCTACTACCAAAACTATGGAAGAGTCAGTGGCACCACAACAGGGTTTTCTCTTCTGAGCACTTGATTTGAGCCAAAAAACCTCCCCCATATGTTTGTTCACAATTAGGAAAGTCTCACCTCAGATGCAACTTGGACCTTCAATAATTCACATTGAGCCCACAAGCAGCTGCACAAGACCATCTCTTAAGCACTTGTTAAGGGATCAAATCATGTTAAGGAACAAAACATAATCAAAGATTTGCATGCTACAAAATGCAAAGGGGACACAAAGTATGATTTTCAGAACAAAGCACTGCAGTGAAGGCAGCAGACTCATTCCTCAGAGTCAAAATCTACAAAGACAGAGGTCAGGCTCTGAAAGTTATCTTTTCCCAAATGTGAAAATGCCTGAAAATTTGAACAACTGACAAAAGAGCCAAGAGAGAGATATGTGTGCATATTGAAAGTGGAAAAGGTAGTTGTTAGGTGGTGCTAACAACAGGATTGGTTTTCACAACTTCGTGGCGCAAGTGCAATGGGTGGTGAGGCTGAGGATGCATTCCCAGTGGGTACACATGTGGAAGCACAGCTGTATAACACCTACATTAATGGATGCACAAGCCAGACAGGCAGACTAATATGGACAGAGGGCAGCCAGTCTGAGGAACAAGGGCAGACTCTCACAGGGAGTATAGTATCAGCATCCTTCCATATACAGGGGAAAAAAAGCACCGCATCAGTAAAGATGCTTTGCAGGTAATTTAGTAGTCAAAACCAAAGGGAAATACACTGCCTTTATAGGCTTTCAAATCATTACTGTGCTGGTTTAGGTAGGATGGAGTGAATTTTCTTCACAGTAACTAATATGGTGTGTGCTTAGGATTAGTGCTAAAAACAGTGCTGGTAACACAGGGATGTTTTCCCTACCCAATGTTTCCTGTAGAGTTTCATTTACAAATTAAAAATCTTTATGGGGCATTGGGATACAGGTCGTAAATACTGTATGGGACTTCACTGTGTTTTGCTTGTTATTGTCGCTTTTGACTTACTAGACCCACAGATGTTTGCTCTGGCAGAGGAGCAAAGCAAGTGAAAGATTCCCAGTTCATCAGGCTGCTCAGAAAACCTGGAGCAATGGGTATGAACAGCACAGCCCTGGTTCTTCTGAAAAGGACCAGTGGCTCAGACTGGCTGCAGGATTTCATGAAACATAGATCCTACAGCTGGTCCCAGTGTAAGTACTAATTAAATGTCTGATTTTCCAAGAAGTCAGTTGAAACTTCCAACTTATTTCCAGTAAGGACTAATTAAGTTTCTAAATTCCTCAGCAAGCTTGATAAGTAATGCTCAGGGAGTGTGAGAGCTGTTAAAATACCCAGCTCTTCTCTCCAGCCCAGAAAAATATTATCTGGTGATGATACAATAGACTTCAGATGGAGACAGTGAATTGTGCATGAAAACCATCACTGAAGAGGGCACTACCTCCCTCCCTGAGCACTGGCTTCAGCTTCCCTCACTGAGGGCTGAGGGAAAAGATCCTGATCAGGACTCTGATAAATGGAAAATAATTCTTCTTCACATGGATCTTACTACAGCCAGTGGATGGCACCAGCACCAGAGGCATGCCATCATGGAGTTGTGTGTTTCTGCAAAACAGTACAGAGCAGTTTATGAATGCCAGCATTTCATTAATGAGCTGTGAGAACCAATCACATTGATCTCTCCCTTTTTTCCCAGTCAAGGCTGAAACTTCACCTGTACAAATCACAAGAGCAGGCTCAGTCCTCACACAGGCAAGGGAGGTGTTTGTACTCAAAGACAATCTGACTTTGCCTCATCTTCTCCTATTTTTTGATTTATGCCACATCATCCTTGTAGGGAACTATTTGTGATTTTTCTCTGGCTGGACTTTCAGGGGCTGCAGAGCAGTGTCCTGTCAGATATGCTGGTGGTGACAAGGAGCATGTGTCAGAGAAATTATGAGAAACATTAATCAAAAAGTCAGGCAATAACAGACCTACCACAGAAACTGTTATCCCAGTTATTGCTGGGACTTAAAATCCAGTTTTTCCAGACTGGCCATGTCCTCTCTGACACACAGACTCCCAAATGGTCATTTTTCATTGGGTTTGCCAAATCCTGTGCAGGAAAGGCTTCTCAACAATGCCCAGTCTCTTGATTACTATTATGTCATAACAGACAAAGAGCCAATTCAAAATGACAGCCTGGCATCCTTTTCTTGCACCATGGAGATCATATGGAGCAGGGAAAGGACACTGCAGAACCTTCTATGTCTTATAGCAGTTTCAACTTTGTTGTCTTATATATTACAACAGTTCTATTATCATTACGGTGCAAGGATTCCATATCCTCAATACCTCCTCAATGTTTCTCACAGGCAGCTCCTCTAAGCACTGACTCCTCTTGTCCTTGCAGTAGCTATCAGCTGACCCCTCTGGCTTCGTAAATTACAGAGACAGCAAGCTGACTCCAATTCTGCAGAACTCCCTTGGAGGAAATGCTAAACCAGTTATTATTTGTACAATTACTCCTGTTTCTTTTGATGAGACACTCAGCACTCTTCAGTTTGCCAACGCAGCCAGAGGAATGTAGAATGCACCAAAAGTTAATGAAGTTCTTGATGATGATGCCCTCCTGAAGAGATACTGCAAAGAAATTTGGGATTTGAAAAAGCAGCAAGCAGCTGGAGGAAGTGTCTTCAAAACCTCAGATTCATGCAATGGAAAAGGACCGAGTGGCCCAACTGTTGGAAGAAAAAAAAATTCCAATCAAAAAGTACAGGAGGACAGAATACAAAACTTAACTGACATGTGGGTGACTTCTGCTTCCTTTGCCCCCAAAGAGAATGTTAAAGCCAAGTGAAGAAGAGTTACTTGGGCTCCTGATAAAATAAACCAGGCAAATGTGAGCTTTTTGAAGACATTGAAAATGCAATGCCGACTGAAACAAAGAAAATGAAGTTGTCTCTGCCAGCAGTACCAGATGTAGAGGATTCTATCTTAGAGAACTCTGGATATGACAGCCATTGCCTGATGGTTCCTGATCAAATTTCAAAAGCAGAATGGATTGCTGATCCTAACATGAATTGGACCCAGAAAGACTTTGAAGAATCTGTGCAACTCTGTGAAGCATTAGCGCTAGAAAAGGATATTGCTGTAAACGAGGTCACCATCCTACAAGCTAACTTTGATAATGTAGTGCTGAAAAATGAGCAGTTAAAGTCAGAAATAAATGAACTGAAAGAGAGACTGAAGGAAAATCAGAAATAGATGAATTTGAAGCACTGGAAAAGCAAACCCGAAAAGATCGTGAGATTCAACTAATGCATGAAATTACCAACTTAAAGAATCTAGTTTCAAATGCTGAAGTGTACAACGAGGAACTAGAGGCAGAAATAAATTCCAAACTGGAACAGCTGAAAGAGAACAAAATAAAAATATTACAGAATCATGTGGAAGAACTACAAAAAGCAGAAGTGGAAAAAAAGGAGACATCTTTTGCATGATGTCTCCTTTCATACCTCCTCAATGGTTCTCACAGGCAGCTCCTCTAAGCACTGACCCCTCTTGGTCCTTGCAGTAGCTATCATCTGACTCTGACTTCTCTGACTCCTCCCTTTTATGCCACTTGTTCTTATTGGTTACAGGTGTTGCCTGTTATCATCCGGCCTGCTCCTAATCTTTAGTAATAGGGTTCAGCTGCAACTTGTTGGGGGATAAGATTACATTCTACATTACCCATACTGTGTCCTCCTACACAACTTCAAGTAAACATGATCCTAAAATACCAGTGACAAAAAATACTGCTGAGGGAAACACAAATAAGTCACCATGCCATAGTATGTAGTCATCACTTTGTGCAATGTTCATTGACTTGAACAAAATGATGAGACTTTATTCCCTGGTGAGAAGTTGAAGTAGTGCAAGCATATTTATAGCCCACAAACACACAAAGAAAACCTGTCGATCTCTACAGTGCAACTCCCATCTCGCCTTTCAGTCGTCGTGAATATTTTTGGTTGCAGAGGGCAGAAATAGATGGCAAACTAATTAACTCATTGACTTGATTCTCCCATTCAAAATGTTGCCATCTTTAGGAAATAGCAGGGGACACAAAGGGTCATCCCTTATTGCAGAACTCAGTGTACTGCATGTATTTTGGGTTACACTTTGGTTGCACTGGCTGGCTTTTCCTTTTACAAAAATATCCCTAAAAATGCAATACATAAAATAATCTTTGACTCCAGAAAGTTTATGCTCAACTCAAGCAAATATTTAATCCTCTATTACATAAAACATGAGCTGACACTGCACTTATTGTCATAAGCACTTCATTAAACACACTATTGGTCATGTATAATGTAGCAGAAATTGTTTGCTAAAGGAGCAGATCAGTTGGCATGTATTGGCTTACACTTTGCCAGGCCATGAAAATAATTTTCAGTCTGATGGTCAGACGTTAAAAATGGGAGAAAAAAATTGGAGATATAGCAGAGTTACTCTTGAACAAATTCTTGAGCAAATTTTAACAGTCTATGTTGAAATATCAATTTTAAGATGTACTTGTAGATAATTAATTAATCCAATTTGATTAATTTTATGCATAAAAATGGCAATAGCAATTTAATACAGCCTAATAAACTAATATTTTCCACTTTTCCTCAAGACAGCTAAACAGTTACAGAACCTTCCCAAGGGTTTCACTAGAGTAATTCTTTTTCCTCTGGACTGCAAAAACATAATTTCCTAACTGCTGCCTCTCCTTAAATTACTCAGGAATGAGCCTCTGGATTCTGAAGAAAATCTGCTGCCCTCTCTGTACTCCTCCAGCTCTGTGAGGAAGGAGTGGATACTCACAGGGGTGTCAGCACAACAGCCAGAGCAGAGGCTCACCTACAAATCACAAAAGTACCAATCTGCATAAAATTAATGTCATTTTGGCTTGAACTTGGATATAGGTGTACCAAAGTGGAATAACAACAGGATGCAAGGTTTCTGTGATCCTGGAAGCCAGGCACAGTTTTGGATAAGGATGTGACTGGTGTGATCATGCCAAACGGCAACAAAAGTGGGGAAATTTACACAAGAAGATTGAGTATGAAGAAGAAAATCCAAATAAATGGAAGAGTGAGCAGAAGAGAAACCCTCCCCATATGGACAGGGAGGACAACAGCATAAATACAGGCATGAGGAGGGAGGACCTGAGAAGGAGGAAATCAAATTGAGCTTAGCTCTGACTTTTCTCCCTGAAGCTCTCTCACCCCCACTCACCATGATTTCAGGGCAAGCACCAATGTGGGACTCCAGCCCTCTGGACTCCCTCTTTGGCATAGGCTGTAAAAGCCACAACTAATTTAGAATACAATTATTTAATTAGTGGTTAAGCGTATAACAAGTGCTGATTAACGTGGTGTGAGAACTGGCCACCAGCAACAAGGGCACTGTTAATGAATTAATTCAATAAAGCTTAAAAGTGGCCTGATTTGTCAGTCTTCTAAACACTCCCATCATAGCAATCCCAAATTCCCTGAGATAGATAGGTAGATAGATAGGTAGGTAGGTAGGTAGGTAGGTAGATAGATAGATAGATAGATAGATAGATAGATAGATAGATAATGTACACATATATTTTGCTGCAACACAGTACATAGATATAGGTGTTTTAGAGTGCACACAGGATCTCCCAAAGAAAAAAAGGAACCAGTGTGAAAAGTCTTGCATTCCATCTGCCTAATGGAAAGCTGTTTTTCTGATAAATCTCTTATGAGAGAAGACCCAGTGATAGTCTTCTACCAATAGATCTTGATCTGAAATAATGGTTGGATTTCTCTCTTGTCTAAATGCGTAGAAAGTGATCTTTCTAATTGTTACACACTATTATACGATACTGTTGATTTAAAATTATCTGTGAAAACAAAGAAAACAGACACAGATCTCTCAAAAACACCTGAGCTAGTTAAAACTGGGCAAAAAAGTTGCAGCTTCCAGATACATTCCTCATCTAATAATTTGACATCCAAGAGAGAGTTAAGACTGCAAGTGATTGTGTGAAGACAGATCATGTCAAACTTTCTACATTAATCTCACTTGCATATTTCCTTTCATTTGTTCAGGTTTCTAGACACAAGAAGAAAAAGAAATCCAATCCTCAAATAACTTCTAGCAACAGAGCTTGAAAAGAAAAGAAATAATGTTCAGGAACTGACATTTCAAGAGGTAGGCCTCAATGCTTCTACTCACAATAAACAGATCCTAATGTAGCTTGAACAATATTTTAAACAAAGGTGTAAAATAAAATCTGCTCTGAGTTGGATTTGGTCATTTTTCAAATTATAGTTAGAGCAAATGTTTTGCTGTATGTAGATTTATTACCATGGGATTTTTTTCAGGACATGTAATTCACTCGTGGATCTTCTGAAGTCTTTTCTATTCCAGTCTGTAAATAGATGTACAGGCTACCATTCGAGCATGACCATCTCTCAGAAAAAAATGATGACAACAGTTTTCCCTCAGGACTTCTCACTTATGTGAAATAACGAGGTCCAGAGACTCTGAGGTTGGCAGGCTGGTTTACTGAAGTTTAGGATTTGGTCTTGTTGGCCATGACAAGGTGCAGTTAGTGAAGCTGTTGGATAACAATTTCAGTATGTCCCATTTCAGAAATCAAGGAGTAACCCTGCATTTTCTCACCTAATATGCCGTTAGAAAGAACCATTTTTTCCAGAAGTCTCTCACTGTACAGGAAGCTAACCCACCTGGATCTCCCCATGATTTCACAGGAAAACCTCTGGGGGCTTGGATTGTGTCTGTTTTTCCTCTTCCCCTGCAGCTGAGCCTGCAGCCACTTCTGACCCAGGGGCAGACCACTGGCTGTTCCTCACCAGCAGAATGGTGAGAAAATGGCACAACTTCACCTTAACCACAAGGTCAAGCTATCAACTACAGAAAGTTCCCATTCCCCTCACCTCCAACAGAGAAATTCTATTGAATTTCACTCAGCATTCAGCCTTTGTTTTTTTGCAAGCAATGCTCATTCTGACACAGCCTTGCTGTGTGAGTATACAAGTGAATATATATTTGCTTTAAAGCAAAGCCTTGGCTTAGAACAATATATAGTGTGCTGGGCATGTAACTTGTGGGAATAAGATTCAATGTCTTTTTAATAAAATCTGTACGTTCAGGGAGTATGTTTTTCTTACAAAGCCTGTTGTGAGAGGAGGAATTCTCCACAAAAACTATGTACTTCAGTATGAGGCAACAATTCTTCCTTAACTTTTTCCATCCTTCCATCTCCTCCTTGATAAATGAATCTAATATACTTTCACTAACTAAAAAGAAGGAAGTAATTTAATTTACTATCAATAGAAAATGTTGTATTTCTTAATGCTACATAAGCTCCTCTTAACACTGGCAAACCCCATGCCTATGAAATACAGTTACCAAATACCCACTACCTACTTTGATGTGCCCCTCTCTATTTCATAACTGGGAGCTCTAAACTTAACTATTGCTGGAAGAAGAAGCAGGAAGTAATACACATCAGTAACTGTCTGTACACAGCCCCAGAAAAGTTGATTTTGCTTGTGAAACCATAGACACAAAACTCTGATATTGAGATTTAACAGCAACAATAACTGAGCAGCTGAGACTCAAATATGACTACTGCTACATGATACCCCCATATGCCATTAATATGTGCCAGTCCTGTGAGACCTCCATTAAGTTTTAAGTTAATTTAAAAATTAACATTACAGTAAACTAGGAATACACATCAGAAAAATATCCTGAACCCAGTGCTGTGTTGGACTTGAACAAGATGACATAACTGTTACCTAATGGAAGCCAAACATGTCCTGATCAATGCAGTTTTCCACTCCATTACCAACACAGAGTCATTGAGAACCCCTAAACTGGTTATTCATCTAAGTGTTTTTTTATTGGCAATAAAACTTTCAAGCTATGACTTATGCATTAGTGCATATTTTCTTCTCATTTGTTCCTTGCTCAGTCCTTGTGTCCAAACAGATGGAGCAATAACAAAAAAAAAGTTATTCTAATGCTCTGTATTCCCACTGTCAATTACTAGAACACACAGTCTCAATCTCTTAGAATACTAGCAGCTCTGCAGAAGAGGTCAGATTTCATAAAAACCCCAGGGGGTTTAGTGACAGTAACTTAGAAACGCAAAAAAAGGTAAGTGTTCTCTTCCACACATCAATGCAAACAGCTTAGAGTGAAACACAAATGATGCAGAAGGCTTGGCATCAAGAGAGGCTCTGTGTAAAGAGGTGCTTCCAACTCATAGGAATAGGGAGAGAAATAGTGGATTTGTCTTTACAAACAAGCTGTGGGTCTACTGGTAGATAAAACTAGCACTGGGAGATAAAAGAAATAATGGGAAGGATTCCACTGATTGATGAATGGAAAAAGATATTTGCTTTTACAAATAAACTTTAGGTTTGCTGATAAATGAAATTAGACATTGAAAGATGAAAGAAACAATGGGGAAGAAAAAACCCTAAATTCCATAAGAATTAAAAATGAAAAGGGAGGGTTATATATCAGAGGGAAATCTTTGGTATCAGGCGTATCAGGGAGTCTGTACCTCTCAAGTACCTCAGCTGGTGGGGAAAGAGAGAAGGGAAATGCAGCTGGGAAACTGGGATAAAAAGGTGGCTGCATCCTCCAAAAATTCGAGAGTTCCCAGGGGAATGCCCCATGGCCTGTCCCTTTATTTGAATAAAGCCAGAAAGGACTCCTCTGTCTCTTTTTTGGACATAAACCTCTGGTATTTGTGGATTAATTTTCATAACAACAGTAATAAGTAGAGTAAATTTTTCAGGACAAATAGATTTACTTATGAAATGGCTGTTTCTAAAACCAGTCAATCTAGCAGGCAGCCCAAGGAATGGAAATTCAGCTCTCTGGGCAGTCAGTGGAGGCAGGTAAGCACTTTCAGAAGGATGAACCTTCTGAGCAGCACAGAAGAGAACAGCACCTGTCTGCTGGCAGCTTCACAGCTCTGAATATGCACTTTGTTCAGAAGCACTACTGTGATCCAGAAGGATGTGTTTTCAAAGAGACTTCTCATCTCAGGCATTCAAAATCTGTTCTTCCCTCCAAGTGCTTAAGTACCCTTGAAAAAGAGGAACTTAGGTGAAAACAGAACTTACAGATATGAAATTACTTTTAACTTCTATTTTACTCTCATCTTCTGTTTAAAATCATGGGTAGAAGCTGCAGATAAATATTACAGGATCCTTTCTGACATGAAGTGTGTTTTGCAGGCTCATAGTCAGCATGACACCTTGATGCTCACAGGAACAAGGGACACAGAGAGGAGTTCAGCAGAAAGAAGGAGTGTAAACTGTCATCACGTCCTTCTTGTCAGGACTGACTAAAGAAACTTCACAGGACCTGCTGTATCAGAAAATTCAGTTTCCTGAGAATCTTGCTGTTTCCTGTGAACTGCCTCACTTTGATAAGATGTTGTTCAGCATATTGAGCCCACTTTGAATCACAACAAAGCATTTCATTATAACTCCTCTGACAGCAGTTCTGAGCCAGATATTCCAAACAATGCTTGGGAAAGGCCATTACGTGTTTATTTATCCTTGAAATCATTGAATTTTAAACTTCCACTCCATAAGGCTCTTCCAGCTTGCTTGTGCTTTGGACTCTTACAGAGTGCAGAAACTGCTTATGCCTGTCTGCTTTTTTACTCAAAACTGGTTTTCTAATCAAAGAAGAGGACAGCAACCCATTAAATAAGGTGCTTACATGTAGCATTTCTCCACAGCATGCATATTATCTCAGTGCTTTAAGGGAGAGAACTTTCTATGTGCCAGGTCTGCCACTGACTGTACAACTGGCCAATAAGGCAATAAGTATTTATTATTATTATTATTATTATTATTATTATTATTATTATTATTATTATTATTATTATTATTATTATTATTATTATTATTAATATTATTATTATTATTATTATTATTATTATTATTATTATTATTATTATTATTATTTAGAATCAGAGAGGGGTTGCAGGTTTACTAAAACATTGCAGCAAACAACACTCAAAATCCATTTTTGCAAGAGATTGGCAACATCAGGTCTCTTTTTGCTCAAAATAATCAATGAGCTTTGAGTTCACAGTTCTTTTTTATCTGCATCTAATGCACCTCTTGCACTACTAAATGTTTTCATTTATATCCTGTGTGCTTAATTAAACCTCAGTGACTACTCTACCAGTAAAGTAGGAGTAATTTAGAGGGTAGCTGTAAAATGAATTTGTAGAACAGTATTAGTTTGGCCACAGTTTTCTCTAAACCACTGCTGCTGTTACAGCAGCTCTGTCATAACACCAATTCTGACAAAACAATAATGTTTCAGGACATCAATAATAAGCTGCTCAAAACTGGTGATTTTGTACTTTATACTGATTTCCTCTGTTTTACGCTCCCTTTTCTTCCCTCTCCCTTTTCCTACCCGTCTTCCTTTCCCATCTCCTCTCACCACTACCTTACCCTTCCCTCCCTTCCTCCTTTTCCCTTACTTCCTCTCTCTCTCCCTCCTAACTCATGAAATCTGAAAAATCATTAAACAGAAGCTGAGAAACACAAATTCCAAGGCAGTAAAAATAATTTTTAAAGCCTGGATGCCTAACAACATATTGAATTTTCATGCCTGCATGCCAGGTGGGTGAATCACTTTGTTCTTTCAGAGGAGACTCACAGATCCAAACCTGTCCTGCAGGAGGATTTGGTGCTGTGACTGCCCTGTCCTTTAACCCAGTTTACACATCCCAAATTTCCCCATCAGCTGTCCATGGTCTGAGCCAACCCTCCCATGTGCAGGATCAAGAAACAGCAGCACCTGAGTCCATCTCTGAAATGCCCTGGGGGAAGTTCAGTGTCTCTGCTAACTCTGAGTGGGAGTGCAGCTTCTTAATTTGTCCTCCTAAGAAAAAGTCTAAAACCTGGTTGATGTAGATCCTTCCCTTTCTGGCCTTTCTTCCCTTTTCCATCACTGGACTGAGCTGGCTGGGACTGGGCACATCTTTAATCTCCAGGGTGGAAGTTTGTAACGTTCCACCTCACAAATTAGGATTTGCTCCAGCAATACCTCATGCTGCTGTTTCTAAAATAAAGCTTCCTATTTCATGGAGAGCAAATACTCAGGTAACGTGAAATTGGAAGCATTGATGGGTAGTTTATGGGGTGGGTTCTCTTTAATATCTTTAGTGAAACCAGGTCAACTTAATAGGTTCTCTTGAATGGGATAGAACTTTTTTTAACTATAATTTTCTCCATGGGCAGGGACTCTACAAGAAGACCAGAATGTTCTTTTTCTTCTATAGATTTATCTGGCTCATGGACATTGCAGGTCTGCTTTTGATCAGAAATAGATTGTTGACATTTTATTGTATTTTCATTTGATAATATAAATGCAAATTATCCTATGTGTGCCCAAAGAGGAGAAAAAAAATTATTTATATTTTAAAAAGCTCCTTGGGGAAAACATTAAAATTTATCATTGTAGGAGAAAAGTATAAGTTTTCATGCAGGGGTAAAGGTTGGTGTTGAGCTAATTATTTTAAAACTGGACAGCTATTTTCTAGTGCATTGTTTCATGGTGTTTAATACACTGAGCTCACCCATGGCTAAAATTAATTATTTTCCTTTGATAATCTACAAAACATTACAGTGGATACTAATCTTTTTAGCAAAGGGAAGATGGAAGCATAATGTTGAGTCACATGTGTTTAGTTTATTCAAAGCCAAAACAGAGAATAACTCATAGAATCAAATGAGATTGGAAAAGTCTTTTAAGACCATTGAGTCCAACTTGAGCATCTAACACTGAAAATTTAATAGTTCAGATCCTTGGTTAACATATAAATTAATACTGAAAGAAGCCATGGAAATACTTCAGCTAACATTCTGCTAAAATAGTCATGGAGCAATATCACCTGCAAGGTTTAAGCTTTTTAAAATAATCTAAAATCTCTCTACCAGATTTCCTAACTTCATTTAAAAAATGCTTTTCCAACCATTGAAGTGAGTATTAAAATGTTTAAAATGCAGAGCACTGACATACTTCTTGATATCATGGCTTAGAGGAGTAAAAATTGTTGATTAAACCTAAAAAAGGCTAATGCCAGAATATTAAAAAATCTGCAGGATTTAGCAGGGGATTGATAATAATAATATTGTAATAATTTTCTCAGCTGCTCAGTGATTATTCATAAGGAAAAAGACTGCAGACATCTACTTAAAGCTTGTACTACCTACAAGAGAGATCTTCTGCTTCACTAATTTTGAGAGCTACAATCAATCCATGATGACTTTTTTCATACAGGTGCATAATTTCACTTATATGCAAGTCTTTTCCTCATGCAAATACATGTTGGACCTGGATTTTCTCCTTGCCCAAAAATTGGACAAAAAAAACCCAGTTACATTCTAACTGTCCAGGTAAATTATAAAGAGTACAAAACTGGATTCACTAGGATGAGACCCAGTGAAGCTGTCTGTGTCTGGCTAGGAGATGTTCCATATCCTAAGACATTTCATGTTTCAGAAGTTAGGTTTTTTTTCATTCTTGAATAAAATCCAGAGGTTTTGATTATGTCTAAAACAAATTAATCAGAAACAGGCAGGCACAGCTGCAAGGTTTTCACTGTTCATACAATCACAAGTTTGAGCTTAAATGTGGGTATTTTTAGAGTATGATTAAAGTAATAAAAGAGGCAATTTACACATCCCAGTAACTAAAGCAGGTTCTCAACACTCACTTAGAATTTGGTATTCTAGGTTCCCTGTCCTCCACCAATATTTGGTTTTGATAAACTGAATCAAAATTGCAGAAGAATTTTGCCTTGCCCTCAAGGTGCCTGATAATTACGAGATGAAGAACAATCCATGTGCTAATGAGAATAAAACAAATGAGTAGGAAAAGCAGGTTTTTTCAAAAAAAGGTCTAGAGATTTTATGGCAAAACATTCTACTGCTTTCACTGAGCCCCCTCCTGTAACCCACATGGTTACCAAAACAGAGCTCTTAAGGGTGCCACTAGTGCACAATGACTGCACAATATGTTTTCTGCTTTTACTGGGATGTGGAGCTGCAGAGAACCAAGATCTGGCAAAGGTAACAAGGAAAGGAAACCTGTTAGCATGTTGTGATAAAGTGCTGTGAAATAGTCAACATAATGTCTGTATTTGAAAGTGTTGGGGCAGTGCAAAGACAATGTACCTGGCAAAAGATGAAAATTGTTCTTTTTTTGTGAATAAATATCATCCAAATTAGTAAAAAATTATAAATAGGAGAAAGTAGAGGGAATAGATTGTTTTCAGAAACACAACTTGGAAAAGAAATTAGTTTATAAAAAGGATGAGTGTTTATAAGCCTTTAATGCATGACTACAAGGGACTAATGAGGATCTCTATGCAGCAAAATACATGGAAAGTTTATGTTATTTACACTGAGTTTTTCTTCAAGGTAAAGTTTCAAGCAAATGTAGAACAGTAAGTGCTACAAATTTACCAACAGAAAACTCTGAGAAAAAACACAAGACCATTTTTAGAAGCCTTGATGATGTCCACGTAAAGGCAGACTTGTGCTTCTAACACTGGTAGCAACAAACCACTATTTCTCTCCTTGACAGAATATCAGATTTTTTCATCTCCTAGTGCAGGGTCAATAGCTGTTAGTAAGATGTAGCACAGAAAAAAGAGAAAAGTCAGAAAAGTGTGTTTCTGTCCCCTTTTGCCACACAGATCATCAGGCTGCCCCTGCAGGGAGCATCTCCTCCCACAGCACTGTGAGCTCTCTTGGGTTACCTCTGTGACATATGGTGGGTGCTCAGGCCATGAGAGAGAAGAACATTTCCAAAAATATAATTATGGCTTCATTTTTGTTTTTCTATAAGTACTGACTAACTCAGTTTGAATCACTCACGTTACTCTGGATTTATCCACAGGCAGCTGGAGCAGAATTTTACCATGGGCACCCTTGACTTCTTGACAAATTCAAATTCAAAACAAAATACAACTCAAAAACCACCCAGATGAGAATGAAAACTTAAACAGCTTTCATTATAAAGAACCATTTAACCAGAATCTTTAGGTTACAGCTAAGGGCAGCCTTCAGAAATGCAACCACAGCTGTGTGTTCCCTGTCTGTGGCTGGGAACAACTCCCATTTTTAAGTTTGTTTAAATCAAACAGTAAATTAAAATGTAACATGTCTCTAGACACTGGTCTGTGCTGCTCCATCTCCAAGCTCTTCTCCATTTCATCCCTCCCATCCTCCATTATTTCCTTTCTGGGATTTGTTACCCTCTATTTTTTTATACAAAGAGCTTCTTCTGCCTCAGGAGTCCTTGGGAGCCACCAGTCAGCTGCCTGAGGAAATCCCCAAGTTTCTTGATGAATTCACTCTCCTCTAGTTTGTGTCAAGACATCCAGTCCCCAAGGCTTCCTCCTCCTTGAGCAAGTAAATTTGCTGCTTACAAAACTACCTTGGGGAACAAACTTGCCCTCTTGCCATGAGCCTTGTCCCCCTCAGCACTTTTAACTCCATGACTCCAGTCCTGAATCCAAGTCCTCCAAGTTTTTTTTTTGCAGACATTTACAAAACAGAAAGAGAGAGAGCATGAAATGCAACAGCATTTTTTGTAATATTGCCCTTACAGGGTGAAGACAGTTTGAAATTAAACCAGCTGGAGCTTGACTTGTCAGTCAGACCAGCTTGTGAAGAGCTGTGCTCTTGACTGACATGTATCTCTGCCACGGGTCAGTACCAAGGTACATGAGCTGTCAGGGAAGTGTGAAGCTCATAAGGCTCTCAGATAAACTCACTGCTGAAATCAGTCCACACAATCCACATGTCAGGTCTCATTTCCACCTATGCAGTTAATGGTGTGTGGTTTGGGGCTTGCCTTCTTAACAGGCATAAGCTTTACTTCTTTGTGTATATTTAGCATTTCTTAAGACACAGCAGGCCAGCTTCTTAGCTGTTATGAAATGTGTGCAATGCCAGAAGGGACAAGACCCTGAGCTGGCTGTCTATGTAAGAAAACCTTGAATAATTATCTGGTTGACAAAAGCACATGGAAAACAGGAGCTTCAGATGCTGAAAATTTAAGCTGCTTATCACACACATCTTTTACCAGAAAATTGTTATCAACTACTAGAAAACTAGCTAGGAGGAATGGCAGTGAAGATTACCCCATTTCCTGATCCTTTGAATAAAACAGGGATTTTTCTGTACTGTGCTCCAGTTCCAGTAAAGGTCATCAGACTTGACATAGGAATAATCTGCTGAAATTCTGAGGTTCGTTTTACATGGGAAGAGAGGCACACTGATTGCAATAATGGCTCCTTCTGTCCCTAAAATCTGTGAAACTATTAAGTCCAAACGATTAAGCAGGAACAATGCCAGCTCATAGCCAGTTGCTAATGTGAATTTGAAGAAGACAGGCCTACAGTGGGGCTGTGCCTCATCAGCTGTAGGAGTCTCTGTAGTGTGTTCCTCATTTGATGGATACAAACACAAACTCAGCTGTTCAGGTCACTGCACGGGGAGTAGCATTTTTGAAGGGATGACTCAGGAAAAAAAAATATGCTATTCTAAAATCCGATCTGAAAAACATTAAAGAGAGAGCCTCACAAAAAGGCAAAGACTACTTAGGTAGAAGACACATGGGAAAGAAAACAGGATTTTCTTGTGCCCTTACAGTGGCTGTCCACAGGTTTAGAAGAGTTCTTTCAGAAGAAATTCCTGCAAAAGTCTTCCCTCACACCCCACTGTGATGTGTCAGAAACCTCACTTGAATGTGTGTGAGCAGCACATGGTGACACACCTGGCGCAGCAAGGAAAAGCCCTGTTCTGCTTCACACTGAAGCTCCCAAACCCCAGGCTGCTGGTCTTTGCTAGAAAGCCAAGTGTAATGTTCTAATAACTTTAATTTCTCCAGCTTGTGCAAGCTGATTATACCACACAAATTCATGGGCCACTGCAATAAAATAACACTCAGTGGCAGGGCAGTTTTTAACCTGCATTTGCTGATTAGGAAGCACAGCAAATAAAAATTGCATTCAGAGGTGCATTGCTACATAATTTTTGTGACACTTGATGGTGCCTTTAGTGCTATCCATGTCCATGAAGTGTTCATAAAAGGAACCTCTTGTAAAGTAGTTTCATGGTAACCTGACTTCAGTCAGCATTGAATGATAAATCAGAGCATTGTTAAATGCAAATAACATTTCATAACATCTTCTCTTAAGATGTAAAATAAAAACTAGGAAGCTCTGTACAGTGCACAGGAATAGTAACACAGTGTTCTTTTGCTTAAAGTCAAAGCAACTCCTGATATTCTCAAAACTATTTTGACCCTTTGCTTTTAGTAAGAAAGACTTCTCTCCCACCCTTTTATCCCTAGTGATTTCACAAGAAGTCCTGGTCTGCTGCCACTCTGAATAGATTTGAGCTACACAACTCTCTGTTTTCTCATAGCCACTGAGCCTTTTATTGTGCTGGAAACCTGGCCTGTTCTTAGCACTCTAATACAAACACACAGAGTATTTAAACATTATTTCATTCCTTTTTTTTAGCCATGTGGCAGCTCTGCATATAAAAGCCTGTCCCATGCACATGCTGCACTCAATTCCTGAAAATAAAGGACACACTAAAGCTCCTTCTTGTCAGAGCTCATGGAAGCTCTTGGTCTGTGACTCTGCATGTCTTTGAACTACGTAAGGCTAACATCTTCCCACAGTAATTTTACATATAATGATCTAATAATAAAATCCTTCAGTAAAAAGAGGATATGACTTATCTGCTGCAAAGGTCATAAATGAGGATTTTAATGATGTGAAGTGTAACATCTGAGCTTGCAGGCATCAGAAGGAGCATTTAATTGATGAAGTATTTATGAAGTATCAAGCATTACTTACTGGAAATGCTTTAATTTATGACTGAAATAAAATCCAACTTCCTAAACAGGTTAACAACAACAGCAATTCTGTAGGACATACTGCTGCCATCAGCCCCTGTCCATAGATTCAGCTGCAGGGTTTGCAGTCTGCTATTTCATCTCTTTTGGTGGAAAAAAAGAATTATATTCTGATCCTCTCTTGAATCTGAGAGGTGCCGAGGCTAACTAGAAAAGCAATTAATGTGCGAGTGATGTGCCGTGAAGAGACCACTTCCCAAGGCAAGGTATTCACACACTGCCATGCCCCAGTCTCTGGGAAGACCGGAGCGAAGGCACTCACTTAGGCCTCCAATTCCAGTTCTTCCCAATCAGAGGCAGCAGGACAGAACATCTCACAGAACATGTTCTAAGAACAAGCCTCCAGCACCAACTTCTTTCAGCTTTGAAGCTGTGGAAAGTGAGAGAACACCCATCCATCCATCCATCCATCCATCCATCCATCCATCCATCCATCCATCCATCCATCCCTCCCTCCCTGCCAGTCACCCTCAACAGGATGAAGGGAAGTGGGATGGGAAGTTCTGTGGGACCAGAGGGCTGCAGGGATTTTTCCTGCCAGCTGCTGCTGCAGGCGAGTCCAGCTCGACTTGGCGGAGAGAAGTTTAATTTGTACTGGTTAAAACCAATCCAGGTTTTAACAAAGACTAAACATACCCCAGCACCTTTGCCCCGGGGCCTGATGTCACCCCTGTCCCCTCACCTGGAGCTCTGCAGGGACAGGTCACCCTCAGCCCTCTCCTGTTCAGCTCTGGGCTGTTTGGCAGTGCCTGCCCCTCTGTGCTCTTCCCCCCTCTGCCCTGTGCTTGCTTTCCTCACTCCTTTACTTACTCAGAGATTCCCACTTCCAGTCAGCCCCACCCGCGGCTGAGGGGCTCAGCCGGGCTCAGCTGTAGCTCCTTGGCACAGATGAAATTTTCTGGAACAGACCCTAGCAAAAAAAGTTGACTTCCCACCTGCTGCCTCTCCTTAAATTACTCAGGAATGAGCCTCTGGATTCTGAAGAAAATCTGCTGCCCTCTCTGTACTCCTCCAGCTCTGTGAGGAAGGAGTGGATACTCACAGGGGTGTCAGCACAACAGCCAGAGCAGAGGCTCACCTACAAATCACAAAAGTACCAATCTGCATAAAATTAATGTCATTTTGGCTTGAACTTGGATATAGGTGTACCAAAGTGGAATAACAACAGGATGCAAGGTTTCTGTGATCCTGGAAGCCAGGCACAGTTTTGGATAAGGATGTGACTGGTGTGATCATGCCAAACGGCAACAAAAGTGGGGAAATTTACACAAGAAGATTGAGTATGAAGAAGAAAATCCAAATAAATGGAAGAGTGAGCAGAAGAGAAACCCTCCCCATATGGACAGGGAGGACAACAGCATAAATACAGGCATGAGGAGGGAGGACCTGAGAAGGAGGAAATCAAATTGAGCTTAGCTCTGACTTTTCTCCCTGAAGCTCTCTCACCCCCACTCACCATGATTTCAGGGCAAGCACCAATGTGGGACTCCAGCCCTCTGGACTCCCTCTTTGACATCAGCTCCACAACACTGTAAAAGCCACAACTAATTTAGAATACAATTGTTTAATTAGTGGTTGAGTGTATAACAAGTGCTGATTAACGTGGTGTGAGAACTGGCCACCAGCAACAAGGGCACTGTTAATGAATTAATTCAATAAAGCTTAAAAGTGGCCTGATTTGTCAGTCTTCTAAACACTCCCATCACAGCAAGCCAGAATTCCTCGAGCCCACAGGGAGGAACCTGGTGAGCCCATTGGTGTTTGGAGGAAATTAGTCACACATGGGAATGTAACATCTTAACACACTGCCCAGGACATCCTATAAAGGACATGGACCCTCTCAAGAGACTCATGAAAATTTAGGAATTGGAATTGTTATAGAATCATACAATCACTAAAGTTGGAAAATATCTTTGGGATAATTGAGTCCAGTGGGCTGGTGCTGTAGGAGACATAATTGGTATATTAAATTGCAACAGTGTGAAAGGGCTTTGACAGCCCAGGAGGAAATAAGGTGGAAATGTAGCATAGCTGAACTAAGAAAGGAGGGGAAATCAGATGAAGGGGAGATAAAAATGAAGTGGTATTTCCAAAACAAAACTTTCTCCAGTTTCAGAAATAATCCAAACACATGAATGACCAAAGTTTCTTGGTGGAAAAATAAAGTAAAAAGAGAACTGATGGGATTTATTACTACCAAAACCAACTGCAAACCCTCTTCTTTTATATACATGAGATAATGGCAAATATGCAGAACATCTGCATATCCACAGGGAGTGGGAAGAAATGCCACCAAGAAATAATGTTCAAGAAGGATTTTTCAGGGAAAAAGAATCTTGTCCATGTGTTGAAGACTTCCCTCTTACCTCCTTTTCTATGTATAATATACCAAGGCATAATAATTCAACCATGGAGAAATTTGTTGGGATGATTTCAGAAGTAGCCACCTATAACTGGACACTTAACCTTTTGCTGAACTCCTACAGGCACCTGGGCTCCAGCCACATCCTCTCTTTTGTGACCCTGCTGGGCAGCCAGCCACCTCTCAGCTCAGCTGCTCCTCGTTGTAGGGACTGGTGTCCTTCACTGCCATGAGGTGACACTCCGTGGTTGGAACCCTGCAGGTTACTTGGGTAGTACTTCCCCATCCACCCCAGCAAGTCTGGACCCAGCTCCTTGGACACAAAAGAGCAGAAGTCACTGCTGTAAGCAGGAAAATCAATGCTGTGGATGGCAGCCCCTGCTGACACCTAAAGTGTGGCATTTTGGAGCACCTCACCACCTACTTTTCATTACCAGCCCAGAGAGTTGCCCAGTTGTCTTCTGAGCACTTCTCCAGTGAGGCTTGGTGAGTCCTGTGACACAGTCCTGGTTTGTGGAAGAAGCAAAGGAGACTCGGGGTGCTCCTGTTGCTTCCTATATGCTCTCATCAAGAATTTCCCTTTTTAGAGAATGAATCTGAACTATAATTTAGGATCTATCTCAAAAATTAGGCCTACATCCTTAACATTCTTCTGTCATTGCAGGGAAAAAAAAACCCAAACAGATATAAGAACTCAGTAGGACCCTTTTTTTTCTGCAAAGAGGATGAAAGGGAAAAAGAGCAGTAAAAGGCTTCTTCTAGCTGGCTGAAAGTGGCAGCATGCAATTTGTAGAAGTTACTGAAAAATTGCAAAAACTATTACGTAGTACAAAAAGCATTCACATGTTAAATTTACCTCACTTGCTAAGGAACAAAGGCTTGCATGAAGCAGAAGAAACAAGCCCTAGCAAAAGATCACATTTTCCCCTTGACTCAATATTTTGTTGCACTGAAGGCCAAACTCTAGTTTGAATTCAGCTCCCAAGTCCGGAGCAGGCCAATAAAGTTTGTGGCTGGAAACATTTTGCCATTTCCGCACACTGAATATTTCTGCAGCTACTGGCGGTGTGGAGAGGATCAGGAGGGAGAGGAACAAAGATGTATAATGGGAATATCCAGAAATCCTGGAATCGGGGGCAATAAAATCAGGTAAAATTTTTCTTATACCATAGTGCAAGAGAAAAAAAAGTAAAGGGGATGACTGAAGAGTTGAGACAAAGGAATAATTTGAGTGGCTTAGATAGACTAAATCAGAATGGCTGGCATTCAGATTTTCAGACAGATTAACAAGCTAAAAAATTTCCTGTTTTAGAAGGAAAGGAAAGAACATACAAAATGGGAAAGAATGGGCACATTTCTCTGTTATTTAAATACTTACATCTCCCTTCAGCCTATTCCTAGCATAATGTCAAAGAAAAATGTCTCTGTCACCAATTGCATGGGCAGCAGTGGCTACATTTCCCTTCCTCCCCCTGATCCTCCAATTCCCAGTCACTGGCAAATTCTGATTTCTATTTTGTGCAGCAGCTGGGGTGTTCTCTTTTGGAGTTTCCTATGAATGTAAAGATCCCCTGAAAATTCATACCAATGCACATTTGTATTACCTAACTACTGATTTATTCAATATGCCACAATATTAATTTGTATTTTGAAATGGGGAGTTTCCCAGTTCCTTTTTGTTTTTCAAAAGCAAAGTTTTTTTCTCTTTTTGTTTTATTTTTACATCCAAAAATCCAACCATCTCTTTTCTCTTAACTGCTGTATCTTTTTGTGTTCTCTACATTCTCCTGTTTTCCCATCAAAAACTTTGGTTGTTCCTGTGTTTGAATTAATTCTAAAAACAGAGGAAGTTTTTGTTTGCAAACACCACTACATTTTTACCTTCCCTTCACCTGTTTTTCCCTCTTTCCTTGTTCAACTATTCTACACTCCATTTTACTGCCTCCCCTCAAGGAGCAAAGTAGGGAATGTTGTTTATAATAAGCTAAATCATGAACCTGACCGCCAAAGAGATGTGCCTGTCCCTTCTCTGACTTTTAGAGGTTTGCCAGGGGTGAGGAAAGTTGGTCACCTGGGAACTTGTGTTCTGAAATCATTTAGTAAGCACAGGAATGCAGCAGAGGGAAAGAAAATTAGAACTAAAGCTGACTGACTATTCAATTATTAATCCGATTCATAAAGAATTTAGCCTTAGTTTTGTTTAGCAAATAGTTTGGAAACTTGTCCATTCCTCCCCTGTGAAGTGTTTGGTATTTGAAAGGTCTGGAAAGCTTTTTTCATCTTGAATGTTTGTCTATGCTTCCTTCCTTTACCATTTTGGTAGCATGGTGTGTATACACTTGGTTCAGGCAACAATCAAGACACCACGGCTGGAAAATTTTAAATGGAATTGCATCACTGAGGGTGAAGACAATACACCAAAAATTTTTTCAAGATCAGTTTTGCGAATTGCCAGCCATGGTGAAAAATACCACCTTGACTGAATTCACCCACATTTTACTCAGGTAGATAAATTCAGAGTGACAGCTCAGGATCACACAACATCCAGATGTGTCTTGAAAACCTCCTGAGACAGGAGGGAAAATTTTACCAGTTGTTTCTCACACCTGCCTTGGGTCCCTGCTCCTCTGCCAGACTCACTACACTGTGGTTTCTTCTACCTTGTTTTGAATCAGATTCTTCCCCTTTTCAGATTATAACCATTGCTGCTTAGCACAACCCAAAACAAATAAGATTTTCTTAGTATCAAGTATGACAGAGCCACAGGGTGGGCCAGGCTGGAAGGGACCACAGTGGTCAGCTGGTCCCACCTCCCTGCCCCAGCAGGGCCATCCCAGAGCACAGGGCACAAGATGGTGTCCTGGTGCTTCAGGAATATCCCCTCTGAGGGAAACTCCACAGCCTCTCTGGGCAACCCCATCCTGGACCCTGATCTCATCTCCAGGTGTCCTTTAAAGAATTGGGCCTCTTGAAAAAATTTGGTTTGTGTTTCTGCTCTTTACAATTTAAGACACTGGGTCAGTGTCTTAAAACTCACTTAAAACTATTTAGATATGAGATGCATGCTAACTCCCCTCCATTCTGGCAGTTTTAAGTAATTTTACAAAAAACTAGTAAGGAGGAAGACCTCACATAATGATGAGTTGTTCCAGAATATTTCTCATTACTTGATTTCCTGACCCCAAGACAGAACCCTTGCTGTGACTTCTCCCCAAAAGTGTGCACACACGCACACACACTCTATAAATCCACACATCCACAAGCTTTTCCACAGAGACAATAATAGTTGAGCAGCAGAAAGGAAAAGCAAGTAAATCACCAATATGATACAATTAACCTCCTTGCTTGAGAAGAGATCATCAACTCCATAAATTAATTTAAGGAATTATTGACCAGTCAATAGCTCTTTAAAAAGGGACTTAATTTCTCTGAGAATGTATCAGCAAAGTTCTGCTGCTCCAAAACAAGAAAGCAAAACTGTGGATGACAGAAACCAAACTGGCCACACCAAAGCAGAGGAAACTACACCTTGAACTCCTTGAAGGAGTTCAGAAAAAAATAAAACCCCTGGTACTCACCACATAAAAATTGAAAAAAATCAGGGTCACTTAGACTAGAGAACAGAATAACAGTCTTAAAACATGGGGAAATTGCTCCAGAGTTGTGTAGAGTGAGCAATTATCTTAAACTGCATCATGATGTTGATTTTTTTTTTCTCTTGAACTCAGATAATTAGCTTTTATCCTGGAACATGAGAAGCATCTTGTCTCATGGCCTTGCCCTCCTTGTTAATGATCTTTAGCTAATTAGAAGTTGGGAAAGTAGAAGCTGACAATGTACTCAGAGACCAATTGAAACAGAAGTCATCTGCAGGAGTGAGAAAATAAGCCCAGGCGGGTCATAGCCTGTAAATCATCCCCTTGCTGCAGTGCTCCAGCAGCAATGAAGATAAACAATTACACTTTGCAAAACGAGAGCTACTTTGCTCCTCCTTTTGTCAGGGTGCTCTATTTTATAAGCCTGGTATTAAAACTTAAAGCTCAGCTTATCTCAGTGCAGAGTGAACCCTCATTGCAGCTCCCAGCATCTGTGCAGAGCCATGTCTCTGTTTGGATGCATGCTCTGAAAAGCTGTCTTAAAGCCATAAATATATTTTTTCCCACTATTGAGCCTGAGCCTACTGTTTCTCCAGAAAAATGTCTTATATCTAAGTTTTTGTCAGTAGTTCTATTAAAATCAATTCTCAACATTTATCTGTTGAATTTATTTTCATTTTCTTGCTCTCATTCTCATTCTTGGACACTTTTTTTTCTTCTTGTATTTTAAAATACTAACCAAATAACCTGCTAGTGACAAGGCATCCTAATAATATCATACTGTATGTCCAGAGCAAGATAAAAGTTATGAGGAAAATGAAATGACAAAAGATATTCTCAGCCAACTAATTCACTTAAAAAGCAAAATGTGGACATCTTTTATAGCAAATGATAGTGATAAAGATCCTTCTGGACTGTAGTCTCTAAAAGCTGATTTCCACAAATGCTGTTTCCATAAGTGTTGTCATAAAGTTATACTCAAAAGTCAAATTCAGCTGCTGCACACTCTGCAGCTCATTTAACAGTACACAGGGAAACTAATCACTAATTTGTCTGAACAGAGCAAAACACTGGTGCAGAAAGTGGCTTCGCACAATCTGCCTTTAGGCAGATTTAAAATCAGGAAGTCAGATAAGTGGGTAACTAAACCATTAACTCGGGTAGGATGGAAAGCAGGGCTCCTCTCTCCTGGTGAAAGAAAACTCCCAGTCCTGGAGTTTTCCCCTTCCCACTTGGACACTGAGCATCAAAGCACTCTCAGAAAATTTCTGAACTCTGGGGAATTGAAAAGCAACAAAATCCTCTGTTCTTCCTTCAAGCACTATGGTAAAAAAACACACCAAAAAAAAAAAAAAAAACCAAAAAAACCAACCCAAACAAACAAACAAAACCCAAAAAACAACAACAAAAAAAAGCCCCAACACCCAAATTACCAGTTTTTCACCCAAGGGCCTCCTACTTTCACCCCTGAGGCAAGACTGAGGTAAACAAAATATACAGGAAAGTGGCAATTACTGTCAACTGTGTGTCATAATTATTCCCAGGCATTTTGTGTCCAGTTTTGCAAGCCTTTGTGGAAGTGGTGACTGTTTATTTTAACAGTACTGCTGTCAAGTTGCCGACCCTTCCCATTGCCCCGTTCTGGGAATGCAAACTGGAGAATCCCCTGGTGAGACTGGGCAGCCTGAGCTTAATCTTCTGCTTGTGTTCAGCACCAGAAATACAGAACCTGTCATTTCAAACACCTATCAAAGCAAACAGTGGATAAGGAGAGAAAATGTATTTTAAATAGTGGACACCAATTTTCATTGCCTGTTTTGTTTCAAGCCCATCAGACTTTATTCTGTCTCAGCTGTACATATATTTAACAAATGGCTATGTCAGAACTGTTTATTGTTAAAGAACAGCATAAAAAGATGTCATGCCCTATACATCATGATAGATAAAATGAGCTAAGTAGTTGTGGCATCAAATGAAAACTTTTAAGGCTGTCTCAATTTCTCCTAATCCAAATTAATTTGTAAAGCTAATAAAACAAAAATTGTACCTCAGCTAAATCCTACCACAGTGCTGTTTCTAAGCAAACAGTTCCTTTCCCCTTGGCTTGGTAAAGCTGAGATACAGCCAGCCTTACTCAGTAAAACTGCAGCATGTTTGAGTGGTGCATGTTGTAGTCAGTGGGATCTGAAACAACAATAATGTGTATTCCCAAACATGGGCAACAGTGATTTAATGCTTTGAATAAAGCACAGTAAAAACATTAATCAGAGATCTGTAAAACTTTCATGTCATGTGATCACAATTGATCAAAATTTTTGCAGCCTAGTGTAGTCCTGGGAAGACTTTACAGGCTCTTGCACATAAAAATCTTTTTCAAGCCTGTTCTGAAACCATCACTAGAGCAGAGGCTTGTGCTGGGGAGCTGGGTAGGAAGGGGCATCCCAGATGCCAGCATTTCATAGTAAATCTGACCTAAGTCCATTAATAAAGCAATTCCTGCATGGCAGGAGGCACATAAAACTCAAGTGCCTTCCTTACTCTGGGAAACAACTCCTGATGAGGAAGAAAAAGAGCAATTACACCTTCAAGAAGTCCCTGTTATCACTAACATGATAAAAGCTGCCTTATTTTCTCCAAAGAAGTTGTAAATAGCCAAGATAAAACAGACAGAAAAATTAAAATCTTCCCTTAGAATATGCGCTAAAGGTGAGAAATACCATGTTATTTATTTGCTTTAAGTCACTTACAGTGCAAATTCATTAGTCTGAAATTCTCAGGACACAATGAGAGATTCAAAGGAGTGCAATTTGCTTTCTTTTCTGTAAACTATCTGGTTTTTGAGTTAACATGTAATTTATGAACATACTTTATGCAGAGGAGGAACTTGTTCAGCTATGTCATTCTAATAAATTTAAAAATAAAATGATCCTCATTTTCATGGCTTCTATATTCAGCTCAGTTCAAGCTAATAGAAACTACGCTATCTCTGATATTTGACTTTCTAGTTGCTCTACTAAAAACTGGATTAATATTGATCTTATGAATTATAGTCTGCCAAAGGCATGACAGCTTTTCTGTCAATCTTTAAAAGAGAAGACAACATAAGGCCTCTCCAGAAAAAAAAAATTATAGATTCTGAATGAGAGGAAAAAAAAATCTATAGTTAGAAATTACTGAAAAACTCAAAATTATTCCACCAGCTTTTTAGCTAAGGATACTTTCATTGCTTGTGAAACTGGAAAGAACGTTTCTAAAATACAAAGTTAAGATGATCTGCATGCTTCCTGTAGTCAAATTTTTTGAGAGATGAAAGTAATACCTTTTTCATCATTTTCATTTTGCATGGTACAGGTGAAAAGACTTTAAATCTGAGTCACTAAGTTCTTGCCATGGGCTCTTAAGGGAGGAGGCACACAGTTGGATACCAAAAAAAAAAAAAAGAGAGAGAGAGAAGTGGGGTAAAAAGCCCTGCTGTGATTAACTGCAGCGATTTACTTCATCTCCTTCCACGTATATCTCCTGTGATCTTGATTCGCCACTCACCAGTTGTTTTATTGTGATGATTAGCGTCATGCTTATCAAAGCCAGAATTTGGTTTTAACTAGAGCTAAATGGCTGATTCAGTGATCCAGGGAAGAACCTATTAAAAAAAAAGGTTTTTCTTCCAAGTCATGCTGTGAAGGATTGCAGACAGAGGCAAGGGCTCTGAAAAGTGTTAAACAATGTATTGATGGCATGCCAGTCAGCAATGGTCCCTGAAAGGAAGGAATTAATACCTGGGCTTCAAATTAAATCTTTGTGCAATTATTTCACAGTTGCTTAGGTGGCAATTCTGCCAGGCATGTTATCCTGAATGTCGCTTGCTGTTAATACTTCAGGGAACCCAAATTTCATGCTCATTCACCCAGTAATTTTTCAGTGGGCTGGCATAGGTCCCCTTCAAGGAATGCCCTAAACCCAGGCCTTGCTGAGGCTGGGAGGGTAAGAGGGTTATCCCAGATACTCGACAGAGGTGACCTGGCCACATAACCTGAGGAGTTTGGCAAAGCCCCAACTCACCAAACTCCTCTGCACTGAAATTTTGTGAGTAATTTTCAGCAAAACTACCCTGTATCCCAGTTTATGGTTTGTTTCATACACCTTCCCCAGCCTGAAGACAATCTCTTCTGTAAAATACATCCTTTATATGTGAGAGAGGTTTTTAATTACTGGTGTAACATTATCACATTCATTCATGCACCCTATGTTAGTAAAGCTCCCAGTTTTCCAAGAAAATAATTGCCTTTTTCCCCTCCTGTTGTTTTTCAAAATCTTGTTGAAGGGGGAAAAGGTGGAAGAAAGACATGAAAAATTCTGCAGGTTTTGATGGATTTTTTTTCCTTTTTTCTGTAAGGGAGCCTCTTCCATTTCTTTGGATAGATCATCAACCAGCTGGTAAGTCTGTGAGGTTTTAACCTTGAACTGAATAAGTAACCCAGGACATAATGAGGTTGTTTAATTAGATGATGCATGTATAGTCCCTCTTCTTTAATTTCTAGATTTTTCATTTTCTTTTCATTCTCTAGCTGTCCAACAGGACACAGTTAGTGGTGAATGTAAAGCATTGATGCCATTTGACCTGCTATTAGGCAAATCTAATACTCAATGTTAAAATTACCTACATGATATAGACAAGCATATATTAGTCTTCCCAACAATTAGTATTTTTCTCTCAAAGAGAAATCTCTTTTAAAGACTCTCATATAACAAAATATGGTTTAACTGCTCAATATTATTTCTAGCAGAAGAAGTGATTCTCAAATGTTTGCTGATTATTTGGTTTTGAAATAGAAATTTTTCTTCGCTGTCCAAATCTTGGGGAAGTGTGTACAGTACTCCTAAGGGATTGTGTCTCTGTGGTGTTCTCCAAGAGCACAAAAGAAAATAAATAGTTATTAGAATGGTTATTTATAAAGAAAGTGAAAACTATTTCTGACAAAATAATCTGTATTGTATTCTAGCTGATAGGACTGTTAACTGTACCACAAGAAGAACAAAGAACAAAATCCCATCACAAAAACAGATTTATGTAATTCTTCAGAAAAAAAATTATGCCTTTGCAATGCTACGTTTCTTTTTAATCTAAAGCTACTTTAGAGTTTCATTCAACTTGTGTAAGCTTGATTTAGGAGTGTGGCTCTAGGTCAAAGAAGACTAACAGTATCCAAGCAACAAGTGATTAAATAAATTATACTTTTCAAGTTGTCTTGCAGAAGAAGAAGGTTTACCTAGCAAAAGTGAAAATAAGGGGGGGAGAACACAACATCTCTACCCAAATTCTATATATATCACATTCCATCTAAATATACAGTGTCTTTCTGAAGAAGCTTTGAAACCTGAAAGCACAGCCTGTCAGCAATAAGCCACAACTTTTCTGTGGGGGAGATTATTTGCACACACCTCATGTAACATGATTCTTCTTCTTCTTAGACCTCATCCTACTGAATGTTTGGCCATGGGGAAGAAAAACAGAAAGAAAGCATCAGTTATGGATTACTTTGCTCTCTCTGGAGCGACCCTCCATTTCAATCTTAGGGAAAAGGATGAAGTTAATGTATTTTTGTGACTCAGGACACCATAATATTAGAGTTGCACAATCATCAAAGCTGTAGCTGAACTTTATGTATTTAATGTCACAGATTCTTGCCATTGTTTCTTGGTGGTGATGGTTGGTTTGGTTTGGTTTGGTTTGGGGGGGTTTTGTTTGTTTTTTCTTTTGTTTTTCACACATATTTTCCAAATGTTTTAATGGTCCAAAACACCAAGTTTCCCAAAGTATTCAGGACAAGTAAAGAGGTAATCAGGAGATCTTAAAGTACTGCACATCTGGAGGGAAAAGGGTACAGAATTCTCATTATTATTCAAATTCTAATATCACTTGCAGAAGTTGTCATTACATCATCATCTTCTTATCTGCCCATGGCATACTATGGCAATGCATTTGCTCAATATACCAACCTGTTTTTAACATTCTGCACATCCAAAAAACATTAAGCCAAAGTAGGATTTAATTTATCATCATTGAACATATTTTCAATTTACCTTTTGTCTCACCTGAATTCTGTAAGAGAGAGGACTCCTAAATCTCAGAAATGTCTTTCTACAGGAATTTTCTTTTTTCTGGCTAACAACTTCATTCCTGTTTGAAAGGAAAATATTTTTTTTTAATTTCCAGTGAAATGAAAATTCCACAGTTAATTTCTGATGAAAATACCAGCACAAAACACTTCAATTTCTGCAGCCATATACTTAGATTCTAGAAGCATAAAAAGATTGGGAATCCTTCATAAGGTAAGAAAATTGTTTACATTGAATTAAGCAATAAACAATTATATGGGGGGAAAAGAACCATAAAAGGGAGAAATTCAGAGAAATTAACAGTTACTTCAGTTCTGTGTCTTTTGAGTTACAGCTGGGCACCCTAACCTCTGAATTAAGTGCTACTGGAAGAAAAAGATGATTCATAAATGCAGATTCTCCCTACCCCATATTCCAGCATTTTCGTGGGTGTTTGGTTTTTTGTGGGGTTTTTTTTGTTGTTGGGTTTTTTTTTTTTGGTTTTTTGTTGTTGTTGTTTGTTTGTATTTTGTTTGGTTTGGGGGTTTTTTTGGTTGGTTTTTTGGTTTTTTTTTGGGGGGGGGTGTTGTTTGGTTTTGTTTGTTTGTTTGTTGTCTGGGTTTTTTTTTGTAGTTGTTTTGGTTTTGGGGGTTTTTCAGAACACAGATCTCTTGCATGCACACCCACGGAACTGAAACAGGCCAGCCCTGCTTTTGCACAGCTGGTCTGCTGAGTGCTGCCAGCTCCACACAGACAATTTTCACTTCTCATTCAGCCAGTTTACTGGAGTTGAAGGCACTTCACAAGATAATTTTGGACACTCCTCTTTTCTTGGCAAATCTACAGGGGGAAAAAAGAGTATTTGGTTGAATGAGCATGACAGAAATTTAAGAAGCTGCCTGACTGGAGTTTAGAAACAGCACCTGTTTGCAATAAAAAGAAAGTGCAAAGCAAAACCAGATCATGTCTATAACATCATGCAGAACCTAGGAATTAAGCTCAAGCAAAAAACGCCACACACCTGATCCCTGAAGTAATCAAGGAAGAAGGACAAAGGCAGATGAGTGTGAGAAGCAAAGAACATTTTCCTTTGAGACCAGCCAGGTGCTCAGAAAATACCTGCATTAGGCATCACTACCTGTTCTTTCAGTACAGTGACATCTAAGGGTGCCTGTGCTAATGCCTAGGGAGAAATCCTTCCTCATGCCCTCTTGTACTGCTGAGATCTTAAACCCCCTGCGAGTCACAGGAGAACAAGGGAACTGCTGCATTTTTATAATTTGTGTGCTCCAGTAAGGACCCTTTGCTGGTTTGACACCAGTTATCTCTGTGAATGGAAATTGATACTCTCATCTGAACCAGACAGTACAGAAAACTCTGACAGTTTTGTAGTGCAATGTGATTTATTGTGATTTTTTTTACTTCTCCCCCTCCCTGCCCTTCAGTAAGTAAATGCAGCCCTGGTTATTTTCATCATGGTATAGCATGCAGGGACTACAGTCTTGGCTAAAATATGTAAATTCTTCAATCAGAATAAGCTGTCTTATAGATAAAATGAACTTCTCAGGGTGACTGCTAGTTACCCTATCTATTGGAATGTAATTAAACTATAAACAGCATTACAGTAAAAACTGGCATTTTGTCTCGTGTTATGGTGCCAACTCAGAGTCTATTGGAAAATAGCTTAATAGAAATCAGATTCTTCTAATCAGCATGATTTTATCCTTCTGTTAAAGGTAAGAGGAGTACTCAGAATGTAAAAATACTCTCTAATAACATGTAGGTATTTGCAATCTTTGGATATTGTAGGTATTCCCTCACCTGAAATTTACAGCATGGTATCACAAAATTGTACATAATTAGCCAGGGTGTAACCATCTTCCCACTATCATAAAAATCCCTCAAAGTCAAATTTTAACTGACACCCTCACTTTTCAAGGGTTCCTATGAATAATAGCTCTTCACTTCAGACAGCATATATTTAGGGGCCAGGGAGAATTTCGTGCACCTCTCTACCAATCTTCCACATAAATTTTGAGCAATATTTCTTGTCTGTGAGCCCTCCCAGCTGACAAAGAACACTTTAATCTCTACTGCCAATATTCTCCAGCTCCCAAACATGGAATAAAGTATTACCACTCCCCTCTTAAGGGAAAGAAGATTTTTGGGTTTTTTCCTCCCATTTTTGTCCTCTTTCCTGGAAATCTCTGGACAAATTTCTTTTGAGTAGCTTCTCATTTTTTGTGTGTGTGACAATCAGTTTCTTAAGGAAACTGCAACTTAGTTGTCACTGGACAACAAATATAACATATTAGGCAAGTATTTGTCCAAGAGATTTTGCCTGTGAGCAGAGGGACATAAAATTTTAGTGTGAGCTGTGCATTCTCATTCCTGAAAATTCAGTACTATATGCAACTTAAGGACAATGAAAACTTCACATCAAAATGGATGTGGAATTCTGTCAAAGAGCCAGCTGCCTTCAAGAGACAGAATTCCTGGCTGTACACAGACACATTTCATGATTCCAGTAAAGCTCAGATGATGCAAAGCAGGCCAGGCTTGCACAGTTTCAAAGGAAATTTAAGCAGAGCCTAAAAGATGTCTGCTCAAAGTTTTTGCAAGAGAAACTGTAATTTTAATAACTGATATTTCCCTGTATAGTCAAAATGTCTGCATATGAAATGTTCTGTAACAGAAGAAAATGCTCCAAGCAGGAGACTAACTAAAGTTATTGTTAGAGGTAGGGGAGTAAAATGGACAAAAGGTTTCTTCTGCGCTCCGCATCACCCAAAAGGTATGTTTGCTTCTCCTGTTCTTTGAAACCAGTGTTGTGATAAGGGTACAGAACTTTGGCAGGGAAAGAACCCAACAGCCCTCTGTTCCAGCTGATCCTCAGAGATCAGAGGGGCTGGTGCAGCTGGGCTCCCTTTCTCTTTTCAGCCAATTTGGCACCGTCAGCCTGGTCACGTTCAGTGGGAACTTTGTGATCGCAGACTCTCAGATGGTGCAGTTCACCATCTCCTGAGGCCATGGCTGAGTTCATTAACTACCTGCACAACCCAGAACCACGAACTTCCATGTGAATTCACCCGAGTTTCATAAAAATTAATGGATCAGTTCATTGGAACAACAGAGGGATAATTCAGAACTGTCAGAGAGAGGTGCACTAGCTACAGAGTATCAGGGTGCAGTAATGGAGATCTATTAGAGGTATACAGATGATACTATATAGATATATGTCATATTTTATACATGCATATATATCTGTCTGTATATATATATGTAGTATATATATACATACATATATGTGTGTATATATATATATATATAAAATCTATCTATAGATACATATATTGAAAATATATATATATATATAAAATAAAATCTATCTATAGACACAGATATATAGACATTCCCACATCTGCCCCAACACAGCTGGAAGCGCAGAACTTACCCAAAAGTGGCCCCTCAGGAAAAAAGGAGAAGAGGCAGAACCTGTGGACCCACCCCAAGCAAGCAGAGACGTTTCCCCCCCTCCCTCTGTGCCACCAACACCACCTTTCTTTTATACTATATTTTTTGCCCTTCCCAAAGGGGTGGAACGGTCGCCTGTTATAGGATGGGATGTTGGTGACCATGGTCATACGTGTAAGGCATGTTTTCTTTTTCTCTTCATTTGCATTCTTAGGGGGGTGAAAACTAATATGTAAATGAGAGCCTCGGTTTGTTTTGGTCAGAATTTATAGTTTATACAAAAGGTAAAATAAACACTTGGGTCCTCCTCCACCCTCTGAGGCAGCTGTAGAGGCTCTCTGACCTTCAACAGAGATTTTTTTCGTTATCTCCTTAACAAACCAGATTTATAACAAGGTTTGTTTCTCACAGTGAAGGGGGAGTGAGGCCAGTGGCTGGCGCAGAGATACAGATGTTGTCCTGCTCCTCACTGAAACAACATCAGCTGAGAGGACTCGCTTCACTCCAGATATGTTTGAGTCCTCAGGCCTAAGCCAGGTGCAAGATAAGCACAGGGCCCAGCTCATGTTATTCTTCATCAATTCTTCACCAACTTAAGGCAACTCTGGGGCAAATCCAAAAATTTACCACAATCTGCCAGCTATTATGAAGCACAGACATTCAAGATTACTTGATTAAGTAAATTTTTTACTTAATTACTTGATTATATTCAAGCCTACTTAAAAATATTTATCCTTAAAATAAGTCTTTCTCAAAGTAGGGGTAAACTTATACAACATTTAGTTCCTTTGTCCCAAGGAAGGACAATTTGCACAGTATAGAACAGTTTTATGGTTTTAGAATAAAGATATCAAAAGTCTCCATGCATTAAAAGAAACCAGTGGCTTGAAAATGCAGTAAAAATTAACAATTCTACAGGAAAGTTATCAAACTTATATTACTAAAATCATTTAGGAACATGTTTAACTAACAGATTTTAAAGCACACTTATTTTTCTTCATGCCTCAGAAAAGGCAGACAGCTTAGATCAATGTGAGATAATGTGTTGATATGTAGCAGCCACTGTTTTCTAGGATTCAATAAAAAACAGGATTATCATGCTTCTAGCTATGCAAACTAGAGTATCTTGGTAGATTGTCTAAACACAAGACATCCAAATACTTGGACTGGAAAGAGAATCACATTTCCAATTTTCTTTTTTAAAGGGTTTTCAAACATGTGACTTTGATTAGAAATATGCAGGACATGAATAAAGGAGGTGCAAAGAATTCCCTACTGAGACTTAAGAAGGAAAGCACCTTTTACACTACTCTCATCACTAAATTCCTGTGAAAAAAGAATACCCAGTTAGAAGAAAACAAAATGCTCCTGGATGAAACGGGGCACAAAAAGAGATTTTAGGAACTGAAATTGGTACCTGGGTCGTGTCAGGGAGGCCTGACATTCACTTGACATTCTGCGGAGCCCTGTGAGGAGATTGGCACCCCACCCAGTGCCTGTGTGAACTCAGCACAGGAGGAATCAGAAAAAAATAGATACTTATGCAGAAAAGACTTGTGGGTATGCAGAAACATGGTTATGACAACAAGGACCTATATCCTTTTCAAGCAGGTGAGCTTCATGCAAATGTAATTCTTAGTCCTAGGAAAGATTCCTGTGTGAAAATGCAGCTGACTTTCTGCAGCCTCCCTTGTAACCCATCCAAAAAGAGAGACAGAGGTCCCAAAAATGCTGCAATTTGCAAGTGTTCTACAAGGGGCAGTGAGAACCTGCCTGACTTCTCTAATGAGGGGAGCATGGGGGAACCAGAGGAGACACCCTCATGGGACACTGCAGAACCCTCACAGAGGTGCACATCTGTGGCCTTGCTCCTCAGGAAGCAAACATCACTGTTTGCTCCTAAAGCAGCTCATATCCTCTTCTTTTCCTACAAACAGGGAGGACTGAGAAGTCAAGGACTGATTATCAGCAGGCACACCAGCTGCAGAAAACAATCCCTATCTGCTTTCAGCTGTTTCTAGCTTCCCATGAAGATGCAGGAGGACATGGGCCCATGCAGGTCTTGTTTTCTAGACAAAGGAGAGTAGCATGGTACTCCTTTCCTAATCCTGTGGAGAGGGAAAGATAAAACATATTTTTCCCATGAAACAGCTCAAACTCTTGAATTTTGTTACCTGATGAAAGCTGCCTTTCAAATATATCCAGTTCAAACTTTTCCAGAGAATCATAAGAGAGAAGAAGAGGAAAAGAAGGAAAATGGAAAAGGGGAAAAAAAAACCATAATGATAAAATAAAATAAAAATTTAAAAAGACTATTCCTTATACTGGAAAAAAAAGGGGACAACCAAAAACTTGGGAATAACAGAAGTTCAATAAAAAACTTTAAAAATTACAAAATAAAAATCTTCCTATCTAAAAGCTTGTGCTTACACCCTGAACAAATCATAGTTTTAATTCAAATTCCTGAGAGTCCACCTGGGTATTTGCTTTTTTAACCAGATGCTTCTAACTACCTGGTAAGTGAGGAATGCCTGTCTCCTAACTAGACTTGTACACAAATAACTGCAAGCCAATCAAACTTATGTGAAGAAAGGTTTTGTGTCTTTCTTTTTAATAATTTAACAAAAAGGATTCTAATTCTTGCATTTAGAATATACCCATTTCTGCTTACATCAGTGTTATTCCATCATAGATGTGAACTGAAATACAGAAAATTCCATTTTTAAATTTTAAGGGAAAAAAACCCTACACTTTTATTATAGGGAGAGGGGGCACATAGTGAAACAGGGTTTGTAGAGTTTCCATCCTTGAATATGATCAAAACCCCAATGACTGAGAAATCTGCTCCTCTTCTGTCAGTTTTGTAGGGTTGAGCAGATGATCTGCAGTGCTGCCTTCCCACCTCAATTACTCTATGATACAGGAAAAGGAAAGAATGTACCAGAAAGGGAAGGAGATTCTGAAATAGATGCAGATGCTCACAAACAAATCCCCTTGTTTCAGAAGGAGAGAAGAACAGTGGTGAAACACAGTGTATTTTGCAACCATCTGGTACTTTCTGAGGTTTTTATGTGTGCTGCCTGTCCTGATTGCAATTCCCTGTAAATGCTCCAATAGTCTGAGGTATCAGATGAGCAGACCTGCTTTACACAGGGTAGGCTATGTGAAGGAAAGTCAAGAGTACAGAAAAAGATTAAAAGGATAGAAGAAGAAAATAAAGTGTTTGTACAAATAGTAAGTTTTCCTAGTGGTAAATGTATATAATTGTGGTCAAAGTTCTTTCCCACTGACCTGTTTCAGGTATGTTTGTGCACACTAAGATGTGATAACCTTTTTGTTTGTTGGTTTTCAGCTTGGCTTGTATGCAACAAGAATTTAAATAATTGCCACAGGAAAAGAATTCTTTTAAATTGACAAAAAATGTTCAGTCTGAGCTGGCAAAAATTTTAACCCAATAACTTCCTGGAAGTAAAGCAGTTGCATTCTTGCTTACTGAGTGTTCCGCATAGTTTTTGTGTGTTTCTGTGAAGTTTTTGTGTGCTTTTCAGAAAGTTGCACCTTCTAAACTGACCTCCCACGTCACAGGGACCACTGCCCATCAACCTTTCTGGCAAACGATTTTTCTCATGGTGAAGACACTTAAAGAATAAACACAAGGTGACTCCTATTAGCCATGGCCACAAGTACAGCTGATGCAGGTGACAGGATGACACCTGGGATGGGGATGGCCAGAAACCATTCCACTCTCCCTCCTCTTCCTATTTTCTGAAGATCAGCTGGGTTACTCAAGTGCTTCAGTCTTGAATCACCATCTGTTAACGGCATCCACACGAATGCCTCTGGGAAATTCATAATGTTAGACTCAGTTACCCTGGAAATGTCCTTCAGTTTCACACTAAATGAGGATCTGTAAAAGCTAAGCCATAGTACTGGAAAGTTTAATGCCCAAAACAATGCAAGACCTCTGCAGTCCAGCAGAAGGAATATTTAGGCTTTGCAAACATCTGTCTTTTTCTCTAGTTTGTCTTTAATGGCGTCTCAGAAAGACTAAGTTCTCTCACTATTCAGAAAATCATTCTTTAAGAAGCCATTAAGAGTAAAGGAAGATAATTTGGTCCTAGTTAATTAGAAAATCTCCTGGCTGTGTTAAGGATAGGTTTGTGTACGTTTGTATGAATACCTAAGTATTCTAGGGAGGTGTAGGAACTTAGGTCTGCTTAAAAATTAATGGTCTTGGAAGGAGACTATTTAAACCAGGATAGGCAACACAGTGAAGGGTGTAAAGGCTAGAGTTAAAAAAAAAATACTTCGAAAAGCAATATTCCCAGGTTGAAGAGATAAGCTTGTCCTAACCTGCCAAGAATATGGTGTGGTCTCCTTACTGTGCTCTAGAGGAAATATGAAAAGGGTTACTTGGCAGTAACAGAGAAGCAAAGAAGTTACTGGGATCTATAGGACTTCAGTATTATCCCCTGGGATGTTACCTGTACAGGTAAATTCATAAACCTGTAATTAAAACCTTTCAGCTTTCTTTTATTTTTAATCTAGCTGGGAGAAATAAAATTAAACACAATTTTAGTCCTAAGCTATCTCTGTTCTCCCAGCTAGCAAACACAAATTTTATGTTTGACCTGAACAACATGCTGGCTAGCTAGTGAGGAATTTTCAGTGAGTTATGAGCACAATTAAAAGCTCATCTTGAATACTGTGATGACTTTTAGTTTTATGACTGCTATGTCATAAAGATCTATAAGACCCATCATTACCTGTAATATCAGAGCCATAAAGACTTCTGTATGTGCAAACTGAAAATTTTAGAGCCTTTTAGTTCTTAACTGATCTGATTGGGAAAATAAAACACAGGGGGTCCAAGTATGAGAAAGCACCTGCAAAATACTTTAGTTAAAACTGTAACTTTTTGTTTAAGGATGAGAATGTCTTAGAGGAATTAAATCTCAGGAATGACTAGAAGATAGTGAGTGCACCAGAGTCAGTAAATAACAGTAAAAGTTAAGATAGCAAGAGACATATTCAGTAACAGCTGTAAGTGCAGTATTTCACTGTAACTGGGACAGATAGGCAATTGTTCTTGTCACTTTCTTCTTCAGCCTTTCTTTTTTTTAAATATGTCAAGAACAAAAATCCCATTTTGACCAATACAATTGTGCCCCATATACAGTAAAGAAGCTGTGATCTTCAGCTGGCAGAAGGATGCTTCTAACCAGAACTGTCAAAAACCTCCATCTCAAGAGTAGCTGTTGTTAAGTGCTGGCAATTTGGGGCAGAAAAATTATATATGCCACTTCAGTCTGTGGAGAAACACTGAAAGACAAAGCACTGCAAGGAGAAGCTTCTGTATGGACAATAATTCAGCAGAAACAAGAAGTCTGCTGCCCCAGGAGCAGGGACACTGAGGGAGCCTGGTGTGCTGACCTGAGAGAAGCAGGAAACAAAGGATGGAGTGGCATGGAGGTGTTGTGCCATGCTCTGTTTAAAGAAATGCAGCCAAAGGGAGCTAAGACAAGGAAGGCCCCAACCAGGAAAAAAGCTTAACTTTGCTTCATTAACTCAAAAATACATATTGCTTTTCATGGTCTGCATACTCTAATGAAGTAAAATCTGTAAGTACTTTGCACATATGACTGAAGTCACTCAAGCCCTGATCATGAAATGGCATTAACTTTACTTTTCCCTCACCCTCAAAGGAAATAATATAAGTGTAATTTCAGAGAGGAGGTGTGCCACCCTTCTGTACAGCTGACAGGCTGTACCCATCTCTCCCCATACAGATGCCTATCAGGTAAACTTTACTCCATGGCAACCAGTGTGCTCATGAGTAGTAATTTCTGAATCCTGTTCTTTTATAGCAATCAATAAACTGCACTATTTGTGAGTCTGTGATCATCAGTGTTCCCAGACTTAGTCTAAAGCATACTGTGAACCTGTGGTTGTGAAAGTTCATATTGAAAATGAGCAGGTTTATTGTGTCAAATTGGCTACTCTGTGAGATTATCTGTGACTCTGCATCACAGGGGTCCTGCAAGGACTAGGAAGACAGACAACATTCAGGCTAAGAAGGGCAAGGTCTAGTTGGCCCTGGGCCCACTAATCTGTGGATAATCTGGAAAGCATGTGGGTGTCTCTTTCCTAAATTCTTACATGGCATGGCCCCATCGTGCCTTACACTACAAACAACAGAGCCCCTTGCTCTGTGTCACAATAATTTCTTCCTACCAGGTGCAAGAGACAGATTCCTTCTGGAAACAACACAAGCTGTAGATCCATCTTAAAATGTTCTGCCACAGATTTTGCAGGTACTGCTCCTTTGCTGAGGGCCATGTGGGAACACAGAGAGGGCCTTCGCTGGCTCACTTCACTCTCCTTCAATGACTTTGAAGATTCTGTGGTAAAGAAACACAAACAGCTTAAAAAAGTGAATTTCCAATGGCAACAACTTTAGAAATATTTCTCTTGTTCTCTACCCCTACCCTCCCTTCACCTTGTTCTCTACTGAGCAGGAGGGATTTTTTTTAAAGTGGACATTCCTAATTAAAAAAGGGTGAATATATCAGTGATCTGCTGCATCAGTTTTATCTTTCAACAACATTTTCAAGTTCTATGTATCTTTGAACAATAGTATCATGGGAGACAGTCTTTCTCTCCTTTCCTTGTTATCCATAAGTTTCTGGAGAAACATGCAGCAATTGATACCTATCTCTACTGGGCAATATAAATTCTGTTAAGCTAGCCTGAATCAATCATCCATAAGGCCTGATTTAATTTATCTCAAACTTCTTACAACAGAGAGGGTAGTCTCAAGATTAATTCATTTCTGGGTAGAGAAGAGCAGAAATCAGGGTACAAAATCCCCTTTTCTTTTTTTGTACAGCACTCTGACAATAAGTGTCAAGGCTATCAAAAGGAAAACAAATTTTCTGTCTCTCCTTGGAAGTTATTGCTTCCATTAAGCCACTCTCTAACTTTAGGCAGAAGATTGAGACACACAACAGACAATCAGAATGAGAACAAAGAGGTATAGTTATCAGAAAAAGTAGGGCTGACTCATACTGCCTAGAGTATACTCATAAAGTATACTCATACTTTTCATCAAATACTCCAAGAATCCTGTTGAGACACTGAATCTTGGGTTGATGGAAGCATGGAACTGCAGTCCACCTGGAACTGCAGTTCAGTGAAATTCAAACTTTAGAAAATAGTCCCTGTGCTGAACAGCCTGCACTAATAAGCACCAATTAATATAGTAGGATGCACAAATATTAAAAATTTACCTTGTTGATTTCAGCTTCAGTTCTTCCACCAAATCTGGGTATCTTTCCATGTCCAAATGTACTACCTTGGGCAAATATTGATACTCAATGAATTGATCTCTTGCAGTGCATTTTAATGAAAAGCTAATGCAATAGATCACATTCATTTCACACCAGGCACTGATGGAAAGCTGATGGGTAAAAATATGCACTTCTGAAATATTGTCCAAAGAACAAGATGTAATGGACCTAGAAAATGTATGGAACTGTGAGTCATTCTGACCAATTACATATATTAATATTGCACTTTTTTGTATCCTTGTTGTCTTTGACACAGAGATCACAGCTTCTGCCAGGCATGGAAGCAAAGGTTTCTGTAACTGAAGTGATGGGAAGTTCTGGGGAGGGTGTTGAGAACCACCAAATCAGTTGCCAGCGTATGCCTGGGTTCAGATCCAGAAGCTAACATGGGCCAGAAAGCTGTTGTCAGTTTTGGCACCCTGCTAATAACATTAGAGGAGAACCAAGAGCTCATGGGGGTCTGAGCAAGAATTTCGTATTAACTCTTCTGGAAACATGACTGAGAGCCTGCAATGAATCAGTTTGGTGCTAACTGGGTCCGTGAGTCATTTGATGTTGGATTATGCAACATCTGCAGAACACCAATGTCCTTCTTTCTCGTGTGTGTAAGTTAGACTGGAACTCTTCACTGGAATAAAGCAGAACTAAATTTCTACTTCTTTCTTGGCCAAATGCTTGACTGTGATCAACCAGGGAATTGTCAGAAGGTTGTCGAAGTTAAGGAGTGCTTTGCAACTGTAGTGAAGGTCCTGCTCTAAGCATATGTTGTTGACAACAAACTGGTATACTAAATATTCATTTCAATGTGATCTGTGTTTGATGAAATTTAGTGGAATCATTAATTAGGATCCCATGTCTTACCTCAGTCATTCCAGATAGAAAGATTCTGTGTCTCCTCCACTTCATCCAGCAAAACTCCAGATTGACCACTGAGGAATTTCCAGGTTTTGTCATACAACAAATCATACCCTAAAATACAGGTTTTAGTGGCACCAATCAATATTTTAGCACTGGTTAATTTCTTATCACCAGGAAGCCATTAGGACATGTTTGCAGTGAGACATTCTCTAAAATTCTATCAATTCCTGCAGTTTTCACTTTTTGGTGACCAGCCTTTTTATTTAGGTTGTCTGCTACTTTACAATTACTTACAATTACTGCATCTGTACCCTTGTGTCAACAAGGGAGTTTAAAAAAGCTTGCTTCACTCTCATAAGGATGGAAATGATGAGTATTGGGGCAATCAGAGCCTTCCTCCATCTCATCATTATCATCACCATGCCAGATGTCCCTGTGCCATATTTTGGGGTCTGCACTGTTTTCCAGTTTTTTGCTTTCTTTAGCTAAACCAAGAATGGCAACAGGTTCAGTAAGAGGCCTAATTTTTCCTGCAGCTATTTTTCTCAGTTTTCAGCTGCAGAAAATACTTTTTCAAGTTCCTTATTCCCTGTTTTTAGGTTTTGGGTTTCACTTGTGAGGAACTCTACTCATGTACTGAGCTTTTCTTAATACTTTCTTTCAAAAGTCAGTAATATCTTCAAAACCTCATATTTGTATTTCAAAGCAGTATATTCTAAATCTGGAATTTTTGAAGGGAGATAGTACACTTTGGTTTTCTTTTGTGCACAAAATAAGTTAGTCTCTAATACTGTGCAAATAATTTTTTTGTCATTATATTTTTTAAACTTTTTACACACTTTTCTAGTTTTCTATCTACCATTTTATGCTCATTTTCCCAAAATTTTTGGGCCCATTCTATTCCCTCTCAGAATTATGTCTGTTATATTTTTGCTGCAGTTCATTCATGGCAATCCTGCTGACTGCACTTTTTTTTCTGTTGCACTAGAGAATGAAAATTGGCAGAAAATAAACCCAATTGCATTCCAGCTGGTACTCAGAGATCAGAGTGGCTGGGCACGGCTGGGCTGCATTTCTGATTATGACCAATTTGGCACTGTAAGTCTGATTTCACTCAGTAAGGACTTGCGCAATTGCTGATTCAAGAGTAGTGTGGTTTACTGGAGCAACAGATTATGCAGGTTCTGAATTGCTATTGTTAAATGCACTTACTCTGTAAGCAGTAAACATAGTGAGGCCAATGACTAACTAAATTGTGTTCCCTCAGCTTAACTTCACCCTTCATTGAGCTTAGTTTCACCTGGGTGTGCTCTGATGCTGTCAGAGGCACAAATCATAAAATCATAGGAAAGAGTCATAAAGGATAAAGTTCCAGCTAGTGCTAGTCCATGATCAGGTGGAGTCTGAGTGATTTTGGTCACACTTGTGAAGCATGCACAGGTTTGCCTTCATTAACATATGACAGGGCAGCAAATGCCACCTGGTTGGAAAAGCAGTGTGAATTTTCAAGTTAATAAAGCAAAGTTCAGGTTTCAAGCACCTGCTGGGTTCTTCCTTTGGCTTAGTTCCCATTGTATTGAACAGAGCATGGCCAAAATACCTCTGTGCCACTCCAGCCTCTGTGTCCTGCTTCTCTCAGGGCAACACACCAGGCTCCCTCAATGTCCCTGCTCCTGGGGCTGCAGTTTGTTTCTGGTGAACAATTGCTCACACGGACATTTGTCCCTGCTGAGCTTTTTCCTTGAGTACTTCTCCACAGGAGCCCACCAGAGTTCCATGGTGAAAATTAAACAAGTTGAAAACAGCATAAGAGAAACCTTCTCCCATCTTCACCAATTTCCCAAGCAGGAAACCATGTAAGATTTTCAAATACTCTTGAAGTTCAGGCCTCATGGTTCCAGCTTAACCAGAACAGATAATAATTTCAGGAATTCCTAGATCTGCCTGTATATGGATTGTACTTGGATAATTGAGTGGCTGACACTCTGCTTGCCAATCCAAGTTTTTCCAAATTTGGCATAAGAAATAATTTCTGTTCCACTACCTCCATCCCCACCACCAAGGGCTATTTTGATCAATTAAAGATATTTGTCATAAGTAAACTGATTACAATACCTTTGACATCTTTGGAGGAGGAAGAGGAGGAGGAGGAGGAAGGTGGTGGTCATATACCATCAACTAACAGCATTTGGACTTGATAATGCAAAATATTAATCATGCTCCTCCTCTGTAGAGCATCAGGAATAGTCAGAAGAGCCAAATATAAATTCTTGTCTCAGCTTATGTGGAAGTGACTGGCTCATGACTAGTTTAGCACACCTAGAAATTATATAGGAGATAAACCAACATTTTTATGCAAGACTGTTTTCCTTGCCTGAGGCCTTAACTCTGACACTCATTAAGCTGCAGATACCTTTGTGACAAGATTGATACAGAGATAAAAAGGTAAGAGGGAAGAATTTGACTTCCATGCTTCAGCATGGAGTGCATGAGTTCCTGCAGTTTGAGGAAAATCACATCTGCAGTTTTTAGATTTTCTTCCTCAATTCTAAAACCTTTTATTATAAAAAGATTTATGTGTGTGATCTAACACCTATTTATATACTGCCTAGATAAACAGGCTAAATCTGTGCTGTCAGTAAACACAACACTAAGCACCCCAAATGAGATTACTCTAACCTTTCTGTTACAAATTATTTATTGATCTTTTGGAACAGTTCCTATAACTTGCCTTAAAATATGCTAATTTTGAAATGTTCTGGATAACAGTCTTGCTTCAGAGTAAATATCCATTGCATTCCCAAATGTCTGCCTGTAACAACAGCTCCCTTTCTTCTTGAGGAAAGGCTGTAGATCTCCAAAAGAGCTTCCAAGCTTCTGCTGGTTCCTGCATTAACAGGATGACCATCTCTAGACAGCCCGTAATGTGTCTCATTGTCTTAGCCCATTGTCTAATAAAGTGGCAGCCTTAGGCTATTTCTGTCACCTTACCTGTCTTAGATCAAAAGCATCCCCTTCTAAGAACAGCAACCTTCTCCTCTGCCCCACATCCAATACCAGGGTAAGGACTGGGGAGACAGAAAGTAAAACTTGTGGCAGGAAAGAGAATGGTATTTCTACTTTTGCTTTCTCTCTTGCTTGCAATTGCAGCTGACTTGGCAATATGTGTATGGAAAATTGAAAAAAATTCCCTTTGCTTCTCATTTATTTTCCTCAGAGCAATCTGTAAAGCCTTTGTGTGGTATAGTGCATTAAGGGCTTGAGAGAGAATACAACCACCTGAGGGGCTGCTCCTGCAGGAAGAGTGCCCACCTGGGGTCCTATAATCCGTGGTGGGAGAGGGTCTGCATCTCACCTCCGTAAGGAATTTGCCTTTCCAGGAACAAAGTTCTGAGCTGAAAGACAGGCAGGTCTGACTACTGTCTCATTTTGGTTTTCTTTGAAAAAGAGTATTTAATTGTAAACTGAGCTTGTCTTTCATTCCATTGTTTGAACCTTTGCTCATTTCTGATTTCTCATTTTCATTTTTTTGCTGTTTGACCTTGTCTTTTATGCCCTTCGAAAAAACAAGGTTAATGTGATGCCTCTCAGTTAAAACTTCTGTTATGCTGCCACAGGCTCAGTGCCTGTCTTCTGCAGAGTCAGTTATCCCTCTGGATGCAGGAGCTTCCTAAGATTGCTTGGTACAAAGTATATCTATGCTGAGAACAACTCTTTTCTCAAACATCCATCCATAATGGATTATGTTATGTTCCACTTCCAGCTTCTAACAGGAGTCATCCTAGCTGAGCACAGAAATGTCAACTTTGCTGTTTTAAGAGGCTGCTGACTGCTTAAACAGATCCTCCTCTCATCAGCTTGTGTGCCATCACTGGCTGTCAAAAAGGGTCAGTTGTGCTTGCCCTATATTGTTCCTATCTGCATTTCTACGTAAAATATCCCCAAGACTAAATTGTACTACTATAGAAAAAGAAGTTATGGGACAAAGGGCGGTGATACCCTCCTGCATGCCTGTCTCTAACATTTGTTTGCTATGACAGATCCTGACTGAACACAAAAACCTTTCCCCAAGTTTGGGTCTTTCTGTTTTGCAACCTCTGTGCTTATGGCACTGCTCATATATGGCTGGACCATGTCTAAAGAGCACTGAAAAAACAAACACATTACTGTTGCGAAAGTTGCACACAAAATGTTGGGGTTTTTTAGCTGAAATTACATCTTGGAAATAGTTAGCATTCATCCTTTTCTGATTCCCTGAAGTGCAGTGTGTGCGGTATATCCTTGAAATATTCTTATCTACTGATAACTGCATGGGAGCATCTAGTCCTGTAATAAAAAACATCGGAATTTGTCTGTTAGCAATTCTTCTTGAAAGTTTGTTCTGGTCTTTTGAGTTTTTGTAAGTTGGTTTTTTGTTGTTGTTTTGGAGGTTGTGCAATTGTTTATTGTTGTTTTTTTGGGGTTTGGGTTGTTGGGGTTTTTTGGTTGGTTGGTTGGTTGGTTGGTTGGTTGGTTGGTTGGTTTTTTACACAACTTTGCTCCAATATTGCTATCTAGTGTTTTACCCAGATTTGAATTATTACATGGTACAGCTCAGGGGGACACACATTCTTTAATTAACAGTGAAGCTTGCACTATCAGATATGGCTATGAAGTGTCAGAATGTTAATTTATTCCCTCTCCATGTATGGAAGTTATTCTGGTTTTAATCAAAAGATCATCATTTTTGTATAAACTCTTCCCTGTCAGCTTCTGTGCAATCACTAGCTGACTTTCCAAAATTAGGAATAGTAGCAGTGTTACATAAAGATAAGTGTAGAGTCACTTTCATTTACTGCAGAGGTCAGCACTACAGGTTATCACAAAACTGTGAGATACATGGACCCAATGGGAAAAAACTCTCAAATTTATATTGGGCTTTCTCTTTTTTGTTTGTTGTTTTGTTTTTGTTTTTGTTTTTGTGGGTTTGTTTGTTTTGTGAACTGATGGATGTTGCCTCACATTTTGGCTCATAACCTTGACTGGCCAATAATCTATTTTTAATACTCTCCAGTTTTGATCTTGTTATGCCTCACCTCTAAAATGAAGATAATAAAATTAGAATGTGCTGAACATCATGGAAGCTAAACACTTTACTATTTCATGATACACAGACTACTCTGACACAGCATCACAAAGCAGTCTAAGGGAATCAAGACTATTTTCAGAAAGAGTTTATAAAAGATGTAAAATAAAATGAATTGCTTTCCATAAATTCCAAGTCCTCAAGCTCCTCATTGCAATCTATGACCTCCTGTGAAGAGAGACATCCAGATGCAGCTTTGTGCTCCCCACTCCTTCAAACAATTCTACAATTCCTTTTGCATGCCTGAGAAAAATCTTTTTCACTGAGGCCCGGAGCCTTTCAGAGCATCTGTTCAGGTTCTGAGGGAGACCCAGAAGAGATTTATGAAGCTTTGCATTGCCAGAAGGGCAAGTTCAGAGGTTATCTGATTTCACCCCACATGACAACTCAGCCTCAACCCACTCATTCCCTCCACCACAATGGGGTGGCAGGGAGAGAATTAGAAAGGCGAAAGTGAGAAAAATCATGGGCTGAGATAAAAACAGTTGAATAAGTATAGCAAAAGCTGTGCGCACAAGCAAAGCAGGGCAAGGGATTCATTCACCACTTTGTATGGACAGGCAGATGCTCAGTCACCACCAGGAAAGCAGGGCTCTGGTAACAAGGATTTGGGAAGACAAATGCTGCCTCTCTGAACACAGACCCCCCCTTCCTTCTCCTCCCCACAGCTCTCCATGCTGAGTATGATGCCTTCTGGAGTATCTCCTCGGGTGTCCCAGCTGTGCTCCCCAGCTCCGTGTCCACCCCCAGCGTCTGGTCTGAAGGGAAAACATGAGGAACAGGAGAGGCCCTGGACTGTGTAAAAGCTGCTGGGCAATAACAAAAACATTCCCATGTTTTCAGTGCTGCGTTCAGCACAAATCCAAAACACAGCCCACACCAGACCCTGGGAAGAAAACGAACGCAACTCCAGATAAAACCAGTGCAGAGAACCTGCATCTGTAACAGCATGGATTCAGGGAGCAGCTGAAAGGGTGAAAATGGGGGCAGGTCCACTTCTATCCCTTCAACAGCTGGCTCAGCCCGCTCCTGTTCTGCTCTGTAAAGCAGTGGAAAGTAGCAGTGTGTTTCAGTAAAACCACCAGCTGCTCAAAACCAGTTATCAATACCTATCAATATACAAGACCTGGAGTGTGAGCTTCCTTCAGACACTTTTCCAAGAAAAAGTTGTATTCCTGATTTCTGTACAGGGATTACTAGCTTAGGATATTATTATTCTGGCTCTAAAAGGAGTGAAAGACCAAAGTCAGAGAGAAATTGACAGATTTGATTTTTTTTTCAAAAGAGAAACAAAAAATCCAATATTTTTACTGCTGAAATCTATAAATAAGGTTTATTATTATATTTGTGGACATCTCCATTCTTCTTTATGTCTGATACCTGTCCATGAATACTATGACTTGAAGTTCACAGCACCTTTGTAGAATTGTACATTCTGACACTTTCAATTGGGCCGTCACATTCTCAGAAGCCATTCAATGCCATAAAAATTTAGATACCTGCTAGCATTCAGCAAAATATTAACTGCTTCTGGAAACTTACATCATTTTCAGTCTTTACTAAAGAAATGGAACCTGCTTAATGTTCACATTGTCTGGCACCTGCTGTGTTAATTCTAACACATAACATCAAAAATCCCTTATGTGTTTTTTGTTTAGATCTGCTTCCCTGTGTCTAAACAGGGCCATACACTGTAGGATTTTGGTTGTGATAGCAGCATCTCAAAGCCATCACATCATGTATGTAATATTCATAAAGTTAAAATTTTATCCCAAGTGCAAAGTCCAGAATTCATACTGCACATAAGAAGACAGCAGAATTGTTTAAAACAATGTGCTGGGAAAGGGAAGAGCCAGACCTTCAAAAGCACAAAGCCTCCAACAGCTACTGAATTATTTGCTGAAAACACCTAATTTTTAAATAGCTGCAGTTTGCAAGAGCTGTGCTCAAACAATTCAGAATGTTTTTGGAACGTTAGGAAAAACAATTGAAGTACAGCAAACACCATAGTTCATGATTCACCAAAATACACTCCTGGAGAAATCAAGACTTGTAATGAAATAAAAGGACTTTTTTGGAGGCAGCAAATAAAAAGAAAGAAGAAATTTTAGAAAAAGTATAACCCACCAAATGTTACAAGGTCCATTCAAATTAACCTTTCATTGAGTTTTAAAAATGTGCAACACATCCTTTGTTTCATATTTTCTCTATAACAAGTGGCATGTTCAGAGTGACTCATGCCTGCATTTCCCAGAGCATTACTCAATCAAGTATAAACCTGCAAATCTATAAATTCCTGCTCTCAGATCAAGAGCTAATGGCTTCAGTCCAACATATCCATATTCTGGATAGGAATATTCCCTTACATGGGCAGCCTTGGTGGCAAATGAATGAAGCTGTCATGAATTCACATTTATGGAATATGTGTAGAAAAGATTTGAGAAGACTGGGGAAAATTTTAGGAAAGAAACAACAGCTCATATGTGATGCAGCCTTTGTAACAGTGAGGTGTGGACTCAGATGGATGCTGGGGATTTCTGACAGCCCTGCTGAGGCTTCCAGAGCTCTCAGAAGGAATGGTCCCACTCTGTGGGGCTCCTGCTATCCACCACCCTCACTGGATTTTTAAGGAATCAGCAGCAGGATTAGAGCTAAGTATGGGCCCTTGTAAATATAGTTTCACCTGCTGCATTTCTCACCAGGTGCATTTCTCATCAGCCTAGGCAATCTTTTTCTTTTCCCTGAAAGTACCTACTTATTACCAGACTTTAAATTCTAATTGCACAAAGAACTTTGCTCCTCTTGTTATAAGTAGGTGAGTACTGGAATTAAAAAATATATGCTGGAGAATGAAGCTGTGTTTTTCAGCAAGTGTAAATTTGATTAGCCCCATTGGCCATGTGCTAATCCATGAATGGGGCACAAAGAATTCTGTGTCTCATTACACACCCTCTGCAGGTCCTCCATGGATTAGGTACACCTGAGAGACCTTGAACTCCACAAGGTCTCTAATAAAAACATTCTCAGTTTGCTGGGTCAGGATAACAGCCCCTAGAAGTGATACAAAAAATGGTCCAGGGACTTTTGAGCTCCTTTTGGTGGGCTCTGCTGTGCAAAAATACTTTTCACCAATTCAACTAGGTAACGCGAAACACCCTAGGAATAATCTCTACATCACTAGGACTTTGATTAGATTAGGATTATTTTATTTCAACCTAGATGCATTACTTTCTTATATGATTGGCAGTTAATTTCTCCGCATAAAAAGGCTTAAAAATACTCTCCATTCAGCCTAAAATTAACTAACTGTAAGAAAAACAGGGGAAGTAAACATTCAAGTAAATATTCAAGGAAGTAAAGATTCTCATGTTACACGGTAGCAGAGATGTTGGTGTGCAGGAGGACACCACTCCCTCACATCAGCCAATCCAGCTGTAACACATCCATCACCCTGGACACTGGCAGGGGACACAGATTTCTGCTGGCACTGGTTAAGCCCAAGGTCATATCTGCAAGCACAATTTTCAAGGGAATAAATGGAGTAAAACTGGACAAGAAGAAACTATCCTGAGCTTTCCACTGTGACAGGAGAAGAAATACACTCTCATCCCACTCAAATCAGTGACCCTGAAACTCCCTTTTTGCCCAGGCTCAACATATCCTCCTGAAACTGCTCCCAGAAAGGCAGCTATGGTGAGAGATAAGGATGCCAATGTCTAAATATTTTGTTTTGCTCTTTTCAGCTGAATGAAACTGTATCTCACAAAAAAATAAAACACACCAACCCCACAAAAATTTCCACCTGCACACTCTGAAAACAATTGCCATTATACCCTCGCTACACCACAGAGGGTATAATGGTGTAGCGAGGGTATAATGGCAATTATAGGTTAAAATCCACAGTCTTCTCTTTGCCAAGCCATCTGTGATTAGTGATGTTCCAGTATTCTTTACTGATTTTGGTCTGAAAGTGATGGTCACTGGAAGAGGACAGAGAAAAGAGCTGAAGGAAGAAACCTCTCAATTTGCTGCTGCAAATCTGTGGGAAATCTTCTCTTAGCATCCTTGAAAACTTCTGCATTGTGATGAAAACTTTCCTAGTGAATCAACATAACCTGAAAGAAAGGACTGCTCTTTCTCCCCTGGGTAGGTTTCACTTCCTAGTCATATTCAGAAATGCCTTATTTCAAATCTAACTTAGCAAAAATCTACCTACACTGACCTAGACTTGGTCGCCTCACAGCAGGCAGCCCTGTCCTGACCTGATGTAGTATTTCAGTCAGTTTTAACTCTTCTTCTCAATAAATTTTTTACTCTTCAGTTCTGAGGAGAGCAGCCAGGAACACACCAAACACCAGACCTTGACAAATTCAATCAGTGCTGAACTGCTGTTCTGGCATATCTGAGGGCAAGTCATCCTTTTCATGTGTGGTCAAGCCTGGCAATTACCTTAACAAGGACAGCACAGGAAAACCATGAAGAGCTGGATCTTATCAGGGACTAATTCAGCACAGCATGCTAAATAACTCGACTGATTAAACCTTGTGACATCAGAGATGGACTAGGCTCATGGCAAAGAAAAGAGAAAGGCAAAAAGAAGAAAAGAGGAAGAGATACTTAGAAATCACTAGGGTAATTCAGCACTTTATACAGGAACATTTTCTCTAGCAAACAAAAATTATCCCAATGTTTTGAAGTGCATCTAGACACGTTGCATATGCCAATTTATAAGTAATATATAGGACAATTGTTTCAAAAGCAAATATGAAACCAGTGACCAAGTTTAAATTGGGAAAAAGTGTTGCATGAAATAGCAGCAAATAAGCCCACTAGAATTCCTTGCAATTATTCTCATGCCATGTCTCACTCCATTTCCTAGCTCATTAGAGGTATTTCCTACAAGACACAATTTTCACAGAAGTCTTTAGAAAATACCTGTTCGCCTCAGATGCCTTTTCCCCATAGAAATCTGCAATGATTCATTGGTTAACTTGTTTTTTCTCACTTCTATGAAGAGATACCATATGTAACATTAAAGAATTTATGTTCTCCTTGCATTTTTATCAAATTTAGAGATACTTTAAATCTAGAGATCTAGAGATACTGTGCTGGGACAGGGAAGATTCTTGTCACCCAGGTATCTGCAGGCAGAAGAAAAGAGATACAGCAAAAGCAACAAAACTGGCAAGATTTCACTCTTCTGTGTACAGCAACAAGGTTTAAAATTCTTCAACTGACAGCCATACAGCAAAGATGCTGAGATGTTACATTTTAATCTTTCATATTCTCTGATCTTTCACATGGATGTACAGCAGCAATTACATTCTTTATTTCTAAGTCATTAACATTGTTCCATTTATGACAACACATATGTTGCTTACAGGCAAAATGCTTAGCAAATGCAAAAAAAAAAAAAATGGAGATACACAATGCAAAATCTATTGCACTTGTATGAGTAAAAATATGGTAAAAATCATGCACTGATGCACATCACTGTGCATGCCTTCAATTAATTGTGCGAAGGCATTAGTTGTCTTAAGACACTTAAATTTTGTTAATTCAAATTTGATTAATTCTTTTTCAGAAATAAAAAACACTCAAGTAAAAAAGAATTTTTTTAATATTTTAGAAGTAAAAGACCAGATTTATAAAATCAGAGATAGATGAAGTAACCCTACAACACTGAACCTTAGGACTAATATGGAAAATAAAGAAACCAAGTCCTGCAAGTTGCTCTAAATGCAAAGAACTTTCCTTGCATTATTTTTTCAGCCTCCTAGAAGAGTAAGATTATAAACCTAGTTTACAATTGTCTGCAAATAACTCATTTCAGTTTGTCCTGCTGAATTGTTACACAGCTGCTAGACCTGAAACTGAAAAAATAACTCATTAGCCAGTAGGACTGTTCCATGAGAATTGAAAAACTAGTTTGCAATTATACTTCTAATGTCTGTTTGACCTATCCTTGTGGAACTGCCTTGCCTGAGATATTTGGAAAGTTTTGCTCCAGAGTTCTTCACATGCCACTTAAGGCAGTCCTAATGATGTGTGACACTTCGGAGCCAGCTCTGCTGAGTCAGGCAAAAGAGGGTTTGTACCAAGACTCCCACATCCCAGGGGAGTGTGTACCTGTTATGCTGTGACACTTCTGCCTCTGCTTTAAAGGAGGTCACTGAAGCAGCTCAATGTTCATTTGGATCAGTGATGCAGTTACTGCTCATAACTGTGCAGATGATTGCTTGCCCAAATCCTGTATAAGCCATTCGCCAGAATATTTTCCCTATCTTAGCTTCAATAAAATTAAGAATCAAGACATTTACTGGGAACATCCTAATGCTATCTGATATTGATGTTATGTCAAATAAGTGAATGGGAAGTGCAAGATCAGCCTGAGGTATCCAGCTGGAGTTTTGCAGTATTTGTAAATCTCAGAGGCACAGCAGAGTACCAGAGTCACACTCTTAATACAATATCCTGGACAAGTAAATTTTCCTGGTAAATATTAAAACAAAAACCAAAATGGGGATAGGCAACCTATCAATGCTGTGTATATCACGAATATAGACAAAATGTGACTTTCTTCAGCCTTAAAATGAGATTCTGGCTCTCTTTTCCTAAACACATGTGTTTATTTCTGTCAGTGAAGATTTGGCTATGTACAAATTTTCCAAACAGGTAACCTCCATTTACTATTATTTACTGCAATTCAACAGCCATTTCAAGATATCATCTGCAACAAGGGCTTTGTTAACACCCCTCCAGGTACAAACAGCTGCTAAAGTGCGAAATCAGAAACTTTCGTTTGAGCAAGTAGGACAGAGCCCTCAGGGCAAAAAACCACTGCAGCTTCTAAGCCCTTTATTGAACCCGCAAGCCCCAGGTTTGTCTTATTAAAAATTAAAATTGCTTGGCATTTTTCCAGTCCTTCTCTGGCCAGAAGGCAATACAGCTGGCACCAGGAGTGACATGCTGTGCACACAGCTGCTCTCTTCCCAGGTCACTGCAGGAATATCCACTGTCAAACCAGTGAGAACCTGCACTGGGGTGAGGCAGAGAATAGACAGAGCCAGGGAGAAACTCCTCACTGCCCTGGAAGAGTCACAAACATAAAGAGTGCATCAGTGCAGAGACCAACACATCAGCTGAGACACCATTATGATGGGCAGTAAATAAAAGGAAGAAGGCTTCTCTTCCTCAAATATTTAGGTAGTCTGCAGTCCTCTTATATTCTTGCCCAGTCTGTGATGGAGACATTCAACCACATCCATGAAACAATGAAGAAAGGAGTAGCACACGTAAAAAACTGCTTCTCCTGTACTCATGAGCAAAATGGAGCCCACTGCCTCTGCATTTTAAAGTCAAAACCAAATTAAGATTAGAGAATGAATGCAAGACAATTGTTGAAATCATGTACTCTTTTTCCAAGACAAAGGTGCTAAAATATGGCCCCTGCACCACACATTATGATAATGCATTGTACACAAGACCCATAGGTGAGATTATGTGAGCACCGTGAGATTAGAGCGTGAAGAGCAGGAAGTGAAAAAGACTTCCCAGAAGCATAAATACATCACCTTGCAGGGAAACCGCAGAAGGAATTCATGTCCACAAACTGTGAATTGAGATAACAATACCGTAATAACTGGGGGGAAAAAATAATAATATGGTGGTAAAAAAACCCCAAAAAACTAATAACAACCACAATAATAATAACAAGAGTTTTAAAATCAATTAAATAAATAAATAAATGTGTAAAAGCTGGAGAGAAAGGGAAAGAGAGAGGGAGACAAAACCCATGAGAAAAAAGTGATGCACAATACAATTAATACAATTGCTCACCACCCACTAACCAATGCCCCGAATATCTTCAAGCAGTGATCAGCAGTTCCTGGCCAACTCCTTCCAGTTTGTACCCTGAACATGACATTCTGTGGTGTGCAATATCCTTATGGCTAGTTCAGCTCTTTTGGCCACATTCCCTCCCAGCTTTTTGTGCAATTCTTCACTGGCAGGGCTGGGAAACTGAAATGATTGTGACTTAAGGTGAGCACTTCTTAGCAACAATCAAAACATCAGTGTGTTATCAACGTTATTCTTGTATGAAATGCAACACCAGCGTTGCACCAGATACTAATAAGAAAATTTTCTCTATCCCAGACAGAACCATGACACTATCTATTCCAAATCACCATGGCACTGCTGATTTCTGTATGGTTAATCTGGTATTCATTCATGGTGGATTGGATTCAAAGAACAAAATGGATTCAAAGAAAAGCTTCATTTGGGAAGGGAGATTCAAAAGTCACCTGAGAAATAAGTTATAATGAAGAAATAGAAAAGTGTCATGAAAATGAAGTACCCATTACACCGACTGTCCACTGTTGTCCACTGTTCCCAAAATAACAAAATGGAGAAAGTCCAATTCCAGCTTTTGAACAGGCAGTAGTTTCCCTAAGAGAAAACCTAGCACAGTTCTTACAAGAAAACTCCTGGGTTTGATCTATTGATTATTGAAATATCTGATAATGCAAGAAAGAAAGGGAGAAGGGAAAGAGTGGCAAAGGAGGCAAGGAGAGAGGGAGGCAGGAAGAGGAGAATGATGTAGGAATAAAAGAAGGAAGGAATAAAGAGCCAGCATCAAAAGAGATGAGGGCCTTTGCAAATCAAAACCACTTTCCAACAAAGACATTTCTCAAACCAGACCAGAGTATCTACACAAAGAAAGCTTGACTTTAACATGTGCAAAAACAACACTGTTTGTGGAGGTGGAAAACCAACCCTGTTCAAAGATATCACACATTTTCTCATAGTTTTACTTTCATGACCTGGAAGTCTGGTTTCCTGGTCTTAATCAGGAAAGCAGGAAAGGCTCTTATTTCAGAATACACCTGAAAACTCTAAAAGAGGGAAAGCTTACCCATCCATACATAGTGTGGGAAAGTCTGTCTCACTAAGGATACCACTCTGAGTCCAGTTTCCTCCAGCGGGGAGGAAACCTTGTACAAACACAGAATCCTAAGTAGAGCTCTGCTTCTACACCAAAACCAGAGAAATAACCCTACAGGTAAAAAAGCCCTGTACCCTTCTCCCCTTCTCTCATTATGCAGATGGTGAAACTTCTGACTGTCCATATAATGCTCAGACTCTTCAAGTAAAAAGGAAAGAATTAAGACAAAGAACCCATCATGGAAAAACTCTATTTCTTCCGCTTCAAGGACTGTGATTTGAAATGAGTCATAGCTCTCTTCCATGAGTGTATAGAGCAAGACAGCAATTTCACTGCCTGCATGCAGAGGGAAAGACAGCAGCCTCATCTCTTCTATCCATTTCTGCCCCAGCACAGGGAGAAAGATCTCCCTGTGTACAGATCTCCTCCCAGCACCACCAGCAGCACCAGGAGAAGGATGAGCTGGGCTGACAGACACACTGAGTAGTCTAATGGACACAGTCCCACAGCTGGAGCACAGTGGGGTGAGGAGGGGAGCAACCAGCAGTGTGAGTCCCACAGGGACTCACTCCTCAGCCCCCTGTCCAGCTGGCACCTCTCTACAGCATGACACTTGGCAGAGACATCATGTGCCCCTCCAGAGCACTCAGAGTGCCCTCCCTTTCTCACCCTCCTTCGGCTTTCAAGAGCCATTATGTAGCTTAAAGTGTTTTGTGAATGCAGCTTCCTTTCCATCTGCTGGTGTTGCAAAAACATCAACACCACCACAAAATCCTCTCTCACACAGATTGCAGCAGCAGCAGCCAGAAACTGTTTCACCCTGTCAGAGCAAGGAGCATTTCTAAGATGCATCATAAACAGTAGCAAAAGAAATCCGTTTGGATGAGAGGAGAGTATAAGGGAATAAAAACAAGGACTTGATTGTCCCAAGGACAAAGATAAGCTTCACTTACAGGAAAAACAAGCAGGTTGTTAGTAACAAAGGATTTGGAAACGTTAGGGGTTAAGTTCCCACGATAAAGTAATAGCTTAAACTTTTACTTAATTACACCCTCAATTTACTTAATTACTTGTAAAAATATCTTGTGTGTTCTTACATCTACATCTGAGGTCACTAGCGCCTTGCAGGTACTGAATGATGTCTTGCAAATCATCAAATATCTGAGAAATCCTCTGTTCCTCTCCCTCTGTGAAAAGAGGAGAGTTTTCTCTTTTGAGAAAAGAGATCTCCTCTTTGTTCTATACAGAGAGAAAATCGACATCTTCAAACCTAAGTGAAAGAGGAAAAAGGTATTATATAAAAATGCCCTTGAAAAGAAGAATAAAAAGATATAACAACAAATTCTGTGAGATAAATTGTGCAAGTGAAAACAGATGTGGCCTGTGAGAATAAGCAACATGAAGGAGTCTTTGTCCTGTGGAGTCTGTAGGTGAGTGCTGGATAACTTTCTGCTTTAAATCAACAGAAACATGATGGCACTGCAACCAATTCTCTGGAAAAAAAAAAAAGAAAAGAAAAGAAAAGAAAAATTTCAACAGTTATTGCATTTTGCAATTGTGTTAGCTGGACAAATTTATTCTTCTACACTTGATAGGCAGAGCATACCAGATGTCTAATAAGACTTTGGAAAGGTCAAGAGCAAATGAAAAATTGTTTGTGTTTTAATTCTTAACATCTGGAAACTATAACTCCAGAAACATAAATGTTAAAAGTCATTCTGTGTACCTTGAAAGGATTGCAGTTTAGTTTAGGTAGGAGAGCAACTTCACCATTTACTCAGCTTAATGTTCTTCTGTTCATGACTTTCAAACAATCTTCAGTCTTCAGGTTGGTTCTGTAAAACATATTTGTCACCATCTCAATACTGCAGCAAAAATGACACATTGGAGACTCACTTTCCTGAATCCCAGTCATCCTGCTGCAGGTTTCAGCAAAGCAGAGGTGGGGCAGACTTCAGAGCTGTGACACCTGCTGTCAGTGGATGCTGCAGGTCCAAGTGACCCTGGATATCACACAGGCTCCTGAAGATGCCCTCCCACTAGGAGCTGACTCCACATTCTGGCATAGCTGACCTATTGCCCCATGACACAGAAATATATCTCAGCAGTTTTTAACCCTCTCCTTTTTTCACCAGGGAAATCTGATTTTAACCACTGGACCAAAAATAACTTAATAATTACCTGGAACAGAGTAGGGCTGCTTGATGGGGAAATCCTTGTAGCCATTTAGGCTTTGGGGCATGAGTTTCTCAAGCAATTTCAAGTTGAGGCTGCTCTGCAGATTCTCTGCAGAATTTCCTTTTCAGTGTCATTATTCCTCATTACTTTGAAGGCAGATTAGATAAAATCCAGCTCATCTGTTATCTCACCCTTTTGATGGTATGAGACTAATGGCTGTGATAATAGCCTACAGTGCAAGTCAAAGTAAGGAATTTTGGAGAGCTCACTCTCTTCCATAAGTCCACATTTGGCTGTTTTTTTGTAATGAATGCAAAGATTGAACACCAGGATGAAGTTATAGTGTACTTGGGGACCCATCCATTCCCAGGTCTCAGCTGAGAAGGTGGAACCAGCTGGAGATCAGCAGGTGAGGAGCAGGTGCCACCCCAGAGTGCTGGGGTATGGAGCTGTAAACCCTTTGGTGAGGGAAGGAGAGGGCTGGAGAAAGGTTCCATTTTCAGCTTGGACCAGGTCACACCTCACAGGCATGGCCCAGCATGCAAACCAACTGCATGTCTTTGTCCTGCACAAACAAGACAGTGAGATTCAGGACAGTCAGAGCCCTTTGATACCCAGTCACACTGAATTTTAATCCAGTTCTAAAGCACTGCTTTGTGGAATTATTCAGAAGATCTCTCCAAGAGGATCCGATCAGGAGGTCCGATGCTCCGTCCTCACCTGTGGCCCTCCATAGAACATTCTGGCTTATATTATTTTTGAGACCTAGATAGAAAAAGAATTGTTGCTTTAATCACTGTCCTGAAGAAGCACATATGGCACTCATACATTGTGTTTTCACATAGTGCTTTGTTCTTTGTTCTTGTCTAAACATGGTACAGTGGTCAGAAAAATGAGCTGTTACCTTAAAAGCAGTTGAATTTGAATTATCACGTTGTTTTGCCATGTCTTCCAAGTACAGTATGCAGCTTACTCAGATTAAACACAAAGAGTCTCAAATATCTAAGCACACTGCCTCTGACACCAAAACAACAGCAGCAAAAAGAAAGACAAATAGAAAATTATTTTTGATGATTGCTCTTGCTAAATATAGTCCATCAGAATATAAACAAAGAAAACTCTATAAACAGTGCATCAATTACAATGTCAGGATTAATAGCACCATCTACCTAGAAGATTCAAACTATTAATGCTAATTCCTTTTTTCCCTTCAGTTGTGTTTTCTCATAATTTTCAAATCGCAAAAGTAATATTATTTCTTTATTTTCAGCCCCTGACCTCAAGACTTTTACCATATTTTAAGAGGCTAAACAACATCGCATACATAAAGTAGGGATGATTATTCCCAGCAGCAGTTCTGGCAAAGACAGGTTACAAAGTGTTCAGTCTGGATTTATCCATTTATTCAATTAGACAGGTAAACAGACTATGAAAATTCTATTATACATGCCTATTCTAGTGATTTGCTATATTAGCTCTTTTGACATCTGCATAAAACAAAGAGCAGTTTCTACTCATTAGAGCCCCGGAGAAGGCTCATTTATGATTATTATGGATTGTTTTTTACATTTTTTATGCTTCCCACACAGAGGGAAATAAATGTGTTAGATTTGTACCTTCAAGGCTGGTGGAGCCCACTGGCTTACACATGTGACAAAACTCCTATCCATATGGACCGGTAGAACTAATCTTATAAGATATAAGATTATATCTTTTGAAACTGAAAAAACAAGTGGGTTTTGTTTGTTTGTTTGTTTGTTTGTTTCAAAGAACAGCATCTGTGAAGTAAAGGAAAGAACAGGAAGATAGGAACGGGAAGGCAGGTACCTTGTCTATCATGAATCTTAATGCCTATTGATTTAAATGTGTTTGCCCATGTAAATTCAAGGGGTCACAGAAAGACTATAATTAGTCTCCTTATTGGTCCCGAGGATATCTCAGGCCAGTAGCTATTGTTAAAAAATCAGGCCCCAGGCAGGTGTCCTTATTTTCCCTCAATAGGTGCAGCATTCAAGAGCCAACTGATTTCAGGACACTGTGTGTGTACAGCTTCAGTCCCAAATGTGGGAGATAAGAGTTACTACATCTTTCAGACATGCCACCTATCTTCTTGCTTTCACAGAGGTGCTTCACTCTACAAAAGAAATGAAATCAGAATGAAACCATAAACCACTACTAAATCTGATATCTAGAAGTGTCACTGAAACTCGAGAAGAAAACAAAAAACCCTGTAACACTGCATTTGAAGCAATAGAAAGCCAGGCATTATTCTGGCCAGGATATGCCACAGAAAACATTCCATACACACAAAAGTTTTACTAGGTTTTTCCCAATCTTGATTCAGTCATAGAAAATCATTGGTTCAATGTCTATTGGTCCCAAGATGAGGTTTTCTTTGTATTTGGTTTCCTGTTGGACTGGATTTCTTCACCTCTGATATTAATTAGTCCACACTACTTGATTTCCTTATCAGCCTTTTACAGACCAGGTGCCTCCAGCTATGCCAGGGGGCAGCGTAGATGGGGTAGATATTCACTGACGTTTTCTTATAGTCGTTGAGGTTTTGCTGATTGTTGTTATCTTTTCTGATATCTTTTGGGCTATTCCCAGTCTGTTGAGACGTTAAGGTCATCTCCATTGAGTGATGCAACATCCCTTAAAAAAACACATTTAAATTCCTTTCCCCAAGGCAAAGGCAAACCAAGCCTGACTAGAGAAATAAAATTTAATTTTTTTTTTAAGTTATATTATTTCCAACAAAAGGATGAGATTTTAGTCCTCTAATTAGGTCAGATACAGCCGGATTTTATCCTGACAGGGGTTTGGATGCCAGGACAGGAGCATGTGGGCTCCTGAGAGGCCTTTAATCTTTTCTGAAGGTCACTGCCAGGGCTGAAGTTCTTCCAGCTGTACCTGCTGGTGTCACTGGCACAGCTGATTTGGGAGCTGGTGGCTCCTGGATGGGACAGGAAAACTCCCTTTGTGTTTGTGCTGCCTTTGGGGTGAAACACTGGGCTGGCAGCAGTGCCCTGGAATTCACTGCTGCAGTGCCCAGAATTCCTGCCAGCAGAGCCACAGCTGCTGCTTGCACTCCAAGAGAGAGGAAGAAACACCATTAATTGCAGGAATTCTTTAGCATCTTGCTAAGATTGTCAGCAGACCCTTTATCCTCCTTCCAGGGCATCTTTTGGGAAAGCCCCAACTTTTTTTCTTTTTTTTTTTTTTTCTTTGTGACAGATCAGTGGCCTACTTGTCTAATAATCCTTGTCTCAGCAGAATTCACTCATAATTTCCTGAACGCAGGTAGATCATGGATATCTTTAAAGTTTTTTACAAGACAGTAAAGAGACTGATTCCTTTCATTATTATGGTACAGATTTATGGGATCTGATTCTCCAAAAAGGATATCTAGCATAAAAAGAGGGATGTGAAATTCAGTTACTGATTTACGAGAACAACAAATTGCCCAGATTTATTTCTGTGTATACCAAAGCAAGCACAGTAGTGTACTCATGAGAGCAACCTCCTTTTTCTCTCTTAAGCATGGATCCATGGCCAGAACAGACCTTTACTTTGTCTCATTACTTTCCACCTCATATGATGCCTTTATAACAACAGCTCTAAAGAGGAATTTTCACTTTTAAATGCATCTTTCAAATTTTGCTAATTTAACCTTCTCATCCAATGTGAGCTGCAATGTCAGTGTGTGAACACCGCTTTGCTGTACCTATTATTATCAGGCATTTTGCTAATTTATATCCAGCACTTGCTGTAGTAAAGTTTAGCTAGGAGAAAAATCAGAAATCAGACCAAAAGAAGCAAAATATTTCCCTTTATTAAAAGACCATTTTGAATTGAATTTTCTGTTGTATTTCTTTCATTGTCACAATCAGAAAAAATGTTCTCATAGTTATATCTTTGGATTTATGTTTTCACTATTTTTTTTAATTTTAGGTTTTCAGGGTAGAGTGTATCAACTAAACACCATTCTTCTCTTCATCCAAAGTATATTTGGGGCAGATGGAGGTCTAACTGCTGAATTTTTAGCTGATGTTTCTTTTTGCTGTCACACTTAAATTACTCAACCACCCCCCACATACCCACTATTTAAACAACTGAAGAAACATTTACCTTTTATTAAAACTTTCAAGAAAAGTGCTTGCTGTTATTAAAAACATGAAGAGATTGATGGGATAAGGCAAACTTTTTTTTTGCTTTGTTTGACAATGAACCAGAAAAAACTGACTTTTGACTAAAGCTTTCTGATGTGCAAGTATAAAAAACAAACAAGCTAACAAACAAAAACAGAGGAAAATAGCTAAAAAATTATCAAAGGAAAAAAAAAGCTACTACAGACCATCTGTAGGTGAACTACAGAAAAGAATGAGTTTGTTACTAATTTATTTTTGTCTTTCCCATCCTCCTTAAACACAACTTCTAAGATTCCTGCATCTCTTGCCACAATGTCCCTTGCTGTATTACTAAATGTATCTGCACAACCTTGCAAATAGAATAATTTATGAATGTGTGTTTCTCTGTTGCTCAGCTACTCAGCAACCCACTTCCTCCGTCTGAGCCCTAATAGCAAAGACTGGAATTAATAAATCCTGATCCTGAGCTCAATTTTACCTTCTAAGAGCCTGTGTATGCACAGCTATGTCTGAATTTGTGGCAAACAGAGGGGTTTGTTATTTTAATTATGTAATTAGATTTGCTTTGGCCTGGCTGGGATTGAGGATAGTAACTCAGGAAGATAAGGAAGTGCTCTGGGTCTTGGCACATCATAAAGCAGAGAACACAAAAAACCCAAATTCCTCTTTGTGGCAGCTGGAAGGTGTCAGCTCAGGGTTATGGGCTGCAGGAGTGACTGCTGGGCACAGACACCCTTAGACAACGGTGAAAACCTCTGATTATCCCCCCAGACAATTCTGTTCTGAGCTGCTTGAAAGATCTGTGCCCTTCCTGCGGCCAGGCTGTGCCACAGGCAGAGCTTCTCCATTCATGAGAACCTGCAAGATCCACAGTAGGGAGGAAAGTGTCAAAGAGTGATCCACAAAATTACCATAAAATAACAAATCCACACACTACTGCTAACATAAGCAAGCAGGCAGATTGTTGGGAAATATTTTTAAGGATTTTAGCTCCATTTTTCTTTGTTTAGAAAGGAGAAACATCTTTCTCCTTTCTAAACAGGAGAAGCACACCATTCCAATTGCTTATAAAATAAAAATATGATGATCCAAGGATTTCAAAAGATAAAAAAACTTGTCTGCTAAAATAAAAGAAGAGGATTGGTATTATTCATAGTAAATAAATTAAATTCTCTTTTTTCCATATAAGTCCCTATGCTAAGGGAACCATCCATATAAAAATGTCTTTCCAAAACCTTTCATGATGACTTATACAATTATCTGAGTCTGCAGAAAATCTCTGGTTAGGAAAAAGGTGCAGAGACCAGCGAGATAATTTCACTTTCTCTAGAAATTACCACTTTCCTATCTGTATTCCAGGTACTCCCCCAGAAAGGTGTACATTTGCCATCACAATTTCTTCTTGCTAATTTCTTGTTGTATAGGAAAGTGTAAAGGTCCATGAGCTCCTCCCTGCCTGAAAGGGTAGGAAAGGCTACTTAACTCCATGAAAGGAACAAAAAAGGTCATTGTTTTCAAGGAGGTTGCCAAGAGATAAAATTCCTCTTTTTCACAGCTCTTTCCTATTTAACAAAATAGAAGATCTTTTAAATCTGCCTTTAGAAGAAGATGAAAAGGTCTGATTTAACTAATAGAAGATCAAATGTTTCCTCTGTCAGTGAGGTACAAATCTGGAGTTCTTCTGAAATTAGAGCTTTTGCCTGGAAAGTTCACAGAGGAAATTCAGCTTACAAAAAAAGCAGAGCAGAAACCATTTCTGACACCTTGTCTCTTCACTGTCACTACCAAGTTAAATAAGAAAATTGAACAACTGAACAACTGCACATTTAAAGAGATCCAAAATCTGATTTTTTAAAAACTAGTTGAAACAATACACTCTTCTACTGAAAGAGGAGCCCTACATGGAAGCAGCGCCCAAGGAGTTCAGGTTGTTTACTCCTTCTGATGAACAGTTAATATTTTTTTTGAAAAATGAAAAAAGAGAAAAGAAACGGTTCAGTGAAAACAGGGGTCTCTCCAGCCCCCTATGTGCCCCCTGTTGGAGAAGTAATTTTCCTCTCTCCTATAGAGTAAACCTTAATAGAGCTGCTTTACTTTCTCTTTCTCCTGTATCTTTCTTTTTTTTTTTTTTTGACAAGGGAGTTGTAATCAGAAGAAAAGCAGCATTTCCCCTATGTTTTTTCTATTTAAGCCTAAAATCCCACCATGTTGTACATGAAAATACCAATACATCTCTACTGTAAACCCCATGCTCAGGAATATTCTCTGAATTTCTTATATTTGAGTCATGAAAAGATAAACATAGAATCAGTAAAAAAGTAGGGCTGGAAGGGATTTCAGAGAAGTTATCCAACTGCAACCCTTTGCCTCAAGCCAAGAACATCTTTCAGGGTTTTAAAATCCATATATTAATTGTGATCTATTAAAGCAGACTTCTAAACCACCAAAATGGAAAAGTAAAGCTTTTTCTGCATGAAAATATTGCAGATAATGCAGAGTACAGAAGAACACAGCTGCCAAATTTTGAATACATCTTATTTTGACAAGTCTTTGGTGAAGAAATGCAAGAACATAAAAAATGTGATGGACACAAAGTGCTGTTTGCTGGCTGTCTTGCCAACTACCCTCATTGTAAACATCAGCAATTTCCTAATGAAAAAGAAAATAATTGACTTTTAAAGCTATATCTATCATGTTTATCTGTCTACATTTTCATTACTTTATTATTTCTGAACACCTCTACTACGTGTTTCTGGCTACCTGAATACACACTTAATACAGGAAAATATTCCTTAGAATGTAACTGATACACTCTGTCACCAGAAAAGCTGGAAGATTTCTTGAAAGCAGGTGTCCTTTAAGAAGGACAGAGGCTATGGATCTGTACACTCAGCTTCTACTTCCCAGATCCCCAGATTTCTGCGAGAGCATTACTATTTCCAGGTACTCCCTTCTCCCTCTCTCCTGAGGTATAATCTGGTAATTTTAGACTCTAAATTTAATCTACAAAATATTGCTCTTATTTCTCCTTAAAGCATCCAGAAAAATATAATTCTTAACTTCCCATAGGTAGCTCCTTTTATTGATCATCCATCCTTAGTATAAAAAGTTTCACCCAGCCTCTTACCTGATCTTTTTTTTTTCTTTTAAGATGGAAGTTTCTTTTAACTTTCCCCAAGTAGAGGTCATGCAGAATGGTTTATTGCTGTCCCTTATGTGTGTATTTTAGTTCTAAAAAACAGCTACTCTTCATCTCCCTTCAGCCTTATATTGCTAAGGTGAACAGAGCTAATTCATTCAACCTTCCCTCACAGGCCCTCTTCCATAAATCTGTCCTCACTCCTTGTGTTCCCTCCTCCAGTTTACAAAAAACTCCCTGCACTCCTGTGCCTGCACTGGGACACAGAGCCTGGCCCTGGCCTCACTGGTGCCCAGGCATTATTGCCTTCTACATCTTGATCTTCCTTTGAGGAGGTATTTTAATTAAAAGTGCCTTCCCCTCCTCCATTCTCCCCAACAGCACAGCTGCTGCAGACTCAGTCTGTGATCTCTGCATCTCTGTCACCCAACTTTTCTTTGTTCACTTTTTTTTCTTTTAATTTAGAATAGTACATTGCATTTGCTCTTACTAGATTTCATCTTGCTGATACCATGCACTTTCTGCAATTAATCAAAATCATATTTAATTTTAAACCCATTACCCATCATGCTCACAGCCCTTCCCAGCCCCACACCATCTGGATAGGCACACCATTTCCGTTTTATCATTTAAGTCTTTAAACAAGACATTATCTCCCTGCTACAATTGACCCTCATGACATCTCTTGCAACATCTTTCCAGAATAAGACAGCAAATAGGTTGGCAGGCCCTAATTTTTGCATCATGCTCCACTATGCAGTTCACAGCACTGTGTCAGGAATCAATCACATTTTCTGTTTCTCTTGCACACAGCAAACTGCGTACCCTGTTAAGAAAAAGCTTTAGATTAGACCTGGTATTGTCATTTATGGGGCAACTTTAGGGCTTCAGCCACAGCCCATGGAAGGCTGCAGAGAGTTTTGGAGTGATCAAACTAGCAGGGTCTAAAGTTATTGGTTTGGTCTCTGGAGTGTTTATTTGGTTCTTTGTGGCCCTGTATGCTCAACTCCAATTTTTTTCTGCTGTTGAATTCAGAAAACTGAAACATTTTTCGCACCTGAGACTCAAAAGGAAAGCTCAAGACAAAACTTCAGGCAGGTTCCCCAAGAGCAGAAATTTCAGTCCTTATGGGACATCTCTCCTCCTCCTCACTTTTCAAAATCCTACTGAAGCTGTCAATACCAACCTGTAGTTCATGTTGTTGCTATGCTGAGTTCAGCTCCACTTTTCTACCTTCTGCTCACACATCCTTCCCACTGGATGGCAGTGCAAACCTCAGCCACCTGTATGGGAGTGTACACACAGACACACAAGCAGATCCAGAGAGTGAAGACAAATTTGAGAGGGAGGAAATGATCAAAGATGTCATTTACAAGCCCAGCTTCCTGAGTTATACCAGTGAGAGTAAAAATTACCTTCCAGCCATTGCATCTGAAACACCCTCAGGCTTTTAAATTCTCCTAGAAATTCTCTTAGGACCTGGATTTAAAAAGCCACAGCACCAGAGTAATGATGTCCTGATCTTCCACCAGCAAGAGAAGTGTCTGGAGCACATTGTGTGGGTTGATACTGTCACTTTCAGAGACAGGTAGCCAAACGCTCATCCTGCAGCCTCTCTGTGCTGCACAAAGTGCAGGACGAAAAGGTAAATAAATGTCCAATCCAAAAACAAGCAGGAATTGGTGATTTTTTACACAGTAATACTCCTATGCTACTGAAGCAGAAGGACACTTGGTCTCTGCCTGAAAATTCCATTCATCCCTGTATTCTCCTGGTCTTCCTCATTCCAGTCGCCTTAACACAGACCCCAGACTCAGCATCTGTCACAAAATTGTGTATCTGTACTTCCCTGTGGCCCCACCACTTTGAACCAATTACACTTTGGTGCATAGATAAGAAGCATCAGCAGGAATTGGGTTCTAATTCTGTCACTTGTGACAGAACTGCTATTTACTGCATTGTGTGCAGGAAGCAGCCTTGCTTTGTTGCAGCTCCTTTTTATGATGATCTAAAGGAGCTTTATCAACAGAACAACAAAATTCCTGTTCTGTGGCCTTTCTTCATGATCTGAAAGAAAATTGGCACTTGATATGTCTAAAATAAGTTCCATAATTGCAGAAAAACTGCCATTCACATTCAGTGTGCTGAAAATATCAGATAAATGGCAGGCTTGGCTCATGTTAACAAGCTCTGCACTTCTTGTGTTCGTTTCATCTGTGACAAAATTCAGCACTTAGAAGTCATTAAAGCTGCATTGTGCAAGTCAGAAATGCAGACAGATATTCTGAGAGAATTTTAATAATGTAATCATTGTACAAGACATTCAGATATTATATGTTCAGATTTATTTATTTATTTATTTATTTATTTATTTATTTGCCTCCTTACGAAACATGTACACAGACAAAATAACTAATTCTAAGAGACCAGCTTTTATTTATGCTCCTCAAAACAGCTGTTTTGAAGGTGGCAGGATTGATGCCACCAAGCCAAAAGTTCATATCATAAAGCAGCGAGAAAAAGATATGTTCTGATAGGATATTTTCAAGCTCCAGAAATTTACAAACAGTGCCAGAGGCCTTTGGAACAGCAGGAGCCTGCACAAGCTGTCCCTGGATAAGTCACTCTAATTGATGGTACTCAGAACAAAGCCTACCTGAAGTGAATGTGGCCATTGTCCCCTCTTGCTTTCATTGTTCCTGTTTATCTGTTCAGTGTGGTGATAGAAAGCACCAACACTTCCTTCCCCTGGACCTGGGGAATGGGGCAGCAGTTCAACATTTCAGGGCATTTCACAGGAGAACAGCAAAGCAGAACCTTTAAAACTGCTCACAGAGCCAAAATACAGGGAAAGCAGCAGAGGGCCAGCTGCAGGAGGTCAGGAGGAGCTACACACAAGGTTGCTTAGCACATCTCAGACTCTCAGCTGCCTGCCCCTCTGTGAACTCTTCAGCTCTTCAATCCTGCACCCACAAAAACCATGGGAAGGGAGAGAGAAGTGCAAGGTGAGTAGAAAAATGCCTTGTCTCCTGCCATCCATCTTCAGTCCTGTAAAATTTTACCTTTACAAAGAGCAAGGCTTCCCTTCTGTTTTAATCCGTCTGTCACCATACAGAACACATGGAGGTGACATCCCCGGGTGCACAATGAAGGGATGTAAATTAAAGAAGAAGGGATCATGGCTTTCTGCTGGTTTCACTTCTGCCACTTCAAGTTTTCTGTGGGTTTCTTGACCTGCCAGTTCAAGGCGAAGTTATTTCTGAAAATTTGATTTCTGAAAGACAGAAACAAAAGGAACGCTTTTCCCATTGTAGCCATATTTGAAATTCAGAGCAAACAGAAACTACATTTAGGTAGTTGGTGAAACGTAAGAGAAAAAGAGAATCTTTCATGCTGTCTGCAGTTATATGCTGCAGAAACTGAAAAGACTAAACCCTCTCTGAAAAAGCAAAATCAAAAAGTTCTCAAAATCCACAGCTAAACTTCTTCTCAATAAGCAAAAAACCAACCAAACAAACAAACAAAAAAAACCCCAAAAACAAAAAACCAACCAAACAAAGAAAAACACAATGCTAGAAAGCTCACAAATTAGGCTACTTTTCATATCCTTTGCATTCAACAAAAAAAAAATGTAAGTAAGTTTCAGAAAAATCTTGGTTTCAGAGCTCTCAATCTCCTGCCCCAAAGAAAGGAAGGAGACCCAATACCAAAAAGTTCTCGGAGAAGGGGTAATTTGCAGCTTTTCTTTAAAGCAGTTAAAAGGCCAGCCACTGTATCTGTTTTGAGAGCAGAGCTCCTCAGAAAGTCTTTCTAGCAAAACTTTGGCTGCTTGCTGAGCCAAAATATGTGGCTTTAACAACGTGGCAGCTGCAACAAAAGCAAGAGCTACCTTGTGTTATCAAAATGACATTTATGAGACAAATTCCTGCTAGGGATCAGAGGGACAGAAGACCAGAACTGGACCCTGGTTCTGGTGGTGAGTTTATTTGGTTTCAGGATTATGGGTGCTTTTCATCCTGAGGTCTGAGTATTTATGAACCTTAACTGATCATTACAACCATTACAACATCCCAATACTATGACAGGGAAATAATATGAGACTCTGAAATATTGCAGGTGAAGAAGAAGTGGTGAAAAATTCCTTTTCTCCTATGATTTCAGAAGTTATCTTTGGTTCCTGGTTGATATGAGAAGTAAGACAAAGAGGCATATTATGTCTGTTGTGGGAGTGTACATCTTTTTTTTATCCCTGTCAAAGCACTGCAGAATTTCCTTACAGGACTGCATTTAGCCAATGGCATGGGTTATAGCAGGTGTTAGTTCAATCTTCATTTTCTTTAAACTGGATGATTTTTTACCATAAGGATTCCTAAGAAGTCTGTTCACATTATGACAAATGTCAGTGAACATCCATGAGTCACTGCCCATTTGCTCAGGCCAGTGGCCTCTGGCTGTCTCAGCTCCTGACATATTAGCCACATGAGAATATATGTTCCATCCCTAGTGCATTTCTAGAAACATATCTTTGCCTGACTCTCGTGGTTAACAATCCCACATCTCATTCAGGAGCTTCATGAAAATGATGGGAATTGAAGAAGGAAAGTTTTTCATGTGGAAGGTGTATTTCAACCCTCCAACTTCAGTCCAGAAAAAAGCCCAAAGACAAATCTAACCAAAATCTACAAAAAGCATATCTGAAATGAACAGTATGAGGTTTTTTGTGTCTATAGCCAAAAGGGTAAGGAAATAAAGGCAGTAAATATGTGTATTTACTTAAAATCTCATTCAAGAGACGGGGGCTCTGAAACAAGCGAAACAAACTGCACCACATTTTTTAGTTTTCATTTTGCATGAAAATCCTGTCTTAAGGATCAGGCTGAAAGAATACAGGAAGTTCTATCTTGCATGGAAAAATGTGTTGTAAATTCACAGTCCAGCTTTTCCACTTAAGTCAGGCATGCGCAGGGTGTTTATTTAAATAGACTCTAAAAAGGAGATGCTTCTATTGTGTCTTTGCCTTAGCATGAAATCTGAATGAAGTGTCACATCAGTGGTCAGAAGTTGGTGAACTGAAGTATCTGCCTTGGAAAACTTCCAGTAAATACCACCAGAAAATTCCCTAAACCACCATGGTCTCAGTTAGCTTTACCAGGATATCAGCTCAATCACAATCTTTCCCTTCCTTGATTCTTCAGAGTTTTCAACTTGCAGGTCATAAAAATATAAGGTCACACTCTCTTCTTGGTTTCCTTCAAATAACAACCAGTCTCTGTCTTGAGCCCAGTCTGGCATTTGACCTTTCACATCATGGAAAAGGTGACAAATAATTTCCACTGTTTTCTCTCTGAATGTCAGAATTTAGTGTTTTCTGGTTTATTCTTTCATGTATTGCCATGTTACTTTGTTTCACCTGATCTTGACTGAGTATATACTCCATTGCTGTTTTCCCACTTAATTTGTTACGAACACAGAAGAGTTTTCTTCAGTCCAGGTACACTTGATATGTTAGGTATAGGAAAGCATTTTAAAGTGTAAGAAAGGCATTTGATTCTAATAATAGATGTTCCAGAGAACCAGGATTTATTGTTTAGTTTCATTTTACTTGGTTCACTATGAAGAAAATAGTGCAGGGAAACAGCAGACACAAAATTTAAGTCCAAATCTGGATGTGAATTGAGGTTCCTTGTTAACTTTTACTGTGATTCCTGATTTCTATGTAAAACTGACACAAAAGCTGTCACCATATGCTTCCAACTGCTCATAGCAAGCTGGACCCAGAATTACCCACACAGGCATGATGTGCAACATTTCTACCAGTTTAGAGACTGCCATGGAACTTCAAACAAGTCATTTAATTTGCATTAGAATATACTTTCCAAGCAGATCCTGGATTTACCTGCCCCCAGAAATGGAGATATTTGATTAGCAGCGGCAAGCAGAGTGGCAGAGCTCACTTTCCTGCCAGCCTGGATCAGGTGGTGGAGCAGGATCATGACAGGGAACACATGGAAACAAAAGAGGTTCCCTGTCACACCAGTAGTACACAGCTCTCATTTCCAAATCCTTAGAGCTGCCCGAGTCAGATCAAGAGTCTAAAGGAAGTAATGAGACCTCAGCACTGTGGCAATCTTTTTTTGTAGTCAAAGACAAATCCATGTGGCTAAAATACTGTATAGGAGGCATATTTCAGATGCAGATTTACTGCTTTATTGTGAGGAATTCACTTGTTTTCCAACCATGATGTTCTTAGCTGGTTCAGACACCACGAACAAATATGTAACTGGCTATTTCATGCCCCACTTATTTAGATTTTACTAAAATTGATCAGGATAATGGTATGCTATTCAAGCAAGGAGGAAAAGAAATGCACCTTTTTACTTTAATAGTAAAGCTGGTTTGTCCCCAGATCTGTGCAAGATGCAAAAACAGTATTGAATTACTGCACATCCAGATAAAAACTTTTTCTGGGAGACAAAATGGAATTATTAGGTTAGCTTCATTATTCAAGAATGAAAAAGAAACAAGAAAAGTCAAACTGGAATTATAGGCAAATTTTCAAAACTGCTGTTGTTTTAGTATTGCAAAGTGTCATATAACAAGAGAAGTCAGGTTTTCCTGGCATGGATGGTGTGCCAGCTATATGAGGCATCAGTTAAACCAGAGCAGTGTGGCAGTTATTCCATGTTTTCCATGTTTTCCTTAACCTGCTGCTGGTGTTGACACGGTTACAAGACTTGAAATATCTCCTTGCTTTCCCATGCAAGGATCTGTATGGAGCTGCTAGGAATAGTCTCAGACAGTTCCTCACGAATGCCAGTTTTGATCCTTTTGTTTCCTTTACTCGGCCTGCTCAGATCCACTGATCACCTGGGACTTGGAGAAGCTCAACCACCTTTGAGAGCTTGCAGCATGCAGCCCTTCCTGCTCTTCTGTGCTCCATGGCAAGAGCAAGTTGACCCACAGATTCTGAGAACTCCAGGGAATCCTGGAGTCACTGGGGTTAAAAATGACCTTTCCAATCACTGAGTCCAACTATGAATGCAGCAACTCCCAGCCTGCCACTAAACCATGCCCCCAAGGGCCACATCCATCTGTCTTTTAAATCCCTCCAGGACACCTAAAGCCCTCCTCAGGACTCCATTCATTTTGGTCTCACCTTCTCCAGGTGCCAGCATCAGAGCTGGGGTTTATGCAGTTCAGCTCTTCATTCCTCTCACCTGCAACCTCTTCCTACACTTGGCATAGCACAAGGCTGCAGCACTAACAAGGACTCATGTTTGCACGTGGTTCTGCCTTTCTCATCTCAAAAATCCTTCCGGGGTATGCTTCAGAGAAGTATCTTATGAGTGAGAATCATTCTATTTTACTCTTAAACCTTACTCTTAAAGCCCATTGCTTGCTAAGAGCTGAACAGACACAAATGTTTGACATTAAAAAGCTGCACTCAATGACAGCATAGATTTTTCTTATGCGTACTAGTTTTTGTTTGCTTTGCAAATTAGCATCCTGGGCAATTGTGCCTAGGCAAGGACAGGAATATTTAGTAGCAATGCTACTAAGCCTTGAGTACCTGATATGGTTTAATTTGTATTTGGCTGGCTATTGGCTATCTTGTCTGACCAGCAGCTCAGGAAAAATGGTAGTGCATCATCGCATAAGTCAATGCATTTAGGTGCATCTTGTTCTTTAATGTCCTTGCCTGTTTAACTAAGGACTAACTAAGGAATTTCAGTCTTTTGCTATAAAAATGCATGGAATTATCCCATTATATTGCAAGAAAGTTTAATTATTATTAATTGCATCTCCATCTCCAAACTGTGAGGCCTGCCATAAATTGCTACAATTCACTAAACTTCACACATTCTGAATACTCTGGCTTTTGGAGGCACAATCTGGATCCAGGCAGCACTGACAGATCATAGAGGGCTCCTGCAGCCAGAGCTTTCAACATGCTGCCCACTGCCCATCCTTGTGAGGTCATGAGAGAAACCCTTCATTTGGCCCAAAAAACCAAAACCCTGCCCTCACAGTGCTCTCAAGTAACAAAGAGCAGGAAACCTCTGCCAGGGAGAAAGTACAGAAGTGGAGCATCTTCTAAAAAATAAACTCATGGCACCAGGGCACTGCTGGAAGATTAGGAGGGAGGCAAAGAGAACCCATTGTGATAACATACTGCTCATTTTTAGTACAGGAACTGCTAATTTAAAAGATATTTTGTCCTCTGAAACAAGTCCTTCCTAATCTGAACATATTACAGTAGCCATTACTACCATATAAGTAATATTTTCAAGCCCCTTTTCTTATCATTGTTTAAACATCTGAATCCTCTTGAATATCAAGCCAAGCACAAAATATGCAGCATCCTTCATGAAATATCCCTGTAATGGATTAGAAGAGACAAAAAAAAAACCCAAAACAATTTTAGGGGAGACATTATGAGCCTGAGTTTATAACCACATTCTAACCAACTCAAGGAAGAATACATGGGTCAGTAGAGAAACAACAACAAAACCTCTCAAAGGAAAGAGGGCAAACCTTGAGCTCATGTAAACTGCAGCTTCATTAAAATCAGTGTATCCAGGCCTGTGCACACCAGGAGAAAATATGGCTCTGGATCTGCTTCTTCTGGTGGGGACCATATGGCAAAACTTCACATGACTGAGCTCTTTTCATAAATGAATGCCTGTGTCAAGCTGACTTTATACACGAGTTTCCTGTTTGTGACTTGAGTAACAGCCATGAATAATTCATAATGGAAAAATACAGATTTACAGTGCTTTTCCATCATTTTGCCACCAGGCTTGTGCTCAGCACACTCAGGCAGTACCACTTCTGGAGACTTTAGCAGGCAAGGCAGCCTGCTTCTTGTGGAAGAAGTACTTGTTTGGGTAGCACCTGATGTCTGCAATGCCTTTCTCACATAATTCCATGAATTATGGCAGCACAGTAAAGGATGAAACACTGAGAATGAAGACCAGGATGCCAGACCATTAAATCTACTCTGGGGCAATTTGATTTACAAGCAGTTTTTAGCATGGTGAATGCAACAGGTCACCATCCTCTAAATTATCTGAGAGATGTTTTTCACCTACTGTCCCACATTCAAGATCACCTATGGCACAGGGCAAACCTCAGTACTGCCCAGAGGGCTTCCCCTCTGCAGCAGAACCACTTATTTCACTCAGTTAATCACAGCAGACAGAGCAATTCTCAGTCCACAGACTTTGAATAAAAAAGCAGGAGTGCCCTCCCTGCTCTCCAGTTGCAGAGAATGGCATAGCCCTGGTGTCCACCCCATCTCTGGCTACAAAAAGTCCACATGCTTATTCTGAATTTTTAATTGCAGCTGTTTTGGTGCTTGTCTGTTTGAAAAAAAAAATAAAATTTATCTAGATTTGCCAGTGTGCTATATAATGGGAAAGTCTAAATCTTATTTTTCTTTCTTCTTTTCTTTCTTTTTTAATTTTTTTTCTTTTGCTTTGCTTTTGGCTTTGTGGGATTTTGTTTGTTTGTGGTTTTGTTTGTTTGTTTGGGGGTTTTTTGCTTGGTTGTGTGGTTTTAGGGCTTTTTTGGTGTATGGGTGTATGGGTTTTTTTGTTTGATGGTTTAGTTTGGTTTTTTGGATTTGGGTGGGTTTTTTTTGGTTTTTGGTGGATTGTTTGAGGGGTTTTTTTTGGTGTTTGGTTGGTTTCATTTGTTTGGTGTGGTTTTTTTGTTTGGTTGGTTCTTGCTGTTTTTATTTAGGCCCTAAGATACTGGCCTTTTCAGCAAAGATCCAATCCTTCAAAATCAATTAGTAATTTTGGTGTCTCCATTTTAGTGTGTCCAACATCAGATACATCAATATTACCTCACTTTCTGAAATAGCTCAGTATTCAGACTTGGAAAATTGGACCTTCAGGTTAAGCAGTCACTCATCCTCAGTTCTTATTTTACTCCCTAGCCCCTCGGCCACAAATCTCTTTTTCGATGAGAGAGAGAGAGACTGGATTTGTTTCTTCAATGACATATTCATTTACCCATCAAAGAAAAAAAAGTGGTGAACCAAGACACAAGAGAAAAAAACAAGAAGCAGCAATGAACCATGAGTCAGACTTGAGTCTGCAAGGAATGACTCTCTGGAGTTAGGGCTCCACTAAATCCAACCCATCACAGATTGATGAAGAACACCCTCATTTATTGCCTACAGGAATTTTTCTAAAAGGATTTCAATCCAAAATTCAGTTTTGAGAAGGAAAAGGAAGCTGGTGAGTCATAGGGTTGTAATGCATCAACTTTGGCTGTGTATTAGCAGTAGGATGATCCTACTTTGTCTTGCTGTGGATTAATGAAAGGAACTGAACTGTCCTTAACAACAGCATGTCAGGATGCTGTCACCTTTTTCACCTTCAAAAATATCCTTAAAGTTATCTTTAAATAATGCTTTGCATTAGACAAATTAAACTAACATAGACGATTAAAAAAAACCAAAACAACAAAAACTAAAACCTTTCAGAGCCTGTTTTATGTCTGGCTCTGTATGATAGAGATCCTGAAACATGATCCATCACAAAAAGCGTCTGCCTGAGTCCGACCTTCAGGGAAGAGCTGATGCTCAGAGATCCGCATCCTCCATTTGCCAATGTTCCACGAGGCAAAATATCAGAGAAAAAAACCAGATTACATGAGACACATGGATATTAGAAGAATTCTGTGCAGTAGCCATGAGGATTTCCTCCCCCAAAACAGACCTGGGAAATCACCACCAGGCAGATCGTCCCCAGAGGAAGCAGTAGAGAGCTGACAGAGTTTGAAGCAGTTGATCTGAATATTAATAGGCAGACTCCTCCTGCAGTGCCAAATCAAGACCCAATGTGGAGGAAAGAAGGGTGGGAAGAAGAATCTGAGATGAGACTTTCTTAGGGTATGGAGGAAATCGAAAACACAGAAAAGTGAAAGAGATTTGAGGTTTATCCTACAAGCTGGAGCTGTTGCAAGAACAAGGAATGAATGAACTTTCTTCAGAATTCTCAAGAAGAAGGAAAATTATAGTGATTACCTCTGAAGGCATTATAACAGCTTATGGACCAAAACTCATGGTGAATATTATATTCTCAAAACACTTTCTGATTCTCTTGGATGACTGTGGTGTCTCTCAGGTACAATCATTGTCATAGTTCTTCAAAAGGTTAATGCCAATGATAAGTGGTCTGAAAGAGCTTCATGTTTATGAAATCCAATAAAGCACAGGTAAATGATCCTCACATTTTGTTTGCATCTGTTGCAAGTGAGTGGTTCAGGTGACTTAAAGAAGGACAAGCAAGGGATCAGCAATAGTAGGTTTAATATAATTTGCAAAAGCACAAAAAACTTGGATGGCAAAGTTCACTCTGTTACTTAATATATATGGAGCCCACAAAGGAAAACTAGAACGAAAGCAGTCTACAATGATTTATATGGATGCAACACCACAAGAAGTTAGTGTCAGGAGACCCAAATAAAATTAGATTTTCAGGTAATTACCACAGACCATGCTAAGTGCCTTTTTTTCACGACGAACATTCTAAGCAGCAAACTCCACCCTTAAAACAAGTTCAGTTCTTCCCACAAATGTTTCTGTCAGCAGATTAAAAGGACTCCATGCAAAGAAGCATGAACCAGCTTCCCTTATTCAGAAAGTTTTATTCAGGAGGAAGTTCTGTTCAGAATCTCTTGTATCTGTTACAAACAAATAAAACTAGTTTATTAGTTTCCATCATCTGATGTATTGAACTAGTATTGAACTAGCAGAAGCTAGAGGATTATGATGATTTCCACACATACAGGTGGAAGAAATTACTACAACAGGGACAACAAAAGGAAATAGGAGTCCATATACTGGTTATTCACAATTCCCAAGAGAACTGAGTTCACATAAAGGCCAAATAGTTAGTTAAAGCTCTATGCAAATTAGAACATAATAAATTTCCAAACTTCCTTGTTTTGTTGTTTAGAAGAGAAGAATTCAGGAATCCTCACATATTATAAAAAAAAGAGAGAAATAAAAATCAACACAAATTATATCAGTGTCTCTTTAAAAGTTCCCCTCAGACTGGAAAAGAAATCCCACTTCATACCACTTTATCATGATGATTAAAATAACTGAAACAATTTTATAAGGGGATAAAACCCTATACCCTATACAGAGGATTAGGCCATGGTTCAAAACTCAAGGTTTTGAAAACCCTTCCTCTGAACACCTCCTCCCTTGGGGTGGCATTAGAGAGTGATTGAAGCCCCCAGGACTATTCATTTTCCAACTTGTGACAGGGATAATCACCTGAGTGAGCTGAGGCTTCGGGTCCTGGCTGTGATCAAATCAGCTTTGATGGTATTTCTTGCCTATGAAATAGATATAATCCTGTCTATTTCAGGCCCTGTAAGAGCTAAATTTACTCAAATAACAAAGGTGAAGCTAATTCTCAAAAAGCCCTAAACTTATACAAGGTGTATATTTAGAAGATTTCTGACTCCAGTGCTGAGCAAATCTAATCTACCCATCAAACTTTGATTCTGCCAGCAGTGCCTGTGCAGGTGGTTAGAGAAGGACTAAAGCATATAGGTTGGACAGGAGTAGAACATAAGACAAATGAAAACAAAAAAAAATGAAACCCCAGACAAAAAAAACCCCAAACCAACCAAAACACATCTTGGGGATTTGCAAGTTTTCTGTTTTTTTCTCAGAAGTGGAATGATTTTGCCCTCCTTTCATTCCTCCAGCTCCAAGAGCTAAAACTCCTGGTCTTCACACGGTCACTGTGCCCTTCACCAGTACTTGTTTCATTCCTGAAGTCAGAAATGCAGCATCTGCTGCTCTTTCCTTGTCACTAGAACCAAACACCTCAGCTAAAAAAAAGGAATCAGGGTGGTCTAAATAAAATTGCTTTGCATTTCATAGTTTTCTGTTGCCCACAAGTATTTGCCGTCTTCAAGCTTAGGATAAAAAATATCAGTATTGCAGCTTTCTTAACTGGTTATATCCTCACCTTTTTTTCTCACTCTCATTTTATTTTGTATTTCATTTCCTTTTTGATTACAAACTTCTATTTTCTCAGTATTCCACCTTTGGAATTCTGGATTCTTGAACTCTGGGGGGGATTCCCCTGTTTAGATTAGATGCTGAATGTTATCCCTTAGCCACACTGACACTAAACTTGAAGAGAGGAAAGTGAAATTATCAGGTCTGGAATACAAAAAGGTAGGAAAAAAGTATTATAATATGAATCCACTACAAACTTTTCATAAGGGGGAAATCCTTCTACAAAGTGCCATAAATTAAATAGAAAAGTTTTTAGTAAAAAAATAGCCAACAAAAAAACCTCCAAACTAAAAATCTTAACTCTTCTGGGTACTAAATCCAGAAGTTCTGATGTTCTGATGTTTTAAAACATTTCTCTGTTATGAAATTCCAGACATTAATATTGACATTTTTTCATCTGAGTGTCTGAAAGCTGACTTTTAAGCAAAAATCTTTTAGCAGTTGGAAGAGATTCTATCCAATTCAGAAGCTGTTGTGAAAAGATGTGAAATTTTCTTAGGGTTTATGTGCTCAACAGTAAATTCAAAGTGTTGCCTCATCACACTCCCAGGTGTGTAAATTCTGATTGCAATCTCTTGGCTCAAGGCTTTCTGTTCTTATGACAAACCCTAAACTCATAAAGTAAGAGGAATGCCTAATGTTAGCATTTGCAGCTCTTTTCTTGCTACTAAAGTACAAACCTTATAAGTCATATTCCTGCAGAGTCATCATTCCTCTAATTAATTTTCCTATTAAATAGGCCTGCTCCTATTAAATAACCCAATATGCACTGTTGCTTCTCTGTAATGAAGGAAAATATCTTCATCGCCCCAATACTGACACACATCAGTCATTGGTTGTTGTCATGAAAATGAGGGGGAAAATGTCTTCTGGGGACATTAGAAAAGTGTTTTTGAGAATCTCATTTCAGTTCTGGCAATCATGAATAGGTGACAGTCTCTTGGTATGTGAGAGCTGCACAAGTAAGTCGAGGCACCTCTGGGAATTTAATCCTCAGTCCCTTGAATAATCCAGCACAAGGAATATTCTCTCAAGCAGTTTCTGCTTGAAAAAAAGGAGTGGGAGAAATACATTCAAGGCATGCAATTTTCCCATTGGTTTCCATGTTGTGAAGATCATTAAATAAAAAGAGAAGCAGTGAGGCAAAGGAAAAGTACTGGAGTTTTAAAGAAGACTCTGAGACAGCAACGTGAAAATTGCTTAGATAAGCCTAACCAGGTCCCAGAATAGGCTAGAAATAAATAATATTTACATCAGGAATCCAATCTTTTACCATTTTGTGAGGCAATAAGCTTGGGATCGATTTTGCTCATATATCTTTTATGGCTAACACAATGTGTTAGTAGACTGCAAATATAATTTGTGTGGTGTATTTCAGACACAGAAATACTCCAGAACTTTTCAGGCATACCTCACAGAGCTGTAAAAATCCACTGTGCACATACTCATCTGTGCAACTTCACTCTCATGTCACTTGGAGTAGAATTACTAGCTCACTCAAGGTTTGCAGAGTGGTAGAAAATGGATGTATGAATTACAAAAAGGACAGAAAAAGAAACATTACTATCTGAGAGGTGACTGCTGATGGTGCTTGGAGAGGGCAGAAAATTTTAAGGCAAAGTGCTGAAAGATCTTAGGCTGTGGAGATATAAACAGTAACAGAACAAGGCAAGAGTGAGAAAGAAACACGGAAAGGACACAACTGTCTGACAAGCTCAGCTGCAGCAAGCCTCTACTGTGCTTTGACATGCTTTCTTAAGTGAGAAAATAATTGCCCACCACCAGGGAGTTACTGAGCTCATCTGAGTTGGGGTAAAAATAAGGCAATATTCTGAAATGCCTGTGAAACCAGAGATTGATTGATTGATTGATTGATTGACTCACTCATATCACTGTTGTTATTTCCACCACTGAACTGCAAAATCTACATGTCACATTCAGACATCTAGATGCGAAAAACTGTCAACACAGAAGAATTATAGAAGAGTTTGGGCTAGAAGGGACCTTTAATAGTCATCTAGTCCAAGCCCTCTGCCATGGGTAAGCGCATCTACAAGCACACCAGGTTGCTCAGACCTCTGTCCAACTTGACAAACCAGACGGTTTCCAGGCATGGAATCAGCTCTCTGGGCAACTTGCGCCAGTGTTTCTCCATTCTCTTAATAAACAATCTAGCCTGGCTTAGATCAAAAACATTAGCCTTTGTCTTAGCACTACAGGCCCTACTAAAAAGTCAGCCTCTATCTTTCTCACAGATTGTCTTAAGGTATTAAATGGCCTCAATAAAGCCTCTCTCGAGCTTTCTCTTCTCCTGTAGGACTTAGCAGCAGGAGACAAAGGCATAACCACCAGCAGGGAGCAAAACTATCTATTCTATTTCTGTGTGAAGAAAAACAGACAGATTAGGGGATGAGTAAATCTTTTTACTCTTTCATATTTGTGGGATTTTTCACGTGACCTTTCTCTGAGCCACATGAGCACATATCAAAACATCAGGCTGAATCAATCAGAAAGCTGTGCATTTACCAGGTACTACATGGCCCTTCCTCAAGGAAGCCATTCCAATTAGAAAAGGGCTGACCTAAGAGCAACTTTTCCTTTAATTTGCCATCAAAGGTTTGGTTCAAGGTCACCATGGATTGCAGCATTTGCAAACTCTTGCCCTTTAAAATCTATATCCCCATCACTGTGAGTTTTCAAATGCAATAGCAGCCCGCAGCAGAGTCAAAGAGCCCCCCCACAAAATGCCATCTGTTTTCCACAACAGTAATGTCTGCTCCAGGAAAACCTGCAGTCTTTTGGAAGCAAGCTGCTTCTAAAGCTTTTGAGAATCTTCTGAATCCTTAACAAAAGATTATTATCTTTTCTAAACTCCTGATCCTCACATGGACATAAAAATAAATCTCTACCTTATTTATAATTGTTGATTGAGTTAGAAAGCTGCCCCTCATCTAACAAAAAGAAAAATGGCATTTAAAGCACTCTTAATTCATTTGGCTTTTTGTTCATTCATTAGCTGAATACACTTTTCACCTGTATTTTTCATTATTCACAGTAAGTCTATTTTTACAAGAGTATTTTGACAACTTTTTAGCAGCAAATGCTCACTGATTTTATGGCAGTCCTCTGCAGAATGTTCTACATTATATGCTTCCCTGGCATGGTACCAGCAGAATTCAATGTTTGCTCTTCCTTCTTAATTCAGTGTATGAATACCATTTGGAGGGTTCTAATATTTAAAACTACCCAGTCCTCAGCAGGTGCCATGAATCTGTGCGACCACATGGACCACAGGAGAGCAGCAAATAAACCATCATGGACTCTCCCCACTTTGCCTAATTCTGCCAGGACCCTGCTGTAGTACAAGTTATGTGGTTGGATGACAAGGCCTTCAGCTGGGATAATTTAATGTGTTCAGTGTGATTAAAGCATTACTACACTCATATGCTTATTCCTCCCACAGCTGATGACTTCTTGCTGGAATAGTCAAAGGGAACCTGGTTTCTACTGAATGCTTATTGGCTTTATATTCAAAAACTCATTTAGGTCTAGTATTCCATTAACATATGATTCATCTGTATCCAAGCTAACTTTAAACACACAGAATAAGCTCAGTCACACTCTTTGCTTTCCTTGACTCTTCAGAATTTAACTTGCAGTTCAGAAAGACACAATGGTCACACTCTCTGCCTGGTTTCCTTTGAGTAACACCATGGACAGCAATCTCTGGCTCATGACCAGCCTAGAATTTGAATTTGACCTTTTTCCACACAGAAAATGCAATATATAACTTGCCCTAAAAATGTAGCTCTGTCTTTGTTTAAAAGCTGTCAACGTGACCATTTTCATCACAACCTCAAGTTTTGTGGATTAGCTCACAAAAGAATATAAGCATTGAACAAGGAACAAATAGTACTGTTTTAAACAAAAATGTGATTTTTTTTTCCCCTAAAGGACTTATTTAAGCCAGTCTGGAGCACTGCATTCATAAATAAAATAAAAACATTCATATTTTAGTCTGAATAGTGCTTATTTTGGATTATGATTGTTTCCGTGGGTGTTTGGCACCACTGTAACTAACTAACAATTCCTATATTAGGCTAAAGAGATTCAACTTCTTCCTGCAGACAGGTTTAGCTCTTTGACAAACTTGCAGTGCTCCCTATCAGCTGTGGGTTGTTACCAAGGCAGGGACAGCACACCCAGACAAATAATTCTGAGGGTTTTAAATTATTATTAGTCATCAGTGACTAACTCATGGCAGCCTTAGTGAATCTTGTTTCTTTTATTTTCTGCAATCAGCTTATGTTTCTTTCTGGAATATTTGTTGTTGCCCAAAAAAAATTGTCAGATGCAGTCTCAGCTTGAAGATCTATCAAAAGGAGCTTCTTGTAAGTAGCTACTGGACAGAATTCAAATTCGTGGTAGGTTTCATCAGACACACAGGGCTCAGGACAACGTTCTTATTCTATTAATTGCAAAACTATGATTGGAAGACACGGATTTGAGTTAGAACTTATTCATTTAATTAACCAGGGGGGATTTAGCAGGGAGACTAAGGGAATGTTAGTTTCTTCTTTCCACTCTCAGACCACAGGACACAATTGTGCAGTTTCCGACTAATCAATATTGTTCAGGGCTCTGATCACATCTGAACTGATGAAATACTTACTTTTTAAAAATGTATTCAAAGAAGTCTAGTGCCCGCATGGACTTTTTTCTTCTTAATTTGGTAGGATATCTACAGAGCAAAGCAAACCCAAGACAAATAAACTTAAATTTGTAAGTAATTTCAGGGGACAAAATACACACAATTCACTCAGTTGGAGTACAAGAACTCTGTTACACACAACTGAATCCATGCATGTAAACAAGCCAGTAGCCTAGTTAAAAAAAACAAAACAAAACAAAACAAATGTTTTCTCAAAATACTAGCTGCAAAAACCACCTGTTATTTTTGGTAGACTCAGATCATGTCAATTTGTCTTGAGGCTGTTGAATGTTGGATTTCCTGTGTTCACTTTTCTCCACCCTAAAATACTTATGATTCCTCATTAGACAGATATTTTATCCAAGTCACATCAGATACTCTGTTTTTAATTATTATTTCTTTAGTGGGTAAATTCCTGCATTTGTCTTCTCCCTTACTTTGACTCCTAGCCAAACCAAGCAGCTGTGTACTCCCAGCTTACAGATCCATAAGAGATAGCCCCAACAGCTGAGGACTTTAGGACATTTAACTAATCTGTGTGGCTATATTATAGCTCTGCTGTCATCCTTACATATTTATTCAGGTTCAGTTCATGAACAACTTGTGTGCCTGTGGGAAATAATTCTGCTTGCAATTAAAGATGCCTCCTCCACGGCAAAAATGCCTCTAAGAATCTAGAACATCTTTCCCATTCATATTGAAATTCAGCAGCTAAAATAATATCTCCCCAAGTGATGTTCCTAAGGAGTTTCCTGCTGCCTGCAGAAAAAGTCTGAGGTAGGAGACCCTGATCACTTAAATATGATCTACATTTTGAACAGATTCCAAAATTTTTCTTTCACTTCAGCCTTTGTCAGCTATAAAAATGCTTCTTCCATTAATTTAGGAGCCAATTCCCAGGTGGCCAGCTGTTAATGTCACTGACAAACTGCTTGCTCCTGTTGAGTGGTGCCTCACTCCACCCCTGCTCCCACTGAGGTCAATTTGCTGGGGGCAAGCAGTGCACAAATTCAGCAGGATTTGGCCTTCGTTGGGAGTCTGAATCCTTTTATGAAAACTGAGTAAAGGATTCTTCTGGTTTCCTGCCCAGTCAAAACTTTTATGTAAGGTAGAAAGGGATAAAGTCCCTGCAGCACACATTAAAAATATGCTGGGGAAAGCAGCCTGGGTTACTCCTGCCTCAGGCAAAGACAAACCCATCTGTGAGATTGATTTTGCTCAAGGACCTGGCTGTACTTGTGGGTAACTGGGGAGGACAGGGAATCCTGGTGTCTGCCTCAATGGGGTTGATTCTGGGTGAGAATTGTCTCCTGCACCAGCTGTGCATCCATCACCAGACCTGGCACCTGGCAGTGCCCATCTCTGCCACTCCACATTTGGGAACCTGAGCCCAACCACACTGATGAGGAATGAGCTACCCAAGCATACCATGAGGAATGAGCTGTGGCCAAACTAGACATGTGCTGCAGCAATGGAATTGGGGCTGGCTTCAGCAGGTGACAATCCATCACCACACACCACCTCTCCTGCCCTGAAAGACTGCTAGACCCTCCCAAGGGCAAGGTCTAAATAACAGAATGTTCTGAGTTGGAAGGGACCCACAGGGATCAGGGGGGTCAACCCCTCAGTGAATCCCCCACACAGGGATCAAACCTTGGTGTTATCAGCACGAGACAATCTCAACTCTTTGGCTTCCTTCCTGAGTAAAATAATTTTTATTTCTTGCTCTAACAGCAGCCTCAGACAGAAGCAACAGCCTAAAACGTGCATGGGGAGGGCTGACTGTGTGAAATGTTTCCTTTGAAATTAAAGGCTGGTTACATTGGGACCCACAGGCAGTTTTAAAATGCCCTTTGCAGGCATATTTTGAAGTTTCTGGATTTTTTTTTCTATAATTGTGGAGATGGAGGTGGCTTAGAACTGCACTAATGGGATGTTTGCATCTGCCTTCCCCACTCTGGGTCCTGGTCGGCTTTCCATGCTCCAACTCTTCCTGTGGCCCCCCAAGTAGTACTCAAAATCAGCCTTCTCCCACATGCTGGCACCTGTTGGGTCACAACCTCTCCAAGAGAACCCCAGGTCTGGGGTTTTGAATGCATTTTGTGAGTGTCTCTGCAGGTACACACATTTTTAAATTAACTTTAAATTAAATTAAATGCCAACTATGGTACAACTTAAATTGGAAAACATGGAGCAGCCTAGCCTTGCCTGCTGTAATTTTTTTTGGCACTGTACTGCAGCAAAAATCCTGGGGTTTTTGATTTTAAAACCAAAATAAGCTATACACTCATAACCTTTGTGCTCGGGGAATATCACAGAAATGGGCACTGGTAGATTTGAGGGTTATTGAAGATGAGAAGGATTTAACAACTACACCAAGTCAAGTAATAAAGTACTGGGGGGTTTTTACAGTGCTTTGTTTATTGTGCCTATGTCATTGTCACGCTAAAACTGCACACTGCTCTGGGCATAAAGGAGGATTTTAAAAATAATTGGAAAGCTGTATAATTTCATTGCTGTGGCTGATAAGAGTTGTGAAAGTGTTGTCTTAGCCTGAAAAGCTAAAAATTTCATCATATTGCATATATTTAAACCCTGATGTTTGTCACTTTTTCCATGATTTACTGTGGTTGGGACTAGTTTTCGGCCTGAAAATTACAAGTTGTTGCATTCAGTTTGCCATAGATAGACTTCCACTAATCTGAAATAAGCGTGCTAAGTGTGAATTTTGCTTTGTGTAAAATAGCATTAAATGTGCTACAAACACAAGTTTACACAGGAATAACACCAAACTGGGGCCACTAAGAGAAAAAAGTAGCCCCTGATTATGCTCTTACTGTACAAACTCTGCACCTTACTCTTGGATTTTCAGGCTGGAATGGCAATATTTTAATTACAGTAGATTAAATAAATTTGAGTAGGAATTAAATATTCCGGGCATTTTAAAAATAAACTCAGTGGGCTTTTATAGAGATGGTCCATAAACTAAGGGAAAAATAGTTGTGAGAAAATCTATCAAAAGATCAGAAAGTTAATGGTGCATTAGGAAGTGTGAGACCGGGTGTGACCTAAATGGTGCATAAGGGATGGGAACTGTCATTTCAATTATTAAATAGGTCTCATCTCAGTCCATGAGGTGTTGGGGGATTTCCCTCCCCTGACTCTCCTTCCCATCCTACAGGGCTGGGAGTGAGCAAGGAGCTGTGTGGCTGTGGCTGCCAGCTGGGGATAAAACACAGCAAGGACAGACCATAATTTTGCTTCTCTACAAGTGAGAGAAGCAGCTAAACTAATCCAGAGTACTGGATCATCAGTAGCCTGCAATCTCTTTATTCCTAGAGGCATGTAGCAGATTCACTCTCAGCTCAGTTACAGAAGCTGTGGAAATGACCAGGAAAACTGCTTTCTTCTGGAGGCCTGGCATCTAAACTCTCCATGGTCTTATCAACCCAACCAACTTCTCACATAAAAAACTTTTTAAAATACAGAAGACAAAAGAGTGAGCTCACTGAAGAGCCTTTTTTAATAATTACAGAACCATGGATTAGTTTGGGTTGGAAAGGACCTTTAAATGTCATGTGGTTCAATCTCCCCGCAATGAGCAGGGACTGCTTTATCTTCCTATTCAGTACCTTTAATGAAAAGCAAAAATGCAGGTTTTTTTCCACAGCCCTTTGTCAAGGGATAGGGACACCCAAGCTTCTGATAAACACATACAAAACCATAAGTTCAATATGTTATGACTGTCCCTTCATTTCTGATGCTTTGGGGGTTTCTCTGGAGATTCACACATTAGCATCTCCATCTATAAGAGTTACAACTGACATTTAGCTTTCCTCCAGGTTTGCAAACAAGAGAGGAAAACCTTGACTTCCTTCCTCTTTATCACAGAGCTCTCAGGTGCTTAAAGCAAATTGCCAAGAGGATGTTGGATTCAAGATTCTCTGGTGCTGCAAAAGTGGTGCTCTTTTTCTCAGAGGTGTTTGATTCCCAGGGTCACCCATGTGATGGGCCAGAGGAATGCTGAGCTCTGTGAGAGCAAGAAATGGAAACTCATAAAAGACTCACAGAGTGTATAAAAGAGCTGGAAAGCACTCTCACAATTTCAAAGCCCAGGATTACATCATAAAGCCTGAGATGTCTCTGTTCTTTCTTTTCACATGATATATCTATCCTCTTCTATCCAGCATCACTTTAAAAATACCTGAGCTTGCTCTGAGAGTGCACACTTGCACAACAGGAATAATTTGACACCAGCATTTGTGCTTGGAAATTTTGTGAATGTGTTGTTAAAGGGGACTTGTGTTTTCCAAAACAGACTTTCTAAAGATCAAGCTCTGTTTTCATCAGGCAGCCTGTGTAAATTCTTCAGTTCTTAGGTTGCTTCTGGAGTATGACAAAAACCATTTGTCATATTTACATGTCTGGTTGCTTCTCCTGCACCACCTTACCAGGAGAGCATCCAGCCTCACATTATTTAAAGGCTCCTTGGAACAAAAGCCACATATCCAGTTCATTTATTTCCTCCTAAAACCACAACCTTGGGTGAGTGCCATTCTCACTTGTACTTTATCTCATGTGTCAGCATTTTACAGACATTTTCCTTCTGCCAGCATAATCTCCTATGTGAGCCTAATCCTGCCAAACTTCAGAATTATTTGGCCTTCTTAGACATTTTCTTTGTCATGTATGTTTTTCTGATACCCCTTTGAAGGGGATTTAACTGTAATCTAGACCACAGCAGACAAAACAAATCATTGAAGAGATCAGCAGCCTGCTCCTCAACACCACAACCAATATAGGACTCAATCCACAGGTGTGGGTACCACGTTTGGCTGGAGGCTAGAATGGACACACTGGATTCAAGGAGGTATTTTCTGCTGTTGGGAGGCTGGGAGGGAGCTCTGCACGAGGTTTGGATCCTCACAGGGACTCACATTTCTTTCAGGGTGGCACTCCTGGCAAGCTGCATTTTCTGCTGTGCAGCTCCAGACAGTGCCCAGAAGCACGAGCGAGCCCGCAGACTTCCAAGAATGCAGCTGACTCCTGCCCAAATCCATTTTTGCTTGTACCAGAAATCCTCATTAAAGCCAGTAATTTAGGTAAAGTCACCCCAGCTGATTTGAGGAAGGGTTTACAAAGTCAGTTTCTAAAGCAGCCAACAGAAGGGTTAAGCCCCCATTGCCTCTATGCTTCTCCGAGGAGACAAGGCAATTTGCCAATTCTGCAGCCCTCAGTAAACTTGACAGAATTGTTTAGCTGGACAAAAAGGGGTAAATTATTTCTTAAATACATGCTGTGGCCTTTCCCTTAGCTTTCTTGTTCCATCTTTTCCTGTTTTTTTTCACCACTCTTATAATTCAACTTTGATAAACCCTTGTGATTTCTTACTATTCCTCCACCTCGTTTGCCCCACCTCTAAGACGGAGGGAGCAGAAGGGGAAAAACAGTAAGAAGCCTGTGATCCTGCCAGAGTGATGCAGCAGTGGGGTGCCCTCCCAACCTTGTGGAAATTGAAGCCTTCCCCTGAAAGTTAAACAGTCTTTATTCATCTTTATTGAGTGTTTACACCAAGTGGCCTTTTGAAGCCAACCAGAGCAGTGCAAGGGTTGCACACAGCCTGTAATAATTTTATATTTGCTGCAGAATTCAGAGCAGGGGGGAGATATAATGCAGATGCACCATGGTGCCAGCAAAGCAGTATTGATATTTTTTTCAAAATTCTGTGTTTGCTCTGTGAGGTGTTTGTCTGACCTCACTACTCAAATGACATTGATGCTGGTAACAATTTTGACACTGACTTCAAACAAATTTTTTGTTTTTCTCTTCCCACCTCCCTGAATTTTCACAAGCACTAAAACTGTCATCTTGAAATAAAGAAGTAAAACATACGGGGAAAGTTGCATTAAATCCAGTCTGATCCTACAAAAGTCCATGGAATGGCATCCTGTTTTCATAAGGGATGTCCTGAGCAGGGCCATGATAGGGGATCTCTTACTGGAACAAAAATTGGGGGAGCAATCTTTTTTTTTGTGAGCCTTTCTGCTGAAAAAATTCAGGTAGAAAACTGATGTGCTCACAGCAAAGACACAAGCACATGAGCACACCACTCCAGGAACCAGTCCCATGCCTCGGGCCAGGGTGTGCCAGCTCAGGGAATGAGCAGTGGGGATGACTTTTCTTCTTCAACAACTCACTGTGGATATTGGGGATAGCATCTTTCTGGCATAAAGCTGGTTCATCTTTGGCAGGGCTCTGGCCTGGTCTTTGCTTTACCTTCAGGTCTGGAATATCCAGACAGCTTTTCCTGTACAGTTGGTTCCACAAGACTTCAAGACCCAAGACAGAGCCTTTATATCCAAGCATCTCCTGGTTCCCAGATCACCTGCCTAAGACCAGAACCTTCTAAAGACTCTCTGTGCCACCCACCACGATGCTGCAAACTGTGCTGTGACCAATCCTGTCCACTGGAGCTGTTTCCATCACTGTCACATGAATAAACAAGACAGAAGATATGACAGAATGGAATAGATTCACAAATAAAATAACTAAAGACACTGACAGAAACTTCACATAGAGGATCAAGGTACTAAGCCAAATGTTTACTAACCAACCAAGTCAGTATAGTGGTTTCTCTTCCAGTTGTCCCTCTGCCTGGGATTAATGCATCTCCAAGATGAGAACAACAGGGAGTATTAAAAACAACGGGCAAGGAGGAAAACCTGACCAAGTGTCAAACTCAAAGCACACAGCATGAACAAAATATGTGGCAAGTGGGGATCTCAAGAGGATTTTACAGCTAGTTGTTTAGAAAAATATACACTGCCACCTCGGAGAGGGAGCAATAGAAACAATTGACTGGATCACTCACACTGACAGAGAGAACAATGCTGTCACATGCAGCTGAACACTTCCTCCCTCATCCTGGCAGTGGAAACAGGGCTCACAGAGTGTTTGTGAGTATTTGTGTCTCCTTTAGACACCTTCAGTCAGTCCCAGTGGTAGAATGAAGCTGTGACTGAGTACTAGTGACATTCAGGGGTTTGGGTTTGGGGGTTTTTTTTGTTGTTTGTTTGTTTGTTTGGGGGTTTTTTGGTTGTTTTTTTTTTGTTTTACTTATGGGTACTTGGAATGTATTGAGGTCTTTCCATGGTAGCATTAGCTTTAGAGAGGAGACTATCAAAGCTAGAGGGGGTGGTGAGCTCTGTGACACTTCCTGTCAATGTTACAAGGTTCCCTGATGCTCTTCTAGCTGAAAGGGACCACAGGGACAATGTGGTTGACTGCCTGTTTTTTTCACTCACTTCTTGAGCACCCTCTGACAGGATCAGCCTGTCTGAATTTATACTGCCAAAAGAAACAAAGTGGAAGTTTTGTTCAGGTAGCAAGAACTGTCTCAGCCTCTCCTGCAAGGCAGTAAAGTAGCACACAGCCCTTACTGGTGAAAATCCATTTAACTTCAAAGCAGTTGTATGGATTTGACACCAGGCCTGCCCACAGAAGGATATTTGCAGGCATTAAGTGTTAATGTATGAATTTTGGCAGAAAATAAACCCTCTTGCAGATCAGAGGGGCTGGGTGTGCATGGGCTTCAGTTCTGGTTAAAAGCAATTCCACACCATCAGCCTGGCCACGTTTGGTAGGAACAGTAATGATCACAGATTCACAAATAATGCAGTTTATTGAAAGAACAGAAATAACAGATTCAGAACTGCCATGGATGAACATACCAGCTGTGAGAGAACTCTAATAAAAACCATAATACTGTATTAACCTGGGTAATAGTAATCCTACACAAAAGCTTACCAAGAAGGTGTCCTTCCCTGAGAGAAGGGAGAGCAAAGTATCCAGTCATCTGTCTCCATTTGGTTTGTTTTGGGGCTCCCTCCTAGCTAGGTGAAATTTCTACCCTCCTGACAGACAGCCCAAACTTAACCCCCTCCTCCATCTTACAAACAGCAGGATCAGGGTGGACAGTTGAGTACTTCAGTCACATATGTGGTAGCACTTACCTCATGAAGATTATTAGAGAATGCAGGTATGAGAACTTTAAAACACAGGCAAAACTCACTTTTTGTCTGTGCTGTCCTTCAAATTTTCAGCCACACAGCCTTGTTCTGTTCCTCACATCTTATCCTCACAGGACCTCCCCCCACAGCCAGCTCAGCCTTTCGTGATGTCAGCCATGCAGATCTCCATCTGCAAAGATAACACAGAACGAGCACAGCATGTGCTGCACACAGGAAGCCTCAGCCCCTCTCTGACTCCTTCAGGGATCAGCATCCATCCCACAGTAAGGCTTGAGCAGCCAGTGCACTGATGATCCACCACAGGAACGTGAAGGTTTTCAAACATAACACTCAACACCCCTAATGCAGTTTTAGATATCTGAAAATATTTGCAAATTTACTTTTCCTGGCTGGTGAAAGACTGTAGAGGACAGAAAGTAAGGAACATTCAGATGACTATTTTTTTCCCTTCAAGTGGCAATGCAAATGAAAAACATAGCATTTTGAAATCTTGGAAACTGTGTTTAGATAAATTGGAGCATCTTAATAGAAACAAAATAGTCCATTCCTAGTAAATGAAAGGCTTAACTTTGTTTGAACAGTTTATTTTTCTCTCTCATTTTCTAACTATGATTATGAAAATGGTAGGGGGCAGGGGGGGGGAAATCATCCCAGGCTGACCCAAAATAAGTCTCTCACCCACTCCAAGGCTAAAGGGACAGTGAGAGGTGTCCTGCATCTCAGCTCGTGACTTGGGCCTTTCAGAAGATGTGAGCAGCCAAAAAGGAGGGAGATGAGCATGAATTTAAGCAATATCACACTCTGCAAGGCCTCGGGGTTTTTTCTCAGCAATGGGAGCAGAAGAGCACAGAGCTGGACAGAAGGACTGTGATAACCTATTTCCAAACAAGCCCAGTTGCTCAGAGGATAAATGCTTTGTAGAAGGTCACTGTGATATACACAGGACAAATGTTCTGTAGCCCAGAAAGCAAACAAACCAACCCTACTTCAAAGAAATGACAGTGAGCCAAGCAAGCGGAAAGAGCAGCAAGAGAAATATGGTGATTTTAATCACAATTCCCTGCTGCATTTTTTGTTGCTGAAGGGCTTTCGCCAACTCTAACTGTGATGCTCAGACACAAATCAAGGAGGGATAAATTCTGTGGCCACAGTTCTCCAGCAATCAACGCCACCAGCACTGCTCTGCTAATGGTTACACAGGGTGACAACCAGCTCAGAGGAGGTGAATCCACTTGCCTGGGACTGCCTGGTCTTGTTTCAGTTGAATAACTAACACACACACACACACAAAAAAGAGCAGAATGGACATTTCTATGACAGCAACCACCGTGAGAAGGCGAAAATGAGGGAGGAGTGTTGAAGGCAGCCAGTCCTCAGCATGAAGTTGAAAAAAGTCAACAACTCTGTCAAAAATTATATTCTGTATTTTATTCAGCCCTGGAAGAGGGACTGCAGTACTTCTAAAAAGCAGAGTGCAACTGATAGCAGTCTCCAAGTATTTTATTAGACTAAAACAATTGTGCTCTTTTGCACATGAATATTTATGAAAAAAAAGGCAGAAAAAATAATGACACAACTTTCCAAATATATAAACTTTGGTGGCATTTATATCCTTTCTCAGGGCACTTTCTGGAAATATTCCAGCCTCTCACAGAGCACTACTTAAGGAGTACTTAATGTCCTCTGAAAAACAAAGCCTGTGTTCAAGCACTTTTTTATATCAGGGACATTGCAGAGAATTTTATTAGCAGAAATATTTGAGCAAAGAGTAAAAATAAACACAAATGTCAGAGAAGACAAATCCATAATTTATTTATTGCTATAAATAATCAAGCTGAAAAGATACTTTCAAGATGAAGAGCCATTTGAGTCACAAGCATTACCAACAAAAGTCTGACCACTCTGTACAGTTCAGGTTTCTAACAGTGACAACTTGCTATGACTTGCTCAAAACTGAATCCAGAGCACAAATTCTTTGCAGCCATAATACCCAGAGTAGCATTGATGAACAAAAAAAAATCATATCACAATCTGGTCATAAATTATCCACAAATGAAAAACAAACAAGCAAACAAAAACCCCAATAAAACAAAACAAAACCTAAACAAATTAAAAACTCACTAGAAAAATGGCAAGCAAACAAGAAGAAAAAAATATATACTGAATGATTTCACTTTTCTAATTGATTCTAGTGTAATTTTCAGAGTTCTTTCAATAATAAGGCTGATTACCTTTCCTGAAGCATGTGCTTTTTTAAATTAGTGTCACCTGTGCCCAGAAGCCAGAGGAAGATTTGCTCGTATAATGAAGCTTTAAATGAATGACAATTTAGGACACAGAAGAGTCACCATTTCTTATAAAAATAATTCCCACATGAAAAGTAATAATTCCCACTAGTAATTATCTAGCTACAGAACAGAAAATTTATGTGCTTACCAGTTATTTTTTTCCAACCTGACAAGCAAGATGCAGATAAGGACAACACCTCTGGAACTGTACAAATCTCAAATGATCTCTTTCTCACTACCTGAAAGGTAACTCCTGTGGCTCAGGAAAAAAGAAAAGTTTTCTACACACTGTGTGAGATTTACTACACCCAAAGCCAATTCTCCCAGCCAATAATTCCTTATTTCTAACAGAGGAGACTTGGAACACCTGTGTTAACACAATCCACCCATTCCTTCAAAGAAAATGAGAAAAAGTGACAGGAAGAAGCCAGGATGACCAGACAAGAAATAAAAATGTGATTACAAGGCTAAAAGAAAAAAGGAAAAAGAAAAGGGGAAATAGGAAATTGTTGCTAACTCAGACAAACTATCAGCTCACCTCTACACTTGGAACACGGTGCACTCTTGGCCTGCAGACCACCATGCTCTCCTCTGTACTTTTCCATGCTGGGAACCAATTTTGAAACCTTGTACCAATTTAGAGAGAGCAGTGTGAGAGAAGCACTAGCCTTGCAGGGCGCTGGGAAGGTAACAGCAGGCAGGTGTGATGTCAGGGTGCTGGGGATAAGGACATGAAGGGGGAAAGGACTTAGAGAAACAGCAGCACGACTGCCCAAGACCGGGGTAAGACCTTGCTTTGAAGACTTTGTACACCTCTGGTGACCCCTGCTCAAGAAAGATGAATTTAAATCAGAAAACACACAGTTCAGACCTATTGGGAGGCAGTGACCTCCTTTCATGCAGCATGGTGGGAAGTATTTATTTCTATGCAGATTTTGTGTATACCAATGGAAGAAAAACCAAGGGGGGACAACAGAGTTTTTTCAGCAAGGGTAGTAAAACATTTTCAGAGGTTGTCCAGAGATGTGGTGACTGCCCCATCCCTGCGAACAGTCAAGGTCAGGCTGAATGGGGCTTTGAGCAAACCCATCTACTTGAACATGTTCCACTTATGCCAGGAGTGTTTGAGTAGATGGCCTTTAAAGGTCCTTTACAACCCCAACCATTCTGTGATTCTATTATTTTATAAGATAAACCTCAAAGAAAGGGGAAAGAAAGTTAATATTCATAGAAGGTCTTAAATTAAAACACTGGGTCAGGGTAAACTGCTGGAGGAGGTGCAAAAAAACCTCTAAACACTCCAGGAGTGAATGTCTCAAACCATCCTCCCATGCAGGACATGCACTGCACCTAAGACTCAAACAGGGAAAGAAGACAGGAGTCCCACGGGCAGAAAATACACCCAGGTGTATTAAAGCTGGCAGCCTCCGCCTCGCTGCCGAGGAGACCCGTCAGATGATTTCCTCCGCGTGGCTGAGGAGAGGGATTCCTCTAAGATCCCTGCGATCCACCACAGGAGTGGAACGTGTAATGCCCCACGCACAGTATTGGAGTCTCAGACCCGGGGTCTGCACGGCTCCGACAGCCCAGGATTAAACACATCTACCAGAACTAAGACAAGGACGGGGATTTCCCCTGATCCTTTCAGACACGCACACAAACGTCCATCTCAGCTCTGCCCTGTTTTCCCTTAGGACAAGGGTGTTCTGTCCCAAAAGCTATGTTAGGCAGTGCCCCGGGTTTGCGGAATCAGGATCTCGGGTCACACGTGTCGGAACTCGGTTCCGTTCGAAGCAGCAGCGCACGGGAAGGCACCGGGCACTGCCAGCGCTGCTTTCCACAACAAGCGGCAGCGGCAAACACAGCTCCCCCTCCATCCGAGGGGGAACCGAAGCCCCACCGTCGGTTCGCAGCCCTTGGGACACGGAAAACTTCCTCCGCTCGGGCGGGGTGAGGGGGGCGCCCCGCGGCAGCACCAAGGGCTCTGTAAGGGCCGTCCCGGGACGCTCCCCCGGGGGTGCAAAGGGGCGGCCCCCCAAGCCCCTTCCTCCCCTGGGCGGCCCGGGGAGGAGCCGAGCGGGGCCGGCGCTCGCCGTCCCTCCCGGCGGGAGCGCAGCGCAGCCCAGCGACCGCCCGCAGCCGCACCGGCAACTTTGCCCGGCTCCGGAGCCGGCGGGGAGCGCTCCGAGGGCTGCGGGGGGACAAGGGCAGGGGGCTGGTGCAGGGAACCGGGCCGGGATTACGGGGCGGAGACGCTGCGAGGCGGGGAGCGGAGCCGGGAGCGCGGAGCAGCGCAGGGAGCCGGGCAGGGGCGCGCCGGGGGACTCGGAGCGGAGAGCGCGGAACTGAGCGGCGCAGAGCCCGCCCGGGCTGCGGAGGAGCGGCGGGCGGGGGGAGCCGGGCAGGGCAGCATCCCGCTCCCGGCAGGGTAGCCGGGCGGGGGTCGGGTGCTTCCCGGCCCCGCGGAACCGAGGGGGGCGGTCCGGGGGCTGAGCCTCTCCGCAGCCCCGGGGCGGGGGCGAGGCGGCGGCGGCCCCATGGGCGGCGGCGGGGGCGGCTCTGCGCGGGGCTCGCCCGCCGCGGCTGATGCCGCTGTCGCCCGCCCGCGAGGCGCTTGATGCGGGCGGCGGGGCCGGGGGAGGAGGCGGCGGCGGCGGGGGGCTCCCGGCCATGTGTCGGCCGGGGGTGCGCGGGGTCCTGGGCCGGGCGTGCCTGCTGCTGCTGCCGCCCTGCGCCCTGGTGCTGGCGGCGGTGCCCGGCTCCGCGTCCCACCCGCAGCCCTGCCAGATCCTGCGGCGCATCGGGCACACGGTGCGAGTGGGGGCCACCCACCTGCAGCCCCGGGCCGCCCCCGCCGCCGCCGCCTGGCCCGGGGAGGCTTCGGGCGGGCGCCCCGAGGGGCCGCGGGGCCGGCGGGCGGGGGGCGGCGGCGGGGGACAGCGGCGGGCGCCCCCCTCGCCGCGGGACGCGCTGCTGCTGGCCGTGGCCAACCTGAACGGTGTGCCCGGGCTGCTGCCCTACAACCTGTCCCTGGAGGTGGTGATGGCGATCGAGGCGGGGCTGGGAGACCTGCCCCTCTTCCCCTTCTCTTCAGCCAGCGCCTCCTGGAGCAACGACCCCGTCTCCTTCCTGCAGAGTCTCTGCCACACCGTGGTGGTGCAGGGGGTCTCAGCCATCCTCGCCTTCCCGCAGAGCCGTGGGGAGATGCTGGAGCTGGACTTCATCTCGGCCGCGCTGCGTATCCCGGTGGTCAGCATCGTGCTGGGCGAGTTCCCCCGGCGGAGCCTGGTAAGGCGCTGGGGACACGGGGAGAAAGCGGGGGGCAAGGGAAGGGCAGGGGTCTCGGCAGGAGGATTCTGACCGAGGGAGAAGCGCTCCAACCCCGGGGCCGGCGGCATCGGTTTTCGGTCCCTCCCTCCTTTAGCGCCCTGTTCCGCTTTAGCACTGGGGTGGCCGGGGAGAAACATCCTCTCCGTGGAAAGGCAGGCAAGAGCTCGGTGGCACAAGCGAAGTTGTTAGCCCGAAGCCATACACTGCGATTAGTTGCAGAGCCGAGAGCAGAAGGGGGTCCAGGACATGCTTTGCATATCAAGGAAAGGTTGTTAAGGGGGAAAGAAAAAAAAAAAGGCAAACGGAAAAAAACCCAAACGGCTTTCAGACTGTTTGTTTTGGGACTTAATGCTGTGGTCTGTGTGCGGCCATTGCAGGTTGGGCACCAGGTGACACTTCTCAGGGAAGTTGCTCAGTGTAACTTGACTTTGCATCGAGCTGAGCTGAAGCGCCAGGATTTTCTGTAGTTCAGTTTCACTTGTAGTTCATGCGTTGGTACTAGATCAGATTTTTGCCAATTCGAGTTGCCTAACTAAAGTAGTGGAAACTGCTGCCCATCCTGTTTGCTTGATTTTGTAGCACAAATAGTATAAATGGAATTCTTTGTGTTTGACAAAACTCTTAGGCACAAGCAGAAGTAGCATCAGGAGCTAAACTTTCTATTATACAAAGACATGTAACTTAGTGTTACACACTCTGGAGGAGGGTGATAGATACAGTATTTTGAAACTGCATTTGATGTCAGGAATCATCTCCAGGTAAAAGAGCTGAAAGAAAATGCTCTATTCTGTAAAGCCTGTGCAAGGAAAGTCATAAGTAAAATGATACAGCTGCCTTTTAAGTACAGGATAAATAGCTGTTTGATGTAAAAAGAGGTAGCTCAACTTTGCTTTCAAAATATAATTAGAAAACACATTGCCAAGTGAATTTGCTTTGCAAAAACAAATACAGACCACAGCCTGAATCTAATTTCTATGGGTTTGGGTTTTTTTCAGTTTTTGTGTGTTTGAATTGAGACAGAAAAGGAAGAAAAAGTCTGCATTAGGCAGTTCCTAGTCTATAACTGAAGATGTGACTGCTGTATCCTGGTCTGAATCACAGAATGGTTGGAGTCAGAAGGGACTTTAAAGACAATCTCATTCCACCCACTTCCACACCTTCTACCAGACCAGGCTGCTCCAAGCCTCACCCAGCATGGCCTTGAGCATCTCCAGGGATGGGGCAGCCACAGCCTCTCTGGGCAACCTGTGCCAGGGTTTCATCACCCTCACAGTCACGGATTTCCTCCTAATATCCCATCCAGCCCTGCCCTCTGGTATTTTGAAGCTTCTGCACCTCCTCCTGTCACTCTGTGTCCTTGTCAAAATCCCCTCTCCAGCTCTTTTGTAGCCCTCTAATTCAGCTAGGCTTCTCTACCTCAGCAAAACCCAAAACTCAGATCTCTCTAGGTTTAAGATGAAACTCAGGGGTAATCAGTGCTGCTGAATTCTGCTGTTGATGGTGCCAGTAGCATCCAAGTTTGCTGTTACATCTACCAGCCTTGCAGCTGCAGTCACAATGGTGCTGGAGGCAACAGCCAAAGCTCCCTGAGGGCCAAATCCTGAACCCAGGATTTGCTCTGACTGTTAGCATTATTTTATCTTCCATCTCAGAGAAAGGTCTAAGGTCACCCAAAGCTGCCTGAGTTCACAAGATGTGTTCAACACATGCAGCACAGGGTTATATTTCATTGCTGCTTTCTACAGACTTGAAAGCTCCTGCTTAACTTTCAGATTGTTCTCAGTGTGGAGCCCAAAGGATCAGTCGTCCAAATCAGGACTTTGTTCTTAAGCAGGCTTTAACTGGCATTGTCTTCAGTGACAGTGAAACCAATGCCTGGCACTGCACCTGTGCTGAACAGACTCTGTTTTTCCTTTGGGCTGAGTTTTAAAAAAATTACTTTTCAAGGATCTGTGGATTTAAAAAAACAACTCAGACTTACTCAAAGGCCAGCCAGCACTTGTATTCAAGTGTGTTGGTCTATCAAGGTTGTCTTGGAAGGGCTGACATCTTTCTGAACACTGTTTTTTTTTTTTTCATATTTTCACTTATTACATACCATTTTTAGGCTAATGCTGGAGGCAGTGCTACAGCAGCCTTGCCCTGCATACTTCTAGAGTTACAGGATTTCCAAGAGCATATTGGACCCAGGAGTCCCTGGAGTTGTTGGCAATCTCTGTTGCAGGCAGGGATTTTGTGTTCCTCACAGTCCCATACCAGCACTGACATGAAATGAACATGCCACAGACCTGTCACCTTCCTGTCTCTGCAGACCTGGAGCTGCAGATTGCCTTTTTCTACTGACTGGCAATCTTGGAGGAGGCAGTTGTACATGACATCATTATAGACGGGGCAGATTTCACTGATAGGCCCAACATGCAGATATCCAGAGAAGAAAAGAAGACTGATTTCTAATCCTGCTTCTGACTTGGCACCCCTGGGGTCACCCCTCCTGCTGATGCTTGGACAGAGCATCTTCCCTCCCACAAAATCACAGCAGCATGCCCTTAGGAGTGCCTGCAGGTATCTTCCTTCCACACAGGCATAGGAGCATACCCAAAACTTGTTTTGCCCTTGGAGAACATTTTGTACTGTGTTCATGTGAAGACCATGGCAAGCATAACAAACCCAGTATTTACTAGATGCTGTGTCATACTGCTTCTCCTTAATATTGAAATCTTTTATTAGGGTGATCTTAAGGTAGTAATGTCTAGCAAAGTCTCATTTTCCACACTGCAACAGGACGGGAGCATACACATGCAATGTCTTGTACTGCTGCTGATTCTTAATGTCATTATTTCATGCAGAAGTTTATAACAGGCAAATGTTCACTGTAATTGAAAAGCATGTTGATCTTGGATCAAATCTCCTCTAACATGGAAAAAAGCAATAGAATGAAAGGGAAGGTAAAGATCCAGAAATTAAATACATTTCAACAATACTGCCTCTTGTCTCTGTGGTGTTTGATGACAGTAATACTTCAGACGTGTAACATCAGAGGAAATATGAAGCACCACAGACGGGCAGCTACAGTCACATAAAGATACCTAGACAGTGTTTTCAAAAGTTCTGTGGTTGCTCACACATATTTAAAAATCAATTTCTCATTAAATTCTACCACCCTGAGGATAAAAAAAGAGAGCAAAGTCTTTCCACATGCCATGAATGATCACAAGGCAACAGCCACCACAAGGTGTGCTACTACACTCATTCTCCCACAAAGCAACAGCTTATTCTAGAGGTTCAGGAGTGTGTTGGTTTCAAGGGAGGCTACACAGAGTAAAATGTGACACACTTTTTTCATTTTATATCTGTGATTTAATTGTTAATGTACACTTACAGTATATCCAAGTGCTTTTGTGACCTGAAAAAATGCTGTTTACTTTTCTCACTTTACTGTCATTTCACACTCACTGAAATGACGCTTCATTTCATTTTCACACTCAGTGAGCAAAAGTAACAATTTAACACTGTCATTCAGCAAGGGAAAAAAATGGCATTGGATTTCTTCACTACTAATACAAATGCAAATTGCAGTGAAGCTTTGACAGCTCATTATTTTGGAGAAAGCATCTTCACAAGCACTGATGCCACTGAGGCAAGGCTTGTCACCTTATGTATGTTTGTATCAAGAGAAGCACTTTATCTTTTGTTTCCAAGATAACCAGTGTCATTAATTTTCCCATGGATGGAACAGGGAAAAGATCCAGGGAACATGAAGCATAAATAAATACAGTGATATTGCTTCTAGTAGTACAGCTCAGAGCTGAGTCTGGGAAGAATAGCCCATAATATCCATTTTGTTGGTGATAGTATCAGAAACACAGGGGAGGTCATGTTCGCAGCAGTGTTCTCTGAATTCAAAGGAGTATTTTTAGTGGGTTTCAGATAAATCAGGACCTCTGATGTCTGTTAACATGAAAAGGAATCTTCTCAGAGTAACTAAACTGAATAAAGTAATTCCAAATCATCGGTCCCTGCCAGTCTGTGCTTTACCTAGTTTCTTAAAGGAACTAAAATTGCAGTGCTGCTGATTACTGCTATGACTTCAGAAGGGGCCAAAAGAATAAATAAACCAAATCAAAGTTCCAGATTAAACTGAATTTTCCAGTGAAAAGCAAGCTCATCCTCAGAAGAGATGCTGTCAAAAGAAACTGCCTGTAAAATTTAATTTTTTGTTTTTAAAGGAATTGAGTTTTTTAACAGCTTCCTAATTTATAGATATATCAGACCAGCCTGGGTGAGGAATTACAGGTCTTTTTGGAAACAGACAGGAGTACCACTGTGAATACAGTGTCCTCAGAAGTCATACTGACCTGCAAGACACAGACTATGCATTGCACCAGTGAGGGCAGGCAGAAATTACAGCAAAGGGACAAAGATGTGGGAAAGCTTCTGCCCAACTAAATGCCCAGAGACACTTTTTTCTTTCCTTCTCAGAGACAGAATTTCATTTTTGCAGAAAAGGGGGTTTGATTTTGGAGAAAGTTTTAATAATTCCTTTTTCCAGGGAGAGAATGCAACACACACATTTGGCTGCAGGCTCTGGTCATTCATACTGCCACAGCTAATCTGTCTTAGTCCAGATATTGGGAGCTTGTGCTAGTTTCTGTGTAGATGAGGAATATATGTTCAGTCTTTCCCTGTGGCCAGCAACCCTCTTGACCTGGCACTGAGTAAATAGTGTGTGGCACTTGCCTTTTGTGTACTTCAGGAGGGTTTATGAGAGGGGTCTTGAGAGGAATCAAGGACAGAAATTGAGAGGATGTGCAAACAAATGCCCAGTTGCTTCTCTTTCAGCCAGAGACCCCAGTGATATTTCCTCTATCAAAAATCTTTGCATGGAACAAAGAAAGGGAGAAAAAACCCAAACTAGTCTCTTTATTGGAGTTAAAGGTTTAAGGAAGATCCAATTAATCAAACCTGTAGAAAAATCCCTTTTCAGAATGCAAGGAAGTGGTGAGAATGTTTAACTTCAGTTCTCCTCAGGTTTCTTAATACTAAAGCCTTTGGAGACAGAAAGAGCCAGAAGTCTGCTGGGATAGCACTCATTCAGAGCTGCCCAGTAACAAGATTTTCTCATTCCTTATCTCATGCTGATTCTTTGATGCAGAAAAGCTGAGTTAACATCAAATTCAGTGCCATACATGATGTTTATTTTGAGTTTGGCTCTTTTTTTCTATTCTGGGTGTTCACAAAACAATGTCTTTCTTGGTGCTAGGTCTTTCATAATGCACCGCACAAACTCCTGTCAGTGATGAGTGACTAAATTATGACAGTGTTAAATCATTGATTATTACTTTGCTGAAGGACAGGCATCATCAGAAGAAGCATCAAAGAATACTTGGCTTGATCCACTAAGTAAAAATTATAATTTTGCCTAGAATAGACAAATTTAAAGACAACCTGTTGTCAGATTCTATATGAGTACATAAGTTACGAGTACTGAACAGATTGTTAACAAAGAAAAGTAAGTTGGAGTATTTAATATATTTTCCCCCAAGAATTTGTTCATGAAAGCCAGTGGAAGTAGAGCTCCAGAAACTAGAAATCAATAAAAGATCTTGTGATGTGTTATTCAATTTATTTATTGTGATTAAATTCACACACTACCTTAGAAAGTTCTCATTTAGGGTATATTTAATAAATTGTTTACTATTTAAACCCATGAAATATTGAAAATACATAGTTTTAGGACTTAAGACTGTGCTGGATCTAGTTACAGTTTTAAGCCCTCAAATAAAGTGTTTATATTGTGTTGTATTATTTTCTTCTCTGGATTCCCAATCAATTTTTAAATGTGGAAGAAAACCAGGCATAACATGTCTGGAATTTACATATTTATTATAATCAACAAAAAACTGGAAAAAGCAGTTTCTTTTAAAAAAACCTAAATTTACCTTCCAACAAAGACTCAGACTATAAACCCATGTTTCTGTAGGTCTCACTGAAGGGCTTTTAAAGAGTGGAAGGGTTGTCTTCTCAATTTGATGAAATGAGAGTGCATCAGGTCTCACTGCAATACAAATAGCTGTGCATTGCAGAGTTTGTTCTGAAGAGCTGAAAGCACCCAGAGAAAAGAGGAGGAAGAGAACAAGAAAAGGAAGCAGGAAAACTGGAAACGTCACATGTCAGTGACACAGGGGAAGAGAAGGAGAAAATAAGCTGAACTGAGAAGAGAAAGAAGAAGTGCCCTTCCCTATGTCTTTACTTTTTGTGGTTCTAGCAGCAAAAAACAAGGGAACTGAATTTTGTAGGAAAGCACTGGACAAAGAGCTGGAATCACCGAACACAGAGAAGAATGGCTTGCCCAAATCAGAGTTGAATTCACAGGGCTGTCTTGATCCCTGGCTAAGAATAGTTACTTCCAGTGAGTAATGCTTGCCCAAAAAAGCATTCCCCCCCCACCCCCCGCCCCCCCAAAATGCATTGTCTTTCCTGCAGATTTCTCAGGAAACTGATTAAGCCAGCATCTAGGATGCAGTGATGGGAACAGGAATTAATATCAAATGTAGATAATGCTGTTGCCAGAGGGATGTCTTGCAAAGGGTGTGAGGCCTTGGTGTATTTGGGTTTTATTAATGGAAGCCTTTTTTGCAAACTTCATGCTGAGAGTCCCTCATGATAGTTTGGGACAAAGGGTCAGACTGGTTAGGATTTCAGAGCACCAGGTTACTAGGATGCATGCAGCATCATACCAAGTAGGTAGCCAACAAGGATTTCCTAATAAATGGGAGCAGGTTCAGGGACAGGGACTTAACGATTGGAGCTTTGGACATTAGTGACTGTACTTTACTTCTGCTCTGGCCCTGAAAGACTCCACATTTTCCCCAAAACCCTGTCAGTCAGCCAAATTGGTTCTCACCACCACAGGGAAAGGATGTGCAGATGGTGGAAGTAGCAGGAGAACTGGGAGAAGGATTTAAGCTTGAGTAGGCAGCGCTGATGGATGACTCATTTATTAAGGGAGTCACACTCGAGCAAAGCTGCTTGTTCAAGGGGCTCCTCATCAATGTGACTCAGAAGTTCATAGCTTGGCCCCAAGTGCTTCGCAGCTGTCACAGCAAGCTGATAACACTGCTCTTGGTAATATTCTTCATGAAGAACTGAGACAGGCATACCACAGCCATTGTAACATTACATGCTGCACTTGTAGGGCATTGCAACCAAAAGTTTGTGTGCAGTTGGCCTTGAGACTTGGATTGGGCTGCAGACAGGGTTCCAGAGAATCTCTCTGTTCAGGCTTGATGTTCACCCCTCAGACCTGAGCTCTGTGTGTCATTTCCCTGCAGTGTGGGTCCATGCAGGCGCTGATGAGCATCTTGCATCCCTGGAGCAAGGTACAAGCAGAAAGCAGGTGCCACCCCTCATGCCAGGCTGCCATCCTGTGCCTCTGCGAGCTCTGAGTGCCTTGTCAGTGAGCAGGGAGATGATGCTGAACCTCTCAGATCCTCTCTGCTGCAGGAATGGTGAGCTGGGAGAGCCCTCAGAAGCTGATGGGAAGGTTTCCAGTTGGCAGCAGTTTGGAAAGGTCTGGTGTGCAGTTTGGTGCTGGATAATTAACTTCTATCTGAAATGTTTCATCCTGGGTGCCTTCAGGCTGCAGAGAGGGGGGTGGAGGAGGAGGGCACAGGTGGGGACAGGTTGACACTGAACCACAGAAACAGTGTCAACACCCTCAGTTGACACTGAACCACAGAAAATGGGGAAATTACTGTGATCATTCAGTTCTTATTATTATACAGGAAAAATCAAACATTGGGGAGCTCAGAAGAAGCAGCCGCCATTTTTTCCTCTTCTTTCTACAGTATTTTTATTACTCTTTTTTCACTCGCTTTCATCTATGATGATCATTTCCAAAGCTTGTTTTACAATGTGGAAAGTATTTGAAGTGGATTATAAAAATCTATGAATGTGCTGCACAGGCGTATTTTATACTCTTAGTATTTCCCTGAAGGCATGCTATCCCACTTCCAGCTTCTTTAAGACTGTGAAGGAAATTATTGCCCATGCTGTCTATACGACATTTTACAAGACTTTCTAACTTGAGACAGAGTCAAAAGACAAGACAGATCTTCAAGCATTAACTGAGATTTTAAAATGAAGTTTTGCATTTTTTGAAAAGAAGGAGCTATTTGACATAGCAAATAAGAACCAGAAAGAGCAGCTGAATTATGCACCAGCCTCTCTCATTGATGCTACTGATAAACCAGTTGCATTACACTAATTTTAATGGCATACTCACTCAAACTGGCTTAAAAAGATCTTTTTATCTTGCAAATCAGGTGAAAAGTTGGTATTATTAAGTTCACAATTTGGTAATTTTCCAGTGCTATTTTAGGTGAATGCATAATTATTTATCACTTTCTGAGTGTGTAAGGCTCACTCATATGTAACTGCTTTCTGTAAGACAGCAGTTGTTTTTAAGAATTTCCTGTACTCAGTGTAAGTATCGAAAGAGAGAAAACCAGATCTGACCTCTATTTGGAGCTGCCCTCCTTTGAGAATATACTGAAAGTGTTTTAACTGTGATTTACATTGTTTTAGTGTGCTAATACTATAGAGCTGATTTTACCCCTGCCTTAGATGGCAACAAGATGGAAGGTTTATGTGCCTGGGCTTCTTCTGCTTAAGTTTTGTGTGTGATAGGTGATGAACTACAGAGGCAACAAATAGATACCCACTGACAGCCTTGAGGCAAACACAGGTAAATAGTTACAGCAGAAAGCATTGCTATTTTTTGTTTACGTGTCAAGGCATGACAATTTCAGATGTTTCATCTTCTGTCTCTAGAAGTGTTGAAGGCCAGGTTGGATGGAGCTCTGAGCAACCTGGTCTAGTGGAAGGTGTCCCTGCCCATGGCAGAGGATTGGAATGGAATGGTGTTCAAGGTCACTCCCAACCCAAATTATTCTGTGGTCTGTGAAAGTGTCTGCTGCAGAGTTCATGACCAGGGAAATGGTAAAACATGGCATAAGTGTTTCTTCCTCAGAGATAATGGGGAGAGAAAAAACACCTATTAATAATTTATATAAAAGTTCCTGTCACAATGTATCAGTACAGAAATATCCTGGGTAGCTGGTATGGTTAACAATACTCCCGTGGCATCTGATTAGGAATCTTACATCAGCAGTCAACACAGGGAAGCCAAAATGATGATTATTCAGTCATCCTTATGATCGTCTTTTTATATACATGAATTATTTACAGAGTACAGGGTGCTTACAAGCTTGTTAATTAAAACCTCCTTTTTCACTTCAGTTATACCCCTAAGATTTCTTCCAAGCATGTCATCCTTCTAAAGACTTTTATTTCATGTTCATTAAGCCATGTTTTGTTTAATGTTTTCTTCCGTTGTCTAAACTGAGAATCCCTTCATGTGGAGTACTCTTGGGAAAGGATTCCTTCACAATGAGAATTTATTTTTTGAGAGATAGATGGGTCGTGGGTCTGTTTTGGATATTGATGCCCAGAATCCCCAGGAATGCTCAAATATTTTTTCAGATGCTCTGTTATCTATCTATATTCCATTTTCAGTGTGTCATGCTCATTTCATCCTTTCTTTATCTTGCCCACTGGTCTTTGTTCTGAGGTCCTGTCTTCCACTGTTGGATACTACAGATCCTGAACTTACAGAGTCTATGAACTGCAGGAAAAGACTGCAAGGCTCTATTGTGATACAAATGATCAGCAACATAAATTGCTCATCACTCACTGTTCATCTGCACTGAAGAGCACCAAAAATAAGGCACTTATTTATAAATAGTTCAGCCTGCTGGATTCCAGTGAAACACAGTTTTGTATCTTCCCACCATTTTGACAGTGCATATAAATATGTAACATGCAGTTATGTGGAAGTGAGCTGTGCCACAATGTCCTCCTGGGGTGTTCACAACCCTTACAGGTTTATAAGTGGCAAATTTAGACCGATGGTGGGATGCAGCAGTGCCACATGATTAGCAGAAGAAAGATGCTCTGTTTGACAGGGAATAGGAGCTTGTTGACCAGCTCATACTGCCCTTGTATTCCTGCCCAGAACTGTACTTTAAGAGGAAAATGAAGTGAGAATTCACAGTGAATAATACATCTGATAATCACAGACATTTTATTTCTCTGCCTGAAAACCACCTGAAATTTCTGGAACAAGCCAGAACAAAGGAATGGCAGTATCCCAGAGCCTTACAAAACATCTATGGGAGTACGTCCTTTTACTTCACTGGCTTTGAGTAAGGACCAGTTTGAGATACAGTTTTGGTTGTCTAACTAGGCCCATGATTTTTTTTCCCCAGTCCAATAAATACAGGAATTGGTGATATACATGGAATCTGGAACTTGCAAATACTTCAAGTATTTGGTTTTACTGTGCGTTTTCTATAAGCATTTGTCCTAGTATAATTTGATTACTGAAGTGTTCATGAAAAGGGGAAAATGTTCTTGTTGAGGAGAACAAAAACAGCTGAAGTGAATATTTTCAGTTGTAGGAGTGTCTGCATGCTGTTTCTGATGCAATTGGCATGATTTTTAAAAAAAGCATTCAGACTTCATTTAAGTGTGGTATTGTTTTGTTTTGAATGAGAAACTAGTCCAATAGGATCTGTGGTTTGTTGCTCTGATAGTAAAAATATATTCATAAGCAAACTTTGGACTTCTGTCAACTCTAACCTTTAATTTTACCTGAAATTGACTTATTTTCACCAGAGAGTTCCCACTTTGCCTAAAATCCTATAGAAAGCAATTCACTAACTATGATCGAGAATAATTCAGACAATCCATCTTTTTGTGGATCCATATTAGGCCAGCACTGTGAAGCAAATGCTTTCTTCCGAGAGTCATACAAAATTATTACAATTTTATTGGAGAATAATAAGCAGCAAAATGGCTTATTATTGTCAGTAAGATGAGGAGAAATGAGTCTGCAGTCCAACCACTGAACAGGGGACTCAAATAGGAAATTCATTCCTCTTCAATACAGTTAAAATCACAGGAAAATACACTGGACTGAGTACTGGAATAGCCGCTGGTCTACCAGTCCAGGCATGAAGTCCAGGTGTATTCCTGTGCTTTGTCAGAAGTTTCCTCTGGAAGATTAAAAGTTGCCAGGGAATTACCCATGACATGTTGCCTGTCTATAAACAATGACTGCCCAGTGTGACACTGATGTGGCTGCCACTGAAAATGTTTTGTGGTGCTGTGGCATCCTTTAACAGAAGATCCTTGTTTCTTGAGTCTCCCTTTGTTGCTTTTATTCTCACTGCTGGCTGTCTGTTTCACTCCAGTTTGCCACACACCTCACAGAGCACTTCTGGGGTATCAAAGCTTTATTGCAATAAAAATCAATTCAGGTTATAGTTTTTCACTTTCTTTAGTTCCATCCCAGGTGACTGAAATGTGTAATTCTGCACATTGCTGTAATAACTGTAGTACATTCCCCATCCCCAAGTGTTTAAGGACAGGCTGGACAGGGCTTGTAGCAGGCTGATCTAGTGGGAGAAGTCCCTGTCCTTGGGACTTCCAATCCAAACCATTCTACGATTCTGTATCTTAGGCTGACCAAGACTTGCACTCAAGTGCTAACATCATATAAACAATGAAAGCTGAAATGTGGAAAGAAATAAAATCCCAACATTCCTGTGTCTTCAGGGAACATACTTTCTTTTTGTGGCAGTTTTTGCTGGAGGTTCTCTCTCCCTGAAGCAGTACTGTTTCCTGCAGAGAGAGCGACAGCAGTTTGCAAGCTCTTGCCAAACTCTTAGGAGTGGTGATCTGTCATCCCTTCCTCTCAGGTTGTCTGGGGGAATTAGATACTCCTCTGCAACACTCCCCCTTGTTTGGAGTGTTAAAAAGAATCGCGGTGCCAGAAATAGTCACTGCGAATTCCTTGTCCCCAGGCTTTGGTTCACCAGACTCTGCAGAGTCATCATGGATTATTTGCATGGGGATGGAGAGACGCAAGCATCTTGCAGAGATTAGTGAGACGTGACGCTCCCGTATTTTGTTGGAGGCGCTTATCCGTGTTAAACTCCCGGGGTGTGCCTCATTTTCTCTGGTTCTTACCCTCTCCTTCAGGATGATACAATCACCCACTCAAGGAGCAGAAATAGTGCATGACTAACTATGTCACGGAACAAATGATTAACACTAAGTAGTTTGTGCAAGCTGTTTGCAAACAATCCACGTGCCGACAATTACACTGGAGCAGTTTTGTGAATACCTAACTCAGTGTGTTTTGCATAACTCAAGACTGGCTCCGAGATCATTAAATTCATAACTTCTGTCTCGTTTGCTAAATTCATGAATATCATTATTTCTTCGAGCCCGTAGAACTTGTAGTGTTAGACTTGACTGTGTTTATTAGTCTTGGTAACACCGGACTGGAGAAGCTGTTGGAGTGATGGTGGCTCTGATGACTGAGGAGCTGTTTAAGAGGAGTAACAGCTGCTGTGTTTTTAGAGTTTCTAAGTCACTTGCAAGTTAACTTAAAAGTTTTTAAGTGCAGAGGAGGACAGGCTACACAGGCATTACTAATCTGATGCTCTCAGATTCTCAGTGACACAAATAAAGATGCTGTTTGCCCTAACTACACCCGGAAGACCCACAGGCCTGAACACTGGCTGCCCAAGTGCATCAAAACACTCTCAGAGTTCATTTCTGAGAGCTGAGAGCCTCTTTGCCAGCTGTAACAGTTTATTAGCTGTCTTCAGGGTCAAAAAGCTGACTTGTAGAGAGCGTAGCATCCGTAGGCATCATCCCATGGATCAGGGCAGGGAGAGTTGAGCCATGAGGAAGAAAGATCTTGCACGTCTGTAGGAGTCTCAAGCACAGACAAGAGTTTATTGATTCATTTGGTTCAGAATGTTTAGGAGCCTTTTGACTCACAGAAATGTGCAGCCCAAGCAGATGCTAAAGCTCTTAATAAGTTAACTAAATGCCCAATGTTCTTGGGTAATTGATGCTTTGCAATGAGTGTAGTGGCTTTTCAGCTGTCACAGGGTTTTTCAAACCCTATGTAATTCTAAGGAGGAGGTACATTAATTTTTAAGGGAGATTATAAGATATTATTTCATAATAGGAAATGGAGGCAGTGGAAATTTTAAGGAATTGCAACAGAGAAGATAAAACCAGTATCAAAACTAGATTTTGTAGGCCTTTTTCATAATTTCCATGCTGCAAAGCATTCTTCCCATCCCTAACATCCAGGCTATTAAATTGTTGCTGTTACTTTCATTATTTTCTCATAAACAAGGCCAACCCCTGTTAACCTGCCACAATTTTCCCCTCAAACAATGTAAGGTATCAGTACACATAAGTTTTTACATAAATAGGTAGGTTGAAAAACTTTGTTTACAGAGAAGTTAAATTGGTATTTAATTGTGTCTCAACAATTTGTCCACATTCTTCTGACTGTCTTTTTCCTACAAGTGTATTGAACTTCCCTGCCATGAAAGGCCTTGCCTGGTAAGAGCACTATGCTGAGTTATTTATGGACGGACGCATTGCTTAAAGCCTCACTTACCACTGCTCCACTGAATCTAAACATTACTCAAAGGAGGGATTAATATGTATGATTCATATGCCATTGTTGCTTACAAATCTTGTGCAGTCACTTCATTCTTGGTCCAAATGACTATGATAGGTGCAGAGAGAAACCAAACTGGTAGCAGTAGTCATGCAAGTATTTGTGTGTAGCAGGGAGGTGAAGGTGTTGTGTATTTCCTGTCAGGCATTTAGATGAGCCCAGAAGATTGAGTCACAAGTAGGAGCTGTAAATGCTCACTTGATGATCTTGCACATTATAAATCCAAGAGTGAGACAGGGATGGCTGATGGTTTTTGACACATTCTCCCAAACCTTCCCATAATACTGGCTGTAAAACCGCTTCCTGTCCTCTGAGGCACCTACTACGGCAAGATCTTGTTTCATCGCTATATCCGGGACTCATTTGGAATACTGTGGACCATTAGTAACTTGCTTATCTCCTTTAAACTAATGAGGAAATCACAGTACCAAAATACCCATAGACATGGGGTCCTGATGAGGGGATTTTCAGTGGGATGTTGGAAGGACACGCCGATGCACCAGAGCAGTATAATGGTGCAAATACCCAAATGATTTAACAACACATAAAACAAATGGCTGTTACTTCCCATAGTTTTTATATATTAAGGCAGTTGTGTCTAGCACAGCAAAGAAGTGGAGATTTCGGCTTTAGATTTTGCTTCTGGCAAAGGCTTGATGTATTACTTAATCTGGTTTTTTTCCCCTTTTTCCCTCTGATCCGTGGCTGTGTAAAAGGCTGTGAAGTATTTATCTTGCTGTAAGCCTTAGGATGGGTGAGAAGCCTGGTGGTGATGTGTCCCTCTGGGGCACTGTGGAGGGGGTTATCCCCACTTTAGAGCGGGGTTTTCTCATTGAGATTAGGCAGGGATCTCAAACTAGATTGCTCAGGTTCTATATTCAACAGCCAGACGGTGCCTCTTCTTCCTCCTCCTCCTCCTCCTCCTCTCCTGTGTGCCTGGTAACGGGCTCTGTGCAGTCACACACTTTAGTGGGTCGTTGCTATAACACTTTATTGGAAACTCAAATGCTTCTGCCTTTGGGGGTGGGTGGTGGGCGCCTCTTGATTATGGGATCTTGCCTGATTTTGTGGTTTGCACGCTCAGAAAAAGCAATTTCAAAACACAGCCACAAAACTTCTACACGCTGGCTTGTCTTTCAGGCTTTTGTTTGTTTGTTAATGACAGTATTTTAATTCAGCATTGGGAATTAAAAGTAGGGAGCAGTGGTTAAAGCATTTGCAGTGGGTAGAAGCCACTAGGCTTTGGTGCATTTTCGAAAGGTCAGATTTCTGTCTTGTGTTGGAAGGTGGTAAGTCCCCAGCTGAGGACCTTAAAACACCACAGCTCCCAGTTTATTTGGGTTTGCCCCCTGCTGAGGAAGGAGCATCACTGCCTGATTAGTGAAAGGTACCCAGTGAGCTGAGGATGCCTGTGCAGGATGACACCCTCTGACCCTGGCCAGCATTGCGGGCCTCAGGTCAGCAGGAAGAGGCATTTCAAGTCCATTCAGGACAGCACATTCCAGTGGCCCATCCCCTTTGTCAGCTGCCTGCATCCCATCACATGGAGACAGTATTTATTTTTAAAAGAGATGTTTGATTTTATTTTTCCCTCCTCATCCTGTGCCCTGAGAGCCAATTTAACTCTTTTTTTTTTCCTAATTTCCCATCTTTCTAATTAAATCCTTGGTGTATTAAATAAGAAACCTCAAGTGAAGGTGCTTAAATTCTGATCCTGGTTTTAAGCCAAGCCGTGTACACCAAAGAATTCACCTTAGAGCCATGTTTTTAATACCTAGCCTCAGAAAGATGAACTACTAACTTAATCTACCCTGGCCTCATTTTATAGAGTTAAGAGATCAGGCTTTGCAAGCTTAATTCTCAGCTTTCTTTCATACAAAAAAATCAATATAGAACAAAATGCCCTTGTAGCTAAAATTAATCCTGTGAAACATGCCTGGAGCAAGGCCCAGCAGAAGAGGATGCAATGATGAGCTGGTGCTGGCTTTCTGAGGAATGGGACATGGGTCAGCATCAATTTCCCCTGCTGTATATTGCTATATTCAGCTATCATTCCAGGGGTGCCCTGTGGATCTCTGCATGGGTATTTCTTTGACAGGCAGAAGAAGGAGGAAACTGTAGAGAAGAAGGAAACTTCTTCTCAGGGACACAGCTGCTGAGGGTATGGGGAATGCAAATGCTCAGGAAGGATTGAAAACACTTTCAAGCCATGCTGTAATTGCACTGGTGAGTGAAAATGGTGCTCTGTCAGATTTTATTCCTTGTTGCAGGTGTTAATGGTGAATATAATCTAATTGGATTAAATGCTGTGTGCATACACCAGGTACATCTCAGAAAGGGCAGCAGCTGCTGTTGTAAAATGGGACCAGACTTCTTTTACCAGCACAGCATCAAGCGGTCTTCTCCATACCCTCTCTTTTATTCTCCATTTCCTTCCAGAATTAATTTCTTCTTATTCAGTCACTGTTTTGCTTATACCAAAAAAGTTAAGTCATACAGAAAGAGTACTCACAGCCTGTCATGCCTCTGAAAAAGCAGCCCTTTCCAGCAATATGCTGCAGGATGTCCATCTTACTGATGGGAAGGTGGAAGCTGCCGAAACAGGGCAAAGATGGGGGGAATGCTGCTTCAAGAGCCCTTGATGCTGAGGAGCCTGTCAGGGGTGACACGCCAAGGAGCCCAGTGTGGAGCAGTGCTTGGCAATGTGCATCATAATTACAGCCCTGGTTGCCAAATTCCCTGTCAGCTTTTGTGCTGTGTTAGCAGGGGTCCTCAAGAGCAAGGCATGTGAGCAAATATTGCACTCAGCTAATGTGAGCTTTAGAAACCCTTCTGATGTGCAAAGCCAGGAATTCATTGTTAGCCTAATCAAGGTCTCAGCACTGTTAGCAAAGTGATATTGTTTGTCTCAATGATACAGGGGAATTATGCAAGTGCCACAGCTCATTCTCAGTAACAACACAGTTCAAAATGTTGTAGCCAGAATCCCTGCATCTCTGGGATCATCCTCTAGGTTCCCAGATCTTTAGAGAGACAGAGCACATGTGCCTGTGTGTTTTTGGGGGCTGGGGGTTGTGACTGGCAAGTAATCTGTGTTCCAGGATTTCTCAAGGCAGGAGCATTATGTTGATTTTGGGAGTTTCTCCCACTTTTGGTCTCTTCTGTATATTTGTTAATGCTGCCTGCATGCCTACTGTATTTATTTGCCCATTCCTCGTTCGTTTGCAGTTCTACCTTATATCCACATTTGTGGCATGTGGTACACACTGGGTAGTTGTCCTTTGTTCTGTGTAAATCCTGTTCTACTCAGTTCTCAAGGCTGCAGTCTCCTAGTGGCCAGTAGCTGACCACTGGTGAGTGGTGATTTTTAGCCCTGGCACCTCCTGGTGCCATTCTGTGCAGGCAGTGGTGTTTTTTGCTATTACCTTGTGATGTCACTTCTAGGGACCTTCAATATAACCCTGTTTGGTTTTTATTTCGTCAGTCTTCAAACTCTTATTTCTCCATAATCCAACTCACATTTTATTCCTGCAGCCTGGCCACAGCTTTATCTTTGATCTGGGGTTGTAGGTAATGACTCTAAAAGGCTAAGGAGAGTTCTTCCATTAGCAGACACACACACACACACACACACACACAGACACACACACAGAGCAACCTTGTATCTGCCTAAATAGTTTCTTCAAGTTAAACCAGCAGCACTAGTGTGTTACCAAAATTTCTTAGCAACAACAGAATCTTCCTCTATCGTGCCTCAGATGTGAGGAGCAAGGAGACAAATTCCAGCAAGCTCAAAGAACTTTAGTTAAAGTAGTATCTGCTTCAACCTGCTGCTGCTGGTTTGGCTCTGCTGCTGTCAAAAGCTGAATTGCTTGAACCAAAAAACTGGGGGAAAAAGCCCCTCCCCTGTCCATTGCCTGAATAACAAGTGGGAAAACTCAAGACTGCCTGCTTCAGAACTCTTTCCAAATGGATCCATTTGGACTGAAAGTCAGGATGTGCAAAGCACCAGTGCTTGTGAGGTGCTTCTCTACAGAAAAGCACTCAGACATCCCTAAACAGTCTGCTGAAGGCCTTTGATTCAGAAGAATGCGGTTTCTTCTTAAGGGTAGGATTAAATTCTGCTTAACACCATATTACAGCTATCCAGTCCCATAGTGGCAATCAGAAGAAGCCCCAAAATATGCTCTTAGTGGAACAGCCACTGTGGTTTGTATTCTTAACAGATGTGGGAAGACTGGTAGTGGGGCAGCTCCTTCTGGCAAGTCCTCACCTACTTCAGTAGTCCATTCTGACCTCCACACACAGCAGCTCCTGGCAGCTTTTGCAAGGGCTTTTTAGACTCTGATGACAATTCTGTGGCAGCTGGGAGTGAGCACCACAGACATGGACCCACACCACTTCCACCCGAATTGTACTGCCATTTTAAAGAAATGCCATGGAGAATTAGCACAGCTCCCCCTGGTCTGTCTGCACATGCCCTTTTTTAAATCATAAAGGGAAATTTTAGGGAAGGGAAAATGTTCTCTCCCTGGGATCTGTATGAAATGTTCTTCACTGAACTTTGAATGTTGGAATTTTTTTTTTCTTGCTGAAGCAAAGAACACCTTGAAGTTTTTGAAGTAATATTACTTAGGATAATTTATAAGTGGCTATTCAGATAAAATAAGTGACCCTACTTTCCAAGAGCAGCTGAAAGTTCATATTTTACATTGCCTCCATGACCTTGTAGAGAGAGCTGTACATATTCAGATTAGTCTGGAGTATTTTTGTGTAGCATTAGAGAAAGCAACCTCAAGTCATGTCTGTCTGGTCTAATAAAAGAAATAATTTTCAAAACAAACTAAGTCAAAATTTAAATTAAGCTAACTCCTGTGGTATAGTGATTTTTAAAATCAACAGTCAGTGCATTTTTAGGATTTGCATGTAAGCATTGCCTGGATGGATGCCAGGCTTCTTTTACTGCAGGAATCAGGATAGCTCTGGCTAGTCTAAGAAAGCTTTTCTTTCAGAGCTTTTAAACCCTCTGCAAAAAATGGTCTTTAGTGTGGGGACCAACCCTTTTTGAAATTACGGTCTTGGTCAAACAAGGGTGTATAAGGAGACAGATGTACAAGAGAAGGAAAAAAGGAATTTCTGACATCATCTCACTGGTTTTTGGTCCAAAGCAGGTCTGGGATTTTCTTCCCCAGAGAACCAGAAGTCTGCATAGCAGAAGCAGCAAACCAGAAGTCTGAGGGCAGAGCAGGTTTTTGCTGCAACAGGAGCTCACCTTCCCTCCGGAGCAGCCCTGTGGGCTGGGCAGGGGCTGGGATCTGGTGCAGAGGGGGCACCTCTGCAGCTGGTCAGGAAGGGGGGCAGAACTTCCCACAGTCTGTCAGCTGTCAGCACAAACTCCTTCTTCAAGTATTGCCATTTCAGCAGAGGCAGCACACATTAAAAAAATAAAATAGCATTTCCTAGCACCTTTTCTCATAGCATGAAATGAGGAAGTGCCCATAGACTTTAAGGAATTGGGCTTTGGGCTTAAATTTTTCTAATTTCAACCATGGAAAAAACCAGTCCTGGATTTTGAATCTGTGGCATCAGTTTGCTCACAGCTGCTGTTGAGTTCTGTTTTAGAGCTGTGAGTCCCCACAGTGGCACTGCAAGCCAGGAGGGTTTTTTCCTTCAGTGGAACTTTCTCTGATCTGATTATATAGCCTGTTTTCTCTTCTGTGTTTCTTATTAAAAATGTATATATATATATATGTAATCACTGCCTTTTCCCCAAGAGTCAGAGGGGAATAATATTTTCTTTGTGTAGTTTACTTTTACACAAAAGTAAACAAAGTTAGCAAAACAATGTTCACATCTACGCTTTTAACTCTGCTAATGAAGCTATTATAATGTCAAATAAAATGTCACCGTGACTATGCCTAATTAGCATTACAAATTCGGTTGAAGCGATAAATGACCAGATCCTTCAGGGTGCAAGTCAGCCCAGCTCCAGGCGCTTGTGCTCACAAGATTTACAAGGATGGGTCTGCAGACAGATGAAATGGAGGCCTGGAAATTGCTGCATTAATGAAATGCAAACCGTGTTTCAGCTGCTAAATGAACCTGCTCTCTTCAGGTGTCTCAGGCAATGCGAAAAACCTGTAAAAACTGCTCTGGTTGGGATACAAAAAGCAAATCAGTAGTTGCAGTCTCTGCTGATGGGCAGGAGAAGAGACTCATCAGACCGTGTACAGCTTAATGTTCCATGAATGGCTTGGTCTAGAGCCCACTGAAAGGCAGTGGAAAGACTGTCAGCATCTGATCCAAAGGCAGTTAGTCAGAAATTAAGGATTCGAGGCCTGTTCTTTGCCGAGTAAACAGTGAAGTCAGGTGGCCGTGGCTGGTTTATAAAACAGGAGTTAGTGACATCAAATAAAAAATTAAGCACTCATGGCCATAGAAGATGTTTCTGCTAATCGCGCTGCGTAAACACATTACTAAAAACAGATAGCAATTAGCATTATTCAAATAAGGTTGAATTGTGTAGTTTGAAGAAAAACTGGTGTAGATCACTAGTCTTCAATGGCAGCTTAAAGTCAAAGACATTTAAACTGAATTTCCATGTGAGTTTTAATTGTCATTTAAACAGAAGTAGTCAAACTCTGCTAATTTCAAAGGGAAGTAAAGAAGGAGTTTGCCTGAGAACTTTAATAAGGGTGGAGGAGAATTCAATACACAGATGAAATCTCATAAATCTCTGTTCTGTTATTACCATGAAGTTGTATACATCTAAATTATCATTTCAGTTGTCAGGAACCTTCTCTGTGAAATTACACTGTCTCAGCAATTACCACTGAATGATTTAATAAATAATTTGTAGAAGTTCTTCATTAAAAAGCAGTAATTGTTGCCTTTGAAGAGAGACAAATCAACAAGAGATATGTAAAAGCATTAAGAACACTATAATATCAAAGGCTCTCTACTGAAATGTGGCTTCTGTGTATTTTTCTTCAACTGCAACCTCCATACAAATTGCAAATAAACCTTTCAAAATATAATTAGGAAGGCTTAAAATCCAAACATCTCAAAAAAAGCATTCCCTTCCCTCAGTCCCAGTACAAAGGAAACATTGATTACTCTTCCTCCCCAACACCTACAGGGATGTTCTCATGGTATGCAGAGACAATGAGCTGAAACCTTAGCAGAAGTAATGCCTGGTGACTAAATTTTATGTACACTATTTTATCAGAAAAATTCTGAAGACAGGTTTGCAGTCCAATACTTGTAGTAGAGAAGAGAGACTCTGCTGCTTTTCCAGAGCTGAATGTTTATCTTTCAAGCATCCTAGCAGGGAATTTAGCAGCTAATAAATCACAGTGATGATAAGTGCTTTTGCCAATGCATATGTGGGCTCCTGAAGGTGATGGCTGAAGCACAGATGGTCTCACTCCGAGGAGCCCTTCTACACGCAGGCTTAGTCCAAGCCAGGTTATCCCAAATAATTCCTCTGTTCAGGGAGGAGGAGTGTCTCAGCATGGGAATGGGCTTTTGGGCCGTGCTGACACATCTGGGTGTGCTGCACATAGGACTGGGATCACAGTGCTGGAGCTCCGGAGGACTAATGCCTTGGGTGTGGTTCTGTAGGAGTCCAGCCCTTCAAGAACCTGAGAACTCCCAGTCAGGTGGAAACTGCCTTCACCTGCATTGCCGAGTAAAATTGCTTCCATTTTTCTGACCCTGAGGCAGAGTTGCACCTTCTCTGGACTGTGTGTGCTTGGGCGGGGGGGGGGGCAGGGTAATGCTCAGTGATCTTTGGGTGTGGGTTTTCATCAGTTCAGAGTGTTCTAATATAGGAAGAATGGTTCTGTAGAGGAGCAGAAGCAGTCTTGCATTTGTGAAACTGCACATGTGTGCTGGTTTTGGCATCAGGACGTAGAGATCTTCTGCAGGGTGAGGTGGAGAGAAAGTGCTCGCTCACACAGTCTTATCCCTACTGGGATATTCTGGATACTCTTACTCCCCAAATGTGCTGGGTCTGAGAGGTGCCAAAACCAGACCCAGGACAGGGTAAGCTGTACAAAAACTCCCGTTTGTTTTTTGTTTTCTGGGCTGTTTGATGCAGCAGTATGGACACAGCTGTTACTACAAACATCTGTCATTCTCTGGTCGTTTTTCTGCATCTGGTAGATTTCTTTGATTGATCCCTGAGCCCATCCCATAACAGCCATAGTACTGTGCTTGAGATGTTATCCTTCTGAAATACTGAAGGTGTTTGCTGCTCCCTGTAGAGGAATGGTCAGATTGTGTGCTGTCCTTTGTATGTGCACAGAGGGTGTTCTGTGTATATTGAAAAGCATTTCTTCTCACTGGCATTGACACTCGAATTAACTAAAGCTTGCAGAGTTTGGCTGATGGGAGGTGAATCATTGTGTACAAAATATTTCTACTTCTCCCTAATTTTGGACAAAGAGGACAAGGCAAATCCTTTCTACTCCCATCTATTTACAGGGAGAGACTGACTGGAGTAAATTTACCCGAATATCTCATAATCTCAGAAAAAAAGTTTGTTGTGATTCAGTTTGCAGGGACTAGTTTATTCAAGCCAGCTTCCCAAACCCTCTATGCACAGTGCTTTATTTCCCTCCTAAACTTATCATGTGTTTTAATTAGTAGGCAATGCTTTCCAACTCAGAACTCAGAAATTCTGCACAGGTGAGCTCCTTGTGCATTGAGTAACTTGTCCTTTATCAAAGAATCATCCCTCTTGTGTCTTGCTGGCAGTACATGATGTGCATTGATTGTGGACAGTGTTCTGTTTAATTAGCTTTTCTTGCTAATTAAATCTTGGTAAAAAAAAAAAAAAAAGGGCCACAGGTACCAAACCCAAGAGATAACAAAAAGAACTGAGAACATCTTCAATTACAGCATTCTTTTTATCAAGCTCTGAATTTAAACTATCTGGAAAACAGATGATGAGTTCATGTAGCTGCAAATTAACAAAATGAGGGCTTGCTGCTTATAGCCAGTACATAGGTCTTCAGGGTTTGGGGTTTTTTTTTTGTGATTTCACCCCTTACATCTGTGTTGGAGTGCCCAGGGTTTTATTTAATAAAACTAGTGTAAATTGACTCATTATCGTATTATTCTGAATTCAGAATGACATTTCTAAGATCCATACACACTGAAGCCTGTTATTATCAGTAAAGTACTTTTAAAACCAAAATGACATTTTTTATCGACTTTGAAAAGGTTTGGTTCCTCACATAATACATATTAACTACAGAGGACATAAGAGAAGGATGAACAGACCTAAAGTGTTTATTAACATAATGGATAAAAAGATAAAATCCGGGTACCTGTGTAGGGTAATATACAATTTGAGTGGACATGAAAACAGACAGATGCTGACATAAAGTCACAAAAAAGATCTCACAGACCAGAAGGTGCACTGGAACAGACATGACATTTTTTGGACAGTCTCATGGCTGGAATTGAATGCCAGTGTAAAGTGATACAACTTCTTTAGGAAAGCTACAGGGAAGATTGTCAAGTTCTCAACTGAAAAGCAAAAGTTGGAGTAATATATAATATGCTAGCTGAAAGCCTGGTAGAAACACTTTTGTAGGGCAGAGAATTTTTTCATAGCAAATGCCAGAAATTGCTTGAATTATTTAACTTTTTTTCTTTCTTATTAAAACTTTAAATAAAAAAATATTTTTAAGACCAGGGAAAGGAGATGAATGAGAGTAAGGGAAAAGAATGATCAAATAATAACTACTCACCTTAAGAGAACAGAGGAATTAGCCTCAAATCCTCCTTCCTTTTCTGGAAAGGATAAAGCCAAGGGCAGTGGTGTTGGGAAACATAATGGGTCTAGTTCTATAATAGCATCAATGACATGGAAAGAAATGAGTATGAAATGCTTATTTATCAAATGTTTTCCAGCTCAGAAATCAGAGTCTGCATATCTTAGCCTCTTGTGCATTGAGTAACTTCTCCTGTCTTGTTGGCAGTTCGTTATGTGCCTTGGTGGTAGACTGTGATCCATTTTATTAGGTTACTCATGTGTCTGTAAAAAATCCCCCCACTACACATGCACACAAAAAAGAGCTATAATAAAAACAACCGAGGGGTTTTCTTTTTTTTTTTTTTTTACTATTTACCAATGAACCTTTCAGCATCCATTTGTAAATGGGTCAGTAAATGGGCTGAACTTGAGCAGTAAGGAAATACCTTTTCATATCCCTGTTAGGGGTGCAGGGAAATCTTTGCTTGAGAATGCTTTGAAATCCAAAAGGACAAGTGGGTAGAAAGAAGAACATATTCTCAGAAACAGGCTCATTAATAACTGCTGCAGTTGAGTCAAACTAGCAGAGGAAGCCCATGAATCACAGTCCATTTAGGCTGGGTGGGTGTAAATTTTCCTGTTGCTCACACAGTTCTGTTGATTGGCAGGTGGTTACTTTGAACTAAAGGAGTCTATAAAAATTAACCAGACTCATTAGCTTGTGTCCAGTACATTTCTGATCATTGTCTTTCATTTTTATAACCACAGAACCCCCTTCACCTGCAGATGAGCTTAGAAAACTCACTGAGTTCTGATGCTGATGTCACTTTCTCGATCCTCGCAATGAACAACTGGTACAATTTCAGCCTGATGCTGTGCCAGGAGGAGTGGAACATCACAGATTTTCTCTTCCTCACACAACAGAGCTCCAAGTTCCACCTGGGGTCCATTATAAACATCACAGCAAACCTCACTTCAACCAGTGACCTTCTGAACTACTTGCAGTTTTACCTGGAGAGCATCAAAGACACAACATCGACCATGGTGATGTTTGGGTGTGACATGGAGAAAACACGGAGGATTTTTGAGATAACCACGCAGTTTGGTGTGATGCCTCCAGAGCTGCACTGGATTATTGGGGATTCACAGAACGTGGAAGAGCTGAGGACAGAAGGTTTGCCCCTTGGTCTCATCGCTCACGGCAAGACAACTCAGTCGGTCTTCGAGCACTACGTGCAGGATGCCATGGAGCTGGTGGCCAGGGCTGTGGCAGCAGCCACCATGATCCAGCCTGAGCTGGCTCTCATTCCAAGTACAATGAACTGCATGGACACAGAAGAGAGGAATATCACTTCAGGCCAGTATTTGTCAAAGTAAGTTTTTCCTTTTTTTTTCCCCCTTAGGTAATATTTGCTGTATTGCAAGAAAATAATTTTCTTCTCCCTCCCTCCCACCATTCTCTGTGGGTTAGCTATCATGCTGCTTACCCTCCCTCACAAACATGTTTGTTTCAGTATTTTCTCCCGCTTCTTTACTTCTGGGCAGATAATGAAATTTTAACTTTGCCACAGTGGGAGAGAAGCCAAAATTTAGAGATTCTGGTAGAAGAAGACAATGTTCCACAGAAGTAGAGATCACATAGTAAGCATAGGCTAGGTTACAGACTGGGTCTGTAAATGGGTCAGTAAATGGGTCAGTAAATCTTGTATTTATATTTATTTTTATAAGGCGGGCTACTGTCAAATTCTCTGAGATTTTGAGTGTACAAAACACAGAATATTTGCACTGTCTAAGCCCTCGGACAATATAAAGATGTGTAGTAGCCCTTGAGAATATGCTTCCATGGAAAAGAGAGGAAAAAGATGCACCTTCGTCTCCTCAGAGGGTTTATTCTGGTGAGAGCACTCAAAAGTACAAAGTGCTGTCTCTGCTACATGACACTATGAAGAAGCTATTCCCAAAACTACTACGTGTGTTCCTGTTTAGAAATATTCAATTTTTAACATATGAGTGGAAAACTTGCATCTTTTTGAAAACAAGCAAAAGTATCTTGGGTAACTACATTAATTCATCACTTAATCTACATCCAGCAACTGTTGCATGTTTTCCCCCCATTACATCTGATTTTCAATTTAAAGATTTTGTTGGACAGAGTTAGGATAAAAGTTCTTGAGGCTTTTTTTGAGAAACATAATTTCTTTTGGATATGTCTGCACAATAATGAATACATTATTAACATCTCTGCTCAAAACATAACCATTTGAGACCCCAACATTTCCTTAGTCCACTTGTCCATTCAGAGTCAAAAACTCCCTGTTTCCAAAGAATGGAAGAGGGCTTGGGAAATAAACACTGGACCGACTCACAATAACCCAGTGACTTGTGATGTTTATTTTGCCACATTATTCTGGATATTTTAACTGAAAAGTAAAAGCAGGAGACTTCTTAGAGTAACAAGAGGACAGCAGCTTTATGAATAGGCTTTTTGAGGTTTGAAGAAGAGATTTAAAAAAAGGAAAACAAAAATAAAACAAATGTATTCATGAAAAATAATTCATCATGGATACTCTCTATAGAGAACCATTAGCTTTTGTTATATTTTGGGAGACAATATGCAATTTCACATCTGTGAAATTTCTTTTCCCTTCAAATTGGTAAAGGTATTGTGGAAGTGAAAGAAAGAATTTTTTCCCCTATACATTTGCTTGTGAACCCTATTAAAGAGAAAATAACAGGTTAGAGAAACCCTTGTGCTAAATCAGTGCAGCTGTTTTTGCAGAGTTTGAGCGAGACAGGTACTGACGGCCAGAACTGTGTTTGCGTCAGCAGCACAACTATTAACTCTGAGTGCTGCCATTAATTTCTCAGGTGTGGCATGCTGATGAGTGGCTTCACTGTGACCAACCTGGCATCTCACCAGGGTTCTTAGGCATTTTTAGCCCCCAAAGATGAATATTTTGTCTGGTGCTTAACTGCTTTTTAGTAATGAGTGCATTTTCCTGTCTGAATGAACCCGTATGTCTTGGTGGGAAGCCTGGAGGTGCTGTGCATGGGGATGGAGAAGGGGATAAGGGAGAAGCAATGCCTTCACCTCACCTCTCTGCAAAGGGTGGATGAACAGCAGCCCCACTCTCTGGCACAGCCAGAGCTTCTTCTGCCAGGAATGATCTCATACCTTGGCTGTGCAGATATTTAAGTGAACCCAGGACCAGAATAATGAGCTAGTGCATGGCAAAGCATACTTGTATCTGCATGGATAGGGGTATAGATGTACAACCCCCTGAAGATTTTACTGTTGTAAGTCACTGTCCATTATTCCTCTTACAATGAGATTGATTCCTTCATCTATTCTTGCCTGCTCACAGGAGCATCCTTGTTGATGGAACAAGGCATTAAAATTTCAAAGCCCCATCTTGTCTTATAGCTTTAATTAGTCTTACAGCTTTAACTCAGCTTCTTGGGTAATTTTATCAACCTGCTATTTCATAGGTCCATAAAATCACAGAATGGTTTGGGTTGGAAGGGACCTTAAACATCACATCATTCCACCCCCTCCTATGGGGAGGGACACCTTCCAATATCACAGGTTGCTGCCAGCCTTGTCCAACCTGGCCTTGAGCTCTTCCAAGGATGGGGCAGCCACAGTTGCTTTGGGCAACCAGTGCCAGGGCCTCCCCACCCTCACAGGGAAAAACTTATTCCCAGTATCCCATCTAACCGTTCCCTCTGGCAGTTTGTAGCCATTTCCTCTTGTTCTATCAGTAAGAGATCTCTCCGGCTCTGTTACAGTCCCTTTAGGGACTGCAAGGCTACTAAAAGTTCGCCCCAGAACCTCCTCTTTTTCCATGCCAGTTCTGGTTCTTGCCTCCAGTAAGCTTCCCAAAAAGAGAGGTGGAATGACCCAACCATCAAGACTGAGAGAAAATTATTTCATTAAATCATGACCCAAACATCAAGATTGAGAGAAAATAATTTCATTAAATCATTCTTAAATATACAACAAAGATACTGCTACTGGAGAGTGGTAGTGCTGCTAAAGGTCTAAGGAGCGGTTCTTGTAACAAAGCACATGAGAAACAAAGCTGAAATGAGCAAATGACACACTTTGGACTCATTGTTCAAACTGAAGTGACTCTGATAAAGCTTTGATGCAGTTATCATAGACTGTCAGTGTGAACGTCAGCTCCCATATATTGACACAGCATCAAGAAAATTCATTCAGCTGTCAGACTTGAGGATTTGGCCCTTCACCTTCTGAAATTTGTGCAGGCTGTCTTTCCATACAGATCTGTCAGTAGCCCTTCTGAAACAGCGCTGCTCAGATACTGCCAGCGTGTCTGTGCAGTACCCAACACTTGTAATTCCCAAAGATTCACATTGGAGATTTCTAGCTTAAGAAGTGTAGTCAGAGCCTCTTATCTGTTTCCTAAAGTTATTGAGTAAAGGAGTTTTCACTTGAAGTTGCTGGCATGAGTTTCACTGGTGCTGCTCACAGTGCATGCAAATGCTCAGCAGCCGCAGCTGCTTGCATATAAAACAAAATGCTGTTAAAATGCTTCTCCAGCATGGTTCCCATCATTAATTTTGATTCATGTTCTGTCTCTATGAAAAAATACAGAACATGCAAATCAGCTGCAAAGATAAGCTACCCATTCCATGAGGTGGTGAAGTTGTACATGGAAATGCTGCTAAATCTCTCTCAGGTACCCGCTCCTAACAGAACCACAGGACGGGTTCAGAGGGCTCGTTCTGCCCTCCTGAGGATGCTCACTTCTACTGTACAAGTCAGGGAACAGCATGCATTAATTCCAGTGGTCTCCTTCCACCTTCAGAAAATTAATGTAATGAATTGTTCCATGGCTTCAGTCACTCCCAAAGCACCTGCTTTGCAGTATTCTCATGCCCAGGTCATGCTGTATTAGCAACATGGGGCCAAATTCATGAGAACTTTGCAAGCTTATTCCACCTGAGGACTTGTGTCCCTCTGGTGTTGACATTTTTGTGAACTGCTACGTTTTTTGTGCACATCTCCTAAAAACATTTTCATGCAGGTCCATCTAAACACATGGAATGGTTTTACTGTTACTGTCACAGTAATGGCTTCTGCCTGTATGCCCAGCAAGGCTTGTAAAGAAGTTGCACAATTTTTTACAGAGACTGAGGGAGATAAAAGTAAGAGAGAGATAAAACCCAAACAAGTTTATGGGCGCATAAACCTTCCTTTAGAGCTAAAGATTGCCTGCTCCCATAAACTTTGTCTTGATAGTGTTTACATACACAAAGAGGGAGTTACACTATCAGGCAGGAAGCATGGATTAGGAGGGAAGGAGTGGGCAAACAGTGGCAGATACCACTGATTACAGGAGCTATGGTGTCCTTTAACACTGGACTAAATGGTAAAGGATTTAAAACATGAAAACTGCATTTATAGTTTATATATGTTTAAATTTATAAACGCCTGTCTGTGTTTTGAGGTGTGATTTCCAGACCCAAGCTAGCACACGTACAGATCATCTGCTTTTGAGAGTATTGTCTGTGTCATCTTTCTCCAAAGTCAACCTACTCAAAGGAGACTGAGCAGGAACTGTGAAGCTGCCTTAGAGAAGGCTATCACAGACACAACCACACTCAAGACTAAAACATTAACTTTCATAAATTTGCCTTTCCAAAGGACTAAAATTTGTATGACCTTGAAACTTAAACAGTGCAGAGTTTTAACTGCTGAAACCCCATCAAAAATCATCAAAAGTCATCAAAACAAAGTGTAGAGACTGGACAGAAGCATGGATGTACACACACTTGCAACTGATTTATTGTTTTCAAATCAATTGAAGGTTATTTTTTTCCTCTGTAACTATTGATAAACAGTTAACTCTACTTAAAAGTTTATGTCTTCCTTATTGAGGCTGGAATGACAGCCTTTATACTTCTCCCAACACTTACTTTCATCCAATTCTCAGGATTAATGTGAAGTGCTATATTCTGCTACGACAGCTGAGTAGTCAGTCTTCTGAATGCCTCTTACTGAAAAAAAATGCACACGACTTGCTTTGCACCATATTAGCAACAATTTAACTCGGTTGTTTTAATGGAACCAGTGTTTTAAGGCTTGTGCAGCCCCTGCCAAATGCATAGCAGCTCTGCTGTTAGCAGCATGCAGTTCAGCTAGTCATGGTGCTCACACTGAAAAGGATTTTCTGCTTCAAACACTTAATTCCTACTGAGTTCCCAGCTCTTTAATCCATGTCGTTTTTAGCCTCTTTGATGGTGGCTTGCCAGAAGCTGAATTCAACAGGCACGAAGGACAGCTACTAGGAAACACTGCCTTCCAATACAAAGGAAATACAACTTAATTGTCAGTATCTGGAATAGTAAAAGCCCCAGATTTTCAATGCAAAATGTGCAGTGCAAAGTTGGCGCACTTCATGAGTTCGGCTTCAATGGCAGCACTGCACTGCACATTTAAGAACATTACTTTTGCACATTTTTTTTAAAAACTGCTTTTTCAGGTTTTTTTTTGGTAAGAATTCAAACTGACTGTCCTAGAGCAACCATCTTTCACTTTCTTCCTTTACTTTATTCTGAAGTGTCTAACAGTGATTTACCAATGCCAAATTTGCATTTTTGAATCCAGATTGGTTCACTTGAGAGTGCTTGAAAGCTGTTGACAGCACTTCAGTAGCCCCTCTTATGTAAGCTAGATCTTACTGAGATTATAGCATTTTTCTTGGAAGGACATTTCATACATAATTTCCACTCTTCCATTTTCATATATATTTTTATCTAGGAAAGTGACAGCAGATCTGGTGAGTTCAGCTTAGAACTAACCTGTATTTCATCAGTTTGTGAGGCAAAGGTAGCTGAAAAAATTACTGTTCTTCTACTCATTTTTTCTAGTAAATAAAAAAATGCATCTTTCCTGAGGAGTTTTCATTTGCATTAGATAGTAGGGGAGCCCTATATAATTTAGTCATAAATTATGTGGCTGGTTGATTGTACCATAGGATCTATGTTCTTTTAATGGTCCAGGTGTTCAGCAACATCCCCATCTACTCTCTTCAACACAAATTCATGATTCACCTGTCTGCTTCTGACTCCTTTGCTTTCTCTCTCCAACAGGTTTTTAGCCAACACAACTTTTGATGGTCTCAGTGGCCACATTAAGGTAAAGGGCTCATCCATTGTCAGCTCAGAAAATAATTTCTTCATCTGGAATCTGCAGCATGACCCCGTTGGAAATCCAATGTGGACACGCCTGGGGAGCTGGCAAGAAGGGAAGATCATCATGGACTATGGGATATGGCCAGAACAGGCACAGAGACACAAAAGTCACATGCAACACCCCACCCGGCTGCACCTGAGGGTGGTGACTCTGATTGAGCATCCCTTTGTCTTCACAAGGGATGTAGATGATGAAGGTCTTTGCCCAGCAGGGCAGCTGTGCCTGGACCCACTGACCAATGATTCAGGTGTGCTGGACAACCTGTTTGAAACCCTCCAAGGGGGCAATGACACCGTGCCCAATGAGCTGAAGAAGTGCTGCTATGGCTACTGCATTGACCTGCTGGAGAAGCTGGCTGAGGATATGAATTTTGATTTTGACTTGTACATTGTTGGGGATGGAAAATACGGTGCCTGGAAGAATGGCCACTGGACTGGGCTGGTGGGAGACCTTCTTGCTGGTACAGCTCACATGGCAGTGACATCATTCAGCATCAACACTGCCCGAAGCCAAGTGATTGATTTCACCAGCCCTTTCTTTTCAACCAGCTTGGGGATTTTGGTGAGGACCAAAGACACTGCAGCTCCTATTGGAGCCTTTATGTGGCCACTTCACTGGACTATGTGGCTGGGGATATTTGTTGCTCTTCACATCACAGCTGTATTCCTCACCTTGTATGAGTGGAAAAGTCCTTTTGGAATGACCCCTAGGGGAAGGAACAGGAACAAAGTGTTCTCCTTCTCCTCTGCCCTCAATGTCTGCTACGCAATCCTGTTTGGAAGAACAGCTGCCATCAAACCCCCAAAGTGCTGGACTGGAAGGTTTTTAATGAATCTCTGGGCTATTTTCTGCTTGTTTTGCCTGTCGACATACACAGCCAACCTAGCTGCTGTCATGGTGGGAGAGAAGATCTATGAAGAACTTTCTGGAATACATGACCCAAAGGTAAAGCATGTCTGTTGTTATTAACTCAGCCTTTTCTTCATTCAAAATTCACTGCTGCATAATTTATGGTTTCTAACAAAATCAGAAAGTAATCTTTGTGGAAAACTGTGGTTGCAATTACTTACAACCTGGTGGCATTTCAGGAGGAAAGTTCAGTGAGATAGGACCTTTAAACACCCATAAGAGTGTAGGGGGAAGGATTTAAAAGATTGAAGGTGAGGAGAAAGATGAAGTATTCTGATACTGTCCACTGCAAAGAATAGTTGGTTCTACCTGAAGATTAAGGATTTGAGTTCAGTTCCAAGTTCCCTTTGATGGGACTTGTTTAAATCAGTTGGATGACCCAGACCATCCTGAAATCTACTCAAACAAAACAACTTCACAGAACGAGACGAAACCACTGATCCTCTCTAGGTAGGATTTTTCAAGTATTTCACTGGTCATAATGCTGCTGGCAAAGGCAGTGCTGGCAAAATTCCCCATGAATGCTAAATGAAACATAGCAGAACTGAAATATTTTGAAAAATCCTGCCTTATGCTTCAAAACAGAAGAATTCACTTTATAAGTAGTCAGGCATTTGATTTGCAGTGCAGTTTCTGCTGGGGAGCCATCATGGGAGGAGATGAGCATGTTGTAGACAACCCATCTGCAAAGAACTCAGACTTTCCAGAACTTCCTCCACCTGCTCTCTCCCCCTTCCCAAGAGGGCTTCAGTTGGAATTTTAGTCCAGTCCTTTTCTAAGACTACGCCTAATTTATTTGTCACTAAGTAGTGATCAGGAAAGCAAGGGGCAGAATGGCTTTTAGAGAGAATGAATGGCTGCAGGTGACACCAGAGCATCCTCTGCACCCAGCAGCCACTCCAAGGGACACAATGGCAGCAGCAGATTTCCCTTGCTCATGTGGCACTTTCTGCAGTGAAGGTGTGATTGTATTACCCAGTTTTGTACTCGTGACCTAACTGCTGGTACAGAAACCATCCACCATGTGTTTGTCTCAAGGGACTGAACTGTTAGATTGTTCCACTATAAAAAAGTAACTTTAATAACACAAGAACAGGGCATACATCTTGCTTTTGTAAACTGAGTGGATAAATGGTACATATGCCCCTCCAGACAACAAAGGCCAGGCTCCATCTGTTCCATTAGTGAAACCTCACAGTCAGGCTGATGACCAGACAGTTTTAACTGTGCAAGAGCAGTGCCTGACTCACTCCCTGCAGTGTTAATAAGATGGTTTCTACCAAAAAATGTTATAAACAAAGAACAACAGTTTTGTGGCTCACCCAATGTGCTCCAAAATTGATTTATGGCTTAAAGCAAATTGCTTCTAATAATCTTCCATTCCCCTCCCAACAAAAAATATCATAAATATTGCATTAATATCTTGATCAATACAAGCCATAGAAGTCCATTATATATGATTTACTCAAAGCATTCTGAAGAAGCAGATGAGAGGTTTCAGCTGAATTTCCCCAGCTCCAGGGATATCTCTGTTACACCATTGTGTGAAGCCACAACATTAGTTTGAAAAATTAGTTTAGTCTTCTACCTTTGCATGGGCATCTCCTCATCCATCAAATTGCATCAGATTACATCCTATTTTTCAGCATCACTCCTGTGACCACATGCAATGTTTTTAAAACAGGTGTTGGAAAATTCTTGCAGCCCCAAGGAAAATTAAATTATTCTAAATCTGTGCTGTTGAAGCTTAGTGCAGAACATTGAAGCATGTCAGGTGCTGCAGACACAGATCTTAGTCCAGAACAGAAACACTGATGACTCCTGGTTAGTAGCCTCAGTGATTCCATTACCTCAGTGGGATTACTAGCCTTTCCTAGAAAAGCATTTCCCTGCTTTATGGAATGAATCTAAGCCTCTGAGTAGTTACCAGCTCCCATCATAGGAATAAGACTACACAGATTTTAGGAAAGAAGATTGCCTGCCATTGCATGAGCTGCAGAGTAGTTTTGTGTGTGTCATTCATGCATTTGCCTCCAAAGTCTTAGTCTGAAAGAGTAGTTGTAATAGAAAGTGCACTGGTTTAACCTTGTTCACACAAGAGCCTGAGCTATGGCTATTCAAAGTTCTCTCTAAGAGTTAAAGCTTAGGTTTAGGAAATATTTGGGCCACAGCAGTCACACATTTACAGGCACCACTTTAGTTGGTTACTTAAAGCATTTTTTATGTGACTAAAAGATGTTATGCTTGGGTTTTTCTTCCCAGATATATTTACCTCTTTCTTTTTAGTGGTGGAGACTCATTTCAAAAAGAAGGCAGCAGGAGAGAGAAATAACATTTTTAATTTAAATATACTTCTAAACATCCTTCTGCTGCTTTCAGTATGCATGTGTCCTTTGTACTGTGCTTTTGAAATTTATTTAAGAAACAAAGCCCAAAATAGAGAAGCAGCTTTCTCGAGGTGATGTAAGACATGTAATTTCTTCAGGCTGTCAGCCATAAATGGCAAATCCCATCTAAGGTTGTGAACAGTCAGGAAGGACAGAATTAGAGCTATCTCAGTTGGACCTTTAAATGCACTAATGATATAGAAGAGAGTATAGAAATATCATCAAGCTGCTGAAAGGAGGAACAGCCAGCGAGACAGGAACCAGAGCAGAAGGAAAGCAGTGTGAGGAATGAGAATTAATTTACTGGAATGTGTCTTGAATTTGGGGAACTTGCCATGTATTTTCTGTGTAAGAGTCTTAACCAGGGCAGATCACTAAAGCCACACTCCTGCAGTGTCCATCAAAGGTGGCTGCCCCCTTTCCTAGGAGGTACACCAGGTTGTTGAGATCTTGAAGCAATGTTCTGACACCTTAAAATCTAATTCTTCTAAGAAAATGGGTGGTTTGGGGCCAGAGCTGCCCCCTCCCCCCTTATTTTCTAACTGTACACGTTTTAGACATCATCTCTTGCCAGTGGAAACTGACAAATACTGGTTTTGTGTCCACTGGCACGCGATCAGCCTCCTGTTTGAGGACAAGGAGACAGGATAGCTACAGGATAAATGTGCTGGCTGCCCAGATGGAGCATGCATCCATGTCCTGAATCCCCCTTAAGAAACTGTCTACAGTGTGTGGCAAAGAAGTTTAAAAGCTTGTCTATAGACAGAGGACATAGAGAAAAAGCATTGTATTTGTATAATTTCCTCTATTCTTATCTCTTCTCTCATCTGAATCACACAGGCTCATCTCACTTTTTCTTCTAATGTCACCTCTTAGTTTGCACAAAAATATTATACCATTATTCTTTGTCAGAGTGCCCAGCAGCCAGGTACTCAGCCAGAGCTGAGTTCTTTCCAAGGTTCAGATATTCCTCCGCCAGGCATGCAGACCAGGAGCCTGCCTTGGGGATGGTCTGATCACAGAATTACAGAATGGTTTGTGTTGGAAGAGGCATTAAAAACCACCTTGTTCCCCCCATCTGCCATGGGGAGGGATACCCTCCACCAAGTTGCTCATTTATATGTATTTCACTCTTTGGTACAGCCATGTGTAAGTCCTAGAAAGAAGATATTTTACTCTGCAGAGCAGTTCATGGCAGGTGATTCTGCAGGATCCCCCAGAGAGTGGAGTTTTTTTAGTGTCAAAGGGACCTGCATGGGTCCCTTTTTGGGTTTTTCATGCAAGAACACGTAGTGGAGATGCACCATGGTGTCCTGAGTGTGCTGGATAGTTCAGGTGATCTGAGGCAAAAGAATTCTGGAAGCCCATAGTGCAGAAGAAATATTTCGAACATGGTACGATGGAAGCAAACAGGAGTAGAAGGGAGAGGAGCTGGGCAGATTTTGCATAAGGTAGTCCAACACCTGGCCTTCTTTTCTGCAAAAAGTGTTGTTCTTTCAACAATTTAATGAGGGTTTTGGGCGCTATCCACCCATTGTGATTTTTGTGACATCTGACAGCTTTTCTTTCCCATCTTTACTACACACTTAAGTAGCCATTTACTGTGGTTATGTTTTTACTACCCTGCATCACTATACCTTCGAAAACACCTCTTGGCAGTGGCAAAGTTCCTTTCTGCGTTATATTTTGACATAAAATATTGAACGTATTTAGCTTCATTTAACAAAAAAAGGGCTACTTCTTTATGTCCCATCACCAGCAATTTCACTGCATTGTCTCTCCTAACTTTACATGCCCACAAAGAAAAGATAAGATATTATTGGTCAGTCTACTATATCTTTACAGTTATATTTGTACAGGTAGGCTGCTCTTAAGGAACTGGCTTCAGGAAAAGATCACCTAAATCATTCCCTGGAAGTGCCTCCTTCTCTCTGCCGTGAATGATGGTGTTTCCAAAACTCACAAAAAAATGCAAAGTGCCCCAAGAAATACACTGCAGTCACCTACAGTCATTCTGGCAAGGTCCACCCAGCAAGTCCTTCAAACAGCCTTGGTGTGCATTGGGATTAGTCCCCAGAAATCTCTGATCTTCTCCCAGTTCAGTGCCTGAAGACTTGCTCTTATGCGGTGGCCACATCTTTATTACAAAACTAAGTACTCTGAGTGATCCAGGCAAGGTATTTCTGAGGTTCTGTTAATCAGGAATTCAGTATGTGCAACCACCCAGATATTTGTATCTAGATATATAAAATATGAGGGTGCAAGCTCTCATTTCTGATTTATGAGCATCTCAGTTAGAAGCCTTATGGCCCTTATTATATCATATATATAATGAATACTTTGTGTTATTTGTATTAAAACTGTCCAGAAAAAAAACTGGTAAGCAACTGCAGATGAGCTTTAGCAACATCAAATCAAAGGAAAAGAAAGGTCAAGCCACTCTATATGTTGTCCCTAATTAGAGGCATGATTCAAATACTCCTTCTTTTAATGATATTTTCCATCAAGTTCAGCAATTTTTAGGTGAGGCCAGAACTGTTGTGTGTTTATTGGTAAATTTTCTTCCTGAAAAAGGAATTTTTGTAGGAATTACACTAATGCAAATTACTGCTGTGGTCTTTCACTGCAGCAGCCTGAGATGAATCATTATAAGGGCACTACTTGAACTGTATGTGTTAAATAGATAATAAAGTAGCATTTATTTAAATATGCATTAAATGCATTAAATTGTATAGCAAAAAATCAAGTTACAAACTCAGTGGAATTTAAAAAAATCTTATTGCTGCCATGGGGTTTAGTATTTGTACAGGACCACAGGGCTCTTTTCACAACTAAAAGAAGAAACTACAGAGCATGTGCTTCTGTGCAGGAATTACTGGGCACAGGAAGGTCATGATTCACAGCATCACAGCCTGATAATTAATACATGGTGCCTTTCTGAGTATTAATGAGTAAGTGAAGGATTTGAACTCAAAAAGACTTTCAGTGTCACAGAGAGGAAAGTGAAAAACTCTCAGACAAAGGCAAAATTGAGTATCAAGCTCCAGCCAGAAAAAAAGAATTGCAAGGCTGTCTCATAGAGGAATGAAAGGCACCTGGAATTTATGGAGGTGCAATCTTGACTTCTTTAGCTTCCCCATGCAATTTATGGTGGTGAACACTTGACTTGTTTAACTTCCCCATCACCTCATTAAAGATTTCTTGTTAAAGTTACAGCTTTGGAGGTTCAGAATCTGTCCAGCTCAGATCTGCTTCGTTCTGATACCCATTTTATCAGACAATGCCTGCAGTGTTCTGCAAATCAAGTTTCCTTTCCTGATGAAACACTTTTCTTTATGCCTTCTTGCCAACAATTATCTTTTTGTTATCTTTGCATATTAACCTTTACTGCTTGAGGTCTTCACCTACACACACTGCCTCACTATCACTGGCTGCCCTGGCCACTCCTCACCTCCCCTCATTGTTTCAGACAAAGAATTTAGGGGTAGGTGTGGAAGAGAGGAGGTTCTGCTGTCTTCATTCCGAGTAGTGCAGGTCATGAAGGTTTTTCTTCAAGCACCAGAAGGAATTAATATGTTTTAGCATTTTCACATCTATGTGGGGGTCAGTTTCTCATTCTCAAGCTAAATACCTAAATACCTAAATGTCATAATATATTTTGAAAAAAGGAAAGTGAGCCCACCACCAGAAATAGCACCTGCATCATAGGTGGGGTTCAGACCCTTGCAAGAAATAATGCAAGTGGAGAATTACAAGTTACTGAAGTAACTGGCAAAAAGTAGCAGAGAACAGTGAAGGTGCACAAGCTGATCCTATCACCTGACAGGTGGAAGGTCATTGCATAGCTGACTTAGCAGCATGGAGAATGTTTATTTCTGTTCACAAAAGTCACAGCCATGGTGATCTACAGAGACCAGAGTGCTAGTCTGGCTCACCCTCGTGGAGACAGAAGTCCTGCACTGATCCACTGGATTTCAGGGATGACAACAGTCCAAGTCCTCTGGAAGAAATAGGGGTTTTCACTGCGTGCATTAAGATTTGACTGAACACCAGGTAAAGTCAAATACTAGTGTCTGTATTTCACTGTGCAAGAAGCCAGGGTATCCAAATACGGCCGTAATTTTTCATTTACACTTCATGCTTAACACATTCCTCACTGATTCCAAGAAGGAAAAAAAAATCCCTTTCTGTTCCCATGTTGGATCTGTCTGTAACACAGGACTCCCTCTGATTTCCCTTCATTTGATGCTCTTGAATCCAAAGCAAATAGCAAATAGTGTGTTGCAGAAATGAGGGCAGCGCAGGTAGACAGTTCCACCTACAGTTTCCTACAATTGGAAACCTCTTCATCCTGGTTACTCACAACCCCTTTACAACACAAACCCATTGTTTATTCCTTTCCTGGAAAGCACAGAGCGTTACTCCTGCCTTACAGGTTTAGGCAGAGGACTGTTTCCAGCCCTGGCACCCAGGGGACAGTTGCCACATGGCCAGGGGGTGGGAGGACTGACCTTCAACCGGCAACAGGTGGAGCAGAAGAAATTTTTAAGAAAAAGGATTTTAAAGACAGTGTTTTTGAAGATGGTAAACTACCTACTTAAAGTTGCTGCCACATTAGATTTCTTTCTTCCGCCCTCAGATGTTTGTAGAAATCTGTGATAGCTTTTCATCCAGAGGCTGGAGACTCAGGATGGAAGGACAAGAGGAATTCTCTAACCGAAATCTTCTTTGGTATCTCTTTGGTAGCTGGAACATGTTCTCAGCCACACAGCTCTTCTTCACTTGCTTGTAATTTGAAAAGGATTTCACCTGCCTGACAGTGCATTAGCCACATTTTACAGGGAGCAAGCAGGAGAACATGCTGGAGGAAGTGACTCTATCTGGAACATCTTTACAGCTGCTTTCTGCTGAAATGGAATTGGAAGCAGTGGTCTACTGCATTTTGGGAATTACATCCCTTCTTTTCCCTCAGTCTATCAATTTTTCTTACAATATTTTACACTTTCTACCTTACAGTCCTCAGCTCTCCCAGAATAAATCACAGCTTTGAGATTGCTCTGTCCAGAAAACTCTTAGAAAGCTATTAAGAAACAGGGATAAACACACCTGCAAGTTTGTATTCTCCAGAGTGCTCTTCTTACAGAGCTTTTTGCACTGCCCAGCACCTGAATCATAAGGGCAACCCTCAGAAATTAACCACAGATCTAGTCCCGTCTCATCCCTGAGCTGAACAGCTTTTCCAACACACAAAGGAGCAGAGCAGACCTATATTTAATTATCAGTGCTCACACAGGGACCATGAACACAAAGATTCACATTTTTGAGCAGAGACCTAAGTCACAGTTTCCTTTCACATATTCCCTTGTTGCAGTGAGGAGAATAAACTGTCAGCAGTGGACTCTGCACTTACGTCCAGATTGAAGCTGCTCATTGACTTCAGTGCAGCTGTCAGGTTTTATGGGAACTAATGACCTCTCTGAGCTGGATTCAAAGTGACAGAATTTTAAGGAAATCTGTCATTATCCTGACAAGGAAAGAATCAGCTCCACCGACACTTTTCGCAGCAGAGAAGCGAAAGTGTTGATTCAAATGTATTCTGCAAACACCCTCTCCTGGAGGGCCTGGGAACCTCCCGGCTTCCGAAGCCTGAACACGTAGGACAGTTCCTGATCAAAACCTCCACTTCCAGAAGTTGAGCTGTGAATTTTCATCTGCTAAAATCTGAAATTCATGTGCTTCACTGTGAATAATTTTCTTTCATCTCCCTCTGCACCCCATAAATATTCACTAGTTAGTTTCACTAGTTAGTTTTCAAAAACTCCTGCAGATAAGAAGGGAAAGCCCATGAATAGTTTTATATTGGTTTGTGGTTGGGATTTTTTTTTTATTACTATTATTTCATTTGTTTTGTTCACTTTCCCCTGAAATTTTGCGTATCACTTCCAATTGCTTATATTTTCTCATTGGGCTATGGGAAATCTATTGGTGGCTGGGAAACCACCTAAATGTGTGGGTTACATAAGGTGAAGTAAAATACGACTGCTTTATGTGTGAGAGACAGAAATATCGTTGTAAAACAGCAGATTTCTAAAACCACATCAGTCCTTTAACTAATGCTGTCTTTCTCTAGTGATTAGGAGCTGAAACTGAGCAGATTTTTAAGATTCTGGAGTAGTTGCCTGGCAGAGATCATGCTGGCAATTCTGCTGATAACAAGGTGCCCATTAAACACTGCACTTGGTGTTATAACAGGTAACCAGCACTGTTGTGGAAGCAAGCTACTAAAACTTTTTACACCATAGTTTTTCCTCAGAAGTTGTTATAAAAGTTAGGAACATTGCTTTCAGCCATGTTTCTCATTTCTATACCCTATTTAAATTAAAAAGCACCTTTATGGGTAGGGGTAAAAGCTAAACATTAGCTCTGTCACTGAAGTAAGTGGTCACTGGCGCTGCCCTTAGCTACATACTGGGTTGCCTTTTTCTCATTTCCAGCAAAAAAAAATAGTTCATGGAGTTGAATTTGGGCACTGAAGAGGCCAACAGAATGAATGATGAAATGCTTCTCGTGAATTGAGATCGTGATTAGAAATGGAGTTCCCAAAGCATTTTTCCTCCAGTCCCATTTCACAGAACTCTTCTCAGCCAGACTCAGTGAGGCAGCTGCTGCCCCCCATCAATCAATTTCCTAGATTTCAGTTACACCATTGCTTGTAGAAAATAGCCACAATTTCCCTTCCCAATAGCTGCTCTGTTTAGATGTTCCTTGTCTCCTCGCAGGTCCCAGCAAGTTCAAACTCCATGGGATCAGCAGGCAATATTCTACTGCCTACTTTGTGGACCTGAGACCATAATTTTCTGTATCTGGACTCTTACTGCAAAAATAAATAACAACTGAATGGGATGTCAACCTCAAAATGATACTAAACTAAACCAGGGCATCAAGGGGGGAAAAGTGCTTGAGGTAAATAATTTGGTTTTGCAGCACTGAAAAGTTATACAAAAGCCAGAACCTGCTAGAAAGACCTCAAAACCCCACAGTACCACAGCCTTGAGTGTGCCAAGGTTAACTGCTGCATTTTCAGTTTTAAATCCCAGCCTGCACTGGAGATTTCTGGGCCTGTTTCCTTTCAAGTTGGCATTTAGGTGTTCTCCCCAGCTGACAGCATTGAGTGCAATGGCAATGCATTACATAAAATGGAATGTGCCAAGTTATGCAAAACCGCTGTCATTCAGGATCATGTTTTCCTGTTTCTGCTGCTGTGGTTTCATCACATTGATGTTTATCATGTTGGTGTTTTCATGCATAATTGGCACCCCAAGCCATAGATGTATGCAGATGCCCAATTCGTCTCAACATCTTCCCAAAAAACACAAGTTCTCCGCTTCCCACTCAGCAGATGTTTTAACAACAGCAAACAGAAACCAAGGATGTCTGGAAGTAAGGGGCTAAGCTGAAGGAACTGGTAACTGCAGTGTTTGCTTTCAGCAGCAAGAAGCACAAACATCATTTGTCTGGGAGCACCGTGTTATGCAAGGCACAGAAAACTCTGGGAAGTCCCAAAGCTTGTCCTGGCGCTGTTAGAGAAGTTGAATGTGCTGTAAAGCTCTGGTGTTTTCTTAAACACCTCATGGCCTCCCTGTCTCAAGGGACCCAACAGCCATTTCACCTCCTCAGTGCTTGGCAGCATTCACATTTCCCTTTGTTTTCTTACACAGTGCCTCTTGTTTTTTTCCTTATCCATGATACATTTTCTTCAGCAGTGAGACTCGTTCTTGGAAATGCTGGGCACAATCCATGTGTCCTACAGTAGATATTGTCCTGAGAAGTGTCACAGGGACAGCAGTGTTCACAGGGACACCAGTTCCAGAAATAACAGCTCTTTAGCCTTTCTCCTGCATCTGCATCCTCTACTTCCCAGCAGCATGTCCTAGTCCTTCCTCTCAAGATTGCTGCCTTCACAGAAGATGGAACATGCTCCTGAGCCATCTGTCCCTGTCCTGTACAGCAAGATCATCTGGTCTTGGCATTCCACAGCCCTGAACCTGTAAAATCCAAGCACTCAGTGCTCAAGTGCTCAGGCCCCTCTGGCTCCATGTCTCACTCATCTCTTGAGTCTGCCCCAAACACTAAACCAGGTCCAAATGGGATATCACCACATTCCTCATCACAACTTCATGTGCAACAGCTCCCTTACAGTAAAGTGTGGAGCTGGTTCTAAAATTTGGGGTGCACCTAAAGAATGGCCCCTCATGGTGTACACCATTGCTTCGGTATAAAACAGTTCACTGCTAGGAAATCCATGATCTCCAGTACTTGAGATGTAAAAACTATACTGTTGGCTGCTGGAGCTGTCACCCCTTTTTTGGAGAGCCACTAACCAGCAGCACTAAATAAGTTTTCAACCCCTTTTAGCTTCTAAAAAATAAAATATTAAAATACATTAGCAGTTAATAGCTTTTATCAGAGCTACTCAATTGACATATTCTTACCCTTGCTGTTGGACTGCCCAGGCTGTTGGTTTTTCCCTGCTGAGGCTCACAGCCAGCTGCAGTTGGCTGCAGTGGCCTTGCCAGATAACACTCAAAGGGCTGGTTGCTTGATAAATGCAAATGGATCTTCAGAAGAGAGATCCAGGGAAAATTTCTTCACCAAAAGGGTTGTCAGGCATTGGAACAGGCTGCTCAGGGAAGTGGTGAAGTCATGATCTGTAGAGGAGTTTAAAAGACCTGTAGATGTGGCTCTTGGGGGTGTATTTTAGAGATGGGCTCAGCAGTGTTGGCTTAGTGGTTTGGGTCTGATCTTTAGGGTCTTTTAAGCCTTAATGATTCTGTGATTCAATGATCTGATCGTCAAAGAAATTTAAATAACCTTATTTTACATACTGCTATTTTGCAATATCCATACCCATGACAATCCTCATATCTTGTTCAATGAATTATCAAGCCAGGACAATTGTGGTGATGATTTTCTTGGGACAGAGGGTGCATAAACTCCACTGTTACCTCAGAGCCTTTTCCAGGTCTGAACAAACCTTGTTCTTTCCATTTCTTACAGCCACAGATGTCCGAATTTGGAGGGACTTTGTAAGGCTATCTAAGCCAAATGCCAAGAAAACTCATGTCTGCAGATGGATCTGCAATTATTGCATTGATTTATTTTTAATTGTGCTGGAGTCACCGGCAAACCTCCAGGCGCTCTGGATACAAAAGTGTCAGCATTTCCTAGTGCTCTTTACCTGCTTTGTAGTGGTTATTCACCTCTGACACTGAATGCTGAATTGAAAAATACAGTATATACACAGAAATAGAGAATCCACATAGCAGAAATTACTCTGATTTCAACAGCTATTTCTTCTAGTAAGCTGGTCTTTATATTTGCAATTACTGGTATAAATGTAAGTAAGTGCCTCCCCTGAATTACAAGTTAAAAAAAATACATAGAATCCATTCTTGATTCTTCAAATGCTGATTTTTCAGACTTTATGATTTCTCTGAAGCCCTAGGCATTAACGTTCCATTGTTGGTTTATAGAAAACAGAAAGACTCTTTCAGTATAGGGCTTTCAAAACATAAGACAAAAGATAGAGAGCATGAGAAACAGAAAAGATCAGAAAAAAGAGACAACTAATAAGGCAATATTCAGAGCAAGACTATGGTATTTACCTATCCTGTCAGGACACAGATATTTGTGGTTTCCATCTTGTCACATAATCTTCCCAGGTGAGGGCTACAGAAGGTAAGAAAGCAGCAATGACAAGTGATGAGTCTTGTTTCCATCCTGAAGTTTTTATCTTCTGTTGAAGCAAGTAACCCTTAGCATTCTTAGCAAATCCTCAGTGAAGTGCTTTTGGCAGCATTTTGCACTGTCAATCCACAGAGCTGCAAGCAAACCTTTTCCTCCTGTGGGTGAGCAGCAATAAGAAGAACAGAGAAGTCCTTGAAAGACATAGAGGGTTAAAACAAGTGTTAGCATTTATCCTTCATAAAAGGATTTGATCAAATACAAAGCTGCAGACACATAATGATTCTTAAGAAAAAGCAGAGATTACCAGAAGCAGGTAGAGCACTGGTTACAAGGGATGGCTGAACAATTCCCTTGTACAGACTTCTCAAGACTTCCCACCAGGCATACGGTGTTGCTGGAGACAAGATATTAAGCCAGATGGACTTCTGATCTAATGAACATTCTGGTGTTGTCATCATTTGGGGTGAAAATTGACAGCATGCCCAACACAAAGCAAAGCGTGGGCAGTCCTCAGTAAAGGGTTTAGGGTAGAAAATTGCATGGAGGTGTAGTTTACTGTTTTTGAACCAGCCTTTCTCATTCAGGTGTAAAAGATTAGCCAAATGCAGACATTGGTGACAGTCTGAGTGAGAGATGTGTTCCAGTGAAGACTTTATCTGCCAATCAGATGTTGCACTGCAGTTGGCAACACTAGGTGGGCCACTAACTTCACAACAAGCACCTAAGTTGACTTGGAAAATGCCAGTGTGGTTCAGTGTTGGGTCTTAATGGGGTTTTCAGTCTCTTCACTGAAACTGCCAAGAAATAAAACCTAAAAAAAATAGTCCTGACTGTGGAGATTATCTTCTTGGGACAGAGAGTGCATGAACCTCACTCCAAGTTCCTTTTTTAAGCGGGTCATCTTCAGGGTCTCAAGACTGGGACTGGCAGCATTGTGCTGGAAGTCTCCATGATGTATTGTCACAGCCCAGCTCCTGCTATTTATGTCTTCTGGCACCTGAATGCTGCTCCCACACTCCCGGGCAAGAACATTTCCCTCTGTGCCCACAGTCCTTCTGGCATAGCACTATGGCCAGCTCCAGATGGATGCACACCCTGCATTGCTTGTCCCACAGCCATCTACACCAGAAAACATTAAAAAAAAAAAACAAAAAACAAAAACAAACCCACTAAAAAAACCAGGACTCTCTGCCATACTCACAGACTTGGAATTAGTGGCAGGTCTCATTCCTAGGTTGCAACACAGGAATCAGATCAGCAGACCACAAGGTTGTAAACACCTGCCCACTTTAATTTTCAATTTCAGGTAAAAATTACCAGAAATACAGAATATTCATAGCTTCCATGACAGCAGAAACACCATCCAAAAGACCTTTTTCTGTTCCTTTTCAGACTAAACTGGGTGACAGTGAGTTTGCATCCTACCTCTGCTGTTCTTTAAAAAACTACAGACACTCTTTTATCCATGGAGTCATTGAAGAGAAGACTGGGAAAGGTCTTTTTATGGCTTTGTGCTGCCCTGCACTCTGTTCTGCTTAGATGATAATGCAGAGGCCAGATGGACTGGCAGAATGCTTCTTTGCTTGGTCTTTGCCAAGCAGAGCATGGCTGTGGTGAGATCATCTTTGCAAGCTGCTGTGATGTCCATGAGCTTCCTGGGAAGCAAATGCAGATGACTGCTTTAGCCTTAGCTCTGTTTGGCTTCCTGTGCTCTGAAAGCTTGGCCTGTTAGAGGCTGGTGGATTGTTGAAGGCTTTTTAATTAGTGTGGCTTGGCAGCTCTTGGCCAGCTCAAGGAAGTGCTTGGCGTAGTAGAAGATGCTGCCTGACTTCTCCATGGCAACTTGAGACTTCCCCCAGCAGTCACTAAATGCCCCAAAGGCAGACAGAAACTTCAGAAAGAGGGATCTGTGAAACCTGAACTGGGCTCCTTGTGGCTGCAGACTGTGGAGTCGGTTCAGAGAAGGGCACAGAACTGCAAAAAGACTCTGTGTGTGTATACCAATGGTTGCAGCCTGGGCCGTGCAAAGGGGAATTCTCCCTCCTCACTGCCAGGGGAGACTTTTTGGTGACCTTTCAGTCCTCAGTTTGTCTGTGAGCAATGGCAGCCAAAACTGTGATATGGTGTGTAGACTTCTAGAAATGAACTGGGGGTTCTACCCTTCTGCAGAAGGCTAAATTTCACCCCTAAGGACAAAGTAAAACATTCTGACAAAACAAATCTAGGCTGTATGTCCTTTGCTGGGTACCCAGAGCCCAGAAGGTGGATTGTAGCCAGCCCAGAGGCTTTTCATAACAGTTCCTGAAACATTGTCTGTTCTAGAGACAATCCCAATAAACACCTACACATGGGTGTTCAGGGTGTTTCATGGGGATTATTTTCAGTATGTAAAGAAACCCTGAGTCTGGACAGACAGGCTATTTAGCCACCTGGCAAGTCTTTCCAGGCTTTTCCTGGGGGGTGGGAAGCTGCCTGCAGGAAAACACCCAGAGGGGCAGGCCCATGAGCGCCGAAGATTTCTGAGGAGCTGTCGGCACACTAGGGCCAAGACACCAGGTGTGATGGGAGGAAAATGGCTCTGCTAACCCTCTCCTGTGCTCTCCTCAGCTCCACCACCCATCCCAAGGGTTCCGGTTCGGCACGGTGCGGGAGAGCAGCGCGGAGGACTACGTGAGGCAGAGCTTTCCCGAGATGCACGAGTACATGCGGCGCTACAACGTCCCTGCCACCACCGACGGCGTGGCCTACCTGAAGTGAGACCCTGCAAACAGCACCACACCTGCCCCCCTGGCTGCTTGTTATGATCTGGTTATTAAAATTGTAAAGGGAGATGCTCAGATTAAGGGGAAAATGAGGCCAAAGTCAATAGTAGGGATTTTATTTAACAGTAAATGTTGCGAGAGAGAGAGAGAGTGAGAGAGACAGTGACAGAGAGACAGATGTAGAAAATATCACCACTCTGTGGATGCCATGTCCCACTGATCCTCTCCTTCTCAGTGCTGAGGGTCCCACAAAACATGGGACTTCAATGGATTAATACCCATTTATGGTATTAAAACCCTCACCACCTCTTTAGTCAACCTGTATGGCAGGTCTTGTTCTTATTTCTGCATTTGTCCATCGAGGGTAAAAATCATCAGCTTTGCTTCTGTTTGTGGTACTCTGTAGTATTGCTTGTGCCATGATACTGCTTTGTCTGGCATGAAGCAAAGTATTGATGATCTGTGCTCTGCTTTAAAAGACAAAAGTGTATCCCAGCTGCTTCTTGTAGCCTTTGTTTTTGTATACAAAGAGAACTGAGGAAAAACGCAGTGTAGACCATCACCTTGAATGGTGATGTGGAGGAATGCCCACCTGGGTGTGGGGGTGCCATCAGGCCAGGGCAGTGTATAAACTCCTGGCTAGTTCCTGAGCTTGGGAGTCCTTCATCAGGCAGTGAGAAACATTCAGAAAAAGACATCCAGTCCAAGCAAAAGCTGCCAATGAGGTTCCTCAGTGCAGTGGGAGGAAAGGAGGTTCTCAGAGAGGAACCTTAATTTATCATAAAAACAAATAAAAGAAGCACTAGACCGGTAAAAAGTAATAAAAGTCTTGTTGGCTTAAGGAATCATGGTGTCAGTGTGCCTCAGAGACATTTGTGCTTAACAGTCTGGGGCATCACACAACTCTTCCAGGAAACATGAGACGTAGTAATAAGCCTGAAATCATTCACTCATTTTATCTTAAAAGTTGCCTGGCAGATGGCCTGAGAACTTGTCACCAGAAGTTTTTTCTTGTTGTTTCCTGTTCATATATTTTTCCCCAGATCCATCCTGTTGATAATCAAGACCCATGGCAGTTCTTTGGGTCAAAGTGGAGTAAATGGATTGAGATCAATGAAGTAATCACATCAGGAGAACACCCAGACTTTTAAGGGGACAGGAAGGGAGGGGGCAGTCCTGGGGTCAGATGAGATCAGGCATTGCAGCTGCTCTGTTATTTTTATCCAAATGTGCTGTTCAGATATTATTATTTTAGTGAAATTCAGTCATTGTGTTCGTGAAGACAACACAAAGAAAATATAGATTTCCTTGCTTGGATGAAGGAAATAATTTACTTCATATTCAAGGAGAAAGGAGGAGAAATACCTTTGAATAAGTTATCACTCTGGATTTTTGCTATAATATCCCCCAAGTTTAACATCACAAAGAAACCAAGATAGCAACAGTACTTTAGCAATTTTTGATCTTCTCCACTAAAGCCTTGTGCCACTTTCAATTGAGTCAAAGTCCAACATTTTGTAGTGATTTTTGTCTTTCAGAACAATAGTATTTTGTGGGAGCAAAATAAGTCCTAAACACACTGACTGCTTTTAATGCACAAAGTTTGCATTTCATGCACAATGCTGTCCTTCAAAATACAAATCAGTTTTCAATTTAAGTGCAGATGTGCAAATAGCAGTCACTGTTTTCATGCAGTAATTTTCCAGAAAACTGCATAGACAAATGTTCAGTGTCACTTAGACAGTGAAGTGATTGTGTTTCTGATTTTGGTGTTGAATACAGGCATGATCCAGAAAAACTTGATGCCTTCATCATGGATAAAGCACTGTTAGATTATGAAGTGTCAATAGATGCTGACTGCAAGCTCCTAACTGTGGGAAAACCCTTTGCCATTGAAGGTAATAAGCTGTTTTATAACACACCGCTCTGTTCCTCATGTGCTGAATTTGCTTTGTTGTGCTGTGGTGTTCTCGGTGAAAATATGGAGGTGAAACTGAGGACCCCCTGAGGATTGTGGCAAAATCCTCAGTGATTGAGCAGAACAAAAGCTCCAGCCTTTTCTTCTGGTGGTTTTTTTTGAGATCTCGTATCACTTTTAGCACCTGTTTCCAGGCCAGGTTGGGTGGAGCTTTGAGCAACTTGGCCTAGTGGAAGATCCCCCATGGCAGGCATTGGAATGAGATGTTCTTTAAGGTCCCTTCCAACCCAAACCATGCTGTGATTGTATGATCTGTTGCCATGCTCTATACAGAAATTATTCCAAGTGCTCAGGCAGTGTGTCTCCAGACATTAGGAGGCAGAGTCCATTTCCCTGCTCACCATGAAATAAAGAGGCCCCTGAAATGAGGCTTCTTTTCTGCCAGTTCTCTTTGTTGACATTTGTTCAAAACCCAGTTCTAACGTGTTCACAATGTGGTTCTGCAGTTTCACTCTTATCTGAAACAGGCAAATACTGTTCTCATTTTAAAGGTGAGCTCAAGATTCCCACTGAATCTATAGTTAATTGAGAAGGGAGCCTGCCCTGGTGCTTGGCCTCCTGCAGCCTTGAGAAATTAGCAAGGACAGCTCAGAAGGCAGCCTGGAAGCAAGGTTGGAGTGAAGCTGCTTCCAGCATGGATGAGCACATGAGCAGCAGACATTAGAAACCACTTTTGTGATAGATGGACAGTGCAAAGGACTGGTGCTTCCACTTTCCTCCCCTCCAAGGGTAATAGCTCCAGCTGCTCCCATCACAATGTAAAACAACCTCCTTCAGAAACCTGATAAATCCCTTTCAGAAAGGTCAGCTCTGCTGAAATAAAACCAGAAGTTTCCACAAATTCAAATCAAGTAGATTAGATTTCAATGTAGAAAAAGAAACAAACAAATAGACACTGAACTGTATGATTTTGGATGAGTGGACTTCCTTCATTTCTCCCAGTTACAAAAATGTATGCTGAAAATGTGATATTTATAAGTTCTAGCTGTGCTAACTCTGAAATAAATCCTTTGATGTGAGCAAGTTTATTCAGGTAGAATTACAGGCACAATGTAAAAAATTCAGCAGCAAGGGAGAAGCATTGTAGGAACAGATATCACCTCATCACTCATTAAAAAGTGAGCCACTGTCCTGGAAAATTCAGCACCTGTCTGTTTGTGAGGGCTTTTTCTTTCTTCCTGTGTTGTTGTGGGTTTCTTTAAGGAGACAATCTGAAGTTCTGAATTCTGAACTGAAAAACAAAAATCCACAGTGGACTAGAAATTAATCTCTGCAGGCAATTGGCATGCAACTGCATGTCTTCGAGGGATCAATTGTATTTGTTTAGAATTTCTTAAATCAAACCCCAGATTCTGGTAAAAGTACCACATTCAGAGTTACTGAATTAATTTTCACTTACACTAAGTCCTTTACCCACACTTTAACATGGTGAAAGATAGCACAGTGGCTAAAAACTGCATTTATTAGTATCTGAAAAGTCCTGTCAGTGCCACAGCAGAAGTGCACAAACTGAAAGCATAGCCCCTGGGCTTTAAATTGCTGTGTGATAGCAATGAAGATGGCTCCTGTATATATTTATGCGCATACAGCTCCTCATCAGAAAATGCATAGAAAGAAAATGTCACATCTGACACCACAGTCACATCCACTGCTCTAACAATGCAAGGGAATCACAGAATGATTTATGTAACATTGATGCCCTTTTGCATTGCTGAAAGAATCCATGACAAGGGCATGAAAAGGTCTGTGTTTCTAGAGAAAATATTTATTAATCCATTGTCTCCATTTTAAGTTTTTGAATCTCCAGTTTTACATGGAGATTCAAAAACATTATTATGGCTTGTGTGGCCATAATAATGTTGAATTTGCTTATTCTGTTTATATTGGGTGACTTTATTTTGCACCAAAAAAGGTCTTGTCTCAGCATTCTCAGACCACAGTAAGCCAGGTTTGAGCTGGCTGGCTGGCTGAGAGTGCCAGCTCGCTCTTCCATGCTGAAATGAACATAAGTCAGCAAAAAAGAAAGAGAGAGATGATTGCACTGTTCTCCCTTCTAGGATATGGCATTGGTCTTCCCCCCAGCTCTCCACTCACCTCAAACATCTCTGACCTGATCAGCCAGTACAAATCCCACGGCTTCATGGATGTTCTGCACGACAAGTGGTACAAGGTTGTTCCCTGTGGAAAACGAAGCTTCGCCGTCACGGAGGTAAGCAATGAACTCGGGTCACCTAAGTGAGGCTTTGTGCAAGCTGACAATTATTTCCCCTCATTCCTAATGGCATACCCACATGGCAGGGGTGGGTGGCAGCTGAAGGGAAGGAGGAGACTTCAAAGGCAAGAGCTGCTGACCCAGGCAGCAGTCAGGGCAAAACAGGAGGAGCGCATCAGTGGGACTGTGCTGCTGAGTGAGGCACCAGGGAGCTCCTCTGGACACAAGCAGGGCATGAGGAGGGCAGTAAAAATCGTGATCTGGTATATTTCATAGGAAACCTGTCTGATTCTGATTCCACTCAACTGTGTGTGTATCACTATCCACAGAGAGAGGGGGAGCTCAGGACATCCTGAATTTTTTAATACACCCTGACCACTTCCAAACATGGGTGGCAGCTACCTGTACCAAAGATAGGATTTCAGGCTAGAAATGGTCTGCTAAGACACCATGCCAAGAAGAGAGGGGAAGTAGGTCTCACTTCCATGTAGATCTATGAGAAATGGAAGTAAATCTTCATGTGGTACTTCATCCAAGTACCACATCAGAGGAGTTACACCATTATTTATGAGGAAAAGATAACTCTTACCAGAATAGCAGTTTTTCACCAAGTTCCCTAGACTGTCAAGTGAAAAAATAAGATAAAGTATTGAAGAATCAAAAGCACCAGCAATGTGTGAAGCTTATAGCATACTCTTTTAGCTGAAGGTCTTCCAATGTGTTCTCACAGGTACAGAACAGTTAGAACTCTGCTGTCTCCTTCTCAGACTGTTCAGTCAAATGCCAAACACACACACGGTGTTCCCTGAGGAAGTGGCAGCATTCTCCTATCAAAGAGAACCTCAGTTTCCTGGACTCTGACTCCCACTTTTCAATGGTCAGCTGCAAACCTCTCGCAGCTGACTAAATCACTACAAAATTAGCGTTTTTTTGAGATACGACAAAGCAAATCTTTATTTGGCATTTTTAATATATAATTTGTTGGGGTGTTTCTGCAGGTCTTACTACATTCTTTACTTTTTCATTACGGTTGTGTCAATAGGAAATAAATTATATTTTAACATCAGACATTCATAGAAGAAAATTCAATTTATTTTTATCCAAATTACTCATTTTTTCTTTCTTTTTTATGTGATTAATTCAACACAATAAAGCAAACTTAAATAGAAGTGTGTATTCACTTCTCTTTCTGATTTAGCTTATCTGAAGATTGTACTATCATCTAAAAAGGAAATTGTCTTTTTAAAATAGCAGTTCCTTCAATGACTTCTTGTTCCTCTACTTTTTAACAAGTCTTTTGAATTAAATCTCAGGAAATTACAAGGTGGTAATGCTATAAATTACCTCAATGTTGCTTAAAACTCAAAACTCTTACAGCAGAGAAAACTTACCTTCCTAATAAATCCCTAGTGATGTGACAAAAGGAGCTTCCTCTGATCATGTCTTACCCTACAGCATTCATCTGGGGCTGTATGCTCTCTATTCTTAGTCATAGAATAAATTCCAGTCAAAAGTACAATTTTATTTAGTACTGGTTTACTCTCAGAACATGTAGTTACTTCTGAAGTCTGTGGACTAAGGTGCTTAGATCCCCTGGGAGGGGCATGAGATGATACACTGGGCTGCAGAAGTGTTAGAACCTAAGTAATACCTGCCTATAAAAATTGTAAATAGATGTACATATATGGGGGTCCTTGTTCAAAATGTTACCAAGAGAGGTGCATGATCAACACAAGATTCCTCAAGGCCTACCAACAAAGGGAGAGGAGGTAGGGCAAAAATCTGCTCCAGTCTGAAAATAAAATTCAGATTTTGCCCTGTGAATAGTGCCATGGAATTCCTTTGAGGTTTTTTTTTTTTTCACTATTGAATAGGTTTGAACCACAGGATTTATGGGAGGCCTTAAGCATGGTGTGACAGATGGAGGACATGTTGTGCTTTAACATAATTAAGTCTTTTAGTATAATGTACTTGTGAAGAATGAAGGGCAGGTATAGCTACTCCCAGGCTGGTTGTCTGACCATAGTCCTTATTCCATCTTCAGTTGCATTAATTCAACATGTACAACTGAGTTTTTTGTTCAGAAACTAAAGTCCAGCAAGTTGGACTGAAGGACTCAGTTCATGGAATCCAACAAGGCCAAGTGCAAGGTCCTGCACCTGGGTTGGGGCAATGCCAATCACAGATACAGGCAGGACACAAATACAGAATGGATTGAAAGCAGCTCTGGGGAGAAGGACTTGGGACCTTGGTGCATTAGAAGCTCAGGATGCCCTGGCGATGTAGTCTGGCAGCCTAGAAAGCCAAAGATGTCCTGGGCTGCATCACTAAAAGAGTGGCAGGAGGTTGAGGGAGGTGATAGTGCACCTCTGCTCACTCTGGTGAGACCCCACCTGCAGAGCTGCATCCAGCTCCAGGATCCTTAGCATAAGAAGAACGTGGCACTGTTGGAGAAAATCCAGAGGAGACCACAAAGGTGATCAGAGGGCCTCTGCTCTGGATGCAGGCTGGGAGAGCTGGGGGTGCTCACCTGGAGAAGCGAAGGCTCCAGGGAGACCTTAGAGCCCCTTCTAGTGCCTAACTGGGATCCAAGAGAGCTGAAGAGGGACTTGGACAAGGGATGGAGTAACAAGATAAGGGTTTAGACTGAAAGAGTTAGGTTGAGAGGAAATAAAAGGAAGAATTGAAACATTTAGGTGGTGAGGCCCTGACATAAGTTGCCTAGAGAAGCTGTGGATACCCCACCCCTGAAAGTGTCCAAGACTAGGTGGGACAGGGCTTAGAGGAACCTGGTCTGGTGGTTGGTATCCCTGCCCAGGGCAGGGGGTTGAAACTAGATGGTCTGTAAGGTCTCTTCAAAACCACACTGTTCTAGGATTCTGTGAATCTAAAAAGTCACTGAAAGACCCTTATGCAATCAGAAAGGGAGCAGAAGCAGAATACCACTTGCAAGTCTGTGCCATTTGTGGGTAAGGTCTGCTAAGTCCGGATCTTCATTTTCCTGAGGTGCCTCACTTTTAATGTATCTCCCACATGAATCCCCTCTTCTTCATCCATTCCTTTTGGCCAAGAACTTGCAGATTTTAGAATGTGTGATTTTTTAGTTGGGAGAAAATTACTAAACTTAACAGCCAAGCAGCAAACACTCTCCAAAGTACAGGTTCCCCACTGTAACAGCAAGAAGCATGGGAATTAGTCTTGGACTTACCTTTATGTTGGTTTGTGTCATTTACTCCTGTACAGCCCAAAAATCTCTGTAACTTTACTCCCTGCTCTCAGTCACAGTAGTATTCTACAGATTCACTGAAGAGCAGACAATGTTCAACACAAAAGCAGATGGTTCATTTTTTAAAAAAGTCTCAGCTTCTCAGTGGGTAGTCATTCACATGGATTATATACCAAAGTCAGACCCAGCAATTGCCTTTTGACAGCAAGAGTAAGGCTTTGTATTCTTCTATGCCGATTTGATAAATTTGATCTGTGACATGCTGCACCTGTTGACCAAGAGTAATGATGCCAAAATGGGAATATATGTAGGTGAAATACTGATCAGTATAGCCTTTAAATTGGTGGGATATCCATCATCCATTTTGGTCATTACCTCTTTAGCTATGCCTGATTTGTATCCACCTGCCACTCCTGCCCACTGAAGTTATTTTTCTATAGATTTGTTTTGAGATCCGTCTTCCTACTCACCATTTTTTAGTACTCTTACACTGGGAAATTATACTTCCTGTGGCAGAACTCAATGCTAGCTCTTCCCATCTCTCTCTATCTGGCAGTGGATGAGCACTTTGCTTATTGTAAACTGCATTTCAAAACAAAGTTGTCCTGGAAAGAAATTATTCAGTCTGGGGCTGGAAGGTTTGCAGTGAAAACCTTGCAGATCTTCAAACTGGGAAACCAATAAAGATGGTTTACTTTCTGATATTGCAGAGGTCAGAAGTGCTTGACTCTGCTGTTTTGTATCAACCTCTCCAGCAAAACCACTTACCCAAGGTATCTGGCCCTGATCAGCACCCACTGGCTCATTTATGGGGCATGCAGCTAACTCAGGCTTGGAAAGAACACTGCCGTGAATTGCACTTTACCCTCTCCACTGCAGGTAATGTGGGTGGCAGTGGCTGTTCTTGGTGAGTGCTAGCCTCTAGCAATATTGCCTGAGCACTCTTGGTTTAAAATTGTCATGTTTTTGTTTCAAAGGAATGCCTTTGTGGCCAAATTGCTGTGTTCCCTACTAAGGGTGAAACATGGTGCAGGAAGGATGAGGGATTGACAGAGTTATATTTGTACATCATATCTGGGCATAATCAATGTAATTTGTTTTTATTTTTGCATAGAGTACACTCAGCTCTTCCTCTACCCTACTGTTATTCTCACCAGTGCCTCTTCAGAAGGAGCCAGGCTCTTGGGACTTGGCTTTCCATCCCATTAGCTCCATCCAAGCTCAGAATATACTGCAGAGAGAAGATTTTTACAAAGAGGGTGGAAAGTGAGCAGAATGTTTCCCAGAGGGGTGGTGGATGCCCCCTCCCTGAAAGTGTTCAACCATCCCTGGAGGCATCCAAGGCTCCGAGCAAGCTGTTCTAATTGAATATGGCCCTGCTCACTGTGGGGCAGTTAGACCAGGTGACCTTGAAAGATCCCTTTCAACTCAAACCAGTCTATGATTCTGTGATTTTTGGGAACCAAAAATTTTGCAATTTTCTGCTCCTGGCAGCAAAGCAGCTCTGGAACTCAGCCAGCAGGGCAGAAGGCAGGGGTATCCCTGAAAGGCAAAATGCCTGAAGTCAGTAGTTTGGCTGCTCAGGCCAGGCAGGGATGACCAGGGCAGGGTTTACCAAGACAGTATAAAAAAGAAGAGCCCTTCCTGGTCCATGCTTTGGGAGAGCTACTTAAGTGTACACAATCTTTCACAGCTTTTTTAGCTATGTTTTTAAAAATGTTACTGTTGAAACTGTATCTTCTGTTTCACTTGAAAGGTTTGTATTTCTCCTTTTATATTCATAATGATCACAGGACAGCTAGAACTCTAGAACTTAGACTGATTTCCATGTTGACTGGCAGTTCAGTCAGATAACAACCAACACGTGGAATAAAAAATATATTGCTGCATGCCATTATCCCAGCTATTAATATCAAGAACTTGCTGATGCTTCACACAAATGGTATCTAACCTGACATTTAAAATAACAATGTATGAAAGCACACAGACCTTGCAGCTAAACTGACCCTGACAGTGGTGATGCTGGGGAAGGTAAAGTGCTGTGAGCCTCCTCCCAGTGCCTGAGGGACAGGTCCATGCTAACAGTGGGGATTGGTCCTTGACCACAGCCTTCCATCTGATCCAGATGGAAGCCACACAGAAAAAAAAAAAATCCTTTCATCTTTGAATCATGGAATAATTTAGGTAGGCAAGGACCTCTACGATCAATGAATCCAGCCATTAATGCAGCACTGCCAAGTCCACCACGTAGGTCTTTTAAATCCCTTCAGGGATGGTAATCCTCTTTTCATCTCCCATCAGTGGTGAGAGCCGTTGATGGTTGTTAGCTCTCAAGTTTCTGAAGGAACTTGCTCAAATTCACTGGTCTTTTGCCTGAATTTATGATCTTTGGCCTCAGCATCACTCAAGAGGCACACAATCAGACAGTGCCTCATTCATCCTGCCATGATTTCACCCAGTTGTCATCCAGAAAATTGTGCCTTTCTGCTCTGTCTTCTTCCTAGTCCCCTTAAAGGTCAACCAATAGTTTCCTTTTTTGTTACACCCATCGCCTGACAACTCAACAGTGACTTTTCCAACCTTGAAGTTCTGATTTATGTTTGTCCCTGGTGCACTGCAGGTGTCAAGGGAAGGCCATGCAGACACTTCCAAAAAGGAAACAAACTGCAATGTGCTCATAAATAGCAGCTGCCCATCAGTCACCTTTCACAGCACCTTGTCGTGAGAGCATGAAAAACAAACAGAAATAACAGGGAAAAAAGGTTCTGCTATACCAAGACACTTTTCTCAGTCTGCACGTATGTTGTCTAGGGGGGAGATGTGGCCCCTGCCCACAGGAGGAACTGGGAATGTTTCCAAAAAGGGTCTCACAAAGTGACAGATGTTGCATTGAAAAGGGGTCATCTCAGTGTGGGAAGAAACAGTGGGTTCTGGACTTGCACTGTGGAAAAAAATACTTTGCACAACAGTCCTGCAGAAGGGATTGAATGAGTATTGACTCTGTCAACAGAGTTAGGAGAAGATGTGTCCTGCAAATGAGTAAAAGATTTAGATTCATCCATTGAAACTGAAAACAAAGAGAAAGAAAAAGAAAAAGGTGACTGTCTGAAGAGGTACTGACAGGGCTTGGAAAATTGATGAGTAGAAAATAAAACATTTCTTACAAAACAGTGTTTTTCCAGCTCTGTGCAAAACCCTCACAACAAGCAGGAAAAGGAACTTGTCTTGCCAATATAAGACAGTACTTACAATATCTTGAAATTTGTCACTTGAAACTCTAAAGCCATGGTCATCAGTCTTTGCTAAGGATAATCTCCCTGAAGAGATTAAATATGTATTATTTTTAAGCTGCTACTTCTTTGAGAGCACAGAAAGCCATAAGAATGAAAATCAAGTCTAAAAATAAGTCTCTCTGCAGCTACAAAAAATGCCACAACATGGAGAGGGGGGCATGTTTTAATAACACTTAGCTGACTAAATAAAAGTATCAGCATCAGTAGGATTTTGCAGGCCTACTGAGATGTGTAAATGAGTTTAGAATTCTACCCTTCATATCCATTTATCCCTACTAATTCCTTATCAGCACAGGTGCTGCAAAACTGAACTTCCAAAGATCAGCAAACCTTTTAAAGGGAAAATGCAATCAAGAAAATACAGCTTATTATTATACTTAACACACACGATACCCATATTTAGTATTTGGGTTCAGCAGTGTGTAGTACCAATATCTGTGCTGCACTGCCAACTTGCAGATTATCCACAACAATCTTTACAAGCTTCTAATTAGTCAAAGTTGGACCACAGGAGTGATGACTTATTCAGTGCAGCCAGGGAGAGTAAAGCATTTACAGTCTCCTGTAGTAGGGAGTAAAACAGGAGTTCTTCCCATGAAAACAAATGCTGAAATTACTAAATGCTGTTTTTGTCTCGACTGCCTGCTCCAAAGTGAACACAAATGTCAGACTGGCTTCTCTGCATCCCTTTACTTCTATTCAGGGTTAAAAAAAGAAAAAAAGGCACATAACTAGAGTGGAAACAACAGGAAGTATTCAGAAAGCAACTGCATATATGGGTTGATAAATTGAATAAGTTTCTTCAAGGATGTAAAGAAAAAGCACATATCTTCTATTGTACTTGGTGTCTAGGAAATGCCAATTTTCCAATTTGCCAGTGGGAAACAACTTGGAGGCTGTTGCAACTGTCATGCTTAGCACCCATTAGCAGTAATTATCACAGGATTGACTACACTGCTTATTGTTCCAGAACCATTACATGACCATAACTGAGTTCATTCTCCTAAAATGCAGGAAGCTACATCCTGGATTTATGATTACAAACTTGGAACGAGGACTGCATTTTTATCCTGGTTTAATACAGAATACACCACATGGCGGGCTTTTATTCCTTAGGAAAAAAAAATTGAAATAAAAGGAAATAAAAACAAGATATTGCAGTAGAGAAATCCACCAGTTTGTTTTCTGTTGCCACCCCCAACCCACATACCCACTCCCCTGGCCCCTAACCCTTGAGCAGAGAGGAATGCAGTAATGCAGAGAAACCATTTTTTTCCTGCTCTTTCCATGTATATTCTATGTATGCACCTAAAAATGCATATAAGAGCAACAAAATAAGTATTTGAGCTTGCTCCTGTAATGAGAGAAGCCTCTATTAGAAGCTGAAAATGAGAGCTGCCTCTATTAGATGGTTTCCTTTACTATTTAATGTGTGTCTCTACAGTAATTACAGACAGCTGATAAATAGCCATTTTACAATGGTTTGTGACTATACTGATACTGCTATGTATAATCACTCCATACACTCCACACTGCATAAATTATTTCTACCCTACCTTGTTTTCCCCCTTAATTTAGTCTCAAAAATTTCCTTTTACTCTGCAGCCTTTATCATGCAGCTCTTCCAAAGTATTACCTTCTTCATTGCTAGATGAAATATTACTGATGCTTTGTTTTGGCACTTCCTTTGCTAGGAAAAGATGTCTTGTTTGGACAATCTCAAAAGCCATCCATTACAGGTGAAAAACTCATGTGGGATGACAGTGCTGGAATTTCTTTCACCTGCTTCCAGGGAAGGTAGAAAACAATTCTGCAGAGCTGACAGGACAGGGAGCCAGACACTCATCAGCATAAATCAGAGAGGCTTTGCTGAAGACGAGGGAGTTATTTTTCATGTAAGGAGCTAGCCAAGTGTGCTTTCTGTAGCAGTGCTGGAGTGGCATCAAACACTGACCCCAAGCATTCAGGAACCCCCACTGCAATAGGGCTTTTTATTATTGTTTTGAATGGCTAGGGTTTTATGATATTACATTAAACCCAGTTCCCATGGCAAGAACCACCCACAAGCTGTTACTCTCTGTGACATCCAACAGCTGGAGCCTGGGAGTGCTGGTAGATAAGTGTATTCATCAGATGACTGAGCAAACACATAACCTTTTAAATACTGTTCTGTTTGTTCTTATGTTTACTGTTAGCTCTGCATCTCTAAGTTGTTGCATACTTGCCTTTGAACACCCTTTCTGGGAAGGGAGTGATTTGCATTAGAACTTCCTGGAGAACTGGCAAAAGGACCTTTAATCAGCATGTTCCACTATTTGGGATAGCAGGTTTTTTGCTTCTTACAGATACTTAAAGATGTCAAATTCAAAGATAAGCCATTCTGAGGCCTTAGCTCTGAGACCTCTGAGAAAAAGGTCAGACATGGGACCTCATTCTTATTTTATTCTACCTGGGCTAAAAGTTGGGCTTCACTGCCAGACCTACAGTCAAACACTTTGGTGCTTGAGCAGTGTAAAGCATTACCACCTGTAATCTCTGTGTCACCCTCCTCTGCCCCTAACTGAAAGAACAAACTATGAGACAGCAGGTCAGTAAGAAATTGTGATGTGGAGAGGCAAGTTTTGCCTTGAGGTTGAATTGATGCAGTTTCCATATCAAAAAAACCCTTGTGCCAAAATTTTGACACACTTCTACCCCAGAGCCATTTTGCTATGTCTTTCTTATGGTTTCCAGCTTCTTTAGAAATTGCTTTTACACCTCCATTAGACCCTTCAAAACCCTTGAAGTGTTTATTCACTAGTACAAAAATTCTCATCTCAAAAGTTCTGCTCAGTGTGCTTCAGGACAAGGAGGTTGATTTTGGCAGAGGATCCCCAAAACAATCCATTGCCAGTGCCAGTATGGGAAAGTTCTCACTCTGCTAGATTGCAGAAGCTCTGTTCTTGTAAAAAACCCGTGATATGCTATCTCATACCATTGTGTTCTAAGGAGCAGAAATCAAATATGCAAACCAGAAGAGAGAAATACAGTTCGCAGTCACCCAACCAAAGTACACAGAGGGACTTCCGAGCCCTCAGCTTCAGTGGACTCATCAGTTACGAACTCTGTGGCTTAAAACGACCTTAGAACAAGACTTCACAAATATTCTGTGATGCATCTTCTCACTAATTCCAGTTTCTTTTTCCAACTTATGGAAATACTCATAATAAAGCACAATCCCCACCCCCACCCATGGAGCAAATGAACACAAGGAACACAACTGGTTCAGGGTAGCAGCATCACAGGTGACACACAACCCTTCCCAAACTCTGCTCCTCTTTTTTTTTTTTTTTTTTTCCCCATTCATTTACTTGGTGAGTAACATTGTTTAATAGAAAGACACAACTGGACTTTGTATTCCTGGAAATATTTCCATAGTAATCTGTGAGCAGTAATTTTTCGCAAGGGATTTTAGTTATTTATAAACTTAGTTATGGAGGCCTGAGAATAAAGGTACAACATGCACACCTCACCCACACATTGCAGTGCAGGTGTCTGTGGTACAGATTCCTGCTCTACACAGTTTCTTGGTGTTCAAATATGATTAATGCCAATAAGACAAATTAATTAAAGGCTTTCTATCCTACATGAAAAGGGTGGGTTGGCAGAAAAAGGTGTGAGTGTTCCTGTTTTCAATAGCTGCAGTCAGAGTTCCTAACGCAGTTTCAGTCCTGTTAATGTAAGGAGTGGAGGGGTGCCATGTTTGTGCTACTTACTTAACATTTTCTCCATGACCCTCCATCAAGGGCAAAGCACAAAAAGAGAAAGTTCACAATCAATTCCCTGAAAATATGAACACTCATAGAGCAGTAGCTCAACTGCTGATGAAGGACTTGCTTTACAGCTCATTGACTGCATTCTATCAAGCAGTACTTGCTTTTACAAATGCAAAGACACTGCAAACACCGTATTCTTGTACATTTAACACTCCACCTCATTAGGGGAATGGCTCAATTTCCCTGGTGTTGGCTGATTCTCTTCCCATGACAGAGCCTTTGCTCTGGTTGAACACCAAGCAGCAGAGAAAGGCTTTGCTGTGAACTCTATCCAAACTATTCTGCATTATTTCACCACTCTGTATTCAGTCAGACCACATTTCCACATGAGAAAACAGAGCATCTGCTCCAGTACACTAACAACCTCCTGCCTTAACTTTTCCTTTTGATTTTATTCACAGACACTGCAGATGGGGATAAAGCATTTCTCAGGGCTCTTCGTGATGTTGTGCATTGGCTTTGGTTTGTCCATTCTCACCACGATTGGGGAGCACATCGTGTACAGACTGGTCCTGCCACGAATCAAGAAAAAATCCAAGATGAAGTACTGGCTCCATACCAGTCAGGTATGTTCTTCATATGTTCTGAAGGGACCTTGTGAAAGTTGTGTGGCTGACCTGAAGAAAGCCTGGACAAGAACTAGGTATGAAATGTTGTAAGAGCACTGACAGTTGGCATTTGAATGGTGTCAGCAGCTTCTGGAGTTTGAAGAGGCTGACCTAAGGATGGAATGGGAAACACAGAGAAAATTATTTAAATATTCGGTTGCAAAGCTTACGGAGGGACCCCTCCATTTGTGCTTGTAGCCTCACAGCTCAGCTCTTTTGGATGATGGAAGCAACAGTGTTGTTATCCTGAACTGGCAAACCAGAACATTCCATCTCACTGTTACAGGTTCCCAAACCTGTGAGGCACGCAGGAAATGCTGGGTAACCTCCCTCATTATTCTAGAGAAATTAATGGGACAGAATTGCTCTGGGTGTTTGCTCCAAAGGAAGAAGTTACTTTACAGCAAAAGGCAGAAAAGGAAAGAACTTCCATTGCTTTAAAACAGCACAGAGGAAGAAATCTTTTAAAACTAATTTAACACCAAGGATTGTTCCCAAACTATTAATCAACTTTTCAGCTTGCCCTTCTTTGGGAAAGTACAGGAAAATAAATCTGTTGTAATGACAAAGCACAGACAATTGCTTGTATCCTTCAATGTGCAAAATAATTTATTCTCAGCTCCATCATACAAAGCCCAAATTGTTTACCTATTTGTGGAGCCATTTTTAATCTTACTTTGACTAATTTATGTTCCTCTTTTTCCTCTAGAGATTACATCGTGCTCTAAACAGTTCATTTATCGAGGAAAAACATCAGCCTAAGAAAAAACGAGTAGAAAAGAGGTAGGAAGCTATCCATGCCTTAAAACACAAACTATAAATATTACTTTGAAATTAAATGCCTTCTGTTTGGATATACAGTTATGCCCCAAAGGTAATAGAATAAAAAAAAAAGGAAACAAGATAGAAGTGACAAATGAAGAAGGCAGAAATTAATTATTTTTTCTAGTATTAAATCTAGAAATCTTGTTCTTTCATGATTTTGAATGCAGCTAATAAAAAACCTCCCATGGCAAAGAGAGGCTTTGCAGTTGAAGTCCACTTGTGTTTAGGCAGTGGAGTTTAGGGAATGAATGACTCCCATGCCAACGCACCGGCAGGTAACCGGGGCTCTGAGAGGCAGAGCCTTTAGAGGGAAAGAGAGATCAGGCACTCGCATGCCTGAAACTCCTTCAGCTCCCTCTTCTTTAATTAAGAAAGCTGAGGAGAGGCAAATGCAATCCTTTGAAAATTATTGCATCCAACAAGTGTTGTTGGAAAAAAAAGTAGGTAACAGCTTGGCCTTGTTTTCATAGCCTGTGTCTTCTGCAGAAGAGACTGGGATGTACAGCTTCCAGGAACACAAGGCATTGCATGGAACTGTGCATGTGCTCAGCAACTCAATCCTACTGGTGCACTTTGTAAGGACACAGACAGCAGCACTGCTTTTCTACAGAGAAGTTCAGGCACAGAGTATAGAATACAAAAGGTCTTTCAGAATGTTACTGGATGTTTGGCCTGACTGAAACCTACAGATGTCAACTTATGTTGTGTTTCTTTGATAATCCTCTGCTAAAGGCAGCAAATATAAATGAGTAAGCATCTCTAAGCTCCTGAGCTGCCTTTATACACACAAGTGTCTAAAAATGCCTGCAATCGATCTCCTTTGTTCATTACTTCATCTTATCAAAGAACACCATGTATGGAACCTCCTTGAACACAGCCACTCCTGGCATTTGATCTATGAGCAGCATGAGAGGCCATGAGTGCTGCAAAATGTTTCCTTCTGCTGCACCCTCCTTGTTGGGTGGAACAGGAGGAGATGGTGCATAATCCCCCCAGGCAATGGCTTAGAAAAAGATCCATGCAAATAATCTTCCAACTTGGGAGAGTGAAGATGTACAGCAGTCCAAAACCTTCTGCCCACACAGCAGTCATCCCTCAGGTGTGTGTATGCACACCCACCCACTGTGCTTGCCCTTCTCAGCATCTCAGACCTGCTGTTTGCACAGAACCGGGATGAATTTAGAGCCATGAGTGGGATGTCCAGATTGTCATGAACACTCATGTGGCAAGGCACTGATGCCTTGTGAAAACTGACCTAGATCAGAGACCAGACGGAGCTAAAGAATAAAGTAGGTATTTATTAAGAGGCCTTAAATAGATCCACCTTGGGCAGCACAACCCAAAATGGCCAGAAAAATGGATGACAGGTCATGGGGTCTCATACTTTTATAAGTTTTGGTCCATTAGCATATTGGAGCTAATTGTCCAATTACAGCTTTAGCCCATGAAGTCCCATCCTTCTTGTTTTCTCTCTTCAGTCCACCAGTGTTTATACTCTTGGGCCTGAGATCTGGATCGGCTGTCTTTGGTCCTCAGCTAGAGAAGGAATTGTTTTGTCTACCTATTCTGTGAAGAGAGCTTACAATCCCCTAATACGAGGCTCAACACTACACAATAAAGCAGAATAGAATCTGAAAAATATGAAAGCTGAAACCTGAGCCATCAGCACAACACAGAGCTCTCAAATCACTTACATTATCACATGTGCTATCATTCCTGCTGGGCCCTGAAGAACTCTTAAAAGCACCAAAGATACAGAAAAGAGGTGGAAAAAATTGGCATCATGCTACTCCAGGTATCCTCCTGGAGGAAAATCTGTTGGGTTTCTTAAGGTCACCAAAACTACAAAAGCTGCTCAGCATCGGTAGCCCAATTTTAAATGGTTTTATTGACTTGGTGAAACTGAAGTGCTAACTGTGGACTGGCATTTGTTAAAATCAACTGCCCAGACCTGGAGTGTTCCCATCTTTTATTTTGAAATATGAGAATATAGCTGATCTGCACAAAAATAAACAACTCTACATACACATCCCTGCTGGGATTCCCTGAGCTCTCTGGAGCATGATCCAGGCAGGGGTTGCTGCTCCTGCCTGACACCTACCCTCCAGCCTCTTCTCTCTGCTGGCCCATCTCTTGGAAAACACCCACAGTCGCCACCTCCTTGAACAAAATTTTCACTTTCCAAGTTCCTTTACTTCAGTCAGGTGAGAAAAGTATCCACCCCTTAAACCAGCTGCTTTCAGCAATCACAACCCTGAAATATCAACCTCCTTCCTTAACCTGCCCACAGGGAGCTCCCACCAAGAGGCCTTTTGTCCAAGGATACCCACAGAAGAGCTCGAGAAGGGAGCAGTTTGAAACACAACTGCTTCAGAGTTTAAAGCTGCCTTTATCAAATGAGCACACACCAACCTGTCCCAAAGGGAAAGCAGGCAGGAAAGAGAAGCTCCTCTCCCACAACAGCAAACTCTGTGCCTCCTTCTGTTCCAGCTGGAGAGTGGAGGTCATGGGCTACACCTCACTTTGGGAAGGAGTCCTGGGAAATGGCCTGATCTGGGAGGGCAGCAAAGGGAAGTTCCCCATAAAGTAGGAAAAGATTTTCTAGAATCAAAATATTATAGAAGTATTTCTGCAGAAAAAAAATTTGAAGCATTTCAAAAAGTTCCCAGACTGAAATTTGTGCTCCAATTTGACAGCCTTTAAATCTCTGTGGTGTGTCAGGAAGCTCAGGAATGAACCTGCAAGGCTTGGATAAACATCACTGGTGTCCGGCCCCCAGAGCACGAGCAGCTCCCCAACAAGACTTAAAGACTAAAGGACAAAGCTTCCCCCTTCACCTCTCCACAGCAGCTCTGGGGAGTCTCTTTCCTTCTCCATGAGAGCAAATGCCCAAGTCAGAACTGAGTAGTAACACACAAAGGACTAATACTGTAATAAACTTGCACATTGCAACCACAAAAGCTTTCAGAGGCTTTGAAGGACTCAGACTTTCCTGAGCTGCAGCTGAGTAATTTCATAACTGAAAAAAGTTTTGGGAAAGATTACATTCAGGGTTCTGTGCTAGCCTCTGCTATGGTTAAATCACAAAAATTTGGTCATTTAAATTCATGATTTGTGCTTTGCAAGAAAACATAATTTCAGGGATAAAGGAATAATATTTCTATGTAACATGCAACAGCAGCCTTATATTTTTCCAGTAGGATGGCTCCCAGTGGACGTCTGCACACAGACAAGAGCAGGCTCTGATGTGGTGTTAACTCTCCTCTCTCTGTTCAGGGCCCATGTGGGGAATAGCCAGCATGTGGTGTGGAACATAGCCAACCTGGGCAACTGCCACCGAAAAAAATACATCTGCACTGATGAGGGGCAAAACGAGGTGACAATCCATCAGCACCAGGACATCCCCCTGCCACAGGGGAGGAGAGAGACTCCACCTTCCTTAACCACCAATGGGAAAGCAGAGTCCCTCAACACTGCGAGGACCTCGGTGCTGCAAGAGCTGACAGAGCTGGAGAAGCAGATCGAAATCATCAAGCAGGAGCTGCAACTTGCCATGGACAGGAAATCAGAGCTGGAAGAGTATGCACGGACAAACAGAACTGCAGAGCCCTAGGCTGGCATATCTGTGCCCTTCCCCTTTTCTTCCTTTCTCCCCTTCCTCTGTAAAATTTGTAACACACTTTTGTAATGCCAGAAAGGGGTGCAAAAATAAACCAGGCAATAAGCTCTTCAGGAGAGCAGAATTGCAGCAGCCCACAGCCACTGCCACCCTCCTGAGTTCTCCTTTTACAGCAAGTTTCTTATTCTCCTGGAAAACACCAGCCATTCCCAAGGGACTGGAGAGACAAGGAGCATCCCAATGAGAGTTCCTTGTTTCTCCACTTGACAGTAACAGTGAAGTTTCACTTTTTTAGCCCTTTCTGTGCATTAATTAAGGAAAAAAAAAAGAAAAAGATACCAAAAAAAGGTTTAAACTGTTCATTGGCAATATGTCCCTTTGTTGGTACATTTTTGTTGTGTTCTGTGTGGGTCTAGTCTCTGTTCATGTGAAGGCTCCTCATGGATGCCTCTTTATGGCAGGTGCTGTTCTGTGTTGGCAGTCCCTTCTCTCCTGGCACAGGCTCACAAGAAAAATTCCTGGTGGCAAACCCACCACACACGATTCCCTCAGCTCAGTCAGCACAAATGGAGGTGTGGCTGCTCTGAGGCTGTGGTGAAGGAACTCACCCAGCTTAAAATAACTTGGCAAAAACCAAACCACCACTTCTGTCTGCCTGTGAGCCTAGGCTGGGCTTCCACTCCCTCCCACGGGAGAAGCCGTGCAAACACTGCACTGACAGGTGAAGGGATGGATTCACAGTGACACAGGACAAGGATGAGAAGGGAGAGGGGGCACTACTGTAAATCAGTATTTACCTCAAAAAGTGAAATATTTGCCAGTGTGAAACTACTCCCTTAATATTCTCTGTCTTAAGATGACTATAAGGTCCTTCCTCACAGATGAGGTGACTAAAGGGGCTCTGGACCACGATTTATTCAGATACCAAGGTCCCATCAAAACCAAAAGAAGTCACCAAAACCACCCTGTGAATGAAGAATGAGAAATTGTGGTTTCAGAGGCAATGTACTGAATGGAGCTCTCTCCCTTCTGGGTGATGAGGGGAAGGAAGGGTAAGCTGTTCAGCATCTGAATAAACACTGCATCAACTCAACTGACTGTGTTTTTTAAATAGGGTTTCTACCAATTTTTAAAAACCACTTCCCAACACATCCCATAGTACAGAGAAAAAGTTGGTAACACTGTCCCTTAACTGCGGTCTCCCAGATAAATCACCAAATTTTTACCCTCCCTGTATCTCCAGTCACCTGCAGGGGTTGCCCGGGGTGTTCTTGTTAGGTGGAGTTCAAAGGCTGCAGGCAGATTGAGGAAGACATTCTACCTATTTGCATCTCTAACCTTTGAAGAGCTCTTGTACATGAAAACCTCTGCAACAGCACTAAAAGCTGATCACAATGAGACCCAGACTAATTAGCCAGAGAGCTGTTCCCTGCTCAGGGCTTGTTCTCTGCTTTTGTGTTTCTGCTCCTTCCAATGCAGTAACACGGGGAAGAGAAATTAGGACATAAAACAGAGAAGTGGGATCCACAGGCCTGCACCTCGGTAGGTCTAATAGATCTGGGATGTCCCCACATTCCTGACAAACTTGATGGACCCTTACCCACTCAGATTACTTTTGTTGCCTTCCCTTCCCCTCCCTCTCCCCTTTAGATAATCAGATTTCTAGAAAGATCTTTTTCGTTGTGTAGCACCTGGTACCTCACAACCTCCAACATCACTGGTTTAGAACATATGAATATTGTTCTTTTCATTAAAACACTAGGAAAGAAGTATTTCAGTCCAATTTTATAAGTATTTTTATCAAGGCTTTTATGTCCTTCTCTCTACACACATGAGCCCAGAAACAGATTTAAAAAAAAAAAACAAACTAACAACTGAAAATGTTAGTTGTATCTTAAGCAAAAATGTTTTGCTTCAAGGCTCTAAACACCAAATCCTTCAACAAATCTGACTTCATTTAAAAGCAAAAATATAAATGAAAAAATGTCAACCACCTAATAACTACTGTTAAGCAAGTGTTATTTCTGGTAGTTGTCTGAGGAGCTTCTCTCATGTCAAATGCAGAACAGGGATTGCTCTGAATTACTGCACCACCAACTGTGCCTTTTCAGAAAGGACCCAAGTAACTGCTGCCCAACAGAGACATATTTTGGCATATTATTTTCTTGTTCAGCCACGGCTCCAGCCTAATCCCCTGGGCACAGGAGATTGCTGTGTTTCTGTGGGAAGGGGAGTAGCACAGGCACACCAGTGCCTGTAGACTGTGGCAGAGGGGAGGATCTGCTGTGGCAGAAGGGAGGATCTGCTGTGGCAGAAGGTGCACGGGAGATTGGAGACGAGGCTTTTCTTTCTTGCCTAAGACACTGAATTTAGAGAATGTTTTCATAAAGAATACCGTCACTGCTTTACTTTTTTACCCCAATACTTACTAGTCCTGAAAAATTTTAATTATTTCCATATGTTCTGTTTCTCAGTGGTTTAATTAAAAGCACAGAAAAACTCAGTTATTCCAGAAATTAGCTTGAAATAAGCTATTACTTTAGAACAAAACCAACATATTTTTCTTGCTAAGGGAGGACAGAAGTTTCCAAAAACTCCTCTGTGAAACTAATGCAGATTGTTGGAAGTATCCTTTTCCTGCCAGGAGCAGAGGGACGCCAACCTGGGCAGAGTGCACACAAAGCTCATTTCAATAGAAAGGTGATACACTGGGGATGGACAGAGGGGATTTGCAGCTCTGCTGGGGCTGTTCAGTTCAGGTTGCTGTTCTCAGCTGTAAAAGGAACTCCTGCTGCTGTAGCAAAGCTGTTTGAAGATGCAGACAGTTTGTTCATGAGCCAGGTCCTGGTTGAAGAAGCATTTGTTCCCCAAAATCTACCAGCAGCATTACCACACCATACTTTAGCCAGCTTGCTGCCAGAACCTGTAATCCCAGGAGCAACTTCCAGGGAAAGGGGAGTGGGTTCTACTCTCATTCCTTCTAACAGCTCTTACACCATGGCAGGGACTCTCAGCAGCCCAGGTTCCCCTTGGAAAGGCAGGATGCCGTGTTCCTTCTCACTTTTCAGGATTCCTCATCATTTACAAGCTTTACTCAAACATTCTGAATGTTTTCAGCAAGATAATGAATCGTATGAGAGCCTGGGATGAACTCCTTTCACTTTGTATCTGGTATTTCCTGCAGGGAGGGGATGGAGGAAGGCAGGAGATTCCCTGCTTCACAGAAGGGACACCCATGAGACAAACCTCTGACAGGTGCACCTTCCATGCAAATTAGGTTTACAGGGAAAACACTAGACCCTAGGAAGAAATGTCACAAATCAATAACTTCCCATTTTGATTTTAGGAGCAGACTTCAAATGCAGCCTCCAAGCACAGGGAGCACTGAGACTCTAAGCCACACGACATCTCTGCCAAAATTCCCAGCAGCCATGACAAAATGACTGCAGAAATAATGCAGCGTCCTGGCCCTCCTGATGTGTCAGGAATAAGCCACTGGGGATACAGCCAGAGGGACCAAAGTTGCTCTAGCTGAGCACATTTTGAAAGGAGAAGAAGGAAGAAATCACATGTCTCTACTGCAGTTTAAAGCTTGTGAGAAATGTTTCCAAGAACTGGACAAAGGAAGGATGGGAGAACAGACAGACAGTACCAGAGGCAGGAGTACCAGGAAAATAAACCAAACAACAGCTTTAATAAGAATTTGTGCATAACAAAGTTAATCTTTGTGGTAAAGCTGCAGCAAAGGGACGACTAAAAGTCCTTTTCTGAGAAGGGCAATGACAGCAATGCCTCAGCCTAGGGGAAGGTGAGCACCTCAACCAGGGCTCCTCAGTGGAATGCTATTTCCTAAGGGTCTCCAAGATTTCTTCTTTCTCCTCTTCTGGATATTTAGATGTGTTTGTTTGGGGCTAGGGTTTCCTAGTGTACCAGCCCTCAGGGGTTCTTGGCCTGGCTCAGGAAGATCCCAGGTGCCTAAGGAGTTGCTCCACTGAGACTACAGATTCATTTCCTTGGCCTCTATTGGGCCTGGTAATTGAGAAACTCTTCCCTCTCAGGAGCAGGGCCATTCCTTGATGGGTAGAGCCCTCAAATGAAGCTCTCACAAATCTCTGCTGCAGCTGAGCTTCCATCCCACCAAGGCAGCACTTCAGCGGCATGGTCCCACCTTGGCAGTGTGAAAGCCAGGTATGGGAAATTTCCTCTCAGGCACAAAGAACTCACAAAAACCGAGGGCAAGATCAAAGGGACAGGGCCAAGAAAGGAAGCAAGATCCAGAGTGTGTCTCTTTCGAGACCCTGAAGGCCCCTCCCAGGAGACACTGCAGCTCAGGCAGCAGAAGCTGAGAGGGAGGCAGGGAGGCTGGCTCGGCAGCAGTGGGGGCTCAGAGGCCTCAGCCAATGTCGATCCTGTGGGAGTCGTCAGCCCCGAAGGCTGCGCTGCACTTGGGGCACTTGCGCTGCCGGGTGTGGTAGCACGTCTGCACGCACTCCAAGCAGAAGACGTGGAAGCATTTGGTGAGCACCACATCCTTCTTGTGCATGCTGCAGCACGGGCACAGTCAGGCAGGCCTGCAACACAGACACACAGACAGACAGACAGACAGACACACACACAGACACACAGACAGACACACACACACAGACACACACACACACACACTGACACACAGACACACACAGACAGATGCACAGACAGACACACACACACACACACACACAGAGACACACACCCAAACAGACACACAGACACAGAGCTGTGAGGGGCCCTGCAGCCCAGCTGCTGTGCTCAGAGATGTCTGAACATGAAGGTCCTTCCATTCCTCAGAAGGACAATGTGGTTTCTCCAGTGCCAGAGTAACGACGAGAGATGTCAGATACTGGAAGTGTTCCTACACACCTTCTGACTAAGATAAAAAGGGAAGCTGAGGGACACAGATACTCACCTTGTAATCCTTGATTTCCTCCATCAGGATCTCATCACAGTTGGGAACCAGGTCAGGCTTCTTTGTGGTCTCCAGCTTTCTGCGCAACCCAGAAATATCTTCCTGCACAAAAACAGGAGACCAAGAGAAGGAGCAGTACATTCTCTGTCAGCTTCTTCAGGGACCCAAGAGAACACACACCTGGCTAAGTCATGCCACCCATAGTTTCATCCCCTATAATCCAAGAGACAACATGATCCTCTGATACTACAAGTATTGTCAGTTATCAGGGGAAAAAATCTGAAAGAGCCAAGACCTGATGAAGCCAAAATCAAAGTGAAACTGGACACCAAGAGCAGTTCAGCTGAAAGCCTTGGCAAGCTCGATGTACAAGAAGGACACCATAGCAGACAGATCTTGAAGGATTGTGCATAGGATATGTACCTCAGTGTGACAGTGTTCACAGGGGTTTTCAGGTGAGGGAAGAGACGAGAATGTTGACTCCATGTTCAGAAGGCTTGATTTATTATTTTGTGATATACATTACATTAAAACTATACTAAAAAGAATAGAAGAAAAAGTGTCATCTCAGCAGGCTAGCTAAGCTAATAGAAAGAAATGAATAATAAAGGTTTGTGTCTCGGACAGAGAGTCCAAGCTAACTGGGCTGTGATTGGCCATTAATTATAAACATCCAAGATGGGCCAATCACAATGCCCCTGTTGCATTCCACAGCAGCAGATAACCATTGTTTACATTTTGTTCCTGAAGCCTCTCAGCTTCTCAGCAGGAAAAAATCCTAATGAAAGGATTTTCATGAAAAGATGTCTGCGACACCTCAGCCCTTTTGAAGTTGAACATCTCTTTCTCTCTAGTTACTCTGTTTTCCACAATCTCTTCCTGAAAATCATGTAACTTCTTCTGAGCCAGCTCTAGTTGGGCCTTCAGATCATCTGCAAGCTGGGCTGCATCCATGGCCTGAGAAAGAAAACCAGTATATAAGGACCAAACATAGAAGAACAGCTCTAGTGGCTTCTAGTGCCTTGTAATTACCTTATTATCAACAAGTTTTGATCATTTAGCTTCAAGATTCCTTTGGGCAGAGCCAAACCTTGGCATGCTGCAAAGCACATCACTTAGAAAAACACTAATGATCATCCAAATCTCTTCTTAAGGTATTTTCAGCCTTCCAGCTTCAATATTTTCTCTGTAAAAGTGTTCAGAGGCAGTTCTATAGCTGAACTAGACAGAACTGCAAGATACCTATTTCTAACAATCTTCTCTCTTCACCACCTCTCTTCTGACTTTATAACCAAATGCCCTAATACCACCAATTGTCATATTAAGCACAGGTGACTGCTGAATTCTCCCTAGCTCTTCCTCACAGTGATACTCCTGCTTTCCTTTTTGCCTGTTTTAATGTAATTTCTGCATTTCTACTAAACTTTAACAACAAAGGCAGCACAAGTCTTAAGTCTTACTTTACTGTAACACACCTACTTTACTATCTTAGGAATTTGTTAAAAGTGTTCACAGTCCCCACCTATATCTCCTTTTGCTTACCCCATCTTTGCTATAAAAGCTTTGACCCCAGTTCATCTGGCTGCTGTGTCTTTCTTTACCATAGGTTACACAGAAAAACATATAACCTGCTTCTCCTTATCAAAGCAAAACATCAGTCTCCAGTATTTTAATCATAATTAAATTTAAATTTAATCATAATTCTCTCCAGGACTCCTCAGCCTTCTGATAAACTCATCCAAAACCAGGGAATACCAGGTTCTGTAATGCCAGTGAGAGCTCAGAGCCTTCCATGCCTCCCCAAGCTCCCACTTACAGCCCAAGAGGAAAGGAAGGCATCGCTCACCTTGCGTTTGTTCATCTCCAGGGCCTGTGTTCGCAGCCCCAGCTCCTTCTCTCCTGTTCCTATGCTGCTCTGCAGTAAGTGTTCCTTCTCCTCCAGCTTACGCACCACCTGCAGCTGGGCATCCACCTTGGAAAGGGACACAGAGGGACCAGGAGGCACAAATGAATGCATGCTCTGTGGGTCTTCAGAGCTGTCATTCAAGCTGCAGCCTAAAACTACCCCTGCTTCCCCATCACCAGGGAGCACACCTTCGGCTTGCCTTTTTCTCCCTGAACAGCTGTGCCTGTATCCAGAGAGCTGTACCCAGATCTCTCTGGTCAACACTTTAAAAGTTAGCAGTCAAATATTTGCAACAAACATGTCTTATTTTTGGGCAGTGGCTTAAAGACTTGCTGTAATGCAGTGAACAGTTCCACAGTTCCAAGGATGACAGGATACAGGGTCATAGAATGGCCTGGATTGGAAGGGACCTTAAAGATCCTCTAGTCCCAGCCTCCCTGGGATAACTTCCACATTATGCCAACAACCAGAAAAATGTATTCCCCACAAGTCTGCACCACAGCAAAGATACTCTGAATTTGAAAGTGCAGAGAAAAAATGGTCACCTGTCACTTGTCTGGCAGAATCAGGTTTGACACAGTCATTGCCAGAGCTGGGCAGAAACCAACACCCAATTCCCAGCAGCTGAACAGCTGTCAGATATACCAGGGCAAAAATTCTACATGTGCACAGCTTTACAGCTTCCAGGTAACAGGCTGCCAAGCTCCTTAAACTCATTTTGGCCACTTCAGCATTGACAAGGTAGAGCAGTTCTGTTCTACAATAACAAGAATCCAAATACAATAACAGGAACCACCTCTGGGAGGATCAGCTGGGACTTTGTAACTGATGACACTGTAAAGCAGGAATGGCTCCTGAACTGGGACAGCTGTGGCAATCAAGAACTGCTCAAATTCAGAAGCAATGTGCAGGGAAATGGAGACCAAGGATGAACAAATTGGGGTTAGACAGAGAAGGGTATAAAAGGAGCCAGTCCCATGGGAAATATGGGCAGTCAGTACGCAGTTGTCTGGCTCAGCCTTGCCCACAATCATCACAGCCTATCCTGTCCTAGCTTCTTGTATCTTTTCCTAAGTATTGCCATGTAATCTAACTCTTCACCCCATGTGTGTGTGCTGCACAGAGGAAGTGCTGCCTATAGGTGAGACCTGCTTGTGAACAAGGCAAGAGGGGCTTGGAACCACAGGGGTCCCAAAGAGAGGGACATGCACTGGAACTGAAGGAATCTGCAAATGGGTCTATGCTTATGAGCCTAGAGACTGGTGTGTGTGTGTGCCTGCACTAGCAACTAGTCCCTGTTTATCTCCCAACCATTCCAATATCTAAGTGACAAAGCTGAGAAGACAAATAATCCTCAATTCTGAGGAGAGAAACAATGCAGTTCTGCTGCAGAGTATCTGAAAAGTTTAAGTAACACATTAAAAAGATAAAAGGAAGAGAAATTAGGAATACCTCAGCTTTTGCCTTCTCAGCTGCCATCAGCTGCACTTTGTCTCTGCTCTTTGGGGGCAGAGCAGTATATATCTAGCAAGAGTTTCACCTCAGCTTTTGCTTTCTCAGCTGCCATCAGCTGCACTTTGTTTCTCTGCTCTTTGGGGGCAGAGCAGTATAGATCTAGCAAGAGTTTCATCTCCTTCTGGCTCTCCTGGGCCTTCCTGGAGAAAGGGAGACAGACCACAGTGAGAACACAGCAGCAAAGCCACTGCTGCATAGCCAGCACCACAGCCTGGCAATATTCTCTCATCTCCCACATGGATATGGAGTCATCCTTGGGTCATCTTATCCTGGTAACATAAAACAGCAGCTGAATACAGGCTGGAAAAGAAACATGTTAAGGGACATAGGTTGAAATGCAAGAAGTGGGCTGGAGATGAAAGAGGTACCCTAACAATAAGCTAGAAACTATCCACCTCTGCTTTGGGAACCATATAGGAGTGGGAACACAGCTGTGTCCTCTATTAATAACCTGCTGCTGTGAACTTCTATGCTATTGTTATGACAGCAACAAATCAACATTACTTGACCCACACCATGAAGTATCTCCTTTGGTAATTCATGCTTTAAGCTACTGCACTGACCACATCACAATCAGAAACAGAGGGTGTCAAGAAACTCTCTTGGTTCCAAATTCCAGTGATGCTGATCCCGTAAAAGCAAGACCACGTGAACACCCCAGGCTTGGGCACTGCTCACACAGGAAAGGGAGAAAACAGCAACTCTTACTTGAGCTCAGCCTTCAGCTGCTTGATCACTTCAGCCTCCTTCTTTCTTCCATCTTCATGCTTCCCTTTCTCCTTCTCTTAGGACTCTCTCTCCTTCTCTGATTCCTTCTGCTTCTGCTTTTCCCACTCTCACTCCTTTTCCTTCTCTTTCTCTTTTTTCTCATTCTCTCTCTTTCTCCTTCTCCTTTTCCTTCTCTCATTCCCTCTCTCTTTCCCATCTCACCTGCTCCCGTTCCTCTTCATCTTGCCTGGCCTTCATCTCATTAACATCTTCAAAAGCAGCCTTGGGAACAGTCACTTGGGCAGAAGGATCATCAGGCTCCTGCTTGATCTCTGCGGTTCCTCCTTTGTGTCTTCAGTGCTAGACTGGGACTGGAGGAGAGCACTGCCACTGCGAGAGTGGATCTGGCATGGAACAGCAAGAGAGATGACCAAGAAAACAAATGTTTAAGTTCTTAGCCAGGAGTCTTCCTCATCCCCTTCTCCCTTGTCTTCCCAGATCCATGCTTCCATGCCCCCTTTTCATGGAGCACTACACAGCTACATAGGAAGAGCATTCGTTTGGTCAAAGGAAGCAGCAGAGTGCAGAGCTCCACAGAAAATTTCACTGCATCCTGCACAGCGTATCAGAAAGGTTGGTATTCCTGGTAAGGGTGACAGCATTCCCCCTTCTAAGCCTTTCCCCTCTTTTCTGGCATCTCCTGCTGTGTTACCTTGCTCAGGTCAGACTGGGCCTCTCTCAGTTTGCGTTTGTATCTCAGCACCTCTCCCTTCAGCTGGTGGTTGTGATTCTGGAGGCTGCTGATGAGGTGACGCATCTCCCGATTAATGGGGCCTGCAAAAACAGGAACACCTCTGCAACAAACCACACTTCTGCCAACCTTCTTGAGGACTTTCATGGAGATGGAGAACAAGCTAAGTGACAAGGACAAAGAACAAAATAAGACTGTTATCGTTCTGCCACATAACAGAACAACACTTTTGTCTGAAAAGAAGTCATGCCAGTTTTACACCCAACCATGGCCTCCAAGGTGAAGAGCTTTGGTTTTTTTGAGATGAAGAGACCTGCCAGAACAAGTATTTAACAGTAACAAAGAAAAAACCCAGATGTTCTAGTGCACTGTAGCCCCTAAATGGCAGTGTGGGAGAGGTGGTGGTCATTTTTAGGCACAGCACAACATCATACCTTCTTGCTCATTGACAGCCTTGGACCTGCCATAAACAATAATCACCTCATCAACAAAGATGGACACATAGAAAAGTGAGAGAATAGAGAAAGTGCATGTGCAAGTAGGCATTATGGTAGCCTTCTACCAGTAAGACATAACGACTGAAAGGAAATTAAAGAAAAAGAAGTACAGAATCTGAATCCTCCTAATAAAGATAGTTAGCAAATGATTGTGGACTCGCAGCAGTGAAACAGACACATACATACATGCATTCAGCTTAAAAGCAATTAGAAGGAAAAAAAAAAGTTGTAAACTAAAGATCACTTATCTCTAAACAAACTCATGTGGATAAACAAAATTCAGAGGTGCCTCAAGACAGCTCCCAGTATCAGATTTAGGTTATCAAGACAGACATTTCCTACAACTGGCACTGACCACTAAGATGAAATTTGGATTATTCTCCCCACCATATACTCATCTATCACAGAGCCACAGCTTATTGTGTTACCACCTTTAAAACATCACAAACTCACAGGCTCTTTCCTATCTATCCATCCCCCACAGTGGGAAAGACAGAAATTCTTTGACTCTTTCAAGAGCCTCTCTCCCCACACAAGTTCCCTGATTGTTTCTGTTCTCTGGTTCCACTTGCACAGGGCGTGGGGAAGGTGGAGGAGGGATCACTACTTGTAAAGAGACGAATACAGTTTTAACCAGATATGGTTAAAATGGACTCAAAGATCAGAACGGGACACGGGCAGGAAACCATTACAATTTCCAACGGTGGCCACACGGTGTCACCAACGCACTGAGCTGCAAGTGGAGCCACAGACTCACTCAATTGTACCTGGAGCAAAGCATAACACAGCTAAAGAGCAGGCTCAGAACAGACACTGCAATGAGGTTTTCTGCAGACACAGCACTGCAAAGCTGAGGGCAGCCCATCCCACAGAACACCTTCGTCCTCACACAGCTACAGATGTCTCACCTTGAGCTTTTCATTCTGTGTAGTTACTTGCTCGAGATCCTGATATAGTTCCTCCGATTCATTAAGATGATTCCCAGCAAGCTCTTTATTCTCTTCCAGCTCTGCATTCATCTCCTCAAACTGTTGAGATAAACTCCTTGCAAATCCTACTGTTAATATGTCTCCTGAGAGTGCTAATGAACTATCTGTTCATGCAGTAACAGTAGTTACAGACTGAGCAGTCAGGTAACTTGACCAAGTGAGACAGAGTCTAATTCCACCAGGTGTTTCTTAAGTAGAAAACTCATACACAGACAAAATGGCTTGCCCAGAGTCACCCAGCTTTGTGGCACAGGATCTAAAAATTATCTAAAATAAGTATCAAATTGTGTTCAAATTGTGGCCCTTGTTCTTCTTGACTGTAATCTTCCCCTTGCCCACAGCCAAGCTCCTGGCCTTACCTTGAGGCCATGAATTGTGATTATTCCCCCATAGAGGCTGCTCCCAGCTCCATACACCTTGTAGCCTTTGGAATTTACCTGCAAAACATGTAAGGGATTCCTTCAAGACCCAGTGAAATACTGACAAGAGTGATGCAGCAGAAATATGGACAAAAAGGAACACTGCAGGTTCTCAGCTCTACAAGCAAAGTCCCAGAGAGAATGTCACACACCCATCTGTCTTGGTTTCGAAGGACAGGTGTCTGCTAATGAAGGCAGGAGCCTCCCCTGAAATGGAAAATGTAAACCCCCTCCCTCCAAATTGCTAAAAGTTTTAAAATAAGGGGCTCTCAGGCAAAAAATATGGGAGCAGGAATAATAGTTCTTTACTAGGGAAGAAAATAAAAAGATAAAATGAACAATGAAGTAAACTAAAACAACACTGACAGAGTCAGAACACAACCTGACACATCAGGGTGCTGGTAGCAGTCCAATTGGAATTGTGGCTGCAGTCCTCCTGGAGTGTCAGGTGTGGTTCTGCTGAAGCAGTGATCCTGTGGAAAAGAGTGTAGTCTTCCTCTGAAGATCCAGTGGAAGAGGCAGCTGTTCCTCTGGGAAAATCCAGTGGAGAAGCTGTGCTGGTTATATCTCAGGTAGGAATGCCTGGCTCTTCCCTCTGGGTGGAGCATCTCACACTGGGATGCTATAGTTCTTATCAGTCATGCAGTGACATTCAGTAGCCTGTTATCAGCAGATGTCTCCCTGGGGAAAGAAGTGGTTGTGGAAGAGATAAGGAAAACTACCCACTTAACAGAAAACAACTGCCATAGAGATGGCAAATAGAATACAATTTGCTTGGCAATCCTGGACACCATCCAACACCCTTCCCACTTCCCAGGTCTCCTGGCCAGCACTTACTCGTTCCAGAATGTCTCCAGGTGGTGGTTGAGCCTCTGCTCTCTCTTGCGGATCTTGTCAATGTCCCACTGAATGTCAGCAATCATGGTCTCCAGGACAGACACCCGGGATTCTGCTGTCTCCACCCTCTCTTGCAGCTTGGAGGACTGCGATCAAAGGAGTGCTTCAGCCAGCACATTGCACAGAGCCAACTTTTCCTGACACTGCTCAGGAGTCATTTTTCTCAGCTGAGATTGTATCTCCTCACTGGTACTGCTGGCTAGAGTAGCCAGCATGGAGAATGCCAGCTTCAGTCCTCCCCATAGAACATAAAGAGGTGAAAAAAGTGTGTTCTAGAAGGTAGCATATCACTGTTCTTTACAGTCACAAAAAAAAGTCTGTCAGCCTTTAGAAGTGGACATCAGTGCTGTCCACAGCTGAAATCCACCTTTCCCACTGTCCCCAGATAGGTGCCTCACCATATTCCCTCTCATCTTTACACTCCTGATTACTGTCAGAGTCTGGATCAGTGTGGGAACTCAGCACATCACTCCAGATGTCCAGAGTTACCAAGAGAACCCTTGGGGGGCTTGGAAATCCTGGAATGTTGCCAGGAACGTCTGGTGGCTTGATTTCAATCCCTCTAGGGATGTGACATCTGTTTGAGGACATGAGAGTCACTTGGGAGTGAATGGTGCAAGAAGGATATATTTACAGGGTGAAATATAGATTTTAGGGTTTTTAGTACAGGGGGGTTATGGAGACAAGATGGAGGGATCAGGGCATGTCATGTTCTTCTTCTTTCTTCTTCTTCTTCATCCATTTTCTATGGTGATGTTGGCACTTGGGGATTGGTCCATGGTGAAGGTGCACTTGCTAATATGGGTGAAGGGTATTGGGATATAAAGGTAAATATGATGTACGTAGTTTTTAGTACAAAAAGACATGACCGCCCCATGGGTGGTCAGAGTGCCCTTGGCTGCCTTGCTGGTCAGACCTCTGCTGGGCAGAAAGAAAATTCTGTAGATAAGAAATAATAAACAATCTGAAGACTGAAAAACTGAAGAGTCCAGACTCGTCCTTTGAAGCGCGGGCTGCCCCAGAACCACCCTGTGCGTGTCTGGGCAGAGACAGACAGCCGACTGGACAGATCAGGTTCTGGCACCACCAGTGCTTTCCTTTCAGACAAAAGGTCTCCAAGACCTTGGTCCAGTTTGAAGCGTTTAAGGATGATGCGGATATTTTCATCAAACTGAATGATGGGACAGGCAAGGCAAGACAAGGTAAGGAATGGATGTGAACAGTAGGAGTGTAGGAGTGCAGTGGTACAGGGGAGACAAGCAAACTGTACATGAAGTAACAAAAGCTGTTCCCAACCTGATTCCAGTAGGGATTGATGATCAGCAGAGAGGCATTGTCAGTGGCCTGCCGACGCTCCAGCTTCTCAATGTGCTCCCGCAGCTCATCTTCGATGGCCTGGCGCTGGTCGAGCATCTCCACAGCTTCTGGTTCTTGGTCTGCAGGGTCCGGATGTCCAGCTCCTCCTGGGCACAGGCACACAGCACACAGGCCAGGTCACAGAAGGGCTCACCCTGACCCCAGACACATTTCTGCCTCCAGATGAAAAAAAAACAAAAGGTGGAGTAAGGGTATGCAAGGAAGACATACCACCAAGTTTAAGGTTGAAGAAACACCACCAAGTTTAATGGTCTCCACAGTGGTGCCCAAATTTTCAACCCCTGCCTTCTTTTCCAGAGGTGCAGAAGGGCCAGGCTCTCCAGCCGTCCGTTTATTGCCAATTCCAGACATGGTGGCTGAAGTGTACAGATTCCCACCTTCTCCAAGTTCTTCCTGAACATTAAAGAACACTATCAAAAAAACACCAAGTACACATCCATGCGGTCAATTTCATTTGGGGTTTTTAACATGGTGATGCATCATGGTAACAAAATGCCCAAAACAGAGAAGATCATGGAACCAAAAAGATTTTGAAAAATATTTGTTGGGAGGAATAGATTAAAAGTGGAATACAGATAAGGAGGACCGTAAATCACTGAAGTGACCTTGCAGCTGGAATAACCCTTGACAAGCCAGTGATCCTCTGGCACAGATTGACTTTAAGAGTGCTCACATGTCTAATACTGCACCTCTGCCCAGCTCTTGCTTTGGGGATCCCACAAGGAGCAAGGTAACAGAAACAAATCTACTCCTTGTCATCTAACTGGGAGTTTGTGCCAGCCTGTGCTGACTCACACATTCTGGTCCAACATTAAGCCGTAAAAGACACCAGCAGGATCTGCACTGCAAGCAGAAAGTTCATGGGAAAAATGTCCACTGCTCTGTAACATTTAAAATGGAAGCACCGTACCTTATCACCCTCTTCACAAAAAAAATCTTCATCTTCCAGATGAGATCCTCCATCTCTGCTTTTCTGCATTAACAAAAAAGAACCAGGTTAGACTTTAGCAAACAACTGAGACAGTGTGTATGTGCACCAGTTCACTGCACATCAACCAAACTGCTCCTATTGAATCTACACACAAAGCCAGTCAAAGCTGAAGGCAGCAACACCCTGGAAATAAATGAGACCTGTATGTAGAGAGCTCACAAATCCTACAGAACTGAAAAGAAACTCGGACTCAAGGCTTGTAAAGACCCATTTCAAGAATTTTGCTATGTACCAGGAGAGATGCAAACATGTTTGAAGAGAACCTATTCCTAACTCAAAGCAGTCTCAAAAGCTCTGGACTAACAGAGAATCACAGAACAGCTGGGGCTGCAAGGGAGGACTGGACATCACCTGCCCTGTGCTCCTGCATGAAGCAGGCTCAGCCAAAGCAGGTTGCCAAGGATCCTGTCCAGGCAGCCTGAGCATCTCCAGGCACAGAAACTCAGCCATGGCTCTGGGCAGCCTCTCTAGTGCTTGATCACCCTCAATATTAAAACAGGCTTTTCTCGTGTCTGAACAGTATTTCCTGTAGTTCCCTAAAATATTATTGAGCAAAGCTAAAAGAATCTCCTTAAAGACTTTGCAAACTGAACGAGCAGCTGGAGATGAATAATGGAACCAATCAGATCATCACTAGACATGAGCTGCATTCTTTTCCCACAGCCACTGAGGCTGTGCCAGACTGAATGAAATCAGAAGTGAATGAAGTGCAGACTATACCAGTAAAATTCGACCTGTTCCATTTAAGCCTATAATGGCATTTACAGTCAAACCAGGGGTTAGGAACTGAATCTTCCAGTTCTTACCTGCTTTAATTGAGCAGTTCTACTGAAAGCAACAAGGCCATTACCTTTTGAAGATGAAGTTGGTATACACTGCTTTGCCAAACAGCAGCATTTCACAATCATTTCAGCTTGGCAGTGCCCTTTAGTGTATAGTATGGTATACAGTATAGTATATAGCATATAGTATAATATAAAGATTATATCTAAGTGAGTTAATGAAACAGCACATATGGGGATCCTGTGAGGTTTCTTTTAACAGAAACATTAAATTACACCTCAAATTTAAAAAGACAACTGTCATGGAACCATTTTCCTTCTCTTAGCAGTAGCACTGACTTTAGCTGGAATTCTAAACTCAAGTTAGCTTGGTAGTAGAAGATTTACAGATTCCAAGTATGCTTGTGGGTTTTACATGCATTTGGAACGCTAGGAGGAGTGAGGATTATTAACTTGCAGGGAAAAACGTTCCCTCTGGAGAGCTCAATTACTCACTTGTTGGAGGTAGTGAATTTGCCTAAAGAGGCAGAAATAAGAGCAGTTAAGGGACATCAGGCAGGGTGTTCAGAAGAGACAACAGGTAATAAACTGCTCAATGGAGATGTTCAGAAAGCAGTGCTTCTGCCAGAGGTCTCTGGGATCCCCCCTTTACCCCCTGTGACTGAGCTAGTGCCTGAGGGAGAGGGGGGAAGTGGTGGTGCTGGTGCTATCTTTTCCACCAGAGGAGTTTGAGATAATTAAAGGTAGTGGGGCACAAGAAAGAGGGGAGAACTGATTAACAAAGGGCAGTAAACAGTGGATGCCAGGAGCTTTGACCCTGCAGGTGTTGGGACAGCTCCATGGGGTGAGTCATTGGGACTTTCGAGGATTGGCAATGTTCTTCAAGATGTACTGCATTGGGTATTTTTGTTTTAGCAAAACGTGCTAATAATGAGGGGTGCCTGGCTAAAGTACATAGCCAGACTATAAAGGAAATTGCAAGGCAGGGAAATGACCCTGGGCTCTATGTCCTTTCCAAGGATAGGACATATTTTACTGAGATTCCCTTGGCAAGAGGGCTTAGATAGGCTCGGGTATATCTAAGCAAGGTGGCCAGATGAGTTTCTAGCTGCTTCAGCAACTATTTGATCATTGTGAGAAACAAGGCTAACTCTTTAAAATTTTTAAAGGTTTTATAAGAGATAATAAGGGATAAAGCAAAAGTAACAGCATTGGGTACATAGCCAGATGCACACGGTTAACTGTAACTCTTAACTGTAACAACTCTTCTTATATAGTTACTTTTTCATTGCATTAGTCAAATGCATATTTATGACAATTACACATATTCAAACCTTCCTTTGAGTTTAGGTGTTCCAGGAATTCTTTATCTTAGTTCAACCCCTGACCTCAACTTCTTAAAGAGTACATGCAACAAAGCAGATGTAATTTTGAGAGTCTTGTATTTATTTCCTCAAGAGGCCCCCTGGTGTGTGGTTAGAGTTATTGATAGCTGAAGGATCAGTGGTAGATTTTTCCTTGCTCTTTCGGTGTTACTCGCCTGGTTCTTTTCAGTTACCTTATCATACAGACATTGTAGCCATTTTTACAAGTACTTCCTATCAACATTAGCTTCACTACTTGTCAGTTACAAAAGTAAAGCTACAATTACTTCTCCAAAAGTTAATGTTATAATACACATTACATAGTATCTATTTTAATATTCTGTCAAAGCCTAAACTATAATATATATCACACCAAGATACACAATCTACGCAGGGATTAGGTTATTAACCATAAAAGGCTGACAAATTCTACTGTATCAAAGGCAGTTAGAGATTACAAACTGTACTGTATCAAAATAGTTTACTGAAGTCAATAATAGCAAAAGCCAATAGCTACATAAATTATTCATAACAATCAGTTAACAAATGGTTTCTGAATATGGGATTGTGAAGGCAGTAGACTTGGACGGGGGAAGCTGGTTTTACAGGGGGATCCTTCAAGGGATTATAGCTGCTTTGAGATTTCAGTGGGACCTCCATATTCCCTGGCACCCTGAGAATTCAGGCCAAGTAGAAAGGATGAATGGACGAATAAACACTTTGAAGCTGTTAACAGAAACTAAGATGCCCTGGGCATGGCTTTTGCCATTAGGTTTGGCAAGATAAGAGCCAAAGCCGAGGGAATATTCAATTATTCCCCTTTTAATTGTTTGGGATTCTTACCTTATTCATTTTCAAGGTAGCAGGGAGGAGATGTCTATTTAAACTAGTGTGTGGCCAGGATACCGTGTCTTGTGAAATCTCTTTTGACACGAAGCCCAGTTAGCACAGATGCTGCCTTTGGACTTTACTGTTCATAAAATCCAACCGGGACTGCAGAGAGAGCAGCCAGGAGAGCTGAACACGGATCGACCTATCCCACTTCAGTCAAGGTCACGAAAGCCCTGGAGATTTGGACTTCTCAGCTAGAAGAAAAGGATGGGAGACTCTGGCTATCAGTAGCCAAAGTGATTAATGAGTTTATATAAACTGTTATTATCGACTTCATTCTCTGAATTTACTTGCCACACCTAGTGCAGGGACCAGACAAGGAAAAGTCAGCAGGGGGTGTAAAGACAGATTGAGAAATAAGAAGAGGAGGAACTGAGAGGAAAGATCTGTGCTAATGTCTTTACAATTAACTGAAATGAGTCTTAATGTCTCTACTGACTTTGGGCAGCAGGTTTGCTGCAGAGCTCAGACAGTTTGGCTCCTGAGACAGACAAGTGGGTCTGTACCAGGCTGAACTTCGGAACTTTGGGGTAGAACTGGAGGTTTAAGGGGGGATATGGGGTAGGCGGTTCAGGAAGGCTGTACCTCAGCCAAAGGGGAAAGGCAGAGGGCAACATGCGGCCAGGAGCTCAGGATAAAACGAGGCTGCGCCCTCCGAAACCCTGAGAGAGAAAACCCCACGGCCATGTGCGCCGGTGGACTCCTTTCCTTTATTCGAATAAAGGCGAAGGACTCCTCTGTCTCCTTTTTGGACATAAACGTTTGCGGATTTTCCTGACACCAGGAAAGCGTGGAGTTATCCCCTCTGGAGACATCCCAAACCCACCTGGGTGTGGTCCTCTGTCACCCACTCCAGGTGACTCCTTGGCAGGGGGGTTGCACAGGGTGATCTCAAGTCGACCGATTCTGTGATTCAGCTTCCCACACACACCAGCTGCTCCCACACCTCCTCTGCTCTCCCACATCCCGCGGGGGTCCTGCCCCTCTCCCCAGCACCTTCCCTCCAGCCCCCATCGACCCCTCCGACCTCCACACAGCCACCTCCCGGCTCTCCCTGACCCCGGCCGTCCCCACAGATCCACCACCGCCCCATCCGGCCACCCTTTCGCCCTCACCCGTCGGGGGGGCAGTGCTTTGTCTTCCCCCCCCAACGCTGGCGCTGGCGCTGGCATTCGCACCGAAGATGGCGGTGTGGGCGGAGCCGCCCCCGCCCACAGGCGGCCCTGGCGGAGCGGCCGCCTACCTGCCCGCCGCTGAATGGAGCCATGTGCAGGCCGGAGCGGGCGGGAACGGCGTCGGAGATGGTGAATGTGGGCAACATGTTCTGTGCCAGCCATGGTGTGGCAGCAGGGCCAGGGCAGTGATTGTCCCCCTGCATTCGGCACTGGAGAGGCCACGCCCTCGAACTGTGTCCAGTTCTGGGCCCCTCAATTCAGGAAGGACACTGAGGGGCTGAGGTGTGTCCAAAAGAATGTCTTAAAGTCCCTTCATCGTTTCCCCTTCCCCCATTTGACCTGTCTGCTTGGAAATGAGGAACTGTTTGCATCCCCAACCAAAACAGAGAAGCTATTGAGACTAAGACGTTTTTCCTGACTTCGGCTATGCAGAACACACAGTGATTTTCCTTTCACTGAACAAAGAGGAAGAGTTTCTGATGGGATTCCTCAGTTTAGACCTTTCTGAAAGTTACTGTGCTTGCCTTGGTGCTTTGGGGTTGTGCTGCAAAGCCAATGCAGAAGGATGACTGCAGCCAGAGAAAGAGGGGGCTCGCACCTGGCCCTGCCGAGCCGCCCCGCCCGCGCTGTGCCCGCAGCCCCGGCTCTGCCGCGCTCGTCCCCGCCAAGTCCGGCCCGCGCCGGGGCCGCGCTGGGCGCGCGCGGGCCCGAGCGCAGCGCCCCCCTCAGGCCGCGCGCCGCTGGTGCAGCCGCGGCCGTTGCGCTGCGGGCGTTGTGGGCACAGTCGGCGATCGACGCCATGGCGGAGCTGCCGCTGCCCGCCGGGCTCAGCGCCAGCACCTTCCCCGCCAAGCTGTGGCGCCTGGTGAACAGCCCCCGCGTCCGCTCCGTGCGCTGGGACAGCAGCGCCCAGGGGCTGCTCGTCGACCGCTCCCTCTTCGAGCAGGAGCTGCTCAGCTCGGGCGACGCCCACGGGGCGGGCGCTGAGGGGGCGGGACCAGCCCCGGACTCCTTCCAAGCCACGCACTTCGGCAGCTTCGTGCGGCAGCTGAACCTCTACGGCTTCCGCAAAGTGCCGGGCTGGGTTGGCTCAGATGAGCCGGGCGATGCCGGGGGCTGGCTCCACTTCAAGAACCCCAACTTTCGTCGCGACCGCCCCGACCTCCTGCTCCGCATCAAGCGCCTGACCAGGGCCAACAGGCAGCGGCTGGCGGCGGGGCTGGACGTGCGCAGCCGCCAGCCCAGCCGCTTCCAGCAGCTCCACACGGAGCGGGCGGTGCCCTCCTTCCCCGCCGGGCAACCGCCCGGAGCCGGTGAGACGGGGTGGGAGCTGCAGGCGAGGACGGTGGCGTGGGCTGTGGCCGTGGGCACTGCCCGGCGGGGCAGGAGCGGGCCCTGCCCGTGCTGGGGCTGCTCAGCGCAGCTGCCCCGGCTGGCACAGGGGCTGTCCTTGGGCCAGGCAGCTGTGCCGGCAGGACCCGGGTGCTGTGCCGGCTCTGCCGGGCTGCCGGGGCTGCGGGACAGTCCCGCCGTGGCTGCGCTCACCACAGCCTGGCCCGCTCGGCTGCAGCTGGCCCAGCGGTGCGCCGTGGCTGGCGCTGCTCCTTGCCCTGCCCTGGGATGCTTGGGGAGCTCTCCGTGAGTGCGTGTGAGCTGAGGGCTTTGGCCCAGCTGGAGCGAGCCTCCTGTCCCTCCGGGGCAGCGGAGAAAACCCAACCTGCCAGTTGGGTTTCTGGCAGCTGCCTCCTTCCAGGGTAGGGCAGCAGGACAGTTTTCCCAGACAATTGAATGAACAGGGGAGAGTTCAGTAGACAAGGAACTGCTAGTTGAATACCTCCAGAACATGTTTGGTTCTTTTTTTCTTCTTTCTCACCCTGCTTGGGAGGATGGGAGCTTTTGTCTTCCCTGACAGAAGTACAGTTGCTGCCAAGGGAAACACACCCAAAGACCAATAGTGACCAAGCCTTCCCTTTGCTTCCTTTCTTCTTCTCACTCCTACACAGTGCTCTCGTACCACAACCTTGCTGCTGCCTCATCTGAGGGTTTAGAGCTGCTTCCAGGCCCTTCCAGGCTAAGTGCAGGTGCTCAGGAGGCTGATGTTTTCCTAAGGTCACCCAAGAAAGTCTTTGCCACATCTGGACTTCCTGGGATTTCATCGGAGGAACCAGGCACAGGCAAATTTCAATTCAGCCATGAGCTCATCATTCCACTGGTTCCCATGAAGCTTAAATGCCAACCTGAGCTCATCGTTCCTCTGGTTCCTGTAGACCATCACAACCCTTCCATGGTCTCTTCAGAGAGGAGCAGCTGCACATCTTCAGAGCAGCAGTTGCCAGCCCTCAGCCCATCAGGTAGGGAAAGAGCTTCTACCCTTGCTTTCCAAGCAGGTCCTGGTTAATGACCCTTTAAAGTGTTTTCCTGCAGTGCTCTATCATGGGTAGATCTCAAGTGAGAATCAGGTAGAAGGTGTCAAGTCGCCTAGGAAGGGGGACCTTGAAAACAGAAAGATTCTCTGCCTGCTTTTCCTGTCCTTGCTGCAGATTTGGAGGGTGTTCTGGGCATTTTCCAGACAGCCTCTGTGTAGGGGTACAAGGGCAAGGTGAAAGATATTGCCTAACAAGTGGTCAGTGTAAGGTGCACTCTCCTCTTTCTTTGAATGAAGCCAGACTAGGACTCTGATAGGATATTGCAGATGTTTAAGACTGCCTGCCCTGCAAATCAAGGCGTGCCATTGAAATGAGCTCTGTGTACCCCACAACAGCTGCAGCTGCAGAATATGGCCTCACCCTCGAGGTTGTTTTTAGAAAAATCTCACACTTTAATTTCAGTGTGTGTGTGCAGATCTGGGCTGTTTCTGGGTGAATCCACTTTCTGTGGTCGATTGTGATGAGAAAGTCAAGCAGCCAAATCCTAAAGCTGCTGGGAAAATGCAAAAGGCTGTGATTATAAGGTGTTTGTGTGTGTCTGTGTCTATATCAGATTTCCAGTCCATGCTTTAATCTATCTACATGTCGATTAGGATAAATATTTTTAAGAGGAAGAACTCACTCCTCCAATCCCCTGGGAAGTCTGAATGCATTTCTGGAACAGAGGTTGCTGTGTGCTTCCTGTGATGTTTGATGCAAGGCAGCACTAGAGCTCTGCATCCCAAAGACACATCGTGGAGCCTGACCAATGTGTTTGGATTCTTGCAGCCAGGCCAGACACTTCAGCCCCCAGCACTCCAGGTGGCAGTGCAGGTTTTGCAGCATGGACAGCCCCCAGCTGGCTGTGGAAAACTCCTGGGGAAGAGGAATTGCCACCGCCAGATCTGGACATGGTGCTTGAGACACTGGAGGAGATGTTTTCTCCCTCTGCTCAGGTAACTGCATTGGGCAGGGAAGAAAGGGGCTGGACTGAGAGCTTGTGAATGTTGTTGCATGGCTGAGAAGGAAAAGCTTCTTGAGTTCAGCTGTGAATGGACAGGGAACGCTTTGCTTGGTGAAAGAAGATTTCCAGAAGAAAAGGGAATGAAAAAGGGGGATAGCCCTTAAATGAGGGTGAAAGGCGATGGCCACGTTTGGGTGCTTGTTTTCCTCAGAAGAATCCCTGGTGCAGGGGCATTTGTGGTGAGGAAGAGGAAGCTTTGTAGGTTCTAAGAGGCTTTGTTTGATGGGAAAGAAGAGAAGAGTGTTTGGAGAAGTGGCACTGAAGGCCAAGTGTCCCGTGCAGGGAGGGGCATGCCAGAAGTGCCTCTGTTGCAGCAGCAGATGCGGGCTGTGCCTCTTTTGGCTGGGAAGGCCAAGGCAAAGCAAGGGCTGGGCTGCAGCTGCTGCTGCTGTGTGAGCCCTGCCGTGCGTGTAGGCGCTCCCAGAGCCGTGGCTGGGGCTGGCCTGGAGCTGCAGCTTTCTTGTCCTCTCAGGAAGCTGCTGCCTGCAGCCCAGTTTCCATCTGGGAAATCCTCAGCTGGGCAAACTGGCCAGACAGCAAGACTGTCTGATGATGGATGAGACTGCTGTGCTCAGGGCTGTGGAGGGAGGAGCACATCCCTGTGCCAGGAGCTGGCAGGACTCCTTCCTTAGCAGCCATTCCACGTGTTTAGTGTCACCCCCATGTTCAACCCTGTCAGCTTTGACAGCTTAGACAGCTTTTGGACTGTGTTTGAAAAGTCAAATCTTTTTGACTGTTGAAGGGCTTTGGGGCCCAGAGTTCTTGTTAGGACCAAGAGATTAAGTGTGTGAGCCATGGAGGTGTTGGACCAGGTGTTTTGTGTAAGTGGTGAGAAGGGTTTCTTCCTTTCTGTTTCTCTTTCAAGGGGAATATTACTGTTGGCCCTGAGTCTTCAGGAGGGGAGCCTGTGGACAGAGCTGCAGCAGAGGGAGCTTTGGCTGGCACCGAGAGCTGCAGGAACAATTCCCAGGAGCCCGAGGAGCTTGGTAAGGACAGAGCCCCCAGTGGTTTAGAGAGGTGTGAGATGGCTGCTCTGAGCCTGCCTCTGGCAGCAAGGGAGATGAGAAGAGTTGAGTTCCTGTCTGCAGGCTTGGTGCTCCTGGTGCCTTGAGTTCAAATCCTGCACGGGCACAACCTGCCTGAGCCCTGCCCTCCACACTTCTCCAGAGGCTCTGACACCGAGTCCTCTGCTGGGGCAAGAGAGCAGGGAATAAACCTGACCTTGTGGGAGTTGTGTCACCAACTCAGGTGTCCCAGTTTTGTGCTGATGTCCATGGATAAATTTGCTGCAGGGTGTCAGTGCTCTAGAGGCTCTGACACTGAGTGACTCTTGAAACAAGAGAGGAAAAACCCAGCAAAAACTCAGTGTAGAAGTCTGAGGTTTTGTCTCCAAGCATTAAATCAATGTAGTACCACAGTCTGCTGATAGCTGTAGTGAGATACATTAAAAATACAAGGAGCAGAAGCTCTGAGGCCAAGGAAATCATCAGTCGCAAATCCAGTAGCTCAAGGAAAAAATGAAATTATTCCTTTAAATTAGCGAGAACTAAAGGAGAGATAGAGCACTTTGGATCTGCATTCTTGAGCAAAGCTGGTGCAGCCTGCAGGCCTGGTATGGAGCTCGGTCCCTGCCAGCCCTTCCTGCCAGAGCTGCTGGTTGTTTTGGAGGAGCTGCTGCTCACTGCAGAGGGCAGTTTGTAGATGCCAGGTAATGGAGCTGGTTCATGACTCAGCTCCCAGCACCTTCAGCTTCAGCCATTTCAGCGAGGACTGAGGTCTCTCTGTCAGCACAGAGAAAGAACAAGGCTGAGTTTCTCTGTGGCAGCTGGGACTGGCTGTGTTTCAAGCTCTTGGGGGTGCCCTTTGTACTGCAAGGGCTGAGACTTTATTTGGATTCTTAAAAATTTCAGAAGTTTTGAAAACTTGGAAAGATCCCTGTTCTTTAAAGAGCAGGTCTGAAATTGTCAAATAAGAGTCTGCCTTTCAGGCCATTTTTTCAGTCTTTGATAGAAGTACAGTTACTTCAAAATGGAAAGATGCACAGAGGCCAATATTGACCCAGTGTTCCCTTTGTTTCCCAGATATCCACCTGATCTACCTCGCCAGGAGGGCTGCCCTGCGTGAGAAGAAGAATCAGAGAGAGAGCCTGTGACCATCGGGCAGGTGGAATCTCTCCATTTATACATAGATTTATAGATTTCTATAAGTTTATTTGTATATCCCAATAGTTATATTTATAGATTTATACAGGTGTGTTTATATAGTAAATCAATATAGATAATTATATATTTATTTTTAAATATACATATTATAAAATATATATGTATATATTTTTATATATAGTTATATTTATAGATTTATACAGGTGTGTTTATATAGTTAAATCAATATATATATATCTTTTTAATAATTCCATCACATTTATAGATGTTATGGAATTTTATATTTATATATATGTAGTTTCATTTATAGATTTTGAGATTTACATTTATATGTGTATAGAGTAACATATATATATTTATGTAAAGTGCATAGCTATTTAGTTAGAGGTATGTGGAAGTTTAGATGCATAGATTAAGCTGTGTAGGCCTAGGCTGCATTTTTAGCTCTTTTCCCCCTCAGCTGCCTTTTTCACCTCTTGCTTTTCCCCCGGTGCCCCCTGTGTCCCCTGTCCCTGTGCTGGGTCCGAGCTGGCGGCCGGGCCGGGCGGAGCAGCACTTCCAGCCCCGGCTGTCCCTGGAGCGGTGGGAGCTGCCGCTGGCCCCAGGCACTGTCCCCTGAGGAGCTGCTGAAGGACGGTGAGACAGAGGGGGTGGAGGGGACTGAGGGGGCGGTGGCGCCGAAGGGACGGTGACCCTGAGCTGCTGCTGGGGCTGAGGGCTGTGGGGCAGCCGAGGGCCATGGTGGCACTGAGGTGACAGGGAAGTGGCACAGGCTGAGGGGCTGACGGGTCTCAGGGGACGGGATGGCTCAGAAGGGACTGAGGTGGGTGAGAGCACTGTGAGGGGCTGAAGAAACTGAAGGGGGCTGGGGCTTCACTGAGAGCATGGCGGGGCTGAGGGGACGGAGGGGGCCAGCAGGGAGCACAGAGGGCTCTGGGACTGCAGCTCTGCCAGGCCTTGCAAGCAATTCCAGAGCCTCCACTTTGGCCACAGCTACAAGGAAGATCTTGAGGACAGCCGGAGATTGACGGGAGCCAGCAGGGAGGAGCTGAAGGCCGGCAGCAAGAGCAGTGAATGGGGACCTGCTGCTGCCAGCTGGAGAGAGCCCAGGTGAGGCCACAGGCCTGGGGAGGCAGGCTGGGGCTGAGGCTGGCGTGGGCTGTGGCTGTGGGCACTGCCCGGCGGGGCAGGAGCGGGCCCTGCCTGTGCTGGGGCTGCTCAGCGCAGCTGCCCCGGCTGGCACAGGGGCAGTCCTTGGGCCAGGCAGCTGTGCCGGCAGGGCCCAGGAGCAGTGCTGCCAAGGTGCAGCTGCTGCCAAGGGAAACCCATACTCACTCAGTGTTCCCTTTGCTTGCCAGATGTCCCATCTGCTGTCGCTGTCCAGTAGAGCTGCTCTGCACGGGAGGAGGACACTGAGCAAGAGGCTTTGTAGATGGGGCAGCTGGGATCCCTCTGCTTCGAGTGCTGTTTAAGGATAGATGGACTTGCATGTGGACAGGGATTATTTCATATGTATTTCCATATGTGGGTTGCTATTTGTATAGGAATATTTCTATCTATATGTAGTTATATGTATGGATGTATGCTATGTGTATATGTAAGCATATATATATATATATATGTTTGTAATTACATATATGTGTATATTTGTATCTAAGTATACATGGATGTTGTTATATCTGTCTTTAGTTCTATTTCCTAGGTTTACAGCTTTGAACATATCGCTTTATATTGATGAAGGTATAGGTATATGGTTTTTAAATAGGTATTTTGGTATTTGTATTGGGACATATGTGTATTTTTATATGTATATTGTTCCATTTCTGTCTATTTATTGATATTTACATATGTGTCCAGATGTATAGCTCTGTTTGTATTGATGCATTGGGTGGATATTTAGCTTGGTAGAGTGATATTTGTATAGGTACAGATAGGTTTGCTTTGTTTATCTACTGATATAAATATTTTTATATGTATATTTTATGTAGTATGTGATGTTTAATCTATATTTACATCTGTAGATTGTTATAGTTATATATGTATTTATATATGTGCATATACATACGTATTCTATTTAGAGATGTATGCAGGGTATAGTTGTGTAACTCTATTGAATTCTTAGTGTAGGGCTATTTAGAGAGGGAATGTGTATTTTTGTATTTTGATATGGGCTCTACGTTTGTAGTAATATGTAATAAATTAAGTTGTTAAACGCCTAATTGATCTTTGTGTCTAGTGAGTTCTGTATAGTAGAGGTTGCCAATAAATTAAGTTTTGTTAAGTGAATTTGGTATTTGTATATTTTAAATGGACTGGTTGTAATAATCTAATAAACTCCTGGTTTTTACCTAAATTGAGATTTGTATAGTTCTCTATTGTCAGCGTGGGTGTAGCAATTGCAATTTGTAATAAATGACATTTTTCAATTGAAATTGATTCTCGTGTATTTGTGGATCAGCAGTGCGGCTGTGGCAATCTGCAAGAAATGCCATTTGTCAGCTGCGATGGGTGTTCTGTGATTTGTGCTCCCCAAAGCCATGAGCAGATGTAAATGCTGGAGGATTTTGGCCATGCAACTCTCCAGCCATGCCCAGCACATGCCCCACCTGCACTCAGGCTGGGCAAGGGAAGCACAGATTTGGGCTGGCAGCAGAGCCCCCCATTGGCTCAGAACTCGCTGCAGAGGCCTGCTGAGAAAACTCCCGGACTCCACTGAGAGCACAACTCCTGCTCTGTGGATATGCAGATAATTCAGTCCATGTTTGGTTCTTTACATACAGACACACACAGATATATGTAGGCAGCACTTAGTAACGTGTAACATACTCGATTATGGGAGCTGAAATGGATTTTTCTCTGTTTATAGGGTCAGCAGAGTTGTGCCATTCTGTAGCCATCCTGTAACAGGCAATGGTTTCTGTGTCTAAGCAGTGCAGTTGTAGCAATCTGTAATAAATTTCCCTTTTAAACTGGCATTGGCTTTGGGGCACTTCTCATTTCTGTGATGAGTGACCACATCAATGTTTGTCCCTGTTTCTTCACTGATCCTGAAGCTTTGATGAATGTAGGACAGGCTGTGGCACCCAGTTCCTCACAGGTCTGTCCAGCTCTGGGTAATAGACCTGTCTTGTCTGTGAAACATCCATCTGAGGTTATTTGTCTGAGAGCTGTGTCCATCTCTAGGACCCCCTCAGGCAGCACCGTGGCTGGGGAGGGGAGGGGAAAAGTGTAAGGGGATTCTGGCATTTATTCCCTTTTAATACATATTTGCACTCAGCTGTAGCCTAAACTTAGTAAGGAAAAGGACAGACTTTCTTTAGTCATGCAGTGTGGGATAAATGGTGTGGGAATAGCCACAAACCAAGCTGCAGGAGCAGCTTCTTCTTGGTCTTAACAGGACATTGTGTACAGGAAAGCACCACCACCTTAATGATTCACCTGTTAGGTAAAGCCACAATGGTTCACCATGTAAAACTACCTGGGGATGGAAATAACAAACATCCCTGGGCTGGGGCAGAAGCCTGGGAGTCAAACACTTGGAAAAAGAGACCTGGCAAAGCCAGCCCAAGGCACAGGCTCGCGTTTGGCTCCAGGCAAGAGGGAGCTTGTACTGCCAGCATGGGAAGGGACTCCAGGCAGAGGAGCTGGCCGGCGGCAGGGAGCAGCTCCTGCTGTCAGGACTCGCAGGACACAGGAGTAGTGAGCACATCGTGGATGGACAGCGGAGCTGCTCCTGAGCCGCCAAGGTGACCCCTCCTGGGGCTGCAGTCACAGCGCAGTCACCTGTCCTGCATGCTCCCTTTGGCTTCTTGAGCTCCAACCACTCCAACAAAGCAGACCTGATCATAAATTATAAAAATTATAAGACATCAGAACTAGTTGGCCACTGCTAATAGTGGATTTTTAATTTCTTTGACTGTCTCTGCATTAGTACAATCTGTGTTTCCAAAGGTAGTGCTCAGCATTTAGAGCCAAGCTTTCTCTGCTTTAGCAGATTTATATACATACATATATATATATGTTTGTAATTTTATATGTTTGTGACATTCATCTGTGTGAAGAAAGGGTAACCTTAAGAAAATGTACTTGTTTTACAACAGCATGGTTTCATAGAAATTTACTTCAAATTCTTTTCTGAGGTTCCTATACTAGAAAGACACTTTGCTAAAACTAAGGATGGGATGTTAAAAGTTAAGGATGAGAATTGCAGAGCTGGCTTAAAATATAATCCAAATTTTATTTCATTCTGTGCAATATTTCCATTAAATCTGATTAATATCCAGAAATAAAAAACTAGAAAACTAGATTTCTCTTTTCTTCTCTTTTTTTTTTCTAGGAAACAAGACATGTATAATTTTGATTTTTATTTTAAAGACAGTAATCCACTGGACTAATTGATACCTTGGAACTTCTTTATCATGTACAAATACCCATGGCTCTCAGGAACAGAAAGGTTAAAGGAAGGGAAGAGAGGAAATCATTTAAAGCAGTGACCTGAGAGTTATTTTACATCACTTTCTAATCACCTGGTTAAATACACCATTACCTAAAAACCATGTATATATGTACTTGGTATGAAGTGTCAGCTGAATAAATGCTATACATAAACAAGTTCTCATCTACATTTTTTGCTAGCCTCATGTTCTGTTCTTTCTCAGTAAAATCAGGAAGAAAAACATTGCTGCTCTTTGAAAAATTAATCCATTAAAATATTGACAACCTTGAGGTTTGATTTAGGAGTGTACAAACAATAATTTTAATTGTCACCAAAGAGAAACAAAAGTGACATGTCATCTGTGGTAAACGCATCTGTCATTGCTAGGATGTTGTATAGCAGTTAATATGAAGATCTCATGTATGATGGGGATAAGAGACACTGACCCTTGAGGATTCAAAGAATCATTTAATAACAATTAACAATAAAAAGAGTTTATCTTGCTCACCTTAAAATGCATTTTATATGGATTAGATTTATACTGATTGAAAACTCATCACTTTTTGTATCCTGCTGAATAATTAATGCTGACTCTTTTAGTCTCAGCCCACAGATTTAAAAGACAAACATTGCTACAGCTTGCAGTATGGAACCAGTATCACTTGATTTGTCACTGAAGTATCAGAAAGTGTTGTAAATGACACAGACTGCCATCGTGAGGCATTCCCAGGAGCTGTTCAGCTTTGCAAGTAAACACAGGTCTGATTTGCAGTCTGTCAGCAAATTTGCTGAGAGTAAAACAAATCTCTGAAATTGCCATGGCTATAAAGAAGAAAATGTGCCAGTAGAAAAAAAACTGATTAACAGATTCTGTAAGAAATCATAAAAGGACAATTAAGCAACATGATGCAGAATTGTAAGCACAAGTGGCCAGTATCATCATATCCTGTTTAGAAAGGCAGAAAAAGTCAGTAAACTACAAAGTTGATTGTTGTACTCATTCGTTTGAGGGTTGCTGAGGCAGCAGCAATACAGTTCAATATCAAAGCTTTGTTATTGTTCAGACCAAGTTATAAAATCTCTTGACTATCCATGTGCAGCACGATTTATTTGTTCAGCTAATATTTGTGCTCTTGGTAATAGGGGTAGTGCAGCCATGGATTGTAAGAGACAGTTTAGATCACAGACTTTACGGTTTCCATCTAGGAAAAACAATGCTAAAAAAGCTTTATCCTTCACATTTTATTATTTTAAGCCATCTAAACCAAGAATCATTTTTGCCTAAGTTTTTGTCTTTGCTCTTCTGGGCTGCTCCAAGATTGTATATGAAGGCTTGTCATGTCTCTGTCAACCAGGTATCTAGAATTTAGTTCTGTGGTCTCAGCACAACCATCTAATACTGTTTCAAATGCAAAATCTCCATAAAGAGCCTACAGATACCACCCAAGACCTTTGGGACAGGCAAATAAAAATGGCATCTCCCCTTAAAAATGCTCTCAAACACTCTTATGCAGCTACATAAAGTTTCTGTAGTAGGACTGCATGTTCGTTGCAGTCATTACTTCCCCCAGTAAAAATGAGGTGTATTACAGTTGATATTTAATAATTTCAGGCTGTACTTTAGTTGTATTTTGTCCCATGTACCTGTGCCTCCATGGGAGCTGCATGTCCAAACTGCCTGTAAAGCTGGTGGAGATCTCATCCTTGGTTCAGGTGCCTTCAAGAGGGCATCTTGATCAATTTAATCAACCTGTGGGATCTGTTGTGCCTTTTTGCTGCTCCAGAAGAAAAAGGGTCTCCCATACACACATAGACCCTACAGACATGGGGTGCAGGGCATGGGTCTCAGGTACAGGAGACGAGCTGCTGAGGTGGAAGGTACACTCATCTTCTTTAGATAGATATAGATATAGATAGATATAGATATATAGGTATAGATAGGTATGGATATAGATATTTATAGGTATAAATATAGATATAGAATATATATAGATGATATAGATATATAGATGAAAATCTAGCTCAGCTCGGAGGCGTGAGGGGCTGCAGGAGATTTTGGCAGCTGCAGATGTGCTCAGCTGGCACTTCTGCTTGTAACTCCCAGGGTAAAACCAGGAGGCTTTGTTGAGGAGGTCTCCTTTGATGGGAACACAGCTTCACAGAGGGCACTGACTTTAGGAGTCTGACTTTTGAAACAAATTAATCCTTTGCTGAATCACTGTGATATTTGGCAGGTATGAATGGTTATGCTGAAACTCACTTAAGGAGAGGGTGACACATGTATGTGACGTAGCAATAAAAACCAAAAAACCCACACAAGTGGGATGCACTTTCTGACTCTTCGCTGTGAGCTGTTGTGCACTGGCAGTTTATATATAGACACAAATGGGATGGGGCCACTGGGATCAGCATCCTGAGCTATTTATTTTCAGCATCAATCTCATTACAGGGTTATGGCAATGAAGAGATGCTAACAGCTTGCTGGTCAGGCAGCAGGGCAAAGAAACTTAATGTTACAACATACCATAAATGTGTCTCAGCCAATTACATAGAGCAAAAGCATACTGACATTCTATCCAATCACCTTAAGCACACGTAGCTTTGGTTAAAACAATAGTGACCTATTCTCAAACACAACGGCTCGTTTATAAGAGACAACGAATAAAGCTCTATTCATAAGCATAACCTTCTAAATATCTACTAAATAAACTTGTTGCAACTTAGAAAGCCAAACTACACAGCTCTATCGTTCTATTTCCCGTGTCTTCGCTACAGCTTAGATATCTTTTCTGCTGCTTTAGCAGTGTTCAGTATTCTGCTGTAACTGAGGCCTGTCTTCTGCAGTTTTCCCAAAACCTTCTGATTTTATGGATTCCCACAGCTGTCAGCATTTTTGTCCCTATTCATGTGACAGCTAAAAGAATAGAAAGCAGAACAGCAAATTCAATTTTAAGAGTGGTGTGAAATACAAAATAAGACTTACAGAGAGCAGAGGAATGATTGTGATTTATAAGCATATATCTCACTTTAATTGGAGAAAACAGAGACTGATTACAAAGGATATGCTACCAGTTTAATGTTTTCTCTGTCATCTTTTCACAAAGCATGCAGTTTCCAACCCACTGCATGTCAGCAAGAATCCTTTCACTGACCTGAACAGGACAAACTGTCTATCATAATAAAAGGTACTTATGCATGGATATTTATTAAAGATGTGATAGCCAGTCTTGTATTTTTTACATATATTTCTGGTTTTTCTATAATTCCTTTCAGTCAGCGACTAACCAGCAGACTTCAGATGCCTTCAGAAATTGCTTGACATGGTTTGACATGATTTGATTCTGTCGGTATCTAACATCACTCTTTGGACAGTATTAACTGTACTTCATGCTTTTCCTTACTTTCTTTGTACAGTCTTACTTAAAAATAAAGGTGAGGAAAATATACATGAAAATGTGTACAACTTGAAATAAAAGTTACAGAGTCATAGCCATTCAGTGTATCAAATGGGTTAATATTTGTAATATGTGTTTCTGTGTTTTTATTCTCAGCTCTAAGCTAAGTTTTTTGTTGATCCCTATATCGCTTCATTGCCTCCTCTGAAGTACAACATCCTGTGGCAGGTCTAGGGAATTCCTCAATGTAAATATTCTTTTTCTCTTTGGAAAACCAACATTTTTTCTTACCTGCAAATCATAGATCAAGTCAGGAGAGGACGTTTTTCCAGTATCCCTTAACTGCTTTATTAAACACTGCTCAGAGTATGGAAGGATTACCATCTAACACATGAAATGCAAGTTGGTCCCTTCAGGCTTTACTCATTTTGCAGCTCTTGAAGCTTAGAGAGGGATTCTCCACCAGTTCCTGAGGAAAGCAGCTCTTGACCACACCACCTGCCAGAGCAAACAGCACTGTGTAAAGTCATGTTCTCCTCTGTGTTTGGTATGTCTGCTTCCCCTGGAAGACACAAAATAAAAACTGATCTTTTAAGAGTTAAGCTTTAATAGAACTGAAGAGTTGTTTATATTGTCTATTGCTACTTTTGCCCGTCCATTCAGGATGGTAAGAGGAAGGACTTGGAGCTACTGAGAGCATTCAGCTGTTTATGGCAACTTGCAGAATGAGTTGTGAGATGAGAGAGCAAATGTGTTTATGTACACAGACAGGTACAACAGGCCTTTGCTGCATTTTGTAACTTAACAACTCAGCTTACAACTATTTCCTCTTATATATTTTTAGTCTGTGTTTAATGGAACCTGCAGAGAAAACATGGATTACTAATTCTGTTGTAACATTACTCGTAAGGTGTTTCCCTATAGAGAAAAAAAGACAGCTATCCTAGTTTGTGAGAGGTTTGTCTCCTCAAAAATTCCAATGCAAAAATTCATTTGGGATATAGGTAAGTTTTTGTAATGTAACTGTTTTAAATTCTTACTCTAATTTTTAAATTTTTAGACCTTAAAATCAATGATCGATTTACTGATTGACTGCAGAAACCTTTAAAATGCTTGTCAGGCTGGCTGAGAATTCACAAGCACACTGCTCTGCAACGGTGTACAACCACGGCTGCTGAGGCTGCTGTGAATGTGCAGGCGTTTTTCTCAGGGGTAGGATGTAATGGGTTAATTTCTCAAGTTTGTTCATCAAGTCTATAAAAACGGGCTAATATGTTGCAAAATGTCATAAGGCTTAAACCGCAATATGTCACAAGCTAATATGTTGAAAAGCTGAATATGCAATATGCATGCAGCCACACGCCTATATATGGTAAAAGCTATTGCAGGGTCATCAAAACTCTGAGAGAGAGGACGGGAGCCTTCCTCCAAACGACCACCAAAAGGCAGAAAAAGACCCCCTAGCAACTATCAGCGCAGATGCAGAAAACACCGGAAAATACGCAACCAGGACAGATCAGAGAGAGGCCTGAACCGCCAGGTGGGTGCGAGCCGTTGGTGGAGCGGAGACTGCCCGGCTGCACCCAGCGCTGTAATTTGCCTATTATCGCTTGCTCTGCCAATTAATAAATTACATTTCATTTGGACTCACTTGTCGGTGACTGGTTCCTCACCACAAATTATAACATAGGACTCCTCCTGTCCGGCACAGGCGCTGGCACAGAGGAATTGGGGATCGGATGTTTTGACGGCCTGTTTGCAGCAGTCTCCAGCCTGGACGAGCCCTGCTCCGACTGACAAGTCCCTGCAATGAGCCGATGCCCGCAGGCGGCGAGGAGAGACCCGGGCCCCTTTGGCAGCGTTCCCAAAAGGCCGGAGGACGAACGGGAAGGTCGCTGTGCCCCAGGCGACCTTTCCCGCGGGCTCTGGATTCGGGCACGGCAGGGATCCCTGGAGCAGATCCCGCCCTTCTCCACGCCCGGCCCGGAGCTTTGCTGAGGGCGCGGCGCTGCCGGGGCCAAGCCGCGCCCTGCCCGGGCCGTGCCCTCGCAGCCCCCGAGGCTGCCCGGCTGCTGCAGCAGGAGCTGCTCCCGCTGCCCGGGGCTGCTCCAGCCCCGCAGGAGCTCTCGGGAGCCTCGATCGGAGCACACGGCATCGAGCCCGAGCTGCTGAGCTCCCATCCCTGCTGCTGACGCTCCGCGACGGGCTCGGATCCGCGGGCCGGAATGAGCTGGGCAGGTGAGACGCCGCTTGGATCCGCGCTTGGGGCACTCGGGACCGCAGGAAAAGTGTCACCGGCAGTTGTCATTGGTTTGGCCATTTGTATGGTGAGGAACGCATTTGTGTCTGAGTTCGGCCTTATTTGGCTGTGCCACTTCTGGGAGCACAAAAACTATTTTTCATGAAGGTAAGAAAACGGTTTGATTGTTATCTTATGTGCACATGATGCTAAATGTAAACACTCCCTATTTTACATACCAGAGGCCTGCCTTAAAGAATCCATGACTTTGCAGATATTATTTCCATAATTTTATAGCTTTCAGAGGAAGCAGCACAGTTCATCTGAACTTACACTTAAGAGAAAAAACAGAGCTGTGTGAGAGCTCTGCTAGCTGGGAATGCATGAATGGAAGAATTTTAGGACACTGCCATGGAAACTGCACATGTTTAACCACGATTTAGGAGAAAGAGCTAGTAGGTATGCTCATTTATGAAGGTAAGTACCAAAATCTGAATTTTTCCTGTATTATATTGAGCCCCCAATATGTTTTGTAATTGCACTTTTCTCTGTATTTTTTCACTCAGATGTCACTGGCAGTGGCATGCTCTGTGCTAAGTGCTGGATTGGATGGTTGGCTGGGGAGATGCCTTTAGTTTTATGGCACACAGGGGTCTAAGGAGGGTGTGCAGGTGTCCCTGTGCTCTGGCACCAGCTGAGGTGCAGGAGCACTTCCAGGGCTGCCTCCAGGCATGATGAGCTGGAGTTAAAGCTGTGCCTTCTGCTGAGCAGCTGATACCACCTCTGACCATGAACAGCTGGCCTGATATAATAAATAGAGCTTTCTTCCTTTCTTACTAAGAGCCAGAGTCTGATAAAATGAGTTCTTCATCCTGCTCTGACCAGTGAATACCAGGGTTCATTTCCACAAATTTCCTGCTTTATCTGCTTTATACCTGCCAGCTACATGAGCCATAATGTCCTGCTGCTCAGCTTCCTTGAGAGAAGCTGGCATTTCTTTGGAAAAGGGCTCTTCACTAACAGTTGGACTCACAAGTGGCTCATTGATGTCCCTCTAATTCCCAAGTTATTTCACATCTACAGTTGCCTTTTAGGGATAGACCCTGATGCTTCTCTGATTTCTGTGGGATCCTCTTTGCCTACCACTTTCAGGAATGAGCTAGAAGAGGCAAGTCAAGGTTCAAGGGAAGGACTTGTGTTTCCTACTTCATCCTGAGTCATTTAATTTGAAAAGTTTTAGATTTGGATTTTCAACAGTGAATTGTCATTGGTCCAGACTTCAAAATCTCTCAGCACATTCATGTTTTCAACATTAAAGTTTTTACATGCTAAAACAGTATCTTTTACTGAATTTTAGTAAAAAATTAAATGGGTTAAGAGCCCTCCACTTAGTGTTTTGCTTTCTAACACAATGGCTCGTTCATGTTAGCCTTCTAAAATATACATTAAGTAAATTTGTTGCAACTAAAAAGGACAAACCACATAGGCTTATTGGTCTATTTCTCATGTCTAAGCTGCAGCCTAAAACTCTTTCTGCTATCGTAGCGTTTCTCTGTCCTTGCTGGCCTTTTGGAGCCTACTTTTTTACCATTTTCTCAAAACCCTCTAACTTTATAGATTCCAACACCTTTCTTCTTCCTGTTCCAAAATCACCCTTAATCCCTGCCTCCCACAGCTCTGCCCACTGACAAATAAGTGCAGCACCAACCAGTTCATGGTCTCCACACCTGTGCATTATTTGCTGCCATTCTGCAGAACCCAGTGGAGATGTGTGGGCTGTGCTACCATTGGTGGATTTCTGTATTTTCACATCAATGCTGCTTCTGCTCCTGAAGTCTCTCTATGTCCATTTATCTACTGTTATTGCTCAGGGTCCCCAGTGCTTTTCAGCTGGAGCAGAATTGTTTTAGCAAACATCTGTGTGAATGCTCATGCAGATACAGTGTAATAGGGGCTTAAGAGAGCTGCATCATACAAAACAATATTAGTGGGCATTTTTAGGAGAATCTGAAGAAGAGGGGATGTAGTTCTTACACACTGGACAACAGCTCCAAGTGCCTGTTGTCACAGACCACCCTGCAGATCATCCTGTGCTCCTTTGTGCTCAGCCTGAGGTGCCAGTGCTGCTCTCTGGGCTTGTGCAGAGCGAAGGAGATCCCTGTGGAGGCCTCATGGATGCACAAGAACTTTAGGACACATTTAAGCCTCACACACATGCAAAAAACCCGAACCAAACTAAGCACCACAACAAACCAAAAAAACCCCATGCAAACAAAAAACCCATGGAAATTTGTTTACAAGTTATGATAGATTGTCTTGTGTCACCTGCATTCTGTTTTCCAAAGCAGTATCAGTGTTCAGACAGAAGGACAAAGAGAGGTTTTAGCAGGACTGACCAAGTTTTGGTAGGGATGGAGCCTACTCTCCCCCATCAGAGCCTGCTAGCTCTGCCTTTCTGTCTGGATGGGTGGCACAGCCCCAGCCATACCAGCGCAGCCTCCTGTACCCCTGCAGTGGGGCTCAGCAGCACTTTAAGCCACTCTCACCCTGCACTGCCCAAGGGCTGCTCTGGCAGCATCCTCAGCTCTCTCTTGCCCCTTTCCCTCTGTGCTGCCCTGGCAGCTGAAAGCTGAGCTGGCCCAGGGGGTGTCTGAGCTCTCAGCCACAGCTGGGTTCTGCTGCTCCAAGCCTGGAGCTGCCATGCTGGGGAACCCACAGCTGAGAGCTTCCCTGGAGTGCAGCAAACAGAGGGCCTGAAAGGAGGGGAAAGGGCCCTGAGGTCAGGCAAGAGATGAAAGAAAAGGGGAATGGGAAAGGAGAGAAGAGAAAATTCACAGGGCTTGAGAGCTGAATCTTCCCTGCAAATTTTGCATACAAGTATTGTCCTGGATTCCCAAAAGATCAGTGGTGTCTGAGTTTATTATGAAATAAAAGAGATGAAAAAGAATATTGATTAGTTGTTCATTGGCTATTCTGAGCACTGATGATTTTGGGATCTGACGGAAACTGGAGTATGTAACCATGATACTAAAAAAAGATATATATGCATATAAAAATATGGGAATCAGAAACACAACATAAAAAACCAAAGATCAAACAAATTCTGGCATTTCCTCATTTTGAAAGTAAGGAATCTGTGCTACAGGTTTGCTAAAATTCTTGCAGGTACTTTTATATGTAATACAAGCATACAAAACTTCAGAATGGCATTTTCAAAAGCACTGTGTTTTCACATGCTCTAACAGTTTTCCAAACAGCTGGAGACAAGAAAATATCAAAGTTCTGGAAGCTCTCAAGTCCTTTCATCTCAGTCTAATCCTGAAAGAAAATCTAAGTTATGTGTCTTCTGAGAAATAGATATAATTATATTCTATTAAGGAGACGTTTGTCTTGTTTTTTTTTTTTTTAATCAGCTGTCCAGTACTGGAAAGAAAACAAGATCTTTCTTGTGGCCTAGAATGGTTGCAGAAAGAAGAATTTAATAGACGTTATTTAGAGTTTCATTTTTTTTACTGGTTATTTTTGCTGGAATTGCCTAGCTAGAAACAGCCAGAATTGCTCTAATAGACTGATTTCTTCCAAGAGAGTAAGAAGGACAGGAAAATACAGGTCAGTCAGCCTTGCCTCCATCCCCTGACAGGTGATGGAATAACTAATCCTGGAAACCATTCCAAAGAAATGGAGAAGTTGATTGGGAGTAATGGTTAACCTACCTGATGCCCATGATAGGACAGTCAAATGGATGGATATGGGTGGAGCAATGGATGATGTCTACTCCAGCTTTACCCAAGCCTTTGAGACAGTCTCCTACAGCACCCTTAAACACAAACTGCCAAAATGCCCAGTGAGGAAGGCTGAAAATGGATGAGGACTGTCATCAGTGGCACAAAGTAGAGCTGGAGGCAAGTCACAGGTGCTCTGACCCCCAGGGGCTGATGCTGGGGCAGATGCTCTTTAATGTCTTCATTCATGGCCGGGCTGGAGGAGCAGTTCACCCTCAGCAAGTCTGCAGACAATACAAAGCTGGCAGGAGCAGCTGACAGCCCAAATGTTTGTGCCATTCAGAGGGACCTTGGAAAGCTAAAGAATTGGCCTGAGGGGTATCTGATGGAGTTAAAGGAAAGGAAACGAAAAGTCTTACACCTGGGCAGGAATAACCCCAGGCATCAAGAGGGGCTGGGAAGCGGCTTTTATATTTTCCTTGCCTTGGTGCTTTGGGGTTGTGCCACAAAGCCAATGCAGAAGGATGACTGCAGCCAGAGAAAGAGGGGGCTCGCACCTGGCCCTGCCGAGCCGCCCCGCCCGCGCTGTGCCCGCAGCCCCGGCTCTGCCGCGCTCGTCCCCGCCAAGTCCGGCCCGCGCCGGGGCCGCGCTGGGCGCGCGCGGGCCCGAGCGCAGCGCCCCCCTCAGGCCGCGCGCCGCTGGTGCAGCCGCAGCCGTTGCGCTGCGGGCGTTGTGGGCACAGTCGGCGATCGATGCCATGGCGGAGCTGCCGCTGCCCGCTGGGCTCAGCGCCGGCACCTTCTCCACTGCAATATATGTTAGAAATAATTCATGCTATCAAAGAATGTATTTTATAAAGATTGTGAAATACAAACGTGTCTCTGACCAGACACGGCCTGAGAGCAGATGTCTATTCAAACTCTGAGATTCCCGGAGACGGCTAGATAAAGATTGACACTTTAGTGGAAGAACAGATGCTACTAGCACAATGATCACCAGTATCTCGAGTCATCGGAAACCGAAGAGCGATCATTGCCCTGCGGATGACATCAATCAAGATAGCCAGGGATGCCAGGAACATACACGTGAATACATGACTTCCCCAAACTCAATCAATGCTGGCTATCAACCAGGAGACGGCCTTTGTCCAGCTCTGCACAGTGAAAGAACCCACTATGAATGTGAAGAATTACAAAAGAAATTGGGACTCCTTTGCCTCAGGCACAATAAACTGTATAAAACCTCGTCGCTAGAAGTGGCTTGCATGGACAGGGGGAGGTTTCAATGTGATAGAGGTCGGATCCAGGTTTACCCAGCGTTGATCCCAGGCTTGACGCTGTCTCTTTGGCTGTGGTGGTTTTGAGGACCATATTTTGGTTGTGCAAAAAGATAAATAAATCTTTTCGCATTTTTGATAATTTTGCTTTTGATTGATCATTTATAACAATTCTGTTGACATCCTGACATGATTTGAATTTGGGGTTCGGGGACCCCTTCCCAGTCAGCAGGTGCCCCACTGATTTCAGCAGTCTGACGGGATTGGGAGTCAGCGAAACCAATCAAAACACCTAACCGAAACCAGAACCACAGCCAAAGAGGAATAAAAACAGGCCCAGCTCTCAGAAACTTGGAATGATCCAAAGAAGGATCCCCGAGACTGAGGTGCTTTTTCCACTCGGAAATCAACGTGCACGAAGAATCCACATGGGAAAAGGAACCGTGAGTATTGCGTGGTTGAGTGGGGTGTGATCAAGCATGTGTGTGAGACGTGATTCTATCACGAAGCAAGTGTGGACCCCACGGTCACAGTTCCACTTTCCCGCAAAGGACTTGGTTGGTCAAGGGGGAAGCGAGCGCTTTTTCTTTTCCCACATGGGACCCGGGACTCATAGGGAGTTCGGGGAATCAGTCACGGTTGGGTTAGGAAGGGGAAAAGATGTTCCCGGAATATTTTGGGAGCCGCCCTGCCTTCTCATCCGGAGGAACAGGTAAGAAAACTCGAGACCAGTCGAAAGACCTGCAGAATGGTTCTCCGCGTGGCTGAGTAAGACCAGCGGCATTTCACAAATTCAGGAAATCTACATTGGACAGAAACTGGGGACTCACATCAAGAGTCCCAACTGAAGGAGACAAGGTGAGAAAATTTGCAAGCGGGTTTTTTGGAAAAATGGAGTTGGGAATAAGTAGGTTCCAGAAAAAGCCCCAAGAAAAACCTGCCCAAGATCCCGGGAAGGTTCTGCCTGAAATCCTGAGGGAAGGCCCGTTGGGATGGATGTTAGAACATTGGGATGACAGCCCCAGGAGAATGGGAAAATCCAAGAAAAAGATGATACAGTTTTACATGGAAAAGTGGGGAGGGAAGGAGATTGCAAAATACGTGGTTTGGCCAGTGTTCCGCACATGCAAGTCCCTGTATGACCATGTAGTTGATCGCCACCCGCAGGACTTTGAGGAAATTGAATATGCCTAGATGTGGAGATACACTTGTATGGGTTTATACCCGATCCGAGCTCTCAGACACGCCGCAAACCGGGGCAAGGAGTGGGAACCACTGGACAACCTTCTACGTCCCTACCTTGTCCCTCCACCCCAGCCCGCACCAGCCCAAGCACCTCTGGTGCCTGTATTGCCTCCTGAGGCAGTGATCCCGCAGGGTCAGTCTCAGTGCCGCCGCTCCCACCAGGGCTGGCTGCAGCGCCTTCTCTCCCATGTGGGCAGGTGGCGGCACCTCCGCTCCCATGCAAGCAGCCCCAGCCACTGACCCTTCCCAAGACCAAAGAAAAACAGGTGATTTTCCCCAAGAAAGTTAGCTCTCCTCTGGCCCATCAGACGTGGCAGTGAACGAGGAGGGCGACCACTGGAGACAGTGAGGATGAGAAAGAGAAGCCCAGGCATCCTTCCTTTATGGGAGGTGCTGACAGCTCTGGGAATTATCGGCTTCATACATGTGCCGATTGATACCGGAGATGTGAGGGCTTTCAAGAAAGAGATGGAGAAATTGATGGATGATCCATTGGGGGTGGAAGAAAGACTAGGTGAATTCCTAGGAACCAGCACCTACACGTACAAGGGTCGCAATGCAATCCTGAGGTCACTGTTCAACAACAAGGAGAGGGAAATGATCAGACAAGCCGCGATCAGGGATTGGGAGCACAGGAATCCCCAGGGGGAGTGGGAAGACCAGAGGTGGATGAACCAAAAGTCGTCTTGGAGTGCCCAGATGGAGGAAAGGAGGCAGAAAATGATAAATTTGAGAAACATGATAATCCAAGGGATCAGGGACGTGGTGTCGAAGGGGCAAAATATGAGTAAGGTACTCAGGGAATGTCAGGGAAAGGACAAAACCCCCACGGAATGGCTCGAAAGGCTCCGGAAAAGCCTGAGGATGTATTCCCGGGCGGACCCCAATTCTTCAATTGGGCCGGTTTTGCTGAAAACTCAGTTTGTGGCAAAATCGTGGGAAGACATAAGGAAAAAGTTAGAAAAGATAGATGGATGGCAAGACAGGGAATTGCAGGATTTGCTCCAGGAAGCCCAGAAGGTCTACATGAGGAGAGATGAAGAAAAGCAGAAGATTCAAGCGAAGGTACTGGTGGTGCAGTAAGGGAAGCACAGAAACAGGAACAGGTCAGAGACTCAGTGAAAACGGCACAGGCAAAGAAGCAAAATCCTTCCCAAGGAAAAGGTTCAAACAACCAGAAAAAGCACTTTGAGTGCTACTACTGCAAGCAAAAGGGACACATTCAAAAGAATTGTCCCAACAAGGTCAAGGATCAAGCGATGTTTCAGGAGGATTAGGGGTGTCAGGGGCTTTTCAGTTTGGGGTCCGGAACACCGAGGGAGCCCTTGATTGAGAGTGGGACCCCACAGGCAGGAAATTTGGTTTTTAGTAGATTCCGGGGCAGAACAAACCATGGTGCAGCAGTTACCACGAGGGAGCTCTCTGAGCAATGACACAATGATGGTAATTGGGGCAAAGGGAAACCCTTCAAGGTTCCAATCATAAAGGATGTTGAAATAGAGACAGAAACTAAAAAGTGTATAGGAAATATGTTATTAATAAAAGATGCAGGCTTTAATTTGCTGGGATGGGATTTGATGGTGGCATTGGAAATCGGTTTAGCAGTGGAGAATTCCCAGCTGAGGGTGAGGTTGTATCAACTCACCACCCAGGATGAGGAGAAAATTGATCCAAAGGTTTGGTATGTCCAAGGGGAGGCCAAGAGGCTGGACATAAAGCCAATCCACATTGAAATTGAAAGACCAGGGGACCCTATTTGGGTCAAACAGTACACCATCCCCATGGCAGGGAGGAAAGGACTGAAACCAGTGATTGATGAATTACTAAAGAAAGGAACATTGGAGCTGTGCATGTCCCAGCAAAACACCCCAATTTTGGCAGTGAAAAAGATGGACGGTAGCTACAGTCTAGTGCAAGATTTTAGGGCTGTGATTCAAAGGACTAAGACACTGTTCCCCACAGTCTCGAATCCGTACACCCTGCTGAATAACATCTCTCCCAAGGACATGTGGTACAGCGTGATTGATTTGAAGGATGCTTTTTGGACCTGTCCTTTAGCAGAGGACAACAGAGATTACTTCTCTCTGCACAGAAGACACAGAGACGAACAGAAAGGAACAACTCAGATGACATCGTTGCCTCAGGGCTTCGTGGATTCCCCAGACCTTTTCGGGCAAGCACTCGAGCAGGTGCTGAGTCACTTTGTACCAATGGAGGGAACAAAATTCCTACAATACGTAGATGATTTGTTGATTGCAGGTCCAAGGGAGGAGGTTGTGAGGACAAGTACCATTGAACTTTTGAACTTTCTAGGGGAAAAGGGATTAAAGGTGTCAAAGTCAAAGTTGCAATTCACAGAGCCCAAGGTCAGGTACTTGGGATATTGGTTAACGAGAGGGAAAAAGAAGTTGGATCCGGAAGGGGTGGCAGGGATTATTGCCTTACCACCCCCACGGACAAAAAGAGAAGTTAGGCAACTTTTGGGTCTGTTGGGGTATTGCCGGCAGTGGATTGAAGGATACAGCGAGAAGGTGAAGTTTTTGTATGAGAAACTCATCACGGACTGGATCAAATGGACAGAAAAAGATAAGGACAATTTCAGGGCAGTCAAAGAAGAACTCACAGCAGCACCAGTGATGAGCCTCCCTGATGTGAAACGGACATTCCAGTTGTTCGTGGATGTGAGCAATCACACGGCACATGGTGTGCTGACACAGGACTGGGAAGGGGTCAGGAAACCAGTGGGTTACTTGTCTAGGCTTTTGGACCCAGTTAGCAGGGGCTGGCCCACCTGCTTGCAAGTTATCATAGCTGTGGCATTGTTGGTGGAAGAAGCCAAGAAAGTAACTTTTGAAGCACCTTTGGTAGTATTTGCACCACACAATGTGTGGGGCATACTACAACAGAAAGTAGATAAGTGGCTCACGGATGCTAGATTGCTGAAGTATGAACCCATTTTGATTCATTCACAAGATTTGGAATTGCAGCAAAACCCAGTGCAGTTCCTGGGAAGCCTCGGAGGAACTTGTTCATGATTGTGTGGAAGTGGTTGAATTGCAGACAAAGATTAGGGAGGATTTGGAAGAAGAGGAATTAGATAAGGGGGGGAAATGGTTTGTAGATGGTTCAAGCAGGGTGACTGATAGAAAGAGAAAGTCAGGATATGCAGTCATGGACGGGCAAACAGGAAAAGTGATAGAAGCGAGCCTCCTGAACACAGAATGGTCAGCACAGGCTTGCGAACTGTATGCAGTCCTGAGAGCCTTGAAAGGATTGAAGGGAAAGAAGGGAACAATTTTTACAGACTCTAGGTATGCCTTTGGGGTGGTTCACACCTTTGGGAAAGTCTGGGAAGAAAGGGGGTTGATCAACACATGGGGACAGGGACTGATGCACGGGGAATTGATCCGGCAAATTTTGGAAGCAATAAGGGAGCCAGAAGAAATTTCAGTTGTCCATGTGAAAGGACACCAGGCAGGGATGCAGTTCTGAACCCAGGGAAACAATTTGGCAGACCAGGAAGCCAAGACCGCAGCACTGATGACGGTAAGTACCCCGGAGATCAAAGGGATCAAGGTCCAGATGACCCTCCTCAACCCTCCCAAAGATTAGAGGAAAACTGGAGGAAGGTAAGTGGAAACTACCAGATGGGAGAGAAGTAGTCTCTAAAGGTTTTACCAGGAGGATTTTGAGGAAGCTGCACCAGTGAGCACACTGGGGGGCCCAGGACCTTGCTGAACAATTTTTGAAATTTTTCAGGTGCGGAGGAATTTACGAATTGGCTTTCCCCAGTCCAAGGGCAATGGCTCAGACAGTGTCCCGGAAATTGCTGGAAGAAATTGTGTCCCAATATGGGGTGGTGAATTACATTGAATTGCATTGATCAATAGACTCATTTTACTTCAAAAATTATTAAGCAGATGGCAGAGGTGCTAGGCATTTGGTGGGAATACCACACTCCATGGCATCCCCAGAGCTCAGGACAGGTTGAAAGGATGAATCAGACCTTGAAAGTGCAGTTGTCTAAATTAATTTTAGAAACTCGGATCCTGGCTAAAATGCCCACCTCTGGCCTTGCTTAATATCAGGATGATGCCTCATTCAGAAACGGGGCTCTCACCCTTCGAGATGGTATATGGGATGCCATATAAGCACAGGATGCCGGTGGGACACCCCAGATTGGAGGACAGCCAAATTCAACCATACTTGGTTGCAATAAACAGAAATTTACAGGAACTGAGAAAACAAGGGATAGTATCTCAGAGCACCCCTCTGGGATTTGCTGTCCACAAAATTCAACCGGGTGACAGGGTGCTTGTGAAAGTGTGGAAAGATGTACCCCTCTCCCCTCACTGGGAAGGCCCCTTTCTTGTCCTTCTGACAACAGACACAGCCATTCGGATGGCAGAGAAAGGTTGGACACGTGTCCAGGGTGAAGAAGGTCGAACACCAGGTAGAAGCACCCAAGTGGAGAGTCACTTCTTCCTCAGGCGACTTGAAAATCAAACTCCAACGACCTCATAAATGACCGACAGTGAATGGATAGGTTGTATACTGTCTGATTCTGTATGCTATCCATTTGTACACTTCAAGTGTGAATATTGTCAGGGAACTTTTGTTATACATTGCAGAAGGGGACAGAGGCCAAAGGGATTGTGCGCTCAGTGTCTGGAAGAGGAGCTTGAACTGACTGACTGTATTCTAACCCTAGCCACAAACTTAAGAATCATTGAATGAGACTCACAGGACTGATTTCACATTTTTCAGAACGGGGTGCGTGGAAAACTTAGGTCTAAGGCAGAGATTTTGGATGTGGAGTGTCGGAAGTCAATCAAAGTACCGTGCAGCTCAGATGCTGTCAAGGTCTCATGGTGGGACGCCTTTAAGAGGAGGTATGCGGCAAGGTCTGAGAATGTATTCCCTGAAGAATACTCCTGCTGCCACGAAGATGGTCTTCCTCGCTGCTGGTGGCACCCCAGAGGTGGAGGCAAAGGTAGAGGAGTACGCCTGGTGGGAATCCTGATTAGCCTGAGCCTAGCCATGTGCAGGATGCAGAGTCTGCACATTGAGATCCCGATCAATGACGGCAATGAGAGCTCCGTGGACAAGTGCAATAAGTGCACTCAGATGGTCGCAATCGAATGAAGGGATGGGGGAACCTCAGCATACCAAGCCCCGGAGGAGTGCATCAGGGAGCCTGGTAGGTACTGTTGGGTGAACGGCACAAGGGTCTGATTATGTTAATTGGGCGAAGAGATCTTCTGTATAGATCTGGAGGTGCGGACACGGAACGGACAGTCAAGCAAGCACCAACATCAGATATGGAAAAGGAATGTGGAAATAATGTCAATCCCTGTTTGCAATCAATATAATTGGACAATGTGGGTTGGAGGAAAGACTGAATCAATTTTTGTAGCATATCACCAGGTGAATCCATTGTGTTATGACAATTCGAAACTGGGGATGTGTGTGATGAACAGAAAGATGTACTGGGTGGGAAGAAATATGAAATTTGACACCAAATTCACCCTAAGCAGGGAACCGATCATATTGGATTTAGCACAGGCAAACAATGATAGAGTCTGCCTGCAATATGATAGGGTTGTCTGTTTTGCAAGAAACAAAGACAGAACGAATCCTGAGGGAAAGATAAGGGAAATTACTCAGGAGTTGAAAAGGAGGGAGTCAGAACTTAGGAAGAAAAGAGTGGAGTGGGAAAGATTGTGTTGGATCAAAGGGTGATCGGAACGATCTGCATCAGTCAAGGGGGGAAAGAATACACGGAAATGGTGGGATACACTCCGTGTATAACTACCCTGACGGTAAATTCAAACAATAAGGGCAAAGTCTGGCAACCGGAACCTCCTACAGGGTACTGGAGCTGGAGAAATGAAACAAATTGTGAATGGAACAGACAAATAGGACTTTGCTGGGTCAAAAGTCCTGGAGCCAATCCTTACCAATCCTTGGAGGGTCTGAGAGAATACTGGGGAGACCCAGGGAAAAGGAACATTAGATGGAAAGCCCCAGATGGAATTTATTTGATCTGCAAAAAGAAAGCATACAGTGAGTTGCCTCCAAGATGGAAGGGATCATGCACTTTGGGCATGATCTGGCCAGTCTTCTTCACTCTCCCCCAAACAGAGTAACTTACTAGGGGTTCCTCTGTATGAGACCCTGAGGAGGGAGCAAAGAAGCCTGAAGAAAATTATACCTGTCATAAGTGGTAGGTAAACTTGGGGGGAGGAAGAGTGGCCAGTAGCAAGAATAATTGATTATTAGGGGGTAGCCATATGGGCTCAAGATGGGAGCTATGGATATAGGACTCCAATTTATCTACTGAACCAGCTGATCAGGTTGCAGGCAGTGGTGGAAATTGTGTCAAATCACACTTCAGAGGCCCTGGATTTACTAAGTCAGCAGTGCACCCAGGTACAAGCGTTTGTGTACCAGAATCTTTAGACTATTTGCTGGCCAAAGAAGGGGGAGTGTGTGGAAAATTCAATGAATCAGAGTGTTGTATCAAAATTGATGATTATGGGGAAACCATAAGAGGATTGGCAGCCTAAATTAAGAAGGTGGTCCATGTCCCAGTCCAAAAATGGAATTCAATTTTACAATCATCCTGGTGGGACAGATTATTTGATGGGGCCTGGTGGAACAAAACAATATTCTTTGTGCTGTGTTCAGTAGCAGGAATCCTATTTCTCCCATGTCTAATTCCTTGTTTTATTAGACTGATTCATTCCATGATACAGGTATGCAGATAGCTATAGCACCCGTGTACCCGGAGTTGGCTTCCAGAAACAACACATCCAAGATCATGAGCCTGGGAGAGAGAAAGTATGCAAGCAATGCTGCCAAAGTTCCCTGTGGTTCTCTGCCTGGTTTCCCTGTGTGCTTCCCGTGATGTTTGATCCACAGCAGCTCTAGAGCTGTGTCCCACAGCCACGTTGGGGAGCCTGACCAGTGCATTTGGATTCTTGCAGCCACCCCGGGCACTTCAGGGCCCAGCGCTCCTGCCGTCAGTGCAGCCTGTGCAGCATGGACAGCCTCCAGCTCAGCACAGAACACAGCTGGGGAGGAGGAATGGCCACCAGCAGATCTGGGCCTTGCCGTAGAGAAAATGATTCAGGAGATCAGGAGGTCCCTGTCTAAAAGATCTCCCTCTGCTCAGGTAATTCCATTGGATGGGGATAAAAGGGGCTGGACTGAGCTTTTGAACCTTGTTACATGGCTGAGAAGCAAAGGCTTCTTTAATTGAACTTATTTAATCATTATTTAGTTATTGAATTATTCTTGGTAAAGAAAGATTTCTGAAAGAGGAAATGAAGAACTGAAGAAGATGTTTTACTTGCTGGGAAAGCAGAGAAGAGTGTTTGGAGAACTGGCACTGAAGGCCAAGTGTCCCATGCACGTCCCCTCACTCTGTGTCTTCTGGTTTTCTGTGTTCCCCTTTTGTCTCAAAGGTCATTTTGAAAGAGCTTCAGTTTCACCTTGGCCCCCTGAATCCTGAATTTAAAAGGCTTGTCATGTGAACTGTGTGGGCAGCGTTCCCTCCTCCGTGCTCCATGTCCTTTGGGAGTGGAGAAGGAGAGTTACTGTATCCCTGATACGATTCCAGCAAATTAGTGAGTGATCTTTGGGTTCCTTTCTTTCTGTTTTTCTGCTCAGGGCAATGTTGGTGTTGCCCCTGATTCTTCAGGAGGGGAGCCTGTGAACAGAGCTGCAGCAGAGGAAGCTTCATCTGGCACGGAGAGCTGCAGGAACAGTTCCCAGGAGTCCGAGGAGCCTGATAAGGACAGAGCCCCCAGTGGTTCAGAGAGCTGTGAGATGGCTGCTCTGAGCAGGCTTGGTGCTTCCTGGTGCCTTGAGTTCAAATCCTGCATGGGCACAACCTGCCTGAGCCCTGCCCTCCACGCTTCTCCAGAGGCTCTGACACTGAGTCCTCTGCTGGGGCAAGAGAGCAGGGAGTAAACCTGACCTTGTGGGAGTTGTGTCACCAACTCGGGTGTCCCAGTTTTGTGCTGAAGTTGGTGAATAAATTTGCTGCAGGGTGCCAGGGGAGGCCAGGTTGAGCAACTCTTGAAGGAACAGGGGAAAAAAAGAGCAAAAAGTCAGGGTAGAAGTCCAAATCACTGACTAAATGTAATACCAGTCTGCTGGTATTGGTCCTGACCCACAAGAAAAACAAGGAGCACAACAGCAGAGGTCAACCAATTGAAAAATCACAGTAACTCCAGTAACAAAAGGAAAAGCTTGAATGACCCCTGATTAGTGAGACCTAAGAGGAGAGAAGGAGCACTTTGGATCCATTCCTTAGCAGAGCTGGTGCAGCCTGCAGGCCTCGTAGGGAGCTCTGTCCCTCCCAGCCCTTCCTGCCAGAGCTGATGGTTGAGTTGCAGCAGCTGCTGCTCACTGCAGAAGGCAGTTTGTAGATGCCAGGTAATGGAGCTGGTTCATGTCTCAGCTCCCAGCACCTTCGGCTTCAGCCATTTCAGCGAGGACTGAGGTCTCTCTGTCAGCTCACAGAAAGAACAAGGCTGGGCTTCCTTGTGGCAGCTGGGACTGTCTGTGTTTCAAGCTCTCCTGGGTGCCCTTTGCACTGCGGGAGCTGAGACTTTATCAAGGTACTTCAATGCTTTGAAACACACTTTTGAACACTTGGAATGGTCCCTGTTCTTTAAGGGGCAGATTGCTTCAAATTGTCAAGTGAGAGTCTGCCTTTCAGGCCATCTTTGACAGCCCCTGGTAGAAGGACAGTTGCTGCCCAAGGGAAAGGTGCACAAGGCCCAATATTGACTGAGCGTTCCCTTTGCTTCCCAGATGCCATCTGACCAACATCTCCAGGAGGGCTGCCCTGCATGGCAGGAAGAGACAGGAGAGAGCCTGTGGCCATCGGGCAGGTAGAATTCCTCTGTTTGTAGATATGTTTATAGATTTCTGTGGTTCTATTTATTAGTGGTTATAGTTCCATTTATAGATGATAGTGTTGTATTTATATGGGCATATATTGATAGATCTGTATAGTTAAATGTGGATATGTATACATATAGTTAGAGAAGTGATATATTTTATTATCCATTTACATTTATAGATTTTCAGAGTTAATTTTTTATATCTGTAGAGTAAAATATATCTACTTACATATCTATATATGTAAATGAAGTGACATTTATAAATGTGTATAGTTATATATTAAGAGGAAGAGGAATGTTTAGATGGAGAGATTGATGGATAGATTGCTGTTTGTGTAGGCCTAGGCTGCATTTTTAGCTCTTTCCCGCCTCGGCTGCCTTTTTCACCTCTTGCTTTTCCCCCGGTGCCCCCTGTGTCCCCTGTCCCTGTGCTGGGTCCCAGCTGGCAGCCGGGCCGGGCAGAGCAGCACTTCCAGCCCCGGCTGTCCCTGGAGCGGTGGGAGCTGCCGCTGGCCCCAGGCACTGTCCCCTGAGGAGCTGCTGAAGGACGGTGAGACAGAGGGGGCTGAGGGGGCTGAGGGGGCGGTGGCGCCGAAGGGACGGTGACCCTGAGCTGCTGCTGGGGCTGAGGGCTGTGGGGCAGCCGAGGGCCATGGTGGCACTGAGGTGACAGGGAAGTGGCACAGGATGCGGGGCTGGCGGGTCTCAGGGGACGGGATGGGTAAGAAGGAACTGAGGGGGGTGAGAGGACTGTGAGGGGCTGAAGAAACTGAAGGGGGCTGGGGCTTCACCGAGAGCATGGCGGGGCTGAGGGGATGGAGGGGACCAGCAGGGAGCACAGAGGGCTCCGGGACTGCAGCTGTGCCAGGCCTTGCAAGCAATTCCAGAGCCTCCACTTTGGCCACAGCTGCAAGGAAGATCTTGAGGACAGCCGGAGATTGACGGGAGCCAGCAGGGAGGAGCTGAAGGCCAGCAGCAAGAGCCCCCTTGGCCAGTGGCCACTGCTGGTGGCCAGCACCCATGAGATGGAGCTCAGAGCTTGATGATGAGCTTGGTGAGCATAATCCCTCCTGCTCTTTGCACTCATTTTTTTTCCTTCTTCCCTCCTGCAGAATAGAGCTGTGATTGTAAAATCAATTTTCTTCTTGAATGAGTGCATATTGAAAATGTCAGTTTGAGGTCTTTCTTTCCCTGTCTGTATCTCTGACTTTTCTGGTTTGTTCTCTTCTCCACCTCAGGCTCTGCTGGGTAAGAAATACCAACTCATGAGTCTTACCAGAGAGTGTGGCCCAGTTGTGAACAAAGACATCAGGTCAGCTTACCTCTATTGCCCTGCTGAAAGCTGTGGGGGTCAGGGATTATTGGTGGTGACATTGAATAAGGATTGACCCAGGCAGAGCCATGGTCAAAAATTTACAGGAGTTTGCTGAAGACGTTGAGGTAATTCTTCCATTCAGCAGTTCCTGTAATTGTGGCAGGAGGTCAGTGTCCTTCCTGCAGCCCTGGCACAGACAGCTCCCAGTATATTTAGAGGCCTGGAGACCAAATGAGTCATCAGAATGATCTTGCCCACCTTTGCAAGGGATCTTTTGTTTCATTATTTTTCTGCTCAGGTAGAGGGCAGCAGTGCTGATGGCAGCTGAGGAGAGGCAGAAGTTGTCCTTAGTGCAGAGTAAGATTGCAGTTGCAGCGTTTCCCTGGGCTGTACTCCAGGTGCTCTCAGTCCGTGTGTCACCTGCGAGGCTCAGTCCTGGCAGCTCCAAGCAGATTTGCTCTGAGGGATTCTCCAGTGGCCCCAGGCCCTGTGGGTAGGCTTTGAGCCCCTCATCCCAGCCCTTTGGAATCAGTAGAGCTGGTCCTCAGGGACCTGATTCAGGCTCTGCTGGAGACTGGCTTTTGGTGCGCCAAGCTCCTGATGGACCTGGATAGTCTTGGTGGAAGGAGTTCAGGCATCACCCCAAAGCAGGCTCACCTGTAGATGTGCAGGACCAGGTGAAACATTTTGGGGAACAAATTGGAACCTCTTATTCCCCAGAGATGCTCAAAGCATAACTACAAGACTAAGGAAAGTGATGAAAAAGCACATGGTTAAACCCAAAGTAAAATCAGCTGCATGGGACCATGGACAAGCAAGGCAGGAAAGAAGAAGATCATGTATTGGAATCACCCATGTTCTTTAGAGCTATGCTTTTATCCCGCAGGAGATACATATCTCCAGTCAGAGAGAAATTAATTATTTTCTAACAAAAAACTTATACCATTTTCTTACATCTTAAAAAAACTGCATCTCAAATTTCAGCAGCTGTCAGTGATGTTTAAGCTGCCTTTTTGCAGCTGAAAATCTGGCTGATGAGATCAAACCCAAAGGTATCTTCTCCCATACCAGCCCCTGTGACAGTGATGACAGCAGGCTAGCAGGCAGGGCATGTGTTTTAGCAAGGAAAACAGCTCCTTTCTCCACATGCACCAGGGAAATTGAAGTCAGGGTTAAATGTCTCTAAAATCCTTGGCTGCAACAGAGGTTTAATCCCCAAAAGCAACAGAGAATAACAGGGTTATTAAGTAAGAGGTTTTGCTCTCAGCACCAGAGTTTAATGCTAAAACCTCTCCAGCATTTTCTGCTTGGTGTAACAGCCCCAAAATCTCCAGCTTCTCTGTCCAATTCTCATCCTGTCTCTAATTTTGCACTGTCCATGCCTCAGGAGCTGATGGATGGAGAGTAAACTGCTGAATGCTTCAAAACCCAGCTTCCTAGGATTACTCCTAATTGTCCAATTTATAATTACTAGGCTTTCATGAGGGTTTCTCTTCCCACCAGCTAACTGGCTCAGAACAAAATAAACCATCATTATTTCTGCAGAATTCAGAGTGGCCTCTGGAAGAAGATGATTTTTTCTGGCATGTTTTCTTCCTGAAGGATATCCTCAGTGTGATGGTCAGGGCATATGATTGCTGGGCTCCAGAGTAATGGTGAGCTGCCACAAACAGATTTGCTGACTTCCAAATCCTCAGTAGCTGGGTCTTGCTGTGGAAACAAAATCTCACATATTTTGTATGCAACAGTGGCTGTGCAATTACTCTTTATTTTATTCTTCCATATTTGCACCTGTGCTTAATAGCAGCTTTTTTTTTTACTTCTCTCCATGTATAGAAAACTTCCATAAGCTTCTAATTCTTCTTACTTACGAACCTGGGACAATCTCCAGGACATTAGCAGGCAAAAAGGAGCATGGTATTGCTGTGTCCTCTCTGTGGCCAGCTGTGTGCTTATGTGTTCTCAAAGAGACTGTCTCCAGGACCAGGTCAACATCCACAAATTAGTGAAACAGCAAATCAGGAGCCTAATGAATGCTCTCCCTGCTGATGAGGAAAACAATCAAGATGAAGCAAGGCTGAGGAAAGATGAACCAAAGGCCTGGCTTATGTGTTCTGAGGAGCTGTGATTGCCATTTTGGCAGCTAAAAGGCTTAAAGCTTTAGCCCAGTCTTCTTGTTCCCTTTTTACCTGGACAAAAGGGCTTAAAATGAGGCACTGGATTTCAAGTGTGTGTAGGAGTATCCAAACACAGGCATAATCTGCCAGTTTGTGAAAAGGAAGAAATTGAGAGCTTTGAAGTACTCAGCTGATTTCCTAGTTAATTTCCATGCTGCAATAATCACTTCCATGATTGAATGTTTTTAACAAACCAAAGTCCAGGCTTTGTGGACACTTAAAAGTAGGTGCAGCCAGAAACTCCTTTTCAGAAATTATGGACAAGCTGAATGTAATAATGGAGACAGTTCCACTAGTCCACAGGAAGTGCACCACTGATCTGGAGAAAGAGTCCTTGTCTGGAGTGTGGGTTGTGTGACAGACTGTCCAGTATGAAAATCATACTTGCAGAAGGCAATATTTGAATTTGCAGGAAGGCTTCATGCAGAGCAGATGGAACACCACTCACTGCACCTACAACTTGCAGAATTCAAATGGAATTTCAGTAAGATGAAAAAAAGAAGCTGACAAAGCCCAGGGCCTGTGAGAGCAAATAAATATGCTTCAGCAAAGATTCATCACATTGTGAGAGGTTTGACAGTGTAGGAGAATTAAGCAATGCATTACACTGGAAGCATCAGGTACAACCACTTTTGAATGAACAGGAGCAACAGCTACAGGAGTCAAACAAAAAACTAGAATTGCACCCCAGTGAAGAAGCAAATAAAAGCAAAGTCTTACATGAAACTCTAAAAAACAACACACAGAGACCATGGCCATAGACTGGACCTGACAACCTCTCTTCACAAAAGGAAAGAAAAGACAACTGTGAAAACATCTGCCTTTTATAATTCAATCTTTATTTCAGATATCCAAATTTAAACCTCACTTTTCTGTGACCTTGACTTGTCTATGGAGTTAGTTTGTTGTCTTACTCTCTACTTTATTATTTTATTTGTTTTAAAATCACAGACTTGTACACTAAAGTCTCTTGGAAATAATTATGAAAAAATGAAACAACACACGACACATTCTCCATCCCCCTTGTTTCATTTGGCACATATTTAAAATAACTACATGACACAGAATTAGCAGAACTATGGCTGAAAGCCATTTACAGAGATCAGGTCACATATGAGAAATGAAGTTTTGAGACCTATCCCAGAGGGTGGAATGTTGTGGAGTTTTTATCTCTTGCGATTAAAACCTTCAGTCTTGGATGATATATCCTGGGTATCCTGATGGATGTGTGCTGTAAGACAAAAGCTGAAAGAAGCTCAGGATAGTGTGGCTGGTGCCAACAAAGAGCTAAATCATCTTCACACTAAGTGTGCAGAGAGAATTTAACAGGAACTTAAAAAATGGACCTACAGAAAGTACAGCAGTGCTTGGAGAAGTAGAAAGTGCTTTTCCAGAATACTGTAGGGTGGGTTTTATTCAGTTGTTGTTTGACACACATACTCACACCTGGGGCTCAAAATCTCTCAGCTTGGGAGGTTTCACAAGAACCTTTCCCTAACCCTAAGTCCCTGCTCATGGAGGGAGATGTGCTCCTGTGGTCCAGAGAGCCCTCTGATTTGAATTCTGTGCACGGACATTCAAAACTTTCTGGCTGTTTGTTCCTCTCCCTGACCTGGGCGCTGCCCTGAGGACACGCACATCTCAGTCTGGCTTTCGTGTCAGTCAGTCCTTTTAATTTCCTGCAGTTATATTTTACCTTGGGGAGCCCTTCAGCCTTTAAACGTGTCTGGGAGGCGGCAGAGAGCGGCGGGAGCCCGGCGGAGCCCCGCGCTGTGTTCGGAGCTGAGACATCACCCCGCGTATCCAGGCAGCCGCGGAATTCCCGTCCAGGGCTCCCAGCCCGTCCCAGCGCTGGAATTCCTGCGGCACCCGCTGCAGACTGTCCGGTGGGTTTCTGTAGCTTCACCGCGGATTTGTTACTTGCTCCTGGCTTTGCCTGTTTTAAGTTAGTGCCCCTTAAGATCACGGTTGAGTTTATTCTTGAGTGGTCTCTATCACCCTCAAACGTCCTGGGACGTTCAAATGTCGTCTTGTTCCACCCTCTGCCATGGGCAGGGACACCTTCACTAACCCAGGTTGCTCCAAGCCCTGTCCAGTCTGATTTTGGACACTTCAGGGATGGGGCAGCCACAGCTTCTCTGGGTACCCTGTGCCAGGGTCTCACCACTCACTGAGGAGATTTTCTTCCTCACATCTAAATCAGTGGCCTATTCTGAAGTATTCAGCATATAATCAGAAGTTTGCAAGAAGAAGCTGACACAAGTTTTTAATGATACATCAAACATAATTCCCCAAGGAAAAACTTCTTCTGCTGTTTTGTTTAATTATGGTGCTCCCACAAGCCAGTCCATAGCACTGGATTTTTTTTTTCCTAAGAAATAGCATGTTTTTTGCATTTATCACTCTATGTGCTAGTGAGCTATTGATGTGGATTTTAACAGAGGTGTAGTAAACCCCATAGATTTAGGAAAAGCACCATGGAGAATATGAACAATAGGAATGCTGAAACAGCAAAAGAAAATTCCTGTTTCCCTGTCCTCTGCCCTTAACCTATCTCTGTAACCCTATAAGGCAATGTCATGTTAACCCCTTACCATTGGTCAAGCTTGGAGCCTTCCCAACCCTATAAAAGAAGCATACTGTACCCCATTAGGGGAGAAAGAAGAAGAGCAGAGACCCTTCACGGACCTCCCCAAATAAAGCCATCTCCGTGGAACAGCCTGCGCCGTCTCCTTCTCCTCTCTCTCCGTCTGCTGCAGCCTCCAGCCCAGGGCACCACTACCTAGCAAGCAGAGCTGAAATCCTGAGAGCTTGCAATCACTATAGAGCTGATAATCACCATGCTTGCTAGATGGTAGCCGTGCGGCGTTGGCATGAGAGAGCTAGCCTCGGGCACCCAGTCCCTACTCAGGGACTGAGCTCCTGAGCCCTATTGCTCTGCTTTATGATAAGGCCAAATCAGAGGCTTTATTACAGAGGAATATTGCATGTTCAAAATCTTTAGCATTCTCAGGTGATAGTCTTCAGATTTAGTTTTTTCTTTTCCTCTATGACTTCAGAGTAATTTAAAGAATTTTAAAACTTCAAAGTGATGTGGATGTGACAGAAAACATTTTCATTCTCTTATGAAACTACAATTTTTAAAAAATTTTATTTTTATTTGCTGTTCATGATGAGATTTTGGTGTAAGTTGCAAAGAATGGTGTTGTGTAAAACTAATTTCTTAGTTCTCAGGGCTACTTCTTAATGCAAACATTTTGTGCAATTTGTGAAAGACTTAGCAGCCTTTAACATAGCAAGTGTTCTATTAGACTGGCAACCTTGGATATTTGATCTACTTAAAAAATCATAGTACCTTCATTTATCGCCCTTAGAATTGTTTTGCAGAGAAGCAGATTTTGCAATCTGCTTAGGAGGCTTAGGAGAATGTATCTCAATCTACACAAACATAACATTTTTTTATTGATGTTCTGACAACTCTGACAGTTGATATTCTACTGTATATATATATATATATATATATATATATATATTTCTCTACAATGTTCAGGCTTAGAGGACTAGCAGTACAATTCCATTTTCTAAAGCCAACGTCAAATTGCAGCTGTGATAATTGTTCACATGACATGGTACTGTGAGTGGCTAAAAAAAAATATTTTAGTAGATTGACATGTAAAGTAAAGCACATCTCTGCTAGAGGCCTTAATGGTTTTATGATATAGGAGACTAATCTTTGAAGCTCATCAAGTAAAAGTATACATGGTTAACTGTGTTCTTATTTCTCCACAGTTTGTAAGACTTAAAAAACTGCAGTTTGACTACCATGAGTTTCCCCTCTTCAAACAGCATCACTTCCAGGAAAGCTATCCGGTGAGGTCCAGTTCTGGATTTTTAAGTGTAGCAGTTTAATTCCTGCTTTTGTGGCTTATTTATTTTCTGGATGCCTGAAATGATGCAATTCAGGCTGAGGAAGAACCAGATATGGTGTCACACATGCAAGCTGTCATAGAGTCATCAGGAGGTAGAGGTGGTTTCTGCCAGCAAGCAGGAACACTGCCCAGGAGGCACAGGAGGGTGTTCCACATTAATTGGGCTGGTAGATGTTGGCTTTAAGTCTTACCATGACCCCCGTGTTTTATGACTCGATAGGAGTTTGATCTTTGGCACAAACAATTTGTCTCTCTTTAGTCTGTACAAAACTGCCAGTTCTATGGGAACTGCAAAATTCCACAAATACATACTTTGGTTAGAAAATCAGACTGCAGGCTGCTCCTTCAGGTGCAGAAGTTAGCAAAATGATACTCTAGCTGGTAAGTGAAGGAACATTTCTCCCTCTTGCAAAACTACTCTGCATTTTCTGCCAGCTGTGGAATTGAAGCTAGTGAAAAGTTGCTTTTCTGCAATGGTCAAGGTTGGCTGTATCCAGCAGACTTGTGAAGTGAACACTGAAAATTTAGCTTCTGAGCTCCAAAATACCTTCTGCAATACAGAACTCAGGAGCTATTTCATCTTCTCAAATGCTTTCTTGAAGATTCATAGACTCCTGCTAAAAATGGTGTCTTAGATAAAAGCTGTAGCTCGTAGAAAATGTATTTTAGTTCAAAACTAAGGGTTGATGAGCTAGTAATATATGAAAATGGAAGTAGAAAACACACTCTGAATTTTGTTAGACTGCAAATTGTGCATGCTTTGAAACTTTCCAGGGAGTTTGTGTGGTTTTGTCTTTGTATCTTCTGAGAGCTTTGTGGTTGTAGCACTTCTAGTTGTTACATGAAAATGGACGGAAAAATCTCCTGCAAGTGGTAGTAGGAAGCTTTCATAAAGTACTACATTTGCTGGCCATGCTGTGACAATTAAAGAAAGTAACAGAAACAAAATTTTGACAGAAACAAAAATTCTAGTTTGAAAACAAAACAGGCTGGTTTTGTTTCAGAACAAAAAAGGCTAGTTTCTATTTTATTTGAAAATGTTTAAGTAGACAACCAAAATGAAGTGGCTAACATAGTAAGAATTCAGCAGTTCTGTCACTGGATGGCTGGGGGTTTTTTTGTTTTGTTTTTGTTTTGGTTTTTTTGTGGTTTTTTTTTGTTGTTGTTGTTGTTGTTGTTTTGGTGGTTTTTGGGGTTTTTTGGGAGTTTTTTTGGTTTGGTTTGGTTTGGTTTGGTTAGTTTAGGGTTTTTTGGTTCTATACTGAGACAAAAAAATTAGGGTTTTCTGATACATATGTTTGAGTTTCCACCAATTGCCTTGTGAGTTCAGAAGCTGTATAAGAACTCTTTTTGAAGCCTTTTCTTTGTTCTGTTTGTTGTGTTTAATAGCATTCTGCTATTAATTGCTATGATGACTGCTGAACATAATTGAAGTTTGTGTTTTCGTAATGAGTTACGAGGTGTCTGATAATCTAGTATCCCAACACAATGGTTTTCTAGTTGTTAAATACAGTTACCAGAAAATTTCCTGTCGAATATAATTATAACTTTTATTTTCTTAAGAAAGAGTATGTTTGGAAAAACAGAGGGGTGTATTCAAGGTACATGAAAACGATCTAGGAACAGGATTGGTTTGCATTTAAAAAAAAAATATATTTACAATGTGTAGTTTCAAGACTGTATTTCAAATTCAGACGGATATGATGGCAGCTCTGAATGCAATTTCCAAAATATTTATTTTCTAGGTCTCTCACTGTGAAAAAGAAGTAATGAATTTAAGGTTGGAATCGAGAAAGGAGAGTTTCTTCGTCTGCAGAGTGAAATGTTGTTAGCTAGAAAGACGTCTGAAATACAGCTGTATTCTGCAGAGGACAAGGTATCTGATGCAAAAAGCAAACTTTTGGAACTGCAAGGTAATTTTCAAAGAAAAAAGAGAAATTGTAGACCAGAGGCTACGTCAGTCCCAAGTCATTAAAACAAGCAGAGATTGCACAAGGTTTTATGGTTACTGCGTTTTTTGGAAGTGTCTTATTTTCCCATGTCTTACTCCTCTGCTTCTGTAAGCTCATAAGAGTTTACAAAACCCTTGCTGTCTCATAGGAATTAAATATAAGCTGCTGAACTTATCAATACCTTTTTTCCCTCTGGCTCCTTACCTTCTGTTATTCCTTCCTTCAGTGTGTACAGAATTGTAATTTAGGTGTCCCTCTCCACATCCTACTTATCACTATGTCCAGCAGTTCTTCCTTTTCCATTTCAGGGGGAGAAAAAAATGTAGTCCTGTTTAAATTTATTTACAGTCTTTCCTTTTCTTTTCTTTAAATTTATTTACACTCTTACTTCTTCTTTTCCCTCAGGAATTCTCATAGTACTGCTTTGTTCTTTCATATTTTCAAATATTTCTATCTTTTCATTGCTCATACCTGGTCTCTTTCTGTCATCTTTGGTTTTGTTTTTATACAAATAGCATGTGTTATGACAGTAGTCTGCAGAAAGGAAGGGTTTTACCTAGACATTTTTCACTTACTTGTTCTGCATTCAGAAACTCAAATTTTCTTAATCCTTCTCAAACAGAGTGATATTTCTCACACTTAAAAGCCGGGGAGATGCATTTTTTGTTGTCTAAGTAAGTATAATACTCTTTAAATTTGCTACAGGAGATGTACTTGTGAAACTTAGGTGTTCAGTGAAAAGACTGGAGCATTTCTGGAGTTTGTAACCTTACAAGGATGGAAGGAGACTTTCAAACTTGCCAGTGCACTTATACGGCCTGATTTTTTAAAAAGATAATAAGAAATACGCACTTTCACTCATTTGGAGAACACACAAATTATACAAATCTTATGGTTGGTTTAAATTTCTCAAACTGTTTTTGTTTGGTTGAGGTTTTTTGTTTGTTTGGGTTTTTATTTTCATTTTTGTTTGGTTTTGTTTGGTTTTTTGTTGGGGTTTTTTCCTGATTTTGTTTTTATTGTGACAAATGTCAAGGAAGCTTAGTGTCAAACAAACTAGTTCTCGTGTTGCTTCTCTTTTTTTTTTTCATTTTTTAACTTAGCACGTCTTCATTCCTGGCCTCTTGGAGCCTTGTTCACCTCATGTGGTGCTTTTGATACAATCCCACCTTAACTCTTGGACAGAGCACCTCACCTGTGCCCTGTCTTTAGTATTTTCTCCAAACTGTTTTTCTGCTGTTCTTGAGGCTTGACTTACTAACATGTGATAGGTCTTCCCCATCATTGTGTCCACTAATTCTCTGTGTTTTCCCACCACGTCTCTTCTTGTTGTTTTATCCTTCTCCAACTAGGAAGAAATTTCAGAAGAATGGAATGAATTTGAAGTTAAAATCTATTAGAAAATGGTGATCACATAAACACCAACATAGGTAGTTGTACTCAGTAATATAAAGGGCTAATAGAAAATATTTTGACCCAAAAGCCAGTTTGTGAAATGAAGCAAAGTCCCTAGTAAAACTGCTTATAGGAAAAGAACTTTTCCTTGGCATTTAAGCTTTCACAGAGAAATATATGCAGTGTTTGCCTATCTTGGGGCAGTTTCTGGGCTGAAGATTCAAATCTCTTGAGCAGCAGTAAATTTCCTCAGGAAAGCCAAGCCTTTGCTCATTAGCCCAACCTGCCTTAGGTTTTCCTACAGTCTTTTTCATGTGGCAGGTATCTGTATTTGCTGTTACTTAAACTGAGCTTGAAATTAATTGATACGGACTAAAGCTTCACATAGACATTTGGAAATAAGCTAGCCAAGTGTTGCAGAAAAATGCAATTAAGTTCCCCATGCTATAGAGGCCTCGCTTGAAAAAGTTGAATTTTTATTCCTTTCCAAAGGGAGAAGAGCTTTAATTTGTAAAAATTTCCAAAGCATTTCTATGTCCTTATGTGAAAGATGCTACAGGAACACAAAATGTGATTGTTTCTCTGTAGTGAAACTGGAAGTGTTAATGTTCCAGTGTTTCACAGGATATCACAATACACAGATTTTGTGTTGTGAATTTGTATTCACTATACCTTTTTTCTTTTTTTTTCTGAACATGCTTATTTGCAGTGCTATTTGTCTTTTTCTCTTTCCCTTTTTTTTTTTTTTTGTAAACAACAGTACTCAATGACAAATACCAGCAGAAAGAAGCAGAGACTGAGGAAATGATTCAGAGTTCTCAGTGGCAGTGGGAAGAGGAACAGCAAAGATTTGCAGTGGATAGAGATAACATCCTCAGAGAATACCTCGCTAGAATGGAATTCCTTATTAAAGAAAAAGCTGAAAGAGAAAGGGCTTGTAAGGTATGGTGTATTAATAGATGGAAAGTTCCATTAGATGCTGGCTGAAAGTTTTTTGGTGAAAAGTGTGGGGTGGGTTGGGGTTTTTCTGGTTTAAGGGGAAAAAAAACCCAAATAGCTAAATACTGCAGAATAGTTCTGAAGATTACAGCTTTGTGGAGAGCTTTGTGGATAATTGGCTAGCTGAGAAAGGCCACTTCGATGTGATACCGTTGGATAAGGATAGGGGAAACAAGCTGGGGATTAAGTAATCAGTGTCCAATCACTGACAAGGGTCATGGTGACCTTTGCTGCAACATGAAGATGGGGGAGAAAATCTTTTGCCAGAAAAATGAAGATAGCCTAGGTAGAATAGCCACAAGAATCTAAACATAGGAACAAAATAATCATTAGAGCATAGAGGTAGGTGTGGTTGATTCATGTGTGTTTTAACCAATAATGAGCTCAGCTTTGCAATATGTATAAGCTTCATTAACACCAATATAAATATGTGTGAGCTTTCAATAAACTTTGAGATTTGCTCTTCACGCATATTGTGTGCTGCAATTCTTCTGCCGTTCATGACACAGCTTTATGAAGTTTCACTTAGTGTGTAATGCTGGTTTGGGGCTTTGATGGAAGGTGTTGTGGCTGTTTGTCATGGGAAACACCTAACCCAAGTTATCAGTACACAGTGGTAGTGAAAACAGAGGAGCTTGTGGACAGGACCTAAGGTCCTTCTCAAAACAAGCAGAAACACAAGTCACTTTTCATTCAAAGCTGATTCTTACATAGGTAGGGCAGGATATAGGCTGTGAACAAGCCTGCTTTTAGATAGAGCTTCTTTTTTTAAGTTTCTAGGTGGAGCAGGGTAAGCTCTGAGTTCTGGCTAACAGTGAGTGGCTGAGTTAGTTTGCGGAGGCTCTGGAAGGGTATTGCCTTCTGTTGTGCACAGTGTTTTATAGAAGCTACCTTCAGAGAGTTTAATGCTGCATCAATAGATCAAAGTTAAAAAAGTATGCCATGCTCTGTCAAGTGATGTTCGTCCTTGAAAAAGGACAAAAGAAGCAGCAAATGGCTCAGGACATTATGTTCTCTGTCAGTTCCCTGGCAGTGTTCTCTGCCAGTGGTTGTAGGGGCTTTGTTGGTTAATGTATTAAAGCGACAAAATTGAAATGCAATTAACATGAGTAGACTAAGATTGCCATGAATATATGTAGCTCGTGAAACAGGTCAGTGTGAGCTGTAGGGTTTCAGAATCTTGATGTCACTGAACTCAGAAATCTTTCAGAACTTTCAAAACTCTCTGAAAGGAAAATGAGATTCCCTGCTAGGTGCCAAACCCTAACCTGCCTTCAGTAGTAAAAATGTTCAATTTTTCTCCTTTGCTTTTGTAACTGTTCCCCTGCCCACCACCCTAGAGTCATGTTATGTATAATTATAAAATTCTGGGAAATAAAAAAAATTCACATCTGGACTTGACTGCATTAATTGTTGCTTGAAAGCTTAGTTCATTAAAACTTGTCAGATAAACATCAGAAATATCTGGGTTTATAAATTATGAGTTTGAATGCGTTGCAGTCTTTTGTGTTGTGTATTTACAGGCCTGGTTTAAATCTCCTTTAGCTATTCTGAGTTATAAAATGAAAGCTAAGGACATTTAATTGTGGTCTTAATACATGCAGAAAAGTGGGATTCTGAGCATGTAGGCAAATCCAGGCTGGAAAAACTGCACTTCACAAACTGTAATTCTGAAATTGGCTGTGAAAATGCTGAGGTAGGCATGGGAGTGCAGTCATGGAATATTTGAAATGTGTGTCTGGAACACGCCGGAAAGTAGTCCTCTGCTTTGTGATCGTGATGAGCTCTGTTGGGCACATCCTGGCCCGGGATAGGAGGGGTTGGATTCGATAGGAAGGGCAATAGCATCACCTCGTGGTTAGGGAGGAGATCATATCCCTGCACGGTTTTTTCCTTAGAATACTTGGGAGATTGTGTCGTTTACACACAGTAGAAAACCAACCAAACAAAACAAAACAAAATCCAGCCATGTCTTTCATGAGCAAATATTTGCAGGTTGCTATGGGGATAGTATTAAACAGTCACACCACCTCCAAAAAGTTCAGAAATTCTTCAAAACTCTGAAATCTTGCAGCTCATACTGACTTGTTTAACAAGCTTCATATATGCATGACAAGTTTAGTTTGCTGATGTTAATTACATTTCCAGTACAAAATGTTTTTAAATTTTTTGTAGTATTTTACAGCAAACTATGTATTAATTATTTCATATTTCCCAGTTCACTTTAGTTAATATCTGGAAGATAAACTTGAAGAAATAAATATTTCTATATCTTTCCAGGTATATATATCCGTAGAAATTGTTAATTTTGGATTATTGGTTGACTTATTTATTTATTTTTCATTCTAAAGGGAAAAAACCTGTCTTGCTGGACATGCAAAGCTAGAGGATTAGCTTAAATTTGGTCCAAATTCATGTGGACTATGGGGATTTTGTAGCAGTGACTTCACAGAGCTGCAGAGTCCAGTAATGTCAGTAATTCTCCCAACCTGTAGCTTAGTTCAGTTTCTGTATGCAGAAATTGAAGTGGGGACCATCTTATTTTATTCTACTGAGGGCTTCATATTTCTTAAGTTTTTAAAGTAATTCAGTTTCTACAAAGAAGAAAATCCTTTTCAGAATAGCGGAAAATGAAATTATTTGGTCTATGGGAGTAATTGTCTCTCAAAACATCTGAAGTTTTAGCAATTAAAATCATGACAAAAATGAACTTTTGTCCCCATGTCCCCATCCCCATCATTTTCCCAAATGCACCATGTTTCTAACATTGCCACTGAGCTGGGACACAGAAGAGATTGGAAGAGCTGCACTCTTTCAGGGAAAGATTTCCTGTGGAGATCTGGATCTGATTTTAGTGTTACCACAGAAGGTCATGTTCACAGTGATTTTTGGGCCAACAGAGATTTCTTGGTGGTCAATTAAAAGCATGCCTGCATTGGGTAAACACTTCTGTTAACATGTGCTGGCATCTGAGATTTTAAAATTCTAACATCATCATCTGATGTGGTCTCTCCTCCTCTATTGAACTCTCTACTGCAATACTTTATCTTAGAAAAAGTACCTCTTGATGTATTTATTTATTCATGTACCTATTTATCTTTAGGAGACAAATGCTGCCCTGAACAGCATTGCCAGGAAGTTGAAGGATATGGAGGCAGAGCACGATGGCTGCAGCAAGATCCTGAGGCTTCAGGCCAAGCGTCTGGATTTCAAGAATACATGACAGGAGTATCTCATCAAAGAACTGGAGGTAAAGCTTTCTGCCTGCTGCTGGGAGCCTCAGCAAGCACTGGCACAACTGAGCAGTTTCATTTCTGAGGGGTGAAACCTCTGAGTTAGGCTATGAGTGCCCCGTGTTTGATTAACAAAATGCAGAGCATCACTTGGCAGGAAAGGTGGATTCACAGGTGGATGCTGCGAGCCTGACCTGAGAGTGGTGTTTGAACTGCAGATGGAAAGGGGTTTATGTCACTGGGAAAGTACTCTTAGCAATATGGGTACAGAGGGAGTATTTGCGCAGGATTTGTGATTTTTTTATTTTTTATTGAAGCATCTTAAGCAGATAGATCTTGTGGGAGGAGGCAAAGCTTAAGCCTTTTGGCTGATGCTTTTCTGGAGTGGGTTTGGTAAGCTCTGTGCTGTGACTTTCTCTTTAATAGGCCTTCCACAGATCTCTGTTTCTCAGTTATTTCCTTTTGTGAATATGTGAGATTATACAGAGTTAAAATTTATTGCCATCAGCTTGTATTTAAATTTATTTATTTATTTATTTGTTTGTTTGTTTATGTATTTATTTTTCAGTTAATGTTTCCCTAACTGAAGTGCTTAGAGTCAGCTTCAGTCTCACATACTTGCTACTTTGCTTTACCTGTCCAAAATGAATGACTTCACTTGTATCTGTGTAACTTTAGGTGTCTTAAATGACTTTTAATATTAATTTCTTTTTCTTGATCTTTGTTGCATCACTTGAAGGCAGGAGTCCTTTTGGAGTGTATTGTTCTTTTCAAATCAGTCATCAGTCTAAGTGAAAATATTTTTTTGACAGGAAACAGTGTAGTTAAAATTGCATGTGAATTTCTATTATAGCAGCTCTGTAGTTACTGCTATTGCTAGAAGCATTTTTTCAATTGAAATTCCATGTCCAGGCCTTTACATGGAGATAAGTATCTGTGAGTATAAAAAATGCAGCAAGAACATAATCCTACATCAATTTCTTTAACTAAACAAACACTCTTATTTTAATATTCTGGATATGTAATTGTTTTCTTTTACTTATTTATTGATATGAGTTTTCACAGTTCTAAAGTGCAAGTAGTTCAGATGCCACAAATTGGTTTATGGAGACCCAATAAACTGAAGAAATTAAGTTGTCTTTGCATGATGTTATCATCTTTCTGGACTTGAATATTTTCAAAATGTACTTTTAGGCAGAAACAGTGAAAATAAAGAAACTGGAAGAAGATGCTGCAGCAGCAAGATTAGCACATATACAATGTAAATCCGCTACAGAAATCATGCAGGTAAACTTTTAGTTAAATATGTGGTAGAAGTTTACAATGAAACAGAAGATGAAAGAAGATGTACCTTGTAAAGGTACAATCTTTGAAAAATGCCAGGACTTCCTTGCTCCAGTGAAAACACTGAGTAGATTTTTTGCAATGAGTGTCAAAATTGCAAAAGGTAATAGAAAAATATCTCCTATTCTCAGGGGACTATCAAGTTAATAGAATAAATATTAAAATAAAATGTCACATTCTTATGTTTGAGAATTCAAAGTAGCATTGAAACAGTGAGGGGAAAGGAAATGTTTCACAATAGTTAAACTGTTAAAATGTTCTGTCCTGTATCTTTGGAATGGGTACTTAGATAATTTTGGAGATACAGTGCATACATCCAACTTCTCTAGGTGTGAGATATTAATGCATCCTGAGACTGCAGTTTCAAATTTCAGCTGAGTACATTTTGGCTTCAAAGCTATTATATCTGCAGTTACCAGAGAATACATGAAAAAATGTAATATGTATACTTGAATATCAAATTCTTGTGTTATTAAACTGTATCACACAGGGTTTGATCCATTAAGCAATGAGGGTTTATTTTAAAAAACAAGTATGAAAAACCGGTAAGATAATTGCTCAGTGATCTCATACTGACTAACAAAGCCTTCATATTGGACTTTTGAAAAACCAGATGAGAAAACAAGAAGGAATATACACTTTTTTTTTTCTTGTTTTCTGAGTAACACCAATAAGCATTGACACTTTCTCAGTTATTTTCTTATGACCTTCTCTAAGTACAGTCCCTTAGATTTCTCAAGTGATGATTAAATAAGTAGAGATAATTCAGTTTTCTTGATTCCTTCTTTATTTCTACCACATACAAAGGAACTGGAGGGTAGCATTCCTTGAAGTTAGAGATTTATCTTTTATAGGTGAAGAACTGGTAAGGTTTTCTTCCTTGTTTATGTACATGAACAAGCTCCACATGCGCTTTGCTCTGAGTGCAAGTGTAGTGTTTACTGTTAATCCCACCTTTTTACGAGTCTACTTAAAAAAATAGAATTCCCCTGGAAAACCTCAGTAATACAAATAATTGAAAACAGGAAAATCCAAACTCCATGAAAGGACAACAGAATGTGCTTTTGGTCAGCATATCTATTTCTCTCTGTTTTGAACTTTATGTATTAATACATGGTCTCTCTGAAGACAGATGTTGTGTTAATTAAAATATGAAGAATTCTGTTTCTTATATGTAAGTTTGAGGTCATATCCAAATAATCTTATGAATTGCATTTCACGATGCTTGGTAGCTGAAAATATAACCTCTTGAAAAATCTTTCTTAGAAGGAATATAAATTTCTTCATTCAATTAAGAAAGGCAAGCAGTTTCAGCATCCATGTGATGTGCTAAAGTAGTATCTGTCATATCCATTGATTATCCTTTAAAAGAGCACAGTGCATTTGCCAGAAGTAATTTTGGGTAAAGTATCTTTGTGTGGAAACTTTCCAGTTTACAAAGACAGCATTTATCCTCCAGCATGCAATGGAAAGACCAGGTTGAGGAAAGGAAGGAAACTGAAGAATCCCCTGGGACACTAGTGACTCCTCCTGGCAGCTTCAGCCTGCATGAAGGCTCAATAGTAAGGAAAAAAATGTGGCACACATCGTTTAGTTTAGGTGTTTTTTAAAACATACTGTCAAAATATGTACTGTGCTGAAGATTTGCTGCATTTGCTGTGCTGAGCTGTGGAAGAACTCTGCTATGCTCTTACCCTTTTTGTTATTATGTTACCTTTTAAAAAATTTAATACATGAATAAATGTAAGCAATGCCTTGGAGAAGCTAATTTGAAAATATTTTTTAAGTATGGGTAGGATGTACTGGCATTCCTAATTAAGGCATTTTGTAGATATTGATGATCATTTCATGTGAAGAATGTTCTTTCTACCCAACTTTTTTGTCACGTTTCATTAGCTATCATTATAGAAATGTTTATTTCTATTTCATACACCCTTTTAGTTTTAGTGCATGTATTTGACTGTAAAAATTTCTTGAAAATTATTTCAGGCTTTCAGATGGAAAAGCAGAGGGGATATTTTGTTGCTGTTTTGTTTTTTGCATGTTTTGCTGTGGATTTGGCACATTGGATGTACTTTGCTGGATTATTTTCTGAAAACTTTCTCCTCTTATATGATCACTTTGGGCCTTTCTACTGTCTTTACTCAGCTACACCTTGAGTAACAATTTTCCCATCTTTTTGCATAGCAGCATGGACAAAGGAAAGTTCTTAGCATGTTTAGAAAATCTCTCCTTTCATTGTGTGGTTACATTTGCTCTCTTTCTACTCTTAGCATTATACATTTTTTTTTTTTTTTTTGTTCGTGGCTTGTAAACTTCTCCTCTTTCTCTGTCAGAGCTCTGAGCATGGAAGGTGCATGAGGTCTGTTCCCTGTGGACAGGAGCAGAGACCTGCATCAGAGAGTCTTCAGATTTGTGGGTGTCTTTTGTTCAGCTGATGGAGTTATTCCACACTTTGTCTTAGCTGTCCACTGCCCAGGCAGATCTGTCATTCATAAACTGGAGGCAAATAAAATTAGGATCTTCTTTTTTCTTTCTGGGAGAATAACAGCTTCTTCCATGCAAGCATTAATGTATTAAAAGACATTTGCTGGCCTACTTAGCCTGAAAAAGTCATTTCATCAGGCACAAAAGGAATACATACAGAGAAAAGCAACTGTCTGCCCTAACTACAGGCATTAATGATTGCTATTTCTAACTACAAAACACAATTGGAAGCTGAAAATATTCTACTGAAGTGCTTGCTTCCAAACCTGAAGTGCTTGCTAGCTGTTGCTGTGGTAGGAGTTTTCCTTTTTATTTGTATTCCTTAGTAAAATATATGTTATACATGACAAGAATTCAGGACAAGATTCCATTCATGATCAAGATTTCTGGTAATGGAAACAGTACTTAATGGTAGACTCAAAATTAATGTTATGTTACTGAAAGGTTAAAAAAAAGAAGATTGTCTCACTGTCATATTCATAGAGCTGGTTATTTTAATTGTTTTACTCAAGGATTTCAAACCACAAGACTGTCCTGAGCAGGTGATAAAATATTCATTTTTGGAAGAGTTGTATTAGTGGTTGCCTTATGAGATCAGGTATTTATTGCCTTGGATGGCTTTGCATTTTTCCCAAAGCTGTTTGTATTTGTTTGGGAAGCAGAAGTGCCTGTATGTGATCCTGTTTACTCCATTGAGACAGCTCTGATTTTGCTGCCCAAAATGAAAAAGCAGAAGGCTGTAGCAGAACCTAAGTATAGATAACATTTAATATATTGCTGTTGGTCTTTGCTATACCCATGCCTAAATTATGTAAAAATGTCAGTGTGTTCTCTTCCCTTCATTTTCCCTTCCTGCTTTCCTGACCTGTACAGTATTTTTTCATATTTTATACCACTTCTACTCTCCCTATGTTCTTTCCACTCTAGTCTGATAATCTTATCTTGATCTCTGACTGTACTGATACAGTCTTCATGGCATTTCAGAAACATTAAGATAACATTTCTGTTATCTTAATCAAAGTTTCTAAGGCACTTGTATGTACTAAAAGTATGAAGAATTGAATTTCTACTGCATGCTGTTGTTGCTAAAATTTATTTATAATCTGAATCAATTTCATATACCACTGATTAAAATCACTGTAAATAAATGAGGCATGGCTTGTGGAGTTTGACTGATGGAGCTGTAGGCCCATTTTGGCCAGCTGTTTAATCATATCTAATCCATGCAAAACAAGTTTTTAAAGGAATTTAGAGTGTGTTGTGCTGCCAGGCCAACTGGACAGTTTTCTGTGTGCTGTGCAAGTGTTGGGGAACAATTTGGAGGCACCTCAAGGTATTAACATGGGTGAATGAATTGCATCCACTAAGACCATGGAAATTTTTATCTGTGCCAGGTCATGGTTGTGGCCCCCAGGACTGGGATTTACTCACATACTTTATTTACATACTGTGTCTAATTAGATAAATTTTGGGAAATCTCTTTTCTTACTCTGCTGTAATATTATGCACTATTATGGCTGCAATTATTAGAAATGAACTGAGGAATTTTGTAAAGCTGTGAGAAGGAGCCTTGAGGGCTCATTTTCAGCTGCGCGCACCACTGCTACCACACATAGGATGCATCTCTTTTGATTTGAACATTGCCCAGCTACAGCAATTAATTTTTTCTTTGTGTTCCAGAGGGAGATGTCCATCCTCCTGAACACATACCAGACCCTGGCAAATGCCCAGGTGCTTTCCAGACCAACAAACGTCCCCCTGGAAGAGTTACCTTGGACAGAACTTTGTGCCCTCTTGCATGAGAATATTGAAGCCCTGGTCTCGAACTTCAGCAAGGCTAACCAGAGGGTGAGTGTCCCCAGGCATCAGCTGTCTCTGCTGAGCTCAGTGACATTTGTTCACACTGCAGTCTCGTTAAAAAGGACTGATAGTAATCCCCCCCAAAGGATTTGGACACTAACAAATAAACACTGTTTATTTTGGCTTGTCCACAGCTCAGTTTGATGCTGTTGCTGTGGGCCTTTAGATGTGACTGGAGTGTGCCTCAAGTCTCTCAGCTCCACCTTCTGTGCAGGACTTTCTGAAAGGAATATCTGATAGTAGCCACAGGGACCTAATTAAAAGATAATAAATTCATCTTACTGATGAAGAATTCACAGAATGTAGTCATTTACAGTCATAAAGCAAGTCTTTATTTTACCATAATCCATTGGCAAAATAGGCTTTCTCCAGGAATACCATTTTTAAATTATGTGTTTATGGTTCAGATCTACTGTTTGATAGAATGCCAGTGTGGGTTTTTTTGTTTAATTGCAACTTTTGGATTATGACATTTTTTGTAATACCTATTATAAAACATGTCAGCATTTGTGTGAAGGAGGAGCTGCAAACCTTGTGTTTTTAGGAAAAAAAAGCCCCTTTTTAAATAAGGGGCTGGCTTAAGCTGGCTCCAGAGACTAAGCTAAGAGTGGCTAAGCCACTCCTTAGGATTTCACTTTGTTTTCTGGTTTATTTCTCTTTTGAAGTAGAAGAGGAAAGGGAAGGAAAGAGAAGGGAAGGGGTGAATATTGTTGGCAGTGTTTGTGGGGCTTATATCTTTTTGTGCCTGCTTTTTAATTAAGCATTTTTATTGAGACTGATCATGAGGTCTGTAGGGCTCTTCTCATGTACTTAGCATCTGTTCTGGGATTTTAGACTGTGTTGTTTTTTTTCTACAGTTCAGTTTTCCTACAGTTCAGTGTGATCTATCTGGAAGTGTCTTGCTAATATTTTCTAGCACCAAGTGCAAGTGTGTGCATTTGGAGATCATTGTTGGCTCGGTTCATTCCTCCATTTAGTTTGCATGGGATGTGTGGTGTTAAACCACAAGAGTGAATCCTTTCATGCTTGTTGAAAACACATCATAAACTTAGGAGCTATTTATAAAGAAAACATTCTCTATGTTAGAACTCCCTGAAATTGTTTTAAAACTTAATAATAATCTGGAATGTCTTGGCTTTAAAAAAAAAAAAACAACCCCAAAAAAAACAAACCAAAACCAAAAAACCCCCACCAAAACCCAAAAAAACCCAAACAAAACGAAAAATTAAATGCCGTTTTTAATTATTGTTTGCAACCATCACAAACTTCTAAAGGATATACTTGGATTACTGATTTACTAAACCTTGCTAAATTTACTAATTTACTGAAATTTAATACAATTCTTTTAAAAAAGTGTTTTAAGTGTCTGGTTCAGGTTTCCTACAAAGAAGGTGACAAATATCTGCAAGGTGGTATAAGGATGGCAAAACCAAAACCAAATAAATACTTGTTTCAAAATATATTTCAGTTTTGTTTTGAGAACCAAGTAATTAATCTGCTATGATAGGGTTTTACATAGTTTTAATGAAAATATTAAAGAAATCACAGTTTAGATTTTATGCTGAAATGGTCTGTGCTTAACTTAAAGTGGAAAGGTAAATAATAATTTCTTCCTTAATTCTTGTCACACAGATACCTCACCTAGAACATACTTGCAAGCAAAAGACTGACACTATGAACAACCTTCTGCAGAACCAGGAGGATGCTTTTGAGAAAATGTCTGAACACTTTAAAGCACAGGAACATTTATGGCAGAAAGAAAAGCATTATCTTGAAGAGCAGTACTCAAATTGCCTTGCAGAAATTCAAGCCAGAGCACAGGTATGGTGCTGTGAACTTCTAATTTTTTTTTCTTGTAACATTTAATGGATTATTTCAGTACTTTAAGCCCCTTAGCAGTTTAAGGTCATTTGGGAATTAAACTGTATTTTTCAACTAAAAAAACCCCACAAACAACAAACCAGCCCATTGCGGGATAATATTAACATCACTTAAAATAAGAAATAACTTACTTTGTTGAAGCGTTTGTTGAAGAGAATTTGGTCTACAGCCCCAGCTGAGAAGCCTGATTTCGTCTACAGATGGTAGTATTTTTTTTCTGAAAATGTTGAAGCTGTAAGATCAAATTTCCTTTTTTTAAGAATTACTGAGGGCAGCTGATACTTTTTCAGCATCATCATTTGCAGAGATTGTATGGAGTAACAATAATGTGGTGTTACCTGTGGATCAATTCAATTACTTATGTACTGACCCTAAGAACAGTGGTAGATTTCAACAGTGTTAAGCGTCTCTGCTTTACTGATGCTACGGTGAGAAGTGGTTTTAAAATGTAAAACTGTCACTGCTTGTTAGATGAGTTATTTGCAATCCAAAATGTTATTCCACAAAAATTATTTACTGTCTTTACCATCACATTCCTTCACACCTGTTTCAATTAAAAGCATTGTGAATAAAGGAAACAGATGTCCCTTTTTATTTGTGAGTTACTGCAACTTCACAGAATAATGCTGTATTTGATGCAGATTTCAGGACTGGAAGTCTTTGCATGGTGAAAACTTAAATTTGTCTAGTTTCATATTCCAGCCTTCCTTTCATTTTTCCTTTCACTTACACTGGTTTTCTGCTTGGTAGAGCAGTGTCCTCTCTGAAATTGGAGGATGTTCCAACTAAGTCAACCGCTAAAACTGTACTGTGGGCAGACAAGTGGTGTTGGACCTTCTGTGAGCTGTCATGGTGTGGGTGAATTGTTGTCAGAAATCAGGAGTCCATTTGCAATTGATGATCATGGAAATTTCCCTCCTACCATTGCTTTGGTTTCATATATCTGATTCTGTAATTGTTGACTAGAAGAGATACTTTTATCACTATCATTACTAACAATTTTTATTCCTTTAATGAATCATTTGAATGGCAAAACTAAGAATTTTCTTTTTGATCTTGTCTAGGTAAAAACCATCTTAAAATAGTTAATATTTCTTCCATTTATATTAAAATAGTTAATATTTCTTCCATTTTTGTTTGGTTTGTTTCTGTTGCAGGAATGTGAAGAAAGGGAGCAGAAAAACAGGCAAAAACTGTGTGGCCTTAAACAAATGTGTGCACAACTGACCCAGGAAAACAATTCCTTGAAAAATTCATTATTAGACGCTCACCCCTGCTGGCAGCCTGTGCGCTGCTGTCAGGGGCCCTGTGCTCTCTCTACGGCCGACTGTGCGCCACGTCTTGCCAAAGAGACATTCTCCAGGAACAGGTGAACCAGCACTAACTCTTGAACCACAAGATCGTCAGCCTCCTTTATGCTCTCCCTGCTGTCATGGAAAGAAACCAGGACGAAGGCAGGCTGAGGCAGAGAAGAGCCAAGAACCTGGTTTATGTGTTCCGAAGAGCTGTGATCGCAGTTCTGGCTGCTAACAGGCTGAGGGCTCTGGCCCGATATTCTTGTACCTTTTTTGTCTGGACAGATGGATGCAGAGGAAGCTCTGGAATTCAAGTTTGTCTGGGAGAATCCAGAGGCAGGCATCCTGTGCCACGTAAGTGAAATGTTCTTAAAGAGTTAAATCAAATTACACGCTTAGGGAATAACAAAGAGCAATATTATTACTATTGCTAGGGCATAAAGACATATTTAATGACATTCTGACAATTATTATTTATGGATTTATGTTTTTTGTGTTTCTTCATGAGAGTATTTCACTCTAAGAGCAAATGCCTACTCTTATGTTAAGCATTGCAAGTAAAATTGCAATTATGCACGTGAACTCAACAGTATCTGATATCCTTGATATTTATGTTACAGATTTCAGAACTAGGCGCTGCAGCATCTTCTCTGTGATAAGGATCTTGCAATGTTCCTAAATGATTAACTGTCACCTTTGTTTTTTTTTTTTGGAAGAAGTATTTCCTCTTCTTTTTGTAATAATATTTAATACCTATTTCCTACTAAAATTCCTAGAATTTTCCACAAAAATTGCTTTCTGATTCAGGTAAAATATTAGCATAGGATTTCAAAATTTTCCTTTGAGATTATGTCTACTTGCCCCTTTCTGTTGCCAGACCAGTTTATACTTCCCTCTAAAAGGATAAATAGTATCAAAAATGTTTTGCAAATTAGAAGATTTATCTACTTTTTTTTTTTTAAAGTAATTCTGGAAGCATGCTTAAAACAGTCTAAATTGTTCTGTCTAATTTGTTGTTTATATGCTTATTTTTGATTAATTTCTGAAAGAGCTGGAGATAGCAGTGTGCCATATCTTAGTGATTCAGTTATCCTGCTAGCTGCAATTCTCTTTCACAGGTTTTGGAGAGGAAGGAGTTGACTGTATTGAAGCACTTCACTGGTTGTCTAGCTCTAACCTCTATACTGCAATAATCAGTTCCATCTCTGAACTGCAGGGTGTTCTCAGCAAACAAGGTAATTTTAACTGTATATTGTTGTAGCAGAAATATATTTAAAAATAAATAAGTCAGGGTGGTTATATAATTTCCATTTTTATGATTTTATCTAAACTATTCTGGATCACAGCTCTGAAGACATATTTCTGATATTTATGATAGACGTCTTTGACTAGAGGTTATGTCCTGAGCTAGTCAATACAAATTTTAGTTTAGTGGGACTGTTTCCCTGAAGAAGTAATTTCATTGCAGGATAAAATAATAACTCTTTTCTACATTCTCTGAATGATCACATTTCTGTACTGTTGGAACAGATTCATTTTCTTAAGCAGCTGATAGGATATTATATCCTTTCAGTATATAGAGCCATGGAAGCTGAAGGCTGGAGAGTGTTTCTGGAGTTTATTTACAGTGAGAACTGATACACGTTCCCTTGGTCCATCTGCATTGCTGCCATCCCTGGTTCTTTATTAACCTCTACTTTTAGAATCCCCACATTTTTGTCCCAGAAGAAAGGATATTAGAAGAGGGATAATTTATGTGAATAAAGGGAAATAGCAGGACAAAGACAAGGTGATGCATTTTCCAAAAGGCTAAACCCTAAATTTGTATAAAAGTTGCCATTGAATCAAATGTGTTTGGATTCAGTTTCAGGCACCTTCTTCTTTGATCATGCTGTTTTCAATAAATTGAAAATTAAAAAGCAAAGTTGGAACAGTGTTTCAGATTCAGCATTCTGTGTTTCAGAATATTTACAGCTTCCATCCTGTAGAAGTGAAAAAGAACGTGATCTTACAAGAAATGGGAACTAATAACCTGCTCAATGTTTCCTTTGTCCTGTTTTTTCTTCAAGATTCGGAGCTCTGGCTTTCTAGTAACTCGCTGATCGGCACAGCCAGGAACTGCTTTGCACAACTGATGGACAACCTGAGCGTTCTGATGGAGACAGTTCAAGGGAACGCTCGTGGGTGCAGAGCCTACCTGGAGAGGGACTCACTGATAGAGAGGCTGGCTCGTGGCCTCCAGAGAGTAAATACCAGGCCCTGGAAGCTGGATTCCATGACAGACTGCCCAGCACAGTAAGCAGATTGACAGTCCTCCTTCATGGAAACAGAAGGTTTACAGCAACGGTGAAGCTCCCTTGATAGCAGCATTTCTTTGGTTTCAGGCTGGTGATGAGTCCAGGACAGTCAAGTGCTACTATATGGACACTCCAGAAGTTGATTTGTCACACATTAGGGTGTGAATAGGTCTTTTCTTTATTGACAAAGAATTTTTGGAGGAGGTTTAGTGTATCCAAGTAAAAGATTTTTTTTTTCAAGTTCTATCAGATCTGTATTAGCTTATAATAAGAAATTTGCTTTTGGCTTGATGTAAGTGTTAAGGTTGCTTTTTATTATTGTTTTCTATTTTCTCATGTTTACCACCCTTTCTTTCAGTAAAGATAACCTTCTTCCCTTTAACAAAAATGAAAAGACAAACACTTTCTCTCATAATATTTATAGTAGACTTTAGGTGAAAATAGTTCTTTGAAAATAGAATTTGCAGTAACCCTTGGTAGGTGACAGATTCAGACTTTTGTGTATGTCTTTTAGAGATAGAAGAAAAAAATTATAGTTTTGTCTTCACTTTCTTGGATCTTAAATATTATTCATTTTATTGCTAAAATAGCAGATTTTATAGCCCATCAACTTGTTTTTGTTTGCTGACAGAGAAACATAGCAATCTTGCAGCAAGAAATATTTGGATTTTTATGAAGGCTTCATGCAGCAGAGGTAGAGTCCCACTCACTGCACCTGCAGCTTGCAGAATGCAGATGGGCTTTCAACGAGATGCAAAAAGATGCTGAAAAAGCCTGCAGACTGCAAGAGCAATTAAATGAACTTCAGCGTGTAAGTACATTTGACTTGGAGACTCTCTTGCTTAAAAGAGATTCTCCTTTCTACACATTTTTTGATTTGTTTTATTTTGGAAAACAAGCATAAAATTGATTTACTTTCAATAGAATTTTCCAGAAAACTTGTCCAGTAAATGTCACTAAACTAGAAGACAGATGTATTTAGAAATACCCTTTTCCCACTGGAGTTTCCTTTTGATTTGTAGAAGGAGGTATCCTGTATAAATGACAGTTTGGTCTTCAGCAATGCAGGTTCTCCCATTTGTTGGAAATGTTGATGTGATTTATGTATCCTAAAAGAAGATTTCACTTCCACAGAGTAAAGTCAGCTGGAATGAACGTATTCAATAAGAGTACGTTCATGAGAAGTTCATGAAATATAAACGTAGCAGTTTTAATTCCGAATGGATGTTGATGAAAAACATAATAATGGATGTTGTTATAATAAAAACAATTCAAATTTTACTGGGTCTGTTTCCCTGAAGAAGTAACTTTATGGCAGGGGGAGGAAAAGCTTTTGTCTATATTCTCAGTAGCACAAAATTCCCCTGAGTCTTTTGCTGTTGCTGATTGACTTACCGAGACACTGTGGGTTCCCTAACCTGAAGCCTAGTTGGTAGAACCTGTCAGGGTGTCCCAATCCAAACACTTCCAAGCAGAGAATATCTGCTAGATGATGTCTCACCCATTGTCCTTCCTGTTCCTAGCTAGTAAAATGGATTTTTTTTTTTAACTCAAAAATCTCTAATCATCTTCAGTTTTGTTCTTAACAGGTTTTATTCCCTTAGTGTTTTGGGACAGTTAGATGAAACTTGTCACATTTTAGATTGTAGTTGAAACGTAGATGACGACTTTCCTTGAAGAATTATTTCCTCTATCTGGAACAGTTTTTGGAGGAGAAGACCAGTCCACAAAGGTGTTTACAAGGATTAATAAGCTATCCACTAAGTTTTTGAACATTGATCTGCGTATTTTTCCTTCTAAATATTGAAGTTTTGAACCCTAGGGTGCTACTTTGACAAGAATTATGAATGCCCAAACTTTACATGAATGTTCTTTATAAAAATCACAGTAATTAACTGGTCTGCCATTTTACTGTCCAGTGATCTGTCTTCATGTTAAAAAAACCTCCATACTAATCCTAAGCATGCATTTGTTTTGGAATTTGGTAGGTTTGCAAGTTTTTTTTTTTGGTAGCATTCTCTCCCAGCACTGTGAATGAGAGATTTATTTGCAATGAAAATTCAATCAGTCATACTTTATCCATGGATGTTAGGTCCAGTGATCAAAGCAAGTCCACTCAATGGGCTCAAGGGGACACCGTTCACCCCCGCTGGTGTGTCTGAAGGAGAATTACCACTGATGCTGGGGTATTTTCCCTTTAGGTCAGAGACGAGGCTGTGGCATCAGATGCTGCAGCAGCCGCGCCACTCCCCCGCCTGAAGACCCTTCCAGAGGAAGCAATGAGAGACAGGCCAGAGGCTAGATCATTCCAGGTTAGAGTCTAAAACCAATCCTGTTTTTTTTTTTTTTAATTTTCTTTCTTTTTTGCATCTGAGCTGCAACAGGCAGACAGATTATGCTCTGAGCATGTGGAGAGCAAAAAGCTTCAAAAGTATTGCAGTCAACAGTTGAAAGAATTTTCATGTATACTCTTGCACATGGTATTTCAGAGATGATGTCAACTTTCAGTTTTGCAGTTACAGTATTAAATAACGGATGGGAAAACAAACATGGACAGAAGTATATATATTTGGAAATTAATATCCCTCTATCCCCTTCACTTTTTTCCTCACTAATATACTCAAGACTAATTAAAAAAAACCCACAAACAAAACCAAAACTAAGATCCCCACAAAAAAGCAAAACCAAACAAACAAAAAAGATGAGATTTTCAGGCTCCTTCTTGGTCAGTATCAGACTTTTTCAACCCACGGTTCTAGAATTAACTGTGGTGTTTAGAACATTCCTCATTTAAAAGAGATTGCTATTTAGAATGTTTAAATATAGAAGCTATTTTGCTTATGTAGGTTTAAAGACTTGCACATTTCAAAATACTAATTTTTTTAGGACAAAACAATGAGTGGAAAAAAAAGAGAAATTTACCAATAATGTGCCATATTTTCAGCTCTGAACGCAGATTCAGTGCAATGCATCCTTATTGTTTTTAAGTTTGGTCTTATACAGAAACTATCCCTTAGTCTTTGTAGTTGTGCAGAATACATTAGTGCTAAAGCAGATTTTTTTTCCTAATGAGAGAAAAAAAGGCAGAGTGAGTACATATGTCTTTCATTGTGCTTCTCTGTCTGAATTAGACAGAGAGTAGGTAATCAAGTAAAGTGCAAGGAACTTAGTCAGGTAAGTATTGCATACAGTGTGTAAGCTTCTGCAGTAATTCCTCCCAATTTATTGTAGATTTTCCTTTCTAATGCAGTATATAATTGCAGGATCAGGGTCACAAAATCAAACATTAAAGAAAGGCAGATTATAATTTCTCACCGTTGCCCTCTTTCATGCATACATACATTTCAATATGATAAAGACATAAATTATGTGTGCATTATCGTGTTTCCACACTAAAATATGGAAATATGAAATATATAATGCCTTGAGATTCCCATGAAGCTTAATTAGCACAGATGAACTTTTTTGTCAAACAGTTGAATTACAAATATTTCCCCAGTGCAGTGATGATCCATTTTAGAGCTGCACAAAAGGTCCCATGGGTGGCATCTTTCCACAGGAGGCATTGTGGCAATTGCCAGCTTTTAAATCCTGATTTTCTAATTTGGTAGTGGATGTTGCTTTTTTTTTTTTTTTTTTTTTAGTCCCATCCCAACTCCCACAATGATTGCAGAAGCATCTGCAGCCTGTTCCCTCTTTCTCTCCAGAAGAGAAGCATAAACACAAAAAGTTGCATTTCATATTTGCACAGAGTGCTTGTGGTATAAATAACATAGTACAGTATGTGCTGGGGAGCTCGCTGGTGGGGCAGAACTGTGAAGTTCTTGTTCACCTGCAGCCTCAGGTGCACTTGGTAACTCAATATATATACAAACAGCAGCAATGGCTCACAGTCTGTGTCACTGTGAACTTCCTTTTCTCCATCCCTTTTTCTCTTTTCCCCTTTTCCCTCTCTCTCTCCTCTGCCCTCATCTCTAGTTCCTGTTTGATTCCTTTGCATGCACATTATTGAGGTTTTATGATAAAATTTGCCTTTTTATAGACAGAGGTCACCTAATGGATTTTAATTTTACTCCATGCCAAACTGTATTAAGGGCAATCCTGAAATCTTGAGTGAGGTAAGCATTTAGGAATCATTTTAGGGACACTTGTCATTGAAAGCAGTGGAGTTGTTTGCAGGCACATCCTCTAGAACTGCCTTAGTTAGTCTGTGATGGGAACATTTCAATTAAAGGCCTTAGAATCTTCAAGAATCCTCTTTTAGGACTAGAACCACAGAACCAAGACATTTTGGAGATTTTTTTCTCATGAAAAAAGATGTGATATGGGTTAATTTGCCACTGCACCACAATGAAACAACCCGATTGATTTTAGTTGGGTTAACATCTATTCTGAAGATCAGCAATGTGAAAACTGAAAAGGAAAACTGAAAAACCTTTGTAAATCCCTGTTTGTGGTACAAGGTTAATTTTTGTCTGTATCACAGGTTTACATTCAAAATTCCAATTTCATACTATCTGAAGGGGAAAATTATACCAAATAAAATATGATTACGCATTGTAAAGAAGACCAATAATTTCAACAGTTAGTTGAGACTACTTGGGGTAGATATAAAGTGACCAGTACTGCCAAATCATCTGTGCTCTCTTGTCCTGCTAACTTTATCATCAATCTAAACCAATATAACAAAATTGGGACATTATTCCACTGCATACATGGAAACAGCTACATTTTTCCAGTTCTAGTGCAATCAGATTATTTGTTTTCAGAGGTCTGTAGGTTTGTGATGTTTCTTTTGTTACTGCAAGTTAATTTTTTTGCTGTGGAGTGGAAGGATTAGTAAATTGACTCATCTTGGAAGTGTGAACATCAGCTTGAAACTATGTGGTAATTTTTTGTGAACAAAAATTGAACTTGCAGTGAGCCTTGTATTTAAATAAAATGAAAAAATTGTATCAAGAGCTCAGTGCTGTACTGCATACTTGAAAACATCACAACATCTTCTAACTAGGGTGTGGACTCATTCCCTGCTCCTCAATTACATTAGTATTCAACATTCTAGAAGAAATACAAAATCCAGTGTTAGACCTTTTTGATGTTCAAGTCCTGGGACTAAGAATCTGGCTGGCTTCCAAACTGTATTTGATTTCTCTGCTAAAAAAAAATTCTGTCTTTTGTAACAAATGTGGATGTGTGCTATTTGGCATTTAAGTGTAGCTTGCCTGGCACTAATGATTCCTTTTACTTTTATTTAAAGAACATGTTTAGACATCTTAGGGATCTCTACTCACTGGCAGCTGCCAGAATTGGAGCATTAAGAACAGGAAGACAATCTTCACAGGCTCACTTTGAATCCGAAGCAGCTTTGGTGCCTCTTACTCCTGTTCCTGATGGTAAGTGTGCTTTGCAAGCAATTACAGTCACTTGGATGTGGGTTCCCAGCCAGCATCTCCCTTCATGCTGCACAGCTTCTGTAGGAAAATACAACACCACTGAATTGTAAACATATTGAAGCAATAAAATTAGTGCAAACAGAAATGTTCAGAGACATATATCAGAAGAGAAAGAAGGTGATGAAAGTTAACACAGGACTTAAAATTAGTGCTGTATTTTTTTTCTATTGGTCATTATTTGATAAGGGGTTTTTTTGTTGTAGTTTGAATGTTGCTTGGTTGGTTGGATTTCTTTTGGTTTTGGGGAGTGGTGGTGGTGGGTGGTGGGTATGTGTTTGGTTTTTGAGGGTTTTTTTTTTTTTTTAATATTATTATCCTTCCTCCTTTCCTGGAACTTTCCTTTCCTGGAACTTTGCTTGCCTTCCTTTTCCTTTCCTTGCCTTGAAATTTCCTTTCCTTGAAACTTCCTTGAAATATCTTTTCCTTTCCCTGAAATTTTCTGTCCTTTCCTTGAAATTTCCTTTCCTTTCCTTGAAATTTCCTTTCCTTTCCCTAAAATTTCCTTGAAATAGCCTTTCCTTGAAATTTCCTTTCCTTTTCTTGAACTTTCCTTTCCTTGAAACTTCCTTGAAATTTCCTTTCCTTTCCCTAAAATTTCTCTGAAATTTCCTTTCCTTTCCTTGAAATTGCATTTCCTTTCCTTTTTTTAAAATATCCTTTAGTTTCCTTGCCTTGAAATTTCCTTTCCTTGCCTTGAAATCTGCTTGCAATTTCCTTGTCTTGAAATTTCCTTTCCTTGAAACTTCCTTGAAATTTCCTTGAAATATCCTTTCCTTAAATTTCCTTTCCCTAAAATTTCCTTGAAATTTCCTTTCCTTTCCTTGACATTTCCTTTCTTAAAATTTCCTTTCCTTTCTTTGAAATTTCCTTTCCTTTCCTTGAAATATCCTTCCTTTGAAATTTCCTTGACATTTCCTTTCCTTGACATTTCATTTTCTTTCCTTGCAATTTCCTTTCCTTGAAATTTCCTTTCCCTTTCCTTTCCTTTCCTTGCAATTTCCTTTCCTTTCCTTCATAGACTTTTCCCTTTCTTTTTGTTAGAAGCCATTAACATTTTGTAACAGCCTTTCCTTGCAAACACAGCCATTCCAGTATTGTGCATTTCATTGCTTTTTACAATTTACTTTCTCCAAACAGAATCTTCACGCTGCCACATTGAATCTGAAGCAGGTGGTTCACCGCCTCCACCTCCACCTCCTCCTCCACCTCCTCCTCCTCCTCCTGCTCCTGCTTCTGCTCCTCCACCTCCTCCTCCACCTCCTCCTCCACCTCCTCCTTCTGTTGCTGTTCCTGCTGCTGCTCCTGTTCCTGTGGGTAAGTGTGCTTTGTGCCTTTCAAGCAATTAAAGTCACTTGAATGTGGGTTCCCAGACAGCATCTCCCTTCATGCTGCACAGCTTCTCTGGGCAAACAATACTTAAATATAAACATAAGAGAGTATTAAAACTAGTGCTAAGAGAAATGTTCTGAGACTGTTTTCAGAAGAGAAAGGAGATGGTGGAAGCTAACACATGGATTAAAATTATTAGTCTAGTGGTTTTTATTATTGGCTCCTATTCCTTGTGGGGTTTTTTGGTTTTAGTTTGGGTTTGGATGCTTGGTTGATTGGAATTTTTTGGTTTTGGGGAGGGGTTGAGGTGTGTGGGTGGGTGTTTGATTTTTGATTTTTTTCTTTTTTTACTTCTTTTAATTGCTTGCTTTCTTTCTTTTTAACCAAAGGCTTTTCCCTGTATTTCTGTTTTAAACCATTAACATTTTGTAATCACCATTCCTTGTAACCTTAACTATTTCCATTCTGTGCATTTCCTTGCTTATTAAGACTACTTTTACTAAACAGATCTTCTTCAGCCTCACATTTCACCCCAAGTATCTGGTAGAGCTGCTGCTCCTATTCCTGCTCCTGCTGGTAAGTGTGCTTTTCAAGCAATTACAGGATGTGGGTTCCCAGCCAGCATCTCCCTTCATGCTGCACAGCTGCTGTAGGCAAATGCAACAACACTTAATTGTAAATGCACAAAACACTTAATTGTAAATGTAGCATTCCATAATGTAGCATTAAAACTAGCACAAACAGAAATGTTCAGAGACATTTTTCAGAAGAGGAAGGGGATGGTGAAAGCTAAGACAGGGATTAAAATTTTTGTAATTTTTAGTATTTTTTTTTCTTAGTGGTCCCCATTTGCTTGGTTATTTTTATTTTTGTTTGTGTTTGGTTGCTTGGTTGTTTGGATTTTTTTGGTTTGGGGGACTGTTGGTGGCAGGTGGATGGGTATTTGGTCTTTGATTTTTTTCTTTCATTACTATTTTAAATTTTTTTAAAGGCTTTCACCTTTCTTTCTGTTTTAAACCATTAATGTTTTTGTAATAGCCTTTCCTTGCAACCGCAACCATTGCAGTTCTTTGCATTTCCTTGCTTTTTAAACTTTGCTTTCTCTAAGTTGTAGAAATTTGTCAGACTGGGCTTTTTTCTTGTCACCCTCTGTCTTGCATTTTTTTCTTGGAAATAGTGTAGGACAGAATTCAGTAAATGTGGACCTCAAATAATTGTAACTTTTTCTTAGTACGGATAGTAATGAATGGTTTATTTGCTTTGAAACATGTGAATGTTCTTACAGTGATAGTAAGTAAAGTAAAATCTGATAGTGTCATGGGTTTGACATTGGCTAAAAGCCAATGCACCTACAGTGCATTAAAAGCCAGTGCACCTACAAAAAATCCTTTACTTATTCTCCTCTGCCACAGTTGAGTAGAGGAAGGGGAAAGAACAATTAAAAAGCTCATGGGCTGAGATAAGGATTAGAAATAAAAGACTTTAAAGGCAAAACGGGCTCAAAACTTTAAAATATATAAAGAAAAATCCATTAATGAAATTTAAAAAGAATCATGAGACTTAAAACCCTTCCATAGCCCTTCTTTCCTTCCGACCAACAACAGAGGGAGACAAAACATGGGGCTTTTAGTCAGTTTGTCACTTCTAAAAGTCTTTCTTCAGTCTGCTTAGGGAGAGGTGTTTTTTTGCTATGCCATGGAGTCTCTTCCACAGGAGACAGTTCTCTGTGAACTTTTCCAATGTCGTCTAATTTTCACGAGTAGCAGCCCCGCCCAAATTTGCTGCAACATGAGTCACTCCCAAGGGCAAAGAAGTCTTCCCACAACTGTTTTTTCATGGGCCATTTGGTTCATGGGGTTTTGTTTTAAGGATAAGCTGTTCTAGTATGAAAGCAAAGGTGTTTTTCTTCTATCTCTGGAAGCAAGGCTTCTCTCTCTCTTTCAAGTCTTTCACTTGATCACAGCTTCTCAGCATCCACACGTTCCAGGATGAGCACCTTTTTCTCACAGGCTGCAGGTGATTTCTGTATTCCCCCACGCACTTAATGAGTTACAAGGAAATAGATTGTTGTGTTATAGTCCTCACCACAGCTTGCAGGAGAATTTCAGCTTTGAGGCCCAGAGCACCTCCTCCTCCCCCTCCCTCTTCTGCACCAACCTTAGTGTCGCCATGTTGCTCTCCTCGCATGTCTTCCCCTTTTCCTTTTCTCTGACTCATGAGAGAATTAGTGTTCGTAAGTTCATTTGTTCTCAAGTTCTATCAATTGAAAAGTTTTATAGACCTCTGCAGCGTTGAAAGGTTGATCCCATGCAGGCTTCACCCTGGGCAATTGCTCGCCATGCCCCTCACACTGATCACACGGCTCCCGCCGGCGCCATGCGGGACGCGCCAGCTGCCGGCTCCACTCAGTGCCTCTCCTCATGTGGTGCACCAAAAAGGGGAAAAAAAATCCACTGCCACTACTTCTGGCTCTTCTGTTGGCAGCATGGCTGGCTAAAAGTGGCTAAGCAAATAAAGCTCATTGTGAGCCCCACTGAGACAGCCGCACCACATGGCGCCAGCCTGGCTGTGCCCATCTTGGCTGCGCTGTCCTGGCCACATGGCCAGCCCTGGAGCAGGAAGACCCTGGCACCTACCCACCTCTCCAAGGAAGAAAAAGAGAGTTCCCAAGGTTTTGTCTTTCATAAATAAATTATCATAGAGGCATTACAAGCTTTTGTAATTGACTTAGCAGTGTGCCTGTTCTCAGAGGGAGACAGCAATTGGTTTTGCCTGGCATGGAGGAAGCTTTTAGCACCTCCTCACAGAAATATCACTTTCATGGCTGGCTTCTTCCCTCCTGACCAAAAATAAACCCATGCAAAACCAACAAATGCCACAAAAGAGAATTTTCCAGCTACTGAGATGATGGCAGACATGAAAGAATGGAGATATCAGTACAGGCAAAACAGAAAAGCATACTGACAGTGTTTACTTATCTGGAAGTGTCTATAATACACCAAGCACTGATGTCTCCCAGAAACTAATTTTTTACAGGAGTAGTAGCAATTCTTACCTGACTTTAATCAACTGAGCATCACTTGCCAACATTACTACATAGCCAAGGAATGCACATATCCCAGTACAAATGCTCTCCTTGTCATGTGTCTTTGCTTACACAAGTAATAGTTGTAACCAAATATGATAAATCATGCAGTTTAAAATAATAACAATGTGAAACTTATATTATAAATCACATTATGTAACTTAGGACAAAGTTTTCAAAAACACATTAGTTCAACCCCACACGTGCTATTTGGTAAAGAAAGTGCCTTTTCTATGCAAAAATTGTTTGATACTCAGTATTCTAGTTATGTGAACTTTTAACTTGTCAGACTATTGTAACATGCTTGAATATGACAGTAATTTAATTAAAATGTTGCCTGCAACAATATGCCTGACTAATATTTGAAGAACATTAAGTGTTGATTTCAATTAATAGTGAAATATATCCAAAAACAAATAAATCCCTTCTGTGGCCAACAGGGCAAGTGTTCCCCAATAACAGTGACAGGGAGACTGTAGAGTAAGTTTGTTTACTTCATTAAAAAACACAGCCTTGGAATTATAATGATGAGGGATAAAAGATCTCTGTAAGTATTGTGTAGCACTTCAAATAAAGTGCCATTGTTTTCCAACCCTTCTGAGGGCAGGATACTTGTGCTAATGTCCTTTGTCTATTAAAGATTAGTATCTATAATCAGGTGCCGTGTGTTTCAAATGAGCACTTTAGAAGCAAACAATTATAAGTACTTCACATACATACCCTTGTGAGAGGTATTTAACAGGAAACGTAGATTTGCTCTTGATTTGTTTTTCTATTTTTTTTATTCCAGCACACAGGGGAGAGCTTAGACTCAGAACCTATACTGTTTCTGGAACCGACACAACATCCACTGTGGCACCAGACAGAACTGTGCCTGTACCCTCCAGTGTGGTACCACGCAGAACGCGCACTCTGTATACCACCGACACATCATCCAGTGTGGCACCAGACAGAACAGGTGTTGGATCATCAGTGGACATATCCTCCCACAGGATATCTGACAGAAGTTACAGTTTGTCTGCAAGCAGCATACCCTCCAGTGTGACATCAGACTGTCCAATATGTCCACTGATGACCCAAAACCTAAGTACAAGTTTTGGATCATCAATGGACATATCCTCCCATGCGATATCCGACAGAAGTTACAGTTTGTCTGCAAGCAACATACCCTCCAGTGGGACACCAAGCAGAGCAGCAAGCATTGGGTCATCAAGGGACACATTCACCAACCTGACACCAACCAGAAACAGTACTGGGTCATCAATGGGTGCATCCTCCCATATGACAGGGAGCAGAACTGGTACTGGGTCTTCAGTCAACAAAACCACACAGAACTAGTTCTTTGCCTTCAGTCAAGTCTTTCAGCCTGAAGGTCTTACCCAGCACCAGAAGAAATCAGGGAATTATTGGATGCGACAGTTTTCTTGAGCAGTATCCTAGCTTCTCTTCAGAAGAAAAAATATCCAGCAGTGTAAAAAGACCTAATTAAAGTACAATTAAAAAAGGAGTAATTAAAGTACCAACCTTTGTATTATAGTTCAGTGCATGTAGTTTCTGGTTGTGACAGCTATAGGTGGCCTAAAGCTGCGCAGATGATGTGGGATAACAAGACAGCAACTCAACCAGCCTCATCCATTGGATAGTAGAAGCAACCAAGTCCCCGGGTGTGTTACTGATAGGCTGGATTCAAGTTCAAACAGGGGACTTCAGCCAATCCGTTTGAACCATGAATGCACCCATATCATTGGCCAGTGAGCTGGTGGAGCTAAGACCATTGTCCAATCAGCTATGTAAGAGTGGGAAATTTGAAGCCCCTATAAAAGAGGGTGCCTTTTGTTGGTTTTCCCAGCTTTTACAGAGATGGGCAACTGGAAGGCATTTAAAAAGATTTCATTCCATTATTAGTTTCGATGAATAGTGAGACACAAGAGATGTAAAACTCAATGCCATTTCCTGGTTACAATACCTTATAAATGTTTTTCAACCTATTAGCTTTTGCCACACAATGCTGCTATTAACTCTAACACAAATCACCTCTATTTTTCCCCACATGGTCCTGCTACAATGCATCTTTCACAGTTCTAATTCTCTAAAATATCTAGTCTTTTTGCAGGGCCATATTTTGAAACTTGTTGAAACTTGTTTCTAGTTCAGTCTCTCTCCACAATGTCATTTCTATTCCATGGCCTTCCTAAGTCAGCACACCTTACCTCAGTGTTTGCATACAGGTGTACAAGACTGTGAGCTTTCTGTCAGGTTGTGAGAATTCTTCACAAATCCATTTCCCACAGCCATTCAATAAGCATTGGCTGTTGCTGCATGGACTCAGTGTGTGTGTATGTCACATTCCTGTCTCTACCATCAGTGACTTTTGTCTGTAATTTCATATTTTTATGAAAATATGCATTCATATCCTCACATTTCTGTGTTTCTAATTATTTGTATAACAAAGCACTTATTTTTTTAATTCTTACTTATTGCAGTGGTTAATTTTTATGTAGTATATTTCAAAATGTTATAAAGAAACGCCTTTTGGGTAGTTTTCCTCATTCTTAAAAAAAAAAATCCCATAAGCCATTTTAGTCTCTGTCTCCCAAAGTTGTTTCATACCTGTCTATTTTAAAGCAGGACTACAGGACTTCAATAGGATTGAGAGAGGTCCATGAAATGCACACCAGTGATTCCTCTTGTGGAATGTCATAGCCTAGCCATGAGGCTCTTTTTTTATTGGTTTTTTGTTTGTTTGTTTGTTTGTTTTGTTTTTCTTTCCTCCTCATCAGTTTAACTGCAGCCACACATTGAGTTGCAAACTTAAGCCAGATGAGCAGAATAAAAACAATGTGATGGGCCTTTGGAAGCACCCTTGCTGATCTTTCTGCTTTTTCAGTTGAGCAAGGCTCTGATCCAGGCAAAGACATTGCACTTAATGCTACAGAACCATTTGGCAGGAACTCTGCTGATTTCTAGGAACAGCTGGGGGCCTGTGTCTCCCCAGGATGTTTTGGCTGTCCCAGGCTTTGTTGAGTTTTGGCTGCAAATACCATTGCCTTTGCTTTCTGATCTAGAAGTACCATGGCTGGGCAAAAACTGCCCATGGGTCATATTCCAAACGCAGTTTGGTCTGGAGTTTGTAAATGAAGGATACCTTTATCCAATTCCAAACCACATGAAAAAAAATCATAAAAGAGAAGTTCCCATCCTTAACAAACAACTGACAATTCAGAGGGGAATGTAGAGCTTATTTACAGAATGAAAAGGAAGGGAATCTTCCAATGGAGTTGTGGTTTACAGAGTTTTTATTCTGAGTCCCACTCACAGCTGGCACTGGAGAAAGCCATGTCCCTGGAATTGTCAGTGTCTTCTGTCTGCCATGAATTGTTTTGCTGCAACAATCGGAGGCGTCATGGTGGAGAGAGGCTCAGCTGATGTTAGGAACAGGAGCTGCCCCAAGGAGAAAAAAAGAAAAGAACTTCTACTTCCCAAATCCATCTCTGCACAGGCTCAAGCAGGATTCCTCTGGTTCCCAGAAATACACAGAAATATGGCTGAGAAGGCCATCTGGACATACGTGTTCATTCCCAAAACCTTGCTGATGCCATTTGGGTTTTGCCTATTTTTCTATGTTTTCTATATTCTTTGCATATATGTTTGTAGCTCTGTATCCTACTGTATCAGTCACCAGTTTTCCCAATACTTTTCCAAGTCCTTTTCCTAAGCAGAAAGACAAAACAAATTCCAGAGCTCCAAGCGCTGGGGGGGGTCCAAGGCCCTGGTGCCATCTTGGTTCTTCCTGGCACACAAGAACAACTCTTTGAGATGCATTTTAATGGACAAAGTACAGCCAGTGCCAAGAGGGGGGACTCCAGAGAAGGAACTTGACCTGGGGGGAATTGCATCACCACTTGTTGTCCTAATTAGTGCTTTTTATCAATGATGCTAATTTCCTAAAACCTACAAATATGTACTCATCTCTGGAGGGAGTGGGCTTTTGTGGACATCTTTCCATAACTGCCCCTGAAAACTTCCAAATAAAGATCCATTTTTATATTATCTCCTTACTAAAATTATCTCTACTTTCATTTCCAGGTTGGGAAAAAGGCAACATTGCCATCACAGGCAAACGTGGCTCATAATCTCACTAATCCGTTCATCAAGGTATCTTCAGTTTGCTGCTAGCTCTTTGGGAATGCTGCTTGCTGTCCAAGAATTTTGTTCTTTTCAGGAAACTCAAGATACTTGCTTAAGTTCCCCTTTTCTACAGACTTGGGCTATTGTTGAAAAAAATGAGGGGCACAAACCATTGCTTAGGCAACTTCAACAAATCTAAGAAACATTGATCCCAGTAGGTCTTAGGCCCTTGTTCTGTCAATTGACAGGGGTGTTTTAAAGGACACAGACACCAATGGAAAGAAAGATCATATTTTACTAGGAATATTAAGGCAACAGAAAAGTGAAACAATACATTCAATAAAACTGTGTGCTTGGCTTTAGTGACAAGCAAAAACAAGCAAGGTAATCTCATTATTATGAGAGACAGGACAGTGATTGAGAAAGATCCATCACCAATGGCCTGAATGCTTTACCATTGTCCAGAGTCCAGTTGCTGTGGAGCCCCATTTCATAGAGAGGAGCTGGAGAAATCTTCCCAGCAGCTGGGAAAATCCTCACCTGTAGCTGAGGTATCCAAATTCACCCTGAAAGTGGGTCCAGCTTTTATAGGCTGAAATCACCAAGCTAAAGTGACTTGATTACATCTTTAGCATAGAAACACGTGGATCTGATGGCACACTTCCTGACCAGCAGAGGCAGGGGCTTGGCCAGAGCCCAGGCCTTGTCTGGAGGTTTCCCTTAAATACCCTGTGAACAAGCCTCTATTCATATCAGTTGGGAAGATTTCTTAAAATTATACATTTCTTGCAGATATTTACACAAGGTTATGTGTAAGTTTCTGAAGCACTTGTTTGGTGTTAAATGGCTAGCATAAATAATAATGATGGTGTTAGTCCCATAATGTCCAGGGTTCATCTTATAAGTCAACTTTGGCTGAGGCCTGCTGCTCAGACCTAACTACCTCAGCCCTCTTACTGTGTTCACTTTCCCAAGCAAAAGTCGTATTTGTTTAAAGTTAAATTGTAATAAGCAGTATTTAATGATATTCAATTTGTGCTACAGTAATTTCAGCTTTATTAATTTTTTTAAATCAAAATGTATTAAATTTAGAATGCTAAGCAACAAAATCAGGCCTAGATTTTTTATACTGTGAATATTTGAAAAGGTTAAAAGGTTAATGTGAGGCACATACTCAGGCAAGAATCAGATACATTGTAAGCAACACAGAAGCTAGCAATAATTAGCCAGAAGCTAAAGACACAGGATGAAATGTGGCAAGAAATACAGAACAGAACTTGCAAAAATGAAGGACAGAGCTTGCTAAAAACAGTGAGGAAATCACTGAAACAGCAAACAAGAGACTGTACATGCCTAGAAGGGAAATGTGAAAAGGGCACGGCGATGAAGACCTCCAGCCTTCAGGAGACCACCGAGGAAGATGGGGAGCCTTCCTCAGAGGGTCCACAGCAGTGCACTGCGCCTGTGCCTCATGCATGCTAATGAAAATAGTGAGTTTTAAGAAACAGTTTGCATAACCACACCTTTTCTAAGGAAAACTATGAATATGCATAACCCTTTCTGTGTTTGCCTTTATTTTAAAAAAGAGCCAAGTCTCTGATATCTTGGTTAGAAAACAATTAAATTGCGAGTACAGAAGCAGTTTAAACTGATTTTCTCTTTAAATTGTTTCTATAAGACTAGCATAAATCATGTTCAGATTGAAGCAGTGATGAAGAGAGATCATTCGTTTGTGAGCAATTGTCCAAACTTTGCAGCAGAACTGCAACTTACACTGTTCCATCTTGTCCTGGTTTTAGGGCAAATTTGGGAGAAAACCTTCAAAAGTGGCCCCCCTAGAAAGACAACCCACACGGCCCCTCCCCCCAACTGGTTCGGGAAGGATTTCCTCGGAGAGAAGTGGAAAGAACCTGTTTATTTAACCAGCAAAGCACTCCCCAGCACACAAAATGAACAATACCGGATGACAAAACTGATTCGCTGCTCTGAAGAGATGACAAATTCAGAAAGTCTCCCCGGTGGCTGGTCGCTCTGTTATCAGTCCCTCCGGCGCTGGAAAGGCTGCAGAGTAGCCCCGGCAAGCTGTAGAGTACGATGTTTCCTCGGTGTTTCCCAGGGTCCGGGTCTGGAGCAGGTTCAAACGGTTCCAAGAAAAGGGAAAGAAAAACAGTCCAGGGAAAACTCGGACTGCCTCAGCCAGCTAAACTAACTAACTAACTAACTAACTAACTAACTAACTAACTAACTAACTAACTAACTAACGTATGAAAAAGCAAAAGGAGCACGGTGTTCTGCCCCATCCATGCCCAAACAACAACAGTGGAGTTCTGTGTTCCAGCAGACTGTGGAAGAGTGAGTGAGGCTGATAACAAACCTCTGTGTTTCTTCTCCCACTTTGCTCCCAGAGCCAGTCTTGAAGGCACAGAATGTAATATCCAGCATAAACAGAACAGACAGCTGGGGACACAAGCATCATAACGTCACCCTAGGACAGTGATACAGGTACAGAAAGTGGTGGAGGTCCTCTAGCACTGTGCATTTATAGAGCAGGTCCCTTCCCACGCAGGTCAGTCAGGAAGAAGCTTCTCCTGCTTTGTCCAAGGGAAACTGATAACCAAACACTGTGTCATCAGTCTCTTTTGGAAAGAAGGAAAACTGGATGATTTACAAACAAGCTGCTGAGCCTGAATGGAGCCTGAGCAGTGGAGGACAGAGTGGACACAATAGATAAAGTCCTCACTGAAGAAATAATTGCTCCTGTTTCTCTGGTGCCAGCTGTAACAGTGCTCCACTGTCAAAAACTCTTGGGAGAAAAGGATCATTAGGGATAATTTTCTTCCTCTCTATTTTCATTTCAGTTTTCTTTTATTATTTTATTATTTATATTTTTATTTAATTTTTTTATCACCCCTTTTCCATTTCCATTCTTGCTTCCTCCAACAACTTGTTCCAGCAACAGCTAAGGTCACATCCACTGAGTCTAAGTTTGTGCATCCACTGAATTTGGATGGTTCTCCCTTCAGTGCTTTGTTCTCCCCTGTGAGACAGAGTGGAAATTTCCCAGAGTAGAAATCCATTTTGATTTAGTTGAAATGTACATCTTTGAGTTAAGTCTGTAGCTTGAAAACGTAGCTGCTTAGTCTGACTGCCTGTCCTTGTAAAAAACCTATGCTCAGAGGAACTGCTGCAGCCGAAGGACAGAGATAAGGGGGGCAGACAGAGAGACTGTTACAAGAGAGGGCAGCCTGACCCAGGAGTTCTTTCTGATAAAGAAGAATTAGCATCAAATGCCACGTGAAAACAGTAGAATGAATATGTATGAACCTCTTGTGAAATTGCATGCATATGTATTTGAGAGGGGGATAAAAAAGGATCTGGAGTTCCCAGAAGTACAGCATGTATTTTGAGGGGAGTGGTCCCCACATGTGTCCAGTGCTGTAATAAACACACCGGCTTTACAACTTTCATAAAAGTTGTGAAGTTTGTTTGCTTCCGCAAATCTTTTTGGTGAGCCAGGCAGGAGACCGTCTCTGTTCTCACAGGGGCAGAGGGAAGACAGACCTCCTGAGGCGTGCCCTGGGATTTTCCTGGACGACCTCCGCCTGTCTCAGCTTGCCTCCTGCGGAGACAGACAAGAACCTGCTGGTGTGCAGAGATAAACACGGTATGTCTTGAGGAGCCCTGGGGGAGAGAGAGATAAGACGGCTGAATGAGTCACTCAAAGACGTCTGAGTGCTCAGCCTCATTCCTGTGCCAGCAGGCAGACCAGTCGATGGGGCAGCTGGACTAGAAACAGGGGTTCACTGTTCAATAGAGCGACCACTGGCCACTCTGGGGGTGAGTCAAGGGAACCTGTGTGTGTGTTTGTGGTGTCCGGACATTGTACGGTAAATGCATTGTGTGGTTAATGTTAGTGTCTTTGTAATTGTGCGAGTGCGTGGTGTATGAAAGAGAGCAAGTAAGTGAATATACCTACAGTGCAGGGGGGTTTCCACCCGCCACTGAAGCGGCCGAGTGAGGCCTGAGGCGCCAGCTGGGGCAGGCTGGGGGGCAAGGAGCGCCGGGCAAAGAAGTGGAGCAAGTGGAGAAGCGTGGGTGAGGATATTTATTGTGTTCAAAGGTGGCGATTTGTGTAGATTGTGCACACTTTAACCGTGGCTACATGAACTCAAGGGGTTCCTCTGCCCCAGTGGTTTGGACTTGTCACCTGGGAGTTTGTGAATCCTGTGAATTATTGGATAGATAGAGGAGATGAACGAGTTCATTTAGAGGGGCTTTATTGGACTTCAGCTGGTACTATAGTAAGTCTGGACTGGGAACAACTTGCCATAGAAGATTTAGAATTCCCTGGAGTGATAAACGGAATAGCCTTCCTCTGCAGGCAATTCCTGAGAGCCTTCGGTGCATCGAGAGGCTGGCACGCTGTGTGGGCATTATTGCAGTGCGGAGTTTGTGAGAGATGCTGGTATTGCTGTTCTAATAAGCGTCAGGGCACATGCCCCGAGCATAAACTGAGGTTTCCTGATCAAGCTGATTCAGACCCTAAGATCTTAAAGCTTGTGTGTGGAAGATCACATCTGATACCTGCCACCTGGGGGTGTGTGTGGGAAGAAAACTGGGAAACGACCGTGAAGCTCTGTGAAGAGAGGTTTGGATGGAAACGAGAAAGGACAAGGAGAAGGAGATAATGGGAACTAACCAGAGCAAAGAAGTTCGTCAGGATAGCCCCTTGGGGTGCATCTTGGCCCACTGGAAGGAAGTCACCAGCAGGGGGGGCGCTGAGAATAAAAAACATCTAATTCAACAGTGCACACGCTGGCCATTATACAGGTTAGAGGATGGAGCAAAGTGGCCACCCACTGGAACTTTAGATTATAACACCTTATTGCAGTTAATGTTGTTTTTAAGACTGGAAGGTAAATGGAATGAGGTTTCGTATGCTGATATGTTTTTTGTTTTAAGAAATCACCAGGAATGGCAAAGAGACTGTGGGCTCAGAGCTCCCTCTGACCCACTGGTGTTAGCTCTTGGAAAGGAAAACAAAGCAAAGAGGAGGCAAATCAAGCATTGTTGTTCAGCATGCAGTATAGGACAATGGTGTATGAGATCAGACAAGGTTTATCATTCTGTGGGGCAAGAATGAGATACATTTGATTTGATAAAAGCTTCTCCTAGGGAAGGGAGGTTGAGGCTGAGGATGAAGAGGAAGAGGACTTCCCCAAAAAGGAGGAGGACTCAGGCTGGGAAAGCACACCCACTAGAACCCACCCCCCTCCTGACATCCCAGTTGCATCTAGAACTAGGAGGCAAGAGTGTTACAGACCCCTCTGTGAGAGGCATTGGGACCAGAAGAAGGGAAGTTAATGATTAAAGTGCCATTTACCACTCTGGATTTAGAGGCATGGGAAAGGATTGCTAGGAATTATCGCATCAATCTGATACTTACTGCCAAATGTCTACGATATGTTATCAAACAACACAATCCAGATTGGGCTGACATCCAGTTACTACTGGATGATTTCACAGAAACAGAAAAACAGCTGATCTTAAAGACAGCAGGGACTTTGGCAGAGGATTACTGCACGAGCAAGCAGCTAGATGTAAAAGAATATTTCCCCCACTAAGACTCATAATGGGATCCCAATGTATCAGCAGAAGTAAAGAAATTAGCAGATTATCAAGAGTGGATAGCAACAGGAGTGGAAAGAGCTATTTCAAAAACCATAAATTGGTCTGCCTTTTATTCCCTTAAGCAGGGGCCTTCCGAGACGCCGTCCGAGTTTCTAGAGCTTTTAAGGGATGCTATGCGTTGTCATACATCATTGGATCTGGGGTCTGAGATAGGGATGAATCAGCCAGTTAATTCATTTTTGGGGCAGTCTGCTGGAGATATTAGACATAAACTTCAGAATATCTAGGGGCTGGAAGGGAGAAACCTCAAAGAAGAGGCATGGAGGGTATTTAGTAACCGGGAAGAAGGATATAAACAAGGAATGAAAAAGTTAGTAGCAGTGGTACAGGAGGAAAGGCAAGGAAAACACAATCAGGGACCACCCAAACAAGGACCACCTTGGCTGGGCAGAAACCAGTGGGCAATTTGTAAAAGAACTGGTCACTGGAAAAATCAATGCCAAGAAGGGAGACGAGGTGACCAACAAGTGGCTGCACATGTACAAAACAACTGAGGAGGACCGGGGAATTCTACCCCAGTGGACCCACTGGTTATAACAATGAGGCTGGGGAAAGAAGGGAAAAGGGTGGAATTTTTGGATACAGGGGCCACATATTCAGTTTTAAATAAAGCTTTAGTACCTGTGGAGAATGATTATGTTGTAGTGCAGGGAGCAACTGGCCACTCTGAAAAGGCATATTTTTGCAAACCTTTAAGGTACAAATTGGGAAAACAATGGGGTATTAATAAGTTTTTGTATATGCCCAATTTGCCAAAAGCACTTTTAGGGAGAGATTTATTGGAGTTACAAGCAACCATTACATTCAAAAATGGAGAGGTTATTCTGAAAGTGAATGATCAGAAGTACACAGAGTTATTAAGTTTAACCTTAACAGCTATTGAAATTAAGGAGGAAATTGATGAAGAGATATTAAGTCAAGTATTTCCTTGGGTATGGGCCTCTGATGTACCAGGGAGGGTTAAAAATGTCTCCCCCGTAGTAATTAAGCTTAAGGAAGGGACACAACCAGTGAGAATTAGGCAGTACACCTTAAAAAAGGAAGACAGGGAAGGAATCAGCCCAATAATTGAAAATTTTCTGTGGTTAGGGTTATTGAAAGAATATGCCAATTACACCAATCTGATTTCAATACTCCCATTTTACCCTTTCGGAAATCTGATGGGTCATACCGGAGAGTACAGGATTTGAGGGCTGTCAATAAAGTAACAGAAGATTTATATCCTGTGGTAGCAAATCCATATACTTTACTAACTTGTCTAAGACCTGAGCTAACCTGGTTTACCATTTTAGACCTGAAAGATGCCTTCTTTTGCCTCCCTATCCAAAAAGCCAGCCAGAAAATTTTTGCATTCAAATGGGCAAGCCCTAAAAGCAGGTGCAAAACCCAGCTCACATGGTCCGTGCTTCCTCAAGACTTCAAAAATTCCCCCACTCTGTTTGGGGAGCAACTTGCAAAGATCCAGAGTCCTGGGAAGATGCACAGGAAGGAAGAAGGCTTTTGCAGTACGTGGATGATCTTCTAGTAGCCACTCGGACGAGGGAAGCATGTGTGGCCTGGACGGTAAGCCTTTTGAATTTCCTAGGACTCCAAGGAAACAGAGTATCAAAGAAAAAGGCACAGGTAGTGAAACAGAAAGTAATCTACCCGGGTACGAGGTGAGCGCTGGGCAATGGACTTTAGGACAGGCTCGCAAAGAAGCTATATGCCAAACCCTGAAACCCCAGACAATGAAGGAACTCTGAACCTTCTTAGGCATGGCAGGGTGGTGCTGGCTGTGGGTTTATAATGATGGATTGCTCGTCAGACCCCTCTATGCTCTTATTGCCAATGGAAACACAGATCTCCAGTGGACAAAGGAAGCCACACGGGCCTTTCACCAGCTAAAGAGTGCCCTCATGTCAGCTCCAGCTTTGGGACTTCCAGATGTAAGTAAACCATTCTTTCTATTTTCCCATGAAAGACAAGGAATTGCCCTGGGAATATTGGCTCAGGACTTGGGTCCATATCGGAGGGCAGTTTCTTACTTCCCTAAGCAACTAGATGCAACAGCCAAAGGATGGCCAGGTTGCCTCAGAGCTGTAGCAGCAGTCGTGCTGAATGTTCAAGAGGCACGCAAGTTTACCCTGGGACAGAAAATGACTATGCTAGTGTCCCACACAGTGTCCACAGTACTGGCAGTAAAGGGCAGCCACTGGCTTTCACCACAGAAGTTCCTGAAATACCAGGCCATCATGGTAGAGCAAGATGATGCAGAGATAGTGGTAACTAATATTGTCAACCCAGCTTCTTTTCTCAGTGGAAATCAAGAAGAAGCAGTACACCATGATTGCCTGGAGACCATTGAAACTACCTACTCCAGCCACCCAGACTTAAAGGATGCTCCCTGGGACGACACAGAGACCTGGTTCACTGATGGGAGTGGCTATGTTGCCAATGGAAAGTGACATGCTGGGTACGCAGTGACCACCTGCAGAGAGGTAATAGAACCTGGACCCTTACCAACAGGCACCTCTGTGCAGAAGGCCGAGATAATTGCCCTGACCTGTGCCTTGGAAATGGCAAAAGGAAAGAGAATAAACATCTATACAGACTCGAGGTATGCATTCAGAGTCGTGCATGCACATGAAGTCATCTGGAAAGAGAGGGGACTGCTTACCTCACAAGGAAAGAATATCAAACATGGACAAGAGATAATCCGGCTGCTGGAAGCAGTTCAGCTGCCTGAAAAGGTAGCAATTATGCATATTAAGGCACACGAGAGAGTGAGCTCAGAATTGGAAGAAGGAAATGAGCTGGTGGATAGAGAGGCAAAAGAAGCAGCAAAAGGTGAGGTAACTTTTGAAGGAGCCCTAATTCCAGATGGACAAATTTCCCTTGAAGGTAAGCCAGAATACAATAAGAAAGATAGAAAACTAATTGAAGATCAAAAAGGGTCATATAACCAAGAAGGGTGGGCTACCATTAAAGGAAAGCTGGTAATCCCTTCCCATTTATTGTGGTCACTAGTAAGGGAAGAACACCAGAAAGCACACTAGGGAATAGATGCCCTAAACACCTACTTGATTGAGAGAGTTGTTGCCAGGAATTTATATGCCACTATTACTCAAGTGACCCAACAGTCTCTCAAGTGTGTGATCTTTGCCTCCAGACTAACCCCAAAAATACCCCCAAGCCAAAACTCGGTCAGACTGGGAGAGGCCATGGGCCTGGACAGCAGTGGCAAATTGACTTTTCAGACCTCCCAAGGAAAGGGGGGTATCGGTATTTATTAGACTGGGGCAGGAAGTTAATCCACCCTGGCCCCAAGCTCTTCCACTGGCACTATTGCAAATTCAAACTAAACCTCGGGCTAAAGAAAAACTGAGTTTCTTTGAAATGCTTTATGGAAGACCATATGGAATACAAAAGGGAATGTCCACCCACACTTGGGAGCTAACATTGGCCACCAACATGGTGGCTTTAAGCAAACAGCTCAGAGAAATTGAGAAACACATGTCTGGAACTCAGAGCAGGGAGCTAGATGGAGCAGTACATAGCATACAGCCTGGGGATTATGTATATGTAAAGTCTCTTACAGAAAAGACTTTGGAACCACAGTGGAAGGGACCATTCCCAGGACCATTCTCACTACCTTCACTGCAATTGAGATCAAGAAGCACTCTTCTTGAGTGAAGAAGGCTCCAGAAGCCCCTTGGAGAGTGACACCAGGAGACAAGGAACTGAGACTAAAACTTACTCAGGCAAAACAAGTATATTGCGGCCGGGTGTAGTTTGTAATTTCATTTACAGAATTGTTTTGCATATAATTATAACTGGAGTCTTAGAATTAGAGAGTACCTCTATCCAAAGCGATGCTGATTGGCCTTGGTCCCAGGCTTTTAATCAGTATACTGGATCCATGGGAGAACATTCTGAGATGAAAGAATTAAACCTATCCACTGTAGTAATCCATGAGGGTCAGGTATATGAGGAGCAGCAATGGCAGGAACGGGAACTGTGGACACTTCAAGGGGTCAGAGGAGAAGAAATCAAGATAGGGGCCAGATGGTCAATGAGATGGCTCATGAGAGACCAGATGCAATTAGTGTCTCAACCTCTCCTGTATACAGGCACCAGGAAGTTTGTGATAGCCCAAGCAAATCAGACTGTTGGTGTAATTTCACCTTAATACAGCCTGTAGAAGTGATTTGCCTTTGGGCTCGTGGTGCTATCAGGCTCTCATTTAAATTTAAAATAGATACTGCACTTTTTACAACAGCAAGACCTTATGCAACTCACACTAGGTTCAGACCCAACCCAAACTTGAACCTGAAGTGTATGAAAGGCCCATACATAGTGAGGAATGTGAGTGAACAACAACCATTGTTCAATCCAGAATGGTCTCCCAAGTGTGTTGAATTGCTAATGCAAATTAACATCTCAAAAATCCAACCAGCCTGCTCCTCTTTCCTAAGGACATCCTTTGAGGGCTGGACAACATGGTTACAAAGACAGGTATACCTCAGGAGCAGAAAGGATCTAACTGAGACATTAAGGACAGGATTGAGAGTTTTAAATGGAATCGATTCAGAAATAGTGATTAATAAACTGGCCACTGCAGCAGGTGGCCTAGCAAAATTGAAGCAGCCTTTACAGTCATCTCTGTTGGCATTAGGAACTAGCCAGTGGCAGATTTCAAAAGTACTGCCAAAGTGGGAAAAAGCCGGGGACCAAGACCACAAGTTAATAGTAGAAGTGCTTAGTACAGTTCAAGATAATGTGTCTTTAGCTTTCAGTAGTATACAAGCACAGTTATGTGTCGCAGACATCTTTCATGAAAAATCCTTTCTTAGGATTTTTCCTTGTGAGAGGCTGCAGTTTCAGCAACCAAAAGTAAACAATGGTTATCTGCTGCTGTGGAATGCAACAGGTAGACCTGTAATTGGTCTCCTGTGGATGTTTGGATTTACTGACCACTCATGGCAGAGACATTTCTCTCTGTCTGAGACACAGATCTTTGTTATTCATTCTTTTCTATTCTTAGCTTAGCTAGCTTCTGAAGAAACCTTTTCCTTTCTATTTCTTTTTAGTATAGTCTTAATGTAACATATACCATAAAATAATAAATCAAGCCTTCTGATCATGGAGTCAACATCTTCTTCATTCTGAAAACCCTTGTGACCATGGTCACAGTTATGGATGCAGGCAACAGCAGCTCTGATCATATGGGAAGGGGGTGAAGGTAATTTTCCAGCTGAAATTTGGAAAGTTGTCTGGGATAATGTGATTAATTTTGAAAGGAAGTTTCAGTCCTTGTGGACTGTGGTAAATTTCACCTATGATCCTGCTTCTAATGTGGCCACTGCCTTTGTGCTTACCATACGTAATGCCACTGTTTACATTATCCACCCTGTCATTGCACTAGGATTAAATAATGAAAAAACCATGTTCTACCCTTCAGAACATAGGGTGTGGGCACGGAAGGTGAATGAAAAGTGGAAAACAGTAAACTTAAAATCCTGTATGCATCAACACCAGCAAGACGAGCAGTCCTGTCTTTATAACAGAGATTACATCGGACGATAGGTTCCACCCTTTAAAAAGGCTATTAATCCCATCACTTCCTTGTTCAATTAAGTTTATCCACTCCTTCCTTCAAAAGGCTTATGCTATGATAAACCGATTCACTATGGTCAGATAAATTCATACAGCATAAACCCTCAAAGTCTTGACAACCATGTCCATGTGCCAAAAGAAGAAAATCAGCTGCTGCCCTGTTTTGCAAAGTGGCATGTCGCACAGTGTTGACATCAGTTAGCAGTTCACTGAGGGCAATAGATGTAGCATTAGTCAGTTTACTTAGCCAGCACCCAATCCCATCTAATTGCTTTAAAGCTTTTGTGGCGGCCATCCATGTCAGCAAAGAAGACATCACAATTTCTGTCGTTTTTGTCCAATAGGTAATCTTATCATTGTGATCCTTTTAAAAATGGTGAGTAGATCTTTTAGCCTGAATCAATTTGTGCACCATGGTGATATTGGGTGGTAACATAGTAAGACGTCCTAAACTACAAGGGCCACCTCCTATTCTAGATGGTATGGCTCACCAAGCCATATCTCCACAAATAAAAACCATGCCTGGTGGCAATTAAATTGGGTATGTTTTGGACCAAGCATAAGCAGTATAATTGCACCATAGAGTTCCATTTCAATATAATTTGTTGTTTGATGAGACATCTCTCCAATTACGCATAAATCAAAATTTGATGCAGTAATCCATTTTTACCGACCCCAATAGTTCTAGTTCTTGAGGTTCATTTGGTGTATATGGCAGCCTTTTGATCCAATGATCCTAGTCATCAGGATTAGGTTTTACTACCTTTGTCCTATGCCCTTGGGTTTTTAAGGTACAGATGGTATCCACCGGTATCGGCCACACATCCATAGGTAATCCAACTAAACAGGTGGAGAAGGGGTTACTAGGGCTAGCAACTGAAAGGCACAGGGTCTCTTGCTTTGTGATTTAGCAAGTGTTATCCAAACATTTTGTTTTGGTTGTAAAACTATCCAAGTGTCACCATAGAGAAGGAGGCTGTAACAGATAAACAGGGAGATCCAAGTCTTCATTGTGATGTTGGAGTTCCCCTTTCTATTGTCTCCTCTCCTTTTTCTTTGCATTGATCTTCTGGTTTTGTTGCTGTTCCCAGCAGTGGCTGTAGATTCGGTTTAATATTCTTAGCAGGGATCCACCTGGGTCCTACACCTGTGGATACACAAGTGTATCCCCTACCTCATGTGATTAGTGGAAAAGGCCCAGAGATTTGTGAAGTCTCTGGGTCCTTTATTAGAACTGGGGGTGTCTCCTTCAGCCTGGCTTGGGTGGAGTTGCTAAAATGCAGAAAAATTGGCAGTAATGGTTCCATAAATGAATTATTAAGAAAATTAAAAACAGATATGGCCTTAGATAGCCTCTCTACTGCTGATAAGGCCTCCATTCCCCCTTTTTGTTTTTCTAAAGGGTCTTTTAAAGACCTATGTGTTCTCTCAATAATTGACTTTCCTGCAGAGGAATGGGGAATACCGGTAACATGATTTAGCCCCATAAACTAAAAAATTGTTGTACTTTTTGTGAAATATATCTGCACCCACTATCTGTTTTTATTTTTTGAGGCATTTCTAACAATGAGAAAGCTTGTCAAAAGTGCTTGATAATGTCTCGAGCTTTTTCTCCCATGTGAAGTAGCAAACAGAGCTCCTGAAAAACTATTGACTGAAACATGTATATATTTGAACTGGCCAAAAGAGGGATACTGTGTTACATCCAACTGCCAGCATTTTGATGAAAAAATGAATGTCTCAAACGAGCTTGCTCAAAAAAGTTTGGGATGGGCATCGTGAGGTGGTCAGCATGGGCATGACCTTTGGCCATGAACCCAGGTAAGGTGGTACGAGAGCAGATGTGTGTCACAAAATAAGGCTGTTTTCTTAGGGAAAGAAAGAAGATTAATGTTTTAAGTAACTTACACAACCTTTCATTAGAACCAAACTTGAGGAGGGAACCTTCTGCTCTTTCCATCACACCTGCAACATAAAAGGAGTCAATAACTAAATTAAAAGGAATGAGGAACTTAGAAAAAGCACGAACAGCTGCAGCGAGTTCCATAATTTGTCACAATCCTTCTATGATTTCTTTATCCAACTCCCAATTATTGTTGAGGGGATTTTTCCATGTAATTACTCATTTGCCTGATTTCCTGGAACCATCTGTAAAAATGGTGAGAGCGTTAAGAGGGGTATGGCTTCTCAAAGGTTTAGGAATTAGATTAAAAGAAAGGTATCACAACTTATGTTTCGGAAAGTGAACTGAGATTTGTCCTGAAACACCCATCAATGTAATTTGAAAAATATCAGACTGCTGAATGAGCCATTTTAAGTACAAAAAAGTAACAGGTATAAACATAACAGTAAAGTCCTTTCCTGAAAGGCATAAAATCTGAGATCTAGCTTTCATTATTAACTGTGTTAGGATTTCAGGGATTGTAGTTATGGTCCTAGACATTTGGTAAGACAAAAAACCCACTCTAAAATCAATAAGGGGTCAAACAAACTTTTGTTCCATTGAAAAGTTAGACCATACAGATGTGGACTTTCCCCTAAGATTGCAAATAGAAAGGGTAGTTCTGGATGGTATCAATAGGCTTGGCGGCTTTGTAAAGCTGCAGACACTTTGGCCAAAGCAGTTTTACTTCTCCTGTTAGTTCTCTCAGGGAGTTTAAATCTCTGTCTCCCTTTAGTAACTCGAATAAAGGGGCTAAATCTTGATTGGTAATCCCTAGGAGAGTTCGAATTCAGTTAATGGATCCAATGAGTCTCTGGAGATCACGTAGCGTCGCAGGGCTGTCTTCTAGATGTACGGTTTGCGGCACAACTGTACACTGTAATTCTGTAGCCTAAGTACTGCCAAGCAAGCAGGAAGTTGCTGTATTTTATCTTGAGCTATTTGTAATCCAGCCTCACGCATTTTAGCAATTACTTCTGTGGTAGGAGTTTTTAGGGCAACATCATCCTGTGCAGCAACCAGTATGTTGTCCTTGTAATGAAATATCACGGACTGAGGAAATTTCTCTCAAATAGGCGAAAGGATTTTAGACACATACCACTGACAAATGGTTGGTGAGTTACGCATGCCTTGTGGTAATACGGTCCAATGAAATCTCTTCAATGGCAATTGCCTATTAATTGAGGGCACTGAAAAAGCAAACCCTGGCACATCCTCTGGTTGTAAAGGGACACTGAAAAAACAGTCTTGCAAATCAATGACTATTAGCACCCAATCCTTAGGAATCATACTTGGTGATGGTAAGCCAGGCTGTAATGGTCCCATCTCCTCAATTACTTCATTTATTTTCCTTAGATCTTGGAGTAGTCTCCATTTATCACTGCGAGGTTTCTAAATAACAAATATGAGGGTATTCCACAGGCTGTAGGTGGGGACAGTACATCCTTTGAGTAACTGTTCATTTACTAAGGTTTCTAGTGCAGTCAATTTATCAATTGGAAGGGGCCACTGATCTACCCAGACAGGCTTGTCTGACGTCCAGGTCAATCTAACTGCACCACGCTCATCAGTGGCCCTTGTTGAAAATTTGTTTCTAATTTTAAACCCCATTGGGATAGAATGTCTCTCCCCCAAACAAGTATTTGGCTTTTGTTGATGACAAATGGTTTTGCAGTTGCCACACAATCTTCAGGTCCTTTAAAAGAAACTGGGTGCAGACTCCGCATAGTATTGCTGTGTCCCCTGATTCCCACTAGGGTGTCCAAAGATGGAACAAGAGTCCATTCTGGGGGCCAGTAGTCCTGGGAAATTACCATAACATCTGCACTGGTATCTACAAGTGAGAGTGCAAGTAACTTTAATTCTCCCTGAACCAATTTGCTTAGTCCAGGCAACACAGGGCTCTGAAGCTAAATTTTCACCCACTTCAGGTAACAAAAAGGCTTGAGCAAAAGCCCATCCCTCTGGGAAGAAGCAAGGGGGGTCAGCACACCACACTAGAACAGTGATTTCTTGAACAGAAGTGACAATGAGAACCGTAGGTAACATGTATAAACCTTCTGCATTACACCTATCTAGTCTCATTATTAAAAGATCCCACAGTCTAGCTTCTGGGCATAACAACTCATAGAAATGGCATGATGTATTATATCTGTGATCATCACTGACTGGGCAGTTGACAATTCCAGTGGTACCAAGGTGGGAAGGCTTCTGATGAGGTGCTGCAGCTGTGGAATACTCGGCCTCCAGTGATCGGTGTGCTGGATGACAGGGGTTCTTATGTCCTCGCATGCCTCTGTCCCGCGCTCGGCTGGAAGTTTCTGATTGACAGCAGTGGTGAGCCTGCACTTGATGGAACTGATTAGTGTTTTCTTTGTTTTTTCCACAATTACACTGGTTTTGGTAAGTCCCCCTCTTAGCTTCATTACAGTTCTTTGCCCAATGCCCCCTTTGCCCGCAGTTATAACATTGTCCTGTCTTTTGGCTTTGCTGCTTTTGAGAGTTTTTTTGGAAATCATTCAAGGTATTGGCCAGCATCTGTGCCTGAAAGGTTGCAGTGTTCTCAGGAGTAGCCAATTTATTACAAGCTTCCACCATCTGAAGGATGGTAGGTTCGGTTCTGAAGGGAGGGCACACAAGACCTTTTTGCATTCCACATTAGCATTACTTATCGCTAATTGCTTTAGCAACTTTTCTCTTACTTGGTCTTCTGTGACTTGCTTATCAAGGATCAATTTAAGTCTATCCAAAAAGGTCATTTAAGGTTCTGCAGGGTCTTGCTTAATATCTGCAAAGTCCAGTTGAGGTTTGTTAGCTTCAGGTATGTGTATGAGAGCCTTTTTTGCTGCGTCTTTAATGCTATTTAGAACACTCCTTGGAAGAGCCACAGATTGCATATCAGGGTCAGTGAAGTTCCCTTCTCCCGCTGTTTCATCTGTAGTTAAATTGGTCCACAACTGATTAGCAGCATCATCTTGCAACAACTTATTCAATAATCACTTCCACCCCACTTCCCACAAGGAATGTTCAGTGGGGGATAACAATGATGTCATAATATAGCGTAAATCATGGGGTGTTAAAAGATGAGCAGAGAAGGTTGCAGAAAGGAGATTAGAAAAATATGGTAAACTTCTTCCATGCTCTCGAGCGGTCTTACTTAATTCTTTAATCTCACTGGATGCCAAAGCTTCCTAAGTGAGATTGCCCCTCCTGTTAGATCACACTGCCATGACATCTAATTTGTTTACTATTTCCCAGTCACCTTCTTTATTGCTTCTTTCTTTATCCTTTCCCAGGCACCTTTTCTAGACTCCAACCAACGGACATCTTCCTCAGATGAAGAGGAGGAGAATAACTCAGATAGGGAAGAATTGTCCTTAGCCATAAACACTTTCCTTCATCTCCGATACCTCCCCTCACCAAATCTCACGTTGGACTTTGATGTCCTGGATGCCGCCATCTTGGGGGTGGGCCCTTCTGGGATCCCTTCAGGTGTAATTCCGGCTTCCAGAAGTGGGAGGTGACTATTAGACAAACTTCCAGTGTTAGCAGGAGGAGGAGTTCCCTTAGGGTGTTGGGTGTGCCCGGGTTTGGGATGGGCAGGGCTTGGGGTGGGGTTTGCAAACAAGCAGGGGCATGGACTGAAGTTGTTAGAAGGAGCTTCAAAATGGGCCACAGTCTTAGGATGGCCTTCAGTGATGACACAGCCATTAGTGTCTTTAATGGGGTTGGATTGCTCAGTGTTAGTCAGGGTGACGGGGTGAGGAGAACGTGAGGGAACTGGTGGGAGAGAATGGGAGAAGTCCAAGGTAGCCTGCACACTGCTACCATGGGTCTCAGGTGGAGGGTCTGGTGACGACGGACACAGGGCGGCAGGGTCACCGGCTAAGCCACGCTTCCCCCTGGGCCAGCTACGGGCACAGGCATCGGCCATCTCAGCCCCGTGTCTGTCCTCTGGGTCGGCTGATGGATAAAGTTTGAAGGAAAAAGCAGGGTTGGCATATCTGGGTTTGTCAGAATTATCCAACCTTTTCTCTTCTCCAAGTAATTTCATTCTCATCTTTCTTTCTCTTCCAATTGGACAACATCATACATTTTTTGAAAGATGGGAATTAGCTTTTGTGCGGAGCGGTTCCGATTAGCAGCTGAATTGTAAATGTCTTTTCCAACTGAATCCCAGTAATTAGTAGAATTTATCTTAGAATCGGTGATTTCCAAGGCATCTGTAAAGACCCATCCAACCAATTCTTGCAGCTCCTTTTTTTTCAGATTTCTTTCCCCGGTTTGCCAGTCTTAAATGCTTTATAGGTATCTCTCTCCACTACAGACATCCTTCCCCCCATTTTTAAAACAACTTTGAGAAATACTAACAAAGGGGAAAATAGCAAATGGGGCAGGTGTCGCCCTTCTCCTACCTTCTTCAGAAGAATGATGATAAGGCAACGTCCTCCTTGTTACTTATCCAGCGAAGTTCTCCCAGGCTTCACTCCATCAAGAAAGGAAAGGTCCTATGACCCACTCCTGGAGGCAGGGCTGGTTCCCAGCAGGTCCCCTGAATGTCAGAGGTCCCTGTTCAGATGCCAGGTGAAGCCCCCCAGTCCCAGCCAGGACAGCTGGCCAGTGGCTTCTCCAAGAACCAGCCCTGGTGACTTTGGCGAGAGAGACAGCTTGATCTAGTTGCTCTGGAAAATAACTTTAATGTAATATAAAACAACAAACTAAACAGCGTGCACCATACAAGGAACGAACTAGAAAAAGCCATGGTTCAGGGTATTCAGGGGTGTTTATACATTTCTAAAAGGGGAGAGGTTAAGGCAGGGTCTAAACAGAGGAACCAACAGGAAAGGGTGATTTGAAATATTACAATTAATGCAGCAAAAAATGTCCAATACAGAGAACATGGAACTTTCTGGCAACAATTTGAATAACAGAACTGGAGAATTTTGGGTAGAAGCTCCTGCCTAACATGTACAGAGGATTTTCCCATTTTCCCAAGCTCCCTTCATTATTCAGACTGACCCCAACACTCTACCTCTACCCTTCAGAACATAGGGTGTGGGCGTGAAAGGTGAATGAAAAATGGCAAACAGTAAATTTAGAATCCTGTATTACTAGAGAACAACTAGGATTCATTTGTGAAAGCAATACCAAGATGTGTGTTTAGACACTGAACAGAGTATTTGCTACTTTGAAATTCATCCAGTCACTGATCAGAAAACTGTGCTCTTATATACTGGTAAAGGTTGGATGTGCTTGAGAACTGCTTGTGCTATTGTAAAAATCTGTAATAACAATGTTATTTTGTCTAGTAGAAATCATTCTAATTTTTGTATTTGTAATTTTGTTAAGAATATTCAGTGTGATTTTTTGTACTTGGCCCCAGTAACATCCCATCAGTTAATTAAAACCAATCACACAATGTATCACAGACTATCACCTATTGGAATGAACCTCACATTGGCAAAACAATTACTTTAACACAAAGACCTACTGGAGATCTTGAAGAAAATTCAAGAAAGTGGAGAGAAAACTCTAATTACTGTCCAACATGATAAAAAAGAAATAACCAGAATTCTGCAAAGAATAAAACAAAACACAGATCATCACTGGTAGGATGTAATCTTTGGGTGGTCACCAACTGCAAATGGGATCTTTAATGAGTTGTGTCATCCCATTGTAGTTTTATTAATATTAATAAATTTTTAGTTTTATTAATATTAATATTAGTTGGAATAAGTTTAGGGTTATCCTTTATATTGCTAATTTGGAATTGGAGAATTCGACAGCAAGTAACTGTGTTAACCTCCTTATCAAACGTACATGGTAAAGCATTAAGAGACACTTATTGTAGTAGGGAGTTGCATTAAGTAAAAGAATTTACTTATTTTTAGGAAAGGGGGGGGAGAAATGAGACAGACTGGAAATTTTCCAGAATAGAAATCCATTTTGATTTAGGTGAAATGTACATCTTTGAGTTAAGTCTGTAGCTTGAAAACGTAGCTGCTTAGTCTGACTGCCTGTTCTCATAAAAAACCTATGCTCAGAGGAACTGCTGCAGCCGAAGAACAGAGATAAGGGGGGCAGACAGAGAGACTGTTACGAGAGAGGGCAGCCTGACCCAGGAGTTCTTTCTGATAAAGAAGAATTAGCATCAAATGCCACGTGAAAACAGTAGAATGAATATGTATGAACCTCTTGTGAAATTGCATGCATATGTATTTGAGAGGGGGATAAAAAAGGATCTGGAGTTCCCAGAGGTACACATGTCATTTTAGGGGAATGATTCCCACGTGCATCCAGCACTGTAATAAACATACCAGCTTTACAACTTTCACAAAAGTTGTAGAGTTTGTTTGCTTCTGCAAATCACCTGCTGCTCTTACAGACTGGAGAGGGTCCAAAGGAGGGACAGAGATGATCAAAGGGCTGGAGGACCTTTGCTGTGAGGGAACACTGGAGCAGTTGGGTCTTTTCTCCCTGGTGAACATGAGGTTCATCATATGATTCCAGCATTTAGAGCAGTGATACAAAGAGGACAGAACATCTCTGCTCACAAAGAGCCACGTGGAGAAGACAGAGAGCAACAGTGCAGGTAACACTGGGAGGGGTTTTGTGTCAACAGGAAAAAGCAATTCTTGCAGTAGGAACAAGCCTTTGCTGGAACAACCTCCTCAAGATGTGGCAGAGTCCCCCTTGCTGGGGGATTCCAAGCTGCAGCTGGACAGGGCTCCAGGGAATGTCACCAAGGCTCCCTCCCCTTCACACAGGAAGTTTTACCTTCTGAGGTGCCTCCTGCCCTGGGCTGTTCTGTGGCTGTGTCCTTGCAGCAGAGGGCCATGCTCCCTGCTCTGTTTCCCAGGCTGATTTTCAGTTCCCTGGTCGGAACTCAGTACATCCCTCCGGGTGTCCAGAGTTGCCGAGGACCCCGCCGGGGGGCTCGTAGACCCTGGCATGGAGCCCAGAACACCTGGGGATTTGATTTTGACCCCTGGAGCAAGTTGCCAACTTTGTATGAGGACCTGAAAGTCACACAGGTTTGAATAGCGTAATAATAAAATTATCACAGGGTAAAAATGTAGATTTTAGGATTTTTGGTATGGGGGTTATGGGGACAAGATGGAGAAACTTGGGCGTGTCTTGTCTTTCTTCTTCTTCTTCTTCTTCTTCTCCATTTTCTGCAGTGATGTTGGCACTTTGGGATTGGTTTAGAGTAAAAGTGCACTGTCTAACATAGGTGATAGGTATTGGGAATTATGGGTAAATATGTTATACGTAGTTTGTAGCATAAAAAGACAACACCCCCTCGAGGGCGGTCAGAGTGCTTGTGGCTGCCTTGCTGAGCAGATCTCAGCTGGGCAGAAAGAAAATTTTGTAGATAAGAATTAACAAACAACCTCAAGACCGAAAAGTGAAGAGTCCAGACTCGCTCTTCAGTTGCGTGGGCCGAAGCAGAGACATCCTACGCATCTCAGGGCAGCAATTATCAACAGCAACCCGAGATTCCCTCAGTGCCCATCTGTGCCCATGCCAATGCAGATCCAGTGCAGGGGACAGAAGGCAGCGAGCACCTGGCTCCAGGAAAACCACACAGAGCCTCCCCTTGTGTCCCAGCTGCTGGTCACTGCTGGCTGCTGGCACCTCTCAGCAGTGCCCACCTTGCAGCTTTGACTCCTCTGACCTATGGGAAGTCATTCTGAGGTTCTAGGGAAATTCCCCCCTGGCTCCAGGTGCTGCTTTATGACTTAGATGCTCTTCCACTGGATTTTGGTGCCTGTTATGGTTATGCTGCACTGGATTCTGAGAATTGACACAGCTGCAGTCAGAATTACAGCCAATTCCCCAAAAAAAGCATTGAGGAATTCCCTATATTTAATAGTTGGATTAAGTTTTGCTGATAGCTGTTGGACATTAGGATATTTGGTTGACAAGTAAGGAAACTTCCCTCGGACAGTCAGACTTCCACCAGATAAGTTGTGAGGACACATGAAACAGAATATTGGTCACCAATACCACCTTTCTGATAAGGAATTGAAACCTTAATGTTTGCCAGCAATCAATGTGCTGTTCTCACACACCAGTTTTTGGTTTTTTTCAGCTTCTAGGTAGAACTCAGAGTGCACTGAAAGCAAGATGAATCTCAAAATCAGCTGTAATCTTGAATAGTAGGTGTGGTTACAAAACCTTCTAGGGCTTGAACTGACATTCTGTTTATTATAGGAGCAAATTACAGAAATACAACTCGGTCTCTGTGATTATTTCCTGTTACAGCAGTCAGGGCTTGCTTATGGAAGGCATTTGCCATAAATACTGGTATCCTTGACAACACCAGAGTACAATAAAGGGCTTTGTAATGAACTACTTTTCAAAAATGTATTCCTTAACTTGGATGATTGTGTGATAATAAGATTGCACTGGGCCAATTTTGGAAAATATTTTAGATGCTATGAGCTTAAAATAGAATGTTGCAAGATATAGTAAAATGCCTCAACTCGCTACCAGGCACAGAGCATGAAATATCAGGCTGAACTGGTGTGAAACCTCCTCTGGTTTTTGCTGTGTTTGGTTATGTTCTCTGCAATATGACCAAAATGGTGCCTTAACAGTCACAGAATCGTAGGATCTCAAGGTTGGAAAAGGCCTCCAAGATCATGGAGTCCATCTTTCCAGGCCTACCATTAATTAGAGCAGTTGACATTCACATGACGTGGATCCACACTCTGCCCACTTTTCCAGTGTGTTCCTGGCACACGGACACATCTCCATGGGGGTGAGGTGAGCACAGAGTCACTGGGCAGCACTGACACGTCAGGGTGTGTAAATGCAGCCCCTGAGGTACCCTGGAACTGGTGTCTCACTGGTTAAATCCCATTTACCATGTGTGGGGTCAGCCCTCCAGGCCAGCAAGCCCACAGCACAGCTTGAGAGGAGCTGATCCTGGCTTTTGCTGGGGAGCGCCCATGGAAGGGGAGTTGGGGCAAATGCTCCGGCTCAGGGCGCTGCTGACAGACGTGGTTTGGGGTGCAGCCACCTGTCCCTGTGCCTGCAGGTCTCTGGAGGGTGGAACAAAGGGTCAGCCCTCATCCCCTTCCAGTTTCAGGACACTGTGCATTGCCTTCCCAGCGCTTTGTCTGATGAAAAGCCGACGGTCACGCAGCACCCTTGGATTTGCTCCATGGAAGCAGCACGTGGCAGAAGGCTGAGGTTCCTTTGGAGAACGTTCCCAGTGCTGCACTCAGCTCTTCCCAGAAAATGCCAGGAGAAACACGTGCTGCTTGCAAGTGACAAATAGCCAGGCTGGGCCCCAAAGCCAGCCAGAGCCAGGTTCCAGAGGTGAGGAGCTCCAAGTCCATGGAGATGTGCCAGCAGACAGGGGATAGAGAAACGAGCCTGGCCCTGAGGGGGAAGAGAAAATGCCTGGCTTCTTACAAAAGGGCAAAAATATTGAGATGAAAGAGATAAAGGAAAATCTGGCCAATTTGTTCTTCAGATTAATGAACTGTTGAGATATTCCCTTAATAACAGAGCCATGTTCTTTCATAGTATGAAAGGGCTGCACACTCAGCTGTGCTGTAAATAGGAGCAAAGGGCTTCTTGTCCATAAATTTGAGATAACATAGAGATAGATAAGACTGAAACCAGCACTTTTTGCCTGTTCCTAGTACCTCTGCCATCTGAACATCCAATGTTCTCCATTGCACAGCCTACACATTTCCAGTAGAACATGATTTTCTGTTCATAATCACCAGAACAATGACGAGGATGCCTATTTGTTAATGACCCATTTTATGTTGGCTTAAACAATTTCTGGATTTGTAGCAGCTGAATTAATGTTACTGCTCAATTGCTGGGACAAGGAAATGTTAAGCTTGAGTTTGCAATGAGCAGTTGACAATGATGTGTGTAAGTGTTTTACACTCCCCCCACCAGTCTGCAACTCCACAAACTGTCCATAATGGTGCACTAAATGACATTTACATGATACCTCTGAATAGGTCAGGTTCTTGGAGGTGAGGGTACAGTCAGAAAAAGATAAAGCTCAGACATGTTTTACTTGGAATTTAGATGTGATGTGATCTAAAATGCAATTTTTTTTTTTTTTTTTTTGGTTCAGAAGGGTTATATATTTTGGTCTCAAAGAGCAGATTAGGTTAAAAATGAAAAGATTGGTAAACATTGTTGATAAATGTTAAGAAGGCTTTGGAAAATGTCTCTTATTTTTCAATAAATGACGTGCAAGTCAAATTTCAGTGCAAACAATGGGAGTAGAAAATAATAGAAATTAATTGACTTCATTTGGGAATACATTCTATAATTATGGTATCGATTCAAAATTTAGTGCCAACCTCTTACTTCAGTATGTTTGTTATAAAATGTCTAAATCAAATAAATCACCATTAAACTCTTTAAATTCATTAGTATCAAAGAGAAAAAAGGAAGTGCCTGATAAAATGCCGTGCATTTGGGCTATGAGTATGTGCAGGACCTGCAATGACACACAGCAATGGTGTCAGCCCCGGAGCACTTGTGCCAGTCACACACCCCTGGGATGAGTTGATGCTGAAGAGCCCCAGCAGTGCAGGGAGAACTCGGTACAGAAACAGCCCCAGCACCTCTCTGTGCTGTCCCGGCCCCTCCAACGCTTCCTGAGGTCCCACAGCTCAAAGGCTCAGCCTGGGGCTCACAGGAGCCATCAGTGTCCTGGCTCTCTTGCTGGGAGGTTTGTGATGGTATTGCTGGGAGTTTCCTCCTCTCCCTTGGGAGGAGGAACACACTGATGTTGGTAACCCCTTCCTACCCGCCTTTGGGTCCACCTGAAATAAGTAACTATGGCATTCAAATGAAACGTCAAAATATTTTATTTTTAATATTTATTATAAGCTACTGGCATCACAGTGAAGCACAGGGTCACACTTTCTCTTTTTCTGTTTGAGGGAGAAGGGGATTTCAGCCTGTGGGTGCCAGCACAGCCCCTGGGGACAAGCCTGGCACTTGTCCAACTTGCTGCCATTGTGCTGCCACCAGCCTGGTGAGCGTGGCACAGCCAGATCCAGACACTGGCACACTCTGACCCATTTCTCATTCATGGGGACACTTCTGCAGTGCTGTCCCTCCAGCTGCTGTCCCTGGATGAGCACAGGTAGAGCAGGATCAGATCCAGCTACCTCCTCTCTCTCCCTCTTCCCCAGAGGGAAAAATCCCATTTGCTTGAAATGGATTGGAGGGACAGTCCCTTGCTGTCATGTTTCACAGAGTACATAACAAGCCTGGATCTCTTCCCAAAAAAATGAAATTTATTTACTGCATCTGGGTGACCTTCAGGACAATGAACAACTACTTTTTAAGCTTTACATGACATATACCTGGTATTGAAGATTAGTGCTTATTCCATAAAATAAAATTAAAGAAAAAAAATTTACTCTGCTCTAATCCTTTTCGTTGTGCTCCAAATTCTGCTTAGCATTTGGATCAATAGAAACAAATGTGCTTATGTATTCCTCCGTCTTTCTCTTTCAATTTTGCCATTCATATTTGTTGTAAAATTGGTGAAATTAAAGATTCTGAAGCAGGATTTCTGTTTGTAGCATTTACACTGAGATGGAATGTCCACAGTTCACTATTATACAGAAGACATTTATTTTATAGCATGATTTTCTGGAACGTGTGTTGTTTTTAAAAAATAAGAATGCTATATCATCACTAGTACTTGTGTTTCAAATAAATTGCTACAATGTTCCTGAAGGTAATACTAAAGTTAGATGAATCAGACCTGACAGTGAACTGCAGTATAGGGAATACTACATTAATTTCAACTACTCCTTCACTTGTCTTTCTAACACAAAAAAGGAAAAAAAAGCAAAGTATCTCCCCTCGAAGGTGTCAAAGATGGGTAGGGGGGTGGCAGCAGAAAACAGGAGAACAACGAAACAATAAAAATTCAATACCAACAGAATCTGTCGCCCTCAAAACAATTAAAAGATTCAGAGTTCGTTCAGCCATTGTCTGTCATTTGTACATCAGAAAAGAGGGAAATCAATATTTGTTTCTTGGAGAGTTCCAACCCCAGCACATGGTATTGATAGTTTCAACAGTGTAAAAGATCAATACTTTTCACAACAAACCTTCCACTTTTCCACTGTTAGAAAAGGTTTGTGAATTGGCTGGTAACACTGCTCTTGTTTAACGTTTTCTTTTGGGGAGTTTATGTTATTTCTATTGGCATTACTAGTGAAAATTTTTGCACTACTATTGCTGTTTTAACACAAATGATGAATGCATAAATAAAAAAATCCTTCACCACACAGGTGACAGCCATGAGAAAATATGCAACCAAAAAGTGCTGCAGCAAAGTCCCACTAGCCATGGGTGACAGGAGCTGCTTTGTCCCCAACAAATGCCTGAGGCATTTGCAGGCTGCAGCAGTTTATGGCAGGCCCTTTTTATAATTTTCTGATCTCATTGCTATCCTGCAAAGCCCAGAGACACATCTGTGGAGGCATGGCCAGTCATGACTTCTAGTTGTCACGGAACCTTGACACAGCTGGGACCTCTCTACTGGCAGATTGTTTTCTCAGTTTCAGCTCTGAATGGGAGGAACTCATGCGAAAATGAAATTTATCCTGAACTGGTACTATTGAAAAATGCTATCTGTGTTTCTTTGACTCCTGTTTTCAATGTGTCATATCACCTGATTCTTTTATACAGCTTCTGCATTATCAGTCTACTAAGTGCTGTAAGGGGGTTTATATCTCACCCCTCAGGAGAGGGGGGAAATAAAAGGCTCCCTTCTCTGTTTGCAGGAGAAAAAGTAACCAACCTCTCTTAGAGCAGAGGGAATAGGAAAGGGGATCCTAGAATTAAACTCCTACTTGCTATCACTAAACTCTTCTCTACTTTTCCAGAGTAAATTTACAAAAATTGAACTTGCATGTGGTTTTCAGATAGGACCTCATGTGCTCTCCAGCAGGTCTGAGCACTGCTAATTGCTCTGTGGCTCTCTCATTCTTCCCAAGAGTGTTGTAAACTGGGCTACTGGAACCACAGCACATTTGGGATCTGGTAGCAAGGCAAATCTCCCCGTTCTCCTTCCACAGCTTCAAGCATTCTGGTTTTAGACATTATTGTTTCATTCAGTTTGTGACCCCCAGTATGCTTCTCTTGAACATTCTCTGATTCAGGATGATTTTTTTTTCCATTGCTCCAGGCTTTCAAAATCAAGTGTGAATTATTTTACCCTTTCTCCAGAGTGCTAGGACTGTTCTAGGTTGGGCCAGCAAAACATTGCTGTTCAAAAGTTCAAAGTGTGTAGAGCACTTCTTGTCACTATGGTCTATGGCAAGCAACACTGGGTGAACTAGTGGAATTTAAGCATATATCTTGCATGAAATATATTCAAATAAGTCAGTGTCGCTCTGGCATCCATTGGCCCTTGAACATTCCAATTTTTGTCATCCCGAACAAGAGTGGGAAATGGAGGTTGCTCCATGACTTACGTTCTGTTAATGCAGTCATGCTAAGTACGGCTGCCTTGCAACCTGGTCTTCCATCTCCTGCTATGATACCTGAGTCATAGAATCTATTGATCATTGATCTCAAAGATTGTTTTTTCACCATTCCCTTGCATCCAGAACACACTACTCATTTTGCATTTTCTGTTCCATCTATCAAGAAGGCAGAACCCTACAAAAGGTAAGAATGGATTTCTTTGCCCCAAGGCATGCAAATTTCCCCTACGATGTGCCAAATTCATGTGGCTTAGGCATTAAAACCTGTTCGGCAGCAAAATTCCCTATCATCTATCACTACATGGATGATATATTAGTGGCTGGAAAACAATTAAACTATGTAACTGCTCTAAAAACCATGACAGCTTTGCTAGAAGAAAGGAGTATAAGAATTGCTCCTTATAAAGTGCAATCTTCTGCTCCTTAGAAATATCTCAAGTAGCAGATTGATCAGTCTGTAATGAAGCCACAAAAACTCACCATTAGCACTGAAATGGAAACTGTATCTGATGTCCAGAAGTTAGTAGAAGATATTCAATAGATAAGACCTATTTGTGGGATAACTAACAAAGAACTTGGACCACTAATACAGTTACTAAGTATTTCATCTTGAGCAGATGAATGCGAGACCCAAGATAAAAAACAACAGCAAGCCTTAGATCACATTGCCACAAAAGTTGCTACCTCACATGCACATCCTCTGATTGAAGACGTTCCAGTTCAACTGATGATCATCACCCAGAACAAAGAGGATGACAATTATGCCAAGCATCCTTTCACCTTGATTTATCAATAGGTTAAAACTTAAGCTAATCCTTTCGTTATTATAGAATGAGTATTTTTACCTGTAAAACAATCTAGAAATATTACCACTCAACTAGAACTTTTTGCTCATTTGACTATGAAGGGCAGTGAGAGAATATTAGAAATCTAGAGACATGAACCATATTCAATTGGAGTAGCATTAGCTGACTAATATCTTAAATAGAGAATTAAGCATTCTGTTTCTTTACAGATAGCTTTGGCTGGAGATGACGGTGAAGTTCACAATACTTATCCACGGCACCGGGTGTTATCTTTAGTGGAGCATCAGCGTCTGGAGGACAGACCCTGGAGATTTGACTGTCTGGTGTCTGGGCAGACAGTATTTACAGATGCAGGTAAAAGGTCCAAAAGGGCTGCCTGCACTTGGCATCAAGACAAAGTGTGGAAAAAGCATGTCATTTTTGGAGAGTTAAAAGATACATTGCAGACAATAGAATTGAAAGCTGTGATTTGGGCTTTTGAAAATCGGAATAATGAGGTCATTAACATTGTTTCTGATTCACTTTATGTAGTTGGCTGTGTCCAATGCCTAGAAAGAGCAGTGCTTGAAGAAGTGAGTAATGAGCATTTGTATTCCCTTTTAAGCCCATTGATTAAAACCCTAAATCATTGACAGCAAGAATACTTGATTACTCATGTTCGTAGTCATCAAGCTCTCCCTGGTCTGTCTGAAGGTAACGCTCGAGCTGATCGGTTAGTAGCCACTGTCTGGCCAATGCCAAACTCTGATAAATTTCAGCAAGCCAAAATTTCCCATGCATTTCTTCATCAATCTGCAAAAATGTTAGGTAAACAATTTGCTATTCCCCTTACTGATGCTTCTGGTATTGTGCGATCCTCTCCTGACTTGTCAACAAGATAACATTAGTTTAAGCACTAGTGTTAACCCTAGGAGTACTCAACCCTTGCAATTATATCAAATGGATGTAACTCATGTAGCAGAATTTGGTCAGAAAAAATTTGTCCATGTTTGCATTGATACCTATTCTTGAGTTATATGAGCTACTCCCTTAACAGGTGAGACGTCGTGTTGAGAAACATTTGTGCAATTGCTTTGCCATATTAGGTATCCCCTTAGCAATTAAGACTGACAATAGTCCTGCTTACTGTTCCTTAAGATTCCAGCGTTTCTGTAATTTGTGGGGTATTCGACGTGACACTGGTATTCCTCACAATCCTTCTGGACAGGCAATTATTGAGCGTGCCCATCAGACATTCAAGGGCATGCTGCGAAAACAAAAAGGGGGAACTCCAGGCTTATCCCCTGAGGAAAAAACAGCTAAAGCCATTTTTGTGCTTAATTCCCTTAGAACAACAGGAGATAGGGAAGATCCACCTATTCTTGTGCATTGTGCCCTCACGCGTAATCCAAGTGAGGAATTGCCTGACGGCATTCAGGTCATGTTCAAAAGTCCAGAAACAGGGGTGTGGGAAGGACCAGCTACAGTCAAATTAAGAGGAAGAGCTTCTATGTGCTTACTTACAGATAAAGGCATTTATTGGATTCCAGCCACGGGGGTGAATCCCTATCTGAAAGCACCGTCCTCAACCCATGTTGTGCCCAGAGGTGGAGAGTCGGCAAAAGCATCGATTCCAGACGGCCCTGAATCCAATTCTTCGACAGCTGACCGCTGAACAATGGTTAGAATATCTACCAAATTTGCTGGACTATGCAGAGGAAGTACTAGCAACTCCACATAAGCTTAATACACACAGGTTAGATGTAGACAGACTTCTTTTACCTTCACTTCCATCACAAGTTGTAAATCAGATAGAAAATTCTTGATATCTGCATGGTTGTGCATGTAAGGCATGGCTTAAGGTTCGTTGTGTAAAGCGTCATTTAAAAACTTGGCGACAAGTTTGTCAAGAACATCATTTAGCAGTGGTCCGAGGGAAAAAGCAAAAATTTAAGCCTATTAACCTAATATGCAATAACTGCTCTTACACACTTAACACTCTTATCCCAAGAATGGCATGAGCTAAATCTTTAAGGCGTAACTCAAGAAGATATCAGAGTTTTCTCCAAGATGTATCTTTGATAGAAATACATAAGCAAAGATTGTTACTGTGGTTGCAGTTTAAACTTGCTTTAATTGCTGTAGTAAACCAAATTGTACTAGAGAGCAAGATAATAGCTGAATGGAGAGTAAGAATAGCAATACCACAAATACGTCACTTTAGAGATTTTGAGTGGGAACAAGCTAAAGCAATTGGGGCAAAGCGCAGGCGTGATGGATGACAAGGGCAACAATGGCACCAGCCTGGCAAATATTAACAATGTTGCTTAGTGGAGTGATTAAGGAAACGCAGGGAGTATACAATATAGAGCAGCGAGCTGACATGAGGGTTACATAGGCTACCAGAACAGGGCAGAATCTTTCTGCTTATCACTAGCTACACCTTCGCATCCATTTTGCACCTGTTTAATTGGAATTCCTTTAGACTCAATGGAAGAATTCGAAAACTGGACCAGAGCTCACATTTAGGGCACACCACCAGGCCTTAAGTAAGGCCTGGTCCAATTGGTGTACTAATCAAAATGGGATGACCACAGAAAATTGGTGTGAAACACAAAAAATCCCTAGAAATCCTTTAGGAGTTGAGGCATTTACAATCGCTCAAGGTTTAAATCCTACAAGCCAGTGACTGCAGGAATTGGATATTTTGGGATCTGTGCCAGGAAATTATTGTTTATTCTTTGAGTACCACAAGGGTAAAGAGCTTATTAGGGAGAAATCAGGAAAACCCGGCGACGATAGCACTTGGATATCTCCTCTTTCTTCCTGATATTACAATACCATGGCATACTCTGCCAATTTGATATAGTCTGTATCCCTAAAACAAAAATCTGCAAGGATGTTACCTCCTGGAGTTTTTCTCATTTGTGAGATAAAGCTGAGCCTGTGATTCCTCAGAAAGCATAAGGAGGACTGTGCTATTTTGGGAAATTGACATTGTTTGCCCCTAGCATTCAACAGATGCTTGACATCAGGCACAAATTCCCTGCAAAATATCTTCAACAACAGGGCTCCACTCCCTGGCCGGGAACAGCCCGGTTTTGCTGCCCTGAGCGCAGGCAGGAGCTCAGGCACATGCAGAGGCAGCGGGCAGCTCGTGTTTGGAGGGGCCCGGGGCTGCACGCCTGGAGTGACGCATGGAAACAGCCTCGGGGGAAGGAAGATGTGCTCCAGCTGGAGTGCCTGTGCTGCAAGGAGCACAAGCAATTCAGCCTTGCCAGGGTTTCTTAAGTGTCGAGAATATTTTGCAGCTTGAGGAGTTTTTGCAAGACAATGGCCATATTCAGCCAATGCACAATCCAGCCTGCTTGTAATAATGGACAATGAACACGTTCACAAAGAATGAATTATGGACATATTCAGAAATGGGCTCGGTATATCCTTGAAAAAGATACAAGAAGAGTCATCAGGACTCAGCAAGTTTGTCAGCAAGCTTGGGAAAGTGAGCCATGGGTGGGCCAGACAACCACAGCAAGATGCATAAAAAATTAGATGATCCAATCAGCATTCTATTTTAGATGCATGAACAGCTAGGATTAACCAATCATGTATTAGCTAGAGACACGTGGACAGTGGAAATTTATTATAAATATAGTCTTTTTAGGGATAATAAATTTGGCTTTGCTGGATCATATTGGTCATGGTGTGATGTCCACGAACTTCCACACCCCGCACTTAAGAGTGTGTTGGTGTTGCCCAGGAAATGTACAAATTTGGGGAAGTGCCCTTGGAAGAGAGGGGCTTGATTCCCAAGGAAACTGCTTCTCCAGGAGCCCCCAGTGAGATAGGTGCAAGTGTCTCCATTTGACTCCCTGTGTTTCCTTCAGTCCTTGAGGCCCCTTGCACTTGGCAGAGGGGCAGGGGAAGGATGTGAAGAGCAGCTTTGGCATCTGCCTGGGCCTGCAGAGACCAAGCCAAGCACCTGCAGCAGGGTTTGTTGCCCACCTTTGAGCACAGGTCTGAGCCGGATCGTGTTTGTCCAGCCGAGTGCCCCAAAGCTCTCTTGGGGAGCTGTGAATTCAAAGGCCTTGATGCACACATTCATGCCATCTCCCCTATCTGGTGTGCCTTAACTCTTGGCAAGATGTGTTTGCCTTGTGCTTGCTGGAAGCTGCTCTGCTCCAGAGCCAGCAGCGAGCTGGGCTGTGCTGGCCAGGCACCATGGAGAGTCTTTCCCTGAGCACTTGGCTGGGCTTGGTGTGTCCCGGGCTGTCTTAGACATTTGGGGCAGTGGATTTCTTCCAATCAGAGGCATTTTGGGTGGGGTGGGGGTGGCCCCAGAGCACTTGGCAGCGTGTCCAAGGGCCCTTGCTGACACAGCGCAGCATGGTTACCATGGAACGGAATGGAACAGGACCCTTTGTGACACGTGGTGACATGGGTGCTGGTGGTGACGAGGCAACACCACAGTGCTTGGTGGATGTGATGAGACAGGACGTGCCAGAGCTGTGCTGTGAGGAGCCCCACACAGCCGGCTCTTTCGTCGCTGACCCACAGCTTTTCCAAGGCGTTACTCCTGTGGCTGGCCTGGTGGCCAGACTGCAGGACTTCCTGACTCGGAGCTTTTCCCAGGCATCTGCCATCCCTGTGGTGGTGCCCTCGTGGCCAGGCCATATGACTCAGTGACCTCCATTGCTCACAAGGAGCCTCCTGTTATTGTGGCAGGAGGCCTCGAGACCAGAGTGCAGGACGTGCTGTCCTGTAGCCTTCCTGAGGCCTCTCTGTCGCAGGCACCTGCAAGGCGCTCGCTGATTCAGACCTTTGCCCAGGCATCTGGCTCAAAGGTGTCCTCAAGGTCAGAAAGCGGGATGGCAGGCAGAATGCTCAGCCTCTTCAAGGTGCTTCGGGGGAAGAAAAGGAAAGGCCCTGCAGCCTCCCCAGTGCAGCAGCCTGCAGAGCCGGAGCAGTTGCAGCCACTGCAGAACGGTGAGTGGCAGAGCCGGGCCGCAGGGCTGGTGCCTGTGGCCGGCCCGGCCCCTGTGGACGAGCCCGCAGACAGGACGGAAGAGGGGCTGGGGCTGCCCCCCAGCAGCCGTGCTCCATCCCCTGGCCACCGGGGGGCTGTCCCTGCCAGGGCTGGGCCGTGTTCTCGGGCCTCTCCCGCAGCCCCTCAGCTCTGGCTGCACTCATTCTTTGCCAGATGCGGGCAAGGATCGGACACGAGAGCAGGACCCCACTCGCGGCCGCTTCCACAGAGCAGCACAGGTACCTGCGGCCATCCCCACCTGGGCCGGGCCTGCTGGCACTGCTCGGCCCAGTGCCGCAATTGGAGCAGGCCACGGAACATCCCTCTCTTCCTGCCTTTCCTTCTGCTGCAGATACTGCGGAGGTTCCTGTGCTTTCGGTGCAGAAACACCAGCGCCACAGCAACCGAGGGCACGGCCAAGCTGCGGGCAGAGCTTGATGTCAGCTCAGCCTCCCCTGAGCAGGCAGCAGACTCTGTCAGGGCAATGGCTGAGGGCAGGCCAGAGGCTGTCACGGCCCTGAGTGAGGACGCAAGGACTCAAAGCACGTGGGCCCTCTCAAAGACCAACACCAGGCCCACTTGCACTGCGGTTCCTGCTCCCACTCAGGATTTCTTTTCATCTCAGCAGCAGGTAAGCAGCTTGGGGCCAGGGCTGAAGGCCTCCCAGGATCCTGTGGCCCCTCAAGCTACGTCTGCTAGGCCCCCTCAGCCATTGAAGCCAGCAAAGTGGGGTGGGAAGGCAAGCACTTCTTGGGGGAAGCTGGGCAAGTTGCCCCCTTGCACAGCACTCCATGCATTCCCCATGCCTCCTCTAGGTGCCAGCCATGGTGAGGGACATTCACCAGACACTCGTGTCCCGTCTCACTGTGGACACTGGGCTGCAAAGGGACATTCTGAGCCTGGCCCAAGAGCACCCTGCTAATGTGGTGATGAGCCTCCTGCGCTGTGCCCCAACCTGTGACAGGTACAGAGCACAACTGCCTCGGGAGCTTGGTGCTCAGTGGCCCCTAGGGCCCTCCCCCTGTCCAGCCTGTCCAGTGGGGTCTGCCAGACAGGCGGACAGCTCCAGGACTCTGGGGCCCCTCTGTTTCCTGAGCCTGCTGCCATGCCCGCCCCCGTCCCTCAGGGCACCGGGGCTCCGTCACCCGGCCCCACCCAGCCGCACGGGGCACGGTACTGACGTGCAGCCCTGGTCCCACAGAGCTGCTGCATTGATGTGGAGAACCATCGGCTCCTCGGGATCCGCAGTGCAGAAGGTGCTTCCAGCACTCCTGTCTGTGACAGAGGACCGGCCGCATTACAGCATGTTCTTCTACAGTGGGGATGACGAGGCCATCTTTGCCCTGGCTGTGAGTTTCTAGAACTGGCCTTTGCTCACCCTCCAGGTCACCTCTCCAGCAGCTCTCCATGCTCTCTCCCTGTCCTGCAGCTGGGCTAGGGGCAGGCTCAGGGGGAGCAGGCTGGCTGCTCCCACTGCATCTCCCCTTGGGCCCTGAAACATGGACATCTGGGCACTGACTGCTGCCTCGGGGTGCTTTCTCCTTTGCAGGCAACTGTGGTGCTGTGGAAGACTGTCCACATGCCTGAGTGGCATGAGACACTAGTCCTTCATTCTGCCCGCCTGTTTGTGGCTCTGCTCTTCCAAGTTTTTGTCACCACAGAGCAGATGCCAGAGGAGGTTGAGAACTTCTGGAGAGTGTGCCAGGAGGAACACTGCCTTCCCACAAAGCCCAACAGGTCTCAGTCGCCCTGTCCTTCCCATGCCCTTGTGGCCAGGGCCAGTGCTCCCAGCGTGACCTCGCCTTTGCTCTGTACACAGGTTTGCAGTGCAGGCCATGAAGGCTCTGCTCTGCCTGCTGGACTTTGAGAAGAAGCTGGTGGCTCTGGAGCGCAAGCGCCTCTGGGACACCCTGCTCTGTGCCGACACCCGGCACCATGCAGTCGGTCTGCTGGCCAGGTGAGACCCCCTTCTCCCACCGCCGCCAGCGTTTGTGCCCCGTGCCCGGAGTGCCCCACGCAGTCCCCGTGGTTGTGGGCAAGAGGGCCTTGTCAGCGACGGGCGACCAAGCAGACCGGAATAGGCTGGGAGAGGAGGGTGCCCAGGAGCAGCTGTCTCCCAAAGCACCCACGTCTCCTTGCACGGTGCTGGAGAAAGATCACACCTCTGGGAGTCAGTCCTAGCAGAGGTTTGCCTGCCTGGCTCAGGGCTTTTCTGCCTTTTTTCCCCTGCCAGGGAGATGCGCCATAGCTTGACCCCCTTGTGTTCCCGTATTGCCTTGCACCTGCTCAACCTGCTCATTGGGAAGCAGCCCTGCTGGGATCTGCCTGCCCTGGCCTTCTTTGTGGAGGTGAGCCTGATGGCCAGCACTGCCTGGCTGAGCTGCCTCCCAGCTCTCTGGCCTCTCGTAGCTGCAGCCGCCTGGGACGCTGCCCGCGCCTGCTGCTGCTGCCTGGGCCCGGCCCTGTGCGCTTCTGGGCTCCTGCTGGCCGGCTCCCCTGTCACTGCCCTGTGCCTTTCAGGTCCTGCAGTGTCTGGACTTGACCAAGCACGGTGCCAGTGCCCTGTCGGTTGTGTCCAGGCACCTGCCGAGCGAGTGCAGGGACAGGCTGCGCCTGGAGCTCAGAGGCCTCGTGGTGCTCAGCAAGGAGCCCTCGCTGGTGAGAAGGGGCAGTGGCTGAAGCTGCGCTGGTGGGGCTGGCCAACACAGACCTTTGGCCTTGGCCGGCCTTTGGCAGCAGAGGCAGCTGCTCCCAGCTCTCCTGCCTCCCACTTCAGCTGCCCAAGTGCCCCGAGCAGCTGCTGGTGCTGTGGCTGTCCTTGGCTTCACAGCACGGCCTGCTCTTGCACACAGGGTGGAGGAATACGCGGCCTCTATCAACACCTGCTGGAGCAGCTGGCGGATCCTGATGCAGAGATGGTCGGCATGATCCTCTCTGTGCTCACACACATACTCCAGGAGAAAGACCTCAAGATACCCAGCACCACTGCCCTGAAGCTGGCTGAGCCACTCCTGCCACACTTGGAGAATGTAAGGCTCTGTGTCCCCAGCCAGCCCCCAGCACTGGATGCTGCCCAGAAATATTGTGCCTCGTGCACTTTTGGGCCTCTGCCCTGATGGGCCTGGAGTAGTTGGTGCTGAGGTCTTTTCCTTTCCTCCAGGACAACAGCCACGTGCAGCTGCTCTCCATTCAGCTCTTCTGCAAAGTGATGGAGCTGGTAGTGGAAGAGGGGGAAAAGCCGCTCACGAGAATTGTGAGCCGGAGCCTGCTCCCTCTCTTCCTGCGCTGGCACGATGAGAACCGGAGTGTGGCAAAGGTCAGCTTTTGTGGGATGCTGCTGCGTCCCTGGCAAGGAGCTGGGCTGCCTCCTACCCTGGCAGCTCGCAGGCTCCAGCCTTCCCTGGCCTTGGCACAGGCACGCGGATCCTGTGCCCTGGGCTCTGGTGCCACCTGTGGCTCTCCGCTGCTCTCCAGGCCTCTTTCCAAGCCCTGCTTTGTGCGGCCCGCTTCCGGAGGAGGAGGGACCTGGAGGAGCTGCTGACGAAGCAGCAGCGCATGAAGTTCGCCGAGCGCCTGGTAAGGACAGCCCGGGAGCCCCAGCCGCAGGCTGGAGAAGCCCCCCCTGCCCCCCGTGCTGGGGCTGGCAGCTGTGCCCCTGCCCGGCGCCAGCCTGCGCCCCACACGCCGCTCCCTGCCCTGGGCCGTGCGGGCCGGCTCGCGCCGAGCCTTCCCTGTCGGTGCTCCCCGCAGCTGCTGGAGGACGAGAGCCGAGCGGCCGAGCACCTGCGCTGGGCCCTGCCCTTCCTGCAGAGCCCACAGAAACGCCTGCGACAGGCGGCCGTCAGGCTGATCAGTGAGCCAGCAGCCCCGCGCCCCTCCCTGCCCCCGGCCCGGCTGCTGCCCCGGCTACAGTGCGAGCCGTGCCCAGGCCGCTGCAGCCCCGCCCGCCCTCGGCGCTGCCGCCGCCCTCCCGCAGCCGTGCCCTCGGGCGGCGGCGTGCGGCAGGGGCCCGGCAGCAGCCCTGCCGGGGCAGGAGGGCGTGCGGCCGCAGGGCTGCCAGCGCCCGTGTCGGGCAGCTGTGCCGCCTGGCGCCGCCACGGGCTCTGTCTTGCCAGGGGTCGCCGGAGTGCTCATGATGGGGCAGAAGGAGGAGCTCCAGGTCCTCAGTCAGGGTGAGTGGGGGCAGCCGCGGGGGTGCCAGCGGGGGCCGCCGGGGGCAGCTGCAAATCCCAGCTCCGGAGCTACAATCCCTGCCCGGGCTGCCGAGGGCTCTGCTCCCTGTGCGGACGGACGAGGGCCAGCGGGTCAGAGCCCGGAGAGCTTTCAGGCACACGTGGGGGAGCCGAGGCCACAACCTTCCGGCCCAAGCCCTTGTCTCCGGCTCCCTTCTGGCCATAGCAGGAGCCGGCTGGGATGGCCCTGGCAGGAGTGTTTCCCTGGATTCCCGCAATCCGGCCTCTAACCGTGGCTCTGTGCTTTTTTCCAGCCCTTCAAGCCCTGAGGGAATACGAGTGCCCCTCCTTCATCAACCAATTTATCCAGCTGAAGTTCGAGGCAAGAGCTGCCGAACTTGGTCTGCAGGATCAGAAGAACCCGTGTCCTTCGGCAACCCCCAGTTCCCAATGAAGATGAGACCACCTGCAGAGCACAGGGTTCCAACTGGAACTCCAGGCACAGCTCTTGTTGGTCACAGCTGAGCCTGTGGGAAGCTCCAGGAGCTCCTGTCATCTCCCTCCCTGTTGGCAGCTCCCTCCCTCCCTCCCTCTCTCCAGGCCCCACGCCCTGCCCATCCCCTTTTTTGCCTCCCAGTTCACCCCTTTGCTTTGCCTTCCCTTAATAAACAGTTTGGCTTTGTCACTTTACCCACGTGTCCGTGGAGCTGAAGCGGCACAAATCCTGAGCCCGGGGACACGCGGGACCCCGCTGCCGTTCTCTTCCATGCTGTGTTCTGTGCACGGGCAGAAAGGAACAAGGGTCGCTCAGGCTGCAAAGGTCCCTGTCCTGCTGCTTCAGTTGCACAGCACCATGGAGTTGAAGGTCGTGCTGAGCACGCTGAAGAGAACAAGCACCCTGGGTTTTAGAAAAGCCAGCTTGAGGATGCTCTGAAGCCATCTCTGAGGGATTCCACAGCATGCATCTATGGAGGGCACAGGAGCTTGCAATGCTGGAAGTTTTTCCCAGAGAGCTTCCTGAAAGCACAGCAATGCTCCATCTCTACACAGGGACAGGAAGAAGGCAGAAGCAGAGACCGTCGTGGCCTAACAGTGAGCTTTGGGTGTGCCTAAAAGCAGCAGCAGCAGCAGCAGGGAGTGGCTGAGCCCCAGAGGCGCGACCGTCCCAGTGGCCACAGCACTGTCAGGCAGTGCCTGCAGGCTCGGTGTGGTTCTGCAGCTCTGGTGTCCCCACAAGTGAGGAATGGCAGCCCCTGCCTCAGGCCCAGTCAGAAATGACGCCAGCTGGGGGTTTATTTACAGATGCGAACAGGATGGGGCTGCTGGGAAAGTGCCTTGAGCTGTTTATTTTTTCAGTATCAGTCTTGTTACATGATTGTGACAATGGGAAGATGCTAACAGCTCACAATGAAAACTTAATGTTACAACTTACTTTATAAGCTTCTCGACCAATCAGACAAAGCAAAAGCATACTGAGAGTAGTTCTATCCAATCACCATTAGCACACGTTCCTTTGGTTAAAACAATGCTTGCTTATTTCGAATACAATACCCGTTTGTACGACACAACGCACAGAGCTCCATTATTAAGCTTTAACCTTCCTAATATTTTGTTAGATAAACTTTCTGCAACTTAGAAAGCTATTCAGACAAGCATTAATACATAGGCTTATTGTTCTATTTGCCCTTGCCTTTTCTACAGTTTAAATAATTTTTCTGCTGATCTATCTCATGAATGTTGCTTTAGCACTGTTCACAGTTCTGCTGTATCTGAGGCCTGCCTTTTGCAGCTTTCCTAAAACCCTCTAATTTTATGGATTCCCACAATTCCTCCTCTCTGTTCACTTAAAAAGAAACTTTCACAATCTTGTCATTTATTACTTGCGTTTCGTAGCTTTACTATAATATTTTTGCTTATTATCTCCTTAAAGCATGTTCTTGTTGGCACTAAGCATTGCTATATTACAAAACAGCAATTTAATATTGTGAAGGTCCAGTCAGTGGAAAGGGCATAAATTACGTCTGACAATAGTTACAAGTCATTGTTCAAAAAACTCTTGTAGATTCCAGGGTCTTAACTCAAAACCTTCTTCTATTTCTATACCTTCATCTACCATCTCTGTGAGATTTTGAGCACTTTCTGTGAATCTACTTCCTACTTCTGTCTCTTGTATGATAAAAACTTCTTTGACAGTTTGTTCATCATTCGTCACACACACTGGAGTATACAGGGTATTACTATTAATATCACTACCAAAACACCCAGTACATAGAGACCTATCTTGCAAAGTTCCTTTAGCCAAGGTGCAAAGCTCCATTCTTGGAACAAATCATTTAACTAGGAGCCACCATCATCTTTAATTTGGGCTGTCAAATCTTTCAGTTTTTGTATGCTTTTGTGGATGGATTCAGAATGATCTGACAGGTTCATACAGCACATTCTTTCAAATTCTTCACAACCACGTCCTTGTGCCAATACAAGAAAATCAATTGCTGCTCTATTTTTTGAAGGGTAGCATGTCTAACACTATCAACATCGGTCAACACGTCACTGATTGCAGTGGATGTGGCATTAGTTTGTTTACTCAGCCAACATCCAACCCGATCTAATTGTTTCAATGCCATTGCTGAAGCCAGTTGGGGTAAAAACAAACCTGCTGAAACTCTTTTCGCAGCCTTCTAAGGCATGAAATCACTTTTACAGTTCTCATTATAATGACGAGCAGATTTTGTTCCCCTTTGTTTCTTTTTCATGACTGCTTTGGCAGTGGGCGCAATTACAGCGAGCATCCCAATGCTACATGGGCCGCCTTCAAGGTGTGATGGAATGCCCTGCCAAGCCCTATCTCCACAAATGAACCAATTGTTGTGGATATTGGTCAGCCTCAGAAAGCACATCTTAACTGTTTGAAAAATTACACTAAAAACTTAAGTTTCTGTATGCAAAATAATGGGGAGTAACATTGTATTTTGGAGGATCACCTTCTTGCCAACCACTAGCTGTAAAGGTAAAGCAAAAATCTTTTGTTAAAGAACCAAGGATTTCCAATTCTTGGGGTATCCCAGAGATACTGCTCTGGGAAGTTCTTTCGCCCAAACGTTCCAATTCAATGCAGGACTGTTCTCATTGTTAATTTCACCTGACTTACCATTGGATTGCTTTTTGACCAAAGGCAAATCTTTTACTGGCTCACCAACCAGATGGGTTGAGAAAGGTTTTTCTGGTTCTGAATTACACAAACATATGGTATCCGAGCCTGCTGCCTTGGCTAAGGCCACCCAAACATTTGTTTTTGGTTGTTCTACAGGCAAATTTGCATGACAAAAAACAATTAAAACCTACCAACACCAACATACAATTTGATTTTGCTCTATCTTGTTCATGAGCTAAGTTTTGGCAAAATCCTTACATATATATCAATTTGAAAACTTTGCTTTTGACCTTAAGATAAGATTTCACCTTGAAGATCCAATAGAAGGGATCTATAACCTAATAAAAACAAAAGCCTACACTTTTGCCAAAAATCAGCTCTACAAAACAAACAATTGACACACAATTGACACATTTATAAATAACATTAACACAAAATCAGAGTTTTCAGGTTCTACTGATGCACAAGGAACGTCAGGAGTGACCCAGGATCCCTCTTTTTGGCTCACGTCTGCATACTTGCTTCTTCGGTTTTGGACTCGTCAACACGTTCTGCGGTGCAATATGGTTTGACGTTTTTGGCTGGGACCCACTTAATTCCTGCACCTGTAGAGACAGAAGCATACTCTTTGCCTCAGGTGATTAATCGGAAAGGACCTTCAATTTGTCCAGTCTCAGGGTTTCTAATTAAAACAGGAGGATTTTCTTTCAGGTTTGCTGTGTGTTATTTGAAAAATGCCTAAAAATCAGTGGATCAGGTTCTGCAACCAAACTGTTTAAGAAATTAAAAACATACAAAGCTTTGTTCAACCTCATCTGTGGTGTTACCTCTGCTCCCCCTCTCTGTTGATCTAGAATGTGCTTTAATGTCTGATGTGCCTTCTCAATAATTACTTGGCTTGTGGGAGAGTGAGGAATACTAAAGATGTGACGAACACCCAATTCTTTTAGAAATATGGCCAATTTTTGAGATATATATGCGGGACTATTGTCAGTTTTTATTTCTTGGGGCACAGCCAATAAAGCAAAAGCTTGCAAAAAATGATGACAAGCAGGATTACTAGTTTCACCTGTGTGAAGAGAAGCAAAAATTGCACTAGAGAACGTGTCTACTGAAACATGAATATTTTTAAATTTACCAAAAGAAGGGTATTTAGTGATATCCATTTGCCGTAACTGCAGGCTTTGCAAACCTCGTGGGTTGATCGTTCCTGTAGAAACAGGAGGCTGCACAAGCTGACAGTCAGGGCAAGTACTGATGATAGCCTTAGCTTGACTTTTGGAAATTTGAAACATTCGCACAAGTGCTTGTGCGTTTTGGTGAAAAAAGACATGACTCAATTTTGCTTGTTCCAAAATGTTTGGCAAAGTGTTTGAAATAGCCATTGCCAGTTTGTCCGCTGTTGCATTTCTTTCTACTAAAAATCTAGGAAGTGAAGAATGAGCCCTGATGTGAGAAACAAACTATGGATTAGTTCTAAATTGCAAAGTTGTATAAAGACATGAAAGCCAATGATATAAAGTGTCATTACTAACATCCTTTAAAATTGACCCTTCTAATCTCTTAACTACATTAGCAACATAAGCAGAATCTGTGATTAAACGAAAAGGTCGTGGAAAGAGCTGAAAAGCTTGAACTACAGCAGCAAGCTCAACAATCTGAGGAGACTCTTCTACTATTTGAATGTCTGACTCTCAAGCATTAGTGTTTTGGTTCAACCAAGTTACAACTGATTTGTGACTTTTGCCAGGGCCATCAGTGAAGAGAATTACTGCATTGAAAGGTTCTTCACTTAATTTAGGTTTCTCTTTTAAAGTCAGTTTTGCTTGTAATAATTTGTGAGCTGGGTAATGAAGAGGACAAACACATAGGAAGTCTAATAATACATATTGCAAATTATCAGAATTTTGCATTGCCCAGTTAAGATAATCTTTTTTCAATGGTAAATAGATAACTGCAAATTCTTGACCTGCTAAAGTTAGCAATCTGGTTTTGGCTTTAATTACAATTTCTGCTATCACCTCTAAAACTGTGAAAATAGTTTTTGGAAACCTGTAGGGAAGAAAAATCTATTGTATTATCAACAAAGGATCTGTCTCAGTAGGGTTTCACTGAAAAATGAGACTACAAAGTTGCATTTTTTCTCTTAAAATCGCAAAAAATAAAGGCTTTTCTGGAATACAGCGATGAGCTTGTTGTCTTTGGAGAGCTTCTATGACCTTATTAAGGGCTGCATGAGCTTCAGGTGTTAAGGTTCTTGGAGAACTGATGTCACAGTTTCTTCTCAGTAAATTGAAAAGTGGACCTAGTTCATCGTTGGTGATTCTCAGAACAGGTCTGACTTAATTGATTTCTCCTAGAAGCTGTTGTAAGTCTTGCAGATTGCTGACACTGGTCTGGAGCTCTATCTCCTGCAGTGTTATTGTTTTCTCAGTCATCTTTCATCTCAGATACTTCTAGGGTGGAACTTCTTGGATTTTTGTTGCAGAAATTTCAAGTCCAGCATTTTGAATTTCAGTAACAACACTAGCACGGGTTCACTCCATCTCTGCCTGCGCTGGAGCTGCGATGAGCAAACCATCCATGTAGTGCAGAATCATGGATCTGGGAAACTTCCATTGAACTGGAGACAAAGCTTAGGCAACAAAATACTGACAAATTATAGGCAATTTCTTCATTCTTTGGGGCAATGATTTCCAGTGCTATCTCTGCATGGGTTCTCTTCGATTGATGACGGGAACTGAAAAGGCAAATCTTGGAGCATCATCAGGATGAAGAAAATGTGTAAAAACCAGTCCTTTAAATCAATGACAATAAGAGACCAGTGTTTTGGGATCATTGATAAAGAAGGGAGTCTAGGTTGAAGAGGTCTCATGTCTTCAAACACTTAATTGATCTTCTTCAGGTCATGAAACAACTTCTGGGAGTCTGATGTCTTCTTGTGGATGACGAATACTGGTGAATTCCAGGGACTATTTGTGGGGATGATGTGATTTTGCTGTAATTATTCTTTTACCAATTTTTTTAAGGATATTTAATTTTTGCTCTGTTAAATGCCATTGATCAATCTATATAGGAAGACCAGTTTTCCAGGTCAGCTTTAAAGTGGCAGGTTTTGATGTGGTTTCCATCACAGTCTCACCTCCAGTTTTGCTCCCCATTGGGGCAGGACATCTCTCTCCTAGATGGTGAGAGGCTTCTGAACAACAAAAGGATGCACCGTTGCTGTCTTTCTTTCAGGACCTGTAATAGTAATCATGGATGCACTTTGAAAACACACAGTAGCACCTCCAATCCCTGTGTGGGAACCTGAAGCAGCCACCAAATCCCAATCATTGGGCCAGAACATGTGAGAAATTACAGTGACATCTGCACCAGTATCCAGCATGCCTGTAACATAAATTGTTTTACCACAGTGAATTAGGCTACAAGTCAGTTGCGGTCAGTCACGGTTCAAACATTGCACTCAAAAGACCTCTGGACCTGAGGTACTAGATGGCACAGACACAATTGAATTCTTTGGAGAGTTGTTTTGCGTGGGTGTATTCATGGGTAACAGAAATGCAATAGCAATAGGTGTTTTTGGTGGAATTACTATAGGAACATCAAGTGCAAGAGCTAAAATCACTAGCTCTTCATTAGAATTTACTGAAACAACAGAAGGAAGGATTGAGAGTCCAAGAATTTTGTTGTTGGCTTTGCTTAGAATCAAAAAATCGTGTTTTTGTTGAAAAAGATTGACAATTTCAGTAGGAATACTCACACAACACAAATTATTTCATAGATGAATCAGTTTTGAGGAGGCTAATTTGAACCTTGATACTTGAGGGTATTGAGTTGGAACCATTTGAGGATTGGTTGATTGAGGGATAAATGACTGAGGTACTAACCCCACTTGACTGGGTAATTCGTTGCCAGGGGTACCACTACTTGTATCTGAGCACGGTGGTAATCTGCGCTGTTTTTTAAGTTTAACAACAAAGGTCTGCCATCGATGTCAAACTGAGAGTGACAGTACTTAGCAAGACACTTCCCTTTTCGACATCCAGGGCAAATAGTTGTTTTGGTTGGAATGTTTTCATATGACAATCCTTTTTAATGTAACTTGGTTTACAAGCAAAGCAACAAGTCTTTTTATCAGAGTCTAACTGTACAGTGCTAACAGAGTTTCCCCAAATTTTTTCTTGTTTTTTTAGGAGCTTTTCAAATTTATCTATTCATTATGTCAGATTATCTTCCAATGTTTTTCCTAAAGCATTGACCTGTATATTAGCAAGATGTGGAGCAGTAAGCTTACTGCAAGCTGTTAGCATCTGTGTAACAGTTGGAGGCTGATCAGGCAAAGTTAAAATAATTTTTCTACATTCTTCATTAGCATTTACAAAAGCAAGGTTTTGAACAATACAGGAGCAAGCTTGTTCATCTGGACATTGTTTTTCAACTGCTTGGGTTAATCTATCTAAAAAAGAACCATAGGATTCTGTTTCACTTTGTCTGATAGTAGTATAAGCATTTACATGGGTACTAGCTGGCTCAACTGAAAACAAAGCAGCATCTTTAATATCTGTTAATACAGGCCGAGGCAATTCTACTGCTTGATTTTCCGGTCTGTGGTAAGGTGGGTCACTTGCTAATTGGCTAACATCTATATCTTCATAAGCAGTATTTGCATATCTTTCAACCAATTTATTAAGAAGTTTTTTCTATTGTAATTATCATAAAAGATATTGTGAATTGGTTAAAATCAGGGCAGCTACATTTTGACAATCAGCAGGGATTAAGTCATAAGAATTAAAAATACTTTTCAATATATTATTAAAATAAGGAGAACTCACTTTCTTTTAAAGCCTGACACAGTTCTTTTATATCATGGTGAGAAAGACTTTCAAATCGTGGGTTTACATCATTACAAATAGATCTTACAGGTAATGTAAGGAGTTGTTTCTTTGAATCTAAATCTTTTTTTAAATTTTGATTAATATTTGACTAATTAGGTAATCGCAATGGAGGGTCAACCTCTAATTTAGATTGTTTTTTATCTTTCTCACTGCTCTTTTGTCTGACTCAGGGGAGCAGGTAGCATGGTCACTGACATCAGCTGTTCTGGGAACTCTGCTAAGCTCGAAGTTCTTGGCAGGGGTGTTGCCACAGCAACAAACTTTTCTGGGAGCGTTGCCTGTATGGGCGGGGGAAGAGAACTCTGAAATCTTGGCAACAGTGCCACCTGAACAACACGCTTCTTTGGGATCGCTGCTAGGAAGGGCAGAGGAGGAGACTTTCATGTTCTCAGCAAACTTCATAATGGAGTTATTGGCTAAGGACTGGTTGTATTAGTGCCAGGAAAAAAGCCAGAGCTTGGTTTTTGCTCTTGAACTGCAGATGCTGAATTTGTATTTGTGACACTTTCTAATGCACTGTTACAGGTTCTACACCGCAGCTCTGCCTGCAGGGAATCAGCTGGAAAATTGCCAGCATCAAGCTGCGACCTTAACACGCTATTTTTCCCCTCAGCAGCGAATGAAACAGATTTCAAGGCTTCTAAGCAATCTGTCTGTGTTTCTACAGAAACTTTTCTGAGTTCCCTTGCTTCTGCCCCAGGCATCTCTCTGGGCAGAGCTATCTTGTTCTGGCTCGGCCTCTGGCTGCTGCCTGCTGCTTCTGTCTTCTTTCCTGCCCGGTCTTCTGAAGGCAAAGCTAAATCTAAAGCTCCCTTACTGCCTGTATCTGGAGGCTGGGGAACTAAAGAAAACTCTGGGAGAGACTTGGGGGAGGAATTTACACAAAAAGAATTCTCAGAATTGCAAAGCAATCTGCCTGCTTGAACCAGATCTGAGGGGGTGTCTTCTTGAGAAGGGGAAGCAGTGGCAGGAGTGACTCTCACAGCCTTACGGCTAGGCAGAGCAGACTCAGAGCCCTCCCCGGTAGTCTCTGCCTGCACAATTTCAGAACAAGCAGCTACTGTATTGCAAAGCCTCTTCAAATTCTCGTCTCTTGGGTCCGCGCGACTTCTACCTTCTCTTGAACGTAATCTCTGAACTCCTACATTCCTGGAACGCAACGAAAATCCTGAATGCTTTTCTGGGCATGGCAGGAGTGGCTGCTTTTGCGGAAGGATGGGAGGACGGCTCGTCACAGCAGCAGGGACGCAGGGAATCTTGGAAGGAACGGAGGGCACGACTGAAGCTGAAAGCTGATCCGATTCCTATTTCCTGGGGATCGGGGTGCTGCCCACACTGCCTGGAGAAATCTCAGACACCCCAGAAGGGAAGGAACTCTGAACAGAAGTAGAAATCTTCACAGAAGAGGATGACAGCTCAGCATCACTTGGAATTAACGTCTCAGAATGACATGTTCTGTTTTGGCATTTGAGAAAGTCGCTGTTATGATCATTTTGTTTAAAGCTCTTCATTAAAGCTCAGGAGACAGGCATTAGTCTGCTTACAGTCTCTTCCTTTTTGAGAGAGAATAGATGATAAATTTTCTAGTTTATCTGATCTCAAAAATCAAAGGTAAAAGCAGACTGCAAGTCTGTATTTTGAGTATTCGCATTTACCCAGATTAATAAATCTTTCAGTTCATTTTTTGAGATATCTGAATGTCTTTTATCTTGTAAAATTTTCTCAAGCTGGTAAAAAATGTCCCATTCTGTTTTAGATAAATGATTTCCCATGACATAGCTCAAGAGCCCCTTAATAAAGTTACTTACACGGACATCAGGTGCAGTTGGTGAAGGGGATGGTTTATTCCTCCTTTTTAACAACTTGGGCTTCTGGCGACTGAATTTGCTATGATTTTCTGTATTCTAGTCTAATGTAACTCCTCACAGAGGAAGCACCATTTGATGCCAGCCAGGGGCTATTTACAGACAGAAACGAGACGGGGCTGCTGCTGAAAGCGCCTCGAGCTGTTTTATTTTTCAGCATCAGTCTCACTACGTGATTATGACAATGGGAAGACGCTAGCAGCTCACATTCCAGGCAGCAAGCCTGAAAACTTAATGTTACAACTTATTTTATAAGCTTCTTGACCAATCAGACAAAGCAAAAGCATACTGAGAGTAGTTCTATTCAATCACCATAAGCACATGTACCTTTGGTTAAAACAATGCTTGCTTTGTTATATTGGTTGCAATGCTATTTGGAATACAATACCTACTTGTAAGCCTTAAAACACAACGCACAGAGCTCCATTATTAAGCTTTAACCTTCCTAATATCTTGCTAGATAAACTTTCTGCAGCTTAGAGAGCTATTCAGACAAGCATTAATACACAAGCCATTGTTGTATTTGCCCTTGCTTTTCTACAGTTTAAATAATTTTTCTGCTGACCTAACTCATGACTGCTGCATAGCTCTATTCACAGTTCTGCTGTATCTGAAGCCTGCATCTTGCAGCTTTCCCAAAACCCTCTGATTTTGTAAATCCCCACAGGAAGATGGCAACATGCAGCCAGAAGTTTAGGATAAAAGGAGGCTACATCCTCCAAAACTTCAAGAGAGACCCCATGGGGTAATGTCTAGTGAACTCTCTCCCTTTACTTGAAAAAAGTTGCAGGACTGCTCTCTCTTTCATGGACACTGGCTTTTCAGAGTGTGGTCTTCCGCACACTTTCAACACAGGAAAGAGCTTCCAACTGCTCCTCATTGTAGAGTGGCAAGAGTTAACTGCTATTTTACTTGAATGAAGTGGTCTGGTTGTTCCCTTGATGATACAGGGTGTGTGGAGGCAGTACAAGTTGCTTTAAGTCCTGCAAAAAAGCAGAATTTTGACCCTTGTGATAAGCAGATGTTGCATCCCAGGACACAGAGGGAGATGTGAAGGCAGGGATGCCTTGGAAGAAGACACCCCTTTAGGTCAGAGTGAGACCAAAAGATGCTCTCTCACAGTTCACTGCCATTATATGTTGATGACCCAAGTCACATCATCTCTGTTCTCCTCCCCAGTTCTACAATGTTCCAGGCTCCTGCTTTTCCTATCGGTCCCCATTCCTTACAGCTCCTCCCCTGAATTCCAGTTTGTTGTCCCTTTGCAAGCCCACCTTTGTACCGCCTCTCTTCCCTCTACCCATTGGCCCACAGATCTGACGCTCTGCCTCCCTTGTCCCATATAAAACCCTAAACCCTGCTTTGTTCTTGGTTCTTTTGTCCCTGAACCTCTTCAGAGTGTTGGCCAATAAACCACCACTGGAACTCCAAAGAAAGAGCCCCTCCCACCTGTTTCTTAGCCATTGACCTTCAAGATACAACATGTAGTGCGAGTGTCTGGTATCTATCCCTTTCCTAGAGGAGATGCTCCTGGCAAGGCGGTGGTCTTGGCAGCTTCTGCCGCACGGCCACAAGCAGATCTTTAAAAAGCCAGAGAACACCAGCTGTGTGGGGTTGAAAAAGTCCTTCAGAGCTTTGTACTTGGAAGAAGCTGCATATGGTAATAATAAGGCTCACATGACCTTCTCCATAGTTGGCAGTCGCTGGTTTTAGACACAGAGCATGGCTGTAATACCAATAGTCACAGAATATTCAATACAACTTGTAAGAACAGCTTTGCTGAGAGTGCTTCATTTCCAGAAGTACATTTGCCAACACAGCTCACCCACATCAAAGCTTCAGGTCTGCCTGTCTTAGATGCTCCACAAAGGTAGAGGTGGAGCATTTGCCTTGCAATTTTTGCATATCAGACATTCCTTCTTCCTGTGGATCTTCTTTGTGATGCCCACTGGCAAATAAAGGGTAGCCCCTGCTTCATTCTTTTTTAGAGGTGTCCATACTTTTGCTTTGGCTATCGGCACCAGTAGGCTTAGAGGTCTTGTCCCGTTGTATAAAAAAATACCATTCTGTAGAACATAATGGTGTAAATAGAAATGGTTGGTTTGATTTTGAGAGCATGGAGGAGATCTCCCTGATCAAGGAATGCCCCAAGGAGGGCAATATTCACCCAGTAGGGCTAATAGAGGGATGCTGAGTGATGAGGGCACATAAGCACCAATTTGCGACACAGTACAGATTTTGGGAGGATCTGAATTATCCTCTCTCTTTTCTCAGAAACCAGTGGCTCCCTACCTAAGACAACAAATGCTTAAATCAATTTGGTGTCCAACCTGTTCTGGGCAGATCTGTTGTTATCTCAACCTCTAGTGCTGCATACTGGGTATCAATTAAGACTGTGTAGTTTACAAATGGTGCTCTCCAATTTAGTACTCCCACTAAAAACACTGCCACATCACCTCCACATCCCCTGCCCTCTCCAGCTGAATTCACAAAAGGTAAAGATCACAGGTCAAGATAAGGACAGTTTACAGGAAACAGCAATGAGGTAAGAAAATTACCAGTAATAGCACTGATATTATAATAAAAAGTATAAGAAAAGAAATTAATTACACAGGCATGCCCTGACAATAAACACATGCCAGACTGCTCTGTGCACCACATTGTCTCAACCAGAAGGGACTCCCTTCCCCCAGAAGAGAGAGAGTCATGTCCCCCACCTCTGGCAAAGACATGAGGTGGTCCTGAAAGTGAGCTGTTACTGACCAACATCTGAGATCCAAGCAAGCCCCCTCCTGGATGCTGCAAAAATTAACCCTCTCCTGGCTGAAACCAGGACCTGTCCTTCAGCCACACAAGTGTCTTCAACAACATCCTCTCAAGTGCCTCTGTGCACATTTTGCATCACCAGACAGAGATCTTCATCAACAAGAGAGGTGAAAGAAGAAAAGAGTGGCCTAGAGAAGAATGTGCACAGCTGAATTACCTTATGGAAAAAACTACAGTTGAATTTTGCTTCCAGGTCACTTGCAATTGAAGACAATATAATGGAGAGACATTCCTTTTCAGCTAAATACTACTTGGAATCTGCATGGTCTAAGTGAGAAAGGAGATTAACATGATCTCTCCATAATTAGGTCACTTACAACCAGGGCAAACAACCAGGGCTGCAAAATTTGTCACAGTGACTCAAAGTGAAGTAGAAAAAGACCCTCCAAAACTCTCAGTTGGGGCACTGCTATTGTTCAGGTCTGTAGCTCACAAAGAAGCCCCTCAGCACTTGCCCAAGTTCATTAGCTCATACGCTATTTTAAGTTATTCTCCCATGGTCTGCATAGCTGTATCATGAAAAAGTATATCATGAAAGTAGTGATGTGGAACACACTCTAGTAGTGGCTGTTCCATGTGCAGCTACAGTGCCAAAGAATAAAGACTTTATTTTTCTTTCAGAGACCTGAAGCAAAACCCTCCGGAGATCTGTCAGACCTGGCAGCACATTCTTCCAGCAAGTGGCTAACAACCCCATATCAGTTGGAAGAATGATGAAAATCAGATTATCGGACAGCCAGAGGAAAGGTGAGAGTTCAGAAGTCTGTTTGCACTGACATATACAACTTTTATCACACCCCAAACCCACCTTTTAAGTGTCTTCACTTTTTCTGTGGAATTCCAGCTTTCAGCCTTCATTTGGTTACCTTCTTGCTAAGGACAGATTTCAGCATTAAAAGCCAGCTTTGCATTTAATGGGAAAAGAGTATTTATTTATTTATTTATAAATACTCATTTAAGGGAAATGAGTATTTGCCTTCGAATCAGCTCCAACCAAGCTCCACAAGTCAAATGGGCAGATACATTTCACAAAAAAAAAATCTCAAAAAAGCAATGGCAGTCCACTTTTCTTCATCTAGATTAGGATATACATCAGATATGAATGTTAAATTCTTAAGAGGAATTCAGTTACCAGACAGGAACTTAATCAACACTGCCACCACCAACAAAAATAACTTCATTCAGAAGGAAAATGTTGGTTTAGAAGCACACACTGCAAAGGCAGAACATCATACATTCACATTCCTATGCATTTCACACTCAGTATTACAGTATTGTGCTCTTGGGTTTAACCTTGTGAAAAATGCTAATCACTTGTTTTTAAAATTTTAAAAGTTTAATAGTAATAAAATGGTTATAAAAATAGCAATAAAATTAGAGTAATAAAAATTTGGACAATTAGGATTAGGGCAATATGAGACAATAAAAACAAAGAGTGATGGACAGCCTGGGCACCTTTTTCTGGGCAAAATAAGCTTGAAAAAGGACACACATTAACAGAGGATTAACTCTTAAAAGTAATAGTTTGCTGTATATTCATATATTTTATATATGAAGCATAACTTTTATTTAAACAAAGGATTCTGTCTGGTCAGTGTTAACTTCTTAATCTTGATGGTGTCTCAGGGCTGAGTGAGGTAGGAAGAAGTTTCTTTTGATAAGGGAGTAATAATTTTTTTTCTCTGAAAGATGTAGGTGTCTTGTGGCTGCTATCTCAGTGTGAGTACTTCATTCCTCTCTTTAAAAAAACTATCTTACATAGCATAGTCTCTATTTTAACATTACATTATAACATAAAACTATATTTAACACACTACTTAAGAAAATTAATACAGCATAACTTTCTAACATAACACATATAATATTAATTTTAATATTTGTGAAAATCCAATCATAAAATACACATTTTTCACAACCTGTAATCTCATGAATGACTATGTGCCTTAGAAGAGGCAGAAATACAATGTTCAAATATATATATGAACTGAGAACTGCAATGGTTTTCTTCTTGTTCCTGACTTTACTGACATTCGGGCAAAATATTCAGGGTTTACAGTGACAATGCAGATCCTACTGCATAAGAGGCAGTGAGATGGAAAAGGAATTGCTTACAGCCAGACTGGTTAGAGGCTGCTTCTTAAAAACTTTGTTTCAAGTGCCACAGAACCAAGTGTTGACTTGGAACAGAAAGTGAAACACTGCAAAGATTTTGAGCCAAATCCCCATCTCCCTCAACCTTAATGTAGGACCTTGTCCATGGGGATATTTTAATGTGACAGAGGGAAAAGTGCTACACAATGCCAATAATTAAATGACCAATGAATCTGAGGCAGATGTTGATCCAGCAAGCTCACACCACACTGATGGTCTGTACAGGATGCCTGTGATTCACCAGCAGAACACCATTCACCCACTTCCCAAAAAACTATTGCCCATAGATCTTGTCAAAGTACAGACTACAAACGTCTTGTTTAGGAGCACCTCTTGAAAGAGATGTCAAATTCATTTTTCACAGGATTCATCTGTAAGCCAGCACTATATTATACCGGGATTGTTAGGAGATGGCACTTGCACAGAATCACATCAACTATTTAAGAATGGGACTTAGAACAGCAAACAATGCAGCTCTTTGTGTCAGAGACTGCCCTTAAACATTTTCACACCACCGTTCACAAGACCAATTCAATCCTGATGGCAGTGACTCAGATCTGCTACAGCCTAAAACACAAAGATCACTGCATACAGATTTTACTCAAATGCTGAGATTCAACAACAGTAATAGCACTGTTACAATAAAAAAGCAACCCCAAATTGGAAACAGTAATCCTTGGAAGCAAGCAATAGAGATCCTTGATGCACCAGCACCAGGACACAGAAAATCTTTTTAAAAATAGTTTACCTGTACACCTACAATATTTCATTCTTAATGCTTTAGTTATTGATATTTTTCTACACAGAAGTGATCAACTATATCACTAAATACATTTTTACACTACTACAAGAAAAACTGCAGCTTCCATTATTTCCTGGAATCTTTCCTATTTTGAAGTACCACAATGGGAGCCTCCTATTCAAAACTATGCTAGCTATTCATAAACCATTGGGAAAGAAAAGTCCCAAAACAAAACAAAACGAAATCCCAAAGCATAGAATTAATCTACCCAAACAACACTTTGCAAAGCCGCTACTACCTGGCAACAAAAAACCCTCGACATCTCAGTGTTATAGATACGTAATGTGATGGATTTACTTTCAGAATTAAGGGATGAAAATTGTATATATGTTAAAATAAGTTTATTGATATGTAGTTATGTTATCGTAATCTTGTTTAGACATCCTTTGTTCTACCCATAGTCCCCTTCCCCCCTCGCTATTGTCACCACCAGACAGCCTTGGCTGCGAAAGACTTGTGAAGGTGATGTACACACCGTGTCCTCCGCACACCAGCAGGGCCTTGTCTGTCTCCGCAGGAGACAAGCTGAGATGAGCAGAGCTCCTCCGGGAAAATCCCGGGGCGCGCCTTGGAGGTCCGTCTTTCCCCTCTGCCCCTGAGGGGACAGAGACGATCCCATCTGGGTCTCCAGAATGTTTTGCGGAGATACTCAAAACTCCACAACTTTTGTGAAAGTTGTAAAGCCAGTATGTTTATTACAGCACTGGACGCATGTGGGAATCGCTCCCCTCAAAATGACATGCGTACTTCTGGGAACTTCAGGTCCTTTTCTATCCCCCTCTCAGATACATATCTCAGATACATATGCATACAATTTCACAATAGGTTCATACATGTTCATTTTTACGAATTTCGCATGACATTTGCCGATAGCTTTTCTTTATCAGGAAGAATTCCTAGGTCAGGTCGATGGCTCTCACAGCAGTCTCTCTGTCTCTCGCTATCACGCTCTGTCTCCCCCCCCACCCCTTATCTCTGTCCTTCATTGAAGCACTTTCTCTGAGCCTAGGTTTTGCAGTCAGGCTAAATAGCAATAGCTATGTTTTCTAACCACAGACTCAACTCAAAAATGTACATTTCACCTAAATCAAAATGGATTTCTACCCTGGAAAATTTCTACTTTGCTTCAAAGGGAGGATGAGTACACTGTGCCCCTTGCAGGAGATGGGAAAAGCTTGTTGCTAGCAGGCGCGGCTGTGACACCACCTGACCTCCAATCAAGGCGCAAGAAAGTAGCCTCCACCAATGGATGGTAAAAAAGAGTTGACAGACAGACTTTGGGAAGGGCCAGGGTTAGTGATGTAGCCACAGGGATATAAAAGGCGGAGCAGCCACTGTGTAAAGAAGCACATGGCAGTTTGATTCCATGCTTTCACTGGTGCAATTTTTCTTTATTCAGTCTTGTTGTATTTTATAATAAACCTCTGAAATTTTAAAAGTCAGCATCCTTTTTTGTGAGGTAGTATTTTCTTCTAGTTACTCAAAATTATTCATATTCAGTAACTACTCCAGCAGCAAATAAACCCACAAGCTCCTCCGAGACAAATCAAAATAGGACAGAACCTCCATGGAAAATATACCTGTTTTCTAGGAACTGCACAGAAAAATGTCTCCTTGTTCTCTTCACTTAAAAGCCTAGGTAAATCCAGGCTCATAATCATGATACCCAAGAATTTACTGCCAGAGTGAACACATCAAACTCCAACACACAGGGACGCAAGGACACAAACTGCACACACATCCCTCACACCCAAGATGGCTTGGAACCATCTTCCTGCTGTAATATATGTTAGAAATAATTCATGCTATAAAAGAATGTATTTTATAAAGATTGCAAAATCCAAACGAGTCTCAGACCACAAGCAGCCAGAGAGGCGGACGTCTATTCAAATTCTGAAGTTCCTGAAGGTGGCAGGAGAATAATCAGCAGTTAGCTCATGAATAGACACACCCAGTGTGATGATCACTGTTATCCCGAGCCATCGGAAGACGCCTAAGAGTGATCATCGATCATCGCCCTGTTGATAACATCGATCAAGATAGCCAAAGTCGCCAGAAAGATGCATGTGAATACACGACTTCTTGGATTTGATCAACGCTGGCTGTCGACCAGGAAACGGCGATTGTCCAGCTCTGCACAGTGAAAGAACCAACTGTGAAAAGTTACAAAAGAAACTTGGACTCCTTTGCCTCGGGCATAATAAACTATAAAATATCCCCGCAAGAAGCGGCTCTCATGAACGAGGGGGGTCCGATGCGATAGAGGTCAGATCCAGGTTCACCGAGCGCCGATCCGAGGCTTGAAGCTGTCTCTTTGGCTGTGGTGGTTTTGAGGATTGTATTTTGGTGACAGAAAAAGATAAATCTTTTTGCATTTTTGATAATTTGGCTTTCGATTGATCATTTATAACACTGCTGAGCTGAGGACAAGAAGCGACCAGAATAGCCCGGGCACTCCAGCATCACTGCAAGGCATCCAGCAGCCTTGAAGGTACAAAGCGAGCACAGGTAGGAGCTCCTCGTGTCCGGAGCGAGGCCGGAGGAGCCCCCACCGCGGAGCTGACGCGGCCCTGGCACGGCCCCGCTGCGCTCCGAGCGCGGCCCCAGAGCAGCCCGGCCGAGGCGGCGAGGGACGGGCGGTGAGGGGCCGGGGGATGGGGCGCTCCAGGAATGGGCGGACATCCCGGCAGAGGGGAGAGAGACCTGGCAGAGGGAGGAGTGAGTGGGAGAGCAGAGAGATGCTGGGAGGAGGGGGAAAATCCCAAGAGAGGAGAACGAGCCTGGGAGTAGGGGAGATCACAGGAGAGGGGGGGTGAGATCCCTGGGAAAGGGTGGGTTGCCTTCCAAGAGGGTAGAGCCAGAGAAAGAGGAGAGAGCCTTGGGAGAGGGGGGAGATCCTGGAAGAGGGAGGAGTAATTGGGAGAAGGGCAGATCCAGGGAGACGAATAAAAGCACTGGCTACAGCCTGGGAGAGGGAGGAGCTTGGGACAAGGGGTAGCTTGGGACTGGGGAAAACCCGAGAGAGGAGGGAGAACCCAGGAGATAGGGGAGAACCTGAGAACAGGGGGGAGATCCGGAGTAGAGTGGAGAGGGCCTGGGAAAGAGGGGAAAGACGTGGGAGAAGAGAGCCCAGCGGCGGGAGTTCGGAAGCGAAGGCTCCTGCAGGCGGACCGGGAAGCCGGAGAGCCCAGAATCAGGGAGTCCTGCAGCCGGGCCGAGAATGGGCGTGGGTCAGTGCGGTTCGGGAGAGCGCGGCTGCGGGGCTGGCTCCGGAGCCGCAGGCGCGTGGAAAGCGCTGCTCGGCAGCCCTGGCGGCGCTGAGAGCACAGCCCTGCCCAGGGAGGCAGCGCCACGGGCGCCGCTCGGCTTCCCAGCAAGGCCTCGGCACCACTTGCCTTCGCCGCCGTATCCGCGGCAGCTCGGAGCATCAGTCCCTGCCCGGGCCCGAGGCTCAACTGCGCCAGGTGCACCAGAGCATCGCCTCTGCCTTGACAAGCCACAAGGAGCAGTGCCGGGCAGGGACTGCAGATCCCCATTGGTGGCAGAGAAAAAAGAGCAAGGAATCTTCCATGGGAGAATATAGGCAATAGGATGAGGTGTCACTGTCAAATGTGTTCAGATGCACTCACAAGGATACTATTGCTCTTGGCTCAGAACATGGAAAAGAAGTGGGCAGACACAAATCACAAGCTGGTTGCAATATCCAGGGATCAGTTATCAGAATAAAATGCTATGCAACTGCTGGAATGCTTAATGGATGACTAATTACCCCTTGCTAAGTCATCTGGGCTTGTTAGGGGCAGCATACTTATCTCTCAAAAATTACTCTAGAGCTATGATTAAGAAAAATTTTGAAGGAAGGCTCATAGACCCACATTTTAATGCAGTTGCTGTGGGTTTGATAAATGAAATCTGCTTTAATGTCTTGATTTTCCTAAAGGTTTGTGGGGTTTTTTTCACACACGCATGCATGCTAAATTTGAGACTCTAAGGTAAGATCTTTTCATAGGGGATATGGAAGAGACAGGTCTTCAGTCAGCACTATGTCAGTGAGAGACAGCTGAGCGATGATTACTGAGAAGAACAGCCCTGCAATAGAGGTGTGAGCCCTGGCTGATACGCAGTAGAACCACCTTAGGCAGGATCAGTAACAAGCTTTTGAAGAGTGAAGGGCCTAATCCTTTGGTGTGGTACTGTATGGACTTTGGGATCACTACACCATTGCAAATAGGTTCCCTTTCCAGCAGAAGAGACTTCCATCTGCTGCCTCTGCTGAGACACTGGGAGGGACAGAGTGAGCAAGGCTCAGTCAGCTCGCAGGGTTATTTGCACAGAGGGGCTGCAACAACACAAGAAGCCAAAAGCAAACAAGCTCATAGCCTCATTCCAGAACTGCTCAAGCATCTGTGTCCTTGCTGGCAAGACAAGAAGGTGCTTCAGACCTTAAAGGCAGCTTCATCCTTTGCAGGACCAGCCCAAAATGTCAAGATCTACAATAGAAAGATGGGGGGAGGGGGGTTTGGGGTTTTTTTGTGCTCACTGGGTGGGAAATGCTTCAGTTGCGGTTTTGAAGGGCTTGCCTGGGTTGTCATAGTAAAATGCAGGAAAAAAAAAAAAAAGCTGTGCTTTTGCTTAATGAAGCCACATTGTATCTGTCTTTCAGAAAGGAATAAAGAAAACACAGATCGCCTACTGAAATTATTCTCCTCCCTTCCAAATCAATTCACTCCTCAAGCACAAGCCTGAGGCACATCCCCGACTGCCTCTCTCCCAGCAGCTCAGAGCTGCATCGCACAGCGCTTGCTGTGTGCCAGAGAGCACAAAGCAGGCTGGCCTGGTGGGCCTGAATATTTCTGCCAAACACTCTGCATCTCACACCTTTGCTCTGGCTGAGTGCAGAACTGCAGGATTGCAGCTGCTTCCTGCCAGAGCTGCGTGAGGCACTGGCTCCTGCAGACGTGCCCTGCCAAGCTGCCCCTGCCTCACGCTGGCCTCGCTTCCCCTGGCAGAAGTGCCGGGCCTGAAGGAGGCTGCCCTGTGCTCCAGCCTGCCGAGCAGCCCGGCTCCCTGCCCCGGTGCCCAGAGTGCTGCACACACTGCTGACCTTGGCCAGGAGTTGCAGGGCAGCCGGCAGAAGAGGAGGAATCCTCAGCCAGCCCAGCGGCCCTCGGCTGCCCTTGGCCTTTCTCTGCTCCTGGGCACACTCCAGACGGCCAATGCCTCCAGGCCGGGCTGTGCCCAGCACGGCTGCGCTTCCCCTTGGCAGCAGCCAGCTGCCACCTGGGCTCTGAGAGCGCAGGATTCGCCCGCTCCCAGGAACAGGCACGCAGGGCCCGGCTGCTGCCTCTTGCAGCTCCAAGGGCCTCCTTCGAGCCTGCCTCTGCTGGGGCTCAGCCTGCTCCGGCCTCTGCTGCGGCTCTGCTGGGGCTCCAGCCCGGCCAAGGCCGGGCCCGCTCTCACCTCACAGGCACTCACAGCTCTGCACCACAGGAGACCCTGCCGAGCACCCTCTCTGATCTTTCTGCTTTCTCACTTGAGCAAGGCTCTCCTCCAGACAAAGACATTGCACCTAGGGATCCAAATCCAAGTGGCAGGAACCCCAATGCTCTCCAGTCACAGCTGAACGCCTGCATCTGCACAAGATGTTTGGCCTGCCTCATTCCTCCTTTGCTTTTGCCTGCAAATGCCATTGCCCTTTCTGCCTCAAATTGAAAGTACCAAAGCTGGCCAAAAACAGACCAGTGCGCCATATTCCAAAGGCAGTGTGGTCTGGAGAGGATGAATGGAGAAGATCCTTCCCCACTTTCACACCATGCCAAAGACACTGTGTCACTTTCCACCTTTAAGAAATAACAGACAATTCAGATGGAATTCTCGAGTTTATTCGCAGAGTGAGAAGGAAGGGAATCTTCAAGGCAAGTTGTGGTTTCAGAAACTTTATTCATTTCCAATCCTACTCTGCAGTCCTATTACACAATCCTACTCTAACCCTAACCTTAATCCTAATCCTAATCCCAGTCCAAGTCCTAACCCTAATCCTAATCCTAACCTACAATCCTACTCTAAGAAGGTTGAGGAATAAATGATCCTGATGTGATTGTCACATTCTTGTCTCCTTCCTCTTCTTCACTGAAACAATCAGTGGCACCAGGCTGGACGCAGGCTCAGCAAATCTTACAAATGGATGCTGCCCAAAGGGAAAGAAACCAAATCAACAAAAACCAAGGAACCTTGACTTTCCAAGCTCAGTGCTTCACAGGATTCCTCTGGCTTCTAGAAGGATGCAGGAAGAGGACCAATGGGACCATCTACAGCTCCATCTTTATGTGCAGGACTTTGCCATCACAGGCAAACCTGGCCCAGAATCCCACTCATCCATTTATCCAGGTGTCTTCATCTTGCTGAGATTTTTGCCCTGCCAGTGCTCTAGAAATGGTGCTTTCTGTCCTTGGAGTTTCTTCTTTTCAGGAAACTCCAATGACTCACATAGGTCCCTGTCTTTGCAAGACAGGCACTGTGCTGATTCCCACAGGGAGACAGAGCAGTGTCTGCCTTTCCATGCCCTGCCCCTCGTGTGCTGGATGGCACCCTCCTTCCCAGCAGGGCCAGCCCAGTGGCACTGGGCCCTGCAGTTCCCCCTCTGCCACACAACCTGGCAGTAACCCTGGCACAGTTCCCATCTGCTTGAGCGTGCTAGGCAGCAGATGGGGCTGGGACAAGTCCCTCCCAGCTATCCCTGTTTGTGTGGCAGAAACCTCTAAGGGTGGGCTGGGGGGCACAAACCAGGGCCCCTCCGAGGCTCCCAGTGAGCCCCCCACAGCCCCTCCTGCCCACAGCCAAATCTCTGACTGCTCAGCTGGGCCTGGCTTCCTTGGGTTCCTCCAACACCATTTCATGTCTCTGTACCCTGCATTGCTCTACTTCAATTCTTTTGCTGTTAGATAAAATTGAACACCCCACCAAATTACAAAAGAGGGCGACAGAAACAGAAAACAGAGCAGCTCTCGTCTCAGGAAATGAGGAGAGAGGTGGAATTTTTCAGTTTTGTGAAGAACAGGCCCGAAGGAGACTTTACTGTTGCTTTCCAAGACTTCAGAGTGGTTTTGAAGAAAGTGGGGGACATCTTTTTTAACAGGGCCAGTTACAATAGGATGTGGGTGAATATTTTTAAACAAAATGGGGATCAAGTCAGAGTAGGTCTAAGCAAGAACTTGCTTACTCAGAGCATGGTGCAACCCTGGCACAGCTTGCCCCAAGAGCTTGTAGCTGCCCCATCCCTGCAACCATTCCAGGTCAAGTGGCAAAGGGCTCTGAGCAACCTGATTTCTTTAAAGATGTCCCTGCTCATTGCAGGACACTTGCACCACAGGACCTTTTACAGGGCCCTGCCAATCCAGCCCAGTCTAGGATTCCTCACCATTTTCATTTGAAGAGCACCAAGAGTGGAGGTGAGGAGGAAGGGGGCTCATCTGATGCCTTGGACTTGAGTGGAGGAGGAGCCCATCCCTCAGAGCCTGTTTCACCTGCAGCCCCTTTACATTTTACCTGCAGGAGTTCCTTGGCAGACCAGCGCTGCTCCTCATCTGTCTGCAGGCAGCAGCTCAGGAAGTCCCGCAGCAAAGCTGAGAGGAGCTTGGGCTGCCGCAGTTTTGGGGTCCCTACTGTGGCTATCAGGCGTCGAGCCTGGAGAAAAAAAAAAAGAACACGAGGCTCCACCTGCTGCTTTCACATCTCTAAGGCTCTCCCAGATCCCTTTGTTTAACCTCTGTTCTTCAGTGGCAGTTTCTGCCCTGGCAAAGATCCAGAGATGACTTTCCTTTACCAACCAAAAACCCAAACCCCCATGCAGCCACAGCTTTTCCACCATCCCGCAGATCTTGCCTTGGCAGCTGATTTGATTGACTGACCTAGTTAGTGGGAACTACATCAACAAATGCACATTTGCTTCTCTGAGGATTTATACCAGCTTGAGAGGCGTTTTGGAAGCTGTGCTATACAAACTAATTTCAAGGGTTAGTACATGAAAGGCATCTCTGCAGTGCTTGTTGGTCCTTTAAGCACACATGCCATAGAACAAAACTCATCAAGCTTTTTGTGCTGTTCTTGAAAACAATGGCAATTGGAAGGAAAGAAAGGAAATCCATCAGTTAATCCCCAGAGAAGGAAACAAACATTTACAATCTCATCTTCAACACAGACACATTAAGATGCCTGCACAAATGTACTGGGATGAAAATGCCTGCTTGGCCACACAGGAGCCACCTGCAGCTCTGTCTCTCAGCAGTCTGAACATTTCAGCTTCCCTCCCATTTTGCAGCAAAAGAAAAATTGTCATGGTCAGAAGGAGGAGAGGTGCCATCCCTGTGGTCACCCTCTGCTCATTTGGCTACTCAAGTCAATACATTAATGGTAGGCCCATCCCAGAAAGTGCCAGGAAACAAACAGGAGCTTTTGGCTGGCTCTCCACATCACCAGGCTCTGGCTTGGTGATGCAGAGAACGGGCCTTGGGCTAGGAGAGAAACACGGTCACTAAATGCAGTGCAGCAGCACTGCACAAGAAGCAGAAGAGACTCTGTGTCCTTTACACCCTCATGCCCAGGTTTCAGGCATGTTTCCCAGTGAGAAGAAACTGCACAGGGGGTTAGGTTCCTCTCTAAAGACCACAGTTTTAGAAACTTTGTTGGGTTTGGGTTTCCTTCCTTCATTTATGGAAAGATAACACCAGTTCTAAGGTGCTTGTTTCCTGTTACTGGGGCCATCTCCACAGAAAAAAGAACTGGAGCCACTTACAACCCAAGGGAAAGTGTTTCCTGAGAATGGAGTTTGTTTGCATATGGTAAGGTTGAGTTCGACCACTGATGTATCCAAATCTACAGCAGATGCTGATGTGTTGCAGGGACATTTTTAGGAGGGAAAGTAGTGGAATAGAGGGAAACTTGATGGAAGTAGTTCCAGCAGATGGCAATGGGATTTTGTCCAATGGCACACAGGACATGGGACAGGCGAGAAAGACAGTGGGATGAGTGAGTATTTGCTCCTTACCGAGGCATGACTTTGGTCCCAGTAAGGAGGTTCTTGTTCTACCATTTCAATCCCCACAATTCCAAAAGACCATATGTCCACTTTGGGGCCATATGTTTGACCTGTCACCACTTCAGGTGCCATCCACCAAGGAGTCCCGGCTACCAAGCACGGTCTGCTCTGCTCAGGGGTGAGCTGAGTAGAGAGGCCAAAATCAGCTGAGGAGAAAGCAAAATACTGGTTTTATTTCAATTCTGTGCAATTAGGAAAGCGTACAAAAGAATTCCCCAGTAGAAGTTGGAAAATGTGCTGTTGAATCTCCTGGCATTGGCGACTTAAAAAATTCCCCCATTTTTTACACTGCCTCCAGCAGTGGCTTTTGTTCTTTGGAAACTTTAGACTTGTAGCTCCCTCCCTCTGGAAGGGGGACACACACAGAGCAAGGCCACCCTTGACTGCTTGTTCCTTGTCCTACCTCTGAGCATGTTGCAACTGTGCCCTCAGCTCACAGCGGGTGTCCCTGCACTGCCAGCAGCACCATTTTTGGGGAGCTGGCAGTCACGCAAAGCAGCCCCACACCCACATCCCTGGAATGTTGCACATAACCAGTAATATACTGACTCAGCTTGACAGAACCGTCAGTTCTGAGAAGGATGTTGTCGCTCTTCACATCTCGATGGATCACATCGTTTGAATGAAGAAAATCCAGTCCTTGCAGGCACTGAGAAAGAATACAGAAAGAGAAGGGAAAAATGAGTGATGTGATTTCATCACACCAGAAAGGAAACAAAGAATCTAAAAGATTCCCTCTCCAGGGGAATGGGGAGTAATGGCAGAACAGTAATGGCCACTGAGAGGAAGAGCTTGCTGCTCCAACACTGGCAGAGCAGGTCCTTTCTGAGGAAAGGCACGTCAGCTTTTGAAAGAGCAACAGCACCTGCTGTTGTAGGCTGTCCCCTGCAAACCAGCCAGAATGACTGCTGCTGCAGTGCATGTGCTCAGAAGCAAATAGCATTTGTGCTGCACTCCTGTCCTTTTTAGCTGAGGACTGAGAGAAATTAAGTCTCTTTTTTCTTTGCTGCTTGTTTCAAATCCTGCCACCAGCACCTTTGCTCTCACAGGCAAGGAATGCAGTGAAGACAGGCAAAAGTTTAGCGAGGCAAGATGGAGAACAGCAAATACAAGAGACAGAGCGAGAGTACAACAGCAGGAGATAAGAGTACTGGCACTGAGTACAGGGAGTGCAGGGGCACTGGCAGGCCTTTCACTTGAGGTGCTTTTACTTGCCCATAGCATAGCAGCCACACAGAAACAAAGCTTGGAACAGGAAATCACTCCTGTTCTGAGCCCCTGTTCCCAGACAATCCTGCTCAAGCCCTCAGAAGCACAGATGGGATTGCTGACCTCCCGACTGATGGCTGCAATGTGGTCTTCAGACAGGCAGGTCTTGTGGATGACATCACTGAGGGCGCCTCCATCCATGTACTCCATAACCAGCCAGAGTTCCTCACCCAGAAGGTAGCTGAAAGAAGGAAACAAGGGCATGGAGATAAACATGCATGGCTACCTTGATTTTTTGCTTCCAGGTTTCTTGTTTCAGGTCCCTTTGTGACAAGGGCAGAATCAAAGGAATAGACAATCTGAAGTCTGTGCAGTTCTGGAGGAGAAAGACACAGCTGTGAAAAAGAAGTCTTAGATGGCCAGCAAGTGAAAAATGCAGTTTAGTAACAGCTCAGGTAAAAACCTGTCAGGCATGGTGTTTCTGGAAATAAGCACCTCGTCTTCCTGGCATGCACAGCAATGGCAAAGAGGGGCAACAATCTAAGGGAAATCCACTTTAGGATGGTCCATCAGCATTTAAGAAACTTTAAAAAATCAATCCTGAAAAAATGTGGAGGCAGTGTACTTTGAGGGTATTGACTTAGGAAGATACAGCTGATCCAGGTTTTGAATAAGTTTGGAATAATTTTCAAACGATGAGTGGCAGGGAAAACTCATGCAGACAAGATGCACTCTCTTCTCATCCATTGGAGATGAGTAGAGAAATATGAATAAATAAAAATTAACAGCTCTACTTTCTGCCACTAATCAAAGTGGGTTTTTAACTTCTCATGTTTGCTGTATGTAAATGCCCATTGATGGGATAAGACCATGACCTCTCACCTGTCTAAATAATTCACAACACTGGAACTCCTATACCTCTTCATGATCATGATTTCATTAACAGTTAGTTCCTTCCTCCCCAGTCCTTGGAGATTTATTTTCTTTATGGCCACCTAAAATGACATTGAAAATCAGTAACTTGAGAAGTTGGTGGCACGAGACCACAATGCACATGGATCAAGTGATTTTGCAATGACACAGCTGAGCTGTGCCAAACTGCCTTGTGATGAGGCACTGCAGTAATGAGGAACTGACATTCCAACAGCCCATTTCTCTGCTCCCTTGGGGGCCAGTTACAGCACACGTGGGGCCACTGACATTTTGCCTTGACCACTTGGTAACAGTGGTGTCTCAGCTATCACCCACAAACCTCTGACCACACTCTCTGCTGCTTTGGATGGGATTCAGAAGAAGTAATCCATGCCTTAATACTCTGTGGATACATCTTGGCCTATGGGCAGGGCTTTTAGGGCACCTTACAGATCTCTCCCTACGTGCAGTTCCCAAGTGCAGCACTGCAGCTGGCTAAGGAACTACCAGGAACTTTCAGATGTATTTGCTGGCAGCCAGAAATGAGGATCCAAGACTCTGAAGCTGTAGCCCCAAAGAGCAGTGAGGTGCTCAAAGGCACCACCTTTGTTTTAGCAATGGAGAGCGAGTGAGCGCGTCCTTCTCGGAAAGGAACCGCTGCGCTCCGTGCCTTCCTTCCGAGGAAGGCTGAGGAGGACAAAGTCCCAAATGTATTTTGCAGGCTGGCACCAGTCTGTGCTTCTTGTGCCTTTCAGCACAGCTCTACCCAAAGCTCCAGCCCCAGCTCACACCAGAGGGGAAAGCCCCTCAAGAGCAGCAGAGTTTGCAGGGCCTGTTGACATTTACCTCTCCTCCTGTGGCATTGTTGAGTGCTCTGACCACATGTCCAAAACCCCTAGAAACAAAACAGAAGCAGAGAAAGGAGAAGCTGTTTAGCTCCTAGAGTGAAAGCCAGCCCACACAGGAGATCTCTGCTGGAAGTGTCAAAACCTGCAGAGGATGCAGGAGGGCTCTGCCAGAAGGCAGATGATGCATTTTCCTCTCAAGTGCATGGGCACTGGGCCTGTTCCTGAAGCACTGGGGTTCAACTTCTAAAGGGAGTTTAGTCTTTCCTCTTGGGTTTCACTTTCTAAACTGTGTGGTTCCTATGCTGACCACAGAGACTTTCCTTCTGCAAACCAGGGGAAAGGAATGTTCCTGGTAACTTTTATCTCACAGCTTTGATGGGGGTAGGTTGCTCTTTCAGGCAAGCAAGTTTCTTCTTTTATCATTAGTGTGCCAGTATGATTTTGAGACATCCAAAAATGCTAAAGAAATTAACACAGAGCTGTCCCACACTTGAGAGACAAGAAGATCTTCCAGGTCCTGTTCCTTGATGGAGGCAAGACCTTGGCAACATGGAGATGTCGCTAACAATGCCTTCTGAGCCCACTCACAAATTCTGAGCAGCACTGAGAGATGGGACAATCTATCCCCAGTGTGTGAACATCTTTGCAGCTTGCCTGACTTCACGCTGGATAGACATTCCACCAGAAAAACACCTGGCCCATGGTTGTGCAGGAGTAACTGCGGTTGGACTCACCCGCTGCCAATATGTTCCAGTTCAGTGTATTTCACCATGGGATTTTCCTGGTTGACCATTCTCCCTAAGGGAAATAAAATGCAGGATGCTAACTTGAAAGCAGAGATCGCAGCTTTCAGGAGATATAAAAGGCAGCCCCACTGCCTGGGGCTCTGAGCCCTTTGTGCTCAGCTGGGTAACAACAACCACAACAGCAACAGCAACAGCACAGGCAGCCCTGCAGTACAGATGGCTGGCACAGAGACTGATTTTGTACAGTCCTTTGAATAGTTCTCTTTGACAAGAAACAAAGCCCAGGGAGATGCATTTCCAGGAGAGAAGGAAATCTTCTCCACCTTTCAGCAATTTGCCAAAAGAATTCCTTCCCATTTGTAAACCAGAGCAGCTCATGCTATAATCGATTCCGACAGGACTTTCAGCATCAGGACCCTCACCTGTTTATGAGCAGGCTGAGCTCAAAGATGCCCCTCTCCCAGCTAAGGAAGGCTCCAGCCTCTGCAGTCCCTCCAGCCCAGCCCTCAGGGGCAGGGCAGTGACTACAACAAGGCTGGCAAAGCCCAAGCATGAGCACTGACAGGCACTGATGGGAAGAAGCCAGAGTGAGCCTGAGCCCCTTACAAGCTGTTGCTCCCATTCAGAACACAACAGGATGGGCTTTGAGATCAGCCCCACCGAGGCACAGATCAATGCCCTTTTGGTCCCAACAGGTGATGGTAGACACAGAATCGACCGGGCTCTGGTCTCAGCCCCACCAGGTCTTATCTGAGAGCACAGCACTGGCAGATGTTCCAGGCAAGAAGCAGATTCATTGGGTGGTGCTGCAGAATCACAAAGGACTTGATGTGTTTTCCTAGGGACTGATCTGAGCAGGGCTTGGGCCAATGGCTAGGATTCTAACAGTCATGGGAAAGAGTGGGAATCAGGTATGGAAAAATACCCATGGATCTAAAGAATATACCATGGCTGGGCTGGAGGCTCTCTCCTGAGAAATGCCTGCAGTACAGTTTTATCTGATCATGCCACTTGGATGTGTCTCTTGGACACATCTTGATAAGCATAAAACTAGAAGATTAAATAAAAGTTGTTCTAAAAGTATTGCTTTTTTCTTTGGGGGCAGATGGAAAACACCTCGTGCTCTCTATTTGTCCTGTAACGTGATGTTCTTTCAAAGTAGTTCTCTTTGACAAAAAGATAACATTCTCATGAAAATATAATGCAGATGCAGTAGTGGTAACAGTAACAGTCATAAAAATGCCATCAGTAAGATGTGGGGCAGAAGGGCTCTTTCAGGATGGAGAAAAACCAACTCCACCAAAAAAACCCCACAAACCATCAACCAAAAAAACCCAAAACACAACAAAAAAACCCCACAGAAACAAAATACCAAAAGGCCCCTACAAAAAATAAACACAAAAACACCCCCCCCCCCCAAAAAAAAAAATCCCCAACCAAAAAGACAAAACTCCAAAAGCAGTCCATTTCTGTGAAGTGTTTTTGCTCTGATGACTGGCTGGAAGTCAGGAGTCTAAGGAGAATTTAGGAAGCTAAAAATTTTGTTTAGTGTGGCCACTAGCACACAGGATTTGCCTAGATCATTTGCTAGGTCACAGCCTTCTGCTGATCCAAGAACAATCCTTGCTTCAGCCTTTAGTGGAGAGGGAAGCTCAGGCAAGCCCAAGCCAGTCCGAGGTGCCCTCAGAGGCAGCAGGAACACCCAGAGCAGTCTCTCGCTGCCTCGGAGCACAGCACTTCCTCTGGGGAGTCCTAAATGGCCCTGTGACACCAAACTCAGGAGGAGCATCTGGTATAGCTCTGCTGACACCTGCACACAACACACTGTCCCTCAGACAAGAAATCCCCCAGACGTACCCAGCATCTCCAGGTACTTCTCCTCAGTCTCCTGTTCCAGGGAGATGAAGGAACTGCCCCAGCTTGAGCTTCCAGGTTTGACAGAAAGGCTTCCTCGAGATGATGCTGCTGCGGCAGCAGGTTCAGAGCCCATGATGTGCTGCACTTGGAGCATTTCTGGTGGGCACTGTTCCTGTGCCTCATGGCAAACTTGGGGCTCTTCATTGCCAGACATTCGCTGGAAGTCTTCGCAGGCTGCCCGGTGAGATGTCAACACTCGCACCTCAAGTCAAACAGAACAAAGCAGTCAGACACTACAGCTTGTCCCTGTCAGCCAGGAGTCATCAACTGTCAGGAAAGGCAAAGAACAGACTGACAAGGGATACAGACAGCTTGTTCCAATCCTCCATCTGGGTCACCACATTCCACTGTAAAAACACCTCAAGAAACAAGGAGAGCAGGAACAGGCCAGCAGGAATCAACTTGGATGACTGCTGGCCAAAAGGCCAAAGGACAAGTGTCACTGTCCAGGGCAGCAGTTGAGATTCAGCACACCAGGAAATGTCCTTCAGAGTGACTGTGATACATACTACAGCAGGATCAGAGGCATCACCCCACTCCCTTCTGCTCTGAGTGGAAAGGCAAGAAGGGCAGAAACCACCAGCTTGGTGACTGCAGTGACTGCATCCCTCTTTCACTCACTTCTAGAGCCTGAGGGAGGCGATTAAGTTTCTCTCTGATGATTTTCATTTCTTCCTCCAGCCTCTTCTCCCTTGCCTTGTTGCTAGCCTCAGAGTCCTGCAGCTCTGCCTGCACGTGTCCCTTGATAGACTGTGAAGGAGAAGGGAGAGGACATTTCATGAGTGGAGTGGCTGCCACTCTTTCACTCACCTGGTTTTGTTGATCGCTCCTCTGCTGATGGAGATTCTCCTCTTGAATTCTACTCATGTCTTCCTTGTTCCTCCTCTTCACTGCCATGATGGCACTCTGAGCTTCGGGCAGCTCTGCTTGTGGCTCTGCTTTGATGTTCTGTACACACAAATGCAGAGCAAGTGACTGGGAGCTGCCATCAGACTCAGCTTTTTCCGTCTTGAAGCCTCAAAATCACATTTATTCAGCCCCTTCTTTCTGCTTCCCTCCCCACATCTGCTTCCATTGCAAACCTCCTGTCCCAGGGCTGATCTCTGCAGATTCCAAGGCTCTGTGCTTCCAGTGCCTGTGGGACTCCTGGCCTCCTCAGTCCCAAGAGCTCTGGTTTATGCCCCTCTTCCTGCCCTTCCCTCTGTCCCCTGGCCAGTCAGGCTTACCTGGCCATTCTCCTGTGGCTCTTCCACCTGCTGCCTGAGCTGCTCTTCCTGCTCTCGCGCTGGGAACAGCTCTCCCTGAGTCTGCCATGGCATCTCTGATGAAGCAATCTGCTCCTGCTCTATCTCTAGAAGCACCTGAACAGAAAGGAAGAGAAGATTGGTTTCAACTTCCCACAGGACCTTTGTGGGCCAAGACTCAAAGACTGCTGGGCTCACACATTCCCAAAGCACTGTGCTGCTGCTCTGCTGGGTCATTCTCTGTTCGAGGAGAGGCACAGATTCCAAAGTGACCCTGGCCCTACAATCAGGGGCCATCTGGGACTGAAGCTCCAACAGCCTCTCAGGCAGCTGACAGGGAAGGTGTGGCATTTCTCAAGGGTCTGCTGAGGGCCTCCCTCTGCTTCTGCCATGTCCTGTTTGTCTTTCAATAGTGACTGACACCCCACCCTGTCCCACAGCTCCATCCTGGCTCTGCAGGTGGCTTCCTGGGTGAGCTCAGCCCTTGTGAGAGACACTTCTGGAGTTCTAGTTCATTTCAGGCTTGCACCAGCATTCCTGCATACCTGACATCTATACTCTTGTAAGAAATCCTGGTCATTCAGGAGATAAGAATGTGTGCAAAGATCTTTGATGGAGGTCACAGAGCCTCTATGGCTACCTCAGTATATGGAAGAGGACCAAGGTGTTTCTTCTCCCTCTTTTGTCAGCTGAGAATTCTGACCAGCAGAAACAGAGACTCTCCTAAGGCCCCATTAACGAATGCACTTACACAGCCCTGGGGATGCCAGTGAAGGAAACCATGTGTCACGTATGGCATGGCATGTATGACCAGAGTCACCAAACACCACCTAAACATGGAATTGTTCCACCTCTTTAGGACAGGCAGAAATCTACAAATTAACTGAGGACTTGAGGGCACAAGAGACTGGAGGAGGAAAACAACTCTAAAGGGAAAAACCAACATAGCTGGAGGGGGAAATATCTCTGCCTGCTCAGAATCGGTCAAGGGAACATGTCTCTAATCCTCTCCTGAGAGGGATGAATTAGGTGACCTTTACACCACCAACAGATTTGGACCAGAGCCAGGAAAATTCAATTATGGAAATGTTACATAGATAGATAGGTAGGAATATAGGCAGATAGATCTCACTACTATAACCTCCCTTTACTGTCCTCTCTGTTGCTTCACACATCAAAACTTGGTAGCCAGTGCCCCAATCACCCGCAATCCTGAGATTGCTCTCCTGTTGCTTCAGAAAAGCACACACTTGGGGAATTTGGAGTGTCTAGGTCCTTATGGAAAGAGATCAGACCCAGAGAATTGCACTGGGAACTGCAGTCTTTATGCGTCTGTGCTTGGGTAAGTTCTCTTGGACTCAAGCACACTGATGGTGCTAAAGTGGCTGGAAACAGAAATAAAGCCCAGCAACTCCCCACAAGTGCTATGATCTCTGAGGAGCAGCTGGAATGCAAGGGCATTGACCTCCTGCTCAATTCCCTAACACAACACACACTGATTCCCTGGACTGTAGAAAGTCACAGGCACTGTTAAAGTAATCTTTAAGGCCATGAATGAAGGCCTGGAAACACAAAAGCTTCACCTGGATCAAGGTCCAAAAAGGGTGCAGAATGCCTTCAAGAGCTTGATAAGAGCAGGAATGATGGTGCAGAAGCATCCCTGCTTGCTGGAAAAAGAGAAAAGGAATAGAGGCCTTCACCTCCTAGGAAACCAACAAACCACAAGTTGGGAAGTGTCAGGCACTCCAGTGTCTAAAGCCCTTGGATGCAGTGATGGCATGTTTGGCAGAGAAACAGACCATGTGCTGAGCACTGTCATGCAGGGAATGATGGAAGTTTGCCTGAAGGTCCCTCAAGAGCCTCCCACTGTCCAGGCTAAAGCTCCCTCAGCACCTCCTCACTGGCCTTGTGCTGCACCCCCTTGCCCAGCTCCCCTGTCCTTCTGTGCACGCGCTGCAGCCCCTCAAGGACTTTCTGCTGCCCAGGGGCCCACAAGTGCACCCAGCACTGCAGCTGTGGCCGCAGCGCTGCCCAGCACAGGGCCACGCTCACTGCCCTGCTCCTGCTGCCCCACTGCTGCTGACACAGGCCACCATGCCCTGGGCCTTCTTGGCCACCTGGCCACATGCTGCCTCATCTTCAGTGGCTCAAGGCCAGCAGTAAACCTGGCTCCTTTTGGCCCATGCAGCTCCCCAGCCACAAATTTGCCCATTTCACTTCAGATACAGCAGGCACCATTGTACAATGGCCTTCCTGTTCTGAGCAACACAAGACAGCAGTCAAGGACTTGCAGCTTCACCCCCACTGCAGGCTCAGAGGCACTTGCCAAAGCTGCAGACTGCACCACAATACGCATCAACAGAAACTGGCCGCTTCTGCTTTTGGCCTCACAAGAAAGCTTCGCGACACCGCACTTTGTTTCTTTGGCCACGCGGCACAGGAATGGCCCCCCACAGCTGCATGGACCACACAATCCTCCCCTTGCAGCTTATCAAAAGCCAAAAGACAGCTGGCCCAAAAGAGACTGTACAAGTGAAGAACTACTCAAGGAAAGTGCCGACCGCTTTCACAAGCCAAACACGCCTTTCCAGAAAGGGAAAACCAACAAACCAAGGCCTGGCACCTCCAGCACTCCCTCCTTTGCCCTTGGCCATAGCACTGCAGAAGCCAAGCGATAGAGCTTCCCTGAGCCAAGCAGCCAGATGCTCTCCCAGAGGCACCAGCCCTTTGCTGCCTCAACATGACAGCTCAAAGGCCAAGTTGTGCGGTCGCTAGCGGGAGGAAATCCCCAGCTCCTGGCAGGACTCCAGCACCCAGCATCCTCAGCCAGCAACAGCAAAGTGCTGCCTGCTCCAAACCTTGCAGCTCTGCCTTGCACTAAAGACAGCACCACACACAACTGGCACTTACACGTTGAGAATATGGTGGTCTGACCACTGATGGAGGCTGGCGCTCATCCACCTCAGTTTGCTCCTCTTTGGCTTCTTCTCCAGGAGCAGCGGGGGCCAGGGGGGAGGCGGCTCTTGCTTCTGTCATCTGTGGCAAGAGAGGAGCATGAGGCACAGGCCATTTCCTATCATGTAGAACCTCATTTCTTTTCAGATCTACCACAACATCTTCTAAGGAAAAAATCATAACGTTTCATGGTGACAGAGGGGTTCTAAATCACAGCCACCAAATTACATGGGCCAATTCAACACCACTCTAGATGGCTATGAAGTTGATTTTCCTCCATGGCTGCCATCAGCAAGCAAGGTTGCCTCAGAAAAACGGAGCTTTTAGAGCTTGAAAGCTCTGAAATGGCAAACTAGGAAAGTGACAGCAAGGCCTTTGCTACTGCTGCTGCAGACGTAGAAAACTCAAACTGGACCACAATCCCATCCAGGGCTGCAAAAGGGCAGGAAACATTGTACAGAAGCATCATTGCTTACTGGAAAAAGAGGAAAATGAACAGGCCTTCTCGTGCTAGCAAAACAACGAGCCAACAAACCACCAGATGGAAGTGCCACCCACTCCAGTGTCTAGAGCCCTTGGATGCAATGAGTGATGAATTTTTGGTGTGAACCAGCCCTTGTGCTGAGCACTGTCATGCAGGGAATGATGGAAGTTTGCCTGAAGGTCCCTCAAGAGCCTCCCACTGTCCAGGCTAAAGCTCCCTCAGCACCTCCTCACTGGCCTTGTGCTGCACCCCCTTGCCCAGCTCCCCTGTCCTTCTGTGCACGCGCTGCAGCCCCTCAAGGACTTTCTGCTGCCCAGGGGCCCACAAGTGCACCCAGCACTGCAGCTGTGGCCGCAGCGCTGCCCAGCACAGGGCCACGCTCACTGCCCTGCTCCTGCTGCCCCACTGCTGCTGACACAGGCCACCATGCCCTGGGCCTTCTTGGCCACCTGGCCACTTGCTGCCTCATCCTCAGTGGCTCAAGGCCAGCAGTAAACCTGGCTCCTTTTGGCCCATGCAGCTCCCCAGCCACAAATTTGCCCATTTCACTTCAGATACAGCAGGCACCATTGTACAATGGCCTTCCTGTTCTGAGCAACACAAGACAGCAGTCAAGGACTTGCAGCTTCACCCCCACTCTGGGCTCCATTGCACTTGCCAAAACTGCATACTTCATCACTACACAGATCAGTAGAAACTTTCCCCTTCTGCTGTTTGCACCTTCTCAAAAGCCAAAAGGCAGTTGGGCCAGCAGTGATTTTACAAGTGAAGAACGACTCAAGAAAACTGCAGAACACTTCCACAAGCCAAACACCACTTTCCAAAAAGGGAAAAGCAAGCAACAAAGCCTTTTGACCTCCAGCACTACACGTGAGCCCTTGGCCATAACACTGCAGAAGCCCAGAGATGGAGCTTCCCTGAGCCAAGCAGCCAGAAGCTCCGAGGGAGCTGCGAGTTTAACACTGGCCCAACATGACGGGTCAAAGGCCAATTTCTAGCTCTCACTGCCTGCAGGAAATGGCTACGTCCTGCAGGACTCCAGCACTCAGCATCCTGGGCCAGACACAGCAAGTGCTGGCAGCTCAGAAACTTGCACCTCTGCCTTGCACTAAAGATGGTGCCCCCCACAACGGGCACTTACTCTCTTGGAATGATGAGGAGGTTCTGGTGTGACCACGGCTGGACAAAGGCGGTGGTCATCTTTCTCATTTTCCTCCTCTCTGGCTTCTTCTGCAATAGGAGAGAGAGCCAGGGGAAAGATGGCTCTTGCTCTTCTCACCTGTGGCAAAGAGAGAATCATAGGGACAGGCCGTTACCTAACGCTTATAAGCCCATTTCTCTTCGTATCAACAGCCACATCTTCTAAGGAGAAATCATCAACTTTGTTAGCAATGGCATTCAAAGTCACTCCAACCAGATTGAAATGGGCATATCCAATAGAAGAGTATAAGGCTATGAATTCGATATTCCTCCCTGCATGCCATTTGCAAGCAAGGTTGTCTCTGCAAAAGGCAGCTTTTGGTTCTTGAAAGCTCTGAAATGGAAAAGTAGGAAAGTGACAGCAAGGCCTTTGCTACTGCTGCAGTAGACAAGAAAAACCAAAAAGGGTTCAGAATCCCTCCCAGTGCCTATAAGCACAGGAAAGTTTGCGCAGAAGCATCCCTGCTTGCTGGAAAAAGAGAAAATGAACAGGCCTTCACCTCCTAGGAAACCCACAAGCCACAAGTTGGGAAGTGTCAGCGACTCCAGTGTCTAAAGCCCTTGGATGCAGTGATGGCATGTTTGGCAGAGAAACAGCCCTTGTGCTGAGCACTGTCATGCAGGGAATGATGGAAGTTTGCCTGAAGGTCCCTCAAGAGCCTCCCACTGTCCAGGCTAAAGCTCCCTCAGCACCTCCTCACTGGCCTTGTGCTGCACCCCCTTGCCCAGCTCCCCTGTCCTTCTGTGCACGCGCTGCAGCCCCTCAAGGACTTTCTGCTGCCCAGGGGCCCACAAGTGCACCCAGCACTGCAGCTGTGGCCGCAGCGCTGCCCAGCACAGGGCCACGCTCACTGCCCTGCTCCTGCTGCCCCACTGCTGCTGACACAGGCCACCATGCCCTGGGCCTTCTTGGCCACCTGGCCACATGCTGCCTCATCTTCAGTGGCTCAAGGCCAGCAGTAAACCTGGCTCCTTTTGGCCCATGCAGCTCCCCAGCCACAAATTTGCCCATTTCACTTCAGATACAGCAGGCACCATTGTACAATGGCCTTCCTGTTCTGAGCAACACAAGACAGCAGTCAAGGACTTGCAGCTTCACCCCCACTGCAGGCTCAGAGGCACTTGCCAAAGCTGCAGACTGCACCACAATACGCATCAACAGAAACTGGCCGCTTCTGCTTTTGGCCTCACAAGAAAGCTTCGCAACACCGCACTTTGTTTCTTTGGCCACGCGGCACAGGAATGGCCCCCCACAGCTGCATGGACCACACAATCCTCCCCTTGCAGCTTATCAAAAGCCAAAAGACAGCTGGCCCAAAAGAGACTGTACAAGTGAAGAACTACTCAAGGAAAGTGCCGACCGCTTTCACAAGCCAAACACGCCTTTCCAGAAAGGGAAAACAAACAAACCAAGGCCTGGCACCTCCAGCACTCCCTCCTTTGCCCTTGGCCATAGCACTGCAGAAGCCAAGCGATAGAGCTTCCCTGAGCCAAGCAGCCAGATGCTCTCCCAGAGGCACCAGCCCTTTGCTGCCTCAACATGACAGCTCAAAGGCCAAGTTGTGCGGTCGCTAGCGGGAGGAAATCCCCAGCTCCTGGCAGGACTCCAGCACCCAGCATCCTCAGCCAGCAACAGCAAAGTGCTGCCTGCTCCAAACCTTGCAGCTCTGCCTTGCACTAAAGACAGCACCACACACAACTGGCACTTACACGTTGAGAATATGGTGGTCTGACCACTGATGGAGGCTGGCGCTCATCCACCTCAGTTTGCTCCTCTTTGGCTTCTTCTCCAGGAGCAGCGGGGGCCAGGGGGGAGGCGGCTCTTGCTTCTGTCATCTGTGGCAAGAGAGGAGCATGAGGCACAGGCCATTTCCTATCATGTAGAACCTCATTTCTTTTCAGATCTACCACAACATCTTCTAAGGAAAAAATCATAACGTTTCATGGTGACAGAGGGGTTCTAAATCACAGCCACCAAATTACATGGGCCAATTCAACACCACTCTAGATGGCTATGAAGTTGATTTTCCTCCATGGCTGCCATCAGCAAGCAAGGTTGCCTCAGAAAAACGGAGCTTTTAGAGCTTGAAAGCTCTGAAATGGCAAACTAGGAAAGTGACAGCAAGGACTTTGCTACTGCTGCTGCAGACGTAGAAAACTCAAACTGGACCACAATCCCATCCAGGGCTGCAAAAGGGCAGGAAACATTGTACAGAAGCATCATTGCTTACTGGAAAAAGAGGAAAATGAACAGGCCTTCTCGTGCTAGCAAAACAACGAGCCAACAAACCACCAGATGGAAGTGCCACCCACTCCAGTGTCTAGAGCCCTTGGATGCAATGAGTGATGAATTTTTGGTGTGAACCAGCCCTTGTGCTGAGCACTGTCATGCAGGGAATGATGGAAGTTTGCCTGAAGGTCCCTCAAGAGCCTCCCACTGTCCAGGCTAAAGCTCCCTCAGCACCTCCTCACTGGCCTTGTGCTGCACCCCCTTGCCCAGCTCCCCTGTCCTTCTGTGCACGCGCTGCAGCCCCTCAAGGACTTTCTGCTGCCCAGGGGCCCACAAGTGCACCCAGCACTGCAGCTGTGGCCGCAGCGCTGCCCAGCACAGGGCCACGCTCACTGCCCTGCTCCTGCTGCCCCACTGCTGCTGACACAGGCCACCATGCCCTGGGCCTTCTTGGCCACCTGGCCACATGCTGCCTCATCTTCAGTGGCTCAAGGCCAGCAGTAAACCTGGCTCCTTTTGGCCCATGCAGCTCCCCAGCCACAAATTTGCCCATTTCACTTCAGATACAGCAGGCACCATTGTACAATGGCCTTCCTGTTCTGAGCAACACAAGACAGCAGTCAAGGACTTGCAGCTTCACCCCCACTCTGGGCTCCATTGCACTTGCCAAAACTGCATACTTCATCACTACACAGATCAGTAGAAACTTTCCCCTTCTGCTGTTTGCACCTTCTCAAAAGCCAAAAGGCAGTTGGGCCAGCAGTGATTTTACAAGTGAAGAACGACTCAAGAAAACTGCAGAACACTTCCACAAGCCAAACACGCCTTTCCAAAAAGGGAAAAGCAAGCAACAAAGCCTTTTGACCTCCAGCACTACACGTGAGCCCTTGGCCATAACACTGCAGAAGCCCAGAGATGGAGCTTCCCTGAGCCAAGCAGCCAGAAGCTCCGAGGGAGCTGCGAGTTTAACACTGGCCCAACATGACGGGTCAAAGGCCAATTTCTAGCTCTCACTGCCTGCAGGAAATGGCTACGTCCTGCAGGACTCCAGCACTCAGCATCCTGGGCCAGACACAGCAAGTGCTGGCAGCTCAGAAACTTGCACCTCTGCCTTGCACTAAAGATGGTGCCCCCCACAACGGGCACTTACTCTCTTGGAATGATGAGGAGGTTCTGGTGTGACCACGGCTGGACAAAGGCGGTGGTCATCTTTCTCATTTTCCTCCTCACTGGCTTCTTCTGCAATAGGAGAGAGAGCCAGGGGAAAGATGGCTCTTGCTCTTCTCACCTGTGGCAAAGAGAGAATCATAGGGACAGGCCGTTACCTAACGCTTATAAGCCCATTTCTCTTCGTATCAACAGCCACATCTTCTGAGGAGAAATCATCAACTTTGTTAGCAATGGCATTCAAAGTCACTCCAACCAGATTGAAATGGGCATATCCAATAGAAGAGTATAAGGCTATGAATTCGATATTCCTCCCTGCATGCCATTTGCAAGCAAGGCTGTCTCTGCAAAAGGCAGCTTTTGGTTCTTGAAAGCTCTGAAATGGAAAAGTAGGAAAGTGACAGCAAGGCCTTTGCTACTGCTGCAGTAGACAAGAAAAACCAAAAAGGGTTCAGAATCCCTCCCAGTGCCTATAAGCACAGGAAAGTTTGCGCAGAAGCATCCCTGCTTGCTGGAAAAAGAGAAAATGAACAGGCCTTCACCTCCTAGGAAACCCACAAGCCACAAGTTGGGAAGTGTCAGCGACTCCAGTGTCTAAAGCCCTTGGATGCAGTGATGGCATGTTTGGCAGAGAAACAGCCCTTGTGCTGAGCACTGTCATGCGGGGAATGATGGAAGTTTGCCTGAAGGTCCCTCAAGAGCCTCCCACTGTCCAGGCTAAAGCTCCCTCAGCACCTCCTCACTGGCCTTGTGCTGCACCCCCTTGCCCAGCTCCCCTGTCCTTCTGTGCACGCGCTGCAGCCCCTCAAGGACTTTCTGCTGCCCAGGGGCCCACAAGTGCACCCAGCACTGCAGCTGTGGCCGCAGCGCTGCCCAGCACAGGGCCACGCTCACTGCCCTGCTCCTGCTGCCCCACTGCTGCTGACACAGGCCACCATGCCCTGGGCCTTCTTGGCCACCTGGCCACATGCTGCCTCATCTTCAGTGGCTCAAGGCCAGCAGTAAACCTGGCTCCTTTTGGCCCATGCAGCTCCCCAGCCACAAATTTGCCCATTTCACTTCAGATACAGCAGGCACCATTGTACAATGGCCTTCCTGTTCTGAGCAACACAAGACAGCAGTCAAGGACTTGCAGCTTCACCCCCACTGCAGGCTCAGAGGCACTTGCCAAAGCTGCAGACTGCGCCACAATACGCATCAACAGAAACTGGCCGCTTCTGCTTTTGGCCTCACAAGAAAGCTTCGCGACACCGCACTTTGTTTCTTTGGCCACGCGGCACAGGAATGGCCCCCCACAGCTGCATGGACCACACAATCCTCCCCTTGCAGCTTATCAAAAGCCAAAAGACAGCTGGCCCAAAAGAGACTGTACAAGTGAAGAACTACTCAAGGAAAGTGCCGACCGCTTTCACAAGCCAAACACGCCTTTCCAGAAAGGGAAAACAAACAAACCAAGGCCTGGCACCTCCAGCACTCCCTCCTTTGCCCTTGGCCATAGCACTGCAGAAGCCAAGCGATAGAGCTTCCCTGAGCCAAGCAGCCAGATGCTCTCCCAGAGGCACCAGCCCTTTGCTGCCTCAACATGACAGCTCAAAGGCCAAGTTGTGCGGTCGCTAGCGGGAGGAAATCCCCAGCTCCTGGCAGGACTCCAGCACCCAGCATCCTCAGCCAGCAACAGCAAAGTGCTGCCTGCTCCAAACCTTGCAGCTCTGCCTTGCACTAAAGACAGCACCACACACAACTGGCACTTACACGTTGAGAATATGGTGGTCTGACCACTGATGGAGGCTGGCGCTCATCCACCTCAGTTTGCTCCTCTTTGGCTTCTTCTCCAGGAGCAGCGGGGGCCAGGGGAGAGGCGGCTCTTGCTTCTGTCATCTGTGGCAAGAGAGGAGCATGAGGCACAGGCCATTTCCTATCATGTAGAACCTCATTTCTTTTCAGATCTACCACAACATCTTCTAAGGAAAAAATCATAACGTTTCATGGTGACAGAGGGGTTCTAAATCACAGCCACCAAATTACATGGGCCAATTCAACACCACTCTAGATGGCTATGAAGTTGATTTTCCTCCATGGCTGCCATCAGCAAGCAAGGTTGCCTCAGAAAAACGGAGCTTTTAGAGCTTGAAAGCTCTGAAATGGCAAACTAGGAAAGTGACAGCAAGGCCTTTGCTACTGCTGCTGCAGACGTAGAAAACTCAAACTGGACCACAATCCCATCCAGGGCTGCAAAAGGGCAGGAAACATTGTACAGAAGCATCATTGCTTACTGGAAAAAGAGGAAAATGAACAGGCCTTCTCGTGCTAGCAAAACAACGAGCCAACAAACCACCAGATGGAAGTGCCACCCACTCCAGTGTCTAGAGCCCTTGGATGCAATGAGTGATGAATTTTTGGTGTGAACCAGCCCTTGTGCTGAGCACTGTCATGCAGGGAATGATGGAAGTTTGCCTGAAGGTCCCTCAAGAGCCTCCCACTGTCCAGGCTAAAGCTCCCTCAGCACCTCCTCACTGGCCTTGTGCTGCACCCCCTTGCCCAGCTCCCCTGTCCTTCTGTGCACGCGCTGCAGCCCCTCAAGGACTTTCTGCTGCCCAGGGGCCCACAAGCGCACCCAGCACTGCAGCTGTGGCCGCAGCGCTGCCCAGCACAGGGCCACGCTCACTGCCCTGCTCCTGCTGCCCCACTGCTGCTGACACAGGCCACCATGCCCTGGGCCTTCTTGGCCACCTGGCCACATGCTGCCTCATCTTCAGTGGCTCAAGGCCAGCAGTAAACCTGGCTCCTTTTGGCCCATGCAGCTCCCCAGCCACAAATTTGCCCATTTCACTTCAGATACAGCAGGCACCATTGTACAATGGCCTTCCTGTTCTGAGCAACACAAGACAGCAGTCAAGGACTTGCAGCTTCACCCCCACTCTGGGCTCCATTGCACTTGCCAAAACTGCATACTTCATCACTACACAGATCAGTAGAAACTTTCCCCTTCTGCTGTTTGCACCTTCTCAAAAGCCAAAAGGCAGTTGGGCCAGCAGTGATTTTACAAGTGAAGAACGACTCAAGAAAACTGCAGAACACTTCCACAAGCCAAACACGCCTTTCCAAAAAGGGAAAAGCAAGCAACAAAGCCTTTTGACCTCCAGCACTACCACGTGAGCCCTTGGCCATAACACTGCAGAAGCCCAGAGATGGAGCTTCCCTGAGCCAAGCAGCCAGAAGCTCCGAGGGAGCTGCGAGTTTAACACTGGCCCAACATGACAGGTCAAAGGCCAATTTCTAGCTCTCACTGCCTGCAGGAAATGGCTACGTCCTGCAGGACTCCAGCACTCAGCATCCTGGGCCAGACACAGCAAGTGCTGGCAGCTCAGAAACTTGCACCTCTGCCTTGCACTAAAGATGGTGCCCCCCACAACGGGCACTTACTCTCTTGGAATGATGAGGAGGTTCTGGTGTGACCACGGCTGGACAAAGGCGGTGGTCATCTTTCTCATTTTCCTCCTCACTGGCTTCTTCTGCAATAGGAGAGAGAGCCAGGGGAAAGATGGCTCTTGCTCTTCTCACCTGTGGCAAAGAGAGAATCATAGGGACAGGCCGTTACCTAACGCTTATAAGCCCATTTCTCTTCGTATCAACAGCCACATCTTCTAAGGAGAAATCATCAACTTTGTTAGCAATGGCATTCAAAGTCACTCCAACCAGATTGAAATGGGCATATCCAATAGAAGAGTATAAGGCTATGAATTCGATATTCCTCCCTGCATGCCATTTGCAAGCAAGGCTGTCTCTGCAAAAGGCAGCTTTTGGTTCTTGAAAGCTCTGAAATGGAAAAGTAGGAAAGTGACAGCAAGGCCTTTGCTACTGCTGCAGTAGACAAGAAAAACCAAAAAGAGTTCAGAATCCCTCCCAGTGCCTATAAGCACAGGAAAGTTTGCGCAGAAGCATCCCTGCTTGCTGGAAAAAGAGAAAATGAACAGGCCTTCACCTCCTAGGAAACCCACAAGCCACAAGTTGGGAAGTGTCAGCGACTCCAGTGTCTAAAGCCCTTGGATGCAGTGATGGCATGTTTGGCAGAGAAACAGCCCTTGTGCTGAGCACTGTCATGCGGGGAATGATGGAAGTTTGCCTGAAGGTCCCTCAAGAGCCTCCCACTGTCCAGGCTAAAGCTCCCTCAGCACCTCCTCACTGGCCTTGTGCTGCACCCCCTTGCCCAGCTCCCCTGTCCTTCTGTGCACGCGCTGCAGCCCCTCAAGGACTTTCTGCTGCCCAGGGGCCCACAAGCGCACCCAGCACTGCAGCTGTGGCCGCAGCGCTGCCCAGCACAGGGCCACGCTCACTGCCCTGCTCCTGCTGCCCCACTGCTGCTGACACAGGCCACCATGCCCTGGGCCTTCTTGGCCACCTGGCCACACGCTGCCTCATCTTCAGTGGCTCAAGGCCAGCAGTAAACCTGGCTCCTTTTGGCCCATGCAGCTCCCCAGCCACAAATTTGCCCATTTCACTTCAGATACAGCAGGCACCATTGTACAATGGCCTTCCTGTTCTGAGCAACACAAGACAGCAGTCAAGGACTTGCAGCTTCACCCCCACTGCAGGCTCAGAGGCACTTGCCAAAGCTGCAGACTGCGCCACAATACGCATCAACAGAAACTGGCCGCTTCTGCTTTTGGCCTCACAAGAAAGCTTCGCGACACCGCACTTTGTTTCTTTGGCCACGCGGCACAGGAATGGCCCCCCACAGCTGCATGGACCACACAATCCTCCCCTTGCAGCTTATCAAAAGCCAAAAGACAGCTGGCCCAAAAGAGACTGTACAAGTGAAGAACTACTCAAGGAAAGTGCCGACCGCTTTCACAAGCCAAACACGCCTTTCCAGAAAGGGAAAACAAACAAACCAAGGCCTGGCACCTCCAGCACTCCCTCCTTTGCCCTTGGCCATAGCACTGCAGAAGCCAAGCGATAGAGCTTCCCTGAGCCAAGCAGCCAGATGCTCTCCCAGAGGCACCAGCCCTTTGCTGCCTCAACATGACAGCTCAAAGGCCAAGTTGTGCGGTCGCTAGCGGGAGGAAATCCCCAGCTCCTGGCAGGACTCCAGCACCCAGCATCCTCAGCCAGCAACAGCAAAGTGCTGCCTGCTCCAAACCTTGCAGCTCTGCCTTGCACTAAAGACAGCACCACACACAACTGGCACTTACACGTTGAGAATATGGTGGTCTGACCACTGATGGAGGCTGGCGCTCATCCACCTCAGTTTGCTCCTCTTTGGCTTCTTCTCCAGGAGCAGCGGGGGCCAGGGGAGAGGCGGCTCTTGCTTCTGTCATCTGTGGCAAGAGAGGAGCATGAGGCACAGGCCATTTCCTATCATGTAGAACCTCATTTCTTTTCAGATCTACCACAACATCTTCTAAGGAAAAAATCATAACCTTTCATGGTGACAGAGGGGTTCTAAATCACAGCCACCAAATTACATGGGCCAATTCAACACCACTCTAGATGGCTATGAAGTTGATTTTCCTCCATGGCTGCCATCAGCAAGCAAGGTTGCCTCAGAAAAACGGAGCTTTTAGAGCTTGAAAGCTCTGAAATGGCAAACTAGGAAAGTGACAGCAAGGCCTTTGCTACTGCTGCTGCAGACGTAGAAAACTCAAACTGGACCACAATCCCATCCAGGGCTGCAAAAGGGCAGGAAACATTGTACAGAAGCATCATTGCTTACTGGAAAAAGAGGAAAATGAACAGGCCTTCTCGTGCTAGCAAAACAACGAGCCAACAAACCACCAGATGGAAGTGCCACCCACTCCAGTGTCTAGAGCCCTTGGATGCAATGAGTGATGAATTTTTGGTGTGAACCAGCCCTTGTGCTGAGCACTGTCATGCAGGGAATGATGGAAGTTTGCCTGAAGGTCCCTCAAGAGCCTCCCACTGTCCAGGCTAAAGCTCCCTCAGCACCTCCTCACTGGCCTTGTGCTGCACCCCCTTGCCCAGCTCCCCTGTCCTTCTGTGCACGCGCTGCAGCCCCTCAAGGACTTTCTGCTGCCCAGGGGCCCACAAGTGCACCCAGCACTGCAGCTGTGGCCGCAGCGCTGCCCAGCACAGGGCCACGCTCACTGCCCTGCTCCTGCTGCCCCACTGCTGCTGACACAGGCCACCATGCCCTGGGCCTTCTTGGCCACCTGGCCACATGCTGCCTCATCTTCAGTGGCTCAAGGCCAGCAGTAAACCTGGCTCCTTTTGGCCCATGCAGCTCCCCAGCCACAAATTTGCCCATTTCACTTCAGATACAGCAGGCACCATTGTACAATGGCCTTCCTGTTCTGAGCAACACAAGACAGCAGTCAAGGACTTGCAGCTTCACCCCCACTGCAGGCTCAGAGGCACTTGCCAAAGCTGCAGACTGCACCACAATAGGCATCAACAGAAACTGGCCGCTTCTGCTTTTGGCCTCACAAGAAAGCTTCGCGACACCGCACTTTGTTTCTTTGGCCACGCGGCACAGGAATGGCCCCCCACAGCTGCATGGACCACACAATCCTCCCCTTGCAGCTTATCAAAAGCCAAAAGACAGCTGGCCCAAAAGAGACTGTACAAGTGAAGAACTACTCAAGGAAAGTGCCGACCGCTTTCACAAGCCAAACACGCCTTTCCAGAAAGGGAAAACAAACAAACCAAGGCCTGGCACCTCCAGCACTCCCTCCTTTGCCCTTGGCCACAGCACTGCAGAAGCCAAGCGATAGAGCTTCCCTGAGCCAAGCAGCCAGATGCTCTCCCAGAGGCACCAGCCCTTTGCTGCCTCAACATGACAGCTCAAAGGCCAAGTTGTGCGGTCGCTAGCGGGAGGAAATCCCCAGCTCCTGGCAGGACTCCAGCACCCAGCATCCTCAGCCAGCAACAGCAAAGTGCTGCCTGCTCCAAACCTTGCAGCTCTGCCTTGCACTAAAGACAGCACCACACACAACTGGCACTTACACGTTGAGAATATGGTGGTCTGACCACTGATGGAGGCTGGCGCTCATCCACCTCAGTTTGCTCCTCTTTGGCTTCTTCTCCAGGAGCAGCGGGGGCCAGGGGAGAGGCGGCTCTTGCTTCTGTCATCTGTGGCAAGAGAGGAGCATGAGGCACAGGCCATTTCCTATCATGTAGAACCTCATTTCTTTTCAGATCTACCACAACATCTTCTAAGGAAAAAATCATAACGTTTCATGGTGACAGAGGGGTTCTAAATCACAGCCACCAAATTACATGGGCCAATTCAACACCACTCTAGATGGCTATGAAGTTGATTTTCCTCCATGGCTGCCATCAGCAAGCAAGGTTGCCTCAGAAAAACGGAGCTTTTAGAGCTTGAAAGCACTGAAATGGAAAACTAGGAAAGTGACAGCAATGCCTTTGCTACTGCTGCTGCAGACGTAGAAAACTCAAACTGGACCACAATCCCATCCAGGGCTGCAAAAGGGCAGGAAACATTGTACAGAAGCATCATTGCTTACTGGAAAAAGAGGAAAATGAACAGGCCTTCTCGTGCTAGCAAAACAACGAGCCAACAAACCACCAGATGGAAGTGCCACCCACTCCAGTGTCTAGAGCCCTTGGATGCAATGAGTGATGAATTTTTGGTGTGAACCAGCCCTTGTGCTGAGCACTGTCATGCAGGGAATGATGGAAGTTTGCCTGAAGGTCCCTCAAGAGCCTCCCACTGTCCAGGCTAAAGCTCCCTCAGCACCTCCTCACTGGCCTTGTGCTGCACCCCCTTGCCCAGCTCCCCTGTCCTTCTGTGCACGCGCTGCAGCCCCTCAAGGACTTTCTGCTGCCCAGGGGCCCACAAGTGCACCCAGCACTGCAGCTGTGGCCACAGCGCTGCCCAGCACAGGGCCACGCTCACTGCCCTGCTCCTGCTGCCCCACTGCTGCTGACACAGGCCACCATGCCCTGGGCCTTCTTGGCCACCTGGCCACACGCTGCCTCATCCTCAGTGGCTCAAGGCCAGCAGTAAACCTGGCTCCTTTTGGCCCATGCAGCTCCCCAGCCACAAATTTGCCCATTTCACTTCAGATACAGCAGGCACCATTGTACAATGGCCTTCCTGTTCTGAGCAACACAAGACAGCAGTCAAGGACTTGCAGCTTCACCCCCACTGCAGGCTCAGAGGCACTTGCCAAAGCTGCAGACTGCACCACAATACGCATCAACAGAAACTGGCCGCTTCTGCTTTTGGCCTCACAAGAAAGCTTCGCGACACCGCACTTTGTTTCTTTGGCCACGCGGCACAGGAATGGCCCCCCACAGCTGCATGGACCACACAATCCTCCCCTTGCAGCTTATCAAAAGCCAAAAGACAGCTGGCCCAAAAGAGACTGTACAAGTGAAGAACTACTCAAGGAAAGTGCCGACCGCTTTCACAAGCCAAACACGCCTTTCCAGAAAGGGAAAACAAACAAACCAAGGCCTGGCACCTCCAGCACTCCCTCCTTTGCCCTTGGCCACAGCACTGCAGAAGCCAAGCGATAGAGCTTCCCTGAGCCAAGCAGCCAGATGCTCTCCCAGAGGCACCAGCCCTTTGCTGCCTCAACATGACAGCTCAAAGGCCAGGTTGTGCGGTCGCTAGCGGGAGGAAATCCCCAGCTCCTGGCAGGACTCCAGCACCCAGCATCCTCAGCCAGCAACAGCAAAGTGCTGCCTGCTCCAAACCTTGCAGCTCTGCCTTGCACTAAAGACAGCACCACACACAACTGGCACTTACACGTTGAGAATATGGTGGTCTGACCACTGATGGAGGCTGGCGCTCATCCACCTCAGTTTGCTCCTCTTTGGCTTCTTCTCCAGGAGCAGCGGGGGCCAGGGGAGAGGCGGCTCTTGCTTCTGTCATCTGTGGCAAGAGAGGAGCATGAGGCACAGGCCATTTCCTATCATGTAGAACCTCATTTCTTTTCAGATCTACCACAACATCTTCTAAGGAAAAAATCATAACGTTTCATGGTGACAGAGGGGTTCTAAATCACAGCCACCAAATTACATGGGCCAATTCAACACCACTCTAGATGGCTATGAAGTTGATTTTCCTCCATGGCTGCCATCAGCAAGCAAGGTTGCCTCAGAAAAACGGAGCTTTTAGAGCTTGAAAGCTCTGAAATGGCAAACTAGGAAAGTGACAGCAAGGCCTTTGCTACTGCTGCTGCAGACGTAGAAAACTCAAACTGGACCACAATCCCATCCAGGGCTGCAAAAGGGCAGGAAACATTGTACAGAAGCATCATTGCTTACTGGAAAAAGAGGAAAATGAACAGGCCTTCTCGTGCTAGCAAAACAACGAGCCAACAAACCACCAGATGGAAGTGCCACCCACTCCAGTGTCTAGAGCCCTTGGATGCAATGAGTGATGAATTTTTGGTGTGAACCAGCCCTTGTGCTGAGCACTGTCATGCAGGGAATGATGGAAGTTTGCCTGAAGGTCCCTCAAGAGCCTCCCACTGTCCAGGCTAAAGCTCCCTCAGCACCTCCTCACTGGCCTTGTGCTGCACCCCCTTGCCCAGCTCCCCTGTCCTTCTGTGCACGCGCTGCAGCCCCTCAAGGACTTTCTGCTGCCCAGGGGCCCACAAGTGCACCCAGCACTGCAGCTGTGGCCACAGCGCTGCCCAGCACAGGGCCACGCTCACTGCCCTGCTCCTGCTGCCCCACTGCTGCTGACACAGGCCACCATGCCCTGGGCCTTCTTGGCCACCTGGCCACACGCTGCCTCATCCTCAGTGGCTCAAGGCCAGCAGTAAACCTGGCTCCTTTTGGCCCATGCAGCTCCCCAGCCACAAATTTGCCCATTTCACTTCAGATACAGCAGGCACCATTGTACAATGGCCTTCCTGTTCTGAGCAACACAAGACAGCAGTCAAGGACTTGCAGCTTCACCCCCACTGCAGGCTCAGAGGCACTTGCCAAAGCTGCAGACTGCACCACAATAGGCATCAACAGAAACTGGCCGCTTCTGCTTTTGGCCTCACAAGAAAGCTTCGCGACACCGCACTTTGTTTCTTTGGCCACGCGGCACAGGAATGGTCCCCCACAGCTGCATGGACCACACAATCCTCCCCTTGCAGCTTATCAAAAGCCAAAAGACAGCTGGCCCAAAAGAGACTGTACAAGTGAAGAACTACTCAAGGAAAGTGCCGACCGCTTTCACAAGCCAAACACGCCTTTCCAGAAAGGGAAAACAAACAAACCAAGGCCTGGCACCTCCAGCACTCCCTCCTTTGCCCTTGGCCACAGCACTGCAGAAGCCAAGCGATAGAGCTTCCCTGAGCCAAGCAGCCAGATGCTCTCCCAGAGGCACCAGCCCTTTGCTGCCTCAACATGACAGCTCAAAGGCCAAGTTGTGCGGTCGCTAGCGGGAGGAAATCCCCAGCTCCTGGCAGGACTCCAGCACCCAGCATCCTCAGCCAGCAACAGCAAAGTGCTGCCTGCTCCAAACCTTGCAGCTCTGCCTTGCACTAAAGACAGCACCACACACAACTGGCACTTACACGTTGAGAATATGGTGGTCTGACCACTGATGGAGGCTGGCGCTCATCCACCTCAGTTTGCTCCTCTTTGGCTTCTTCTCCAGGAGCAGCGGGGGCCAGGGGAGAGGCGGCTCTTGCTTCTGTCATCTGTGGCAAGAGAGGAGCATGAGGCACAGGCCATTTCCTATCATGTAGAACCTCATTTCTTTTCAGATCTACCACAACATCTTCTAAGGAAAAAATCATAACGTTTCATGGTGACAGAGGGGTTCTAAATCACAGCCACCAAATTACATGGGCCAATTCAACACCACTCTAGATGGCTATGAAGTTGATTTTCCTCCATGGCTGCCATCAGCAAGCAAGGTTGCCTCAGAAAAACGGAGCTTTTAGAGCTTGAAAGCACTGAAATGGAAAACTAGGAAAGTGACAGCAATGCCTTTGCTACTGCTGCTGCAGACGTAGAAAACTCAAACTGGACCACAATCCCATCCAGGGCTGCAAAAGGGCAGGAAACATTGTACAGAAGCATCATTGCTTACTGGAAAAAGAGGAAAATGAACAGGCCTTCTCGTGCTAGCAAAACAACGAGCCAACAAACCACCAGATGGAAGTGCCACCCACTCCAGTGTCTAGAGCCCTTGGATGCAATGAGTGATGAATTTTTGGTGTGAACCAGCCCTTGTGCTGAGCACTGTCACGCAGGGAATGATGGAAGTTTGCCTGAAGGTCCCTCAAGAGCCTCCCACTGTCCAGGCTAAAGCTCCCTCAGCACCTCCTCACTGGCCTTGTGCTGCACCCCCTTGCCCAGCTCCCCTGTCCTTCTGTGCACGCGCTGCAGCCCCTCAAGGACTTTCTGCTGCCCAGGGGCCCACAAGTGCACCCAGCACTGCAGCTGTGGCCACAGCGCTGCCCAGCACAGGGCCACGCTCACTGCCCTGCTCCTGCTGCCCCACTGCTGCTGACACAGGCCACCATGCCCTGGGCCTTCTTGGCCACCTGGCCACACGCTGCCTCATCCTCAGTGGCTCAAGGCCAGCAGTAAACCTGGCTCCTTTTGGCCCATGCAGCTCCCCAGCCACAAATTTGCCCATTTCACTTCAGATACAGCAGGCACCATTGTACAATGGCCTTCCTGTTCTGAGCAACACAAGACAGCAGTCAAGGACTTGCAGCTTCACCCCCACTGCAGGCTCAGAGGCACTTGCCAAAGCTGCAGACTGCACCACAATAGGCATCAACAGAAACTGGCCGCTTCTGCTTTTGGCCTCACAAGAAAGCTTCGCGACACCGCACTTTGTTTCTTTGGCCACGCGGCACAGGAATGGCCCCCCACAGCTGCATGGACCACACAATCCTCCCCTTGCAGCTTATCAAAAGCCAAAAGACAGCTGGCCCAAAAGAGACTGTACAAGTGAAGAACTACTCAAGGAAAGTGCCGACCGCTTTCACAAGCCAAACACGCCTTTCCAGAAAGGGAAAACAAACAAACCAAGGCCTGGCACCTCCAGCACTCCCTCCTTTGCCCTTGGCCACAGCACTGCAGAAGCCAAGCGATAGAGCTTCCCTGAGCCAAGCAGCCAGATGCTCTCCCAGAGGCACCAGCCCTTTGCTGCCTCAACATGACAGCTCAAAGGCCAGGTTGTGCGGTCGCTAGCGGGAGGAAATCCCCAGCTCCTGGCAGGACTCCAGCACCCAGCATCCTCAGCCAGCAACAGCAAAGTGCTGCCTGCTCCAAACCTTGCAGCTCTGCCTTGCACTAAAGACAGCACCACACACAACTGGCACTTACACGTTGAGAATATGGTGGTCTGACCACTGATGGAGGCTGGCGCTCATCCACCTCAGTTTGCTCCTCTTTGGCTTCTTCTCCAGGAGCAGCGGGGGCCAGGGGAGAGGCGGCTCTTGCTTCTGTCATCTGTGGCAAGAGAGGAGCATGAGGCACAGGCCATTTCCTATCATGTAGAACCTCATTTCTTTTCAGATCTACCACAACATCTTCTAAGGAAAAAATCATAACGTTTCATGGTGACAGAGGGGTTCTAAATCACAGCCACCAAATTACATGGGCCAATTCAACACCACTCTAGATGGCTATGAAGTTGATTTTCCTCCATGGCTGCCATCAGCAAGCAAGGTTGCCTCAGAAAAACGGAGCTTTTAGAGCTTGAAAGCTCTGAAATGGCAAACTAGGAAAGTGACAGCAAGGCCTTTGCTACTGCTGCTGCAGACGTAGAAAACTCAAACTGGACCACAATCCCATCCAGGGCTGCAAAAGGGCAGGAAACATTGTACAGAAGCATCATTGCTTACTGGAAAAAGAGGAAAATGAACAGGCCTTCTCGTGCTAGCAAAACAACGAGCCAACAAACCACCAGATGGAAGTGCCACCCACTCCAGTGTCTAGAGCCCTTGGATGCAATGAGTGATGAATTTTTGGTGTGAACCAGCCCTTGTGCTGAGCACTGTCATGCAGGGAATGATGGAAGTTTGCCTGAAGGTCCCTCAAGAGCCTCCCACTGTCCAGGCTAAAGCTCCCTCAGCACCTCCTCACTGGCCTTGTGCTGCATCCCCTTGCCCAGCTCCCCTGTCCTTCTGTGCACGCGCTGCAGCCCCTCAAGGACTTTCTGCTGCCCAGGGGCCCACAAGTGCACCCAGCACTGCAGCTGTGGCCGCAGCGCTGCCCAGCACAGGGCCACGCTCACTGCCCTGCTCCTGCTGCCCCACTGCTGCTGACACAGGCCACCATGCCCTGGGCCTTCTTGGCCACCTGGCCACATGCTGCCTCATCTTCAGTGGCTCAAGGCCAGCAGTAAACCTGGCTCCTTTTGGCCCATGCAGCTCCCCAGCCACAAATTTGCCCATTTCACTTCAGATACAGCAGGCACCATTGTACAATGGCCTTCCTGTTCTGAGCAACACAAGACAGCAGTCAAGGACTTGCAGCTTCACCCCCACTCTGGGCTCCATTGCACTTGCCAAAACTGCATACTTCATCACTACACAGATCAGTAGAAACTTTCCCCTTCTGCTGTTTGCACCTTCTCAAAAGCCAAAAGGCAGTTGGGCCAGCAGTGATTTTACAAGTGAAGAACGACTCAAGAAAACTGCAGAACACTTCCACAAGCCAAACACGCCTTTCCAAAAAGGGAAAAGCAAGCAACAAAGCCTTTTGACCTCCAGCACTACCACGTGAGCCCTTGGCCATAACACTGCAGAAGCCCAGAGATGGAGCTTCCCTGAGCCAAGCAGCCAGAAGCTCCGAGGGAGCTGCGAGTTTAACACTGGCCCAACATGACAGGTCAAAGGCCAATTTCTAGCTCTCACTGCCTGCAGGAAATGGCTACGTCCTGCAGGACTCCAGCACTCAGCATCCTGGGCCAGACACAGCAAGTGCTGGCAGCTCAGAAACTTGCACCTCTGCCTTGCACTAAAGATGGTGCCCCCCACAACGGGCACTTACTCTCTTGGAATGATGAGGAGGTTCTGGTGTGACCACGGCTGGACAAAGGCGGTGGTCATCTTTCTCATTTTCCTCCTCACTGGCTTCTTCTGCAATAGGAGAGAGAGCCAGGGGAAAGATGGCTCTTGCTCTTCTCACCTGTGGCAAAGAGAGAATCATAGGGACAGGCCGTTACCTAACGCTTATAAGCCCATTTCTCTTCGTATCAACAGCCACATCTTCTAAGGAGAAATCATCAACTTTGTTAGCAATGGCATTCAAAGTCACTCCAACCAGATTGAAATGGGCATATCCAATAGAAGAGTATAAGGCTATGAATTCGATATTCCTCCCTGCATGCCATTTGCAAGCAAGGTTGTCTCTGCAAAAGGCAGCTTTTGGTTCTTGAAAGCTCTGAAATGGAAAAGTAGGAAAGTGACAGCAAGGCCTTTGCTACTGCTGCAGTAGACAAGAAAAACCAAAAAGGGTTCAGAATCCCTCCCAGTGCCTATAAGCACAGGAAAGTTTGCGCAGAAGCATCCCTGCTTGCTGGAAAAAGAGAAAATGAACAGGCCTTCACCTCCTAGGAAACCCACAAGCCACAAGTTGGGAAGTGTCAGCGACTCCAGTGTCTAAAGCCCTTGGATGCAGTGATGGCTTGTTTGGCAGAGAAACAGCCCTTGTGCTGAGCACTGTCATGCAGGGAATGATGGAAGTTTGCCTGAAGGTCCCTCAAGAGCCTCCCACTGTCCAGGCTAAAGCTCCCTCAGCACCTCCTCACTGGCCTTGTGCTGCACCCCCTTGCCCAGCTCCCCTGTCCTTCTGTGCACGCGCTGCAGCCCCTCAAGGACTTTCTGCTGCCCAGGGGCCCACAAGTGCACCCAGCACTGCAGCTGTGGCCACAGCGCTGCCCAGCACAGGGCCACGCTCACTGCCCTGCTCCTGCTGCCCCACTGCTGCTGACACAGGCCACCATGCCCTGGGCCTTCTTGGCCACCTGGCCACACGCTGCCTCATCCTCAGTGGCTCAAGGCCAGCAGTAAACCTGGCTCCTTTTGGCCCATGCAGCTCCCCAGCCACAAATTTGCCCATTTCACTTCAGATACAGCAGGCACCATTGTACAATGGCCTTCCTGTTCTGAGCAACACAAGACAGCAGTCAAGGACTTGCAGCTTCACCCCCACTGCAGGCTCAGAGGCACTTGCCAAAGCTGCAGACTGCACCACAATACGCATCAACAGAAACTGGCCGCTTCTGCTTTTGGCCTCACAAGAAAGCTTCGCGACACCGCACTTTGTTTCTTTGGCCACGCGGCACAGGAATGGCCCCCCACAGCTGCATGGACCACACAATCCTCCCCTTGCAGCTTATCAAAAGCCAAAAGACAGCTGGCCCAAAAGAGACTGTACAAGTGAAGAACTACTCAAGGAAAGTGCCGACCGCTTTCACAAGCCAAACACGCCTTTCCAGAAAGGGAAAACAAACAAACCAAGGCCTGGCACCTCCAGCACTCCCTCCTTTGCCCTTGGCCACAGCACTGCAGAAGCCAAGCGATAGAGCTTCCCTGAGCCAAGCAGCCAGATGCTCTCCCAGAGGCACCAGCCCTTTGCTGCCTCAACATGACAGCTCAAAGGCCAAGTTGTGCGGTCGCTAGCGGGAGGAAATCCCCAGCTCCTGGCAGGACTCCAGCACCCAGCATCCTCAGCCAGCAACAGCAAAGTGCTGCCTGCTCCAAACCTTGCAGCTCTGCCTTGCACTAAAGACAGCACCACACACAACTGGCACTTACACGTTGAGAATATGGTGGTCTGACCACTGATGGAGGCTGGCGCTCATCCACCTCAGTTTGCTCCTCTTTGGCTTCTTCTCCAGGAGCAGCGGGGGCCAGGGGAGAGGCGGCTCTTGCTTCTGTCATCTGTGGCAAGAGAGGAGCATGAGGCACAGGCCATTTCCTATCATGTAGAACCTCATTTCTTTTCAGATCTACCACAACATCTTCTAAGGAAAAAATCATAACGTTTCATGGTGACAGAGGGGTTCTAAATCACAGCCACCAAATTACATGGGCCAATTCAACACCACTCTAGATGGCTATGAAGTTGATTTTCCTCCATGGCTGCCATCAGCAAGCAAGGTTGCCTCAGAAAAACGGAGCTTTTAGAGCTTGAAAGCTCTGAAATGGCAAACTAGGAAAGTGACAGCAAGGCCTTTGCTACTGCTGCTGCAGACGTAGAAAACTCAAACTGGACCACAATCCCATCCAGGGCTGCAAAAGGGCAGGAAACATTGTACAGAAGCATCATTGCTTACTGGAAAAAGAGGAAAATGAACAGGCCTTCTCGTGCTAGCAAAACAACGAGCCAACAAACCACCAGATGGAAGTGCCACCCACTCCAGTGTCTAGAGCCCTTGGATGCAATGAGTGATGAATTTTTGGTGTGAACCAGCCCTTGTGCTGAGCACTGTCATGCAGGGAATGATGGAAGTTTGCCTGAAGGTCCCTCAAGAGCCTCCCACTGTCCAGGCTAAAGCTCCCTCAGCACCTCCTCACTGGCCTTGTGCTGCACCCCCTTGCCCAGCTCCCCTGTCCTTCTGTGCACGCGCTGCAGCCCCTCAAGGACTTTCTGCTGCCCAGGGGCCCACAAGTGCACCCAGCACTGCAGCTGTGGCCACAGCGCTGCCCAGCACAGGGCCACGCTCACTGCCCTGCTCCTGCTGCCCCACTGCTGCTGACACAGGCCACCATGCCCTGGGCCTTCTTGGCCACCTGGCCACACGCTGCCTCATCCTCAGTGGCTCAAGGCCAGCAGTAAACCTGGCTCCTTTTGGCCCATGCAGCTCCCCAGCCACAAATTTGCCCATTTCACTTCAGATACAGCAGGCACCATTGTACAATGGCCTTCCTGTTCTGAGCAACACAAGACAGCAGTCAAGGACTTGCAGCTTCACCCCCACTGCAGGCTCAGAGGCACTTGCCAAAGCTGCAGACTGCACCACAATACGCATCAACAGAAACTGGCCGCTTCTGCTTTTGGCCTCACAAGAAAGCTTCGCGACACCGCACTTTGTTTCTTTGGCCACGCGGCACAGGAATGGTCCCCCACAGCTGCATGGACCACACAATCCTCCCCTTGCAGCTTATCAAAAGCCAAAAGACAGCTGGCCCAAAAGAGACTGTACAAGTGAAGAACTACTCAAGGAAAGTGCCGACCGCTTTCACAAGCCAAACACGCCTTTCCAGAAAGGGAAAACAAACAAACCAAGGCCTGGCACCTCCAGCACTCCCTCCTTTGCCCTTGGCCACAGCACTGCAGAAGCCAAGCGATAGAGCTTCCCTGAGCCAAGCAGCCAGATGCTCTCCCAGAGGCACCAGCCCTTTGCTGCCTCAACATGACAGCTCAAAGGCCAAGTTGTGCGGTCGCTAGCGGGAGGAAATCCCCAGCTCCTGGCAGGACTCCAGCACCCAGCATCCTCAGCCAGCAACAGCAAAGTGCTGCCTGCTCCAAACCTTGCAGCTCTGCCTTGCACTAAAGACAGCACCACACACAACTGGCACTTACACGTTGAGAATATGGTGGTCTGACCACTGATGGAGGCTGGCGCTCATCCACCTCAGTTTGCTCCTCTTTGGCTTCTTCTCCAGGAGCAGCGGGGGCCAGGGGAGAGGCGGCTCTTGCTTCTGTCATCTGTGGCAAGAGAGGAGCATGAGGCACAGGCCATTTCCTATCATGTAGAACCTCATTTCTTTTCAGATCTACCACAACATCTTCTAAGGAAAAAATCATAACGTTTCATGGTGACAGAGGGGTTCTAAATCACAGCCACCAAATTACATGGGCCAATTCAACACCACTCTAGATGGCTATGAAGTTGATTTTCCTCCATGGCTGCCATCAGCAAGCAAGGTTGCCTCAGAAAAACGGAGCTTTTAGAGCTTGAAAGCACTGAAATGGAAAACTAGGAAAGTGACAGCAATGCCTTTGCTACTGCTGCTGCAGACGTAGAAAACTCAAACTGGACCACAATCCCATCCAGGGCTGCAAAAGGGCAGGAAACATTGTACAGAAGCATCATTGCTTACTGGAAAAAGAGGAAAATGAACAGGCCTTCTCGTGCTAGCAAAACAACGAGCCAACAAACCACCAGATGGAAGTGCCACCCACTCCAGTGTCTAGAGCCCTTGGATGCAATGAGTGATGAATTTTTGGTGTGAACCAGCCCTTGTGCTGAGCACTGTCATGCAGGGAATGATGGAAGTTTGCCTGAAGGTCCCTCAAGAGCCTCCCACTGTCCAGGCTAAAGCTCCCTCAGCACCTCCTCACTGGCCTTGTGCTGCACCCCCTTGCCCAGCTCCCCTGTCCTTCTGTGCACGCGCTGCAGCCCCTCAAGGACTTTCTGCTGCCCAGGGGCCCACAAGTGCACCCAGCACTGCAGCTGTGGCCGCAGCGCTGCCCAGCACAGGGCCACGCTCACTGCCCTGCTCCTGCTGCCCCACTGCTGCTGACACAGGCCACCATGCCCTGGGCCTTCTTGGCCACCTGGCCACACGCTGCCTCATCTTCAGTGGCTCAAGGCCAGCAGTAAACCTGGCTCCTTTTGGCCCATGCAGCTCCCCAGCCACAAATTTGCCCATTTCACTTCAGATACAGCAGGCACCATTGTACAATGGCCTTCCTGTTCTGAGCAACACAAGACAGCAGTCAAGGACTTGCAGCTTCACCCCCACTGCAGGCTCAGAGGCACTTGCCAAAGCTGCAGACTGCACCACAATACGCATCAACAGAAACTGGCCGCTTCTGCTTTTGGCCTCACAAGAAAGCTTCGCGACACCGCACTTTGTTTCTTTGGCCACGCGGCACAGGAATGGCCCCCCACAGCTGCATGGACCACACAATCCTCCCCTTGCAGCTTATCAAAAGCCAAAAGACAGCTGGCCCAAAAGAGACTGTACAAGTGAAGAACTACTCAAGGAAAGTGCCGACCGCTTTCACAAGCCAAACACGCCTTTCCAGAAAGGGAAAACAAACAAACCAAGGCCTGGCACCTCCAGCACTCCCTCCTTTGCCCTTGGCCATAGCACTGCAGAAGCCAAGCGATAGAGCTTCCCTGAGCCAAGCAGCCAGATGCTCTCCCAGAGGCACCAGCCCTTTGCTGCCTCAACATGACAGCTCAAAGGCCAAGTTGTGCGGTCGCTAGCGGGAGGAAATCCCCAGCTCCTGGCAGGACTCCAGCACCCAGCATCCTCAGCCAGCAACAGCAAAGTGCTGCCTGCTCCAAACCTTGCAGCTCTGCCTTGCACTAAAGACAGCACCACACACAACTGGCACTTACACGTTGAGAATATGGTGGTCTGACCACTGATGGAGGCTGGCGCTCATCCACCTCAATTTGCTCCTCTTTGGCTTCTTCTCCAGGAGCAGCGGGGGCCAGGGGGGAGGCGGCTCTTGCTTCTGTCATCTGTGGCAAGAGAGGAGCATGAGGCACAGGCCATTTCCTATCATGTAGAACCTCATTTCTTTTCAGATCTACCACAACATCTTCTAAGGAAAAAATCATAACGTTTCATGGTGACAGAGGGGTTCTAAATCACAGCCACCAAATTACATGGGCCAATTCAACACCACTCTAGATGGCTATGAAGTTGATTTTCCTCCATGGCTGCCATCAGCAAGCAAGGTTGCCTCAGAAAAACGGAGCTTTTAGAGCTTGAAAGCACTGAAATGGAAAACTAGGAAAGTGACAGCAATGCCTTTGCTACTGCTGCTGCAGACGTAGAAAACTCAAACTGGACCACAATCCCATCCAGGGCTGCAAAAGGGCAGGAAACATTGTACAGAAGCATCATTGCTTACTGGAAAAAGAGGAAAATGAACAGGCCTTCTCGTGCTAGCAAAACAACGAGCCAACAAACCACCAGATGGAAGTGCCACCCACTCCAGTGTCTAGAGCCCTTGGATGCAATGAGTGATGAATTTTTGGTGTGAACCAGCCCTTGTGCTGAGCACTGTCATGCAGGGAATGATGGAAGTTTGCCTGAAGGTCCCTCAAGAGCCTCCCACTGTCCAGGCTAAAGCTCCCTCAGCACCTCCTCACTGGCCTTGTGCTGCACCCCCTTGCCCAGCTCCCCTGTCCTTCTGTGCACGCGCTGCAGCCCCTCAAGGACTTTCTGCTGCCCAGGGGCCCACAAGTGCACCCAGCACTGCAGCTGTGGCCGCAGCGCTGCCCAGCACAGGGCCACGCTCACTGCCCTGCTCCTGCTGCCCCACTGCTGCTGACACAGGCCACCATGCCCTGGGCCTTCTTGGCCACCTGGCCACATGCTGCCTCATCTTCAGTGGCTCAAGGCCAGCAGCAACCCTGGCGCCTTTTGGCCCATGCAGCTCCCCAGCCACAAAATTTCCTAAATTACTTCAAATACAGCAGGCACCATTACAAGACACCTGTTTTTTTCTACAGCTGCATCTTCTAAAGAGACAGCATTAAATTTCTTAGAGTAGAATTCCCAGTCACGCTGACTAATTGGAAATCGGCTAATTTTAGTCTATAGGAAATTGCTCTTAGTTCAGTATTCCCCTCTAGGTGCTGTTCAGGAAGTGACATTCTGTCAAACTGAGTTTATATTTCTTCAGGGCTCTGAGATGGAAAGTAGGAACTCTCCACTTTAGGCCCATGTTATTTTTGTTGAAGGCATGAAAATGGATTTTCTTTTGGCCTCCCTCTACACTCTACGGCTACTGGCCAAGCTGACAGCTGGGTCCATAATTTCTTAACACCAGGAACATGAAATCTCACTCACCTCAGGATCAACTCCACTGAATACACGCTTCAGGTGACCTGTAGTGGGCAATGGAAAATGAACCAGATGCTTTGAGAAAACTGCTTGGGCTTGTGAAACCCACAAATCAAGTCAACCCAAACAGAGATGATTTCCCATTTCACAACATCCCTCCAGGAGACATGTTTCATTCACACAGCCAGCAAGAGATCAGGACAATATTTTTGCCTGTGCCTACTCTTTGGCCTGCTTTGTCAGTAAATGACTACAAACATGATGAAGAAAATTCAAATTGTTCCTGAACACTTGCTGTTCCTCTTCTACCAAATACATAAAGCAGCTTTTTTAATCTCTCCCTTGGGTCCTTTTTTGGGTCCTTTTTTTTTTTTAAGTCAGTTGCACGCACCAAGTCTCGTTAACTTGCTGGAAACTTGTGCCCAGAAAAGCTTCCCCAAAATCCCCCTGAGCTGCAGCAGTTCTGTTGTGAAACAGCACAACAGGGTTCTGGAGCAGACTCAGTGCTTTGGAGTTTGCATTTCATTGCAAAGGGAATCTGTATTTTAGCACTCACTAAAGGATCAAGTTAGACAGTCAAATCCCTTCATGACAAAATTTTGGAAGAAAGAAGCTTTCCCTGAATTCTGGGAACAACTGCAGAGTTTTTAGAAGGCATTCCCTGAAGGTCTGCCAGGCTACATTTTCAAAGGTGTCTTGCTTGTCCGAGCAAACTGAGGAAATGACAGACTCTGCTGCCACAGACTCTCCCGTGGAGGGAACAGAAGCCCTGCAGGTTGCCTTGCAAATGCTGCCCTTGTGGCTACAGACACCCCCTTTTTAGCTGAACACCTTGACAGGAGCTTGACCAAAGCAGTGGCATCCTAATGCTCTTTCTGTTTCAAAATCAGAAGCTCAGTCACTAAGAAAGAGCAGGAAGACATTTAAAAGCCAGGTCAGGTTACACCCTAAGCTAAGCAGAAGAGGAAACATCTACTTACGTGCGAAGTGTGTAATGAAATATGCACCATAAGTAACACCATATGCGGCGAAAAGGACGGGTGCAAGTCGCTCAATCATTGTGCCCTGCAAGTCTGCAGGCTGCACTCACAGTAGAAAAAACAAGGCTCCTGTCAGTGTGCAATAGCCCACTGACAAAAGCCTTGCCCAGGAGGATTCTCCTGATCTGAGCAAGTGCTAGGGCTGCTCTGACACTCAGGCCTTCCGTGCACCAAGGCACCCTTCTGATGTCACCACGACAATGTGGCAACCATGCCCTGACATCACAAAGCAAACGCTCCATGTTGCTCTGTGAGTTTTTGCCAAGCACTAACCAACCTTCCCTACAGCAAACACAAAAGAGCCTGGGAAGTTCTCCTCTGTCACAAAGTAGCACAAATTCCCCTCGTGGGCCAAAGCCTGTTGTTCAAGGGATCCAAGAGGAACTCCAAGAGTGCACAAAGCACCTACAGCCTGTAGCCCAACTGAGCACTCAGATGGGACACAAGCAAAGGAAATCACACCAAGAAAATGGCCCAAAGCATTGCCTATCTGAGAAACAACCCTTCTTTTAACTTTTTAAAGGCTTATTAAACCTTAACAAAGGACGGAATAAGGAAAGATTGCAGCACTGGGAGTCTCCACGACTAGCAGCCACATGCTCATCTACAAAAGGGATGCTCTGCCATTCATACCCTTAGCCCCTCCCAATGTTTTGTCAGTCAACTCTTTCTCTGCTGTCCATTGGTGGAGATTACTTTCTTACATCTTGATTGGAGGTCAGGTGTTGTTCCACCCCTCCTGCTGGTCACAAGCCAGCCCTCCCCAAATGCCCTGACTACCAAGGCTATTACAAGGGGGATAAGAAAGAGGACTGTGGGAGGACATATTACAATAACAGCACTTTCCATTTGAACATAATATCTGTCCACATAATAGCTATCTCTTAATTGTGAGAGCCAACTACTACATGACTCACCTATATTGCACAGAAGCAGGAGAGAAGGCACTGTTGGCATCACAGCTGAAATACGTCCTAACATATCCCCCCACATATTTGCACATTTATTGGACATGGCCAGGACTCCTGTGGATGTACATCTCTGCCTTTCTTCCCCTTTGGAAGCAGTCAAACTGGCAACTCGTGGGGAAACCAAGGCCTTTGTGGGGGCTGCATTGCTCTGCACACACCCAGGCTATGCATGGCACAGAGCTTTGGTGCCTGAAAAGGTCAACCAGAGGAAAACAGCTGAAAACTATTTCATTTTGACCTTTCTCACCTGCTAACAGAACTTGCCAAAATGAAAGTTACCAAGCGGGGCCTGATCCCTGCTGCCAGCTGAGCGTTAGAAAGGAGGCATCACTTTATTTCAGTGCTGGGTGCATAGGGAATCACTTCCCTAAGGCCTGCACAGCCAGCAATCTCACCTACCAGTTTATATGCATGGAACTAAGACATGTTCAATACTTTGCTGAAACTCACAGGCTAAACATTACCCCAGATTTATTGATATATTTCAATCACTTCTCAGAATTTATTGGCATCAGGGTAGAAGTGTCCTGTAGGTCCCTGGTGGTCGCTGCCACAGGTTCAGGAGGAGACCCATGCACAAAAGAACCTAAAACACAACTGAGCTTTCAAAGCAAATTTATTCCATTAGTTGCAGTAGCAAATAATACATACCAACCCCTGGATTCCCAAAAATCCACTGAGCAGAAGAAGGAGATATGGAGCGTGGTGCTCGGCAGCAGGGGAAGGTAGGCAGTGCACTTCCAGGACATCCCCTGGATCAAAACAGTGTGCATCTCATCCTTCTCACCCTTCCAGCTCAGAACCAGGCCTTGTATCTCCTGCTCAGGAGTGCCATTTTCCCAGTTACGGCATCAGCTCACACATGGCTGGCTGTGAGATGATGGCTCAGGATGACTCCATGACTCCCTGCCACCAAGGGCTCCATTATGCACTGTTTCCCTTTCAAAGCTTGACTGCTCACTGATTGACCAATAGATTGTTTCTCTTTCAAGGGTCAAGGTCCCACCTGTTAAACAAGACACTTTTCTTCATTGTCTTGTCAACCTGCTCAAACATGGATCAAACATGGCAGGGCCTGGGACACGACTCCGGTTCCTGACACAGTCATTTGGGAAATAATCCCATTGCTCAAACTCTCCTTTGGTGGCCAAGAGCCTCCTAAAAACACTTTCTTCCCTTTGAATGCATTCCAGCTGCCTTCTTAGCAGGACCACTCTCCTTATTCTCAAGGCCAAGATAGCCACTTGCACACAGTAAGCACTGCAGTGGGGGAATACAGGTTCAGCACTTCCGTTAAAGCTAAAGGAATTCACAAGACTAAGCCGTGTTTGTTACACTTAACACCTCTCCTTCCTATTCTGGGAATCAAACACAAGCGTTTCATCAATACACCCTGCAAGTGCTCCTGCTGAGTGAAGCCACATTGCTGTGTCAATAAAGCAGGTGGGACTGAGTTTCTTCATGCAGGGAAAGCCAATTCTTTATTCACATAACTCATTTTTATATTGTTTTCACAGACCTCGTGTTCAACTCCAACTGGCTGGTAGTTTCCTTGCCACACAATTTATTGTTTAGAAGGTGTATTAGTGTGTACATGCTAAGACTCTCTCTTTTTAAGACACGCTCTTACTCAGGTGATTACATTTTTATTTCGTAGACACTCATGGGACTTGTTTATTCCAGATGCAAACGGTTTTCTTAGCACAATAGCTTGTTGTGCTAACTGCACTCATGACTATTCCCATGGGAAGTTACCTGGCTGCACGTAGTAGACCTAACAGGCGAGCTGGGAATTTCCCATAGCAAGGCCTGATTTTATAAGGACTTTCTTTTCTAATAACCCTACCTGTGTGCAACACATTATGACTTTCTTTCAGAAATTAATGAAGAAAACACAAATTGCCTACTGAAAGGCTTCTGCCCCCTTCCAAATCAATTCACTCCTCAAGCACAAGCCTCAGGCACATCCCTGACTGCCTCTCTCCCAGCAGCTCAGAGCTGCACTGCACAGCGCTTGCTGTGTGCCAGAGAGCACCAAGCAGGCTGGCCTGGTGGGCCTGAATATTTCTGCCAAACACTCTGCACCTCACACCTTTGCTCTGGCTGAGTGCAGAACTGCAGGATTGCAGCTGCTTCCTGCCAGAGCTGCATGAGGCACTGGCTCCTGCAGATGTGCCCTGCCAAGCTGTCCCTGCCTCACGCTGGCCTCACTTCCCCTGGCAGAAGTGCCGGGCCTGAAGGAGGCTGCCCTGTGCTCCAGCCTGCCGAGCAGCCCGGCTCCCTGCCCCGGTGCCCAGAGTGCTGCACACACTGCTGACCTTGGCCAGGAGTTGCAGGGCAGCCGGCAGAAGAGGAGGAATCCTCAGCCAGCCCAGCGGCCCTCGGCTGCCCTTGGCCTTTCTCTGCTCCTGGGCACGCTCCAGACGGCCAATGCCTCCAGGCTGGGCTGTGCTCAGTGTTATAAATAAAAAATTTGAAAATTTTTTTTGGGAAAAAGAAAAAGAGTTGCAAAACCAGTTGGACCGGTTGCCAGCCAAGGTGAAGTTCTACCTATTTGGTATTGTAATCACGGGTCCTTTTAGTTAATTGCTCCTTTTGTATAGGAAAGACCCTGCCTGAGGCTAATTTGATAGTTCTATTCCCCAGACAGTGAGGGGAGGGGACATGGGAGGGAGGCATCAGAGAGAATGCAAAATTAACCACCAGGACCAGCATGCCATGGGAGGCTACCCCCACCAAACTTACCAAAAAGGCCCCAAAAACAATGAGCCAATACAGAATTAAGAGATTAGTGTGATGTCTGGACCTAAGGAACAGAGTACCGAGCCTGCAGAGATGCTGAAAACCTTTATTGCCCCTTGCCCTAAGCAGAAGACTTCAACTGAGATCAAGACCCTGGATGGCAAATCTAAAAGTGGGGAAAGATGGGGTACGCCCACTGCTCTCATGAGGGTGAGACGCCCAGCTCTGGCCTTTAGGGGACAAAGCTGCACATTCCTCCTCCTCCTCCGAGGTACCCTGGGAGTGGCGACGGCAAACCACGGACCTGTCGAGCTTCCCAACCTTGAGCTGATCACTTTTAATAAATGCATTAAAAGGAGAGAAAGTCTCCTGCCCTGTTTATTTCAGCTGGGGCCTCGTCCGGGATAGCCATGCCCAAAGAGGACACCAGGACTGGCCATCTTGGACCTCCCGGACAGCTGGCTATCAGGAGCAGAGAGATCGGCTCAGGACCAGTGACGCAGAGGAGCACCGGACTGGTGAGAAATCCGGCGGCGGGAGTAGGAGGCGAGTGAGTGGAGAGTGAGTGAGACGAGAGCGGGCAGCTCGGACCCTCGCCCTCAGTGTGGAGCCCTCAGTGCCGCGGTTGCGAACCCCCACGAGCGGGCCGGCCGGGAACAGAGGGAAGCGAGTGGAATAAGCGTGAGTGAGTCGTCTCCTAAGGGGCAGAGAGGGCCCCCCCTCTGGGCGTGAGGAGGAAATAGTGTATGAGTGGCACGCACCCCAAAAGTCCTGGCAGAGGGAAGTCAGGCAGATTGCAAGTCCCAAGAAGGATTCGGGCAAGCTCACAAGCCCTGCAGGCAAATCAAGTCCTGACAAAGGGGTCAGGCACAAATCCCAGTGAAGGAAGCTGGGGTTGGTTTTTAAGTCCTGATATGGTGAGGCCTAACATTTGGAAGGTTAGGCAAACTAGAAATCAGGCAGCTGTTTTTCCTGACAGAGGGGAGTCAGGCACGACTCGGGCTCTTATGCCAGGGTTTCGTGTTTTTAAGTCCTGATAGATATAAGACCTGACATTGGTAAAGCTGGGCAATCAAGAGATCAGACAGTTGTTTCAGTGTAAAGTCCTGAGCGTCAGGCAAATATATTTTTCATGAGACTACCTGTCAGTAGAGGCACCTTTGGGATTTTTTCTGTTGAGACCCGAAAAATGGGAGAGTGTAATAGTAAGAAGACAGGCAAGAGATTGAGGAATATACCTTCCAATAGTCTCTTAGGGGAACTGTTAGAGAAATGGGATTCTGTAGAGGCCACAGAGGGATTAGATAAGGTGAAGATGATCCACTACTCTGTACAAGTCTGGCCAGAATTAGAGGTACCAGGAGGATGGCCTTGATGTGGGACAAGGGACAAGTGGATGTGTCAACAACTGAGTCATTATCTGACAGCTGGGGAGGATACCGATCCTGAGCAATTATTGTATGTAGCTTGCTGGTTAAAGAGTGCTACTGGGGATGAAGGTGTGCGAATTTGTAAGGTGCAGAAGAAGAAAGAGGGGAATGAAGGAGGGGATGCTAGAATTGGAAAAAAATGGGACCCCCTGGATTATTTGCCTCCTGCTGCCCCTCCACCTTTTAATCCTCTTCCTCAGGCACCTGAAATGGCAGATCCGGTTCTTCCCCCGGCTGCCATCTCACTACCGCCTTCTCAAATTCCTTCTTCTACCTCTTTGGCTTCCCCTATGGTATCTCCCAGTATCTCCCCTAGTAACCACTCTCTCACCACCCCCTTCGGCTCCTCCAGTTCCTTCTGCACCACTACCAGTGCCTACTCCACCTGCTGCATTCTCCACCCCTTCTCCAGCTCCACTTAATATGTACTCAAGCTCTTCTCCCCCTCCTGTTGCTGTCCCTTTACCTCCTCCTAGTTGGGACACAAATGCCTCCTTGCCTGCTAAACAGTTACCACCAAATACACCTGCTGATCTGCAGAAAGTTTAGGGTAATCCTCATATCTCTCAAATGAGTAGTTTGGCGTCTGGGCCATACTGTAGTACCAGATCCAGGACCTCCAAGGCAGAGAGACTTTTTCCCCTCAGAGAAGTTCCTATGGGAGGAGTAGTGGGAGGTGTTGGCTTTGTGAATGCTCCTCTAACGGCTTCTGAGGTGAAAGGATTCAAGAAAGAGTTTGGGCATTTAGTTGAGGACCCAGCGGGCATAGTCAACCAAGTGGATCAATACTTAGGTCCAAATATCTAGACTTGGGGAGAGATAAATTCCATTCTAAAGATTTTATTTTCCCCAGAAGAGGTCCAGATGATTAGGGCGGTTGGCATAAGAATTTGGGAGAAAGACAACCCTCTGGGACCCCAGGTGCCATCAGGTGAACAAAAATTGCCACTAATGGATCCCAGCTGGAACCCTAATCAAGAGGAAGGGAGGAAGGCCATGATGGAATATAGATCTTTGATAATACGGAGGATCAAAGAGTCAGTTCCCAAAGGAACTACTACCAAATTGGCATTTGAGGGTACACAAGGGAAGGATGAAGCTCCTGCTGCTTGGCTTAATCGCCTAAAGCAGAATTTCCAACTGTACTCTAAAATAGACCCAGACACCAGAGAAGGTCAAGTGCTACTAAAGGTCCAGTTTGTTACCAAATCTTGGCCTGATATAGGGAGAAAACTGGAAAAGACTGAAGATTGGCAAGAGAAGGACATTAATGAGTTATTAAGAGAAGCATTGAGGGTGTATTTAAGGAAGGAAGAAGAAAAAGCAAAGGCCAAGGCTAGGATCATGGTTGCAGTAGCCAGAGAAAGTGTGGGGTGGGCAGGTCCCCCACCAGGAGGAGGCAAGGATAGGCCTCTTGTACTGTCAGGCACAAGAGGGATGGAGAGACCTCAAGTCCCTTTGAGTGAACAACACTGCTATTATTGTGGAGAAACGGCTAAGTGGAAGGATATCCAATAGCACCAGGACTGGCCAGTAACACCTCAACTTGTAATAAGTGATGTGAAAGTAAAAAGTACCTTACTGTTGTCTTATTGTGTGTGTAAGAGTGAGTCACAAACAAAACCAGGCTAGTGTTCCCCAGGCAGGTGGGGCTTTAGCTGAAGGGTGTGTGTGACCTGCACACCAGGCTACTGTTCCACAGGCAGGTGGGGCTTTAGCTGAAGGGTGTGTGTGACCTGCACACCAGGCCAGTGTTCCCCAGATGTGTGAGGGGGCCATAGCTGAAGAGCGTGAGTGACACACAGACAGCCTCACAGGGGAACGAGCACCGGAGGCAACCCCATGTCAGAGCCCTTCCAAGAGGCCCAGAGATCCTGAGACCTAGAGGCCAATGCCAAGGTGAGGCAGAGGCCACAGAGATTTACTAGCAATAAGGATCCACTTTGTGTCTTGAGGGTGTGAAGGAATGTGTGAAAGTGAATGAGAAATAAAAGAGAGTGAATGTAGACAAATTAAAGTATAGGTAATGTAGATTGTGCATTATAAGTTTTACCACATCTCCTTGGAAGGAGGTGTATCGTGTTGAAAAATAGTGTGAGAAAAAATTTGTTTTAAGTGTAGGGGGTTGAAAGAAAAGTAGTATTTAAGCTGTCAGTGAAAGTAAGAAACAGAGGCAAGAGATGAATAGATAAGATCTTGAAAATAGAACAGAAAACCAGTAAGTTAAATACACAGAAAAACAGGAGAATAAAAGCACTTTTGGAGTTAAGTTAGCTAACAGAAATACAACTCCCTGCAAAATACAGAGTATGCAGAAGTTGATGAGAGAAACATGCAAGCTATAGAAAAAGAGAAATTAATCAACTGTACATAACATTAACCGAAGAAACTGAGTTTTGATAGAATCATAAAATAGCAGAGCATTAATGCCTATATTTGAAAGCCTGTTTCAGATACTCCTCACTGCTAATTCAACTGTGCAAACCAAAGGAAAAAAGTTGAACCCACATCACCAGATTCCACATCACTCTCACCCCCTGGCATTGGACCAGGATTCAACATCAGTTTGTCCCTCTGGCATTGGACCGGACTCCATCCCATTCTCCCTCTGGCATTGGGCCAGACTCAACATCAGTTTTTCCCTCTGGCATTGGGCCAGAGTTCACACCACTCTCACCTCTGGGACTGGACAAGAGTCAACCACATCACAAGTTAATTCACCTGAGTACACCGTTATAAAAGGACCAAAAGACTTAAAGTTGACTCTCAGAAGGAAGAGTCAAAAGACTGAACTATATAGGAAAGGGGTTTGGTATCAGAACCATAACATAGCTTAAAATGTTTCAAGACAGTTCTGTGTGTAAAATAAATTTGTAAAAAGTTTAAGACTGTAAATAAGTAATTCTGGTTAAGTTCCCCCAATTTGGTTCAAAATTAATCCAAGTTAATCCTCTACAGAGCACTCCCCTAAGAGAAACCAAAATTAGTAGAGAACAGACCAAGAGAAGCAGGTAGAAGGGACTCTAAAGAGCTTGTAAGATTCTTCTCAGTAAAATTCCCCAAGAGGCCAGGCCGGGTGGGCAGGCTGTGCAAGATGACCCATACCGGACTCTTGGGAAGGGTAGTAATGATGGCTCTAATTGCTGGTGGTGCTCTGGGGAGCCCAGGAGAGCCGTGCAGTAAGTGCTACCAACCCCTCTATGAGGAGGAAAAAGGGAGCTCCTTGTCTAGAGTCCACCTCAATTCTAAGCCTAATTGTGTTAACCTCTCCCAATTGGTCCTTTATCAAGAAGATAAGAGAATGTATGGGATAGCCCAGAATACTGCCACTTTTAGGCAGCCACTCCTGGGAGAGTGCCCTATAGGAGAAGCCTGGTTGTGCTTTGAATGTGATGCTGCTGAAGCAAGCTCAGTAGATCTAGTCAAAAGAAAAGAAATGGTAAAAACAGTAAGAAAGGTGGTTTGTAACAAGTATTTAGCAGTAAAGAATTTGGCTACCCGGTGGATCCCAAGAGATCCAAATAAATTAGAGTCTGTTGAGAAAAGAAAAGAAAGAGACAAGTGTACCCACCATGAAGTATATGAATGTTATGAGTGTACTGAAAAAGGGATCAACCCCTTTTGGAAAATGAAAGAACTGTGTAGATATTGGGAATGCCCAACAGAAACTAATAACACATTTCAAGAGAGCCTTAAACACCTGGTTTTGATCTCTAGTACTACAGCATACACTAAATTGTCAAGAGACTGGTCTGGCAGCTGCACTGCTAGAATGATAAAACCAAGAAACTGGATCAAGTTTAGGAGTTGCTATACACAATGATTTAAGAGAAACCAAACAGAAAAAGCAAAGTGCAATAGAAATTGAGAGAATCCAAAATTGTAAGGACCAAGTTCAGACCCCAATATCTATGTTAAACAGAATCATCAGACTCCAAGCAGTATTAGAGAGAAAGAATGCAATCATTAGAAACATCTCAAATGAAATAAAAAAACTAGCATGTATAAATAACCAAGAACAAACTCCTACACTTGATTCCAGTTGGTAAGATAACCTATAGATTTAAAAAAAAAAATGTATGGGAAAAAGTTGTTTTCCTCACTGTGTGTATACTTGGAAGATTGCTCTTTTTACTATGCTTATTTCCCTGTTTCATTAAAATAATAGTATTGGCCCTACAGACCAAGCTAAAAATCTCAAAAAATTCTAACCTGAAAAAGAAAACCAAGAAAAGTAACCAAGTTGAATAACCATGATTACCAGAGTGCTCAAGAAATTTATTTAAAAAAAATTAAAGAAATATGAAGCTCATGAGTCAAGAATTGCAAGTTGATGTGAGCTTAAGTTTAAGCTGGATCAAAGAAAAAGAGGAGGGACTGTTATAAACAAAAATCTGCCAATTTCTTTTGGGAAGAAAAGAGTTACAAAACCAGTCAGACTAGTTGTTGCCAAGGTGGAATTGTACCTGTTTTGTTATTGTAATCACGGGTTGTTGTAACTAATTGCTCCTTTTGTACTGGTAAAGCCCTGCCTGGGGCTAAACTGTACTTCTGCCCAGGCAGTGAGGGGAGGACAGGTGGGGGGGGGGGGGCATCAGAGAGAATGCAACATAGCCTCGAGACCAGCATGCCATGGGAACCTCATCAAACTTACCAAAAAGACCCCCAAAACAATGAGCCAATACAGAATTAGGAAATTAGAGTGGTGTCTAGACATGAGGAACAGAGTGCTGAGCCTGCAGAGATGCTGAGAACCTTTGTTGCCCCTCACCCTGAGCGGAACTCATCTGAAACCAAGACCCCAAGTAGGACTCACTGGAGAGTTGCAAACTTGGGGTTACGCCCTATGGCTCTTGTGAGGATGGGACCCTCAGCTCTGCCCCCAGTGGACAAAGCTGCACATCCCTTCTCCTTCGAGGCACCCTGGGAGAGACCTGTCGAGCTTCCCTTTTTTTAGCTGATCACCTTTATAAAAGGCATTAAAAGGAGAAAAAGTCTCCCGCCCTGTTTATTTCAGCTTCCTTTCTTGGCCCTGTCCCTTTGGTCTTGCCCTCAGTTTTTATGTGTTCTTTGTTCCTGAGAGGAAATTTCCCATCCCTGGGAAATTTCCCATCCCAGGGTTCCCACACTGCCAAGGTGGGAACATGCTGCTGAAGTGCTGCCTTGGTGGGATGGAAGCTCAGCTGCAGCAGAGATTTGTGAGAGCTTCATTTGAAGGCTCTGCTAATTAAATCCCATCAAGGAATGGCCCTGCTCCTGGCAGGGAAGAGTTTCCCAATTACCAGGCCCAATAGAGGCCAAGGAAATTAATCTAGTCTCAGTGGAGCAACTCCTTAGGTACCTGGGATCTTCCTGAGCCAGGCCAAGAACCCCTGAGGGCTGGTGCACTAGGAAACCCTAGCCCCAAACAAACACATCTAAATATCCAGAAGAGGAGAAAGGAGAGGTCATGGAGACCCTTAGGAAATAGCATTCCACTGAGGAGCCCTGGTTGATGTGCTCACCTTCCCCTAGGCTGAGGCATTGCTGTCATTGCCCTTTTCAGAAAAGGACTTTCAGCTCCCTTTGCTGCAGCTTTACCACAAAGAATCTTGTTATGCCCAAATTCTTACTAAAGCTGGTGTTTGGTTGATTTTTCTGGTTCTCCTGCCTCTGGTCCTGTCTGTCTGTTCTCCCATTCTTTGTCCAGTTCTTGGAAACATTTCTCACAAGCTTTAAACTTCAAAAGTAGAGACGCCTAATTTCTTCCTTCCTCTCCTTTCAAAATGTGCTCAGCTAGAGCAACTTTTGTCCCTCTGGCTGTATCCCCAGTGGCTTATTCCTGACACATCAGGAGGGCCAGGACGCTGCATTATTTCTGCAGTCATTTTGTCATGGCTGCTGGGAATTTTGGCAGAGATGTCGTGTGGCTTAGAGTCTCAGTGCTCCCTGTGCTTGGAGGCTGCATTTGAAGTCTGCTCCTGAAATCAAAATGGGAAGTTGTTGATTTGTGACATTTCTTCCTAGGGTCTAGTGTTTTCCCTGTAAACCTAATTTGCATGGAAGGTGCACCTGTCAGAGGTTTGTCTCATGGGTGTCCCTTCTGTGAAGCAGGGAATCTCCTGCCTTCCTCCATCCCCTCCCTGCAGGAAATACCAGATACAAAGTGAAAGGAGTTCATCCCAGGCTCTTACACTATTCATTATCTTGCTGAAAACATTCAGAATGTTTGAGTAAAGCTTGTAAATGATGAGGAATCCTGAAAAGTGAGAAGGAACACGGCATCCTGCCTTTCCAAGGGGAACCTGGGCTGCTGAGAGTCCCTGCCATGGTGTAAGAGCTGTTAGAAGGAATGAGAGTAGAACCCACTCCCCTTTCCCTGGAAGTTGCTCCTGGGATTACAGGTTCTGGCAGCAAGCTGGCTAAAGTATGGTGTGGTAATGCTGCTGGTAGATTTTGGGGAACAAATGCTTCTTCAACCAGGACCTGGCTCATGAACAAACTGTCTGCATCTTCAAACAGCTTTGCTACAGCAGCAGGAGTTCCTTTTACAGCTGTGAACAGCAACCTGAACTGAACAGCCCCAGCAGAGCTGCAAATCCCCTCTGTCCATCCCCAGTGTATCACCTTTCTATTGAAATGAGCTTTGTGTGCACTCTGCCCAGGTTGGCGTCCCTCTGCTCCTGGTAGGAAAAGGATACTTCAAACAATCTGCATTAGTTTCACAGAGGAGTTTTGGAAACTCCTTTTCTCACTTAGCAAGAAAAATTCTTGGTTTTGCTTTAAAATAGTAGCTTATTTCAAGCTCATTTTGGAAGTGACTGGGTTTCTCTTGATGGATAGAATTTAAACAGTGATAAACAGTGAAAATTTTAGATGGTCTGTTTGCCAGAATGTACAGGAAGAATTCAAATTTATCAGGACTAGAAGTATTGGGCTAAAAGAAGTAAAGGGGTGACAACCTTTCTCAAAAGGTTCTCTAAATTCAGTGTCTGATGTGCTGAGACCTCAGCAGCAAGCCTGAGCCAGAGCTGACTTACAAGATGAATCCTGGAGTCATCAAGCCCATCAGTATTTAGCTAAAAATAGACTACAAAGACACTTATGCTAGCTCTGCATAACCTCATGAAGTTATCTGCAAGAAACGTATCACTTTAGGAAACTTTCCCAACTGACATGAACACGGGCTTCTGTAGGGTATTTTAGGGGAAACTCCTCCCAGCCCAGGCCTGAGCTCTGGCCGAGGCCTGGCCCTGGCTGGTGGGGAAGTGTGCCATCAGATCCAGCAGTAGGTGTGCTAACGATGCAATCAGGTCACTTTGCCCTTCTCGCAGCTGTTGCAGCACGGGCACCTCAGGCAGGCCTGCAACACACACACAGAGCTGAGAGGGGCCCTGCAGCTGCTGTGCTTTGGCAGGGCAGTCATTCCTCCCCTCAACACAAGGGCAGTGGATTTCAACTGCAAAGCCTCTCTTTGCAATGGGATTGCTTTTGCCCGGCAGCCTCCATGGGCAAGGGCTTTGTGGGAGAAGGGCCCATCTCAGCCTGTGTCCTGGAAACAGAGCCAGGAAAATGAGCAGATCCTGCTGCCTTCTGCTACTGCTGATCCTAGCAGCAACTCCCTGTCACTTCCTCCAGAGAACTTCACACAAAGGGCTTCCATCATTTCAGCACTTGTGAGATCTTCTTGATGCCCAGTTCTCCAGCCTCCTTCTGGATTTTGGGGCATCTCAGCACTTGTGTCCATGGCCCTTCCTTCATGCCCAGCCTTTCAGCAGTCACAGTCACTGCTGCCTCCCCCTTGCTGCAGCTCATTTGCCAAAGTGCTGCCAAAGGCAGCGGAGCTGGCTCAAGATCCTGCTGGCTTTTGGTCAGGGATGAGCTCCAGAGGGACACTTGGAGCGCTTCCTAAAGAGCTGCCCATGGGATGGGGGGCGGATTTGTCCTCCCCGGGTGGCTCCTGCTTGGATTCTGCGCTCACTGGAGTCCGGGAGTTTTCTCAGCAGGCCTCTGCAGCGAGTTCTGAGCCAACGGGGGGCTCTGCTGCCAGCCCAAATCTGCGCTTCCCTTGCCCAGCCTGAGTGCAGGTGGGGCATGTGCTGGGCATGGCTGGAGATTTGCATGGCCAAAATCCTCCAGCATTTACGTCTGCTCATGGCTTTGGGGAGCACAAATCATAGAACACCCATCGCAGCTGACAAATGGCATTTCTTGCAGATTGCCACAGCCACACTGCTGATCCACAAATACACGAGAATCAATTTCAGTTGAAAAATGTCATTTATTACAAATTGCTACACCCACATTGACAATACAGAACAAGACAAATCTCAACTTAGGTTAAAACCAGGAATTCATTAGACTATTACAGCCAGACTAGTTAAAAATATAAAAATACAACTTCAGTTAAAAAAAACCAAACTTATAGCCAACCTCTACAACAACTCCCTAGACACAAAGATCAATTAGGTATTTAACAACTTAATTTGTTACATACTACTACAAGCATACAGCCCATATAGAAATACAAAAATGTGGATTCTCTCTCTAAGTAATCCTGTACCAACAACTCAGAGAATTATACATAGAACCAATAGAATTATACAACTAGAACACTCCATACATGTTGAAACAGAACTAAAACCATATGTAGACACAAATATATAAAAATACATATATAACAATCTACAGATGCAAATATAGATTAAATATTACAGATAACATACAACATGTATATAAACAGAAATATAAGACAAACTTATCTATAAATACAAAAAAATGTGCCAAGCTAAATATCCATACAAATGCATCAATACAAATATACAGCTGTACATCTCATTATATATGTAAATATAATTACATATAGAAATAGGTCAATATACATATAAAAATATAAAAATAGACATATATACCAACACAAATAGGAATATCCCTCTTTAAAAAGACATATACAAAAAACTCCATCAATACGAATAGATACCTACACAACTGTATACTTATTGAAATCTAAACACAAAAAGATATTACAACATACATAAGAAGCTAGATACACCTACACACAAATATGTAACTGCAAACGTGTATGCATATATTTGTACATATATCTTCTCTTCTAATACATACCTTCTCAGCCTCCCTTAACAACTCATCTAAGCCTCTGTCCTGCCAATTCTCCATTTTCTCCAACTTTCTTCTAATAACAATCCACGCCTTGGCTACAAATTGCGTTTTCAGTAAGGCTTACCCAACTTCTGAATCGGGATCTACTCCTGAATATAGCCGGAAACATTTTCGTAATCGCTCCAGCCATTCAGTGGGATCCTCATCCTTCTTTTGTTGTTCACTAAATGCTTTACTTACATTCCTCCCTCGAGGGATGGATTCCTTTATCCCTTGAATGACAATCGCCCTTAAATCACTCATATGGATTCTATGTTCGGGATTTTGATTGTCCCAGTTGGGACGCTGGAGTGGCCATTTCACGTCCCCCTGTGGCCCCTGTTGATGATCCCGGTCCCAAACTCTCATCCCAGCAGCTCTTATCATTCCCCGTTCATCAAGTGTGAACAGAATTCCTAATATAGATTGTAATTCATCCCAGGTATATATATTGGGTCCCAAAAATTGATCCACCCTTTCTTCTACCCCCAGCAGGTCTTCCAAGAGGTGCCCCATTTCTTTCTTAAATTCCCTGACGTCCCCTGAATTCAAAGGAGCCATCACATATCCTACCCCTGGAATTTGAGCAGGCTGACCTGGTTGTCCTGCATTAGGGTTTGGAATCATGCCCATTCCTAGTTCCCTTAATAGAAGTAGAGGGGCCTCGCCTGCCTCTTGCCGAGACTGACTTCTAGTTATTCTCCTGTGTTCCTGGGGGGGATCAGGTTCTGACTTGAAATTGTCTATTTCTTGAATAGGGGGTACGGGAGGTGGTGACGGGGGATGAGGAGGAGGAGGGGGTGCATTGGGAATTTGTGGAGGGCGTAAATAAGGTGGGGGAGATGGATCAGGTGCTTCCCAAGTATCCCCTGGTCTCCTTTTCTTCTTTTTAGATTTTAATACAAATAGGGAAGAACTAGTCTCACCAACGATCCACAGGGCTGCATATTCACTTTCTTCCACACTAAATGGTTCCTTTGAATTAACATATGTGTTCAGAGCCTGACAAATCCAATCCTCAAATGCTCCAAACACGGGCCAGTAAAGGCTACCTGCCCTGATCTGTTTCCCTCCACAAGCCTCCATGATCCAATAATGGATCATCTTAGCCCGGTCCTTCCCTTTTCTGGAGGGATAAGCATCCCAGAACTTGGTCATCAAACATAAAGGGCTATCTGGAGGTATTGGGGGAAGCTTGATACTAATTCCTTTTCCTATAGGATCAGAGGGCTTGTTCTTCCCTTGTCCCATCCTCCGGAGTGCCTTCTTTTACACACTCTCTCGCTCCCCCTGTTCGTGGCCCAGTCCCTCACGGATACCTGGGAACCGCACTATATGGGGGCCGCACTCACTTTGTCCAGAGGATGTCTCACGCACCACACTCCGGGATCCCAAACCTAACTGGACGCTATCCCCTCTAATACTCACCCGAAGAACCACGCATCTTCGTCTGGACTTTGTGCACAAAGATTATGGGGTTGCTGGCCTCCAATTTGCCTATTATCGAGTTTTGGGTTCATCGGTCGGGGGTCTTGGAGAATGGCAATCCCGGGGCCACCGTGAGGTGGGGCGTCTCCCCGGCAGGTTCTCTTCTCCAAGAGTTCTCCCGATCCAAGTCATGGCACCAATTTGTTATAATTTGTGGTGAGGAACCAATCACCAACAAGTGAGTCCAAATGAAATGTAATTTATTAATTGACAGAGCAAGCGATAATAGGCAAATTACAGCGCTGGGTGCAGCCGGGCAGTCTCCGCTCCACCAACGGCTCGCACCCACCTGGCGGTTCAGGCCTCTCTCTGATCTGTCCTGGTTGCGTATTTTCCGGTGTTTTCTGCATCTGCGCTGATAGTTGCTAGGGGGTCTTTTTCTGCCTTTTGGTGGTCGTTTGGAGGAAGGCTCCCGTCCCCTCTCTCAGAGGTTTGATGAGCCTGTAATAGTCTTTACCATATATAGGCGTGTGGCTGCATGCATATTGCATATTCAGTTTTTCAACATGTTAGCTTTTGCAACATATTAGCCTTATGACATTTTGCAACATATTAGCCTGTTATATTTATCTTTTGGTTTTTCATCAGCTTCCCTTTTTTTTTTTTAATAGACTTGATGAACAAACTTGAGAAATTAACCCATTACACAAGGACTGCCCCTGTGCCAGCCAGGGCAGCTGCGCTGAGCAGCCCCAGCACAGGCAGGGCCTGCTCCTGCCCCGCCGGGCAGTGCCCACGGCCACAGCCCACGCCAGCCTCAGCCCCAGCCTGCCTCCCCGGGCCTGTGGCCTCAGCCGGGCTCTCTCCAGGCTGGCAGCAGCAGGTCCCCGTTCACTGCTCTTGCTGCCGGCCTTCAGCTCCTCCCTGCTGGCTCCCGTCAGTCTCCGGCTGTCCTCAAGATCTTCCTTGTAGCTGTGGCCAAAGTGGAGGCCCTGGAATTGCTTCCAAGGCCTGGCACAGCTGCGGTCCCGGAGCCCTCTGTGCTCCCTGCTGGCCCCCTCCATCCCCTCAGCCCTGCCATGCACTCAGTGAAGCCCCAGCCCCCTTCAGTTTCTTCAGCCCCTCACAGTCCTCTCACCCCCCTCAGTTCCTTCTTACCCATCCCGTCCCCTGAGACCCGCCAGCCCCGCATCCTGTGCCACTTCCCTGTCACCTCAGTGCCACCATGGCCCTCGGCTGCCCCACAGCCCTCAGCCCCAGCAGCAGCTCAGGGTCACCGTCCCTTCGGCGCCACCGCCCTCAGCACCCTCAGCCCCCTCTGTCTCACCGTCCTTCAGCAGCTCCTCAGGGGACAGTGCCTGGGGCCAGCGGCAGCTCCCACCGCTCCAGGGACAGCCGGGGCTGGAAGTGCTGCTCTGCCCGGCCCGGCCACCAGCTGGGACCCAGCACAGGGACAGGGGACACAGGGGGCACCGGGGGAAAAGCAAGAGGTGAAAAAGGCAGCCGAGGACAGAAAGAGGTAAAAATGCACCCCAGGCCTACACAGCTCAATCTATGCATCTAAAATTCCACATACCTCTAACTAAATAACTACACACATTTCTAAATCTATATCAAAGCATCTAAATGTAAGCATCTAAATGTAAGGGTCTAAATGCAGTCATCTAAATGTAACTCTATAAATATATAAATGTAAATCTCAAAATCTAGAAATGTAACTAATTCTATCCCATCCATAACAATATAGATCAATTTACGGTATAGATGTATATACATGCACATATAAACACACCTCTATAAATCTATAAATGTAACTATATGGATATAGAAATAGAATTGTAGAAATCTATAAATCTATGTATACATTAAGGGATTCCACCTGCCTGATGGTCACAGGCTCCCCCTCTAATCCTTCTTCCCACACAGGACAGCCCTCCTGGCAAGGCAGATCAGGTGAAAATCTGGGAAGCAAAGGGAACACTGGGTCAATATTGGCCTCTGCATCTTTCCCTTTGGAAGTAACTGTCCTTCTATCAAAGGCTGTAAAAGATGGCCAGAAAGGCAGACTCTCACTTTGCAGTTTAAAGCCTGCTCTTCAAAGAGCCAGACTCCGTCAGAGTTTTTACAACTTCTGAAGTTTTGAAGTATCCCAATACACTGAAAGCCCTCACAGTGCAAAGGGCCCCCACGAGAGCTTGAAACACAGACAGTGCCAGCTGCCACAAAGAAGCCCAGCCTGGTTCTTTCTCTGTGCTGACAGAGAGACCTCAGTCCTCACTGAAATGGCTGAAGCTGAAGGTGCTGGGAGCTGAGTTATGAACCAGCACCGTTCCCTGCCATCTACAGCCTGCCCTCTGCAGTGAGCAGCAGCTCCTCCAAAACAACCAGCAGCTCTGGGTCATCCCAGAGGGAAAGAGCTCCCTACCAGGCCTGCAGGCTGCACCAGCTTTGCTCAAGAATGCAGATCCAAAGTGCTCTCTCTCTCCTTTAGTTCTCGCTAATTTAAAGGGGTAATTTCAGTTTTTCCTTCAGTTACTGGATTTGCGACTGATGATTTCCTTGGCCTCAGAGCTTCTGCTCCTTGTATTTTTAATGTATCTCACTACACCTATCAGCAGACTGTGGTACTACATTGATTTAATGCTTGGAGACAAAAACCTCAGCCTTCTACACTGGCTTTTTGCTGGGCTTTCCCTCTCTTGCTTCAAGAGTCACTCAGTGTTGCCTCCAGAGCACTGACACCCTGCAGCAAACTTATCCATGGACATCAGCACAAAACTGGGACACCCGAGTTGGTGACACAAGTCCCACAAGGTCAGGTTTATTCCCTGCTCTCTTGCCCCAGCAGAGGACTCGGTGTCAGAGCCTCTGGAGAAGTGTGGAGGGCAGGGCTCAGGCAGGTTGTGCCCGTGCAGGATTTGAACTCAAGGCACAAGGAAGCACCAAGCCTGCAGACAGGAACTCAACTCTTCTCATCTCCCTTGCTGCCAGAGGCAGGCTCAGAGCAGCCATCTCACACCTCTCTAAACCAGTGGGGGGCTCTGTCCTTACCAAGCTCCTCGGGCTCCTGGGAATTGTTCCTGCAGCTCTTGGTGCCAGGCAAAGCTCCCTCTGCTGCAGCTCTGTCCACAGGCTCCCCTCCTGAAGACTCAGGGCCAACATTAATATTCCCCTTGAAAGAGAAACAGAAAGGAAGAAACCCTTCTCACCACTTACACAAAACACCTGGTCCAACACCTCCATGGCTCACACACTTAATCTCTTGGTCCTAACAAGAACTCTGGGCCCCAAAGCCCTTCAACAGTCAAAAAGATTTGACTTTTCAAACACAGTCCAAAAGCTGTCTAAGCTGTCAAAGCTGACAGGGTTGAACATGGGGGTGACACTGAACACATGGAATGGCTGCGAAGGAAGGAGTCCTGCCAGCTCCTGGCACAGGGATGTGCTCCTCCCTCCACAGCCCTGAGCACAGCAGTCTCATCCAGGCTGCAGCTTGGCAGGGACAGCATGGGAACACATATCTCTTCCCACAGAGATGCCCAAGAGCAAGGGGACTGAGCTCTGCAACATGGACAGCAAGACTGGCCAGTTTGCCCAGCTGAGGATTTCCCAGATGGAAACTGGGCTGCAGGCAGCAGCTTCCTGAGAGGACAAGAAAGTGCAGCTCCAGCCCAGCCCCAGCCACGGCTCTGGGAGCGCCTACACGCACGGCAGGGCTCACACAGCAGCAGCAGCTGCAGCCCAGCCCTTGCTTTGCCTTGGCCTTCCCAGCCAAAAGAGGCACAGCCCGCATCTGCTGCTGCAACAGAGGCACTTCTGGCATGCCCCTCCCTGCACGGGACACTTGGCCTTCAGTGCCCCTTCTCCAAACACTCTTCTCTTCTTTCCCATCAAACAAAGCCTCTTAGAACCTACCAAGCTTCCGCTTCTCACCACAAATGTCCCTGCACCAGGGATTATTCCAGGAAAACAAGCACACAAATGTGGCCAACACAGGCTCACACCTTTTCATCCTTACTCAGGGATGACATTTTCATTCCCTCTTCTTTAGGAAATCTTGCTTTAAGCAAAGCATTCCCTGTCCATTCACAGCTGAACTCAAGAAGTTTTTCCTTCTCAGCCATGCAACAACATTCACAAGCTCTCAGTCCAGCCCCTTTCTTCCCTGCTTCCCTGTCCAATGCAGTTGCCTGACATCCGGCAAATGCACATCTTGGGAAGGTCTGAGTCTGACCTGGTGCCTCTGGAAGGATCAGAGCAACGTCTCAGCTCAAAGATGACAAATGTTTTCCCATTCACTACTGCTGAGACAAAGCAGCCCTGAGCCATGGCAGAGCAGGAGGAGCTCACAGACAGCCCTGCCAGACATGCAGCTTTGTCCATCAGTGACTCTGATGTGGATACAAGAGAGATTCAATGCTGAGAAATGCAAGGTGGATATGATTAAAAAGTACTAACTCAAAGGCTACCAGAAAGTGTGTCCATGGCTTTGAGAGCCCGTATCCCCAAGAGATTTGGTGGCCTCCAGGCCCCCTGGCCAGTGGCCAGTGCTGCTGGTGGCCAGCACCCACGAGATGGAGCTCCAAGCCTGATGATGAGCTGGGTGAGCACAATCCCTCCTGCTCTTTGCACCTGCAGAAATGTGGAGCTGTGAGCATGTAATCCATTTTCTTATTGAGTGAGTGCTTATTCCAAATGTCAGTTTGAGGCTTTTCTTCCCCATCTGCATCTCTGACTTTTCTGCTTTGCTCTCTTGTCCAGCATAGGCCTTGCTGGGTGAGGACTCAAGCCAGGAGTGTGACCAGAGAGTGAGGCCCAGTTGTGAACACAGATCAGGCCAGCTTCACTCAATTTTCCTGCTGAAAGCTGTGGGAGGCAGGGAATATTGATGGACTCAGATGGTTGTAGTGACACTGAATGGGGATTGACCCAGGCAGAGCCATGGTCAAGAATTTCTGGGAGTTTGCTGAAGATGTTGGGGTAATTCTGTAACCATTCAGCAGCTTCTGTAACTGTGGCAGGAGGTCAGTGTCCTTCCTGCAGCCCTGGCACAGACAGCTCCCAGTATATTTCGCGGCCTGGAGACCAAATGAGTCATCAGAATGATCTTGCCCACTTTTACAAGGGATGGTTTGTTGAGGAAAATTTTTCATTATTTTTCTGCTCAGGTAGAGGGCAGCAGTGCTGATGTCAGAGGGATGGCAGCTGAGGAGAGACAGAAGTTGTCCTTCTTGCTGCAGAAGAAGATTGCAGTTGCAGCGTTTCCCCGGGCTGTGCTCCAGCTGCTCTGAGTCCCTGTGTCAGCTGCAAGGCTCAGTCCTGGCAGCTCCAAGCAGATTTGCTCTGAGGGATTCTCCAGTGGCCCCAGGGTGGTCTTTGAGGCCCTCATCCCAGCCCTTTGGAATCACTATAGCTGATCCTCAGGGACCTCATTCAGGTCTGCTGGAGACTGGCTTTTGATGCACCAAGCATGGACCTGGATAGTTTTGGAGAGTTCTGGCATCACCCCAAAGCAGGCTCACTTTGGATGTGCAGCACCAAGTGGAACATTTTGGGGAACAAAGTGGAGCCTCTTATTCCCCAGGGATGCTCAAAGCATAACTACAAGACTAAGAAGAGGGATGAGCATCTGGTTACACCCAAAATAAAATCAGCTGTGTGAGACTCTGGACAAGGAAAGCAAGAAAGCAGAAGGTCATGTAGTAGAAACACTCATGTTTTTTTAAGCTATGCTTTTATCCTACAGGAGATAGATATCTCAAGTCAGAGAGATATTAATTATTTTCTAACAAAAACTTATACCATTTTCTTACACCTTAAAAGAACTGCATCTTGAATTTCAGCAGTGTTCAGTGATGTTTAAGCTGCTTTTTTGCAGCTGAAAATCTGGCTGATGAGATCAAACCTGAAGGTATCTTCTACCAGCACCTGTGACAGTGATGACAACACACAGGGCATGATTTATAGCAAGGAAAACAGCTCCTTTCCCCACATGCACCAGGGAAATTGAAGTCAGGGTTAAATGTCTCTAAAATCCTTGGCTGCAACAGAGGTTTAATTCCCAAAAGCAACAGAGAATAACAGGGTTATTAAGTAAGAGGTTTTGCTCTCAGCAGCAGGATTTAAGGCTAAAACCTCTCCAGCATTTTCTGCTTGGTGTAACAACACTGAAATCTCCAAACTCTCTGTTCCAATTCTCCCCCTCTGTCTCATTTTGCACTGTCCGTGCCTGTCATGGTTTAACATGCCTGAATATCCATTGGCCCAAAACACAGCATCCCAAAAAACACATTTCCTGTCAAACCACCACATTCCACCCTTCGCCTCTGAGAACACACTTTCTAAAATTATTAACAAAATTACAAAACACTTCAACACTTCTACAAAACAAGAAAACCTTCATCGCCAGATTTTTACTATGCATCTACCTTAACTCAATACATGCTTTGTTCTTATTCTTCTTTGGTCCCATCTCACAGCTTTACTCACAACTTTATCTTATCATTCCCTCAAAATTCGATTCCCAGTCAGGGAACCAAAAATGTCATGGTGTAACACTGGCACAATGCCAGTACCCCCATGAAGATACATTCTCCCTGGTTTCTGCTGTGAGATGTGACCAGGAATAAGCAAAGCAGGCTCCTACTTAGGGAAAAAAAACCAGAACTTTATTAACTACTCTACAACTACAAATAAAAAGGAACACACAGAGGAAAATGAAAACCTCACAAATGCATTTCCTCCTCCCCCCACCAAATTTCCAACACAATACATTTGTTCCTCAAATCACCAACTCTCGGTCCAGCAGCACCTTTTAGACAATCAATCCTCAGTTCATCAAGAGGAGAGGAGTCCTTCTTGTACCATGGGCTTCCCCTGGAAACACAGTCGAAGCCTCGTGTGTTTCTGTGTCACTCGTGGCACCGCCCGGAGTACATCTGCCGTCATGACTTCTTCCTTTCCATGTCCAGTGCTCTCACCACTGAACACGGACCAGAGCTGCTTCTAGGGTTGTCTTTTAAGGATGCTCTGTCCCGATCCAAAAAAGGCACAGTCTCTCCTTTGGGACACCTGTCCCCACAATCTCTCCTTTGGGACACCTGTCCCCCCCATATTTTTCACCCCCTGGGGCCGAGGGGCATCAACACTGAGCAGTCTCTGTATCACAAGGAACATGGTTCTGTCCATCTCTCCTTTGGGACACCTGTCCCCCCCATATTTTTTCACCCCCTGGGGCCGAGGGGCATCAACACTGAACCCTCTTGGTTCTGAGGCCATTGCCTCCCCCTAGAATGCAGTCTCTGTATCACAAGGAACATGGTTCTGTCCATGGCTATACAAAAAGAGTCCAGCAAAAGCTACTCCATCATCTCTTCCCACTAGGATTCTTCTCTATTCTTCTACTATCTTTCGCTCGCCCAGACCTCTCTCACACTGGCCCATTTCTTTCCTCATCTTCCACTCTATCTTCTAGGAAAGGTCAATGTTCTGTAAAGTTCTCATTCTCCAAAAAGGGGTTAAAAGCTCCTACAAGCGGCCGGCTGAACCCCCCCTCTTCTCCGTCCCAGCCGTGCTGCCGGCACAGGCCCATGTTTATCCAGTTTCAAGGTTACAGTCTCAGGCAGCGGCTCTCTTTGTCTCTCCCTCTGTATCTCTCAGGGGGGGCTGCCCGATGGCTCCCGGTGTCTCTCTCTCTCTCTCTCTCTCTCTTCCACCCTTCCACCCCGGGGCTCAGGCCTACCTCTCTCGGCCACATGGCTTTCCCCTCCCCCTGCCCAGCCAGCAGCTGGGCCAGGGGAGAGAACCCAACTCTTTCCTGCCGGAAACCCAAGAGGACCCTCCCAGGGGAGAGCTCTGCTTTTAACCCTGTGTTCTCAGAGGCGTGTCCATGTCCTAATGGCCAGGTTAAATGCCAATATTAAAGCCTGAATATCCATTGGCCCAAAACATAGCATCCCAAAAAACACATTTCCTGTCAAACCACCACAGTGCCTCAGGAGCTGATGGATGGAGAGTAAACTGCTGAATGCTTCAAAACTCAGCTTCCTAGGATCAGTCCTAATTTGTCCAATTTAGAACTACCATGCTTTCATGAGGATTTCTCTTCCCATTGGCTAACTGGCTCAGAACAAAACAAACCATCATTATTCCTGCAGAATTCAGAGTGGCCTCTGGAAGAAATTTTTTTTTTCTGGCATGTTTTCCTTCTAAAGGATATCCGTGATAGTCAGGGCATGTGATTGCTGGGCTCCAGAGAAATGGTGAGCTGCCACAAACAGATCTGTTGCTTTCCAAATCCTCAGTAGCTGGGTTTTGCTGTGGAAACAAATTCTCATACATTTTGTATGCAACAGTGGCTGGGCAGTTGCTTTTTATTTTATTTTTCCTTATTTGCACCTTTGCCTAATGGTGGCATTTTTTATTTCTCTCCATGCATAGAAAACTTCCATAAGCTTCTAATTCTTCTTACTTATGAACTTCAGGCAACCTGCAGGACATTAGCAGGCAATTATAGAAAGGATTTCGAGACTGCAACAAGTAGGAGTGGGCAAAAAGGAGCATGGTATGGCTGTGCCCTCTCTACTGTGTGCTAATGTCTTCCCAAAGAGACTCCCTCCATGACCAGGTCAACATCCACAAATCAGTGGAACAGAAAATCAGGAGCCTAATGAATGCTCTCCCTGCTGATGAGGAAAAGAAGACAAAACAAGGATGAGGAAAAGGGGAACCAAAGGCCTGGCTTATGTGTTCTGAGGACCTGTGATTGCAGTTTTGGCAGCTAAAAGGCTTAAAGTTTTAGCCCAGTTTTCTTGCTCCCTTTCCACCTGGACAAAAGGGCTTAAAATGAGGCACTGGATTTCAAGTGTGTGTAGGAGTATCCAAACACAGGCATAATCTGCCAGTTTGTGAAAATGAAGAAATTGAGAGCTTTGAAGCACTCAGCTGGTTTCCTAGTTAATTTCCATGCTGCAACAATCACTTCCATGACTGGAGAGCAGAATGTTGTTAACAAAAACCAAAGTCCTGGCTTTGTGGACATTTAAAACTAGGTGCAGCCAGAAACTCCTTTTCAGAAATTAAGGACAAGCTGAATGTAAAAATGTTCCACTAGTTCAGTTCCACTAGCCCACAACAAGTGCACCACTGATCTGGAGAAAGAGTCCTTGTCTGGAGTGTGGGTTGTGTCACAGACTGTCCAGTATGAAAATCATACTTGCAGAAGGCAATATTTGAATTTGCAGGAAGGCTTCATGCAGAGCAGATGGAACACCACTCACTACACCTACAACTTGCAGAATTCAAATGGAATTTCAGTAAGATGAAAAAAAGAAGCTGACAAAGCTGTGGAAGCTGTCCTGAATGAGGTAAGAATTTGATGTGTTCCCTCTGATTTGTGTTTCTAAATCAGCTAAAATCTAAATCAGCAGCCTTAGAACTGCTTATTCTCAGCGGACGAGAGAAGTTGTAGCAAAGCAACTTCCTTTCCTTAGTGTTGAAGTTTCCCCTCTCAACTTGTTCCATCTTAAAAAACCACAGTGAAATAAAAGGCAAGTTTGTAGTACATACACAACTTTTTCTGAATGTAGAAGTTATGACAAAATTCACTTGCCTTCCCTCACTGAGCACTGTTTCTGGTTGACAAGTGAAGACTAATGGAACACACCAAAAATTGGCAATTGTTGTGGAGTTACCCCCTCTACTGAATAATAAACGTCACATACTTGGTGGCCATAAAACGTTTGGCTTTGTGTCTGCTACTTTAACCTATGAAACATCATCAATAGGAAAGGAAAAGGCAGGAAGTAGTAATCTGTGGTCAGAAACTTCCATAGTATTTTTTAAAATCATATTTTAACCTTAATAGTAATCTCATGTTTTCTCTCTGACTTGTGCAATTGTGCCCTGATATAGGACTATTTGAAATTCCAACAAAGCTGTACATATGAATTATTTAGGAGAAAGGACTTTTTCAACTATAGCTCTCATGGCAGATGGTTTCATAACTGTTTTTAATCTAGAGCAGCACAGAGCAAAAGTGATTTCTTAGCTGGGAGTGTCAATTTCCCTTACTATATCTTTAATTCCCAGCAATGTGGGAATCACTATTTTAGTTTCAGAGGTCACCAAAACTGTTGCTATTTATTTAATTTATTTATTTTCCGATATCTTTTTCTAGTCTCTTTCCTTTAATGTTCACGGAAAGTGACAGAATCTGAACTGCATCTTTCTCCTACAGCAAACTGTGCTGATAGAAAATTTCCTTTGTGCCACCACCATCTCCATACTGCTTCTTTCAAACTTTGGAAGTGAATGTCATGCAGCAAGTGCTGTGTTCTTACAGTAATACATATGTGCCATATCCTTGGCCTTTCTCTTTTCAGACCAGGGCAATGTGCTTTGTTTTGGTAGCATTCTCTCCCAGCCCCTTGAATTAGAGATTTATTTGCAACGAAAATTCAATCAGTCATACTTTATTCATGGATGTTAGGTGCAGTGATCAAAGCAAGTCCACTCAATGGGCTCCAGGGGCCACCGTTCATCCCCGCTGGTGTGTCTGAAGGAGAATTACCACTGATGCTGGGGTATTTTCCCTTCAGGCCAAAGAGCAGGCAGAGGCATCAGGTGCTGAAGCAGCCGCGCCACTCCCCAGCCTGCAGCTGCAGACCCTTCCAGAGGAAGCAACGGCGGGCAGGCCAGAGGCTGCATCCTTCCAGGTTAGAGTCTAAAACCAATCCTGTTTAATTTTTTTTTTTAAATTTTCTTTCATTTTTTGCATCTGAGATACAGCTGCTCTGAGCATGTGGAGAGCAAAAAGCTTCAAAACTATTGCAGTCAACAGTTGAAAGACAATTTCCAGTTATACTCCTGCAGATGGTATTTTAGAGATGATGGTAACTTTTAATTTTGCAGTTACAGCGTTAAATAACTGACAGCAATACAAACATGGACAGAAGTACATATACCTAAAAATTAATATCCCTCTATCCCCCTCCCTTTTTTCCCATTAATATAAAAAAGACTAATTAAAAAAGAAACCAAAAAAACACAAACAAAACCAAAATCAACATCCCCACAAACAAACAAAACCAACCAAAAAAAAAAAGACAAAATTTTCATATTCCTTCTTGGTCAGTATCCGATTTTTTTCAACCCAGCGTTTTAGAATCAATTGTGGGGTTTAGAGCATTCCTTATTTAAAAGAAACTGCTATTTAGAATGTTTAAACATAGAAGCTATGTTGCCCATGTAGGTTTAAAAACTTGCACATTTCAAACTACTAATTTTGTTAGGATAAAACAATGAGTGGGAAAAAAAGAGAAATTAACAGAAGATGTGCCATATTTTCAGCTCTGAACATAGATTCAGTGCAATGCCTCCTCATTATTTTGAAGTTTGATGTCTTCTACAGAAACTATATTAGTCTTTAGAGCTGTGCAGAATACATTAGTGCCAAGACAGAATTTTTTCCCAATGAGAGAACAAAAGGCAAAGTGAGTACATATGTCTTTCATTGTGCTTCTCTGTCTGAATTAGAGAGAGAGTAGGTAATCAAGTAAAGTGCAAGGAACTTAGGCAAGGTAAGTATTGCATACAGTGTGTAAGCTTCTGTAGTAATTCCTCCCAATTTATTGTAGATTTTCCTTTCTAATGCATATATAATTGCAGGATCGGGCTCACAAAATCAAACATTCAAGAAAGGCAGATTCTAAACTGGAAATTTTTCACTGTTGCCCTCTTGCATGCATACATACATTTGATATGTATGTATGATAAAGATATAGATAAAGATAAAGATGATAAATTATGTGTGCATTATCATGTTTCCACACTAAAATATGGACATATGGAATATGGAATGCCTTGAGATTCCCATAAAGCTAATTAGCACAGATGAACTTTTCTGTCAAAAGGCAGAATTACAAATCTTTTCCCAGTACAGTGATGATCCATTTTAGAGCTGCACAAAAGGTCCCATGGGTGGCGATTTCCACAGGAGGCATTGTAGCAATTGCCAGCTTTTAAATCCTTATTTCCTAATTTGGTAGTGGACGCTGCTTTTTTTTTTTTTTTTAAGTCCCATCTCAACTCCCATTCTTTTTTGACCTCACAATGATTGCAGAAGAACCTGCAGCCTGTTCCCTCTTTCTCTCTAGAAGAGAATCATAAACACAAAAAGTTGCATTTCATATTTGCACAGAGTGCTTGTGGTATAAATAACATAGTACAGTATGTGCTGGGGAGCTCGCTGGTGGGGCAGAACTGTGAAGTTCTTGTTCACCTGCAGCCTCAGGTGCACTTGGTAACTCAATACATATACAAACAGCAGCAATGGCTCACAGTCTGTGTCACTGTGAACTTCCTTTTCTCCATCCCTTTTTCTCTTTCTCCCTTTCCTCATCTCTCTTTCATTCACCCTTTTCCCTCTCTCTCTCCTCAGCCCTCTTCTCTAGTTCCTGTTTGATTTCTTTCCAAGCTCATTACTGAGGTTTTATTACAAAGTTTGCCTTTTATGGACAGAGGTGACTTAATGGATTTTAGTTTTACTCTATGCCAAACTGTATTAAGGGCAGTCCTGCAATCTTGAGTGAGGTAAGCAGCTAGGAATGACTTTAGGGACACTTGTCATTAAAAGCAGTGGAGTTGTTTGCAGGCACATTCTCTAGAACTGCCTTAGTCTGTGATGGGAACATTTCAATTAAAGGCCTTATAATCTTCAATAATCCTTTTTTGGCACTAGGACCACAGCACCAAGACATTTTGGAGATTCTTTCTGATGAGAAAAGATGTGATATGGGTTAATTTGCCACTGCTGTTTCCTAGACACCATGATGAAATAACCTGATGGATTTTAGCTGTGTTAACATCTATTCTGAAAATCATCAATGTGAAACCAAGGAAAGGAAAACTGAAAAACCTTTGCAAATCCCTGTTTGTGATACTTAGCTGATTTTTGTCTGTATCACAGGTTTACATTCAAAAGACCAATGTAATACTATCTGAAGGGAAAAATCATAACAAATAAAATGTGATTAACCATTGCAAAGAAGACCAATAATTTCAACAGTTAGTTGAGACTACTTGGGTTAGATATAAAGTGACCAGTACTGCCAAATCATCTGTGCTCTCTTGTCCTGCTAACTTTATGATCAATCCAATCAATATAACAAAATTGGGACATTCTTCCACTGCATACATGGAAATAGCTACATTTTTCCAGTTCTAGTGCAATCAGATTATTTGTTTTCAGAAGTCTGTAGGTTTGTGATGTTTCTTTTCTTACTGCCAAGTTAATTGTTTTGCTGTGGAGTGGAAGGATTAGTAAATTGATTGATCTTGCAAGTGTGAACATTAGCCTGAAACTGTGTGGTAATTGTCAACAGAAATTGAACCTGCACTATGTCTTGTATTGAAATAAAATGAAAAAGTTGTATCAAGAGCTCAATGCTGTATTGCATGCTTGAAAACATCTCATCGAAGCAGCTCCTAACTAGGGTGTGGAGCAATTCCCTTTTCCTCAATGATATTAATATTCAACATTTTAGAAAAAAATAGAAAATCCAGTGTTAGATGTTTTTGATGTTTAAGTCCTGAGACTGACATTCTCCCTGGCTTACAAACTCTATTTTATTTCTCTGCTAAAAAAAAAAATCTGTCTTTTGTAAAAAATTTGGATATGTGCTATTTGCCATTTAAGTGTAGTTTGCCTGGCACTAATGGTTCCTTCTACTTTGATTTAAGAATGTGGTTAGAAATTTTGAGGATGTTTACTCACTGGCGGCTTCCAAAATTGACGTATTAAGAGCAGGAAGAGACTCTTTGGGCTCTAACTATGGATCCTTATCAGCTGTTGAGAGTCTTACTCTTTCTGCTGAGGCTAAGTCTGCTTTGCGAGCAATTGTAGTCCCTGGGATGTGGGTTCCTAGCCAGCATTTCCCTTCATGCTGCACAGCTTCTGTAGGCCAATACAGCAACACTTAATTGTAAACATAATGGAGAGCAATAAAATTACTGCAAAGAGAAATATCCTGAGATATTTTCCAGAAGAGAAAGGATGGTGAAAGCTAACACAATCATTGAAATTACTACTGTATGTTTTTTTCTATTGCTCACTATTTGATTGGGGGTTTTTTGGTTTTAGTTCAGATTCCTTGCTTGATTGGTTGGACTGTTTTTTTGGTTTTGGGGAGTGGTGGTGGTGGGTGGGTGGGTATTAGTTCTTTTTATTTTTATACATTACCTTTATTTCTGTTCTTTTTTCTCTCTTTCTCTCTTTCCTTCTCTGTCTTTATTTTTCTTTCTCTTTCTTTCTCTTTCTTTCCTTTTTTTTTTACCAAAGGATTTTCCTTTCTTTCTGTTATAAACCATTAACATTTCTGCAATAGCCTTTTTTGCAACCATAACCCCTTCAGTTCTGTCCATATCCTTGGTTTTTAACATTTACTTTCTCTGAACAGAATCCCCACAAGTTCACTTTGCACCTGCACCAGCTACTTCATCTCCTATTCCTCTTACTCCTCCTGCTCCTGCAGGTAAGTCTGCTTTTCAAGAAATTATAGTTTCTTAGATGTGAGTTTCCAGACAGCATCTCCCTCCATGCTGCTCAGCTTCTGTAGGTAAATAGAACAATACTTGATTTTAAACATAGTGGAGCAATAAAACTAGTGATAAGAGAAATGATCTGTGACTTTACAGAAGAGAAAGGGGATGGTGAAAGATAAAACAGGCATTAAAATTACTACTATTATTTTTTTTTCTATTGGTCCTGATTTGCTTAGATATTTTTGGTTTTAGTTTGGGTTTGGTTGGTTGAATCTTTTGTTATTGGGTAGTAGTGGTGGTTGTTGGGCGGGTGTTTTCTTTTTGTTTTTGATGGGTTTTGATTTTTGGTGGGTTTTTGATTTTTGCTGGTTTTGTTTTTCATTTCTTTCTTTTCTGTTGCTTTATTTATTTTTTTTAAATGAAATCTTTTTCCCTTTCTTTCTGTTAGCAACCATTAACATTTCTGTATTGGCCTTTCTTTGCAACCATAACCTCTTCAGTTCTATCATTTCCTTGCCTTATAAAATTTCTTCCTCCGAGCAAAATTTTTACAAGTTCACTTTGAATCCAAAGCAGCTGGATTGTCTCCTCTTTCTCCTGGTGGTGCTATTCCTCTTCCTTCTCCTATTAGTGTTGGTAAGTCTGCTTGTCAAGCAATTGTAGTCATTTGAATGTGGGTTCCTAGCCAGCATCTCCCTTCATGCTGCACAGCTTCTGTAGGCAAATACAACAATAATTTTTAGTGTAAACATAATGGAGCAGCAAAAGTAGTGCTAATGGAAATGATCTATGACTTTTCAGAAGAGAAAGGGAATGGTGGAAGATAGCAGAACGATTAAAATTACTACAGTGTCATGGTTTGACACTGGCACAATGTCAGTGTAATTTATTTTTTCTATTCGACCCCCTTTGCTTGGGTTTTCTTATTTTCCTTTGGTTTTGGTTGCTTGGGGAGTTGGATTTTTTTGGTTTTGGGAAGTGTTGGCTGTGGGGTGGGTGGGTTTATTGGGTTTTTTTGGTGTTACTATTTTTTGTTTTCCCTTCCTTCCTTCCTTCCTTCCTTCCTTCCTTCCTTCCTTCCTTCCTTCCTTCCTTCCTTCCTTCCTTCCTTCCTTCCTTCCTTCCTTCCTTCCTTCCTTCCTTCCTTCCTTCCTTCCTTCCTTCCTTCCTTCCTTCCTTCCTTCCTTCCTTCCTTCCTTCCTTCCTTCCTTCCTTCCTTCCTTCCTTCCTTCCTTCCTTCCTTCCTTCCTTCCTTCCTTCCTTCCTTCCTTCCTTCCTTCCTTCCTTCCTTCCTTCCTTCCTTCCTTCCTTCCTTCCTTCCTCCTTCCCTTCCCTTTTTTTTAACAAAGGCTTTTTCCATTCTTTCTATTAGAAACCATTAACATTTTGTAATAGCCTTTCCTTGCAGTCACAACCATTCTGGTATTGTGCATTTCTTTGCTTATTAAAATTGACTTTCTCTAAACAGAATCTCCGCAAGTTCACTTTAACCTAGTGTACACCTCCTGCTCCTATTCCTCTTCCTCCTCCTATTCCTGCTTCTGTTCCTGCTGCTTTTCCTGTTTCTGCTCCTGCTCCAGTTCCTTCTGCTGCTGCTGTTCCTGCTCCTGCTGGTAAGTCTGTGTTCCAAGCAATTGTAGTCACTGGGATGTGGGTTCCTAGCCAGCACCTCCCTTCATGCTGCACAGCTTCTGGAGGCAAACAATACTTAACTATAAACATAAGGGAACATTAAATCTAGTGCTAAGAGAAACATTATCTGAGACTTTTTGGAAAATAGAAAGGGGGTGGAGAAACCTAACAAAGGGATTAAAATTACTCCTGTAATGTTTTTTTCTATTGGTCCCTATTTTTGCTTTTATTTTGGGTTTGGCTGCTAAACTGGTTGGATTTTTTAGTTTTGGGGAGTGGCGGTGATGGGTGGGTGGGTGTTTGATTTTTTATTTTTTTCTTTTATTTCTTCTTTATTTTTCTGTATTTATTTTAACTGAAGACTTCTTCCTTTCATTATGTTAGAAACCAGTAATGTTTTTTTAATCATCTTTCCTTCCAACCATAACCATTTCAGCATTTCCTTGCTTTTTAAAATTTCTTCTCTGAAGAAAATTTAAAATTGACTTCTCTGAAGTCAATTTACTTTCTCTGAACAGACGCCTTTCAGTGTCCCATTTCACCCCAAGTAGCTGGAAGACCTCGTGCTCCTGTTTCTGCTCCTGCTGGTAAGTCTGCCTGTCAAGCAATTGTTGTCCCTTGGATGTGGGTTCCTAGCCAGCATCTCCCTTCGTGCTGCACAGCTTCTGTAGGCAAATACAACAATACTTCATTGCAAACATCAGGAAGCAGTAAAACTGGCGCTAGCAGCAAAGCTGTAAGACTTTTCTCAGAAGAGAAAGAGGATGGTGAAACCTAACACAGGGATTGAAATTATATTTTGTATACTAAAAATATACTAAAAATTACTAGTATGAATTTTTATTCTCTGAGGGTGTGGCACAGCAGTTTGCGTAGCAGTTGGCGCAGGCAGGGCAAGCAGGCAGGGTTGCAGCTTTTCTTGCCCGCAAGGTTTGCTGTGTGTTGTTTGCAGTGTTTCTGTTGGTTGGTGGTTTTTGGGGTTTGTGTTAGTAATGGTTTTTATGCAATTGAAAACTGTAGTTAGTACAAGTGTACATAATCAAACGGAACCCTCCAAAAAGGTTACATCGGTCCAGACCCATTCCTGTGCGGACTGTTTGAGCTTAGTAGCAGTTTCAGGGGGCGTTGTGGAGCAAACCTGCCTGCAGTGTGAACAGGTGAACAATCTCCTTTCTCTGGTGGTTGAGCTTAGAGAGGAAGTTGAAAGACTAAGGAGTATCAGGGAAAGTGAAAGGGAAATAGATTGGTGGATTTGCCCTTCCATCCTTGAGGGAAGCCCACCAAGAGTCAGAGGACTCCCATGCCTCTCACTGTCAGACAATAGAAGGACACCTGAGAGGTGAAGGGGACTGGAAATGGGTACCTACTTGAGGAGGTAATAATAAAAATTCCTCCCGACCCCCATCCCCAAGTCAGGTGCCACTTCAGAATAGATTTGAACCCCTCCATCTAGAGAGTCAACCAGATGATTTAGAAGAAAATTATCTGCCCAGTGAGCCTCCCAGTTATGACTCATCTGTGAGAAGGATTACCACCTCTAACATCAGGAAAAAAAGAAGGGTACTCGTAGTGGATGGCTCCCTTCTGAGGGGAACAGAGGGCCCCACATGTCAACAGGACCCACCCCACAGAGAGGTCTGCTGCCTCCCTGGGGCCTGGGATATCACTGAGGGGCTTCCTGGGCTGATTCAGCCCTCTGATTATTACCCGCTGCAGATATTCCAGGCTGGCAGTGATGAGATTGCAAAGAGGAGTGTCAGGACAATTAAAAGGGACTTGAGGGCACTGGGACAAGTGGTTGATAGGACAGGGGTACAGGTAGTCTTTTCCTCAGTTCCTTTGGTGGCTGAGAAAAACAGTGAAAGAATAGGAGAGCTCACATTATCAACAAGTGTCTCAAAGGTTGGTGTCATCGGCAGAATTTGGGGTTCTTTGATCATGGGGCAACTTTTACAGCACCTGCTCTACTGGAACCAGATGGGCTCCGTCTCTCTGTTAAGGACAGAAGGTTTTTAGCTCAGGAACTGGCAGAACTTGTTGAAAGGACATGGAACTAGGTCTGAAGGGGAAAGGGGATGCATCTGGGCTGTCTGGAAGCAGGCCCAAGGGTGGTAAGCCTGAGACAGGAGTGAAATCAGCAGCCCAGCTGAGGTGCAGGTATACCAATACACGCAGCACAGGTTACAAACAAGAGCTGGAGGCCACGGTACAGCAGCAAAGCTATGATGTCATTGCCATGACAGAAATGTGGTGGCACGACTCACGTGGCTGGAGTGCTGCACTGGATGGCTCCAAGTCCTTCAGGAGAGACAGGAAAGGGAGAAGAGGTGGAGGGGTGGCCCTTTATATTAGGGAATATATAGGCCAACAAGGCTGACATCCTACTGGGAGTCTGTTCTTGTCCACGCAACCAGGAAGAAATGGTGGACAATTCATTCTATAAACAGCTAGAGAATGTTTCTGGATCATCAGCCATTTTTCTTGCTGGCAATTTCAACCTGCCGGACATTTTTTGGGAACTCAACACAGCTGAAAAAAGGCAGTCCAGGAAATTTTTAGAGTTTGCAGAGGACAACTTTTTGTCACAGCTGGTGGGTGAGCCCACCAGGGGAGGGACAATGTTAGATCTGTTATTTGCAAATAGAGACGGACTGGTGGGAGATGTGGTGCTTGGAAGTCACTTAGGCTGCAGTGATAATAAAATTGTAACATTTTCTATATTTGGTTAAATCAAGAGGAACATTAATAAGACTTTCACATGTGACTTCTGGAGGGCAGACTTTGTCCTGTTCAGGACACTTATTCAGAGAGTTCCTTGGGAAGCAGCCTTTAAAAACAAAGGAGTTCAGGAAGGGTGGGTGACCTTCAGAACAGAGATCTTGAGGGCACAGAAACAGACTGTCCCTGTGTGCCGAAAGATGAGTCGATGAGGCAAACGTCCAGCCTGGATGGGCAAGGAGATTTTGGAGGAACTTAGGAATAAAATAAAGGATGTATTCTCTTTGGAAGGAGAGTCAGGTCTCTCAGGAAGTATTTAAGGGGGCTGCTAGAGCACGTAGGAAAAAATTAGAGAGGCCAAAGCTCAGTTTGAACTTAAAGTGTTGACCTTTGTAAAGAATAATAAAAAATGCTTTTGTAAATAGATTAATGGTAAAAGATCATTTGGTAAATGGTAAAAGAAGAGTAAGATCAACCTTTGTTGTTTATTGGATGCAGAAGGGAACTTAGTAGCTGCAGATGAGGAGAAGGCAGAGGTGCTTAACACCTTCTTTGCCTCAGATTTTAGTGGGAAGGCTTGCCTTCAGGACAACTGTCCTCTTGGGTTGCTCGATGATATTGGGGAGCAGAATGGTCCCCCCATTATGCAAGAGGAGGCAGTCAGAGAACTGCTGAGCTGCTTGGACCTTCACAAATCCATGGGTTCAGATGGGATCCATCCCAGGGTGATGAGAGAGCAGGCAGATGAGATTGCGAAGCTGCTCTCCATCATTTCCCAACAGTCCCGGCTCACTGGTGAGGTTCCAGAAGACTGGAAGCTGGCCGATGTGACACCCATTGATAAAAAGGGTGGAAAGGAGGATCCTGTTAATGATAGCCAGTCAGCCTGACCTCAGTCCCCAGTAAGGGGGACTGAAGAGTTTATATGCAGTGTCATCACACAGCGCTTACAGGATGGCCAGGGTATCAGAGCGAGCCAGCAGGAGTTTAGGAGGGGTAGGTCATGTTTGACCAACCTGGTCTCTCTTTATGAGCAAGTGACCCACCTGGTCGATGCAGAAAAGGCTGTTGATGGTGTGTGCCTGGACTCCAGCAAGGCCTTTGGCACTGTCTCCAACAGCACACTCCTGGAAAAGCTGCAGCCCACGGCTTGGGCAGGAGCACTCTGTGCTGGGTTCAGAGCTGGCTGGATGGCCGGGCCAGAGAGTGGTGGTGAACAGTGCTGCATCCAGCTGGCAGCCGGGCACCAGGGGTGTCCCTCAGGGCTCTGTGCTGGGCCAGCTCTGTTCAGTATCTTCACTGATGCCATGGATGAGGGGACTGAGTCTTTCATGAGTAAGTTTGCAGACGACACTAAGCTGGGAGTGTGTGTTGATCTGTTGGAGGGTAGGAGGGCTCTGCAGAGAGATCTGGAATGGCTGGATGGATGGGCAGAGTCTAACAAGGTGAAGTTTAATAAATCCAAGTGCTGAGTCCTGCATTTTGGCCACAATAACCCCCTGCAATGTTATGGGCTGGGGATGGTGCGGCTGGACAGTGCCCAGGCAGAAAAGGACTTGGGGTTACTGTTTGACACTGGCTGAACATGAGCCAGCAGTGTGCCCTGGTGGCCAAGAAAGCCAATAGCATCCTGGCCTGGAGCAGGAATGGTGTGGCCAACAGGGGCAGGGAGGTCATCCTTGCCCTATACTCAGCACTGGTGAGGCCACACCTTGAGTGTTGTGTCCAGCATCTGAAGGCGACTCACCCAGCAGATACTGTACTGCATCTGAAGGCCACTCACCCAGCAGATACTGTACTGCGTCTGGAAGCAACGTATTTGCCGGTGTGTCATCCTAGAGAACCTGTACTGTCTCTGGACCCAACATTGTCTTTCCTTCCAACTAAAACCATTTCCATTCCTTACATCTCCTTGCTTTTTAAAATTTACCATATCTGAAGCAAATTCACTTTCTCTGGACAGACTCCTCACAGCGTCCCCAAGGGCCTATTTCACCTAATGATCTTACTCCTGCTATTGATTATAAGTCTGCTGGTGAAGAAATTATTGTCATTTGGATGTGGGTTCAGAGCCCACATCCATGGGGAGTGGTTGATGTGGATGTGTGGGTGTTTGCATTTTGATTTTTTTTCTTTTATTACTTCTTTTAATTGCATGCTTGCTTTCGTTCTTTTTTTTTTAGTTGCAAAATTGGTTTTCCTTTATTTCTGTTACAAACTATTCATATTCTGCAATAGGCTTTTTTTTCAACCATAACCATTTCCAATCGGTGCATTTCCTTGGTTTGTAAATCCTATTTTTCCACAAGAGATAATATTCAGCCTCGTGTTTCACCCCAAGCAGCTCGTACACCTCTTGTTTGTCCTGCTCCTGCTCCTTCTCTAAAGTCTCTTTTTCAAGCAATTTTAGTCACTGGGATGTGAGTTCCTAGCCAGCATCTCCCTTCATGCTGCACAGCTTCTGGAGGCCAATCCTGCAACACTTAATTATAAACACAATGGAGCGTTAAACCTAATGCAAACAGAAATGGTGTAATACTTTTTAAAGATGAGAACAGGGATGTTGGAGGCTAACACAGGGATTAAAATTAACGCTGGAGGATTTCTTTTTCCTATGGGTCTTTTATTTGCTTAGATATTGTTTATATTAGTCTGGGTTTAGCTACATGGTTGGTTGGATTCTTTTTGGTTTTTCAAAGTGGTCCTTGTGGGTGGGCGGTGTTTTATTTTTGATTTTTTTTCTTTTATGATTTCTTTTAATTGCATTGTTTTTAACCAAATCCTTTTTCCTTTCTTTCTGTTTTAAACCATTAACATTTTTGTAATAGCCTTTCCTTTCAACCATAAGCATTTCAGTTCTGAGTATTTCCTTGTTTTTTAAAACTTACTTTTACTCAACAGGTAATTTTCAGCCTCCAATTTCATCCCAAGCAGCCAGTACACCTGCTGCTCCTACTTCTGATGCTAAGTCTGCTTTTCAAGAAATGATAATTTCTTGGATGTGGCTTTCTAGGCAGCATCTCCCTTCATGCTGAACAGATCCTGTAGGTAAATACAACAATCCTTGATTTTAAACATAATGGAGCAATAAAACGAGTGCTAACAGAAATGTGCGAGTTTTTAAAGGAGAGAATGGGGATGGTGAAACCTAACACAGGGATTAAAATCACTTGTGGGATTTTTCTTTTGGTTCTCGACTGCATGCAAAATTTTTGTTTTCAGTTTGGATTTGGTTGGTTGGTTGGGTTCTTTGGTTTTGGGGAGTGGTTCCACTGGGTGGTTTGGTGTTAGGGGTTAATTTTTTTCTTTTTTAAAATTATTTCCGCTTTTAACTTTTTTTTTTTACTGAAGGCATTTATTTTCTTGATGTGATAAATCATTGTAATAGCCTTCCCTTGCAAACATAACCATTTCAGTTCCATGCATTTCCATATTTTTAAAATTCACCTTCCCTGAAGTACATTTACTTGCTCTACACAGACTCATTTCAGCTTGTCTTCATACCCAAGGACCCATTTCACCTCGTACTCCTGATCCTGATGGGAAGTCTGCTTGTCAAGAAATGATAGTCATTTGGAGGTAGGATCTTTGCCAGCATCTTCCTTCATGCTGCGCAACTTCTGCAGACAAATACAACAATACTTGATTGTAAACATCATGGACCAATAACACTATTGCAGACATTTTGAAAGAGCCATTTCTTGCAACGATAAATATTTCAATTCTGTACATTTCCTTGCTTTTAAAAATCTACCTCCTCTGAAGTAATTATTTATTTATTTTCTCTGAACAGCCTCTTTTCAGTTTCCTGTTTCAGCCCAAGCTGCTCGTACACCACCTGCACCAGCACAAGCTCATGATGCTAAGTCTGCTTGTCAAACACTTGGAGTCCCTGGGCTGTGGCTTCCTAGCCAGCATCTCCCTTCATGCTGCACAGCTTCTGCAGGCAAATACAACAATCCTTAATTGGAAACATAATGGAGCACTAAAACTATTGCTAACAGAAATATTCTGAGACATTTCTCAGGAGAGAAAGGGGTGGTGAAAGCTAACACAGGGATAAAAATTACTACTGTGGTTCTTCCTATTGGTGCCCAATTGCTTGGCTATTTTTGGTTTGGGGTTTTTTTTCAGTTGTTTGCTTGTTACGGTTTTTTTGCTTTTATAGAGTAGCAGTAGTGGGTGGGTGGTTTTTTGACTTTTTAAATTTTTTTCTTATTTTCTCTTCTCTTTTTTTGCAAAATGATTCTTCCTTTCATTATGTTTTATACCATTAACGTTTTTTAATCATCTTCTCTTGCAAACACAACCATTTCAGTTCTGTGCATTTCCTTGCTTTTAAAATTTACCTTCTCTGAAGTAAATTTATTATCTCTGAACAGATATGTTTCAGGTGAGCTTTGGACCCAGAGCACCCCGTACACCTGCTACTTCTGCTCCTGCTGGTAAGTCTTCTTTTTGAATTTTTTCTTTTCTAACTTATTTTAATTTCTTTCTTGCTTGCTTGCTTTCTTGCTTTCTTTTTAAGAGCCAAAGGCTTTTTCCTTTCTTTCTGTTATAAACCATTAACATTCAGAATAAGTTTCTTTCCTTGAATAAAAAACACAGCTTTGGAGTTAATATGATGAGAGGTAAAAGATGTCTTGAAGTGAGTACTTGTAGCACTTTTATTTAAAGTGCTATACCACCAATTTATGGGGCAGGATACTTGTGCTAATGTCCTTTGTCTATTAAATATTTATATCTAATAATCAGGTGCCATGTGTTTCAAAGAAGCATTTAAGGAGCAAACATTTCTAAGTACTTCACGTACGTGCCCTTGTGAGCAGCATTTGACAGCAAACATAGATTCTCTCCTGATTTGTTTTTTATCCTTTTGTTAACCCCAGCACAGCGGAGAGTGCCTAGACACAGAGTCCATACTGTGTCTGACACCAGCGTTCCTCCCGTTGTGCTACCGGCCAGACCCTACAGCGCATCTGACACCAACGCAGCCTCCGTGCCATGCCACGCACAACAGGTTTTGGGTCATCAATGGAACCAGCCATCAACCTGATACCAACCAGAACCAATAGTGGGCCATCCATGGATGCATCCTCCCACACCAGACGAAACAGAGCTTTTACCCTGCCTTCAAGCAACATGGCCTCCTGTCTGACAGGAAACAGAGCTGGTACTGGCTCTTCATCCTTCAGTTTCAGACCACGCAGAACCAGTTCTTTGCCTTCAGTAGCTCCTTTCAGCCGGGATGTCTTACCCAGCACTAGAAGAAAGAAGGACATTTAATTATCAGATGTGAGAGAGTTCTTCATTGAAATACTAGCTTCTCTTCAGAAGGAAAATACTCCAGCAATGCAAGAAGATCTAAATAAAGTACACTCTTCCCTACCTTTGTATTGTAGTTCACTTTATATATTGTTTTGTAATTTCATATTTTTATGAAAATGTCATTCATATCTTCACATTTCTGTGTTTCTAATTAAAAAGCACTTATTTATAGAACTCTTTTTATTGCAGTTTTTAATTTTTATGTAGTATATTTTAAAATGTTATAAAACAACACCTTTTGGGTAGTTTTCCCCATTCCTAAAAAAAATAAATCAATCACAAGCCATTTTAGTCTCTGTCTCTCATAGTTGTTTCATATCTGTCTATTCTAAACCAGGATTTCAATACTTTAATAGGATTGGGAGAGGTCCATGATATGTACACCAGTGATTCCTCTTGTGGAATGTCATGGCCTTGTCTTTTGGTTTGAAAAGACAGGTGTCTGCTAAGGAAGGAAGGAGCCTCCCTTGAAATGGAAAATGCAAACTCCCTCTCTCTGAATTATCAGTTTGAAATTAAGGGGCTCTCAGGCAAAGACATGGGAGTAGGAATAGTAGTTCTTTATTAGGAAAATTAAAATACAAATGCACTAGTACAAAAACAAACTACTGACAGAGTCAGAATATGCCCTGACACTGTGTTGGTTGGGGTGTTGGGAGCAGTCCAAAAATACATGGTGGCTGTAGCTTTCTTGGAGTGGCAGATGTGCTTCTTTTCAAGCAGTGATCCTGGAGAAGGGTGCAGTCTTCCTCTGAAGGTGCAGTGGTGGTGTAGATGCGCTTGGTCTTCTTCTGGAAATCTGCTGAAAGAAAGCTGCTCTTCTGGGAATCTAGTGAGAAAAGGCTGCCGTGGTGTTGCAGGTTATATCCAGGTAGGAATGCTTGGGTCCTTCCCCTGGGTAGAGCATCTCCCAGTGGGATGATGCAATTTTTTCAGTCATGCAGTGAGATTCAGTGGCCCACTAACAGAAGATATTTTCTGGAGGGAGGATTGGTTGTGGAAGAGATGAAGAAAACTGCCCCACCTGGTTTTAACAGGTGGCCCAATCAGCAGAAGATAATTGCCCAATCTCTAACAGACAGCAATAGAATACATACTCCCAGACACATTTTCCAACCTAAGACATTATCCACCCCTTATTCTATTAGTATTTGCATTATACTCAAATCAATAAACTTGACATCATGAAATCTTACACACAGTTCTTACTTAAGACTGGGTTTTGCTGTGGTACACTGTCGCTGTTGAGTTAGGAAGGGATGAAGAAAGGTGACATTGACTCCTAGGATCAGAGAGCATAAAGCAAGATTTATTAGGAACTTCACATATTTAGGGGCAAGATCGTTCACCCAGAACTTGAACGCCCCTCACACCACTGGTTAATGAGGAACAACATCTTCTGGAAAAATATCTTTCCATAAACATGTACAAACATTCCACGTGTTCACAAATACCAGGTGCAGAGATTAAGATAAGAATTGTTTTCATTCTTTCTCTGAGCATTCTCACAACTTCCCTAGGACAATGCCTGGGAAAGTTGTCTGTTTCTCCCTCTGTCAGCATCCAGAGATGACAACAAGAGGCCAGTCTTGTCGAATCATCAAAAGAGAGGGAAGTCCAGGTTGCAGAGGCCCCATGTCCTCTATGATCTTGTTGATCTTCCTCAGCTCGTGGAGCAATCTCTGGGAATCATTAAGTCTTCTTATGAATGACAAAAACTGGGCAATTCCAGGGACTCTTTGTAGGTTTGATGTGGTCTTTTTGTAGTTGTTCACTTACTAATTTTTTGAGAATATTCAATTTTTTTCTGCTCAAGAGACCATTGATCAATCCAAATTGGCTGATTGGTTTTCCATGGTAATTTCAGAGTGGCAGGCGTTGCTGTGGTTTTTGTCAAAAATCCACTTCTATCTTTGCTCCCCACTGGGACAACACATCTCTCCCCCGCACTGTGATGGGCTTCTGCACCACGAAGGGACGGATGGTTGCCGTCCTTGCCTTGGGACCTAGAACAGTAATCATGAGTTCACTCTGCAGACACAAGATAGCTCCTCCACTTCCTGTGAGAGCACCCATGGCTGTCACCAAATTCCAATTGCACAGCCGGGATGCACAAGAAATCACAGTGATGTCTGCCCCTGTGTCCAGCATACCTGCAATACGAATGGCTTGACCAAGGTGTGTAAGACTCCATGTCAGCTCTGGCCCTTCATTGCTGACATGTTTTATCCAAAGGACATTAGGCATCGGTCCAGAACTCTTAAAACTCTCAAAAGAACTTTCAGCATACATCTTACTTATTTCTATTCACTGGTAATGTACTAGTGATAGCTATTGCTGGTTTTGGTACAATTACCATTGGAGCATTGTAAGTAAGAGCTGAAATCATCAGCTCTTCATTATAATTTGCTGAGACAACAGTTGGAAAAATCGAAAGTCCAAGAATTTTATTACTGTCCTTGCCTATAATGAAAAAATCTTGTTTTTGTTGTGAATACATTTCCTGTGCGAGTGTATTCATGGTAAAAGTTTTTTTAAAAATAAATTAATTTGGAATTTGTTAGTTTGCATCGTGCCCCTGGGGGTAATAAGTTGGGATCACTTGGGAGATGGTTTTATCTTGTACGACTTTACATCTCACCTTACCCCAATCGGTCAGTCTTTTTCAATTATTTTCTGAATCAAAAGAAGGTAAAGTAGGGGGATTAGTATGTAATATGTTAACTTCTTCAGAACCACTAGAATTCTCACTGTTCTTTTCCTCCCTCACAACCTTGTAAATTACAGACTGTCTTGGAGGAATTTCACAGCAACTGGAGCTTGTTTGTTTTGTAATGTTAACAGAGAAATCCTGCCTTTTGCTAGCAGAGACACTGGTCTCGAGAATTTTTTCCCTCTTTCTCTCCCCTCACTTTTTCTCATAAGCCCCCTCTGTCTCACCGTCCTTCTGCAGCTCCTCAGGGGACAGTGCCTGGGGCCAGCGGCAGCTCCCACCGCTCCAGGGACAGCCGGGGCTGGAAGTGCTGCTCCGCCCGGCCCGGCCGCCAGCTGGGACCCAGCACAGGGACAGGGGACACAGGGGGCACCGGGGGAAAAGCAGGAAGGGAGGGAGGAAGCAGAGCAGAGAAACAGGTTAAAAAGAGGCCTCTACCTATACAGATATCAATCTATGTAACTAAACCCCATACACAAATATGTACATAAACACACTTGCTCTCTCATCTCCCAACTCATTCTGCAAGTTGCAATAAACAGCTGAATGCTCTCAGTCGCTCCAAGTTGTTCCTCTTACCATCCTGAAGGGACGGGCAAAAGTAGTAATAGGCAGTAGGAACAACTCTTCAATTCTATTAAAACCTAACTCTTCAAAGATCAGTTTTTACTTTGTGTCTTCCAGGGAAGCAGATGTAGCAAACACAGAGGAGAACATGATTTTACTCGGTGCTGTTTGGTCTGGCAGTTCGTATGGTCAAGAACTGCTTTCCTCAGGAACTGGTGGATAATCCCTCTCTATGCCTCAAGAACTGCATCATGAGTAAAGCCTGAAGCGACCAATTTGCATTTCATGTGTTAGATGGTAATGCTTCCATACTCTGAGCAGTGTTTAATAAAGCAGTTAAGGGATATTGGAAAAACATCCTCTCCTGGCTTGATCTGTGATTTATGGGTAAGAAAAAATGTTGGTTTTCCAAAGAGAAAAATAGTGTTTACAACAGGGAATTCCCTAGACCTGCCTGAGAAAGCTGCACTTCAGAGAAGGCAGTGAAGCAATATAGGGATCAAAAAGAAACGTAGCTTAGAGCTGAGAATAAAAAGCACAGAAACACATAATACAGATTTTAACCTATCTTATACACTGAATGGCTATGACTCCAAAACTTTTATTTCAAGTTGTATAAGTTTTCATGTATTTTTCCGCCATTTATTTTTAAGTAGGACTGTACAAAGAAAGTAAGAAAAGCATGAAGTACACCTAGTACTGTCTGAAGAGTGATGTTAAACACAGGCAGAATCAAATCATGTCAAGCCATGTCAAGCAATTTCTGAAGCTATCTGAAGTCTGCTGGTTAGTCGCTGACTGAAAGGAACAGTAGAAACACCAGAATAAATGCAAAAAAAGACAAGATTGGCTAGGACATCTTTAATAAATATCCATGCATAAGTGCTTTCTACTATGACAAAAAGTTAGGTCAGTTCAGATCAGTGAAAGCATTCTTGCTCACTGCAGTGGGTTGGAAAATGCAAATTGGAAATAATTAACTTTGTGAAAAGATCCCAGAGAAAACATTAAACTGAACTTCGTATCCTTTGTAATCAGTCTGTTTCCTCCAATAAAAACAAGATACATGCTTATAAATCACAATCATTCCTCTGCTATTAGTCTTAGTTTGGTATTTCACAGCACTCTTAAAATGGAATTTGCTGTTCTCCTTTCTATTCTTCTAGCAGTCACATGAGTAGGGACAAAAGTGCTGACAGCTCACAGTGAAGAGTCAAAAAGTGCACCCCAACTGTGTGGTTTTTTTGGTTTTTTATTGCTACGTCACATACGTGTGTGACCCTCTCCTTAAGTGAGTTTCACTATAACCATTCATACCTGCTAAATATCACAGCCATTCAGCAAAGGGATTAATTTGTTTCAAAAGTCAGACTCCTAAAGTCAGTGCCCTTCATGAAGCTGCTTTCCCACCAATGGAGACCTCTTCAACAAAGCCTCTTGGGTTTGTCTTGAGAATTAAGAGCAGAAGTGCCAGCTGAGCACATCTGCAGCTGCCAACATCTCCTGCAGACCCTCATGCCTCCGAACTGAGCTAGATTTTCATATATCCATATATCTAGACATCTACATATCTATATAGATAGATATCTATATCTATAGCTGTATCTAATCTCTAGATGTAGATGTGTATAAATCTATATATCTATATCTGTATCTATCCATCTATCTATCTAAACAAGCTCCCATGGAGGCACAGGTACATGGGAGACTAAAGTACAGCCTGAAATGATTAAATCTCTAACTACAATACACCTGTGGAAATAAGGGATGGGGGAAATAAGGAATGCAAAGAAGATGCAGTCCTACTATAGAGACTTTCTGTAGCTGCCTAAGAGTGTTTGTTATCAATTTTAATGGTATATGACATTTTTCTTTGCATGTCCCAAAGGGCATTTTCTGCAGGTCTTGGTCATATTGTGGACATTTTGCATTTAAAACAATATTAGACAGCTGTGCTGAGACTACAGATAAATTCTAGGTATCTGGTTTTAAATTATAGAATATTTAGATATTCTAAACTATAGATATCTAAATTCTAGATACCTGGTTATCACAGATTTGATGAGCCTTCAGATACAATCCTGGAGCAGCCCAGAAGAGCAAAGACAAAAACTTAGGCAAAAGCAATTCTTGGTTTAGATGGCTTAAAATAACAAAATGTGGAGAATATGAAAGCTTTTTAATATTACTTTTCCTAGATGGAAACTATAGAGTCTGTGATCTAAAATGTCTCCTACAATCCATAGCTGCTTACCAAGAGCACAAATATTAGCCAAAGGAATAAATCATGCTGCACATGGATAATCAAGAGATTTCATAATGTGGCCTAAACAATAACAAATCTTTGATATTGAACTGCATTGCTGCTGCCTCAGCAACCTCCTGATGAATGAGTAGAATAATTCACTGATGCTGTTGAGTCAGAGATGGAATGAAAGACTCCAGTCTTCAGACGCTGAATCAGAAGGCAATTGAATCAAGGGAGTGTGTCTTTTATAATGTGACTCACTAAGGCGAGACTTGGTTGGTCTCAAAGTAAAAACCTCTCACACTATTGGTGTACTATGAATAGCACACTCTGGAGAACTATACCTATAAACAATGGTTACAGAAGGAGAGATAATAATTGTTTTAATTCTTTTCCCAGGCTTGGCCTGGGAGAAATTACCTCTGTTCTTTCTTCGACTGAACTGAGGATATTCACAATTCCCCCTTTTTGTTTAGAGGAGGAGGCGGTGTTTGTTTGATCCTGTGCGATCCCTTGCAGGAAAGAGAATAAACACAGCTCCAGAGCTTTATCAGTTATCGTTCAAAACCTCAATCAGATATTGGCTCAGAATGGTCAAAGAGATCTCATACTTATTCTATTACATTCCATAAACTTTAACTATTAATTGTAAAAGTCAGTTACCAACTTTTAGTATAGCAACATTGTTAATCTGCTGATAACACTGGGAGTCTAACTCGTCAACAATCTGTTTCTGGAAACAAAGAAAAGAGAAAATGTTCATTCCCCACTTGTAGAGGGCTCAGCTTGTTGACGGTCGGTGTCTTGATCATCATTCACAGACTGATGATCGATGGTCAGCACTTTGGCCACTGCTTGAAGGTTGCCTGCTGGCCACATTCTGTTTCTGATGTTGCAAGTCAGGGTGAACACTCCTTGCAGGTATCCATCGTACCCCGGTACCTGTGGAGACATATGCATACCCGCGGCCTCAGGCCATAAGGTGGCACGGGCCCTCCCACTTCTTGGTGGCAAGGTCCCATATCCAGACCTTGGCTCCAGGCAGGTGCGTCTCATCTGCTGAATTCAACGAGAGAAAATGATTCAGAATTACAGGAATCTCTGAATTCTTTGGCACTGTAAGGTGATTAATTGGATATAAAGCTTTTTCTCGTCGACTATGTGAAGTCTCTCCCGGCATTCCCCTTTTATATTTTTCCAGAACATGCTTCAAGTGCATGAGTGTGTTCAACAATAGCTTGACCCATTGGTGAATGCAGAATACCAAGTTTGTGTGAGACTCCCCATAAGCATAAAAACTGACGTGTTTTCTTGTGAGACAAGGCAGGGCCATTGTCAGTTTCCACAGAAGAAGGTATCCCCAAAACTGCCAAAGCCATCCTCCAATGGGCAATCACGTCGCAACCCCTTTGAGCAGATGCCCACATGGCAGAGTGTCGCAGACATCTTTTCACTAAAAATCCTTTCTTTAGGATTTTTCCTTCTGAGAAGCTGAGAGGCCTCAGGGACAGAATGTAAACAATGCTGATCTGCTGCTGTGGAATGCAACAGGTCCACCTGTGATTGGCCCATCTTGGATTATAATTAATGGCCAATCAAGGACCGAGCTATCTCGGACAGAATTCGAGGGAGCTGCCTTTGTTATCATTCTTTTCTTTTCTATTCTTAGCTTAGCTAGTTTCTGAGAAAACCTGTCCCTCTTTTTCTTTTTAGTATAGTTATAATGTAATATATATATATATATATATCATCAAATAATAAATCAAGCCTTCTGATCATGGAGTCAACATTCTCGTCTCTTCCTTCACCTGAAAACCCCTGTGACCACGGTCACAGCAGAGGAGAAGGTGTCAATAGACACAAGCACATAGGAAACTCGGCAATGTGAGTAACATCTATTTGCCAAAGCTACAAGCCCCTTAAGCCTCTGGGGTTCACCCCTGCTGCTAAAGGTGCAGCAAGTCCATGACAGATCAGCACAGGAACTGACAATGTCATGAGCTTCGGTCAACATTAACTGAAATTGCTTTTGCAGAGTACGTGCACTTTGATGAAAAAATCGTGCGATGCTTTGGCTTGCGCAATCGTGTCAGGCTGAAGCGCTACCCATGCAGGGTTAGCCAACCTGTCAGCCCTGGCATTACCTTCTGCTATGAAACCTGGTAAAGTGGTGAGACTCCGAATGTGCAGGATGGAATACAAATGAACCTGGCTTTCAATTGCACACCACAAGGCTTTCAATACTGAAAGAAAGCTGCCTGATTGACCTCTTTCAGAAGTGAGCAATCCAAATGCTTGGTTATGTCTGCCACATAGGCAGAGTCAGTGACCAAATTCAGAGGCACCTGAGAAAATTTCTGGAATGCCACAGCAACAGCCTTTAGTTCAACCAATTGGGCCGAGCCGGACACATGGCCTTCCAGCACTTGCCATCCGGACTCATCCTTCCAGGTAACGATAGCCTTCCCTGTTTTTCCTGAGCCATCAGTGAAGACGGTGGGTCCCTGCACTGGCACGCAACTATTATTTGGCCGTAAGGACAGACTGATTGTTTTTGCCAGCTGCAGTAACTTGGGACTGGGCAGATGATAAGCAATGTAGCAGACACAGGGCCTGCAAGGGCTCCCTGACATGGAGAAGCCTAAGATGGGAAATGCCAAGCCATGGTGAATGGACTAGAAGCCCCTCTCTTCTGCCTTCGGACCCCTGCTTATCTCTCTGTAAGGCTATAGGTCACTTTCCTTTAACCCTTTCTATTGGACTATTTCTCATACCCCTGTACCCTAGATAAAGAGCTGCTTTTGCCCAGCTCGGGCAGAACAGCTGTCACTGGGAACTTCGCAGAAGAATCAATAAAGACGCTCCTGTGGAACCCCACACAGACTTCTCCTCTCTCTCCCTGTGTCTGCCTGCCTAGGCACCTAGCAAGCTGAAGGGCTGCAATCACAATGAGCTGATAGTCACTAAAGAGCTGCTATCACTTAAACTTGCTAAGGTGGCCTGCGGCTAAGAATTGCTTGGGAGCTCGGACAGTCTGTCCTGAACCAGACTGCGCTACCTGGGCCACTGCAGCCTGCTGGAGACACCCCGAAACCCAGCAAAAGGTCGCAAGAAATGGCGCACCAAACAGAAGGAACTCTGGAGCAGCATTTCTTTTGAAATCGTTATTGCCTTCAGACTGCTGGGACCCCCGAAGAAAAGCCTTCATTATAGCAGGACTCTTCTGTGGGGGGGGGGGGTCAGTCGACCCTCACAGCTGACATCTGAACGAGTGTTCGAGGAGACTGACAACAGCAGACCGCCTCCAGCAGACCCCTGACCCACACCCAGCTGAAGAAGTGTAAGTTTTAAAACAGCTTTAATCACGGGCATCTTGGGTCCCCTTTTTGTTTTTTTTCTTCTTTTTTTTTTGTCCTTTTGTCTGCTGGTAGGGAACGGGAAAACATGGGATCAAAACTTAGTACATTGAAAGGATCCCAGAAGGAGAGAGATTTATACTTACTAATCCTAGAAATCTTATATTCTAACAACTTTTCTTTCTCTAAACGTAATCTTTCAAAAACTAACCTGAAAAAATTTATAAAACGGATTCTTTCTCAATTTCCAGATACTAACACAGACATCATTACTAAAGACTTCTTTTGGGACAAAGTTGGGAACATGATATATAACTTCAACTAACCAAGATTTTTCTGTAACTCAGTTTATTCCTATGTTCCACATTATAACTAAAGCCATAGAGAAAGCCAACAGAGATAGCTCACCGGCAACCTCCCGCAGCAGGGACAGACAACCTCCCTTCAAATCCTAATCACACTGATAACAATCTTTCCCTGGAATTCCGCCCTCCGGCTTCGGGTCCCATTGGCCCCAGTGCCACCTGTGCCGCTGTTCCATCCTCTGTCCTGCAAACCTCTCGCTGCTTCCCTCCGCACCTGCAGGGTTCCAGTGGTCCCCCCTTCCCCAGCCTGGACGCGGCAAACACGAATACTGCAGCATCCTGTGGCTTATCTGCAAGTGCAAATGTGCCTCTTTCCACTGAGTCGGCTCCCCCCACCCTTCTTGCTGCTTCTCCTACCCCTACCACGGCTTCCCCTGCCCCCACTGCAGCCACCTCTGCTGCGGCTCCCCCTACCCCTCCTCCCGTTCTCCCCACCCCTCCCGCCGCAGTCCTTCCCACCCCTGCCACCAGTCCCTCAATCCCAGCCCCCACCGCTGCTGCTGCCGCCTGCACCCTGGTGTGTATCCCTATCCCATCCCTGCCTGCCCTAGCGGGAGGTCTCCCTGCATGCCAGCGCACGCCAGCCCCAGCACACCTCGCTGTACCCGCGGCAGCCCAGACCAATCCCACCGCCCCCTCTGCCCCGCTTCTCCCTTACCGCCACCCCCAGGCTTTCCAGCTGCCCACCCACCCTCAATGTCACCCGAACGCAGCCTCAGAGACCCCCCACGGTACCAGCCCACTTCCCCCACCCTGTGCATGCCATGGTGCTGCCATTCCAGCTCCACTGCTGGATCCCTTGGCCAACCTCTGCCACGTGCCTCTTCGCAGCCACAAAACCCCTGCAAAATCTCACTCCAACACGCCGTAAAAAGCATAGGGCATGGCCTGCTCGCTCTCATTCCTCCTCTAAGGACAGCAGTGACAGTGATTTTGATTCTGATACAGAAGACATTGACCCATGGGCTCTAATTAAGATACAAGCGACCAAGGCAGGAGACTGGCAGATGGCACAAAAAATTAACACCTTCTCCGTAGATTATAAAAAGGGAAAAAGAGGAGGGACCACTAACAGAAAGACATGGGAACCTAACTCAAATAAGGAACTCATACAATTAAGAAATATAGCTAAAGAACATGGCAGAAGTCCACATCTTTTTAGAAATTTCCTAGAAGCTATGTTCTCAGCACATGTTTTAGTACCCCATGACATTAAAAATATTGCCCACTGCCTCCTTTCCCCAGCAGAATATATGTTATGGAAAAGGCATTGAAAAAGACAATTCAAAACATTATCAGACTCATCTTCTACAAATGCTGATAAGTCAGATTTTACAGTTGAACAGCTGGCTGGGGAAGGGGATTTACAGAAACTCTCTGACTAAGCTGAGACCTAAGGAAGCATTACAAGATGTGGCATTTGCAGCAAAAACCTCCTTACTTCTTACGCCAGATGACTCTATCCCTACCCAACACCTTTCTAATAATCAACAAGGAGTAGATGAAAGCTTTATCAAATTTGTGGACAGAATTAAAGATGCTCTGAAAAAACAGAGAGCACAGAGGCAAGAAAGGGCTGTTATGCAAGCTTGCCATGAGTAACTCAAATGAACAATGCAAAACAATTCCGAGGTCTCTACCCTTGGATACAGAACCTACCTATTACATGCCCTGTTCTAAAAGACTTTTCTACTGTTTTCCCTCTCCATTTTCACACTTGTTCAACAAGGTTTTCTTTCTAAGAATATTAATCACAATATCCCAAAGGATTAAGAAATGCTTGGGTATTTGTTCCCTAAGCATTTACAAAGGAACAATTAAAAAAAAAGATCTGTATACATGCTGGATGTAAAATGCAAATAAAAATAAACTTGAGAGTTCTCCCAAAAAACCTTGAGAAAAAACTCCATGTATTCTGTAACAACCAGAGTATTCATCTACAGAATACAATAACGGGCACATTCTAGAAGACAAAATTTGGACAATGATTCTGCACAGAACTATATGCTTTCAAGCTTTTTGCACTTCAGGGGCAGTGCCATTCTCTCAACTGTAATGCTCTGAGCATCTTCTGCTCACCATGGCAGCTTTCTGCTCTCCCCTGGTACAGATCACCCTCCCAGCAAAGGGGGAGTGCAGCCACCACAACTCGCAGCCCCTTCCCACGCAGCAAGAACCTGAAGGAGAGAGATGGCTTTCACCAGCTGCTGCGGGTTCTACTAGTGCCACCTCTCGGCTGCTGAAAGCCTGAATGTCTGTGTTGCAGTGTGTTAGTTTCTGAGTCAAATCTTCTGTTATCTTGTGGTACGTTCGAGTGCTCCCCGAGTTACTACAGTTAGTTTCTCCCCTGTGTGATGCCCTCCTACCCAGGCGTCCCTCAAGGAATCCCCTCCCTCCTCACCAGATTTTTCCCTGTCTGTCAAGACAACCCGGCCCCTTTGGCCCATCCATCAGCCCAAACCCTACCCTTTGTTCCAGAAAGTTCCCTGTCTCTCACCCTAAGATCCAATCCCTACCCCAACCCTCTCTCCTCCCCTTGTTCTGATTTGCTGTAGCCCTCAAAGCCACACCCTGAGAGTCGCTTCTTGGTTACTATATGGTGTCCACCCTCCACTTTGAAAGATTTTAAAAAGCTGTGCACAGGCGTGTTGGGAGCTCTTTTCACATCTGCTTGCCTTTGGCAGTTTTCTTCTATGCACCTTTCTCCCGCGTCTCCTTATAAATTTGCTGTATTTTATGCCGCAGAAGAGCCTCCTCTGCCTCCTTCAGTCGGTTCTCGTCGGTCCTCCAGGGGTCTCTACTGCTAGGCAGTTGGCCTAGAGGTTCTGGCTCAGGCAAAACCCTAACCTAGCCAGTTCCTCACTCTTGCCATTGCCTCTGGAACATCACAGAGCTAGCCAGGGCTCCAGAGGCCAGTGACAGTGACCCATGCCCTGGCATGCCACAGCCCCCAGAGCCGCACCTGCCAGGCCACAAGCCCCAGCCCTGGTCCCCACTGCCGGCCTTGGGGGCTCCTGGGCATCCTCACCCTGAGTGAAAAGGCAGCCACAGGAGCCCCCCAGGGCACTCTGGATCCAGGCTGCAGACACCCTAAAGCCAGCACTGAAAGGGTCATGGATGAGGACTGCAGTTGGATCTTGCAGTGCTCACCACACCTACCTGCCCTCTGAGTGAACCCAAACCTCACCTGCTGCACCTTGAGCACATTTACCCTTTTTGCCCATCCTGGCATGCGTGGTGTTCCCACATCACAGAGCAGCCCTTTGCAGGGAGTGACCAGCTCCCAGCTGCTCTGCTACCCTGGCTTAACTTTCTGTTTCCCAGCAATGAACTTAACAGATACACTCATGAGAATTCTAGCACAATCATTGGCTTCTCAGGAACTCTTAGGCAAAAAAACTCCACTGATGACTAGTTTTTGCACAGAAGAGGAGGTACTGACAAGCATAAGGCGCAGGCAGGCTCTGGCATAAGAATTCCTGAGCCACAGGATTGCATGCACTACTGTTGCCAGCTGCTTTGCTCATATTTTTAGAGCCAGTTCTGGACAAAGGCTGCTGTTGACAGAGTAGGAAAATGTAGAGAAATAAAGGTGCAGGACACAAGCAAAAAATCTCAGGAGGGAAAACACTAAGAAATAGAGAGCTCAACAGAAGTCCTGGGAGATGGTTCAATGGAAAATGGCACCAGCAGTGAGCAGAGCCCGAGGCTGCTCACTGCCACCGCAGGGGCTCCTCAGTCGCCTGCTGCTTTGTGTCTGATCCCTGCTGGGCTCTCTCTGCCCCTGCAGCAGACGCAGCCCTGCCTGGAAAGGGCTCCATGCTCTGGTGTTCCGGCCTCCTCCAAGCTACATTCTTAGCAGCACTGAAAGAAGAGGTGAAAGCAAGAGCCATTTTCTGTCCTGCCTGGAAACTCCTCTCCTTCAGTGCCACTGCCAGAGATCATCCCTGTGTCAGCTTGGCTCTGTGCCTGCTGCATTCTCGTCCCTGTGCCTGCCATCAGCTGGAACTCTCCTGCACATCAGCACTCGCTGTCCCACATGATGAAGAGAGAGTTGTGTCAGAAGAGCAAAGATTGCATTTTCTTGGTCTTTTGAACAGCCACAAGAAACATGAGTCCAAAGAACTTTGTTGTTTGTTCCTGGCCTCCTTTTAGCTAACTCCTTTCTGCTTTAATACAAAAGTCTCTTTTCCCACGTGGATGGAATGATGTGGAATTGGCAGTTGCTTCAGGCTGTCAGGCAGCATGGGAGTTTTGTCTTGTCTCTGCTGAGGATTTGGTGAATTTTCCATTGGTCACTTGGTGGTGTCAACGTGGGCTGAGCTCAGCAGCCGACTCTGCTGTCCGCAGGGGATGCATTGGGACGCCAAGGCCCTCAGGGCTGGAATTCAGGGGAGGGCGGGCTCGGAGCGCACGGAGGCTGGGCCCGTCAGGAGCTGCTGCTGCTGGCGCTCGCTGTGCTCAGCCCGCTGGGCCGAGCAGCCGCGGCCATGGGGACACAGGCCGGAGCTGTGGCCGAGGCCGGCAGGAGGCCCGGGCCGGCTCGCAGCTGCGAGGACGCCGGCAGCCCGTGCCCTGAGGCCGAGGCCGTGGCGGGCAGTTTGCGGGCAGGGCTTTTCCGAGCCGGCCGCAATGTGCTGCCTCCCGTGTGGGCCCGGCTGCGGCAGAGGCGGGCGGGAGCGCGGCGGGGCCGGCAGCGGCGGGCAGAGGCCGCAGAGAGCAGCAGCCCGGCCGGGCCCGCCGCGGAGCGGCAGGGAGCTGCCGGGCAGCCCTCGGCCGTGTCTGTGCGCACAGGGCAGGAGCAGAGGCCGGAGCAGAGGCAGGAGCCGCGGCAGGAGCCGGCCATAGCGGCAGCTGGCCGTGCCCAGGGCCGCAGCCGCAGCTCTCCCCTGCCGGCCACAGCAGCAGCCACTCGCCTCCGAGGCTCCGGCGCTTGCCGAAGACGAGGGGCCCGGCCCCCAGCGCGCCCTGGAGCCCCGCAGCGAGAGGATCAGCTCCTGTGATCTTTGAGGAGCAGCTGGAATGCAAGGGCATTGATCTCCTGATCAATTCCCAAACACAGCACACACTGATTGCCTGGGCTGCAAAAAGGCACGGGCACTGCTAAGCTCAAAGTGATCTGTAAGGCCATACTGGCTGGCCTAGAACCACCACAGCTCCTTCTACACCAAGGTCCCTGCAGAGAATGATGTGTTCTCATGCAAAACTACTGCATTCTCCTGAAGTGACACCTGGGAAATTAAAATTCTAGCAGACCCAGTCGCAGTGCAGTAAAGCGGTAGAAAATAATGAGGAAAAGCACCTTAGTTGGGAGAAAAAGAAAATGAATAAGCCTTCAAGCAAACAAAAACAACAAGAAAAAAGGAGAAAAGTCACTTCCAAAAGTGGCTGAAATATTTGAAAGCACTGAGGAGATGCTGAAGGTCCCTCAAGAGCCTCCCACTGTCCAGGCTAAAGCTCCCTCAGCACCTCCTCACTGGCCTTGTGCTGCACCCCCTTGCCCAGCTCCCCTGTCCTTCTGTGCACGCGCTGCAGCCCCTCAAGGACTTTCTGCTGCCCAGGGGCCCACAAGTGCACCCAGCACTGCAGCTGTGGCCGCAGCGCTGCCCAGCACAGGGCCACGCTCACTGCCCTGCTCCTGCTGCCCCACTGCTGCTGACACAGGCCACCATGCCCTGGGCCTTCTTGGCCACCTGGCCACATGCTGCCTCCTCCTCAGTGGCTCAAGGCCAGCAGCAACCCTGGCTCCTTCTGGCCCACGCAGCTCCCCAGCCACAAAATGTCCTAAATTACTTTAAATACAGCAGGCACCATTACAAGATGTCCTTGTTTTTCTACAGCTGCATCTTCTAAGGAGACAGCATTAAATTTATCAGAGTAGAATTCTCAGTCACTCTGACTAATTTGAAATCGGCTAATTTTACTCAATAGGAAATTGCTCTTAGTTCAGTATTCCCCTCTAGGTGCTGTCAGGAAGCGACATTCTGTCAAACTGAGTTTATATTTCTTCAGGGCTCTGAGATGGAAAGTAGGAACTCTCCACTTTAGGCCCATGTTTTTTTTGTTGAAGGCATGAAAATGGATTTTCTTTTGGCCGCCCTCTATACTCTACTGCTACTGGCCAAGCTGACAGCTGGGTCCATAATTTCTCAACACCAGGAACATGAAATCTCACTCACCTCAGGATCAACTCCACTGAATACATGCTTCAGGTGACCTGTAGTGTGCAATGGAAAATGAAGCAGATGCTTTGAGAAAACTGCTTGGGCTTGTGAAACCCACAAAACAAGTCAACCCAAACAGAGATGATTTCCCATTTCACAACATCCCTCCAGGAGACATGTTTCATTCACACAGCCAGCAAGAGATCAGGAAAATATTTTTGCTTGTGCCTACTCTTTGGCCTACTTTGTCAGTAAATGACTACAAACATGATGAAGAAAATTCAAATTGTTCTTGAACACTTGGTGTTCCTCTTCTACCAAATACATAAAGCAGCTTTTTTAATCTCTCCCTTGGGTCCTTTTTTTTTTTTAAAGTCAGTTGCATGCACGAATTCTCATTAACTTGCTGGAAACTTGTGCCCAGAAAAGCTTCCCCAAAATCCCCCTGAGCTGCAGCAGTTCTGTTGTGAAACAGCACAACAGTAACTCCAGGGTTCTGGAGCAGACACTCGGTGCTTTGGAGTTTGCATTTCATTGCAAAGGGAATCTGTATTTTAGCACTCACTAAAGGATCAAGTTAGACAGTCAAATCCGTTCATGACAAAATTTTGGAAGAAAGAAGCTTTCCCTGAATTCTGGGAACAACTGCAGAGTTTTTAGAAGGCCTTCAAGAAGGTCTGCCAGTCTACATTTTCCAAGGTGTCTTGCTTGTCCCAGCAAACTGAGGAAATGGCAGAATCTGCTGCCACAGACTCTCCCGTGGAGGGAACAGAAGCCCTGCAGGTTCCCTTGCAAATGCTGCCCCTGTGGCTACAGACACCCCCTTTTTAGCTGAACACCTTGACAGGAGCTTGACCAAAGCAGTGGCATCCTAATGCTCTCTGTGTTTCAAAATCAGAAGCTCAGTCACTAAGAAAGAGCAGGAAGACAGACAAAAGCCAGGTCAGGTTACACCCTAAGCAGAAGAGGAAACATCTACTTACGTGCGAAGTGTGTAATGAAATATGCACCATAAGTAACGCCATATGCGGTGAAAAGGACTGGTGCAAGTCGCTCAATCATTGTAATAGTGCTCTGCAAGTCTGCAGGCTGTCCTCACTCAGTAGGAAAAACAAGGCTCCTGTCAGTGTGCAATAGCCCACTGACAAAAGCCTTGCCCAGGAGGATTCTCCTGAACTGAGCAAGCGCTAGGGCTGCTCTGACACTCAGGCCTTCCGTGCACCAAGGCACCCTTCTGATGTCACCACGACAATGTGGCAACCATGCCCTGACATCACAAAGCAAACGCTCCATGTTGCTCTGTGAGTTTTTGCCAAGCACTAACCAACCTTCCCTACAGCAAACACAAAAGAGCCTGGGAAGTTCTCCTCTGTCACAGAGCAGCACAAATTCCCCTTGTGGGCCAAAGCCTGTTGTTCAAGGGATCCAAGAGGAACTCCAAGAGTGCACAAAGCACCTACAGCCTGTAGCCCAACTGAGCACTCAGATGGGACACAAGCAAAGGAAACCAGAGCAAGAAAATGGCCCAAAGCATTGCCCATCTGAGAAACAACACTTCCTTTAACTTTTTAGAGGTTTATTAAACCTTTAGAAAGGACTGAATAAGGAAAGATTGCAGCACTGGGAGTCTCCACGACTAGCAGCCACATGCTCATCTACAAAAGGGATGCTCTGCCTTTCATACCCTTAGCCCCTCCAAAAGTTTTGTCAGTCAACTCTTTCTCTGCTGTCCATTGGTGGAGATTACTTTCTTGCACCTTGATTGGAGGTCAGGTGTTGTTCCACCCCGCCTGCTGGTCACAAGCCAGCCCTCCCCAAATGCCCTGACTACCAAGGCTATTACAAGGGGGATAAGAAAGAGGACTGTGGGAGGACATATTACAATAACAGCACTTTCCATTTGAACATAATATCTGTCCACATAATAGCTATCTCTTAATTGTGAGAGCCAACTACTACATTACTCACCTATATTGCACAGAAGCAGGAGAGAAGGCACTGTTGGCATCACAGCTGAAATCATTCCTTACAAATCTCCCCACATGTTTGCACATTTATTGGACATGGCCAGGACTCCTGTGGATGTACATCTCTGCCTTTCTTCCCCTTTGGAAGCAGTCAAACTGGCAACTCGTGGGGAAACCAAGGCCTTTGTGGGGGCTGCATTGCTCTGCACACACCCAGGACACGTGTGGCACAGAGCTTTGGTGCCTGAAAAGGTCAACCAGAGGAAAACAGCTGAAAAATATTTCATTTTGACCTTTCTTAGCTGCTAACAGAACTTGCCAAAATGAAAGTTACCAAGCGGGGCCTGATCCCTGCTGCCAGCTGAGCGTTAGAAAGGAGGCATCACTTTATTTCAGTGCTGGGTGCATAGGGAATCACTTCCCTAAGGCCTTCATAGCCAGCAATCTCACCTACCAGTTTATATGCATGGAACTAAGACATGTTCAATACTTTGCTGAAACTCACAGGCTAAACATTACCCCAGATTTATTGATATATTTCAATCACTTCTCAGAATTTGTTGGCATCAGGGTAGAAGTGTCCTGTAGGTCCCTGGTGGTCGCTGCCACAGGTTCAGGAGGAGACCCATGCACAAAAGAACCTAAGACACAACTGAGCTTGCAAAGCAAATTTATTCCATTAGTTGCAGTAGCAAATAATACATACCAACCCCTGGATTCCCAAAAATCCACTGAGCATAAAAGGAGATATGGAGCGTGGTGCTCGGCAGCAGGGGAAGGTAGGCAGTGCACTTCCAGGACATCCCCTGGATCAAAACAGTGTGCATCTCATCCTTCTCACCCTTCCAGCTCAGAACCAGGCCTTGTATCTCCTGCTCAGGAGTGCCATTTTCCCAGTTACGGCATCAGCTCACACACGGCTGGCTGTGAGATGATGGCTCAGGATGACTCCATGACTCCCTGCCACCAAGGGCTCCATTATGCACTGTTCCCCTTTCAAAGCTTGACTGCTCACTGATTGACCAATAGATTGTTTCTCTTTCAAGGGTCAAGGTCCCACCTGTTAAACAAGACACTTTTCTTCATTGTCTTGTCAACCTGCTCAAACATGGATCAAACATGGCAGGGCCTGGGACACGACTCCGGTTCCTGACACAGTCATTTGGGAAATAATCCCATTGCTCAAACTCTCCTTTGGTGGCCAAGAGCCTCCTAAAAACACTTTCTTCCCTTTGAATGCATTCCAGCTGCCTTCTTAGCAGGACCACTCTCCTTATTCTCAAGGCCAAGATAGCCACTTGCACACAGTAAGCACTGCAGTGGGGGAATACAGGGTTCAGCACTCCTGTTAAAGCTAAAGGAATTCACAAGACTAAGCCCTGTTTGTTACACTTAACGCCTCTCCTTCCTGTTCTGGGAATCAAACACAAGCGTTTCATCAATACACCCTGCAAGTGCTCCTGCTGAGTGAAGCCACATTGCTGTGTCAATAAAGCAGGTGGGACTGAGTTTCTTCATGCAGGGAAAGCCAATTCTTTATTCACATAACTCATTTTTATATTGTTTTCACAGACCTCGTGTTCAACTCCAACTGGCTGGTAGTTTCCTTGCCACACAATTGATTGCTTAGAAGGTGTTTTGGTGTGTACATGCTAAGACTCTCTCTTTTTAAGACTCACTCTTACTTAGGTGATTACATTTTTCTTTTGTGGACACTCATAGGACAGATTTCTTGTTTATTCCAGATGCAAACAGTTTTCTTAGCACAATAGCTTGTTGTGCTAACTGCACTCATGACTATTCCCATGGGAAGTTAGCTGGCTGCACGTAGAAGACCTAACAGGCGAGCTGGGAATTTCCCATAGCAAGGCCTGATTTTATAAGGACTTTCTTTTCTAATAACCCTACCTGTGTGCAACACATTATGACTTTCTTTCAGAAATTAATGAAGAAAACACAAATTGCCTACTGAAAGGCTTCTGCCCCCTTCCAAATCAGTTCACTCCTCAAGCACAAGCCTCAGGCACATCCCTGACTGCCTCTCTCCCAGCAGCTCAGAGCTGCACTGCACAGCGCTTGCTGTGTGCCAGAGAGCACCAAGCAGGCTGGCCTGGTGGGCCTGAATATTTCTGCCAAACACTCTGCACCTCACACCTTTGCTCTGGCTGAGTGCAGAACTGCAGGATTGCAGGTGCTTCCTGCCAGAGCTGCGTGAGGCGCTGGCTCCTGCAGACATGCCCTGCCAAGCTGTCCCTGTCTCACGCTGGCCTCGCTTCCCCTGGCAGAAGTGCCGGGCCTGAAGGAGGCTGCCCTGTGCTCCAGCCTGCCGAGCAGCCCGGCTCCCTGCCCCGGTGCCCAGAGTGCTGCACACACTGCTGACCTTGGCCAGGAGTTGCAGGGCAGCCGGCAGAAGAGGAGGAATCCTCAGCCAGCCCAGCGGCCCTCGGCTGCCCTTGGCCTTTCTCTGCTCCTGGGCACACTCCAGACGGCCAATGCCTCCAGGCCGGGCTGTGCCCAGCACGGCTGCGCTTCCCCTTGGCAGCAGCCAGCTGCCACCTGGGCTCTGAGAGCACAGGATTCGCCCGCTCCCAGGAACAGGCACGCAGGGCCCGGCTGCTGCCTCTCGCAGCTCCAAGGGCCTCCTTCCAGCCTGCCTCTGCCGGGGCTCAGCCTGCTCCCGCCTCTGCCGCGGCTCTGCTGGGGCTCCAGCCCGGGCAGTGCCGGGCCCGCTCTCACCTCACAGGCACTCACAGCTCTGCACCACAGGAGACCCTGCCGAGCACCCTCTCTGATCTTTCTGCTTTCTCACTTGAGCAAGGCTCTCCTTCCGCCAAAGACATTGCATTTAGGGATCCAAATGCAAGTGGCAGGAGCCCAAATGCTCTCCAGTCACAGCTGAAGGCATGAATCTGCACAGGATGTTTGGGCTGCCCCATTCTTCCTTTGCTTTTGCCTGCAAATGCCATTGCCCTTTCTGCCTCACCTGGAAGTGTCACAGATGTGCCAAAAAGGGACAGTGGGCCGTATTCCAAAAGCAGTGTGGTCTGGAGATGATGAATGAAGAAGAGTCTTCCCCACTTTCAAGGCACACCAAAGAAGCCATAAATGTCACTTTGCAGCTTTAAGAGACAACTGACAGCTCAGAAGGAAATGCTGAGCTTATTCACAGGGTGAGAAAGAATGGAATCTTCCAGATGAGTTAAAATTTCAGAAACTTTATTGATTTACAATCCTACTCTATAATCCTGCAGGGTCATATTTACAGAAAAAATGGACAGCTACTGAACAAACTAGCCTAACCTACTGGAACTAAAGAACTAGGTCTTGTTTTTAATAAAGCTTAATATCCATCTTTGTGGATAAAAATTCAATGCTGCGAGCAGAAAGAAGCAGCAGAAGAGTTGCTGACAGACAAAGGGGTAGCAAGCCAAATCAAATGACCTTTACAGCATTTACCAATTAGATTAAGAAAAAAAGATGCGTGCTTGCCTCAGGATAAAATAGAGCTACCAATCAAGAGATGCATGGACAAAGCGCAGCAGCCAACCAAACAATGCATTACTCTATAGACCTATAAGATAGGAAGTAAAAAGAAACAATGTTTAGAAGCACAATAAATGGCTTCTCCTTGATTCACATTCAATTGTGCAGAGTCCTTTGTCTTTTCTTCACATAATCCTACTCTAAATCCTACACTACAATCCTACTCTACAATCCCACTCTAAGATGCCTATGGAGTAAATAGTGCTGATGTGATGATCACAGTTTTCGCATGTCTATCCTCCTCTTCACTGAGCTGATGAGTGGTGCCAGGGTGTATGCTGGCTTGGCTGATGTTACAAATGGATGCTGTCCACAGGGAAAAAAAAAAACAAAAAACAATCATTACTTTCCCAGATCAGTGCTTCACAGGCTCAATCAGGATTGCTCTGGTTCTCAGACAGACCCAGAAAGAGGAGCAATGGGATCATCTCCCAGACGTCATGTGCAGGAGCTTGCCATCACAGGCAAACCTGGCCCAGAATCCCATTCATCCATTTATTCTGGTTTTTTGATCTTGCTGAGATTTTTGCCCTGCCAGTGCTCTAGAAATGGTGCTTTCTGTCCCTGGCGTTTCTCCCTTGCAGGAAACTCCAATGACTCACATAGGTCCCTGCCTTTGCAAGACAGGCACTGTGCTGATTCCCACAGGGAGACAGAGCAGTGTCTGCCTTTCCATGCCCTGCCCCTCGTGTGCTGGATGGCACCTTCCTTCCCAGCAGGGCCAGCCCAGTGGCACTGGGCCCTGCAGTTCCCTCTCTGCCACACAACCTGGCAGTAACCCTGGCACAGTTCCCATCTGCTTGGGCGTGCTAGGCAGCAGATGGGGCTGGGACAAGTCCCTCCCAGCTGTCCCTGTTTGTGTGGCAGAAACCTCTAAGGGTGGGCTGGGGGGCACAAACCAGGGCCCCTCCGAGGCTCCCAGTGAGCCCCCCAAAGCCCCTCCTGCCCACAGCCAAATCTCTGACTGCTCAGCTGGGACTGGCTTCCTTGGGTTCCACCACCACCATTTCATGTCTCTGTACCCTGCATTGCTCTGCTTCAATTCTTTTGCCATTAGATAAAACTGAACACCCACCAAATTACAAAAGAGGGTGACAGAAACGGTCAGAGGACAGAGCAGCTCTCCCCTCAGGAAATGCGGAGGGAGGTGGAGTTACTCAGTTTTGTGAAGGACAGGCCCCAGGGAGACTTTGTTGCCACTTTCCAAGACTTCAGAGTGGTTTTGAAGAAAGTGGGGACATCTTTTTTAACAGGGCCAGTTACAATAGGATGTGGGTGAATATTTTTAAACACAAAGGAGATCTAAGCAGAGTAGGTCTAAGGAAGAACTTGTTTACTCGGAGCATGGTGCAACCCTGGCACAGGTCGCCCCAAGAGCTTGTAGGTGCCCCATCCCTGTAACCCTTCCGGCTCCAGTGGGAAAAGATTCTGAGCAACCTGATCTCTTTAAAGATGTCCCTGCTCATTGCAGCACACTTGCACCACAGGACATTTACAGGGCCCTGCCAATCCAGCCCAGTCTAGGATTCCTCACCTTTTCATTTGAAGAGCTCCAAGAGTGAGGTGAGGAGGAAGGGGGCTCATCTGATGCCTTGGACTTGAGTGGAGGAGGAGCCCATCCCTCAGAGCCTGTTTCACCTGCAGCCCCTTCACATTTTACCTGCAGGAGCTCCTTGGCAGACCAGCGCTGCTCGTCGTCTCTCTGCAGGCAGCAGCCCAGGAAGTGACGCAGGCAAGGCGAGAATCGGTTGGGCTGCCGCAGCCGTGGGGTCCTTTTTATGGCTATCATGAGTTTAGCCTGGGGAAAAAAGAAACACCAGGTTCCACCAGGTCCTTTCACATCTCTAAGTGCTCTCCCACATCCCTTTGTTTAACCTCTGTTCTTCAGTGGTAGTTTCTGCCCTGGCAGAGACCCAGAGATGATTTTCCTTTTCCAACCAAAAACCCAAACCCCGATGCAGCCACAGCTTTTCCACCATCCCGCAGCTCTTGCCTTGGCAGCTGATTTCATTGACTGACCTAGTTAGTGGGAGCTACATCAGCAAAGGCACATTTGCTTCTCTGAGGATTCACACCAGCTTGAGAGGCTTTTTGGAAGAGGGTCTTTGCTATACTAACCAATTCTAAGGATTAGTACATGAAAGGCATCTCTGCAGTGCTTGTTGGTCCCTTGAGCATAGGTGCCTGTGGCGGTTTCAGTTCAAAACTGGGCAGAAACACTAATTTTGTCTAGTGGTTTTGGTTCCCCAATTTAAGATTTCCCCAGTTCTTAGTTTTTCCCGGCTAATGTATTCAAGAGTGTGGTGGGTTTGGTGTTGGTCAATTATAAATATACTTACTTCCTGTTGTGAGCTAGGAAGATAGGATTAGGAGAAAGTAAAACAGGCTTAAAACTTTCAAAGAGTAAAAAGAAAATGTTATTAATAGCAACTAAAAGAAAGAGTAATAAGGATGAGAATAAAGCCTTCAGAACATTTCTCTTCTTCCCAGAACCTTTTCTTTCTCACTGATAATGTAAAGAAACAAAACCTAAACTTTCCAGTCCATTGACTACTTTGAAAATAGTCTTTCTTCAGTTTACTTAGGGAGAGAAGTCCCTCTTGTTACCTCTTGTTAATCTTATGGGGACTTCTCTACAAGAGGAAAAAACAGTTTTCTTGTGGTTCTTAATTTCTTCATCAATAACAGCTGCCTGGGGAACCCTGTTATCATAAAGTTTCTCTCATTTTCTAAAAGCTTTCCCCCAACTTGTTTATGGGCCATGTTGATCTATGGGGTATTGTTTTAAAGATGAGTTGTTCAAAAGTAAAAGTTTTCATTATCTATTTTTAAAATCATCTTTATCCCTAGGAAGAGAAAATCTTCTCCCGGCAGTACAGGACGATTCTTCTCTCTTTCTCTTGTTTCAACTTCTCATACAATTATAGTTACTTTAATAGCTGCTTACTTTAACGTGGAGGCCTTTGTTCACTATCAATTTGAACTCTTCATCTCCCCATAGTTTCATGTGTTATAAGAAAAAAACCTTTTTCTTCATCGTTTCTAAGAGAATTTTAGCTCTAAAATTAAAATATTTCCTCATCCCTCCCATCTGGGACTTAACTTCTCGCTCACTGATGATAATGTTTTCATATTTATTCCTTCACATACTTATATCTTGTTCTTTTCTCTCATTCGAGGGAGGATAAAAGCACTAAAAGGATTCATATTTTACCTCGAGCCTATAAATGGTCAGCCTAACACCAGTCGGACTAGGGGTTGCAAACAGGAGAAACTGGGGCTAGGGGTGCAGCTCAGATCTAATCAACCAGCCCAGGACTCAACAGTGACACCCAGGATAATAGAGAGGAAGTTCCTCCTTCCTTCTGCCCGATGGTTGTGAGTAACTTCTGCGGAGGTCAAATCCCAGCCTGGAGCCGGGGCTACTCCCGGGGCCGGCGAGCACAGCTGGGCCCCGGGCTGGGCGCAGTGTAACAAGTAACCAAATATTACCAAGGCCGGCTCCATCTGGCTGCGCAGCACCCCCCTCTCCCTGCCCAGAAATCGATGTTAGGGGGCCGGCAGGCAGCCTGGGAGAAGCGGGGGCCTAACCCCGCGACAAGACCCGCCGGCCTGGCCCCGTAGCAGGGGCCACCTGGCCGTGTTACCTCCCTCCCAGCCAGAAGGGAAAGAAAAAGTTTCTTTCCTCTTTTAACATCTGTTTTTCACAGAGGTGTGTCCAGCTTTCCAGTGGTTAAAAGCTTTATGTCACTTCCCTAAATGTCCCTCATGTAAAACTGTAACAATGCCATAGAACAAAACTCATTAAGCTTTTTGTGCTGTTCTTGAAAACAATGGCAATTGGAAGAAAAGAAAGGAAATCCATCAGTTAATCCCCAGAGAAGGAAACAAACATTTACAATCTCATCTTCAACACAGACACATTAAGATGCCTGCACAAATGTACTGGGATGAAAATGCCTGCTTGGCCACACAGGAGCCACCTGCAGCTCTGTCTCTCAGCAGTCTGAAAATTTCAGCTTCCCATTTTTCAGCAAAAGAAAATTGTCATGGTCAGAAGAAGGAGAGGTGGCATCCCTGTGGTCACCCTCTGCTCATTTGACTACTCAAGTCAATGCATGAATGGTAGGCCCCTCCCCAAAAGTGCCAGGTTTTGGCAGGCTCTCCACATCACCAGGCTCTGGCTTGGTGACGTGGACAACGTGGCTTGGGCTATGAAAGAAACACGGTCACTAAATGTTTCAGCAGCACTGCACAAGAAGCAGAAGAGACTCTGTGGCCCTTACACCCTCATGCCCAGGTTTCAGGAGTGTTTCCCAATGAGAAGAAACTGCACGGGGGATGCAGTTCCTCTCTAGAATCCACTGTTTTAGAAACTTTGTTGGATTTGGGTTTCTTTCCTTCATTTTTGGAAAGGTAACACCACTTCTTAGATACTTGTTTCCTGTTACTGGGGCCATCTCCACAGAGAAAAGAACTGGAACCACTTATAACACAAAGGAAAGTGTTGCCTGAGAATGGAGTTTGTTTGCATGTGGTGAGGCTTGAGTTCCCCCACTGATGCAACCAGAACTAGAGCAGATGCTGATGTATTGCAGGGACATTTTGAGGAGGGGACCTTGGTGGAAGTAGTTCCAGCAGATGGCAATGGGATTTTGTCCAATGGCATGCAGGACATGGGACAGGTGAGAAAGACAGTGGGATCAGTGAGTATTTGCTCCTTACCGTGCCAGAACTTTCGCTCCAGTAAGGAGGTTCTTGTTCTACCATTTCAATCCCCACAATTCCAAAAGACCATACATCCACTTTGGGGCCATATGGTTGATGCATCACCACTTCAGGCGCCATCCACCAAGTAGTCCCGACTACCGAGCACCGTCTGCTCTGCTCAGGGGTGAGCTGAGCAGAGAGGCCAAAATCAGCTGAGGAGAAAGCAAAATACTGGTTTTATTTCAATTCTGTGCAATTAGGAAAGCAAGCAAAAGAATTCCCCAGTAGAAGTTGGAAAATGTGCTGTTGAATCTCCTGGCATTGGCAACTTAAAAAATCCCCCCATTTTTTACACTGCCTCCAGCAGTGGCTTTTGTTCCTTGGAAACTTTAGACTTGTAACTCCCTCCCTCTGGAAGGGACACACACAGAGCAAGGCCACCCTTGACTGCTTGTTCCTTGTCCTACCTCTGTGCACGTTGCAACTGTGCCCTCAGCTCACAGCGGGTGTCCCTGCACTGCCAGCAGCACCATTTTTGGGGAGCTGGCAGTCACTCAAAGCAGCCCCACAGCCACATCCCTGGAATGCTGCACCTGACCAAGAATATACTGACCCAGCTTGACAGAACCGTCGGTTCTGAGAAGGATGTTTCTGCTCTTCACATCTCGATGGATCACATCGTTTGAATGAAGAAAATAAAGTCCTTGCAGGCACTGAGAAAGAAAACAGAAACAGGAGGGCAAAAATGAGTGATGTGATTTCATCACACAAGAAAGGAAACAAAGAATCTAAAAGATTCCATCTCCAGGGGAATGGGGAGTAATGGCAGAACACAGTGCCACTGAGAGGAAGAGCTTGCTGCTCCAACACTTGCAGAGCAGGTCCTTTCTGAGGAAAGGCACGTCAGCTTTTGAAAGAGCAACAGCACCTGCTGTTGTAGGCTGTCCCCTGCAAACCAGCCAGAATGACTGCTGCTGCAGTGCATGTGCTCAGAAGCAAAGAGCATTTGGGCTGCACTCCTGTCCTTTTTAGCTGAAGACTGAGAGAAATGAGTCTCTCTTTTTTCTTTGCTGCTTGTTTCAAATCCTGCCATCAGCACCTTTGCTCTCACAGGCAAGGAATGCAGTGAAGACAGGCAAAAGTTTAGCGAGGCAAGATGGAGAACAGCAAATACAAGAGGCAGAGCGAGAGTACAACAGCAGGAGATAAGAGTACTGGCACTGAGTACAGGGAGTGCAGGGGCACTGGCAGGCCTTTCACTTGAGGTGGTTTTTACTTGCCCATAGCATACCAGCAACACAGAAACAAAGCCTGGCACAGGAAATCCCTCCTGATCTGAACCCCCGTTTCCCAGACAATCTTGCCCAAGCCCTCGGAAGCACATCTCTGACCTCCCGACTGATGGCTGCAATGTGGCCTTCAAAGATGTTAGACTCATTGATGACATCTCTCAGAGTGCCTCCGTCCATGTACTCCATAACCAGCCAGAGTTCCTCGCCCAGAAGGTAGCTGAAAGAAGGAAACAAGGGCATGGAGATAAACATGCATGGCTACCTTGATTTTTTGCTTCCAGGTTTCTTGTTTCAGGTCCCTTTGTGACAAGGGCAGAATAAAAGGAATAGAGATCCCCTCTTGGCTGTGCATTGTGCATTTGCAATCTGTGCAGTCCCAAGGAGAAAGGCACAGCTGTGAAAAAAGAAGATGTCTTAGATGGCCAGCAAGTGAAAAATGCAGTTTAGTAACAGCCCAGATAAAAAACCTGTCAGGCATGGTGTTTCTGGAAATAAGCACCTCGTCTTCCTGGCATGTACAGCAATGGCAAAGGGGCGACCATCCAAGGGAAATCATCTTTGGAATAATATTCAAATTTGGTGTGCCAGAGAAGACTCATGCAGAAAAAATGCAATCTCTTCTCATCCATTGGAGATGAGTAGAGAAATATGAATAAATAATAATTTACAGCTCTACTTTCTGCCAGTGACCAAGTGGGTTTTTAACCTCTCACGTTTGCTGTGTATAAATGCGCATTCATGGGATAAGACCATGACCACTCACCTGTCTAAATAATTCACAACATTGGGACTCCTGTAGCACTTCATGGCCTTGATTTCATTGACAGTTACTTGCTTCCTCTTCAGTCCTTGAAGATTTATTTTCTTTATGGCCACCTAAAATGACATTGAAAATCAGTAACTCGAGAAGTTGGTGGCACGAGACCGAACACACATGGAGCGTGTGATTTTGCAATGACACAGCTGAGCTGTGCCAAACTGCCTTGTGATGAGGCACTGCAGTAATGAGGAACTGACATCCCAACAGCCCATTTCTCTGCTCCCTTGGGGGCCAGTTACAGCACACGTGGGGCCACTGACATTTTGCCTTGACCACTTGGTAACAGTGGTGTCTCAGCTATCACCCACAAACCTCTGACCACACTCTCTGCTGCTTTGGATGGGATTCAGAAGAAGTAATCCAGGCCTTAATACTCTGTGGATACATCTTGGCCTATGGGCAGGGCTTCTAGGGACACCTTGCAGATCTCTCCCTCCATGCAGTTCCCAAGGGCAGCACTGCAGCTGGCTAAGGAACTACCAGGAACTTTCAGATGTATTTGCTGGCAGCCAGAAATGAGAATTCAGGACTCTGAAGCTGTAGCCCCAAAGAGCAGTGAGGTGCTCAAAGGCACCACCTTTGTTTTAGCAATGGAGAGCGAGTGAGCGCGTCCTTCTCGGAAAGGAACCGCTGCCCTCCGTGCCTTCCTTCCGGCAGCTGAGGAGGACAAAGTCCCAAATGTATTTTGCAGGCTGGCACCAGTCTGTGCTTCTTGTGCCTTTTCAGCACAGCTCTGCCCAAAGCTCCAGCCCCAGCTCACACCAGAGGGGAAAGCCCCTCAAGAGCAGCAGAGTTTGCAGGGCCTGTTGACATCTACCTCTCTCCCTGTGGCATTGTTGAGTGCTCGGCAAACATCTCCAAAACTCCTAGAAACAAAACAGAAGCAGAGAAAGGAGAAGCCATTTAGATCTTGCAGTGAAAGCCAGCCCACACAGGAGATCTGTGCTGTAAATGTCTAAAACCTGCAGGATGCAGGAGGGCTCTGCCAGAAGGCAGATGATGCATTTTCCTCCCAAGTGCATGGGCACTGGGCCTGTCCCTGAAGTGTTGGGCTTTACTGTCTCAGCTCCTAAAGACAGCTTCTTCTTTCCTCTTGGGTTTCAGTTTCTAAACTGTGCAGTTTCTATCCTGACCACAGAGTATTTCCTTCAGCAAATTCTTGGAAAGAAATGTTCCTGAGAACTGTTAGCTCACAGCTTTGATAGGGGGTATGCTGCTCTTTCAGGCAAGCAAGACTACTTTTTCATTAGTGGGCCAGTATGATTTTGAGACATCCAAAAATGATAAATTGACACAGAACTGTTCCATACTTGTGTGACAAGGAGACCTTCAAGGTCCTGTTCCTTGATGCAGGCAAGACCTTGGCAGCATGGAGATGTCACTGACAATGCCTTCTGAGCCTACTCACAAATTCTGAGCAGCACTGAGAGATGGGACAATCTATCCCCAGTGTGTGAACATCTTTGCAGCTGGCCTGACTTCACGCTGGATAGACATTCCAGCAGAAAAACACCTGGCCCATGGTTGTGCAGGAGTAACTGCGGTTGGACTCACCCGCTGCCAATATATTCCAGCTCAGTGTATTTCTTCACAGGATTTTCAATGGGGTTCACCATTCTCCCTGAGGGAAACAAAATGCAGGATGCTGACTTGAAAGCACAGATCCCAGCTTCCAGGAGGTACAAAAGGAGGTACAGCCCCACTCTCTGGAGCTCTGAGCCCTTTGGAGTTTGCTGGGTAACAACAACAATCACAACAGCAACAGGACAGGCAGCCCTGCAGTACAGATGGCTGGCACAGAGACTGATTTTGTACAGTCCTTTGAAGAGTTCTCTTGACAGGAAAGAAAGCACAGGGAGATGCATTTCCAGGAGAGGAGGACATCTTCTCCACCTTTCAGCAATTTGCCAAAAGAATGCCTTCCCATTTGTAAACCAGAGCAGCTCATGCTAGAGCTAATCCCAACGGGCCTTTCAGCATCAGGACCCTCACCTGTTTATGAGCAGGCTGAGCTCAAAGATGCCCCTCTCCCAGCTAAGGAAGGCTCCAGCCTCTGCAGTCCCAGCAACCCTCAGGGACAGGGCAGCTAGCACAACAAGGCTGGCAAAGCCCAAGCATGAGCACTGACAGGCACTGATGGGAAGAAGCCAGAGTGAGCCTGAGCCCCTTACAAGCTGTTGCTCCCATTCAGAACACAACAGGATGGGCTTTGAGATCAGCCCCACCGAGGCACAGATCAGTGCCCTTTTTGTCCCAGCAGGTGATGGTAGACACAGAATCCACCGGGCTCTGGTCTCAGCCCCACCAGGTCTTATCTGAGAGCACAGCACTGGCAGATGTTCCGGGCAAGAAGCAGATTCATTGGGTGGTGCTGCAGAATCACAAAGGACTTGATGTGTTTTCCTAGGGACTGATCTGAGCAGGGCTTGGGCCAATGGCTAGGATTCTAACAGTCATGGGAAAGAGTGGGAATTGGGTATGGAAAAGTGCCATTGGTCTGAGGAATAGACCATAGCTGGGCTGGAGGCTCTCTCCTGAGAAATGCCTGCATTACACTTTTATCTGATCACACCACTTGGATGTGTCTCTTGGACACATCTTAATAAGCGTAAAACTAGAAGATTAAATAAAAGTTGTTCTAAAAGTATTGCTTTTTTCTTTGGGGGCACATGGAAAACACCTTGTGCTCTCTATTTGTCCTGTAACCTGATATTCTTTCAAAGTAGTTCTCTTTGACAAAAAGATAGCATTCTCATGAAAATAAACTGCAGATGTAGTAATAGTAACATTAACAGTCATAAAAATGACATCAGCAGGACATGTGAGGCAGATGGGCTCCTTCAGGATAGAGAAAAACAAACTCCACCAAAAAAACCCCACAAACAAAATAAACAAATAAAACCCCACAAAAAAAAAAAAAACAACCCACAAATAAAAAAAAAAGCAACAAGAAAACTGAAAACAAACACCCACAAAAACAAAACCAAACCAAAACAAAAAAAAGCCCAATAAAAAATCCCCAGCCAAAAAGATAATACTCCAAAGCCAGTCCAATTCACCCAGAGGGCTCTCTCGCTGCCTCGGAGCCAGCACTTCCTCTGGGGAGTCCTAAATGGCCCTGTGACACCAAACTCAGGAGGAGCATTTGGTACAGCTCTGCTGACACCTGCACACAACACACTGTCCCTCAGACAAGAAACCCCCCAGACGTACCCAGCATCTCCAGGTACTTCTCCTCAGTCTCCTGGTTTGGAGCAGCCATGCTGCTCTCAGCACTGGAGATGAACAAACTGCCCGAGCTCGAGATCCCAGGTTTGACAACAGAGGTTCCTCGAGGTGATGCTGCTGCGGCAGCAGCTTTAGTGCCAGAGCCCGTGTAGATGTGCTCAACCTGGAGCACTTCTGGTGGGCATTGTTGCTGTGCCTCATGCCGACCTTGGGGCTCTTCATTGCCAGACATTCGCTGGAAGTCTTCGCAGGCTGCCCGGTGAGATGTCAACACTCGCACCTCAAGTCAAACAGAACAAAGCAGTCAGACACTACAGCTTGTCCCTGTCAGCCAGGAGTCATCCACTGTGAGAAAAGGGAAAGAACAGATTGACAGAGGATACAGACAGCTTGTTCCAATCCTCCATCTGGGTCACCACATTCCACTGTAAAAACACCTCAAGAAACAAGGAGAGCAGGAACAGGCCAGCAGGAATCAATTTGGATGACTACTGGCCAAAAGGCCAAAGGACGAGTTTCACTGTCAAGGGCAGCAGTGGAGATTCAGCACACCAGGAAATGTCCTTCAGAGTGACTGTGATACACACTACAGCAGGACAGCACTCAGAGGCATGGCCCCACTCCCTGCTGCTCTGAGTGGAAAGTCAAGAAGGGCAGAAACCACCAGCTTGGTGACTGCAGTGACTGCATCCCTCTTTCACTCACTTGCTTTTGCAGAGCCTGAGGGAGGGGATTAGCTTTCTCTCTGATGATTTTCATGTCTTCCTCAAGCCTCTTCTCCAATGCCCTGATCCTAGCATCAGTTTTCTGCAGCTCTGCCTGCAGGTATTCCTTGATGTTCTGTAAACAAGGAGGGAGAGGACGCCTTATGACTGGAGTGGCTGCCACTCTTTCCCTCACCTGGTTTTGTTGATCGCCCCTCTGTTGATGGAGATTCTCCTCTTGAATTCTTCCTATGTCTTCCTTGTTCCTCCTCTTCACTGCCATGATGGCACTCTGAGCTTCGGGCAGCTCTGCTTGTGGCTCTGCCTTCATCTTCTGTACACACAAATGCAGAGCAAGTGACTGGGAGCTGCCATCAGGCTCAGCTTTTTCCTCTTGCAGCCTTAAAATCACATCTATTCAGCCTCTTCTTTCTGCTTCCCTCCCCACATCTGCTTCCATTGCAAACCTCCTGTCCCAGGGCTGATCTCTGCAGATTCCAAGGCTCTGTGCTTCCAGTGCCTGTGGGACTCCTGGCCTCCTCAGTCCCAAGAGCTCTGGTTTATGCCCCTCTTCCTGCCCTTCCCTCTGTCCCCTGGCCAGTCAGGCTTACCTGGCCATTCTCCTGTGGCTCTTCCACCTGCTGCCTGAGCTGCTCTTCCTGCTCTCGCGCTGGGAACAGCTCTCCCTGAGTCTGCCATGGCATCTCTGATGAAGCAATCTGCTCCTGCTCTCTCTCTAGAAGCACCTGCACAGAAAGGAAGAGAAGATGGGTTTCAACTTCCCACAGGACCTTTGTGGGCCAAGACTCAAAGACTGCTGGGCTCACACGTTCCCAAAGCACTGTGCTGCTGCTCTGCTGGGTCATTCTCTGTTCGAGGAGAGGCACAGATTCCAAAGTGACCCTGGCCCTACAGTCAGGGGCCATCTGGGACTGAAGCTCCAACAGCCTCTCAGGCAGCTGACAGGGAAGGTGTGGCATTTCTCAAGGGTCTGCTGAGGGCCTCCCTCTGCTTCTGCCATGTCCTGTTTGTCTTTCAGTAGTGACTGACACCCCACCCTGTCCCACAGCTCCATCCTGGCTCTGCAGGTGGCTTCCTGGGTGAGCTCAGCCCTTGTGAGAGACACTTCTGGAGTTCAAGTTCATTTCAGGCCTGCACCAGCATTCCTGCATACCTGACATCTATACTCTTGTAAGAAATCCTGGTCATTCAGGAGATAAGAATGTGTGCAAGGATCCTCTGATAGATGTCAGAGAAACTCTATGGCCACCTTAGTATATGGAGGAGGACCAAGGTGTTTCTTCTCCCTCTTTTGTCAACTGAGAATTCTGACCAGCATTTTGACCCATGCAGCTCCCCAGCCACAAAGGTGCCCATTTCACTTCAGATACAGCGGGCACCATTGTACGATGGCCTTCCTGTTCTGAGCAACACAAGACAGCAGTCAAGGACTTGCAGCTTCACCTCCACTCCAGGCTCCAAGGCACTTGCCAAAGCTGCAGACTGCACCACAATATGCATCAACAGAAACTGGCCGCTTCTGCTTTTGGCCTCACAAGAAAGCTTCGCGACACCGCACTTTGTTTCTTTGGCCACATGGGACAAGAATGGCCCCCCACAGCTGCATGGACCACACAATCCTCTCCTTACAGCTTATCAAAAGCCAAAAGACAGCTGGCCCAAAAGAGACTGTACAAGTGAAGAACTACTCAAGGAAAGTGCTGACCGCTTTCACAAGCCAAACACACCTTTCCAGAAAGGGAAAACAAACAAACCAAGGCCTGGCACCTCCAGCACTCCCTCCTTTGCCCTTGGCCATGGCACTGCAGAAGCCAAGCGATAGAGCTTCCCTGAGCCAAGCAGCCAGATGCTCTCCCAGAGGCACCAGCCCTTTGCTGCCTCAACATGACAGCTCAAAGGCCAAGTTGTGCGGTCGCTAGCGGGAGGAAATCCCGAGCTCCTGGCAGGACTCCAGCACTCAGCATCCTCAGCCAGCAACAGCAAAGTGCTGCCTGCTCCAAACCTTGCAGCTCTGCCTTGCACTAAAGACAGCACCACACACAACTGGCACTTACACGTTGAGAATATGGTGGTCTGACCACTGATGGAGGCTGGCGCTCATCCACCTCAGTTTGCTCCTCTTTGGCTTCTTCTCCAGGAGCAGCGGGGGCCAGGGGAGAGGCGGCTCTTGCTTCTGTCATCTGTGGCAAGAGAGGAGCATGAGGCACAGGCCATTTCCTATCATGTAGAACCTCATTTCTTTTCAGATCTACCACAACATCTTCTAAGGAAAAAATCATAACGTTTCATGGTGACAGAGGGGTTCTAAATCACAGCCACCAAATTACATGGGCCAATTCAACACCACTCTAGATGGCTATGAAGTTGATTTTCCTCCATGGCTGCCATCAGCAAGCAAGGTTGCCTCAGAAAAACGGAGCTTTTAGAGCTTGAAAGCTCTGAAATGGCAAACTAGGAAAGTGACAGCAAGGCCTTTGCTACTGCTGCTGCAGACGTAGAAAACTCAAACTGGACCACAATCCCATCCAGGGCTGCAAAAGGGCAGGAAACATTGTACAGAAGCATCATTGCTTACTGGAAAAAGAGGAAAATGAACAGGCCTTCTCGTGCTAGCAAAACAACGAGCCAACAAACCACCAGATGGAAGTGCCACCCACTCCAGTGTCTAGAGCCCTTGGATGCAATGAGTGATGAATTTTTGGTGTGAACCAGCCCTTGTGCTGGCACTGTCATGCAGGGAATGATGGAAGTTTGCCTGAAGGTCCCTCAAGAGCCTCCCACTGTCCAGGCTAAAGCTCCCTCAGCACCTCCTCACTGGCCTTGTGCTGCACCCCCTTGCCCAGCTCCCCTGTCCTTCTGTGCATGCGCTGCAGCCCCTCAAGGACTTTCTGCTGCCCAGGGGCCCACAAGTGCACCCAGCACTGCAGCTGTGGCCGCAGCGCTGCCCAGCACAGGGCCACGCTCACTGCCCTGCTCCTGCTGCCCCACTGCTGCTGACACAGGCCACCATGCCCTAGGCCTTCTTGGCCACCTGGCCACATGCTGCCTCCTCCTCAGCGGCTCAAGGCCGCCAGCAACCCTGGCTCCTTCTGGCCCACGCAGCTCCCCAGCCACAAAATGTCCTAAATTACTTTAAATACAGCAGGCACCATTACAAGATGTCCTTGTTTTTCTACAGCTGCATCTTCTAAGGAGAAGGCATTAAATTTATCAGAGTAGAATTCTCAGTCACGCTGACTAATTGGAAATCGGCTAATTTTAGTCTATAGGAAATTGCTCTTAGTTCAGTATTCCCCTCTAGGTGCTGTCAGGAAGTGACATTCTGTCAAACTGAGTTTATATTTCTTCAGGGCTCTGAGATGGAAAGTAGGAACTCTCCACTTTAGGCCCATGTTATTTTTGTTGAAGGCATGAAAATGGATTTTCTTTTGGCCTCCCTCTACACTCTACTGCTACTGGCCAAGCTGACAGCTGGGTCCATAATTTCTCAACACCAGGAACATGAAATCTCACTCACCTCAGGATCAACTCCACTGAATACACGCTTCAGGTGACCTGTAGTGGGCAATGGAAAATGAACCAGATGCTTTGAGAAAACTGCTTGGGCTTGTGAAACCCACAAATCAAGTCAACCCAAACAGAGATGATTTCCCATTTCACAACATCCCTCCAGGAGACATGTTTCATTCACACAGCCAGCAAGAGATCAGGACAATATTTTTGCCTGTGCCTACTCTTTGGCCTGCTTTGTCAGTAAATGACTACAAACATGATGAAGAAAATTCAAATTGTTCCTGAACACTTGGTGTTCCTCTTCTACCAAATACATAAAGCAGCTTTTTTAATCTCTCCCTTGGGTCCTTTTTTTTTTTTTTAAGTCAGTTGCATGCACCAAGTCTCGTTAACTTGCTGGAAACTTGTGCCCAGAAAAGCTTCCCCAAAATCCCCCTGAGATGCAGCAGTTCTGTTGTGAAACAGCACAACAGTAACTCCAGGGTTCTGGAGCAGACACTCGGTGCTTTGGAGTTTGCATTTCATTGCAAAGGGAATCTCTATTTTAGCACTCACTAAAGGATCAAGTTAGACAGTCAAATCCGTTCATGACAAAATTTTGGAAGAAAGAAGCTTTCCCTGAATTCTGGGAACAACTGCAGAGTTTTTAGAAGGCATTCCCTGAAGGTCTGCCAGTCTACATTTTCCAAGGTGTCTTGCTTGTCCCAGCAAACTGAGGAAATGACAGACTCTGCTGCCACAGACTCTCCCGTGGAGGGAACAGAAGTCCTGCAGGTTCCCTTGCAAATGCTGCCCCTGTGGCTACAGACACCCCCTTTTTAGCTGAACACCTTGACAGGAGCTTGACCAAAGCAGTGGCATCCTAATGCTCTTTCTGTTTCAAAATCAGAAACTCAGTCACTAAGAAAGAGCAGGAAGACAGACAAAAGCCAGGTCAGGTTACACCCTAAGCTAAGCAGAAGAGGAAACATCTACTTACGTGCGAAGTGTGTAATGAAATATGCACCATAAGTAACGCCATATGCGGCGAAAAGGACGGGTGCAAGTTGCTCAATCATTGTGCCCTGCAAGTCTGCAGGCTGCACTCACAGTAGAAAAAACAAGGCTCCTGTCAGTGTGCAATAGCCCACTAACAAAAGCATTGCCCAGGAGGATTCTCCTGAACTGAGCAAGCGCTAGGGCTGCTCTGACACTCAGGCCTTCCGTGCACCAAGGCACCCTTCTGATGTCACCACGACAATGTGGCAACCATGCCCTGACATCACAAAGCAAACGCTCCATGTTGCTCTGTGAGTTTTTGCCAAGCACTAACCAACCTTCCCTACAGCAAACACAAAAGAGCCTGGGAAGTTCTCCTCTGTCACAAAGTAGCACAAATTCCCCTCGTGGGCCAAAGCCTGTTGTTCAAGGGATCCAAGAGGAACTCCAAGAGTGCACAAAGCACCTACAGCCTGTAGCCCAACTGAGCACTCAAATGGGACCCAAGCAAAGGAAATCACACCAAGAAAATGGCCCAAAGCATTGCCTATCTGAGAAACAACCCTTCTTTTAACTTTTTAAAGGCTTATTAAACCTTAACAAAGGACTGAAAAAGGAAAGATTGCAGCACTGGGAGTCTCCACGACTAGCAGCCACATGCTCATCTACAAAAGGGATGCTCTACCATTCATACCCTTAGCCCCTCCCAATGTTTTGTCAGTCAACTCTTTCTCTGCTGTCCATTGGTGGAGATTACTTTCTTACATCTTGATTGGAGGTCAGGTGTTGTTCCACCCCTCCTGCTGGTCACAAGCCAGCCCTCCCCAAATGCCCTGACTACCAAGGCTATTACAAGGGGGATAAGAAAGAGGACTGTGGGAGGACATATTACAATAACAGCACTTTCCATTTGAACATAATATCTGTCCACATAATAGCTATCTCTTAATTGTGAGAGCCAACTACTACATTACTCACCTATAATGCACAGAAGCAGGAGAGAAGGCACTGTTGGCATCACAGCTGAAATCATTCCTTACAAATCTCCCCACATGTTTGCACATTTATTGGACATGGCCAGGACTCCTGTGGATGTACATCTCTGCCTTTCTTCCCCTTTGGAAGCAGTCAAACTGGCAACTCGTGGGGAAACCAAGGCCTTTGTGGGGGCTGCATTGCTCTGCACACACCCAGGACACGTGTGGCACAGAGCTTTGGTGCCTGAAAAGGTCAACCAGAGGAAAACAGCTGAAAAATATTTCATTTTGACCTTTCTTAGCTGCTAACAGAACTTGCCAAAATGAAAGTTACCAAGCGGGGCCTGATCCCTGCTGCCAGCTGAGCGTTAGAAAGGAGGCATCACTTTATTTCAGTGCTGGGTGCATAGGGAATCACTTCCCTAAGGCCTTCATAGCCAGCAATCTCACCTACCAGTTTATATGCATGGAACTAAGACATGTTCAATACTTTGCTGAAACTCACAGGCTAAACATTACCCCAGATTTATTGATATATTTCAATCACTTCTCAGAATTTGTTGGCATCAGGGTAGAAGTGTCCTGTAGGTCCCTGGTGGTCGCTGCCACAGGTTCAGGAGGAGACCCATGCACAAAAGAACCTAAGACACAACTGAGCTTGCAAAGCAAATTTATTCCATTAGTTGCAGTAGCAAATAATACATACCAACCCCTGGATTCCCAAAAATCCACTGAGCATAAAAGGAGATATGGAGCGTGGTGCTCGGCAGCAGGGGAAGGTAGGCAGTGCACTTCCAGGACATCCCCTGGATCAAAACAGTGTGCATCTCATCCTTCTCACCCTTCCAGCTCAGAACCAGGCCTTGTATCTCCTGCTCAGGAGTGCCATTTTCCCAGTTACGGCATCAGCTCACACATGGCTGGCTGTGAGATGATGGCTCAGGATGACTCCATGACTCCCTGCCACCAAGGGCTCCATTATGCACTGTTCCCCTTTCAAAGCTTGACTGCTCACTGATTGACCAATAGATTGTTTCTCTTTCAAGGGTCAAGGTCCCACCTGTTAAACAAGACACTTTTCTTCATTGTCTTGTCAACCTGCTCAAACATGGATCAAACATGGCAGGGCCTGGGACACGACTCCGGTTCCTGACACAGTCATTTGGGAAATAATCCCATTGCTCAAACTCTCCTTTGGTGGCCAAGAGCCTCCTAAAAACACTTTCTTCCCTTTGAATGCATTCCAGCTGCCTTCTTAGCAGGACCACTCTCCTTATTCTCAAGGCCAAGATAGCCACTTGCACACAGTAAGCACTGCAGTGGGGGAATACAGGGTTCAGCACTCCTGTTAAAGCTAAAGGAATTCACAAGACTAAGCCCTGTTTGTTACACTTAACACCTCTCCTTCCTATTCTGGGAATCAAACACAAGCGTTTCATCAATACACCCTGCAAGTGCTCCTGCTGAGTGAAGCCACATTGCTGTGTCAATAAAGCAGGTGGGACTGAGTTTCTTCATGCAGGGAAAGCCAATTCTTTATTCACATAACTCATTTTTATACTTGTTTTCACAGACCTCGTGTTCAACTCCAACTGGCTGGTAGTTTCCTTGCCACACAATTTATTGTTTAGAAGGTGTATTAGTGTGTACATGCTAAGACTCTCTCTTTTTAAGACACGCTCTTACTCAGGTGATTACATTTTTCTTTCGTAGACGCTCATGGGACTTGTTTATTCCAGATGCAAACGGTTTTCTTAGCACAATAGCTTGTTGTGCTAACTGCACTCATGACTATTCCCATGGGAAGTTAGCTGGCTGCACGTAGAAGACCTAACAGGCGAGCTGGGAATTTCCCATAGCAAGGCCTGATTTTATAAGGACTTTCTTTTCTAATAACCCTACCTGTGCAACACATTATGACTTTCTTTCAGAAATTAATGAAGAAAACACAAATTGCCTACTGAAAGGCTTCTGCCCCCTTCCAAATCAGTTCACTCCTCAAGCACAAGCCTCAGGCACATCCCTGACTGCCTCTCTCCCAGCAGCTCAGAGCTGCACTGCACAGCGCTTGCTGTGTGCCAGAGAACACAAAACAGGCTGGCCTGGTGGGCCTGAATATTTCTGCCAAACACTCTGCACCTCACACCTTTGCTCTGGCTGAGTGCAGAACTGCAGGATTGCAGGCGCTTCCTGCCAGAGCTGCGTGAGGCGCTGGCTCCTGCAGACGTGCCCTGCCAAGCTGTCCCTGCCTCACGCTGGCCTCGCTTCCCCTGGCAGAAGTGCCGGGCCTGAAGGGGGCTGCCCTGTGCTCCAGCCTGCCGAGCAGCCCGGCTCCCTGCCCCGGTGCCCAGAGTGCTGCACACACTGCTGACCTTGGCCAGGAGTTGCAGGGCAGCCGGCAGAAGAGGAGGAATCCTCAGCCAGCCCAGCGGCCCTCGGCTGCCCTTGGCCTTTCTCTGCTCCTGGGCACACTCCAGACGGCCAATGCCTCCAGGCTGGGCTGTGCTCAGTGTTATAAATAAAAAATCTGAAAATTTTTTTTGGGAAAAAGAAAAAGAGTTGCAAAACCAGTTGGACCGGTTGCCAGCCAAGGTGAAGTTCTACCTATTTGGTATTGTAATCACGGGTCCTTTTAGTTAATTGCTCCTTTTGTATAGGAAAGACCCTGCCTGAGGCTAATTTGATAGTTCTATTCCCCAGACAGTGAGGGGAGGGGACATGGGGTGGAGGCATCAGAGAGAATGCAAAATTAACCACCAGGACCAGCATGCCATGGGAGGCTATCCCCACCAAACTTACCAAAAAGACCCCAAAAACAATGAGCCAATACAGAATTAAGAGATTAGAGTGATGTCTGGACGTAAGGAACAGAGTACCGAGCCTGCAGAGATGCTGAAAACCTTTATTGCCCCTTGCCCTAAGCAGAAGACTTCAACTGAGATCAAGACCCTGGATGGCAAATCTAAAAGTGGGGAAAGATGGGGTACGCCCACTGCTCTCATGAGGGTGAGACGCCCAGCTCTGGCCTTTAGGGGACAAAGCTGCACATTCCTCCTCCTCCGAGGTACCCTGGGAGTGGCGACAGCAAACCACGGACCTGTAGAGCTTCCAAATCTTGAGCTTATCACTTTTAATAAATGCATTAAAAGGAGAGAAAGTCTCCTGCCCTGTTTATTTCAGCTGGGGCCTCGTCCAGGATAGCCATGTCCAAAGAGGCCACCAGGACTGGCCATCTTGGACCTCCAGGACAGCTGGCTATCAGGAGCAGAGAGATCGGCTCAGGACCAGTGACGCAGAGGAGCACCGGACTGGTGAGAAATCCGGCGGCGGGAGTAGGAGGCGAGTGAGTGGAGCGTGAGTGAGACGAGAGCGGGCAGCTCGGACCCTCGCCCTCAGTGTGGAGCCCTCAGTGCCGCGGTTGCGAACCCCCACGAGCGGGCCGGCCGGGAACAGAGGGAAGCGAGTGGAATAAGCGTGAGTGAGTCGTCTCCTAAGGGGCAGAGAGGGCCCCCCCTCCGGGCGTGAAGAGGAAATAGTGTATGAGTGGCACGCACCCCAAAAGTCCTGGCAGAGGGAAGTCAGGCAGATTGCAAGTCCCGAGAAGGATTCGGGCAAGCTCACAAGCCCTGCAGGCAAATCAAGTCCTGACAAAGGGGTCAGGCACAAATCCCAGTGAAGGAAGCTGGGGTTGGTTTTTAAGTCCTGATATGGTGAGGCCTAACATTTGGAAGGTTAGGCAAACTAGAAATCAGGCAGCTGTTTTTCCTGACAGAGGGGAGTCAGGCACGACTCGGGCTCTTATGCCAGGGTTTCGTGTTTTTAAGTCCTGATAGGTATAAGATCTGATATGAGTAAAGTTGGGCAATCAAGAGATCAGACAGTTGTTTCAGTGTAAAGTCCTGAGCGTCAGGCAAATATATTTTTCATGAGACTACCTGTCAGTAGAGGCACCTTTGGGATTTTTTCTGTTGAGACCCGAAAAATGGGAGAGTGTAATAGTAAGAAGACAGGCAAGAGATTGAGGAATATCCCTTCCAATAGTCTCTTAGGGGAACTGTTAGAGAAATGGGATTCTGTAGAGGCCACAGAGGGATTAGATAAGGTGAAGATGATCCACTACTCTGTACAAGTCTGGCCAGAATTAGAGGTACCAGGAGGATGGCCTTGGTGTGGGACAAGGGACAAGTGGATGTGTCAACAACTGAGTCATTATCTGACAGCTGGGGAGGATACCGATCCTGAGCAATTATTGTATGTAGCTTGCTGGTTAAAGAGTGCTACTGGGGATGAAGGTGTGCGAATTTGTAAGGTGCAGAAGAAGAAAGAGGGGAATGAAGGAGGGGATGCTAGAATTGGAAAAAAATGGGACCCCCTGGATTATTTGCCTCCTGCTGCCCCTCCACCTTTTAATCCTCTTCCTCGGGCACCTCAAATGGCAGATCCGGTTCTTCCCCCGGCTGCCATCTCACTACCGCCTTCTCTAATTCCTTCTTCTACCTCTTTGGCTTCCCCTATGGTATCTCCCAGTATCTCCCCTAGTAACCACTCTCTCACCACCCCCTTCGGCTCCTCCAGTTCCTTCTGCACCACTACCAGTGCCTACTCCACCTGCTGCATTCTCCACCCCTTCTCCAGCTCCACTTACTATGTACTCAAGCTCTTCTCCCCCTCCTGTTGCTGTCCCTTTACCTCCTCCTAGTTGGGACACAAATGCCTCCTTGCCTGCTAAACAGTTACCACCAAATACACCTGCTGATCTGCAGAAAGTTTAGGGTAATCCTCATATCTCTCAAATGAGTAGTTTGGCGTCTGGGCCATACTGTAGTACCAGATCCAGGACCTCCAAGGCAGAGAGACTTTTTCCTCTCAGAGAAGTTCCTATGGGAGGAGTAGTGGGAGGTGTTGGCTTTGTGAATGCTTCTGAGGTGAAAGGATTCAAGAAAGAGTTTGGGCATTTAGTTGAAAACCCAGCGGGCATAGCCAACCAAGTGGATCAATTCTTAGGTCCAAATATCTAGACTTGGGGAGAGATAAATTCCATTCTAAATATTTTATTTTCCCCAGAAGAGGTCCAGATGATTAGGGCGGTTGGCATAAGAATTTGGGAGAAAGACAACCCTCTGGGACCCCAGGTGCCATCAGGTGAACAAAAATTGCCACTAATGGATCCCAGCTGGAACCCTAATCAGGAGGAAGGCCATGATGGAATATAGATCTTTGATAATACGGAGGATCAAAGAGTCAGTTCCCAAAGGAACTAATACCAAATTGGCATTTGAGGGTACACAAGGGAAGGATGAAGCTCCTGCTGCTTGGCTTAATCTCCTAAAGCAGAACTTCCAACTGTACTCCAGAATAGACCCAGACACCAGAGAAGGTCAAGTGCTACTAAAGGTCCAGTTTGTTACCAAATCTTGGCCTGATATAGGGAGAAAACTGGAAAAGACTGAAGATTGGCAAGAGAAGGACATTAATGAGTTATTAAGAGAAGCATTGAGGGTGTATTTAAGGAAGGAAGAAGAAAAAGCAAAGGCCAAGGCTAGGATCATGGTTGCGGTAGCCAGAGAAAGTGTGGGGTGGGCAGGTCCCCCACCAGAAGGAGGCAAGGATAGGCCTCTTGTACTGTCAGGCACCAGAGGGATGGAGAGACCTCAAGTCCCTTTGAGTGAACAACACTGCTATTATTGTGGAGAAACGGCTAAGTGGAAGGATATCCAATAGCACCAGGACTGGCCAGTAACACCTCAACTTGTAATAAGTGATGTGAAAGTAAAAAGTACCTTACTGTTGTCTTATTGTGTGTGTAAGAGTGAGTCACAAACAAAACCAGGCTAGTGTTCCCCAGGCAGGTGGGGCTTTAGCTGAAGGGTGTGTGTGACCTGCACACCAGGCCAGTGTTCCCCAGATGTGTGAGGGGGCCATAGCTGAAGAGCGTGAGTGACACACAGACAGCCTCACAGGGGAACGAGCACCGGAGGCAACCCCATGTCAGACCACTTCCAAGAGGCCCAGAGATCCTGAGACCTAGAGGCCAACCCCAAGGTGAGGGGGAGGCCACAGAGATTTACTAGCAATAAGGATCCACTTTGTGTCTTGAGGGTGTGAAGGAATGTGTGAAAGTGAATGAGAAATAAAAGAGAGTGAATGTAGACAAATTAAAGTATAGGTAATGTAGATTGTGCATTATAAGTTTTACCACATCTCCTTGGAAGGAGGTGTATTGTGTTGAAAAATAGTGTGAGAAAAAATTTGTTTTAAGTGTAAGGGGTTGAAAGAAAAGTAGTATTTAAGCTGTCAGTGAAAGTAAGAAACAGAGGCAAGAGATGAATAGATAAGATCTTGAAAATAGAACAGAAAACCAGTAAGTTAAATACACAGAAAAACAGGAGAATAAAAGCACTTTTGGAGTTAAGTTAGCTAACAGAAATACAACTCCCTGCAAAATACAGAGTATGCAGAAGTTGATGAGAGAAACATGCAAGCTATAGAAAAAGAGAAATTAATCAATTGTACATAACATTAACCGAAGAAACTGAGTTTTGATAGAATCATAAAATAGCAGAGCATTAATGCCTATATTTGAAAGCCTGTTTCAGATACTCCTCACTGCTAATTCAACTGTGCAAACCAAAGGAAAAAAGTTGAACCCACATCACCAGATTCCACATCACTCTCACCCCCTGGCATTGGACCAGGATTCAACATCAGTTTGTCCCTCTGGCATTGGACCAGACTCCATCCCATTCTCCCTCTGGCATTGGGCCAGACTCAACATCAGTTTTTCCCTCTGGCATTGGGCCAGAGTTCACACCACTCTCACCTCTGGGACTGGACAAGAGTCAACCACATCACAAGTTAATTCACATGAGTACACCGTTATAAAAGGACCAAAAGACTTAAAGTTGACTCTCAGAAGGAAGAGTCAAAAGACTGAACTATATAGGAAAGGGGTTTGGTATCAGAACCATAACATAGCTTAAAATGTTTCAAGACAGTTCTGTGTGTAAAATAAATTTGTAAAAAGTTTAAGACTGTAAATAAGTAATTCTGGTTAAGTTCCCCCAATTTGGTTCAAAATTAATCCAAGTTAATCCTCTGCAGAGCACTCCCCTAAGAGAAACCAAAATTAGTAGAGAACAGACCAAGAGAAGCAGGTAGAAGGGACTCTAAAGAGCTTGTAAGTTTCTTCTCAGTAAAATTCCCCAAGAGGCCAGGCCGGGTGGGCAGGCTGTGCAAGATGACCCATACCGGACTCTTGAGAAGGGTAGTAATGATGGCTCTAATTGCTGGTGGTGCTCTGGGGAGCCCAGGAGAGCCGTGCAGTAAGTGCTACCAACCCCTCTATGAGGAGGAAAAAGGGAGCTCCTTGTCTAGAGTCCACCTCAATTCTAAGCCTAATTGTGTTAACCTCTCCCAATTGGTCCTTTATCAAGAAGATAAGAGAATGTATGGGATAGCTGGAATACTGCCACTTTTAGGCAGCCACTCCTGGGAGAGTGCCCTATAGGAGAAGCCTGGTTGTGCTTTGAATGTGATGCTGCTGAAGCAAGCTCAGTAGATCTAGTCAAAAGAAAAGAAATGGTAAAAACAGTAAGAAAGGTGGTTTGTAACAAGTATTTAGCAGTAAAGAATTTGGCTACCCGGTGGATCCCAAGAGATCCAAATAAATTAGAGTCTGTTGAGAAAAGAAAAGAAAGAGACAAGTGTACCCACCATGAAGTATATGAATGTTATGAGTGTACTGAAAAAGGGATCAACCCCTTTTGGAAAATGAAAGAACTGTGTAGATATTGGGAATGCCCAACAGAAACTAATAACACATTTCAAGAGAGGCTTAAACACCTGGTTTTGATCTCTAGTACTACAGCATACACTAAATTGTCAAGAGACTGGTCTGGCAGCTGCACTGCTAGAATGATAAAACCAAGAAACTGGATCAAGTTTAGGAGTTGCTATACACAATGATTTAAGAGAAACCAAACAGAAAAAGCAAAGTGCAATAGAAATTGACAGAATCCAAAATTGTAAGGACCAAGTTCAGACCCCAATATCTATGTTAAACAGAATCATCAGACTCCAAGCAGTATTACAGAGAAAGAATGCAATCATTAGAAACATCTCAAATGAAATAAAAAAACTAGCATGTATAAATAACCAAGAACAAACTCCTACACTTGATTCCAGTTGGTAAGATAACCTATAGATTTAAAATAAAAATGTATGGGAAAAAGTTGTTTTCCTCACTGTGTGTATACATGGAAGATTGCTCCTTTTACTATGCTTATTTCCCTGTTTCATTAAAATAATAGTATTGGCCCTACAGACCAAGCTAAAAATCTCAAAAAATTCTAACCTGAAAAAGAAAACCAAGAAAAGTAACCAAGTTGAATAACCATGATTACCAGAGTGCTCAAGAAATTTATTTAAAAAAAAATTAAAGAAATATGAAGCTCATGAGTCAAGAATTGCAAGTTGATGTGAGCTTAAGTTTAAGCTGGATCAAAGAAAAAGAGGAGGGACTGTTATAAACAAAAATCTGCCAATTTCTTTTGGGAAGAAAAAGAGTTACAAAACCAGTCAGACTAGTTGTTGCCAAGGTGGAATTGTACCTGTTTTGTTATTGTAATCACGGGTTGTTGTAACTAATTGCTCCTTTTGTACTGGTAAAGCCCTGCCTGGGGCTAAACTGTACTTCTGCCCAGGCAGTGAGGGGAGGAGAGGTGGGGGGGGGGGGGCATCAGAGAGAATGCAACATAGCCTCGAGACCAGCATGCCATGGGAACCTCATCAAACTTACCAAGAAGACCCCAAAAACAATGAGCCAATACAGAATTAAGAAATTAGAGTGGTGTCTAGACATGAGGAACAGAGTGCTGAGCCTGCAGAGATGCTGAGAACCTTTGTTGCCCCTCACCCTGAGTGGAACTCATCTGAAACCAAGACACTGAGTAGGACTCACTGGAGAGTTGCAAACTTGGGGTTACGCCCTATGGGTCTTGTGAGGATGGGACCCCCAGCTCTGTCCCCAGTGGACAAAGCTGCACATTCCTTCTCCTTCGAGGCACCCTGGGAGAGACCTGTCGAGCCTCCCAATTTTTAGCTGATCACCTTTATAAAAGGCATTAAAAGGAGAAAAAGTCTCCCGCCCTGTTTATTTCAGCTTCTTTTCTTGGCCCTGTCCCTTGGGTCTTGCCCTCAGTTTTTATGTGTTCTTTGTTCCTGAGAGGAAATTTCCCATCCCTGGGAAATTTCCCATCCCAGTGTTCCCACACTGCCAAGGTGGGAACATGCTGCTGAAGTGCTGCCTTGGTGGGATGGAAGCTCAGCTGCAGCAGAGATTTGTGAGAGCTTCATTTGAGGGCTCTGCTAATTAAATCCCATCAAGGAATGGCCCTGCTCCTGGCAGGGAAGAGTTTCCCAATTACCAGGCCCAATAGAGGCCAAGGAAATGAATCTGTAGTCTCTGTGGAGCAACTCCTTAGGCACCTGGGATCTTCCTGAGCCAGGCCAAGAACCCCTGAGGGCTGGTGCACTAGGAAACCCTAGCCCCAAACAAACACATCTAAATATCCAGAAGAGGAGAAAGGAGAGATCTTGGAGACCCTTAGGAAATAGCATTCCACTGAGGAGCCCTGGTTGATGTGCTCACCTTCCCCTAGGCTGAGGCATTGCTGTCATTGCCCTTTTCAGAAAAGGACTTTCAGCTCCCTTTGCTGCAGCTTTACCACAAAGAATCTTGTTATGCCCAAATTCTTACTAAAGCTGGTGTTTGGTTGATTTTTCTGGTTCTCCTGCCTCTGGTCCTGTCTGTCTGTTCTCCCATTCTTTGTCCAGTTCTTGGAAACATTTCTCACAAGCTTTAAACTTCAACAGTAGAGACACCTAATTTCTTCCTTCCTCTCCTTTCAAAATGTGCTCAGCTAGAGCAACTTTTGTCCCTCTGGCTGTATCCCCAGTGGCTTATTCCTGACACATCAGGAGGGCCAGGACGCTGCATTATTTCTGCAGTCATTTTGTCATGGCTGCTGGGAATTTTGGCAGAGATGTCGTGTGGCTTAGAGTCTCAGTGCTCCCTGTGCTTGGAGGCTGCATTTGAAGTCTGCTCCTGAAATCAAAATGGGAAGTTATTGATTTGTGACATTTCTTCCTAGGGTCTAGTGTTTTCCCTGTAAACCTAATTTGCATGGAAGGTGCACCTGTCAGAGGTTTGTCTCTTGGGTGTCCCTTCTGTGAAGCAGGGAATCTTCTGCCTTCCTCCATCCCCTCCCTGCAGGAAATACCAGATACAAAGTGAAAGGAGTTCATCCCAGGCTCTTACACTATTCATTATCTTGCTGAAAACATTCAGAATGTTTGAGTAAAGCTTGTAAATGATGAGGGATCCTGAAAAGTGAGAAGGAACACGGCATCCTGCCTTTCCAAGGGGAACCTGGGCTGCTGAGAGTCCCTGCCATGGTGTAAGAGCTGTTAGAAGGAATGAGAGTAGAACCCACTCCCCTTTCCCTGGAAGTTGCTCCTGGGATTACAGGTTCTGGCAGCAAGCTGGCTAAAGTATGGTGTGGTAATGCTGCTGGTAGATTTTGGGGAACAAATGCTTCTTCAACCAGGACCTGGCTCATGAACAAACTGTCTGCATCTTCAAACAGCTTTGCTACAGCAGCAGGAGTTCCTTTTACAGCTGTGAACAGCAACCTGAACTGAACAGCACCTCAGAACTGCAAAGCCCCTCTGTCCATCCCCAGCATCTCTTGTATCACCTTTCTACTGAAATGAGCTTTGTGTGCACTCTGCCCAGGTTGGACTCCCTCTGCTCCTGGTAGGAAAAGGATACTTCAAACAATCTGCATTAGTTTCACAGAGGAGTTTTGGAAACTCCTTTTCTCACTTAGCAAGAAAAATTCTTGGTTTTGCTTTAAAATAGTAGCTTATTTCAAGCTCATTTTGGAAGTGACTGGGTTTCTTTTGGTGGATAGAATTTAAACACTGATAAACAGTGAAAATTTTAGATGGTCTGTTTGCCAGAATGTACAGGAAGAATTCAAATTTATCAGGACTAGAAGTATTGGGCTAAAAGAAGTAAAGGGATGACAATCTTTCTCAAAAGGTTTTCTAAATTCAGTGTCTGATGTGCTGAGGCCTCAGCAGCAAGCCTGAGCCAGAGCTGACTTACAAGATGAATCCTGGGGTCATCAAGCCCATCAGTATTTAGCTAAAAATAGACTACAAAGACACTTATGCTAGCTCTGCATAACCTCATGAAGTTATCTGCAAGAAACGTATCACTTTAGGAAACTTTCCCAACTGACATGAACACGGGCTTCTGTAGGGTATTTTAGGGGAAACTCCTCCCAGCCCAGGCCTGAGCTCTGGCCGAGGCCTGGCCCTGGCTGGTGGGGAAGTGTGCCATCAGATCCAGCAGTAGGTGTGCTAAGGATGCAATCAGGTCACTTTGCCCTTCTCGCAGCTGTTGCAGCACGGGCACCTCAGGCAGGCCTGCAACACACACACAGAGCTGAGAGGGGCCCTGCGGCTGCTGTGCTTTGGCAGGGCAGTCATTCCTCCCCTCAACACAAGGGCAGTGGATTTCAACTGCAAAGCCTCTCTTTGCAATGGGATTGCTTTTGCCCGGCAGCCTCCATGGGCAAGGGCTTTGTGGGAGAAGGGCCCATCTCAGCCTGTGTCCTGGAAACAGAGCCAGGAAAATGAGCAGATCCTGCTGCCTTCTGCTACTGCTGATCCTAGCAGCAACTCCCTGTCACTTCCTCCAGGAAGCTTCACACAAAGGTCTTCCATCATTTCAGCACTTGTGAGATCTTCTTGATGCCCAGTTCTCCAGCCTCCTTCTGGATTTTGGGGCATCTCAGCACTTGTGTCCATGGCCCTTCCTTCATGCCCAGCCTTTCAGCAGTCACAGTCACTGCTGCCTCCCCCTTGCTGCAGCTCATTTGCCAAAGTGCTGCCAAAGGCAGCGGAGCCGGCTCAGGATCCTGCTGGCTTTTGGTCAGGGATGAGCTCCAGAGGGACACTTGGAGCGCTTCCTAAAGAGCTGCCCATGGGATGGGGGGCGGATTTGTCCTCCCCGGGTGGCTCCTGCTTGGATTCTGCGCTCACTGGAGTCCGGGAGTTTTCTCAGCAGGCCTCTGCAGCGAGTTCTGAGCCAACGGGGGGCTCTGCTGCCAGCCCAAATCTGCGCTTCCCTTGCCCAGCCTGAGTGCAGGTGGGGCATGTGCTGGGCATGGCTGGAGATTTGCATGGCCAAAATCCTCCAGCATTTACATCTGCTCATGGCTTTGGGGAGCACAAATCACAGAACACCCATCGCAGCTGACAAATGGCATTTCTTGCAGATTGCCACAGCCACACTGCTGATCCACAAATACACGAGAATCAATTTCAGTTGAAAAATGTCATTTATTACAAATTGCTACACCCACATTGACAATACAGAACAAGACAAATCTCAACTTAGGTTAAAACCGGGAATTCATTAGACTATTACAGCCAGACTAGTTAAAAATATAAAAATACAACTTCAGTTAAAAAAAACCAAACTTATAGCCAACCTCTACAACAACTCCCTAGACACAAAGATCAATTAGGTATTTAACAACTTAATTTGTTACATACTACTACAAGCATACAGCCCATATGGAAATACAAAAATGTGGATTCTCTCTCTAAGTAATCCTGTACCAACAACTCAGAGAATTATACATAGAACCAATAGAATTATACAACTAGAACACTCCATACATATTGAAACAGAACTAAAACCATATGTAGACACAAATATATATAAATACATATATAACAATCTACAGATGCAAATATGGATTAAATATTACAGATAACATACAACATGTATTTAAACAGATATATAAGACAAACCTATCTATAAATACAAAAAAATGTGCCAAGCTAAATATCCATACAAATATACAGCTGTACATCTCAATATATATGTAAATATAATTACATATATCAATAGGTCAATATACATATAAAAATATAAAAATAGACATATATACCAACACAAATAGGAATATCCCTCTTTAAAAAGACATATACAAAAAACTCCATCAATACGAATAGATACCTACACAACTGTATACTTATTGAAATCTAAACACAAAAAGATATTACAACATACATAAGAAGCTAGATACACCTACACACAAATATGTAACTGCAAACGTGTATGCATATATTTGTACATATATACATAGCACATTTATAAATATAATAAGTATTGTATTTCTAGAAATATAGTAAGTATCATATGTATAGAAATATACCAATACAAATAGCAAGATATGTACAGATTGATGTAATTATCACTGCCTGTGTGCAAGTCCATAGAACTCCAAGCAGAGGGATTCCAGCTGCCCCATCTTCAAAGCCTCTCCCTCGGTCTCCTCCTCCCGTGCAGAGCAGCTCTCCTGGACAGCGACAGCAGACGGGACACCTGGCAAGCAAAGGGAACACTGAGTGAGTATGGGGACGTTTCCCTTGGCAGCAGCTGCACTTGCATCAGGGAAGAGGAAATGTCAGAGCCTCCCCAGGGGGGTCAGAAAGAGAAAGCAACCGAGCGGGCCAGGCTGGGGTGAGCGCAGCCGCGGCGGGACTGTCCCACAGCCCCGGCAGCCCGGCAGAGCCGGCACAGCTCCCGGGCCCTGCTGGCACAGCTGCCTTGCACAAGTGTTATAATTTGTGGTGAGGAACCAATCACCGACAAGTGAGTCCAAATGAAATGTAATTTATTAATTGGCAGAGCAAGCGATAATAGGCAAATTACAGCGCTGGGTGCAGCCGGGCAGTCTCCGCTCCACCAACGGCTCGCACCCACCTGGCGGTTCAGGCCTCTCTCTGATCTGTCCTGGTTGCGTATTTTCCAGTGTTTTCTGCGTCTGCGCCGATAGTTGCTAGGGGGTCTTTTTCTGCCTTTTGGTGGTCGTTTGGAGGAAGGCTCCCGTCCCCTCTCTCAGAGTTTTGATGACCCTGCAATAGTCTTTACCATATATAGGCGTGTGGCTGCATGCATATTGCATATTCAGCTTTTCGACATGTTAGCTTTTGCAACATATTAGCCTTATGACATTTTGCAACATATTAGCCCATTATATTTATCTTTTGGTTTTTCATCAGCTTCCCTTTTTTTTTTTTTAATAGACTTGATGAACAAACTTGAGAAATTAACCCATTACACAAGGACTGCCCCTGTGCCAGCCAGGGCAGCTGCGCTGAGCAGCCCCAGCACAGGCAGGGCCTGCTCCTGCCCCGCCGGGCAGTGCCCACGGCCACAGCCCACGCCAGCCTCAGCCCCAGCCTGCCTCCCCGGGCCTGTGGCCTCAGCCGGGCTCTCTCCAGGCTGGCAGCAGCAGGTCCCCGTTCACTGCTCTTGCTGCCGGCCTTCAGCTCCTCCCTGCTGGCTCCCGTCAGTCTCCGGCTGTCCTCAAGATCTTCCTTGTAGCTGTGGCCAAAGTGGAGGCTCTGGAATTGCTTCCAAGGCCTGGCACAGCTGCAGTCCCGGAGCCCTCTGTCCTCCCTGCTGGCCCCCTCCATCCCCTCAGTCCCGCCATGCTCTCGGTGAAGCCCCAGCCCCCTTCAGTTTCTTCAGCCCCTCACAGTCCTCTCACACCCCTCAGTTCCTTCTTACCCATCCCGTCCCCTGAGACCCGCCAGCCCCTCAGCCTGTGCCACTTCCCTGTCACCTCAGTGCCACCATGGCCCTCGGCTGCCCCACAGCCCTCAGCCCCAGCAGCAGCTCAGGGTCACCGTCCCTTCGGCGCCACCGCCCTCAGCACCCTCAGCCCCCTCAGCCCCCTCACCGTCCTTCAGCAGCTCCTCAGGGGACAGTCCCTGGGGCCAGCGGCAGCTCCCACCGCTCCAGGGACAGCCGGGGCTGGAAGTGCTGCTCTGCCCGGCCCGGCCACCAGCTGGGACCCAGCACAGGGACAGGGGACACAGGGGGCACAGGGGAAAAGCAAGAGGTGAAAAAGGCAGCCGAGGGGGGAAAGAGCTAAAAATGCACCCCAGGCCTACACAGCTCAATCTATGCATCTAAAATTCCACATACCTCTAACTAAATAACTACACACATTTCTAAATCTATATCAAAGCATCTAAATGTAAGGGTCTAAATGTAAGGGTCTAAATGTAGGCATCTAAATGTAACTCTATAAATATATAAATGTAAATCTCAAAATCTAGAAATGTAACTAATTCTATCCCATCTATAACAATATAGATCAATTTACGGTATAGATGGATATACATGCACACATAAACACACCTCTATAAATCTATAAATGTAACTATATGGATATAGAAATAGAATTGTAGAAATCTATAAATCTATGTATACACTAAGGGATTCCACCTGCCTGATGGTCACAGGCTCCCCCTCTAATCCTTCTTCCCACACAGGACAGCCCTCCTGGCAAGGCAAATCAGGTGGAAATCTGGGAAGCAAAGGGAACATTGGGTCAATATTGGCCTCTGTGCATCTTTCCCTTGGGAGGTAACTGTCCTTCTATCAAAGTCTGTAAAAGATGGCCAGAAAGGCAGACTCCCACTTGGCAGTTTGAAGCCTGCTCTTCAATGAGCTAGACTCCTTCAGAGTTTTTACAACTTCTGAAGTTTTGAAGTATCCCAATACACTGAAAGCCCTCACAGTGCAAAGGGCCCCCATGAGAACTTGAAACACAGACAGTGCCAGCTGCCACAAAGAAGCCCAGCCTGGTTCTTTCTCTGTGCTGACAGAGAGACCTCAGTCCTCACTGAAATGGCTGAAGCTGAAGGTGCTGGGAGCTGAGTTATGAACCAGCACCGTTCCCTGCCATCTACAGCCTGCCCTCTGCAGTGAGCAGCAGCTCCTCCAAAACAACCAGCAGCTCTGGGTCATCCCAGAGGGAAAGAGCTCCCTACCAGGCCTGCAGGCTGCACCAGCTTTGCTCAAGAATGCAGATCCAAAGTGCTCTCTCTCTCCTTTAGTTCTCGCTAATTTAAGGGGGTAATTTCAGTTTTTCCTTGAGCTACTGGATTTGCGACTGATGATTTCCTTTGCCTCAGAGCTTCTGCTCCTTGTATTTTTAATGTATCTCACTACACCTATCAGCAGACTGTGGTACTACATTGATTTAATGCTTGGAGACAAAAACCTCAGCCTTCTACACTGACTTTTTGCTGGGCTTTTCCTCTCTTGCTTCAAGAGTCACTCAGTGTTGCCTCCAGAGCACTGACACCCTACAGCAAACTTATCCATGGACATCAGCACAAAACTGGGACACCCGAGTTGGTGACACAAGTCCCACAAGGTCAGGTTTATTCCCTGCTCTCTTGCCCCAGCAGAGGACTCGGTGTCAGAGCCTCTGGAGAAGCGTGGAGGGCAGGGCTCAGGCAGGTTGTGCCCGTGCAGGATTTGAACTCAAGGCACCAGGAAGCACCAAGCCTGCAGACAGGAACTCAACTCTTCTCATCTCCCTTGCTGCCAGAGGCAGGCTCAGAGCAGCCATCTCACACCTCTCTAAACCACTGGGGGCTCTGTCCTTACCAAGCTCCTCGGGCTCCTGGGAATTGTTCCTGCAGCTCTCGGTGCCAGCCAAAGCTCCCTCTGCTGCAGCTCTGTCCACAGGCTCCCCTCCTGAAGACTCAGGGCCAACAGTAATATTCCCGATGAAAGAGAAACAGAAAGGAAGAAACCCTTCTCACCACTTACACAAAACACCTGGTCCAACACCTCCATGGCTCACACACTTAATCCCTTGTTCCTAACAAGAACTCTGGGCCCCAAAGGCCTTCAACAGTCAAAAAGATGTGACTTCTCAAACACAGTCCAAAAGCTGTCAAAGCTGACAGGGTTGAATATGGGGGTGACACTGAACACATGGAATGGCTGCGAAGGAAGGAGTCCTGCCAGCTCCTGGCACAGGGATGTGCTCCTCCCTCCACAGCCCTGAGCACAGCAGTCTCATCCAGGCTGCAGCTTGGCAGGGACAGCATGGGAACACACATCTCTTCCCACAGAGATGCCCAAGAGCAAGGGGACTGAGCTCTGCAACATGGACAGCAAGACTGGCCAGTTTGCCCAGCTGAGGATTTCCCAGATGGAAACTGGGCTGCAGGCAGCAGCTTCCTGAGAGGACAAGAAAGTGCAGCTCCAGCCCAGCCCCAGCCACGGCTCTGGGAGCGCCTACACGCACGGCAGGGCTCACACAGCAGCAGCAGCTGCAGCCCAGCCCTTGCTTTGCCTTGGCCTTCCCAGCCAAAAGAGGCACAGCCCGCATCTGCTGCTGCAACAGAGGCACTTCTGGCATGCCCCTCCCTGCACGGGACACTTGGCCTTCAGTGCCCCTTCTCCAAACACTCTTCTCTTCTTTCCCATCAAACAAAGCCTCTTAGAACCTACCAAGCTTCCGCTTCTCACCACAAATGTCCCTGCACCAGGGATTATTCCAGGAAAACAAGCACACAAATGTGGCCAACACAGGCTCACACCTTTTCATCCTTACTCAGGGATGACATGACATTTTCATTCCCTCTTCTTTAGGAAATCTTGCTTTAAGCAAAGCGTTCCCTGTCCATTCACAGCTGAACTCAAGAAGCTTTTCCTTCTCAGCCATGCAACAACATTCACAAGGTCTCAGTCCAGCCCCTTTCTTCCCTGCTTCCCTGTCCAATGCAGTTACCTGACATCCGGCAAATGCACATCTTGGGAAGGTCTGAGTCTGACCTGGTGCCTCTGGAAGGATCAGAGCAACGTCTCAGCTCAAAGATGACAAATGTTTTCCCATTCACTACTGCTGAGACAAAGCAGCCCTGAGCCATGGCAGAGCAGGAGGAGCTCACAGATAGCCTTGCCAGACATGCAGCTTTGTCCATCAGTGACTCTGATGTGGATATAAGAGAGATTCAATGCTGAGAAATGCAAGGTGGATGTGATTAAAAAGTACTAACTCAAAGGCTACCAGAAAGCGTGTCCATGGCTTTGAGAGCCCGTATCCCCAAGAGATTTGGTGGCCTCCAGGCCCCCTGGCCAGTGGCCAGTGCTGCTGGTGGCCAGCACCCACGAGATGGAGCTCCGAGCCTGATGATGAGCTGGGTGAGCACAATCCCTCCTGCTCTTTGCACCGGCAGAAATGTGGAGCTGTGAGCATGTAATCCATTTTCTTATTGAGTGAGTGCTTATTCCAAATGTCAGTTTGAGGCTTTTCTTCCCCATCTGCATCTCTGACTTTTCTGCTTTGCTCTCTTGTCCAGCATAGGCCCTGCTGGGTGAGGACTCAAGCCAGGAGTGTGACCAGAGAGTGAGGCCCAGTTGTGAACACAGATCAGGCCAGCTTCACTCAATTTTCCTGCTGAAAGCTGTGGGAGGCAGGGAATATTGATGGACTCAGATGGTTGGTAGTGACACTGAATGGGGATTGACCCAGGCAGAGCCATGGTCAAGAATTTCTGGGAGTTTGCTGAAGATGTTGGGGTAATTCTGTAACCATTCAGCAGCTTCTGTAACTGTGGCAGGAGGTCAGTGTCCTTCCTGCAGCCCTGGCACAGACAGCTCCCAGTATATTTCGCGGCCTGGAGACCAAATGAGTCATCAGAATGATCTTGCCCACTTTTACAAGGGATGGTTTGTTGAGGAAAATTTTTCATTATTTTTCTGCTCAGGTAGAGGGCAGCAGTGCTGATGTCAGAGGGATGGCAGCTGAGGAGAGACAGAAGTTGTCCTTCTTGCTGCAGAGGAAGATTGCAGTTGCAGCGTTTCCCCGGGCTGTGCTCCAGCTGCTCTGAGTCCCTGTGTCAGCTGCAAGGCTCAGTCCTGGCAGCTCCAAGCAGATTTGCTCTGAGGGATTCTCCAGTGGCCCCAGGGTGGTCTTTGAGGCCCTCATCCCAGCCCTTTGGAATCACTATAGCTGATCCTCAGGGACCTCATTCAGGTCTGCTGGAGACTGGCTTTTGATGCACCAAGCATGGACCTGGATAGTTTTGGAGAGTTCTGGCATCACCCCAAAGCAGGCTCACTTTGGATGTGCAGCACCAAGTGGAACATTTTGGGGAACAAAGTGGAGCCTCTTATTCCCCAGGGATGCTCAAAGCATAACTACAAGACTAAGGAGAGGGATGAGCATCTGGTTACACCCAAAATAAAATCAGCTGTGTGAGACTCTGGACAAGGAAAGCAAGAAAGCAGAAGGTCATGTAGTAGAAACACTCATGTTTTTTTAAGCTATGCTTTTATCCTACAGGAGATAGATATCTCAAGTCAGAGAGATATTAATTATTTTCTAACAAAAACTTATACCATTTTCTTACACCTTAAAAGAACTGCATCTTGAATTTCAGCAGTGTTCAGTGATGTTTAAGCTGCTTTTTTGCAGCTGAAAATCTGGCTGATGAGATCAAACCTGAAGGTATCTTCTACCAGCACCTGTGACAGTGATGACAACACACAGGGCATGATTTATAGCAAGGAAAACAGCTCCTTTCCCCACATGCACCAGGGAAATTGAAGTCAGGGTTAAATGTCTCTAAAATCCTTGGCTGCAACAGAGGTTTAATTCCCAAAAGCAACAGAGAATAACAGGCTTATTAAGTAAGAGGTTTTGCTCTCAGCAGCAGGATTTAAGGCTAAAACCTCTCCAGCATTTTCTGCTTGGTGTAACAACACTGAAATCTCCAAACTCTCTGTTCCAGTTCTCCCCCTCTGTCTCATTTTGCACTGTCCGTGCCTGTCATGGTTTAACATGCCTGAATATCCATTGGCCCAAAACACAGCATCCCAAAAAACACATTTCCTGTCAAACCACCACATTCCACCCTTCGCCTCTGAGAACATACTTTCTAAAATTATTAACAAAATTACAAAACACTTCAACACTTCTACAAAACAAGAAAACCTTCATCGCCAGATTTTTACTATGCATCTACCTTAACTCAATACATGCTTTGTTCTTATTCTTCTTTGGTCCCATCTCACAGCTTTACTCACAACTTTATCTTATCATTCCCTCAAAATTCGATTCCCGGTCAGGGAACCAAAAATGTCATGGTGTAACACTGGCACAATGCCAGTACCCCCATGAAGATACCTTCTCCCTGGTTTCTGCTGTGAGATGTGACTAGGAATAAGCAAAGCAGGCTCCTACTTAAGGAAAAAAAAACAGAACTTTATTAACTACTCTACAACTACAAATAAAAAGGAACACACAGAGGAAAATGAAAACCTCACAAATGCATTTCCTCCTCCCCCCACCAAATTTCCAACACAATACATTTGTTCCTCAAATCACCAACTCTCGGTCCAGCAGCACCTTTTAGACAATCAATCCTCAGTTCATCAAGAGGAGAGGAGTCCTTCTTGTACCATGGGCTTCCCCTGGAAACACAGTCGAAGCCTCGTGTGTTTCTGTGTCACTCGTGGCACCGCCCGGAGTACATCTGCCGTCGTGACTTCTTCCTTTCCATGTCCAGTGCTCTCACCACTGAACATGGACCAGAGCTGCTTCTAGGGTTGTCTTTTAAGGATGCTCTGTCCCGATCCAAAAAAGGCACAGTCTCTCCTTTGGGACACCTGTCCCCGCAATCTCTCCTTTGGGACACCTGTCCCCCCCATATTTTTCACCCCCTGGGGCCGAGGGGCATCAACACTGAGCAGTCTCTGTATCACAAGGAACATGGTTCTGTCCATCTCTCCTTTGGGACACCTGTCCCCACAATCTCTCCTTTGGGACACCTGTCCCCCCCATATTTTTTCACCCCCTGGAGCCGAGGGGCATCAACACTGAACCCTCTTGGTTCTGAGGCCATTGCCTCCCCCTAGAATGCGGTCTCTGTATCACAAGGAACATGGTTCTGTCCATGGCTATACAAAAAGAGTCCAGCAAAAGCTACTCCATCATCTCTTCCCACTAGGATTCTTCTCTATTCTACTATCTTTCGCTCGCCCAGACCTCTCTCACACTGGCCCATTTCTTTCCTCATCTTCCACTCTATCTTCTAGGAAAGGTCAATGTTCTGTAAAGTTCTCATTCTCCAAAAAGGGGTTAAAAGCTCCTACAAGCGGCCGGCTGAACCCCCCCTCTTCTCCGTCCCAGCCGTGCTGCCGGCACAGGCCCATGTTTATCCAGTTTCAAGGTTACAGTCTCAGGCAGCGGCTCTCTTTGTCTCTCCCTCTGTATCTCTCAGGGGGGGCTGCCCGATGGCTCCCGGTATCTCTCTCTCTCTCTCTCTCTCTTCCACCCTTCCACCCCGGGGCTCAGGCCTACCTCTCTCGGCCACATGGCTTTCCCCTCCCCCTGCCCAGCCAGCAGCTGGGCCAGGGGAGAGAACCGAACTCTTTCCTGCCGGAAACCCAAGAGGACTCTGCCAGGGGAGAGCTCTGCTTTTAACCCTGTGTTCTCAGAGGCGTGTCCATGTCCTAATGGCCAGGTTAAATGCCAATATTAAAGCCTGAATATCCATTGGCCCAAAACACAGCATCCCAAAAAACACATTTCCTGTCAAACCACCACAGTGCCTCAGGAGCTGATGGATGGAGAGTAAACTGCTGAATGCTTCAAAACTCAGCTTCCTAGGATCAGTCCTAATTTGTCCAATTTAGAACTACATGCTTTCATGAGGATTTCTCTTCCCATTGGCTAACTGGCTCAGAACAAAACAAACCATCATTATTCCTGCAGAATTCAGAGTGGCCTCTGGAAGAAATTTTTTTTTTCTGGCATGTTTTCCTTCTAAAGGATATCCGTGATAGTCAGGGCATGTGATTGCTGGGCTCCAGAGAAATGGTGAGCTGCCACAAACAGATCTGTTGCTTTCCAAATCCTCAGTAGCTGGGTTTTGCTGTGGAAACAAATTCTCATACATTTTGTATGCAACAGTGGCTGGGCAGTTGCTTTTTATTTTATTTTTCCTTATTTGCACCTTTGCCTAATGGTGGCATTTTTTATTTCTCTCCATGCATAGAAAACTTCCATAAGCTTCTAATTCTTCTTACTTATGAACTTCAGGCAACCTCTAGGACATTAGCAGGCAATTAAAAAAAGGATTTCGAGACTGCAACAAGTAGGAGTGGGCAAAAAGGAGCATGGTATGGCTGTGCTCTCTCTACTGTGTGCTAATGTCTTCCCAAAGAGACTCCCTCCATGACCAGGTCAACATCCAGAAATCAGTGGAACAGAAAATCAGGAGCCTAATGAATGCTCTCCCTGCTGATGAGGAAAAGAAGACAAAACAAGGATGAGGAAAAGGGGAACCAAAGGCCTGGCTTATGTGTTCTGAGGAGCTGTGATTGCAGTTTTGGCAGCTAAAAGGCTTAAAGTTTTAGCCCAGTTTTCTTGCTCCCTTTCCACCTGGACAAAAGGGCTTAAAATGAGGCACTGGATTTCAAGTGTGTGTAGGAGTATCCAAACACAGGCATAATCTGCCAGTTTGTGAAAATGAAGAAATTGAGAGCTTTGAAGCACTCAGCTGGTTTCCTAGTTAATTTCCATGCTGCAACAATCACTTCCATGACTGGACAGCAGAATGTTGTTAACAAAAACCAAAGTCCTGGCTTTGTGGACATTTAAAACTAGGTGCAGCCAGAAACTCCTTTTCCGAAATTAAGGACAAGCTGAATGTAAAAATGTTCCACTAGTTCAGTTCCACTAGCCCACAACAAGTGCACCACTGATCTGGAGAAAGAGTCCTTGTCTGGAGTGTGGGTTGTGTGACAGACTGTCCAGTATGAAAATCATACTTGCAGAAGGCAATATTTGAATTTGCAGGAAGGCTTCATGCAGAGCAGATGGAACACCACTCACTACACCTACAACTTGCAGAATTCAAATGGAATTTCAGTAAGATGAAAAAAAGAAGCTGACAAAGCTGTGGAAGCTGTCCTGAATGAGGTAAGAATTTGATGTGTTCCCTCTGATTTGTGTTTCTAAATCAGCTAAAATCTAAATCAGCAGCCTTAGAACTGCTTATTCTCAGCGGACGAGAGAAGTTGTAGCAAAGCAACTTCCTTTCCTTAGTGTTGAAGTTTCCCCTCTCAACTTGTTCCATCTTAAAAAACCGCAGTGAAATAAAAGGCAAGTTTGTAGTACATACACAACTTTTTCTGAATGTAGAAGTTATGACAAAATTCACTTGCCTTCCCTCACTGAGCACTGTTTCTGGTTGACAAGTGAAGACTAATGGAACACACCAAAAATTGGCAATTGTTGTGGAGTTACCCCCTCTACTGAATAATAAAACGTCACATACTTGGTGGCCATAAAACGTTTGGCTTTGTGTCTGCTACTTTAACCTATGAAACATCATCAATAGGAAAAGAAAAGGCAGGAAGTAGTAATCTGTGGTCAGAAACTTCCATAGTATTTTTTAAAATCATATTTTAACCTTAATAGTAATCTCATGTTTTCCCTCTGACTTGTGCAATTGTGCCCTGATATAGGACTATTTGAAATTCCAACAAAGCTGTACATATGAATTATTTAGGAGAAAGGACTTTTTCAACTATAGCTCTCATGGCAGATGGTTTCGTAACTGTTTTTAATCTAGAGCAGCACAGAGCAAAAGTGATTTCTTACCTGGGAGTGTCAATTTCCCTTACTATATCTTTAATTCCCAGCAATGTGGGAATCACTATTTTAGTTTCAGAGGTCACCAAAACTGTTGCTATTTATTTAATTTATTTATTTTCCGATATCTTTTTCTAGTCTCTTTCCTTTAATGTTCACGGAAAGTGACAGAATCTGAACTGCATCTTTCTCCTACAGCAAACTGTGCTGATAGAAAATTTCCTTTGTGCCACCACCATCTCCATACTGCTTCTTTCAAACTTTGGAAGTGAATGTCATGCAGCAAGTGCTGTGTTCTTACAGTAATACATATGTGCCATATCCTTGGCCTTTCTCTTTTCAGACCAGGGCAAGGTGCTTTGTTTTGGTAGCATTCTCTCCCAGCCCCTTGAATTAGAGATTTATTTGCAACGAAAATTCAATCAGTCATACTTTATTCATGGATGTTAGGTGCAGTGATCAAAGCAAGTCCACTCAATGGGCTCCAGGGGCCACCGTTCATCCCCGCTGGTGTGTCTGAAGGAGAATTACCACTGATGCTGGGGTATTTTCCCTTCAGGCCAAAGAGCAGGCAGCGGCATCAGGTGCTGAAGCAGCCGCGCCACTCCCCAGCCTGCAGCTGCAGACCCTTCCAGAGGAAGCAACGGCGGGCAGGCCAGAGGCTGCATCCTTCCAGGTTAGAGTCTAAAACCAATCCTGTTTAATTTTTTTTTTAAATTTTCTTTCATTTTTTGCATCTGAGATACAGCTGCTCCGAGCATGTGGAGAGCAAAAAGCTTCAAAACTATTGCAGTCAACAGTTGAAAGACAATTTCCAATTATACTCCTGCAGATGGTATTTCAGAGATGATGGTAACTTTTAATTTTGCAGTTACAGCGTTAAATAACTGACAGCAATACAAACATGGACAGAAGTATATATACCTAAAAATTAATATCCCTCTATCCCCCTCCCTTTTTTCCCATTAATATAAAAAAGACTAATTAAAAAATAAACCAAAAAAACACAAACAAAACCAAAATCAACATCCCCACAAACAAACAAAACCAACCAAAAAAAAAAAAGACAAAATTTTCATATTCCTTCTTGGTCAGTATCCGATTTTTTTCAACCCAGAGTTTTAGAATCAATTGTGGGGTTTAGAGCATTCCTTATTTAAAAGAAACTGCTATTTAGAATGTTTAAACATAGAAGCTATGTTGCCCATGTAGGTTTAAAAACTTGCACATTTCAAACTACTAATTTTGTTAGGATAAAACAATGAGTGGGAAAAAAAGAGAAATTAACAGAAGATGTGCCATATTTTCAGCTCTGAACATAGATTCAGTGCAATGCCTCCTCATTATTTTGAAGTTTGATGTCTTCTACAGAAACTGTATTAGTCTTTAGAGCTGTGCAGAATACATTAGTGCCAAGACAGAATTTTTTTTCCCAATGAGAGAACAAAAGGCAAAGTGAGTACATATGTCTTTCATTGTGCTTCTCTGTCTGAATTAGAGAGAGAGTAGGTAATCAAGTAAAGTGCAAGGAACTTAGGCAAGGTAAGTATTGCATACAGTGTGTAAGCTTCTGCAGTAATTCCTCCCAATTTATTGTAGATTTTCCTTTCTAATGCATATATAATTGCAGGATCGGGCTCACAAAATCAAACATTCAAGAAAGGCAGATTCTAAACTGGAAATTTTTCACTGTTGCCCTCTTGCATGCATACATACATTTCAATATGATAAAGATATAAATTATGTGTGCATTATCATGTTTCCACACTAAAATATGGACATATGGAATATGGAATGCCTTGAGATTCCCATAAAGCTAATTAGCACAGATGAACTTTTCTGTCAAAAGGCAGAATTACAAATCTTTTCCCAGTACAGTGATGATCCATTTTAGAGCTGCACAAAAGGTCCCATGGGTGGCGATTTCCACAGGAGGCATTGTGGCAATTGCCAGCTTTTAAATCCTTATTTCCTAATTTGGTAGTGGATGCTGCTTTTTTTTTTTTTTTTTAAGTCCCATCTCAACTCCCATTCTTTTTTGACCTCACAATGATTGCAGAAGAACCTGCAGCCTGTTCCCTCTTTCTCTCTAGAAGAGAATCATAAACACAAAAAGTTGCATTTCATATTTGCACAGAGTGCTTGTGGTATAAATAACATAGTACAGTATGTGCTGGGGAGCTCGCTGGTGGGGCAGAACTGTGAAGTTCTTGTTCACCTGCAGCCTCAGGTGCATTTGGTAACTCAATACATATACAAACAGCAGCAATGGCTCACATCTGTGTCACTGTGAACTTCCTTTTCTCCATCCCTTTTTCTCTTTCTCCCTTTCCTCATCTCTCTTTCACCCTTTTCCCTCTCTCTCTCCTCAGCCCTCTTCTCTAGTTCCTGTTTGATTTCTTTCCAAGCTCATTACTGAGGTTTTATTACAAAGTTTGCCTTTTATGGACAGAGGTGACTTAATGGATTTTAGTTTTACTCTATGCCAAACTGTATTAAGGGCAGTCCTGCAATCTTGAGCGAGGTAAGCAGCTAGGAATGACTTTAGGGACACTTGTCATTAAAAGCAGTGGAGTTCTTTGCAGGCACATTCTCTAGAACTGCCTTAGTCTGTGATGGGAAGATTTCAATTAAAGGCCTTATAATCTTCAATAATCCTTTTTTGGCACTAGGACCACAGCACCAAGACATTTTGGAGATTCTTTCTGATGAGAAAAGATGTGATACGGGTTAATTTGCCACTGCTGTTTCCTAGACACCATGATGAAATAACCTGATGGATTTTAGCTGTGTTAACATCTATTCTGAAAATCATCAATGTGAAACCAAGGAAAGGAAAACTGAAAAACCTTTGCAAATCCCTGTTTGTGATACTTAGCTGATTTTTGTCTGTATCACAGGTTTACATTCAAAAGACCAATGTAATACTATCTGAAGGGAAAAATCATAACAAATAAAATGTGATTAACCATTGCAAAGAAGACCAATAATTTCAACAGTTAGTTGAGACTACTTGGGTTAGATATAAAGTGACCAGTACTGCCAAATCATCTGTGCTCTCTTGTCCTGCTAACTTTATGATCAATCCAATCAATATAACAAAATTGGGACATTCTTCCACTGCATACATGGAAACAGCTACATTTTTCCAGTTCTAGTGCAATCAGATTATTTGTTTTCAGAAGTCTGTAGGTTTGTGATGTTTCTTTTCTTACTGCCAAGTTAATTGTTTTGCTGTGGAGTGGAAGGATTAGTAAATTGATTGATCTTGCAAGTGTGAACATTAGCCTGAAACTGTGTGGTAATTGTCAACAGAAATTGAACCTGCACTATGTCTTGTATTGAAATAAAATGAAAAAGTTGTATCAAGAGCTCAATGCTGTATTGCATGCTTGAAAACATCTCATCAAAGCAGCTCCTAACTAGGGTGTGGAGCAATTCCCTTTTCCTCAATGATATTAATATTCAACATTTTAGAAAAAAATAGAAAATCCAGTGTTAGATGTTTTTGATGTTTAAGTCCTGAGACTGACATTCTCCCTGGCTTACAAACTCTATTTTATTTCTCTGCTAAAAAAAAAAAATCTGTCTTTTGTAAAAAATTTGGATATGTGCTATTTGCCATTTAAGTGTAGTTTGCCTGGCACTAATGATTCCTTCTACTTTGATTTAAGAATGTGGTTAGAAATTTTGAGGATGTCTACTCACTGGCGGCTTCCAAAATTGACGTATTAAGAGCAGGAAGAGACTCTTTGGGCTCTAACTATGGATCCTTATCAGCTGTTGAGAGTCTTACTCTTTCTGCTGAGGCTAAGTCTGCTTTGCAAGCAATTGTAGTCCCTGGGATGTGGGTTCCTAGCCAGCATTTCCCTTCATGCTGCACAGCTTCTGTAGGCCAATACAGCAACACTTAATTGTAAACATAATGGAGAGCAATAAAATTACTGCAAAGAGAAATATCCTGAGATATTTTCCAGAAGAGAAAGGATGGTGAAAGCTAACACAATCATTGAAATTACTACTGTATGTTTTTTTCTATTGCTCACTATTTGATTGGGGGTTTTTTGGTTTTAGTTCAGATTCCTTGCTTGATTGGTTGGACTGTTTTTTGGTTTTGGGGAGTGGTGGTGGTGGGTGGGTGGGTATTAGTTCTTTTTATTTTTATACATCACCTTTATTTCTGTTCTTTTTTCTCTCTTTCTCTCTTTCCTTCTCTGTCTTTATTTTTCTTTCTCTTTCTTTCTCTTTCTTTCTCTTTCTTTCCTTTTTTTTTACCAAAGGATTTTCCTTTCTTTCTGTTATAAACCATTAACATTTCTGCAATAGCCTTTTTTGCAACCATAACCCCTTCAGTTCTGTCCATGTCCTTGGTTTTTAACATTTACTTTCTCTGAACAGAATCCCCACAAGTTCACTTTGCACCTGCACCAGCTACTTCATCTCCTATTCCTCTTACTCCTCCTGCTCCTGCAGGTAAGTCTGCTTTTCAAGAAATTATAGTTTCTTAGATGTGAGTTTCCAGACAGCATCTCCCTCCATGCTGCTCAGCTTCTGTAGGTAAATAGAACAATACTTGATTTTAAACATAGTGGAGCAATAAAACTAGTGATAAGAGAAATGATCTGTGACTTTACAGAAGAGAAAGGGGATGGTGAAAGATAAAACAGGCATTAAAATTACTACTATTATTTTTTTTTCTATTGGTCCTGATTTGCTTAGATATTTTTGGTTTTAGTTTGGGTTTGGTTGGTTGAATCTTTTGTTATTGGGTAGTAGTGGTGGTTGTTGGGCGGGTGTTTTCTTTTTGTTTTTGATGGGTTTTGATTTTTGGTGGGTTTTTGATTTTTGCTGGTTTTGTTTTTCATTTCTTTCTTTTCTGTTGCTTTATTTATTTTTTTAAATGAAATCTTTTTGCCTTTCTTTCTGTTAGCAACCATTAACATTTCTGTATTGGCCTTTCTTTGCAACCATAACCTCTTCAGTTCTGTCATTTCCTTGCCTTATAAAATTTCTTCCTCCGAGCAAAATTTTTACAAGTTCACTTTGAATCCAAAGCAGCTGGATTGTCTCCTCTTTCTCCTGGTGGTGCTATTCCTCTTCCTTCTCCTATTAGTGTTGGTAAGTCTGCTTGTCAAGCAACTGTAGTCATTTGAATGTGGGTTCCTAGCCAGCATCTCCCTTCATGCTGCACAGCTTCTGTAGGCAAATACAACAATAATTTTTAGTGTAAACATAATGGAGCAGCAAAAGTAGTGCTAATGGAAATGATCTATGACTTTTCAGAAGAGAAAGGGAATGGTGGAAGATAGCAGAACGATTAAAATTACTACAGTAATTTATTTTTTCTATTCGACCCCCTTTGCTTGGGTTTTCTTATTTTCCTTTGGTTTTGGTTGCTTGGGGAGTTGGATTTTTTTGGTTTTGGGAAGTGTTGGCTGTGGGGTGGGTGGGTTTATTGGGTTTTTTTGGTATTACTGTTCTTTCTTTCTTTCTTTCTTTCTTTCTTTCTTTCTTTCTTTCTTTCTTTCTTTCTTTCTTTCTTTCTTTCTTTCTTTCTTTCTTTCTTTCTTTCTTTCTTTCTTTCTTTCTTTCTTTCTTTCTTCCTTCCTTCCTTCCTTCCTTCCTTCCTTCCTTCCTTCCTTCCTTCCTTCCTTCCTTCCTTCCTTCCTTCCTTCCTTCCTTCCTTCCTTCCTTCCTTCCTTCCTTCCTTCCTTCCTTCCTTCCTTCTTTCCTTTCCTTTCCTTTCCTTTCCTTTCCTTTCCTTTCCTTTCCTTTCCTTTCCTTTCCTTTCCTTTCCTTTCCTTTCCTTTCCTTTCCTTTCCTTTCCTTTCCTTTCCTTTCCTTTCCTTTCCTTTCCTTTCCTTTCCTTTCCTTTCCTTTCCTTTCCTTTCCTTTCCTTTCCTTTCCTTTCCTTTCCTTTCCTTTCCTTTCCTTTCCTTTCCTTTCCTTTCCTTTCCTTTCCTTTCCTTTCCTTTCCTTTCCTTTCCTTTCCTTTCCTTTCCTTTCCTTTCCTTTCCTTTCCTTTCCTTTCCCTTTTTTTTAACAAAGGCTTTTTCCATTCTTTCTATTAGAAACCATTAACATTTTGCAATAGCCTTTCCTTGCAGTCACAACCATTCCAGTATTGTGCATTTCTTTGCTTATTAAAATTGACTTTCTCTAAACAGAATCTCCACAAGTTCACTTTAACCTAGTGGTACACCTCCTGCTCCTATTCCTCTTCCTCCTCCTATTCCTGCTTCTGTTCCTGCTGCTTTTCCTGTTTCTGCTCCTGCTCCAGTTCCTTCTGCTGCTGCTGTTCCTGCTCCTGCTGGTAAGTCTGTTTTCCAAGCAATTGTAGTCACTGGGATGTGGGTTCCTAGCCAGCACCTCCCTTCATGCTGCGCAGCTTCTGGAGGCAAACAACACTTAACTATAAACATAAGGGAACATTAAATCTAGTGCTAAGAGAAACATTATCTGAGACTTTTTGGAAAATAGAAAGGGGGTGGAGAAACCTAACAAAGGGATTAAAATTACTCCTGTAATGTTTTTTTCTATTGGTCCCTATTTCTGCTTTTATTTTGGGTTTGGCTGCTAAACTGGTTGGATTTTTTAGTTTTGGGGAGTGGTGGTGGTGGGTGGGTGGGTGTTTGATTTTTTCTTTTTTTCTTTTATTTCTTCTTTATTTCTTTGTATTTGTTTTAACTGAAGACTTCTTCCTTTCATTATGTTAGAAACCAGTAACGTTTTTTTAATCGTCTTTCCTTCCAACCATAACCATTTCAACATTTCCTTGCTTTTTAAAATTTCTTCTCTGAAGAAAATTTAAGTTCAGAGAAGTCAATTTACTTTCTCTGAACAGACGCCTTTCAGTGTCCCATTTCACCCAAGCAGCTGGAAAACCTCGTACTCCTGTTTCTGCTCCTGCTGGTAAGTCTGCCTGTCAAGAAATTGTTGTCCCTTGGATGTGGGTTCCCAGCCAGCATCTCCCTTCATGCTGCCCAGCTTCTGTAGGCAAATACAACACTTCATTGCAAACATCAGGAAGCAGTAAAACTGGCGCTAACAGCAAAGCTGTAAGACTTTTCTCAGAAGAGAAAGAGGATGGTGAAACCTAACACAGGGATTGAAATTATATTTTGTATACTAAAAATATACTAAAAATTACTAGTATGAATTTTTATTCTCTGAGGGTGTGGCACAGCAGTTTGCGTAGCAGTTGGCGCAGGCAGGGCAAGCAGGCAGGGTTGCAACTTTTCTTGCCCGCAAGGTTTGCTGTGTGTTGTTTGCAGTGTTTCTGTTGGTTGGTGGTTTTTGGGGTTTGCGTTAGTAATGGTTTTTACACAATTGAAAACTGTAGTTAGTACACGTGTACATAATCAAATGGAACCCTCCAAAAAGGTTACATCGGTCCAGACCCATTCCTGTGCGGACTGTTTGAGCTTAGTAGCAGTTTCAGGGGGCGTTGTGGAGCAAACCTGCCTGCAGTGTGAACAGGTGAACAATCTCCTTTCTCTGGTGGTTGAGCTTAGAGAGGAAGTTGAAAGACTAAGGAGTATCAGGGAAAGTGAAAGGGAAATAGATTGGTGGATTTGCCCTTCCATCCTTAAGGGAAGCCCACCAAGAGTCAGAGGACTCCCATGCCTCTCACTGTCAGACAATAGAAGGACACCTGAGAGGTGAAGGGGACTGGAAATGGGTACCTACTTGAGGAGGTAATAATAAAAATTCCTCCCGACCCCCATCCCCAAGTCAGGTGCCACTTCAGAATAGATTTGAACCCCTCCATCTAGAGAGTCAACCAGATGATTTAGAAGAAAATTATCTGCCCAGTGAGCCTCCCAATTATGACTCATCTGTGAGAAGGATTACCACCTCTAACATCAGGAAAAAAAGAAGGGTACTCGTAGTGGATGGCTCCCTTCTGAGGGGAACAGAGGGCCCCACATGTCAACAGGACCCACCCCACAGAGAGGTCTGCTGCCTCCCTGGGGCCTGGGATATCACTGAGGGGCTTCCTGGGCTGATTCAGCCCTCTGATTATTACCCGCTGCAGATATTCCAGGCTGGCAGTGATGAGATTGCAAAAAGGAGTGTCAGGACAATTAAAAGGGACTTGAGGGCACTGGGACAAGTGGTTGATAGGACAGGGGTACAGGTAGTCTTTTCCTCAGTTCCTTTGGTGGCTGAGAAAAACAGTGAAAGAATAGGAGAGCTCACATTATCAACAAGTGTCTCAAAGGTTGGTGTCATCGGCAGAATTTGGGGTTCTTTGATCATGGGGCAACTTTTACAGCACCTGCTCTACTGGAACCAGATGGGCTCCGTCTCTCTGTTAAGGACAGAAGGTTTTAACTCAGGAACTGGCAGAACTTGTTGAAAGGACATGGAACTAGGTCTGAAGGGGAAAGGGGATGCATCTGGGCTGTCTGGAAGCAGGCCCAAGGGTGGTAAGCCTGAGACAGGAGTGAAATCAGCAGCCCAGCTGAGGTGCAGGTATACCAATACACGCAGCACAGGTTACAAACAAGAGCTGGAGGCCACGGTACAGCAGCAAAGCTATGATGTCATTGCCATGACAGAAATGTGGTGGCACGACTCACGTGGCTGGAGTGTTGCACTGGATGGCTCCAAGTCCTTCAGGAGAGACAGGAAAGGGAGAAGAGGTGGAGGGGTGGCCCTTTATATTAGGGAATATATAGGCCAACAAGGCTGACATCCTACTGGGAGTCTGTTCTTGTCCACGCAACCAGGAAGAAATGGTGGACAATTCATTCTATAAACAGCTAGAGAATGTTTCTGGATCATCAGCCATTTTTCTTGCTGGCAATTTCAACCTGCCGGACATTTTTTGGGAACTCAACACAGCTGAAAAAAGGCAGTCCAGGAAATTTTTAGAGTTTGCAGAGGACAACTTTTTGTCACAGCTGGTGGGTGAGCCCACCAGGGGAGGGACAATGTTAGATCTGTTATTTGCAAATAGAGACGGACTGGTGGGAGATGTGGTGCTTGGAAGTCACTTAGGCTGCAGTGATAATAAAATTGTAACATTTTCTATATTTGGTTAAATCAAGAGGAACATTAATAAGACTTTCACATGTGACTTCTGGAGGGCAGACTTTGTCCTGTTCAGGACACTTATTCAGAGAGTTCCTTGGGAAGCAGCCTTTAAAAACAAAGGAGTTCAGGAAGGGTGGGTGACCTTCAGAACAGAGATCTTGAGGGCACAGAAACAGACTGTCCCTGTGTGCCGAAAGATGAGTCGATGAGGCAAACGTCCAGCCTGGATGGGCAAGGAGATTTTGGAGGAACTTAGGAATAAAATAAAGGATGTATTCTCTTTGGAAGGAGAGTCAGGTCTCTCAGGAAGTATTTAAGGGGGCTGCTAGAGCATGTAGGAAAAAATTAGAGAGGCCAAAGCTCAGTTTGAACTTCAAGTGTTGACTTTTGTAAAGAATAATAAAAAATGCTTTTGTAAATAGATTAGTGGTAAAAGATCATTTGGTAAATGGTAAAAGAAGAGTAAGATCAACCTTTGTTGTTTATTGGATGCAGAAGGGAACTTAGTAGCTGCAGATGAGGAGAAGGCAGAGGTGCTTAACACCTTCTTTGCCTCAGATTTTAGTGGGAAGGCTTGCCTTCAGGACAACTGTCCTCTTGGGTTGCTTGATGATATTGGGGAGCAGAATGGTCCCCCCATTATGCAAGAGGAGGCAGTCAGAGAACTGCTGAGCTGCTTGGACCTTCACAAATCCATGGGTTCAGATGGGATCCATCCCAGGGTGATGAGAGAGCAGGCAGATGAGATTGCGAAGCTGCTCTCCATCATTTACCAACAGTCCCGGCTCACTGGTGAGGTTCCAGAAGACTGGAAGCTGGCCGATGTGATACCCATTGATAAAAAGGGTGGAAAGGAGGATCCTGTTAATGATAGCCAGTCAGCCTGACCTCAGTCCCCAGTAAGGGGGACTGAAGAGTTTATATGCAGTGTCATCACACAGCGCTTACAGGATGGCCAGGGTATCAGAGCGAGCCAGCAGGAGTTTAGGAGGGGTAGGTCATGTTTGACCAACCTGGTCTCCCTTTATGAGCAAGTGACCCACCTGGTCGATGCAGAAAAGGCTGTTGATGGTGTGTGCCTGGACTCCAGCAAGGCCTCTGGCACTGTCTCCAACAGCATACTCCTGGAAAAGCTGCAGCCCACGGCTTGGGCAGGAGCACTCTGTGCTGGGTTCAGAGCTGGCTGGATGGCCGGGCCAGAGAGTGGTGGTGAACAGTGCTGCATCCAGCTGGCAGCCGGGCACCAGGGGTGTCCCTCAGGGCTCTGTGCTGGGCCAGCTCTGTTCAGTATCTTCACTGATGCCATGGATGAGGGGATTGAGTCTTTCATGAGTAAGTTTGCAGACGACACTAAGCTGGGAGTGTGTGTTGATCTGTTGGAGGGTAGGAGGGCTCTGCAGAGAGATCTGGAATGGCTGGATGGATGGGCAGTCTAACAAGGTGAAGCTTAATAAATCCAAGTGCTGAGTCCTGCATTTTGGCCACAATAACCCCCTGCAATGTTATGGGCTGGGGATGGTGCGGCTGGACAGTGCCCAGGCAGAAAAGGACTTGGGGTTACTGTTTGACACTGGCTGAACATGAGCCAGCAGTGTGCCCTGGTGGCCAAGAAAGCCAATAGCATCCTGGCCGGGAGCAGGAATGGTGTGGCCAACAGGAGCAGGGAGGTCATCCTTGCCCTATACTCAGCACTGGTGAGGCCACACCTCGAGTGTTGTGTCCAGTTCTGGGCCTCTCAGTTTAGGAAGGATCTTGAGATGCTTAAGGGCATCCAGAGGAGGCAACGAGGCTGGTGAGGGGCTGGGAGCACAAACCCTGTGAGGAATGACTGAGGGAGCTGGGGGTGCTCAGCCTGGAGAAAAGGAGACTCAGAGGTGACCTTATCACTCTCTCCAACTCGCTGAAAGGTGGTTGCAGTCAGGTGAGGGTTGGTCTCCTTCTCCAGGCAGCAACTGACAGAACCCAAGGGCACAGGCTCAAGCTGCATCAGGGGAAATATAGGTTTGATAATAGGAAAAAGTTTTTTACAGAAAGGGTGATAAAGTACTGGAATGGTCTGCCCAGGGAGGTGGTGGAGTCACCATCCCTGGATATGTTTAAAAAAAGACTGGATGTGGCACTCGGTGCCATGGTTTAGTGGTTTAGTGGAGGTGTTAAGGCATGGGTTGGACTCAAGGATGTTTCAGGTCTTTTCCAACCTAGTCATTCTGTGAATTCTGTAAATACTGTGGTTTTTTCTATTGGTCCCCATTTGATTGGCTATTTTAGGGTTGGGTTTTTTTGGGTTTTTTTTTTGCTTGGTTGCTTTGTTGCATGGATTTTTTTTGTTTTGCAAAGTAGCAATAGTGAGTGGGTGGGTGTTTGTTTTTTAACTTTTTAATTTTTTTTTCTTATTTTCTCCCTTTCCCCTCCTCTCCCAAAGGCTTCTTCCTTTCATTTTATTATAAAGCATTAATGGTTTTTAATCATCTTCTGCAAAAATTACCATTTCAGTTCTATGCATTTCCTTGCTTTTAAAAATTTACCTTCTCTGAACAGATATATTTCGGATTAGCTTTGGACCCAGACCACCCCATACACCTACTATTCCTGTTCCAGCTCCTGCAAGTAAGTCTGCTTGTCAAACAATTGTAGTCCCCTGGATGTGGGTTCCTAGCCAGCATCTCCCTTCATGCTGCACAGCTTCTGTAGGCCAATAAAGCAACTTAAGGGAACACATAAAGGAGCATTAAAACTAGTGCTAACAAAATTGTTGTGATACGTTTTAGAGAAGAAAAAGGGGATGGTGAAAGCTAACACAGGGTTTAAAATCATTACTGGAATGTATTTTCTGTTAGTTCCTATGTCCTTGTGGGGTTGTTTTGGTTTTAGTTTGGGTTTTGATGTTTGGTTGCTTGGACATTTTTTAGTGTTGGGGAGTGGTTGAGGTGGGTAGGTGGGTGGGTGTTTGATTTCTGAATTTTTTCTTTTCCAACTTTCTTTCTTTCTTACTTTCTTTCGTTCTTTCTTTCATTCTTTCTTTTGTCCTTCCTTTCCTTTTTTTTAATAACCAAAGGGTTTTTCATTTCTATCTGATATAAAACATTCACATTTTATATTAAGCTTTCCTTTCAAACATAACCATTTCCAAAAAGTTCATTTCCTTAGTTTTTAAATCTTACTTTTACTCAACAGATATTTTCCAGCCTCGTGTTTCACCCCAAGCAGCTCGTGCAATTCCGGCTCCTGCTCCTGCTCCTGCTCCTGTTCCCATTCCTGCTCCTGCTCCAGTTCCTGCTGTCATTCCTGCTCCTGGACCTGGTCCTGGTCCTGCTGGTAAGTCTCTTCTTCAGGAGAGCAGTCACTGTAGTCACTGGGATGTGGGCTCCTAGCCAGCATCTCCCTTCATGCTGCACAGCTTCTGTAGGCAAATACAGCAACACTTTAGTGTAACGATAATGGAGCAATTCACCTAGTGCAAAGAGAAATGTTCTGAGACATTCTTCAGACACGAAAGCAGTGGTGTAACTAACACAGGGATTAAAATTTTTGTCCGACTGTAGAAGTTTGTTTCCTTGATTAAAAAACACGCCCTAGAAATTATAAGGACGAGGGGTAAAATATGTCTGTGAGAATATGTAGAACTTCAAACAACGTCTGATTACAATACTTCCTAGGGCAAGACACTTGTGCTAATGTCCTTTGTCTATTAAGGATTAATATAGAATATTTATATGCCATGTGTTTCAAATAAGCAATTAAGACAAGGAGCAAACAGTTGTAAGTACTTCAAATACATACTCTTGTCAGAGCTATTTAACAGCAAATGTAGATTCTCTCCTGATTTGTTTATATTTTTTTTTTAATTTTTTATTCCAGCATTCTGGGGACGTCCAAGGTTCAGAACCTATACTCTGAAACTGACTCAGGCTACAGTAGCATGACACCCGGCAGAACCTATTCTGTGTCTGGAAGCGGCTCAGCCTTCAGTACGTCACCCAGCAGATACTGTACTGCATCTGAAGGCCACTCACCCAGCAGATACTGTACTGCATCTGAAGGCCACTCACCCAGAGATACTGTACTGCGTCTGGAAGCAACGTATTTGCCGGTGTGTCATCCTACAGAACCTGTACTGTCTCTGGACCCATCATTGCCTTTCCTTCCAACTAAAACCATTTCCATTCCTTACATCTCCTTGCTTTTTAAAATTTACCATATCTGAAGCAAATTCACTTTCTCTGGACAGACTCCTCACAGCGTCCCCAAGGACCTATTTCACCTAATGATCTTACTCCTGCTATTGATTATAAGTCTGCTGGTGAAGAAATTATTGTCATTTGGATGTGGGTTCAGAGCCCACATCCATGGGGAGTGGTTGATGTGGATGTGTGGGTGTTTGCATTTTGATTTTTTTTCTTTTATTACTTCTTTTAATTGCATGCTTGCTTTCGTTCTGGTTTGCTTTTTCTATTTAATTGCAAAATTGGTTTTCCTTTATTTCTGTTACAAACTATTCATATTCTGCAATAGGCTTTTTTTTCAACCATAACCATTTCCCATCGGTGCATTTCCTTGGTTTGTAAATCCTATTTTTCCACAAGAGATAATATTCAGCCTTGTGTTTCACCCCAAGCAGCTCGTACACCTCTTGTTTATCCTTCTCCTGCTCCTTCTCCAAAGTCTCTTTTTCAAGCAATTTTAGTCACTGGGATGTGAGTTCCTAGCCAGCATCTCCCTTCATGCTGCACAGCTTCTGGAGGCCAATCCTGCAACACTTAATTATAAACACAATGGAGCGTTAAACCTAATGCAAACAGAAATGGTGTAATACTTTTTAAAGATGAGAACAGGGATGTTGGAGGCTAACACAGGGATTAAAATTAACGCTGGAGGATTTCTTTTTCCTATGGGTCTTTTATTTGCTTAGATATTGTTTATATTAGTCTGGGTTTAGCTGCTTGGTTGGTTGGATTCTTTTTGGTTTTTCAAAGTGGTCCTTGTGGATGGGCGGTGTTTTATTTTTGATTTTTTTTCTTTTATGACTTCTTTTAATTGCATTTTTTTAACCAAATCCTTTTTCCTTTCTTTCTGTTTTAAACCATTAACATTTTTGTAATAGCCTTTCCTTTCAACCATAAGCATTCCAGTTCTGAGTATTTCCTTGTTTTTTAAAACTTACTTTTACTCAACAGGTAATTTTCAGCCTCCAATTTCATCCCAAGCAGCCAGTACACCTGCTGCTCCTACTTCTGATGCTAAGTCTGCTTTTCAAGAAATGATAGTTTCTTGGATGTGGGTTTCTAGGCAGCATCTCCCTTCATGCTGAACAGATCCTGTAGGTAAATACAACAATCCTTGATTTTAAACATAATGGAGCAATAAAACAAGTGCTAACAGAAATGTGAGAGTTTTAAAAGGAGAGAATGGGGATGGTGAAACCTAACACAGGGATTAAAATCACTTGTGTGATTTTTCTTTTGGTTCTCGACTGCATGCAAAATTTTTGTTTTCAGTTTGGATTTGGTTGGTTGGTTGGGTTCTTTGGTTTTGGGGAGTGGTTCCACTGGGTGGTTTGGTGTTAGGTTGTAATTTTTTTCGTTTTTAAAATTATCTCCGCTTTCAAGTTTTTTTTTTACTGAAGGCATTTATTTTCTTGATGTGATAAATCATTGTAATAGCCTTCCCTTGCAAACATAACCATTTCAGTTCCATGCATTTCCATATTTTTAAAATTCACCTTCCCTGAAGTACAAATGTACTGTCGGGTTCGGCTGTCTGTTCTCTGCCCCGACACGGGTAGTGTGGTTCTTGGGTGGCACGCGTTTTAAAGGACGAGTCTGGACTCTTCAGCTTTTCGGTCTTCGGGTTGTTTATTATTTCTTATCTACAAAATTTTCTGTCTGCCCAACAGAGGTCTGATCTGCAAGCAGTCACAGGCACTCTCTGACCACCCACGGGGCGGTCATGTCTTTTTATACTAATATCTACGTACATAATATTTACCTTTATTTCCCAATGCTTTTCACCCATGTTGGCAAGTGCACCTTCACCATAAACCAATCCCCAAATGCCAACATCACCACAGGAGATGGAGGACAAGAAGAAGGAAGAAGAAGGACGAGACACGCCCTGATCCCTCCATCTTGTCTCCATAACCCCCCTGTACCCAAAAACCTTAAAATCTATATTTCACTTTCTAAATGTGCCCCTTTTACACCTTTTACTCTAAAGTGATTCTCTTGTCCTCAAACTCTTGTTATTTCTGTGGATGGATCAAAATCAAGCCACCAGACGCTCTTGGCAACATTCCAGGATTTTCGAGACCCCCAAGGGTTCTCCTGGCATCTCTGAACATCAGGAATGATGTGCTGAGATCCCACAATGTACTTGCTCTACACAGAATCATTTCAGCTTGTCTTCGTACCCCAAGGACCCATTTCACCTCGTACTCCTGATCCTGATGGGAAGTCTGCTTGTCAAGAAATGATAGTCATTTGGAGGTAGGATCTTTGCCAGCATCTTCCTTCATGCTGCACAACTTCTGCAGACAAATACAACAATACTTGATTGTAAACATCATGGACCAATAACACTATTGCAGACATTTTGAAAGAGCCATTTCTTGCAACAATAAACATTTCAATTCTGTACATTTCCTTGCTTTTAAAAATCTACCTCCTCTGAAGTAATTATTTATTTATTTTCTCTGAACAGCCTCTTTTCAGTTTCCTGTTTCAGCCCAAGCTGCTCGTACACCTCCTGCACCAGCACAAGCTCATGATGCTAAGTCTGCTTGTCAAACACTTGGAGTCCCTGGGCTGTGGCTTCCTAGCCAGCATCTCCCTTCATGCTGCACAGCTTCTGCAGGCAAATACAACAATCCTTAATTGGAAACATAATGGAGCACTAAAACTATTGCTAACAGAAATATTCTGAGACATTTCTCAGAAGAGAAAGGGGTGGTGAAAGCTAACACAGGGATTAAAATTACTACCGTGGTTCTTCCTATTGGTGCCCAATTGCTTGGCTATTTTTGGTTTGGGGTTTTTCTTCAGTTGTTTGCTTGTTACGGTTTTTTTGCTTTTATAGAGTAGTAGTCATGGGTGGGTGGTTTTTTGACTTTTTAAATTTTTTTTCTTATTTTCTCTTCTCTTTATTTTGCCAAATGCTTCTTCCTTTCATTATGTTTTATACCATTAACATTTTTTAATCATCTTCTCTTGCAAACACGACCATTTCAGTTCTGTGCATTTCCTTGCTTTTAAAATTTACCTTCTCTGAAGTAAATTTATTATCTCTGAACAGATATATTTCAGGTGAGCTTTGGACCCAGAGCACCCCGTACACCTGCTACTTCTGCTCCTGCTGGTAAGTCTTATTTTTGAGTTTTTTCTTTTCTAACCTATTTTAATTTCTTTCTTGCTTGCTTGCTTTCTTGCTTTCTTTTTAAGAGCCAAAGGCTTTTTCCTTTCTTTCTGTTATAAACCATTAACATTCAGAATAAGTTTCTTTCCTTGAATAAAAAACACAGCTTTGGAGTTAATATGATGAGAGGTAAAAGATGTCTTGAAGTGAGTACTTGTAGCACTTGATTTAAAGTGCTATACCACCAATTTATGGGGCAGGATACTTGTGCTAATGTCCTTTGTCTATTAAATATTTATATCTAATAATCAGGTGCCATGTGTTTCAAAGAAGCATTTAAGGAGCAAACATTTCTAAGTACTTCACGTACGTGCCCTTGTGAGCAGCATTTGACAGCAAACATAGATTCTCTCTTGCTTTGTTTTTTGTCCTTTTGTTAACCCCAGCACAGCGGAGAGTGCCTGGACACAGAGTCCATACTGTGTCTGACACCAACGTTCCTCCCGTTGTGCTACCGGCCAGACCCTACAGCGCATCTGACACCAACGCAGCCTCCGTGCCATGCCACGCACAACAGGTTTTGGGTCATCACTGGAACCAGCCATCAACCTGATACCAACCAGAACCAATAGTGGGCCCTCCATGGATGCATCCTCCCACACCAGACGAAACAGAGCTTTTACCCTGCCTTCAAGCAACATGGCCTCCTGTCTGACAGGAAACAGAGCTGGTACTGGCTCTTCATCCTTCAGTTTCAGACCACGCAGAACCAGTTCTTTGCCTTCAGTAGCTCCTTTCAGCCGGGATGTCTTACCCAGCACTAGAAGAAAGAAGGACATTTAATTATCAGATGTGAGAGAGTTCTTCATTGAAATACTAGCTTCTCTTCAGAAGGAAAATACTCCAGCAATACAAGAAGATCTAAATAAAGTACACTCTTCCCTACCTTTGTATTGTAGTTCACTGTATATATTGTTTTGTAATTTCATAGTTTTATGAAAATGTCATTCATATCTTCACATTTCTGTGTTTCTAATTAAAAAGCACTTATTTATAGAACTCTTTTTATTGCAGTTTTTAATTTTTATGTAGTATATTTTAAAATGTTAAAAAACAACACCTTTTGGGTAGTTTTCCCCATTCCTAAAAAAAATAAATCAATCACAAGCAATTTTAGTCTCTGTCTCTCATAGCTGTTTCATATCTGTCTATTCTAAACCAGGATTTCAATACTTTAATAGGATTGGGAGAGGTCCATGATATGTACACCAGTGATTCCTCTTGTGGAATGTCATGGCCTTGTGTTTTGGTTTGAAAAGACAGGTGTCTGCTAAGGAAGGAAGGAGCCTCCCTTGAAATGGAAAATGCAAACTCCCTCTCTCTGAATTATCAGTTTGAAATTAAGGGGCTCTCAGGCAAAGACATGGGAGTAGGAATAGTAGTTCTTTATTAGGAAAATTAAAATACAAATACACTAGTACAAAAACAAACTACTGACAGAGTCAGAATATGCCCTGCCACTCTGTTGGTTGGGGTGTTGGGAGCAGTCCAAAGATACATGGTGGCTGTAGCTTTCTTGGAGTGGCAGATGTGCTTCTTTTCAAGCAGTGATCCTGGAGAAGGGTGCAGTCTTCCTCTGAAGGTGCAGTGGTGGTGTAGATGCGCTTGGTCTTCTTCTGGAAATCTGCTGAAAGAAAGCTGCTCTTCTGGGAATCTAGTGAGAAAAGGCTGCCGTGGTGTTGCAGGTTATATCCAGGTAGGAATTCTTGGGTCCTTCCCCTGGGTAGAGCATCTCCCAGTGGGATGATGCAATTTTTTCAGTCATGCAGTGAGATTCAGTGGCCCACTAACAGAAGATATTTTCTGGAGGGAGGATTGGTTGTGGAAGAGATGAAGAAAACTGCCCCACCTGGTTTTAACAGGTGGCCCAATCAGCAGAAGATAATTGCCCAATCTCTTAACACACAGCTATAGAATACATACTCCCAGACACATTTTCCAACCTAAGACATTATCCACCCCTTATTCTATTAGTATTTGCATTATACTCAAATCAATAAACTTGACATCATGAAATCTTACACACAGTTCTTACTTAAGACTGGGTTTTGCTGTGGTACACTGTCGCTGTTGAGTTAGGAAGGGATGAAGCAAGGTGACATTGACTCCTAGGATCAGAGAGCATAAAGCAAGATTTATTAGGAACTTCACATATTTAGGGGCAAGATCGTTCACCCAGAACTTGAACGCCCCTCACACCACTGGTTAATGAGGAACAACATCTTCTGGAAAAATATCTTTCCATAAACATGTACAAACATTCCACGTGTTCGCAAATACCAGGTGCAGAGATTAAGATAAGAATTGTTTTCATTCTTTCTCTGAGCATTCTCACAACTTCCCTAGGACAATGCCTGGGAAAGTTGTCTGTTTCTCCCTCTGTCAGCATCCAGAGATGACAACAAGAGGCCAGTCTTGTGGAATCATCAAAAGAGAGGGAAGTCCAGGTTTCAGGGGCCCCATGACCTCTATGATCTTGTTGATCTTCCTCAGCTTGTGGAGCAATCTCCGGGAATCATTAAGTCTTCTTATGAATGACAAAAACTGGGCAATTCCAGGGACTCTTTGTAGGTTTGATGTGGTCTTTTTGTAGTTGTTCACTTACTAATTTTTTGAGAATATTCAATTTTTTTCTGCTCAAGAGACCATTGATCAATCCAAATTGGCTGATTGGTTTTCCATGGTAATTTCAGAGTGGCAGGCGTTGCTGTGGTTTTTGTCAAAAACCCACTTCTGTCTTTGCTCCCCACTGGGACAACACGTCTCTCCCCCGCACTGTGATGGGCTTCTGCACCACGAAGGGACGGATGGTTGCCGTCCTTGCCTTGGGACCTAGAACAGTAATCATGAATTCACTTTGCAGACACAAGATAGCTCCTCCAGTTCCTGTGAGAGCACCCATGGCTGTCACCAAATTCCAATTGCACAGTCGGGATGCACAAGAAATCACAGTGATGTCTGCCCCTGTGTCCAGCATACCTGCAATATGAACGGCTTGACCAAGGTGTGTAAGACTCCATGTCAGCTCTGGCCCTTCATTGCTGACATGTTTTATCCAAAGGACATTGGGCATCGGGCCAGAACTCTTAAAACTCTCAAAAGAACTTTCAGCATACAACTTACTTATTTCTAGTCACTGGTAATGTACTAGTGATAGCTATTGCTGGTTTTGGTTCAATTACCATTGGAGCGTTGTAAGTAAGAGCTGAAATCATCAGCTCTTCATTATAATTTGCTGAGACAACAGTTGGAAAAATCGAAAGTCCAAGAATTTTATTACTGTCCTTGCCTATAATGAAAAAATCTTGTTTTTGTTGTGAATACATTTCCTGTGCGAGTGTATTCATGGTAAAAGTTTTTTTAAAAATAAATTAATTTGGAATTTGTTAGTTTGCATCGTGCCCCTGGGGGTAATAAGTTGGGATCACTTGGGAGATGGTTTTATCTTGTACGACTTTACATCTCACCTTACCCCAATCGGTCAGTCTTTTTCAATTATTTTCTGAATCAAAAGAAGGTAAAGTAGGGGGATTAGTATGTAATATGTTAACTTCTTCAGAATCACTAGAATTCTCACTGTTCTTTTCCTCCCTCACAACCTTGTAAATTACAGACTGTCTCGGAGGAATTTCACAGCAACTGGAGCTTGTTTGTTTTGTAATGTTAACAGAGAAATCCTGCCTTTTGCTAGCAGAGACACTGGTCTCGAGAATTTTTTCCCTCTTTCTCTCCCCTCACTTTTTCTCACAAGCCCCCTCTGTCTCACCGTCCTTCAGCAGCTCCTCAGGGGACAGTGCCTGGGGCCAGCGGCAGCTCCCACCGCTCCAGGGACAGCCGGGGCTGGAAGTGCTGCTCCGCCCGGCCCGGCCGCCAGCTGGGACCCAGCACAGGGACAGGGGACACAGGGGGCACCGGGGGAAAAGCAGGAAGGGAGGGAGGAAGCAGAGCAGAGAAACAGGTTAAAAAGAGGCCTCTACCTATACAGATATCAATCTATGTAACTAAACCCCATACACAAATATGTACATAAACACACTTGCTCTCTCATCTCCCAACTCATTCTGCAAGTTGCAATAAACAGCTGAATGCTCTCAGTCGCTCCAAGTTGTTCCTCTTACCATCCTGAAGGGACGGGCAAAAGTAGTAATAGGCAGTATGAACAACTCTTCAATTCTATTAAAACCTAACTCTTCAAAGATCAGTTTTTACTTTGTGTCTTCCAGGGAAGCAGATGTAGCAAACACAGAGGAGAACATGATTTTACTCGGTGCAGTTCGTATGGTCAAGAACTGCTTTCCTCAGGAACTGGTGGATAATCCCTCTCTATGCCTCAAGAACTGCATCATGAGTAAAGCCTGAAGGGACCAACTTGCATTTCATGTGTTAGATGGTAATCCTTCCATACTCTGAGCAGTGTTTAATAAAGCAGTTAAGGGATATTGGAAAAACATCCTCTCCTGGCTTGATCTGTGATTTATGGGTAAGAAAAAATGTTGGTTTTCCAAAGAGAAAAATAGTGTTTACAATAGGGAATTCCCTAGACCTGCCTGAGAAAGCTGCACTTCAGAGAAGGCAGTGAAGCAATATAGGGATCAAAAAGAAACGTAGCTTAGAGCTGAGAATAAAAAGCACAGAAACACATAATACAGATTTTAACCTATCTTATACACTGAATGGCTATGACTCCAAAACTTTTATTTCAAGTTGTATAAGTTTTCATGTATTTTTCCGCCATTTATTTTTAAGTAGGACTGTACAAAGAAAGTAAGAAAAGCATGAAGTACACCTAGTACCGTCTGAAGAGTGATGTTAAACACAGGCAGAATCAAATCATGTCAAGCCATGTCAAGCAATTTCTGAAGCTATCTGAAGTCTGCTGGTTAGTCGCTGACTGAAAGGAACAGTAGAAACACCAGAATAAATGCAAAAAAAGACAAGATTGGCTAGGACATCTTTAATAAATATCCATGCATAAGTGCTTTCTACTATGACAAAAAGTTAGGTCAGTTCAGATCAGTGAAAGCATTCTTGCTCACTGCAGTGGGTTGGAAAATGCAAATTGGAAATAATTAACTTTGTGAAAAGATCCCAGAGAAAACATTAAACTGATCTTCGTATCCTTTGTAATCAGTCTGTTTCCTCCAATAAAAACAAGATACATGCTTATAAATCACAATCATTCCTCTGCTATTAGTCTTAGTTTGGTATTTCACAGCACTCTTAAAATGGAATTTGCTGTTCTCCTTTCTATTCTTCTAGCAGTCACATGAGTAGGGACAAAAGTGCTGACAGCTCACAGTGAAGAGTCAAAAAGTGCACCCCAACTGTGTGGTTTTTTTGGTTTTTTATTGCTACGTCACATACGTGTGTGACCCTCTCCTTAAGTGAGTTTCACTATAACCATTCATACCTGCTAAATATCACAGCCATTCAGCAAAGGGATTAATTTGTTTCAAAAGTCAGACTCCTAAAGTCAGTGCCCTTCATGAAGCTGCTTTCCCACCAATGGAGACCTCTTCAACAAAGCCTCTTGGGTTTGTCTTGAGAATTAAGAGCAGAAGTGCCAGCTGAGCACATCTGCAGCTGCCAACATCTCCTGCAGACCCTCATGCCTCTGAACTGAGCTAGATTTTCATATATCCATATATCTAGACATCTACATATCTATATAGATAGATATCTATATCTATAGCTGTATCTAATCTCTAGATGTAGATGTGTATAAATCTATATATCTATATCTGTATCTATCCATCTATCTATCTAAACAAGCTCCCATGGAGGCACAGGTACATGGGAGACTAAAGTACAGCCTGAAATGATTAAATCTCTAACTACAATACACCTGTGGAAATAAGGGATGGGGGAAATAAGGAATGCAAAGAAGATGCAGTCCTACTATAGAGACTTTCTGTAGCTGCCTAAGAGTGTTTGTTATCAATTTTAATGGTATATGACATTTTTCTTTGCATGTCCCAAAGGGCATTTTCTGCAGGTCTTGGTCATATTGTGGACATTTTGCATTTAAAACAATATTAGACAGCTGTGCTGAGACTACAGATAAATTCTAGGTATCTGGTTTTAAATTATAGAATATTTAGATATTCTAAACTATAGATATCTAAATTCTAGATACCTGGTTATCACAGACTTGATGAGCCTTCAGATACAATCCTGGAGCAGCCCAGAAGAGCAAAGACAAAAACTTAGGCAAAAGCAATTCTTGGTTTAGATGGCTTAAAATAACAAAATGTGGAGAATATGAAAGCTTTTTAATATTACTTTTCCTAGATGGAAACTATAGAGTCTGTGATCTAAAATGTCTCCTACAATCCATAGCTGCTTACCAAGAGCACAAATATTAGCCAAAGGAATAAATCATGCTGCACATGGATAATCAAGAGATTTCATAATGTGGCCTAAACAATAACAAATCTTTGATATTGAACTGCATTGCTGCTGCCTCAGCAACCTCCTGATGAATGAGTAGAATAATTCACTGATGCTGTTGAGTCAGAGATGGAATGAAAGACTCCAGTCTTCAGACGCTGAATCAGAAGGCAATTGAATCAAGGGAGTGTGTCTTTTATAATGTGACTCACTAAGGCGAGACTTGGTTGGTCTCAAAGTAAAAACCTCTCACACTATTGGTGTACTATGAATAGCACACTCTGGAGAACTATACCTATAAACAATGGTTACAGAAGGAGAGATAATAATTGTTTTAATTCTTTTCCCAGGCTTGGCCTGGGAGAAATTACCTCTGTTCTTTCTTCGACTGAACTGAGGATATTCACAATTCCCCCTTTTTGTTTAGAGGAGGAGGCGGTGTTTGTTTGATCCTGTGCGATCCCTTGCAGGAAAGAGAATAAACACAGCTCCAGAGCTTTATCAGTTATCGTTCAAAACCTCAATCAGATATTGGCTCAGAATGGTCAAAGAGATCTCATACTTATTCTATTACATTCCATAAACTTTAACTATTAATTGTAAAAGTCAGTTACCAACTTTTAGTATAGCAACATTGTTAATCTGCTGATAACACTGGGAGTCTAACTCGTCAACAATCTGTTTCTGGAAACAAAGAAAAGAGAAAATGTTCATTCCCCACTTGTAGAGGGCTCAGCTTGTTGACGGTCGGTGTCTTGATCATCATTCACAGACTGATGATCGATGGTCAGCACTTTGGCCACTGCTTGAAGGTTGCCTGCTGGCCACATTCTGTTTCTGATGTTGCAAGTCAGGGTGAACACTCCTTGCAGGTATCCATCGTACCCCGGTACCTGTGGAGACATATGCATACCCGCGGCCTCAGGCCATAAGGTGGCACGGGCCCTCCCACTTCTTGGTGGCAAGGTCCCATATCCAGACCTTGGCTCCAGGCAGGTGCGTCTCACCTGCTGAATTCAACGAGAGAAAATGATTCAGAATTACAGGAATCTCTGAATTCTTTGGCACTGTAAGGTGATTAATTGGATATAAAGCTTTTTCTCGTCGACTATGTGAAGTCTCTCCCGGCATTCCCCTTTTATATTTTTCCAGAACATGCTTCAAGTGCATGAGTGTGTTCAACAATAGCTTGACCCATTGGTGAATGCAGAATACCAAGTTTGTGTGAGACTCCCCATAAGCATAAAAACTGACGTGTTTTCTTGTGAGACAAGGCAGGGCCATTGTCAGTTTCCACAGAAGAAGGTATCCCCAAAACTGCCAAAGCCATCCTCCAATGGGCAATCACGTCGCAACCCCTTTGAGCAGATGCCCACATGGCAGAGTGTCGCAGACATCTTTTCACTAAAAATCCTTTCTTTAGGATTTTTCCTTCTGAGAAGCTGAGAGGCCTCAGGGACAGAATGTAAACAATGCTGATCTGCTGCTGTGGAATGCAACAGGTCCACCTGTGATTGGCCCATCTTGGATTATAATTAATGGCCAATCAAGGACCGAGCTATCTCGGACAGAATTCGAGGGAGCTGCCTTTGTTATCATTCTTTTCTTTTCTATTCTTAGCTTAGCTAGTTTCTGAGAAAACCTGTCCCTCTTTTTCTTTTTAGTATAGTTATAATGTAATATATATATATATATATATCATCAAATAATAAATCAAGCCTTCTGATCATGGAGTCAACATTCTCGTCTCTTCCTTCACCTGAAAACCCCTGTGACCACGGTCACAGCAGAGGAGAAGGTGTCAATAGACACAAGCACATAGGAAACTCGGCAATGTGAGTAACATCTATTTGCCAAAGCTACAAGCCCCTTAAGCCTCTGGGGTTCACCCCTGCTGCTAAAGGTGCAGCAAGTCCATGACAGATCAGCACAGGAACTGACAATGTCATGAGCTTCGGTCAACATTAACTGAAATTGCTTTTGCAGAGTACGTGCACTTTGATGAAAAAATCGTGCGATGCTTTGGCTTGCGCAATCGTGTCAGGCTGAAGCGCTACCCATGCAGGGTTAGCCAACCTGTCAGCCCTGGCATTACCTTCTGCTATGAAACCTGGTAAAGTGGTGAGACTCCGAATGTGCAGGATGGAATACAAATGAACCTGGCTTTCAATTGCACACCACAAGGCTTTCAATACTGAAAGAAAGCTGCCTGATTGACCTCTTTCAGAAGTGAGCAATCCAAATGCTTGGTTATGTCTGCCACATAGGCAGAGTCAGTGACCAAATTCAGAGGCACCTGAGAAAATTTCTGGAATGCCACAGCAACAGCCTTTAGTTCAACCAATTGGGCCGAGCCGGACACGTGGCCTTCCAGCACTTGCCATCCGGACTCATCCTTCCAGGTAACGATAGCCTTCCCTGTTTTTCCTGAGCCATCAGTGAAGACGGTGGGTCCCTGCACTGGCACGCAACTATTATTTGGCCGTAAGGACAGACTGATTGTTTTTGCCAGCTGCAGTAACTTGGGACTGGGCAGATGATAAGCAATGTAGCAGACACAGGGCCTGCAAGGGCTCCCTGACATGGAGAAGCCTAAGATGGGAAATGCCAAGCCATGGTGAATGGACTAGAAGCCCCTCTCTTCTGCCTTCGGACCCCTGCTTATCTCTCTGTAAGGCTATAGGTCACTTTCCTTTAACCCTTTCTATTGGACTATTTCTCATACCCCTGTACCCTAGATAAAGAGCTGCTTTTGCCCAGCTCGGGCAGAACAGCTGTCACTGGGAACTTCGCAGAAGAATCAATAAAGACGCTCCTGTGGAACCCCACACAGACTTCTCCTCTCTCTCCCTGTGTCTGCCTGCCTAGGCACCTAGCAAGCTGAAGGGCTGCAATCACAATGAGCTGATAGTCACTAAAGAGCTGCTATCACTTAAACTTGCTAAGGTGGCCTGCGGCTAAGAATTGCTTGGGAGCTCGGACAGTCTGTCCTGAACCAGACTGCGCTACCTGGGCCACTGCAGCCTGCTGGAGACACCCCGAAACCCAGCAAAAGGTCGCAAGAAATGGCGCACCAAACAGAAGGAACTCTGGAGCAGCATTTCTTTTGAAATCGTTATTGCCTTCAGACTGCTGGGACCCCCGAAGAAAAGCCTTCATTATAGCAGGACTCTTCTGTGGGGGGGGGGGGTCAGTCGACCCTCACAGCTGACATCTGAACGAGTGTTCGAGGAGACTGACAACAGCAGACCGCCTCCAGCAGACCCCTGACCCACACCCAGCTGAAGAAGTGTAAGTTTTAAAACAGCTTTAATCACGGGCATCTTGGGTCCCCTTTTTGTTTTTTTTCTTCTTTTTTTTTTGTCCTTTTGTCTGCTGGTAGGGAACATGAAAACATGGGATCAAAACTTAGTACATTGAAAGGATCCCAGAAGGAGAGAGATTTATACTTACTAATCCTAGAAATCTTATATTCTAACAACTTTTCTTTCTCTAAACGTAATCTTTCAAAAACTAACCTGAAAAAATTTATAAAACGGATTCTTTCTCAATTTCCAGATACTAACACAGACATCATTACTAAAGACTTCTTTTGGGACAAAGTTGGGAACATGATATATAACTTCAACTAACCAAGATTTTTCTGTAACTCAGTTTATTCCTATGTTCCACATTATAACTAAAGCCATAGAGAAAGCCAACAGAGATAGCTCACCGGCAACCTCCCGCAGCAGGGACAGACAACCTCCCTTCAAATCCTAATCACACTGATAACAATCTTTCCCTGGAATTCCGCCCTCCGGCTTCGGGTCCCATTGGCCCCAGTGCCACCTGTGCCGCTGTTCCATCCTCTGTCCTGCAAACCTCTCGCTGCTTCCCTCCGCACCTGCAGGGTTCCAGTGGTCCCCCCTTCCCCAGCCTGGACGCGGCAAACACGAATACTGCAGCATCCTGTGGCTTATCTGCAAGTGCAAATGTGCCTCTTTCCACTGAGTCGGCTCCCCCCACCCTTCTTGCTGCTTCTCCTACCCCTACCACGGCTTCCCCTGCCCCCACTGCAGCCACCTCTGCTGCGGCTCCCCCTACCCCTCCTCCCGTTCTCCCCACCCCTCCCGCCGCAGTCCTTCCCACCCCTGCCACCAGTCCCTCAATCCCAGCCCCCACCGCTGCTGCTGCCGCCTGCACCCTGGTGTGTATCCCTATCCCATCCCTGCCTGCCCTAGCGGGAGGTCTCCCTGCATGCCAGCGCACGCCAGCCCCAGCACACCTCGCTGTACCCGCGGCAGCCCAGACCAATCCCACCGCCCCCTCTGCCCCGCTTCTCCCTTACCGCCACCCCCAGGCTTTCCAGCTGCCCACCCACCCTCAATGTCACCCGAACGCAGCCTCAGAGACCCCCCACGGTACCAGCCCACTTCCCCCACCCTGTGCATGCCATGGTGCTGCCATTCCAGCTCCACTGCTGGCTCCCTTGGCCAACCTCTGCCACGTGCCTCTTCGCAGCCACAAAACCCCTGCAAAATCTCGCTCCAACACGCCGTAAAAAGCATAGGGCATGGCCTGCTCGCTCTCATTCCTCCTCTAAGGACAGCAGTGACAGTGATTTTGATTCTGATACAGAAGACATTGACCCATGGGCTCTAATTAAGATACAAGCGACCAAGGCAGGAGACTGGCAGATGGCACAAAAAATTAACACCTTCTCCGTAGATTATAAAAAGGGAAAAAGAGGAGGGACCACTAACAGAAAGACATGGGAACCTAACTCAAATAAGGAACTCATACAATTAAGAAATATAGCTAAAGAACATGGCAGAAGTCCACATCTTTTTAGAAATTTCCTAGAAGCTATGTTCTCAGCACATGTTTTAGTACCCCATGACATTAAAAATATTGCCCACTGCCTCCTTTCCCCAGCAGAATATATGTTATGGAAAAGGCATTGAAAAAGACAATTCAAAACATTATCAGACTCATCTTCTACAAATGCTGATAAGTCAGATTTTACAGTTGAACAGCTGGCTGGGGAAGGGGATTTACAGAAACTCTCTGACTAAGCTGAGACCTAAGGAAGCATTACAAGATGTGGCATTTGCAGCAAAAACCTCCTTACTTCTTACGCCATATGACTCTATCCCTACCCAACACCTTTCTAATAATCAACAAGGAGTAGATGAAAGCTTTATCAAATTTGTGGACAGAATTAAAGATGCTCTGAAAAAACAGAGAGCACAGAGGCAAGAAAGGGCTGTTATGCAAGCTTGCCATGAGTAACTCAAATGAACAATGCAAAACAATTCCGAGGTCTCTACCCTTGGATACAGAACCTACCTATTACATGCCCTGTTCTAAAAGACTTTTCTACTGTTTTCCCTCTCCATTTTCACACTTGTTCAACAAGGTTTTCTTTCTAAGAATATTAATCACAATATCCCAAAGGATTAAGAAATGCTTGGGTATTTGTTCCCTAAGCATTTACAAAGGAACAATTAAAAAAAAAGATCTGTATACATGCTGGATGTAAAATGCAAATAAAAATAAACTTGAGAGTTCTCCCAAAAAACCTTGAGAAAAAACTCCATGTATTCTGTAACAACCAGAGTATTCATCTACAGAATACAATAACGGGCACATTCTAGAAGACAAAATTTGGACAATGATTCTGCACAGAACTATATGCTTTCAAGCTTTTTGCACTTCAGGGGCAGTGCCATTCTCTCAACTGTAATGCTCTGAGCATCTTCTGCTCACCATGGCAGCTTTCTGCTCTCCCCTGGTACAGATCACCCTCCCAGCAAAGGGGGAGTGCAGCCACCACAACTCGCAGCCCCTTCCCACGCAGCAAGAACCTGAAGGAGAGAGATGGCTTTCACCAGCTGCTGCGGGTTCTACTAGTGCCACCTCTCGGCTGCTGAAAGCCTGAATGTCTGTGTTGCAGTGTGTTAGTTTCTGAGTCAAATCTTCTGTTATCTTGTGGTACGTTCGAGTGCTCCCCGAGTTACTACAGTTAGTTTCTCCCCTGTGTGATGCCCTCCTACCCAGGCGTCCCTCAAGGAATCCCCTCCCTCCTCACCAGATTTTTCCCTGTCTGTCAAGACAACCCGGCCCCTTTGGCCCATCCATCAGCCCAAACCCTACCCTTTGTTCCAGAAAGTTCCCTGTCTCTCACCCTAAGATCCAATCCCTACCCCAACCCTCTCTCCTCCCCTTGTTCTGATTTGCTGTAGCCCTCAAAGCCACACCCTGAGAGTCGCTTCTTGGTTACTATATGGTGTCCACCCTCCACTTTGAAAGATTTTAAAAAGCTGTGCACAGGCGTGTTGGGAGCTCTTTTCACATCTGCTTGCCTTTGGCAGTTTTCTTCTATGCACCTTTCTCCCGCGTCTCCTTATAAATTTGCTGTATTTTATGCCGCAGAAGAGCCTCCTCTGCCTCCTTCAGTCGGTTCTCGTCGGTCCTCCAGGGGTCTCTACTGCTAGGCAGTTGGCCTAGAGGTTCTGGCTCAGGCAAAACCCTAACCTAGCCAGTTCCTCACTCTTGCCATTGCCTCTGGAACATCACAGAGCTAGCCAGGGCTCCAGAGGCCAGTGACAGTGACCCATGCCCTGGCATGCCACAGCCCCCAGAGCCGCACCTGCCAGGCCACAAGCCCCAGCCCTGGTCCCCACTGCCGGCCTTGGGGGCTCCTGGGCATCCTCACCCTGAGTGAAAAGGCAGCCACAGGAGCCCCCCCAGGGCGCTCTGGATCCAGGCTGCAGACACCCTAAAGCCAGCACTGAAAGGGTCATGGATGAGGACTGCAGTTGGATCTTGCAGTGCTCACCACACCTACCTGCCCTCTGAGTGAACCCAAACCTCACCTGCTGCACCTTGAGCACATTTACCCTTTTTGCCCATCCTGGCATGCGTGGTGTTCCCACATCACAGAGCAGCCCTTTGCAGGGAGTGACCAGCTCCCAGCTGCTTTGCTACCCTGGCTTAACTTTCTGTTTCCCAGCAATGAACTTAACAGATACACTCATGAGAATTCTAGCACAATCATTGGCTTCTCAGGAACTCTTAGGCAAAAAAACTCCACTGATGACTAGTTTTTGCACAGAAGAGGAGGTACTGACAAGCATAAGGCGCAGGCAGGCTCTGGCATAAGAATTCCTGAGCCACAGGATTGCATGCACTACTGTTGCCAGCTGCTTTGCTCATATTTTTAGAGCCAGTTCTGGACAAAGGCTGCTGTTGACAGAGTAGGAAAATGTAGAGAAATAAAGGTGCAGGACACAAGCAAAAAATCTCAGGAGGGAAAACACTAAGAAATAGAGAGCTCAACAGAAGTCCTGGGAGATGGTTCAATGGAAAATGGCACCAGCAGTGAGCAGAGCCCGAGGCTGCTCACTGCCACCGCAGGGGCTCCTCAGTCGCCTGCTGCTTTGTGTCTGATCCCTGCTGGGCTCTCTCTGCCCCTGCAGCAGACGCAGCCCTGCCTGGAAAGGGCTCCATGCTCTGGTGTTCCGGCCTCCTCCAAGCTACATTCTTAGCAGCACTGAAAGAAGAGGTGAAAGCAAGAGCCATTTTCTGTCCTGCCTGGAAACTCCTCTCCTTCAGTGCCACTGCCAGAGATCATCCCTGTGTCAGCTTGGCTCTGTGCCTGCTGCATTCTCGTCCCTGTGCCTGCCATCAGCTGGAACTCTCCTGCACATCAGCACTCGCTGTCCCACATGATGAAGAGAGAGCTGTGTCAGAAGAGCAAAGATTGCATTTTCTTGGTCTTTTGAACAGCCACAAGAAACATGAGTCCAAAGAACTTTGTTGTTTGTTCCTGGCCTCCTTTTAGCTAACTCTTTTCTGCTTTAATGCAAAAGTCTCTTTTCCCACGTGGATGGAATGATGTGGAATTGGCAGTTGCTTCAGGCTGTCAGGCAGCATGGGAGTTTTGTCTTGTCTCTGCTGAGGATTTGGTGAATTTTCCATTGGTCACTTGGTGGTGTCAACGTGGGCTGAGCTCAGCAGCCGACTCTGCTGTCCGCAGGGGATGCATTGGGACGCCAAGGCCCTCAGGGCTGGAATTCAGGGGAGGGCGGGCTCGGAGCGCACGGAGGCTGGGCCCGTCAGGAGCTGCTGCTGCTGGCGCTCGCTGTGCTCAGCCCGCTGGGCCGAGCAGCCGCGGCCATGGGGACACAGGCCGGAGCTGTGGCCGAGGCCGGCAGGAGGCCCGGGCCGGCTCGCAGCTGCGAGGACGCCGGCAGCCCGTGCCCTGAGGCCGAGGCCGTGGCGGGCAGTTTGCGGGCAGGGCTTTTCCGAGCCGGCCGCAATGTGCTGCCTCCCGTGTGGGCCCGGCTGCGGCAGAGGCGGGCGGGAGCGCGGCGGGGCCGGCAGCGGCGGGCAGAGGCCGCAGAGAGCAGCAGCGCGGCCGGGCCAGCCGCGGAGCAGCAGGGAGCTGCCGGGCAGCCCTCGGCCGTGTCTGTGCGCACAGGGCAGGAGCAGAGGCCGGAGCAGAGGCAGGAGCCGCGGCAGGAGCCGGCCATAGCGGCAGCTGGCCGTGCCCAGGGCCGCAGCCGCAGCTCTCCCCTGCCGGCCACAGCAGCAGCCACTCGCCTCCGAGGCTCCGGCGCTTGCCGAAGACGAGGGGCCCGGCCCCCAGCGCGCCCTGGAGCCCCGCAGCGAGAGGATCAGCTCCTGTGATCTTTGAGGAGCAGCTGGAATGCAAGGGCATTGATCTCCTGATCAATTCCCAAACACAGCACACACTGATTGCCTGGGCTGCAAAAAGGCACGGGCACTGCTAAGCTCAAAGTGATCTGTAAGGCCATACTGGCTGGCCTAGAACCACCACAGCTCCTTCTACACCAAGGTCCCTGCAGAGAATGATGTGTTCTCATGCAAAACTACTGCATTCTCCTGAAGTGACACCTGGGAAATTAAAATTCTAGCAGACCCAGTCGCAGTGCAGTAAAGCGGTAGAAAATAATGAGGAAAAGCACCTTAGTTGGGAGAAAAAGAAAATGAATAAGCCTTCAAGCAAACAAAAACAACAAGAAAAAAGGAGAAAAGTCACTTCCAAAAGTGGCTGAAATATTTGAAAGCACTGAGGAAATGCTGAAGGTCCCTCAAGAGCCTCCCACTGTCCAGGCTAAAGCTCCCTCAGCACCTCCTCACTGGCCTTGTGCTGCACCCCCTTGCCCAGCTCCCCTGTCCTTCTGTGCACGCGCTGCAGCCCCTCAAGGACTTTCTGCTGCCCAGGGGCCCACAAGTGCACCCAGCACTGCAGCTGTGGCCGCAGCGCTGCCCAGCACAGGGCCACGCTCACTGCCCTGCTCCTGCTGCCCCACTGCTGCTGACACAGGCCACCATGCCCTGGGCCTTCTTGGCCACCTGGCCACATGCTGCCTCCTCCTCAGTGGCTCAAGGCCAGCAGCAACCCTGGCTCCTTCTGGCCCACGCAGCTCCCCAGCCACAAAATGTCCTAAATTACTTTAAATACAGCAGGCACCATTACAAGATGTCCTTGTTTTTCTACAGCTGCATCTTCTAAGGAGACAGCATTAAATTTATCAGAGTAGAATTCTCAGTCACTCTGACTAATTTGAAATCGGCTAATTTTACTCAATAGGAAATTGCTCTTAGTTCAGTATTCCCCTCTAGGTGCTGTCAGGAAGCGACATTCTGTCAAACTGAGTTTATATTTCTTCAGGGCTCTGAGATGGAAAGTAGGAACTCTCCACTTTAGGCCCATGTTTTTTTTGTTGAAGGCATGAAAATGGATTTTCTTTTGGCCGCCCTCTATACTCTACTGCTACTGGCCAAGCTGACAGCTGGGTCCATAATTTCTCAACACCAGGAACATGAAATCTCACTCACCTCAGGATCAACTCCACTGAATACATGCTTCAGGTGACCTGTAGTGTGCAATGGAAAATGAAGCAGATGCTTTGAGAAAACTGCTTGGGCTTGTGAAACCCACAAAACAAGTCAACCCAAACAGAGATGATTTCCCATTTCACAACATCCCTCCAGGAGACATGTTTCATTCACACAGCCAGCAAGAGATCAGGAAAATATTTTTGCTTGTGCCTACTCTTTGGCCTACTTTGTCAGTAAATGACTACAAACATGATGAAGAAAATTCAAATTGTTCTTGAACACTTGGTGTTCCTCTTCTACCAAATACATAAAGCAGCTTTTTTAATCTCTCCCTTGGGTCCTTTTTTTTTTTTAAAGTCAGTTGCATGCACGAATTCTCATTAACTTGCTGGAAACTTGTGCCCAGAAAAGCTTCCCCAAAATCCCCCTGAGCTGCAGCAGTTCTGTTGTGAAACAGCACAACAGTAACTCCAGGGTTCTGGAGCAGACACTCGGTGCTTTGGAGTTTGCATTTCATTGCAAAGGGAATCTGTATTTTAGCACTCACTAAAGGATCAAGTTAGACAGTCAAATCCGTTCATGACAAAATTTTGGAAGAAAGAAGCTTTCCCTGAATTCTGGGAACAACTGCAGAGTTTTTAGAAGGCCTTCAAGAAGGTCTGCCAGTCTACATTTTCCAAGGTGTCTTGCTTGTCCCAGCAAACTGAGGAAATGGCAGAATCTGCTGCCACATACTCTCCCGTGGAGGGAACAGAAGCCCTGCAGGTTCCCTTGCAAATGCTGCCCCTGTGGCTACAGACACCCCCTTTTTAGCTGAACACCTTGACAGGAGCTTGACCAAAGCAGTGGCATCCTAATGCTCTCTGTGTTTCAAAATCAGAAGCTCAGTCACTAAGAAAGAGCAGGAAGACAGACAAAAGCCAGGTCAGGTTACACCCTAAGCAGAAGAGGAAACATCTACTTACGTGCGAAGTGTGTAATGAAATATGCACCATAAGTAACGCCATATGCGGTGAAAAGGACGGGTGCAAGTCGCTCAATCATTGTAATAGTGCTCTGCAAGTCTGCAGGCTGTCCTCACTCAGTAGGAAAAACAAGGCTCCTGTCAGTGTGCAATAGCCCACTGACAAAAGCCTTGCCCAGGAGGATTCTCCTGAACTGAGCAAGCGCTAGGGCTGCTCTGACACTCAGGCCTTCCTTGCACCAAGGCACCCTTCTGATGTCACCACGACAATGTGGCAACCATGCCCTGACATCACAAAGCAAACGCTCCATGTTGCTCTGTGAGTTTTTGCCAAGCACTAACCAACCTTCCCTACAGCAAACACAAAAGAGCCTGGGAAGTTCTCCTCTGTCACAGAGCAGCACAAATTCCCCTTGTGGGCCAAAGCCTGTTGTTCAAGGGATCCAAGAGGAACTCCAAGAGTGCACAAAGCACCTACAGCCTGTAGCCCAACTGAGCACTCAGATGGGACACAAGCAAAGGAAACCAGAGCAAGAAAATGGCCCAAAGCATTGCCCATCTGAGAAACAACACTTCCTTTAACTTTTTAGAGGTTTATTAAACCTTTAGAAAGGACTGAATAAGGAAAGATTGCAGCACTGGGAGTCTCCACGACTAGCAGCCACATGCTCATCTACAAAAGGGATGCTCTGCCTTTCATACCCTTAGCCCCTCCAAAAGTTTTGTCAGTCAACTCTTTCTCTGCTGTCCATTGGTGGAGATTACTTTCTTGCACCTTGATTGGAGGTCAGGTGTTGTTCCACCCCGCCTGCTGGTCACAAGCCAGCCCTCCCCAAATGCCCTGACTACCAAGGCTATTACAAGGGGGATAAGAAAGAGGACTGTGGGAGGACATATTACAATAACAGCACTTTCCATTTGAACATAATATCTGTCCACATAATAGCTATCTCTTAATTGTGAGAGGCAACTACTACATTACTCACCTATATTGCACAGAAGCAGGAGAGAAGGCACTGTTGGCATCACAGCTGAAATCATTCCTTACAAATCTCCCCACATGTTTGCACATTTATTGGACATGGCCAGGACTCCTGTGGATGTACATCTCTGCCTTTCTTCCCCTTTGGAAGCAGTCAAACTGGCAACTCGTGGGGAAACCAAGGCCTTTGTGGGGGCTGCATTGCTCTGCACACACCCAGGACACGTGTGGCACAGAGCTTTGGTGCCTGAAAAGGTCAACCAGAGGAAAACAGCTGAAAAATATTTCATTTTGACCTTTCTTAGCTGCTAACAGAACTTGCCAAAATGAAAGTTACCAAGCGGGGCCTGATCCCTGCTGCCAGCTGAGCGTTAGAAAGGAGGCATCACTTTATTTCAGTGCTGGGTGCATAGGGAATCACTTCCCTAAGGCCTTCATAGCCAGCAATCTCACCTACCAGTTTATATGCATGGAACTAAGACATGTTCAATACTTTGCTGAAACTCACAGGCTAAACATTACCCCAGATTTATTGATATATTTCAATCACTTCTCAGAATTTGTTGGCATCAGGGTAGAAGTGTCCTGTAGGTCCCTGGTGATCGCTGCCACAGGTTCAGGAGGAGACCCATGCACAAAAGAACCTAAGACACAACTGAGCTTGCAAAGCAAATTTATTCCATTAGTTGCAGTAGCAAATAATACATACCAACCCCTGGATTCCCAAAAATCCACTGAGCATAAAAGGAGATATGGAGCGTGGTGCTCGGCAGCAGGGGAAGGTAGGCAGTGCACTTCCAGGACATCCCCTGGATCAAAACAGTGTGCATCTCATCCTTCTCACCCTTCCAGCTCAGAACCAGGCCTTGTATCTCCTGCTCAGGAGTGCCATTTTCCCAGTTACGGCATCAGCTCACACACGGCTGGCTGTGAGATGATGGCTCAGGATGACTCCATGACTCCCTGCCACCAAGGGCTCCATTATGCACTGTTCCCCTTTCAAAGCTTGACTGCTCACTGATTGACCAATAGATTGTTTCTCTTTCAAGGGTCAAGGTCCCACCTGTTAAACAAGACACTTTTCTTCATTGTCTTGTCAACCTGCTCAAACATGGATCAAACATGGCAGGGCCTGGGACACGACTCCGGTTCCTGACACAGTCATTTGGGAAATAATCCCATTGCTCAAACTCTCCTTTGGTGGCCAAGAGCCTCCTAAAAACACTTTCTTCCCTTTGAATGCATTCCAGCTGCCTTTTTAGCAGGACCACTCTCCTTATTCTCAAGGCCAAGATAGCCACTTGCACACAGTAAGCACTGCAGTGGGGGAATACAGGGTTCAGCACTCCTGTTAAAGCTAAAGGAATTCACAAGACTAAGCCCTGTTTGTTACACTTAACGCCTCTCCTTCCTGTTCTGGGAATCAAACACAAGCGTTTCATCAATACACCCTGCAAGTGCTCCTGCTGAGTGAAGCCACATTGCTGTGTCAATAAAGCAGGTGGGACTGAGTTTCTTCATGCAGGGAAAGCCAATTCTTTATTCACATAACTCATTTTTATATTGTTTTCACAGACCTCGTGTTCAACTCCAACTGGCTGGTAGTTTCCTTGCCACACAATTGATTGCTTAGAAGGTGTTTTGGTGTGTACATGCTAAGACTCTCTCTTCTTAAGACTCACTCTTACTTAGGTGATTACATTTTTCTTTTCTGGACACTCATAGGACAGATTTCTTGTTTATTCCAGATGCAAACAGTTTTCTTAGCACAATAGCTTGTTGTGCTAACTGCACTCATGACTATTCCCATGGGAAGTTAGCTGGCTGCACGTAGAAGACCTAACAGGCGAGCTGGGAATTTCCCATAGCAAGGCCTGATTTTATAAGGACTTTCTTTTCTAATAACCCTACCTGTGTGCAACACATTATGACTTTCTTTCAGAAATTAATGAAGAAAACACAAATTGCCTACTGAAAGGCTTCTGCCCCCTTCCAAATCAGTTCACTCCTCAAGCACAAGCCTCAGGCACATCCCTGACTGCCTCTCTCCCAGCAGCTCAGAGCTGCACTGCACAGCGCTTGCTGTGTGCCAGAGAGCACCAAGCAGGCTGGCCTGGTGGGCCTGAATATTTCTGCCAAACACTCTGCACCTCACACCTTTGCTCTGGCTGAGTGCAGAACTGCAGGATTGCAGGTGCTTCCTGCCAGAGCTGCGTGAGGCGCTGGCTCCTGCAGACATGCCCTGCCAAGCTGTCCCTGTCTCACGCTGGCCTCGCTTCCCCTGGCAGAAGTGCCGGGCCTGAAGGAGGCTGCCCTGTGCTCCAGCCTGCCGAGCAGCCCGGCTCCCTGCCCCGGTGCCCAGAGTGCTGCACACACTGCTGACCTTGGCCAGGAGTTGCAGGGCAGCCGGCAGAAGAGGAGGAATCCTCAGCCAGCCCAGCGGCCCTCGGCTGCCCTTGGCCTTTCTCTGCTCCTGGGCACACTCCAGACGGCCAATGCCTCCAGGCCGGGCTGTGCCCAGCACGGCTGCGCTTCCCCTTGGCAGCAGCCAGCTGCCACCTGGGCTCTGAGAGCACAGGATTCGCCCGCTCCCAGGAACAGGCACGCAGGGCCCGGCTGCTGCCTCTCGCAGCTCCAAGGGCCTCCTTCCAGCCTGCCTCTGCCGGGGCTCAGCCTGCTCCCGCCTCTGCCGCGGCTCTGCTGGGGCTCCAGCCCGGGCAGTGCCGGGCCCGCTCTCACCTCACAGGCACTCACAGCTCTGCACCACAGGAGACCCTGCCGAGCACCCTCTCTGATCTTTCTGCTTTCTCACTTGAGCAAGGCTCTCCTTCCGCCAAAGACATTGCATTTAGGGATCCAAATGCAAGTGGCAGGAGCCCAAATGCTCTCCAGTCACAGCTGAAGGCATGAATCTGCACAGGATGTTTGGGCTGCCCCATTCTTCCTTTGCTTTTGCCTGCAAATGCCATTGCCCTTTCTGCCTCACCTGGAAGTGTCACAGATGTGCCAAAAAGGGACAGTGGGCCGTATTCCAAAAGCAGTGTGGTCTGGAGATGATGAATGAAGAAGAGTCTTCCCCACTTTCAAGGCACACCAAAGAAGCCATAAATGTCACTTTGCAGCTTTAAGAGACAACTGACAGCTCAGAAGGAAATGCTGAGCTTATTCACAGGGTGAGAAAGAATGGAATCTTCCAGATGAGTTAAAATTTCAGAAACTTTATTGATTTACAATCCTACTCTATAATCCTGCAGGGTCATATTTACAGAAAAAATGGACAGCTACTGAACAAACTAGCCTAACCTACTGGAACTAAAGAACTAGGTCTTGTTTTTAATAAAGCTTAATATCCATCTTTGTGGATAAAAATTCAATGCTGCGAGCAGAAAGAAGCAGCAGAAGAGTTGCTGACAGACAAAGGGGTAGCAAGCCAAATCAAATGACCTTTACAGCATTTACCAATTAGATTAAGAAAAAAAGATGCGTGCTTGCCTCAGGATAAAATAGAGCTACCAATCAAGAGATGCATGGACAAAGCGCAGCAGCCAACCAAACAATGCATTACTCTATAGACCTATAAGATAGGAAGTAAAAAGAAACAATGTTTAGAAGCACAATAAATGGCTTCTCCTTGATTCACATTCAATTGTGCAGAGTCCTTTGTCTTTTCTTCACATAATCCTACTCTAAATCCTACACTACAATCCTACTCTACAATCCCACTCTAAGATGCCTATGGAGTAAATAGTGCTGATGTGATGATCACAGTTTTCGCATGTCTATCCTCCTCTTCACTGAGCTGATGAGTGGTGCCAGGGTGTATGCTGGCTTGGCTGATGTTACAAATGGATGCTGTCCACAGGGAAAAAAAAAAACAAAAAACAATCATTACTTTCCCAGATCAGTGCTTCACAGGCTCAATCAGGATTGCTCTGGTTCTCAGACAGACCCAGAAAGAGGAGCAATGGGATCATCTCCCAGACGTCATGTGCAGGAGCTTGCCATCACAGGCAAACCTGGCCCAGAATCCCATTCATCCATTTATTCTGGTTTTTTGATCTTGCTGAGATTTTTGCCCTGCCAGTGCTCTAGAAATGGTGCTTTCTGTCCCTGGCGTTTCTCCCTTGCAGGAAACTCCAATGACTCACATAGGTCCCTGCCTTTGCAAGACAGGCACTGTGCTGATTCCCACAGGGAGACAGAGCAGTGTCTGCCTTTCCATGCCCTGCCCCTCGTGTGCTGGATGGCACCTTCCTTCCCAGCAGGGCCAGCCCAGTGGCACTGGGCCCTGCAGTTCCCTCTCTGCCACACAACCTGGCAGTAACCCTGGCACAGTTCCCATCTGCTTGGGCGTGCCAGGCAGCAGATGGGGCTGGGACAAGTCCCTCCCAGCTGTCCCTGTTTGTGTGGCAGAAACCTCTAAGGGTGGGCTGGGGGGCACAAACCAGGGCCCCTCCGAGGCTCCCAGTGAGCCCCCCAAAGCCCCTCCTGCCCACAGCCAAATCTCTGACTGCTCAGCTGGGACTGGCTTCCTTGGGTTCCACCACCACCATTTCATGTCTCTGTACCCTGCATTGCTCTGCTTCAATTCTTTTGCCATTAGATAAAACTGAACACCCACCAAATTACAAAAGAGGGTGACAGAAACGGTCAGAGGACAGAGCAGCTCTCCCCTCAGGAAATGCGGAGGGAGGTGGAGTTACTCAGTTTTGTGAAGGACAGGCCCCAGGGAGACTTTGTTGCCACTTTCCAAGACTTCAGAGTGGTTTTGAAGAAAGTGGGGACATCTTTTTTAACAGGGCCAGTTACAATAGGATGTGGGTGAATATTTTTAAACACAAAGGAGATCTAAGCAGAGTAGGTCTAAGGAAGAACTTGTTTACTCGGAGCATGGTGCAACCCTGGCACAGGTCGCCCCAAGAGCTTGTAGGTGCCCCATCCCTGTAACCCTTCCGGCTCCAGTGGGAAAAGATTCTGAGCAACCTGATCTCTTTAAAGATGTCCCTGCTCATTGCAGCACACTTGCACCACAGGACATTTACAGGGCCCTGCCAATCCAGCCCAGTCTAGGATTCCTCACCTTTTCATTTGAAGAGCTCCAAGAGTGGAGGTGAGGAGGAAGGGGGCTCATCTGATGCCTTGGACTTGAGTGGAGGAGGAGCCCATCCCTCAGAGCCTGTTTCACCTGCAGCCCCTTCACATTTTACCTGCAGGAGCTCCTTGGCAGACCAGCGCTGCTCCTCGTCTCTCTGCAGGCAGCAGCCCAGGAAGTGACGCAGGCAAGGCGAGAATCGGTTGGGCTGCCGCAGCCGTGGGGTCCTTTTTATGGCTATCATGAGTTTAGCCTGGGGAAAAAAGAAACACCAGGTTCCACCAGGTCCTTTCACATCTCTAAGTGCTCTCCCACATCCCTTTGTTTAACCTCTGTTCTTCAGTGGTAGTTTCTGCCCTGGCAGAGACCCAGAGATGATTTTCCTTTTCCAACCAAAAACCCAAACCCTGATGCAGCCACAGCTTTTCCACCATCCCGCAGCTCTTGCCTTGGCAGCTGATTTCATTGACTGACCTAGTTAGTGGGAGCTACATCAGCAAAGGCACATTTGCTTCTCTGAGGATTCACACCAGCTTGAGAGGCTTTTTGGAAGAGGGTCTTTGCTATACTAACCAATTCTAAGGATTAGTACATGAAAGGCATCTCTGCAGTGCTTGTTGGTCCCTTGAGCATAGGTGCCTGTGGCGGTTTCAGTTCAAAACTGGGCAGAAACACTAATTTTGTCTAGTGGTTTTGTTCCCCAATTTAAGATTTCCCCAGTTCTTAGTTTTTCCCGGCTAATGTATTCAAGAGTGTGGTGGGTTTGGTGTTGGTCAATTATAAATATACTTACTTCCTGTTGTGAGCTAGGAAGATAGGATTAGGAGAAAGTAAAACAGGCTTAAAACTTTCAAAGAGTAAAAAGAAAATGTTATTAATAGCAACTAAAAGAAAGAGTAATAAGGATGAGAATAAAGCCTTCAGAACATTTCTCTTCTTCCCAGAACCTTTTCTTTCTCACTGATAATGTAAAGAAACAAAACCTAAACTTTCCAGTCCATTGACTACTTTGAAAATAGTCTTTCTTCAGTTTACTTAGGGAGAGAAGTCCCTCTTGTTACCTCTTGTTAATCTTATGGGGACTTCTCTACAAGAGGAAAAAACAGTTTTCTTGTGGTTCTTAATTTCTTCATCAATAACAGCTGCCTGGGGAACCCTGTTATCATAAAGTTTCTCTCATTTTCTAAAAGCTTTCCCCCAACTTGTTTATGGGCCATGTTGATCTATGGGGTATTGTTTTAAAGATGAGTTGTTCAAAAGTAAAAGTTTTCATTATCTATTTTTAAAATCATCTTTATCCCTAGGAAGAGAAAATCTTCTCCCGGCAGTACAGGACGATTCTTCTCTCTTTCTCTTGTTTCAACTTCTCATACAATTATAGTTACTTTAATAGCTGCTTACTTTAACGTGGAGGCCTTTGTTCACTATCAATTTGAACTCTTCATCTCCCCATAGTTTCATGTGTTATAAGAAAAAAACCTTTTTCTTCATCGTTTCTAAGAGAATTTTAGCTCTAAAATTAAAATATTTCCTCATCCCTCCCATCTGGGACTTAACTTCTCGCTCACTGATGATAATGTTTTCATATTTATTCCTTCACATACTTATATCTTGTTCTTTTCTCTCATTCGAGGGAGGATAAAAGCACTAAAAGGATTCATATTTTACCTCGAGCCTATAAATGGTCAGCCTAACACCAGTCGGACTAGGGGTTGCAAACAGGAGAAACTGGGGCTAGGGGTGCAGCTCAGATCTAATCAACCAGCCCAGGACTCAACAGTGACACCCAGGATAATAGAGAGGAAGTTCCTCCTTCCTTCTGCTCGATGGTTGTGAGTAACTTCTGCGGAGGTCAAATCCCAGCCTGGAGCCGGGGCTACTCCCGGGGCCGGCGAGCACAGCTGGGCCCCGGGCTGGGCGCAGTGTAACAAGTAACCAAATATTACCAAGGCCGGCTCCATCTGGCTGCGCAGCACCCCCCTCTCCCTGCCCAGAAATCGATGTTAGGGGGCCGGCAGGCAGCCTGGGAGAAGCGGGGGCCTAACCCCGCGACAAGACCCGCCGGCCTGGCCCCGTAGCAGGGGCCACCTGGCCGTGTTACCTCCCTCCCAGCCAGAAGGGAAAGAAAACGTTTCTTTCCTCTTTTAACATCTGTTTTTCACAGAGGTGTGTCCAGCTTTCCAGTGGTTAAAAGCTTTATGTCACTTCCCTAAATGTCCCTCATGTAAAACTGTAACAATGCCATAGAACAAAACTCATTAAGCTTTTTGTGCTGTTCTTGAAAACAATGGCAATTGGAAGAAAAGAAAGGAAATCCATCAGTTAATCCCCAGAGAAGGAAACAAACATTTACAATCTCATCTTCAACACAGACACATTAAGATGCCTGCACAAATGTACTGGGATGAAAATGCCTGCTTGGCCACACAGGAGCCACCTGCAGCTCTGTCTCTCAGCAGTCCGAAAATTTCAGCTTCCCATTTTTCAGCAAAAGAAAATTGTCATGGTCAGAAGAAGGAGAGGTGGCATCCCTGTGGTCACCCTCTGCTCATTTGACTACTCAAGTCAATGCATGAATGGTAGGCCCCTCCCCAAAAGTGCCAGGTTTTGGCAGGCTCTCCACATCACCAGGCTCTGGCTTGGTGACGTGGACAACGTGGCTTGGGCTATGAAAGAAACACGGTCACTAAATGTTTCAGCAGCACTGCACAAGAAGCAGAAGAGACTCTGTGGCCCTTACACCCTCATGCCCAGGTTTCAGGAGTGTTTCCCAATGAGAAGAAACTGCACGGGGGATGCAGTTCCTCTCTAGAATCCACTGTTTTAGAAACTTTGTTGGATTTGGGTTTCTTTCCTTCATTTTTGGAAAGGTAACACCACTTCTTAGATACTTGTTTCCTGTTACTGGGGCCATCTCCACAGAGAAAAGAACTGGAACCACTTATAACACAAAGGAAAGTGTTGCCTGAGAATGGAGTTTGTTTGCATGTGGTGAGGCTTGAGTTCCCCCACTGATGCAACCAGAACTAGAGCAGATGCTGATGTGTTGCAGGGACATTTTGAGGAGGGGTCCTTGGTGGAAGTAGTTCCAGCAGATGGCAATGGGATTTTGTCCAATGGCATGCAGGACATGGGACAGGTGAGAAAGACAGTGGGATCAGTGAGTATTTGCTCCTTACCGTGCCAGAACTTTCGCTCCAGTAAGGAGGTTCTTGTTCTACCATTTCAATCCCCACAATTCCAAAAGACCATACATCCACTTTGGGGCCATATGGTTGATGCATCACCACTTCAGGCGCCATCCACCAAGTAGTCCCGACTACCGAGCACCGTCTGCTCTGCTCAGGGGTGAGCTGAGCAGAGAGGCCAAAATCAGCTGAGGAGAAAGCAAAATACTGGTTTTATTTCAATTCTGTGCAATTAGGAAAGCAAGCAAAAGAATTCCCCAGTAGAAGTTGGAAAATGTGCTGTTGAATCTCCTGGCATTGGCAACTTAAAAAATCCCCCCATTTTTTACACTGCCTCCAGCAGTGGCTTTTGTTCCTTGGAAACTTTAGACTTGTAACTCCCTCCCTCTACAAGGCACACACACAGAACAAGGCCACCCTTGACTGCTTGTTCCTTGTCCTACCTCTGAGCATGTTGCAACTGTGCCCTCAGCTCACAGCGGGTGTCCCTGCGCTGCCAGCAGCACCATTTTTGGGGAGCTGGCAGTCACTCAAAGCAGCCCCACAGCCACATCCCTGGAATGCTGCACCTGACCAAGAATATACTGACCCAGCTTGACAGAACCGTCGGTTCTGAGAAGGATGTTTCTGCTCTTCACATCTCGATGGATCACATCGTTTGAATGAAGAAAATAAAGTCCTTGCAGGCACTGAGAAAGAAAACAGAAACAGGAGGGCAAAAATGAGTGATGGGATTTCATCACACAAGAAAGGAAACAAAGAATCTAAAAGATTCCCTCTCCAGGGGAATGGGGAGTAATGGCAGAACAGTAATGGCCACTGAGAGGAAGAGCTTGCTGCTCCAACACTGGCAGAGCAGGTCCTTTCTGAGGAAAGGCACGTCAGCTTTTGAAAGAGCAACAGCACCTGCTGTTGTAGGCTGTCCCCTGCAAACCAGCCAGAATGACTGCTGCTGCAGTGCATGTGCTCAGAAGCAAAGAGCATTTGGGCTGCACTCCTGTCCTTTTTAGCTGAAGACTGAGAGAAATGAGTCTCTCTTTTTTCTTTGCTGCTTGTTTCAAATCCTGCCATCAGCACCTTTGCTCTCACAGGCAAGGAATGCAGTGAAGACAGGCAAAAGTTTAGCGAGGCAAGATGGAGAACAGCAAATACAAGAGGCAGAGCGAGAGTACAACAGCAGGAGATAAGAGTACTGGCACTGAGTACAGGGAGTGCAGGGGCACTGGCAGGCCTTTCACTTGAGGTGGTTTTTACTTGCCCATAGCATACCAGCAACACAGAAACAAAGCCTGGCACAGGAAATCCCTCCTGATCTGAACCCCCGTTTCCCAGACAATCTTGCCCAAGCCCTCGGAAGCACATCTCTGACCTCCCGACTGATGGCTGCAATGTGGCCTTCAAAGATGTTAGACTCATTGATGACATCTCTCAGAGTGCCTCCGTCCATGTACTCCATAACCAGCCAGAGTTCCTCGCCCAGAAGGTAGCTGAAAGAAGGAAACAAGGGCATGGAGATAAACATGCATGGCTACCTTGATTTTTTGCTTCCAGGTTTCTTGTTTCAGGTCCCTTTGTGACAAGGGCAGAATAAAAGGAATAGAGATCCCCTCTTGGCTGTGCATTGTGCATTTGCAATCTGTGCAGTCCCAAGGAGAAAGGCACAGCTGTGAAAAAAGAAGATGTCTTAGATGGCCAGCAAGTGAAAAATGCAGTTTAGTAACAGCCCAGATAAAAAACCTGTCAGGCATGGTGTTTCTGGAAATAAGCACCTCGTCTTCCTGGCATGTACAGCAATGGCAAAGGGGCGACCATCCAAGGGAAATCATCTTTGGAATAATATTCAAATTTGGTGTGCCAGAGAAGACTCATGCAGAAAAAATGCAATCTCTTCTCATCCATTGGAGATGAGTAGAGAAATATGAATAAATAATAATTTACAGCTCTACTTTCTGCCAGTGACCAAGTGGGTTTTTAACCTCTCACGTTTGCTGTGTATAAATGCGCATTCATGGGATAAGACCATGACCACTCACCTGTCTAAATAATTCACAACATTGGGACTCCTGTAGCACTTCATGGCCTTGATTTCATTGACAGTTACTTGCTTCCTCTTCAGTCCTTGAAGATTTATTTTCTTTATGGCCACCTAAAATGACATTGAAAATCAGTAACTCGAGAAGTTGGTGGCACGAGACCGAACACACATGGAGCGTGTGATTTTGCAATGACACAGCTGAGCTGTGCCAAACTGCCTTGTGATGAGGCACTGCAGTAATGAGGAACTGACATTCCAACAGCCCATTTCTCTGCTCCCTTGGGGGCCAGTTACAGCACACGTGGGGCCACTGACATTTTGCCTTGACCACTTGGTAACAGTGGTGTCTCAGCTATCACCCACAAACCTCTGACCACACTCTCTGCTGCTTTGGATGGGATTCAGAAGAAGTAATCCAGGCCTTAATACTCTGTGGATACATCTTGGCCTATGGGCAGGGCTTCTAGGGACACCTTGCAGATCTCTCCCTCCATGCAGTTCCCAAGTGCAGCACTGCAGCTGGCTAAGGAACTACCAGGAACTTTCAGATGTATTTGCTGGCAGCCAGAAATGAGAATTCAGGACTCTGAAGCTGTAGCCCCAAAGAGCAGTGAGGTGCTCAAAGGCACCACCTTTGTTTTAGCAATGGAGAGCGAGTGAGCGCGTCCTTCTCGGAAAGGAACCGCTGCCCTCCGTGCCTTCCTTCCGGCAGCTGAGGAGGACAAAGTCCCAAATGTATTTTGCAGGCTGGCACCAGTCTGTGCTTCTTGTGCCTTTTCAGCACAGCTCTGCCCAAAGCTCCAGCCCCAGCTCACACCAGAGGGGAAAGCCCCTCAAGAGCAGCAGAGTTTGCAGGGCCTGTTGACATCTACCTCTCTCCCTGTGGCATTGTTGAGTGCTCGGCAAACATCTCCAAAACTCCTAGAAACAAAACAGAAGCAGAGAAAGGAGAAGCCATTTAGATCTTGCAGTGAAAGCCAGCCCACACAGGAGATCTGTGCTGTAAATGTCTAAAACCTGCAGGATGCAGGAGGGCTCTGCCAGAAGGCAGATGATGCATTTTCCTCCCAAGTGCATGGGCACTGGGCCTGTCCCTGAAGTGTTGGGCTTTACTGTCTCAGCTCCTAAAGACAGCTTCTTCTTTCCTCTTGGGTTTCAGTTTCTAAACTGTGCAGTTTCTATCCTGACCACAGAGTATTTCCTTCAGCAAATTCTTGGAAAGAAATGTTCCTGAGAACTGTTAGCTCACAGCTTTGATAGGGGGTATGCTGCTCTTTCAGGCAAGCAAGACTACTTTTTCATTAGTGGGCCAGTATGATTTTGAGACATCCAAAAATGATAAATTGACACAGAACTGTTCCATACTTGTGTGACAAGGAGACCTTCAAGGTCCTGTTCCTTGATGCAGGCAAGACCTTGGCAGCATGGAGATGTCACTGACAATGCCTTCTGAGCCTACTCACAAATTCTGAGCAGCACTGAGAGATGGGACAATCTATCCCCAGTGGGTGAACATCTTTGCAGCTGGCCTGACTTCACGCTGGATAGACATTCCACCAGAAAAACACCTGGCCCATGGTTGTGCAGGAGTAACTGCGGTTGGACTCACCCGCTGCCAATATATTCCAGCTCAGTGTATTTCTTCACAGAATTTTCAATGGGGTTCACCATTCTCCCTGAGGGAAACAAAATGCGGGATGCTGACTTGAAAGCAAAGATCCCAGCTTCCAGGAGGTACAAAAGGCAGCCCCACTCTCTGGAGCTCTGAGCCCTTTGGAGTTTGCTGGGTAACAACAACAATCACAACAGCAACAGGACAGGCAGCCCTGCAGTACAGATGGCTGGCACAGAGACTGATTTTGTACAGTCCTTTGAAGAGTTCTCTTGACAGGAAAGAAAGCACAGGGAGATGCATTTCCAGGAGAGGAGGACATCTTCTCCACCTTTCAGCAATTTGCCAAAAGAATGCCTTCCCATTTGTAAACCAGAGCAGCTCATGCTAGAGCTAATCCCAACGGGCCTTTCAGCATCAGGACCCTCACCTGTTTATGAGCAGGCTGAGCTCAAAGATGCCCCTCTCCCAGCTAAGGAAGGCTCCAGCCTCTGCAGTCCCAGCAACCCTCAGGGACAGGGCAGCTAGCACAACAAGGCTGGCAAAGCCCAAGCATGAGCACTGACAGGCACTGATGGGAAGAAGCCAGAGTGAGCCTGAGCCCCTTACAAGCTGTTGCTCCCATTCAGAACACAACAGGATGGGCTTTGAGATCAGCCCCACCGAGGCACAGATCAGTGCCCTTTTTGTCCCAGCAGGTGATGGTAGACACAGAATCCACCGGGCTCTGGTCTCAGCCCCACCAGGTCTTATCTGAGAGCACAGCACTGTCAGATGTTCCGGGCAAGATGCAGATTCATTGGGTGGTGCTGCAGAATCACAAAGGACTTGATGTGTTTTCCTAGGGACTGATCTGAGCAGGGCTTGGGCCAATGGCTAGGATTCTAACAGTCATGGGAAAGAGTGGGAATTGGGTATGGAAAAGTGCCATTGGTCTGAGGAATAGACCATAGCTGGGCTGGAGGCTCTCTCCTGAGAAATGCCTGCATTACACTTTTATCTGATCACACCACTTGGATGTGTCTCTTGGACACATCTTAATAAGCGTAAAACTAGAAGATTAAATAAAAGTTGTTCTAAAAGTATTGCTTTTTTCTTTGGGGGCACATGGAAAACACCTTGTGCTCTCTATTTGTCCTGTAACCTGATATTCTTTCAAAGTAGTTCTCTTTGACAAAAAGATAGCATTCTCATGAAAATAAACTGCAGATGTAGTAATAGTAACATTAACAGTCATAAAAATGACATCAGCAGGACATGTGAGGCAGATGGGCTCCTTCAGGATAGAGAAAAACAAACTCCACCAAAAAAACCCCACAAACAAAATAAACAAATAAAACCCCACAAAAAAAAAAAAAAACAACCCACAAATAAAAAAAAAAGCAACAAGAAAACTGAAAACAAACACCCACAAAAACAAAACCAAACCAAAACAAAAAAAAGCCCAATAAAAAATCCCCAGCCAAAAAGATAATACTCCAAAGCCAGTCCAATTCACCCAGAGGGCTCTCTCGCTGCCTCGGAGCCAGCACTTCCTCTGGGGAGTCCTAAATGGCCCTGTGACACCAAACTCAGGAGGAGCATTTGGTACAGCTCTGCTGACACCTGCACACAACACACTGTCCCTCAGACAAGAAACCCCCCAGACGTACCCAGCATCTCCAGGTACTTCTCCTCAGTCTCCTGGTTTGGAGCAGCCATGCTGCTCTCAGCACTGGAGATGAACAAACTGCCCGAGCTCGAGATCCCAGGTTTGACAACAGAGGTTCCTCGAGGTGATGCTGCTGCGGCAGCAGCTTTAGTGCCAGAGCCCGTGTAGATGTGCTCAACCTGGAGCACTTCTGGTGGGCATTGTTGCTGTGCCTCATGCCGACCTTGGGGCTCTTCATTGCCAGACATTCGCTGGAAGTCTTCGCAGGCTGCCCGGTGAGATGTCAACACTCGCACCTCAAGTCAAACAGAACAAAGCAGTCAGACACTACAGCTTGTCCCTGTCAGCCAGGAGTCATCCACTGTGAGAAAAGGGAAAGAACAGATTGACAGAGGATACAGACAGCTTGTTCCAATCCTCCATCTGGGTCACCACATTCCACTGTAAAAACACCTCAAGAAACAAGGAGAGCAGGAACAGGCCAGCAGGTATCAATTTGGATGACTGCTGGCCAGAAGGCCAAAGGACGAGTTTCACTGTCAAGGGCAGCAGTGGAGATTCAGCACACCAGGAAATGTCCTTCAGAGTGACTGTGATACACACTACAGCAGGACAGCACTCAGAGGCATGGCCCCACTCCCTGCTGCTCTGAGTGGAAAGTCAAGAAGGGCAGAAACCACCAGCTTGGTGACTGCAGTGACTGCATCCCTCTTTCACTCACTTGCTTTTGCAGAGCCTGAGGGAGGGGATTAGCTTTCTCTCTGATGATTTTCATGTCTTCCTCAAGCCTCTTCTCCAATGCCCTGATCCTAGCATCAGTTTTCTGCAGCTCTGCCTGCAGGTATTCCTTGATGTTCTGTAAACAAGGAGGGAGAGGACGCCTTATGACTGGAGTGGCTGCCACTCTTTCCCTCACCTGGTTTTGTTGATCGCCCCTCTGTTGATGGAGATTCTCCTCTTGAATTCTTCCTATGTCTTCCTTGTTCCTCCTCTTCACTGCCATGATGGCACTCTGAGCTTCGGGCAGCTCTGCTTGTGGCTCTGCCTTCATCTTCTGTACACACAAATGCAGAGCAAGTGACTGGGAGCTGCCATCAGGCTCAGCTTTTTCCTCTTGCAGCCTTAAAATCACATCTATTCAGCCTCTTCTTTCTGCTTCCCTCCCCACATCTGCTTCCATTGCAAACCTCCTGTCCCAGGGCTGATCTCTGCAGATTCCAAGGCTCTGTGCTTCCAGTGCCTGTGGGACTCCTGGCCTCCTCAGTCCCAAGAGCTCTGGTTTATGCCCCTCTTCCTGCCCTTCCCTCTGTCCCCTGGCCAGTCAGGCTTACCTGGCCATTCTCCTGTGGCTCTTCCACCTGCTGCCTGAGCTGCTCTTCCTGCTCTCGCGCTGGGAACAGCTCTCCCTGAGTCTGCCATGGCATCTCTGATGAAGCAATCTGCTCCTGCTCTCTCTCTAGAAGCACCTGCACAGAAAGGAAGAGAAGATGGGTTTCAACTTCCCACAGGACCTTTGTGGGCCAAGACTCAAAGACTGCTGGGCTCACACGTTCCCAAAGCACTGTGCTGCTGCTCTGCTGGGTCATTCTCTGTTCGAGGAGAGGCACAGATTCCAAAGTGACCCTGGCCCTACAGTCAGGGGCCATCTGGGACTGAAGCTCCAACAGCCTCTCAGGCAGCTGACAGGGAAGGTGTGGCATTTCTCAAGGGTCTGCTGAGGGCCTCCCTCTGCTTCTGCCATGTCCTGTTTGTCTTTCAGTAGTGACTGACACCCCACCCTGTCCCACAGCTCCATCCTGGCTCTGCAGGTGGCTTCCTGGGTGAGCTCAGCCCTTGTGAGAGACACTTCTGGAGTTCAAGTTCATTTCAGGCCTGCACCAGCATTCCTGCATACCTGACATCTATACTCTTGTAAGAAATCCTGGTCATTCAGGAGATAAGAATGTGTGCAAGGATCCTCTGATAGATGTCAGAGAAACTCTATGGCCACCTTAGTATATGGAGGAGGACCAAGGTGTTTCTTCTCCCTCTTTTGTCAACTGAGAATTCTGACCAGCATTTTGACCCATGCAGCTCCCCAGCCACAAAGGTGCCCATTTCACTTCAGATACAGCGGGCACCATTGTACGATGGCCTTCCTGTTCTGAGCAACACAAGACAGCAGTCAAGGACTTGCAGCTTCACCTCCACTCCAGGCTCCAAGGCACTTGCCAAAGCTGCAGACTGCACCACAATATGCATCAACAGAAACTGGCCGCTTCTGCTTTTGGCCTCACAAGAAAGCTTCGCGACACCGCACTTTGTTTCTTTGGCCACATGGGACAAGAATGGCCCCCCACAGCTGCATGGACCACACAATCCTCTCCTTACAGCTTATCAAAAGCCAAAAGACAGCTGGCCCAAAAGAGACTGTACAAGTGAAGAACTACTCAAGGAAAGTGCTGACCGCTTTCACAAGCCAAACACACCTTTCCAGAAAGGGAAAACAAACAAACCAAGGCCTGGCACCTCCAGCACTCCCTCCTTTGCCCTTGGCCATGGCACTGCAGAAGCCAAGCGATAGAGCTTCCCTGAGCCAAGCAGCCAGATGCTCTCCCAGAGGCACCAGCCCTTTGCTGCCTCAACATGACAGCTCAAAGGTCAAGTTGTGCGGTCGCTAGCGGGAGGAAATCCCGAGCTCCTGGCAGGACTCCAGCACTCAGCATCCTCAGCCAGCAACAGCAAAGTGCTGCCTGCTCCAAACCTTGCAGCTCTGCCTTGCACTAAAGAGAGCACCACACACAACTGGCACTTACACGTTGAGAATATGGTGGTCTGACCACTGATGGAGGCTGGCGCTCATCCACCTCAGTTTGCTCCTCTTTGGCTTCTTCTCCAGGAGCAGCGGGGGCCAGGGGAGAGGCGGCTCTTGCTTCTGTCATCTGTGGCAAGAGAGGAGCATGAGGCACAGGCCATTTCCTATCATGTAGAACCTCATTTCTTTTCAGATCTACCACAACATCTTCTAAGGAAAAAATCATAACGTTTCATGGTGACAGAGGGGTTCTAAATCACAGCCACCAAATTACATGGGCCAATTCAACACCACTCTAGATGGATATGAAGTTGATTTTCCTCCATGGCTGCCATCAGCAAGCAAGGTTGCTTCAGAAAAACGGAGCTTTTAGAGCTTGAAAGGTCTGAAATGGCAAACTAGGAAAGTGACAGCAAGGCCTTTGCTACTGCTGCTGCAGACGTAGAAAACTCAAACTGGACCACAATCCCATCCAGGGCTGCAAAAGGGCAGGAAACATTGTACAGAAGCATCATTGCTTACTGGAAAAAGAGGAAAATGAACAGGCCTTCTCGTGCTAGCAAAACAACGAGCCAACAAACCACCAGATGGAAGTGCCACCCACTCCAGTGTCTAGAGCCCTTGGATGCAATGAGTGATGAATTTTTGGTGTGAACCAGCCCTTGTGCTGGCACTGTCATGCAGGGAATGATGGAAGTTTGCCTGAAGGTCCCTCAAGAGCCTCCCACTGTCCAGGCTAAAGCTCCCTCAGCACCTCCTCACTGGCCTTGTGCTGCACCCCCTTGCCCAGCTCCCCTGTCCTTCTGTGCACGCGCTGCAGCCCCTCAAGGACTTTCTGCTGCCCAGGGGCCCACAAGTGCACCCAGCACTGCAGCTGTGGCCGCAGCGCTGCCCAGCACAGGGCCACGCTCACTGCCCTGCTCCTGCTGCCCCACTGCTGCTGACACAGGCCACCATGCCCTGGGCCTTCTTGGCCACCTGGCCACATGCTGCCTCCTCCTCAGCGGCTCAAGGCCGCCAGCAACCCTGGCTCCTTCTGGCCCACGCAGCTCCCCAGCCACAAAATGTCCTAAATTACTTTAAATACAGCAGGCACCATTACAAGATGTCCTTGTTTTTCTACAGCTGCATCTTCTAAGGAGACAGCATTAAATTTATCAGAGTAGAATTCTCAGTCACGCTGACTAATTGGAAATCGGCTAATTTTAGTCTATAGGAAATTGCTCTTAGTTCAGTATTCCCCTCTAGGTGCTGTCAGGAAGTGACATTCTGTCAAACTGAGTTTATATTTCTTCAGGGCTCTGAGATGGAAAGTAGGAACTCTCCACTTTAGGCCCATGTTATTTTTGTTGAAGGCATGAAAATGGATTTTCTTTTGGCCTCCCTCTACACTCTACTGCTACTGGCCAAGCTGACAGCTGGGTCCATAATTTCTCAACACCAGGAACATGAAATCTCACTCACCTCAGGATCAACTCCACTGAATACACGCTTCAGGTGACCTGTAGTGGGCAATGGAAAATGAACCAGATGCTTTGAGAAAACTGCTTGGGCTTGTGAAACCCACAAATCAAGTCAACCCAAACAGAGATGATTTCCCATTTCACAACATCCCTCCAGGAGACATGTTTCATTCACACAGCCAGCAAGAGATCAGGACAATATTTTTGCCTGTGCCTACTCTTTGGCCTGCTTTGTCAGTAAATGACTACAAACATGATGAAGAAAATTCAAATTGTTCCTGAACACTTGGTGTTCCTCTTCTACCAAATACATAAAGCAGCTTTTTTAATCTCTCCCTTGGGTCCTTTTTTTTTTTTTTAAGTCAGTTGCATGCACCAAGTCTCGTTAACTTGCTGGAAACTTGTGCCCAGAAAAGCTTCCCCAAAATCCCCCTGAGATGCAGCAGTTCTGTTGTGAAACAGCACAACAGTAACTCCAGGGTTCTGGAGCAGACACTCGGTGCTTTGGAGTTTGCATTTCATTGCAAAGGGAATCTGTATTTTAGCACTCACTAAAGGATCAAGTTAGACAGTCAAATCCGTTCATGACAAAATTTTGGAAGAAAGAAGCTTTCCCTGAATTCTGGGAACAACTGCAGAGTTTTTAGAAGGCCTTCAAGAAGGTCTGCCAGTCTACATTTTCCAAGGTGTCTTGCTTGTCCCAGCAAACTGAGGAAATGACAGACTCTGCTGCCACAGACTCTCCCGTGGAGGGAACAGAAGTCCTGCAGGTTCCCTTGCAAATGCTGCCCCTGTGGCTACAGACACCCCCTTTTTAGCTGAACACCTTGACAGGAGCTTGACCAAAGCAGTGGCATCCTAATGCTCTTTCTGTTTCAAAATCAGAAACTCAGTCACTAAGAAAGAGCAGGAAGACAGACAAAAGCCAGGTCAGGTTACACCCTAAGCTAAGCAGAAGAGGAAACATCTACTTACGTGCGAAGTGTGTAATGAAATATGCACCATAAGTAACGCCATATGCGGCGAAAAGGACGGGTGCAAGTTGCTCAATCATTGTGCCCTGCAAGTCTGCAGGCTGCACTCACAGTAGAAAAAACAAGGCTCCTGTCAGTGTGCAATAGCCCACTAACAAAAGCATTGCCCAGGAGGATTCTCCTGAACTGAGCAAGCGCTAGGGCTGCTCTGACACTCAGGCCTTCCGTGCACCAAGGCACCCTTCTGATGTCACCACGACAATGTGGCAACCATGCCCTGACATCACAAAGCAAACGCTCCATGTTGCTCTGTGAGTTTTTGCCAAGCACTAACCAACCTTCCCTACAGCAAACACAAAAGAGCCTGGGAAGTTCTCCTCTGTCACAAAGTAGCACAAATTCCCCTCGTGGGCCAAAGCCTGTTGTTCAAGGGATCCAAGAGGAACTCCAAGAGTGCACAAAGCACCTACAGCCTGTAGCCCAACTGAGCACTCAAATGGGACCCAAGCAAAGGAAATCACACCAAGAAAATGGCCCAAAGCATTGCCTATCTGAGAAACAACCCTTCTTTTAACTTTTTAAAGGCTTATTAAACCTTAACAAAGGACTGAAAAAGGAAAGATTGCAGCACTGGGAGTCTCCACGACTAGCAGCCACATGCTCATCTACAAAAGGGATGCTCTACCATTCATACCCTTAGCCCCTCCCAATGTTTTGTCAGTCAACTCTTTCTCTGCTGTCCATTGGTGGAGATTACTTTCTTACATCTTGATTGGAGGTCAGGTGTTGTTCCACCCCTCCTGCTGGTCACAAGCCAGCCCTCCCCAAATGCCCTGACTACCAAGGCTATTACAAGGGGGATAAGAAAGAGGACTGTGGGAGGACATATTACAATAACAGCACTTTCCATTTGAACATAATATCTGTCCACATAATAGCTATCTCTTAATTGTGAGAGCCAACTACTACATGACTCACCTATATTGCACAGAAGCAGGAGAGAAGGCACTGTTGGCATCACAGCTGAAATACGTCCTAACATATCCCCCCACATATTTGCACATTTATTGGACATGGCCAGGACTCCTGTGGATGTACATCTCTGCCTTTCTTCCCCTTTGGAAGCAGTCAAACTGGCAACTCGTGGGGAAACCAAGGCCTTTGTGGGGGCTGCATTGCTCTGCACACACCCAGGACACGTGTGGCACAGAGCTTTGGTGCCTGAAAAGGTCAACCAGAGGAAAACAGCTGAAAAATATTTCATTTTGACCTTTCTTAGCTGCTAACAGAACTTGCCAAAATGAAAGTTACCAAGCGGGGCCTGATCCCTGCTGCCAGCTGAGCGTTAGAAAGGAGGCATCACTTTATTTCAGTGCTGGGTGCATAGGGAATCACTTCCCTAAGGCCTTCATAGCCAGCAATCTCACCTACCAGTTTATATGCATGGAACTAAGACATGTTCAATACTTTGCTGAAACTCACAGGCTAAACATTACCCCAGATTTATTGATATATTTCAATCACTTCTCAGAATTTGTTGGCATCAGGGTAGAAGTGTCCTGTAGGTCCCTGGTGGTCGCTGCCACAGGTTCAGGAGGAGACCCATGCACAAAAGAACCTAAGACACAACTGAGCTTGCAAAGCAAATTTATTCCATTAGTTGCAGTAGCAAATAATACATACCAACCCCTGGATTCCCAAAAATCCACTGAGCATAAAAGGAGATATGGAGCGTGGTGCTCGGCAGCAGGGGAAGGTAGGCAGTGCACTTCCAGGACATCCCCTGGATCAAAACAGTGTGCATCTCATCCTTCTCACCCTTCCAGCTCAGAACCAGGCCTTGTATCTCCTGCTCAGGAGTGCCATTTTCCCAGTTACGGCATCAGCTCACACATGGCTGGCTGTGAGATGATGGCTCAGGATGACTCCATGACTCCCTGCCACCAAGGGCTCCATTATGCACTGTTCCCCTTTCAAAGCTTGACTGCTCACTGATTGACCAATAGATTGTTTCTCTTTCAAGGGTCAAGGTCCCACCTGTTAAACAAGACACTTTTCTTCATTGTCTTGTCAACCTGCTCAAACATGGATCAAACATGGCAGGACCTGGGACACGACTCCAGTTCCTGACACAGTCATTTGGGAAATAATCCCATTGCTCAAACTCTCCTTTGGTGGCCAAGAGCCTCCTAAAAACACTTTCTTCCCTTTGAATGCATTCCAGCTGCCTTCTTAGCAGGACCACTCTCCTTATTCTCAAGGCCAAGATAGCCACTTGCACACAGTAAGCACTGCAGTGGGGGAATACAGGGTTCAGCACTCCTGTTAAAGCTAAAGGAATTCACAAGACTAAGCCCTGTTTGTTACACTTAACACCTCTCCTTCCTATTCTGGGAATCAAACACAAGCGTTTCATCAATACACCCTGCAAGTGCTCCTGCTGAGTGAAGCCACATTGCTGTGTCAATAAAGCAGGTGGGACTGAGTTTCTTCATGCAGGGAAAGCCAATTCTTTATTCACATAACTCATTTTTATACTTGTTTTCACAGACCTCGTGTTCAACTCCAACTGGCTGGTAGTTTCCTTGCCACACAATTTATTGTTTAGAAGGTGTATTAGTGTGTACATGCTAAGACTCTCTCTTTTTAAGACACGCTCTTACTCAGGTGATTACATTTTTCTTTCGTAGACGCTCATGGGACTTGTTTATTCCAGATGCAAACGGTTTTCTTAGCACAATAGCTTGTTGTGCTAACTGCACTCATGACTATTCCCATGGGAAGTTAGCTGGCTGCACGTAGAAGACCTAACAGTCGAGCTGGGAATTTCCCATAGCAAGGCCTGATTTTATAAGGACTTTCTTTTCTAATAACCCTACCTGTGCAACACATTATGACTTTCTTTCAGAAATTAATGAAGAAAACACAAATTGCCTACTGAAAGGCTTCTGCCCCCTTCCAAATCAGTTCACTCCTCAAGCACAAGCCTCAGGCACATCCCTGACTGCCTCTCTCCCAGCAGCTCAGAGCTGCATTGCACAGCGCTTGCTGTGTGCCAGAGAACACAAAACAGGCTGGCCTGGTGGGCCTGAATATTTCTGCCAAACACTCTGGACCTCACACCTTTGCTCTGGCTGAGTGCAGAACTGCAGGATTGCAGGCGCTTCCTGCCAGAGCTGCGTGAGGCACTGGCTCCTGCAGACGTGCCCTGCCAAGCTGTCCCTGCCTCACGCTGGCCTCGCTTCCCCTGGCAGAAGTGCCGGGCCTGAAGGGGGCTGCCCTGTGCTCCAGCCTGCCGAGCAGCCCGGCTCCCTGCCCCGGTGCCCAGAGTGCTGCACACACTGCTGACCTTGGCCAGGAGTTGCAGGGCAGCCGGCAGAAGAGGAGGAATCCTCAGCCAGCCCAGCGGCCCTCGGCTGCCCTTGGCCTTTCTCTGCTCCTGGGCACACTCCAGACGGCCAATGCCTCCAGGCTGGGCTGTGCTCAGTGTTATAAATAAAAAATCTGAAAATTTTTTTTGGGAAAAAGAAAAAGAGTTGCAAAACCAGTTGGACCGGTTGCCAGCCAAGGTGAAGTTCTACCTATTTGGTATTGTAATCACGGGTCCTTTTAGTTAATTGCTCCTTTTGTATAGGAAAGACCCTGCCTGAGGCTAATTTGATAGTTCTATTCCCCAGACAGTGAGGGGAGGGGACATGGGGTGGAGGCATCAGAGAGAATGCAAAATTAACCACCAGGACCAGCATGCCATGGGAGGCTATCCCCACCAAACTTACCAAAAAGACCCCAAAAACAATGAGCCAATACAGAATTAAGAGATTAGAGTGATGTCTGGACGTAAGGAACAGAGTACCGAGCCTGCAGAGATGCTGAAAACCTTTATTGCCCCTTGCCCTAAGCAGAAGACTTCAACTGAGATCAAGACCCTGGATGGCAAATCTAAAAGTGGGGAAAGATGGGGTACGCCCACTGCTCTCATGAGGGTGAGACGCCCAGCTCTGCCCTTTAGGGGACAAAGCTGCACATTCCTCCTCCTCCGAGGTACCCTGGGAGTGGCGACAGCAAACCACGGACCTGTAGAGCTTCCAAATCTTGAGCTTATCACTTTTAATAAATGCATTAAAAGGAGAGAAAGTCTCCTGCCCTGTTTATTTCAGCTGGGGCCTCGTCCAGGATAGCCATGTCCAAAGAGGCCACCAGGACTGGCCATCTTGGACCTCCAGGACAGCTGGCTATCAGGAGCAGAGAGATCGGCTCAGGACCAGTGACGCAGAGGAGCACCGGACTGGTGAGAAATCCGGCGGCGGGAGTAGGAGGCGAGTGAGTGGAGCGTGAGTGAGACGAGAGCGGGCAGCTCGGACCCTCGCCCTCAGTGTGGAGCCCTCAGTGCCGCGGTTGCGAACCCCCACGAGCGGGCCGGCCGGGAACAGAGGGAAGCGAGTGGAATAAGCGTGAGTGAGTCGTCTCCTAAGGGGCAGAGAGGGCCCCCCCTCTGGGCGTGAGGAGGAAATAGTGTATGAGTGGCACGCACCCCAAAAGTCCTGGCAGAGGGAAGTCAGGCAGATTGCAAGTCCCGAGAAGGATTCGGGCAAGCTCACAAGCCCTGCAGGCAAATCAAGTCCTGACAAAGGGGTCAGGCACAAATCCCAGTGAAGGAAGCTGGGGTTGGTTTTTAAGTCCTGATATGGTGAGGCCTAACATTTGGAAGGTTAGGCAAACTAGAAATCAGGCAGCTGTTTTTCCTGACAGAGGGGAGTCAGGCACGACTCGGGCTCTTATGCCAGGGTTTCGTGTTTTTAAGTCCTGATAGGTATAAGATCTGATATGAGTAAAGTTGGGCAATCAAGAGATCAGACAGTTGTTTCAGTGTAAAGTCCTGAGCGTCAGGCAAATATATTTTTCATGAGACTACCTGTCAGTAGAGGCACCTTTGGGATTTTTTCTGTTGAGACCCGAAAAATGGGAGAGTGTAATAGTAAGAAGACAGGCAAGAGATTGAGGAATATCCCTTCCAATAGTCTCTTAGGGGAACTGTTAGAGAAATGGGATTCTGTAGAGGCCACAGAGGGATTAGATAAGGTGAAGATGATCCACTACTCTGTACAAGTCTGGCCAGAATTAGAGGTACCAGGAGGATGGCCTTGGTGTGGGACAAGGGACAAGTGGATGTGTCAACAACTGAGTCATTATCTGACAGCTGGGGAGGATACCGATCCTGAGCAATTATTGTATGTAGCTTGCTGGTTAAAGAGTGCTACTGGGGATGAAGGTGTGCGAATTTGTAAGGTGCAGAAGAAGAAAGAGGGGAATGAAGGAGGGGATGCTAGAATTGGAAAAAAATGGGACCCCCTGGATTATTTGCCTCCTGCTGCCCCTCCACCTTTTAATCCTCTTCCTCGGGCACCTCAAATGGCAGATCCGGTTCTTCCCCCGGCTGCCATCTCACTACCGCCTTCTCTAATTCCTTCTTCTACCTCTTTGGCTTCCCCTATGGTATCTCCCAGTATCTCCCCTAGTAACCACTCTCTCACCACCCCCTTCGGCTCCTCCAGTTCCTTCTGCACCACTACAAGTGCCTACTCCACCTGCTGCATTCTCCACCCCTTCTCCAGCTCCACTTAATATGTACTCAAGCTCTTCTCCCCCTCCTGTTGCTGTCCCTTTACCTCCTCCTAGTTGGGACACAAATGCCTCCTTGCCTGCTAAACAGTTACCACCAAATACACCTGCTGATCTGCAGAAAGTTTAGGGTAATCCTCATATCTCTCAAATGAGTAGTTTGGCGTCTGGGCCATACTGTAGTACCAGATCCAGGACCTCCAAGGCAGAGAGACTTTTTCCTCTCAGAGAAGTTCCTATGGGAGGAGTAGTGGGAGGTGTTGGCTTTGTGAATGCTTCTGAGGTGAAAGGATTCAAGAAAGAGTTTGGGCATTTAGTTGAAAACCCAGCGGGCATAGCCAACCAAGTGGATCAATTCTTAGGTCCAAATATCTAGACTTGGGGAGAGATAAATTCCATTCTAAATATTTTATTTTCCCCAGAAGAGGTCCAGATGATTAGGGTGGCTGGCATAAGAATTTGGGAGAAAGACAACCCTCTGGGACCCCAGGTGCCATCAGGTGAACAAAAATTGCCACTAATGGATCCCAGCTGGAACCCTAATCAGGAGGAAGGCCATGATGGAATATAGATCTTTGATAATACGGAGGATCAAAGAGTCAGTTCCCAAAGGAACTACTACCAAATTGGCGTTTGAGGGTGCACAAGGGAAGGATGAAGCTCCTGCTGCTTGGCTTAATCTCCTAAAGCAGAACTTCCAACTGTACTCCAGAACAGACCCAGACACCAGAGAAGGTCAATTGCTACTAAAGGTCCAGTTTGTTACCAAATCTTGGCCTGATATAGGGAGAAAACTGGAAAAGACTGAAGATTGGCAAGAGAAGGACATTAATGAGTTATTAAGAGAAGCATTGAGGGTGTATTTAAGGAAGGAAGAAGAAAAAGCAAAGGCCAAGGCTAGGATCATGGTTGCGGTAGCTAGAAAAAGTGTGGGGTGGGCAGGTCCCCCACCAGAAGGAGGCAAGGATAGGCCTCTTGTACTGTCAGGCACCAGAGGGATGGAGAGACCTCAAGTCCCTTTGAGTGAACAACACTGCTATTATTGTGGAGAAACGGCTAAGTGGAAGGATATCCAATAGCACCAGGACTGGCCAGTAACACCTCAACTTGTAATAAGTGATGTGAAAGTAAAAAGTACCTTACTGTTGTCTTATTGTGTGTGTAAGAGTGAGTCACAAACAAAACCAGGCTAGTGTTCCCCAGGCAGGTGGGGCTTTAGCTGAAGGGTGTGTGTGACCTGCACACCAGGCCAGTGTTCCCCAGATGTGTGAGGGGGCCATAGCTGAAGAGCGTGAGTGACACACAGACAGCCTCACAGGGGAACGAGCACCGGAGGCAACCCCATGTCAGACCACTTCCAAGAGGCCCAGAGATCCTGAGACCTAGAGGCCAACCCCAAGGTGAGGGGGAGGCCACAGAGATTTACTAGCAATAAGGATCCACTTTGTGTCTTGAGGGTGTGAAGGAATGTGTGAAAGTGAATGAGAAATAAAAGAGAGTGAATGTAGACAAATTAAAGTATAGGTAATGTAGATTGAGCATTATAAGTTTTACCACATCTCCTTGGAAGGAGGTGTATCGTGTTGAAAAATAGTGTGAGAAAAAATTTGTTTTAAGTGTAAGGGGTTGAAAGAAAAGTAATATTTAAGCTGTCAGTGAAAGTAAGAAACAGAGGCAAGAGATGAATAGATAAGATCTTGAAAATAGAACAGAAAACCAGTAAGTTAAATACACAGAAAAATAGGAGAATAAAAGCACTTTTGGAGTTAAGATAGCTAACAGAAATACAACTCCCTGCAAAATACAGAGTATGCAGAAGTTGATGAGAGAAACATGCAAGCTATAGAAAAAGAGAAATTAATCAATTGTACATAACATTAACCGAAGAAACTGAGTTTTGATAGAATCATAAAATAGCAGAGCATTAATGCCTATATTTGAAAGCCTGTTTCAGATACTCCTCACTGCTAATTCAACTGTGCAAACCAAAGGAAAAAAGTTGAACCCACATCACCAGATTCCACATCACTCTCACCCCCTGGCATTGGACCAGGATTCAACATCAGTTTGTCCCTCTGGCATTGGACCAGACTCCACATCACTCTCACTCCCTGGCATTGGACCAGGATTCAACATCAGTTTGTCCCTCTGGCATTGGACCGGACTCCATCCCATTCTCCCTCTGGCATTGGGCCAGACTCAACATCAGTTTTTCCCTCTGGCATTGGGCCAGAGTTCACACCACTCTCACCTCTGGGACTGGACAAGAGTCAACCACATCACAAGTTAATTCACCTGAGTACACCGTTATAAAAGGACCAAAAGACTTAAAGTTGACTCTCAGAAAGAAGAGTCAAAAGACTGAACTATATAGGAAAGGGGTTTGGTATCAGAACCATAACATAGCTTAAAATGTTTCAAGACAGTTCTGTGTGTAAAATAAGTTTGTAAAAAGTTTAAGACTGTAAATAAGTAATTCTGGTTAAGTTCCCCCAATTTGGTTCAAAATTAATCCAAGTTAATCCTCTGCAGAGCACTCCCCTAAGAGAAACCAAAATTAGTAGAGAACAGACCAAGAGAAGCAGGTAGAAGGGACTCTAAAGAGCTTGTAAGATTCTTCTCAGTAAAATTCCCCAAGAGGCCAGGCCGGGTGGGCAGGCTGTGCAAGATGACCCATACCGGACTCTTGGGAAGGGTAGTAATGATGGCTCTAATTGCTGGTGGTGCTCTGGGGAGCCCAGGAGAGCCGTGCAGTAAGTGCTACCAACCCCTCTATGAGGAGGAAAAAGGGAGCTCCTTGTCTAGAGTCCACCTCAATTCTAAGCCTAATTGTGTTCACCTCTCCCAATTGGTCCTTTATCAAGAAGATAAGAGAATGTATGGGATAGCTGGAATACTGCCACTTTTAGGCAGCCACTCCTGGGAGAGTGCCCTATAGGAGAAGCCTGGTTGTGCTTTGAATGTGATGCTGCTGAAGCAAGCTCAGTAGATCTAGTCAAAAGAAAAGAAATGGTAAAAACAGTAAGAAAGGTGGTTTGTAACAAGTATTTAGCAGTAAAGAATTCGGCTACCCGGTGGATCCCAAGAGATCCAAATAAATTAGAGTCTGTTGAGAAAAGAAAAGAAAGAGACAAGTGTACCCACCATGAAGTATATGAATGTTATGAGTGTACTGAAAAAGGGATCAACCCCTTTTGGAAAATGAAAGAACGGTGTTGATATTGAGAAGGCCCAACAGAAACTAATAACACATTTCAAGAGAGCCTTAAACACCTGGTTTTGATCTCTAGTACTACAGCATACACTAAATTGTCAAGAGATTGGTCTGGCAGCTGCACTGCTAGAATGATAAAACCAAGAAACTGGATCAAGTTTAGGAGTTGCTATACACAATGATTTAAGAGAAACCAAACAGCAAAAGCAAAGTGCAATAGAAATTAAGAGAATCCAAAATTGTAAGGACCAAGTTCAGACCCCAATATCTATGTTAAACAGAATCATCAGACTCCAAGCAGTATTAGAGATAAAGAATGCAATCATTAGAAACATCTCAAATGAAATAAAAAAACTAGCATGTATAAATAACCAAGAACAAACTCCTACACTTGATTCCAGTTGGTAAGATAACCTATAGATTTTCAAAAAAAAAATGTATGGGAAAAAGTAGTTTTCCTCACTGTGTGTATACTTGGAAGATTGCTCCTTTTACTATGCTTATTTCCCTGTTTCATTAAAATAATAGTATTGGCCCTACAGACCAAGCTAAAAATCTCAAAAAATTCTAACCTGAAAAAGAAAACCAAGAAAAGTAACCAAGTTGAATAACCATGATTACCAGAGTGCTCAAGAAATTTATTTAAAAAAAATTAAAGAAATATGAAGCTCATGAGTCAAGAATTGCAAGTTGATGTGAGCTTAAGTTTAAGCTGGATCAAAGAAAAAGAGGAGGGACTGTTATAAACAAAAATCTGCCAATTTCTTTTGGGAAGAAAAAGAGTTACAAAACCAGTCAGACTAGTTGTTGCCAAGGTGGAATTGTACCTGTTTTGTTATTGTAATCACAGGTTGTTGTAACTAATTGCTCCTTTTGTACTGGTAAAGCCCTGCCTGGGGCTAAACTGTACTTCTGCCCAGGCAGTGAGGGGAGGACGGGGGGGGGGGGGGGGGGGGGGGGGGGGCACCAGAGAGAATGCAAAATAGCCTCGAGACCAGCATGCCATGGGAACCTCATCAAACTTACCAAGAAGACCCCAAAAACAATGAGCCAATACAGAATTAGGAAATTAGAGTGGTGTCTAGACATGAGGAACAGAGTGCTGAGCCTGCAGAGATGCTGAGAACCTTTGTTGCCCCTCACCCTGAGCAGAACTCATCTGAAACCAAGACCCCAAGTAGGACTCACTGGAGAGTTGCAAACTTGGGGTTACGCCCTATGGCTCTTGTGAGGATGGGACCCCCAGCTCTGTCCCCAGTGGACAAAGCTGCACATTCCTTCTCCTTCGAGGCACCCTGGGAGAGACCTGTCGAGCCTCCCAATTTTTAGCTGATCACCTTTATAAAAGGCATTAAAAGGAGAAAAAGTCTCCCGCCCTGTTTATTTCAGCTTCTTTTCTTGGCCCTGTCCCTTGGGTCTTGCCCTCAGTTTTTATGTGTTCTTTGTTCCTGAGAGGAAATTTCCCATCCCTGGGAAATTTCCCATCCCAGTGTTCCCACACTGCCAAGGTGGGAACATGCTGCTGAAGTGCTGCCTTGGTGGGATGGAAGCTCAGCTGCAGCAGAGATTTGTGAGAGCTTCATTTGAGGGCTCTGCTAATTAAATCCCATCAAGGAATGGCCCTGCTCCTGGCAGGGAAGAGTTTCCCAATTACCAGGCCCAATAGAGGCCAAGGAAATGAATCTGTAGTCTCTGTGGAGCAACTCCTTAGGCACCTGGGATCTTCCTGAGCCAGGCCAAGAACCCCTGAGGGCTGGTGCACTAGGAAACCCTAGCCCCAAACAAACACATCTAAATATCCAGAAGAGGAGAAAGGAGAGGTCATGGACACCCTTAGGAAATAGCATTCCACTGAGGAGCCCTGGTTGATGTGCTCACCTTCCCCTAGGCTGAGGCATTGCTGTCATTGCCCTTTTCAGAAAAGGACTTTCAGCTCCCTTTGCTGCAGCTTTACCACAAAGAATCTTGTTATGCCCAAATTCTTACTAAAGCTGGTGTTTGGTTGATTTTTCTGGTTCTCCTGCCTCTGGTCCTGTCTGTCTGTTCTCCCATTCTTTGTCCAGTTCTTGGAAACATTTCTCACAAGCTTTAAACTTCAACAGTAGAGACACCTAATTTCTTCCTTCCTCTCCTTTCAAAATGTGCTCAGCTAGAACAACTTTGGTCCCTCTGGCTGTATCCCCAGTGGCTTATTCCTGACACATCAGGAGGGCCAGGACGCTGCATTATTTCTGCAGTCATTTTGTCATGGCTGCTGGGAATTTTGGCAGAGATGTCTTGTGGCTTAGAGTCTCAGTGCTCCCTGTGCTTGGAGGCTGCATTTGAAGTCTGCTCCTGAAATCAAAATGGGAAGTTATTGATTTGTGACATTTCTTCCTAGGGTCTAGTGTTTTCCCTGTAAACCTAATTTGCATGGAAGGTGCACCTGTCAGAGGTTTGTCTCTTGGGTGTCCCTTCTGTGAAGCAGGGAATCTTCTGCCTTCCTCCATCCCCTCCCTGCAGGAAATACCAGATACAAAGTGAAAGGAGTTCATCCCAGGCTCTTACACTATTCATTATCTTGCTGAAAACATTCAGAATGTTTGAGTAAAGCTTGTAAATGATGAGGAATCCTGAAAAGTGAGAAGGAACACAGCATCATGCCTTTCCAGGGGGAACCTGGGCTGCTGAGAGTCCCTGCCATGGTGTAAGAGCTGTTAGAAGGAATGAGAGTAGAACCCACTCCCCTTTCCCTGGAAGTTGCTCCTGGGATTACAGGTTCTGGCAGCAAGCTGGCTAAAGTATGGTGTGGTAATGCTGCTGGTAGATTTTGGGGAACAAATGCTTCTTCAACCAGGACCTGGCTCATGAACAAACTGTCTGCATCTTCAAACAGCTTTGCTACAGCAGCAGGAGTTCCTTTTACAGCTGAGAACAGCAACCTGAACTGAACAGCCCCAGCAGAGCTGCAAATCCCCTCTGTCCATCCCCAGTGTATCACCTTTCTACTGAAATGAGCTTTGTGTGCACTCTGCCCAGGTTGGACTCCCTCTGCTCCTGGTAGGAAAAGGATACCTCAAATAATCTGCATTAGTTTCACAGAGGAGTTTTGGAAACTCCTTTTCTCACTTAGCAAGAAAAATTCTCGGTTTTGCTTTAAAATAGTAGCTTATTTCAAGCTCATTTTGGAAGTGACTGGGTTTCTTTTGGTGGATAGAATTTAAACACTGATAAACAGTGAAAATTTTAGATGGTCTGTTTGCCAGAATGTACAGGAAGAATTCAACTTTGTCAGGACTAGAAGTATTGGGCTAAAAGAAGTAAAGGGATGACAATCTTTCTCAAAAGGTTTTCTAAATTCAGTGTCTGATGTGCTGAGGCCTCAGCAGCAAGTCTGAGCCAGAGCTGACTTACAAGATGAATCCTGGGGTCATCAAGCCCATCAGTATTTAGCTAAAAATAGACTACAAAGACACTTATGCTAGCTCTGCATAACCTCATGAAGTTATCTGCAAGAAACATATCACTTTAGGAAACTTTCCCAACTGACATGAACACGGGCTTCTGTAGGGTATTTTAGGGGAAACTCCTCCCAGCCCAGGCCTGAGCTCTGGCCGAGGCCTGGCCCTGGCTGGTGGGGAAGTGTGCCATCAGATCCAGCAGTAGGTGTGCTAACGATGCAATCAGGTCACTTTGCCCTTCTCGCAGCTGTTGCAGCACGGGCACCTCAGGCAGGCCTGCAACACACACACAGAGCTGAGAGGGGCCCTGCGGCTGCTGTGCTTTGGCAGGGCAGTCATTCCTCCCCTCAACACAAGGGCAGTGGATTTCAACTGCAAAGCCTCTCTTTGCAATGGGATTGCTTTTGCCCGGCAGCCTCCATGGGCAAGGGCTTTGTGGGAGAAGGGCCCATCTCAGCCTGTGTCCTGGAAACAGAGCCAGGAAAATGAGCAGATCCTGCTGCCTTCTGCTACTGCTGATCCTAGCAGCAACTCCCTGTCACTTCCTCCAGGAAGCTTCACACAAAGGTCTTCCATCATTTCAGCACTTGTGAGATCTTCTTGATGCCCAGTTCTCCAGCCTCCTTCTGGATTTTGGGGCATCTCAGCACTTGTGTCCATGGCCCTTCCTTCATGCCCAGCCTTTCAGCAGTCACAGTCACTGCTGCCTCCCCCTTGCTGCAGCTCATTTGCCAAAGTGCTGCCAAAGGCAGCGGAGCCGGCTCAGGATCCTGCTGGCTTTTGGTCAGGGATGAGCTCCAGAGGGACACTTGGAGCGCTTCCTAAAGAGCTGCCCATGGGATGGGGGGCGGATTTGTCCTCCCCGGGTGGCTCCTGCTTGGATTCTGCGCTCACTGGAGTCCGGGAGTTTTCTCAGCAGGCCTCTGCAGCGAGTTCTGAGCCAACGGGGGGCTCTGCTGCCAGCCCAAATCTGCGCTTCCCTTGCCCAGCCTGAGTGCAGGTGGGGCATGTGCTGGGCATGGCTGGAGATTTGCATGGCCAAAATCCTCCAGCATTTACATCTGCTCATGGCTTTGGGGAGCACAAATCACAGAACACCCATCGCAGCTGACAAATGGCATTTCTTGCAGATTGCCACAGCCACACTGCTGATCCACAAATACACGAGAATCAATTTCAGTTGAAAAATGTCATTTATTACAAATTGCTACACCCACATTGACAATACAGAACAAGACAAATCTCAACTTAGGTTAAAACCGGGAATTCATTAGACTATTACAGCCAGACTAGTTAAAAATATAAAAATACAACTTCAGTTAAAAAAAACCAAACTTATAGCCAACCTCTACAACAACTCCCTAGACACAAAGATCAATTAGGTATTTAACAACTTAATTTGTTACATACTACTACAAGCATACAGCCCATATGGAAATACAAAAATGTGGATTCTCTCTCTAAGTAATCCTGTACCAACAACTCAGAGAATTATACATAGAACCAATAGAATTATACAACTAGAACACTCCATACATATTGAAACAGAACTAAAACCATATGTAGACACAAATATATATAAATACATATATAACAATCTACAGATGCAAATATGGATTAAATATTACAGATAACATACAACATGTATTTAAACAGATATATAAGACAAACCTATCTATAAATACAAAAAAATGTGCCAAGCTAAATATCCATACAAATATACAGCTGTACATCTCAATATATATGTAAATATAATTACATATATCAATAGGTCAATATACATATAAAAATATAAAAATAGACATATATACCAACACAAATAGGAATATCCCTCTTTAAAAAGACATATACAAAAAACTCCATCAATACGAATAGATACCTACACAACTGTATACTTATTGAAATCTAAACACAAAAAGATATTACAACATACATAAGAAGCTAGATACACCTACACACAAATATGTAACTGCAAACGTGTATGCATATATTTGTACATATATACATAGCACATTTATAAATATAATAAGTATTGTATTTCTAGAAATATAGTAAGTATCATATGTATAGAAATATACCAATACAAATAGCAAGATATGTACAGATTGATGTAATTATCACTGCCTGTGTGCAAGTCCATAGAACTCCAAGCAGAGGGATCCCAGCTGCCCCATCTTCAAAGCCTCTCCCTCGGTCTCCTCCTCCCGTGCAGAGCAGCTCTCCTAGACAGCGACAGCAGACGGGACACCTGGCAAGCAAAGGGAACACTGAGTGAGTATGGGGACGTTTCCCTTGGCAGCAGCTGCACTTGCATCAGGGAAGAGGAAATGTCAGAGCCTCCCCAGGGGGGTCAGAAAGAGAAAGCAACCGAGCGGGCCAGGCTGGGGTGAGCGCAGCCGCGGCGGGACTGTCCCGCAGCCCCGGCAGCCCGGCAGAGCCGGCACAGCTCCCGGGCCCTGCTGGCACAGCTGCCTTGCACAAGTGTTATAATTTGTGGTGAGGAACCAATCACCGACAAGTGAGTCCAAATGAAATGTAATTTATTAATTGGCAGAGCAAGCGATAATAGGCAAATTACAGCGCTGGGTGCAGCCGGGCAGTCTCCGCTCCACCAACGGCTCGCACCCACCTGGCGGTTCAGGCCTCTCTCTGATCTCTCCTGGTTGCGTATTTTCCGGTGTTTTCTGCGTCTGCGCCGATAGTTGCTAGGGGGTCTTTTTCTGCCTTTTGGTGGTCGTTTGGAGGAAGGCTCCCGTCCTCTCTCTCAGAGTTTTGATGACCCTGCAATAGCCTTTACCATATATAGGCGTGTGGCTGCATACATATTGCATATTCAGCTTTTCAACATATTAGCTTGTGACATATTGCCGTTTAAGCCTTATGACATTTTGCAACATATTAGCCCATTATATTTATTTAACTTTTGGTTTTTCATCAGCTTCCCTTTTTTTTTTCTTTTTAATAGACTCGATGAACAAACTTGAGAAATTAACCCATTACAATGCCCCCCTTTTCTTTTGACTATTTTGTTCATCAAATCATTTTAACTCACATTGACTCAAGGTGGCCTCCTCCCCCAGTTCAGGATCCTCTGTTACAGGTTCATATTTGGTTCTAATCAGAAGCAGATGGGCTGCCTCCAGCCTTCCTTTTACTATTTCAATCATTTTATTGAATAGACAAGGCCCAAAAGTCAGCCCAAGGATTAATAGAATTACTGGTCCCCCTATTGTGGAGAGTAGGGTGGTTTGATAGGTTTAAGTGGGCCTCACTTAACTCTGCTGCCTTTAAGAAATGTTCTATCTACTCAAATTAGCGTCCATGTGAATGGCTAATGTCCCCCTGCATCTCTAGTGACTTATCCCAATGCCCACATCGATATTAAATAGATCTGCCAAAAAAGGGTGCAGTCCTACTCTAAAATTTCACATGTGTATTTTCCTGGGGAGCTGCCCTTTGGATACCCTGGAGTGGGTTATTTTTCCAGGGAACTTAATGTTTGAGAGGCAGTTGTTGGAACTTCTCTAAGCGCATCCCACTCTGGGTTGCAGGTCCCTTTGCCTTTTCCTCTCTGCCTCTCCCGTCGATCCGGTTGCACGGGGTTAACCATCTTCTCGGCGGCACAGGTATTTGCTTAGGGATCCTTTTCGTTCCTGCCTTACTCGATATGGTTCCCAATTCTTATCCTTTATCAAAGGAGAGCTGCAATCGATACCAAGCAGCTGTCTCCGGTGGTATCCTTTTATGATTTGGGCTACAAAGGGAGTGGGTTCATTGGTATGAGAACAATGTGTCTCTGGATTTATACCCTTAGTAAAGATTCCCCACCACTCTTGAGATTCATATTTTACCTATTTTCCCGAAAGCTCCCCTAATCTTAGAATGGTTTCTGTTAATTCCGGTGGCAATGGACCCACCACCGTTCTTGGCAAATCCTGCAGACAAGACATACAAAGAGATAACATTCACACCCCTTAGTCCCACAATATACAGTGTAATCTTTGGGTAGTGCATACTAGCATCCATGGCTTTTTGTCTTTTTTTGGGAGTAAACCCGTAGGCGACGTTGACGCCAATATTCATTCTCGGCATGCCACTTGATACTAAGTACAGAATGAGGATAAGGCACAAATACATTTTTGTCACACTCAAAAGTGATTATGCGCGATTTCTTACAATAAGCCAAAAGAGTAATATATGTGCAGATTTCGTTAGTGCTAATTGACTGGTAAGCTTGTTCTCTATTCTCGAATAATTGGTATATGTTTTGAACAGGACTGGGCCCACCAATAAATGCTTCCAATTGTCTTTTCCAATTAGAATTTCTCCGATGTTCATGATAACATTCTGCACATAAATCATAAAATAGGCCTCTAGCATAAATCCATTTCAGTGCTTTACATTTACCACATTCAAGCAACACCCAAGGGATACAAAAGGTACATTTAGTACATCTTAAACATTTAAATGTTTGAAATTTTTCTGCAAAGAGTAGGCTGATTCTATGTCTTGAAAAGTTACTGCTTTAGGCTCTAAGGACAGTATATCTATACACCATTGGAGGATTTATCTTCCAGGAGGTTCCAATGAAACTCGTCCCTTTTACGCACCTCCGGACATAACTCAGTATCAAGTTGGGCAGGTTGCCACATCGGCAGCTCCATTTATCTATACAATCGTTTTCTTTAAAATTTTCAAAATACATTTTCCTAATGTTCAAAGTCCACGCAGTAACTGAAAAGGCAGTATAGTAGATGTGCCAAGCCAAATTGGCCAAAATTTGTCCCAACACATCCACCACGCTGGTTTCTCCTTCGCAGTCCCTGCTGGGAAGAACCAAAAAGTCCACTTGATCTAGGTGAGGAGTGTTCTGATGGTAATGTTTCCTGGGGTTAATTATTTGTCATTACTGGTCTCTTTTAAGCTTAACCTTTAGGTTCTCGGATTGGCTTGCCACTTTCCATGTGCGTTCAGGTTCGACTGGTCCCTTCGCTCGACTAGCACGTGTCCATCCTTTCTCAGCTGTTCGGATGGCAGTTTCTGCGGTAAGCAATACCACATACGGGCCTTCCCAACGAGGTGTCAAGGAGGCTTCTTTCCAAGTCTTAATCAATACTCTATCCCCAGGTTTGATTTGGTGGATGGCGACATCTAAGGGAGGTCTCTGTACCAGTAATCCTTTATCACGGAGCTCCCTTCGCCTATTCATCAATTGGGTCAGATATTGGTTTATCTGTATATTCTCTAGGTGTGGATGATCTACCGGTGCCTCCATGTCATATGGCATTCCGTATAGCATCTCAAATGGGGAAATTCCCACGTCTGTCCGTGGTTGAGTACGGATGTTTAGTAGAGCCAGCAGTAAACATTTGAGCGAGGACATTTTTGTTTCTATCATTAATTTGGTTAATTGCTTCTTTATTTCTCCATTCATTCTCTCTACTCTGCCCGAACTCTGAGGGTGCCATGGAGTGTGATATTGCCACTGTGTTCCTAAAGCAGTAAAAACTTCCTTTGCTACCTTAGAAGCAAAATGGGGGCCTCTGTCAGAGTCTGTTACTTCTATTAACCCATATCTGGGGATGATTTCTTCAAGTATTGCTTTAACCACCACATGAGTTGTTGCCCGAGCAGTGGGAAAGGCATCCACAAAGTGGGTCAGGTGATCTACCAGGACCAATAGATACTTATATCGCCCAACTTTAGATAATTCTATAAAATCTATCTGTACATGGGAGAACAGTCTATGGGCCAACTCCCTTCCTCCCATTATCCGGGATTTCTGGTGCTGTTTGTTAACCTTCTGACAGGTGAGGCACCGGTGAGTGACCTGCTTTGCTGAATGATGTAACCCAATACCCATGTATTTTATAGCAAACTGATCAATTAATGCTTGTGTGCCCTAATGGGTTTTCACGTGAATTGCCTGGAGGATTCTTAAGGCTAAGGCCTTTGGGACCATCTCCCTCCCATCTTGTAACAACCAACTCCCCTCTTTTTCTCGTAATCCCATCTGCATTAACTTCTCCTGTTCCTTTGCAGAGAAAGTTAGAATGTATTTTGGGCCATGAAACCAACAATGGATTTTCTCTGGGTTGTCACAAGAACACCTGATAGCCTCGGTCCCAAATGTCTTCCAGCAAGCATAACAGGGGGCCTCCTCCAAATCTCTACCACAAGTAGTACAATTTTCTCTAGCATTTACAGTATTACTATCCGCTTCCTGGAGTACCATCAAAGCTGCTTGTTTAGCTTCCTGATCCGCTAAATTGTTTCCCCTGGTAGTGGCCCCAATTCCTGCCTGGTGACCCTTAACATGTACAACCGCTATCTCCGTAGGGCCTCTTATAGCTTTAAGGATTCTTCAAATTAGTTCCTCATGAATTAACCCCTTGCCTTGGGAATTAATTAATCCCTTTCTTCCCAAATCTTTCCAAAAGTGTGCCCGATGCCGAACGCATATTTGGAATCTGTATAGATAGTTCCAGCTCTGCCCTTGAGCTGTTCCAAGGCTCGTGGGACAGCGTAGAGTTCGCATGCCTGGGCCGACCAACTAGGGCTCAAGGGTCCTGATTCTACCACCAAAGAGGTCTTACCATCCACTATTGCATACCCTGACCTTCTCTTTCCCTCTACTACTCGGGAGGACCCATCCACGAACAGCCTATCTCCTGTTTCTAGCTCCTCTTCCTCTAGGTCAGGGCAGATTTTGGTTTGTTCCTCAATGTTTTTTAGACAGTCGTGAGTGAGTTCTTCTTCAGGTTCCCCATAAAGGAACTGGGCTGGGTTCTGAAGGGATGTAGTACCTAGTTGTAATTTTGGGGATGCTATCAATATCCCTTCATATTTCAGGATCTGTGATCCACTTTTCAGCCTTTTGTTGTAAAACTCCTCTAATATTATGTGGAGATAGTACGTGTAGCTCTGCTCCAAAGGTAACCTTGCTGGCTTCTTCTACCAACAGCACTGCTGCCACTATTACTTGGAGACAAGTTGGCCATCCCCGACTAACGGGCTCCAGTAATTTGGAAAGATATGCCACAGGCTTCTTGCTCCCTGCCCAATTCTGTGCCAGTACTCCATATGCAGTACCTTCATCTATACTGGCGAACAGGTAAAAAGGCTTTCTAAGGTCGGGGAGGCTGAGGACCGGAGCGTTTACCAGCTCCGTCTTCAGTGCATCCAGTCGTTCCTCATCTTCCTTAGACCACTTAACCAGACCTTCCTTTGTGAGCTTATCATACAGGAATTTGTTTTCCTCTAAAGTTTTCAATCCACTGCCTGCAATATCCAAAGAGCCCCAAGAGTTGTCTAACTTGCCTTTTACTCCTTGGGGCGGCAAGGGAGAGTATACCTTGGACCCTACCAGGATCCAACTTCTTGGTTCCCTCGGTCAGCCTCTGTCCTAAATATTTTACCTCTTTTGCTACAAACTGCAATTTAGATTTAGAAACTTGTAGCCCTTTAAGACTGAGAAAGTTTAGTAACTTTATACTGCCCCTTCTAACTGATTCTTCCTCTTCTCCTGCTATCAGCAAATCGTCCACATATTGAATTAAGATGGTCCCTTCCTCGGGGTGATATTCCTGCAAGATCTGTTCTAATGCTTGACCAAACAGATTAGGGGATTCTGTAAGTCCCTGGGGCAAATAGAGCCCCTGACACCCCTAGTCCTGAAACTGTCTCTCATCCATTTGCCTTTTTCAACATTCCCGTCGCATGTGTCCTTTCTTCCCACAATAATAACAAACAACCCCGCCCCCCCTTTTCTTTTTCTGGATCTCTCTTTTGCATACCGGGCACTCTCTGTCTCATTTGTCCCCCCTTTTGACCTTCTTGTACTGCTGCTACCATTATCCTCATCTGCTTTCTGTGACTTTCATCTTCTCTTCTAATACATACTTTCTCAGCCTCCCTTAACAACTCATCTAAGCCTCTGTCCTGCCAATTCTCCATTTTCTCCAACTTTCTTCTAATAACAATCCACGCCTTGGCTACAAATTGCGTTTTCAGTAAGGCTTGCCCAACTTCTGAATCGGGATCTACTCCTGAATATAGCCGGAAACATTTTCGTAATCGCTCCAGCCATTCAGTGGGATCCTCATCCTTCTTTTGTTGTTCACTAAATGCTTTACTTACATTCCTCCCTCGAGGGATGGATTCCTTTATCCCTTGAATGACAATCGCCCTTAAATCACTCATATGGATTCTATGTTCAGGATTTTGATTGTCCCAGTTGGGACGCTGGAGTGGCCATTTCACGTCCCCCTGTGGCCCCTGTTGATGATCCCGGTCCCAAACTCTCATCCCAGCAGCTCTTATCATTCCCCGTTCATCAAGTGTGAACAGAATTCCTAATATAGATTGTAATTCATCCCAGGTATATATATTGGGTCCCAAAAATTGATCCACCCTTTCTTCTACCCCCAGCAGGTCTTCCAAGAGGTGCCCCATTTCTTTCTTAAATTCCCTGACGTCCCCTGAATTCAAAGGAGCCATCACATATCCTACCCCTGGAATTTGAGCAGGCTGACCTGGTTGTCCTGCATTAGGGTTTGGAATCATGCCCATTCCTAGTTCCCTTAATGGAAGTAGAGGGGCCTCGCCTGCCTCTTGCCGAGACTGACTTCTAGTTATTCTCCTGTGTTCCTGGAGGGGATCAGGTTCTGACTTGAAATTGTCTATTTCTTGAATAGGGGGTACGGGAGGTGGTGACGGGGGACGAGGAAGAGGAGGAGGGGGTGCATTGGGAATTTGTGGAGGGGGTAAATAAGGTGGGGGAGATGGATCAGGCGCTTCCCAAGTATCCCCTGGTCTCCTTTTCTTCTTTCTAGATTTTAATACAAATAGGGAAGAACTAGTCTCACCAACGATCCACAGGGCTGCATATTCACTTTCTTCCACACTAAATGGTTCCTTTGAATTAACATATGTGTTCAGAGCCTGACAAATCCAATCCTCAAATGCTCCAAACACGGGCCAGTAAAGGCTACCTGCCCTGATCTGTTTCCCTCCACAAGCCTCCATGATCCAATAATGGATCATCTTAGCCCGGTCCTTCCCTTTTCTGGAGGGATAAGCATCCCAGAACTTGGTCATCAAACATAAAGGGCTATCTGGAGGTATTGGGGGAAGCTTGATACTAATTCCTTTTCCTATAGGATCAGAGGGCTTGTTCTTCCCTTGTCCCATCCTCCGGAGTGCCTTCTTTTACACACTCTCTCGCTCCCCCTGTTCGTGGCCCAGTCCCTCACGGATACCTGGGAACCGCACTATATGGGGGCCGCACTCACTTTGTCCAGAGGATGTCTCACGCACCACACTCCGGGATCCCAACCCCAACTGTACGCTATCCCCTCTGATACTCACCCGAAGAACCACGCATCTTTGTCTGGACTTCATGCACAAAGATTATGGGGTTGCTGGCCTCCAATTTGCCTATTATCGAGTTTTGGGTTCGTCGGTCGGGAGTCTTGGAGAATGGCAACCCCGGGGCCACCGTGAGGTGGGGCGTCTCCCCGGCAGGTTCTCTTCTCCAAGAATTCTCCCAATCCAAGTCACGGCACCAATTTGTTATAATTTGTGGTGAGGAACCAATCACCAACAAGTGAGTCCAAATGAAATGTAATTTATTAATTGGCAGAGCAAGCGATAATAGGCAAATTACAGCGCTGGGTGCAGCCGGGCAGTCTCCGCTCCACCAACGGCTCGCACCCACCTGGCGGTTCAGGCCTCTCTCTGATCTGTCCTGGTTGCGTATTTTCCGGTGTTTTCTGCGTCTGCGCCGATAGTTGCTAGGGGGTCTTTTTCTGCCTTTTGGTGGTCGTTTGGAGGAAGGCTCCCGTCCCCTCTCTCAGAGTTTTGATGACCCTGCAATAGTCTTTACCATATATAGGCGTGTGGCTGCATGCATATTGCATATTCAGCTTTTCGACATGTTAGCTTTTGCAACATATTAGCCTTATGACATTTTGCAACATATTAGCCCATTATATTTATCTTTTGGTTTTTCATCAGCTTCCCTTTTTTTTTTTTTTAATAGACTTGATGAACAAACTTGAGAAATTAACCCATTACACAAGGACTGCCCCTGTGCCAGCCAGGGCAGCTGCGCTGAGCAGCCCCAGCACAGGCAGGGCCTGCTCCTGCCCCGCCGGGCAGTGCCCACGGCCACAGCCCACGCCAGCCTCAGCCCCAGCCTGCCTCCCCGGGCCTGTGGCCTCAGCCGGGCTCTCTCCAGGCTGGCAGCAGCAGGTCCCCGTTCACTGCTCTTGCTGCCGGCCTTCAGCTCCTCCCTGCTGGCTCCCGTCAGTCTCCGGCTGTCCTCAAGATCTTCCTTGTAGCTGTGGCCAAAGTGGAGGCTCTGGAATTGCTTCCAAGGCCTGGCACAGCTGCAGTCCCGGAGCCCTCTGTCCTCCCTGCTGGCCCCCTCCATCCCCTCAGCCCCGCCATGCTCTCGGTGAAGCCCCAGCCCCCTTCAGTTTCTTCAGCCCCTCACAGTCCTCTCACACCCCTCAGTTCCTTCTTACCCATCCCGTCCCCTGAGACCCGCCAGCCCCTCAGCCTGTGCCACTTCCCTGTCACCTCAGTGCCACCATGGCCCTCGGCTGCCCCACAGCCCTCAGCCCCAGCAGCAGCTCAGGGTCACCGTCCCTTCGGCGCCACTGCCCTCAGCACCCTCAGCCCCCTCTGTCTCACCGTCCTTCAGCAGCTCCTCAGGGGACAGTGCCTGGGGCCAGCGGCAGCTCCCACCGCTCCAGGGACAGCCGGGGCTGGAAGTGCTGCTCTGCCCGGCCCGGCCACCAGCTGGGACCCAGCACAGGGACAGGGGACACAGGGGGCACAGGGGAAAAGCAAGAGGTGAAAAAGGCAGCCGAGGGGGGAAAGAGCTAAAAATGCACCCCAGGCCTACACAGCTCAATCTATGCATCTAAAATTCCACATACCTCTAACTAAATAACTACACACATTTCTAAATCTATATCAAAGCATCTAAATGTAAGGGTCTAAATGTAAGGGTCTAAATGTAGGCATCTAAATGTAACTCTATAAATATATAAATGTAAATCTCAAAATCTAGAAATGTAACTAATTCTATCCCATCTATAACAATATAGATCAATTTACGGTATAGATGGATATACATGCACACATAAACACACCTCTATAAATCTATAAATGTAACTATATGGATATAGAAATAGAATTGTAGAAATCTATAAATCTATGTATACACTAAGGGATTCCACCTGCCTGATGGTCACAGGCTCCCCCTCTAATCCTTCTTCCCACACAGGACAGCCCTCCTGGCAAGGCAAATCAGGTGGAAATCTGGGAAGCAAAGGGAACATTGGGTCAATATTGGCCTCTGTGCATCTTTCCCTTGGGAGGTAACTGTCCTTCTATCAAAGTCTGTAAAAGATGGCCAGAAAGGCAGACTCCCACTTGGCAGTTTGAAGCCTGCTCTTCAATGAGCTAGACTCCTTCAGAGTTTTTACAACTTCTGAAGTTTTGAAGTATCCCAATACACTGAAAGCCCTCACAGTGCAAAGGGCCCCCATGAGAACTTGAAACACAGACAGTGCCAGCTGCCACAAAGAAGCCCAGCCTGGTTCTTTCTCTGTGCTGACAGAGAGACCTCAGTCCTCACTGAAATGGCTGAAGCTGAAGGTGCTGGGAGCTGAGTTATGAACCAGCACCGTTCCCTGCCATCTACAGCCTGCCCTCTGCAGTGAGCAGCAGCTCCTCCAAAACAACCAGCAGCTCTGGGTCATCCCAGAGGGAAAGAGCTCCCTACCAGGCCTGCAGGCTGCACCAGCTTTGCTCAAGAATGCAGATCCAAAGTGCTCTCTCTCTCCTTTAGTTCTCGCTAATTTAAGGGGGTAATTTCAGTTTTTCCTTGAGCTACTGGATTTGCGACTGATGATTTCCTTGCCTCAGAGCTTCTGCTCCTTGTATTTTTAATGTATCTCACTACACCTATCAGCAGACTGTGGTACTACATTGATTTAATGCTTGGAGACAAAAACCTCAGCCTTCTACACTGACTTTTTGCTGGGCTTTTCCTCTCTTGCTTCAAGAGTCACTCAGTGTTGCCTCCAGAGCACTGACACCCTACAGCAAACTTATCCATGGACATCAGCACAAAACTGGGACACCCGAGTTGGTGACACAAGTCCCACAAGGTCAGGTTTATTCCCTGCTCTCTTGCCCCAGCAGAGGACTCGGTGTCAGAGCCTCTGGCGAAGCATGGAGGGCAGGGCTCAGGCAGGTTGTGCCCGTGCAGGATTTGAACTCAAGGCACCAGGAAGCACCAAGCCTGCAGACAGGAACTCAACTCTTCTCATCTCTCTTGCTGCCAGAGGCAGGCTCAGAGCAGCCATCTCACACCTCTCTAAACCACTGGGGGCTCTGTCCTTACCAAGCTCCTCGGGCTCCTGGGAATTGTTCCTGCAGCTCTCGGTGCCAGCCAAAGCTCCCTCTGCTGCAGCTCTGTCCACAGGCTCCCCTCCTGAAGACTCAGGGCCAACATTAATATTCCCCTTGAAAGAGAAACAGAAAGGAAGAAACCCTTCTCACCACTTACACAAAACACCTGGTCCAATGGCTCACACACTTAATCCCTTGTTCCTAAGAAGAACTCTGGGCCCCAAAGACCTTCAACAGTCAAAAAGATTTGACTTCTCAAACACAGTCCAAAAGCTGTCAAAGCTGACAGGGTTGAATATGGGGGTGACACTGAACACATGGAATGGCTGTGAAGGAAGGAGTCCTGCCAGCTCCTGGCACAGGGATGTGCTCCTCCCTCCACAGCCCTGAGCACAGCAGTCTCATCCAGGCTGCAGCTTGGCAGGGACAGCATGGGAACACACATCTCTTCCCACAGAGATGCCCAAGAGCAAGGGGACTGAGCTCTGCAACATGGACAGCAAGACTGGCCAGTTTGCCTAGCTGAGGATTTCCCAGATGGAAACTGGACTGCAGGCAGCAGCTTCCTGAGAGGACAAGAAAGTGCAGCTCCAGCCCAGCCCCAGCCACGGCTCTGGGAGCGCCTACACGCACGGCAGGGCTCACACAGCAGCAGCAGCTGCAGCCCAGCCCTTGCTTTGCCTTGGCCTTCCCAGCCAAAAGAGGCACAGCCCGCATCTGCTGCTGCAACAGAGGCACTTCTGGCATGCCCCTCCCTGCACGGGACACTTGGCCTTCAGTGCCCCTTCTCCAAACACTCTTCTCTTCTTTCCCATCAAACAAAGCCTCTTAGAACCTACCAAGCTTCCACTTCTCACCACAAATGTCCCTGCACCAGGGATTATTCCAGGAAAACAAGCACACAAATGTGGCCAACACAGGCTCACACCTTTTCATCCTTACTCAGGGATGACATGACATTTTCATTCCCTCTTCTTTAGGAAATCTTGCTTTAAGCAAAGCGTTCCCTGTCCATTCACAGCTGAACTCAAGAAGCTTTTCCTTCTCAGCCATGCAACAACATTCACAAGGTCTCAGTCCAGCCCCTTTCTTCCCTGCTTCCCTGTCCAATGCAGTTACCTGACATCCGGCAAATGCACATCTTGGGAAGGTCTGAGTCTGACCTGGTGCCTCTGGAAGGATCAGAGCAACGTCTCAGCTCAAAGATGACAAATGTTTTCCCATTCACTACTGCTGAGACAAAGCAGCCCTGAGCCATGGCAGAGCAGGAGGAGCTCACAGATAGCCCTGCCAGACATGCAGCTTTGTCCATCAGTGACTCTGATGTGGATATAAGAGAGATTCAATGCTGAGAAATGCAAGGTGGATGTGATTAAAAAGTACTAACTCAAAGGCTACCAGAAAGCGTGTCCATGGCTTTGAGAGCCCGTATCCCCAAGAGATTTGGTGGCCTCCAGGCCCCCTGGCCAGTGGCCAGTGCTGCTGGTGGCCAGCACCCACGAGATGGAGCTCCGAGCCTGATGATGAGCTGGGTGAGCACAATCCCTCCTGCTCTTTGCACCGGCAGAAATGTGGAGCTGTGAGCATGTAATCCATTTTCTTATTGAGTGAGTGCTTATTCCAAATGTCAGTTTGAGGCTTTTCTTCCCCATCTGCATCTCTGACTTTTCTGCTTTGCTCTCTTGTCCAGCATAGGCCCTGCTGGGTGAGGACTCAAGCCAGGAGTGTGACCAGAGAGTGAGGCCCAGTTGTGAACACAGATCAGGCCAGCTTCACTCAATTTTCCTGCTGAAAGCTGTGGGAGGCAGGGAATATTGATGGACTCAGATGGTTGGTAGTGACACTGAATGGGGATTGACCCAGGCAGAGCCATGGTCAAGAATTTCTGGGAGTTTGCTGAAGATGTTGGAGTAATTCTGTAACCATTCAGCAGCTTCTGTAACTGTGGCAGGAGGTCAGTGTCCTTCCTGCAGCCCTGGCACAGACAGCTCCCAGTATATTTCACGGCCTGGAGACCAAATGAGTCATCAGAATGATCTTGCCCACTTTTACAAGGGATGGTTTGTTGAGGAAAATTTTTCATTATTTTTCTGCTCAGGTAGAGGGCAGCAGTGCTGATGTCAGAGGGATGGCAGCTGAGGAGAGACAGAAGTTGTCCTTCTTGCTGCAGAAGAAGATTGCAGTTGCAGCGTTTCCCCGGGCTGTGCTCCAGCTGCTCTGAGTCCCTGTGTCAGCTGCAAGGCTCAGTCCTGGCAGCTCCAAGCAGATTTGCTCTGAGGGATTCTCCAGTGGCCCCAGGGTGGTCTTTGAGGCCCTCATCCCAGCCCTTTGGAATCACTATAGCTGATCCTCAGGGACCTCATTCAGGTCTGCTGGAGACTGGCTTTTGATGCACCAAGCATGGACCTGGATAGTTTTGGAGAGTTCTGGCATCACCCCAAAGCAGGCTCACTTTGGATGTGCAGCACCAAGTGGAACATTTTGGGGAACAAAGTGGAGCCTCTTATTCCCCAGGGATGCTCAAAGCATAACTACAAGACTAAGGAGAGGGATGAGCATCTGGTTACACCCAAAATAAAATCAGCTGTGTGAGACTCTGGACAAGGAAAGCAAGAAAGCAGAAGGTCATGTAGTAGAAACACTCATGTTTTTTTAAGCTATGCTTTTATCCTACAGGAGATAGATATCTCAAGTCAGAGAGATATTAATTATTTTCTAACAAAAACTTATACCATTTTCTTACACCTTAAAAGAACTGCATCTTGAATTTCAGCAGTGTTCAGTGATGTTTAAGCTGCTTTTTTGCAGCTGAAAATCTGGCTGATGAGATCAAACCTGAAGGTATCTTCTACCAGCACCTGTGACAGTGATGACAACACACAGGGCATGATTTATAGCAAGGAAAACAGCTCCTTTCCCCACATGCACCAGGGAAATTGAAGTCAGGGTTAAATGTCTCTAAAATCCTTGGCTGCAACAGAGGTTTAATTCCCAAAAGCAACAGAGAATAACAGGCTTATTAAGTAAGAGGTTTTGCTCTCAGCAGCAGGATTTAAGGCTAAAACCTCTCCAGCATTTTCTGCTTGGTGTAACAACACTGAAATCTCCAAACTCTCTGTTCCAATTCTCCCCCTCTGTCTCATTTTGCACTGTCCGTGCCTGTCATGGTTTAACATGCCTGAATATCCATTGGCCCAAAACACAGCATCCCAAAAAACACATTTCCTGTCAAACCACCACATTCCACCCTTCACCTCTGAGAACATACTTTCTAAAATTATTAACAAAATTACAAAACACTTCAACACTTCTACAAAACAAGAAAACCTTCATCGCCAGATTTTTACTATGCATCTACCTTAACTCAATACATGCTTTGTTCTTATTCTTCTTTGGTCCCATCTCACAGCTTTACTCACAACTTTATCTTATCATTCCCTCAAAATTCGATTCCCAGTCAGGGAACCAAAAATGTCATGGTGTAACACTGGCACAATGCCAGTACCCCCATGAAGATACATTCTCCCTGGTTTCTGCTGTGAGATGTGACCAGGAATAAGCAAAGCAGGCTCCTACTTAGGGAAAAAAAACCAGAACTTTATTAACTACTCTACAACTACAAATAAAAAGGAACACACAGAGGAAAATGAAAACCTCACAAATGCATTTCCTTCTCCCCCCACCAAATTTCCAACACAATACATTTGTTCCTCAAATCACCAACTCTCGGTCCAGCAGCACCTTTTAGACAATCAATCCTCAGTTCATCAAGAGGAGAGGAGTCCTTCTTGTACCATGGGCTTCCCCTGGAAACACAGTCGAAGCCTCGTGTGTTTCTGTGTCACTCGTGGCACCGCCCGGAGTACATCTGCCGTCGTGACTTCTTCCTTTCCATGTCCAGTGCTCTCACCACTGAACACGGACCAGAGCTGCTTCTAGGGTTGTCTTTTAAGGATGCTCTGTCCCGATCCAAAAAAGGCACAGTCTCTCCTTTGGGACACCTGTCCCCACAATCTCTCCTTTGGGACACCTGTCCCCCCCATATTTTTCACCCCCTGGGGCCGAGGGGCATCAACACTGAGCAGTCTCTGTATCACAAGGAACATGGTTCTGTCCATCTCTCCTTTGGGACACCTGTCCCCACAATCTCTCCTTTGGGACACCTGTCCCCCCCATATTTTTTCACCCCCTGGGGCCGAGGGGCATCAACACTGAACCCTCTTGGTTCTGAGGCCATTGCATCCCCCTAGAATGCAGTCTCTGTATCACAAGGAACATGGTTCTGTCCATGGCTATACAAAAAGAGTCCAGCAAAAGCTACTCCATCATCTCTTCCCACTAGGATTCTTCTCTATTCTTCTACTATCTTTCGCTCGCCCAGACCTCTCTCACACTGGCCCATTTCTTTCCTCATCTTCCACTCTATCTTCTAGGAAAGGTCAATGTTCTGTAAAGTTCTCATTCTCCAAAAAGGGGTTAAAAGCTCCTACAAGCGGCCGGCTGAACCCCCCCTCTTCTCCGTCCCAGCCGTGCTGCCGGCACAGGCCCATGTTTATCCAGTTTCAAGGTTACAGTCTCAGGCAGCGGCTCTCTTTGTCTCTCCCTCTGTATCTCTCAGGGGGGGCTGCCCGATGGCTCCCGGTGTCTCTCTCTCTCTCTCTCTCTCTCTCTTCCACCCTTCCACCCCGGGGCTCAGGCCTACCTCTCTCGGCCACATGGCTTTCCCCTCCCCCTGCCCAGCCAGCAGCTGGGCCAGGGGAGAGACCCGAACTCTTTCCTGCCGGAAACCCAAGAGGACCCTCCCAGGGGAGAGCTCTGCTTTTAACCCTGTGTTCTCACAGGCGTGTCCATGTCCTAATGGCCAGGTTAAATGCCAATATTAAAGCCTGAATATCCATTGGCCCAAAACACAGCATCCCAAAAAACACATTTCCTGTCAAACCACCACAGTGCCTCAGGAGCTGATGGATGGAGAGTAAACTGCTGAATGCTTCAAAACTCAGCTTCCTAGGATCAGTCCTAATTTGTCCAATTTAGAACTACCATGCTTTCATGAGGATTTCTCTTCCCATTGGCTAACTGGCTCAGAACAAAACAAACCATCATTATTCCTGCAGAATTCAGAGTGGCCTCTGGAAGAAATTTTTTTTTTCTGGCATGTTTTCCTTCTAAAGGATATCCGTGATAGTCAGGGCATGTGATTGCTGGGCTCCAGAGAAATGGTGAGCTGCCACAAACAGATCTGTTGCTTTCCAAATCCTCAGTAGCTGGGTTTTGCTGTGGAAACAAATTCTCATACATTTTGTATGCAACAGTGGCTGGGCAGTTGCTTTTTATTTTATTTTTCCTTATTTGCACCTTTGCCTAATGGTGGCATTTTTTATTTCTCTCCATGCATAGAAAACTTCCATAAGCTTCTAATTCTTCTTACTTATGAACTTCAGGCAACCTGCAGGACATTAGCAGGCAATTATAGAAAGGATTTAGAGACTGCAACAAGTAGGAGTGGGCAAAAAGGAGCATGGTATGGCTGTGCCCTCTCTACTGTGTGCTAATGTCTTCCCAAAGAGACTTCCTCCATGACCAGGTCAACATCCACAAATCAGTGGAACAGAAAATCAGGAGCCTAATGAATGCTCTCCCTGCTGATGAGGAAAAGAAGACAAAACAAGGATGAGGAAAAGGGGAACCAAAGGCCTGGCTTATGTGTTCTGAGGACCTGTGATTGCAGTTTTGGCAGCTAAAAGGCTTAAAGTTTTAGCCCAGTTTTCTTGCTCCCTTTCCACCTGGACAAAAGGGCTTAAAATGAGGCACTGGATTTCAAGTGTGTGTAGGAGTATCCAAACACAGGCATAATCTGCCAGTTTGTGAAAATGAAGAAATTGAGAGCTTTGAAGCACTCAGCTGGTTTCCTAGTTAATTTCCATGCTGCAATAATCACTTCCATGACTGGACAGCAGAATGTTGCTAACAAACCAAAGTCCTGGCTTTGTGGACATTTAAAACTAGGTGCAGCCAGAAACTCCTTTTCAGAAATTATGGACAAGCTGAATGTAAAAATGTTCCACTAGTTCAGTTCCACTAGCCCACAACAAGTGCACCACTGATCTGGAGAAAGAGTCCTTGTCTGGAGCGTGGGTTGTGTGACAGACTGTCCAGTATGAAAATCATACTTGCAGAAGGCAATATTTGAATTTGCAGGAAGGCTTCATGCAGAGCAGATGGAACACCACTCACTACACCTACAACTTGCAGAATTCAAATGGAATTTCAGTAAGATGAAAAAAAGAAGCTGACAAAGCCCAGGGCCTGTGAGAGCAATTAAATATGCTTCAGCAAAGATTCATCACATTGCGAGAGGTTTGACAGTGTAGGAGAATTAAGTAATGCGTTACATTGGAAGCATCAGGTACAACCACTTTTGAATGAACAGGAGCAACAGCTACAGGAGTCAAACAAAAAACTAGAATTGCACCCCAGTGAAGAAGTAGATAAAAGCCAAGCCTTGTATGAAACTCTAAAAAAAACCACAGAGAGCATGGCCATGGACTGGACCTGACAGCTTCTCTTCACAAAAGGAAATAGAAGACAACTGTGATAAAGTCTGCATTTTATAACTCAATCTTTATTTCAGATCTCCAAACTTAAACCTTACTTTTGTGTGATTTCTCCATGGAGTTAGTTTGTTGTCTTACTCTCTACTTTTATTATTTGTTTGTTTTAAAATCACAACCTTGTGCACTAAAATCTCTTGGAAATAATTATGAAAAAATGAAACAACACACAAGACACCCTCCATCCCCGCCTTATTTCATTTGACACAATATCTTTAAAATAACTGCATGACATAGAATGAAGAAAATCACAGCTGAAAGCCATTTACAGAGATCAGGTCACATATGAGAAATGAAGTTTTGAGAGCTATCCCAGAGAGTGTGTGGAATGTTGTGGAGCTTTTATCTCTTGCAATTAAAATCTTTAGTCTTAAAGGCCATATCCTGGGTATCCTGATAGATGTGTGCCGTAGGACAAAACCTGAAAAAAGCTCAGGATAGCATCGCTGGTGCCAGCAAATAGTTAAATCATCTGCACTCTGAGTGTGCAGACAGAGACAATTTAACAGGAACTTAAAAACGGAGCTGCAGAAAGTACAGCAGTGCTTGGAGAGGGAGAAAGTGCTTTCCCAGCATATTGTAGAGTGAGTTTTATTCAGTTGTTGTTTGACACACCTGGGGCTCGAAATCTCTCCGCTTGGGAGGTTACACAAGAACCTTTCCCTAACCCTAAGTCCCTGCTCATGGAGGGAGATGTGCTCCTGTGGTCCAGAGAGCCCTCTGATTTGAATTCTGTCCACAGACCTTCAAAACTTTCTGCCTGTTTGCTCTCCATAACCTGGGCGCTGCCCTGAGGACACGCACATCTCAGCCTGGCCGTGCTGTCAGTCGGTCCTTTTGATCGCCTGCATTATATTTTACCTTGGAGAACCCTTTTTAAGCCTTTAGACATTTCTGGGAGGCGGCAGAGAGCGGAGGGAGCCCGGCGGAGCCCCGCGCTGCGTTCGGGGAACTGTGACATCACCCCACGGATCCAGGCAGCTGCGGAATTCCCGTCCAGGGCTCCGCCTTGGTCCCTGGAGTTCCTGCGGCAGTCCCAGCTCGTCATGCTGGAGGACGAGCACCATCGGGACAGCTCCAGAAATGCGCTGCAGACACTCCGGTGAGTTTCTGTAGGTTTGCTGCGGATTTGTTACTGGTCGGGGCTTTTGCCTGCTCTAAGTTAGTGCCCCTTAAGATCACGGTTGGGTTTATCCATGAGTGGTCTCCATCACCTTCAAACGTCGTGGGACCTTCAAATGTCGTCCTGTTCCACCCTCTGCCGTGGGCAGGGATACATTCCACTGTCCTAGGTTGCTGCTCCAAGCCCTGTCCAGCCTGATCTTGGAGACCCCCAGGGATGGGGCAGCCACAGCTGCTCTGGGCACCCTGTGCCAGGGTCTCACCACCTTCACTGAAGAGAATTTATTCCTCATATCTAAATCAGTGGCCTATTGTGAAGTATTCAGCATATATTCAGAAGTTTGCAAGAAGAAACTGACACAAGTTTTTAGTGACACATCAAACATAATTCCCCAGGCAAAAACTTCCTCTGCTGTTTTGGTTAATTATGGAGCTCCCACAAGCTGCTCCATAGCACTGGATTTTTTTTTTTTTTTCCTAACTGAAATAGCCCATTTTTTGAATTTATCTCTTGGTGTGCTAGTAAGCTATTAATACATACATTAACAGAGGAATATTGCATATTCAAAATCTTTAGCATTCTCAGGGGACACTCTTCAGATTTAGCTTTTCTTTTCCTCTATGTGGCTTCAGAGTAATTTAAAGAAGTTTTAAAACTTCAGAATGATGTGGATGTGACAGAAAACATTTTGAGTCTGTTATGAAACTAGAATTTTTTTTTCCCTGTTCATTATGAGCTTTTGGTGTAAGTTGCAATAACAAAAAGAATGATGTTATGAAAAACTAATTTGTTAGTTTTCAGGGCCACATCTTAAAGCAAAAATTCTGTGCAATTTGTGAAAGACTTAGCAGCCTTTAACATAGCAAGTGTTCTATTAGGCAGGCAACCTTGGATATCTGATCTACTTAAAAAATCATAGTACCTTTTATAGTACCATTTATCTCCATTAGAACTGTGTAGAACATTAAAATTTTTTTTGAAGAGAAGCAGAGTTTGTAATCTGCTTGGGAGGAATGTAGCTCAATCTATGCAAACATAACATTTTTTTATTGGTCTTCTGAAAACTCTGACAGTGGATATCCTGCTACAAGACTAGCAGTACAATTCTATTTTCTAAAGCTGATGTCAAATTGCAGTTGTGGTAATTGTTCACGTGACATGGTAGTATGAGTGGTTAAAAAAATCAATATTTTAGTAGGCTGACAAATAAAGCAAAGCATGTGTCTGCTAGAGGCCTTGATAGTTTAATGATGCAGAAGAGACTAATCTTTGAAGCTCATCAAGTAAAAGTATGTATGGTTAACTGTGTTCTTAATCCTCCACAGTTTATAGAGTTAAGAAAACCACAGTTTGGAAACCATGAGTTCAGCCCCTTCAGACAACATCGCTTCCAGGGAACCTATCCGGTGAGGTCCAGTTCTGGATTTTTAAGGCCTAGCAGTTTAATTCCTGCTTTTGTGGCTTATTTATTTTCTAGATGCCTGAAATGATACAATTCAGGCAGAGGAAGAACCAGATATGGTGTGACACATGCAAACTGTCATAGAGTCATCAGGAGGTAGAGATAGTTTCTGCCAGCAAGCAGGAACACTGCCCAGGAGGCACAGGAGGGTGTTCCACATTAATTGGGCTGGTAGATGTTGGCTTTAAGTCTTACCATGACCCCCGTGTTTTATGACTCGATAGGAGTTTGATCTTTGGCACAAACAATTTGTCTCTCTTTAGTCTGTACAAAACTGCCAGTTCTATGGGAACTGCAAAATTCCACAAATATGGAGTTTGGTTAGAAAATCAGACTGCAGGCTGCTCTCTTAGCTGCAGAAGTTCAGCAAAATTACACTCCTAGGTAGTAAGTGCAAGAACATTTCTCTCAATTGCAAAACTACTCTGCATTTTCTGCCAGCTGTGGAATTGAAGCTAGTGAAAAGTTGCTTTTCTGCAATGGTCTATGCTGACTGTAACCAGCGGACTTGTGAAGTGAAAACTGAGAATTTAGGTTTTGAGCTACCAAATACCTTCTGCGATGTAGAAATCAGGAACTATTTCACCTGCTCACATGCTTTATTGAAACCTCATAAATTCCTGTTAAAAATGGTGTCTTAATAAAAATGGTATCTTATTAAAAGCTGTAGTCGGTAAAAAAAGCATGTTTTAGCTCAAAACCAAGGGTTGATGAACTCCTAATTTGTGAAAATGGAAGTAGAAAACATTCTCTGAATTTTGTTAGGTTGCAAATTGTGCATATTTTGAAACCTTCTAGGGACTTTGTGTGGTTTTGTCTTTGGCTGAATCTTCTGACAGCTTTGTGGTTGTAACACTTCTAGCTGTTCTATGAAGATGGGAGGAAAAATCTCCTAGAAGTGGTAGTAGGAAGCTTTCATAAAGTATTGCATTTGCTGGCCATGCTGTGACAATTAAAGAAAGTATTGCAGAAACAAAAATTCTTAAGGCTACTTTCCATTTTATTTGAAAATGTATAAGTAGACAACCAAAATGAAGTGGGCAACATAAGTAATAGTTCAACAGTTCTGACACTGATTGGCTGGGGGATTTTTTGTTCATTTGTTTGTTTTCGTTGGTTTGGGGGGTTTTTTTGATTTTGGGGTTTTTTTGTGTTTTTTTTTATGTTGTTGTTGTTTGTTTGTTTTTGTTGCTTTTGTTTTTATTTTTTCTTGGGTTTTCTTGCTTTTTCTTGTTTTTTGTTTTTTTGTTTTTCTTGGGGGTTTTTTTGGGGGTTTTTTTTTTGTTTTTTGGGTTTTTTCTTGTTTTTTCTTGTGTTTTCTTGTTTTTGTTTTGTTGGATTTTTGGGGGTTTTTTGTTCTATACTAAGAAAAAAACTAGGGTTTTCTGATATATATCTTTATGTTTCCACCAGTTGCATCGTGACTTCAGAAGCTGTGCATAAAATGCTATTTCAAAAAGGTGTCTAATGCTTTTTTTTGCCAGTACTTAATATTATGTTCTCTGTTTTAATGCTTTAATACATGTTTTTCATTTCCATGGCATCCTTAATTTGCTAATGCTTGTGGTATCACATAATTTGTGCATGGTATGGTTTTGTTTTTTGATTCTCCCCCACAGCCCCCCCACAGATTCAGTTAAGCAGAATAGTTAATTGCACAGTTAGTTTCTCCTCTAAGTTTTAATGTCTTTCCATTATGATTTTTTGTTGGTGGAAATTTCATAGGAGAGCTGAAAGAAACAGATTTCTTTAGCTCTGACTGCCACACAAACCAATATAATTTAATGAAAGCCTTAAAGGTTTTTACAAAAAGTCATTATTCTCTTGCTTCCATTCTGTGTGGTCTCCATGAAAATAATATTGCATCTCACCAAGTTTAAATAAGGTCAATGACTCCCCTGCTGCCTACAGACCAAATAAATGGTTCCCCTTTCCATAACCTTTGTTTCTTGGACCAAGTCTTCCCCAGTTTTCAGTTTGGGTTTCATTTTTCCCCCTTGGTGCTGTCTGGCTTTTAGCTATTTTCAGCTGAGACTGGTACTTCATTCATCATCTCTGAATAATATTACTTGCCTTTATTTCTTCTGTCTTTCCCCAGAAAGGGAGAAAAAAGGATCACTCAAACCTATTACACAATGTCCACAAACAAGGTTTTATTCAGATTTTATTACAGATGCTCTAGCTGCTCAGGTTCTACTTATTTCCAAATCTTCTTACTACAGGAGCAGAGTTACACTAAAAATAGTGATTTTCATTGTTGCTGATCTCTTGCTCTTTGATTCATGTTGCTTGCTATGGGTATGGCTTTGGTAGTAAGTTCTGAAAACTAATCATGACCTTGTGGTTTTCTTGCAGGTTTTAATGATTATTATCTCCTACATTTATTAAATACATAAAATGGGTTAAGAACACGGCACCTTGTGGAACAATTTCTGATGACATCAAGCTGTTCTGATCTGACAGACGATGTCTGTCTTCTTTTAAAATGGGAATATACTTACTATTTATTCAATTATAAAATATTTATGGTCTGCAGCTAAAAAACTGAAATGTCATCCTTTAATCTAAGTTACAGATCCCCTTATTGATAGTATTTGTATCTCTTTGGCCAGCCAAAAAAAAAAAGAGAAAAATATGACATCAGGTAAATTTTTGGTCATGAAAAATGGTAACTGTGCCTATACACAAACGTAGGGGTAAAGTGGTGACTTTTTATTTAGAAAAATCTATTAATTAAATGCCGGTACAGTGCTACTTCTGTAAAAAATACTTCATGTAGACAAGGGTATGGTATTTTAGTATTTACATTTCTGCATTATATGATATATAAGTTTATATGATCATATTATATGATTATATAATTTTAGGCTTAATTTAATCATGTTTCTTTTATCAGTGTATTTGACATTTATTGCCCATAAACTCTTGCACTTTTGTCTGGATAAAGTAATTGTTGCAGTCTTACGTACTTAAAATAATGTGAAAACGAACATATCAAATAATGTGAACATTGATTTTCCAGAACTGAAATAACTGAAAAGTTTTCCAGTTTGAAGTTATAATAATTTCACTTTAAATTATTTAACTGGTTAATAAATATTTTTTTCATGTAACTATTTATATGTATATGCATACATATATATATGTAACATATATATATATATGTATCTATACATATTTGTGTGTGTATATATATAAATTTATATATTGTATGTATAAATTTTTATATATTTTATATATAGAAACTTGGTGTTGACTCTTTTGTTATTGTTTGTGGTGCTTGAGGGCTGATTCTGCTAATTGCCAAGTAGATTTTGCTTTAAGTAAAATAGTAGTGGAAATTATGATAAAACAGGGTAGTTTGGAGGACTAAACCTTCAAATTCTGTTGTGTCTGTGACCAGTTGCATGTCTGTGGTTTGAATGTATGTATCTCAGAAGACAAAGTGTAAAAAGAGAGGTTTTTTCCCACATCTGTGCATTTGTTTCATGACAGAGATGGTTTTGAGATGGTAACTAATGTTAAAAAAATGAGACTTCTTGTGGAGACAAAAAGCTTGCAGTTGTTTTAACTCACATAATTGGAATTACGTTTCTAAGCCTCCTGGAAGTTAATTATCAAAAATTATGGAAGTTCATTATGGGAAACAAAGATACTGAAAAATAATAATTAATATGTTATGCTTAAATCAACTTTATTAATCCAAAGTGGATCTCTCAAGTTCCTGGTGCCACATCTCTCATATCTTGCACAATAAGCAATTCTATATAATCCTTTCTTCAAAGAGCAATAGTAAGATGAAAACTGCACAAAATCATTTTACTTGTGTGAAGGTTTAAAACTCTGGACCCATGATAGGGTAATTGAAGCAAAGAAGCATTAAAACTTCAAAGGAATGCTCATGTTTTTCAAAACACACTTTTCAGCTCAGATAATCAGTTACAAGAGTTACCATTGCCTCAGAATTTAAATCAAATGGAAATGGACACTGTTGAAGATCTGAGAAGAAAACTCCATAGTCTGGAGAAAATAAATTTGGAAATAAACAATCAACACAATCAAGAGGTAAGGAGTTTTTTTCTTTGTTTGCTTTATTTTACCCTTAGAATAAATGTAATTTATTTCCTTAAATGCAATTTGTTTCCTTGAAATAATCCTCTCATCAGGTGAGTCAAGATGACATTCAGTAGTTGGAAAATAACAAAGTAGCACTGTACAGACATCTCATGCCTGTCCCTAGAAACTGATATCACTTTTAGCGTCATTGCTAATAGTTGAAGGTGTGTGTAAGAAACTTGAGCACTACACAACAGTAAAATCATGCAGAAGAATATTTTACACCCTCAGCTTTGGAATTCTCAAGGTAAGATGTGGTTTGTTTGTCTGTTGGTTTGAGTCTTTTAATCCCAGGAATTCCAGGGGTCCATTTTACAGCATCACCCCACCACTGACGGAGCAATGGGATCATGACAAGGGCAAGTCACTCTGTAAGAAGCAGGAATCCTTAAATAAATGGATAGGGAACAACAAACTTGGTTTATTGGCTGTGTTTAGTAGGAAACAGATGAATGAGCACCCACACCAGATGCCCCTAACAAACTGCTAAGAGCAGAATCGTTACTTTTAGCAGTAATAAAATTCAAACTAAAGAAAATTTTGATGGAGTCTTTTCTCACTGCTACTTCATTTAGGTACTAGTTTGCCACGAGAGCATCAGGGAAAACCTTTGTAATGGGCTTAAATTATTTCCTGTGAATGGAGCATCCCTCAAGGATGCTGCTGCTTTGTAGATGTTTTGAAGAGATTCATGGTTTACTTTCCACCTTCTTGAGTTCGAATGGCTTGAATGTGATTTCCTGGGTCCAGTTTTTGGCAGCACTGACTAGACTATCTTTCTTACACCAGATAAGAATCCTTTTTGAAGCCTTTTCTTTGTTTTGTTTGTTGTGTTTAATAGCATTGTGCTTGACTGCTGAACATCATTGGACTGAAGTTTGTGTTTACACACTGAGTTCCTAGGTGTCTGATAATCTAGAATCCCAACTCAACTGCTTTTCTGGTTCCTAAATACAGCTACCATAAAATTGCCTGTGGAATATAATTGTAGCTTTTATTTTCTTAAGGCAGAGCATGTTTGGAAAAACAGAGAGGTACATTTAAGGTACATGAAAATGATCTAGGAACAGGATCAGTTTGCATAACAAAAATAAAAGTATCTAAAATGGGTGGTTTCAAGACTGTATTTCAAAATCAGATGGAATAAGATGGCAGCTATGAATGCAGTTTCTGAAATATTTATTTTCTAGATGTCTCGCTAGGAGAAAGAAATAATGCAATTAAGGTTGGAACTTGAGAAAGGAGACGCTCTTTGTCAACATCTGGAGATTGAAATGACATTTGCTAGAAAAGAAGCTAATTTACAGCTGTATTCTGCAGAGGATGAACTGTGTGATGCAAAAACCAAAGGTATGGAACTTCAACATAATCTTCAAAAAAAACCAAAAACCACAGGCCAGAGGATACATCAGTCCCACGTCATTAAAAAAGCAGAGATTGCACAAGGTTTTACAGTTACAGCGTTTTTTGAAAGTCTCTTATTTTCTTATTTTCCCATGTCTTACTCATCTGCTTCTATAAGCTCATAAGAGTTTTCAAACCCTTGCTGTCTCGTACCAATTAAATATAACCTGCTAAGCCTATCAATACCTTTTTTTTTTCTCTTGCTCCTTACCTTCTGTTATTCCTTCCTTCGGTGGGTACAGAATTGTAATTAAGGGGTCCCTCTCCACTTCCTGCTTATCACTATATCCAGCCATTCTTCCTTTTTATTTTCAGGGGGGAAAAAATAAAATCAAATCCTCTTTATTTGTTTACGCTCTTTCCAAAAACTTTTTCTTTTCCCCCAGGAGTTCTCATCATGCTGCTTTTCTCTTTCATCTTTTCAGATATTTCTGGCTTTTTGTTGCTCATATCTGGCCTCTTCATGTCATCTTTGGTTTTGTTTTTATACAAATAACATGGGTTATGACAGTAGTATGTGGAAAGGAAGGGTTTTACCTACATATTTTTCCCCTACTAGCTTTGCATTCAGAAACTCAAATTTTCTTAATCCTTCTCAAACAGAGAGAGATTTCTCACTCTTAAAAGCTGGGGAGTTTGGTTTTTTTTTTCTTTTGTTTCCTAAGTAAATATAATACTGTTTAAATTCAGTACAGGAAATGTATTTGTGAATCTTTGGTGTTCACTGAAAAGACTGGAGGACTCCTGGAGTTTGTAAGCTTACAAGGATGGAAGGAGACTCTGAAACTTGAAAGTGCATTTAAACTGCCAGATTTTTAAAAAAAGATAACAAGAATTCTTCACTTTCATTCATTTGGAGAACACACAAATTACAGAAATCTTGGTTGGTTTAAATTTCTCAAACTGGCTTTTTTTTGTTGGCTTTTTTTGTTTGTTTTGTTCTTTGTTGTTTTGTTTTTCCCTGGTTTTGTTTTTATTGTGACAAATGTCAAAGAAGCCAAATAGTTGTAGTGTTCTTCTCATTTCTTTTTCAGTTTTTAACTTACTGCTTCTTCTTCCTTATCCCTTGGAGCCTTGCTCACCTCATGTGGTGTTTTTGATACAACCTCAACTTAACTTCTTGGACAGAGCACCTCACTTGTGCCCTTTCATTAGTATTTTCTCCAAGATATTTTCTGCTGTTCTTCTTGAGGTTTGACTTCCTGGCATCTGACAGGTCTATTCCATCATTGTGTCCACAAATTCTCTGTGATTTCCCAACATGTCTCTTCTGGTTTTCTCACCCTTCTCCATCTAGGAAGAAATTGCAGAAGAGTAGGATGAATTTGAAGTAAAAATCTCTTAGAAAGTGGTGATCACATAAATGCCAACATAGCTAGTTGTACTCAGTAACATAAAAAAATAATACAAAATATTTTGACTGAGTTTGTGAAATGAAGCAAAGTTCCTAGTAAAACTGCTTTTAGAAAAGAACTCTTCCTTGGCATTTAAGCTTTCACAGAGAAGTAGATCCAGTATTTCCCTATCTTGGAGCAGCCATTGGGCTGAAGATTTAAATCTCTGGAGCAGCAGTAAATTTCCCCAGAAAAGCTAAGCCTTTGCTCATTAGCCCAAGCTGCCTAAGGTTCTCCTAGAATCATTTTCATGTGGCAGGTGGCTGTCTCTATTGTTACTTAAACTGAGCTTGAAATTAATTGATACAGACTGAAATATCTCATAAATATTTGGAAATAAGCTAGCCAAGTGTTACAGAAAAATGTAATTAAGTTATTAAATTCCGTATGCTATAGAGGTCTCACTTGAAAGAGTTGAATTTTTATTCCTTTCCAAAGGGAGAAGAGCTTAAATTTGAAATCTACTTTTTTGAAATCTAATTTTTTCAATGCTTTTGAGAAATCTCCAAAGCAATTCTATGTCCTTGTGTGAAAGATGCTACAGGAACACAAAATGTGATTGTTTCTCTGTAGTGAAACTGGAAGTGTTACCATTCCAGTGTTTCACAGGATATCACAATACACAGAGGAACTTATGTTTATTATACCTTTTTTTTTCTGGACATGCTTATTTTTTTCTTTTCCTTTTCTCTTTTTTTTTTTTTTTTTTTGTAAACAACAGTAATGAATGACAGACATCAGCAGAAAGCATCAGAGACTGAGAAAATAGTTCAAAGTGATCAGTGGCAGTTTCAAGAGGAGCAACAAAGATTTGCAGTGGAGAGGGATAACATCCACAGAGTACACCTTGCTGAGCTAGAATTCCTTTTTAAAGAAAAAGCTGAAGCAGAAATGGCTTTTCAGGTATGATGTAGTAATAGATGGAAAGTTCCATGAGATGCTGGCTGAAAGTTTTTTGATGCAAAGTGTGCGGTGGGTTGGAGTTTTTCTGGTTTAAGGGAGAAAAAAATCCCCCAAATAACTAAATACTGCAGAATAGTTCTGAAGATTACAGAAGTCATGAAGTTACAGAATTATGAAGTTACACTTGGTGTGTAATGCTGGTTTGGGGCTTTGATGGAAGGAGTTGTGCCTGTTTGTCATGGGAAACGCCTAACCCAAGTTATCAGTACACAGTGGTAGTGAAAAACAGAGGAGCTTGTGGACAGGACAGGAGCTGTGGACAGGACCTAATGTCCTTCTCAAAACAAGCCAGTTTTTATTCAAAGCTGATTCTTGCAAAGGTAGGGCAGGATATAGGCTGTGAAGAAGCCTACTTTTAGATAGGGTTTTCTTTTTTAAGTTGCCAGGGGCAGCAGGGTCAGCTCTGAGTTCTGCCTAACAGTGAGTGGCTGAGTTAGTTTGCGGAGGCTCTGGAAGGGTATTGCCTTCTGTTGTGCACAGTGTTTTGTAGAAGCTACCTTCAGAGAGTTTAATGCTGCATCAGAAATCAGTGTTGAAAAAGTATGCCATGCTCTGTCGAGTGATGTTTGTCCTTGAAAAAGGACAAGAGGAGCAGTGTATGGCTCAGGACATTGTCTTCTCTGTCAGTTCCATATCAGTGTTCTCTGACAGTGGTTGTAGAGGAAAGGGTTTTGTTGGTAAATGTATTAAAGCTACAAAATTGTAGGAAATGTAATTCACATGAGTAGACTAAGATTGCCATGAATGCATCTAGCTCGTTAAACAGGCCAGAGTGAGCTGTAGGGTTTCAGGATCTTGATGTCACTGGACTCAGAAATCTTTCAGGACTTCCAAAACTCACTGCAAGGAAAATGAGATTCCCTGCTAGGTGTCAAACCCTAACCTGCCTTCAGTAGTAAAAATGTTACATTTTTCCACTTTGCTTTTGTAGCTGTTCCCCTGCCCACCACAATAGAGTTATGTTATGTATAATTATAAAATGCTGGGAAATAAAAAAATCTTACATCTTGATTGTCCTTGACTGCATGGAAAGCTTAATTCATTTAAGCTTGTCAGATGAACATCAGTTATATCTGGGTTTATAAATGATGACTTTGAATGCATTGCAGTCTTTTGTGTTGTGTATTTATAGGCCCAGTTTAAATCCTTTAGTTATTCTGAGTTTTAAAATGAAATGAGTTATAAAATGAAAGAAGATTTAATTGTGGTCTTAATACGTGCAGAGAAGTGCGATTCTGAGCATGTAGGCAAATCCTGGCTGGAAAAACTACACTGCACAAACCGTAATTCTGAACTTGGCTGTGAAAATGCTGAGGTAGGCGTGGGAGTGGAGTCATGGAGTATTGAAATGTGCCTCTGGAACGAGCACACAGGAAAAATCACCCTCCCTGCTTTGTGACAGGATCTATTGGGCGGATCCTGGCCTGGGGTAGGAGGGGTCGGATTTGGTAGGAAGGGCAATAGCAGCAGCTCGTGGTTAGGGAGGAGTTCATATCCCTGCACGCTTTTTTCCTTCAAATACTTGGGAGAGTGTGTCGTTCACAAACGGTTTAAAAAAAAAAAAAAACAACAAAAGACCAGCTGTGTTTTTCATGAGCAAATATTTGTATTTGCAGGTGGCTACGGGGATAGTATTCAACAGTCATATCACCTCCAAAAAGTTCAGAAATTCTTCAAAATTCTGAAATCCTACAGCTCATGCCGACTTGTTTAACGAGCTTGATATACTCACAACAATTTTAGTTTTCTAATGTTAATTATATTTCCAGTCGAAAATATTTTAAAATTTTTTGTTGTATTTCACAGCAAACTATTTGTTACTTATTTCACATTTCCCAGTTCCCATTTGTTAATATTTGGAAGATAAACCTGAAGAAATAAATATTTCTGAATCTTTTCAGTTATAGAGAAGAAATGTTAGAAAATGTAGAAAACAGTTCATTTTGGCTTATTTATTTATTTATTTTGCATTCTGAAAGGTAGAAACCTGTCTTGCCGGATGTGCAAAGCTAGAGGATTAGCTTAAATTTAATCCAAATTCATATGGACAATGAGGATTCTGTAGCATTGACTTGATGGAGCTGCAGTGTCCAGTAATGTCAATAATGCTTCCAGCCTCTAGCTGAGTTCAATTTCTGTATGCAGAAATTGAAGTGGGGACCATCTTATTTTATTCTACTCAGGACTTCATATTTCATAAGTTTTTAACCTCAGTTTCTAGAAAGAAGAAAATGCTTTTCAGAAAAGCAGAAATCAGAATTATTTAGTCTGTGGGACTAACTGTTTCTAAAAACATCTGAAGTTTCAGCAATCAAAATCATAACAGAAATGAACTTTTGTCCCCATGCATAATTTCACCAAATGCACTCTGTTTCTCTCATTGCCACTGAGTTGGGAGACAGAAGAGATTGGAAGGGCTGTACTCTTTTAGGGAAAGGTTTCCAGTGGAGATCTGGTATTGATTTTAGTGTTACCACAGAAGATCATGTTCACAGTGATTTTTGGGCCAACACAGATTTCTTGGTGGTGAATCAAAAGCACGTCTGCTGTTGGGTAAACACTTCTGTTGACGGGTGCTGGTGTCATAGATTTTAAAATTCTAACATCATCTTCTGATGCAGTCTCCATTCCTCTCAAACTGCAGCTGAACTCTCAACTGCAATACTTTATCTTAGAAAAAGTGCCTCTTGATATATTGATTCATTCCTTTACCTATTTATCTTTAGAAAACTAATGCTGCCCTGCAAAGCATAGCCAAGAAGTTGAAGGATATGGAGGCAGAGCACAGTGGCTGCACCAAGGTGCTGAAGCTCCAGGCCCCTGTCTGGAAATCAAGAATAAACGGCAGGAGAGGCTCCTCCAAGAACTGGAGGTAAAGCTTTCTGCCTGCTGCTGGGAGCCTCAGCAAACACTGGCACAACTGAGCAGTTTCATTTCTGAGGGGTGAAACCTCTGAGTTAGGCTATGAGTGCCCCGTGTTTTTTAATAACAAAATGCAGAGCATCACTTGGCAGGAAAGGTGGATTCACAGGTGGATGCTGCGAGCCTGACCTGAGAGTGGTGTTTGAACTGCAGATGGAAAGGGGTTTATGTCACTGGGAAAGTACTCTTAGCAATATGGGTACAGAGGGAGTATTTGCGCAGGATTTGTGATTTTTTTATTTTTTATTGAAGCATCTTAAGCAGATAGATCTTGTGGGAGGAGGCAAAGCTTAAGCCTTTTGGCTGATGCTTTTCTGGAGTGGGTTTGGTAAGCTCTGTGCTGCGACTTTCTCTTTAATAGGCCTTCCACAGATCTCTGTTTCTCAATTATTTCCTTTTGTGAATGAGTGAGCTAATACAGAGTTTAAATTTATTGCCAACAGCTCGTATGTTCATTTGATGTATTAATTTATTTTTCAGTTAACGTTTCCCTAACTGAAGTGCTTAGAGTTAGGATTCAGTCTCACATGCTTGCTCCTTTGCTTTACCTGTCCAAAATCAATGACTTGACTTGTATCTGTGTAACCTTGAGTGTCTTAAATTACTTTTAATATGAATGTCCTTTTCTTCATCTTTCTGGCATCACTTGAAGGCAGAAGTCATTTTGGGGTGTATTGTCCTTTTCAAATCAATCATCAGTCAAAGTGAGATGATGCTTTTGAAAGGAAACAATGTAGTTGAAATTTCCTGTGAATTTCTATTATAGCGGCTCTGTAGTTACTGCTTCTGCTAAAAACATTTTTTCAACTGAAATACCATGTCCAGGCCTTTATGTAGAGACAGGTATCTGTGACTATAAAAACTGTAGCAAGAACATAATCCTACATCAATTTCTTTAACTAAATAGAAAATATTACTTTAATATTCTGGATATGTAATTGTTTCCTTTTATTTATTTATTGACATGAGTTTTCACAGTTCCAAAGTGCAAGTAGTTCAGATACCACAGGTTGGTTTATGGAGCCCTAATAAACTGAAGAAATTAAGTTGTCTTTGCATGATGTTATCATCTTTCTGGACTTAGGTATTTTTTAAATGTACTTACTTTTAGGCAGCTGCAGTGAAAATAAAGGAACTGGAGGATGATGCTGCAGCAGCAAGACTTGCACATGTAGAATGTAAATACACTACAGAAGTCATGCAGGTAAACTTTTGATTAAATATTTGGTAGAAGTTTGCAGTAAAATAGAAGATGAACTTGTAAAGGTGCCATCTTCCAAAAATGTTAAGACTTCCTTGCTCCAGGGAAAACACTGAGTAGAGTTTTTGCAATGATTGTCAAGACTGTAAAAGGTAATAGAAAAATATCTCCTTGATTTCCAGGGAACCATCAAGTTAATAGAATCAATGGTCAAATAAAATGTCACATTCTTGTGTTTTAGAATTCAAAGGAGCATTGAAAGAGTGAGGGAAAAGGAAATGTTTCACAGTAGTTAAACTGCTAAAATATTCTGTCCTATATCTTTGGAATGGGCACTTAGGTAATTTCAGATAGAGTGCATTCACCCAGCTTCTCTAGGTGTGAGATATTAATGCATCCTGAGACTGCAGTTCCAAATGTAACTATTCAGAATACATTTCAGCTATTACATCTGATGTTACCAGAAAAGTTTGAATAGATGAAAAAATGCGATATGCATACTTGATTATTAAATTTTTGTATTACTAAACTGTGTCACACAGGGTTTGATCCATTAAAGCAATTAGGGTTTATTAAAAAAAAAAAGTGAAAAACCCTGTAAGATGATTGTTGAGTGATCTTGTACTGACTAACGAAGCCGTCCTAGTGGATTTTTGAAGAATTAAATGAGAAAACAAAAGGGAATTTCCTATTTTTTTTCTGGTTTTCTGAGGAACACAAACAAGCATTGCCACTTCTTCAGTCAGTTATTTTCTTATGACCTTCTCTAAGTACAGGCACTTGGATTTCTGAAGTGATGATTAAATAAATTGTGATGATTCAGGTTCTTTTATTCCCTCTCTACTTTTACAACATACAAAGGAGCTGGAAAAGTAACATTCCATGAAGTTAGAGATTTATCTTTTATGGGTGAAGACCTCAGAAGGTTTTCTTCCTTGTTTATGTACATGAACAAGCTCCACATGAGCTTTGCTCTGAGTGCAAGTGTAGCTTTTACTGTTCATCCCACCCTTTTATGACTCTACTTCATAAATAGAATTCCCCTGGGAAACTTCTGTAATATAAATAATGGAAAACAGGAAAATCCAAACACCATGCAAGGAGAACAAAATGTGCTTTTGGTCAGCATATCTATTTCTCTCTGTTTTGAACTCTATGTATTAATCCATTTTTATGTGTGTTAAATGCTTTCTAATTCCATATAGAATTAATAGAAGATATTCACCTATAAAAAGCAGAAGAGAACAGTGAACAGCATTCAAGACCATGGTAGTCTTTCCTAACTTCCTTTAACTGCTGTCTTATCACTTGGTAGTTGAGAATTCAAGAACTCGAAAGCATTTTGAATGAAGAGCAATGTGGCAGGAGAGAAGATTTTCCAGAAAGGATAGCAAGGGAAGATTTCAGAGAGCCAGTAAGTGCACTTGAGACAGGGAAAAAAGCGTAAGTTTCCTTTTAAAGCCATTGCAAAATGGCAGTAGACAGCCTCAGTACAACTCGCAGTTTACAGTCCCTGCATTTTTCAGTCAGCAGAAAATCTGGTGCAATGTGCCAAACCAAACTAAAGGTTCAGAACCTGGCAGTCCATCTATAACAGGCCCATATCAGTAACCAAAGGTATCGTGAATGGTACAGATAATAACTAGCCTGTTACAGATTATTTGCCAAACCAAAAATTTTGAAAATCATAGTTATGGTTAGGTCCAGCCTGCAGCAGTGTTTGGGGTGAGTGTAGGAAAAGATATCCGGCAGGTCTAGAAAAGATGCCTTTTCTAGATACACTTATATTATTATGAAAACATTGTTTTCCACTTCAGTGAGTCAGTTGGATCTCTAAGACTCCTGTCAAGAAGTTGTGTATCATTTATAGTGGATAATCTTTGTTTTCAACTTTTGAATGGCTGTAGAAAGCTTTAAATGGTTAAAAAATATTGAAAAGTGTGAGAGCAGAGGAAATCTCTTGGGATGTTTCCTGGCCAGCACAGTCTGCTGTGCCTGTGGTAGCAGAACTTGGGTGAGCTCTCTTTCAGCCTAGAGCTATATGGCTCTGTATACACAGGTGTTTATGTTGACTTACACAAGTAGTAGTGGAGAATGAAAGAAACTGTGTCCGGTTCGGCTGTCTGTCTCTGCCCGGACACGGGTAGGGTGGTTCTTGGGTGGCACGCCTTTCAAAGGACGAGTCTGGACTCTTCAGCTTTTCGATCTTCAGATTGTTTATTGTTTCTTATCTACAAAATTTTCTGTCTGCCCAACAGAGGTCTGACCTGCAAGGCAGCCAAGGGCACTCTGACCACCCACGGGGCGGTCATGTCTTTTTATACTAAAATCTATGTACATGATATTTACCTTTATTTTCCAATACTTTTCACCCATGTTGGCAAGTGCACCTTCACCATAAACCAATCCCCAAGTGCCAACATCACCACAGAAGATGGAAGACAAGAAGAAGAAAGAAGGACGAGACACGCCCTGATCCCTCCATCTTGTCTCCATAACCCCCCTGTACCAAAAACCTTGAAGTTTATATTTCACCCTATAAATGTGTCTCTTTTTACACCCTTCACTCTAAAGTGATTCTCATGTCCTCAAACTGCTGTCACTTCTGTGGATGGATCAAAATCAAGCCACCAAACACTCCTGGCAACATTCCAGGATTTCCGAGACCCCCAAGGATTTTCTCGGTAACTCTGGACATCCGCAGTGATGTGCTGAGTTCCCACAGGTTCTCGTCGGTCCTCCAGGGGTCTCTACTGCTAGGCAGTTGGCCTAGAGATTCTGGCTCAGGCAAAACCCTAGCCTAGCCAGTTCCTCACTCTTGCCATTGCCTCTGGAACATCACAGAGCTAGCCAGGGCTCCGGAGGCCAGTGACAGTGACCCATGCCCTGGCATGCCACAGCCCCCAGAGCCGCACCTGCCAGGCCACAAGCCCCAGCCCTGGTCCCCACTGCCAGCCTCGGGGGCTCCTGGGCATCCTCACCCTGAGTGAAAAGGCAGCCACAGGAGCCCCCCAGGGCACTCTGGATCCAGGCTGCAGACACCCTAAAGCCAGCACTGAAAGGGTCATGGATGGGGACTGCAGCTGGATCTTGCAGTGCTCACCACCCCTACCTGCCCTCTGAGTGAACCCAAACCTCACCTGCTGCACCTTGAGCACATTTACCCTTTTTGCCCATCCTGGCATGTGTGGTGTTCCCACATCGCAGAGCAGCCCTTTGCAGGGAGTGACCAGCTCCCAGCTGCTCTGCTACCCTGGCTTGACTTTCTGTTTCCCAGCAATGAACTTAACGGATACACTCATGAGAATTCTAGCACAATCATTGGCTTCTCAGGAACTCTTAGGCAAAAAAACTCCACTGATGACTAGTTTTTGCACAGAAGAGGAGGTACTGACAAGCATAAGACGCAGGCAGGCTCTGGCATAAGAATTCCTGAGCCACAGGATTGCACGCACTGCTGTTGCCAGCTGCTTTGCTCATATTTTTAGAGCCAGTTCAAAGGACAGGACAAAGGCTGCTGTTGACAGAGTAGGAAAATGTAGAGAAATAAAGGTGCAGGACACAAGCAAAAAATCTCAGGAGGGAAAACACTAAGAAATAGAGAGCTCAACAGAAGTCCTGGGAGATGGTTCAATGGAAAATGGCACCAGCAGTGAGCAGAGCCCAAGGCTGCTCACTGCCACCGCAGGGGCTCCTCAGTCGCCTGCTGCTTTGTGTCTGATCCCTGCTGGGCTCTCTCTGCCCCTGCAGCAGACGCAGCCCTGCCTGGAAAGGGCTCCATGCTCTGGTGTTCCGGCCTCCTCCAAGCTACATTCTTAGCAGCACTGAAAGAAGAGGTGAAAGCAAGAGCCATTTTCTGTCCTGCCTGGAAACTCCTCTCCTTCAGTGCCACTGCCAGAGATCATCCCTGTGTCAGCTTGGCTCTGTGCCTGCTGCATTCTCGTCCCTGTGCCTTCCATCAGCTGGAAGTCTCCTGCACATCAGCACTCGCTGTCCCACATGATGAAGAGAGAGCTGTGTCAGAAGAGCAAAGAACTTTGTTGTTTGTTCCTGGCCTCCTTTTAGCTAACTCCTTTCTGCTTTAATGCAAAAGTCTCTTTTCCCACGTGGATGGAATGATGTGGAATTGGCAGTTGCTTCAGGCTGTCAGGCAGCATGGGAGTTTTGTCTTGTCTCTGCTGAGGATTTGGTGAATTTTCCATTGGTCACTTGGTGGTGTCACCATGGGCTGAGCTCAGCAGCCGACTCTGCTGTCCGCAGGGGATGCATTGGGACGCCAAGGCCCTCAGGGCTGGAATTCAGGGGAGGGCGGGCTCGGAGCTCACGGAGGCTGGGCCCATCAGGAGCTGCTGCTGCTGGCGCTCGCTGTGCTCAGCCAGCTGGGCCGAGCAGCCGCGGCCATGGGGACACAGGCGGGAGCTGTGGCCGAGGCCGGCAGGAGGCCTGGGCCAGCTCGCAGCTGCGAGGACGCCGGCAGCCCGTGCCCTGAGGCCGAGGCAGTGGCGGGCAGTTTGCGGGCAGGGCTTTTCCGAGCCGGCCGCAATGTGCTGCCTCCCGTGTGGGCCCGGCTGCGGCAGAGGCGGGCGGGAGCGCGGCGGGGCCGGCAGCGGCGGGCAGAGGCCGCAGAGAGCAGCAGCCCGGCCGGGCCCGCCGCGGAGCGGCAGGGAGCTGCCGGGCAGCCCTCGGCCGTGTCTGTGCGCACAGGGCAGGAGCAGAGGCCGGAGCAGAGGCAGGAGCCGCGGCAGGAGCCAGCCATAGCGGCAGCTGGCCGTGCCCAGGGCCGCAGCCGCAGCTCTCCCCTGCCGGCCACAGCAGCAGCCGCTCGCCTCCGAGGCTCCGGCGCTTGCCGAAGACGAGGGGCCCGGCCCCCAGCGCGCCCTGGAGCCCCGCAGCGAGAGGAGCCGCCGGTGCCGCAAAGGCAGCGCAGAGGGCGCAGGTTGAGGAGGAGGAGGACGTGAGGCTCGCTCTGGGCCGCGCTGGGGCAGCTCTGCCCTCTTGGCCTTCGCCTTGAGCCCTTTGCTGCTTTTCCATGAGCCCTGATGGCGGTCCTCGGCCAAGGGTCCCTGCAGCCCTTTCCAGGGCTGGCAGAAAAGCTCCCTCAGTGACAGAATCACAGAATCACTGCCTTGGAAGACAGCCACTTTCAAAAATGATTGAGTCCAACCCATTTCCTAACACCTCTACTAAAGTACGGCACCGAGTGCCACATCCAGTCTTCTTTTAAAGGCTTGCAGGGATGGTGAGTCCACCAGCTCCCTGCAGGGCTCTGTCCCAGGAAGAACCAAGATAACACTGGGGCCTTCTACCCCCCCCAGTGCTTGGAGCTCTGCAAGTTTGTCTTTCTGCTTAGGCAAAGGCCGTGGCAAAGGACTGGGAAAAGTAGTCACAAATAGAGTAGTCTACAGAGCTCTAAATAGATGTGCAAGCAATACAGAAAAGATAGAAAAGAAAAAAAAGGCAAAACCCAAATGGCATCAGCAAAGTCTTGGGCATGAACACATAGCTGCAGAGGGTCTTCTCAGCCCTATTTCTTTGTATTTCTGGGAAGCAGAGGAATCCTGCTGGAGCCTCTGGGGAGATGGGTTTGGGAGATAAAAGTTCATTGCTTTTTTTCACTGTGGGGCAGCTCCCTGACATCAGCTGAGCCTCTCTCCAGCCTGATGTCTGTTGTGCTAGTTGCAGCAAAACAATTGATGGCAGACAGAAGACGCTGACACTTGTAGAGGTGTGCCTTTTTCCAGTGCGAGATTGCAAAGGAGCAAAGTTTTGCCATTTGGGCACACTCCTCCAGGTTTCTTTGCTCAGGCCTTTGGTGAGCAGAGAATACATCTACATGGAAAACTTTTGACTAGACAGGATCTTTTGGGGCCCTTGTCCCCCAAACTTGTGAACAGGTGGTCCCGTTGTAATGCCAAGTAACAAAGAGCAGCACAAATGACACAGAGAAGCCATGGCAAAAGAGGAAGCGGAGCGGCCCAATGAGGAAAGCATGTGGGGAGACACTGGCACATTGAGTGAGCTGCACTCCCAGAAGCTCTAGGCTGGCAGGTCCTGGTCTCACATTCTCCTTTTGGTTCATTTCAATTTCATTTATTTATTTATCTATTTATTTATTTATTTATTTATTTATTTATTGAAAAGCAGGGCACCCCCTACCAGGGAATGATTGGCATCTGACTCCATTGATTCAGAAGGCTGAACAATTTATTAAAAGTATATTATATTCCATTATACTGGCTTTATTAAAGAATACTAAAGAATACTAAAGAAAAACCTGTGGCTGTCTTGTGACAGCCAGGACACAGCATTGACCCAACAGGCCAATTAATATGAACAACCAGAATCCAATTAGGAAGTCCCTTCAAGTAAACAATCTTCCTAACACATTCCTCATGTGCAAAACAACAAGAGCAGCAAGCAGAGTTAAAAAATGTTTCCTCTTCTCTCTCTGTACTTCTCCAGGAAAAATCCTCTGAGAGAGAATCCTCTCTCTGTTCAGAGAATGTCAATGCCACATTTATTTAACTTTTTAAAATCATCCAAAAAATATATACAATTAAAAATAAGTAATCAAAATTTCAAGATAGAATGAAAAGACAGTTATTCAAAACTACATCTAAAGATCTGAACAGATGTAACATCTGCAACTATAAAGCCTAACATATAAATCCTAATCTTCCAACAGTCTTCTAGCAGGTGCCAACTTCTTCCTGTGCTTGGAGGAATGAGGGCTCTTCTGGACAGGAGGCAAGGACTTCGTGGTGGAGAGACAATGGGAAGTGTGCAGAGAAAACTTCTTGGTAAGAGTGTAGCCAGTCAGGCCTGCAAAGTGGAAACACAGAGAGTAACAGAGGCTGCAATGCAAACCTAAAGCAGCTAAAGGTACATGTTTCATGGGATACATTTCCTGGAAACTTTTCAATAGTTGAACAGGGAAACATGCCCCTGCTGGCAGACACTTGAGGTAGGCCAGGGCGATACCCTGCCCCACTTCCCCAGAGCTAGCACAGGAACAGCCCGGCCTCTGGGCTGCCCTGGGAGAGCAGGGAGCCCAGAGCCCTGTGCTCTCCAGGAAAGGCTCAGCTGCACATGCACCCTCCTGCTCCTCTCCCTGCCCCACAGCTCAGCAGCTCTACAGCTCCATGGGGCACTGGCAGCAGCACAGCTCCTTGCAGGGGGCACATGCAGGGCACAGCTGTTCCCTGGCAATGCGCACAGCCTCTCTGGGCTGCCACAAGACCCTTCCTCCCAACAGAGAGCGGCCCAGCTCCCACCTTACCTCTTTGTGAGGCTGATCCATGCTTGGTCTTCACTTTGTCCTCAGCCTGGCGTTGCTTCAGGCCCCCCATGCCATGACTAGGAAGGGCAATGGAGAGAGCGGGGGCAGATGCACGCTCTTCCTTAGTGTTTTGTTATTTTTGGCACAGCTAACAAGTCCCATCCGGAGGTGTCCAACTCAGCACTTGGTCAGCTCTCTGGAGAACATCAAACCTTCACCAGCCCAAAAGGCTGGAGAGGTTTTCCTGCATGTGTGGAGGCTTGCTCTCAGCACACTTAATCATCTGGGTGCCCATCACATGGCAGAGGGCACAGGCAAGCTTGGTGACCACGGCGCAGACGTTGGCGCTTCGCACAGGCAGCGCCTTGTTCTCCAGGCAGCACCAGAGCACGGGCAGGGCGTAGCGCTGCACCACTTCAGGGCTCCTGGCATGGACCCATTCCACAAGCACTGCCGGGACAGAGACACAGCTCCTTACCCACCAGCCTCAATGCAAACAAGGATCTACCTCTGGGTTTGCTTCTTGGAAGCCTCTCTGGCCAAGATCAGTGAAATAGCACACAGAGCCCCATGGCCCAGAAATGGGCATTGCAGCTGATCATCCTTGAAACAGAACCACCAACCCCTCAGGAGCAATTTCTCCAGCTAGAGCTTTGTACCTGTGGCAGACTTTGTACCTTTACTAAATCATTTCATAATCTGTTTCTGCATGAACAATGACTGAAATGTCAAACTTCCTTTTTTTTTTCCATTAAGAAGTTGTCGAAACCCACACGGAAGATTTGGAAATGCACCCTAGAGAGGCAATGGAGAGATTTCTAATAAAAGGGATGATTCCATCTTTGTAACTTTGATGTCAAGGGCCAAAAGTCTCATCTGGCTCTTCCCTTTGCTCTGTGGCATGCAGCAAAGGGCAGTATTAGAACACACTTCAAAACTCCAGCCCACCAGAGATGGCTGCTGCTTGACAGCTGGATGAGAAACATCAGTGGCTAGCTGGTGTCTTTGGCAGAATGCTTTTGTGGCTTCCAGCAAAGAGCTGTTGCAAACCTCAGGGTGCCTTAGAGAATTACCCAGACCCCATTGCCCTGGCATTTGAGCATCTCCACATTTCTATGGCATTTCCCCTCTCAATGTTAATAGCATTTTTCCTTATAATGTCCACTGAAATAGGGGTAATAGAGAGAGAAGAATAATACACAGGGGACTGAAATTTAACCAAAACACAATTGCTTCCTAACATCATTGTCTCTGAAATCTGCTCTCTGCTCATTTTCTGAACTATATCAAACACAGACAAAAAATGACTACCAACAGGCTTCTTGCATGGCAAATTTGGCTGAGAGATCAAAAGCTGAAATATGCTCTGGAGTCCATTCTTATTTTCTGATCATGCAAAATGTTATGCAGTAGCCATTTATTACTCTGTGGTGGAAGAGACTTCATTTTCTCTATGCTGTTAATCCACCAGCACCTTAATGCGACAATTCAACACTGAAACATCTCCTGAAAGTACCCAAAACCAATTCTGCTAAGCAGAAAAAGGGTTATGGTACCCATTTTATATTGGGAGCTCATTTGAGTTTCAATGTCATTAAAGACATTGGTGACTACTGAACATGAGGAGCAGCTGTCTGTTCCTACTAGATCTCAGAGAGAACATCTGCTCTTTCTAAAGTAGTCCTAATTTATGCTTCATTCCTTTCTTTGAAAAAGAGATCAAAATGTCTGCAAAACTAAATTCCCTATTGCTGGAGATCTACTTTATTAAATGCTCTTTAAAGGGCCTTTGACATCCTAATCACTGAACATGCCCTTTTGAGATTCCCAATGAAGACACCAAGTGTATTACACCTTGCATTTAAAGATGTTGGCATAATTAGCAGTGGATTTAGCCCCAGTTCATGCAAGGCTATCAGTTGTCTTCTCTACTATCTATTGAGATTATCATTTTTCCATCCCTTGGCTACTGCTGACATAGCAAGCTCCTCTGAGGAATCAATTATCAGCTGCATTTGTAGCATTTTGGACAGTGCAGACACAGGAAGACACTGTCTGCACACGCTGAACTGCTCAGTCCAGTGCCACTTGGACAGCAGAGGCAGGGAGCCCCAGCACTCTGCTTCTACCCCTGTGTCCCCAAAGCCTGCCTTGCACTAAATCTGTGCCTCTAAGAGCTGTGTTGAGTTTTGACCTAAGCTGTGACCCCTAGGCTCTGCACGGTTCAGCCTCAAAACTTTCCAGGAGAAAAACAAGGATTCTGTGAGAACAAAACAGATTCCCTGAAACAGGGTTTGTCACCCTTTTCCCTTAAGGATCACAGATGTCCCTGGGCTTCCAAGAGAGGAGCCAGCTGGGGTACTTTTTAGGCCCTCCTTCTCCTGCAGGTGGGTTCTGAGATGCCCCAGTGAGAGCTCAGCCCCCAGGCCGAGCTCTGCCCCCATCTCAGATGCTGCACAGCTCTGCAGCAGCCAGGGAATGCCTTCCAGCTACACCTGCCTTGGCTATTGGGCAGGAGGGACAAGCTCAGCACCTCCTGATTTGGAGGAGCTACTCTGCTGTCTGTTCACAGGCATTCCCTGTAAATACTCCCCCAGAGACTTCTTGGCTTAGAAGGGGAGGCCATACCTGTGATACGCTCTGTGACATCCAGCAGGGCTTGGCCACTCAGTTTGCTCCATTGGTTGCTGAGCTCTTTCATCAGTGACACTTCATCTACAAGTGAAACACACGTTTCTGCTCACTTGTGTGAGGGCATAGCAGAAAGGAGAGTGAGGAGGAGGGAAAGAGCAGGGGCAACCTCATTTTATACAATAAAATCAACTTCTGCTGATTTTTGATTCCTTTTTGTCTTTCCTTCCAGCCTACTTGGCAGAGTTTTAAATTCCAAAAGAAAAGCTCTCCTTTCACATTTGTGAATCCAAAGTTGTCTGCTGTACCAGGAGCTATGTTAAAACATTTCACATCAGGGACCTCAACAGTTCAGTCACACGGAAGCAGTGAAAAAGTTTTGCATCCCAGAGCAAAAGGGAAGAAGCCCATATTGGGACACAGAAAGGCACTGACTCAGGCAGTTTGTGAGTTCACAGAGCAGCTGAAGTGGAGAAAGTGGAAAATCCCCTTGAAGACCTGCCTCTTCAACACTCCATTTTTCAGGCATTTTCAGAGCTGACATAAATCTCCGTGGCAAAGGAATTTACAGCAGCCCTTGCCTAGGCAGGTATATGCTGTTGCCATCTTGCCCCATACAAAACGACATGTGGAACAAGGCATCATTGACAGCTGGATTTAGACCTGTTTGTTCTAAAGAAATGAACTTGGTGAATCATCAGTTCCTCTTTGGAAAAAGAAGACAAAGAAGAAAGGTGGGAAATAGGCAGCTAATGCCTCTAATGTAGAGCCTTCCAGGTGGCTGCTCTGCAGAAGCTCTGATGGGCCGGTGTCCCTTCATGCCAGCAGCAAAGCTGGTCATTTGGGAAGTCAGACAGGGCCCAAGCAAACTCCAAAACTCCTTTGCCTCTGAATTGTAGCAAAGCTGGAGTCCAGGACTTGCTCTTCAGACAAGCAGCACAGAGCCAAGGGAGCTTGGGACTGTTGGGAAATGCTGCTGCACATTCCAGCCTGTTGGGGACTGGTGCATAAGGACTGCACCTGCACAGCTCCTGGTGGGTGTCAGCTGGAGCGTTCCACAGACAACAACAGCTCCCAAGGCACTCAGCGTTCTCTCGTGTGGGACAGACAGAGACACGGCTGAGGAGAGTCCATGCCAGGGCTCAGCCTTACCTAAATGAGCAACGGATTTGTCCAGTGCCTTCACAGCTGCGGCATGAACCCCAGGATCCTTTGAGTTCAGGTTCTTTGTTATGCCTTCAACCAAAGGGGTCATCACCGGCTTCAGGGCATCTTTCAGGAGTCCAATGATTTCTGCCAGCACGTCCAGCGCCTTTTCCTTCACTCTCTTGTGGGTGTCATTTATTCTCAGGACAAAATAATCAAAAATCTGTGGAGAGAACAAACAACATGAAAGCTGGATTAAAATGACCTTGTTTGAAGAGAGGATGTAGAAATGAGCACTCGGCAATATAAAAGATGAAAGTGGTCCTTTCTGTCAGGTCAGCCCTTGCTTGCACAATTTCACTGTTTTCCTGTGGGCCACTCACTGGAATGGTTGCACAACCTGATGCTGCTGGAGAGATTTTCATCTGTTTTTAAGAGGTTTGGCTGGGGCCAGAAAAGTTCCTATGGTATTTCTCTCCATCTATAAATCATTAAATTGATTCCATTTATTACTGTAAAAGGCTACCTTTGCTTTACAAGTATGGAAGCAGATATTTACCATGCCCATTTTTCTATACAGTTGCCTCAAGTACTGAGGGCAGTTATGATTTTATCAAGACTGTGGCTGGAGGAGATCTAAGTTTTATTTTGTCTGTCTCAGAACCTGCGTCTGGTGAAGTGCAGGACTCGGATCAACTCTTCCAGGATCCAGACCATTTCTCTAACTAACAGGTGGACTTCTGAAATGGAATGTGCTCTACAGCTCTCATTAGAGCAGGTTCAGTCCCTTGACAGCCACATCATCAGGCACCATTTTCTGGAAAAAGGGAAAAAGCAGCTGCTGGGAGGAGAAGGCAGAGATCCGTTCTTAGCTGTTTTCCTCCTTTTCTAAAGAGAAAAAAGGTCCCCCCAAGAAGGGTGAGCACCATCTTTACCAAGAGGAATAGGGATGAGGATGGAAATGAGTAGCCAGAGTTGTGCTCGTGCAAGGCAAAATGGAGTGTACAGAAGTATCCTTTTAAAAATAACTGGGTTTAAACCAACCCAGCCTGATACTTCTCTTCCCCAGGAAAACCCATCTTTGGTCTGGAGAATAATTGCCATGCTTTCAAGGGCTGGTTTTCCCTTCACTTCACCCAGCTAGCAGTAGGAGACAGCAGCAGTTACACCAGCGAAAATTCTGCCATCATCTCTGATGAACAGCAGCAATAGGCACCTGCCAGACCTATACAACTAGACTGAAATAACTTGTCCTGAAACCTGGACCAGAATTAAATTTGTCTGGGTAAGAGGGAACCAGCCTGTCCCAAACAACCAGGATGTAGTGCCAAGACACACTGAATTAAGTTTGCTTCTCCAGGCTTGGGAAAGGAGCAAAAGGAAAAGAGCAATGAAGATGCTCTACATACTTGGACAATGTTAGTGGAGATGAGCTGGGGGCTGGTTTTGGACAGGTCTAGGAGGAGTGCCACTCCTTCCATCCGTGTCTGAAACCCCTTGGCTTCCAGGAGATGGTAAAGCTTCTGGAGTGACTCCCTTCCTTCCACAGCTGCTGGTAATGTGATCTGGGCTTTTGCACGGTGTAGGAGGTGTCCATCAGAGGTAGATTTCACCCTGGAAAACAAAACCAAATTAGGACCTGTTGCTGATAATACCTTCAGTTAATTGTGAGCCAAACATCCCGACAAGTTTTCCTAACAATGTGATTTCAAGCTAGAAAATCATGAAGCTCTGAAGAACAACACGGACCTCGTGACAATCATTATGGGAGAGACAATCTGCAAGTGGCATTCTCATCACTGCTCCCTCAGGAAAACCAAGGATGAGATGCACCTGATCTATCTTCAGATGCCTTCCAAGGCACACAGGTCACATTGCTTTGTGGGGAAAGGGAGACACTACTTCCAAGTTTAAATGCCTCCTCATATGGCACGTGTGTGTCTTATAGTAAGGAAACTCATCACTCTGGAGAAGTGTCTGGAAAAGTAGCTCAGATGCATCTGAACAGGTGAACAGGGGCATATCTGAAGGATCCAGAAAATCAGTAACAGAGATAGAAACAGAAGCCAGACCTCCAAGAATTACACTCACATTTCCTTTTCTTCCCTAGAGACTAGATGCACAACTTAACAAATTCTCTGGGAGTAATCCCCTTGGATCAACCTGTCTCTTCCATGAGCACGGGAAGATGCTAGCCATGCTACTGAGGCATGTGGTCACTTTCCTGCCACTGCTGAGCAGGACAGAGCTCAAGAAATTCCCTCTCTTATCAGAGGAGCAAGTAGCTCTGCCAGTGGCATGAGGAGACAGCAAGGACCAAATTCCTGTCTTCAATGCTGATTGCAGCACAGGGGGAAATAAACCAAACATGCTGTCCATCAAGCAAACTCTATGAAGGAAAGGAATACCAAGACAAAAGTCCACATTGAGACACCTGTTGACCAAAATGGCTCAGGAATTGCCTTGCTCCTTACTACTCAAACTTGGCACTGTTTGAGGGTAAGAAAGCCATGATTCAGCCAGGCCAAACCACATGGATGGGAACTGCTTGTTTGGGGAATGGCGTGTTGCTTCTAGACTGGGACTTCTCATTAAAACACCCATCTAAAAAGAGTGTTTTATTTATCATTCCACTTGGATGAAAAAAAAAACCTGGTTGAATTTACTTGTCTCAAGGCAGGCAGCAGAAACTCTGCCCTCTCCTAGCCTGCACAGCACTGCCCTTGCCACTGCACTGGATGGGTTGAGCTGCAACCAATGGGTGTCTTTTTGTCACCCAATTTTTGTGGAAAGCCCTCCAGAGAAGTTGTGTTCAACACAATGCAGAAGGAGACGTTTTTTATCCTAGAGCATTTGTAGGAAAAGGAAACAATCTCTTGCACTGGTCATCTCCAGCAGAAAGATTTTTCTGTGGAAGAGGCGTGCAGAGCTTGTCATGTGCTTTGTCACATCTGACAAAAGTGCTCAGTACCGTTTGCTAGAAGGCACTGTGGCCTGGGGCTCCTTCGAGCCATCGTTCCTCTTCTCCACCGGCTCCTTGACAGATGGGCGTTCGCCCTTCTGCTTTTCCATCCCCTACAAAGACATAGAGAAACCCTATGAATCTTCAGAATATAAAATAGGAAATTCCCTCTTTAAAACACAAGTTAGAACCTGGATCCATGTAGTACCAAGGCTTAGGGAAACACTTCCTAACTTACAGAAATAAACAGACCAGAGATTCATTGGTGCCAACTCTTTGTTTTCAATAGCCCAAGGCAGGTTATGGGTGCTAGCACACCGAGCAGCAGTCTAAATTCCCAAATTCACTAGTCTTGAGCATAAACGAGAATAATGCAAACTGATAGGCAATGAGTGGTCTTAAAGGAAGCAGCAGAAAAAATGGGACTCTGGGGGTTGGCCCATTGTGTTGGAAGTTGATTTGGTTCAATGCTCACTCTCCCTGCTCCTGCACAAAGGCACACTCCCCAAGCTTCTTCCAGCTCCACAGGGCTTGAGAGCAGGGCAATATTCCCAAAAGACAGACAGAAATTGTAGTAACTAGGACTGACTTGGACATCTTTTGTATATTTGGAAATTTTCTTGGCACTATTACTTGCAGTCACTTTTGCAAAGACTCTGTTATCTTCAGACTTTGTTATCTTCTGTTCTCACTTAATTGCTTTACTGGGGGCAGAGTCAGTAGGGAGAGCGTGGTGGGGGCTTACGCTTAAATGTAAACCCATGTTCTCCTCTTTCCCTTTCCTCTTTGTGACTGATATTCAAAATCTTCAAAACCCCACTTTTCCCCTAATAATAGCAGTTCCTTTGTGGCCTGCAGATGAACAGGCTGAGGATTAACAGCTCATTCCCAGGAGCAAAGTGATTCAGCAGAAAAGGAATGAGATAAAGACAGATTTGGTATGTTTGGTCTCGTATTAGCAGTGGTATTACTTGGACAAAGGAAGCATTTCTTCTGCCAAGCACTTACTTTCTTCTTAATTCTTGTCAGGATATCTTCCAGGTCATGCGTGGAAAGAGATTGTTCCAGGAGCATTTTAAATTTTTGATGACTCAGCAACATCTTCACCATCTCCTGGCCATAATGCCTGAGGAAGGATGGAAGGAAGGATGGGAGAAAGGAAGGGAGGAAGGGAGAGAGGGAGGCAGGAAGGAAACAAAAGAACAGTGAACCAAGGAAGAGTGTTAACAGAAGGGGCTGGTACCTTCAACTCATCAGGTGCAATCCTTGCATGAGAAGGCACAACCTACTCAGCAAAGAGGGAGATTTAACTCCACTTGACACTGCACAGTGTTGTCAGCTGAACACAAGAAGCAAGAGGAGAACGTGGGGCCACAGGAAAACACCATTCACTCTGAAACTGTGGGTGTTCCCAGGGATCAAGCAAAACACATCTGCTTTGTTGACAGAGTCTATTAGCAGTGTCCTGCTGCCATTGCACAATAATTTGCCTTTCTTTAACTGGCAGAGAAGCCAGGACAAAACACCTCCTGCATCCTGTTGATTATTCTATACTATATGTATGCACAGGGTCAGCTAGTTGTTCTGGTGTTCTTGGCAACTATTAATAGGAACTTCATCATCAAAGTAAGGGGATCTTGGTGGTTTGGGTTGATTTTGCCACTAGGAAACCACAGTTTTCTTCAAGAAGAAATTTGGAGGACAGTGTGCCCCACGTAACAGCATTGTAGAAATCTGCAGAAGGGGTTTAGGAAGAATGAATACATTGGCTAAAGACCCCGGAAATATTTCTAGGAAAGTCTTCATGACTTTCCCAGAAACAGATGTTTGGGATCCTTCAGTGATAAACATTAGCGAACACTTTGGCTTTGTGTTGTATACCTAAGGCCATAATAAACTCTTGTACTGGCTAATATGAGCTCTTTTGAACTCAATAAAGAATACTTCAAGTCACAGGAAGTTGGCAATGCTCCTTCTTGCTGGCCAACCTCAGGTTTCACACTACAGTCATTTCCCCAGGCAACCCAGAGCAGCGGTCACAGCACCAAGCCTGACAGAGCTCAAGAAGCGTTTGGACAATGCTCTCAGGCACGTGGAGTGATCCTTGGAGTGCCCTGCACATGGCCAGGAGCTGGACTGGATGACCCCGATAAGTCCAATCCAACGCAGCATATTCCACGATTCTGTGACCCTCATCCACACAGTGAGGTCACGTATTATTTCCTTGAGTTTCCACTCTTTTGTAGTTTTACCTTTAAAGCCAAATGCAAAACAGTTTTCCTGGTTTTGGAGGTGAAAGGAAGATCATTACCTTGTGTCCTTGTGACAGTCCTGAGCCAGTGTCCCTGCCACGTGTGCCAGCCTCTCAGCCCTGGGGGTGCCTGCAAGCTTGGTGACTCCCATTTTCTCCATCAAGAACAGGAGGAGTTCGGCCGCACACTTCCGCACCTGGACATAGCGGCTCCTGGGAAGGAGAGAACAAACCCTGGGGCACAGGGACAAGGAGCAGCAGCAGCACAGGCCTTGGCCAGAGCGTGCTCCCTATCCTTGCTGGGGGAAGGAGCCTGGGCTCTCCCTGCAGCTTCAGGCACCTGCAGAAGGTTCTTTCCTCAGATAAACACAAAGTTAGCATTGTACAGAAGGACTGCCTGCATGGAAGAGGGAGGAATTCTGTCTCCCTGCACTATCTGATATTCCATTTCTTTCCCAAAATTTACTCGAAGAAAGATTAAAGTAATAAATCACATGTGAATTATTTAGAAATTAAGGAAAATTCATGCAGACCCATCAGAGGGCACCCACTACACAGAGCTGCAGCAGGATGAGGCTCTTTCCACCCATTTCTTCCCACATCTGCAGACCTCTGGGATGAAACAAATGCAGCGAAAACACGCTGTGGGGTGTGAAGTTGCGGAATATCCAGCAATACAGCCTCTTTCTTCCGTGAGGCTTGGCAACAGATACATCTGAGTGCTTTACGCTATTGAAAAGCTAAGGAAAGGGGGCAGTCAGTTTAGCCAGGTTGTCCTGATCTAGAGATTGTCTCTTGGGAACTATCAGGCACCAACACTTAGGGCAGGATTTGCTTCAGCTGTCCCATGGCACTCGGCCTGTGAAGGTGCCTGTGAAGTGATTCATCATCTCAAGGCTAACATGAAACTTCATTTTGAATAGAAAGCAGAGCTCTAAGGCCAGCACAGTCACACAAGGCTCCTTTTGGCACGAGCTGCACCTGCTGTGCAGGCTGTGCCACACCCAGCACATTCTCCCCCATGTGCTCCACACCCCAGCAAGGACCCTCCTTATTTCTCAGGCTAATGGCATAATGAGGAAAACGTGGTTTTCCCCAGGGTTTTCCCCCGTGGTTTTCCTCTGTGGTTAGTGCTGTGAAATATCAAAGAGCGCTCACAGCTGCAATTGCAATTGTCCCTCTTCCCACAAAAGCACAAGGCTCTATCCTTAGCCTTTGCAGGCACTTGCATTTCCCCACTGTTCACCATATCTAGGAAACTCTGACAGACTGGGAGAACTCCAGGAAGCAGCAGGAAACTGACTCAGAGGAGCGTTAGTTTGGATATCAGGAAAAAGTTTTTCACCCAGAGGGTGCTTGGGCCCTGCAACAGGATCCCCAGGGCACTGGTCACAGCACCAAGCTGACAGAGTTGAAGAAGCATTTGAACAATCTCAGGCACACAGGGTGACCCTTGGGCTGTTCTGTGCAAGGCCAGAAGCTGGAATTGATGATCCTGAAGGGCTGCTTCCAACTCCCCATATTGTATAGTTCTGTGATTCTGTGACCCAATGGGCTGCAGGAGGGCAGAAATAGGTGGCAAGAGGAAAGAAATGAGGTTGATGGGAGAATCGAGTACCTGAGTCCAGAGAAGATGCAGGATGCCGGACCCTTCCCTCCCAGCATTCCCATTCTTTCCCTCATCCCTCCCCTCACCCACACACTAGAAGGTGAAGAATAGCACTAAATGAAGAAGAACCTACTTGACTCCCTTGTCCATGAGAGCAGTCATTGCTCGTGCAGGAGTCACGTTCTCCACCATGATCCCTAGGCTCTGAGAGGCTGCCTTCTGAACAAACTCTGGTGAGTTCCAGACCATCTGGAGAAGGACTGGAGCAACCTCATCCACCTGGGAATCCATGTCCTTCTTCAAGATTGCAAAGAGCTCTCCCAGTGTGACGATTGCAGAGTAGGACACCTTGGACCGGAGGTTGGTCACCTGGGGAAATCGGGAGGGGAAATATAATTATCACTTTGAACAGAAAACCACTTGCCTTCAACACAAGTCCCAGGAAATGACAACACATCCCACTGTGTCCAGAGGATCGTAAAAGTACATTAAGAGCAGGAGAGCACAAGCACAGAAAGGCACTTACTCTGGCACCAATTTCTGACCTCACACCTGCTTACTGCAGGCCTAAAAAAAATTTCACCTAAGTGTGAAATTGAACCTTTCTACAATGGGCACTACATTGATTTTAGGCTCTTTCACTAGAAAGTCAAAACAAGGGCTGCTTTCAAATCATAAAGGCACAAGTCGTAAAGATAAAAATGTCAGATGCTCCTGTTCCAGAAAGCAACACCAGCAGTTGAAGCACTCAGACAGGAAACAGAAAACACAGGCTCAGGTCTACAGACTCATTTGCAGTGTTCAATTACAGCTTGGGCAGAGATTAGGACTCTGCCAAATAACATCATTAGTGTCTCAGTTTCTGCATTTGCACATTGCATTCAAATGGCACCTCATGACAAGTGCCAGATACCCAAGCTGCCAGTAAATACAGCTGCACGTACACACAGATCCTACAGACATTAGAAGTAGAAGGTCTAAAACCAGAAATGAGGGCAGTCCCTGAGCACACATGGAGATGAACAAGCACATATCTACTCTACAAGCCGTGTATGAAGTATGGGGAAGAATTCAGAACAATGTTCTCACCTCGCTGGTAACTGCCAAGCAAATCTCACGAAGTCGACAAAGCAGGACTGCTGCATGGGACTCAGCCAGGCGTGTGATGTTGAAGAGTCCCTTCTTCTTCAGTTCCCTGAAAGGCAAGTAACAAAAAGATTGATATTCCTCTCTACCCAAGAACTAGGCAGCACCCCCTGAAGTGACCAGGCTGGCAGCTCAGTCAAACAATGGGAGGTGCTTTTCAAGGAGCACTTAATGAAATGACGGAACACACTGCCACTGGATGTTGTGGCTGTCAAAAGCGTACACAAATCCAAGAGGCAAAGAGAGGGCTTTCAGAGTCTTCATTTGTGGCCATTTGAGAAGACAGCCTTTCTGAAAGCTCTGGTACGTGAAGTGCCTCTCTCACTACTTCCTAGAAGCTGTGAGGCTGGGCCATGCTGCTGTTTCTTGTCACCTCCCTGTACCTGTCCCTGAGACACAGTCCCAGCAGGCTGCTACTGGGACATTTTCCTTCTTTGTCAGCCCCAGCAGGCAGTTCAGTACTGAGAGTCAGCACTGCCACTCTGGAGCTGAGTTCCCACTCCACAATCTAGGCCTGTCTGTCACCCACTCCACTTCACCTCACACATTCCCCAAAAAAGCAGCAGGATGTCCCAGAAGATTAAGATTCCATCCCTGGACAAGAACTGTTGAAACTCTGGCTTTCCCACAACACTCCTACCTAAAACAACCCCCACAACAGCAACATGTTATTTAAAAGGTGCAAACAACTCCATCTCTCAGCACTTGCTTTGTGCAGGCCCTCAGCCACAGGAAGGTATGTGAGGCATCAGGGCTGCAGCACAGGGCTGCTGACCGATCCCATGGGCACCCCTGAGTGTCATCAGGATCCCCCACATCTGCAGAAGCTCTCTGTACCTCACAGGGCACCAAAGAGAAATGGGGAAGAGAAAGCAGAAGAGAAAGGGCAAAGCAAAGGGATCTGCACAAGGAGATGCATTGTGGCCAGTTTTTCATGCTTATCCCAGTGTGAATGCAGGCCTTGCCCCTGTGTGAATGAAGCATCCACCAGGGAGTGATCAAAAAGCCATCAAAAAGAAAACCATTATCATCTCATATTTGTAGGGTTATCACCTCTGGGCCACCTTCTGCCTGTGTATAATTTTGGGACACATTGGGAGTATTGACAAAACATCTCAGTATTGACAAAACATATGAAGCAGTGAGAAGGAAATAGTTGACTTCCAAAAGTGCAAGATTCCTAGAGGATTTTATTTCTTTTTCCTTCTCTTCTGCCATGAGCGCTTCACCACTAATGACATGCTGATGGACTTGAAAGCACAACTCAGTCCATTTCTCAGAAAGAGGAACTCCCTGGAGCTGCTTCTGGGACTCACATGCAGGAGTCCCTGCCATTGCTGTCAGCAGTGGGAGCACAGAGGAATCTTACTCAGTCCCACTGGGCCAGTGGCCCAAGGCACCCAAATCTCTACACTCAAAACTGCTGCCATCCTGCTTCTTGCCTTCAGCCAGCAAATCATCTCATGCCACAGCTTTCTCTCTTCCCTCAATATTTCCTTTGCAGCTCCATGGAGCAGCAGGCAAAGCAAGGAAACAGCACAGGCCTGCTGCAGCTGGAGCACTGCTGCAGAGCAAGGCCAAGAAAAGGCTGCTCTCCAATCTATATGCTCTCCCTGCTCTGCAGGGGTTTCACCTGTGCCCTTTGGCCCTCGGGGCTCTCAGGGCTCCGAGGCACGAGCAAGACACGCTTCTGACCGACCTTAACGCTCAGAGGGACACAGAGGGAACGGGGCCTTTCTTACCAGTCATCGCTGCCCAGCATGGAGAGTGCCTCCTGCAAGGACTGCTGTGGGTCTGAAGAGGCTCTGTCCTTCTGCCCATGCGCACGGAGCGGCTCCTCTTGGCGCTTGGCACCAGTGGCCGTCTGCGGGGTCACTGTAAGGAGAGGGTCGGCCATGGGCGCTGCAGCCCCGGGGCAAGGCACCCGCCCTGGCGCGGCCTGCAGCCCCATCTCCCAGCCAGGGCTCTGTGTGACACACGCTGCCGCTGGGTCAGAGGCTTCCCTGCTGCCTGGATCCTGGGGCTCCTTGCTTGCTCCCAGCCTCCCCCAGCTGGGCACAGCTCCAGGCTGAACCTGACAATTGCCCCCACAGCGCCAGCTCCCAAGTGCCACAGGTGCCACAGCCAGCGGCAGCTTCCTGAGGCTGCAGAGCTCCCGCTCCCTGCGAGACAGCGCCCACAGCACTACTGGCCAGCCCAGGAGGGAACCCCTCAGGGGCCTCTCTTTTTTCGGTGTCCTCATTTCCCCCAGCCCTGAGGACAGGGACACTCTGCAACTCCCTGAAGAAAGACCTGCAGCTGCCTTGTGACAGCGCCAAGCCAAGCCTGAACAACCCAGCCCTGCGGGGCCCGGCTCAATGCCCACGGAGCAATGACCAGGAAACAGCCATACCTGACCCTTCACATCTGACCTCTGTTTCCATTGACTTCAAATATTCTAGACAGAGGCAGCTGAGTGCACATCCATGTTAGCCTACTATTGGGAAGGGTAACATGGAATTACCCTTCCCAGTAAAAGGGAGTCTTTCATGTATTTTGTTCTTTCCAAACATCATGAATCTTTCCTCTTTTAGAGGTCCACACTGGCTGTATTTCAAAGATGCTAAGGTGAAATTCATTTGTCATCTAATGGATGTGTTTGCAAACTCAGCAGTTTCTAAGCTCTCTTGTGGAAAAAGCAATTTCCAGACGAGACAGTTGATAAAAAAAAGCCTTCCAGATGCACTTTGAGGATAAAAATAGGCAAATACAGATGCACATTGTTGCAGACAGACTCTCTTGTTAATCAATTGACCTGGATTTGCCTTAAACGAATTTCTGGGTAAAGAAAAAAAATTACAAGGCATGAAAAAAATCAGATGATAAATGCATTTCTTATGAAATCCATTTGTCATGAAAAGCACTGTCAATCAAAAATTTCACATCATGTACTCAAAAGCTCATTTTCTAATGTGTAGATGGCAGCATTTGAGCTGTCTAAAATGAGGGAGTATAAATATTGCACAGAACCTAGATGAACTCTTCTAGACTCTGGAGGAGTTTTGTGCTACCTTGCATGCTCTCAGAAAGTATGGAGGAACCATAACATCAAAAATATTCAGACAGGAGCTAATCTGGGTGTCACTGATGTACCCCAGTCACTGACATCAGTGATGGCACTGCAGAAGTATGTAGACACACACATCTAGATTCACTGTGAATGGAGAGCCACGTCAGGCTAGTTCTGGTCAATTCTGAACATGGAAGTAGCATCACTTGGAAAGAGCATTCCAAGTATCATTCCTAGCTCCCTTCCTATAACCTCACCCTCCTTGGGATCACAGCACAGGCTGTGATCACTGGCTGTGTAGCCACAAAGGAGAGACAAGAGCCACTAGGGCTATCTGCTGGGTATTTGCTGCAGGCAGCAAACAGCCTGGGAGCAGCAGGCAGCCCCTCCTGGCTGCCATCTGCTACACACGGCCTCTGTATTGGGTGGGTGACACAGGAGGCGCTGCTTGTTCCCTCTTGGCATTGCAGGCCGTGGGATGGCGGCAGTGAGGAGCCATCGGGCACTTCTGGGAGCAGAGGCACGGCTGCACCACGCCGCTGACGGCCATGCAGAGACAGCCCTTGCTGGGACAGCAGAACAGCTGGCTGCAGAGCAGGACAGCAGCACAGGCAGAGGGCCCAGATGGTGAGTGGACAGCTGATGGTGGTGGCACTCGTAGGTGCACAGGGAGCACACCCTGGCAGACTGCCCCGCAGCTCATCCCTGCAGTCACAGCTGCCTCCAGGCACCAGTGCTGTAGTTTGGACTGCCAGGATGGGCAAAAGCCAGAGCTTAGGCCTTTACCACGACTTTATTCAGCTCCACTTTCTGATGGATCTCTGAGAACCAAACCTCTGCTACTACCAAACTGGAGTAACTCAAAAGTAGATTTGCTGTTCATTCCAAGGGCAGGCTATGGGCTCAAGATCCCAGCTGTGATGGCTGAGGCAGGAAGCAGTTTGTGCTCCTTGTGCTCCTTGTACCGGAAAAATCCCGAGTGGGAAAAAGCTACCACGGAGCAGGCTTACCTGAGGAGCTGCGTGGGAAGCTGCCATCCCCATGGATGACGTGCTTATTGGGCGGTAAGTGCACGTTGTCCTGCTTTCTCAAGACCTTCTTCTTCAAGGCACTACCAGGGTGTTTCATCTGCACACTAGGAGCTGTGCCATTGATAGGTGGTAGGCTAAAGGCTGCAGGGAGCAAAGAGGAGCTTGTAAGTGGAGGCAGCTGGACAGGGTGATGATATAAAGGGCCAGAAAATTTGCTGGAGCTGGGCAACGTCTCTTTGTTATTGCAAACAACTCCAAGTGTAACAATGGTATACCACTTTATACCAAGTATAACGCTAACATGGGACATTGATCACAGAATCCTAGAAGAATTTGGGTTGGAAGGCACCTTTAACCACCATCTAGTCCAACCCCTGTGGGCAGGGACATCTTCATTGAGATCAGGTTCCTCAGAGCCCCATGTAAACTGGCCTTGAAGACCTTCAAGGAGGGACCAACAACAGCTTCTCTGGGCAAATCCTGCCAGCTTTTCATCCCCTTCATTATACAAAAAATTCTCCCTAATATCTAATCTAAATCTACCCTCTTCTAGCTTAAAAGCAAACTGGTAATTCTTCCCCCAGGAAACCAGGAAAAGCCAGTATTGCTTTGCTTTTGTTCTGTTCCAGAGGCAGGCAGGGCAAGTTGCCAAAGAAAGTGCAGATAACCCTGCGTGATGCCCTCGGGCTGAGTGCTGCCTCCTCAGGGCCCTGCTGCCACCCTGGGGCAGCGCTCACAGCCTGCAGGCAGAGCCCCTCAGCCGGGATTCAGTCAGGAGCACTGCTTGCTCCTGGGGCTACAACAGAAGCCCTGGCTGGGGCTTCAGCACAGCTCTACAGCGCCAGCTCCTCAGCAGGGAGTGGCAGGAGAAGGATCGCTGGTGTTTTCATCAGAAGGAATTGAATTTGTTTCTTTCAGGTTGCAGCCTGGTTGAAAAGCATTCTTTTGGACTCACCTTCCTGGAGGCTGCTCTCCAGGAGAGAGTCTGAAGCCCCAGCGTACTTTGCAAGATAGAGTTTTCTACTCTGAAAGACTTTAGAGGTGAAGGTGGGAAGCTGCAATTCTGTTACTGACCCAGTGAGGCCATGGGCAAGACACTTCATGCCTCTGTATTTTTCTTTGGGCAACAGAATTAAATCCTAATGCAAGCTTCCACTCAGATGCAAGCGGAACAGCCCCCCCCAGTCTGATTGCAACATTGTGCAAAGGGCAAGCAAGTGGTCGAAAAGGATCACCACAAGTGTAGCCACCACTTACTTGCTTCAGCTGCATCCCCAGGCTCAACTATCTCTGGAGGAAGCTGCAAGAATCTTTTCTTTTGTCTTCTTTCCCTCATCTCTTCCACAATATGCTCTATGTCCTTTGGCTCTAAGTTCTTTTGAGCCAACTTCCACAATGCAGCACGGATCTAGGTGCAATGGAAATACAGTAGACTGTAAGCAGAGACACACAAACCAGACACAGCATCTCATCAGGAGCACAGAGTGCCATAGGCTTCAATGCAGCTCCATATACATTCCAATAGTTTCAGAGGAATGTCTCCAGTCCTCACCTGGATTACAATTACACACAGTGAGGTGGAACACTGTAGTGCCACAACCTTCCACTGCTGCAACTGCAACCTATGTCAGGAAGCCCTGCTTGAAGCATGAAACTCATAGGAGTGCTCCAAGACAGATGAAGAGCTCACATGACAGTGAGCAGGCAGTTCAGTTCCTACAGGCCGTGGCAGGAGAATGAAAACCATGTGCAATACCCAGCAAGGAGGGCTAATGAGCTGTAGCTTAACACTCATGGCCAGCAATTGCAGCTGTTTCTCACTTCCTGGCTTCTGAGGGACTCAGCTCTCAAGCACTTGGTCTCTGAGACCAGCAGACCAAAAGGAGGACTCCTTTTGGTGAAAACAAGTTGCAGAAACACTGATGTTAATGAGCAGAAAAATTGATAATGAGGGGGCTGTGAGATACAGCCACAAAGGTAACCAGGAAAAATCAAACTCTCCCATTTGATTTTGCAGCCTTGCTTACACTCAACATTAGAATCTTTGCTTCTCTGCTTCCAAGGAATGCACTTTGCCCACGTTCGCGGATGTGTAGCTTGCTCTGCCATTCAGAACTTCTCTAAAAGAGCCTTCGCACCTAAAGAACGCTTCTGGCGTCACCTTAGCACCATCTCCAAACCAGTGACCTTGGCACCACTGGAAATAGCCAAGCAATTGCCCTGTAGCTGTGAAATATATTCCCAAGAGAATCCCCCTCCTTATCCTCCAGGAGGAGAAGATTATGATTTTCAGTGACATTTTGGGCCAAGCACTAAACAGCCACTGGAAAGGAAGTCTGCTCATCCCTGTCCTTATCCCTTACCTTTCCAAAGCCGTCCCTCAGCTCTTTGTCCCTCGTAAGACCATCGCTGCTGGGGTGATCCGTCTCCTTGGCCTGGCTCAGTGGGATGCCTGGGGAAGGAAGCAAAGGTTCCTGTAAAGCTCTGGCAGACTTCAAGCCCCCAAAAACGCCATGCTGGCCAAAAGGCAAGACATGTTCCAGATTGTAGAGCTCTCCTAAAACACAGAGATTGGGATTGAGAGCAGCAAGGTACAATGCCTAGGCCCTCTCCCAAGGGATGGGCCAGTGGCAGCAGACATGACATTACTCTGTTGGCCAGCAGCCTGAAACCTGCTGCATGACAAAGGCCTCAGGCCCTGCATGCTGGAGAGCCTCTGTGTCTGATAGAGAAGGGCAGAGATGGAGATTGCTCTTGACAGAGATTCTTATCTGCCCTTATTCATGCTGATTTTAGTAAACATCTTCTTTCTGGTTCTTAAAAGAAGTCCCAGGTTCCAATACCTGTAAGCATTTAGATCAATGTTTTCTTCTCTTTGTTGGAATATTTTAGAGGAAATTCAAAGAAAATCACTGCATTGCTGAAGTGATACCCAAATGTGAACTGTGTTCCTGATACTAGATAATTCATTTTCCCCAAGTATTTTCCTTCTAAACTATGTGAGATTGGGTGGGTTTTGGGCCAGGCTGACTAAAGGCTGGTTTTTTAATTGCAGGTAGAACATTGGGGCTTATTCTGAAATACTCTCCAACAGAGCTCTTAAAATTCTGAGAACTAATCATTCTATACAACAGCTTCAGAGATGATACAATCAAGTAGCAGCAGAGTAGAAAATACCAATGTCTTAAATCAGGATTTTTTACCCCTGCAGAATGGTCAGCTTAATAATAAAAAAAGAGAGTTAGATATGGGCTTTGAGGAAGGAGGGCAATTCCAGATGGAAGGCAAGGCCTTGGAAGGTAAAAGCGTTTGGGAAGTTGGCAGGGAAAGCACAGATCCCAGGGTAACCTCCTTGGGACCATGGCAGTCAGTCAGGCCTGCAAAATAGACACACAAAATGTAACAGAGGCCATGATGCAATCTAAAGCATCTGAAGCTCTGTATTGCATGGGACACATTTCCTGTAAGCTTCTAAACAGCTGCACAGGGAAACATGCTCCTGCTGGCAGACACTGGAAGCTGGCCGAGGGAAAACCCTGCCCCACTTCTCCAGAGCTACAGCAGGAACAGCCTGGCCTCTGGGCTGCCCTGTGCTCTCCAGGAAAGGCTCAGCTGCACATGCACCCTCCTGCTCCTCTCCCTGCCCCACAGCTCAGCAGCCCTACAGCTCCACGGGGCACTGGCAGCAGCACAGCTCCTTGCAGGGGGCACACGCAGGGCACAGCTGTTCCCTGGCAATGCGCACAGCCTCTCTGGGCTGCCACAAGACCCTTCCTCCCACCAGAGAGCGGCCCAGCTCCCACCTTACCTCTTTGTAAGGCTGATTCATGCTCCTGGGGCTCCTGGGCCAAGGCCCCCTGAGCCGGCCGGGAGCCCAGACCTCCATTCCCAAGGCCGGGGTCTGGCACATGAGCCTCCAAGCCAAACAGGTCAGCCAGTTTCCTTGGGAACAGAGGCATCCCAGGTCCTATCTTGCACCAAGTGCTCTTTCCCTTCTTCCTCTGGGTTTTTGTTGTAGATTCAGAAGAAGCTGTCAACCAGGTACAAGAGAAGAAGTGAGTTAATTGAACTCATGCCTTTACCATCAACCCATCTAATGGGTGAGGAATTCAAAGCGTATTTTAGTTACTGAAATGATTGCTTGTTTTTTTATTTTTCATGAAACTAGCATCAGTTTAATTTCTCTGAACAATATGGAGCTGGCAAGCCAAGAGAGAAGAGCTCTACTACTTCATGTGGTGCCCGTTGCCTCCCCACTACTACAGGATTGCTTTCCTTACAAAGAGTTGGGAATTCACAGTGCTCTCTAGAATCTGACAGTGTCTAGGAAGTAATTGTTTTCAAAAGTGGTTTTCAAGGTCTTTGTTTCTGTAACTCCCACTCAGTTCTGGGTTGGGTTTTGCAGTTTTGGGGATTTTTTATATTACTCTTTACAACAAAGGAAGTTCTGGGACACAAACTATGGCACCATGTGTTTGATGCAAAAGCAGCTTTGCTTTCTCTATTAGATGTGCCCAGTATTCTGCGAGCCTGTATTTGTAGGGAACAATGTGTTCATCCCAAAGTTCCACTTTTGCTCTACTTACTTGTTCCAGGGGTTTATTCTCTGCTTTCTTTTCAGCAGAGACACCCAAACGCAACATAAACGCAACCTATCTCAAAACAGTTCTGATCCTGGCTAATAGTGACAATTCAAAATGTCCTTAATGGAAAATAGCTGATGGCCGGTCATTCTGAAATACTCCCCAAGAGAGCTGTTAAACGAGGAGAACTAATTCTTTACGTGGACGCACAGAGAATAAAATCATATGGCAGCCAAGCAGGATGAGTGTCTTAAGACTGGATTCTTTCCCCATGTAGAATGCTCGGGTCAGTAATAAGAGTGAAACAGGAAAGGTTTAAAGAGATAAGTCATTTCTAGTCCAGAATTAATGCAGAAAAAAATATCACCTTATTTACTGAGCAGTACTAGTCCCTAGCTTCATTAAGCATTCAGATGCATATCAGCAATGAAGGAGTCATTCCAAAGGGGCCATACCCAGCATTTGGCAGAAATAACCCTGATCCCTAAAGGGACCAGGAGATCTGATCCCTTTTGCTGCATCAGCAGCATTATTTCTTCAAGTCTCATCTCTCCTATCATTACACACCCAGAGATGCCCAAGGAACAGCAACAGTGTCAATGAGGCTTTCAACTTGAAAGCACTGTCTGACCCAGATGCACCAGACACAGCATTTTGTCTGGCACAATTCCACTTGTCAGGGATCAGGCAAGGCAGGGACAGGGACAAGGCAGAAGGCATCTCCTGCCCCAGCCTCAGCCTGCAACACTGACACAGGCAGAGCGAGCCAGGGAAGAGATTTGTCACTGTGAACCTGCCACAGGTGGCTTTGGGCTTGTGCTGTCAGAGGATGACAAACTCACACCCTGCCTAGGCTGCACCATTTGGAAGTCTCCCTCTCCTTCACTGGAAAAAATCAAAAGGACTTTCTATCATAGGAGGTTTTCCTAATTTCTGCCAATGCAAAACCAGGCAATATCCATGAATCTCCATCATATCTCAAAGGATTCAGCTGAGAAACAGCCCCAGGGAAAGGTTTTCTCCTTCAAAAGCAGGAGGAAGGAGTGGGAACATTTTGCATTTCATGCTAAATGCCTTCTTTTCCCCTACTAATTGTGACACCACAATGATTACAGGGAGATAAAAGGCATGTGCAGGGTAAAGAGGAAGGTTTCCTTTTCCTCTGCTGCATTTCCAGGGCCCCGAGGTACCACTCCAGCTCTTGCTACTCAACACTTCACACTGGAGGAATTTCACTGCACCACTTCTACTGCTCTCGGAGAGTCCACTGAGCACATCAAGGAATTAAAAAGAATTAAGTGAAATTTTTTAAAGAATGGGTTTTAACCAAGCTTTCTAAATGTCATCTCTGAGTCAAGAATACAATATTCATTCCAGGAAAGACATGCCCTCTACCTACCTGCATCTTCAGAATTCTCTTGGCTTCTGCTGCTGGGTCTTGGCCTTGAGAAAATGGAGGACAAAAGGACATATTAGGAGGTAGAAAGAGAAGGGCGGGAATGGCCATACCATGAAAGGAGGCATGACTTTTTAGCATGGTCACTGTGATGAAGGAGGAAATGTAACACATAAACACATAAAGATGAAAAGCTGATTAATTGCCCTTAAGCTTTCTGGTGCTGGAGTCACACAGAGCTGGCCAAGCTCTGGCTGAAACACAGCTGTCATTCTTCAGTTTGCATCATAACTCCCAATTCTGCTGCCTCTCCTTTTTGGAGCCAAGTGACTCCTACAGCCTCTCTGGAGCAGCAAGAGCTGCTGAGCTGAGACAGGAGTCTGTAAGGAGGGCAGCTACTTTTGTGCTGCTGCCAAAGCTTGACTTTGCCTGCTCGTGCCTTACCCTGGTGACAGCCTTGTGCTACACGTGGTCAGAGCACTGCTGTCTCCTGAGAATGATATAGCTCTTTCCAGAACAAAATGACTTTTTCTGACTCAGCTGCCAGGGAAGGATATTCACATGGCACTTTAAAAGCCCTACCAAAAATTTTCAATTGGAGTGATACTTCTGGGACTCCTGCTTTATTATTATCACTTGGATAAGCTTGATAGCTACATTTTCTCATGCATCTCCAAGCCAATATCTTTCCTCAGATACAGTCCTAGAACTCTTTTCTAGCACCATGCCCTCTTTGATCTTAAGCCCAGATCAAAATATTAAATATCAATCGGGTTATACATGTATACTCCAAAATTTTTCTGGCATCTCATTTCATCATGGAGGCCGTGGCACAGTGAAGTTACACCTGCTGATTACAGAAGCAGCTCCTGAACTTGCAGACACTTCTCCTATAGCCAATATTTGCCCATGCATATTCTCATGGCAGCAGAAGTTGACAGTCAAGGATAACAGCATTCAAAGACCTGCAGGACCCTATCCCGTGCAGTACAGCTCCCAAATGACACAACAACAATTACAGAGGGAATCAATAGCCAAGTCCAGCAAGGGACCCATCTTAAAGGTGCTTTGAATCCCTGCCTCCTCTTCCCCACCACCACCTTGGCTCTTGGGTTATATGATGCTGGGTTTGACATTGTGCTGGATCATGATGGATGGGTAAAATGGTGAATACACACAGGTTTGCCTAAATACAGGGGACAGTTCACTGTGCAAAATCACCTCAGGGGACGGGAAGCGTGAGGTGAGCAGCACACTGGAGCAGCAGACACATTGGCTTACCTCATCTCCCGGGACTCCTGGAAATCCAGATGGGGAGAGCTTGGCAGGGACCCTGCAGCACTGCCCCCAGGGGGACTGCCTGCCTTGCGTATTGGGGGAATCAGAGGCAGTCCCAGTGACCTCTTCTTCATTTCCCCACCAGTGGAATACAGCAAGGCAGCCTGGAAAGAGTAGAACACAGTGCTCAGATCAAGCATCCAGCCTTGCCCCCATTCCTGCCTCAAGACATTTAGACATGTGTTTGACTGGAACCTGACAGGAAAAGTCAAACTTACAGAGCAGATTGGCCTAGGACAGGGAAAGTTGACCTAGAAAAGGGAATTTGTGCGGGAGAGACCATGTCACATATTTGATACTTCTCCCCTCACACTCACTTCTCTGCAAGTGTGGCTGCATTCCCGGCTGGTATCCACATGTTTGATATCAAGATGTTCTGGGGTGCCACTGCCTCCACTGGCACTTTTGGATGGCTTGGGAGTGGGTTTACATCAGTGTTCTCTTGCTCTGCCTTAGGCACCCAACAGCCACTGCTGATCTCCGGCCATGGCCCCACAAAGCCATTCTGCCGGATGCCAAAACCTGCTTTTCTCAAGCCCCTCCTTTCTTCTGCTGCTGCCCTTCCCTCCTACAGTTCCCCAGCAGCCTTTGAGCCCAGATGCTGCTGAGCTCTTGGCATGCTCGCTGCTCTCCAGCTCCCACACATCCAGCATCTCAGGCTCCCTGGCATTTGGGAAGCTCAGCAGAGCTCCCTGCCCTGCTGCTCTCTGCAAGCTCTCTGCCTGCCCAAGTCCCTCCAGGGCCCCCATGCCATGGCCATGAATGGGGCTGGAGGCACTGGGGGTAGATGCACACCCATCCTTAGTATCCCATCATTTCTGGCCCAGCTAAAGAGTCAAATCAGGACCTGTTTCAACTTCACTGAAAGGGTCAGTTCCTGTCAGGGTTACATTGGGCCCTTTCTCAGCCAGGCTGAAATCACGTACCCGTGCAATTGATTGGACATTTTGTTTACCAAAGCTATTGTTCATCTACCTCCTCCTGCACCCCATGGCAAACCCAGAACAACTGCAGGTCCTGGCCCTGCTGCAAAGGCAATTGTGTGCCTGGGCTCTGGGCTGCTCTCCCCATGGCCGCCTCCCATCCCTTCCCTCTGGACAAAGCCATGCCAGAGCACACAGCTGCCCAGAAGCTGATGGAGTCTACAAATAGCAACAGAGACAACTGTGCAGAGGGTGTGGCTCTCACCAACTCAAAAGCTGAGACCACCTGGAACCGACTTTCCAGGACTGTCTGCTCCAACAAACACCTTTTTGCTTCCAAAGCAGACACAGCTGACATAAAACACCACCAAGACATAGAGATGGCTCACAGATATCTGTAGTTTACTCAGTCTAGGATAGCTTCTGCAGATTGGACAGCTTTAGCTGCTCTGAGTGCTTGTTGGTGTTTTCTCAGCCATAAGACAGAGGAGGAACCACGACAGAGCCCAGAAACCGTTCAGAGACCTCTCTTGCTGTTGATCCACGCTGAGCATGTGAACTCTCCACTACACACCCATTGCAATCACAGCCTGAAGTGCAGAGTCCTGCTGAGCTCTTCCTTGACTCAGCTGCTTCCCTGGGCTCACAGCATAGGAAAAGGGCTCACAGCTCTGCCTACAGCAAATAAACTGAGAATCTACTGCACAGGTCTTAGCTTAGTCTCCTTACCTTATAACATTTTCCATCTGAACCCTGCTCCCGGTTTTTTCTACTCTCATCATCATAGCCAGTGCCATTGTTCTTGTTCTCTTTCTCCACGCTGTACATTTCATTGGTGTCAGAGGAAGGAGAGCTCTCCTGGATGGGAGGCAACGGCTTGGAGGGAAGCAAGGAAGAGGGACATGGCCGGAAAGACTTGGAAGAAATGGACCTATTCTTGCCTGCAAAGTGGAGGAATTTTCACTGCACCACCAGAGCACACACTCAGTGATGGGGCTCTGGGAAAGTCCACAGAGCCCATCAAGGAATCAAAATTAATTTAAAGAAACTTCAAAACGAATGGGTTTTAACCAAGTTTTCCAAATGTTACACTGGAGGCAAGATTGCAATGGTCATTCTAGGACAGACATGACCTCCACCTACCTGCATCTTCAGAGTTGTTCACTTGGATTCTGCTGCTGGGTCTTGGCCTTGAGAAAATGGAGGACAAAAGAAGATGTGAGGAGGTAGAAAGAGAATGGAGGGAGTGGGCGGACCATGAAGGGAGGCAAACCTTCTTAGCATAGTCACTGTGATGAAGGAGGAAATGCAACACATAAACACATAAAGATGAAAAGCTGATTAATTGCCCTTAAGCTTTCTGGTGCTGGAGTCACACAGAGCTGGCCAAGCTCTGGCTGAAACACAGCTGTCATTCTTCAGTTTGCATCATAACTCCCAATTCTGCTGCCTCTCCTTTTTGGAGCCAAGTGGCTCCTACAGCCTCTCTGGAGCAGCAAGAGCTGCTGAGCTGAGACAGGAGTCTGTAAGGAGGGCAGCTACTTTTGTGCTGCTGCCAAAGCTTGACTTTGCCTGCTTGTGCCTTACCCTGGTGACAGCCTTGTGCTACACGTGGTCAGAGCACTGCTGTCTCCTGAGAATGATATTACACCTCCTGGCTTTTTCAAGAAGAAGAATCAGATGAAAAGCCCTTGGGAACAACATAGTGCTACATCATTATAGATGGGTAAAATGGTGAATACACACAGGTTTGCCTAAATACAGGGGACAGTTCACTGTGCAAAATCACCTCAGGGGACGGGAAGAGTGAGGTGAGCAGCACACTGGAGCAGCAGACACATTGGCTTACCTCATCTCCCGGGACTCCTGGAAATCCAGATGGGGAGAGCTTGGCAGGGACCCTGCAGCACTGCCCCCAGGGGGACTGCCTGCCTTGCGTATTGGGGGAATCAGAGGCAGTCCCAGTGACCTCTTCTTCATTTCCCCACCAGTGGAATACAGCAAGGCAGCCTGGAAAGAGTAGAACACAGTGCTCAGATCAAGCATCCAGCCTTGCCCCCATTCCTGCCTCAAGACATTTAGACATGTGTTTGACTGGAACCTGACAGGAAAAGTCAAACTTACAGAGCAGATTGGCCTAGGACAGGGAAAGTTGACCTAGAAAAGGGAATTTGTGCGGGAGAGACCATGTCACATATTTGACACTTCTCCCCTCACACTCACTTCTCTGCAAGTGTGGCTGCATTCCCGGCTGGTATCCACATGTTTGATATCAAGATGTTCTGGGGTGCCACTGCCTCCACTGGCACTTTTGGATGGCTTGGGAGTGGGTTTACATCAGTGTTCTCTTGCTCTGCCTTAGGCACCCAACAGCCACTGCTGATCTCCGGCCATGGCCCCACAAAGCCATTCTGCCGGATGCCAAAACCTGCTTTTCTCAAGCCCCTCCTTTCTTCTGCTGCTGCCCTTCCCTCCTACAGTTCCCCAGCAGCCTTTGAGCCCAGATGCTGCTGAGCTCTTGGCATGCTCGCTGCTCTCCAGCTCCCACACATCCAGCATCTCAGGCTCCCTGGCATTTGGGAAGCTCAGCAGAGCTCCCTGCCCTGCTGCTCTCTGCAAGCTCTCTGCCTGCCCAAGTCCCTCCAGGGCCCCCATGCCATGGCCATGAATGGGGCTGGAGGCACTGGGGGTAGATGCACACCCATCCTTAGTATCCCATCATTTCTGGCCCAGCTAAAGAGTCAAATCAGGACGTGTTCAAACTTCACTGTGAAAGGGTCAGTTCCTTTCAGGGAAAAGGTCTCCCAGCTCTGCCTAAATCACATAATGTGAAAGTTTGGCACACAGGACTTAGCGTGGTCTCCTTACCTTATGGCCTTCTCCCTCGGAACTCACCTCCTGTATTTTTACCCTGTACTCATCACAGCTGGTGCCATTTTTCCCAATCTCCTGCTCTCCACTGCGTATCTGACTTGGTGGCGTGCATTGAGAGCTCTTCTGGATGGGAAGCAATGGTTTGGAGGGAAGGAGCATAGAAGGATTTTCCAGGGAAAACCTCTTGGCAAGTGGGTAGGCAGTCAGGCCTGCAAAGTGGAAACACAGAATGTATCACAGCCTGCAATGCAAACCTAAAGCATCTGAAGTTCCGTATTTCATGGGACAGATTTCCTGGAAACTTCTAAACAGCTGCACATGGAAACATGCTCCTGCTGGCAGACACTTGAGGCAAGCCAGGCAAAAACCCTGACCCATTTCCCACGACCTACCACAAGAACAGCCTGGCCTCTGGGCTGCCCTGGGAGAGCAGGGTGCCCAGAGCCCTGTGCTCTCCAGGAAAGGCTCAGCTGCACATGCACCCTCCTGCTCCTCTCCCTGCCCCACAGCTCAGCAGCCCTGCAGCTCCACGGGGCACTGGCAGCAGCACAGCTCCTTGCAGGGGGCACACGCAGGGCACAGCTGTTCCCTGGCAATGCGCACAGCCTCTCTGGGCTGCCACAAGACCCTTCCTCCCAACAGAGAGCGGCCCAGCTCCCACCTCACCTCTGTGTGAGTCTGAGCCATGCTCACAAGGGAAGAATTGAGTTACGTGAACTCCCACATTTATCATCAACATCTCTAATAAGTGTGTCAGTCGAGGGAAGCAATTTTTATTTATTGGGAAAATTTCTCTGGTTTTATTTTTCATGGAAGTAGCATGTTTTTAGTTCCTCTCAACAATATTGAGTTAGCATGTCTGAAGGGAAAGGTAGAAGTCTCCATTGGTAAGAGGGGAAAAAATATTCCTTCTTGAAACTGGCCTACTGGGAATCCCCAGGAAAGACCCACACAGCTGTGACTGCTAGTTCTGCAAACCACAAAGGCCTCTCAGAGAGCAGGCAGGCCTTTCTGGTGTTTCTATAGCACCATAATACCATCTTCAGGGTTGGACCCTATCAGCAAGCAGAGGAGGAAGGGGAAATTTATCCGTAGTGAAACCCAACATTAATGGCAGGGAAAGCAACAGGATTTGCATCTCATGACCATGTCCAATTTGGGGTCAGCTGTGGCCACAGTCCCTGTCCTGGTTGACAGTATGAGTGATTTGGCTACTGTCAAAAAGGAGAAAGCAGCGTAAATAACTGAGACAATGTTGTGATGCTATGGGTGTCCTTGCATGATCATCTGTAGCTGCCAGCCACCTACTCTGACACAGAGCCAGCACTGACCACCATGGACCAGTTTTCCCTGAAATCTGGGGGGATTGTTTTTCCATTCGACTTCAGCCTTTCAGCTCCTTTTTATCCTCACCTTTTCCTTCCTGGGTCTTTCCTTTTCTAGTAAAATCCATCTTCGAAGCCGTGCTTCTGCCTGGCAGAAGTATCAGGGTTTGAATCTGGGAACACACTCAGTGTAGACAGCGACGGGAGCTTGGTCCCAGCCTTAGAACAAGGCCGGGCGACTCCAAGCGCCAGCGCTCGGCACAGAGAGGCAGAGCCAGATGCGTCTGCTGCCGCTGGGGCCGTGTCAAGCACAACCTGCACCAGCCCAGCCTGAGGCTGCCCCTTTGTGACACGCTCCCCATGGTTCTCTCGTTTCCATGGCTGCAAAACCCCACCCCAACTCCATTCCCTTCCAATCCCTTCCCAAGGGCAGCCAGCCCTAAGCCCAGCCAGGCCAGGCCTGAGGGTTTTACACTCTCTGAGAAGTAGACCATCTCTAAGGCTGCTTTTCAAGGCCTTTATTTCTGTAATTCCCACTCAGTTCTGTGTTGCAACTTGTTGATGTGGGATTTGCTTTCTTTCTCTTCCCATCAAAGAAAGTGCTTGAACACAAACAATGGCACCAGGCAGTAGAAGAAAAAGCAACTTTGCACTCTCTAGTAGATGACTCCTAAATTCAGCTGGCTGAGAGCTGTAGGGAACAAATTCAACATCCAAACATTCTAATTCTGCTCTGCTTCATTGTTCCAGGGGTTTGTTTCCTGCTTTCTTTATTGCAGAGACAGCCAAACCCAACATAAACATGATCCGCCTCAAAACATTTCTGATCCTGGCAGTTCCTGACAATTTCAAATTTTCTAAATGGAAATAGCACAGGGCAGGTCATTCTAAAATACCCCCCAACAGAGGAGATAAAACTAATCCTGCTTGATTTGGCAGAACTAAGCCTGAGCCACGGGACACGTGGGTCTGATCCCTTTTTCTGCATCTGCAAAATTATTAGTTCTAGTTGGAGCTCTCCTATCTATTCAAAGAACCTTTGCACTCCGCATCAGATGCCCCCAGTGTTCAGTGGGCCAATATAATCAGTGTATCTGTAGGGTGCAAACTGGCCATGCAAAGTTCTCCTTCCTTGTGGCAGGGGTTTGTTCCTGCTTTCTTTCCTGCAGACACACCCAAACCAACATTACAGTACCTGCCTCAAAACAATTCTCATTTTGACTGTCCCTGAGAATTCAAACCTATACTCAGAGCATTTCCCTGTGCCCAGGGACAGGCTCCAAGGCTGGACTCTCACCTGCACAGAATGAAGAAGAGCTGCTGCACCTGCCAGCGGCTCCGGGGTCTCGCAATCAGGGCTTTGAATGCAGCTTTTGTACACACTCTGCCCCCTGAGCCCAGCAGCATTCCTGGGCATCGGCACCACTGCTGCAGGCCAACGTGCTCCAGGCACAGCTGCAGGAAGGAGACTGCAACGCGTCCTGGCTGAAGGAGTCTCCAGGCTGCTGCAGCCCTTCACCAGTGGCGGAATTATCTTGCGCTGTCCTGGGGGGAGTCGACGCCAGATGAGCCACGGAACTTTCACCTTCTGCTGGAACTACTCCATGATAGCTCCTGCTCTTCCTGAGGGTGAACCCAGCGCCATCTTGGAATGCGTGTCCTGGGGGGATTTTCCTCTGGCATTTTGGGTCTTTGTTCCAGTGGGGGGATGGTGAGGTCTGACAGTTTGATATCTAGAAGTCACTGGCCTTTTTCTTCCTTTTCAGGCATTCTGCTTGTTAATTAACTGTTGGGTTTTTTCCATTGTCATCTATTAGTATTCATTTCCTATTGCGGGAAATGGATTGTTGGTACACATTAAAGGAGACAACTTATTGCAGAGTGTCCTGTTTTAAGTTGTCTCAAACTGTGTGGGACAGATGGCTTCACACAGGAGCATCCCCAAGGCTGCTGAGGGCAAGGCACAGAGGGAGACAAACCCAGTATTTCTGAGGGAAATTCCTTGACACCAAACCAACCTGAGTCATCAAACAGCTGACCTGACGTTTCGAGACATGGGCCAAAGGGGAAACCTTTCAGTGTGTTTGGTCCAGGCTGGGCTATGCTCAAGGCAAATGTGTGTCAGTGCACTTGGCTCCTTCTCTCCTCATTGTGTCCGGCATGCACAGGAGCCCATAGCTCCTGCAGAAACCATCACAGCACTCAGTGGGAGCAACTCATGTCCTGTGCTCACACAGAGCTGTGGTGTCCAGCACTGCAGCTCACTGGAATGAGGAACTGTTCTAGCCCTCTTGGAAGGAGCTAAGGAGCTTTGGCCTTCAGATCAGCTCCTTCCCAGCTCTTGATTTGCTGCCCTGGGTGAGCTGCTGCTTGTGGCAACACTTGTTTCACAGCTGACAGCCCCGCTCTGTTGGCCAGCAGCCATTGCAGGAGCTTGTGCTAGTGCCATTGAACCTTTCAGATCTTCCTAAGGAAAGCTCAGGGCAGAACTTGTCAAAAGAGCATTGCATGGGCAATGCTTTTAACATTAAATCTTTCCTCTGTGCTCTGTGCCACACACATTAAATCTTTGAGGAAACAAGTTTGCTGCTCCAGAAATTCCTCAAATCAGTCCATTAAACTGTAACAGAACGCAATTTGGGATGTGTAATCTCACTTTAATCCATTGGGCAGAAAGCTACAGGAGCACTGCTTGTGAGCTCTGTGTCTAACCTAAGTGACCTTGCCAGCAAGATCTTAGAAAAGAGAGGAGAGATGGAATCAGTAGCACAAGGATCTGCATTGTGATTCTCCCTGAGGACATGGCCCACTTCCACTGGGCCATGGCTTTTTACCCTACATCAAAACTTTGTTCTTCAGATTGTGGTGGTGAATGCCCCCGGCCTTGTCCGGCCACACGGTGATCTGGGAAATGCTTGTCAGGCCTTGGCCTTGCTGAACAGCCCCTGGGCTCAGCTCCTGCTGAGCTTATCAGAGACCCAGAGTGCTCCCAGGAACTTGTCCTGTCTAAGGAGCTCCTAGGGTGTCCTGTGAACAGCCTTGGAAACCACTTTTGTTGCCTGAATGGCATGGCATCCTTCCTTTCCTACTTTCGAAGACAGGCTGCTGACCCACAGTCCAGCCATGATGAAGCATTTTATGGCTGAGGCCCACTCTCTTGTGACCCATAAAGAGCACTCCAAAAGGACGCCCTTGAAGCTCTCCTGGACCACAGTGGCTGCCAGCAGCAACCTCCCTCTGAGTGGGGCCTCTCTGAGGCAGTGAGCTCTCAAATTTGCTGCACTGGTGGGATGACTGATCAACAATGGATCCTGGGCCAATAGCCCCACTCCTGGAGATTCCAGTTTAACCACTGTTAAGCTTGAGTGCTGTTAAGCTTTTAGGTGGCATTCCTTTTGATTCACGTCTTTTCTGTCCCTTTCCGCCCCTTCTCTCCTTCCTCTAGTAGGAAGTCTCTGCAGAGAGATCTGGACAGGCTGGATCATGGGCTGAGGCCACTTGCATGAGGTTCAACAAGGTGAAGTGCCCCGTCCTGCCCTTGGGCCACAGCCATCCCATGCAAGGCTACAGGCTGGGGGCAGAGTGGGTGGAAAGCCACCCAGAAGAAGAGGACCTAGGTTGGCAATGGCTGAACATGAGCCAGGTGTGCCCAGGTGGCCAAGAAGGCCAATAGCATCCTGTCCTGGGATATGCTTTAGTGGTGGCCTTGGCAGTGTCAGGGGTCTCAGGTTATTGGGGGGGGTCTCTAGAAAGGTCTTTTTCAATGGAAACAATTCTGCAATTTTAAACTTCCATTCCTGTTTTGAAGGATGCTGTTGTGAACGGCGGAAGAAATGCCTCACACAATATGCGTGGATGGCAAATCCCAAAGTTTATTGAAAGCTCACACACATTTATATTGGTGTTAATGAAGCTTATACATATTGCAAAAGCTGAGCTCATTATTGGTTAAAGCACACTTAGATCAACCACACCTACTTCTATGCTCTAATGATTATTTTGTTTCTATGTTTGCATTCTTCTAGCTTCTCTACCTAGGATATCTACATTTTCTGGCAAGCAATTTTCTCCCCCGTCTTCCTGTTTCAGCGAAGGTCACTATGACCTTTGTCAGTGATTGGACACTGGTTACTTAATCCCCAGCTTGTTTCCCCTATCCTTATCCATCGGTATCACATCGAAATGGCCTTTCTCAGCTAACCAATTATCCAAAAAGCTCTCTACATTTCCCCCGTTTTTCTGTTGAACAAGCATGGTTTGATTAAATGCGGTAGTTATCATCTTTCGCACCATATTCTGCAAGCATATACAAAAACATGGCAATACTAATATTAACAACAAAGCTACAATAGCTACTACAATGCTAGCCTTAACAATAGAGCGTAACCATGACCCTAAGCTTAAAAATTTAAGCCATCCATCAATACCAAGGCCTGATTCTACCTGTAAGTTCCCAGTTAACCTCCGTAACTCAGAGAGCTCTGAGTGAACAGACTGTGCATGATCAGAAAGATTCATGCAACACATGCCTTCAACTTCATCACAGCCATGGCCTTGTGCAAGTAAGAGAAAATCAATTGCAGCTCTATTTTGAAGTGTCGCATGGCAAATAGAATCTACATCAAGCAAAAGACTAGAAATCGCTAAAGAAGTTGCATTTGTTTGTTTAGCAAGCCAACACCCTAACCTATTTAAAATAGCATGAGCACGTGCTGCTGATACCCCTGGAGCTAAGAAAGATGCTGCAACTATGGCCACTGGGGACCAAAACTTTACATCATCTCGGCAGTCAGCTGCAAATGCATGAGCCATTCGTTTGCCTCTACGATGGCAGCGGCTCATGTTTAGTATCATGGATATGTTAGGTGTAAGTAGAGACAGCCGTCCAAGTGTACATGGTCCCCCGTGCAGCATTGATGGGATACCGGCCCAAGCACGGTCCCCACATATCAGGAAATATCCTGCTGGCAATTGAATAGGGTCATTTGATGAGACTGACACTCTCTTTGTTGTATAATTGCACCAGGCCGATGCATTTCGGTAGACAGCCATGCTGGAAGTTACAACATTAGAATGGTTCTTGACTGACAGCAGGCTTCTATGGTTAAAATGAATGCATGCATCTGCCATCACTGACCCTAACAACTCCAACTCTTGGGGCTCTTGTGGTGCTATAGGAAAGTGGGAAATCCACTGATCCCAATTATCCACACTCGTCCTAGCATTGCTGACCTTACAAGTTGGTACATGTGAAGGGCACGGCCAGGGATCTGCTGGTAATCCAACCAAACAGGTTGTGAATGGATTGCCAGGAGAAGATAATGACAGGCAAATAGTCTCTTGTTTAGTCAAGTTTGCCAGGGTGACCCATATGTTAGTCTTGGGCTGAGGTGGGGCCCATGCCTGATGGTCCACACTGTCCACAAAAGAAGCAAAAACTAATAAAGCAATAACATAAAGTTTCCATCAAACACAGCTGCTCGGGTCCATTTAGCAGGTACCCACAGAGATCCTGTAGGGGTAGAAACACAAAGATATCCGCGGCCCCAGTATAACACCTTAGCAGGACCTTGCCATTGTCCTGTTTTAGGATCTCTATATCTCACCCATACATCCTTCTTTACACCATCTGTTTCATGTACATAGTGACGAATCACAGCAGGAACCTTATTTTCCCCAAAAACACACAGGTGGTTCAAAACAAACAAACACTTTAACAATCTTTCTTGTGGCTCTCTGGTATCTATATATTTACTCAGATATCTTTTCAAGGTACCATTTGCTCTCTGCCGCTGCATAAACAGCTCATGTAACCTCCTGTTTTGAACCTCTTTTATGGAGGCATCCTCTATTCACTCACACACTCCTGCAACATACAAAGAATCTGTTACAATGTTAAGAGGTCCAGAGAAATGCATCATGGCCCATACAACAGCCAATAGCTCCATTGTTTGCAAAGTGTCCAACTCAGTAGCTTGGAATATATGATGATGCCATTGTCCCTCTTCTTGCCAGGTCACTGCAGCGGTTTTGGATTTTCTTCCTGCATCTGTGTAGACAGTTATAGCATCCGACAAGGGCTTTAGTGATCTTTTTGGGCACTGAATCCAACCCCACTGTCCTATCCAATTCAATGGTACATTGGGAATATCATCAGTGGCAGTCACACTACCGGCTCCCAATAGGGCCTCTTGTAACTCCATACTGTTTGCCAGATACCAGGTCAATGTATCTTTCTTCATTGGTATTTGTATCTGATCAGGTTCCTTTCCCATAATCTGTACTGTCCGTTCACGACCCTTTTTGAGCAGATCAGCTAAAATTTCAATTTTCTGAAGAAGGGTTTTATGTTGTTGAAGTGGAGGAGATATCCATTCCAAGGCCCATATCTCCCCCGTTTTTCTGTTATGCTGAGTAAGTGCACCCAGTAAAAATTTTGGTCCACACCAAACTGTCAGCTGTATAGGGAGATCAAGATCACGTCTCCGAACACTGCCTTGTGTAACACAGTCCAATATCTGCTGCAATGTGTCAAGCTGTTCAGGGGTTATACGAACAGGCTGTGCTGGATCAGTTCCCTTTAACAAAGGTTCATCTGACAGTTCATTGTTAAAAGAGTAAGACCCCCCGTGGATCCAAATCCATGCTCTCCTCTCGACCGTGCCTGACGAGGGGGTACAGTTTTAGCCAACTGTTGCAAAGGAATCAATTGAGCTATCCTTTGTCCTTTTTTGATTCGCATAGGTGGAAAAAGAGTATGCACCATAATGGAAATCTCCCCTGTATAGTCAGCGTCTATTATTCCAGATAAAACAAATAATCCCATCATTGTAGCCGAGGAACGTCCTAAAAGCAGAGCTCCCATAAGTAATCCATCAATAATGAGTGGTCCTTTTACCCCAGTTGGAACCTTTTCTGGGTGAGTAGACAGCAGGGTTACTGTGGCTACGGCTGCCAGGTCCAATCCGAGGCTCCCGGTGGTGGCGGGCTGGAGGCAGGTCGAGCTGAAGCGGTGACAGCTGCTACTCGTGTCCGGGCGCAGGGAGCTGGTGGCCGGGAAGCAGAACCACGCCGGGCAGCCGCGGGGCGGGCGGACGCCCCGGAGCCCGCTTCCCCACGGGGGGTGGGAGGCCCGTCCTGCCGCCCCCCCGGCTCGGGGGTCGGGGCGGCTGCGGAGCGGAGCGGGAGGCGGCCGCGCTGCAGCTGTTAAGCCGCTTAGGGCCGGGGCTGGCATGAGCCTCCCTTCGCTGCTGTGCAACGGCTCCTGCTAGGTCACTCTCTGACCTGGGGATGGGCGCGTTACTAGGCGGAGGAGGTGTAGGGTTCGACACAGGGGCAGGCGGCGCGGACGGCACTGCTGGAGTACGCGTGGGGGGGGGCTGCTGCCCGAAGCAGGAACTGATACAGGCAGGGAGCTGCTGTTTAGAGCGGGAGCTAGTGTCGGCGGGGAGCCGCCGCTTAATATAGATGCGGTGCCGGCAGGGGACCGCCGTATGAGGCAGGAACCGAAGTCGGCGAGGGGGGGGGGCCAAACCAGTCTCCGTAACTCCTGTTTCTTTCATGGGCTGCACTAGCCTGCTAGGCAGCTCTTTCCTCTGCGTGGTAGTTCAGCAATTCATCATGCACGACTCGCCATAAATTTCCCAACCTTCTCGCGGTCTTATCATCATCTATGACTGCCTGCCACAACTAATCCCCAAATATACGGCAGTCTGATAACCTATGCACTGAGTGAGGATTCCGAAAAAGTCCTTGAGCATACCCATGAGCTAACAACCCATGAAGCTCTTTCTGCAAATCTATACCCTTAACCTTACGCTTTTATAAAAAGCTAGGAAATAAATCATATGATGCTTGCCTTTCTTTATCCATGTTGAAGATAACAGCGCGCTTCTTGCAGCCCTTGCAGGCTTCCGGCAGCACGTATCAGCCGGGGTCTCTGACGAGGTCCCCAGGGCACGGCACCTTCCCTTTTTCAGCGGTGCTTTTGCCGTCCTCAGCTGTGATAGGACCCGACTCTGTTACGCCACTCGACCGTGGCTACTGTCGAAGAAGAACGTCCAGGGTTGCCATTTGTCGGAAACGGTGGAAGAAATGCCTCACACAATATGCGTGGATGGCAAATCCCAAAGTTTATTGAAAGCTCACACATATTTATATTGGTGTTAATGAAGCTTATACATATTGCAAAAGCTGAGCTCATTATTGGTTAAAACACACTTAGATCAACCACACCTACTTCTATGCTCTAATGATTATTTTGTTTCTATGTTTGCATTCTTCTAGCTTCTCTACCTAGGATATCTACATTTTCTGGCAAGCAATTTTCTCCCCCATCTCCCGTTTCAGCGAAGGTCACTATGACCTTTGTCAGTGATTGGACACTGGTTACATAATTCCCAGCTTGTTTCCCCTATCCTTATCCAACGGTATCACATCGAAGTGGCCGTTCTCAGCTAGCCAATTATCCAAAAAGCTCTCTACAATTCTCTACGTTTTTGTTGTTTGTAGACTCAGGAATAGCGATGAATCGTGCTATTCCACTCGTCAGGCCTCACTTGCCACCCGAGAGGAACATGGATTCCCTTCTTACACAAGGTAGTTAATATGACTGTCTGGTTTTGGCGTGTGATCCTATGCAATTGGTGTTGGAATTCCCATGCCAGGGCCCAATCTCTTCTCTGTTCTAGATTTTCAACTAGTGACGCTGCTTCTCTGTCAGGGATTTCCCCCTCTCCAGGGATCCTTATAAATTCTTCTAGGGCTCTTAATGGATTTGCTCTTCTCCAATCCCAATCACAAGTAAGACATCATGCACTCCCCACCAAATGTGACTGGAGAATCCACCATTTGTCTTTACAGCCCCCGCAAAAGATTTTTACCCACGCCCAACAAGAAGATTCCCGACATTTAAGACACTCGGTGTAATTCTCACCTCACTTCAGCCACTACTGAAAGTGCAAGTGTCATTTCAGTCCAGGTTTTCCACGGCAGAGGGCACTTGAACTCCTGTTCCAGTTCCTGTAGGGGTTTTCTTACCAAGAGTCTCAATGGGTATAGTTCTCTGTCCCCTAATTCAGTCATTCACGTTACCAGCTGGCGCAGGTTCCTGTGCCTTCCGAAGGGTTAGCCGTAGATCTCCAGGGCGACTGGTCACCTCCCAAGGGGTGTCTGCAGTGATGGGTCCTTTCGCTCGACTGGCATGCGTCCAGCCTTTTTCAGCAGTTCGGATGGCTGTTTCTGTGGTAAACAGGACAACATAGGGACCTTCCCATTGGGGTGTTAGGGATGTCTCTTTCCAAGTCTTAATTAGGACCCTATCTCTGGGTTTAAGCTTATGCGTTATTATATCCAAAGGGGGTCTTTGTACCAATAGCCCTTTTCATTTTAATTCCTCCCTCCATTTCATTAACTGTGGTATGTAACCCTGAATTTGACTGTCTTGGATGCAAGGATGGTTCCCCGGGAGTTCTAAGTCGTAAGGCATTCCATAAAGCATTTCAAAGGGAATGCATTTCTAATGTTTAGCAATGCTATGGGTAAACATCTGACCCAAGACATTTTAGTTTCTACCATGAGCTTGGTGAGTTGCTTCTTGATTTCTCCATTTGCCCTTTCCACCCTCCCAGAGCTTTGAGGGTGCCAAGGGGTGTGATATTGCCATTTAGTGCCTAAGGCCATGGTTACCTCTCTCAGTACTTTGTTTGCAAAATGGGGACCTCTATCAGAGTCTAATATTTCTACTAGTCCATACCTAGGGATTATTTCTTCCAGCATGGTTTTAATCACCACATTTGCAGTAGCCCGCGATGTAGGATATGCTTCTACAAAGTGGGTTAGATGATCTACCAGTACCAATAAGTACTTGTATCTCCCTACTTTCGGCAGCTCAGTGAAATCTATTTGTACATGTGAAAAAGGTCGGTGTGCTAATTCCCTTCCTCCTGGAATCCTTTCTGGAGCCTGATGTCTGTTAACTCTTTGGCATGTTATACATCCCCTAACTACTTGTTTTGCTATATCGTAAATTCCTATACACATGTACTTAATAGTAAACTGATCTACTAAGGCTTGGGTTCCCCAATGAGTCTGGTCATGCAGCTGCTGCACTATTCTTTGGGCCATAGATTTTGGCAGTACCTCCCTATCGTCTGGCAATTTTCGAATACCCCCATTCTCTTTTATTCCCATTTTTCTAATTTCTCCTTTTCCTGGGCTGTAAAGCTCAGGACTTGAACTTTCTGATCATCTCGTGTTCTCCTTATCCCCTGATCCTGGAATTTTCTGAGAGCAGCTTCCTTTGCCTCTCTGTCTGCTGTGTTGTTTCCTCTGATCAAATGGGAGAGACCCTTTTGATGTCCTTTAACATGTGCTATTGCTGTTTTCTTTGGGCCTCTTAAAGCTTGTAATACCTGAGTAATTAGTTCCTGATGTATTAATTCTCTTCCTCAGGAGTTTATTAACCTTCTTTCTTCCCCAATTTTCCCAAAAGTATGCACCACTCCAAAGGCGTATTTTGAGTCCGTGTAGATGGTCCCAACATTAGCTTCCAAGAATTTTAGAGCCCGCAATACTCATACAGCTCACAGGCCTGGGCTGACCAACTAGGACTCAAAGGTCCAGATTCTATTATTTCCAAATTTTCACCTCCTACAATCGCATATCCAGAGATTCGCTTTCCCTCAACAACTCTAGGGGACCCATCCACAAATAACCTTTCTCCCTCTTCTAGTTCTTCCTCTTCAAGGTCCGGCCTAATTTTTGTTTGTTTTTCTATGCTATGTAAGCAGTCATGAGTTAAATTCTCCTGTGGATCTCCAAACAAGAATTCAGCGAGGTTTTGCAGAGAGATGGTTTCAAGTATCAACCGAGGGGATGACAGTAAAATGCCCTCGTATTTCAAAAGTCTTGAGTCTGTTATCCATTTTTCTGCCTTTTGTTGCAATACTGCCCGTATGTTATGAGGGGTAAAGACTTTCAGTTCTCCTCCATAGGTAATTTTGAGAGCTTCTTCCACTAAGAGGGCTGTTGCCACCATAATCTGCAAACATGTTGGCCATCCTCTACTTACGGGGTCTAGTATTTTAGAAATAAATGCTACTGGTTTTCGACTGCCAGCCCAGTCCTGAGCCAGTACCCCAAATGCTACTCCTGCCTCAGTGTTAACAAACAAATAAAAGGGTCTCCTAACGTCCAGGAGGCTTAGCACCGGGGCATTAGCCAATTCCTCTTTTAATTGTTCTAATGATTCATCATCCTTCTCAGTCCATTTCATCAAAACTTCAGCAGTTAGTTTTTCATACAAAAATTTTACTTTACCACTAAAGTTTTCAATCCATTGTCTGCAGTATCCTACAAGACCCAATAGCTGCCTAATTTGTCTCTTATTTCTTGGGGGAGGAAGGGAGAGGATTCCCTTAACCCTCCCTGGGTCTAGTGTTTTAGTTCTTTACTAAGTCGGTGTCCTAGGTACTTCACTTCTTCTTCTACGAATTGCAATTTACTTTTGGACACCTTCAGCCCCTGGATGCTAAAAAGTTCAGAAGCCTAATGCTTTCTTCTCTAACTGATTCCTCGCTTTTTCCAGCAATTAAAAGGTCATCTACATATTGAACAATGGTTATTCCTTGGTTCGGGGTATAGGATTTCATTATTTGCTCTAGTGCCTGCCCAAACAAATTTGGGGATTCTGTGAATCCCTGTGGGAGCACTGTCCACCTTAGTTGTTGCTTTCGGTGGGTATTGGGATCTTCCCATTCAAATGCAAAATAATGTCTACATTCTTCTTTCAAGGGGCACGCCCAAAAGGCGTCTTTCAAATCTATAACACTATACCAGTGATCATCTGGTTTCAATTGACTGAGCAATGTATGGGGGTTTGCTACTACAGGGAACCGGGCAATGGTTCTCTTATTTATTTCCCTTAGATCATGTACTAATCGGTATTTTCCGTCTGGTTTCTTTACAGGTAAGATGGGGGTGTTGAAGGGAGACATGCAAGGTTCCAAGAGCCCTTGTTGTATTAACCATTCTACCTCTGGTTTTAGTCCCCTTCGCCCCTCATCTGACATCGGATATTGTTTTGTCCTTACTGGGATTTCTGGGTTTTGAATGTTTACTGTGAAGGGCTCTATATTCAATCTTCCTGCTGTATCAGGGGTATGCCAGACTTCTGGGTTGATTTTCTCTTCGTCAGTGACCTGTAAGGGGCATAACCTGACTTTCATCTGTTTTTCTTCAATATTTATATTTATCCCTAATTCCACCATTAAATCTCTTCCTAATAAATTGTAATCAGCTTCAGGGACCAGTAGCAGTGATCCTACCCCTATTTTCTTCTCTGATTCTATTAAGACATCTTTAATTACAGGAACCTTGAAGGGTTCTCCTTTTGCCCCAATAACCTGTACTGTGGAAGGTGAAATCTTACATCCCGGGAGCAAAGACTGAACTGCTATCTCTCAGCCCCTGTATCTACAAGGAAGGTTATGGGGATTTGCTGGGGACCCACCTTAAGTTTTGCTAAGGGCTCCGATTACATTTGGGTCCCCAAGAGATAGAGCCCTTGACCCCCCTAATCCTCTTTGAACATTTTCTCATCCCTAAGCCTCTTTCGACATTCCCTCTTCATGCGTCCTTTTCCACCACAATAGTAGCACACTGTTCCTTCTCTCCCTCCAGTTGGGGCTCCTCCTAAATCCCGGGGACCTCTCCTCATGCCATTTCTTTCTCGTGGTGGAGGGTTGTTTTGCTGTCCCTCCCTGACTGCCGCCACCATCATCTGAACTTGTCTTTTGTGTGCCTCATCCTCCTGTCTAACATATACCTTCTGAGCCTCCCTGAGCAATTCATCAAGTCCTCTGTCCTGCCAATCCTCTAATTTTTCTAATTTCTTTTGAACATCCTCCCATGATTTGGCTACAAACTGTGTTTGAAGGAGTGCTTGCCCCATTGGCGTCTCTGGGTCCACCCCTGAGTATAACTGAAAACTCTTCCTTCATCTTTCCAACCATTCAGTGGGGGTCTCATCTTTTCCTTGGCACTCTTTGAACGCCTTGCTTATATTTTGTCCCCGGGGCACAGCCTCTCGTATACCCTGGATTATGATGGTTCTTAAGTCCTGCATATGACCACGATGGTTGGGGTCCTGATTGTTCCAGTTGGGACTTTGCAAGGGCCATTTCACATCAGCCACAGGACCTTGAACATGTTGGGTGTCCCAAATCCTCATTCCTGCCCTTCTAATCATCCCTCTCTCCTCTGTTGTAAATAGGATGCCTAGAATGGATTGCATCTCTACCCAAGTATATATGTTTGGCCCTAGGAACTGATCCACTCTTTCTGCTACTCCTATAGGGTCTCCTAATAATTTTCCCATCTCTTTCTTAAACTCGTGGACATCTCCCAAGTTCAAGGGGACAGTGACAAACCCCATCCCAGCTTGAGGTCTTCCTAATGCTATTTCCCTGAGACGGAACAACCCACTGCTCTCTCCTTCCTCAATTACTGTCCTCATCTGACTCCAGGTACGCCTTCTGCAATCCGGGGAGTCCATGACCTGCTGTCTATTAGGGGCTGATGCCAGGGGTGCGTTTGGGGGGGGTTCAGGGGGAGCTGGTGGTATATATGGGGGAGGATAAATAGGAACATATTCCTCCAGTCTTTTGAGACTTTTTCTTTTTTTCCTCCTCCCCTTGACTTCCCTTAAGGGGGAACAGCCTAGCTGTTTGCTCATTACTTTCTACCAACCATAATTTAGCATATGCACTCTCCTGCGGGTTCACTGTCTCTTTAGAATTCACATAAATGTTCAGGGCTTGACAGACCCAATCCTTGAAAGATCCGAAAATGGGCCAGTATATACTTCCTGAATCCAGATTCTTGCCTCCGCACACTACCATGCAATAATTTATCATTTTTGCCTTATCCTTCCCCTTTCTGGAGGGAAAGCCATCCCAATACTTAATCATTAATCCTAATGGACTGTCCTTAGGTATTGGGGGTAACTGGGGACCCTCCCCCATGGGATCAGAAGGCTTGCTTTTCTTCTGCCCCATCTTCCAAGGCACCTCCACAGACACACACACACAAAACCCCTTGGTCGTGGCTCGCTCCCTCGTGGGCTACGAGAACTGCACTACTAGAGGGTCCCTCTCACGTCGTCTGCAGGTGGACGTCTCCTTCACCGTGCCCTGGGATCCCAACCCCAGCCGAGTGGTTCATCTCGTATACTCACGCGTCCTGCGTCATCGCTTGGATCTTCGTGCACAAAGTTTACAGGGTTACCAGTGTTTTCCTTGCTTATTCCCGAATTTAGGTTCATCAGTCCAGATGAGGGGTCGGGTGAGAAGGCCAGGGCCACCAGGTGGTGGGGCGCCCCCCCAGGATTCTCTGAACCAACCCCATTTTCTGGATCCGAGTCATGGAACCAAATTGTGATAAACTAATTCACTGGATTTAAGGATCATACAATTTTTTTTTGATTATTATTATGCAAGCAAGAATAAGCAAAGTTCAGCGCTGGGCGGCCAGGAGTCTCCGCTCCTCTAGGCTCGCACTGTTCCTATCCCCAAAGTTCGCCTTTTATTGCCTTCTTCTCCCGGGTCCAGGCATGACGGGGTCTGTCTTTTGCGCTTGCTCGTTCAGTTGCTAGCGGGGTCTTTTTCTGCCTTCTGGTGGTGGTGGGATGAAGGCTCCAAGTCTTCCCCTTTTAACCGCTGAGTGAACTGTCCCTTATAAGGCATACCTATACAGTGGAATTTTCAGAACATTATGCGATTCCTGCAAGCCTAAGCTATTCTTGCGAGTTTAGGGATTGTTATTACAACCTTCCTCTGTGACCTCTGGGTGAATTTTTCCTTATAACGTATGTCTTTACCATGGAATTCCCAAAACACTATAGGATTCCTGCAAGCCAAGCAACCATACGTGGCTGCACATTTAAGAATCAAGCTGTTTTAGCTATTTAGTTATTGCTTTTATATTGTATAATTATTTAGCTATTGATTTAATTAATGAACAAAGGTATTGCTACTTGTTACACTGCCGAGCAGCCCAGCTCCCTGCCCCGGTGCCCAGAGTGCTGCACACACTGCTGACCTTGGCCAGGAGTTGCAGGGCAGCCGGCAGAAGAGGAGGAATCCTCAGCCAGCCCAGCGGCCCTCAGCTGCCCTTTGCCTTTCTCTGCTCCTGGGCACACTCCAGACGGCCAATGCCTCCAGGCCGGGCTGTGCCCAGCACGGCTGCGCTTCCCCTTGGCAGCAGCCAGCTGCCACCTGGGCTCTGAGAGCGCAGGATTCGCCCGCTCCCAGGAACAGGCACGCAGGGCCCGGCTGCTGCCTCGCAGCTCCAAGGGCCTCCTTCCAGCCTGCCTCTGCTGGGGCTCAGCCTGCTCCCGCCTCTGCCTGGGCTCTGCTGGGGCTCCAGCCCAGGCAAGGCCGGGCCCGCTCTCACCTCACAGGCGCTCACAGCTCTGCACCACAGGAGACCTTGTCGAGCACCCTCTCTGATCTTTCTGCTTTCTCACTTGAGCAAGGCTCTCCTTCCGCCAAAGACATTGCATTTAGGGATCCAAATCCAAGTGGCAGGAGCCCAAATGCTCTCCAGTCACTGCTGAAGGCATGAATCGTCACAGGATGTTTGGGCTGCCCCATTCTTCCTTTGCTTTTGCCTGCAAATGCCATTGTCCTTTCTGCCTCACCTGGAAGTGTCACAAATGTGCCAAAATGGGACAGTGGGCCGTATTCCAAAAGCAGTGTGGTCTGGAGATGATGAATGAAGAAGAGTCTTCCCCACTTTCAAGGCACACCAAAGAAGCCATAAATGTCACTTTGCAGCTTTAAGAGACAACTGACAGCTCAGAAGGAAGTGCTGAGCTTATTCACAGGGTGAGAAAGAATGGAATCTTCCAGATGAGTTAAAATTTCAGAAACTTTATTGATTTACAATCCTACTCTATAATCCTGCAGGGTGATATTTACAGAAAAAATGGACAGCTACTGAACAAACTAGCCTAACCTACTGGAACTAAAGAACTAGGTCTTGTTTTTAATAAAGCTTAATATCCATCTTTGTGGATAAAAATTCAATGCTGCGAGCAGAAAGAAGAAGCAGAAGAGTTGCTGACAGACAAAGGGGTAGCAAGCCAAATCAAATGACCTTTACAGCATTTACCAATTAGATTAAGAAAAAAAGATGCGTGCTTGCCTCAGGATAAAATAGAGCTACCAATCAAGAGATGCATGGACAAAGCGCAGCAGCCAACCAAACAATGCATTACTCTATAGACCTATAAGATAGGAAGTAAATAGAAACAATGTTTAGAAGCACAATAAATGGCTTCTCCTTGATTCACATTCAATTGTGCAGAGTCCTTTGTCTTTTCTTCACATAATCCTACTCTAAATCCTACACTACAATCCTACTCTACAATCCCACTCTAAGATGCCTATGGAGTAAATAGTGCTGATGTGATGATCACAGTTTTCGCATGTCTATCCTCCTCTTCACTGAGCTGATGAGTGGTGCCAGGGTGTATGCTGGCTTGGCTGATGTTACAAATGGATGCTGTCCACAGGGAAAAAAAATAACAAAAAACAATCATTACTTTCCCAGATCAGTGCTTCACAGGCTCAATCAGGATTGCTCTGGTTCTCAGACAGACCCAGAAAGAGGAGCAATGGGATCATCTCCCAGACGTCATGTGCAGGAGCTTGCCATCACAGGCAAACCTGGCCCAGAATCCCATTCATCCATTTATTCTGGTTTTTTGATCTTGTTGGGATTTTTGCCCTGCCAGTGCTCTAGAAATGGTGCTTTCTGTCCCTGGCGTTTCTCCCTTGCAGGAAACTCCAATGACTCACATAGGTCCCTGCCTTTGCAAGACAGGCACTGTGCTGATTCCCACAGGGAGACAGAGCAGTGTCTGCCTTTCCATGCCCTGCCCCTCGTGTGCTGGATGGCACCTTCCTTCCCAGCAGGGCCAGCCCAGTGGCACTGGGCCCTGCAGTTCCCTCTCTGCCACACAACCTGGCAGTAACCCTGGCACAGTTCCCATCTGCTTGGGCGTGCCAGGCAGCAGATGGGGCTGGGACAAGTCCCTCCCAGCTGTCCCTGTTTGTGTGGCAGAAACCTCTAAGGGTGGGCTGGGGGGCACAAACCAGGGCCCCTCCGAGGCTCCCAGTGAGCCCCCCACAGCCCCTCCTGCCCACAGCCAAATCTCTGACTGCTCAGCTGGGACTGGCTTCCTTGGGTTCCACCACCACCATTTCATGTCTCTGTACCCTGCATTGCTCTGCTTCAATTCTTTTGCTGTTAGATAAAACTGAACACCCACCAAATTACAAAAGAGGGTGACAGAAACGGTCAGAGGACAGAGCAGCTCTCCCCTCAGGAAATGCGGAGGGAGGTGGAGTTATTCAGTTTTGTGAAGGACAGGCCCCAGGGAGACTTTCAAGACTTCAGAGTGGTTTTGAAGAAAGTGGGGACATCTTTTTTAACAGGGCCAGTTACAATAGGATGTGGGTGAATATTTTTAAACACAAAGGAGATCTAAGCAGAGTAGGTCTAAGGAAGAACTTGTTTACTCGGAGCATGGTGCAACCCTGGCACAGGTCGCCCCAAGAGCTTGTAGGTGCCCCATCCCTGTAACCCTTCCGGCTCCAGTGGGAAAAGATTCTGAGCAACCTGATCTCTTTAAAGATGTCCCTGCTCATTGCAGCACACTTGCACCACAGGACATTTACAGGGCCCTGCCAATCCAGCCCAGTCTAGGATTCCTCACCTTTTCATTTGAAGAGCACCAAGAGTGGAGGTGAGGAGGAAGAGGGCTCATCTGATGCCTTGGACTTGAGTGGAGGAGGAGCCCATCCCTCAGAGCCTGTTTCACCTGCAGCCCCTTCACATTTTACCTGCAGGAGCTCCTTGGCAGACCAGCGCTGCTCCTCGTCTCTCTGCAGGCAGCAGCCCAGGAAGTGACGCAGGCAAGGCGAGAATCGGTTGGGCTGCCGCAGCCGTGGGGTCCTTTTTATGGCTATCATGAGTTTAGCCTGGGGAAAAAGGAAACACCAGGTTCCACCAGGTCCTTTCACATCTCTAAGTGCTCTCCCACATCCCTTTGTTTAACCTCTGTTCTTCAGTGGTAGTTTCTGCCCTGGCAGAGACCCAGAGATGATTTTCCTTTTCCAACCAAAAACCCAAACCCCGATGCAGCCACAGCTTTTCCACCATCCCGCAGATCTTGCCTTGGCAGCTGATTTCATTGACTGACCTAGTTAGTGGGAGCTACATCAGCAAAGGCACATTTGCTTCTCTGAGGATTCACACCAGCTTGAGAGGCTTTTTGGAAGAGGGTCTTTGCTATACTAACCAATTCTAAGGATTAGTACATGAAAGGCATCTCTGCAGTGCTTGTTGGTCCCTTGAGCATAGGTGCCTGTGGCGGTTTCAGTTCAAAACTGGGCAGAAACACTAATTTTGTCTAGTGGTTTTGGTTCCCCAATTTAAGATTTCCCCAGTTCTTAGTTTTTCCCGGCTAATGTATTCAAGAGTGTGGTGGGTTTGGTGTTGGTCAATTATTAATATACTTACTTCCTGTTGTGAGCTAGGAAGATAGGATTAGGAGAAGGTAAAACAGGCTTAAAACTTTCAAAGAGTAAAAAGAAAATGTTATTAATAGCAACTAAAAGAAAGAGTAATAAGGATGAGAATAAAGCCTTCAGAACATTTCTCCTCTTCCCAGAACCTTTTCTTTCTCACTGATAATGTAAAGAAACAAAACCTAAACTTTCCAGTCCATTGACTACTTTGAAAATAGTCTTTCTTCAGTTTACTTAGGGAGAGAAGTCCCTCTTGTTACCTCTTGTTAATCTTATGGGGACTTCTCTACAAGAAGAAAAAACCAGTTTTCTTGTGGTTCTTAATTTCTTCATCAATAACAGCTGCCTGGGGAACCCTGTTATCATAAAGTTTCTCCCATTTTCTAAAAGCTTTCCCCCAACTTGTTTATGGGCCATGTTGGTCTATGGGGTATTGTTTTAAAGATGAGTTGTTCAAAAGTAAAAGTTTTCATTATCTATTTTTAAAATCATTTTTATCCCTAGGAACAGACAATCTTCTCCTGGCACTACAGGACTATTCTTCTCTCTTTCTCTTGTTTCAACTTCTCATATGATTATAGTTACTTTAATAGCTGCTTACTTTAACGTGGAGGCCTTTGTTCACTATCAATTTGAACTCTTCATCTCCCCATAGTTTCATGTGTTATAAGAAAAAAACCTTTTTCTTCATCATTTCTAAGAGAATTTTAGCTCTAAAATTATTTCCTCATCCCTCCCATCTAGGACTTCTTGCTCACTGATGATAATGTTTTCATATTTATTCCTTCACGTACTTATATCTTGTTCTTTTCTCTCATTCGAGGGAGGATAAAAGCACTAAAAGGATTCGTATTTTACCTCGAGCCTATAAATGGTCAGCCTAACCCCAGTCGGACTAGGGGTTGCAAACAGGAGAAACTGGGGCTAGGGGTGCAGCTCAGATCTAATCAACCAGCCCAGGACTCAACAGTGACACCCAGGATAATAGAGAGGAAGTTCCTCCTTCCTTCTGCCCGATGGTTGTGAGTAACTTCTGTGGAGGTCAAATCCCAGCCTGGAGCCGGGGCTACTCCCGGGGCCGGCGAGCACAGCTGGGCCCCGGGCTGGGCGCAGTGTAACAAGTAACCAAATATTACCAAGGCCGGCTCCATCTGGCTGCGCAGCACCCCCCTCTCCCTGCCCAGAAATCGATGTTAGGGGGCCGGCAGGCAGCCTGGGAGAAGCGGGGGCCTAACCCCGCGACAAGACCCGCCGGCCTGGCCCCGTAGCAGGGGCCACCTGGCCGTGTTACCTCCCTCCCAGCCGGAAGGGAAAGAAAAAGTTTCTTTCCTCTTTTAACATCTGTTTTTCACAGAGGTGTGTCCCGCTTTCCAGTGGTTAAAAGTTTTATGTCACTTCCCTAAATGTCCCTCATGTAAAACCATAACAATGCCATAGAACAAAACTCATTAAGCTTTTTGTGCTGTTCTTGAAAACAATGGCAATTGGAAGAAAAGAAAGGAAATCCATCAGTTAATCCCCAGAGAAGGAAACAAACATTTACAATCTCATCTTCAACACAGACACATTAAGATGCCTGCACAAATGTACTGGGATGAAAATGCCTGCTTGGCCACACAGGAGCCACCTGCAGCTCTGTCTCTCAGCAGTCTGAAAATTTCAGCTTCTCATTTTTCAGCAAAAGAAAATTGTCATGGTCAGAAGAAGGAGAGGTGGCGTCCCTGTGGTCACCCTCTGCTCATTTGGCTACTCAAGTCAATGCATCAATGGTAGGCCCCTCCCCAAAAGTGCCAGGTTTTGGCAGGCTCTCCACATCACCAGGCTCTGGCTTGGTGATGTGGACAACGTGGCTTGGGCTATGAAAGAAACACGGTTACTAAATGTTACTGCGGCCATCTCCACAGAGAAAAGAACTGGAACCACTTATAACCCAAAGGAAAGTGTTGCCTGAGAATGGAGTTTGTTTGCATGTGGTGAGGCTTGAGTTCCCCCACTGATGCAACCAGAACTAGAGCAGATGCTGATGTATTGCAGGGACATTTTGAGGAGGGGACCTTGGTGGAAGTAGTTCCAGCAGATGGCAATGGGATTTTGTCCAATGGCATGCAGGACATGGGACAGGTGAGAAAGACAGTGGGATCAGTGAGTATTTGCTCCTTACCGTGCCAGAACTTTCGCTCCAGTAAGGAGGTTCTTGTTCTACCATTTCAATCCCCACAATTCCAAAAGACCATACATCCACTTTGGGGCCATATGGTTGATGCATCACCACTTCAGGCGCCATCCACCAAGTAGTCCCGACTACCGAGCACCGTCTGCTCTGCTCAGGGGTGAGCTGAGCAGAGAGGCCAAAATCAGCTGAGGAGAAAGCAAAATACTGGTTTTATTTCAATTCTGTGCAATTAGGAAAGCAAGCAAAAGAATTCCCCAGTAGAAGTTGGAAAATGTGCTGTTGAATCTCCTGGCATTGGCAACTTAAAAAATCCCCCCATTTTTTACACTGCCTCCAGCAGTGGCTTTTGTTCCTTGGAAACTTTAGACTTGTAACTCCCTCCCTCTGGAAGGGACACACACAGAGCAAGGCCACCCTTGACTGCTTGTTCCTTGTCCTACCTCTGTGCACGTTGCAACTGTGCCCTCAGCTCACAGCGGGTGTCCCTGCGCTGCCAGCAGCACCATTTTTGGGGAGCTGGCAGTCACTCAAAGCAGCCCCACAGCCACATCCCTGGAATGCTGCACCTGACCAAGAATATACTGACCCAGCTTGACAGAACCGTCGGTTCTGAGAAGGATGTTTCTGCTCTTCACATCTCGATGGATCACATCGTTTGAATGAAGAAAATAAAGTCCTTGCAGGCACTGAGAAAGAAAACAGAAACAGGAGGGCAAAAATGAGTGATGGGATTTCATCACACAAGAAAGGAAACAAAGAATCTAAAAGATTCCCTCTCCAGGGGAATGGGGAGTAATGGCAGAACACAGTGCCACTGAGAGGAAGAGCTTGCTGCTCCAACACTGGCAGAGCAGGTCCTTTCTGAGGAAAGGCACGTCAGCTTTTGAAAGAGCAACAGCACCTGCTGTTGTAGGCTGTCCCCTGCAAACCAGCCAGAATGACTGCTGCTGCAGTGCATGTGCTCAGAAGCAAAGAGCATTTGGGCTGCACTCCTGTCCTTTTTAGCTGAGGACTGAGAGAAACGAGTCTCTCTTTTTTCTTTGCTGCTTGTTTCAAATCCTGCCACCAGCACCTTTGCTCTCACAGGCAAGGAATGCAGTGAAGACAGGCAAAAGTTTAGCCAGGCAAGATGGAGAACAGCAAATACAAGAGGCAGAGCGAGAGTACAACAGCAGGAGATAAGAGTACTGGCACTGAATACAGGGAGTGCAGGGGCACTGGCAGGCCTTTCACTTGAGGTGCTTTTACTTGCCCATAGCATAGCAGCAACACAGAAACAAAGCCTGGCACAGGAAATCCCTCCTGATCTGAACCCCCGTTTCTCAGACAATCTTGCCCAAGCCCTCGGAAGCACATCTCTGACCTCCCGACTGATGGCTGCAATGTGGCCTTCAAAGATGTTAGACTCATTGATGACATCTCTCAGAGTGCCTCCGTCCATGTACTCCATAACCAGCCAGAGTTCCTCGCCCAGAAGGTAGCTGAAAGAAGGAAACAAGGGCATGGAGATAAACATGCATGGCTACCTTGATTTTTTGCTTCCAGGTTTCTTGTTTCAGGTCCCTTTGTGACAAGGGCAGAATAAAAGGAATAGAGATCCCCTCTTGGCTGTGCATTGTGCATTTGCAATCTGTGCAGTCCCAAGGAGAAAGGCACAGCTGTGAAAAAGAAGATGTCTTAGATGGCCAGCAAGTGAAAAATGCAGTTTAGTAACAGCCCAGATAAAAAACCTGTCAGGCATGGTGTTTCTGGAAATAAGCACCTCGTCTTCCTGGCATGTACAGCAATGGCAAAGGGGCGACCATCCAAGGGAAATCATCTTTGGAATAATATTCAAATTTGGTGTACCAGAGAAGACTCATGCAGAAAAAATGCAATCTCTTCTCATCCATTGGAGATGAGTAGAGAAATATGAATAAATAATAATTTACAGCTCTACTTTCTGCCAGTGACCAAGTGGGTTTTTAACCTCTCACGTTTGCTGTGTATAAATGCGCATTCATGGGATAAGACCATGACCACTCACCTGTCTAAATAATTCACAACATTGGGACTCCTGTAGCACTTCATGACTTTGATTTCATTGACAGTTACTTGCTTCCTCTTCAGTCCTTGAAGATTTATTTTCTTTATGGCCACCTAAAATGACATTGAAAATCAGTAACTCGAGAAGTTGGTGGCACGAGACCGAACACACATGGAGCGTGTGATTTTGCAATGACACAGCTGAGCTGTGCCAAACTGCCTTGTGATGAGGCACTGCAGTAATGAGGAACTGACATCCCAACAGCCCATTTCTCTGCTCCCTTGGGGGCCAGTTACAGCACACGTGGGGCCACTGACATTTTGCCTTGACCACTTGGTAACAGTGGTGTCTCAGCTATCACCCACAAACCTCTGACCACACTCTCTGCTGCTTTGGATGGGATTCAGAAGAAGTAATCCATGCCTTAATACTCTGTGGATACATCTTGGCCTATGGGCAGGGCTTCTAGGGACACCTTGCAGATCTCTCCCTCCATGCAGTTCCCAAGTGCAGCACTGCAGCTGGCTAAGGAACTACCAGGAACTTTCAGATGTATTTGCTGGCAGCCAGAAATGAGAATTCAGGACTCTGAAGCTGTAGCCCCAAAGAGCAGTGAAGTGCTCGAAGGCACCACCTTTGTTTTAGCAATGGAGAGCGAGTGAGCGCGTCCTTCTCGGAAAGGAACCGCTGCCCTCCGTGCCTTCCTTCCGGCAGCTGAGGAGGACAAAGTCCCAAATGTATTTTGCAGGCTGGCACCAGTCTGTGCTTCTTGTGCCTTTTCAGCACAGCTCTGCCCAAAGCTCCAGCCCCAGCTCACACCAGAGGGGAAAGCCCCTCAAGAGCAGCAGAGTTTGCAGGGCCTGTTGACATCTACCTCTCTCCCTGTGGCATTGTTGAGTGCTCGGCAAACATCTCCAAAACTCCTAGAAACAAAACAGAAGCAGAGAAAGGAGAAGCCATTTAGATCTTGCAGTGAAAGCCAGCCCACACAGGAGATCTGTGCTGTAAATGTCTAAAACCTGCAGGATGCAGGAGGGCTCTGCCAGAAGGCAGATGATGCATTTTCCTCCCAAGTGCATGGGCACTGGGCCTGTCCCTGAAGTGTTGGGCTTTACTGTCTCAGCTCCTAAAGACAGCTTCTTCTTTCCTCTTGGGTTTCAGTTTCTAAACTGTGCAGTTTCTATCCTGACCACAGAGTATTTCCTTCAGCAAACTCTTGGAATGAAATGTTCCTGAGAACTGTTAGCTCACAGCTTTGATAGGGGGTAGGCTGCTCTTTCAGGCAAGCAAGACTACTTTTTCATTAGTGGGCCAGTATGATTTAGAGACATCCAAAAATGATAAATTGAAACAGAACTGTTCCATACTTGTGTGACAAGGAGACCTTCAAGGTCCTGTTCCTTGATGCAGGCAGCATGGACCTTGGCAGCATGGACCTGTCGCTGACAATGCCTTCTGAGCCCACTCACAAATTCTGCGCAGCACTGAGAGATGGGACAATCTATCCCCAGTGTGTGAACATCTTTGCAGCTGGCCTGACTTCACGCTGGATAGACATTCCAGCAGAAAAACACCTGGCCCATGGTTGTGCAGGAGTAACTGCGGTTGGACTCACCCGCTGCCAATATATTCCAGCTCAGTGTATTTCTTCACAGGATTTTCAATGGGGTTCACCATTCTCCCTGAGGGAAACAAAATGCAGGATGCTGACTTGAAAGCACAGATCCCAGCTTCCAGGAGGTACAAAAGGAGGTACAACCCCACTCTCTGGAGCTCTGAGCCCTTTGGAGTTTGCTGGGTAACAACAACAATCACAACAGCAACAGGACAGGCAGCCCTGCAGTACAGATGGCTGGCACAGAGACTGATTTTGTACAGTCCTTTGAAGAGTTCTCTTGACAGGAAAGAAAGCACAGGGAGATGCATTTCCAGGAGAGGAGGACATCTTCTCCACCTTTCAGCAATTTGCCAAAAGAATGCCTTCCCATTTGTAAACCAGAGCAGCTCATGCTAGAGCTAATCCCAACGGGCCTTTCAGCATCAGGACCCTCACCTGTTTATGAGCAGGCTGAGCTCAAAGATGCCCCTCTCCCAGCTAAGGAAGGCTCCAGCCTCTGCAGTCCCTCCAGCCCAGCCCTCAGGGGCAGGGCAGTGACTACAACAAGGCTGGCAAAGCCCAAGCATGAGCACTGACAGGCACTGATGGGAAGAAGCCAGAGTGAGCCTGAGCCCCTTACAAGCTGTTGCCCCATTCAGGACACAACAGGATGGGCTTTGAGATCAGCCCCACCGAGGCACAGATCAGTGCCCTTTTTGTCCCAGCAGGTGATGGTAGACACAGAATCCACCGGGCTCTGGTCTCAGCCCCACCAGGTCTTATCTGAGAGCACAGCACTGGCAGCTGTTCCGGGCAAGAAGCAGATTCATTGGGTGGTGCTGCAGAATCACAAAGGACTTGATGTGTTTTCCTAGGGACTGATCTGAGCAGGGCTTGGGCCAATGGCTAGGATTCTAACAGTCATGGGAAAGAGTGGGAATCAGGTATGGAAAAATACCCATGGATCTAAAGAATATACCATGGCTGGGCTGGAGGCTCTCTCCTGAGAAATTCCTGCATTACACTTTTATCTGATCACACCACTTGGATGTGTCTCTTGGACACATCTTGACAAGCATAAAACTAGAAGGTTAAATAAAAGTTGTTCTCAAAGTATTGCTTTTTTCTTTGGGGGCACATGGAAAACACCTCGTGCTCTCTATTTGTCCTGTAACCTGATGTTCTTTCAAAGTAGTTCTCTTTGACAAAAAGATAGCATTCTCATGAAAATAAACTGCAGATGTAGTAATAGTAACATTAAAAGTCATAAAAATGACATCACCAGGACATGTGAGGCAGATGGGCTCCTTCAGGATAGAGAAAAACAAACGCCACCAAAAAAAACCCCACAAACAAAATAAACAAATAAAACCCCACACACAAAAAAAAAATAAACCCACAAACAAAAAAAAAAAGCAACAAGAAAACTGAAAACAAACACCCACAAAAACAAAACCAAACCAAACCAAAACAAAAAAAAAGCCCAATAAAAAATCCCCAGCCAAAAAGATAATACTCCAAAGCCAGTCCAATTCACCCAGAGGGCTCTCTCGCTGCCTCGGAGCCAGCACTTCCTCTGGGGAGTCCTAAATGGCCCTGTGACACCAAACTCAGGAGGAGCATTTGGTACAGCTCTGCTGACACCTGCACACAACACACTGTCCCTCAGACAAGAAACCCCCCAGACGTACCCAGCATCTCCAGGTACTTCTCCTCAGTCTCCTGGTTTGGAGCAGCCATGCTGCTCTCAGCACTGGAGATGAACAAACTGCCCGAGCTCGAGATCCCAGGTTTGACAACAGAGGTTCCTCGAGGTGATGCTGCTGCGGCAGCAGCTTTAGTGCCAGAGCCCATGTAGATGTGCTCAACCTGGAGCACTTCTGGTGGGCACTGTTCCTGTGCCTCATGCCGACCTTGGGGCTCTTCATTGCCAGACATTCGCTGGAAGGCTTCGCAGGCTGCCCGGTGAGATGTCAACACTTGCACCTCAAGTCAAACAGAACAAAGCAGTCAGACACTACAGCTTGTCCCTGTCAGCCAGGAGTCATCCACTGTGAGAAAAGGGAAAGAACAGATTGACAGAGGATACAGACAGCTTGTTCCAATCCTCCATCTGGGTCACCACATTCCACTGTAAAAACACCTCAAGAAACAAGGAGAGCAGGAACAGGCCAGCAGGTATCAATTTGGATGACTGCTGGCCAGAAGGCCAAAGGACGAGTTTCACTGTCAAGGGCAGCAGTGGAGATTCAGCACACCAGGAAATGTCCTTCAGAGTGACTGTGATACACACTACAGCAGGACAGCACTCAGAGGCATGGCCCCACTCCCTGCTGCTCTGAGTGGAAAGGCAAGAAGGGCAGAAACCACCAGCTTGGTGACTGCAGTGACTGCATCCCTCTTTCACTCACTTGCTTTTGCAGAGCCTGAGGGAGGGGATTAGCTTTCTCTCTGATGATTTTCATGTCTTCCTCAAGCCTCTTCTCCAATGCCCTGATCCTAGCGTCAGTTTTCTGCAGCTCTGCCTGCAGGTAATCCTTGATGTTCTGTAAACAAGGAGGGAGAGGACGCCTTATGACTGGAGTGGCTGCCACTCTTTCCCTCACCTGGTTTTGTTGATCGCCCCTCTGTTGATGGAGATTCTCCTCTTGAATTCTTCCTATGTCTTCCTTGTTCCTCCTCTTCACTGCCATGATGGCACTCTGAGCTTCGGGCAGCTCTGCTTGTGGCTCTGCCTTCATCTTCTGTACACACAAATGCAGAGCAAGTGACTGGGAGCTGCCATCAGACTCAGCTTTTTCCGTCTTGAAGCCTCAAAATCACATTTATTCAGCCCCTTCTTTCTGCTTCCCTCCCCACATCTGCTTCCATTGCAAACCTCCTGTCCCAGGGCTGATCTCTGCAGATTCCAAGGCTCTGTGCTTCCAGTGCCTGTGGGACTCCTGGCCTCCTCAGTCCCAAGAGCTCTGGTTTATGCCCCTCTTCCTGCCCTTCCCTCTGTCCCCTGGCCAGTCAGGCTTACCTGGCCATTCTCCTGTGGCTCTTCCACCTGCTGCCTGAGCTGCTCTTCCTGCTCTCGCGCTGGGAACAGCTCTCCCTGAGTCTGCCATGGCATCTCTGATGAAGCAATCTGCTCCTGCTCTTTCTCTAGAAGCACCTGAACAGAAAGGAAGAGAAGATTGGTTTCAACTTCCCATAGGACCTTTGTGGGCCAAGATTCAAAGACTGCTGGGCTCACACGTTCCCAAAGCACTGTGCTGCTGCTCTGCTGGGTCATTCTCTGTTCGAGGGGAGGCACAGATTCCAAAGTGACCCTGGCCCTACAATCAGGGGCCATCTGGGACTGAAGCTCCAACAGCCTCTCAGGCAGCTGACAGGGAAGGTGTGGCATTTCTCAAGGGTCTGCTGAGGGCCTCCCTCTGCTTCTGCCATGTCCTGTTTGTCTTTCAATAGTGACTGACACCCCACCCTGTCCCACAGCTCCATCCTGGCTCTGCAGGTGGCTTCCTGGGTGAGCTCAGCCCTTGTGAGAGACACTTCTGGAGTTCAAGTTCATTTCAGGCCTGCACCAGCATTCCTGCATACCTGACATCTATACTCTTGTAAGAAATCCTGGTCATTCAGGAGATAAGAATGTGTGCAAGGATCCTCTGATAGATGTCAGAGAAACTCTATGGCCACCTCAGTATATGGAGGAGGACCAAGGTGTTTCTTCTCCCTCTTTTGTCAACTGAGAATTCTGACCAGCATTTTGACCCACGCAGCTCCCCAGCCACAAAGGTGCCCATTTCACTTCAGATACAGCAGGCACCATTGTACAATGGCCTTCCTGTTCTGAGCAACACAAGACAGCAGTCAAGGACTTGCAGCTTCACCCCCACTGCAGGCTCAGAGGCACTTGCCAAAGCTGCAGACTGCACCACAATACGCATCAACAGAAACTGCCGCTTCTGCTTTTGGCCTCACAAGAAAGCTTCGCGACACCTCACTTTGTTTCTTTGGCCACGCGGCACAGGAATGGCCCCCCACAGCTGCATGGACCACACAATCCTCCCCTTGCAGCTTATCAAAAGACAAAAGACAGCTGGCCTAAAAGAGACTGTACAAGTGAAGAACTACTCAAGGAAAGTGCCGACTGCTTTCACAAGCCAAACACGCCTTTCCAGAAAGGAAAAACAAACAAACCAAGGCCTGGCACCTCCAGCACTCCCTCCTTTGCCCTTGGCCATAGCACTGCAGAAGCCAAGAGATAGAGCTTCCCTGAGCCAAGCAGCCAGATGCTCTCCCAGAGGCACCAGCCCTTTGCTGCCTCAACATGACAGCTCAAAGGTCAAGTTCTGTGGTCGCTGCCTGCAGGAAATCCCGAGCTCCTGGCAGGACTCCAGCACCCAGCATCCTCAGCCAGCAACAGCAAAGTGCTGCCTGCTCCAAACCTTGCAGCTCTGCCTTGCACTAAAGACAGCACCACACACAACTGGCACTTACACGTTGAGAATATGGTGGTCTGACCACTGATGGAGGCTGGTGGTCATTCACCTCAGTTTGCTCCTCTTTGGCTTCTTCTCCAGGAGCAGTGGGAGCCAGGGGAGAGACGGCTCTTGCTTCTGTCATCTGTCGCAAGACAGAAGCACGAGGGACAGGCTGTTACCTATCATTTAGAACCTCATGTCTTTTCAGATCTACCACCACATCTTCTAAGGAGAAATCATACATTTTTTTGGTAATGGGATTCTAAGTCACACCAACCTCACCAACCAAATTCAAATGGGCTAATTCAATGGAATTCTATATAGCTATGAATTCAATATTCCTCCCTGTCTGCTATCAGCAAGCAAGGTTGTCTTGGCAAAAGGGAGCTTTTAGTTCTTGAAAGCACTGAAATGGAAAACTAGGAAAGCGACAGCAATGCCTTTGCTACTGCTGCTGCAGACGTGGAAAACTCAGGCTGGATCAGAATGCCATCCAGGGCTGCAAAAGGGCTGGAAACATTGTACAGAAGCATCTTTACTTGCTGCAAAAACAGGAGAATGAACAGGCCTTCTCTTCCTAACAAAACTATGAGCCAACAAACCACAAGATGGAAGTGTCACCCACTCCAGTGTCTAGAGCCCTTGGATGCAGTGAGGGGATGTTTGGCCGTGAACCAGCCCTTGTGCTGAGCACTGTCATGCAGGGAATGATGGAATTTTTCTGAAAGGTCCCTCAAGAGCCTCCCATTGTCCAGGCTAAAGCTCCCTCAGCACCTCCTCACTGGCCTTGTGCTGCACCCCCTTGCCCAGCTCCCCTGTCCTTCTGTGCACGCGCTGCAGCCCCTCAAGGACTTTCTGCTGCCCAGGGGCCCACAAGTGCACCCAGCACTGCAGCTGTGGCCGCAGCGCTGCCCAGCACAGGGCCACGCTCACTGCCCTGCTCCTGCTGCCCCACTGCTGCTGACACAGGCCACCATGCCCTGGGCCTTCTTGGCCACCTGGCCACATGCTGCCTCATCTTCAGTGGCTCAAGGCCAGCAGCAACCCTGGCTCCTTTTGGCCCACGCAGCTCCCCAGCCACAAAGGTGCCCATTTCACTTCAGATACAGCAGGCACCATTGCAAAATAGCCTTCCTGTTCTATAATGACATCTTCTAAATAGATATCATAAATTTTGATAGGAACAGTATTCTAAGGCACTCTGACTAAATTAAAATGGTCTAATTCTACTGTAAAGGAAAGTGATCCTAAGTAAATATTCCACCCTATCTGTTATCAGCAAGCAAGGTTCTCGCTGCAAAAGTAGGTTTCTAGTTCTTCAAAGCTCCGAGATGGAAATTTAAAAATATCCATCTCTGGCTTTGTTATTTTTGTTGCAGGCATGAAAATGGATTTTCATTCAGCCTTCCTAGCTCTACCTTCTATTGCTACTGGCCAAGCTCTCAGCTTGCTCTACAATTCTTAATCACCAGGAACATGAAATGTTCCTTTCTCACTCACCTCAGGATCAGCACCTCTGAATACACGCCTCAGGTGACCTGTAGTGGGCAGGGGAAATGAACCAGATGCTGTCAGAAAACTGCCTGGGCTGCTGAATCCCACAGAACAAGTCAACCCAAACAGAGGTGATTTCCCATTTCATAACATCCCTCCCAGAGACACATTTCATTCACACAGCCAGCAAGAGACCAGGTCAATGTTCTTGGTTGTGCCTACACTTTGGCCTGTTGAACCAGTAAATGGCTACAAACATGACCAAGAGAATGCAAATTGTTCTTTAACACTCAATGCTCCTCTTCTAGAAAACACATTAAACTGCTTTTTAAATCCTCTTCTTCGGGTCTTTTTTTTTTTTTAATCAGTTGCATGCACTAATTCTCATTTACTTGCTGGAAACAGTTGCTCAGAAAAGCTTCCCCAAAATTCCCCTGAGCTGTGGTAGATGCTCACTGCTTTGGCATTTGCACTTCCTTGCAAAGGGAATCACTATTTTAGCACTTGGTAAAGGTCAAGTTAGACAGTCAAATCCCTTCATGACAAAATTTAGAAAGAAAGAAGCTTTCCCTGAATTCTGGGAACAACTGCAGAGTTTTTAGAAGGCATTCCCTGAAGGTCTGCCAGTCTACATTTTCAAAGGTGTCTTGCTTGTCCCAGCAAACTGAGGAAATGACAGACTCTGCTGCCACAGACTCTCCCGTGGAGAGAACAGAAGCCCTGCAGGTTGCCTTGCAAATGCTCCCCCTGTGGCTACAGACACCCCCTTTTTAGCTGAACACCTTGACAGGAGCTTTACCAAAGCAGTGGCATCCTAATGCTCTCTGTGTTTCAAAATCAGAAGCTCAGTCACTAAGAAAGAGCAGGAAGACAGACAAAAGCCAGGTCAGGTTACACCCTAAGCTAAGCAGAAGAGGAAACATCTACTTACGTGCGAAGTGTGTAATGAAATATGCACCATAAGTAACGCCATATGTGGCGAAAAGGACAGGTGCAAGTCGCTCAATCATTGTAATAGTGCTCTGCAAGTCTGCAGGCTGTGCTCACTCAGTAGGAAAAACAAGGCTCCTGTCAGTGTGCAATAGCCCACTAACAAAAGCCTTGCCCAGGAGGATTCTCCTGAACTGAGCAAGCGCTAGGGCTGCTCTGACACTCAGGCCTTCCTTGCACCAAGGCACCCTTCTGATGTCACCATGACAATGTGGCAACCATGCCCTGACATCACAAAGCAAACGCTCCATGTTGCTCTGTGAGTTTTTGCCAAGCACTAACCAACCTTCCCTACAGCAAACACAAAAGAGCCTGGGAAGTTCTCCTCTGTCACAAAGTAGCACAAATTCCCCTCGTGGGCCAAAGCCTGTCGTTCAAGGGATCCAAGAGGAACTCCAAGAGTGCACAAAGCACCTACAGCCTGTAGCCCAACTGAGCACTCAGATGGGACACAAGCAAAGGAAACCAGAGCAAGAAAATGGCCCAAAGCATTGCCCATCTGAGAAACAACACTTCCTTTAACTTTTTAGAGGTTTATTAAACCTTTAGAAAGGACTGAATAAGGAAAGATTGCAGCACTGGGAGTCTCCACGACTAGCAGCCACATGCTCATCTACAAAAGGGATGCTCTGCCTTTCATACCCTTAGCCCCTCCAAAAGTTTTGTCAGTCAACTCTTTATCTGCTGTCCATTGGTGGAGATTACTTTCTTGCACCTTGATTGGAGGTCAGGTGTTGTTCCACCCCTCCTGCTGGTCACAAGCTAGCGCTCCCCAAATGCCCTGACTACCAAGGCTATTACAAGGGGGATAAGAAAGAGGACTGTGGGAGGACATATTACAATAACAGCACTTTCCATTTCAACATAATATCTATCCACATAATAGCTATCTCTTAATTGTGAGAGCCAACTACTACATTACTCACCTATATTGCACAGAAGCAGGAGAGAAGGCACTGTTGGCATCACAGCTGAAATCATTCCTTACAAATCTCCCCACATGTTTGCACATTTATTGGACATGGCCAGGACTCCTGTGGATGTACAATTCTGCCTTTCTTCCCCTTTGGAAGCAGTCAACCTGGCAACTTGTGGGGAAACCAAGGCCTTTGTGGGGGCTGCATTGCTCTGCGCACACCCAGGCTACACATGGCACAGAGCTTTGGTGCCTAAAAAGATCAACCAGAGGAAAACAGCTGAAAAATATTTCATTTTGACCTTTCTCACCTGCTAACAGAAGTTGCCAAAATGAAAGTTTCCAAGCAGGGCCTGATCCCTGCTGCCAGCTGAGTGTTAGAAAGGAGGCATCACTTTATTTCAGTGCTGGGTGCATAGGGAATCACTTCCCTAAGGCCTGCACAGCCAGCAATCTCACCTACCAGTTTGTATGCATGGAACTAAGACATGTTCAATACTTTGCTGAAACTCACAGGCTAAACATTACCCCAGATTTATTGACATATTTCAATCACTTCTCAGAATTTTTTGACATCAGAGTAGGAGTGTCCTGTAGGTCCCTGGTTTTCGTTGCCACAGGTTCAGAAGGAGACCCATTCACAAAAGAACCTAAGACGCAACGGTGCTTGCAAAGCAAATTTATTCCATTAGTTGCAGTAGCAAATAATACATACCAACCCCTGGATTCCCAAAAATCTGCTGAGCAGGAGAAGGAGATGGATCATGGTTCTCGGCACCGGGGAAGGTAGGCAGTGCACTTCCAGGACATCCCCTGGATCAAAACAGTGTGCATCTCATCCTTCTCACCCTTCCAGCTCAGAACCAGGCCTTGTATCTCCTGCTCAGGAGTGCCATTTTCCCAGTTACGGCATCAGCTCACACATGGCTGGCTGTGAGATGATGGCTCAGGATGACTCCATGACTCCCTGCCACCAAGGGCTCCATTATGCACTGTTCCCCTTTCAAAGCTTGACTGCTCACTGATTGACCAATAGATTGTTTCTCTTTCAAGGGTCAAGGTCCCACCTGTTAAACAAGACATTTTTCTTCATTGTCTTGTCAACCTGCTCAAACATGGATCGAACATGGCAGGGCCTGGGACACGACTCCAGTTCCTGACACAGTCATTTGGGAAATAATCCCATTGCTCAAACTCTCCTTTGGTGGCCAAGAGCCTCCTAAAAACACTTTCTTCCCTTTGAATGCATTCCAGCTGCCTTCTTAGCAGGACCACTCTCCTTATTCTCAAGGCCAAGATAGCCACTTGCACACAGTAAGCACTGCAGTGGGGGAATACAGGGTTCAGCACTCCTGTTAAAGCTAAAGGAATTCACAAGACTAAGCCCTGTTTGTTACACTTAACGCCTCTCCTTCCTATTCTGGGAATCAAACACAAGCGTTTCATCAATACACCCTGCAAGTGCTCCTGCTGAGTGAAGCCACATTGCTGTGTCAATAAAGCAGGTGGGACTGAGTTTCTTCATGCAGGGAAAGCCAATTCTTTATTCACATAACTCATTTTTATATTGTTTTCACAGACCTCGTGTTCAACTCCAACTGGCTGGTAGTTTCCTTGCCACACAATTGATTGCTTAGAAGGTGTTCTGGTGTGTACATGCTAAGACTTTCTCTTTTTATGACACACTCTTAGTCAGGTGATTACATTTTTCTTTCATGGACGCTTATGGGACTTGTTTATTCCAGATGCAAACAGCTTTCTTAGCACAATAGCTTGTTGTGCTAACTGCACTCATGACTATTCCCATGGGAAGTTAGCTGGCTGCACGTTGAAGACGGAACAGGGAAGCTGGGAATTTCCCATAGCAAGGCCTGATTTTATAAGGACTTTCTTTTCTAATAACCCTACCTGTGTGCAACACATTATGACTTTCTTTCAGAAATTAATGAAGAAAACACAAATTGCCTACTGAAACCCTTCTGCCCCCTTCCAAATCAGTTCACTCCTCAAGAACAAGCCTCAGGCACATCCCTGACTGCCTCTCTCCCAGCAGCTCAGAGCTGCATTGCACAGCGCTTGCTGTGTGCCAGAGAGCACCAAGCAGGCTGGCCTGGTGGGCCTGAATATTTCTGCCAAACACTCTGCATCTCACACCTTTGCTCTGGCTGAGTGCAGAACTGCAGGATTGCAGGCGCTTCCTGCCAGAGCTGCGTGAGGCACTGGCTCCTGCAGACGTGCCCTGCCAAGCTGTCCCTGCCTCACGCTGGCCTCGCTTCCCCTGGCAGAAGTGCCGGGCCTGAAGGGGGCTGCCCTGTGCTCCAGCCTGCCGAGCAGCCCGGCTCCCTGCCCCGGTGCCCAGAGTGCTGCACACACTGCTGACCTTGGCCAGGAGTTGCAGGGCAGCCGGCAGAAGAGGAGGAATCCTCAGCCAGCCCAGCGGCCCTCGGCTGCCCTTGGCCTTTCTCTGCTCCTGGGCACACTCCAGACGGCCAATGCCTCCAGGCTGGGCTGTGCTCAGTGTTATAAATAAAAAATCTGCCAATTTTTTGGGAAAAAAACAAGAGTTGCAAAACCAGTTGGACCGTTTGCCAGCCAAGGTGAAGTTCTACCTATTTGGTATTGTAATCACGGGTTCTTTGAGTTAATTGCTCCTTTTGTATTGGAAAGACCCTGCCTGAGGCTAATTTGATAGTTCTATTCCCCAGACAGTGAGGGGAGGGGACATGGGGTGGAGGCATCAGAGAGAATGCAAAATTACCCATCATGACCAGCATGCCGTGGGAGGCTACCCCACCAAACTTACCGAAAAGACCCCAAAAACAATGAGCCAATATAGAATTAAGAAATTAGAGTGATGTCTGGACGTGAGGAACAGAGAACCAAGCCTGCAGAGATGCTGAAAACCATTAGTGCCCCTCGCCCTAAGAAAAAAGACTTCAACAGAGATGAAGACCCTGGATGGCAAACCCAAAAGTGGGGAAAGATGGGGTATGCCCACTGCTCTCATCAGGGCAGGACACCCAGCTCTGCCTTTTAGGGGACAAAGCAGCACATTTCTCCTCCTCTGAGGTACCCTGGGAGCGGCGACGGCAAACCACGGACCCGTTGAGCTTCCCAACCTTGAGCTGATCACTTTTAATAAAGGCATTAAAGGGAGAGAAAGTCTCCTACCCTGTTTATTTCAGCTGGGGCCTCGTCCAGGATAGCCATGCCCAAAGAGGACACCAGGACTGGCCATCTTGGACCTCCAGGACAGCTGGCTATCAGGAGCAGAGAGATCGGCTCAGGACCAGTGACGCAGAGGAGCACCGGACTGGTGAGAAATCCGGCGGCGGGAGTAGGAGGCGAGTGAGTGGAGCGTGAGTGAGACGAGAGCGGGCAGCTCGGACCCTCGCCCTCAGTGTGGAGCCCTCAGTACCGCGGTTGCGAACCCCCACGAGCGGGCCGGCCGGGAACAGAGGGAAGCGAGTGGAATAAGCGTGAGTGAGTCGTCTCCTAAGGGGCAGAGAGGGCCCCCCCTCTGGGCGTGAGGAGGAAATAGTGTATGAGTGGCACACACCCCAAAAGTCCTGGCAGAGGGAAGTCAGGCAGATTGCAAGTCCCGAGAAGGATTCGGGCAAGCTCACAAGCCCTGCAGGCAAATCAAGTCCTGACAAAGGGGTCAGGCACAAATCCCAGTGAAGGAAGCTGGGGTTGGTTTTTAAGTCCTGATATGGTGAGGCCTAACATTTGGAAGGTTAGGCAAACTAGAAATCAGGCAGCTGTTTTTCCTGACAGAGGGGAGTCAGGCACGACTCGGGCTCTTACGCCGGGGTTTCGTGTTTTTAAGTCCTGATAGGTATAAGATCTGATATGAGTAAAGTTGGGCAATCAAGAGATCAGACAGTTGTTTCAGTGTAAAGTCCTGAGCGTCAGGCAAATATATTTTTCATGAGACTACCTGTCAGTAGAGGCACCTTTGGGATTTTTTCTGTTAAAACCTGAAAAATGGGAGAGTGTAATAGTAAGAAGACAGGCAAGAGATTAAGGAATATACCTCCAATTGTCTCTTAGGGGAACTGTTAGAGAAATGGGATTCTGTAGAGGCCATGGAAGGATAAGATAAGGTGAAGATGATCCACTACTCTGTACAAGTCTGGCCAGAATTAGAGGTACCAGGAGGATGGCCTTGGTGTGGGACAAGGGACAAGTGGATGTGTCAACAACTGAGTCATTATCTGACAGCTGGGGAGGATACCAATCCTGAGCAATTATTGTATGTAGCTTGCTGGTTAAAGAGTGCTACTGGGGATGAAGGTGTGCAAATTTGTAAGGTGCAGAAGAAGAAAGAGGGGAATGAAGGAGGGGATGCTAGAATTGGGAAAAAATGGGACCCCTTGGATTATTTGCCTCCTGCTGCCCCTCCACCTTTTAATCCTCTTCCTCAGGCACCTGAAATGGCAGATCCGGTTCTTCCCCCGGCTGCCATCTCACTACCGCCTTCTCTAATTCCTTCTTCTACCTCTTTGGCTTCCCCTATGGTATCTCCCAGTATCTCCCCTAGTAACCACTCTCTCATCACCCCCTTCAGCTCCTCCAGTTCCTTCTGCACCACTACAAATGCCTACTCCACCTGCTGCATTCTCCACCCCTTCTCCAGCTCCACTTAATATGTACTCAAGCTCTTCTCCCCCTCCTATTGCTTCTCTTAGTTGAGACACAAATGCCTCCTTGCCTGCTAAACAGTTACCACCAAATACACCTGCTGATCTGCAGAAAGTTTAGGGTAATCCTCATATCTCTCAAATGAGTAGTTTGGCGTCTGGGCCATACTGTAGTACCAGATCCAGGACCTCCAAGGCAGAGAGACTTTTTCCCCTCAGAGAAGTTCCTATGGGAGGAGTAGTGGGAGGTGTTGGCTTTGTGAATGCTCCTCTAACGGCTTCTGAGGTGAAAGGATTCAAGAAAGAGTTTGGGCATTTAGTTGAGGACCCAGCGGGCATAGCCAACCAAGTGGATCAATACTTAGGTCCAAATATCTACACTTAGGGAGAGAGGAGTTCCATTCTAAATATATTATTTTCCCCAGAAGAGGTCCAGATGATTAGGGTGGCTGGCATAAGAATTTGGGATAAAGACAACCGTCCGGGACCCCAGGTGCCACCAGGTGAACAAAAATTGCCACTAATGGATCCCAGCTGGAACCCTAATCAGGAGGAAGGGAGGAAGGCCATGATGGAATATAGATCTTTGATAATACGGAGGATCAAAGAGTCAGTTCCCAAAGGAACTAATACCAAATTGGCATTTGAGGGTACACAAGGGAAGGATGAAGCTCCTGCTGCTTGGCTTAATCGCCTAAAGCAGAATTTCCAACTGTACTCTAAAATAGACCCAGACACCAGAGAAGGTCAATTGCTACTAAAGGTCCAGTTTGTTACCAAATCTTGGCCTGATATAGGGAGAAAACTGGAAAAGACTGAAGATTGGCAAGCAAATGACATTAATGAGCTATTAAGAGAAGCATTGAAGGTGTATTTAAGGAAGGAAGAAGAAAAAGCAAAGGCCAAGGCTAGGATCATGGTTGCGGTAGCTAGAAAAAGTGTGGGGTGGGCAGGTCCCCCACCAGAAGGAGGCAAGGATAGGCCTCTTGTACTGTCAGGCACCAGAGGGATGGAGAGACCTCAAGTCCCTTTGAGTGAACAACACTGCTATTATTGTGGAGAAACGGCTAAGTGGAATGATATCCAATAGCACCAGGACTGGCCAGTAACACCTCAACTCGTAATAAGTGATGTGAAAGTAAAAGGTACCTTACTGTTGTCTTATTGTGTGTGTAAGAGTGAGTCACAAACAAAACCAGGCTAGTGTTCCCCAGGCAGGTGGGGCTTTAGCTGAAGGGTGTGTGTGACCTGCACACCAGGCCAGTGTTCCCCAGATGTGTGAGGGGGCCATAGCTGAAGAGCGTGAGTGACACACAGACAGCCTCACAGGGGAACGAGCACCGGAGGCAACCAGAGTCAGAGCCCTTTTCCAAGAGGCCCAGAGATCCTGAGACCTAGAGGCCAAAGCCAAGGTGAGGGGGAGGTCACAGAAATTTACTAGCAATAAGGATCCACTTTGTGTCTTGAGGGTGTGAAGGAATGTGTGAAAGTGAATGAGAAATAAAAGACAGTGAATGTAGACAAATTAAATTATAGGTAATGTAGATTGTGCATTATAAGTTTTACCACATCTCCTTGGAAGGAGGTGTATCGTGTTGAAAAATAGTGTGAGAAAAAATTTAAGTGTAAGGGGTTGAAAGAAAAGTAGTATTTAAGCTGTTAGTGAAAGTAAGAAACAGAGGCAAGAGATGAATAGATAAGATCTTGAAAATAGAACAGAAAACCAGTAAGTTAAATACACAGAAAAACAGGAGAATAAAAGCACTTTTGGAGTTAAGATAGCTAACAGAAATACAACTCCCTGCAAAATACAGAGTATGCAGAAGTTGATGAGAGAAACATGCAAGCTATAGAAAAAGAGAAATTAGTCAATTATACATAGCATTAACTGAAGAAACTGAGTTTTGATAGAATCATAAAATAGCAGACCGTTAATGCCTATATTTGAAAGCATGTTTCAGATACTCCTCACTGCTAATTCAACTGTGCAAACCAAAGGAAAAAAGTTGAACCCACATCACCAGATTCCACATCACTCTCACCCCCTGGCATTGGACCAGGATTCAACATCAGTTTGTCCCTCTGGCATTGGACCAGACTCCACATCACTCTCACTCCCTGGCATTGGACCAGGATTCAACATCAGTTTGTCCCTCTGGCATTGGACCGGACTCCATCCCATCCTCCCTCTGGCATTGGGCCAGACTCAACATCAGTTTTTCCCTCTGGCATTGGGCCAGAGTTCACACCACTCTCACCTCTGGGACTGGACAAGAGTCAACCACATCACAAGTTAATTCACCTGAGTACACCGTTATAAAAGGGCCAAAAGACTTAAAGTTGACTCTCAGAAGGAAGAGTCAAAAGACTGAACTGTACAGGAAAGGGGTTTGGTATCAGAACCATAACATAGCTTAAAATGTTTCAAGACAGTTCTGTGTGTAAAATAAATTTGTAAAAAGTTTAAGACTGTAAATAAGTAATTCTGGTTAAGTTCCCCCAATTTGGTTCAAAATTAATCCAAGTTAATCCTCTACAGAGCACTCCCCTAAGAGAAACCAAACTTAGTAGAGAACAGACCAAGAGAGGTTTAACCAGAGAAGCGGGTAGAAGAGACTCTAAGGAGCTTGGAAGCTTCTTCTCAGTAAAATTCCCCAAGAGGCCAGGCCGGGTGGGCAGGCTGTGCAAGATGACCCATACCGGACTCTTGGGAAGGGTAGTAATGATGGCTCTAATTGCTGGTGGTGCTCTGGGGAGCCCAGGAGAGCCGTGCAGTAAGTGCTACCAACCCCTCTATGAGGAGGAAAAAGGGAGCTCCTTGTCTAGAGTCCACCTCAATTCTAAGCCTAATTGTGTTAACCTCTCCCAATTGGTCCTTTATCAAGAAGATAAGAGAATGTATGGGATAGCCCAGAATACTGCCACTTTTAGGCAGCCACTCCTGGGAGAGTGCCCTATAGGAGAAGCCTGGTTGTGCTTTGAATGTGATGCTGCTGAAGCAAGCTCAGTAGATCTAGTCAAAAGAAAAGAAATGGTAAAAACAGTAAGAAAGGTGGTTTGTAACAAGTATTTAGCAGTAAAGAATTCGGCTACCCGGTGGATCCCAAGAGATCCAAATAAATTAGAGTCTGTTGAGAAAAGAAAAGAAAGAGACAAGTGTACCCACCATGAAGTATATGAATGTTATGAGTGTACTGAAAAAGGGATCAACCCCTTTTGGAAAATGAAAGAACGGTGTAGATATTGGGAATGCCCAACAGAAACTAATAACACATTTCAAGAGAGCCTTAAACACCTGGTTTTGATCTCTAGTACTACAGCATACACTAAATTGTCAAGAGACTGGTCTGGCAGCTGCACCGCTAGAATGACAAAACCAGCTTTCTTCTTATTACCCAAAGAAACTGGATCAAGTTTAGGAGTTGCTATACACAATGATTTAAGAAAACCAAACAGAAGAAGCAAAGTGCAATAGAAATTGAGAGAATCCAAAATGCTAAGGGCCAAGTTCAGACCCCAATATCTATGTTAAATAGAATCATCAGACTTCAAGCAGTATTAGAGATAAAGAATGCAATCATTAGAAACATCTCAAACAAAATAAAAAAAAAAACTAGCATGTGTAAATAACCAAGAACAAACACCTACACTTGATTCCAGTTGGTAAGATAATCTATAGGTTTTCAAAAAAAGATGTATGGGAAAAAGCAGTTTTCCTCACTGTGTGTATACTTGGAAGATTGCTCCTTTTACTATGCTTATTTCCCTGTTTCATTAAAATAATAGTATTGGCCCTACAGACCAAGCTAAAAATCTCAAAAAATTCTAACCTGAAAAAAAAACCCAAGAAAAGTAACAAAGTTGAATAATCATGATTACCAGAGTGCTCAAGAAATTTATTTAAAAAAAAATTAAAGAAATATGAAGCTCATGAGTCAAGAATTGCAAGTTGATGTGAGCTTAAGTTTAAGCTGGATCAAAGGAAAAGAGGGGGGACTGTTATAAACAAAAATCTGCCAATTTCTTTTGGGAAGAAAAAGAGTTACAAAACCAGTTAGACTAGTTGTTGCCAAGGTGGAATTGTACCTGTTTTGTTATTGTAATCACGGGTTGTTGTAACTAATTGCTCCTTTTGTACTGGTAAAGCCCTGCCTGGGGCTAAACTGTACTTCTGCCCAGACAGTGAGGGGAGGACAGGTGGGGGGGGGGGGCATCAGAGAGAATGCAACATAGCCTGGAGACCAGCATGCCATGGGAACCTCATCAAACTTTCCAAGAAGACCCCAAAAACAATGAGCCAATACAGAATTAAGAAATTAGAGTGATGTCTAGACATGAGGAACAGAGTGCTGAGCCTGCAGAGATGCTGAGAACCTTTGTTGCCCCTCACCCTGAGCGAACCTCATCTGAAACCAAGACCCCGAGCCGGGACTCCCTGGAGAGTTGAAAAACCAGGGATATGCTCTATGGCTCTTGTGAGGATGGGACCCTCAGCTCTGCCCCCAGTGCCCCCTGTGCATTCCTTCTCCTCCAAGGCACCCCGGGATGGATGATGGAGACTGCAGACCCATCAAGCCTCCCAGTCTTAAGCTGATCACTTTTAATAAAGGAATTGAAAGGAGAAAAAGTCTCCTGCCCTGTTTATTTCAGCTTCCTTTCTTAGCCCTGTCCCTTTGGTCTTGCCCTCAGTTTTTATGTGTTCTTTGTGCCTGAGAGGAAATTTCCTATCCCTCGCTTTCACACTGCCAAGGTGGGACCATGCTGCTGAAGTGCTGCCTTGGTGGGATGGAAGCTCAGCTGCAGCAGAGATTTGTGAGAGCTTCATTTGAGGGCTCTGCTAATTAAATCCCATCAAGGAATGGCCCTGCTCCTGGCAGGGAAGAGTTTCCCAATTACCAGGCCCAATAGAGGCCAAGGAAATGAATCTGTAGTCTCAGTGGAGCAACTCCTTAGGTGCCTGTGATCTTCCTGAGCCAGGCCAAGAACCCCTGAGGGCTGGTGCACTAGGAAACCCTAGCCCCAAACAAACACATCTAAATATCCAGAAGAGGAGAAAGGAGAGGTCATGGAGACCCTTAGGAAATAGCATTCCACTGAGGAGCCCTGGTTGATGTGCTCACCTTCCCCTAGGCTGAGGCATTGCTGTCATTGCCCTTTTCAGAAAAGGACTTTCAGCGTCCCTTTGCTGCAGCTTTACCACAAAGAATCTTGTTATGCCCAAATTCTTACTAAAGCTGGTGTTTGGTTGATTTTTCTGGTTCTCCTGCCTCTGGTCCTGTCTGTCTGTTCTCCCATTCTTTGTCCAGTTCTTGGAAACATTTCTCACAAGCTTTAAACTTCAACAGTAGAGACGCCTAATTTCTTCCTTCCTCTCCTTTCAAAATGTGCTCAGCTAGAGCAACTTTTGTCCCTCTGGCTGTATCCCCAGTGGCTTATTCCTGACACATCAGGAGGGCCAGGACGCTGCATTATTTCTGCAGTCATTTTGTCATGGCTGCTGGGAATTTTGGCAGAGATGTCGTGTGGCTTAGAGTCTCAGTGCTCCCTGTGCTTGGAGGCTGCATTTGAAGTCTGCTCCTGAAATCAAAATGGGAAGTTATTGATTTGTGACATTTCTTCCTAGGGTCTAGTGTTTTCCCTGTAAACCTAATTTGCATGGAAGGTGCACCTGTCAGAGGTTTGTCTCATGGGTGTCCCTTCTGTGAAGCAGGGAATCTCCTGCCTTCCTCCATCCCCTCCCTGCAGGAAATACCAGATACAAAGTGAAAGGAGTTCATCCCAGGCTCTCATACGATTCATTATCTTGCTGAAAACATTCAGAATGTTTGAGTAAAGCTTGTAAATGATGAGGAATCCTGAAAAGTGAGAAGGAACCCGGCATCCTGCCTTTCCGAGGGGAACCTGGGCTGCTGAGAGTCCCTGCCATGGTGTAAGAGCTGTTAGAAGGAATGAGAGTAGAACCCACTCCCCTTTCCCTGGAAGTTGCTCCTGGGATTACAGGTTCTGGCAGCAAGCTGGCTAAAGTATGGTGTGGTAATGCTGCTGGTAGATTTTGGGGAACAAATGCTTCTTCAACCAGGACCTGGCTCATGAACAAACTGTCTGCATCTTCAAACAGTTTGCTACAGCAGCAAGAGTTCCTTTTACAGCTGAGAACAGCAACCTGAACTGAACAGCCCCTCAGAACTGCAAAGCCCCTCTGTCCATCCCCAGCATCTCTTGTATCACCTTTCTACTGAAATGAGCTTATGTGCACACTGCCCAGGTTGGCGTCCCTCTGCTCCTGGCAGGAAAAGGATACTTCAAACAATCTGCATTAGTTTCACAGAGGAGTTTTGGAAACTCTTTTTCTCACTTAGCAAGAAAAATTCTTGGTTTTGCTTTAAAATAGTAGCTTATTTCAAGCTCCTTTTGGAAGTGACTGGGTTTCTCTTGGTGGATAGAATTTAAACACTGATAAACACTGAAAATTTTAGATGGTCTGTTTGCCAGAATGCACAGGAAGAATTCAAATTTATCAGGACTAGAAGTATTGGGCTAAAAGCAGTAATGGGGTGACAACCTTTCTCAAAAGGTTCTCTAAATTCAGTGTCTGATGTGCTGAGGCCTCAGCAGCAAGCCTGAGCCAGAGCTGACTTACAAGATGAATCCTGGGGTCATCAAGCCCATCAGTATTTAGCTAAAAATAGACTACAAAGACACTTATGCTAGCTCTGCATAACCTCATGAAGTTATCTGCAAGAAACATATCACTTTAGGAAACTTTCCCAACTGACATGAACACGGGCTTCTGTAGGGTATTTTAGGGGAAACTCCTCCCAGCCCAGGCCTGAGCTCTGGCCGAGGCCTGGCCCTGGCTGGTGGGGAAGTGTGCCATCAGATCCAGCAGTAGGTGTGCTAACGATGCAATCAGGTCACTTTGCCCTTCTCGCAGCTGTTGCAGCACGGGCACCTCAGGCAGGCCTGCAACACACACACAGAGCTGAGAGGGGCCCTGCGGCTGCTGTGCTTTGGCAGGGCAGTCATTCCTCCCCTCAACACAAGGGCAGTGGATTTCAACTGCAAAGCCTCTCTTTGCAATGGGATTGCTTTTGCCCGGCAGCCTCCATGGGCAAGGGCTTTGTGGGAGAAGGGCCCATCTCAGCCTGTGTCCTGGAAACAGAGCCAGGAAAATGAGCAGATCCTGCTGCCTTCTGCTACTGCTGATCCTAGCAGCAACTCCCTGTCACTTCCTCCAGGAAGCTTCACACAAAGGTCTTCCATCATTTCAGCACTTGTGAGATCTTCTTGATGCCCAGTTCTCCAGCCTCCTTCTGGATTTTGGGGCATCTCAGCACTTGTGTCCATGGCCCTTCCTTCATGCCCAGCCTTTCAGCAGTCACAGTCACTGCTGCCTCCCCCTTGCTGCAGCTCATTTGCCAAAGTGCTGCCAAAGGCAGCGGAGCTGGCTCAGGATCCCTGCTGGCTTTTGGTCAGGGATGAGCTCCAGAGGGACACTTGGAGCGCTTCCTAAAGAGCTGCCCATGGGATGGGGGGCGGATTTGTCCTCCCCGGGTGGCTCCTGCTTGGATTCTGCGCTCACTGGAGTCCAGGAGTTTTCTCAGCAGGCCTCTGCAGCGAGTTCTGAGCCAACGGGGGGCTCTGCTGCCAGCCCAAATCTGCGCTTCCCTTGCCCAGCCTGAGTGCAGGTGGGGCATGTGCTGGGCATGGCTGGAGATTTGCATGGCCAAAATCCTCCAGCATTTACATCTGCTCATGGCTTTGGGGAGCACAAATCACAGAACACCCATCGCAGCTGACAAATGGCATTTCTTGCAGATTGCCACAGCTGCACTGCTGATCCACAAATACACGAGAATCAATTTCAGTTGAAAAATGTCATTTATTACAAATTGCTACACCCACATTGACAATACAGAACAATACAAATCTCAACTTAGGTTGAGAATTCATTAGATTATTCATTAGAATTAGATTCATTAGATTATTACAGCCAGTCTAGTTAAAAATATAAAAATACAACTTCATTTAAAAAAAAAAAAACTTATAGCCAACCTCTACAACAACTCCCTATACACAAAGATCAATTAGGTATTTAACAACTTAATTTATTACAAACGACTACAAGCATACAGCCCATATAGAAATACAAAAATGTGGATTCTCTCTCTAAGTAATCCTGTACCAACAACTCAGAGAATTATACATAGAACCAATAGAATTATACAACTAGAACACTCCATACATGTTGAAACAGAACTAAAACCATATGTAGACACCAATATATATAAATACATATATAACAATCTACAGATGCAAATATGGATTAAATATTACAGATAACATACAACATGTATTTAAACAGATATATAAGACAAACCTATCTATAAATACAAAAAAATTGTGCCAAGCTAAATATCCATACAAATGCATCAATACAAATATACAGCTGTACATCTTTATATATATGTAAATATAATTACATATATCAATAGGTCAATATACATATAAAAATATAAAAATAGACATATATACCAACACAAATAGGAATATCCCTCTTTAAAAAGACATATGCCAAAAACTCCATCAATATGAATAGATACCTACACAACTGTATACAAATGGAAATCTAAACACAGATATTACAACATACATAAGAAGCTAGATACACCTACACACAAATATGTAACTGCAAACGTGTATGTATGTATTTGTACATATATACATAGTACATTAATAAATATAATAAGTATTGTGTTTCTAGAAATATAGTTAGTATCATATATGTAGAAATGTACCAATACAAATAGCAAGATATGTACAGATTGATGTAATTACCACTGCCTGTGTGCAAGTCCATAGAACTCCAAGCAGAGGGATCCCAGCTGCCCCATCTTCAAAGCCTCTCCCTCGGTCTCCTCCTCCCGTGCAGAGCGGCTCTCCTGGACAGGAACGGCAGATGGGACATCTGGCAAGGAAAGGGAACACTGACTGAGTATGGGGACGTTTCCCTTGGCAGCAGCTGCACTTCGATGTGTCAGGGCCTCCCCAGGGGGGTCAGAAAGAGAAAGCAGCCAAGCGGGCCAGGCTGTGGTGAGCACAGCCGCGGCAGGACTGTCCCGCAGCCCCGGCAGCCCGGCAGAGCCGGCACAGCTCCCGGGCCCTGCTGGCACAGCTGCCTTGCCCAAGGACAGCCCCTGTGCCAGCCGGGGCAGCTGCGCTGAGCAGCCCCAGCACAGGCAGGGCCCGCTCCTGCCCCGCCGGGCAGTGCCCACAGCCACAGCCCATGCCAGCCTCAGCCCCAGCCTGCCTCCCCGGGCCTGTGGCCTCAGCCGGGCTCTCTCCAGGCTGGCAGCAGCAGGTCCCCGTTCACTGCTCTTGCTGCCGGCCTTCAGCTCCTCCCTGCTGGCTCCCGTCAGTCTCTGGCTGTCCTCAAGGTCTTCCTTGCAGCTGTGGCCAAAGTGGAGGCTCTGGAATTGCTTCCAAGGCCTGGCACAGCTGCAGTCCCAGACTTCTCTGTGCTCCCTGCTGGTCCCCTCCGTCCCCTCAGCCCCGCCATGCTCTCGGTGAAGCCCCAGCCCCCTTCAGTTTCTTCAGCCCCTCACAGTCCTCTCACCCCCCTCAGTTCCTTCTGAGCCATCCCGTCCCCTGAGACCCGCCAACCCCGCAGCCTGTGCCACTTCCCTGTCACCTCAGTGCCACCATGGCCCTCGGCTGCCCCACAGCCCTCAGCCCCAGCAGCAGCTCAGGGTCACCGTCCCTTTGGCGCCACCGCCCTCAGCACCCTCAGCCCCCTCAGCCCCCTCACCGTCCTTCAGCAGCTCCTCAGGGGACAGTGCCTGGGGCCAGCGGCAGCTCCCACCGCTCCAGGGACAGCCGGGGCTGGAAGTGCTGCTCTGCCCGGCCCAGCCGCCAGCTGGGACCCAGCACAGGGACAGGGGACACAGGGGGCACCGGGGGAAAAGCAAGAGGTGAAAAAGGCAGCCGAGGGGGGAAAGAGGTAAAAATGCACCCCAGGCCTACACAGCTCAATCTATGCATCTAAAATTCCACATACCTCTAAAGAAATAACTACACACATTTCTAAATCTATATCTAAGCATCGAAATGTAATGGTCTAAATGTAGGCATCAAAATGCAACTCTATAAATATATAAATGTAAATCTCAAAATCTAGAAATGTAACTAATTCTATCCCATCTATAACAATATAGATCAATTTACGGTATAGATGGATATATATATATGCACATATAAACACACCTCTATAAATCTATAAATGTAACCATATGCATATAGAAATACAACTGTAGAAATCTATAAATCTATGTATACACCAAGGGATTCCACCTGCCTGATGGTCACAGGCTCCCCCTCTGATTCTTCTTCCCACGCAGGATAGCCCTCCTGGCAAGGCAGATCAGGTGGAAATCTGGGAAGCAAAGGGAACACTGGGTCAATATTGGCCTCTGTGCATCTTTCCCTTTGGAAGTAACTGTCCTTCTATCAAAGTCTGTAAAAGATAGCCAGAAAGGCAGACTCCCACTTGGCAGTTTAAAGCCTGCTCTTCAAAGAGCCAGACTCCTTCCAAGTGTTTACAACTTTTGAAGTTTTGAAGTATCCCAATACACTGAAAGCCCTCACAGTGCAAAGGGCCCCCACGAGAGCTTGAAACACAGACAGTGCCAGCTGCCACAAAGAAGCCCAGCCTGGTTCTTTCTCTGTGCTGACAGAGAGACCTCAGTCCTCACTGAAATGGCTGAAGCTGAAGGTGCTGGGAGCTGAGTTATGAACCAGCACCGTTCCCTGCCATCTACAGCCTGCCCTCTGCAGTGAGCAGCAGCTCCTCCAAAACAACCAGCAGCTCTGGGTCATCCCAGAGGGAAAGAGCTCCCTACCAGGCCTGCAGGCTGCACCAGCTTTGCTCAAGAATGCAGATCCAAAGTGCTCTCTCTCTCCTTTAGTTCTCGCTAATTTAAAGGGGTAATTTCAGTTTTTCCTTGAGCTACTGGACTTGTGACTAATGATTTCCTTGGCCTCAGAGTTTCTGCTCCTTGTATTTTTAATGTATCTCACTACACCTATCAGCAGACTGGTGGTATTACATTGATTTAATGCTTGGAGACAAAAACCTCAGCCTTCTACACTGGCTTTTTGCTGGGCTTTTCCTCTCTTGCTTCAAGAGTCACTCAGTGTTGCCTCCAGAGCACTGACACCCTGCAGCAAACTTATCCATGGACATCAGCACAAAACTGGGACACCCGAGTTGGTGACACAAGTCCCACAAGGTCAGGTTTATTCCCTGCTCTCTTGCCACAGCAGAGGACTCGGTGTCAGAGCCTCTGGAGAAGCATGGAGGGCAGGGCTCAGGCAGGTTGTGCCCGTGCAGGATTTGAACTCAAGGCACCAGGAAGCACCAAGCCTGCAGACAGGAACTCAACTCTTCTCATCTCCCTTGCTGCCAGAGGCAGGCTCAGAGCAGCCATCTCACACCTCTCTAAACCACTGGGGGCTCTGTCCTTACCAAGCTCCTCGGGCTCCTGGGAATTGTTCCTGCAGCTCTCGGTGCCAGCCAAAGCTCCCTCTGCTGCAGCTCTGTCCACAGGCTCCCCTCCTGAAGACTCGGGGCCAACATTAATATTCCCCTTGAAAGAGAAACAGAAAGGAAGAAACCCTTCTCACCACTTACACGAAATACCTGGTCCAATGGCTCACACACTTAATCCCTTGTTCCTAACAAGAACTCTGGGCCCCAAAGGCCTTCAACAGTCAAAAAGATGTGACTTCTCAAACACAGTCCAAAAGCTGTCAAAGCTGACAGGGTTGAACATGGGGGTGACACTGAACACATGGAATGGCTGCGAAGGAAGGAGTCCTGCCAGCTCCTGGCACAGGGATGTGCTCCTCCCTCCACAGCCCTGAGCACAGCAGTCTCATCCAGGCTGCAGCTTGGCAGAGACAGCATGGGAACACACATCTCTTCCCACAGAGATGCCCAAGAGCAAGGGGACTGAGCTCTGCAACATGGACAGCAAGACTGGCCAGTTTGCCCAGCTGAGGATTTCCCAGATGGAAACTGGACTGCAGGCAGCAACTTCCTGAGAGGACAAGAAAGTGCAGCTCCAGCCCAGCCCCAGCCACGGCTCTGGGAGCGCCTACACGCATGGCAGGGCTCACACAGCAGCAGCAGCTGCAGCCCAGCCCTTGCTTTGTCTTGGCCTTCCCAGCCAAAAGAGGCACAGCCCGCATCTGCTGCTGCAACAGAGGCACCTCTGGCATGCCCCTCCCTGCACGGGACACTTGGCCTTCAGTGCCCCTTCTCCAAACACTCTTCTCTTCTTTCCCATCAAACAAAGCCTCTTAGAACCTACCAAGCTTCCATTTCCTCACCACAAATGCCCCTGCACCAGGGATTCTTCCCAGCAAAACAAGCACCCAAACGTGGCCAACACAGGCTCACACCTTTTCATCCTTACTCAGGGATGACATTTTCATTCCCTCTTCTTTAGGAAGTCTTGCTTTACCAAGCAAAGCCTTCCCGGTCCATTCAGAGCTGAACTCAAGAAGCTTTTCCTTCTCAGCCAAGCAACAACATTCACAAGCTCTCAGTCCAGCCCCTTTCCCTTTCTTCCCTGCCCAATGCAGTTACCTGAGCATAGGGAGAAAACATCTCCTCCAGCATCTCAAGCACCATGTCCAGATCCAGGGGTGGCAATTCCTCTTCCCCAGGAGTATTGCACAGCCGGCAGGGGGCTGTCCATGCTGCAGAACCTGCACTGCCACCTGGAGTGCTGGGGGCTGAAGTGTCTGGCCTGGCTGCAAGAATCCAAACACACTGGTCAGGTTCCACGATGTGTCTTTGGGATGCAGAGCTCTAGTGCTGCCTTGCATCAAACATCACAGGAAGCACACAGCAACCTCTGTTCCAGAAATGTATTCAGACTTCCCAGGGGATTGGAGGAGTCAGTTCTTCCTCTTAAAAATATTTATCCTAATTGACATGTTACATAGATTAAAGCATGGATTTTAAATCTGATATAGACACACACACACACACACACACACACACACACACACACAATCATCTTATAATCACAGCCTTTTGCATTTTCCCAGCACCTTTGGGATTTGGCTACATTTGGTTTCTCATTAAAAAAGACCACAGAAAATGGATTCACCCAGGAACAGCCAAGACCTGCAGACATGCGTGCTAAACTTCTGCTGTGAGTTCATTCTAAAAACAACCTTGAGGGTGAGGCCATATTCTGCAGCTGCAGCTGCTGTGGGGCACACAGAGCTCATTTCAATGGCACGCCTTGATTTGCAGGGCAGGCAGTCTTAAACATCTGCAATATTCTATCAGAGTCCTAGTCTGGCTTCATTCAAAGAAAGAGGAGAGTGCACCTTACACTGACCACTTGTTAGGCAATATCTTTCACCTTGCCCTTGTACCCCTACAGAGAGGCTCTCTGGAAAATGCCCAGAACACCCTCCAAATCTGCAGCAAGGACAGGAAAAGCAGGCAGAGAATCTTTCTGTTTTCAAGGTCCCCCTTCCTAGGCGACTTGACACCTTCTACCTGATTCGCACTTGAGATCTACCCATGATAGAGCACTGCAGGAAAACACTTTAAAGGGTCATTAACCAGGACCTGCTTGGAAAGCAAGGGTAGAAGCTCTTTCCCTCACTGATGGGCTGAGGGCTGGCAACTGCTGCTCTGAAGATGTGCAGCTGCTCCTCTCTGGAGAGACCATGGAAGGGCTGTGATTGTCTACGGGAATCAGTAGGAACGATGAGCTCAGGCTGGCATTTAAGCTTCATGGGAACAAGCAGAATGAAGAGCTCACAGTGGAGATGAAATTTGCCTGTTCCTGGTTCCTCCAATGAAACCCCAAGAAGTCCAGAGGAAGCAAACACCTCCTCCCAAGAAGCTAGGAAAACCTCAGAGTCCTGAGCACCTGCACTTAGCCTGGAAGGGCCTGGAGGCAGCTCTGAATCCTCAGGGGAGGCAGCACTGAGGTGCTGGTATGAGAGCGCTGTGTAGCAGTGAGGGAAGGAAAAGGGAAGCAAAGGGAAGGCTGGGTCACTCTTGGTCTTTGGGTGTGTTTCCCTTGGCAGCAACTGTACTTCTGTCAGGGAAAACAAAAGCTCCCTGAATTGTTAAAACTGAAAATCAGGGACAAAGACTCTCTGACTAGTCAAAGTTACAAAGTGGTATGTTCATTACGCCGGCGGGCGGCACAGGGGAGGGTCATTCCCAAAATGCGTGACCGCTGGCTGCGCTCAGCACAGCATGGCATGGCACAGAAGGTTCCAGCAGGACAGGGAAGGGCAAGGCAGGCAGGGATGGGCAGGGCAGAGCACTGGGAGCAGTGACAGGCTCTGTCCCCACGCTGCATCCCGTGCCTGGGTAACCATCGGGGACAGAGAGGAAGGACATTGCTCTGGCTTGGCTGCGGAAAGGATGAAAAGGGGGGGTTAGAAAACATTCATTTGGACTCCTTTTCAGCACACTAGCTGGTGTTATCTCAGCATGTCTACCTGTCTTTGCCAGAGTTGGCACATTTCTCGTGATTTGGAGTCAGCTACAGCAGCAGGAAGGGGCAGCAATTTTGTCAGCTTTGATATCAAAGCCAAAGTGCTGCCCCATGGATGGATGTTGCTTTCTTCCAGGGATTTCTGGCCTAGAGTTGTAGTGAACTCATGCTGGTGTCTTCCCAAACAGCGTTACCTTTTTCTTTCCTCAGGAATCTCCTCTTCTTTTTCTTTCCCCATCTGGGGAGAGCTCCAATGCAAATGCCTCCTGCAGCCAACTCTTGTCACTGCAGACTGACAAAGGAGATCTTGCAGTGGAGAGAGACTCCCTAGAGCTGCTGTGGAGAGCTGAAGGGGGAAGCTTTGTCCCTTAATCTTGAAGTCTTCTTGGGGAGCTGCTTGTGCTCTGGGGGACGGACACCAGTGATGTTTATCCAAGCCTTGCAGGTTCATTCCTGAGCTTCCTGACACACCACAGAGACTTTGGGGTTGTCGTCTTGGCAAACAAATTTCAGTCTGGGCACTTCTTGAAATACTTCAATTATTCTTTTTTTTTGCTTTCCTCCAGAAATATTGTCATAATCTAATGCTTCCAGAGAATATTTTCCTACTTCTTGGGGAATTCCTTTTGCTGCCCTCCCAGATCAGGCCATTTCCCCAGGCTCCTTCCCAAAGTGAGGTGTAGCCCATGGCCTCCACTCTCCAGCTGGAACAGAAGGAAGCACAGAGTTTGCTGTTGTGGGAGGGGAGCTTCTCTTTCCTGCCTGCTTTCCCTTTGGGACAGGTTGGTGTGTGCCCATGTGATAAAGGCAGCTTTAAACTCTGAAGCAGTTGTGTTTCAAACTGCTCCCTCCTCAAGCTCTTCTGTGGGTATCCTTGGACAAAAGGCCTCCTGGTGGGAGCTCCCTGTGGGCAGGTTAAGGAAGGAGGTTGATATTTCAGTGTTGTGACTTCTGAAAGCAGCTGGTTTCTGGAGGTGTTCAGAACTGGGAGTGGCTCCTTTTCTCACCTGCCTGCAGAAAAGGAAGTTGCAAAGTGGGAATTTCATTGGTGGAGATGGCCACCAGGGGTGTTTGCCAAGAGATGGGCTGGCAGAGAGGCAGGTCTCATGCTAAATTGGCTGTGTGTTTGTTTTGATGGTGGAGAGGGTCAGAGATGCAGACGCAGACACCAGCTGAAGGAACGGTGTAATTTACTGTAATGCAGAAGTGCAAGAAAGAGTCAGGAAAGGATAAGCTAAGCAATGCACCTCAGCATTATTACAAAAGGGTGCCTCTGGTGATTAAGATACATCACCAGGTACCCCAATGCAAGCCCTCAGCTCAGAATTGAGCATTACACCCACTGCTCCTCCAGCTCAGAGCAAGAATGAAGAAGCTGCTGCCTCTTTGGGGGGGTTAGGTTGCAGAATAAAGGACAGTTGCACTCAGAGTTACAAAGCTGTTGATAACAGAAGCGAAACATGCTGTAAGTTAAAAGGATAAGGAAGAAGACGTATTATGAATGGTGCTTCTATCAAAGAGGATTTAAAATCTTTAGTAGACAGTTTGCAAAAATTGGTAATTCAACAAAAGGATTCAGTTGTCCCCAAAAGAGACTATTCTTTTGAGAAAATGGACTTGCCAATGATAGTAGGTTCAGACAGACACCCAGGGAAGCGCTTACCACCCTTTCATTTTGTCTCTGAGCCAGCATTTGAGCCGGTTAAACAAAATCCTCCCTCTCACGCTGTAAAGAATGTGGAACTAGAGTTGGAATGTGACCCTGAAATAGAAGCAGCTCGGAAATGAAAGTAGAAAAAACTTCTTCCAGAAGCTATTGTAGAAGGGACTTTTCTCTCAAATGATGTAGAAGCTTTTCCTGCAGTAACTAATGCTGCAAGTAGAGTTTGAGAACCTTTCGATTGGAAGATTTTAGAAAAGTTGAGAGCTGCAATTTCACAATTTGGTGGAAAATCCCAACTTCTGCACAGTCACTTCTGCAGTATATTTTTCCATCTAACACATTAATTCCAGCTGATATGCGTACCCTAATAAAACTTAGAATGCCACCCCACCAGCAGGTGATGTTTCATAAAAGCTGGGAGGAAAAGTGTGCTCAAGAAGCAGCAAGACCTAGAGTGCAGGGTGATCCTCTGTATAGTTTAACAGCACAACAGTTACTTGGCTAAGGGCCCTGGGCTACTGCCACTGCCCAGCCTAAGAGCATTGGTCTTACAGATGAGCCAACAACTAGCATATAATGCTACCCTTGCACTTCCAGAAAAATTACACACCACGTCTTCTACACAGATTTGCCAAGGAAGGAATGAGGACTTTGATAAATTTGTAGACAGATTGCATGAAGCTATCTATGATCATCCTGATTTGGATTCAGACACAAAGTTACAATTGTTTAATATGTTTGCTTTTGACAATGCCAATGATAAAACTCGTCAGATTTTGGGAACACTAAAGAAGAGAGCTGATGTTCCAGAAATGCTGGAACTTATGGCTAGAACTACAGAAAGACAAAAAGCCGCCTATGTAGCTGCTGCAGTACAGGATGCAGTAAAGCCATTGCTTTCTAAACTGCAAAAGAGAGCCGAAGGAAACAACATTAGGTGCTTTGGATGTGGTAAAATCAGACATGTTAGGAGTCAGTGTCGCTCATCAACAATGAAACTATGAAAAAAATTTTGTTCTATCTGCAGAAAATATTACCACAATACTAAAGAATGTTGGTTCCAGGGAAACGGGCCTTGGAACGCGCCATCTCCACATGTGCCAAGAAAAATACAGAGAGCTGCCCGGATAGCTCAGCCTCCCACGGAGGAGGAGGAGAACTTTGCTCACTCAGATCGTCAACTTCTAAAAGCGCCAGAGTGGACATGGAAACCGCAGTAGATGTTGCCATCATGGACTCTGCTGTACACCTGATAGATACTACTGTAAAAAGACCCTTGGGGGATGGGCTTAGTGGTTTTCTGTTAGGGAGATCATCTGCCAGTAAAAAGGAATTGGATGTAATTCCTGGGGTTATTGATGCAGACTATCAAGGGGTTGTTAAAATTATGGTTAGAACATTTTTCCCTCCTGTATCTATTCCCAAAGGTTCACAAATTGCTCAGCTTATTCCTTTTAAGTCTTGTGTCCCCTGTACAGACTACAAGGAACGGGGAACAGGAAGCTTTGGTTCCACAGGTAAACAAGAAATATATTGAGCCATAGACATCACAAGACGTAAACCAGACAAATAGGCAACCTTGACACATCCTAATGGTGATTCTATTACAAAGAAACTCATCATTGACACTGAAGCAGATGTAACCATCATTTCAAACACAATATGGCCAAAACATTAGGCATTGGTCAATTCTGCCTTAGGCATTGCAGGTATTGGAGGGACTCAGGCAATTCAGATGAGCAGGGAAGTAATTACTTTTACTTTCCCAGATGGAGTGAAGGTATCTACAAGGCCTTATGTCATGCAAACTCCTGGTAGGTTATTAGGTTTGCTTGGAAGGGATCTGTTAGGCCACTTAAAAGCCACCATTGTTACACAGCCGCAGCGGCCACTGGAAGGCAGCCGATCCTCAAAATCAGCTAGACCACTGATAGCCCTGTGTGGATTGATCAGTGGCCTCTGTCAAAGGAAAAGCTGCCCATAATCCAACCATTAGTGCAAGAAGAGCTGGAGGAAGGGCACATAAAGGCATCCATTAGCCCTTGGAACACTCCAATTTTTGCCATCCCGAACAAGAGTGGGAAATGGAGGTTGCTCCATGACTTACGTTCTGTTAATGCAGTCATGCTAAGTACGGCTGCCTCGTAACCTGGTCTTCCATCTCCTCCTATGATACCTGAGTCATAGAATCTATTGATCATTGATCTCAAAGACTGTTTTTTCACCATTCCCTTGCATCCAGAAGACACTAGTCAATGTTACATTTTCTGTTCCATCTATCAAGAAGGCAGGATACTACAAAAAGTATGAAGAACTTTGTTTTCCCCAAAGCACGCAAAATTCCCCTACGATGTGCCAAATTTATGTGGCTTGGGCATTAGAAGCTGTTGGGCAGCAATTCCCTGAGTATATCATCTATCATTACTTGGATGATATGTTAGTAGCTGCAAAACAAACTCTGTAACTATTCTAAAAACCATGACAGTTTTGCTAGAAGAAAGGAGTATAAGAATTGCTCCTTCTAAAGTGCAATCTTTTGCTCCTTAGAAATATCTCAAGTAGCAGATTGATCAGTCTGTAACAAAGCCACAAAAACTCACCATTAGCACTGCAATGTAAAACTGTACCTGATGTCCAGAAGTTAGTAGAAGATATTCAATAGATAAGACCTATTTGTGGGATAACTAATGAAGAACTTGGATCACTAATACAGTTACTAAGTACTTCGTCTCGAGCAGATGAATGCCAGACCCAAGATAAAAAACAACAGCAAGCCTTAGATCACATTGCCACAAAGGTTGCTACCTCACATGCACATCCTCTGATTGAAGATGTTCCAGTTCAACTGATGATCATCACCCAGAACAAAGAAGATGACAATTATGCCAAGCATCCTTTCACCTTGATTTATCAATAGGTTAAAACTCAAGCTAATCCTTTCGTTATTATAGAATGAGTATTTTTACCTGTCAAACAATCTAGAAATATTACCACTCAACTAGAACTTTTTGCTCATTTGACTATGAAGGGTAGTGAGAGAATATTAGAAATCTAGAGACATGAACCATATTCAATTGCTGTAGCATTAGCTAACTAATATCTTAAATCGAGAATTAAGCATTATGTTTCTTTACAGATAGCTTTTGCTGGATATGACGGTAAAGTTCACTATACTTTTGCATTTTCTGTTCCATCTATCAAGAAGGCAGAACCCTACAAAAGGTATTAATGGATTTCTTTGCCCCAAAGCACGCAAAGTTCCCCTACAATGTGCCAAATTTATGTGGCTTGGGCATTAAAACCTGTTGGGCAGCAATTCCCTGAGTATATCATCTATCACTACATGGATGATGTATCAGTGGCTGGAAAACAATTAGACTCTGTAACTGTTCTAAAAGCCATGACAATTATGCTTGAGGAAAGGGGTTTGAAAATTACTCCTGATAAGGTGCAATCTTTTGCTCCTCAGAAATATCTCGGGCGGCAGATTGATCAGTCTGTAGTGAAGCCACAGGAACTCACCATTACAACTGAGATGAAAACTGTACATGATGTCCAGAAGTTAGTGGGGCATATTCAATGGATTAGACCTATCTGTGGGATAACTAACGAAGAACTTGCACCATGAATACAGTTACCAGGCACTTCGTCTCGGACAGATGAACGCCGGAGCCTGGATAAGAGACAACAGCAGGCCTTGGATCACATTGCCGCAAAGGTTGCTACATGGCATGCACATCCTCTGATCGAGCATGTTCCATTTCAATTGATGATCATCAATCAGAGCAAGGAGGGTGACCATTATGCCAAGCATCCTTTTGCCTTGATTTGTCCATGGGTTAAAAGTCAGGCTAATCCTTTCGTTCTTTTGGAATGGGTATTTTTACCTGTAAAACAATCTAGAATTATTACCACTTGACTGGAGCTTTTTGCTCATTTGATTTTGAAGGGCAGAGGGAGAATATTGGAAACCTGGGGACATGAACCATATTCAATGGCTAACTGGTCTCTTGAATGGGGAATTAGACATTCTGTTTCTTTACAGATAGCTTTGGCTGGAGATGACGGTGAAGTTCACAATACTTATCCACGGCACCGGGTGTTATCTTTAGTGGAGCATCAGCGTCTGGAGGACAGACCCTGGAGATTTGACTGTCTGGTGTCTGGGCAGGCAGTATTTACAGATGCAGGTAAAAGGTCCAAAAGGGCTGCCTGCACTTGGCAGCAAGACAAAGTGTGGAAAAAGCATGTCATTTTTGGAGAGGTAAAAGATACGTTGCAGACAACAGAATTGAAAGCTGTGATTTGGGCTTTTGAAAATCGGAATAATGAGGTCATTAACATTGTTTCTGATTCGCTTTATGTAGTTGGCTGTGTCCAATGCCTTGAAAGAGCAGTACTTAAGGAGGTGACTAATAAGCATTTGTATTCCCTTTTTATGCCCATTGCTTAAAACCCTAAATCATTGACAGCAAGAATACTTGATTACTCATGTTCGTAGTCATCAAGCTCTCCCTGGTCTGTCTGAAGGTAACGCTCGAGCTGATCGGTTAGTAGCCACTGTCTGGCCAATGCCAAACTCTGATAAATTTCAGCAAGCCAAAACTTCCCATGCATTTCTTCATCAAGCTGAAAAAATGTTAGGTAAACAATTTGCTATTCCCCTTACTGATGCTTCTGGTATTGTGCGATCCTCTCCTGACTTGTCAACAAGATAACATTAGTTTAAGCACTAGTGTTAACCCTAGGAGTACTCAACCCTTGCAATTATAGCAAATGGATGTAACTCATGTAGCAGAATTTGGTCAGAAAAAATTTGTCCATGTTTGCATTGATACCTATTCTTGAGTTATATGAGCTACTCCCTTAACAGGTGAGACGTCATGTTGAGAAACATTTGTACAATTGCTTTGCCATATTAGGTATCCCCTTAGCAATTAAGACTGACAATAGTCCTGCGTACTGTTCCTTAAGATTCCAATGTTTCTGTAATTTGTGGGGTATTCGACGTGACACTGGTATTCCTCACAATCCTTCTGGACAGGCAATTATTGAGCGTGCCCATCAGACATTCAAGGGCATGCTGGGAAAACAAAAAGGGGGAACTCCAGGCTTATCCCCTGAGGAAAAAACAGCTAAAGCCATTTTTGTGCTTAATTCCCTTAGAACAACAGGAGAGGGAAGATCCACCTATTCTTGTGCATCATGCCCTCACACGTAATCCAAGTGAGGAATTGCCTGATGGCATTCAGGTCATGTTCAAAAGTCCAGAAACAGGGGTGTGGGAAGGACCAGCTACAGTCAAATTAAGAGGAAGAGCTTCTATGTGCTTACTTACAGATAAAGGCATTCGTTGGATTCCAGCCACGGGGGTGAATCCCTATCTGAAAGCACCGTCCTCAACCCATGTTGTGCCCAGAGGCGGAGAGTCGGCAAAAGCACTGACTCCAGACAGCCCTGAATCCAATTCTTCGACAGCTGACCGCTGAACAATGGTTAGAATATCTACCAAATTTGCTGGACTATGCAGAGGAAGTACTAGCAACTCCACATAAGCTTAATACACACAGGTTAGATGTAGACAGACTTCTTTTACTTTCACTTCCATCACAAGCTGTAAATCAGATAGAAATGCTTGATATCTGCATGGTGTGCATGTAAGCCATGGCTTAATGTTCGTTGTGTAAAGCGTAACAAGTTTTTACTTGGCGACAAGTTTGTCAAGAACATCATTTAGCAGTGGTCCGAGGGAAAAAGCAAAAATTTAAGCCTATTAACCTAATATGCAATAACTGCTCTTACACACTTAACACTATTACCCTGAGAATGGCATGAGCTAAATCTTTAAGGCGTAACTCAAGAAGATATCAGAGTTTTCTCCAAGATGTATCTTTGATAGAAATACATAAGCAAAGATTGTTACTGTGGTTGCAGTTTAAACTTGCTTTAATTGCTGTAGTAAACCAAATTGTACTAGAGAGCAAGATAATAGCTGAATGGAGAGTAAGAATAGCAATACCACAAATACGTCACTTTAGAGATTTTGAGTGAGAACAAGCTAAAGCAATTTGGGCAAAGTGCAGGCGTGATGGATGACAAGGGCAACAATGGCACCAGCCTGGCAAATATTAACAATGTTGCTTAGTGGAGTGATTAAGGAAACGCAGGGAGTATACAATATAGAGCAGCGAGCTAACATGAGGGTTACACAGGCTACCAGAAGAGGGCAAGAATCTTTCTGCTTATCACTAGCTACACCTTCGCATCCATTTTGCACCTGTTTAATTGGAATTCCTTTAGACTCAGTGGAAGAATTCGGAAATTGGACCAGAGCTCACATTTATGGCAACTTAAGTAAGGCCTGGTCCAATTGGTGTACTAATCAAAATGGGATGATCACAGAAAATTGCTGTGAAAAACAAAGGATCCCTAGAAATCCTTTAGGAGTTCAGGCATTTACAATCGCTCAAGGTTTAAATACTACAAGCCAGTGACCGCAGGAATTGGATATTTTGGGATCAGTGCCAGGAAATTATTGTTTGTTCTTTGAGTACCACAAGGGTAAAGAGCTGATTAGGGAGAAATTAGGAAAACCCAGCGACGACAGCACTTGGATATCTCCTCTTTCTTCCTGGTATTACAATACCACGGCATACTCTGCCAAATGGACCTGGTCTGTATCCCTGAAACAAAAATCTGCAAGGATGTTACCTCCTGGAGTTTTTCTCATTTGTGGAGATAAAGCTGAGCCTGCGATTCCTCAGAAAGCATTAGGAGGACTGTGCTATTTTGGGAAATTGACATTGTTTGCCCCTAGCATTCAACAGATGCTTGACATCAGGCACAAATTCCCTGCAAAATATCTTCAACAACAGGGCTCCACTCCCTGGCCGGGAACAGCCCGGTTTTGCTGCCCTGAGCGCAGGCAGGAGCTCAGGCACGTGCAGAGGCAGCGGGCAGCTCATGTTTGGAGGGGCCCGGGGCTGCACGCCTGGAGTGACGCATGGAAACAGCCTCGGGGGAAGGAAGATGTGCTCCAGCTGGAGTGCCTGTGCTGCAAGGAGCACAAGCAATTCAGCCTTGCCAGGGTTTCTTAAGTGTTGAGAATATTTTGCAGGTTGAGGAATTTTTGCAAGACAATGGCCATATTCAGCCAATGCACAATCCAGCCTGCTTGTAATAATGGACAATGAACACGTTCACAAAGAATGAATTATGGACATATTCAGAAATGGGCTCGGTATATCCTTGAAAAAGATACAAGAAGAGTCATCAGGACTCAGCAAGTTTGTCAGCAAGCTTGGGAAAGTGAGCCATGGGTGGGCCAGACAACCACAGCAAGATGCATAAAAAATTAGATGATCCAATCAGCATTCTATTTTAGATGCATGAACAGCTAGGATTAACCAATCATGTATTAGCTAGAGACACGTGGACAGTGGAAATTTATTATAAATATAGTCTTTTTAGGGATAATAAATTTGGCTTTGCTGGATCATATTGGTCATGGTGTGATGTCCACGAACTTCCACACCCCGCACTTAAGAGTGTGTTGGTGTTGCCCAGGAAATGTACAAATTTGGGGAAGTGCCCTTGGAAGAGAGGGGCTTGATTCCCAAGGAAACTGCTTCTCCAGGAGCCCCCAGTGAGATAGGTGCAAGTGTCTCCATTTGACTCCCTGTGTTTCCTTCAGTAGTTGAGGCCCCTTGCACTTGGCAGAGGGGCAGGGGAAGGATGTGAAGAGCAGCTTTGGCATCTGCCTGGGCCTGCAGAGACCAAGCCAAGCACCTGCAGCAGGGTTTGTTGCCCACCTTTGAGCACAGGTCTGAGCCGGATCGTGTTTGTCCAGCCGAGTGCCCCAAAGCTCTCTTGGGGAGCTGTGAATTCAAAGGCCTTGATGCACACATTCATGCCATCTCCCCTATCTGGTGTGCCTTAACTCTTGGCAAGATGCATTTGCCCTGTGCTTGCTGGAAGCTGCTCTGCTCCAGAGCCAGCAGCGAGCTGGGCTGTGCTGGCCAGGCACCACGGAGAGTCCTTTCCTGAGCACTTGGCTGGGCTTGGTGTGTCTTAGACACTTGGGGCAATGGATTTCTTCCAATCAGAGGCATTTTGGGCAGGGTGGGGGTGGCCCCAGAGCACTTGGCAGCGTGTCCAAGGGCCCTTGCTGACACGGCGCAGCATGGTTACCATGGAACGGAATGGAACAGGACCCTTTGTGACACGTGGTGACATGGGTGCTGGCGGTGATGAGGCAACGCCACAGTGCTTGGTGGATGTGACGAGACAGGACGTGCCAGAGCTGTGCTGTGAGGAGCCCCACACAGCCGGCTCTTTCGTCGCTGACCCACAGCTTTTCCAAGGCGTTACTCCTGTGGCTGGCCTGGTGGCCAGACTGCAGGACTTCCTGACTCGGAGCTTTTCCCAGGCATCTGCCATCCCTGTGGCGGTGCCCTCGTGGCCAGGCCATAGGACTCAGTGACCTCCATTGCTCACAAGGAGCCTCCTGTTATTGTGGCAGGAGGCCTCGAGACCAGAGTGCAGGACGCGCTGTCCTGTAGCCTTCCTGAGGCCTCTCTGTCGCAGGCACCTGCAAGGCGCTCACTGATTCAGACCTTTGCCCAGGCATCTGGCTCAAAAGTGTCCTCAAGGTCAGAAAGCGGGATGGCAGGCAGAATGCTCAGCCTCTTCAAGGTGCTTCGGGGGAAGAAAAGGAAAGGCCCTGCAGCCTTCCCAGTGCAGCAGCCTGCAGAGCCGGAGCAGTTGCAGCCACTGCAGGACGGTGAGTGGCAGAGCTGGGCCGCAGGGCTGGTGCCTGTGGCCGGCCCAGCCCCTGTGGACGAGCCCGCAGACAGGACGGAAGAGGGGCTGGGGCTGCCCCCCAGAAGCCGTGCTCCATCCCCTGGCCACCGGGGGGCTGTCCCTGCCAGGGCTGGGCCGTGTTCTCGGGCCTCTCCCGCAGCCCCTCAGCTCTGGCTGCACTCATTCTTTGCCAGATGCGGGCAAGGATCGGACACGAGAGCAGGACCCCACTCGCGGCCGCTTCCACAGAGCAGCGCAGGTACCTGCGGCCATCCCCACCTGGGCCGGGCCTGCTGGCACTGCTCGGCCCAGTGCCGCGCTTGGAGCAGGCCACGGAACATCCCTCTCTTCCTGCCTTTCCTTCTGCTGCAGATACTGCGGAGGTTCCTGTGCTTTCGGTGCAGAAACACCAGCGCCACAGCAACCGAGGGCACGGCCAAGCTGCGGGCAGAGCTTGATGTCAGCTCAGCCTCCCCTGAGCAGGCAGCAGACTCTGTCAGGGCAATGGCTGAGGGCAGGCCAGAGGCTGTCACGGCCCTGAGTGAGGACGCAAGGACTCAAAGCACGTGGGCCCTCTCAAAGACCAACATCAGGCCCACTTGCACTGCGGTTCCTGCTCCCACTCAGGATTTCTTTTCATCTCAGCAGCAGGTAAGCAGCTTGGGGCCAGGGCTGAAGGCCTCCCAGGATCCTGTGGCCCCTCAAGCTACGTCTGCTAGGCCCCCTCAGCCATTGAAGCCAGCAAAGTGGGGTGGGAAGGCAAGCACTTCTTGGGGGAAGCTGGGCAAGTTGCCCCCTTGCACAGCACTCCATGCATTCCCCATGCCTCCTCTAGGTGCCAGCCATGGTGAGGGACATTCACCAGACACTCGTGTCCCGTCTCACTGTGGACGCTGGGCTGCAAAGGGACATTCTGAGCCTGGCCCAAGAGCACCCTGCTAATGTGGTGATGAGCCTCCTGCGCTGTGCCCCAACCTGTGACAGGTACAGAGCACAACTGCCTCGAGAGCTTGGTGCTCAGTGGCCCCTAGGGCCCTCCCCCTGTCCAGCCTGTCCAGTGGGGTCTGCCAGACAGGCGGACAGCTCCAGGACTCTGGGGCCCCTCTGTTTCCTGAGCCTGCTGCCATGCCCCCCCCTGCCCCTCAGGGCACCGGGGCTCTGTCACCCGGCCCCACCCAGCCGCACGGGGCACGGTACTGACGCGCAGCCCTGGTCCCACAGAGCTGCTGCACTGATGTGGAGAACCATCGGCTCCTCAGGATCCGCAGTGCAGAAGGTGCTTCCAGCACTCCTGTCTGTGACAGAGGACCGGCCGCATTACAGCATGTTCTTCTACAGTGGGGATGACGAGGCCATCTTTGCCCTGGCTGTGAGTTTCTAGAACTGGCCTTTGCTCACCCTCCAGGTCACCTCTCCAGCAGCTCTCCATGCTCTCTCCCTGTCCCGCACCTCCCTGCCTCAGGCGCTGGGCCGAAAGCTGGGCTAGGGGCAGACTCAGGGGGAGCAGGCTGGCTGCTCCCACTGCATCTCCCCTTGGGCCCTGCAACATGGACACCTGGGCACTGACTGCTGCCTCGGGGTGCTTTCTCCTTTGCAGGCAACTGTGGTGCTGTGGAAGACTGTCCACATGCCCGAGTGGCACGAGGCACTAGTCCTTCATTCTGCCCGCCTGTTTGTGGCTCTGCTCTTCCAAGTTTTTGTCACCACAGAGCAGATGCCAGAGGAGGTTGAGAACTTCTGGAGAGCGTGCCGGGAGGAACACTGCCTTCCCACAAAGCCCAACAGGTCTCAGTCGCCCTGTCCTTCCCATGCCCTTGTGGCCAGGGCCAGTGCTCCCAGCGTCACCTCGCCTTTGCTCTGTACACAGGTTTGCAGTGCAGGCCATGAAGGCTCTGCTCTGCCTGCTGGACTTTGAGAAGAAGCTGGTGGCTCTGGAGCGCAAGCGCCTCTGGGACACCCTGCTCTGTGCCGACACCCGGCACCAAAAGCCAAAAGACAGCTGGCCCAAAAGAGACTGTACAAGTGAAGAACTACTCAAGGAAAGTGCCGACCGCTTTCACAAGCCAAACACGCCTTTCCAGAAAGGGAAAACAAACAAACCAAGGCCTGGCACCTCCAGCACTCCCTCCTTTGCCCTTGGCCATAGCACTGCAGAAGCCAAGCGATAGAGCTTCCCTGAGCCAAGCAGCCAGATGCTCTCCCAGAGGCACCAGCCCTTTGCTGCCTCAACATGACAGCTCAAAGGCCAAGTTGTGCGGTCGCTAGCGGGAGGAAATCCCCAGCTCCTGGCAGGACTCCAGCACCCAGCATCCTCAGCCAGCAACAGCAAAGTGCTGCCTGCTCCAAACCTTGCAGCTCTGCCTTGCACTAAAGACAGCACCACACACAACTGGCACTTACACGTTGAGAATATGGTGGTCTGACCACTGATGGAGGCTGGCGCTCATCCACCTCAGTTTGCTCCTCTTTGGCTTCTTCTCCAGGAGCAGCGCGGGCCAGGGGAGAGGCGGCTCTTGCTTCTGTCATCTGTGGCAAGAGAGGAGCATGAGACACAGGCCATTTCCTATCATGTAGAACCTCATTTCTTTTCAGATCTACCACAACATCTTCTAAGGAAAAACTCATAACGTTTCATGGTGACAGAGGGGTTCTAAATCACAGCCACCAAATTACATGGGCCAATTCAACACCACTCTAGATGGCTATGAAGTTGATTTTCCTCCATGGCTGCCATCAGCAAGCAAGGTTGCCTCAGAAAAACGGAGCTTTTAGAGCTTGAAAGCTCTGAAATGGCAAACTAGGAAAGTGACAGCAATGCCTTTGCTACTGCTGCTGCAGACGTAGAAAACTCAAACTGGACCACAATCCCATCCAGGGCTGCAAAAGGGCAGGAAACATTGTACAGAAGCATCATTGCTTACTGGAAAAAGAGGAAAATGAACAGGCCTTCTCATGCTAGCAAAACAACGAGCCAACAAACCACCAGATGGAAGTGCCACCCACTCCAGTGTCTAGAGCCCTTGGATGCAATGAGTGATGAATTTTTGGTGTGAACCAGCCCTTGTGCTGAGCACTGTCATGCAGGGAATGATGGAAGTTTGCCTGAAGGTCCCTCAAGAGCCTCCCACTGTCCAGGCTAAAGCTCCCTCAGCACCTCCTCACTGGCCTTGTGCTGCACCCCCTTGCCCAGCTCCCCTGTCCTTCTGTGCACGCGCTGCAGCCCCTCAAGGACTTTCTGCTGCCCAGGGGCCCACAAGTGCACCCAGCACTGCAGCTGTGGCCGCAGCGCTGCCCAGCACAGGGCCACGCTCACTGCCCTGCTCCTGCTGCCCCACTGCTGCTGACACAGGCCACCATGCCCTGGGCCTTCTTGGCCACCTGGCCACATGCTGCCTCATCCTCAGTGGCTCAAGGCCAGCAGCAACCCTGGCTCCTTTTGGCCCACGCAGCTCCCCAGCCACAAAATTTCCTAAATTACTTCAAATACAGTAGGCACCATTACAAGACACCTGTTTTTTTCTACAGCTGCATCTTCTAAAGAGACAGCATTAAATTTCTTAGAGTAGAATTCCCAGTCACGCTGACTTATTTGAAATCGGCTAATTTTAGTCTATAGGAAATTGCTCTTAGTTCAGTATTCCCCTCTAGGTGCTGTCAGGAAGTGACATTCTGTCAAACTGAGTTTATATTTCTTCCGGGCTCTGAGATGGAAAGTAGGAACTCTCCACTTTAGGCCCATGTTATTTTTGTTGAAGGCATGAAAATGGATTTTGTTTTGGCCTCCCTCTACACTCTACTGCTACTGGCCAAGCTGACAGCTGGGTCCATAATTTCTTAACACCAGGAACATGAAATCTCACTCACCTCAGGATCAACTCCACTGAATACACGCTTCAGGTGACCTGTAGTGGGCAATGGAAAATGAACCAGATGCTTTGAGAAAACTGCTTGGGCTTGTGAAACCCACAAATCAAGTCAACCCAAACAGAGATGATTTCCCATTTCACAACATCCCTCCAGGAGACATGTTTCATTCACACAGCCAGCAAGAGATCAGGACAATATTTTTGCCTGTGCCTACTCTTTGGCCTGCTTTGTCAGTAAATGACTACAAACATGATGAAGAAAATTCAAATTGTTCCTGAACACTTGCTGTTCCTCTTCTACCAAATACATAAAGCAGCTTTTTTAATCTCTCCCTTGGGTCCTTTTTTTTTTTTTTTAAGTCAGTTGCATGCACCAAGTCTCGTTAACTTGCTGGAAACTTGTGCCCAGAAAAGCTTCCCCAAAATCCCCCTGAGCTGCAGCAGTTCTGTTGTGAAACAGCACAACAGTAACTCCAGGGTTCTGGAGCAGACTCAGTGCTTTGGAGTTTGCATTTCATTGCAAAGGGAATCTCTATTTTAGCACTCACTAAAGGATCAAGTTAGACAGTCAAATCCCTTCATGACAAAATTTTGGAAGAAAGAAGCTTTCCCTGAATTCTGGGAACAACTGCAGAGTTTTTAGAAGGCATTCCCTGAAGGTCTGCCAGTCTACATTTTCCAAGGTGTCTTGCTTGTCCCAGCAAACTGAAGAAATGGCAGACTCTGCTGCCACAGACTCTCCCGTGGAGGGAACAGAAGCCCTGCAGGTTCCCTTGCAAATGCTGCCCCTGTGGCTACAGACACCCCCTTTTTAGCTGAACACCTTGACAGGAGCTTGACCAAAGCAGTGGCATCCTAATGCTCTTTCTGTTTCAAAATCAGAAGCTCAGTCACTAAGAAAGAGCAGGAAGACAGACAAAAGCCAGGTCAGGTTACACCCTAACCTAAGCAGAAGAGGAAACATCTACTTACGTGCGAAGTGTGTAATGAAATATGCACCATAAGTAACGCCATATGTGGCGAAAAGGACGGGTGCAAGTCGCTCAATCATTGTGCTCTGCAAGTCTGCAGGCTGTGCTCACTCAGTAGGAAAAACAAGGCTCCTGTCAGTGTGCAATAGCCCACTGACAAAAGCCTTGCCCAGGAGGATTCTCCTGAACTGAGCAAGCGCTAGGGCTGCTCTGACACTCAGGCCTTCCGTGCACCAAGGCACCCTTCTGATGTCACCACGACAATGTGGCAACCATGCCCTGACATCACAAAGCAAACGCTCCATGTTGCTCTGTGAGTTTTTGCCAAGCACTAACCAACCTTCCCTACAGCAAACACAAAAGAGCCTGGGAAGTTCTCCTCTGTCACAAAGTAGCACAAATTCCCCTCGTGGGCCAAAGCCTGTCGTTCAAGGGATCCAAGAGGAACTCCAAGAGTGCACAAAGCACCTACAGCCTGTAGCCCAACTGAGCACTCAGATGGGACACAAGCAAAGGAAACCAGAGCAAGAAAATGGCCCAAAGCATTGCCCATCTGAGAAACAACACTTCCTTTAACTTTTTAGAGGTTTATTAAACCTTTAGAAAGGACTGAATAAGGAAAGATTGCAGCACTGGGAGTCTCCACGACTAGCAGCCACATGCTCATCTACAAAAGGGATGCTCTGCCATTCATACCCTTAGCCCCTCCCAATGTTTTGTCAGTCAACTCTTTCTCTGCTGTCCATTGGTGGAGATTACTTTCTTGCACCTTGATTGGAGGTCAGGTGTTGTTCCACCCCTCCTGCTGGTCACAAGCCAGCCCTCCCCAAATGCCCTGACTACCAAGGCTATTACAAGGGGGATAAGAAAGAGGACTATGGGAGGACATATTACAATAACAGCACTTTCCATTTGAACATAATATCTGTCCACATAATAGCTATCTCTTAATTGTGAGAGCCAACTACTACATAACTCACCTATATTGCACAGAAGCAGGAGAGAAGGCACTGTTGGCATCACAGCTGAAATCATTCCTTACAAATCTCCCCACATGTTTGCACATTTATTGGACATGGCCAGGACTCCTGTGGATGTACATCTCTGCCTTTCTTCCCCTTTGGAAGCAGTCAACCTGGCAACTTGTGGAGAAACCAAGGCCTTTGTGGGGGCTGCATTGCTCTGCACACACCCAGGACACGTGTGGCACAGAGCTTTGGTGCCTAAAAAGATCAACCAGAGGAAAACAGTTGGAAAAGCTTTCATTTTGACCTTTCTCACCTGCTAACAGAAGTTGCCAAAATGAAAGTTTCCAAGCAGGGCCTGATCCCTGCTGCCAGCTGAGGGTTAGAAAGAAGGCATCACTTTATTTCAGTGCTGGGTGCATAGGGAATCACTTCCCTAAGGCCTGCACAGCCAGCAATCTCACCTACCAGTTTGTATGCATGGAGCTAAGACATGTTCAATACTTTGCTGAAACTCACAGGCTAAACACCAGATTTATTGACATATTCCAATCACTTCTCAGAATTTTTTGACATCAGAGTAGGAGTGTCCTGTAGGTCCCTGGTGGTCGCTGCCACAGGTTCAGGAGGAGACCCATTCACAAAAGAACCTAAAACACAACTGAGCTTGCAAAGCAAATTTATTCCATTAGTTGCAGTAGCAAATAATACATACTGACCTCTGGATTCCCAAAAATCTGCTGAGCAGGAGAAGGAGATGGAGCGTGGTGCTCGGCACCGGGGAAGGTAGGCAGTGCACTTCCAGGACATCCCCTGGATCAAAACAGTGTGCATCTCATCCTTCTCACCCTTCCAGCTCAGAACCAGGCCTTGTATCTCCTGCTCAGGAGTGCCATTTTCCCAGTTACGGCATCAGCTCACACATGGCTGGCTGTGAGATGATGGCTCAGGATGACTCCATGACTCCCTGCCACCAAGGGCTCCATTATGCACTGTTCCCCTTTCAAAGCTTGACTGCTCACCGATTGACCAATAGATTGTTTCTCTTTCAAGGGTCAAGATCCCACCTGTTAAACAAGACACTTTTCTTCATTGTCTTGTCAACCTGCTCAAACATGGATCAAACATGGCAGTGCCTGGGACACGACTCCGGTTCCTGACACAGTCATTTGGGAAATAATCCCATTGCTCAAACTCTCCTTTGGTGGCCAAGAGCCTCCTAAAAACACTTTCTTCCCTTTGAATGCATTCCAGCTGCCTTCTTAGCAGGACCACTCTCCTTATTCTCAAGGCCAAGATAGCCACTTGCACACAGTAAGCACTGCAGTGGGGGAATACAGGGTTCAGCACTCCTGTTAAAGCTAAAGGAATTCACAAGACTAAGCCCTGTTTGTTACACTTAACGCCTCTCCTTCCTGTTCTGGGAATCAAACACAAGCATTTCAGCAATACACCCTGCAAGTGCTCCTGCTGAGTGAAGCCACATTGCTGTGTCAATAAAGCAGGTGGGACTGAGTTTCTTCATGCAGGGAAAGCCAATTCTTTATTCACATAACTCATTTTTATATTGTTTTCACAGACCTCGTGTTCAACTCCAACTGGCTGGTAGTTTCCTTGCCACACAATTGATTGCTTAGAAGGTGTTTTGGTGTGTACATGCTAAGACTCTCTCTTCTTAAGACTCACTCTTACTTAGGTGATTACATTTTTCTTTTGTGGATGCTCATAGGACAGATTTCTTGTTTATTCCAGATGCAAACAGTTTTCTTAGCACAATAGCTTGTTGTGCTAACTGCACTCATGACTATTCCCATGGGAAGTTAGCTGGCTGCACGTAGAAGACCTAACAGGCGAGCTGGGAATTTCCCATAGCAAGGCCTGATTTTATAAGGACTTTCTTTTCTAATAACCCTACCTGTGTGCAACACATTATGACTTTCTTTCAGAAATTAATGAAGAAAACACAAATTGCCTACTGAAAGGCTTCTGCCCCCTTCCAAATCAGTTCACTCCTCAAGCAAAAGCCTCAGGCACATCCCTGACTGCCTCTCTCCCAGCAGCTCAGAGCTGCACTGCACAGCGCTTGCTGTGTGCCAGAGAGCACCAAGCAGGCTGGCCTGGTGGGCCTGAATATTTCTGCCAAACACTCTGCACCTCACACCTTTGCTCTGGCTGAGTGCAGAACTGCAGGATTGCAGGTGCTTCCTGCAAGAGCTGCGTGAGGCGCTGGCTCCTGCAGACGTGCCCTGCCAAGCTGTCCCTGTCTCACGCTGGCCTCGCTTCCCCTGGCAGAAGTGCCGGGCCTGAAGGAGGCTGCCCTGTGCTCCAGCCTGCCGAGCAGCCCGGCTCCCTGCCCCGGTGCCCAGAGTGCTGCACACACTGCTGACCTTGGCCAGGAGTTGCAGGGCAGCCGGCAGAAGAGGAGGAATCCTCAGCCAGCCCAGCGGCCCTCGGCTGCCCTTGGCCTTTCTCTGCTCCTGGGCACACTCCAGATGGCCAATGCCTCCAGGCTGGGCTGTGCTCAGTGTTATAAATAAAAAATCTGACAATTTTTTTTGGGAAAAAGAAAAAGAGTTGAAAAACCAGTTGGACCGGTTGCCAGCCAAGGTGAAGTTCTACCTATTTGGTATTGTAATCACGGGTCCTTTTAGTTAATTGCTCCTTTTGTATAGGAAAGACCCTGCCTGAGGCTAATTTGATAGTTCTATTCCCCAGACAGTGAGGGGAGGGGACATGGGAGGGAGGCATCAGAGAGAATGCAAAATTAACCACCAGGACCAGCATGCCATGGGAGGCTACCCCCACCAAACTTACCAAAAAGACCCCAAAAACAATGAGCCAATACAGAATTAAGAGATTAGAGTGATGTCTGGACCTAAGGAACAGAGTACCGAGCCTGCAGAGATGCTGAAAACCTTTATTGCCCCTTGCCCTAAGCAGAAGACTTCAACTGAGATCAAGACCCTGGATGGCAAATCTAAAAGTGGGGAAAGATGGGGTACGCCCACTGCTCTCATGAGGGTGAGACGCCCAGCTCTGCCCTTTAGGGGACAAAGCTGCACATTCCTCCTCCTCCGAGGTACCCTGGGAGTGGCGACAGCAAACCACGGACCTGTCGAGCTTCCCAACCTTGAGCTGATCACTTTTAATAAATGCATTAAAAGGAGAGAAAGTCTCCTGCCCTGTTTATTTCAGCTGGGGCCTCGTCCGGGATAGCCATGTCCAAAGAGGCCACCAGGACTGGCCATCTTGGACCTCCAGGACAGCTGGCTATCAGGAGCAGAGAGATCGGCTCAGGACCAGTGACGCAGAGGAGCACCGGACTGGTGAGAAATCCGGCGGCGGGAGTAGGAGGCGAGTGAGTGGAGCGTGAGTGAGACGAGAGCGGGCAGCTCGGACCCTCGCCCTCAGTGTGGAGCCCTCAGTGCCGCGGTTGCGAACCCCCACGAGCGGGCCGGCCGGGAACAGAGGGAAGCGAGTGGAATAAGCGTGAGTGAGTCGTCTCCTAAGGGGCAGAGAGGGCCCCCCCTCCGGGCGTGAAGAGGAAATAGTGTATGAGTGGCACGCACCCCAAAAGTCCTGGCAGAGGGAAGTCAGGCAGATTGCAAGTCCCGAGAAGGATTCGGGCAAGCTCACAAGCCCTGCAGGCAAATCAAGTCCTGACAAAGGGGTCAGGCACAAATCCCAGTGAAGGAAGCTGGGGTTGGTTTTTAAGTCCTGATATGGTGAGGCCTAACATTTGGAAGGTTAGGCAAACTAGAAATCAGGCAGCTGTTTTTCCTGACAGAGGGGAGTCAGGCACGACTGGGGCTCTTATGCCAGGGTTTCGTGTTTTTAAGTCCTGATAGGTATAAGATCTGATATGAGTAAAGTTGGGCAATCAAGAGATCAGACAGTTGTTTCAGTGTAAAGTCCTGAGCGGCAGGCAAATATATTTTTCATGAGACTACCTGTCAGTAGAGGCACCTTTGGGATTTTTTCTGTTGAGACCCGAAAAATGGGAGAGTGTAATAGTAAGAAGACAGGCAAGAGATTGAGGAATATACCTCCAATAGTCTCTTAGGGGAACTGTTAGAGAAATGGGATTCTGTAGAGGCCACAGAGGGATTAGATAAGGTGAAGATGATCCACTACTCTGTACAAGTCTGGCCAGAATTAGAGGTACCAGGAGGATGGCCTTGGTGTGGGACAAGGGACAAGTGGATGTGTCAACAACTGAGTCATTATCTGACAGCTGGGGAGGATACCGATCCTGAGCAATTATTGTATGTAGCTTGCTGGTTAAAGAGTGCTACTGGGGATGAAGGTGTGCGAATTTGTAAGGTGCAGAAGAAGAAAGAGGGGAATGAAGGAGGGGATGCTAGAATTGGAAAAAAATGGGACCCCTTGGATTATTTGCCTCCTGCTGCCCCTCCACCTTTTAATCCTCTTCCTTGGGCACCTGAAATGGCAGATCCGGTTCTTCCCCCGGCTGCCATCTCACTACCGCCTTCTCTAATTCCTTCTTCTACCTCTTTGGCTTCCCCTATGGTATCTCCCAGTATCTCCCCTAGTAACCACTCTCTCACCACCCCCTTCAGCTCCTCCAGTTCCTTCTGCACCACTACCAGTGCCTACTCCACCTGCTGCATTCTCCACCCCTTCTCCAGCTCCACTTAATATGTACTCAAGCTCTTCTCCCCCTCCTGTTGCTGTCCCTTTACCTCCTCCTAGTTGGGACACAAATGCCTCCTTGCCTGCTAAACAGTTACCACCAAATACACCTGCTGATCTGCAGAAAGTTTAGGGTAATCCTCATATCTCTCAAATGAGTAGTTTGGCGTCTGGGCCATACTGTAGTACCAGATCCAGGACCTCCAAGGCAGAGAGACTTTTTCCCCTCAGAGAAGTTCCTATGGGAGGAGTAGTGGGAGGTGTTGGCTTTGTGAATGCTCCTCTAACGGCTTCTGAGGTGAAAGGATTCAAGAAAGAGTTTGGGCATTTAGTTGAGGACCCAGCAGGCATAGTCAACCAAGTGGATCAATACTTAGGTCCAAATATCTAGACTTGGGGAGAGATAAATTCCATTCTAAATATTTTATTTTCCCCAGAAGAGGTCCAGATGATTAGGGCGGTTGGCATAAGAATTTGGGAGAAAGACAACCCTCTGGGACCCCAGGTGCCATCAGGTGAACAAAAATTGCCACTAATGGATCCCAGCTGGAACCCTAATCAAGAGGAAGGGAGGAAGGCCATGATGGAATATAGATCTTTGATAATACGGAGGATCAAAGAGTCAGTTCCCAAAGGAACTACTACCAAATTGGCATTTGAGGGTGCACAAGGGAAGGATGAAGCTCCTGCTGCTTGGCTTAATCGCCTAAAGCAGAATTTCCAACTGTACTCTAAAATAGACCCAGACACCAGAGAAGGTCAAGTGCTACTAAAGGTCCAGTTTGTTACCAAATCTTGGCCTGATATAGGGAGAAAACTGGAAAAGACTGAAGATTGGCAAGAGAAGGACATTAATGAGTTATTAAGAGAAGCATTGAGGGTGTATTTAAGGAAGGAAGAAGAAAAAGCAAAGGCCAAGGCTAGGATCATGGTTGCAGTAGCCAGAGAAAGTGTGGGGTGGGCAGGTCCCCCACCAGGAGGAGGCAAGGATAGGCCTCTTGTACTGTCAGGCACAAGAGGGATGGAGAGACCTCAAGTCCCTTTGAGTGAACAACACTGCTATTATTGTGGAGAAACGGCTAAGTGGAAGGATATCCAATAGCACCAGGACTGGCCAGTAACATCTCAACTTGTAATAAGTGATGTGAAAGTAAAAAGTACCTTACTGTTGTCTTCTTTTGTGTGTAAGAGTGAGTCACAAACAAAACCAGGCTAGTGTTCCCCAGGCAGGTGGGGCTTTAGCTGAAGGGTGTGTGTGACCTGCACACCAGGCTACTGTTCCACAGGCAGGTGGGGCTTTAGCTGAAGGGTGTGTGTGACCTGCACACCAGGCCAGTGTTCCCCAGATGTGTGAGGGGGCCATAGCTGAAGAGCGTGAGTGACACACAGACAGCCTCACAGGGGAACGAGCACCGGAGGCAACCCCATGTCAGACCACTTCCAAGAGGCCCAGAGATCCTGAGACCTAGAGGCCAATGCCAAGGTGAGGCAGAGGCCACAGAGATTTACTAGCAATAAGGATCCACTTTGTGTCTTGAGGGTGTGAAGGAATGTGTGAAAGTGAATGAGAAATAAAAGAGAGTGAATGTAGACAAATTAAAGTATAGGTAATGTAGATTGTGCATTATAAGTTTTACCACATCTCCTTGGAAGGAGGTGTATCGTGTTGAAAAATAGTGTGAGAAAAAATTTGTTTTAAGTGTAAGGGGTTGAAAGAAAAGTAGTATTTAAGCTGTCAGTGAAAGTAAGAAACAGAGGCAAGAGATGAATAGATAAGATCTTGAAAATAGAACAGAAAACCAGTAAGTTAAATACACAGAAAAATAGGAGAATAAAAGCACTTTTGGAGTTAAGTTAGCTAACAGAAATACAACTCCCTGCAAAATACAGAGTATGCAGAAGTTGATGAGAGAAACATGCAAGCTATAGAAAAAGAGAAATTAATCAATTGTACATAACATTAACCGAAGAAACTGAGTTTTGATAGAATCATAAAATAGCAGAGCATTAATGCCTATATTTGAAAGCCTGTTTCAGATACTCCTCACTGCTAATTCAACTGTGCAAACCAAAGGAAAAAAGTTGAACCCACATCACCAGATTCCACATCACTCTCACCCCCTGGCATTGGACCAGGATTCAACATCAGTTTGTCCCTCTGGCATTGGACCGGACTCCATCCCATCCTCCCTCTGGCATTGGGCCAGACTCAACATCAGTTTTTCCCTCTGGCATTGGGCCAGAGTTCACACCACTCTCACCTCTGGGACTGGACAAGAGTCAACCACATCACAAGTTAATTCACCTGAGTACACCGTTATAAAAGGGCCAAAAGACTTAAAGTTGACTCTCAGAAGGAAGAGTCAAAAGACTGAACTATATAGGAAAGGGGTTTGGTATCAGAACCATAACATAGCTTAAAATGTTTCAAGACAGTTCTGTGTGTAAAATAAATTTGTAAAAAGTTTAAGACTGTAAATAAGTAATTCTGGTTAAGTTCCCCCAATTTGGTTCAAAATTAATACAAGTTAATCCTCTGCAGGGCACTCCCCTAAGAGAAACCAAACTTAGTAGAGAACAGACCAAGAGAAGCAGGTAGAAGGGACTCTAAAGAGCTTGTAAGTTTCTTCTCAGTAAAATTCCCCAAGAGGCCAGGCCGGGTGGGCAGGCTGTGCAAGATGACCCATACCGGACTCTTGGGAAGGGTAGTAATGATGGCTCTAATTGCTGGTGGTGCTCTGGGGAGCCCAGGAGAGCCGTGCAGTAAGTGCTACCAACCCCTCTATGAGGAGGAAAAAGGGAGCTCCTTGTCTAGAGTCCACCTCAGTTCTAAGCCTAATTGTGTTAACCTCTCCCAATTGGTCCTTTATCAAGAAGATAAGAGAATGTATGGGATAGCTGGAATACTGCCACTTTTAGGCAGCCACTCCTGGGAGAGTGCCCTATAGGAGAAGCCTGGTTGTGCTTTGAATGTGATGCTGCTGAAGCAAGCTCAGTAGATCTAGTCAAAAGAAAAGAAATGGTAAAAACAGTAAGAAGGGTGGTTTGTAACAAGTATTTAGCAGTAAAGAATTCGGCTACCCGGTGGATCCCAAGAGATCCAAATAAATTAGAGTCTGTTGAGAAAAGAAAAGAAAGAGACAAGTGTACCCACCATGAAGTATATGAATGTTATGAGTGTACTGAAAAAGGGATCAACCCCTTTTAGAAAATGAAAGAACGGTGTAGATATTGGGAATGCCCAACAGAAACTAATAACACATTTCAAGAGAGCCTTAAACACCTGGTTTTGATCTCTAGTACTACAGCATACACTAAATTGTCAAGAGATTGGTCTGGCAGCTGCACTGCTAGAATGATAAAACCAAGAAACTGGATCAAGTTTAGGAGTTGCTATACACAATGATTTAAGAGAAACCAAACAGCAAAAGCAAAGTGCAATAGAAATTAAGAGAATCCAAAATTGTAAGGACCAAGTTCAGACGCCAATATCTATGTTAAACAGAATCATCAGACTCCAAGCAGTATTAGAGAGAAAGAATGCAATCATTAGAAACATCTCAAATGAAATAAAAAAACTAGCATGTATAAATAACCAAGAACAAACTCCTACACTTGATTCCAGTTGGTAAGATAACCTATAGATTTAAAAAAAAAAATGTATGGGAAAAAGTTGTTTTCCTCACTGTGTGTATACATGGAAGATTGCTCCTTTTACTATGCTTATTTCCCTGTTTCATTAAAATAATAGTATTGGCCCTACAGACCAAGCTAAAAATCTCAAAAAAATTCTAACCTGAAAAAGAAAACCAAGAAAAGTAACCAAGTTGAATAACCATGATTACCAGAGTGCTCAAGAAATTTATTTTAAAAAAATTAAAGAAATATGAAGCTCATGAGTCAAGAATTGCAAGTTGATGTAAGCTTAAGTTTAAGCTGGATCAAAGAAAAAGAGGAGGGACTGTTATAAACAAAAATCTGCCAATTTCTTTTGGGAAGAAAAAGAGTTACAAAACCAGTCAGACTAGTTGTTGCCAAGGTGGAATTGTACCTGTTTTGTTATTGTAAACACGGGTTGTTGTAACTAATTGCTCCTTTTGTACTGGTAAAGCCCTGCCTGGGGCTAAACTGTACTTCTGCCCAGACAGTGAGGGGAGGAGAGGTGGGGGGGGGGGGGGCATCAGAGAGAATGCAAAATAGCCTCGAGACCAGCATGCCATGGGAACCTCATCAAACTTACCAAGAAGACCCCAAAAACAATGAGCCAATACAGAATTAGGAAATTAGAGTGGTGTCTAGACATGAGGAACAGAGTGCTGAGCCTGCAGAGATGCTGAGAACCTTTGTTGCCCCTCACCCTGAGCGGAACTCATCTGAAACCAAGACCCCAAGTAGGACTCACTGGAGAGTTGCAAACTTGGGGTTACGCCCTATGGCAATTGTGAGGATGGGACCCCCAGCTCTGCCCCCAGTGGACAAAGCTGCACATTCCTTCTCCTTCGAGGCACCCTGGGAGAGACCTGTCGAGCTTCCCAATTTTTAGCTGATCACCTTTATAAAAGGCATTAAAAGGAGAAAAAGTCTCCCGCCCTGTTTATTTCAGCTTCTTTTCTTGGCCCTGTCCCTTGGGTCTTGCCCTCAGTTTTTATGTGTTCTTTGTTCCTGAGAGGAAATTTCCCATCCCTGGGAAATTTCCCATCCCAGTGTTCCCACACTGCCAAGGTGGGAACATGCTGCTGAAGTGCTGCCTTGGTGGGATGGAAGCTCAGCTGCAGCAGAGATTTGTGAGAGCTTCATTTGAGGGCTCTGCTAATTAAATCCCATCAAGGAATGGCCCTGCTCCTGGCAGGGAAGAGTTTCCCAATTACCAGGCCCAATAGAGGCCAAGGAAATGAATCTGTAGTCTCAGTGGAGCAACTCCTTAGGCACCTGGGATCTTCCTGAGCCAGGCCAAGAACCCCTGAGGGCTGGTGCACTAGGAAACCCTAGCCCCAAACAAACACATCTAAATATCCAGAAGAGGAGAAAGGAGAGGTCATGGAGACCCTTAGGAAATAGCATTCCACTGAGGAGCCCTGGTTGATGTGCTCACCTTCCCCTAGGCTGAGGCATTGCTGTCATTGCCCTTTTCAGAAAAGGACTTTCAGCTCCCTTTGCTGCAGCTTTACCACAAAGAATCTTGTTATGCCCAAATTCTTACTAAAGCTGGTGTTTGGTTGATTTTTCTGGTTCTCCTGCCTCTGGTCCTGTCTGTCTGTTCTCCCATTCTTTGTCCAGTTCTTGGAAACATTTCTCACAAGCTTTAAACTTCAACAGTAGAGACACCTAATTTCTTCCTTCCTCTCCTTTCAAAATGTGCTCAGCTAGAGCAACTTTGGTCCCTCTGGCTGTATCCCCAGTGGCTTATTCCTGACACATCAGGAGGGCCAGGACGCTGCATTATTTCTGCAGTCATTTTGTCATGGCTGCTGGGAATTTTGGCAGAGATGTCGTGTGGCTTAGAGTCTCAGTGCTCCCTGTGCTTGGAGGCTGCATTTGAAGTCTGCTCCTGAAATCAAAATGGGAAGTTATTGATTTGTGACATTTCTTCCTAGGGTCTAGTGTTTTCCCTGTAAACCTAATTTGCATGGAAGGTGCACCTGTCAGAGGTTTGTCTCATGGGTGTCCCTTCTGTGAAGCAGGGAATCTTCTGCCTTCCTCCATCCCCTCCCTGCAGGAAATACCAGATACAAAGTGAAAGGAGTTCATCCCAGGCTCTTACACTATTCATTATCTTGCTGAAAACATTCAGAATGTTTGAGTAAAGCTTGTAAATGATGAGGGATCCTGAAAAGTGAGAAGGAACACGGCATCCTGCCTTTCCAAGGGGAACCTGGGCTGCTGAGAGTCCCTGCCATGGTGTAAGAGCTGTTAGAAGGAATGAGAGTAGAACCCACTCCCCTTTCCCTGGAAGTTGCTCCTGGGATTACAGGTTCTGGCAGCAAGCTGGCTAAAGTATGGTGTGGTAATGCTGCTGGTAGATTTTGGGGAACAAATGCTTCTTCAACCAGGACCTGGCTCATGAACAAACTGTCTGCATCTTCAAAGAGCTTTGCTACAGCAGCAGGAGTTCCTTTTACAGCTGAGAACAGCAACCTGAACTGAACAGCCCCAGCAGAGCTGCAAATCCCCTCTGTCCATCCCCAGTGTATCACCTTTCTACTGAAATGAGCTTTGTGTGCACTCTGCCCAGGTTGGACTCCCTCTGCTCCTGGCAGGAAAAGGATACTTCAAATAATCTGCATTAGTTTCACAGAGGAGTTTTGGAAACTCCTTTTCTCACTTAGCAAGAAAAATTCTTGGTTTTGCTTTAAAATAGTAGCTTATTTCAAGCTCCTTTTGGAAGTGACTGGGTTTCTTTTGGTGGATAGAATTTAAACACTGATAAACAGTGAAAATTTTAGATGGTCTGTTTGCCAGAATGTACAGGAAGAATTCAAATTTATCAGGACTAGAAGTATTGGGCTAAAAGAAGTAAAGGGATGACAATCTTTATCAAAAGGTTTTCTAAATTCAGTGTCTGATGTGCTGAGGCCTCAGCAGCAAGTCTGAGCCAGAGCTGACTTACAAGATGAATCCTGGGGTCATCAAGCCCATCAGTATTTAGCTAAAAATAGACTACAAAGACACTTATGCTAGCTCTGCATAACCTCATGAAGTTATCTGCAAGAAACATATCACTTTAGGAAACTTTCCCAACTGACATGAACACGGGCTTCTGTAGGGTATTTTAGGGGAAACTCCTCCCAGCCCAGGCCTGAGCTCTGGCCGAGGCCTGGCCCTGGCTGGTGGGGAAGTGTGCCATCAGATCCAGCAGTAGGTGTGCTAAGGATGCAATCAGGTCACTTTGCCCTTCTCGCAGCTGTTGCAGCACGGGCACCTCAGGCAGGCCTGCAACACACACACAGAGCTGAGAGGGGCCCTGCGGCTGCTGTGCTTTGGCAGGGCAGTCATTCCTCCCCTCAACACAAGGGCAGTGGATTTCAACTGCAAAGCCTCTCTTTGCAATGGGATTGCTTTTGCCCGGCAGCCTCCATGGGCAAGGGCTTTGTGGGAGAAGGGCCCATCTCAGCCTGTGTCCTGGAAACAGAGCCAGGAAAATGAGCAGATCCTGCTGCCTTCTGCTACTGCTGATCCTAGCAGCAACTCCCTGTCACTTCCTCCAGGAAGCTTCACACAAAGGGCTTCCATCATTTCAGCACTTGTGAGATCTTCTTGATTCCCAGTTCTCCAGCCTCCTTCTGGATTTTGGGGCATCTCAGCACTTGTGTCCATGGCCCTTCCTTCATGCCCAGCCTTTCAGCAGTCACAGTCACTGCTGCCTCCCCCTTGCTGCAGCTCATTTGCCAAAGTGCTGCCAAAGGCAGCGGAGCTGGCTCAGGATCCCTGCTGGCTTTTGGTCAGGGATGAGCTCCAGAGGGACACTTGGAGCGCTTCCTAAAGAGCTGCCCATGGGATGGGGGGCAGATTTGTCCTCCCCGGGTGGCTCCTGCTTGGATTCTGCGCTCACTGGAGTCCGGGAGTTTTCTCAGCAGGCCTCTGCAGCGAGTTCTGAGCCAACGGGGGGCTCTGCTGCCAGCCCAAATCTGCGCTTCCCTTGCCCAGCCTGAGTGCAGGTGGGGCATGTGCTGGGCATGGCTGGAGATTTGCATGGCCAAAATCCTCCAGCATTTACATCTGCTCATGGCTTTGGGGAGCACAAATCACAGAACACCCATCGCAGCTGACAAATGGCATTTCTTGCAGATTGCCACAGCCGCACTGCTGATCCACAAATACACGAGAATCAATTTCAGTTGAAAAATGTCATTTATTACAAATTGCTACACCCACATTGACAATACAGAACAATACAAATCTCAACTTAGGTTAAAACCAGGAATTCATTAGACTATTACAGCCAGACTAGTTAAAAATATAAAAATACAACTTCATTTAAAAAAAAAAAAACTTATAGCCAACCTCTACAACAACTCCCTATACACAAAGATCAATTAGGTATTTAACAACTTAATTTATTACAAACGACTACAAGCATACAGCCCATATAGAAATACAAAAATGTGGATTCTCTCTCTAAGTAATCCTGTACCAACAACTCAGAGAATTATACATAGAACCAATAGAATTATACAACTAGAACACTCCATACATGTTGAAACAGAACTAAAACCATATGTAGACACCAATATATATAAATACATATATAACAATCTACAGATGCAAATATGGATTAAATATTACAGATAACATACAACATGTATTTAAACAGATATATAAGACAAACCTATCTATAAATACAAAAAAATGTGCCAAGCTAAATATCCATACAAATATACAGCTGTACATCTCAATATATATGTAAATATAATTACATATATCAATAGGTCAATATACATATAAAAATAGACATATATACCAACACAAATAGGAATATCCCTCTTTAAAAAGACATATACAAAAAACTCCATCAATACGAATAGATACCTACACAACTGTATACTTATTGAAATCTAAACACAAAAAGATATTACAACATACATAAGAAGCTAGATACACCTACACACAAATATGTAACTGCAAACGTGTATGCATATATTTGTACATATATACATAGCACATTTATAAATATAATAAGTATTGTATTTCTAGAAATATAGTAAGTATCATATGTATAGAAATATACCAATACAAATAGCAAGATATGTACAGATTGATGTAATTATCACTGCCTGTGTGCAAGTCCATAGAATTCCAAGCAGAGGGATTCCAGCTGCCCCATCTTCAAAGCCTCTCCCTCGGTCTCCTCCTCCCGTGCAGAGCAGCTCTCCTGGACAGCGACAGCAGACGGGACACCTGGCAAGCAAAGGGAACACTGAGTGAGTATGGGGACGTTTCCCTTGGCAGCAGCTGCACTTGCATCAGGGAAGAGGAAATGTCAGAGCCTCCCCAGGGGGGTCAGAAAGAGAAAGCAACCGAGCGGGCCAGGCTGGGGTGAGCGCAGCCGCGGCGGGACTGTCCCGCAGCCCCGGCAGCCCGGCAGAGCCGGCACAGCTCCCGGGCCCTGCTGGCACAGCTGCCTTGCACAAGTGTTATAATTTGTGGTGAGGAACCAATCACCGACAAGTGAGTCCAAATGAAATGTAATTTATTAATTGGCAGAGCAAGCGATAATAGGCAAATTACAGCGCTGGGTGCAGCCGGGCAGTCTCCGCTCCACCAACGGCTTGCACCCACCTGGCGGTTCAGGCCTCTCTCTGATCTCTCCTGGTTGCGTATTTTCCGGTGTTATCTGCGTCTGCGCCGATAGTTGCTAGGGGGTCTTTTTCTGCCTTTTGGTGGTCGTTTGGAGGAAGGCTCCCGTCCTCTCTCTCAGAGTTTTGATGACCCTGCAATAGCCTTTACCATATATAGGCGTGTGGCTGCATACATATTGCATATTCAGCTTTTCAACATATTAGCTTGTGACATATTGCCGTTTAAGCCTTATGACATTTTGCAACATATTAGCCCATTATATTTATTTAACTTTTGGTTTTTCATCAGCTTCCCTTTTTTTTTCTTTTTAATAGACTCGATGAACAAACTTGAGAAATTAACCCATTACAATGCCCCCCCTTTTCTTTTGACTGTTTTGTTCATCAAATCATTTTAACTCACATTGACTCAAGGTGGCCTCCTCCCCCAGTTCAGGATCCTCTGTTACAGGTTCATATTTGGTTCTAATCAGAAGCAGATGGGCTGCCTCCAGCCTTCCTTTTACTATTTCAATCATTTTATTGAATAGACAAGGCCCAAAAGTCAGCCCAAGGATTAATAGAATTACTGGTCCCCCTATTGTGGAGAGTAGGGTGGTTTGATAGGTTTAAGTGGGCCTCACTTAACTCTGCTGCCTTTAAGAAATGTTCTATCTACTCAAATTAGCGTCCATGTGAATGGCTAATGTCCCCCTGCATCTCTAGTGACTTATCCCAATGCCCACATCGATATTAAATAGATCTGCCAAAAAAGGGTGCAGTCCTACTCTAAAATTTCACATGTGTATTTTCCTGGGGAGCTGCCCTTTGGATACCCTGGAGTGGGTTATTTTTCCAGGGAACTTAATGTTTGAGAGGCAGTTGTTGGAACTTCTCTAAGCGCATCCCACTCTGGGTTGCAGGTCCCTTTGCCTTTTCCTCTCTGCCTCTCCCGTCGATCCGGTTGCACGGGGTTAACCATCTTCTCGGCGGCACAGGTATTTGCTTAGGGATCCTTTTCGTTCCTGCCTTACTCGATATGGTTCCCAATTCTTATCCTTTATCAAAGGAGAGCTGCAATCGATACCAAGCAGCTGTCTCCGGTGGTATCCTTTTATGATTTGGGCTACAAAGGGAGTGGGTTCATTGGTATGAGAACAATGTGTCTCTGGATTTATACCCTTAGTAAAGATTCCCCACCACTCTTGAGATTCATATTTTACCTATTTTCCCGAAAGCTCCCCTAATCTTAGAATGGTTTCTGTTAATTCCGGTGGCAATGGACCCACCACCGTTCTTGGCAAATCCTGCAGACAAGACATACAAAGAGATAACATTCACACCCCTTAGTCCCACAATATACAGTGTAATCTTTGGGTAGTGCATACTAGCATCCATGGCTTTTTGTCTTTTTTTGGGAGTAAACCCGTAGGCGACGTTGACGCCAATATTCATTCTCGGCATGCCACTTGATACTAAGTACAGAATGAGGATAAGGCACAAATACATTTTTGTCACACTCAAAAGTGATTATGCGCGATTTCTTACAATAAGCCAAAAGAGTAATATATGTGCAGATTTCGTTAGCGCTAATTGACTGGTAAGCTTGTTCTCTATTCTCGAATAATTGGTATATGTTTTGAACAGGACTGGGCCCACCAATAAATGCTTCCAATTGTCTTTTCCAATTAGAATTTCTCCGATGTTCATGATAACATTCTGCACATAAATCATAAAATAGGCCTCTAGCATAAATCCATTTCAGTGCTTTACATTTACCACATTCAAGCAACACCCAAGGGATACAAAAGGTACATTTAGTACATCTTAAACATTTAAATGTTTGAAATTTTTCTGCAAAGAGTAGGCTGATTCTATGTCTTGAAAAGTTACTGCTTTAGGCTCTAAGGACAGTATATCTATACACCATTGGAGGATTTATCTTCCAGGAGGTTCCAATGAAACTCGTCCCTTTTACGCACCTCCGGACATAACTCAGTATCAAGTTGGGCAGGTTGCCACATCGGCAGCTCCATTTATCTATACAATCGTTTTCTTTAAAATTTTCAAAATACATTTTCCTAATGTTCAAAGTCCATGCAGTAACTGAAAAGGCAGTATAGTAGATGTGCCAAGCCAAATTGGCCAAAATTTGTCCCAACACATCCACCATGCTGGTTTCTCCTTCACAGTCCCTGCTGGGAAGAACCAAAAAGTCCACTTGATCTAGGTGAGGAGTGTTCTGATGGTAATGTTTCCTGGGGTTAATTATTTGTCATTACTGGTCTCTTTTAAGCTTAACCTTTAGGTTCTCGGATTGGCTTGCCACTTTCCATGTGCGTTCAGGTTCGACTGGTCCCTTCACTCGACTAGCACGTGTCCATCCTTTCTCAGCTGTTCGGATGGCAGTTTCTGCGGTAAGCAATACCACATACGGGCCTTCCCAACGAGGTGTCAAGGAGGCTTCTTTCCAAGTCTTAATCAATACTCTATCCCCAGGTTTGATTTGGTGGATGGCGACATCTAAGGGAGGTCTCTGTACCAGTAATCCTTTATCACGGAGCTCCCTTCGCCTATTCATCAATTGGGTCAGATATTGGTTTATCTGTATATTCTCTAGGTGTGGATGATCTACCGGTGCCTCCATGTCATATGGCATTCCGTATAGCATCTCAAATGGGGAAATTCCCACGTCTGTCCGTGGTTGAGTACGGATGTTTAGTAGAGCCAGCAGTAAACATTTGAGCGAGGACATTTTTGTTTCTATCATTAATTTGGTTAATTGCTTCTTTATTTCTCCATTCATTCTCTCTACTCTGCCCGAACTCTGAGGGTGCCATGGAGTGTGATATTGCCACTGTGTTCCTAAAGCAGTAAAAACTTCCTTTGCTACCTTAGAAGCAAAATGGGGGCCTCTGTCAGAGTCTGTTACTTCTATTAACCCATATCTGGGGATGATTTCTTCAAGTATTGCTTTAACCACCACATGAGTTGTTGCCCGAGCAGTGGGAAAGGCATCCACAAAGTGGGTCAGGTGATCTACCAGGACCAATAGATACTTATATCGCCCAACTTTAGATAATTCTATAAAATCTATCTGTACATGGGAGAACAGTCTATGGGCCAACTCCCTTCCTCCCATTATCCGGGATTTCTGGTGCTGTTTGTTAACCTTCTGACAGGTGAGGCACCGGTGAGTGACCTGCTTTGCTGAATGATGTAACCCAATACCCATGTATTTTATAGCAAACTGATCAATTAATGCTTGTGTGCCCTAATGGGTTTTCACGTGAATTGCCTGGAGGATTCTTAAGGCTAAGGCCTTTGGGACCATCTCCCTCCCATCTTGTAACAACCAACTCCCCTCTTTTTCTCGTAATCCCATCTGCATTAACTTCTCCTGTTCCTTTGCAGAGAAAGTTAGAATGTATTTTGGGCCATGAAACCAACAATGGATTTTCTCTGGGTTGTCACAAGAACACCTGATAGCCTCGGTCCCAAATGTCTTCCAGCAAGCATAACAGGGGGCCTCCTCCAAATCTCTACCACAAGTAGTACAATTTTCTCTAGCATTTACAGTATTACTATCCGCTTCCTGGAGTACCATCAAAGCTGCTTGTTTAGCTTCCTGATCCGCTAAATTGTTTCCCCTGGTAGTGGCCCCAATTCCTGCCTGGTGACCCTTAACATGTACAACCGCTATCTCTGTAGGGCCTCTTATAGCTTTAAGTATTCTTCAAATTAGTTCCTCATGAATTAACCCCTTGCCTTGGGAATTAATTAATCCCTTTCTTCCCAAAAGAAATCTTTCCAAAAGTGTGCCCGATGCCGAACGCATATTTGGAATCTGTATAGATAGTTCCAGCTCTGCCCTTGAGCTGTTCCAAGGCTCGTGGGACAGCGTAGAGTTCGCATGCCTGGGCCGACCAACTAGGGCTCAAGGGTCCTGATTCTACCACCAAAGAGGTCTTACCATCCACTATTGCATACCCTGACCTTCTCTTTCCCTCTACTACTCGGGAGGACCCATCCACGAACAGCCTATCTCCTGTTTCTAGCTCCTCTTCCTCTAGGTCAGGGCAGATTTTGGTTTGTTCCTCAATGTTTTGTAGACAGTCGTGAGTGAGTTCTTCTTCAGGTTCCCCATAAAGGAACTGGGCTGGGTTCTGAAGGGACGTAGTACCTAGTTGTAATTTTGGGGATGCTATCAATATCCCTTCATATTTCAGGATCTGTGATCCACTTTTCAGCCTTTTGTTGTAAAACTCCTCTAATATTATGTGGAGATAGTATGTGTAGCTCTGCTCCAAAGGTAACCTTGCTGGCTTCTTCTACCAACAGCACTGCTGCCACTATTACTTGGAGACAAGTTGGCCATCCCCGACTAACGGGCTCCAGTAATTTGGAAAGATATGCCACAGGCTTCTTGCTCCCTGCCCAATTCTGTGCCAGTACTCCATATGCAGTACCTTCATCTATACTGGCGAACAGGTAAAAAGGCTTTCTAAGGTCGGGGAGGCTGAGGACCGGAGCGTTTACCAGCTCCGTCTTCAGTGCATCCAGTCGTTCCTCATCTTCCTTAGACCACTTAACCAGACCTTCCTTTGTGAGCTTATCATACAGGAATTTGTTTTCCTCTAAAGTTTTCAATCCACTGCCTGCAATATCCAAAGAGCCCCAAGAGTTGTCTAACTTGCCTTTTACTCCTTGGGGCGGCAAGGGAGAGTATACCTTGGACCCTACCAGGATCCAACTTCTTGGTTCCCTCGGTCAGCCTGTGTCCTAAATATTTTACCTCTTTTGCTACAAACTGCAATTTAGATTTAGAAACTTGTAGCCCTTTAAGACTGAGAAAGTTTAGTAACTTTATACTGCCCCTTCTAACTGATTCTTCCTCTTCTCCCGCTATCAGCAAATCGTCCACATATTGAATTAAGATGGTCCCTTCCTCGGGGTGATATTCCTGCAAGATCTGTTCTAATGCTTGACCAAACAGATTAGTGGATTCTGTAAGTCCCTGGGGCAAATAGAGCCCCTGACACCCCTAGTCCTGAAACTGTCTCTCATCCATTTGCCTTTTTCAACATTCCCGTCGCATGTGTCCTTTCTTCCCACAATAATAACAAACAACCCCGCCCCCCCTTTTCTTTTTCTGGATCTCTCTTTTGCATACCGGGCACTCTCTGTCTCATTTGTCCCCCCTTTTGACCTTCTTGTACTGCTGCTACCATTATCCTCATCTGCTTTCTGTGACTTTCATCTTCTCTTCTAATACATACCTTCTCAGCCTCCCTTAACAACTCATCTAAGCCTCTGTCCTGCCAATTCTCCATTTTCTCCAACTTTCTTCTAATAACAATCCACGCCTTGGCTACAAATTGCGTTTTCAGTAAGGCTTGCCCAACTTCTGAATCGGGATCTACTCCTGAATATAGCCGGAAACATTTTCGTAATCGCTCCAGCCATTCAGTGGGATCCTCATCCTTCTTTTGTTGTTCACTAAATGCTTTACTTACATTCCTCCCTCGAGGGATGGATTCCTTTATCCCTTGAATGACAATCGCCCTTAAATCACTCATATGGATTCTATGTTCAGGATTTTGATTGTCCCAGTTGGGACGCTGGAGTGGCCATTTCACGTCCCCCTGTGGCCCCTGTTGATGATCCCGGTCCCAAACTCTCATCCCAGCAGCTCTTATCATTCCCCGTTCATCAAGTGTGAACAGAATTCCTAATATAGATTGTAATTCATCCCAGGTATATATATTGGGTCCCAAAAATTGATCCACCCTTTCTTCTACCCCCAGCAGGTCTTCCAAGAGGTGCCCCATTTCTTTCTTAAATTCCCTGACGTCCCCTGAATTCAAAGGAGCCATCACATATCCTACCCCTGGAATTTGAGCAGGCTGACCTGGTTGTCCTGCATTAGGGTTTGGAATCATGCCCATTCCTAGTTCCCTTAATGGAAGTAGAGGGGCCTCGCCTGCCTCTTGCCGAGACTGACTTCTAGTTATTCTCCTGTGTTCCTGGAGGGGATCAGGTTCTGACTTGAAATTGTCTATTTCTTGAATAGGGGGTACGGGAGGTGGTGACGGGGGACGAGGAAGAGGAGGAGGGGGTGCATTGGGAATTTGTGGAGGGGGTAAATAAGGTGGGGGAGATGGATCAGGCGCTTCCCAAGTATCCCCTGGTCTCCTTTTCTTCTTTCTAGATTTTAATACAAATAGGGAAGAACTAGTCTCACCAACGATCCACAGGGCTGCATATTCACTTTCTTCCACACTAAATGGTTCCTTTGAATTAACATATGTGTTCAGAGCCTGACAAATCCAATCCTCAAATGCTCCAAACACGGGCCAGTAAAGGCTACCTGCCCTGATCTGTTTCCCTCCACAAGCCTCCATGATCCAATAATGGATCATCTTAGCCCGGTCCTTCCCTTTTCTGGAGGGATAAGCATCCCAGAACTTGGTCATCAAACATAAAGGGCTATCTGGAGGTATTGGGGGAAGCTTGATACTAATTCCTTTTCCTATAGGATCAGAGGGCTTGTTCTTCCCTTGTCCCATCCTCCAGAGTGCCTTCTTTTACACACTCTCTCGCTCCCCCTGTTCGTGGCCCAGTCCCTCACAGATACCTGGGAACCGCACTATATGGGGGCCGCACTCACTTGTCCAGAGGATGTCTCACGCACCACACTCCGGGATCCCAACCCCAACTGTACGCTATCCCCTCTGATACTCACCCCAAGAACCACGCATCTTTGTCTGGACTTCATGCACAAAGATTATGGGGTTGCTGGCCTCCAATTTGCCTATTATCGAGTTTTGGGTTCGTCGGTCGGGAGTCTTGGAGAATGGCAACCCCGGGGCCACCGTGAGGTGGGGCGTCTCCCCGGCAGGTTCTCTTCTCCAAGAATTCTCCCAATCCAAGTCACGGCACCAATTTGTTATAATTTGTGGTGAGGAACCAATCACCAACAAGTGAGTCCAAATGAAATGTAATTTATTAATTGGCAGAGCAAGCGATAATAGGCAAATTACAGCGCTGGGTGCAGCCGGGCAGTCTCCGCTCCACCAACGGCTCGCACCCACCTGGCGGTTCAGGCCTCTCTCTGATCTGTCCTGGTTGCGTATTTTCCGGTGTTATCTGCGTCTGCGCCAATAGTTGCTAGGGGGTCTTTTTCTGCCTTTTGGTGGTCGTTTGGAGGAAGGCTCCCGTCCCCTCTCTCAGAGTTTTGATGACCCTGCAATAGTCTTTACCATATATAGGCGTGTGGCTGCATGCATATTGCATATTCAGCTTTTCGACATGTTAGCTTTTGCAACATATTAGCCTTATGACATTTTGCAACATATTAGCCCATTATATTTATCTTTTGGTTTTTCATCAGCTTCCCTTTTTTTTTTTTTAATAGACTTGATGAACAAACTTGAGAAATTAACCCATTACACAAGGACTGCCCCTGTGCCAGCCAGGGCAGCTGCGCTGAGCAGCCCCAGCACAGGCAGGGCCTGCTCCTGCCCCGCCGGGCAGTGCCCACGGCCACAGCCCACGCCAGCCTCAGCCCCAGCCTGCCTCCCCGGGCCTGTGGCCTCAGCCGGGCTCTCTCCAGGCTGGCAGCAGCAGGTCCCCGTTCACTGCTCTTGCTGCCGGCCTTCAGCTCCTCCCTGCTGGCTCCCGTCAGTCTCCGGCTGTCCTCAAGATCTTCCTTGTAGCTGTGGCCAAAGTGGAGGCTCTGGAATTGCTTCCAAGGCCTGGCACAGCTGCAGTCCCGGAGCCCTCTGTCCTTCCTGCTGGCCCCCTCCATCCCCTCAGTCCCGCCATGCTCTCGGTGAAGCCCCAGCCCCCTTCAGTTTCTTCAGCCCCTCACAGTCCTCTCACACCCCTCAGTTCCTTCTTACCCATCCCGTCCCCTGAGACCCGCCAGCCCCGCAGCCTGTGCCACTTCCCTGTCACCTCAGTGCCACCATGGCCCTCGGCTGCCCCACAGCCCTCAGCCCCAGCAGCAGCTCAGGGTCACCGTCCCTTCGGCGCCACTGCCCTCAGCACCCTCAGCCCCCTCAGCCCCCTCACCGTCCTTCAGCAGCTCCTCAGGGGACAGTCCCTGGGGCCAGCGGCAGCTCCCACCACTCCAGGGACAGCTGGGGCTGGAAGTGCTGCTCTGCCCGGCCCGGCCGCCAGCTGGGACCCAGCACAGGGACAGGGGACACAGGGGGCACAGGGGAAAAGCAAGAGGTGAAAAAGGCAGCCGAGGGGGGAAAGAGCTAAAAATGCACCCCAGGCCTACACAGCTCAATCTATGCATCTAAAATTCCACATACCTCTAACTAAATAACTACACGCATCACTAAATCTATATCAAAGCATCTAAATGTAAGGGTCTAAATGTAAGGGTCTAAATGTAGGCATCTAAATGTAACTCTATAAATATATAAATGTAAATCTCAAAATCTAGAAATGTAACTAATTCTATCCCATCTATAACAATATAGATCAATTTACGGTATAGATGGATATACATGCACACATAAACACACCTCTATAAATCTATAAATGTAACTATATGGATATAGAAATAGAATTGTAGAAATCTATAAATCTATGTATACACTAAGGGATTCCACCTGCCTGATGGTCACAGGCTCCCCCTCTAATCCTTCTTCCCACGCAGGATAGCCCTCCTGGCAAGGCAAATCAGGTGGAAATCTGGGAAGCAAAGGGAACATTGGGTCAATATTGGCCTCTGTGCATCTTTCCCTTGGGAGGTAACTGTCCTTCTATCAAAGTCTGTAAAAGATGGCCAGAAAGGCAGACTCCCACTTGGCAGTTTGAAGCCTGCTCTTCAATGAGCTAGACTCCTTCAGAGTTTTTACAACTTCTGAAGTTTTGAAGTATCCCAATACACTGAAAGCCCTCACAGTGCAAAGGGCCCCCACGAGAACTTGAAACACAGACAGTGCCAGCTGCCACAAAGAAGCCCAGCCTGGTTCTTTCTCTGTGCTGACAGAGAGACCTCAGTCCTCACTGAAATGGCTGAAGCTGAAGGTGCTGGGAGCTGAGTTATGAACCAGCACCGTTCCCTGCCATCTACAGCCTGCCCTCTGCAGTGAGCAGCAGCTCCTCCAAAACAACCAGCAGCTCTGGGTCATCCCAGAGGGAAAGAGCTCCCTACCAGGCCTGCAGGCTGCACCAGCTTTGCTCAAGAATGCAGATCCAAAGTGCTCTCTCTCTCCTTTAGTTCTCGCTAATTTAAAGGGGTAATTTCAGTTTTTCCTTGAGCTACTGGATTTGCGACTGATGATTTCCTTTGCCTCAGAGCTTCTGCTCCTTGTATTTTTAATGTATCTCACTACACCTATCAGCAGACTGTGGTACTACATTGATTTAATGCTTGGAGACAAAAACCTCAGCCTTCTACACTGACTTTTTGCTGGGCTTTTCCTCTCTTGCTTCAAGAGTCACTCAGTGTTGCCTCCAGAGCACTGACACCCTGCAGCAAACTTATCCATGGACATCAGCACAAAACTGGGACACCCGAGTTGGTGACACAAGTCCCACAAGGTCAGGTTTATTCCCTGCTCTCTTGCCCCAGCAGAGGACTCGTTGTCAGAGCCTCTGGAGAAGCATGGAGGTCAGGGCTCAGGCAGGTTGTGCCCGTGCAGGATTTGAACTCAAGGCACCAGGAAGCACCAAGCCTGCAGACAGGAACTCAACTCTTCTCATCTCCCTTGCTGCCAGAGGCAGGCTCAGAGCAGCCATCTCACACCTCTCTAAACCACTGGGGGCTCTGTCCTTACCAAGCTCCTCGGGCTCCTGGGAATTGTTCCTGCAGCTCTCGGTGCCAGCCAAAGCTCCCTCTGCTGCAGCTCTGTCCACAGGCTCCCCTCCTGAAGACTCAGGGCCAACAGTAATATTCCCCTTGAAAGAGAAACAGAAAGGAAGAAACCCTTCTCACCACTTACACAAAACACCTGGTCCAACACCTCCATGGCTCACACACTTAATCCCTTGTTCCTAACAAGAACTCTGGGCCCCAAAGGCCTTCAACAGTCAAAAAGATGTGACTTCTCAAACACAGTCCAAAAGCTGTCAAAGCTGACAGGGTTGAATATGGGGGTGACACTGAACACATGGAATGGCTGCGAAGGAAGGAGTCCTGCCAGCTCCTGGCACAGGGATGTGCTCCTCCCTCCACAGCCCTGAGCACAGCAGTCTCATCCAGGCTGCAGCTTGGCAGGGACAGCATGGGAACACACATCTCTTCCCACAGAGATGCCCAAGAGCAAGGGGACTGAGCTCTGCAACATGGACAGCAAGACTGGCCAGTTTGCCCAGCTGAGGATTTCCCAGATGGAAACTGGGCTGTAGGCAGCAGCTTCCTGAGAGGACAAGAAAGTGCAGCTCCAGCCCAGCCCCAGCCACGGCTCTGGGAGCGCCTACACGCACGGCAGGGCTCACACAGCAGCAGCAGCTGCAGCCCAGCCCTTGCTTTGCCTTGGCCTTCCCAGCCAAAAGAGGCACAGCCCGCATCTGCTGCTGCAACAGAGGCACTTCTGGCATGCCCCTCCCTGCACGGGACACTTGGCCTTCAGTGCCCCTTCTCCAAACACTCTTCTCTTCTTTCCCATCAAACAAAGCCTCTTAGAACCTACCAAGCTTCCACTTCTCACCACAAATGTCCCTGCACCAGGGATTATTCCAGGAAAACAAGCACACAAATGTGGCCAACACAGGCTCACACCTTTTCATCCTTACTCAGGGATGACATTTTCATTCCCTCTTCTTTAGGAAATCTTGCTTTAAGCAAAGCGTTCCCTGTCCATTCACAGCTGAACTCAAGAAGCTTTTCCTTCTCAGCCATGCAACAACATTCACAAGGTCTCAGTCCAGCCCCTTTCTTCCCTGCTTCCCTGTCCAATGCAGTTACCTGACATCCGGCAAATGCACATCTTGGGAAGGTCTGAGTCTGACCTGGTGCCTCTTGAAGGATCAGAGCAACGTCTCAGCTCAAAGATGACAAATGTTTTCCCATTCACTACTGCTGAGACAAAGCAGCCCTGAGCCATGGCAGAGCAGGAGGAGCTCACAGACAGCCCTGCCAGACATGCAGCTTTGTCCATCAGTGACTCTGATGTGGATATAAGAGAGATTCAATGCTGAGAAATGCAAGGTGGACGTCATTAAAAAGTACTAACTCAAAGGTTACCAGAAAGCGTGTCCATGGCTTTGAGAGCCCGTATCCCCAAGAGATTTGGTGGCCTCCAGGCCCCCTGGCCAGTGGCCAGTGCTGCTGGTGGCCAGCACCCACGAGATGGAGCTCCGAGCCTGATGATGAGCTGGGTGAGCACAATCCCTCCTGCTCTTTGCACTCGTTTTTTCCCTTCTTCCCCCTGCAGAAATGTGAGCATGTAATCCATTTTCTTATTGACTGAGTGCTTATTCCAAATGTCAGTTTGAGGCTTTTCTTCCCCATCTGCATCTCTGACTTTTCTGCTTTGCTCTCTTGTCCAGCATAGGCCCTGCTGGGTGAGGACTCAAGCCAGGAGTGTGACCAGAGAGTGAGGCCCAGTTGTGAACACAGATCAGGCCAGCTTCACTCAATTTTCCTGCTGAAAGCTGTGGGAGGCAGGGAATATTGGTGGACTCAGATGGTTGGTAGTGACATTGAATGGGGATTGACCCAGGCAGAGCCATGGTCAAGAATTTCTGGGAGTTTGCTGAAGATGTTGGGGTAATTCTGTAACCATTCAGCAGCTTCTGTAACTGTGGCAGGAGGTCAGTGTCCTTCCTGCAGCCCTGGCACAGACAGCTCCCAGTATATTTCGCGGCCTGGAGACCAAATGAGTCATCAGAATGATCTTGCCCACTTTTACAAGGGATGGTTTGTTGAGGAAAATTTTTCATTATTTTTCTGCTCAGGTAGAGGGCAGCAGTGCTGATGTCAGAGGGATGGCAGCTGAGGAGAGACAGAAGTTGTCCTTCTTGCTGCAGAGGAAGATTGCAGTTGCAGCGTTTCCCCGGGCTGTGCTCCAGCTGCTCTGAGTCCCTGTGTCAGCTGCAAGGCTCAGTCCTGGCAGCTCCAAGCAGATTTGCTCTGAGGGATTCTCCAGTGGCCCCAGGGTGGTCTTTGAGGCCCTCATCCCAGCCCTTTGGAATCACTATAGCTGATCCTCAGGGACCTCATTCAGGTCTGCTGGAGACTGGCTTTTGATGCACCAAGCATGGACCTGGATAGTTTTGGAGAGTTCTGGCATCACCCCAAAGCAGGCTCACTTTGGATGTGCAGCACCAAGTGGAACATTTTGGGGAACAAAGTGGAGCCTCTTATTCCCCAGGGATGCTCAAAGCATAACTACAAGACTAAGGAGAGGGATGAGCATCTGGTTACACCCAAAATAAAATCAGCTGTGTGAGACTCTGGACAAGGAAAGCAAGAAAGCAGAAGGTCATGTAGTAGAAACACTCATGTTTTTTTAAGCTATGCTTTTATCCTACAGGAGATAGATATCTCAAGTCAGAGAGATATTAATTATTTTCTAACAAAAACTTATACCATTTTCTTACACCTTAAAAGAACTGCATCTTGAATTTCAGCAGTGTTCAGTGATGTTTAAGCTGCTTTTTTGCAGCTGAAAATCTGGCTGATGAGATCAAACCTGAAGGTATCTTCTACCAGCACCTGTGACAGTGATGACAACACACAGGGCATGATTTATAGCAAGGAAAACAGCTCCTTTCCCCACATGCACCAGGGAAATTGAAGTCAGGGTTAAATGTCTCTAAAATCCTTGGCTGCAACAGAGGTTTAATTCCCAAAAGCAACAGAGAATAACAGGGTTATTAAGTAAGAGGTTTTGCTCTCAGCAGCAGGATTTAAGGCTAAAACCTCTCCAGCATTTTCTGCTTGGTGTAACAACACTGAAATCTCCAAACTCTCTGTTCCAATTCTCCCCCTCGGTCTCATTTTGCACTGTCCGTGCCTGTCATGGTTTAACGTGCCTGAATATCCATTGGCCCAAAACACAGCATCCCAAAAAACACATTTCCTGTCAAACCACCACATTCCACCCTTCGCCTCTGAGAACACACTTTCTAAAATTATTAACAAAATTACAAAACACTTCAACACTTCTACAAAACAAGAAAACCTTCATCGCCAGATTTTTACTATGCATCTACCTTAACTCAATACATGCTTTGTTCTTATTCTTCTTTGGTCCCATCTCACAGCTTTACTCACAACTTTATCTTATCATTCCCTCAAAATTCGATTCCCGGTCAGGGAACCAAAAATGTCATGGTGTAACACTGGCACAATGCCAGTACCCCCATGAAGATACATTCTCCCTGGTTTCTGCTGTGAGATGTGACCAGGAATAAGCAAAGCAGGCTCCTACTTAGGGAAAAAAAAACAGAACTTTATTAACTACTCTACAACCACAAATAAAAAGGAACACACAGAGGAAAATGAAAACCTCACAAATGCATTTCCTCCTCCCCCCACCAAATTTCCAACACAATACATTTGTTCCTCAAATCACCAACTCTCGGTCCAGCAGCACCTTTTAGACAATCAATCCTCAGTTCATCAAGAGGAGAGGAGTCCTTCTTGTACCATGGGCTTCCCCTGGAAACACAGTCGAAGCCTCGTGTGTTTCTGTGTCACTCGTGGCACCGCCCGGAGTACATCTGCCGTCGTGACTTCTTCCTTTCCATGTCCAGTGCTCTCACCACTGAACACGGACCAGAGCTGCTTCTAGGGTTGTCTTTTAAGGATGCTCTGTCCCGATCCAAAAAAGGCACAGTCTCTCCTTTGGGACACCTGTCCCCACAATCTCTCCTTTGGGACACCTGTCCCCCCCATATTTTTCACCCCCTGGGGCCGAGGGGCATCAACTCTGAGCAGTCTCTGTATCACAAGGAACATGGTTCTGTCCATCTCTCCTTTGGGACACCTGTCCCCCCCATATTTTTTCACCCCCTGGGGCCGAGGGGCATCAACACTGAACCCTCTTGGTTCTGAGGCCATTGCCTCCCCCTCGAATGCAGTCTCTGTATCACAAGGAACATGGTTCTGTCCATGGCTATACAAAAAGAGTCCAGCAAAAGCTACTCCATCATCTCTTCCCACTAGGATTCTTCTCTATTCTTCTACTATCTTTCGCTCGCCCAGACCTCTCTCACACTGGCCCATTTCTTTCCTCATCTTCTTCTCTATCTTCTAGGAAAGGTCAATGTTCTGTAAAGTTCTCATTCTCCAAAAAGGGGTTAAAAGCTCCTACAAGCGGCCGGCTGAACCCCCCCTCTTCTCCGTCCCAGCCGTGCTGCCGGCACAGGCCCATGTTTATCCAGTTTCAAGGTTACAGTCTCAGGCAGCGGCTCTCTTTGTCTCTCCCTCTGTATCTCTCAGGGGGGGCTGCCCGATGGCTCCCGGTGTCTCTCTCTCTCTCTCTCTCTCTCTTCCACCCTTCCACCCCGGGGCTCAGGCCTACCTCTCTCGGCCACATGGCTTTCCCCTCCCCCTGCCCAGCCAGCAGCTGGGCCAGGGGAGAGAACCCAACTCTTTCCTGCCGGAAACCCAAGAGGACCCTCCCAGGGGAGAGCTCTGCTTTTAACCCTGTGTTCTCACAGGCGTGTCCATGTCCTAATGGCCAGGTTAAATGCCAATATTAAAGCCTGAATATCCATTGGCCCAAAACACAGCATCCCAAAAAACACATTTCCTGTCAAACCACCACAGTGCCTCAGGAGCTGATGGATGGAGAGTAAACTGCTGAATGCTTCAAAACTCAGCTTCCTAGGATCAGTCCTAATTTGTCCAATTTAGAACTACCATGCTTTCATGAGGATTTCTCTTCCCATTGGCTAACTGGCTCAGAACAAAACAAACCATCATTATTCCTGCAGAATTCAGAGTGGCCTCTGGAAGAAATTTTTTTTTTCTGGCATGTTTTCCTTCTAAAGGATATCCGTGATAGTCAGGGCATGTGATTGCTGGGCTCCAGAGAAATGGTGAGCTGCCACAAACAGATCTGTTGCTTTCCAAATCCTCAGTAGCTGGGTTTTGCTGTGGAAACAAATTCTTATACATTTTGTATGCAACAGTGGCTGGGCAGTTGCTTTTTATTTTATTTTTCCTTATTTGCACCTTTGCCTAATGGTGGCATTTTTTATTTCTCTCCATGCATAGAAAACTTCCATAAGCTTCTAATTCTTCTTACTTATGAACTTCAGGCAACCTCCAGGACATTAGCAGGCAATTATAGAAAGGATTTAGAGACTGCAACAAGTAGGAGTGGGCAAAAAGGAGCATGGTATGGCTGTGCCCTCTCTACTGTGTGCTAATGTCTTCCCAAAGAGACTCCCTCCATGACCAGGTCAACATCCAGAAATCAGTGGAACAGAAAATCAGGAGCCTAATGAATGCTCTCCCTGCTGATGAGGAAAAGAAGACAAAACAAGGATGAGGAAAAGGGGAACCAAAGGCCTGGCTTATGTGTTCTGAGGAGCTGTGATTGCAGTTTTGGCAGCTAAAAGGCTTAAAGTTTTAGCCCAGTTTTCTTGCTCCCTTTCCACCTGGACAAAAGGGCTTAAAATGAGGCACTGGATTTCAAGTGTGTGTAGGAGTATCCAAACACAGGCATAATCTGCCAGTTTGTGAAAATGAAGAAATTGAGAGCTTTGAAGCACTCAGCTGGTTTCCTAGTTAATTTCCATGCTGCAATAATCACTTCCATGACTGGACAGCGGAATGTTGCTAACAAACCAAAGTCCTGGCTTTGTGGACATTTAAAACTAGGTGCAGCCAGAAACTGCTTTTCAGAAATTATGGACAAGCTGAATGTAAAAATGTTCCACTAGTTCAGTTCCACTAGCCCACAACAAGTGCACCACTGATCTGGAGAAAGAGTCCTTGTCTGGAGCGTGGGTTGTGTGACAGACTGTCCAGTATGAAAATCATACTTGCAGAAGGCAATATTTGAATTTGCAGGAAGGCTTCATGCAGAGCAGATGGAACACCACTCACTACACCTACAACTTGCAGAATTCAAATGGAATTTCAGTAAGATGAAAAAAAGAAGCTGACAAAGCCCAGGGCCTGTGAGAGCAATTAAATATGCTTCAGCAAAGATTCATCACATTGCGAGAAGTTTGACAGTGTAGGAGAATTAAGTAATGCGTTACATTGGAAGCATCAGGTACAACCACTTTTGAATGAACAGGAGCAACAGCTACAGGAGTCAAACAAAAAACTAGAATTGCACCCCAGTGAAGAAGTAGATAAAAGCCAAGCCTTGTATGAAACTCTAAAAAAAACCACAGAGAGCATGGCCATGGACTGGACCTGACAGCTTCTCTTCACAAAAGGAAATAGAAGACAACTGTGATAAAGTCTGCATTTTATAACTCAATCTTTATTTCAGATCTCCAAACTTAAACCTTACTTTTGTGTGATTTCTCCATGGAGTTAGTTTGTTGTCTTACTCTCTACTTTTATTATTTGTTTGTTTTAAAATCACAACCTTGTGCACTAAAATCTCTTGGAAATAATTATGAAAAAATGAAACAACACACAAGACACCCTCCATCCCCGCCTTATTTCATTTGACACAACATCTTTAAAATAACTGCATGACATAGAATGAAGAAAATCACAGCTGAAAGCCATTTACAGAGATCAGGTCACATATGAGAAATGAAGTTTTGAGAGCTATCCCAGAGAGTGTGTGGAATGTTGTGGAGCTTTTATCTCTTGCAATTAAAATCTTTAGTCTTAAAGGCCATATCCTGGGTATCCTGATAGATGTGTGCCGTAGGACAAAACCTGAAAAAAGCTCAGGATAGCATCGCTGGTGCCAGCAAATAGTTAAATCATCTGCACTCTGAGTGTGCAGACAGAGACAATTTAACAGGAACTTAAAAACGGAGCTGCAGAAAGTACAGCAGTGCTTGGAGAGGGAGAAAGCGCTTTCCCAGCATATTGTAGAGTGAGTTTTATTCAGTTGTTGTTTGACACACCTGGGGCTCGAAATCTCTCCGCTTGGGAGGTTACACAAGAACCTTTCCCTAACCCTAAGTCCCTCCTCATGGAGGGAGATGTGCTCCTGTGGTCCAGAGAGCCCTCTGATTTGAATTCTGTCCACAGACCTTCAAAACTTTCTGCCTGTTTGCTCTCCATAACCTGGGCGCTGCCCTGAGGACACGCACATCTCAGCCTGGCCGTGGTGTCAGTCGGTCCTTTTGATCGCCTGCATTATATTTTACCTTGGAGAACCCTTTTTAAGCCTTTAGACATTTCTGGGAGGCGGCAGAGAGCAGAGGGAGCCCGGCGGAGCCCCGCGCTGCGTTCGGGGAACTGCGACATCACCCCACGGATCCAGGCAGCTGCGGAATTCCTGTCCAGGGCTCCGCCTTGGTCCCTGGAGTTCCTGCGGCAGTCCCAGCTCGTCATGCTGGAGGGCGAGCACCATCGGGACAGCTCCAGAAATGCGCTGCAGACACTCCGGTGAGTTTCTGTAGGTTTGCTGCGGATTTGTTACTGGTCGGGGCTTTTGCCTGCTCTAAGTTAGTGCCCCTTAAGATCACGGTTGGGTTTATCCGTGAGTGGTCTCCATCACCTTCAAACGTCGTGGGACCTTCAAATGTCGTCCTGTTCCACCCTCTGCCGTGGGCAGGGATACATTCCACTGTCCTAGGTTGCTGCTCCAAGCCCTGTCCAGCCTGATCTTGGAGACCCCCAGGGATGGGGCAGCCACAGCTGCTCTGGGCACCCTGTGCCAGGGTCTCACCACCTTCACTGAAGAGAATTTATTCCTCATATCTAAATCAGTGGCCTATTGTGAAGTATTCAGCATATATTCAGAAGTTTGCAAGAAGAAGCTGACACAAGTTTTTAGTGACACATCAAACATAATTCCCCAGGCAAAAACTTCCTCTGCTGTTTTGGTTAATTATGGAGCTCCCACAAGCTGCTCCATAGCACTGGATTTTTTTTTTTTTTCCTAACTGAAATAGCCCATTTTTTGAATTTATCTCTTGGTGTGCTAGTAAGCTATTAATACATATATTAACAGAGGAATATTGCATATTCAAAATCTTTAGCATTCTCAGGGGACACTCTTCAGATTTAGCTTTTCTTTTCCTCTATGTGGCTTCAGAGTAATTTAAAGAAGTTTTAAAACTTCAGAATGATGTGGATGTGACAGAAAACATTTTGAGTCTGTTATGAAACTAGAATTTTTTTTTCCCTGTTCATTATGAGCTTTTGGTGTAAGTTGCAATAACAAAAAGAATGATGTTATGAAAAACTAATTTGTTAGTTTTCAGGGCTACATCTTAAAGCAAAAATTCTGTGCAATTTGTGAAAGACTTAGCAGCCTTTAACATAGCAAGTGTTCTATTAGGCAGGCAACCTTGGATATCTGATCTACTTAAAAAATCATAGTACCTTTTATAGTACCATTTATCTCCATTAGAACTGTGTAGAACATTAAAATTTTTTTTGAAGAGAAGCAGAGTTTGTAATCTGCTTGGGAGGAATGTAGCTCAATCTATGCAAACATAACATTTTTCTATTGGTCTTCTGAAAACTCTGACAGTGGATATCCTGCTACAAGACTAGCAGTACAATTCTATTTTCTAAAGCTGATGTCAAATTGCAGTTGTGGTAATTGTTCACGTGACATGGTAGTATGAGTGGTTAAAAAAATCAATATTTTAGTAGGCTGACAAATAAAGCAAAGCATGTGTCTGCTAGAGGCCTTGATAGTTTAATGATACAGAAGAGACTAATCTTTGAAGCTCATCAAGTAAAAGTATGTATGGTTAACTGTGTTCTTAATCCTCCACAGTTTATAGAGTTAAGAAAACCACAGTTTGGAAACCATGAGTTCAGCCCCTTCAGACAACATCGCTTCCAGGGAACCTATCCGGTGAGGTCCAGTTCTGGATTTTTAAGGCCTAGCAGTTTAATTCCTGCTTTTGTGGCTTATTTATTTTCTAGATGCCTGAAATGATACAATTCAGGCAGAGGAAGAACCAGATATGGTGTGACACATGCAAACTGTCATAGAGTCATCAGGAGGTAGAGATAGTTTCTGCCAGCAAGCAGGAACACTGCCCAGGAGGCACAGGAGGGTGTTCCACATTAATTGGGCTGGTAGATGTTGGCTTTAAGTCTTACCATGACCCCCGTGTTTTATGACTCGATAGGAGTTTGATCTTTGGCACAAACAATTTGTCTCTCTTTAGTCTGTACAAAACTGCCAGTTCTATGGGAACTGCAAAATTCCACAAATATGGAGTTTGGTTAGAAAATCAGACTGCAGGCTGCTCTCTTAGCTGCAGAAGTTCAGCAAAATTACACTCCTAGGTAGTAAGTGCAAGAACATTTGTCTCAATTGCAAAACTACTCTGCATTTTCTGCCAGCTGTGGAATTGAAGCTAGTGAAAAGTTGCTTTTCTGCAATGGTCTATGCTGACTGTAACCAGCGTACTTGTGAAGTGAAAACTGAGAATTTAGGTTTTGAGCTACCAAATACCTTCTGCGATGTAGAAATCAGGAACTATTTCACCTGCTCACATGCTTTATTGAAACCTCATAAATTCCTGTTAAAAATGGTGTCTTAATAAAAATGGTATCTTATTAAAAGCTGTAGTTGGTAAAAAAAGCATGTTTTAGCTCAAAACCAAGGGTTGATGAACTCCTAATTTGTGAAAATGGAAGTAGAAAACATTCTCTGAATTTTGTTAGGTTGCAAATTGTGCATATTTTGAAACCTTCTAGGGACTTTGTGTGGTTTTGTCTTTGGCTGAATCTTCTGACAGCTTTGTGGTTGTAACACTTCTAGCTGTTCTATGAAGATGGGAGGAAAAATCTCCTAGAAGTGGTAGTAGGAAGCTTTCATAAAGTATTGCATTTGCTGGCCATGCTGTGACAATTAAAGAAAGTATTGCAGAAACAAAAATTCTTAAGGCTACTTTCCATTTTATTTGAAAATGTATAAGTAGACAACCAAAATGAAGTGGACAACATAAGTAATAGTTCAACAGTTCTGACACTGATTGGCTGGGGGATTTTTTGTTCATTTGTTTGTTTTCGTTGGTTTGGGGGGTTTTTTTGATTTTGGGGTTTTTTTGTGTTTTTTTAATGTTGTTGTTGTTTGTTTGTTTTTGTTGCTTTTGTTTTTGTTTTTTCTTGGGTTTTCTTGGTTTTTCTTGTTTTTTGTTTTTTTTGTTTTTCTTGGGGATTTTTTGGGGTTGTTTTTTTTTTTTGGGGTTTTTTCTTGTTTTTTCTTGTTTTTTCTTGTTTTTGTTTTGTTGGATTTTTTGGGGGTTTTTTGTTCTATACTAAGAAAAAAACTAGGGTTTTCTGATATATATCTTTATGTTTCCACCAGTTGCATCGTGACTTCAGAAGCTGTGCATAAAATGCTATTTCAAAAAGGTGTCTAATGCTTTTTTTTGCCAGTACTTAATATTATGTTCTCTGTTTTAATGCTTTAATACATGTTTTTCATTTCCATGGCATCCTTAATTTGCTAATGCTTGTGGTATCACATAATTTGTGCATGGTATGGTTTTGTTTTTTGATTCTCCCCCACAGCCCCCCCACAGATTCAGTTAAGCAGAATAGTTAATTGCACAGTTAGTTTCTCCTCTAAGTTTTAATGTCTTTCCATTATGATTTTTTGTTGGTGGAAATTTCATAGGAGAGCTGAAAGAAACAGATTTCTTTAGCTCTGACTGCCACACAAACCAATATAATTTAATGAAAGCCTTAAAGGTTTTTACAAAAAGTCATTATTCTCTTGCTTCCATTCTGTGTGGTCTCCATGAAAATAGAATTACATCTCACCAAGTTTAAATAAGGTCAATGACTCCCCTGCTGCCTACAGACCAAATAAATGGTTCCCCTTTCCATAACCTTTGTTTCTTGGACCAAGTCTTCCCCAGTTTTCAGTTTGGGTTTCATTTTTCCCCCTTGGTGCTGTCTGGCTTTTAGCTATTTTCAGCTGAGACTGGTACTTCATTCATCATCTCTGAATAATATTACTTGCCTTTATTTCTTCTGTCTTTCCCCAGAAAGGGAGAAAAAAGGGTCACTCAAACCTATTACACGATGTCCACAAACAAGGTTTTATTCAGATTTTATTACAGATGCTCTAGCTGCTCAGGTTCTACTTATTTCCAAATCTTCTTACTACAGGAGCAGAGTTACACTAAAAAGAGTGATTTTAATTGTTGCTGATCTCTTGCTCTTTGATTCATGTTGCTTGCTATGGGTATGGCTTTGGTAGTAAGTTCTGAAAACTAATCATGACCTTGTGGTTTTCTTGCAGGTTTTAATGATTATTATCTCCTACATTTATTAAATACATAAAATGGGTTAAGAACACGGCACCTTGTGGAACAATTTCTGATGACATCGAGCTGTTCTGATCTGACAGACGATGTCTGTCTTCTTTTAAAATGGGAATATACTTACTATTTATTCAATTATAAAATATTTATGGTCTGCAGCTAAAAAACTGAAATGTCATCCTTTAAGAGAGATGTCTTCAAAGGCAAGATTTAATCTAAGTTACAGATCCCCTTATTGATAGTATTTGTATCTCTTTGGCCAGCCAAAAAAAAAAAAAGAGAAAAATAGGACATCAGGTAAATTTTTGGTCATGAAAAATGGTAACTGTGCCTGTACACAAACCTAGGGGTAAAGTGGTGACTTTTTATTTAGAAAAATCTATTAATTAAATGCCGGTACAGTGCTACTTCTGTAAAAAATACTTCATGTAGACAAAGGTATGGTATTTTAGTATTTACATTTCTGCATTATATGATATATAAGTTTATATGATCATATTATATGATTATATAATTTTAGGCTTAATTTAATCATGTTTCTTTTATCAGTATATTTGACATTTATTGCCCATAAACTCTTGCACTTTTGTCTGGATAAAGTAATTGTTGCAGTCTTATGTACCTAAAATAATGTGAAAACGAACATATCAAATAATGTGAACACTGATTTTCCAGAACTGAAATAACTGAAAAGTTTTCCAGTTTGAAGTTATAATAATTTCACTTTAAATTATTTAACTGGTTAATAAATATTTTTTTTCATGTAACTATTTATATGTATATGCATACATATATATATGTAACATATATATATATATATATATATGTATCTATACATATTTGTCTGTGTATATATATAAATTTATATATTGTATGTATAAATTTTTCACTTTATATATAGAAACTTGGTGTTGACTCTTTTGTTATTGTTTGTGGTGCTTGAGGGCTGATTCTGCTAATTGCCAAGTAGATTTTGCTTTAAGTAAAATAGTAGTGGAAATTATGATAAAACAGGGTAGTTTGGAGGACTAAACCTTCAAATTCTGTTGTGTCTGTGACCAGTTGCATGTCTGTGGTTTGAATGTATGTATCTCAGAAGACAAAGTGTAAAAAGAGAGGTTTTTTCCCACATCTGTGCATTTGTTTCATGACAGAGATGGTTTTGAGATGGTAACTAATGTTAAAAAAATGAGACTTCTTGTGGAGACAAAAAGCTTGCAGTTGTTTTAACTCACATAATTGGAATTACGTTTCTAAGCCTCCTGGAAGTTAATTATCAAAAATTATGGAAGTTCATTATGGGAAACAAAGATACTGAAAAATAATAATTAATATGTTATGCTTAAATCAACTTTATTAATCCAAAGTGGATCTCTCAAGTTCCTGGTGCCACATCTCTCATATCTTGCACAATAAGCAATTCTATATAATCCTTTCTTCAAAGAGCAATAGTAAGATGAAAACTGCACAAAATCATTTTACTTATGTGAAGGTTTAAAACTCTGGACCCATGATAGGGTAATTGAAGCAAAGAAGCATTAAAACTTCAAAGGAATGCTCATGTTTTTCAAAACACACTTTTCAGCTCAGATAATCAGTTACAGGAGTTACCATTGCCTCAGAATTTAAATCAAATGGAAATGGACACTGTTGAAGATCTGAGAAGAAAACTCCATAGTCTGGAGAAAATAAATTTGGAAATAAACAATCAACACAATCAAGAGGTAAGGAGTTTTTTTCTTTGTTTGCTTTATTTTACCCTTAGAATAAATGTAATTTATTTCCTTAAATGCAATTTGTTTCCTTGAAATAATCCTCTCATCAGGTGAGTCAAGATGACATTCAGTAGTTGGAAAATAACAAAGTAGCACTGTACAGACATCTCATGCCTGTCCCTAGAAACTGATATCACTTTTAGCGTCATTGCCAATAGTTGAAGGTGTGTGTAAGAAACTTGAGCACTACACAACAGTAAAATCATGCAGAAGAATATTTTACACCCTCAGCTTTGGAATTCTCAAGGTAAGATGTGGTTTGTTTGTCTGTTGGTTTGAGTCTTTTAATCCCAGGAATTCCAGGGGTCCATTTTACAGCATCACCCCACCACTGACGGAGCAATGGGATCATGACAAGGGCAAGTCACTCTGTAAGAAGCAGGAATCCTTAAATAAATGGATAGGGAACAACAAACTTGGTTTATTGGCTGTGTTTAGTAGGAAACAGATGAATGAGCACCCACACCAGATGCCCCTAACAAACTGCTAAGAGCAGAATCGTTACTTTTAGCAGTAATAAAATTCAAACTAAAGAAAATTTTGATGGAGTCTTTTCTCACTGCTACTTCATTTAGGTACTAGTTTGCCACGAGAGCATCAGGGAAAACCTTTGTAATGGGCTTAAATTATTTCCTGTGAATGGAGCATCCCTCAAGGATGCTGCTGCTTTGTAGATGTTTTGAAGAGATTCATGGTTTACTTTCCACCTTCTTGAGTTCGAATGGCTTGAATGTGATTTCCTGGGTCCAGTTTTTGGCAGCACTGACTAGACTATCTTTCTTACACCAGATAAGAATCCTTTTTGAAGCCTTTTCTTTGTTTTGTTTGTTGTGTTTAATAGCATTGTGCTTGACTGCTGAACATCATTGGACTGAAGTTTGTGTTTACACACTGAGTTCCTAGGTGTCTGATAATCTAGAATCCCAACTCAACTGCTTTTCTGGTTCCTAAATACAGCTACCATAAAATTGCCTGTGGAATATAATTGTAGCTTTTATTTTCTTAAGGCAGAGCATGTTTGGAAAAACAGAGAGGTACATTTAAGGTACATGAAAATGATCTAGGAACAGGATCAGTTTGCATAACAAAAATAAAAGTATCTAAAATGGGTGGTTTCAAGACTGTATTTCAAAATCAGATGGAATAAGATGGCAGCTATGAATGCAGTTTCTGAAATATTTATTTTCTAGATGTCTCGCTAGGAGAAAGAAATAATGCAATTAAGGTTGGAACTTGAGAAAGGAGACGCTCTTTGTCAACATCTGGAGATTGAAATGACATTTGCTAGAAAAGAAGCTAATTTACAGCTGTATTCTGCAGAGGATGAACTGTGTGATGCAAAAACCAAAGGTATGGAACTTCAACATAATCTTCAAAAAAAACCAAAAACCACAGGCCAGAGGATACATCAGTCCCACGTCATTAAAAAAGCAGAGATTGCACAAGGTTTTACAGTTACAGCGTTTTTTGAAAGTCTCTTATTTTCTTATTTTCCCATGTCTTACTCATCTGCTTCTATAAGCTCATAAGAGTTTGCAAAACCCTTGCTGTCTCGTACCAATTAAATATAACCTGCTAAACCTATCAATACCTTTTTTTTTTTCTCTTGCTCCTTACCTTCTGTTATTCCTTCCTTCGGTGGGTACAGAATTGTAATTAAGGGGTCCCTCTCCACTTCCTGCTTATCACTATATCCAGCCATTCTTCCTTTTTATTTTCAGGGGGGAAAAAATAAAATCAAATCCTCTTTATTTGTTTACGCTCTTTCCAAAAACTTTTTCTTTTCCCCCAGGAGTTCTCATCATGCTGCTTTTCTCTTTCATCTTTTCAGATATTTCTGGCTTTTTGTTGCTCATATCTGGCCTCTTCATGTCATCTTTGGTTTTGTTTTTATACAAATAACATGGGTTATGACAGTAGTATGTGGAAAGGAAGGGTTTTACCTACATATTTTTCCCCTACTAGCTTTGCATTCAGAAACTCAAATTTTCTTAATCCTTCTCAAACAGAGAGAGATTTCTCACTCTTAAAAGCTGGGGAGTTTGGTTTTTTTTTTTCTTTTGTTTCCTAAGTAAATATAATACTGTTTAAATTCAGTACAGGAAATGTATTTGTGAATCTTTGGTGTTCACTGAAAAGACTGGAGGACTCCTGGAGTTTGTAAGCTTACAAGGATGGAAGGAGACTCTGAAACTTGAAAGTGCATTTAAACTGCCAGATTTTTAAAAAAAGATAATAAGAATTCTGCACTTTCATTCATTTGGAGAACACACAAATTACAGAAATCTTGGTTGGTTTAAATTTCTCAAACTGGCTTTTTTTTGTTGGCTTTTTTTGTTTGTTTTGTTCTTTGTTGTTTTGTTTTTCCCTGGTTTTGTTTTTATTGTGACAAATGTCAAAGAAGCCAAATAGTTGTAGTGTTCTTCTCATTTCTTTTTCAGTTTTTAACTTACTGCTTCTTCTTCCTTATCCCTTAGAGCCTTGCTCACCTCATGTGGTGTATTTGATACAACCTCAACTTAACTTCTTGGACAGAGCACCTCACTTGTGCCCTTTCATTAGTATTTTCTCCAAGATATTTTTCTGCTGCTCTTCTTGAGGTTTGACTTCCTGGCATCTGACAGGTCTATTCCATCATTGTGTCCACAAATTCTCTGTGATTTCCCAACATGTCTCTTCTGGTTTTCTCACCCTTCTCCATCTAGGAAGAAATTGCAGAAGAGTAGGATGAATTTGAAGTAAAAATCTCTTAGAAAGTGGTGATCACATAAATGCCAACATAGCTAGTTGTACTCAGTAACATAAAAAAATAATACAAAATATTTTGACTGAGTTTGTGAAATGAAGCAAAGTTCCTAGTAAAACTGCTTTTAGAAAAGAACTCTTCCTTGGCATTTAAGCTTTCACAGAGAAGTAGATCCAGTATTTCCCTATCTTGGAGCAGCCATTGGGCTGAAGATTTAAATCTCTGGAGCAGCAGTAAATTTCCCCAGAAAAGCTAAGCCTTTGCTCATTAGCCCAAGCTGCCTAAGGTTCTCCTAGAATCATTTTCATGTGGCAGGTGGCTGTCTCTATTGTTACTTAAACTGAGCTTGAAATTAATTGATACAGACTGAAATATCTCATAAATATTTGGAAATAAGCTAGCCAAGTGTTACAGAAAAATGTAATTAAGTTATTAAATTCCGTATGCTATAGAGGTCTCACTTGAAAGAGTTGAATTTTTATTCCTTTCCAAAGGGAGAAGAGCTTAAATTTGAAATCTACTTTTTTGAAATCTAATTTTTTCAATGCTTTTGAGAAATCTCCAAAGCAATTCTATGTCCTTGTGTGAAAGATGCTACAGGAACACAAAATGTGATTGTTTCTCTGTAGTGAAACTGGAAGTGTTACCATTCCAGTGTTTCACAGGATATCACAATACACAGAGGAACTTATGTTTATTATACCTTTTTTTTTCTGGACATGCTTATTTTTTTCTTTTCCTTTTCTCTTTTTTTTTTTTTTTTTGTAAACAACAGTAATGAATGACAGACATCAGCAGAAAGCATCAGAGACTGAGAAAATAGTTCAAAGTGATCAGTGGCAGTTTCAAGAGGAGCAACAAAGATTTGCAGTGGAGAGGGATAACATCCACAGAGTACACCTTGCTGAGCTAGAATTCCTTTTTAAAGAAAAAGCTGAAGCAGAAATGGCTTTTCAGGTATGATGTAGTAATAGATGGAAAGTTCCATGAGATGCTGGCTGAAAGTTTTTTGATGCAAAGTGTGCGGTGGGTTGGAGTTTTTCTGGTTTAAGGGAGAAAAAAATCCCCCAAATAACTAAATACTGCAGAATAGTTCTGAAGATTACAGAAGTCATGAAGTTACAGAATTATGAAGTTACACTTGGTGTGTAATGCTGGTTTGGGGCTTTGATGGAAGGAGTTGTGCCTGTTTGTCATGGGAAACGCCTAACCCAAGTTATCAGTACACAGTGGTAGTGAAAAACAGAGGAGCTTGTGGACAGGACAGGAGCTGTGGACAGGACCTAATGTCCTTCTCAAAACAAGCCAGTTTTTATTCAAAGCTGATTCTTGTAAAGGTAGGGCAGGATATAGGCTGTGAAGAAGCCTACTTTTAGATAGGGTTTTCTTTTTTAAGTTGCCAGGGGCAGCAGGGTCAGCTCTGAGTTCTGCCTAACAGTGAGTGGCTGAGTTAGTTTGCGGAGGCTCTGGAAGGGTATTGCCTTCTGTTGTGCACAGTGTTTTGTAGAAGCTACCTTCAGAGAGTTTAATGCTGCATCAGAAATCAGTGTTGAAAAAGTATGCCATGCTCTGTCGAGTGATGTTTGTCCTTGAAAAAGGACAAGAGGAGCAGTGTATGTCTCAGGACATTGTCTTCTCTGTCAGTTCCATATCAGTGTTCTCTGACAGTGGTTGTAGAGGAAAGGGTTTTGTTGGTAAATGTATTAAAGCTACAAAATTGTAGGAAATGTAATTCACATGAGTAGACTAAGATTGCCATGAATGCATCTAGCTCGTTAAACAGGCCAGAGTGAGCTGTAGGGTTTCAGGATCTTGATGTCACTGGACTCAGAAATCTTTCAGGACTTCCAAAACTCACTGCAAGGAAAATGAGATTCCCTGCTAGGTGTCAAACCCTAACCTGCCTTCAGTAGTAAAAATGTTACATTTTTCCACTTTGCTTTTGTAGCTGTTCCCCTGCCCACCACAATAGAGTTATGTTATGTATAATTATAAAATGCTGGGAAATAAAAAAATCTTACATCTTGATTGTCCTTGACTGCATGGAAAGCTTAATTCATTTAAGCTTGTCAGATGAACATCAGTTATATCTGGGTTTATAAATGATGACTTTGAATGCATTGCAGTCTTTTGTGTTGTGTATTTATAGGCCCAGTTTAAATCCTTTAGTTATTCTGAGTTTTAAAATGAAATGAGTTATAAAATGAAAGGAGATTTAATTGTGGTCTTAATACGTGCAGAGAAGTGCGATTCTGAGCATGTAGGCAAATCCTGGCTGGAAAAACTACACTGCACAAACCGTAATTCTGAACTTGGCTGTGAAAATGCTGAGGTAGGTGTGGGAGTGGAGTCATGGAGTATTGAAATGTGCCTCTGGAACGAGCACACAGGAAAAATCACCCTCCCTGCTTTGTGACAGGATCTATTGGGCGGATCCTGGCCTGGGGTAGGAGGGGTCGGATTTGGTAGGAAGGGCAATAGCAGCAGCTCGTGGTTAGGGAGGAGTTCATATCCCTGCACGCTTTTTTCCTTCAAATACTTGGGAGAGTGTGTCGTTCACAAACGGTTTAAAAAAAAAAAAAAAACAACAAAAAACCAGCTGTGTTTTTCATGAGCAAATATTTGTATTTGCAGGTGGCTACGGGGATAGTATTCAACAGTCATATCACCTCCAAAAAGTTCAGAAATTCTTCAAAATTCTGAAATCCTACAGCTCATGCCGACTTGTTTAACGAGCTTGATATACTCACAACAATTTTAGTTTTCTAATGTTAATTATATTTCCAGTCGAAAATATTTTAAAATTTTTTGTTGTATTTCACAGCAAACTATTTGTTACTTATTTCACATTTCCCAGTTCCCATTTGTTAATATTTGGAAGATAAACCTGAAGAAATAAATATTTTTCTGTATCTTTCCAGTTATAGAGAAGAAATGTTAGAAAATGTAGAAAACAGTTAATTTTGGCTTATTTATTTATTTATTTTGCATTCTGAAAGGTAGAAACCTGTCTTGCTGGATGTGCAAAGCTAGAGGATTAGCTTAAATTTAATCCAAATTCATATGGACAATGAGGATTCTGTAGCATTGACTTGATGGAGCTGCAGTGTCCAGTAATGTCAATAATGCTTCCAGCCTCTAGCTGAGTTCAATTTCTGTATGCAGAAATTGAAGTGGGGACCATCTTATTTTATTCTACTCAGGACTTCATATTTCATAAGTTTTTAACCTCAGTTTCTAGAAAGAAGAAAATGCTTTTCAGAAAAGCAGAAATCAGAATTATTTAGTCTGTGGGACTAACTGTTTCTAAAAACATCTGAAGTTTCAGCAATCAAAATCATAACAGAAATGAACTTTTGTCCCCATGCATAATTTCACCAAATGCACTCTGTTTCTCTCATTACCACTGAGTTGGGAGACAGAAGAGATTGGAAGGGCTGTACTCTTTTAGGGAAAGGTTTCCAGTGGAGATCTGGCTCTGATTTTAGTGTTACCACAGAAGATCATGTTCACAGTGATTTTTGGGCCAACACAGATTTCTTGGTGGTGAATCAAAAGCACGTCTGCTGTTGGGTAAACACTTCTGTTGACGGGTGCTGGTGTCATAGATTTTAAAATTCTAACATCATCTTCTGATGCAGTCTCCATTCCTCTCAAACTGCAGCTGAACTCTCAACTGCAATACTTTATCTTAGAAAAAGTGCCTCTTGATATATTGATTCATTCCTTTACCTATTTATCTTTAGAAAACTAATGCTGCCCTGCAAAGCATAGCCAAGAAGTTGAAGGATATGGAGGCAGAGCACAGTGGCTGCACCAAGGTGCTGAAGCTCCAGGCCCCTGTCTGGAAATCAAGAATAAACGGCAGGAGAGGCTCCTCCAAGAACTGGAGGTAAAGCTTTCTGCCTGCTGCTGGGAGCCTCAGCAAACACTGGCACAACTGAGCAGTTTCATTTCTGAGGGGTGAAACCTCTGAGTTAGGCTATGAGTGCCCCGTGTTTTTTAATAACAAAATGCAGAGCATCACTTGCCAGGAAAGGTGGATTCACAGGTGGATGCTGCGAGCCTGACCTGAGAGTGGTGTTTGAACTGCAGATGGAAAGGGGTTTATGTCACTGGGAAAGTACTCTTAGCAATATGGGTACAGAGGGAGTATTTGCGCAGGATTTGTGATTTTTTTATTTTTTATTGAAGCATCTTAAGCAGATAGATCTTGTGGGAGGAGGCAAAGCTTAAGCCTTTTGGCTGATGCTTTTGTGGAGTGGGTTTGGTAAGCTCTGTGCTGCGACTTTCTCTTTAATAGGCCTTCCACAGATCGCTGTTTCTCAATTATTTCCTTTTGTGAATGAGTGAGCTAATACAGAGTTTAAATTTATTGCCAACAGCTCATATGTTCATTTGATGTATTAATTTATTTTTCAGTTAACGTTTCCCTAACTGAAGTGCTTGGAGTTAGGATTCAGTCTCACATGCTTGCTCCTTTGCTTTACCTGTCCAAAATCAATGACTTGACTTGTATCTGTGTAACCTTGAGTGTCTTAAATTACTTTTAATATGAATGTCCTTTTCTTCATCTTTCTGGCATCACTTGAAGGCAGAAGTCATTTTGGGGTGTATTGTCCTTTTCAAATCAATCATCAGTCAAAGTGAGATGATGCTTTTGAAAGGAAACAATGTAGTTGAAATTTCCTGTGAATTTCTATTATAGCGGCTCTGTAGTTACTGCTTCTGCTAAAAACATTTTTTCAACTGAAATACCATGTCCAGGCCTTTATGTAGAGACAGGTATCTGTGACTATAAAAACTGTAGCAAGAACATAATCCTACATCAATTTCTTTAACTAAATAGAAAATATTACTTTAATATTCTGGATATGTAATTGTTTCCTTTTATTTATTTATTGACATGAGTTTTCACAGTTCCAAAGTGCAAGTAGTTCAGATACCACAGGTTGGTTTATGGAGCCCTAATAAACTGAAGAAATTAAGTTGTCTTTGCATGATGTTATCATCTTTCTGGACTTAGGTATTTTTTAAATGTACTTACTTTTAGGCAGCTGCAGTGAAAATAAAGGAACTGGAGGATGATGCTGCAGCAGCAAGACTTGCACATGTAGAATGTAAATACACTACAGAAGTCATGCAGGTAAACTTTTGATTAAATATTTGGTAGAAGTTTGCAGTAAAATAGAAGATGAACTTGTAAAGGTGCCATCTTCCAAAAATGTTAAGACTTCCTTGCTCCAGGGAAAACACTGAGTAGAGTTTTTGCAATGATTGTCAAGACTGTAAAAGGTAATAGAAAAATATCTCCTTGATTTCCAGGGAACCATCAAGTTAATAGAATCAATGGTCAAATAAAATGTCACATTCTTGTGTTTTAGAATTCAAAGGAGCATTGAAAGAGTGAGGGAAAAGGAAATGTTTCACAGTAGTTAAACTGCTAAAATATTCTGTCCTATATCTTTGGAATGGGCACTTAGGTAATTTCAGATAGAGTGCATTCACCCAGCTTCTCTAGGTGTGAGATATTAATGCATCCTGAGACTGCAGTTCCAAATGTAACTATTCAGAATACATTTCAGCTATTACATCTGATGTTACCAGAAAAGTTTGAATAGATGAAAAAATGCGATATGCATACTTGATTATTAAATTTTTGTATTACTAAACTGTGTCACACAGGGTTTGATCCATTAAAGCAATTAGGGTTTATTAAAAAAAAAAAGTGAAAAACCCTGTAAGATGATTGTTGAGTGATCTTGTACTGACTAACGAAGCCGTCCTAGTGGATTTTTGAAGAATTAAATGAGAAAACAAAAGGGAATTTCCTATTTTTTTTCTGGTTTTCTGAGGAACACAAACAAGCATTGCCACTTCTTCAGTCAGTTATTTTCTTATGACCTTCTCTAAGTACAGGCATTTGGATTTCTGAAGTGATTATTAAATAAATTGTGATGCTTCAGGTTCTTTTATTCCCTCTCTACTTTTACAACATACAAAGGAGCTGGAAAAGTAACATTCCATGAAGTTAGAGATTTATCTTTTATGGGTGAAGACCTCAGAAGGTTTTCTTCCTTGTTTATGTACATGAACAAGCTCCACATGAGCTTGCTCTGAGTGCAAGTGTAGCTTTTACTGTTCATCCCACCCTTTTATGACTCTACTTCATAAATAGAATTCCCCTGGGAAACTTCTGTAATATAAATAATGGAAAACAGGAAAATCCAAACACCATGCAAGGAGAACAAAATGTGCTTTTGGTCAGCATATCTATTTCTCTCTGTTTTGAACTCTATGTATTAATCCATTTTTATGTGTGTTAAATGCTTTCTAATTCCATATAGAATTAATAGAAGATATTCACCTATAAAAAGCAGAAGAGAACAGTGAACAGCATTCAAGACCATGGTAGTCTTTCCTAACTTCCTTTAACTGCTGTCTTATCACTTGGTAGTTGAGAATTCAAGAACTCGAAAGCATTTTGAATGAAGAGCAATGTGGCAGGAGAGAAGATTTTCCAGAAAGGATAGCAAGGGAAGATTTCAGAGAGCCAGTAAGTGCACTTGAGACAGGGAAAAAAGCGTAAGTTTCCTTTTAAAGCCATTGCAAAATGGCAGTAGACAGCCTCAGTACAACTCGCAGTTTACAGTCCCTGCATTTTTCAGTCAGCAGAAAATCTGGTGCAATGTGCCAAACCAAACTAAAGGTTCAGAACCTGGCAGTCCATCTATAACAGGCCCATATCAGTAACCAAAGGTATCGTGAATGGTACAGATAATAACTAGCCTGTTACAGATTATTTGCCAAACCAAAAATTTTGAAAATCATAGTTATGGTTAGGTCCAGCCTGCAGCAGTGTTTGGGGTGAGTGTAGGAAAAGATATCCGGCAGGTCTAGAAAAGATGCCTTTTCTAGATACACTTATATTATTATGAAAACATTGTTTTCCACTTCAGTGAGTCAGTTGGATCTCTAAGACTCCTGTCAAGAAGTTGTGTATCATTTATAGTGGATAATCTTTGTTTTCAACTTTTGAATGGCTGTAGAAAGCTTTAAATGGTTAAAAAATATTGAAAAGTGTGAGAGCAGAGGAAATCTCTTGGGATGTTTCCTGGCCAGCACAGTCTGCTGTGCCTGTGGTAGCAGAACTTGGGTGAGCTCTCTTTCAGCCTAGAGCTATATGGCTCTGTATACACAGGTGTTTATGTTGACTTACACAAGTAGTAGTGGAGAATGAAAGAAACTGTGTCCGGTTCGGCTGTCTGTCTCTGCCCGGACACGGGTAGGGTGGTTCTTGGGTGGCACGCCTTTCAAAGGACGAGTCTGGACTCTTCAGCTTTTCGATCTTCAGATTGTTTATTGTTTCTTATCTACAAAATTTTCTGTCTGCCCAACAGAGGTCTGACCTGCAAGGCAGCCAAGGGCACTCTGACCACCCACGGGGCGGTCATGTCTTTTTATACTAAAATCTATGTACATGATATTTACCATTATTTTCCAATACTTTTCACCCATGTTGGCAAGTGCACCTTCACCATAAACCAATCCCCAAGTGCCAACATCACCACAGAAGATGGAAGACAAGAAGAAGAAAGAAGGACGAGACACGCCCTGATCCCTCCATCTTGTCTCCATAACCCCCCTGTACCAAAAACCTTGAAGTTTATATTTCACCCTATAAATGTGTCTCTTTTTACACCCTTCACTCTAAAGTGATTCTCATGTCCTCAAACTGCTGTCACTTCTGTGGATGGATCAAAATCAAGCCACCAAACACTCCTGGCAACATTCCAGGATTTCCGAGACCCCCAAGGATTTTCTCGGTAACTCTGGACATCCGCAGTGATGTGCTGAGTTCCCACAGGTTCTCGTCGGTCCTCCAGGGGTCTCTACTGCTAGGCAGTTGGCCTAGAGGTTCTGGCTCAGGCAAAACCCTAGCCTAGCCAGTTCCTCACTCTTGCCATTGCCTCTGGAACATCACAGAGCTAGCCAGGGCTCCGGAGGCCAGTGACAGTGACCCATGCCCTGGCATGCCACAGCCCCCAGAGCCGCACCTGCCAGGCCACAAGCCCCAGCCCTGGTCCCCACTGCCAGCCTCGGGGGCTCCTGGGCATCCTCACCCTGAGTGAAAAGGCAGCCACAGGAGCCCCCCAGGGCACTCTGGATCCAGGCTGCAGACACCCTAAAGCCAGCACTGAAAGGGTCATGGATGGGGACAGCAGCTGGATCTTGCAGTGCTCACCACCCCTACCTGCCCTCTGAGTGAACCCAAACCTCACCTGCTGCACCTTGAGCACATTTACCCTTTTTGCCCATCCTGGCATGTGTGGTGTTCCCACATCGCAGAGCAGCCCTTTGCAGCGAGTGACCAGCTCCCAGCTGCTCTGCTACCCTGGCTTGACTTTCTGTTTCCCAGCAATGAACTTAACGGATACACTCATGAGAATTCTAGCACAATCATTGGCTTCTCAGGAACTCTTAGGCAAAAAAACTCCACTGATGACTAGTTTTTGCACAGAAGAGGAGGTACTGACAAGCATAAGATGCAGGCAGGCTCTGGCATAAGAATTCCTGAGCCACAGGATTGCACGCACTGCTGTTGCCAGCTGCTTTGCTCATATTTTTAGAGCCAGTTCAAAGGACAGGACAAAGGCTGCTGTTGACAGAGTAGGAAAATGTAGAGAAATAAAGGTGCAGGACACAAGCAAAAAATCTCAGGAGGGAAAACACTAAGAAATAGAGAGCTCAACAGAAGTCCTGGGAGATGGTTCAATGGAAAATGGCACCAGCAGTGAGCAGAGCCCGAGGCTGCTCACTGCCACCGCAGGGGCTCCTCAGTCGCCTGCTGCTTTGTGTCTGATCCCTGCTGGGCTCTCTCTGCCCCTGCAGCAGACGCAGCCCTGCCTGGAAAGGGCTCCATGCTCTGGTGTTCCGGCCTCCTCCAAGCTACATTCTTAGCAGCACTGAAAGAAGAGGTGAAAGCAAGAGCCATTTTCTGTCCTGCCTGGAAACTCCTCTCCTTCAGTGCCACTGCCAGAGATCATCCCTGTGTCAGCTTGGCTCTGTGCCTGCTGCATTCTCGTCCCTGTGCCGTCCATCAGCTGGAAGTCTCCTGCACATCAGCACTCGCTGTCCCACATGATGAAGAGAGAGCTGTGTCAGAAGAGCAAAGATTGCATTTTCTTGGTCTTTTGAACAGCCACAAGAAACATGAGTCCAAAGAACTTTGTTGTTTGTTCCTGGCCTCCTTTTAGCTAACTCCTTTCTGCTTTAATGCAAAAGTCTCTTTTCCCACGTGGATGGAATGATGTGGAATTGGCAGTTGCTTCAGGCTGTCAGGCAGCATGGGAGTTTTGTCTTGTCTCTGCTGAGGATTTGGTGAATTTTCCATTGGTCACTTGGTGGTGTCAACGTGGGCTGAGCTCAGCAGCCGACTCTGCTGTCCGCAGGGGATGCATTGGGACGCCAAGGCCCTCAGGGCTGGAATTCAGGGGAGGGCGGGCTCGGAGCGCACGGAGGCTGGGCCCGTCAGGAGCTGCTGCTGCTGGCGCTCGCTGTGCTCAGCCCGCTGGGCCGAGCAGCCGCGGCCATGGGGACACAGGCGGGAGCTGTGGCCGAGGCCGGCAGGCGGCCTGGGCCAGCTCGCAGCTGCGAGGACGCCGGCAGCCCGTGCCCTGAGGCCGAGGCCGTGGCGGGCAGTTTGCGGGCAGGGCTTTTCTGAGCCGGCTGCAATGTGCTGCCTCCCGTGTGGGCCCAGCTGCGGCAGAGGCGGGCGGGAGTGCGGCGGGGCCGGCAGCGGCGGGCAGAGGCCGCAGAGAGCAGCAGCCTGGCCGGGCCCGCCGCGGAGCGGCAGGGAGCTGCCGGGCAGCCCTCGGCCGTGTCTGTGCGCACAGGGCAGGAGCAGAGGCCGGAGCAGAGGCAGGAGCCGCAGCAGGAGCCAGCCATAGCGGCAGCTGGCCGTGCCCAGGGCCGCAGCCGCAGCTCTCCCCTGCCGGCCACAGCAGCAGCTGCTCGCCTCCGAGGCTCCGGCGCTTGCCGAAGACGAGGGGCCCGGCCCCCAGCGCACCCTGGAGCCCCGCAGCGAGAGGAGCCGACGGTGCCGCAAAGGCAGCGCAGAGGGCGCAGGTTGAGGAGGAGGAGGACGTGAGGCTCGCTCTGGGCCGCGCTGGGGCAGCTCTGCCCTCTTGGCCTTCGCCTTGAGCCCTTTGCTGCTTTTCCATGAGCCCTGATGGCGGTCCTCGGCCAAGGGTCCCTGCAGCCCTTTCCAGGGCTGGCAGAAAAGCTCCCTCAGTGACAGAATCACAGAATCACTGCCTTGGAAGACAGCCACTTTCAAAAATGATTGAGTCCAACCCATTTCCTAACACCTCTACTAAAGTACGGCACCGAGTGCCACATCCAGTCTTCTTTTAAAGGCTTGCAGGGATGGTGAGTCCACCAGCTCCCTGCAGGGCTCTGTCCCAGGAAGAACCAAGATAACACTGGGGCCTTCTACCCCCCCCAGTGCTTGGAGCTCTGCAAGTTTGTCTTTCTGCTTAGGCAAAGGCCGTGGCAAAGGACTGGGAAAAGTAGTCACAAATAGAGTAGTCTACAGAGCTCTAAATAGATGTGCAAGCAATACAGAAAAGATAGAAAAGAAAAAAAAGGCAAAACCCAAATGGCATCAGCAAAGTCTTGGGCATGAACACATAGCTGCAGAGGGTCTTCTCAGCCCTATTTCTTTGTATTTCTGGGAAGCAGAGGAATCCTGCTGGAGCCTCTGGGGAGATGGGTTTGGGAGATAAAAGTTCATTGCTTTTTTTCACTGTGGGGCAGCTCCCTGACATCAGCTGAGCCTCTCTCCAGCCTGATGTCTGTTGTGCTAGTTGCAGCAAAACAATTGATGGCAGACAGAAGACGCTGACACTTGTAGAGGTGTGCCTTTTTCCAGTGCGAGATTGCAAAGGAGCAAAGTTTTGCCATTTGGGCACACTCCTCCAGGTTTCTTTGCTCAGGCCTTTGGTGAGCAGAGAATACATCTACATGGAAAACTTTTGACTAGACAGGATCTTTTGGGGCCCTTGTCCCCCAAACTTGTGAACAGGTGGTCCCGTTGTAATGCCAAGTAACAAAGAGCAGCACAAATGACACAGAGAAGCCATGGCAAAAGAGGAAGCGGAGCGGCCCAATGAGGAAAGCATGTGGGGAGACACTGGCACATTGAGTGAGCTGCACTCCCAGAAGCTCTAGGCTGGCAGGTCCTGGTCTCACATTCTCCTTTTGGTTCATTTCAATTTCATTTATTTATTTATCTATTTATTTATTTATTTATTTATTTATTTATTGAAAAGCAGGGCACCTCCTACCAGGGAATGATTGGCATCTGACTCCATTGATTCAGAAGGCTGAACAATTTATTAAAAGTATATTATATTCCATTATACTGGCTTTATTAAAGAATACTAAAGAATACTAAAGAAAAACCTGTGGCTGTCTTGTGACAGCCAGGACACAGCATTGACCCAACAGGCCAATTAATATGAACAACCAGAATCCAATTAGGAAGTCCCTTCAAGTAAACAATCTTCCTAACACATTCCTCATGTGCAAAACAACAAGAGCAGCAAGCAGAGTTAAAAAATGTTTCCTCTTCTCTCTCTGTACTTCTCCAGGAAAAATCCTCTGAGAGAGAATTCTCTCTCTGTTCAGAGAATGTCAATGCCACATTTATTTAACTTTTTAAAATCATCCAAAAAATATATACAATTAAAAATAAGTAATCAAAATTTCAAGATAGAATGAAAAGACAGTTATTCAAAACTACATCTAAAGATCTGAACAGATGTAACATCTGCAACTATAAAGCCTAACATATAAATCCTAATCTTCCAACAGTCTTCTAGCAGGTGCCAACTTCTTCCTGTGCTTGGAGGAATGAGGGCTCTTCTGGACAGGAGGCAAGGACTTCGTGGTGGAGAGACAATGGGAAGTGTGCAGAGAAAACTTCTTGGTAAGAGTGTAGCCAGTCAGGCCTGCAAAGTGGAAACACAGAGAGTAACAGAGGCTGCAATGCAAACCTAAAGCAGCTAAAGGTACATGTTTCATGGGATACATTTCCTGGAAACTTTTCAATAGTTGAACAGGGAAACATGCCCCTGCTGGCAGACACTTGAGGTAGGCCAGGGCGATACCCTGCCCCACTTCCCCAGAGCTAGCACAGGAACAGCCCGGCCTCTGGGCTGCCCTGGGAGAGCAGGGAGCCCAGAGCCCTGTGCTCTCCAGGAAAGGCTCAGCTGCACATGCACCCTCCTCTCCCTGCCCCACAGCTCAGCAGCCCTGCAGCTCCACGGGGCACTGGCAGCAGCACAGCTCCTTGCAGGGGGCACATGCAGGGCACAGCTGTTCCCTGGCAATGCGCACAGCCTCTCTGGGCTGCCACAAGACCCTTCCTCCCAACAGAGAGTGGCCCAGCTCCCACCTTACCTCTTTGTGAGGCTGATCCATGCTTGGTCTTCACTTTGTCCTCAGCCTGGCGTTGCTTCAGGCCCCCCATGCCATGACTAGGAAGGGCAATGGAGAGAGCGGGGGCAGATGCACGCTCTTCCTTAGTGTTTTGTTATTTTTGGCACAGCTAACAAGTCCCATCCGGAGGTGTCCAACTCAGCACTTGGTCAGCTCTCTGGAGAACATCAAACCTTCACCAGCCCAAAAGGCTGGAGAGGTTTTCCTGCATGTGTGGAGGCTTGCTCTCAGCACACTTAATCATCTGGGTGCCCATCACATGGCAGAGGGCACAGGCAAGCTTGGTGACCACGGCGCAGACGTTGGCGCTTCGCACAGGCAGCGCCTTGTTCTCCAGGCAGCACCAGAGCACGGGCAGGGCGTAGCGCTGCACCACTTCAGGGCTCCTGGCATGGACCCATTCCACAAGCACTGCCGGGACAGAGACACAGCTCCTTACCCACCAGCCTCAATGCAAACAAGGATCTACCTCTGGGTTTGCTTCTTGGAAGCCTCTCTGGCCAAGATCAGTGAAATAGCACACAGAGCCCCATGGCCCAGAAATGGGCATTGCAGCTGATCATCCTTGAAACAGAACCACCAACCCCTCAGGAGCAATTTCTCCAGCGAGAGCTTTGTACCTGTGGCAGACTTTGTACCTTTACTAAATCATTTCATAATCTGTTTCTGCATGAACAATGACTGAAATGTCAAACTTCCTTTTTTTTTTCCATTAAGAAGTTGTCGAAACCCACACGGAAGATTTGGAAATGCACCCTAGAGAGGCAATGGAGAGATTTCTAATAAAAGGGATGATTCCATCTTTGTAACTTTGATGTCAAGGGCCAAAAGTCTCATCTGGCTCTTCCCTTTGCTCTGTGGCATGCAGCAAAGGGCAGTATTAGAACACACTTCAAAACTCCAGCCCACCAGAGATGGCTGCTGCTTGACAGCTGGATGAGAAACATCAGTGGCTAGCTGGTGTCTTTGGCAGAATGCTTTTGTGGCTTCCAGCAAAGAGCTGTTGCAAACCTCAGGGTGCCTTAGAGAATTACCCAGACCCCATTGCCCTGGCATTTGAGCATCTCCACATTTCTATGGCATTTCCCCTCTCAATGTTAATAGCATTTTTCCTTATAATGTCCACTGAAATAGGGGTAATAGAGAGAGAAGAATAATACACAGGGGACTGAAATTTAACCAAAACACAATTGCTTCCTAACATCATTGTCTCTGAAATCTGCTCTCTGCTCATTTTCTGAACTATATCAAACACAGACAAAAAATGACTACCAACAGGCTTCTTGCATGGCAAATTTGGCTGAGAGATCAAAAGCTGAAATATGCTCTGGAGTCCATTCTTATTTTCTGATCATGCAAAATGTTATGCAGTAGCCATTTATTACTCTGTGGTGGAAGAGACTTCATTTTCTCTATGCTGTTAATCCACCAGCACCTTAATGCGACAATTCAACACTGAAACATCTCCTGAAAGTACCCAAAACCAATTCTGCTAAGCAGAAAAAGGGTTATGGTACCCATTTTATATTGGGAGCTCATTTGAGTTTCAATGTCATTAAAGACATTGGTGACTACTGAACATGAGGAGCAGCTGTCTGTTCCTACTAAATCTCAGAGAGAACATCTGCTCTTTCTAAAGTAGTCCTAATTTATGCTTCATTCCTTTCTTTGAAAAAGAGATCAAAATGTCTGCAAAACTAAATTCCCTATTGCTGGAGATCTACTTTATTAAATGCTCTTTAAAGGGCCTTTGACATCCTAATCACTGAACATGCCCTTTTGAGATTCCCAATGAAGACACCAAGTGTATTACACCTTGCATTTAAAGATGTTGGCATAATTAGCAGTGGATTTAGCCCCAGTTCATGCAAGGCTATCAGTTGTCTTCTCTACTATCTATTGAGATTATCATTTTTCCATCCCTTGGCTACTGCTGACATAGCAAGCTCCTCTGAGGAATCAATTATCAGCTGCATTTGTAGCATTTTGGACAGTGCAGACACAGGAAGACACTGTCTGCACACGCTGAACTGCTCAGTCCAGTGCCACTTGGACAGCAGAGGCAGGGAGCCCCAGCACTCTGCTTCTACCCCTGTGTCCCCAAAGCCTGCCTTGCACTAAATCTGTGCCTCTAAGAGCTGTGTTGAGTTTTGACCTAAGCTGTGACCCCTAGGCTCTGCACGGTTCAGCCTCAAAACTTTCCAGGAGAAAAACAAGGATTCTGTGAGAACAAAACAGATTCCCTGAAACAGGGTTTGTCACCCTTTTCCCTTAAGGATCACAGATGTCCCTGGGCTTCCAAGAGAGGAGCCAGCTGGGGTACTTTTTAGGCCCTCCTTCTCCTGCAGGTGGGTTCTGAGATGCCCCAGTGAGAGCTCAGCCCCCAGGCCGAGCTCTGCCCCCATCTCAGATGCTGCACAGCTCTGCAGCAGCCAGGGAATGCCTTCCAGCTACACCTGCCTTGGCTATTGGGCAGGAGGGACAAGCTCAGCACCTCCTGATTTGGAGGAGCTACTCTGCTGTCTGTTCACAGGCATTCCCTGTAAATACTCCCCCAGAGACTTCTTGGCTTAGAAGGGGAGGCCATACCTGTGATACGCTCTGTGACATCCAGCAGGGCTTGGCCACTCAGTTTGCTCCATTGGTTGCTGAGCTCTTTCATCAGTGACACTTCATCTACAAGTGAAACACACGTTTCTGCTCACTTGTGTGAGGGCATAGCAGAAAGGAGAGTGAGGAGGAGGGAAAGAGCAGGGGCAACCTCATTTTATACAATAAAATCAACTTCTGCTGATTTTTGATTCCTTTTTGTCTTTCCTTCCAGCCTACTTGGCAGAGTTTTAAATTCCAAAAGAAAAGCTCTCCTTTCACATTTGTGAATCCAAAGTTGTCTGCTGTACCAGGAGCTATGTTAAAACATTTCACATCAGAGACCTCAACAGTTCAGTCACACGGAAGCAGTGAAAAAGTTTTGCATCCCAGAGCAAAAGGGAAGAAGCCCATATTGGGACACAGAAAGGCACTGACTCAGGCAGTTTGTGAGTTCACAGAGCAGCTGAAGTGGAGAAAGTGGAAACTCCCCTTGAAGACCTGCCTCTTCAACACTCCATTTTTCAGGCATTTTCAGAGCTGACATAAATCTCCGTGGCAAAGGAATTTACAGCAGCCCTTGCCTAGGCAGGTATATGCTGTTGCCATCTTGCCCCATACAAAACGACATGTGGAACAAGGCATCATTGACAGCTGGATTTAGACCTGTTTGTTCTAAAGAAATGAACTTGGTGAATCATCAGTTCCTCTTTGGAAAAAGAAGACAAAGAAGAAAGGTGGGAAATAGGCAGCTAATGCCTCTAATGTAGAGCCTTCCAGGTGGCTGCTCTGCAGAAGCTCTGATGGGCCGGTGTCCCTTCATGCCAGCAGCAAAGCTGGTCATTTGGGAAGTCAGACAGGGCCCAAGCAAACTCCAAAACTCCTTTGCCTCTGAATTGTAGCAAAGCTGGAGTCCAGGACTTGCTCTTCAGACAAGCAGCACAGAGCCAGGGGAGCTTGGGACTGTTGGGAAATGCTGCTGCACATTCCAGCCTGTTGGGGACTGGTGCATAAGGACTGCACCTGCACAGCTCCTGGTGGGTGTCAGCTGGAGCGTTCCACAGACAACAACAGCTCCCAAGGCACTCAGCGCTCTCTCGTGTGGGACAGACAGAGACACGGCTGAGGAGAGTCCATGCCAGGGCTCAGCCTTACCTAAATGAGCAACGGATTTGTCCAGTGCCTTCACAGCTGCGGCATGAACCCCAGGATCCTTTGAGTTCAGGTTCTTTGTTATGCCTTCAACCAAAGGGGTCATCACCGGCTTCAGGGCATCTTTCAGGAGTCCAATGATTTCTGCCAGCACGTCCAGCGCCTTTTCCTTCACTCTCTTGTGGGTGTCATTTATTCTCAGGACAAAATAATCAAAAATCTGTGGAGAGAACAAACAACATGAAAGCTGGATTAAAATGACCTTGTTTGAAGAGGGGATGTAGAAATGAGCACTCAGCAATATAAAAGATGAAAGTGGTCCTTTCTGTCAGGTCAGCCCTTGCTTGCACAATTTCACTGTTTTCCTGTGGGCCACTCACTGGAATGGTTGCACAACCTGATGCTGCTGGAGAGATTTTCATCTGTTTTTAAGAGGTTTGGCTGGGGCCAGAAAAGTTCCTATGGTATTTCTCTCCATCTATAAATCATTAAATCGATTCCATTTATTACTGTAAAAGGCTACCTTTGCTTTACAAGTATGGAAGCAGATATTTACCATGCCCATTTTTCTATACAGTTGCCTCAAGTACTGAGGGCAGTTATGATTTTATCAAGACTGTGGCTGGAGGAGATCTAAGTTTTATTTTGTCTGTCTCAGAACCTGCGTCTGGTGAAGTGCAGGACTCGGATCAACTCTTCCAGGATCCAGACCATTTCTCTAACTAACAGGTGGACTTCTGAAATGGAATGTGCTCTACAGCTCTCATTAGAGCAGGTTCAGTCCCTTGACAGCCACATCATCAGGCACCATTTTCTGGAAAAAGGAAAAAAGCAGCTGCTGGGAGGAGAAGGCAGAGATCCGTTCTTAGCTGTTTTCCTCCTTTTCTAAAGAGAAAAAAGGTCCCCCCAAGAAGGGTGAGCACCATCTTTACCAAGAGGAATAGGGATGAGGATGGAAATGAGTAGCCAGAGTTGTGCTCGTGCAAGGCAAAATGGAGTGTACAGAAGTATCCTTTTAAAAATAACTGGGTTTAAACCAACCCAGCCTGATACTTCTCTTCCCCAGGAAAACCCATCTTTGGTCTGGAGAATAATTGCCATGCTTTCAAGGGCTGGTTTTCCCTTCACTTCACCCAGCTAGCAGTAGGAGACAGCAGCAGTTACACCAGCGAAAATTCTGCCATCATCTCTGATGAACAGCAGCAATAGGCACCTGCCAGACCTATACAACTAGACTGAAATAACTTGTCCTGAAACCTGGACCAGAATTAAATTTGTCTGGGTAAGAGGGAACCAGCCTGTCCCAAACAACCAGGATGTAGTGCCAAGACACACTGAATTAAGTTTGCTTCTCCAGGCTTGGGAAAGGAGCAAAAGGAAAAGAGCAATGAAGATGCCCTACATACTTGGACAATGTTAGTGGAGATGAGCTGGGGGCTGGTTTTGGACAGGTCTAGGAGGAGTGCCACTCCTTCCATCCGTGTCTGAAACCCCTTGGCTTCCAGGAGATGGTAAACCTTCTGGAGTGACTCCCTTCCTTCCACAGCTGCTGGTAATGTGACCTGGGCTTTTGCACGGTGTAGGAGGTGTCCATCAGAGGTAGATTTCACCCTGGAAAACAAAACCAAATTAGGACCTGTTGCTGATAATACCTTCAGTTAATTGTGAGCCAAACATCCCGACAAGTTTTCCTAACAATGTGATTTCAAGCTAGAAAATCATGAAGCTCTGAAGAACAACACGGACCTCGTGACAATCATTATGGGAGAGACAATCTGCAAGTGGCATTCTCATCACTGCTCCCTCAGGAAAACCAAGGATGAGATGCACCTGATCTCTCTTCAGATGCCTTCCAAGGCACACAGGTCACATTGCTTTGTGGGGAAAGGGAGACACTACTTCCAAGTTTAAATGCCTCCTCATATGGCACGTGTGTGTCTTATAGTAAGGAAACTCATCACTCTGGAGAAGTGTCTGGAAAAGTAGCTCAGATGCATCTGAACAGGTGAACAGGGGCATATCTGAAGGATCCAGAAAATCAGTAACAGAGATAGAAACAGAAGCCAGACCTCCAAGAATTACACTCACATTTCCTTTTCTTCCCTAGAGACTAGATGCACAACTTAACAAATTCTCTGGGAGTAATCCCCTTGGATCAACCTGTCTCTTCCATGAGCACGGGAAGATGCTAGCCATGCTACTGAGGCATGTGGTCACTTTCCTGCCACTGCTGAGCAGGACAGAGCTCAAGAAATTCCCTCTCTTATCAGAGGAGCAAGTAGCTCTGCCAGTGGCATGAAGAGACAGCAAGGACCAAATTCCTGTCTTCAATGCTGATTGCAGCACAGGGGGAAATAAACCAAACATGCTGTCCATCAAGCAAACTCTATGAAGGAAAGGAATACCAAGACAAAAGTCCACATTGAGACACCTGTTGACCAAAATGGCTCAGGAATTGCCTTGCTCCTTACTACTCAAACTTGGCACTGTTTGAGGGTAAGAAAGCCATGATTCAGCCAGGCCAAACCACATGGATGGGAACTGCTTGTTTGGGGAATGGCGTGTTGCTTCTAGACTGGGACTTCTCATTAAAACACCCATCTAAAAAGAGTGTTTTATTTATCATTCCACTTGGATGAAAAAAAAAACCTGGTTGAATTTACTTGTCTCAAGGCAGGCAGCAGAAACTCTGCCCTCTCCTAGCCTGCACAGCACTGCCCTTGCCACTGCACTGGATGGGTTGAGCTGCAACCAATGGGTGTCTTTTTGTCACCCAATTTTTGTGGAAAGCCCTCCAGAGAAGTTGTGTTCAACACAATGCAGAAGGAGACGTTTTTTATCCTAGAGCATTTGTAGGAAAAGGAAACAATCTCTTGCACTGGTCATCTCCAGCAGAAAGATTTTTCTGTGGAAGAGGCGTGCAGAGCTTGTCATGCGCTTTGTCACATCTGACAAAAGTGCTCAGTACCGTTTGCTAGAAGGCACTGTGGCCTGGGGCTCCTTCGAGCCATCGTTCCTCTTCTCCACCGGCTCCTTGACAGATGGGCGTTCGCCCTTCTGCTTTTCCATCCCCTACAAAGACATAGAGAAACCCTATGAATCTTCAGAATATAAAATAGGAAATTCCCTCTTTAAAACACAAGTTAGAACCTGGATCAATGTAGTACCAAGGCTTAGGGAAACACTTCCTAACTTACAGAAATAAACAGACCAGAGATTCATTGGTGCCAACTCTTTGTTTTCAATAGCCCAAGGCAGGTTATGGGTGCTAGCACACCGAGCAGCAGTCTAAATTCCCAAATTCACTAGTCTTGAGCATAAACGAGAATAATGCAAACTGATAGGCAATGAGTGGTCTTAAAGGAAGCAGCAGAAAAAATGGGACTCTGGGGGTTGGCCCATTGTGTTGGAAGTTGATTTGGTTCAATGCTCACTCTCCCTGCTCCTGCACAAAGGCACACTCCCCAAGCTTCTTCCAGCTCCACAGGGCTTGAGAGCAGGGCAATATTCCCAAAAGACAGACAGAAATTGTAGTAACTAGGACTGACTTGGACATCTTTTGTATATTTGGAAATTTTCTTGGCACTATTACTTGCAGTCACTTTTGCAAAGACTCTGTTATCTTCAGACTTTGTTATCTTCTGTACTCACTTAATTGCTTTACTGGGGGCAGAGTCAGTAGGGAGAGCGTGGTGGGGGCTTACGCTTAAATGTAAACCCATGTTCTCCTCTTTCCCTTTCCTCTTTGTGACTGATATTCAAAATCTTCAAAACCCCACTTTTCCCCTAATAATAGCAGTTCCTTTGTGGCCTGCAGATGAACAGGCTGAGGATTAACAGCTCATTCCCAGGAGCAAAGTGATTCAGCAGAAGAGGAATGAGATAAAGACAGATTTGGTATGTTTGGTCTCGTATTAGCAGTGGTATTACTTGGACAAAGGAAGCATTTCTTCTGCCAAGCACTTACTTTCTTCTTAATTCTTGTCAGGATATCTTCCAGGTCATGCGTGGAAAGAGATTGTTCCAGGAGCATTTTAAATTTTTGATGACTCAGCAACATCTTCACCATCTCCTGGCCATAATGCCTGAGGAAGGATGGAAGGAAGGATGGGAGAAAGGAAGGGAGGAAGGGAGAGAGGGAGGCAGGAAGGAAACAAAAGAACAGTGAACCAAGGAAGAGTGTTAACAGAAGGGGCTGGTACCTTCAACTCATCAGGTGCAATCCTTGCATGAGAAGGCACAACCTACTCAGCAAAGAGGGAGATTTAACTCCACTTGACACTGCACAGTGTTGTCAGCTGAACACAAGAAGCAAGAGGAGAACGTGGGGCCACAGGAAAACACCATTCACTCTGAAACTGTGGGTGTTCCCAGGGATCAAGCAAAACACATCTGCTTTGTTGACAGAGTCTATTAGCAGTGTCCTGCTGCCATTGCACAATAATTTGCCTTTCTTTAACTGGCAGAGAAGCCAGGACAAAACACCTCCTGCATCCTGTTGATTATTCTATACTATATGTATGCACAGGGTCAGCTAGTTGTTCTGGTGTTCTTGGCAACTATTAATAGGAACTTCATCATCAAAGTAAGGGGATCTTGGTGGTTTGGGTTGATTTTGCCACTAGGAAACCACAGTTTTCTTCAAGAAGAAATTTGGAGGACAGTGTGCCCCACGTAACAGCATTGTAGAAATCTGCAGAAGGGGTTTAGGAAGAATGAATACATTGGCTAAAGACCCCGGAAATATTTCTAGGAAAGTCTTCATGACTTTCCCAGAAACAGATGTTTGGGATCCTTCAGTGATAAACATTAGCGAACACTTTGGCTTTGTGTTGTATACCTAAGGCCATAATAAACTCTTGTACTGGCTAATATGAGCTCTTTTGAACTCAATAAAGAATACTTCAAGTCACAGGAAGTTGGCAATGCTCCTTCTTGCTGGCCAACCTCAGGTTTCACACTACAGTCATTTCCCCAGGCAACCCAGAGCAGCGGTCACAGCACCAAGCCTGACAGAGCTCAAGAAGCGTTTGGACAATGCTCTCAGGCACGTGGAGTGATCCTTGGAGTGCCCTGCACATGGCCAGGAGCTGGACTGGATGACCCCGATAAGTCCAATCCAACGCAGCATATTCCACGATTCTGTGACCCTCATCCACACAGTGAGGTCACGTATTATTTCCTTGAGTTTCCACTCTTTTGTAGTTTTACCTTTAAAGCCAAATGCAAAACAGTTTTCCTGGTTTTGGAGGTGAAAGGAAGATCATTACCTTGTGTCCTTGTGACAGTCCTGAGCCAGTGTCCCTGCCACGTGTGCCAGCCTCTCAGCCCTGGGGGTGCCTGCAAGCTTGGTGACTCCCATTTTCTCCATCAAGGACAGGAGGAGTTCGGCCGCACACTTCCGCACCTGGACATAGCGGCTCCTGGGAAGGAGAGAACAAACCCTGGGGCACAGGGACAAGGAGCAGCAGCAGCACAGGCCTTGGCCAGAGCGTGCTCCCTATCCTTGCTGGGGGAAGGAGCCTGGGCTCTCCCTGCAGCTTCAGGCACCTGCAGAAGGTTCTTTCCTCAGATAAACACAAAGTTAGCATTGTACAGAAGGACTGCCTGCATGGAAGAGGGAGGAATTCTGTCTCCCTGCACTATCTGATATTCCATTTCTTTCCCAAAATTTACTCGAAGAAAGATTAAAGTAATAAATCACATGTGAATTATTTAGAAATTAAGGAAAATTCATGCAGACCCATCAGAGGGCACCCACTACACAGAGCTGCAGCAGGATGAGGCTCTTTCCACCCATTTCTTCCCACATCTGCAGACGTCTGGGATGAAACAAATGCAGCGAAAACACGCTGTGGGGTGTGAAGTTGCGGAATATCCAGCAATACAGCCTCTTTCTTCCGTGAGGCTTGGCAACAGATACATCTGAGTGCTTTACGCTATTGAAAAGCTAAGGAAAGGGGGCAGTCAGTTTAGCCAGGTTGTCCTGATCTAGAGATTGTCTCTTGGGAACTATCAGGCACCAACACTTAGGGCAGGATTTGCTTCAGCTGTCCCATGGCACTCGGCCTGTGAAGGTGCCTGTGAAGTGATTCATCATCTCAAGGCTAACATGAAACTTCATTTTGAATAGAAAGCAGAGCTCTAAGGCCAGCACAGTCACACAAGGCTCCTTTTGGCACGAGCTGCACCTGCTGTGCAGGCTGTGCCACACCCAGCACATTCTCCCCCATGTGCTCCACACCCCAGCAAGGACCCTCCTTATTTCTCAGGCTAATGGCATAATGAGGAAAACGTGGTTTTCCCCAGGGTTTTCCCCCGTGGTTTTCCTCTGTGGTTAGTGCTGTGAAATATCAAAGAGCGCTCACAGCTGCAATTGCAATTGTCCCTCTTCCCACAAAAGCACAAGGCTCTATCCTTAGCCTTTGCAGGCACTTGCATTTCCCCACTGTTCACCATATCTAGGAAACTCTGACAGACTGGGAGAACTCCAGGAAGCAGCAGGAAACTGACTCAGAGGAGCGTTAGTTTGGATATCAGGAAAAAGTTTTTCACCCAGAGGGTGCTTGGGCCCTGCAACAGGCTCCCCAGGGCACTGGTCACAGCACCAAGCTGACAGAGTTGAAGAAGCATTTGAACAATCTCAGGCACACAGGGTGACCCTTGGGCTGTTCTGTGCAAGGCCAGAAGCTGGAATTGATGATCCTGAAGGGCTGCTTCCAACTCCCCATATTGTATAGTTCTGTGATTCTGTGACCCAATGGGCTGCAGGAGGGCAGAAATAGGTGGCAAGAGGAAAGAAATGAGGTTGATGGGAGAATCGAGTACCTGAGTCCAGAGAAGATGCAGGATGCCGGACCCTTCCCTCCCAGCATTCCCATTCTTTCCCTCATCCCTCCCCTCACCCACACACTAGAAGGTGAAGAATAGCACTAAATGAAGAAGAACCTACTTGACTCCCTTGTCCATGAGAGCAGTCATTGCTCGTGCAGGAGTCACGTTCTCCACCATGATCCCTAGGCTCTGAGAGGCTGCCTTCTGAACAAACTCTGGTGAGTTCCAGACCATCTGGAGAAGGACTGGAGCAACCTCATCCACCTGGGAATCCATGTCCTTCTTCAAGATTGCAAAGAGCTCTCCCAGTGTGACGATTGCAGAGTAGGACACCTTGGACCGGAGGTTGGTCACCTGGGGAAATCGGGAGGGGAAATATAATTATCACCTTGAACAGAAAACCACTTGCCTTCAACACAAGTCCCAGGAAATGACAACACATCCCACTGTGTCCAGAGGATCGTAAAAGTACATTAAGAGCAGGAGAGCACAAGCACAGAAAGGCACTTACTCTGGCACCAATTTCTGACCTCACACCTGCTTACTGCAGGCCTAAAAAAATTTCACCTAAGTGTGAAATTGAACCTTTCTACAATGGGCACTACATTGATTTTAGGCTCTTTCACTAGAAAATCAAAACAAGGGCTGCTTTCAAATCATAAAGGCACAAGTCGTAAAGATAAAAGTGTCAGATGCTCCTGTTCCAGAAAGCAACACCAGCAGTTGAAGCACTCAGACAGGAAACAGAAAACACAGGCTCAGGTCTACAGACTCATTTGCAGTGTTGAATTACAGCTTGGGCAGAGATTAGGACTCTGCCAAATAACATCATTAGTGTCTCAGTTTCTGCATTTGCACATTGCATTCAAATGGCACCTCATGACAAGTGCCAGATACCCAAGCTGCCAGTAAATACAGCTGCACGTACACACAGATCCTACAGACATTAGAAGTAGAAGGTCTAAAACCAGAAATGAGGGCAGTCCCTGAGCACACATGGAGATGAACAAGCACATATCTACTCTACAAGCCGTGTATGAAGTATGGGGAAGAATTCAGAACAATGTTCTCACCTCGCTGGTAACTGCCAAGCAAATCTCACGAAGTCGACAAAGCAGGACTGCTGCATGGGACTCAGCCAGGCGTGTGATGTTGAAGAGTCCCTTCTTCTTCAGTTCCCTGAAAGGCAAGTAACAAAAAGATTGATATTCCTCTCTACCCAAGAACTAGGCAGCACCCCCTGAAGTGACCAGGCTGGCAGCTCAGTCAAACAATGGGAGGTGCTTTTCAAGGAGCACTTAATGAAATGACGGAACACACTGCCACTGGATGTTGTGGCTGTCAAAAGCGTACACAAATCCAAGAGGCAAAGAGAGGGCTTTCAGAGTCTTCATTTGTGGCCATTTGAGAAGACAGCCTTTCTGAAAGCTCTGGTACGTGAAGTGCCTCTCTCACTACTTCCTAGAAGCTGTGAGGCTGGGCCATGCTGCTGTTTCTTGTCACCTCCCTGTACCTGTCCCTGAGACACAGTCCCAGCAGGCTGCTACTGGGACATTTTCCTTCTTTGTCAGCCCCAGCAGGCAGTTCAGTACTGAGAGTCAGCACTGCCACTCTGGAGCTGAGTTCCCACTCCACAATCTAGGCCTGTCTGTCACCCACTCCACTTCACCTCACACATTCCCCAAAAAAGCAGCAGGATGTCCCAGAAGATTAAGATTCCATCCCTGGACAAGAACTGTTGAAACTCTGGCTTTCCCACAACACTCCTACCTAAAACAACCCCCACAACAGCAACATGTTATTTAAAAGGTGCAAACAACTCCATCTCTCAGCACTTGCTTTGTGCAGGCCCTCAGCCACAGGAAGGTATGTGAGGCATCAGGGCTGCAGCACAGGGCTGCTGACCGATCCCATGGGCACCCCTGAGTGTCATCAGGATCCCCCACATCTGCAGAAGCTCTCTGTACCTCACAGGGCACCAAAGAGAAATGGGGAAGAGAAAACAGAAGAGAAAGGGCAAAGCAAAGGGATCTGCACAAGGAGATGCATTGTGGCCAGTTTTTCATGCTTATCCCAGTGTGAATGCAGGCCTTGCCCCTGTGTGAATGAAGCATCCACCAGGGAGTGATCAAAAAGCCATCAAAAAGAAAACCATTATCATCTCATATTTGTAGGGTTATCACCTCTGGGCCACCTTCTGCCTGTGTATAATTTTGGGACACATTGGGAGTATTGACAAAACATCTCAGTATTGACAAAACATATGAAGCAGTGAGAAGGAAATAGTTGACTTCCAAAAGTGCAAGATTCCTAGAGGATTTTATTTCTTTTTCCTTCTCTTCTGCCATGAGCGCTTCACCACTAATGACATGCTGATGGACTTGAAAGCACAACTCAGTCCATTTCTCAGAAAGAGGAACTCCCTGGAGCTGCTTCTGGGACTCACATGCAGGAGTCCCTGCCATTGCTGTCAGCAGTGGGAGCACAGAGGAATCTTACTCAGTCCCACTGGGCCAGTGGCCCAAGGCACCCAAATCTCTACACTCAAAACTGCTGCCATCCTGCTTCTTGCCTTCAGCCAGCAAATCATCTCATGCCACAGCTTTCTCTCTTCCCTCAATATTTCCTTTGCAGCTCCATGGAGCAGCAGGCAAAGCAAGGAAACAGCACAGGCCTGCTGCAGCTGGAGCACTGCTGCAGAGCAAGGCCAAGAAAAGGCTGCTCTCCAATCTATATGCTCTCCCTGCTCTGCAGGGGTTTCACCTGTGCCCTTTGGCCCTCGGGGCTCTCAGGGCTCCGAGGCACGAGCAAGACACGCTTCTGACCGACCTTAACGCTCAGAGGGACACAGAGGGAACGGGGCCTTTCTTACCAGTCATCGCTGCCCAGCATGGAGAGTGCCTCCTGCAAGGACTGCTGTGGGTCTGAAGAGGCTCTGTCCTTCTGCCCATGCGCACGGAGCGGCTCCTCTTGGCGCTTGGCACCAGTGGCCGTCTGCGGGGTCACTGTAAGGAGAGGGTCGGCCATGGGCGCTGCAGCCCCAGGGCAAGGCACCCGCCCTGGCGCGGCCTGCAGCCCCATCTCCCAGCCAGGGCTCTGTGTGACACACGCTGCCGCTGGGTCAGAGGCTTCCCTGCTGCCTGGATCCTGGGGCTCCTTGCTTGCTCCCAGCCTCCCCCAGCTGGGCACAGCTCCAGGCTGAACCTGACAATTGCCCCCACAGCGCCAGCTCCCAAGTGCCACAGGTGCCACAGCCAGCGGCAGCTTCCTGAGGCTGCAGAGCTCCCGCTCCCTGCGAGACAGCGCCCACAGCACTACTGGCCAGCCCAGGAGGGAACCCCTCAGGGGCCTCTCTTTTTTCGGTGTCCTCATTTCCCCCAGCCCTGAGGACAGGGACACTCTGCAACTCCCTGAAGAAAGACCTGCAGCTGCCTTGTGACAGCGCCAAGCCAAGCCTGAACAACCCAGCCCTGCGGGGCCCGGCTCAATGCCCACGGAGCAACGACCAGGAAACAGCCATACCTGACCCTTCACATCTGACCTCTGTTTCCATTGACTTCAAATATTCTAGACAGAGGCAGCTGAGTGCACATCCATGTTAGCCTACTATTGGGAAGGGTAACATGGAATTACCCTTCCCAGTAAAAGGGAGTCTTTCATGTATTTTGTTCTTTCCAAACATCATGAATCTTTCCTCTTTTAGAGGTCCACACTGGCTGTATTTCAAAGATGCTAAGGTGAAATTCATTTGTCATCTAATGGATGTGTTTGCAAACTCAGCAGTTTCTAAGCTCTCTTGTGGAAAAAGCAATTTCCAGACGAGACAGTTGATAAAAAAAAGCCTTCCAGATGCACTTTGAGGATAAAAATAGGCAAATACAGATGCACATTGTTGCAGACAGACTCTCTTGTTAATCAATTGACCTGGATTTGCCTTAAACGAATTTCTGGGTAAAGAAAAAAAATTACAAGGCATGAAAAAAATCAGATGATAAATGCATTTCTTATGAAATCCATTTGTCATGAAAAGCACTGTCAATCAAAAATTTCACATCATGTACTCAAAAGCTCATTTTCTAATGTGTAGATGGCAGCATTTGAGCTGTCTAAAATGAGGGAGTATAAATATTGCACAGAACCTAGATGAACTCTTCTAGACTCTGGAGGAGTTTTGTGCTACCTTGCATGCTCTCAGAAAGTATGGAGGAACCATAACATCAAAAATATTCAGACAGGAGCTAATCTGGGTGTCACTGATGTACCCCAGTCACTGACATCAGTGATGGCACTGCAGAAGTATGTAGACACACACATCTAGATTCACTGTGAATGGAGAGCCACGTCAGGCTAGTTCTGGTCAATTCTGAACATGGAAGTAGCATCACTTGGAAAGAGCATTCCAAGTATCATTCCTAGCTCCCTTCCTATAACCTCACCCTCCTTGGGATCACAGCACAGGCTGTGATCACTGGCTGTGTAGCCACAAAGGAGAGACAAGAGCCACTAGGGCTATCTGCTGGGTATTTGCTGCAGGCAGCAAACAGCCTGGGAGCAGCAGGCAGCCCCTCCTGGCTGCCATCTGCTACACACGGCCTCTGTATTGGGTGGGTGACACAGGAGGCGCTGCTTGTTCCCTCTTGGCATTGCAGGCCGTGGGATGGCGGCAGCGAGGAGCCATCGGGCACTTCTGGGAGCAGAGGCACGGCTGCACCACGCCGCTGACGGCCATGCAGAGACAGCCCTTGCTGGGACAGCAGAACAGCTGGCTGCAGAGCAGGACAGCAGCACAGGCAGAGGGCCCAGATGGTGAGTGGACAGCTGATGGTGGTGGCACTCGTAGGTGCACAGGGAGCACACCCTGGCAGACTGCCCCGCAGCTCATCCCTGCAGTCACAGCTGCCTCCAGGCACCAGTGCTGTAGTTTGGACTGCCAGGATGGGCAAAAGCCAGAGCTTAGGCCTTTACCACAACTTTATTCAGCTCCACTTTCTGATGGATCTCTGAGAACCAAACCTCTGCTACTACCAAACTGGAGTAACTCAAAAGTAGATTTGCTGTTCATTCCAAGGGCAGGCTATGGGCTCAAGATCCCAGCTGTGATGGCTGAGGCAGGAAGCAGTTTGTGCTCCTTGTGCTCCTTGTACCGGAAAAATCCCGAGTGGGAAAAAGCTGCCACGGAGCAGGCTTACCTGAGGAGCTGCGTGGGAAGCTGCCATCCCCATGGATGACGTGCTTATTGGGCGGTAAGTGCACGTTGTCCTGCTTTCTCAAGACCTTCTTCTTCAAGGCACTACCAGGGTGTTTCATCTGCACACTAGGAGCTGTGCCATTGATAGGTGGTAGGCTAAAGGCTGCAGGGAGCAAAGAGGAGCTTGTAAGTGGAGGCAGCTGGACAGGGTGATGATATAAAGGGCCAGAAAATTTGCTGGAGCTGGGCAACGTCTCTTTGTTATTGCAAACAACTCCAAGTGTAACAATGGTATACCACTTTATACCAAGTATAACGCTAACATGGGACATTGATCACAGAATCCTAGAAGAATTTGGGTTGGAAGGCACCTTTAACCACCATCTAGTCCAACCCCTGTGAGCAGGGACATCTTCATTGAGATCAGGTTCCTCAGAGCCCCATGTAAACTGGCCTTGAAGACCTTCAAGGAGGGACCAACAACAGCTTCTCTGGGCAAATCCTGCCAGCTTTTCATCCCCTTCATTATACAAAAAATTCTCCCTAATATCTAATCTAAATCTACCCTCTTCTAGCTTAAAAGCAAACTGGTAATTCTTCCCCCAGGAAACCAGGAAAAGCCAGTATTGCTTTGCTTTTGTTCTGTTCCAGAGGCAGGCAGGGCAAGTTGCCAAAGAAAGTGCAGATAACCCTGCGTGATGCCCTCGGGCTGAGTGCTGCCTCCTCAGGGCCCTGCTGCCACCCTGGGGCAGCGCTCACAGCCCTGCAGGCAGAGCCCCTCAGCCGGGATTCAGTCAGGAGCACTGCTTGCTCCTGGGGCTACAACAGAAGCCCTGGCTGGGGCTTCAGCACAGCTCTACAGCGCCAGCTCCTCAGCAGGGAGTGGCAGGAGAAGGATCGCTGGTGTTTTCATCAGAAGGAATTGAATTTGTTTCTTTCAGGTTGCAGCCTGGTTGAAAAGCATTCTTTTGGACTCACCTTCCTGGAGGCTGCTCTCCAGGAGAGAGTCTGAAGCCCCAGCGTACTTTGCAAGATAGAGTTTTCTGCTCTGAAAGACTTTAGAGGTGAAGGTGGGAAGCTGCAATTCTGTTACTGACCCAGTGAGGCCATGGGCAAGACACTTCATGCCTCTGTATTTTTCTTTGGGCAACAGAATTAAATCCTAATGCAAGCTTCCACTCAGATGCAAGCGGAACAGCCCCCCCCAGTCTGATTGCAACATTGTGCAAAGGGCAAGCAAGTGGTCGAAAAGGATCACCACAAGTGTAGCCACCACTTACTTGCTTCAGCTGCATCCCCAGGCTCAACTATCTCTGGAGGAAGCTGCAAGAATCTTTTCTTTTGTCTTCTTTCCCTCATCTCTTCCACAATATGCTCTATGTCCTTTGGCTCTAAGTTCTTTTGAGCCAACTTCCACAATGCAGCACGGATCTAGGTGCAATGGAAATACAGTAGACTGTAAGCAGAGACACACAAACCAGACACAGCATCTCATCAGGAGCACAGAGTGCCATAGGCTTCAATGCAGCTCCATATACATTCCAATAGTTTCAGAGGAATGTCTCCAGTCCTCACCTGGATTACAATTACACACAGTGAGGTGGAACACTGTAGTGCCACAACCTTCCACTGCTGCAACTGCAACCTATGTCAGGAAGCCCTGCTTGAAGCATGAAACTCATAGGAGTGCTCCAAGACAGATGAAGAGCTCACATGACAGTGAGCAGGCAGTTCAGTTCCTACAGGCCGTGGCAGGAGAATGAAAACCATGTGCAATACCCAGCAAGGAGGGCTAATGAGCTGTAGCTTAACACTCATGGCCAGCAATTGCAGCTGTTTCTCACTTCCTGGCTTCTGAGGGACTCAGCTCTCAAGCACTTGGTCTCTGAGACCAGCAGACCAAAAGGAGGACTCCTTTTGGTGAAAACAAGTTGCAGAAACACTGATGTTAATGAGCAGAAAAATTGATAATGAGGGGGCTGTGAGATACAGCCACAAAGGTAACCAGGAAAAATCAAACTCTCCCATTTGATTTTGCAGCCTTGCTTACACTCAACATTAGAATCTTTGCTTCTCTGCTTCCAAGGAATGCACTTTGCCCACGTTCGCGGATGTGTAGCTTGCTCTGCCATTCAGAACTTCTCTAAAAGAGCCTTCGCACCTAAAGAACGCTTCTGGCGTCACCTTAGCACCATCTCCAAACCAGTGGCCTTGGCACCACTGGAAATAGCCAAGCAATTGCCCTGTAGCTGTGAAATATATTCCCAAGAGAATCCCCCTCCTTATCCTCCAGGAGGAGAAGATTATGATTTTCAGTGACATTTTGGGCCAAGCACTAAACAGCCACTGGAAAGGAAGTCTGCTCATCCCTGTCCTTATCCCTTACCTTTCCAAAGCCGTCCCTCAGCTCTTTGTCCCTCGTAAGACCATCGCTGCTGGGGTGATCCGTCTCCTTGGCCTGGCTCAGTGGGATGCCTGGGAAAGGAAGCAAAGGTTCCTGTAAAGCTCTGGCAGACTTCAAGCCCCCAAAAACGCCATGCTGGCCAAAAGGCAAGACATGTTCCAGATTGTAGAGCTCTCCTAAAACACAGAGATTGGGATTGAGAGCAGCAAGGTACAATGCCTAGGCCCTCTCCCAAGGGATGGGCCAGTGGCAGCAGACATGACATTACTCTGTTGGCCAGCAGCCTGAAACCTGCTGCATGACAAAGGCCTCAGGCCCTGCATGCTGGAGAGCCTCTGTGTCTGATAGAGAAGGGCAGAGATGGAGATTGCTCTTGACAGAGATTCTTATCTGCCCTTATTCATGCTGATTTTAGTAAACATCTTCTTTCTGGTTCTTAAAAGAAGTCCCAGGTTCCAATACCTGTAAGCATTTAGATCAATGTTTTCTTCTCTTTGTTGGAATATTTTAGAGGAAATTCAAAGAAAATCACTGCATTGCTGAAGTGATACCCAAATGTGAACTGTGTTCCTGATACTAGATAATTCATTTTCCCCAAGTATTTTCCTTCTAAACTATGTGAGATTGGGTGGGTTTTGGGCCAGGCTGACTAAAGACTGGTTTTTTAATTGCAGGTAGAACATTGGGGCTTATTCTGAAATACTCTCCAACAGAGCTCTTAAAATTCTGAGAACTAATCATTCTATACAACAGCTTCAGAGATGATACAATCAAGTAGCAGCAGAGTAGAAAATACCAATGTCTTAAATCAGGATTTTTTACCCCTGCAGAATGGTCAGCTTAATAATAAAAAAAGAGAGTTAGATATGGGCTTTGAGGAAGGAGGGCAATTCCAGATGGAAGGCAAGGCCTTGGAAGGTAAAAGCGTTTGAGAAGTTGGCAGGGAAAGCACAGATCCCAGGGTAACCTCCTTGGGACCATGGCAGTCAGTCAGGCCTGCAAAATAGACACACAAAATGTAACAGAGGCCATGATGCAATCTAAAGCATCTGAAGCTCTGTATTGCATGGGACACATTTCCTGTAAGCTTCTAAACAGCTGCACAGGGAAACATGCTCCTGCTGGCAGACACTGGAAGCTGGCCGAGGGAAAACCCTGCCCCACTTCCCCAGAGGTACAGCAGGAACAGCCTGGCCTCTGGGCTGCCCTGTGCTCTCCAGGAAAGGCTCAGCTGCACATGCACCCTCCTGCTCCTCTCCCTGCCCCACAGCTCAGCAGCCCTACAGCTCCACGGGGCACTGGCAGCAGCACAGCTCCTTGCAGGGGGCACACGCAGGGCACAGCTGTTCCCTGGCAATGCGCACAGCCTCTCTGGGCTGCCACAAGACCCTTCCTCCCAACAGAGAGCGGCCCAGCTCCCACCTTACCTCTTTGTAAGGCTGATTCATGCTCCTGGGGCTCCTGGGCCAAGGCCCCCTGAGCCGGCCGGGAGCCCAGACCTCCATTCCCAAGGCCGGGGTCTGGCACATGAGCCTCCAAGCCAAACAGGTCAGCCAGTTTCCTTGGGAACAGAGGCATCCCAGGTCCTATCTTGCACCAAGTGCTCTTTCCCTTCTTCCTCTGGGTTTTTGTTGTAGATTCAGAAGAAGCTGTCAACCAGGTACAAGAGAAGAAGTGAGTTAATTGAACTCATGCCTTTACCATCAACCCATCTAATGGGTGAGGAATTCAAAGCGTATTTTAGTTACTGAAATGATTGCTTGTTTTTTTATTTTTCATGAAACTAGCATCAGTTTAATTTCTCTGAACAATATGGAGCTGGCAAGCCAAGAGAGAAGAGCTCTACTACTTCATGTGGTGCCCGTTGCCTCCCCACTACTACAGGATTGCTTTCCTTACAAAGAGTTGGGAATTCACAGTGCTCTCTAGAATCTGACAGTGTCTAGGAAGTAATTGTTTTCAAAAGTGGTTTTCAAGGTCTTTGTTTCTGTAACTCCCACTCAGTTCTGGGTTGGGTTTTGCAGTTTTGGGGATTTTTTATATTACTCTTTACAACAAAGGAAGTTCTGGGACACAAACTATGGCACCATGTGTTTGATGCAAAAGCAGCTTTGCTTTCTCTATTAGATGTGCCCAGTATTCTGTGAGCCTGTATTTGTAGGGAGCAAAGTGTTCATCCCAAAGTTCCACTTTTGCTCTACTTACTTGTTCCAGGGGTTTATTCTCTGCTTTCTTTTCAGCAGAGACACCCAAACGCAACATAAACGCAACCTATCTCAAAACAGTTCTGATCCTGGCTAATAGTGACAATTCAAAATGTCCTTAATGGAAAATAGCTGATGGCCGGTCATTCTGAAATACTCCCCAAGAGAGCTGTTAAACGAGGAGAACTAATTCTTTACGTGGACGCACAGAGAATAAAATCATATGGCAGCCAAGCAGGATGAGTGTCTTAAGACTGGATTCTTTCCCCATGTAGAATGCTCGGGTCAGTAATAAGAGTGAAACAGGAAAGGTTTAAAGAGATAAGTCATTTCTAGTCCAGAATTAATGCAGAAAAAAATATCACCTTATTTACTGAGCAGTACTAGTCCCTAGCTTCATTAAGCATTCAGATGCATATCAGCAATGAAGGAGTCATTCCAAAGGGGCCATACCCAGCATTTGGCAGAAATAACCCTGATCCCTAAAGGGACCAGGAGATCTGATCCCTTTTGCTGCATCAGCAGCATTATTTCTTCAAGTCTCATCTCTCCTATCATTACACACCCAGAGATGCCCAAGGAACAGCAACAGTGTCAATGAGGCTTTCAACTTGAAAGCACTGTCTGACCCAGATGCACCAGACACAGCATTTTGTCTGGCACAATTCCACTTGTCAGGGATCAGGCAAGGCAGGGACAGGGACAAGGCAGAAGGCATCTCCTGCCCCAGCCTCAGCCTGCAACACTGACACAGGCAGAGAGAGCCAGGGAAGAGATTTGTCACTGTGAACCTGCCACAGGTGGCTTTGGGCTTGTGCTGTCAGAGGATGACAAACTCACACCCTGCCTAGGCTGCACCATTTGGAAGTCTCCCTCTCCTTCACTGGAAAAAATCAAAAGGACTTTCTATCATAGGAGGTTTTCCTAATTTCTGCCAATGCAAAACCAGGCAATATCCATGAATCTCCATCGTATCTCAAAGGGTTCAGCTGAGAAACAGCCCCAGGGAAAGGTTTTCTCCTTCAAAAGCAGGAGGAAGGAGTGGGAACATTTTGCATTTCATGCTAAATGCCTTCTTTTCCCCTACTAATTGTGACACCACAATGATTACAGGGAGATAAAAGGCATGTGCAGGGTAAAGAGGAAGGTTTCCTTTTCCTCTGCTGCATTTCCAGGGCCCCGAGGTACCACTCCAGCTCTTGCTACTCAACACTTCACACTGGAGGAATTTCACTGCACCACTTCTACTGCTCTCGGAGAGTCCACTGAGCACATCAAGGAATTAAAAAGAATTAAGTGAAATTTTTTAAAGAATGGGTTTTAACCAAGCTTTCCAAATGTCATCTCTGAGTCAAGAATACAATATTCATTCCAGGAAAGACATGCCCTCTACCTACCTGCATCTTCAGAATTCTCTTGGCTTCTGCTGCTGGGTCTTGGCCTTGAGAAAATGGAGGACAAAAGGACATATTAGGAGGTAGAAAGAGAAGGGCGGGAATGGCCATACCATGAAAGGAGGCATGACTTTTTAGCATGGTCACTGTGATGAAGGAGGAAATGTAACACATAAACACATAAAGATGAAAAGCTGATTAATTGCCCTTAAGCTTTCTGGTGCTGGAGTCACACAGAGCTGGCCAAGCTCTGGCTGAAACACAGCTGTCATTCTTCAGTTTGCATCATAACTCCCAATTCTGCTGCCTCTCCTTTTTGGAGCCAAGTGGCTCCTACAGCCTCTCTGGAGCAGCAAGAGCTGCTGAGCTGAGACAGGAGTCTGTAAGGAGGGCAGCTACTTTTGTGCTGCTGCCAAAGCTTGACTTTGCCTGCTCGTGCCTTACCCTGGTGACAGCCTTGTGCTACACGTGGTCAGAGCACTGCTGTCTCCTGAGAATGATATAGCTCTTTCCAGAACAAAATGACTTTTTCTGACTCAGCTGCCAGGGAAGGATATTCACATGGCACTTTAAAAGCCCTACCAAAAATTTTCAATTGGAGTGATACTTCTGGGACTCCTGCTTTATTATTATCACTTGGATAAGCTTGATAGCTACATTTTCTCATGCATCTCCAAGACAATATCTTTCCTCAGATACAGTCCTAGAACTCTTTTCTAGCACCATGCCCTCTTTGATCTTAAGCCCAGATCAAAATATTAAATATCAATCGGGTTATACATGTATACTCCAAAATTTTTCTGGCATCTCATTTCATCATGGAGGCCGTGGCACAGTGAAGTTACACCTGCTGATTACAGAAGCAGCTCCTGAACTTGCAGACACTTCTCCTATAGCCAATATTTGCCCATGCATATTCTCATGGCAGCAGAAGTTGACAGTCAAGGATAACAGCATTCAAAGACCTGCAGGACCCTATCCCGTGCAGTACAGCTCCCAAATGACACAACAACAATTACAGAGGGAATCAATAGCCAAGTCCAGCAAGGGACCCATCTTAAAGGTGCTTTGAATCCCTGCCTCCTCTTCCCCACCACCACCTTGGCTCTTGGGTTATATGATGCTGGGTTTGCCATTGTGCTGGATCATGATGGATGGGTAAAATGGTGAATACACACAGGTTTGCCTAAATACAGGGGACAGTTCACTGTGCAAAATCACCTCAGGGGACGGGAAGCGTGAGGTGAGCAGCACACTGGAGCAGCAGACACTTTGGCTTACCTCATCTCCCGGGACTCCTGGAAATCCAGATGGGGAGAGCTTGGCAGGGACCCTGCAGCACTGTCCCCAGGGGGACTGCCTGCCTTGCGTATTGGGGGAATCAGAGGCAGTCCCAGTGACCTCTTCTTCATTTCCCCACCAGTGGAATACAGCAAGGCAGCCTGGAAAGAGTAGAACACAGTGCTCAGATCAAGCATCCAGCCTTGCCCCCATTCCTGCCTCAAGACATTTAGACATGTGTTTGACTGGAACCTGACAGGAAAAGTCAAACTTACAGAGCAGATTGGCCTAGGACAGGGAAAGTTGACCTAGAAAAGGGAATTTGTGCGGGAGAGACCATGTCACATATTTGACACTTCTCCCCTCACACTCACTTCTCTGCAAGTGTGGCTGCATTCCCGGCTGGTATCCACATGTTTGATATCAAGATGTTCTGGGGTGCCACTGCCTCCACTGGCACTTTTGGATGGCTTGGGAGTGGGTTTACATCAGTGTTCTCTTGCTCTGCCTTAGGCACCCAACAGCCACTGCTGATCTCCGGCCATGGCCCCACAAAGCCATTCTGCCGGATGCCAAAACCTGCTTTTCTCAAGCCCCTCCTTTCTTCTGCTGCTGCCCTTCCCTCCTACAGTTCCCCAGCAGCCTTTGAGCCCAGATGCTGCTGAGCTCTTGGCATGCTCGCTGCTCTCCAGCTCCCACACATCCAGCATCTCAGGCTCCCTGGCATTTGGGAAGCTCAGCAGAGCTCCCTGCCCTGCTGCTCTCTGCAAGCTCTCTGCCTGCCCAAGTCCCTCCAGGGCCCCCATGCCATGGCCATGAATGGGGCTGGAGGCACTGGGGGTAGATGCACACCCATCCTTAGTATCCCATCATTTCTGGCCCAGCTAAAGAGTCAAATCAGGACGTGTTCAAACTTCACTGTGAAAGGGTCAGTTCCTGTCAGGGTTACATTGGGCCCTTTCTCAGCCAGGCTGAAATCACGTACCCGTGCAATTGATTGGACATTTTGTTTACCAAAGCTATTGTTCATCTACCTCCTCCTGCACCCCATGGCAAACCCAGAACAACTGCAGGTCCTGGCCCTGCTGCAAAGGCAATTGTGTGCCTGGGCTCTGGGCTGCTCTCCCCATGGCCGCCTCCCATCCCTTCCCTCTGGACAAAGCCATGCCAGAGCACACAGCTGCCCAGAAGCTGATGGAGTCTACAAATAGCAACAGAGACAACTGTGCAGAGGGTGTGGCTCTCACCAACTCAAAAGCTGAGACCACCTGGAACCGACTTTCCAGGACTGTCTGCTCCAACAAACACCTTTTTGCTTCCAGAGCAGACACAGCTGACATAAAACACCACCAAGACATAGAGATGGCTCACAGATATCTGTAGTTTACTCAATCTAGGATAGCTTCTGCAGATTGGACAGCTTTAGCTGCTCTGAGTGCTTGTTGGTGTTTTCTCAGCCATAAGACAGAGGAGGAACCACGACAGAGCCCAGAAACCGTTCAGAGACCTCTCTTGCTGTTGATCCACGCTGAGCATGTGAACTCTCCACTACACACCCATTGCAATCACAGCCTGAAGTGCAGAGTCCTGCTGAGCTCTTCCTTGACTCAGCTGCTTCCCTGGGCTCACAGCATAGGAAAAGGGCTCACAGCTCTGCCTACAGCAAATAAACTGAGAATCTACTGCACAGGTCTTAGCTTAGTCTCCTTACCTTATAACATTTTCCATCTGAACCCTGCTCCCGGTTTTTTCTACTCTCATCATCATAGCCAGTGCCATTGTTCTTGTTCTCTTTCTCCACGCTGTACATTTCATTGGTGTCAGAGGAAGGAGAGCTCTCCTGGATGGGAGGCAACGGCTTGGAGGGAAGCAAGGAAGAGGGACATGGCCGGAAAGACTTGGAAGAAATGGACCTATTCTTGCCTGCAAAGTGGAGGAATTTTCACTGCACCACCAGAGCACACACTCAGTGATGGGGCTCTGGGAAAGTCCACAGAGCCCATCAAGGAATCAAAATTAATTTAAAGAAACTTCAAAACGAATGGGTTTTAACCAAGTTTTCCAAATGTTACACTGGAGGCAAGATTGCAATGGTCATTCTAGGACAGACATGACCTCCACCTACCTGCATCTTCAGAGTTGTTCACTTGGATTCTGCTGCTGGGTCTTGGCCTTGAGAAAATGGAGGACAAAAGAAGATGTGAGGAGGTAGAAAGAGAATGGAGGGAGTGGGCGGACCATGAAGGGAGGCAAACCTTCTTAGCATAGTCACTGTGATGAAGGAGGAAATGCAACACATAAACACATAAAGATGAAAAGCTGATTAATTGCCCTTAAGCTTTCTGGTGCTGGAGTCACACAGAGCTGGCCAAGCTCTGGCTGAAACACAGCTGTCATTCTTCAGTTTGCATCATAACTCCCAATTCTGCTGCCTCTCCTTTTTGGAGCCAAGTGGCTCCTACAGCCTCTCTGGAGCAGCAAGAGCTGCTGAGCTGAGACAGGAGTCTGTAAGGAGGGCAGCTACTTTTGTGCTGCTGCCAAAGCTTGACTTTGCCTGCTTGTGCCTTACCCTGGTGACAGCCTTGTGCTACACGTGGTCAGAGCACTGCTGTCTCCTGAGAATGATATTACACCTCCTGGCTTTTTCAAGAAGAAGAATCAGATGAAAAGCCCTTGGGAACAACATAGTGCTACATCATTATAGATGGGTAAAATGGTGAATACACACAGGTTTGCCTAAATACAGGGGACAGTTCACTGTGCAAAATCACCTCAGGGGACGGGAAGAGTGAGGTGAGCAGCACACTGGAGCAGCAGACACATTGGCTTACCTCATCTCCCGGGACTCCTGGAAATCCAGATGGGGAGAGCTTGGCAGGGACCCTGCAGCACTGCCCCCAGGGGGACTGCCTGCCTTGCATATTGGGGGAATCAGAGGCAGTCCCAGTGACCTCTTCTTCATTTCCCCACCAGTGGAATACAGCAAGGCAGCCTGGAAAGAGTAGAACACAGTGCTCAGATCAAGCATCCAGCCTTGCCCCCATTCCTGCCTCAAGACATTTAGACATGTGTTTGACTGGAACCTGACAGGAAAAGTCAAACTTACAGAGCAGATTGGCCTAGGACAGGGAAAGTTGACCTAGAAAAGGGAATTTGTGCGGGAGAGACCATGTCACATATTTGACACTTCTCCCCTCACACTCACTTCTCTGCAAGTGTGGCTGCATTCCCGGCTGGTATCCACATGTTTGATATCAAGATGTTCTGGGGTGCCACTGCCTCCACTGGCACTTTTGGATGGCTTGGGAGTGGGTTTACATCAGTGTTCTCTTGCTCTGCCTTAGGCACCCAACAGCCACTGCTGATCTCCGGCCATGGCCCCACAAAGCCATTCTGCCGGATGCCAAAACCTGCTTTTCTCAAGCCCCTCCTTTCTTCTGCTGCTGCCCTTCCCTCCTACAGTTCCCCAGCAGCCTTTGAGCCCAGATGCTGCTGAGCTCTTGGCATGCTCGCTGCTCTCCAGCTCCCACACATCCAGCATCTCAGGCTCCCTGGCATTTGGGAAGCTCAGCAGAGCTCCCTGCCCTGCTGCTCTCTGCAAGCTCTCTGCCTGCCCAAGTCCCTCCAGGGCCCCCATGCCATGGCCATGAATGGGGCTGGAGGCACTGGGGGTAGATGCACACCCATCCTTAGTATCCCATCATTTCTGGCCCAGCTAAAGAGTCAAATCAGGACGTGTTCAAACTTCACTGTGAAAGGGTCAGTTCCTTTCAGGGAAAAGGTCTCCCAGCTCTGCCTAAATCACATAATGTGAAAGTTTGGCACACAGGACTTAGCGTGGTCTCCTTACCTTATGGCCTTCTCCCTCGGAACTCACCTCCTGTATTTTTACCCTGTACTCATCACAGCTGGTGCCATTTTTCCCAATCTCCTGCTCTCCACTGCGTATCTGACTTGGTGGTGTGCAAGGAGAGCTCTTCTGGATGGGAAGCAATGGTTTGGAGGGAAGGAGCATAGAAGGATTTTCCAGGGAAAACCTCTTGGCAAGTGGGTAGGCAGTCAGGCCTGCAAAGTGGAAACACAGAATGTATCACAGCCTGCAATGCAAACCTAAAGCATCTGAAGTTCCGTATTTCATGGGACAGATTTCCTGGAAACTTCTAAACAGCTGCACATGGAAACATGCTCCTGCTGGCAGACACTTGAGGCAAGCCAGGCAAAAACCCTGACCCATTTCCCACGACCTACCACAAGAACAGCCTGGCCTCTGGGCTGCCCTGGGAGAGCAGGGTGCCCAGAGCCCTGTGCTCTCCAGGAAAGGCTCAGCTGCACATGCACCCTCCTGCTCCTCTCCCTGCCCCACAGCTCAGCAGCCCTGCAGCTCCACGGGGCACTGGCAGCAGCACAGCTCCTTGCAGGGGGCACACGCAGGGCACAGCTGTTCCCTGGCAATGCGCACAGCCTCTCTGGGCTGCCACAAGACCCTTCCTCCCACCAGAGAGCGGCCCAGCTCCCACCTCACCTCTGTGTGAGTCTGAGCCATGCTCACAAGGGAAGAATTGAGTTACGTGAACTCCCACATTTATCATCAACACCTCTAATAAGTGTGTCAGTCGAGGGAAGCAATTTTTATTTATTGGGAAAATTTCTCTGGTTTTATTTTTCATGGAAGTAGCATGTTTTTAGTTCCTCTCAACAATATTGAGTTAGCATGTCTGAAGGGAAAGGTGGAAGTCTCCATTGGTAAGAGGGGAAAAAATATTCCTTCTTGAAACTGGCCTACTGGGAATCCCCAGGAAAGACCCACACAGCTGTGACTGCTAGTTCTGCAAACCACAAAGGCCTCTCAGAGAGCAGGCAGGCCTTTCTGGTGTTTCTATAGCACCATAATACCATCTTCAGGGTTGGACCCTATCAGCAAGCAGAGGAGGAAGGGGAAATTTATCCGTAGTGAAACCCAACATTAATGGCAGGGAAAGCAACAGGATTTGCATCTCATGACCATGTCCAATTTGGGGTCAGCTGTGGCCACAGTCCCTGTCCTGGTTGACAGTATGAGTGATTTGGCTACTGTCAAAAAGGAGAAAGCAGCGTAAATAACTGAGACAATGTTGTGATGCTATGGGTGTCCTTGCATGATCATCTGTAGCTGCCAGCCACCTACTCTGACACAGAGCCAGCACTGACCACCATGGACCAGTTTTCCCTGAAATCTGGGGGGATTGTTTTTCCATTCGACTTCAGCCTTTCAGCTCCTTTTTATCCTCACCTTTTCCTTCCTGGGTCTTTCCTTTTCTAGTAAAATCCATCTTCGAAGCCGTGCTTCTGCCTGGCAGAAGTATCAGGGTTTGAATCTGGGAACACGCTCAGTGTAGACAGCGACGGGAGCTTGGTCCCAGCCTTAGAACAAGGCCGGGCGACTCCAAGCGCCAGCGCTCGGCACAGAGAGGCAGAGCCAGATGCGTCTGCTGCCACTGGGGCCGTGTCAAGCACAACCTGCGCCAGCCCAGCCTGAGGCTGCCCCTTTGTGACACGCTCCCCATGGTTCTCTCGTTTCCATGGCTGCAAAACCCCACCCCAACTCCATTCCCTTCCAATCCCTTCCCAAGGGCAGCCAGCCCTAAGCCCAGCCAGGCCAGGCCTGAGGGTTTTACACTCTCTGAGAAGTAGACCATCTCTAAGGCTGCTTTTCAAGGCCTTTATTTCTGTAATTCCCACTCAGTTCTGTGTTGCAACTTGTTGATGTGGGATTTGCTTTCTTTCTCTTCCCATCAAAGAAAGTGCTTGAACACAAACAATGGCACCAGGCAGTAGAAGAAAAAGCAACTTTGCACTCTCTAGTAGATGACTCCTAAATTCAGCTGGCTGAGAGCTGTAGGGAACAAATTCAACATCCAAACATTCTAATTCTGCTCTGCTTCATTGTTCCAGGGGTTTGTTTCCTGCTTTCTTTATTGCAGAGACAGCCAAACCCAACATAAACATGATCCGCCTCAAAACATTTCTGATCCTGGCAGTTCCTGACAATTTCAAATTTTCTAAATGGAAATAGCACAGGGCAGGTCATTCTAAAATACCCCCCAACAGAGGAGATAAAACTAATCCTGCTTGATTTGGCAGAACTAAGCCTGAGCCACGGGACACGTGGGTCTGATCCCTTTTTCTGCATCTGCAAAATTATTAGTTCTAGTTGGAGCTCTCCTATCTATTCAAAGAACCTTTGCACTCCGCATCAGATGCCCCCAGTGTTCAGTGGGCCAATATAATCAGTGTATCTGTAGGGTGCAAACTGGCCATGCAAAGTTCTCCTTCCTTGTGGCAGGGGTTTGTTCCTGCTTTCTTTCCTGCAGACACACCCAAACCAACATTACAGTACCTGCCTCAAAACAATTCTCATTTTGACTGTCCCTGAGAATTCAAACCTATACTCAGAGCATTTCCCTGTGCCCAGGGACAGGCTCCAAGGCTGGACTCTCACCTGCACAGAATGAAGAAGAGCTGCTGCACCTGCCAGCGGCTCCGGGGTCTCGCAATCAGGGCTTTGAATGCAGCTTTTGTACACACTCTGCCCCCTGAGCCCAGCAGCATTCCTGGGCATCGGCACCACTGCTGCAGGCCAACGTGCTCCAGGCACAGCTGCAGGAAGGAGACTGCAACGCGTCCTGGCTGAAGGAGTCTCCAGGCTGCTGCAGCCCTTCACCAGTGGCGGAATTATCTTGCGCTGTCCTGGGGGGAGTCGACGCCAGATGAGCCACGGAACTTTCACCTTCTGCTGGAACTACTCCATGATAGCTCCTGCTCTTCCTGAGGGTGAACCCAGCGCCATCTTGGAATGCGTGTCCTGGGGGGATTTTCCTCTGGCATTTTGGGTCTTTGTTCCAGTGGGGGGATGGTGAGGTCTGACAGTTTGATATCTAGAAGTCACTGGCCTTTTTCTTCCTTTTCAGGCATTCTGCTTGTTAATTAACTGTTGGGTTTTTTCCATTGTCATCTATTAGTATTCATTTCCTATTGCGGGAAATGGATTGTTGGTACACATTAAAGGAGACAACTTATTGCAGAGTGTCCTGTTTTAAGTTGTCTCAAACTGTGTGGGACAGATGGCTTCACACAGGAGCATCCCCAAGGCTGCTGAGGGCAAGGCACAGAGGGAGACAAACCCAGTATTTCTGAGGGAAATTCCTTGACACCAAACCAACCTGAGTCATCAAACAGCTGACCTGACGTTTCGAGACATGGGCCAAAGGGGAAACCTTTCAGTGTGTTTGGTCCAGGCTGGGCTATGCTCAAGGCAAATGTGTGTCAGTGCACTTGGCTCCTTCTCTCCTCATTGTGTCCGGCATGCACAGGAGCCCATAGCTCCTGCAGAAACCATCACAGCACTCAGTGGGAGCAACTCATGTCCTGTGCTCACATAGAGCTGTGGTGTCCAGCACTGCAGCTCACTGGAATGAGGAACTGTTCTAGCCCTCTTGGAAGGAGCTAAGGAGCTTTGGCCTTCAGATCAGCTCCTTCCCAGCTCTTGATTTGCTGCCCTGGGTGAGCTGCTGCTTGTGGCAACACTTGTTTCACAGCTGACAGCCCCGCTCTGTTGGCCAGCAGCCATTGCAGGAGCTTGTGCTAGTGCCATTGAACCTTTCAGATCTTCCTAAGGAAAGCTCAGGGCAGAACTTGTCAAAAGAGCATTGCATGGGCAATGCTTTTAACATTAAATCTTTCCTCTGTGCTCTGTGCCACACACATTAAATCTTTGAGGAAACAAGTTTGCTGCTCCAGAAATTCCTCAAATCAGTCCATTAAACTGTAACAGAACGCAATTTGGGATGTGTAATCTCACTTTAATCCATTGGGCAGAAAGCTACAGGAGCACTGCTTGTGAGCTCTGTGTCTAACCTAAGTGACCTTGCCAGCAAGATCTTAGAAAAGAGAGGAGAGATGGAATCAGTAGCACAAGGATCTGCATTGTGATTCTCCCTGAGGACATGGCCCACTTCCACTGGGCCATGGCTTTTTACCCTACATCAAAACTTTGTTCTTCAGATTGTGGTGGTGAATGCCCCCGGCCTTGTCCGGCCACACGGTGATCTGGGAAATGCTTGTCAGGCCTTGGCCTTGCTGAACAGCCCCTGGGCTCAGCTCCTGCTGAGCTTATCAGAGACCCAGAGTGCTCCCAGGAACTTGTCCTGTCTAAGGAGCTCCTAGGGTGTCCTGTGAACAGCCTTGGAAACCACTTTTGTTGCCTGAATGGCATGGCATCCTTCCTTTCCTACTTTCGAAGACAGGCTGCTGACCCACAGTCCAGCCATGATGAAGCATTTTATGGCTGAGGCCCACTCTCTTGTGACCCATAAAGAGCACTCCAAAAGGACGCCCTTGAAGCTCTCCTGGACCACAGTGGCTGCCAGCAGCAACCTCCCTCTGAGTGGGGCCTCTCTGAGGCAGTGAGCTCTCAAATTTGCTGCACTGGTGGGATGACTGATCAACAATGGATCCTGGGCCAATAGCCCCACTCCTGGAGATTCCAGTTTAACCACTGTTAAGCTTGAGTGCTGTTAAGCTTTTAGGTGGCATTCCTTTTGATTCACGTCTTTTCTGTCCCTTTCCGCCCCTTCTCTCCTTCCTCTAGTAGGAAGTCTCTGCAGAGAGATCTGGACAGGCTGGATCATGGGCTGAGGCCACTTGCATGAGGTTCAACAAGGTGAAGTGCCCCGTCCTGCCCTTGGGCCACAGCCATCCCATGCAAGGCTACAGGCTGGGGGCAGAGTGGGTGGAAAGCCACCCAGAAGAAGAGGACCTAGGTTGGCAATGGCTGAACATGAGCCAGGTGTGCCCAGGTGGCCAAGAAGGCCAATAGCATCCTGTCCTGGGATATGCTTTAGTGGTGGCCTTGGCAGTGTCAGGGGTCTCAGGTTATTGGGGGGGGTCTCTAGAAAGGTCTTTTTCAATGGAAACAATTCTGCAATTTTAAACTTCCATTCCTGTTTTGAAGGATGCTGTTGTGAACGGCGGAAGAAATGCCTCACACAATATGCGTGAATGGCAAATCCCAAAGTTTATTGAAAGCTCACACATATTTATATTGGTGTTAATGAAGCTTATACATATTGCAAAAGCTGAGCTCATTATTGGTTAAAGCACACTTAGATCAACCACACCTACTTCTATGCTCTAATGATTATTTTGTTTCTATGTTTGCATTCTTCTAGCTTCTCTACCTAGGATATCTACATTTTCTGGCAAGCAATTTTCTCCCCCATCTTCCTGTTTCAGCGAAGGTCACTATGACCTTTGTCAGTGATTGGACACTGGTTACTTAATCCCCAGCTTGTTTCCCCTATCCTTATCCATCGGTATCACATCGAAATGGCCTTTCTCAGCTAACCAATTATCCAAAAAGCTCTCTACATTTCCCCCGTTTTTCTGTTGAACAAGCATGGTTTGATTAAATGCGGTAGTTATCATCTTTCGCACCATATTCTGCAAGCATATACAAAAACATGGCAATACTAATATTAACAACAAAGCTACAATAGCTACTACAATGCTAGCCTTAACAATAGAGCGTAACCATGACCCTAAGCTTAAAAATTTAAGCCATCCATCAATACCAAGGCCTGATTCTACCTGTAAGTTCCCAGTTAACCTCCGTAACTCAGAGAGCTCTGAGTGAACAGACTGTGCATGATCAGAAAGATTCATGCAACACATGCCTTCAACTTCATCACAGCCATGGCCTTGTGCAAGTAAGAGAAAATCAATTGCAGCTCTATTTTGAAGTGTCGCATGGCAGATAGAATCTACATCAAGCAAAAGACTAGAAATCGCTAAAGAAGTTGCATTTGTTTGTTTAGCAAGCCAACACCCTAACCTATTTAAAATAGCATGAGCACGTGCTGCTGATACCCCTGGAGCTAAGAAAGATGCTGCAACTATGGCCACTGGGGACCAAAACTTTACATCATCTCGGCAGTCAGCTGCAAATGCATGAGCCATTCGTTTGCCTCTACGATGGCAGCGGCTCATGTTTAGTATCATGGATATGTTAGGTGTAAGTAGAGACAGCCGTCCAAGTGTACATGGTCCCCCGTGCAGCATTGATGGGATACCGGCCCAAGCACGGTCCCCACATATCAGGAAATATCCTGCTGGCAATTGAATAGGGTCATTTGATGAGACTGACACTCTCTTTGTTGTATAATTGCACCAGGCCGATGCATTTCGGTAGACAGCCATGCTGGAAGTTACAACATTAGAATGGTTCTTGACTGACAGCAGGCTTCTATGGTTAAAATGAATGCATGCATCTGCCATCACTGACCCTAACAACTCCAACTCTTGGGGCTCTTGTGGTGCTATAGGAAAGTGGGAAATCCACTGATCCCAATTATCCACACTCGTCCTAGCATTGCTGACCTTACAAGTTGGTACATGTGAAGGGCACGGCCAGGGATCTGCTGGTAATCCAACCAAACAGGTTGTGAATGGATTGCCAGGAGAAGATAATGACAGGCAAATAGTCTCTTGTTTAGTCAAGTTTGCCAGGGTGACCCATATGTTAGTCTTGGGCTGAGGTGGGGCCCATGCCTGATGGTCCACACTGTCCACAAAAAAAGCAAAAACTAATAAAGCAATAACATAAAGTTTCCATCAAACACAGCTGCTCGGGTCCATTTAGCAGGTACCCACAGAGATCCTGTAGGGGTAGAAACACAAAGATATCCGCGGCCCCAGTATAACACCTTAGCAGGACCTTGCCATTGTCCTGTTTTAGGATCTCTATATCTCACCCATACATCCTTCTTTACACCATCTGTTTCATGTACATAGTGACGAATCACAGCAGGAACCTTATTTTCCCCAAAAACACACAGGTGGTTCAAAACAAACAAACACTTTAACAATCTTTCTTGTGGCTCTCTGGTATCTATATATTTACTCAGATATCTTTTCAAGGTACCATTTGCTCTCTGCCGCTGCATAAACAGCTCATGTAACCTCCTGTTTTGAACCTCTTTTATGGAGGCATCCTCTATTCACTCACACACTCCTGCAACATACAAAGAATCTGTTACAATGTTAAGAGGTCCAGAGAAATGCATCATGGCCCATACAACAGCCAATAGCTCCATTGTTTGCAAAGTGTCCAACTCAGTAGCTTGGAATATATGATGATGCCATTGTCCCTCTTCTTGCCAGGTCACTGCAGCGGTTTTGGATTTTCTTCCTGCATCTGTGTAGACAGTTATAGCATCCGACAAGGGCTTTAGTGATCTTTTTGGGCACTGAATCCAACCCCACTGTCCTATCCAATTCAATGGTACATTGGGAATATCATCAGTGGCAGTCACACTACCGGCTCCCAATAGGGCCTCTTGTAACTCCATACTGTTTGCCAGATACCAGGTCAATGTATCTTTCTTCATTGGTATTTGTATCTGATCAGGTTCCTTTCCCATAATCTGTACTGTCCGTTCACGACCCTTTTTGAGCAGATCAGCTAAAATTTCAATTTTCTGAAGAAGGGTTTTATGTTGTTGAAGTGGAGGAGATATCCATTCCAAGGCCCATATCTCCCCCGTTTTTCTGTTATGCTGAGTAAGTGCACCCAGTAAAAATTTTGGTCCACACCAAACTGTCAGCTGTATAGGGAGATCAAGATCACGTCTCCGAACACTGCCTTGTGTAACACAGTCCAATATCTGCTGCAATGTGTCAAGCTGTTCAGGGGTTATACGAACAGGCTGTGCTGGATCAGTTCCCTTTAACAAAGGTTCATCTGACAGTTCATTGTTAAAAGAGTAAGACCCCCCGTGGATCCAAATCCATGCTCTCCTCTCGACTGTGCCTGACGAGGGGGTACAGTTTTAGCCAACTGTTGCAAAGGAATCAATTGAGCTATCCTTTGTCCTTTTTCGATTCGCATAGGTGGAAAAAGAGTATGCACCATAATGGAAATCTCCCCTGTATAGTCAGCGTCTATTATTCCAGATAAAACAAATAATCCCATCATTGTAGCCGAGGAACGTCCTAAAAGCAGAGCTCCCATAGGTAATCCATCAATAATGAGTGGTCCTTTTACCCCAGTTGGAACCTTTTCTGGGTGAGTAGACAGCAGGGTTACTGTGGCTACGGCTGCCAGGTCCAATCCGAGGCTCCCGGTGGTGGCGGGCTGGAGGCAGGTCGAGCTGAAGCGGTGACAGCTGCTACTCGTGTCCGGGCGCAGGGAGCTGGTGGCCGGGAAGCAGAACCACGCCGGGCAGCCGCGGGGCGGGCGGACGCCCCGGAGCCCGCTTCCCCACGGGGGGTGGGAGGCCCGTCCTGCCGCCCCCCCGGCTCGGGGGTCGGGGCGGCTGCGGAGCGGAGCGGGAGGCGGCCGCGCTGCAGCTGTTAAGCCGCTTAGGGCCGGGGCTGGCATGAGCCTCCCTTCGCTGCTGTGCAACGGCTCCTGCTAGGTCACTCTCTGACCTGGGGATGGGCGCGTTACTAGGCGGAGGAGGTGTAGGGTTCGACACAGGGGCAGGCGGCGCGGACGGCACTGCTGGAGTACGCGTGGGGGGGGGCTGCTGCCCGAAGCAGGAACTGATACAGGCAGGGAGCTGCTGTTTAGAGCGGGAGCTAGTGTCGGCGGGGAGCCGCCGCTTAATATAGATGCGGTGCCGGCAGGGGACCGCCGTATGAGGCAGGAACCGAAGTCGGCGAGGGGGGGGGGCCAAACCAGTCTCCGTAACTCCTGTTTCTTTCATGGGCTGCACTAGCCTGCTAGGCAGCTCTTTCCTCTGCGTGGTAGTTCAGCAATTCATCATGCACGACTCGCCATAAATTTCCCAACCTTCTCGCGGTCTTATCATCATCTATGACTGCCTGCCACAACTAATCCCCAAATATACGGCAGTCTGATAACCTATGCACTGCGTGAGGATTCCGAAAAAGTCCTTGAGCATACCCATGAGCTAACAACCCATGAAGCTCTTTCTGCAAATCTATATCCTTAACCTTACGCTTTTATAAAAAGCTAGGAAATAAATCATATGATGCTTGCCTTTCTTTATCCATGTTGAAGATAACAGCGCGCTTCTTGCAGCCCTTGCAGGCTTCCGGCAGCACGTATCAGCCGGGGTCTCTGACGAGGTCCCCAGGGCACGGCACCTTCCCTTTTTCAGCGGTGCTTTTGCCGTCCTCAGCTGCGATAGGACCCGACTCCGTTACGCCACTCGACCGTGGCTACTGTCGAAGAAGAACGTCCAGGGTTGCCATTTGTCGGAAACGGTGGAAGAAATGCCTCACACAATATGCGTGGATGGCAAATCCCAAAGTTTATTGAAAGCTCACACATATTTATATTGGTGTTAATGAAGCTTATACATATTGCAAAAGCTGAGCTCATTATTGGTTAAAGCACACTTAGATCAACCACACCTACTTCTATGCTCTAATGATTATTTTGTTTTTATGTTTGCATTCTTCTAGCTTCTCTACCTAGGATATCTACATTTTCTGGCAAGCAATTTTCTCCCCCATCTCCCGTTTCAGCGAAGGTCACTATGACCTTTGTCAGTGATTGGACACTGGTTACATAATTCCCAGCTTGTTTCCCCTATCCTTATCCAACGGTATCACATCGAAGTGGCCGTTCTCAGCTAGCCAATTATCCAAAAAGCTCTCTACAATTCTCTACGTTTTTGTTGTTTGTAGACTCAGGAATAGCGATGAATCGTGCTATTCCACTCGTCAGGCCTCACTTGCCACCCGAGAGGAACATGGATTCCCTTCTTACACAAGGTAGTTAATATGACTGTCTGGTTTTGGCGTGTGATCCTATGCAATTGGTGTTGGAATTCCCATGCCAGGGCCCAATCTCTTCTCTGTTCTAGATTTTCAACTAGTGACGCTGCTTCTCTGTCAGGGATCTCCCCCTCTCCAGGGATCCTTATAAATTCTTCTAGGGCTCTTAATGGATTTGCTCTTCTCCAATCCCAATCACAAGTAAGACATCATGCACTCCCCACCAAATGTGACTGGAGAATCCACCATTTGTCTTTACAGCCCCCGCAAAAGATTTTTACCCACGCCCAACAAGAAGATTCCCGACATTTAAGACACTCGGTGTAATTCTCACCTCACTTCAGCCACTACTGAAAGTGCAAGTGTCATTTCAGTCCAGGTTTTCCACGGCAGAGGGCACTTGAACTCCTGTTCCAGTTCCTGTAGGGGTTTTCTTACCAAGAGTCTCAATGGGTATAGTTCTCTGTCCCCTAATTCAGTCATTCACGTTACCAGCTGGTGCAGGTTCCTGTGCCTTCCGAAGGGTTAGCCGTAGATCTCCAGGGCGACTGGTCACCTCCCAAGGGGTGTCTGCAGTGATGGGTCCTTTCGCTCGACTGGCATGCGTCCAGCCTTTTTCAGCAGTTCGGATGGCTGTTTCTGTGGTAAACAGGACAACATAGGGACCTTCCCATTGGGGTGTTAGGGATGTCTCTTTCCAAGTCTTAATTAGGACCCTATCTCTGGGTTTAAGCTTATGCGTTATTATATCCAAAGGGGGTCTTTGTACCAATAGCCCTTTTCATTTTAATTCCTCCCTCCATTTCATTAACTGTGGTATGTAACCCTGAATTTGACTGTCTTGGATGCAAGGATGGTTCCCCGGGAGTTCTAAGTCGTAAGGCATTCCATAAAGCATTTCAAAGGGAATGCATTTCTAATGTTTAGCAATGCTATGGGTAAACATCTGACCCAAGACATTTTAGTTTCTACCATGAGCTTGGTGAGTTGCTTCTTGATTTCTCCATTTGCCCTTTCCACCCTCCCAGAGCTTTGAGGGTGCCAAGGGGTGTGATATTGCCATTTAGTGCCTAAGGCCATGGTTACCTCTCTCAGTACTTTGTTTGCAAAATGGGGACCTCTATCAGAGTCTAATATTTCTACTAGTCCATACCTAGGGATTATTTCTTCCAGCAGGGTTTTAATCACCACATTTGCAGTAGCCCGCGATGTAGGATATGCTTCTACAAAGTGGGTTAGATGATCTACCAGTACCAATAAGTACTTGTATCTCCCTACTTTCGGCAGCTCAGTGAAATCTATTTGTACATGTGAAAAAGGTCGGTGTGCTAATTCCCTTCCTCCTGGAATCCTTTCTGGAGCCTGATGTCTGTTAACTCTTTGGCATGTTATACATCCCCTAACTACTTGTTTTGCTATATCGTAAATTCCTATACACATGTACTTAATAGTAAACTGATCTACTAAGGCTTGGGTTCCCCAATGAGTCTGGTCATGCAGCTGCTGCACTATTCTTTGGGCCATAGATTTTGGCAGTACCTCCCTATCGTCTGGCAATTTTCGAATACCCCCATTCTCTTTTATTCCCATTTTTCTAATTTCTCCTTTTCCTGGGCTGTAAAGCTCAGGACTTGAACTTTCTGATCATCTCGTGTTCTCCTTATCCCCTGATCCTGGAATTTTCTGAGAGCAGCTTCCTTTGCCTCTCTGTCTGCTGTGTTGTTTCCTCTGATCAAATGGGAGAGACCCTTTTGATGTCCTTTAACATGTGCTATTGCTGTTTTCTTTGGGCCTCTTAAAGCTTGTAATACCTGAGTAATTAGTTCCTGATGTATTAATTCTCTTCCTCAGGAGTTTATTAACCTTCTTTCTTCCCCAATTTTCCCAAAAGTATGCACCACTCCAAAGGCGTATTTTGAGTCCGTGTAGATGGTCCCAACATTAGCTTCCAAGAATTTTAGAGCCTGCAATACTCATACAGCTCACAGGCCTGGGCTGACCAACTAGGACTCAAAGGTCCAGATTCTATTATTTCCAAATTTTCACCTCCTACAATCGCATATCCAGAGATTCGCTTTCCCTCAACAACTCTAGGGGACCCATCCACAAATAACCTTTCTCCCTCTTCTAGTTCTTCCTCTTCAAGGTCCGGCCTAATTTTTGTTTGTTTTTCTATGCTATGTAAGCAGTCATGAGTTAAATTCTCCTGTGGATCTCCAAACAAGAATTCAGCGAGGTTTTGCAGAGAGATGGTTTCAAGTATCAACCGAGGGGATGACAGTAAAATGCCCTCGTATTTCAAAAGTCTTGAGTCTGTTATCCATTTTTCTGCCTTTTGTTGCAATACTGCCCGTATGTTATGAGGGGTAAAGACTTTCAGTTCTCCTCCATAGGTAATTTTGAGAGCTTCTTCCACTAAGAGGGCTGTTGCCACCATAATCTGCAAACATGTTGGCCATCCTCTACTTACGGGGTCTAGTATTTTAGAAATAAATGCTACTGGTTTTCGACTGCCGGCCCAGTCCTGAGCCAGTACCCCAAATGCTACTCCTGCCTCAGTGTTAACAAACAAATAAAAGGGTCTCCTAACGTCCAGGAGGCTTAGCACCGGGGCATTAGCCAATTCCTCTTTTAATTGTTCTAATGATTCATCATCCTTCTCAGTCCATTTCATCAAAACTTCAGCAGTTAGTTTTTCATACAAAAATTTTACTTTACCACTAAAGTTTTCAATCCATTGTCTGCAGTATCCTACAAGACCCAATAGCTGCCTAATTTGTCTCTTATTTCTTGGGGGAGGAAGGGAGAGGATTCCCTTAACCCTCCCTGGGTCTAGTGTTTTAGTTCTTTACTAAGTCGGTGTCCTAGGTACTTCACTTCTTCTTCTACGAATTGCAATTTACTTTTGGACACCTTCAGCCCCTGGATGCTAAAAAGTTCAGAAGCCTAATGCTTTCTTCTCTAACTGATTCCTCGCTTTTTCCAGCAATTAAAAGGTCATCTACATATTGAACAATGGTTATTCCTTGGTTCGGGGTATAGGATTTCATTATTTGCTCTAGTGCCTGCCCAAACAAATTTGGGGATTCTGTGAATCCCTGTGGGAGCACTGTCCACCTTAGTTGTTGCTTTCGGTGGGTATTGGGATCTTCCCATTCAAATGCAAAATAATGTCTACATTCTTCTTTCAAGGGGCACGCCCAAAAGGCGTCTTTCAAATCTATAACACTATACCAGTGATCATCTGGTTTCAATTGACTGAGCAATGTATGGGGGTTTGCTACTACAGGGAACCGGGCAATGGTTCTCTTATTTATTTCCCTTAGATCATGTACTAATCGGTATTTTCCGTCTGGTTTCTTTACAGGTAAGATGGGGGTGTTGAAGGGAGACATGCAAGGTTCCAAGAGCCCTTGTTGTATTAACCATTCTACCTCTGGTTTTAGTCCCCTTCGCCCCTCATCTGACATCGGATATTGTTTTGTCCTTACTGGGATTTCTGGGTTTTGAATGTTTACTGTGAAGGGCTCTATATTCAATCTTCCTGCTGTATCAGGGGTATGCCAGACTTCTGGGTTGATTTTCTCTTCGTCAGTGACCTGTAAGGGGCATAACCTGACTTTCATCTGTTTTTCTTCAATATTTATATTTATCCCTAATTCCACCATTAAATCTCTTCCTAATAAATTGTAATCAGCTTCAGGGACCAGTAGCAGTGATCCTACCCCTATTTTCTTCTCTGATTCTATTAAGACATCTTTAATTACAGGAACCTTGAAGGGTTCTCCTTTTGCCCCAATAACCTGTACTGTGGAAGGTGAAATCTTACATCCCGGGAGCAAAGACTGAACTGCTATCTCTCAGCCCCTGTATCTACAAGGAAGGTTATGGGGATTTGCTGGGGACCCACCTTAAGTTTTGCTAAGGGCTCCGATTACATTTGGGTCCCCAAGAGATAGAGCCCTTGACCCCCCTAATCCTCTTTGAACATTTTCTCATCCCTAAGCCTCTTTCGACATTCCCTCTTCATGCGTCCTTTTCCACCACAATAGTAGCACACTGTTCCTTCTCTCCCTCCAGTTGGGGCTCCTCCTAAATCCCGGGGACCTCTCCTCATGCCATTTCTTTCTCGTGGTGGAGGGTTGTTTTGCTGTCCCTCCCTGACTGCCGCCACCATCATCTGAACTTGTCTTTTGTGTGCCTCATCCTCCTGTCTAACATATACCTTCTGAGCCTCCCTGAGCAATTCATCAAGTCCTCTGTCCTGCCAATCCTCTAATTTTTCTAATTTCTTTTGAACATCCTCCCATGATTTGGCTACAAACTGTGTTTGAAGGAGTGCTTGCCCCATTGGCGTCTCTGGGTCCACCCCTGAGTATAACTGAAAACTCTTCCTTCATCTTTCCAACCATTCAGTGGGGGTCTCATCTTTTCCTTGGCACTCTTTGAACGCCTTGCTTATATTTTGTCCCCGGGGCACAGCCTCTCGTATACCCTGGATTATGATGGTTCTTAAGTCCTGCATATGACCACGATGGTTGGGGTCCTGATTGTTCCAGTTGGGACTTTGCAAGGGCCATTTCACATCAGCCACAGGACCTTGAACATGTTGGGTGTCCCAAATCCTCATTCCTGCCCTTCTAATCATCCCTCTCTCCTCTGTTGTAAATAGGATGCCTAGAATGGATTGCATCTCTACCCAAGTATATATGTTTGGCCCTAGGAACTGATCCACTCTTTCTGCTACTCCTATAGGGTCTCCTAATAATTTTCCCATCTCTTTCTTAAACTCGTGGACATCTCCCGAGTTCAAGGGGACAGTGACAAACCCCATCCCAGCTTGAGGTCCTCCTAATGCTATTTCCCTGAGACGGAACAACCCACTGCTCTCTCCTTCCTCAATTACTGTCCTCATCTGACTCCAGGTACGCCTTCTGCAATCCGGGGAGTCCATGACCTGCTGTCTATTAGGGGCTGATGCCGGGGGTGCGTTTGGGGGGGGTTCAGGGGGAGCTGGTGGTATATATGGGGGAGGATAAATAGGAACATATTCCTCCAGTCTTTTGAGACTTTTTCTTTTTTTCCTCCTCCCCTTGACTTCCCTTAAGGGGGAACAGCCTAGCTGTTTGCTCATTACTTTCTACCAACCATAATTTAGCATATGCACTCTCCTGCGGGTTCACTGTCTCTTTAGAATTCACATAAATGTTCAGGGCTTGACAGACCCAATCCTTGAAAGATCCGAAAATGGGCCAGTATATACTTCCTGAATCCAGATTCTTGCCTCCGCACACTACCATGCAATAATTTATCATTTTTGCCTTATCCTTCCCCTTTCTGGAGGGAAAGCCATCCCAATACTTAATCATTAATCCTAATGGACTGTCCTTAGGTATTGGGGGTAACTGGGGACCCTCCCCCATGGGATCAGAAGGCTTGCTTTTCTTCTGCCCCATCTTCCAAGGCACCTCCACAGACACACACACACAAAACCCCTCGGTCGTGGCTCGCTCCCTCGTGGGCTACGAGAACTGCACTACTAGAGGGTCCCTCTCACGTCGTCCGCAGGTGGACGTCTCCTTCACCGTGCCCTGGGATCCCAACCCCAACCGAGTGGTTCATCTCGTATACTCACGCGTCCTGCGTCGTCGCTTGGATCTTCGTGCACAAAGTTTACAGGGTTACCAGTGTTTTCCTTGCTTATTCCCGAATTTAGGTTCATCAGTCCAGATGAGGGGTCGGGTGAGAAGGCCAGGGCCACCAGGTGGTGGGGCGCCCCCCCAGGATTCTCTGAACCAACCCCATTTTCTGGATCCGAGTCATGGAACCAAATTGTGATAAACTAATTCACTGGATTTAAGGATCATACAATTTTTTTTGATTATTATTATGCAAGCAAGAATAAGCAAAGTTCAGCGCTGGGCGGCCAGGAGTCTCCGCTCCTCTAGGCTCGCACTGTTCCTATCCCCAAAGTTCGCCTTTTATTGCCTTCTTCTCCCGGGTCCAGGCATGACGGGGTCTGTCTTTTGCGCTTGCTCGTTCAGTTGCTAGCGGGGTCTTTTTCTGCCTTCTGGTGGTGGTGGGATGAAGGCTCCAAGTCTTCCCCTTTTAACCGCTGAGTGAACTGTCCCTTATAAGGCATACCTATACAGTGGAATTTTCAGAACATTATGCGATTCCTGCAAGCCTAAGCTATTCTTGCGAGTTTAGGGATTGTTATTACAACCTTCCTCTGTGACCGCTGGGTGAATTTTTCCTTATAACGTATGTCTTTACCATGGAATTCCCAAAACACTATAGGATTCCTGCAAGCCAAGCAACCATACGTGGCTGCACATTTAAGAATCAAGCTGTTTTAGCTATTTAGTTATTGCTTTTATATTGTATAATTATTTAGCTATTGATTTAATTAATGAACAAAGGTATTGCTACTTGTTACACTGCCGAGCAGCCCAGCTCCCTGCCCCGGTGCCCAGAGTGCTGCACACACTGCTGACCTTGGCCAGGAGTTGCAGGGCAGCCGGCAGAAGAGGAGGAATCCTCAGCCAGCCCAGCGGCCCTCAGCTGCCCTTTGCCTTTCTCTGCTCCTGGGCACACTCCAGACGGCCAATGCCTCCAGGCCGGGCTGTGCCCAGCACGGCTGCGCTTCCCCTTGGCAGCAGCCAGCTGCCACCTGGGCTCTGAGAGCGCAGGATTCGCCCGCTCCCAGGAACAGGCACGCAGGGCCCGGCTGCTGCCTCGCAGCTCCAAGGGCCTCCTTCCAGCCTGCCTCTGCTGGGGCTCAGCCTGCTCCCGCCTCTGCCTGGGCTCTGCTGGGGCTCCAGCCCAGGCAAGGCCGGGCCCGCTCTCGCCTCACAGGCACTCACAGCTCTGCACCACAGGAGACCTTGTCGAGCACCCTCTCTGATCTTTCTGCTTTCTCACTTGAGCAAGGCTCTCCTTCCGCCAAAGACATTGCATTTAGGGATCCAAATGCAAGTGGCAGGAGCCCAAATGCTCTCCAGTCACAGCTGAAGGCATGAATCGTCACAGGATGTTTGGGCTGCCCCATTCTTCCTTTGCTTTTGCCTGCAAATGCCATTGTCCTTTCTGCCTCACCTGGAAGTGTCACAAATGTGCCAAAATGGGACAGTGGGCCGTATTCCAAAAGCAGTGTGGTCTGGAGATGATGAATGAAGAAGAGTCTTCCCCACTTTCAAGGCACACCAAAGAAGCCATAAATGTCACTTTGCAGCTTTAAGAGACAACTGACAGCTCAGAAGGAAGTGCTGAGCTTATTCACAGGGTGAGAAAGAATGGAATCTTCCAGATGAGTTAAAATTTCAGAAACTTTATTGATTTACAATCCTACTCTATAATCCTGCAGGGTCATATTTACAGAAAAAATGGACAGCTACTGAACAAACTAGCCTAACCTACTGGAACTAAAGAACTAGGTCTTGTTTTTAATAAAGCTTAATATCCATCTTTGTGGATAAAAATTCAATGCTGCGAGCAGAAAGAAGCAGCAGAAGAGTTGCTGACAGACAAAGGGGTAGCAAGCCAAATCAAATGACCTTTACAGCATTTACCAATTAGATTAAGAAAAAAAGATGCGTGCTTGCCTCAGGATAAAATAGAGCTACCAATCAAGAGATGCATGGACAAAGCGCAGCAGCCAACCAAACAATGCATTACTCTATAGACCTATAAGATAGGAAGTAAATAGAAACAATGTTTAGAAGCACAATAAATGGCTTCTCCTTGATTCACATTCAATTGTGCAGAGTCCTTTGTCTTTTCTTCACATAATCCTACTCTAAATCCTACACTACAATCCTACTCTACAATCCCACTCTAAGATGCCTATGGAGTAAATAGTGCTGATGTGATGATCACAGTTTTCGCATGTCTATCCTCCTCTTCACTGAGCTGATGAGTGGTGCCAGGGTGTATGCTGGCTTGGCTGATGTTACAAATGGATGCTGTCCACAGGGAAAAAAAATAACAAAAAACAATCATTACTTTCCCAGATCAGTGCTTCACAGGCTCAATCAGGATTGCTCTGGTTCTCAGACAGACCCAGAAAGAGGAGCAATGGGATCATCTCCCAGACGTCATGTGCAGGAGCTTGCCATCACAGGCAAACCTGGCCCAGAATCCCATTCATCCATTTATTCTGGTTTTTTGATCTTGTTGGGATTTTTGCCCTGCCAGTGCTCTAGAAATGGTGCTTTCTGTCCCTGGCGTTTCTCCCTTGCAGGAAACTCCAATGACTCACATAGGTCCCTGCCTTTGCAAGACAGGCACTGTGCTGATTCCCACAGGGAGACAGAGCAGTGTCTGCCTTTCCATGCCCTGCCCCTCGTGTGCTGGATGGCACCTTCCTTCCCAGCAGGGCCAGCCCAGTGGCACTGGGCCCTGCAGTTCCCTCTCTGCCACACAACCTGGCAGTAACCCTGGCACAGTTCCCATCTGCTTGGGCGTGCCAGGCAGCAGATGGGGCTGGGACAAGTCCCTCCCAGCTGTCCCTGTTTGTGTGGCAGAAACCTCTAAGGGTGGGCTGGGGGGCACAAACCAGGGCCCCTCCGAGGCTCCCAGTGAGCCCCCCACAGCCCCTCCTGCCCACAGCCAAATCTCTGACTGCTCAGCTGGGACTGGCTTCCTTGGGTTCCACCACCACCATTTCATGTCTCTGTACGCTGCATTGCTCTGCTTCAATTCTTTTGCTGTTAGATAAAACTGAACACCCACCAAATTACAAAAGAGGGTGACAGAAACGGTCAGAGGACAGAGCAGCTCTCCCCTCAGGAAATGCGGAGGGAGGTGGAGTTATTCAGTTTTGTGAAGGACAGGCCCCAGGGAGACTTTCAAGACTTCAGAGTGGTTTTGAAGAAACTGGGGACATCTTTTTTAACAGGGCCAGTTACAATAGGATGTGGGTGAATATTTTTAAACACAAAGGAGATCTAATCAGAGTAGGTCTAAGGAAGAACTTGTTTACTCGGAGCATGGTGCAACCCTGGCACAGGTCGCCCCAAGAGCTTGTAGGTGCCCCATCCCTGTAACCCTTCCGGCTCCAGTGGGAAAAGATTCTGAGCAACCTGATCTCTTTAAAGATGTCCCTGCTCATTGCAGCACACTTGCACCACAGGACATTTACAGGACCCTGCCAATCCAGCCCAGTCTAGGATTCCTCACCTTTTCATTTGAAGAGCACCAAGAGTGGAGGTGAGGAGGAAGGGGGCTCATCTGATGCCTTGGACTTGAGTGGAGGAGGAGCCCATCCCTCAGAGCCTGTTTCACCTGCAGCCCCTTCACATTTTACCTGCAGGAGCTCCTTGGCAGACCAGCGCTGCTCCTCGTCTCTCTGCAGGCAGCAGCCCAAGAAGTGACGCAGGCAAGGCGAGAATCGGTTGGGCTGCCGCAGCCGTGGGGTCCTTTTTATGGCTATCATGAGTTTAGCCTGGGGAAAAAGGAAACACCAGGTTCCACCAGGTCCTTTCACATCTCTAAGTGCTCTCCCACATCCCTTTGTTTAACCTCTGTTCTTCAGTGGTAGTTTCTGCCCTGGCAGAGACCCAGAGATGATTTTCCTTTTCCAACCAAAAACCCAAACCCCGATGCAGCCACAGCTTTTCCACCATCCCGCAGATCTTGCCTTGGCAGCTGATTTCATTGACTGACCTAGTTAGTGGGAGCTACATCAGCAAAGGCACATTTGCTTCTCTGAGGATTCACACCAGCTTGAGAGGCTTTTTGGAAGAGGGTCTTTGCTATACTAACCAATTCTAAGGATTAGTACATGAAAGGCATCTCTGCAGTGCTTGTTGGTCCCTTAAGCACAGATGCCTGTGGCGGTTTCAGTTCAAAACTGGGCAGAAACACTAATTTTGTCTAGTGGTTTTGGTTCCCCAATTTAAGATTTCCCCAGTTCTTAGTTTTTCCCGGCTAATGTATTCAAGAGTGTGGTGGGTTTGGTGTTGGTCAATTATTAATATACTTACTTCCTGTTGTGAGCTAGGAAGATAGGATTAGGAGAAGGTAAAACAGGCTTAAAACTTTCAAAGAGTAAAAAGAAAATGTTATTAATAGCAACTAAAAGAAAGAGTAATAAGGATCAGAATAAAGCCTTCAGAACATTTCTCCTCTTCCCAGAACCTTTTCTTTCTCACTGATAATGTAAAGAAACAAAACCTAAACTTTCCAGTCCATTGACTACTTTGAAAATAGTCTTTCTTCAGTTTACTTAGGGAGAGAAGTCCCTCTTGTTACCTCTTGTTAATCTTATGGGGACTTCTCTACAAGAAGAAAAAACCAGTTTTCTTGTGGTTCTTAATTTCTTCATCAATAACAGCTGCCTGGGGAACCCTGTTATCATAAAGTTTCTCCCATTTTCTAAAAGCTTTCCCCCAACTTGTTTATGGGCCATGTTGGTCTATGGGGTATTGTTTTAAAGATGAGTTGTTCAAAAGTAAAAGTTTTCATTATCTATTTTTAAAATCATTTTTATCCCTAGGAACAGACAATCTTCTCCTGGCACTACAGGACTATTCTTCTCTCTTTCTCTTGTTTCAACTTCTCATATGATTATAGTTACTTTAATAGCTGCTTACTTTAACGTGGAGGCCTTTGTTCACTATCAATTTGAACTCTTCATCTCCCCATAGTTTCATGTGTTATAAGAAAAAAACCTTTTTCTTCATCATTTCTAAGAGAATTTTAGCTCTAAAATTATTTCCTCATCCCTCCCATCTAGGACTTCTTGCTCACTGATGATAATGTTTTCATATTTATTCCTTCACGTACTTATATCTTGTTCTTTTCTCTCATTCGAGGGAGGATCGAAGCACTAAAAGGATTCGTATTTTACCTCGAGCCTATAAATGGTCAGCCTAACACCAGTCGGACTAGGGGTTGCAAACAGGAGAAACTGGGGCTAGGGGTGCAGCTCAGATCTAATCAACCAGCCCAGGACTCAACAGTGACACCCAGGATAATAGAGAGGAAGTTCCTCCTTCCTTCTGCCCGATGGTTGTGAGTAACTTCTGCGGAGGTCAAATCCCAGCCTGGAGCCGGGGCTACTCCCGGGGCCGGCGAGCACAGCTGGGCCCCGGGCTGGGCGCAGTGTAACAAGTAACCAAATATTACCAAGGCCGGCTCCATCTGGCTGCGCAGCACCCCCCTCTCCCTGCCCAGAAATCGATGTTAGGGGGCCGGCAGGCAGCCTGGGAGAAGCGGGGGCCTAACCCCGCGACAAGACCCGCCGGCCTGGCCCCGTAGCAGGGGCCACCTGGCCGTGTTACCTCCCTCCCAGCCGGAAGGGAAAGAAAACGTTTCTTTCCTCTTTTAACATCTGTTTTTCACAGAGGTGTGTCCCGCTTTCCAGTGGTTAAAAGTTTTATGTCACTTCCCTAAATGTCCCTCATGTAAAACCATAACAATGCCATAGAACAAAACTCATTAAGCTTTTTGTGCTGTTCTTGAAAACAATGGCAATTGGAAGAAAAGAAAGGAAATCCATCAGTTAATCCCCAGAGAAGGAAACAAACATTTACAATCTCATCTTCAACACAGACACATTAAGATGCCTGCACAAATGTACTGGGATGAAAATGCCTGCTTGGCCACACAGGAGCCACCTGCAGCTCTGTCTCTCAGCAGTCTGAAAATTTCAGCTTCTCATTTTTCAGCAAAAGAAAATTGTCATGGTCAGAAGAAGGAGAGGTGGCATCCCTGTGGTCACCCTCTGCTCATTTGGCTACTCAAGTCAATGCATCAATGGTAGGCCCCTCCCCAAAAGTGCCAGGTTTTGGCAGGCTCTCCACATCACCAGGCTCTGGCTTGGTGACGTGGACAACGTGGCTTGGGCTATGAAAGAAACACGGTTACTAAATGTTACTGCGGCCATCTCCACAGAGAAAAGAACTGGAACCACTTATAACCCAAAGGAAAGTGTTGCCTGAGAATGGAGTTTGTTTGCATGTGGTGAGGCTTGAGTTCCCCCACTGATGCAACCAGAACTAGAGCAGATGCTGGTGTATTGCAGGGACATTTTGAGGAGGGGACCTTGGTGGAAGTAGTTCCAGCAGATGGCAATGGGATTTTGTCCAATGGCATGCAGGACATGGGACAGGTGAGAAAGACAGTGGGATCAGTGAGTATTTGCTCCTTACCGTGCCAGAACTTTCGCTCCAGTAAGGAGGTTCTTGTTCTACCATTTCAATCCCCACAATTCCAAAAGACCATACATCCACTTTGGGGCCATATGGTTGATGCATCACCACTTCAGGCGCCATCCACCAAGTAGTCCCGACTACCGAGCACCGTCTGCTCTGCTCAGGGGTGAGCTGAGCAGAGAGGCCAAAATCAGCTGAGGAGAAAGCAAAATACTGGTTTTATTTCAATTCTGTGCAATTAGGAAAGCAAGCAAAAGAATTCCCCAGTAGAAGTTGGAAAATGTGCTGTTGAATCTCCTGGCATTGGCAACTTAAAAAATCCCCCCATTTTTTACACTGCCTCCAGCAGTGGCTTTTGTTCCTTGGAAACTTTAGACTTGTAACTCCCTCCCTCTGGAAGGGACACACACAGAGCAAGGCCACCCTTGACTGCTTGTTCCTTGTCCTACCTCTGTGCACGTTGCAACTGTGCCCTCAGCTCACAGCGGGTGTCCCTGCACTGCCAGCAGCACCATTTTTGGGGAGCTGGCAGTCACTCAAAGCAGCCCCACAGCCACATCCCTGGAATGCTGCACCTGACCAAGAATATACTGACCCAGCTTGACAGAACCGTCGGTTCTGAGAAGGATGTTGTCGCTCTTCACATCTCGATGGATCACATCGTTTGAATGAAGAAAATAAAGTCCTTGCAGGCACTGAGAAAGAAAACAGAAACAGGACGGCAAAAATGAGTGATGGGATTTCATCACACCAGAAAGGAAACAAAGAATCTAAAAGATTCCCTCTCCAGGGGAATGGGGAGTAATGGCAGAACACAGTGCCACTGAGAGGAAGAGCTTGCTGCTCCAACACTTGCAGAGCAGGTCCTTTCTGAGGAAAGGCACGTCAGCTTTTGAAAGAGCAACAGCACCTGCTGTTGTAGGCTGTCCCCTGCAAACCAGCCAGAATGACTGCTGCTGCAGTGCATGTGCTCAGAAGCAAAGAGCATTTGGGCTGCACTCCTGTCCTTTTTAGCTGAGGACTGAGAGAAACAAGTCTCTCTTTTTTCTTTGCTGCTTGTTTCAAATCCTGCCACCAGCACCTTTGCTCTCACAGGCAAGGAATGCAGTGAAGACAGGCAAAAGTTTAGCGAGGCAAGATGGAGAACAGCAAATACAAGAGGCAGAGCGAGAGTACAACAGCAGGAGATAAGAGTACTGGCACTGAATACAGGGAGTGCAGGGGCACTGGCAGGCCTCTCACTTGAGGTGCTTTTACTTGCCCATAGCATAGCAGCCACACAGAAACAAAGCCTGGCACAGGAAATCCCTCCTGATCTGAACCCCCGTTTCTCAGACAATCTTGCCCAAGCCCTCGGAAGCACATCTCTGACCTCCCGACTGATGGCTGCAATGTGGCCTTCAAAGATGTTAGACTCATTGATGACATCTCTCAGAGTGCCTCCGTCCATGTACTCCATAACCAGCCAGAGTTCCTCGCCCAGAAGGTAGCTGAAAGAAGGAAACAAGGGCATGGAGATAAACATGCATGGCTACCTTGATTTTTTGCTTCCAGGTTTCTTGTTTCAGGTCCCTTTGTGACAAGGGCAGAATAAAAGGAATAGAGATCCCCTCTTGGCTGTGCATTGTGCATTTGCAATCTGTGCAGTCCCAAGGAGAAAGGCACAGCTGTGAAAAAGAAGATGTCTTAGATGGCCAGCAAGTGAAAAATGCAGTTTAGTAACAGCCCAGATAAAAAACCTGTCAGGCATGGTGTTTCTGGAAATAAGCACCTCGTCTTCCTGGCATGTACAGCAATGGCAAAGGGGCGACCATCCAAGGGAAATCATCTTTGGAATAATATTCAAATTTGGTGTGCCAGAGAAGACTCATGCAGAAAAAATGCAATCTCTTCTCATCCATTGGAGATGAGTAGAGAAATATGAATAAATAATAATTTACAGCTCTACTTTCTGCCAGTGACCAAGTGGGTTTTTAACCTCTCACGTTTGCTGTGTATAAATGCGCATTCATGGGATAAGACCATGACCACTCACCTGTCTAAATAATTCACAACATTGGGACTCCTGTAGCACTTCATGACTTTGATTTCATTGACAGTTACTTGCTTCCTCTTCAGTCCTTGAAGATTTATTTTCTTTATGGCCACCTAAAATGACATTGAAAATCAGTAACTCGAGAAGTTGGTGGCATGAGACCGAACACACATGGAGCGTGTGATTTTGCAATGACACAGCTGAGCTGTGCCAAACTGCCTTGTGATGAGGCACTGCAGTAATGAGGAACTGACATCCCAACAGCCCATTTCTCTGCTCCCTTGGGGGCCAGTTACAGCACACGTGGGGCCACTGACATTTTGCCTTGACCACTTGGTAACAGTGGTGTCTCAGCTATCACCCACAAACCTCTGACCACACTCTCTGCTGCTTTGGATGGGATTCAGAAGAAGTAATCCATGCCTTAATACTCTGTGGATACATCTTGGCCTATGGGCAGGGCTTCTAGGGACACCTTGCAGATCTCTCCCTCCATGCAGTTCCCAAGTGCAGCACTGCAGCTGGCTAAGGAACTACCAGGAACTTTCAGATGTATTTGCTGGCAGCCAGAAATGAGAATTCAGGACTCTGAAGCTGTAGCCCCAAAGAGCAGTGAGGTGCTCAAAGGCACCACCTTTGTTTTAGCAATGGAGAGCGAGTGAGCGCGTCCTTCTCGGAAAGGAACCGTTGCCCTCCGTGCCTTCCTTCCGGCAGCTGAGGAGGACAAAGTCCCAAATGTATTTTGCAGGCTGGCACCAGTCTGTGCTTCTTGTGCCTTTTCAGCACAGCTCTGCCCAAAGCTCCAGCCCCAGCTCACACCAGAGGGGAAAGCCCCTCAAGAGCAGCAGAGTTTGCAGGGCCTGTTGACATCTACCTCTCTCCCTGTGGCATTGTTGAGTGCTCGGCAAACATCTCCAAAACTCCTAGAAACAAAACAGAAGCAGAGAAAGGAGAAGCCATTTAGATCTTGCAGTGAAAGCCAGCCCACACAGGAGATCTGTGCTGTAAATGTCTAAAACCTGCAGGATGCAGGAGGGCTCTGCCAGAAGGCAGATGATGCATTTTCCTCCCAAGTGCATGGGCACTGGGCCTGTCTCTGAAGTGTTGGGCTTTACTGTCTCAGCTCCTAAAGACAGCTTCTTCTTTCCTCTTGGGTTTCAGTTTCTAAACTGTGCAGTTTCTATCCTGACCACAGAGTATTTCCTTCAGCAAACTCTTGGAATGAAATGTTCCTGAGAACTGTTAGCTCACAGCTTTGATAGGGGGTAGGCTGCTCTTTCAGGCAAGCAAGACTACTTTTTCATTAGTGGGCCAGTATGATTTAGAGACATCCAAAAATGATAAATTGAAACAGAACTGTTCCATACTTGTGTGACAAGGAGACCTTCAAGGTCCTGTTCCTTGATGCAGGCAAGACCTTGGCAGCATGGACCTGTCGCTGACAATGCCTTCTGAGCCCACTCACAAATTCTGCGCAGCACTGAGAGATGGGACAATCTATCCCCAGTGTGTGAACATCTTTGCAGCTGGCCTGACTTCACGCTGGATAGACATTCCACCAGAAAAACACCTGGCCCATGGTTGTGCAGGAGTAACTGCGGTTGGACTCACCCGCTGCCAATATATTCCAGATCAGTGTATTTCTTCACAGGATTTTCAATGGGGTTCACCATTCTCCCTGAGGGAAACAAAATGCAGGATGCTGACTTGAAAGCACAGATCCCAGCTTCCAGGAGGTACAAAAGGAGGTACAGCCCCACTCTCTGGAGCTCTGAGCCCTTTGGAGTTTGCTGGGTAACAACAACAATCACAACAGCAACAGGACAGGCAGCCCTGCAGTACAGATGGCTGGCACAGAGACTGATTTTGTACAGTCCTTTGAAGAGTTCTCTTGACAGGAAAGAAAGCACAGGGAGATGCATTTCCAGGAGAGGAGGACATCTTCTCCACCTTTCAGCAATTTGCCAAAAGAATGCCTTCCCATTTGTAAATCAGAGCAGCTCATGCTAGAGCTAATCCCAACGGGCCTTTCAGCATCAGGACCCTCACCTGTTTATGAGCAGGCTGAGCTCAAAGATGCCCCTCTCCCAGCTAAGGAAGGCTCCAGCCTCTGCAGTCCCTCCAGCCCAGCCCTCAGGGGCAGGGCAGTGACTACAACAAGGCTGGCAAAGCCCAAGCATGAGCACTGACAGGCACTGATGGGAAGAAGCCAGAGTGAGCCTGAGCCCCTTACAAGCTGTTGCCCCATTCAGGACACAACAGGATGGGCTTTGAGATCAGCCCCACCGAGGCACAGATCAGTGCCCTTTTTGTCCCAGCAGGTGATGGTAGACACAGAATCCACCGGGCTCTGGTCTCAGCCCCACCAGGTCTTATCTGAGAGCACAGCACTGGCAGCTGTTCCGGGCAAGAAGCAGATTCATTGGGTGGTGCTGCAGAATCACAAAGGACTTGATGTGTTTTCCTAGGGACTGATCTGAGCAGGGCTTGGGCCAATGGCTAGGATTCTAACAGTCATGGGAAAGAGTGGGAATCAGGTATGGAAAAATACCCATGGATCTAAAGAATATACCATGGCTGGGCTGGAGGCTCTCTCCTGAGAAATTCCTGCATTACACTTTTATCTGATCACACCACTTGGATGTGTCTCTTGGACACATCTTGACAAGCATAAAACTAGAAGATTAAATAAAAGTTGTTCTCAAAGTATTGCTTTTTTCTTTGGGGGCACATGGAAAACACCTCGTGCTCTCTATTTGTCCTGTAACGTGATGTTCTTTCAAAGTAGTTCTCTTTGACAAAAAGATAGCATTCTCATGAAAATAAACTGCAGATGTAGTAATAGTAACATTAAAAGTCATAAAAATGACATCACCAGGACATGTGAGGCAGATGGGCTCCTTCAGGATAGAGAAAAACAAACGCCACCAAAAAAAACCCCACAAACAAAATAAACAAATAAAACCCCACACACAAAAAAAAATAAACCCACAAACAAAAAAAAAAAAGCAACAAGAAAACTGAAAACAAACACCCACAAAAACAAAACCAAACCAAACCAAAACAAAAAAAAAAGCCCAATAAAAAATCCCCAGCCAAAAAGATAATACTCCAAAGCCAGTCCAATTCACCCAGAGGGCTCTCTCGCTGCCTCGGAGCACAGCACTTCCTCTGGGGAGTCCTAAATGGCCCTGTGACACCAAACTCAGGAGGAGCATTTGGTACAGCTCTGCTGACACCTGCACACAACACACTGTCCCTCAGACAAGAAACCCCCCAGACGTACCCAGCATCTCCAGGTACTTCTCCTCAGTCTCCTGGTTTGGAGCAGCCATGCTGCTCTCAGCACTGGAGATGAACAAACTGCCCGAGCTCGAGATCCCAGGTTTGACAACAGAGGTTCCTCGAGGTGATGCTGCTGCGGCAGCAGCTTTAGTGCCAGAGCCCGTGTAGATGTGCTCAACCTGGAGCACTTCTGGTGGGCATTGTTCCTGTGCCTCATGCCGACCTTGGGGCTCTTCATTGCCAGACATTCGCTGGAAGTCTTCGCAGGCTGCCCAGTGAGATGTCAACACTCGCACCTCAAGTCAAACAGAACAAAGCAGTCAGACACTACAGCTTGTCCCTGTCAGCCAGGAGTCATCCACTGTGAGAAAAGGGAAAGAACAGATTGACAGAGGATACAGACAGCTTGTTCCAATCCTCCATCTGGGTCACCACATTCCACTGTAAAAACACCTCAAGAAACAAGGAGAGCAGGAACAGGCCAGCAGGTATCAATTTGGATGACTGCTGGCCAGAAGGCCAAAGGACGAGTTTCACTGTCAAGGGCAGCAGTGGAGATTCAGCACACCAGGAAATGTCCTTCAGAGTGACTGTGATACACACTACAGCAGGACAGCACTCAGAGGCATGGCCCCACTCCCTGCTGCTCTGAGTGGAAAGGCAAGAAGGGCAGAAACCACCAGCTTGGTGACTGCAGTGACTGCATCCCTCTTTCACTCACTTGCTTTTGCAGAGCCTGAGGGAGGGGATTAGCTTTCTCTCTGATGATTTTCATGTCTTCCTCAAGCCTCTTCTCCAATGCCCTGATCCTAGCATCAGTTTTCTGCAGCTCTGCCTGCAGGTAATCCTTGATGTTCTGTAAACAAGGAGGGAGAGGACGCCTTATGACTGGAGTGGCTGCCACTCTTTCCCTCACCTGGTTTTGTTGATCGCCCCTCTGTTGATGGAGATTCTCCTCTTGAATTCTTCCTATGTCTTCCTTGTTCCTCCTCTTCACTGCCATGATGGCACTCTGAGCTTCGGGCAGCTCTGCTTGTGGCTCTGCCTTCATCTTCTGTACACACAAATGCAGAGCAAGTGACTGGGAGCTGCCATCAGGCTCAGCATTTTCCTCTTGCAGCGTTGAAATCACATCTATTCAGCCCCTTCTTTCTGCTTCCCTCCCCACATCTGCTTCCAGTGTAAGCCTCCTGTCCCAGGGCTGATCTCTGCAGATTCCAAGGCTCTGTGCTTCCAGTGCCTGTGGGACTCCTGGCCTCCTCAGTCCCAAGAGCTCTGGTTTATGCCCCTCTTCCTGCCCTTCCCTCTGTCCCCTGGCCAGTCAGGCTTACCTGGCCATTCTCCTGTGGCTCTTCCACCTGCTGCCTGAGCTGCTCTTCCTGCTCTCGCGCTGGGAACAGCTCTCCCTGAGTCTGCCATGGCATCTCTGATGAAGCAATCTGCTCCTGCTCTTTCTCTAGAAGCACCTGAACAGAAAGCAAGAGAAGATGGGTTTCAACTTCCCATATAACCTTTGTGGGCCAAGACTCAAAGACTGCTGGGCTCACACGTTCCCAAAGCACTGTGCTGCTGCTCTGCTGGGTCATTCTCTGTTCGAGGGGAGGCACAGATTCCAAAGTGACCCTGGCCCTACAATCAGGGGCCATCTGGGACTGAAGCTCCAACAGCCTCTCAGGCAGCTGACAGGGAAGGTGTGGCATTTCTCAAGGGTCTGCTGAGGGCCTCCCTCTGCTTCTGCCATGTCCTGTTTGTCTTTCAATAGTGACTGACACCCCACCCTGTCCCACAGCTCCATCCTGGCTCTGCAGGTGGCTTCCTGGGTGAGCTCAGCCCTTGTGAGAGACACTTCTGGAGTTCAAGTTCATTTCAGGCCTGCACCAGCATTCCTGCATACCTGACATCTATACTCTTGTAAGAAATCCTGGTCATTCAGGAGATAAGAATGTGTGCAAGGATCCTCTGATAGATGTCAGAGAAACTCTATGGCCACCTCAGTATATGGAGGAGGACCAAGGTGTTTCTTCTCCCTCTTTTGTCAACTGAGAATTCTGACCAGCATTTTGACCCACGCAGCTCCCCAGCCACAAAGGTGCCAATTTCACTTCAGATACAGCAGGCACCATTGTACGATGGCCTTCCTGTTCTGAGCAACACAAGACAGCAGTCAAGGACTTGCAGCTTCACCCCCACTCCAGGCTCCAAGGCACTTGCCAAAGCTGCAGACTGCACCACAATATGCATCAACAGAAACTGGCCGCTTCTGCTTTTGGCCTCACAAGAAAGCTTCGCAACTCCGCACTTTGTTTCTTTGGCCACATGGGACAAGAATGGCCCCCTACAGCTGCATGGACCACACAATCCTCCCCTTGCAGCTTATCAAAAGCCAAAAGACAGCTGGCCCAAAAGAGACTGTACAAGTGAAGAACTACTCAAGGAAAGTGCCAACCGCTTTCACAAGCCAAACACGCCTTTCCAGAAAGGAAAAACAAACAAACCAAGGCCTGGCACCTCCAGCACTCCCTCCTTTGCCCTTGGCCATAGCACTGCAGAAGCCAAGAGATAGAGCTTCCCTGAGCCAAGCAGCCAGATGCTCTCCCAGAGGCACCAGCCCTTTGCTGCCTCAACATGACAGCTCAAAGGCCAAGTTGTGCGGTCGCTAGCGGGAGGAAATCCCCAGCTCCTGGCAGGACTCCAGCACCCAGCATCCTCAGCCAGCAACAGCAAAGTGCTGCCTGCTCCAAACCTTGCAGCTCTGCCTTGCACTAAAGACAGCACCACACACAACTGGCACTTACAGCTTCAGAATATCCAGGCTCTGGTCTGACCACTGATGGAGGCTGGTGGTCATTCACCTCAGTTTGCTCCTCTTTGGCTTCTTCTCCAGGAGCAGTGGGAGCCAGGGGAGAGACGGCTCTTGCTTCTGTCATCTGTCGCAAGACAGAAGCACGAGGGACAGGCTGTTACCTATCATTTAGAACCTCATGTCTTTTCAGATCTACCACAACATCTTCTAAGGAGAAATCATACATTTTTTTGGCAATGGGATTCTAAGTCACACCAACCTCACCAACCAAATTCAAATGGGCTAATTCAATGGAATTCTATATAGCTATGAATTCAATATTCCTCCCTGTCTGCTATCAGCAAGCAAGGTTGTCTTGGCAAAAGGGAGCTTTTAGTTCTTGAAAGCACTGAAATGGAAAACTAGGAAAGCGACAGCAATGCCTTTGCTACTGCTGCTGCAGACGTGGAAAACTCAGGCTGGATCAGAATGCCATCCAGGGCTGCAAAAGGGCTGGAAACATTGTACAGAAGCATCTTTACTTGCTGCAAAAACAGGAGAATGAACAGGCCTTCTCTTCCTAACAAAACTATGAGCCAACAAACCACCAGATGGAAGTGTCACCCACTCCAGTGTCTAGAGCCCTTGGATGCAGTGAGGGGATGTTTGGCCGTGAACCAGCCCTTGTGCTGAGCACTGTCATGCAGGGAATGATGGAATTTTTCTGAAAGGTCCCTCAAGAGCCTCCCATTGTCCAGGCTAAAGCTCCCTCAGCACCTCCTCACTGGCCTTGTGCTGCACCCCGTTGCCCAGCTCCCCTGTCCTTCTGTGCACGCGCTGCAGCCCCTCAAGGACTTTCTGCTGCCCAGGGGCCCACAAGTGCACCCAGCACTGCAGCTGTGGCCGCAGCGCTGCCCAGCACAGGGCCACGCTCACTGCCCTGCTCCTGCTGCCCCACTGCTGCTGACACAGGCCACCATGCCCTGGGCCTTCTTGGCCACCTGGCCACATGCTGCCTCATCTTCAGTGGCTCAAGGCCAGCAGCAACCCTGGCTCCTTTTGGCCCACGCAGCTCCCCAGCCACAAAGGTGCCCATTTCACTTCAGATACAGCAGGCACCATTGCAAAATAGCCTTCCTGTTCTATAATGACATCTTCTAAATAGATATCATAAATTTTGATAGGAACAGTATTCTAAGGCATTCTGACTAAATTAAAATGGTCTAATTCTACTGTAAAGGAAAGTGATCCTAAGTAAATATTCCACCCTATCTGTTATCAGCAAGCAAGGTTCTCGCTGCAAAAGTAGGTTTCTAGTTCTTCAAAGCTCCGAGATGGAAATTTAAAAATATCCATCTCTGGCTTTGTTATTTTTGTTGCAGGCATGAAAATGGATTTTCATTCAGCCTTCCTAGCTCTACCTTCTATTGCTACTGGCCAAGCTCTCAGCTTGCTCTACAATTCTTAATCACCAGGAACATGAAATGTTCCTTTCTCACTCACCTCAGGATCAGCACCTCTGAATACATGCCTCAGGTGACCTGTAGTGGGCAGGGGAAATGAACCAGATGCTGTCAGAAAACTGCCTGGGCTGCTGAATCCCACAGAACAAGTCAACCCAAACAGAGGTGATTTCCCATTTCATAACATCCCTCCCAGAGACACATTTCATTCACACAGCCAGCAAGAGACCAGGTCAATGTTCTTGGTTGTGCCTACACTTTGGCCTGTTGAACCAGTAAATGGCTACAAACATGACCAAGAGAATGCAATTGTTCTTTAACACTCAATGCTCCTCTTCTAGAAAACACATTAAACTGCTTTTTAAATCCTCTTCTTCGGGTCTTTTTTTTTTTTTAATCAGTTGCATGCACTAATTCTCATTTACTTGCTGGAAACAGTTGCTCAGAAAAGCTTCCCCAAAATTCCCCTGAGCTGTGGTAGATGCTCACTGCTTTGGCATTTGCACTTCCTTGCAAAGGGAATCACTATTTTAGCACTTGGTAAAGGTCAAGTTAGACAGTCAAATCCCTTCATGACAAAATTTAGAAAGAAAGAAGCTTTCCCTGAATTCTGGGAAAAACTGCAGAGTTTTTAGAAGGCATTCCCTGAAGGTCTGCCAGTCTACATTTTCAAAGGTGTCTTGCTTGTCCCAGCAAACTGAGGAAATGACAGACTCTGCTGCCACATACTCTCCCGTGGAGAGAACAGAAGCCCTGCAGGTTGCCTTGCAAATGCTGCCCCTGTGGCTACAGACACCCCCTTTTTAGCTGAACACCTTGACAGGAGCTTTACCAAAGCAGTGGCATCCTAATGCTCTCTGTGTTTCAAAATCAGAAGCTCAGTCACTAAGAAAGAGCAGGAAGACAGACAAAAGCCAGGTCAGGTTACACCCTAAGCTAAGCAGAAGAGGAAACATCTACTTACGTGCGAAGTGTGTAATGAAATATGCACCATAAGTAACGCCATATGTGGCGAAAAGGACGGGTGCAAGTCGCTCAATCATTGTAATAGTGCTCTGCAAGTCTGCAGGCTGTCCTCACTCAGTAGGAAAAACAAGGCTCCTGTCAGTGTGCAAAAGCCCACTGACAAAAGCCTTGCCCAGGAGGATTCTCCTGAACTGAGCAAGCGCTAGGGCTGCTCTGACACTCAGGCCTTCCGTGCACCAAGGCACCCTTCTGATGTCACCACGACAATGTGGCAACCATGCCCTGACATCACAAAGCAAACGCTCCATGTTGCTCTGTGAGTTTTTGCCAAGCACTAACCAACCTTCCCTACAGCAAACACAAAAGAGCCTGGGAAGTTCTCCTCTGTCACAAAGTAGCACAAATTCCCCTCGTGGGCCAAAGCCTGTCGTTCAAGGGATCCAAGAGGAACTCCAAGAGTGCACAAAGCACCTACAGCCTGTAGCCCAACTGAGCACTCAGATGGGACACAAGCAAAGGAAACCAGAGCAAGAAAATGGCCCAAAGCATTGCCCATCTGAGAAACAACACTTCCTTTAACTTTTTAGAGGTTTATTAAACCTTTAGAAAGGACTGAATAAGGAAAGATTGCAGCACTGGGAGTCTCCACGACTAGCAGCCACATGCTCATCTACAAAAGGGATGCTCTGCCTTTCATACCCTTAGCCCCTCCAAAAGTTTTGTCAGTCAACTCTTTCTCTGCTGTCCATTGGTGGAGATTACTTTCTTGCACCTTGATTGGAGGTCAGGTGTTGTTCCACCCCTCCTGCTGGTCACAAGCCAGCGCTCCCCAAAGGCCCTGACTACCAAGGCTATTACAAGGGGGATAAGAAAGAGGACTGTGGGAGGACATATTACAATAACAGCACTTTCCATTTGAACATAATATCTATCCACATAATAGCTATCTCTTAATTGTGAGAGCCAACTACTACATTACTCACCTATAATGCACAGAAGCAGGAGAGAAGGCACTGTTGGCATCACAGCTGAAATCATTCCTTACAAATCTCCCCACATGTTTGCACATTTATTGGACATGGCCAGGACTCCTGTGGATGTACAATTCTGCCTTTCTTCCCCTTTGGAAGCAGTCAACCTGGCAACTTGTGGGGAAACCAAGGCCTTTGTGGGGGCTGCATTGCTCTGCACACACCCAGGCTACACATGGCACAGAGCTTTGGTGCCTAAAAAGATCAACCAGAGGAAAACAGCTGAAAAATATTTCATTTTGACCTTTCTCACCTGCTAACAGAAGTTGCCAAAATGAAAGTTTCCAAGCAGGGCCTGATCCCTGCTGCCAGCTGAGCGTTAGAAAGGAGGCATCACTTTATTTCAGTGCTGGGTGCATAGGGAATCACTTCCCTAAGGCCTGCACAGCCAGCAATCTCACCTACCAGTTTGTATGCATGGAACTAAGACATGTTCAATACTTTGCTGAAACTCACAGGCTAAACATTACACCAGATTTATTGACATATTTCAATCACTTCTCAGAATTTTTTGACATCAGAGTAGGAGTGTCCTGTAGGTCCCTGGTTTTCGTTGCCACAGGTTCAGAAGGAGACCCATTCACAAAAGAACCTAAGACACAACTGAGCTTGCAAAGCAAATTTATTCCATTAGTTGCAGTAGCAAATAATACATACTGACCTCTGGATTCCCAAAAATCTGCTGAGCAGGAGAAGGAGATGGAGCATGGTTCTCGGCACCGGGGAAGGTAGGCAGTGCACTTCCATGACATCCCCTGGATCAAAACAGTGTGCATCTCATCCTTCTCACCCTTCCAGCTCAGAACCAGGCCTTGTATCTCCTGCTCAGGAGTGCCATTTTCCCAGTTACAGCATCAGCTCACACATGGCTGGCTGTGAGATGATGGCTCAGGATGACTCCATGACTCCCTGCCACCAAGGGCTCCATTATGCACTGTTCCCCTTTCAAAGCTTGACTGCTCACTGATTGACCAATAGATTGTTTCTCTTTCAAGGGTCAAGGTCCCACCTGTTAAACAAGACATTTTTCTTCATTGTCTTGTCAACCTGCTCAACCATGGATCAAACATGGCAGGGCCTGGGACACGACTCCAGTTCCTGACACAGTCATTTGGGAAATAATCCCATTGCTCAAACTCTCCTTTGGTGGCCAAGAGCCTCCTAAAAACACTTTTTTCCCTTTGAATGCATTCCAGCTGCCTTTTTAGCAGGACCACTCTCCTTATTCTCAAGGCCAAGATAGCCACTTGCACACAGTAAGCACTGCAGTGGGGGAATACAGGGTTCAGCACTCCTGTTAAAGCTAAAGGAATTCACAAGACTAAGCCCTGTTTGTTACACTTAACGCCTCTCCTTCCTATTCTGGGAATCAAACACAAGCGTTTCATCAATACACCCTGCAAGTGCTCCTGCTGAGTGAAGCCACATTGCTGTGTCAATAAAGCAGGGGGGACTGAGTTTCTTCATGCAGGGAAAGCCAATTCTTTATTCACATAACTCATTTTTATATTGTTTTCACAGACCTCGTGTTCAACTCCAACTGGCTGGTAGTTTCCTTGCCACACAATTGATTGCTTAGAAGGTGTTTTGGTGTGTACATGCTAAGACTTTCTCTTTTTATGACACACTCTTAGTCAGGTGATTACATTTTTCTTTCATGGACGCTTATGGGACTTGTTTATTCCAGATGCAAACAGCTTTCTTAGCACAATAGCTTGTTGTGCTAACTGCACTCATGACTATTCCCATGGGAAGTTAGCTGGCTGCACGTTGAAGACGGAACAGGGAAGCTGGGAATTTCCCATAGCAAGGCCTGATTTTATAAGGACTTTCTTTTCTAATAACCCTACCTGTGTGCAACACATTATGACTTTCTTTCAGAAATTAATGAAGAAAACACAAATTGCCTACTGAAAGGCTTCTGCCCCCTTCCAAATCAGTTCACTCCTCAAGCACAAGCCTCAGGCACATCCCTGACTGCCTCTCTCCCAGCAGCTCAGAGCTGCATTGCACAGCGCTTGCTGTGTGCCAGAGAGCACCAAGCAGGCGGGCCTGGTGGGCCTGAATATTTCTGCCAAACACTCTGCATCTCACACCTTTGCTCTGGCTGAGTGCAGAACTGCAGGATTGCAGGCGCTTCCTGCCAGAGCTGCGTGAGGCGCTGGCTCCTGCAGACGTGCCCTGCCAAGCTGTCCCTGCCTCACGCTGGCCTCGCTTCCCCTGGCAGACGTGCTGGGCCTGAAGGAGGCTGCCCTGTGCTCCAGCCTGCCGAGCAGCCCGGCTCCCTGCCCCGGTGCCCAGAGTGCTGCACACACTGCTGACCTTGGCCAGGAGTTGCAGGGCAGCCGGCAGAAGAGGAGGAATCCTCAGCCAGCCCAGCGGCCCCCGGCTGCCCTTGGCCTTTCTCTGCTCCTGGGCACACTCCAGACGGCCAATGCCTCCAGGCCGGGCTGTGCCCAGTGTTATAAATAAAAAATCTGCCAATTTTTTTTGGGAAAAAAACAAGAGTTGCAAAACCAGTTGGACCGGTTGCCAGCCAAGGTGAAGTTCTACCTATTTGGTATTGTAATCACGGGTCCTTTGAGTTAATTGCTCCTTTTGTATTGGAAAGACCCTGCCTGAGGCTAATTTGATAGTTCTATTCCCCAGACAGTGAGGGGAGGGGACATGGGGTGGAGGCATCAGAGAGAATGCAAAATTACCCATCATGACCAGCATGCCGTGGGAGGCTACCCCACCAAACTTACCGAAAAGACCCCAAAAACAATGAGCCAATATAGAATTAAGAAATTAGAGTGATGTCTGGACGTGAGGAACAGAGAACCAAGCCTGCAGAGATGCTGAAAACCATTAGTGCCCCTCGCCCTAAGAAAAAAGACTTCAACAGAGATGAAGACCCTGGATGGAAAACCCAAAAGTGGGGAAACATGCGGTATGCCCTCTGCTCTCATCAGGGTGGGACACCCAGCTCTGCCTTTTAGGGGACAAAGCAGCACATTTCTCCTCCTCTGAGGCACCCTGGGAGCGGCGACGGCAAACCACGGACCCGTTGAGCTTCCCAACCTTGAGCTGATCACTTTTAATAAAGGCATTAAAGGGAGAGAAAGTCTCCTACCCTGTTTATTTCAGCTGGGGCCTCGTCCAGGATAGCCATGCCCAAAGAGGACACCAGGACTGGCCATCTTGGACCTCCAGGACAGCTGGCTATCAGGAGCAGAGAGATCGGCTCAGGACCAGTGACGCAGAGGAGCACCGGACTGGTGAGAAATCCGGCGGCGGGAGTAGGAGGCGAGTGAATGGAGCGTGAGTGAGACGAGAGCGGGCAGCTCGGACCCTCGCCCTCAGTGTGGAGCCCTCAGTACCGCGGTTGCGAACCCCCACGAGCGGGCCGGCCGGGAACAGAGGGAAGCGAGTGGAATAAGCGTGAGTGAGTCGTCTCCTAAGGGGCAGAGAGGGCCCCCCCTCTGGGCGTGAGGAGGAAATAGTGTATGAGTGGCACACACCCCAAAAGTCCTGGCAGAGGGAAGTCAGGCAGATTGCAAGTCCCAAGAAGGATTCGGGCAAGCTCACAAGCCCTGCAGGCAAATCAAGTCCTGACAAAGGGGTCAGGCACAAATCCCAGTGAAGGAAGCTGGGGTTGGTTTTTAAGTCCTGATATGGTGAGGCCTAACATTTGGAAGGTTAGGCAAACTAGAAATCAGGCAGCTGTTTTTCCTGACAGAGGGGAGTCAGGCACGACTCGGGCTCTTACGCCGGGGTTTCGTGTTTTTAAGTCCTGATAGGTATAAGATCTGATATGAGTAAAGTTGGGCAATCAAGAGATCAGACAGTTGTTTCAGTGTAAAGTCCTGAGCGTCAGGCAAATATATTTTTCATGAGACTACCTGTCAGTAGAGGCACCTTTGGGATTTTTTCTGTTAAAACCTGAAAAATAGGAGAGTGTAATAGTAAGAAGACAGGCAAGAGATTAAGGAATATACCTCCAATTGTCTCTTAGGGGAACTGTTAGAGAAATGGGATTCTGTAGAGGCCATGGAAGGATAAGATAAGGTGAAGATGATCCACTACTCTGTACAAGTCTGGCCAGAATTAGAGGTACCAGGAGGATGGCCTTGGTGTGGGACAAGGGACAAGTGGATGTGTCAACAACTGAGTCATTATCTGACAGCTGGGGAGGATACCAATCCTGAGCAATTATTGTATGTAGCTTGCTGGTTAAAGAGTGCTACTGGGGATGAAGGTGTGCGAATTTGTAAGGTGCAGAAGAAGAAAGAGGGGAATGAAGGAGGGGATGCTAGAATTGGAAAAAAATGGGACCCCTTGGATTATTTGCCTCCTGCTGCCCCTCCACCTTTTAATCCTCTTCCTCAGGCACCTGAAATGGCAGATCCGGTTCTTCCCCCGGCTGCCATCTCACTACCGCCTTCTCAAATTCCTTCTTCTACCTCTTTGGCTTCCCCTATGGTATCTCCCAATATCTGCCCTAGTAACCACTCTCTCACCACCCCCTTCGGCTCCTCCAGTTCCTTCTGCACCACTACAAGTGCCTACTCCACCTGCTGCATTCTCCACCCCTTCTCCAGCTCCACTTAATATGTACTCAAGCTCTTCTCCCCCTCCTGTTGCTGTCCCTTTACCTCCTCCTAGTTGGGACACAAATGCCTCCTTGCCTGCTAAACAGTTACCACCAAATACACCTGCTGATCTGCAGAAAGTTTAGAGTAATCCTCATACCTCTCAAATGAGTAGTTTGGCGTCTGGGCCATACTGTAGTACCAGATCCAGGACCTCCAAGGCAGAGAGACTTTTTCCCCTCAGAGAAGTTCCTATGGGAGGAGTAGTGGGAGGTGTTGGCTTTGTGAATGCTCCTCTAACGGCTTCTGAGGTGAAAGGATTCAAGAAAGAGTTTGGGCATTTAGTTGAGGACCCAGCGGGCATAGCCAACCAAGTGGATCAATACTTAGGTCCAAATATCTACACTTAGGGAGAGAGGAGTTCCATTCTAAATATATTATTTTCCCCAGAAGAGGTCCAGATGATTAGGGTGGCTGGCATAAGAATTTGGGAGAAAGACAACCGTCCGGGACCCCAGGTGCCACCAGGTGAACAAAAATTGCCACTAATGGATCCCAGCTGGAACCCTAATCAGGAGGAAGGGAGGAAGGCCATGATGGAATATAGATCTTTGATAATACGGAGGATCAAAGAGTCAGTTCCCAAAGGAACTACTACCAAATTGGCATTTGAGGGTACACAAGGGAAGGATGAAGCTCCTGCTGCTTGGCTTAATCGCCTAAAGCAGAATTTCCAACTGTACTCTAAAATAGACCCAGACACCAGAGAAGGTCAAGTGCTACTAAAGGTCCAGTTTGTTACCAAATCTTGGCCTGATATAGGGAGAAAACTGGAAAAGACTGAAGATTGGCAAGCAAATGACATTAATGAGCTATTAAGAGAAACATTGAAGGTGTATTTAAGGAAGGAAGAAGAAAAAGCAAAGGCCAAGGCTAGGATCATGGTTGCGGTAGCTAGAAAAAGTGTGGGGTGGGCAGGTCCCCCACCAGAAGGAGGCAAGGATAGGCCTCTTGTACTGTCAGGCACAAGAGGGATGGAGAGACCTCAAGTCCCTTTGAGTGAACAACACTGCTATTATTGTGGAGAAACGGCTAAGTGGAAGGATATCCAATAGCACCAGGACTGCCCAGTAACACCTCAACTCGTAATAAGTGATGTGAAAGTAAAAGGTACCTTACTGTTGTCTTATTTTGTGTGTAATAGTGAGTCACAAACAAAACCAGGCTAGTGTTCCCCAGGCAGGTGGGGCTTTAGCTGAAGGGTGTGTGTGACCTGCACACCAGGCCAGTGTTCCCCCGACGTGTGAGGGGGCCATAGCTGAAGAGCGTGAGTGACACACAGACAGCCTCACAGGGGAACGAGCACCGGAGGCAACCAGAGTCAGAGCCCTTTTCCAAGAGGCCCAGAGATCCTGAGACCTAGAGGCCAAAGCCAAGGTGAGGGGGAGGTCACAGAAATTTACTAGCAATAAGGATCCACTTTGTGTCTTGAGGGTGTGAAGGAATGTGTGAAAGTGAATGAGAAATAAAAGACAGTGAATGTAGACAAATTAAAGTATAGGTAATGTAGATTGTGCATTATAAGTTTTACCACATCTCCTTGGAAGGAGGTGTATCGTGTTGAAAAATAGTGTGAGAAAAAATTTAAGTGTAAGGGGTTGAAAGAAAAGTAGTATTTAAGCTGTTAGTGAAAGTAAGAAACAGAGGCAAGAGATGAATAGATAAGATCTTGAAAATAGAACAGAAAACCAGTAAGTTAAATACACAGAAAAACAGGAGAATAAAAGCACTTTTGGAGTTAAGATAGCTAACAGAAATACAACTCCCTGCAAAATACAGAGTATGCAGAAGTTGATGAGAGAAACATGCAAGCTATAGAAAAAGAGAAATTAGTCAATTATACATAGCATTAACTGAAGAAACTGAGTTTTGATAGAATCATAAAATAGCAGAGCATTAATGCCTATATTTGAAAGCCTGTTTCAGATACTCCTCACTGCTAATTCAACTGTGCAAACCAAAGGAAAAAAGTTGAACCCACATCACCAGATTCCACATCACTCTCACCCCCTGGCATTGGACCAGGATTCAACATCAGTTTGTCCCTCTGGCATTGGACCAGACTCCACATCACTCTCACTCCCTGGCATTGGATCAGGATTCAACATCAGTTTGTCCCTCTGGCATTGGACCAGACTCCATCCCATTCTCCCTCTGGCATTGGGCCAGACTCAACATCAGTTTTTCCCTCTGGCATTGGGCCAGAGTCCACACCACTCTCACCTCCGGGCACTGGACAAGAGTCAACCACATCACAAGTTAATTCACCTGAGTACACCGTTATAAAAGGGCCAAAAGACTTAAAGTTGACTCTCAGAAGGAAGAGTCAAAAGACTGAACTGTACAGGAAAGGGGTTTGGTATCAGAACCATAACATAGCTTAAAATGTTTCAAAACAGTTCTGTGTGTAAAATAAATTTGTAAAAAGTTTAAGACTGTAAATAAGTAATTCTGGTTAAGTTCCCCCAATTTGGTTCAAAATTAATCCAAGTTAATCCTCTACAGAGCACTCCCCTAAGAGAAACCAAACTTAGTAGAGAACAGACCAAGAGAGGTTTAACCAGAGAAGCGGGTAGAAGAGACTCTAAGGAGCTTGGAAGCTTCTTCTCAGTAAAATTCCCCAAGAGGCCAGGCCGGGTGGGCAGGCTGTGCAAGATGACCCATACCGGACTCTTGGGAAGGGTAGTAATGATGGCTCTAATTGCTGGTGGTGCTCTGGGGAGCCCAGGAGAGCCGTGCAGTAAGTGCTACCAACCCCTCTATGAGGAGGAAAAAGGGAGCTCCTTGTCTAGAGTCCACCTCAATTCTAAGCCTAATTGTGTTAACCTCTCCCAATTGGTCCTTTATCAAGAAGATAAGAGAATGTATGGGATAGCTGGAATACTGCCACTTTTAGGCAGCCACTCCTGGGAGAGTGCCCTATAGGAGAAGCCTGGTTGTGCTTTGAATGTGATGCTGCTGAAGCAAGCTCAGTAGATCTAGTCAAAAGAAAAGAAATGGTAAAAACAGTAAGAAAGGTGGTTTGTAACAAGTATTTAGCAGTAAAGAATTTGGCTACCCGGTGGATCCCAAGAGATCCAAATAAATTAGAGTCTGTTGAGAAAAGAAAAGAAAGAGACAAGTGTACCCACCATGAAGTATATGAATGTTATGAGTGTACTGAAAAAGGGATCAACCCCTTTTGGAAAATGAAAGAACGGTGTAGATATTGGGAATGCCCAACAGAAACTAATAACACATTTCAAGAGAGCCTTAAACACCTGGTTTTGATCTCTAGTACTACAGCATACACTAAATTGTCAAGAGACTGGTCTGGCAGCTGCACCGCTAGAATGACAAAACCAGCTTTCTTCTTATTACCCAAAGAAACTGGATCAAGTTTAGGAGTTGCTATACACAATGATTTAAGAAAACCAAACAGAAGAAGCAAAGTGCAATAGAAATTGAGAGAATCCAAAATGCTAAGGGCCAAGTTCAGACCCCAATATCTATGTTAAATAGAATCATCAGACTTCAAGCAGTATTAGAGATAAAGAATGCAATCATTAGAAACATCTCAAACAAAATAAAAAAAAAACTAGCATGTGTAAATAACCAAGAACAAACACCTACACTTGATTCCAGTTGGTAAGATAATCTATAGGTTTTCAAAAAAAGATGTATGGGAAAAAGCAGTTTTCCTCACTGTGTGTATACTTGGAAGATTGCTCCTTTTACTATGCTTATTTCCCTGTTTCATTAAAATAATAGTATTGGCCCTACAGACCAAGCTAAAAATCTCAAAAAATTCTAACCTGAAAAAAAAACCCAAGAAAAGTAACAAAGTTGAATAATCATGATTACCAGAGTGCTCAAGAAATTTATTTAAAAAAAAATTAAAGAAATATGAAGCTCATGAGTCAAGAATTGCAAGTTGATGTGAGCTTAAGTTTAAGCTGGATCAAAGGAAAAGAGGGGGGACTGTTATAAACAAAAATCTGCCAATTTCTTTTGGGAAGAAAAAGAGTTACAAAACCAGTTAGACTAGTTGTTGCCAAGGTGGAATTGTACCTGTTTTGTTATTGTAATCACGGGTTGTTGTAACTAATTGCTCCTTTTGTACTGGTAAAGCCCTGCCTGGGGCTAAACTGTACTTCTGCCCAGACAGTGAGGGGAGGACAGGTGGGGGGGGGGGGCATCAGAGAGAATGCAACATAGCCTGGAGACCAGCATGCCATGGGAACCTCATCAAACTTTCCAAGAAGACCCCAAAAACAATGAGCCAATACAGAATTAAGAAATTAGAGTGATGTCTAGACATGAGGAACAGAGTGCTGAGCCTGCAGAGATGCTGAGAACCTTTGTTGCCCCTCACCCTGAGCGAACCTCATCTGAAACCAAGACCCCGAGCCGGGACTCCCTGGAGAGTTGAAAAACCAGGGATATGCTCTATGGCTCTTGTGAGGATGGGACCCTCAGCTCTGCCCCCAGTGCCCCCTGTGCATTCCTTCTCCTCCAAGGCACCCCGGGATGGATGATGGAGACTGCAGACCCATCAAGCCTCCCAGTCTTAAGCTGATCACTTTTAATAAAGGAATTGAAAGGAGAAAAAGTCTCCTGCCCTGTTTATTTCAGCTTCCTTTCTTAGCCCTGTCCCTTTGGTCTTGCCCTCAGTTTTTATGTGTTCTTTGTGCCTGAGAGGAAATTTCCTATCCCTCGCTTTCACACTGCCAAGGTGGGACCATGGTGCTGAAGTGCTGCCTTGGTGGGATGGAAGCTCAGCTGCAGCAGAGATTTGTGAGAGCTTCATTTGAGGGCTCTGCTAATTAAATCCCATCAAGGAATGGCCCTGCTCCTGGCAGGGAAGAGTTTCCCAATTACCAGGCCCAATAGAGGCCAAGGAAATGAATCTGTAGTCTCTGTGGAGCAACTCCTTAGGTGCCTGTGATCTTCCTGAGCCAGGCCAAGAACCCCTGAGGGCTGGTGCACTAGGAAACCCTAGCCCCAAACAAACACATCTAAATATCCAGAAGAGGAGAAAGGAGAGGTCATGGAGACCCTTAGGAAATAGCATTCCACTGAGGAGCCCTGGTTGATGTGCTCACCTTCCCCTAGGCTGAGGCATTGCTGTCATTGCCCTTTTCAGAAAAGGACTTTCAGCTCCCTTTGCTGCAGCTTTACCACAAAGAATCTTGTTATGCCCAAATTCTTACTAAAGCTGGTGTTTGGTTGATTTTTCTGGTTCTCCTGCCTCTGGTCCTGTCTGTCTGTTCTCCCATTCTTTGTCCAGTTCTTGGAAACATTTCTCACAAGCTTTAAACTTCAACAGTAGAGACGCCTAATTTCTTCCTTCCTCTCCTTTCAAAATGTGCTCAGCTAGAGCAACTTTTGTCCCTCTGGCTGTATCCCCAGTGGCTTATTCCTGACACATCAGGAGGGCCAGGACGCTGCATTATTTCTGCAGTCATTTTGTCATGGCTGCTGGGAATTTTGGCAGAGATGTCGTGTGGCTTAGAGTCTCAGTGCTCCCTGTGCTTGGAGGCTGCATTTGAAGTCTGCTCCTGAAATCAAACTGGGAAGTTATTGATTTGTGACATTTCTTCCTAGGGTCTAGTGTTTTCCCTGTAAACCTAATTTGCATGGAAGGTGCACCTGTCAGAGGTTTGTCTCATGGGTGTCCCTTCTGTGAAGCAGGGAATCTCCTGCCTTCCTCCATCCCCTCCCTGCAGGAAATACCAGATACAAAGTGAAAGGAGTTCATCCCAGGCTCTCATACGATTCATTATCTTGCTGAAAACATTCAGAATGTTTGAGTAAAGCTTGTAAATGATGAGGAATCCTGAAAAGTGAGAAGGAACACGGCATCCTGCCTTTCCAAGGGGAACCTGGGCTGCTGAGAGTCCCTGCCATGGTGTAAGAGCTGTTAGAAGGAATGAGAGTAGAACCCACTCCCCTTTCCCTGGAAGTTGCTCCTGGGATTACAGGTTCTGGCAGCAAGCTGGCTAAAGTATGGTGTGGTAATGCTGCTGGTAGATTTTGGGGAAAAAATGCTTCTTCAACCAGGACCTGGCTCATGAACAAACTGTCTGCATCTTCAAACAGTTTGCTACAGCAGCAAGAGTTCCTTTTACAGCTGTGAACAGCAACCTGAACTGAACAGCCCCTCAGAACTGCAAAGCCCCTCTGTCCATCCCCAGCATCTCTTGTATCACCTTTCTACTGAAATGAGCTTATGTGCACACTGCCCAGGTTGGCGTCCCTCTGCTCCTGGCAGGAAAAGGATACTTCAAACAATCTGCATTAGTTTCACAGAGGAGTTTTGGAAACTCCTTTTCTCACTTAGCAAGAAAAATTCTTGGTTTTGCTTTAAAATAGTAGCTTATTTCAAGCTCCTTTTGGAAGTGACTGGGTTTCTCTTGGTGGATAGAATTTAAACACTGATAAACAGTGAAAATTTTAGATGGTCTGTTTGCCAGAATGCACAGGAAGAATTCAAATTTATCAGGACTAGAAGTATTGGGCTAAAAGCAGTAAAGGGGTGACAACCTTTCTCAAAAGGTTCTCTAAATTCAGTGTCTGATGTGCTGAGACCTCAGCAGCAAGCCTGAGCCAGAGCTGACTTACAAGATGAATCCTGGGGTCATCAAGCCCATCAGTATTTAGCTAAAAATAGACTACAAAGACACTTATGCTAGCTCTGCATAACCTCATGAAGTTATCTGCAAGAAACATATCACTTTAGGAAACTTTCCCAACTGACATGAACACGGGCTTCTGTAGGGTATTTTAGGGGAAACTCCTCCCAGCCCAGCCCTGAGCTCTGGCTGAGGCCTGGCCCTGGCTGGTGGGGAAGTGTGCCATCAGATCCAGCAGTAGGTGTGCTAAGGATGCAATCAGGTCACTTTGCCCTTCTCGCAGCTGTTGCAGCACGGGCACCTCAGGCAGGCCTGCAACACACACACAGAGCTGAGAGGGGCCCTGCGGCTGCTGTGCTTTGGCAGGGCAGTCATTCATCCCCTCAACACAAGGGCAGTGGATTTCAACTGCAAAGCCTCTCTTTGCAATGGGATTGCTTTTGCCCGGCAGCCTCCATGGACAAGGGCTTTGTGGGAGAAGGGCCCATCTCAGCCTGTGTCCTGGAAACAGAGCCAGGAAAATGAGCAGATCCTGCTGCCTTCTGCTACTGCTGATCCTAGCAGCAACTCCCTGTCACTTCCTCCAGGAAACTTCACACAAAGGGCTTCCATCATTTCAGCACTTGTGAGATCTTCTTGATGCCCAGTTCTCCAGCCTCCTTCTGGATTTTGGGGCATCTCAGCACTTGTGTCCATGGCCCTTCCTTCATGCCCAGCCTTTCAGCAGTCACAGTCACTGCTGCCTCCCCCTTGCTGCAGCTCATTTGCCAAAGTGCTGCAAAGGCAGCGGAGCCGGCTCAGGATCCTGCTGGCTTTTGGTCAGGGATGAGCTCCAGAGGGACACTTGGAGCGCTTCCTAAAGAGCTGCCCATGGGATGGGGGGCAGATTTGTCCTCCCCGGGTGGCTCCTGCTTGGATTCTGCGCTCACTGGAGTCCGGGAGTTTTCTCAGCAGGCCTCTGCAGCGAGTTCTGAGCCAACGGGGGGCTCTGCTGCCAGCCCAAATCTGCGCTTCCCTTGCCCAGCCTGAGTGCAGGTGGGGCATGTGCTGGGCATGGCTGGAGATTTGCATGGCCAAAATCCTCCAGCATTTACATCTGCTCATGGCTTTGGGGAGCACAAATCACAGAACACCCATCGCAGCTGACAAATGGCATTTCTTGCAGATTGCCACAGCCGCATTGCTGATCCACAAATACACGAGAATCAATTTCAGTTGAAAAATGTCATTTATTACAAATTGCAATTGCTACACCCACATTGACAATACAGAACAATACAAATCTCAACTTAGGTTGAGAATTCATTAGATTATTCATTAGAATTAGATTCATTAGATTATTACAGCCAGTCTAGTTAAAAATATAAAAATACAACTTCATTTTAAAAAAAAAAAACTTATAGCCAACCTCTACAACAACTCCCTATACACAAAGATCAATTAGGTATTTAACAACTTAATTTATTACAAACGACTACAAGCATACAGCCCATATAGAAATACAAAAATGTGGATTCTCTCTCTAAGTAATCCTGTACCAACAACTCAGAGAATTATACATAGAACCAATAGAATTATACAACTAGAACACTCCATACATGTTGAAACAGAACTAAAACCATATGTAGACACCAATATATATAAATACATATATAACAATCTACAGATGCAAATATGGATTAAATATTACAGATAACATACAACATGTATTTAAACAGATATATAAGACAAACCTATCTATAAATACAAAAAATTGTGCCAAGCTAAATATCCATACAAATGCATCAATACAAATATACAGCTGTACATCTCAATATATATGTAAATATAATTACATATATCAATAGGTCAATATACATATAAAAATATAAAAATAGACATATATACCAACACAAATAGGAATATCCCTCTTTAAAAAGACATATGCCAAAAACTCCATCAATATGAATAGATACCTACACAACTGTATACAAATGGAAATCTAAACACAGATATTACAACATACATAAGAAGCTAGATACACCTACACACAAATATGTAACTGCAAACGTGTATGTATGTATTTGTACATATATACATAGTACATTAATAAATATAATAAGTATTGTGTTTCTAGAAATATAGTTAGTATCATATATGTAGAAATGTACCAATACAAATAGCAAGATATGTACAGATTGATGTAATTACCACTGCCTGTGTGCAAGTCCATAGAAGTCCAAGCAGAGGGATCCCAGCTGCCCCATCTTCAAAGCCTCTCCCTCGGTCTCCTCCTCCCGTGCAGAGCGGCTCTCCTGGACAGGAACGGCAGATGGGACATCTGGCAAGGAAAGGGAACACTGACTGAGTATGGGGACGTTTCCCTTGGCAGCAGCTGCACTTTGATGTGTCAGGGCCTCCCCAGGGGGGTCAGAAAGAGAAAGCAGCCGAGCGGGCCAGGCTGTGGTGAGCACAGCCGCGGCAGGACTGTCCCGCAGCCCCGGCAGCCCGGCAGAGCTGGCACAGCTCCCGGGCCCTGCTGGCACAGCTGCCTTGCCCAAGGACAGCCCCTGTGCCAGCCGGGGCAGCTGCGCTGAGCAGCCCCAGCACAGGCAGGGCCCGCTCCTGCCCCGCCGGGCAGTGCCCACGGCCACAGCCCACGCCAGCCTCAGCCCCAGCCTGCCTCCCCGGGCCTGTGGCCTCAGCCGGGCTCTCTCCAGGCTGGCAGCAGCAGGTCCCCGTTCACTGCTCTTGCTGCCGGCCTTCAGCTCCTCCCTGCTGGCTCCCGTCAGTCTCCGGCTGTCCTCAAGGTCTTCCTTGCAGATGTGGCCAAAGTGGAGGCTCTGGAATTGCTTCCAAGGCCTGGCACAGCTGCAGTCCCAGACTTCTCTGTGCTCCCTGCTGGTCCCCTCCGTCCCCTCAGCCCCGCCATGCTCTCGGTGAAGCCCCAGCCCCCTTCAGTTTCTTCAGCCCCTCACAGTCCTCTCATCCCCCTCAGTTCCTTCTGAGCCATCCCGTCCCCTGAGACCCGCCAACCCCGCAGCCTGTGCCACTTCCCTGTCACCTCAGTGCCACCATGGCCCTCGGCTGCCCCACAGCCCTCAGCCCCAGCAGCAGCTCAGGGTCACCGTCCCTTTGGCGCCACCGCCCTCAGCACCCTCAGCCCCCTCAGCCCCCTCACCGTCCTTCAGCAGCTCCTCAGGGGACAGTGCCTGGGGCCAGCGGCAGCTCCCACCGCTCCAGGGACAGCCGGAGCTGGAAGTGCTGCTCTGCCCGGCCCGGCCACCAGCTGGGACCCAGCACAGGGACAGGGGACACAGGGGGCACCAGGGGAAAAGCAAGAGGTGAAAAAGGCAGCCGAGGGGGGAAAGAGGTAAAAATGCACCCCAGGCCTACACAGCTCAATCTATGCATCTAAAATTCCACATACCTCTAAAGAAATAACTACACACATTTCTAAATCTATATCTAAGCATCGAAATGTAATGGTCTAAATGTAGGCATCAAAATGCAACTCTATAAATATATAAATGTAAATCTCAAAATCTAGAAATGTAACTAATTCTATCCCATCTATAACAATATAGATCAATTTACGGTATAGATGGATATATATATGCACATATAAACACACCTCTATAAATCTATAAATTTAACCATATGCATATAGAAATACAATTGTAGAAATCTATAAATCTATGTATACACCAAGGGATTCCACCTGCCTGATGGTCACAGGCTCCCCCTCTGATTCTTCTTCCCACGCAGGATAGCCCTCCTGGCAAGGCAGATCAGGTGGAAATCTGGGAAGCAAAGGGAACACTGGGTCAATATTGGCCTCTGTGCATCTTTCCCTTTGGAAGTAACTGTCCTTCTATCAAAGTCTGTAAAAGATAGCCAGAAAGGCAGACTCTCGCTTGGCAGTTTAAAGCCTGCTCTTCAAAGAGCCAGACTCCTTCCAAGTGTTTACAACTTTTGAAGTTTTGAAGTATCCCAATACACTGAAAGCCCTCACAGTGCAAAGGGCCCCCACGAGAACTTGAAACACAGACAGTGCCAGCTGCCACAAAGAAGCCCAGCCTGGTTCTTTCTCTGTGCTGACAGAGAGACCTCAGTCCTCACTGAAATGGCTGAAGCTGAAGGTGCTGGGAGCTGAGTTATGAACCAGCACCGTTCCCTGCCATCTACAGCCTGCCCTCTGCAGTGAGCAGCAGCTCCTCCAAAACAACCAGCAGCTCTGGGTCATCCCAGAGGGAAAGAGCTCCCTACCAGGCCTGCAGGCTGCACCAGCTTTGCTCAAGAATGCAGATCCAAAGTGCTCTCTCTCTCCTTTAGTTCTCGCTAATTTAAAGGGGTAATTTCAGTTTTTCCTTGAGCTACTGGACTTGTGACTAATGATTTCCTTGGCCTCAGAGTTTCTGCTCCTTGTATTTTTAATGTATCTCACTACACCTATCAGCAGACTGGTGGTATTACATTGATTTAATGCTTGGAGACAAAAACCTCAGCCTTCTACACTGGCTTTTTGCTGGGCTTTTCCTCTCTTGCTTCAAGAGTCACTCAGTGTTGCCTCCAGAGCACTGACACCCTGCAGCAAACTTATCCATGGACATCAGCACAAAACTGGGACACCCGAGTTGGTGACACAAGTCCCACAAGGTCAGGTTTATTCCCTGCTCTCTTGCCCCAGCAGAGGACTCGGTGTCAGAGCCTCTGGAGAAGTGTGGAGGGCAGGGCTCAGGCAGGTTGTGCCCGTGCAGGATTTGAACTCAAGGCACCAGGAAGCACCAAGCCTGCAGACAGGAACTCAACTCTTCTCATCTCCCTTGCTGCCAGAGGCAGGCTCAGAGCAGCCATCTCACACCTCTCTAAACCACTGGGGGCTCTGTCCTTACCAAGCTCCTCGGGCTCCTGGGAATTGTTCCTGCAGCTCTCGGTGCCAGCCAAAGCTCCCTCTGCTGCAGCTCTGTCCACAGGCTCCCCTCCTGAAGACTCAGGGCCAACATTAATATTCCCCTTGAAAGAGAAACAGAAAGGAAGAAACCCTTCTCACCACTTACATGAAATACCTGGTCCAATGGCTCACACACTTAATCCCTTGTTCCTAACAAGAACTCTGGGCCCCAAAGGCCTTCAACAGTCAAAAAGATGTGACTTCTCAAACACAGTCCAAAAGCTGTCAAAGCTGACAGGGTTGAACATGGGGGTGACACTGAACACATGAAATGGCTGCGAAGGAAGGAGTCCTGCCAGCTCCTGGCACAGGGATGTGCTCCTCCCTCCACAGCCCTGAGCACAGCAGTCTCATCCAGGCTGCAGCTTGGCAGAGACAGCATGGGAACACACATCTCTTCCCACAGAGATGCCCAAGAGCAAGGGGACTGAGCTCTGCAACATGGACAGCAAGACTGGCCAGTTTGCCCAGCTGAGGATTTCCCAGATGGAAACTGGACTGCAGGCAGCAACTTCCTGAGAGGACAAGAAAGTGCAGCTCCAGCCCAGCCCCAGCCACGGCTCTGGGAGCGCCTACACGCACGGCAGGGCTCACACAGCAGTAGCAGCTGCAGCCCAGCCCTTGCTTTGTCTTGGCCTTCCCAGCCAAAAGAGGCACAGCCCACATCTGCTGCTGCAACAGAGGCACCTCTGGCATGCCCCTCCCTGCACGGGACACTTGGCCTTCAGTGCCCCTTCTCCAAACACTCTTCTCTTCTTTCCCATCAAACAAAGCCTCTTAGAACCTACAAAGCTTCCATTTCCTCACCACAAATGCCCCTGCACCAGGGATTCTTCCCAGCAAAACAAGCACCCAAACGTGGCCAACACAGGCTCACACCTTTTCATCCTTACTCAGGGATGACATTTTCATTCCCTCTTCTTTAGGAAGTCTTGCTTTACCAAGCAAAGCCTTCCCGGTCCATTCAGAGCTGAACTCAAGAAGCTTTTCCTTCTCAGCCAAGCAACAACATTCACAAGCTCTCAGTCCAGCCCCTTTCCCTTTCTTCCCTGCCCAATGCAGTTACCTGAGCATAGGGAGAAAACATCTCCTCCAGCATCTCAAGCACCATGTCCAGATCCAGGGGTGGCAATTCCTCTTCCCCAGGAGTATTGCACAGCCAGCAGGGGGCTGTCCATGCTGCAGAACCTGCACTGCCACCTGGAGTGCTGGGGGCTGAAGTGTCTGGCCTGGCTGCAAGAATCCAAACACATTGGTCAGGTTCCACGATGTGTCTTTGGGATGCAGAGCTCTAGTGCTGCCTTGCATCAAACATCACAGGAAGCACACAGCAACCTCTGTTCCAGAAATGTATTCAGACTTCCCAGGGGATTGGAGGAGTCAGTTCTTCCTCTTAAAAATATTTATCCTAATTGACATGTTACATAGATTAAAGCATGGATTTTAAATCTGATATAGACACACACACACACACACACACACACACACACACACACACACACACACAATCATTTTATAATCACAGCCTTTTGCATTTTCCCAGCACCTTTGGGATTTGGCTACATTTGGTTTCTCATTAAAAAAGACCACAGAAAATGGATTCACCCAGGAACAGCCAAGACCTGCAGACATGCGTGCTAAACTTCCGCTGTGAGTTCATTCTAAAAACAACCTTGAGGGTGAGGCCATATTCTGCAGCTGCAGCTGTTGTGGGGCACACAGAGCTCATTTCAATGGCACGCCTTGATTTGCAGGGCAGGCAGTCTTAAACATCTGCAATATTCTATCAGAGTCCTAGTCTGGCTTCATTCAAAGAAAGAGGAGAGTGCACCTTACACTGACCACTTGTTAGGCAATATCTTTCACCTTGCCCTTGTACCCCTACAGAGAGGCTCTCTGGAAAATGCCCAGAACACCCTCCAAATCTGCAGCAAGGACAGGAAAAGCAGGCAGAGAATCTTTCTGTTTTCAAGGTCCCCCTTCCTAGGCGACTTGACACCTTCTACCTGATTCGCACTTGAGATCTACCCATGATAGAGCACTGCAGGAAAACACTTTAAAGGGTCATTAACCAGGACCTGCTTGGAAAGCAAGGGTAGAAGCTCTTTCCCTCACTGATGGGCTGAGGGCTGGCAACTGCTGCTCTGAAGATGTGTAGCTGCTCCTCTCTGGAGAGACCATGGAAGGGCTGTGATTGTCTACGGGAATCAGTAGGAACGATGAGCTCAGGCTGGCATTTAAGCTTCATGGGAACAAGCAGAATGAAGAGCTCACAGTGGAGATGAAATTTGCCTGTTCCTGGTTCCTCCAATGAAACCCCAAGAAGTCCAGAGGAAGCAAACACCTCCTCCCAAGAAGCTAGGAAAACCTCAGAGTCCTGAGCACCTGCACTTAGCCTGGAAGGGCCTGGAGGCAGCTCTGAATCCTCAGGGGAGGCAGCACTGAGGTGCTGGTATGAGAGCGCTGTGTAGCAGTGAGGGAAGGAAAAGGGAAGCAAAGGGAAGGCTGGGTCACTCTTGGTCTTTGGGTGTGTTTCCCTTGGCAGCAACTGTACTTCTGTCAGGGAAAACAAAAGCTCCCTGAATTGTTAAAACTGAAAATCAGGGACAAAGACTCTCTAACTAGTCAAAGTTACAAAGTGGTATGTTCATTACGCCGGCGGGCGGCACAGGGGAGGGTCATTCCCAAAATGCGTGACCGCTGGCTGCGCTCAGCACAGCATGGCATGGCACAGAAGGTTCCAGCAGGACAGGGAAGGGCAAGGCAGGCAGGGATGGGCAGGGCAGAGCACTGGGAGCAGTGACAGGCTCTGTCCCCACGCTGCATCCCGTGCCTGGGTAACCATCGGGGACAGAGAGGAAGGACATTGCTCTGGCTTGGCTGCGGAAAGGATGAAAAGGGGGGGTTAGAAAACATTCATTTGGACTCCTTTTCAGCACACTAGCTGGTGTTATCTCAGCATGTCTGCCTGTCTTTGCCAGAGTTGGCACATTTCTCGTGATTTGGAGTCAGCTACAGCAGCAGGAAGGGGCAGCAATTTTGTCAGCTTTGATATCAAAGCCAAAGTGCTGCCCCATGGATGGATGTTGCTTTCTTCCAGGGATTTCTGGCCTAGAGTTGTAGTGAACTCATGCTGGTGTCTTCCCAAACAGCGTTGCCTTTTTCTTTCCTCAGGAATCTCCTCTTCTTTTTCTTTCCCCATCTGGGGAGAGCTCCAATGCAAATGCCTCCTGCAGCCAACTCTTGTCACTGCAGACTGACAAAGGAGATCTTGCAGTGGAGAGAGACTCCCTAGAGCTGCTGTGGAGAGCTGAAGGGGGAAGCTTTGTCCCTTAATCTTGAAGTCTTCTTGGGGAGCTGCTTGTGCTCTGGGGGACGGACACCAGTGATGTTTATCCAAGCCTTGCAGGTTCATTCCTGAGCTTCCTGACACACCACAGAGACTTTGGGGTTGTCGTCTTGGCAAACAAATTTCAGTCTGGGCACTTCTTGAAATACTTCAATTATTCTTTTTTTTTGCTTTCCTCCAGAAATATTGTCATAATCTAATGCTTCCAGAGAATATTTTCCTACTTCTTGGGGAATTCCTTTTGCTGCCCTCCCAGATCAGGCCATTTCCCCAGGCTCCTTCCCAAAGTGAGGTGTAGCCCATGGCCTCCACTCTCCAGCTGGAACAGAAGGAAGCACAGAGTTTGCTGTTGTGGGAGGGGAGCTTCTCTTTCCTGCCTGCTTTCCCTTTGGGACAGGTTGGTGTGTGCCCATGTGATAAAGGCAGCTTTAAACTCTGAAGCAGTTGTGTTTCAAACTGCTCCCTCCTCAAGCTCTTCTGTGGGTATCCTTGGACAAAAGGCCTCCTGGTGGGAGCTCCCTGTGGGCAGGTTAAGGAAGGAGGTTGATATTTCAGTGTTGTGACTTCTGAAAGCAGCTGGTTTCTGGAGGTGTTCAGAACTGGGAGTGGCTCCTTTTCTCACCTGCCTGCAGAAAAGGAAGTTGCAAAGTGGGAATTTCATTGGTGGAGATGGCCACCAGGGGTGTTTGCCAAGAGATGGGCTGGCAGAGAGGCAGGTCTCATGCTAAATTGGCTGTGTGTTTGTTTTGATGGTGGAGAGGGTCAGAGATGCAGACGCAGACACCAGCTGAAGGAACGGTGTAATTTACTGTAATGCAGAAGTGCAAGAAAGAGTCAGGAAAGGATAAGCTAAGCAATGCACCTCAGCATTATTACAAAAGGGTGCCTCTGGTGATTAAGATACATCACCAGGTACCCCAATGCAAGCCCTCAGCTCAGAATTGAGCATTACACCCACTGCTCCTCCAGCTCAGAGCAAGAATGAAGAAGCTGCTGCCTCTTTGGGGGGGTTAGGTTGCAGAAAAAAGGACAGTTGCACTCAGAGTTACAAAGCTGTTGATAACAGAAGCGAAACATGCTGTAAGTTAAAAGGATAAGGAAGGAGACGTATTATGAATGGTGCTTCTATCAAAGAGGATTTAAAATCTTTAGTAGACAGTTTGCAAAAATTGGTAATTCAACAAAAGGATTCAGTTGTCCCCAAAAGAGACTATTCTTTTGAGAAAATGGACTTGCCAATGATAGTAGGTTCAGACAGACACCCAGGGAAGCGCTTACCACCCTTTCATTTTGTCTCTGAGCCAGCATTTGAGCCGGTTAAACAAAATCCTCCCTCTCACGCTGTAAAGAATGTGGAACTAGAGTTGGAATGTGACCCTGAAATAGAAGCAGCTCGGAAATGAAAGTAGAAAAAACTTCTTCCAGAAGCTATTGTAGAAGGGACTTTTCTCTCAAATGATGTAGAAGCTTTTCCTGCAGTAACTAATGCTGCAAGTAGAGTTTGAGAACCTTTCGATTGGAAGATTTTAGAAAAGTTGAGAGCTGCAATTTCACAATTTGGTGGAAAATCCCAACTTCTGCACAGTCACTTCTGCAGTATATTTTTCCATCTAACACATTAATTCCAGCTGATATGCGTACCCTAATAAAACTTAGAATGCCACCCCACCAGCAGGTGATGTTTCATAAAAGCTGGGAGGAAAAGTGTGCTCAAGAAGCAGCAAGACCTAGAGTGCAGGGTGATCCTCTGTATAGTTTAACAGCACAACAGTTACTTGGCTAAGGGCCCTGGGCTACTGCCACTGCCCAGCCTAAGAGCATTGGTCTTACAGATGAGCCAACAACTAGCATATAATGCTACCCTTGCACTTCCAGAAAAATTACACACCATGTCTTCTACACAGATTTGCCAAGGAAGGAATGAGGACTTTGATAAATTTGTAGACAGATTGCATGAAGCTATCTATGATCATCCTGATTTGGATTCAGACACAAAGTTACAATTGTTTAATATGTTTGCTTTTGACAATGCCAATGATAAAACTCGTCAGATTTTGGGAACACTAAAGAAGAGAGCTGATGTTCCAGAAATGCTGGAACTTATGGCTAGAACTACAGAAAGACAAAAAGCCGCCTATGTAGCTGCTGCAGTACAGGATGCAGTAAAGCCATTGATTTCTAAACTGCAAAAGAGAGCCGAAGGAAACAACATTAGGTGCTTTGGATGTGGTAAAATCAGACATGTTAGGAGTCAGTGTCGCTCATCAACAATGAAACTATGAAAAAAAATTTGTTCTATCTGCAGAAAATATTACCACAATACTAAAGAATGTTGGTTCCAGGGAAACGGGCCTTGGAACGCGCCATCTCCACATGTGCCAAGAAAAAAAAAGAGAGCTGCCCGGATAGCTCAGCCTCCCACGGAGGAGGAGGAGAACTTTGCTCACTCAGATCGTCAACTTCTAAAAGCGCCAGAGTGGACATGGAAACCGCAGTAGATGTTGCCATCATGGACTCTGCTGTACACCTGATAGATACTACTGTAAAAAGACCCTTGGGGGATGGGCTTAGTGGTTTTCTGTTAGGGAGATCATCTGCCAGTAAAAAGGAATTGGATGTAATTCCTGGGGTTATTGATGCAGACTATCAAGGGGTTGTTAAAATTATGGTTAGAACATTTTTCCCTCCTGTATCTATTCCCAAAGGTTCACAAATTGCTCAGCTTATTCCTTTTAAGTCTTGTGTCCCCTGTACAGACTACAAGGAACGGGGAACAGGAAGCTTTGGTTCCACAGGTAAACAAGAAATATATTGAGCCATAGACATCACAAGACGTAAACCAGACAAATAGGCAACCTTGACACATCCTAATGGTGATTCTATTACAAAGAAACTCATCATTGACACTGAAGCAGATGTAACCATCATTTCAAACACAATATGGCCAAAACATTAGGCATTGGTCAATTCTGCCTTAGGCATTGCAGGTATTGGAGGGACTCAGGCAATTCAGATGAGCAGGGAAGTAATTACTTTTACTTTCCCAGATGGAGTGAAGGTATCTACAAGGCCTTATGTCATGCAAACTCCTGGTAGGTTATTAGGTTTGCTTGGAAGGGATCTGTTAGGCCACTTAAAAGCCACCATTGTTACACAGCCGCAGCGGCCACTGGAAGGCAGCCGATCCTCAAAATCAGCTAGACCACTGATAGCCCTGTGTGGATTGATCAGTGGCCTCTGTCAAAGGAAAAGCTGCCCATAATCCAACCATTAGTGCAAGAAGAGCTGGAGGAAGGGCACATAAAGGCATCCATTAGCCCTTGGAACACTCCAATTTTTGCCATCCCGAACAAGAGTGGGAAATGGAGGTTGCTCCATGACTTACGTTCTGTTAATGCAGTCATGCTAAGTACGGCTGCCTCGTAACCTGGTCTTCCATCTCCTCCTATGATACCTGAGTCATAGAATCTATTGATCATTGATCTCAAAGACTGTTTTTTCACCATTCCCTTGCATCCAGAAGACACTAGTCAATGTTACATTTTCTGTTCCATCTATCAAGAAGGCAGGATACTACAAAAAGTATGAAGAACTTTGTTTTCCCCAAAGCACGCAAAATTCCCCTACGATGTGCCAAATTTATGTGGCTTGGGCATTAGAAGCTGTTGGGCAGCAATTCCCTGAGTATATCATCTATCATTACTTGGATGATATGTTAGTAGCTGCAAAACAAACTCTGTAACTATTCTAAAAACCATGACAGTTTTGCTAGAAGAAAGGAGTATAAGAATTGCTCCTTCTAAAGTGCAATCTTTTGCTCCTTAGAAATATCTCAAGTAGCAGATTGATCAGTCTGTAACAAAGCCACAAAAACTCACCATTAGCACTGCAATGTAAAACTGTACCTGATGTCCAGAAGTTAGTAGAAGATATTCAATAGATAAGACCTATTTGTGGGATAACTAATGAAGAACTTGGATCACTAATACAGTTACTAAGTACTTCGTCTCGAGCAGATGAATGCCAGACCCAAGATAAAAAACAACAGCAAGCCTTAGATCACATTGCCACAAAGGTTGCTACCTCACATGCACATCCTCTGATTGAAGATGTTCCAGTTCAACTGATGATCATCACCCAGAACAAAGAAGATGACAATTATGCCAAGCATCCTTTCACCTTGATTTATCAATAGGTTAAAACTCAAGCTAATCCTTTCGTTATTATAGAATGAGTATTTTTACCTGTCAAACAATCTAGAAATATTACCACTCAACTAGAACTTTTTGCTCATTTGACTATGAAGGGTAGTGAGAGAATATTAGAAATCTAGAGACATGAACCATATTCAATTGCTGTAGCATTAGCTAACTAATATCTTAAATCGAGAATTAAGCATTATGTTTCTTTACAGATAGCTTTTGCTGGATATGACGGTAAAGTTCACTATACTTTTGCATTTTCTGTTCCATCTATCAAGAAGGCAGAACCCTACAAAAGGTATTAATGGATTTCTTTGCCCCAAAGCACGCAAAGTTCCCCTACAATGTGCCAAATTTATGTGGCTTGGGCATTAAAACCTGTTGGGCAGCAATTCCCTGAGTATATCATCTATCACTACATGGATGATGTATCAGTGGCTGGAAAACAATTAGACTCTGTAACTGTTCTAAAAGCCATGACAATTATGCTTGAGGAAAGGGGTTTGAAAATTACTCCTGATAAGGTGCAATCTTTTGCTCCTCAGAAATATCTCGGGCGGCAGATTGATCAGTCTGTAGTGAAGCCACAGGAACTCACCATTACAACTGAGATGAAAACTGTACATGATGTCCAGAAGTTAGTGGGGCATATTCAATGGATTAGACCTATCTGTGGGATAACTAACGAAGAACTTGCACCATGAATACAGTTACCAGGCACTTCGTCTCGGACAGATGAACGCCGGAGCCTGGATAAGAGACAACAGCAGGCCTTGGATCACATTGCCGCAAAGGTTGCTACATGGCATGCACATCCTCTGATCGAGCATGTTCCATTTCAATTGATGATCATCAATCAGAGCAAGGAGGGTGACCATTATGCCAAGCATCCTTTTGCCTTGATTTGTCCATGGGTTAAAAGTCAGGCTAATCCTTTCGTTCTTTTGGAATGGGTATTTTTACCTGTAAAACAATCTAGAATTATTACCACTTGACTGGAGCTTTTTGCTCATTTGATTTTGAAGGGCAGAGGGAGAATATTGGAAACCTGGGGACATGAACCATATTCAATGGCTAACTGGTCTCTTGAATGGGGAATTAGACATTCTGTTTCTTTACAGATAGCTTTGGCTGGAGATGACGGTGAAGTTCACAATACTTATCCACGGCACCGGGTGTTATCTTTAGTGGAGCATCAGCGTCTGGAGGACAGACCCTGGAGATTTGACTGTCTGGTGTCTGGGCAGGCAGTATTTACAGATGCAGGTAAAAGGTCCAAAAGGGCTGCCTGCACTTGGCAGCAAGACAAAGTGTGGAAAAAGCATGTCATTTTTGGAGAGGTAAAAGATACGTTGCAGACAACAGAATTGAAAGCTGTGATTTGGGCTTTTGAAAATCGGAATAATGAGGTCATTAACATTGTTTCTGATTCGCTTTATGTAGTTGGCTGTGTCCAATGCCTTGAAAGAGCAGTACTTAAGGAGGTGACTAATAAGCATTTGTATTCCCTTTTTATGCCCATTGCTTAAAACCCTAAATCATTGACAGCAAGAATACTTGATTACTCATGTTCGTAGTCATCAAGCTCTCCCTGGTCTGTCTGAAGGTAACGCTCGAGCTGATCGGTTAGTAGCCACTGTCTGGCCAATGCCAAACTCTGATAAATTTCAGCAAGCCAAAACTCCCCATGCATTTCTTCATCAAGCTGAAAAAATGTTAGGTAAACAATTTGCTATTCCCCTTACTGATGCTTCTGGTATTGTGCGATCCTCTCCTGACTTGTCAACAAGATAACATTAGTTTAAGCACTAGTGTTAACCCTAGGAGTACTCAACCCTTGCAATTATAGCAAATGGATGTAACTCATGTAGCAGAATTTGGTCAGAAAAAATTTGTCCATGTTTGCATTGATACCTATTCTTGAGTTATATGAGCTACTCCCTTAACAGGTGAGACGTCATGTTGAGAAACATTTGTACAATTGCTTTGCCATATTAGGTATCCCCTTAGCAATTAAGACTGACAATAGTCCTGCGTACTGTTCCTTAAGATTCCAATGTTTCTGTAATTTGTGGGGTATTCGACGTGACACTGGTATTCCTCACAATCCTTCTGGACAGGCAATTATTGAGCGTGCCCATCAGACATTCAAGGACATGCTGGGAAAACAAAAAGGGGGAACTCCAGGCTTATCCCCTGAGGAAAAAACAGCTAAAGCCATTTTTGTGCTTAATTCCCTTAGAACAACAGGAGAGGGAAGATCCACCTATTCTTGTGCATCATGCCCTCACACGTAATCCAAGTGAGGAATTGCCTGATGGCATTCAGGTCATGTTCAAAAGTCCAGAAACAGGGGTGTGGGAAGGACCAGCTACAGTCAAATTAAGAGGAAGAGCTTCTATGTGCTTACTTACAGATAAAGGCATTCGTTGGATTCCAGCCACGGGGGTGAATCCCTATCTGAAAGCACCGTCCTCAACCCATGTTGTGCCCAGAGGCGGAGAGTCGGCAAAAGCACTGACTCCAGACAGCCCTGAATCCAATTCTTCGACAGCTGACCGCTGAACAATGGTTAGAATATCTACCAAATTTGCTGGACTATGCAGAGGAAGTACTAGCAACTCCACATAAGCTTAATACACACAGGTTAGATGTAGACAGACTTCTTTTACTTTCACTTCCATCACAAGCTGTAAATCAGATAGAAAATGCTTGATATCTGCATGGTGTGCATGTAAGCCATGGCTTAATGTTCGTTGTGTAAAGCGTAACAAGTTTTTACTTGGCGACAAGTTTGTCAAGAACATCATTTAGCAGTGGTCCGAGGGAAAAAGCAAAAATTTAAGCCTATTAACCTAATATGCAATAACTGCTCTTACACACTTAACACTATTACCCTGAGAATGGCATGAGCTAAATCTTTAAGGCATAACTCAAGAAGATATCAGAGTTTTCTCCAAGATGTATCTTTGATAGAAATACATAAGCAAAGATTGTTACTGTGGTTGCAGTTTAAACTTGCTTTAATTGCTGTAGTAAACCAAATTGTACTAGAGAGCAAGATAATAGCTGAATGGAGAGTAAGAATAGCAATACCACAAATACGTCACTTTAGAGATTTTGAGTGAGAACAAGCTAAAGCAATTTGGGCAAAGTGCAGGCGTGATGGATGACAAGGGCAACAATGGCACCAGCCTGGCAAATATTAACAATGTTGCTTAGTGGAGTGATTAAGGAAACGCAGGGAGTATACAATATAGAGCAGCGAGCTAACATGAGGGTTACACAGGCTACCAGAAGAGGGCAAGAATCTTTCTGCTTATCACTAGCTACACCTTCGCATCCATTTTGCACCTGTTTAATTGGAATTCCTTTAGACTCAGTGGAAGAATTCGGAAATTGGACCAGAGCTCACATTTATGGCAACTTAAGTAAGGCCTGGTCCAATTGGTGTACTAATCAAAATGGGATGATCACAGAAAATTGCTGTGAAAAACAAAGGATCCCTAGAAATCCTTTAGGAGTTCAGGCATTTACAATCGCTCAAGGTTTAAATACTACAAGCCAGTGACCGCAGGAATTGGATATTTTGGGATCGGTGCCAGGAAATTATTGTTTGTTCTTTGAGTACCACAAGGGTAAAGAGCTGATTAGGGAGAAATTAGGAAAACCCAGCGACGACAGCACTTGGATATCTCCTCTTTCTTCCTGGTATTACAATACCACGGCATACTCTGCCAATTGGACATGGTCTGTATCCCTGAAACAAAAATCTGCAAGGATGTTACCTCCTGGAGTTTTTCTCATTTGTGGAGATAAAGCTGAGCCTGCGATTCCTCAGAAAGCATTAGGAGGACTGTGCTATTTTGGGAAATTGACATTGTTTGCCCCTAGCATTCAACAGATGCTTGACATCAGGCACAAATTCCCTGCAAAATATCTTCAACAACAGGGCTCCACTCCCTGGCCGGGAACAGCCCGGTTTTGCTGCCCTGAGCGCAGGCAGGAGCTCAGGCACGTGCAGAGGCAGCGGGCAGCTCATGTTTGGAGGGGCCCGGGGCTGCACGCCTGGAGCGACGCATCGAAACAGCCTCGGGGGAAGGAAGATGTGCTCCAGCTGGAGTGCCTGTGCTGCAAGGAGCACAAGCAATTCAGCCTTGCCAGGGTTTCTTAAGTGTTGAGAATATTTTGCAGGTTGAGGAATTTTTGCAAGACAATGGCCATATTCAGCCAATGCACAATCCAGCCTGCTTGTAATAATGGACAATGAACACGTTCACAAAGAATGAATTATGGACATATTCAGAAATGGGCTCGGTATATCCTTGAAAAAGATACAAGAAGAGTCATCAGGACTCAGCAAGTTTGTCAGCAAGCTTGGGAAAGTGAGCCATGGGTGGGCCAGACAACCACAGCAAGATGCATAAAAAATTAGATGATCCAATCAGCATTCTATTTTAGATGCATGAACAGCTAGGATTAACCAATCATGTATTAGCTAGAGACACGTGGACAGTGGAAATTTATTATAAATATAGTCTTTTTAGGGATAATAAATTTGGCTTTGCTGGATCATATTGGTCATGGTGTGATGTCCACGAACTTCCACACCCCGCACTTAAGAGTGTGTTGGTGTTGCCCAGGAAATGTACAAATTTGGGGAAGTGCCCTTGGAAGAGAGGGGCTTGATTCCCAAGGAAACTGCTTCTCCAGGAGCCCCCAGTGAGATAGGTGCAAGTGTCTCCATTTGACTCCCTGTGTTTCCTTCAGTAGTTGAGGCCCCTTGCACTTGGCAGAGGGGCAGGGGAAGGATGTGAAGAGCAGCTTTGGCATCTGCCTGGGCCTGCAGAGACCAAGCCAAGCACCTGCAGCAGGGTTTGTTGCCCACCTTTGAGCACAGGTCTGAGCCGGATCGTGTTTGTCCAGCCGAGTGCCCCAAAGCTCTCTTGGGGAGCTGTGAATTCAAAGGCCTTGATGCACACATTCATGCCATCTCCCCTATCTGGTGTGCCTTAACTCTTGGCAAGATGCATTTGCCCTGTGCTTGCTGGAAGCTGCTCTGCTCCAGAGCCAGCAGCGAGCTGGGCTGTGCTGGCCAGGCACCACGGAGAGTCCTTTCCTGAGCACTTGGCTGGGCTTGGTGTGTCTTAGACACTTGGGGCAATGGATTTCTTCCAATCAGAGGCATTTTGGGCAGGGTGGGGGTGGCCCCAGAGCACTTGGCAGCGTGTCCAAGGGCCCTTGCTGACACGGCGCAGCATGGTTACCATGGAACGGAATGGAACAGGACCCTTTGTGACACGTGGTGACATGGGTGCTGGCGGTGATGAGGCAACGCCACAGTGCTTGGTGGATGTGACGAGACAGGACGTGCCAGAGCTGTGCTGTGAGGAGCCCCACACAGCCGGCTCTTTCGTCGCTGACCCACAGCTTTTCCAAGGCGTTACTCCTGTGGCTGGCCTGGTGGCCAGACTGCAGGACTTCCTGACTCGGAGCTTTTCCCAGGCATCTGCCATCCCTGTGGCGGTGCCCTCGTGGCCAGGCCATAGGACTCAGTGACCTCCATTGCTCACAAGGAGCCTCCTGTTATTGTGGCAGGAGGCCTCGAGACCAGAGTGCAGGACGCGCTGTCCTGTAGCCTTCCTGAGGCCTCTCTGTTGCAGGCACCTGCAAGGCGCTCACTGATTCAGACCTTTGCCCAGGCATCTGGCTCAAAGGTGTCCTCAAGGTCAGAAAGCGGGATGGCAGGCAGAATGCTCAGCCTCTTCAAGGTGCTTCGGGGGAAGAAAAGGAAAGGCCCTGCAGCCTTCCCAGTGCAGCAGCCTGCAGAGCCGGAGCAGTTGCAGCCACTGCAGGACGGTGAGTGGCAGAGCTGGGCCACAGGGCTGGTGCCTGTGGCCGTCCCGGCCCCTGTGGACGAGCCCGCAGACAGGACGGAAGAGGGGCTGGGGCTGCCCCCCAGCAGCCGTGCGCCATCCCCTGGCCACCGGGGGGCTGTCCCTGCCAGGGCTGGGCCGTGTTCTCGGGCCTCTCCCGCAGCCCCTCAGCTCTGGCTGCACTCATTCTTTGCCAGATGCGGGCAAGGATCGGACACGAGAGCAGGACCCCACTCGCGGCCGCTTCCACAGAGCAGCGCAGGTACCTGCGGCCATCCCCACCTGGGCCGGGCCTGCTGGCACTGCTCGGCCCAGTGCCGCACTTGGAGCAGGCCACGGAACATCCCTCTCTTCCTGCCCTTCCTTCTGCTGCAGATACTGCGGAGGTTCCTGTGCTTTCGGTGCAGAAACACCAGCGCCACAGCAACCGAGGGCACGGCCAAGCTGCGGGCAGAGCTTGATGTCAGCTCAGCCTCCCCTGAGCAGGCAGCAGACTCTGTCAGGGCAATGGCTGAGGGCAGGCCAGAGGCTGTCACGGCCCTGAGTGAGGACGCAAGGACTCAAAGCACGTGGGCCCTCTCAAAGACCAACACCAGGCCCACTTGCACTGCGGTTCCTGCTCCCACTCAGGATTTCTTTTCATCTCAGCAGCAGGTAAGCAGCCTGGGGCCAGGGCTGAAGGCCTCCCAGGATCCTGTGGCCCCTCAAGCTACGTCTGCTAGGCCCCCTCAGCCATTGAAGCCAGCAAAGTGGGATGGGAAGGCAAGCACTTCTTGGGGGAAGCTGGGCAAGTTGCCCCCTTGCACAGCACTCCATGCATTCCCCATGCCTCCTCTAGGTGCCAGCCATGGTGAGGGACATTCACCAGACACTCGTGTCCCGTCTCACTGTGGACGCTGGGCTGCAAAGGGACATTCTGAGCCTGGCCCAAGAGCACCCTGCTAATGTGGTGATGAGCCTCCTGCGCTGTGCCCCAACCTGTGACAGGTACAGAGCACAACTGCCTCGAGAGCTTGGTGCTCAGTGGCCCCTAGGGCCCTCCCCCCGTCCAGCCTGTCCAGTGGGGTCTGCCAGACAGGGGGACAGCTCCAGGACTCTGGGGCCCCTCTGTTTCCTGAGCCTGCTGCTATGCCCCCCCCGCCCCTCAGGGCACCGGGGCTCTGTCACCTGGCCCCACCCAGCCGCACGGGGCACGGTACTGACGTGCAGCCCTGGTCCCACAGAGCTGCTGCATTGATGTGGAGAACCATCGGCTCCTCGGGATCCGCAGTGCAGAAGGTGCTTCCAGCACTCCTGTCTGTGACAGAGGACCGGCCGCATTACAGCATGTTCTTCTACAGTGGGGATGACGAAGCCATCTTTGCCCTGGCTGTGAGTTTCTAGAACTGGCCTTTGCTCACCCTCCAGGTCACCTCTCCAGCAGCTCTCCCTGCTCTCTCCCTGTCCTGCAGCTCCCTGCCTCAGGCGCTGGGCCGAAAGCTGGGCTAGGGGCAGACTCAGGGGGAGCAGGCTGGCTGCTCCCACTGCATCTCCCCTTGGGCCCTGCAACATGGACACCTGGGCACTGACTGCTGCCTCGGGGTGCTTTCTCCTTTGCAGGCAACTGTGGTGCTGTGGAAGACTATCCACATGCCCGAGTGGCACGAGGCACTAGTCCTTCATTCTGCCCGCCTGTTTGTGGCTCTGCTCTTCCAAGTTTTTGTCACCACAGAGCAGATGCCAGAGGAGGTTGAGAACTTCTGGAGAGCGTGCCGGGAGGAACACTGCCTTCCCACAAAGCCCAACAGGTCTCAGTCGCCCTGTCCTTCCCATGCCCTTGTGGCCAGGGCCAGTGCTCCCAGCGTCACCTCGCCTTTGCTCTGTACACAGGTTTGCAGTGCAGGCCATGAAGGCTCTGCTCTGCCTGCTGGACTTTGAGAAGAAGCTGGTGGCTCTGGAGCGCAAGCGCCTCTGGGACACCCTGCTCTGTGCCGACACCCGGCACCATGCAGTCGGTCTGCTGGCCAGGTGAGACCCCCTTCTCCTACCGCCGCCAGCGTTTGTACCCCGTGCCCGGAGTGCCCCACGCAGTCCCCGTGGTTGTGGGCAAGAGGGCCTTGTCAGCGACAGGCGACCAAGCAGACCGGAATAGGCTGGGAGAGGAGGGTGCCCAGGAGCAGCTGTCTCCCAAAGCACCCACGTCTCCTTGCACGGTGCTGGAGAAAGATCACACCTCTGGGAGTCAGTCCTAGCAGAGGTTTGCCTGCCTGGCTCAGGGCTTTTCTGCCTTTTTTCCCCTGCCAGGGAGATGCGCCATAGCTTGACCCCCTTGTGTTCCCGCATTGCCTTGCACCTGCTCAACCTGCTCATTGGGAAGCAGCCCTGCTGGGATCTGCCTGCCCTGGCCTTCTTTGTGGAGGTGAGCCTGATGGCCAGCACTGCCTGGCTGAGCTGCCTCCCAGCTCTCTGGCCTCTCGTAGCTGCAGCCGCCTGGGACGCTGCCCGCGCCTGCTGCTGCTGCCTGGGCCCGGCCCTGTGCGCTTCTGGGCTCCTGCTGGCCGGCTCCCCTGTCACTGCCCTGTGCCTTTCAGGTCCTGCAGTGTCTGGACTTGACCAAGCACGGTGCCAGTGCCCTGTCGGTTGTGTCCAGGCACCTGCCGAGCGAGTGCAGGGACAGGCTGCGCCTGGAGCTCAGAGGCCTCGTGGTGCTCAGCAAGGAGCCCTCGCTGGTGAGAAGGGGCAGTGGCTGAAGCTGCGCTGGTGGGGCTGGCCAAGGCAGACCTTTGGCCTTGGCTGGCCTTTGGCAGCAGAGGCAGCTGCTCCCAGCTCTCCTGCCTCCCACTTCAGCTGCCCAAGTGCCCCGAGCTGCTGCTGGTGCTGTGGCTGTCCTTGGCTTCACAGCACGGCCTGCTCTTGCACACAGGGCGGAGGAATACGCGGCCTCTATCAACACCTGCTGGAGCAGCTGGCGGATCCTGATGCAGAGATGGTCGGCATGATCCTCTCTGTGCTCACACACATGCTCCAGGAGAAAGACCTCAAGATACCCAGCGCCACTGCCCTGAAGCTGGCTGAGCCACTCCTGCCACACTTGGAGAATGTAAGGCTCTGTGTCCCCAGCCAGCCCCCAGCACTGGACGCTGCCCAGAAATATTGTGCCTCGTGCACTTTTGGGCCTCTGCCCTGATGGGCCTGGAGTAGTTGGTGCTGAGGTCTTTTCCTTTCCTCCAGGACAACAGCCACGTGCAGCTGCTCTCCATTCAGCTCTTCTGCAAAGTGATGGAGCTGGTAGTGGAAGAGGGGGAAAAGCCTCTCACGAGAATTGTGAGCCGGAGCCTGCTCCCTCTCTTCCTGCACTGGCACAATGAGAACCGGAGTGTGGCAAAGGTCAGCTTTTGTGGGATGCTGCTGCATCCCTGGCAAGGAGCTGGGCTGCCTCCTACCCTGGCAGCTCGCAGGCTCCAGCCTTCCCTGGCCTTGGCACAGGCATGTGGGTCCTGTGCCCTGGGCTCTGGTGCCACCTGTGGCTCTCCGCTGCTCTCCAGGCCTCTTTCCAAGCCCTGCTTTGTGCGGCCCGCTTCCGGAGGAGGAGGGACCTGGAGGAGCTGCTGACGAAGCAGCAGCGCATGAAGTTCGCCGAGCGCCTGGTAAGGACAGCCCGGGAGCCCCAGCCGCAGGCTGGAGAAGCCCCCCCTGCCCCCCGTGCTGGGGCTGGCAGCTGTGCCCCTGCCCGGCGCCAGCCTGCGCCCCACACGCCGCTCCCTGCCCTGGGCCGTGCAGGCCGGCTCGGCCGCTGCTGGGCGCAGGGAGCGCCCGGCCGAGGGGCAGAGCCCGCGCCGAGCCTTCCCTGTCGGTGCTCCCCGCAGCTGCTGGAGGACGAGAGCCGAGCGGCCGAGCACCTGCGCTGGGCCCTGCCCTTCCTGCAGAGCCCACAGAAGCGCCTGCGACAGGCGGCCGTCAGGCTGATCGGTGAGCCAGCAGCCCCGCGCCTCTCCCTGCCCCCGGCCCGGCTGCTGCCCCGGCTACAGTGCGAGCCGTGCCCAGGCCGCTGCAGCCCCGCCCGCCCTCGGCGCTGCCGCCGCCCTCCCGCAGCCGCCGCCCTCCCGCCGCCCTCCCGCAGCCGTGCCCTCGGGGCAGGAGGGCGTGCGGCCGCAGGGCTGCCAGCGCCCGTGTCGGGCAGCTGTGCCGCCTGGCGCCGCCACGGGCTCTGTCTTGCCAGGGGTCGCCGGAGTGCTCATGATGGGGCAGAAGGAGGAGCTCCAGGTCCTCAGTCAGGGTGAGTGGGGGCAGCCGCGGGGGTGCCAGTGGGGGCCGCCGGGGGCAGCTGCAAATCCCAGCTCCGGAGCTACAATCCCTGCCCGGGCTGCCGAGGGCTCTGCTCCCTGTGCGGACGGACGAGGGCCGGCGGGTCAGAGCCCGGAGAGCTTTCAGGCACACGTGGGGGAGCCGAGGCCACAACCTTCCGGCCCAAGCCCTTGTCTCCGGCTCCCTTCTGGCCATAGCAGGAGCCAGCTGGGATGGCCCTGGCAGGAGTGTTTCCCTGGATTCCTACAGTCCGACCTCTAACTGTGGCTCTGTGCTTCTTTTTTCCAGCCCTTCAAGCCCTGAGGGAATACGAGTGCCCCTCCTTCATCAACCAATTTATCCAGCTGAAGTTCGAGGCAAGAGCTGCCGAACTTGGTCTGCAGGATCAGAAGAACCCGTGTCCTTCGGCAACCCCCAGTTCCCAAAGAAGATGAGACCACCTGCAGAGCACAGGGTTCCAACTGGAACTCCAGGCACAGCTCTTGTTGGTCACAGCTGAGCCTGTGGGAAGCTCCAGGAGCTCCTGTCATCTCCCTCCCTGTTGGCAGCTCCCTCCCTCCCTCCCTCTCTCCAGGCCCCACGCCCTGTCCATCCCCTTTTTTGCCTCCCAGTTCACCCCTTTGCTTTGCCTTCCCTTAATAAACAGTTTGGCTTTGTCACTTTACCCACGTGTCCGTGGAGCTGAAGCGGCACAAATCCTGAGCCCGGGGACACGCGGGACCCCGCTGCCGTTCTCTTCCATGCTGTGTTCTGTGCACGGGCAGAAAGGAACAAGGGCCGCTCAGGCTGCAAAGGTCCCTGTCCTGCTGCTTCAGTTGCACAGCACCATGGAGTTGAAGGTCGTGCTGAGCACGCTGAAGAGAACAAGCACCCTGGGTTTTAGAAAAGCCAGCTTGAGGATGCTCTGAAGCCATCTCTGAGGGATTCCACAGCATGCATCTATGGAGGGCACAGGAGCTTGCAATGCTGGAAGTTTTTCCCAGAGAGCTTCCTGAAAGCACAGCAATGCTCCATCTCTACACAGGGACAGGAAGAAGGCAGAAGCAGAGACCGTCGTGGCCTAACAGTGAGCTTGGGGTGTGCCTAAAAGCGGCAGCAGCAGCAGCAGCAGGGAGTGGCTGAGCCCCAGAGGCGCGACCGTCCCAGTGGCCGCAGCACTGTCAGGCAGTGCCTGCAGGCTCGGTGTGGTTCTGCAGCTCTGGTGTCCCCACAAGTGAGGAATGGCAGCCCCTGCCTCAGGCCCAGTCAGAAATGACGCCAGCTGGGGGTTTATTTACAGATGCGAACAGGATGGGGCTGCTGGGAAAGTGCCTCGAGCTGTTTATTTTTTCAGTATCAGTCTTGTCACATGATTGTGACAATGGGAAGATGCTAACAGCTCACAATGAAAACTTAATGTTACAACTTACTTTATAAGCTTCTCGACCAATCAGACAAAGCAAAAGCATACTGAGAGTAGTTCTATCCAATCACCATTAGCACACATGCCTTTGGTTAAAACAATGCTTGCTTATTTCGAATACAATACCCGTTTGTACGACACAACGCACAGAGCTCCATTATTAAGCTTTAACCTTCCTAATATTTTGTTAGATAAACTTTCTGCAACTTAGAAAGCTATTCAGACAAGCATTAATACATAGGCTTATTGTTCTATTTGCCCTTGCCTTTTCTACAGTTTAAATAATTTTTCTGCTGATCTATCTCATGAATGTTGCTTTAGCACTGTTCACAGTTCTGCTGTATCTGAGGCCTGCCTTTTGCAGCTTTCCTAAAACCCTCTAATTTTATGGATTCCCACAATTCCTCCTCTCTGTTCACTTAAAAAGAAACTTTCACAATCTTGTCATTTATTACTTGCGTTTCGTAGCTTTACTATAATATTTTTGCTTATTATCTCCTTAAAGCATGTTCTTGTTGGCACTAAGCATTGCTATATTACAAAACAGCAATTTAATGTTGTGAAGGTCCAGTCAGTGGAAAGGGCATAAATTACGTCTGACAATAGTTACAAGTCATTGTTCAAAAAACTCTTGTAGATTCCAGGGTCTTAACTCAAAACCTTCTTCTATTTCTATACCTTCATCTACCATCTCTTTGAGATTTTGAGCACTTTCTGTGAATCTACTTCCTACTTCTCTCTCTTGTATGATAAAAACTTCTTTGACAGTTTGTTCATCATTCGTCACACACACTGGAGTATACAGGGTATTACTATTAATATCACTACCAAAACACCCAGTACATAGAGACCTATCTTGCAAAGTTCCTTTAGCCAAGGTGCAAAGCTCCATTCTTGGAACAAATCATTTAACTAGGAGCCACCATCATCTTTAATTTGGGCTGTCAAATCTTTCAGTTTTTGTATGCTTTTGTGGATGGATTCAGAATGATCTGACAGGTTCATACAGCACATTCTTTCAAATTCTTCACAACCACGTCCTTGTGCCAATACAAGAAAATCAATTGCTGCTCTATTTTGAAGGGTAGCATGTCTAACACTATCAACATCGGTCAACACGTCACTGATTGCAGTGGATGTGGCATTAGTTTGTTTACTCAGCCAACATCCAACCTGATCTAATTGTTTCAATGCCATTGCTGAAGCCAGTTGGGGTAAAAACAAACCTGCTGAAACTCTTTTTGCAGCCTTCTAAGGCATGAAATCACTTTTACAGTTCTCATGATAATGACGAGCAGATTTTGTTTCCCTTTGTTTCTTTTTCATGACTGCTTTGGCAGTGGGCGCAATTACAGCGAGCATCCCAATGCTACATGGGCCGCCTTCAAGGTGTGATGGAATGCCCTGCCAAGCCCTATCTCCACAAATGAACCAATATTCCTTTAGCAATTGTCATGGATATTGGTCAGCCTCAGAAAGCACATCTTAACTGTTTGAAAAATTACACTAAAAACTTAAGTTTCTGTATGCAAAATAATGGGGAGTAACATTGTATTTTGGAGGATCACCTTCTTGCCAACCACTAGCTGTAAAGGTAAAGCAAAAATCTTTTGTTAAAGAACCAAGGATTTCCAATTCTTGGGGTATCCCAGAGATACTGCTCTGGGAAGTTCTTTCGCCCAAACGTTCCAATTCAATGCAGGACTGTTCTCATTGTTAATTTCACCTGACTTACCATTGGATTGCTTTTTGACCAAAGGCAAATCTTTTACTGGCTCACCAACCACCAGATGGGTTGAGAAAGGTTTTTCGGGTTCTGAATTACACAAACATATGGTATCCGAGCCTGCTGCCTTGGCTAAGGCCACCCAAACATTTGTTTTTGGTTGTTCTACAGGCAAATTTGCATGACAAAAAACAATTAAAACCTACCAACACCAACATACAATTTGATTTTGCTCTATCTTGTTCATGAGCTAAGTTTTGGCAAAATCCTTACATATATATCAATTTGAAAATTTTGCTTTTGACCTTAAGATAAGATTTCACCTTGAAGATCCAATAGAAGGGATCTATAACCTAATAAAAACAAAAGCCTACACTTTTGCCAAAAATCAGCTCTACAAAACAAACAATTGACACACAATTGACACATTTATAAATAACATTAACACAAAATCAGAGTTTGCAGGTTCTACTGATGCACAAGGAACGTCAGGAGTGACCCAGGATCCCTCTTTTTGGCTCACATCGGCATACTTGCTTCTTCGGTTTTGGACTCGTCAACACGTTCTGCGGTGCAATATGGTTTGACGTTTTTGGCTGGGACCCACTTAATTCCTGCACCTGTAGAGACAGAAGCATACTCTTTGCCTCAGGTGATTAATCGGAAAGGACCTTCAATTTGTCCAGTCTCAGGGTTTCTAATTAAAACAGGAGGATTTTCTTTCAGGTTTGCTGTGTGTTATTTGAAAAATGCCTAAAAATCAGTGGATCAGGTTCTGCAACCAAACTGTTTAAGAAATTAAAAACATACAAAGCTTTGTTCAACCTCATCTGTGGTGTTACCTCTGCTCCCCCTCTCTGTTGATCTAGAATGTGCTTTAATGTCTGATGTGCCTTCTCAATAATTACTTGGCTTGTGGGAGAGTGAGGAATACTAAAGATGTGACGAACACCCAATTCTTTTAGAAATATGGCCAATTTTTGAGATATATATGCGGGACTATTGTCAGTTTTTATTTCTTGGGGCACAGCCAATAAAGCAAAAGCTTGCAAAAAATGATGACAAGCAGGATTACTAGTTTCACCTGTGTGAAGAGAAGCAAAAATTGCACTAGAGAACGTGTCTACTGAAACATGAATATTTTTAAATTTACCAAAAGAAGGGTATTTAGTGATATCCATTTGCCGTAACTGCAGGCTTTGCAAACCTCGTGGGTTGATCGTTCCTGTAGAAACAGGAGGCTGCACAAGCTGACAGTCAGGGCAAGTACTGATGATAGCCTTAGCTTGACTTTTGGAAATTTGAAACATTCGCACAAGTGCTTGTGCGTTTTGGTGAAAAAAGACATGACTCAATTTTGCTTGTTCCAAAATGTTTGGCAAAGCGTTTGAAATAGCCATTGCCAGTTTGTCCGCTGTTGCATTTCTTTCTACTAAAAATCTAGGAAGTGAAGAATGAGCCCTGATGTGAGAAACAAACTATGGATTAGTTCTAAATTGCAAAGTTGTATAAAGACATGAAAGCCAATGATATAAAGTGTCATTACTAACATCCTTTAAAATTGACCCTTCTAATCTCTTAACTACATTAGCAACATAAGCAGAATCTGTGATTAAACGAAAAGGTCGTGGAAAGAGCTGAAAAGCTTGAACTACAGCAGCAAGCTCAACAATCTGAGGAGACTCTTCTACTATTTGAATGTCTGACTCTCAAGCATTAGTGTTTTGGTTCAACCAAGTTACAACTGATTTGTGACTTTTGCCAGGGCCATCAGTGAAGAGAATTACTGCATTGAAAGGTTCTTCACTTAATTTAGGTTTCTCTTTTAAAGTCAGTTTTGCTTGTAATAATTTGTGAGCTGGGTAATGAAGAGGACAAACACATAGGAAGTCTAATAATACATATTGCAAATTATCAGAATTTTGCATTGCCCAATTAAGATAATCTTTTTTCAATGGTAAATAGATAACTGCAAATTCTTGACCTGCTAAAGTTAGCAATCTGGTTTTGGCTTTAATTACAATTTCTGCTATCACCTCTAAAACTGTGAAAATAGTTTTTGGAAACCTGTAGGGAAGAAAAATCTATTGTATTATCAACAAAGGATCTGTCTCAGTAGGGTTTCACTGAAAAATGAGACTACAAAGTTGCATTTTTTCTCTTAAAATCGCAAAAAATAAAGGCTTTTCTGGAATACAGCGATGAGCTTGTTGTCTTTGGAGAGCTTCTATGACCTTATTAAGGGCTGCATGAGCTTCAGGTGTTAAGGTTCTTGGAGAACTGATGTCACAGTTTCTTCTCAGTAAATTGAAAAGTGGACCTAGTTCATCGTTGGTGATTCTCAGAACAGGTCTGACTTAATTGATTTCTCCTAGAAGCTGTTGTAAGTCTTGCAGATTGCTGACACTGGTCTGGAGCTCTATCTCCTGCAGTGTTATTGTTTTCTCAGTCATCTTTCATCTCAGATACTTCTAGGGTGGAACTTCTTGGATTTTTGTTGCAGAAATTTCAAGTCCAGCATTTTGAATTTCAGTAACAACACTAGCACGGGTTCACTCCATCTCTGCCTGCGCTGGAGCTGCGATGAGCAAACCATCCATGTAGTGCAGAATCATGGATCTGGGAAACTTCCATTGAACTGGAGACAAAGCTTAGGCAACAAAATACTGACAAATTATAGGCAATTTCTTCATTCTTTGGGGCAATGATTTCCAGTGCTATCTCTTCATGGGTTCTCTTCGATTGATGACGGGAACTGAAAAGGCAAATCTTGGAGCATCATCAGGATGAAGAAAATGTGTAAAAACCAGTCCTTTAAATCAATGACAATGAGAGACCAGTGTTTTGGGATCATTGATAAAGAAGGGAGTCTAGGTTGAAGAGGTCTCATGTCTTCAAACACTTAATTGATCTTCTTCAGGTCATGAAACAACTTCTGGGAGTCTGATGTCTTCTTGTGGATGACGAATACTGGTGAATTCCAGGGACTATTTGTGGGGATGATGTGATTTTGCTGTAATTATTCTTTTACCAATTTTTTAAGGATATTTAATTTTTGCTCTGTTAAAGGCCATTGATCAATCTATATAGGAAGACCAGTTTTCCAGGTCAGCTTTAAAGTGGCAGGTTTTGATGTGGTTTCCATCACAGTCTCACCTCCAGTTTTGCTCCCCATTGGGGCAGGACATCTCTCTCCTAGACGGTGAGAGGCTTCTGAACAACAAAAGGATGCACCGTTGCTGTCTTTCTTTCAGGACCTGTAATAGTAATCATGGATGCACTTTGAAAACACACAGTAGCACCTCCAATCCCTGTGTGGGAACCTGAAGCAGCCACCAAATCCCAATCATTGGGCCAGAACATGTGAGAAATTACAGTGACATCTGCACCAGTATCCAGCATGCCTGTAACATAAATTGTTTTACCACAGTGAATTAGGCTACAAGTCAGTTGCGGTCAGTCACGGTTCAAACATTGCACTCAAAAGACCTCTGGACCTGAGGTACTAGATGGCACAGACACAATTGAATTCTTTGGAAAGTTGTTTTGCGTGGGTGTATTAATGGGTAACAGAACTGCAATAGCAATAGGTGTTTTTGGTGGAATTACTATAGGAACATCAAGTGCAAGAGCTAAAATCACTAGCTCTTCATTAGAATTTACTGAAACAACAGAAGGAAGGATTGAGAGTCCAAGAATTTTGTTGTTGGCTTTGCTTAGAATCAAAAAATCGTGTTTTTGTTGAAAAAGATTGACAATTTCAGTAGGAATACTCACACAACACAAATTATTTCATAGATGAATCAGTTTTGAGGAGGCTAATTTGAACCTTGATACTTGAGGGTATTGAGTTGGAACCATTTGAGGATTGGTTGATTGAGGGATAAATGACTGAGGTACTAACCCCACTTGACTGGGTAACTGGATGCCAGGGGGTACCACTACTTGTATCTGAGCACGGTGGTAATCTGCGCTGTTTTTTAAGTTTAACAACAAAGGTCTGCCATCGATGTCAAACTGAGAGTGACAGTACTTAGCAAGACACTTCCCTTTTCGACATCGAGGGCAAATAGAAAGTTGTTTTGGTTGGAATGTTTTCATATGACAATCCTTTTTAATGTAACTTGGTTTACAAGCAAAGCAACAAGTCTTTTTATCAGAGTCTAACTGTACAGTGCTAACAGAGTTTCCCCAAATTTTTTCTTGTTTTTTTAGGAGCTTTTATCTATATATTTATAAATTTATCTATTCATTATGTCAGATTATCTTCCAATGTTTTTCCTAAAGCACTGACCTGTATATTAGCAAGATGTGGAGCAGTAAGCTTACTGCAAGCTGTTAGCATCTGTGTAACAGTTGGAGGCTGATCAGGCAAAGTTAAAATAATTTTTCTACATTCTTCATTAGCATTTACAAAAGCAAGGTTTTGAACAATACAGGAGCAAGCTTGTTCATCTGGACATTGTTTTTCAACTGCTTGGGTTAATCTATCTAAAAAAGAACCATAGGATTCTGTTTCACTTTGTCTGATAGTAGTATAAGCATTTACATGGGTACTAGCTGGCTCAACTGAAAACAAAGCAGCATCTTTAATATCTGTTAATACAGGCCGAGGCAATTCTACTGCTTGATTTTCCGGTCTGTGGTAAGGTGGGTCACTTGCTAATTGGCTAACATCTGTATCTTCATAAGCAGTATTTGCATATCTTTCAACCAATTTATTAAGAAGTTTTTTCTATTGTAATTATCATAAAAGATATTGTGAATTGGTTAAAATCAGGGCAGCTACATTTTGACAATCAGCAGGGATTAAGTCATAAGAATTAAAAATACTTTTCAATCTATTATTAAAATAAGGAGAACTCACTTTCTTTTAAAGCCTAACACAGTTCTTTTATATCATGGTGAGAAAGACTTTCAAATCGTGGATTTACATCATTACAACCATGTCTTACAGGTAATGTAAGGAGTTGTTTCTTTGAATCTAAATCTTTTTTTAAATTTTGATTAATATTTGACTAATTAGGTAATCGCAATGGAGGGTCAACCTCTAATTTAGATTGTTTTTTATCTTTCTCACTGCTCTTTTGTCTGACTCAGGGGAGCAGGTAGCATGGTCACTGACATCAGCTGTTCTGGGAATCTGCTAAGCTCGAAGTTCTTGGCAGGGGTGTTGCCACAGCAACAAACTTTTCTGGGAGCGTTGCCTGTATGGGCGGGGGAAGAGAACTCTGAAATCTTGGCAACAGTGCCACCTGAACAACACGCTTCTTTGGGATCGCTGCTAGGAAGGGCAGAGGAAGAGACTTTCATGTTCTCAGCAAACTTCATAATGGAGTTATCGGCTAAGGACTGGTTGTATTAGTGCCAGGAAAAAAGCCAGAGCTTGGTTTTTGCTCTTGAACTGCAGATGCTGAATTTGTATTTGTGACACTTTCTAATGCACTGTTACAGGTTCTACACCGCAGCTCTGCCTGCAGGGAATCAGCTGGAAAATTGCCAGCATCAAGCTGCGACCTTAACATGCTATTTTTCCCCTCAGCAGCGAATGAAACAGATTTCAAGGCTTCTAAGCAATCTGTCTGTGTTTCTACAGAAACTTTTCTGAGTTCCCTTGCTTCTGCCCCAGGCATCTCTCTGGGCAGAGCTATCTTGTTCTGGCTCGGCCTCTGGCTGCTGCCTGCTGCTTCTGTCTTCTTTCCTGCCCGGTCTTCTGAAGGCAAAGCTAAATCTAAAGCTCCCTTACTGCCTGTATCTGGAGGCTGGGGAACTAAAGAAAACTCTGGGAGAGACTTGGGGGAGGAATTTACACAAAAAGAATTCTCAGAATTGCAAAGCAATCTGCCTGCTTGAACCAGATCTGAGGGGGTGTCTTCTTGAGGAGGGGAAGCAGTGGCAGGAGTGACTCTCACAGCCTTTCGGCTAGGCAGAGCAGACTCAGAGCCCTCCCCGGCAGTCTCTGCCTGCACAATTTCAGAACAAGCAGCTACTGTATTGCAAAGCCTCTTCAAATTCTCGTCTCTTGGGTCCGCGCGACTTCTACCTTCTCTTGAACGCAATCTCTGAACTCCTACATTCCTGGAACGCAACGAAAATCCTGAATGCTTTTCTGGGCATGGCAGGAGTGGCTGCTTTTGCGGAAGGATGGGAGGACGGCTCGTCACAGCAGCAGGGACGCAGGGAATCTTGGAAGGAACGGAGGGCACGACTGAAGCTGAAAGCTGATCCGATTCCTATTTCCTGGGGATCGGGGTGCTGCCCACACTGCCTGGAGAAATCTCAGACACCCCAGAAGGGAAGGAACTCTGAACAGAAGTAGAAATCTTCACAGAAGAGGATGACAGCTCAGCATCACTTGGAATTAACGTCTCAGAATGACATGTTCTGTTTTGGCATTTGAGAAAGTCGCTGTTATGATCATTTTGTTTCAAGCTCTCCATTAAAGCTCAGGAGACAGGCATTAGTCTGCTTACAGTCTCTTCCTTTTTGAGAGAGAATAGATGATAAATTTTCTAGTTTATCTGATCTCAAAAATCAAAGGTAAAAGCAGACTGCAAGTCTGTATTTTGAGTATTCGCATTTACCCAGATTAATAAATCTTTCAGTTCATTTTTTGAGATATCTGAATGTCTTTTATCTTGTAAAATTTTCTCATTTCCCATTCTCTTTTAGATAAATGATTTCCCATGGCATAGCTCAAGAGCCCCTTAATAAAGTTACTTACACGGACATCAGGTGCAGTTGGTGAAGGGGATGGTTTTTTCCTCCTTTTTAACAACTTGGGCTTCTGGCGACTGAATTTGCTACGATTTTCTGTATTCTAGTCTAATGTAACTCCTCACAGAGGAAGCACCATTTGATGCCGGCCAGGGGCTATTTACAGACACGAACGAGATGGGGCTGCTGCTGAAAGCGCCTCGAGCTGTTTTATTTTTCAGCATCAGTCTCACTGCATGATTATGACAATGGAAAGATGCCAGCAGCTCACATTCCAGGCAGCAAGCCTGAAAACTTAATGTTACAACTTACTTTATAAGCTTCTTGACCAATCAGACAAAGCAAAAGCATACTGACAGTAGTTCTATCCAATCACCATAAGCACACGTACCTTTGGTTAAAACAATGCTTGCTTATTTGGAATACAATACCTACTTGTAAGCCTTAAAACACAACGCACAGAGCTCCATTATTAAGCTTTAACCTTCCTAATATCTTGCTAGATAAACTTTCTGCAGCTTAGAGAGCTATTCAGACAAGCATTAATACACAAGCCATTGTTGTATTTGCCCTTGCTTTTCTACAGTTTAAATAATTTTTCTGCTGACCTAACTCATGACTGCTGCATAGCTCTATTCACAGTTCTGCTGTATCTGAAGCCTGCATCTTGCAGCTTTCCCAAAACCCTCTGATTTTGTAAATCCCCACAGGAAGATGGCAACATGCAGCCAGAAGTTTAGGATAAAAGGAGGCTACATCCTCCAAAATTTCAAGAGAGACCCCATGGGGTAATGTCTAGTGAACTCTCTCCCTTTACTTGAAAAAAGTTGCAGGACTGCTCTCTCTTTCATGGACACTGGCTTTTCAGAGTGTGGTCTTCCGCACACTTTCAACACAGGAAAGAGCTTCCGACTGCTCCTCATTGTAGAGTGGCAAGAGTTAACTGCTATTTTACTTGAATGAAGTGGTCTGGTTGTTCCCTTGATGATACAGGGTGTGTGGAGGCAGTACAAGTTGCTTTAAGTCCTGCAAAAAAGCAGAATTTTGACCCTTGTGATAAGCAGATGTTGCATCCCAGGACACAGAGGGAGATGTGAAGGCAGGGATGCCTTGGAAGGAGACACCCCTTTAGGTCAGAGTGAGACCAAAAGATGCTCTCTCACAGTTCACTGCCATTATATGTTGATGACCCAAGTCACATCATCTCTCTTCTCCTCCCCAGTTCTACAATGTTCCACGCTCCTGCTTTTCCTATTGGTCCCCATTCCTTACAGCTCCTCCCCTGAATTCCAGTTTGTTGTCCCTTTGCAAGCCCACCTTTGTACTGCCTCTCTTCCCTCTACCCATTGGCCCACAGATCTGACGCTCTGCCTCCCTTGTCCCATATAAAACCCTAAACCCTCCTTTGCTCTTGGTTCTTTTGTCCCTGAACCTCTTCAGAGTGTTGGCCAATAAACCACCACTGGAACTCCAAAGAAAGAGCCCCTCCCACCTGTTTCTTAGCCATTGACCTTCAAGATACAACATGTAGTGCGAGTGTCTGGTGTCTATCCCTTTCCTAGAGGAGATGCTCTTGGCAAGGCGGTGGTCTTGGCAGCTTCTGCCGCACGGCCACAAGCAGATCTTTAAAAAGCCAGAGAACACCAGCTGTGTGGGGTTGAAAAAGTCCTTCAGAGCTTTGTACTTGGAAGAAGCTGCATATGGTAATAATAAGGCTCACACAACCTTCTCCATAGTTGGCAGTCGCTGGTTTTAGACACAGAGCATGGCTGTAATACCAATAGTCACAGAATATTCAATACAACTTGTAAGAACACCTTTGCTGAGAGTGCTTCATTTCCAGAAGTACATTTGCCGACACAGCTCACCCACATCAAAGCTTCAGGTCTGCCTGTCTTAGATGCTCCACAAAAGTAGAGGTGGAGCATTTGCCTTGCAATTTTTGCATATCAGACATTCCTTCTTCCTGTGCATCTTCTTTGTGATGCCCACTGGCAAATAAAGGGTAGCACCTGCTTCATTCTTTTTTAGAGGTATCCATACTTTTGCTTTGGCTATTGGCATTAGTAGGCTTAGAGTTCTTGTCCCATTGTATAAAAAAATACCATTCTGTAGAACATAACTGTGTAGACAGAAATGGTTGGTTTGATTTTGAGAGCATGGAGGAGATCTCCCTGATCAAGGAATGCCCCAAGGAGGGCAATATTCACCCAGTAGGGCTAATAGAGGATTGCTGAGTGATGAGGGCACATAAGCACCAATTTGCGACACAGTACAGATTTTGGGAGGATCTGAATTATCCTCTCTCTTTTCTCAGAAACCAGTGGCTCCCTACCTAAGACAACAAATGCTTAAATCAATTTGGTGTCCAACCTGTTCTGGGCAGATCTGTTGTTATCTCAACCTCTAGTACTGCATACTGGGTATCAATTAAGACTGTGTAGTTTACAAATGGTGCTCTCCAATTTAGTACTCCCACTAAAAACACCACCACGTCACCTCCACATCCCCTGCCCCCTCCAGCTGAATGCACAAAAAGTAAAGATCACAGGTCAAGATAAGGACAGTTTACAGGAAACAGCAATGAGGTAAGAAAATTACCAGTAATAGCACTGATATTATAATAAAAAGTATAAGAAAAGAAATTAATTACACAGGCATGCCCTGACAATAAACACATGCCAGACTGCTCTGTGCACCACATTTTCTCAACCAGAAGGGACTCCCTTCCCCCAGAAGAGAGAGAGTCATGTCCCCCACCTCTGGCAAAGACATGAGGTGGTCCTGAAAGTGAGCTGTTACTGACCAACATCTGAGATCCAAGCAAGCCCCCTCCTGGATGCTGCAAAAATTAACCCTCTCCTGGCTGAAACCAGGACCTGTCCTTCAGCCACACAAGTGTCTTCAACAACATCCTCTCAAGTGCCTCTGTCCACATTTTGCATCACCAGACAGAGATCTTCATCAACAAGAGAGGTGAAAGAAGAAAAGAGTGGCCTAGAGAAGAATGTGCACAGCTGAATTACCTTATGGAAAAAACTACAGTTGAATTTTGCTTCCAGGTCACTTGCAATTGAAGACAATATAGTGGAGAGACATTCCTTTTCAGCTAAATACTACTTGGAATCTGCATGGTCTAAGTGAGAAAGGAGATTAACATGATCTCTCCATAATTAGGTCACTTACAACCAGGGCAAACAACCAGGGCTGCAAAATTTGTCACAGTGACTCAAAGTGAAGTAGAAAAAGACCCTCCAAAACTCTCAGTTGGGGCACTGCTATTGTTCAGGTCTGTAGCTCACAAAGAAGCCCCTCAGCACTTGCCCAAGTTCATTAGCTCATACGCTATTTTAAGTTATTCTCCCATGGTCTGCATAGCTGTATCATGAAAAAGTATATCATGAAAGTAGTGATGTGGAACACACTCTAGTACTGGCTGTTCCATGTGCAGCTGCAGTGCCAAAGAATAAAGACTTTATTTTTCTTTCAGAGACCTGAAGCAAAACCTTCCGGAGATCTGTCAGACCTGGCAGCACATTCTTCCAGCAAGTGGCTAACAACCCCATATCAGTTGGAAGAATGATGAAAATCAGATTATTGGACAGCCAGAGGAAAGGTGAGAGTTCAGAAGTCTGTTTGCACTGACATATACAACTTTTATCACACCCAAAACCTACCTTTTAAGCGTCTTCACTTTTCCTATGGAATTCCAGCTTTCAGCCTTCATTCGGTTACCTTCTTGCTAAGGACAGATTTCAGCATTAAATGCCAGCTTTGCATTTAATGGGAAAAGAGTATTTATTTATCTATTTATAAATACTCATTTAAGGGAAATGAGTATTTGCCTTCGAATCAGCTCCAACCAAGCTCCACAAGTCAAATGGGCAGGTACATTTCACAAAAAAAAATCTCAAAAAAGCAATGGCAGTCCACATTTCTTCATCTAGATTAGGATATACATCAGATATGAATGTTAAATTCTTAAGAGGAATTCAGTTACCAGACAGGAACTTAATCAACACTGCCACCACCACCAAAAATAACTTCATTCAGAAGGAAAATGTTGGTTTAGAAGCACACACTGCAAAGGCAGAACATCATACATTCACATTCCTATGCATTCACACTCAGTATTACAGTGTTGGCTTCTTGGCTTTAACCTTGTGAAAAATGCTAATCACTTGTTTTTAAAATTTTAAAAGTTTAATAGTAATAAAATGGTTATAAAAATAGCAATAAAATTAGAGTAAGAAAAATTTGGACAATTAGGATTAGGGCAATACGAGACAATAAAAACAAAGGGTTATGGACAACCTGGGTACCTTTTTCTGGGCAAAATAAGCTTGAAAAAGGACACACATTAACAGAGGATTAATTCTTAAAAGTAATAGTTTGCTGTATATTCATATATTTGATATATGAAGCATAACTTTTATTTAAACAAAGGATTCTGTCTGGTTAGTGTTAACTTCTTAATCTTGATGGTGTCTCAGGGCTGAGTGAGGTAGGAAGAAGTTAGTTTCTTTTGATAAGGGAGTAATAATTTTTTTTTCTCTGAAAGATTTAGGTGTCTTGTGGCTGTTATCTCAGTGTGAGTACTTCATTCCTCTCTTTAAAAAAACTATCTTACATAGCATAGTTTCTATTTTAACATTACGTTATAACATAAAACTATATTTAACACACTACTTAAGAAAATTAATACAGCATAACTTTCTAACATAACACATATAATATTAATTTTAATATTTGTGAAAATCCAATCATAAAATACACATTTTTCACAACCTGTACTCCCATGAATGACTATGTGCCTTAGAAGAGGCAGAAATACAATGTTCAAATATATATATGAACTGAGAACTGCAATGGTTTTCTTCTTGTTCTTGACTTTACTGACATTCGGGCAAAATATTCAGGGTTTACAGTGACAATGCAGATCCTACTGCATAAGAGGCAGTGAGATGGAAAAGGAATTGCTTACAGCCAGACTGGTTAGAGGCTGCTTCTTAAAAACTTTGTTTCAAGTGCCACAGAACCAAGTTTTGACTTGGAACAGAAAGTGAAACACTGCAAAGATTTTGAGCCAAATCCCCATCTCCCTCAACCTTAACGTAGGACCTTGTCCATGGGGATATTTTAATGTGACAGAGGGAAAAGTGCTACACAATGCCAATAATTAAATGACCAATGAATCTGAGGCAGATGTTGATCCAGCAAGCTCACACCACACTGATGGTCTGTACAGGATGCCTGTGATTCACCAGCAGAACACCATTCACCCACTTCCCAAAAAACTATTGCCCATAGATCTTGTCAAAGTACAGACTACAAACGTCTTGTTTAGGAGCACCTCTTGAAAGAGATGTCAAATTCATTTTTCACAGGATTCATCTGTAAGCCAGCACTATATTATACCGGGATTGTTAGGAGATGGCACTTGCACAGAATCACATCAACTATTTAAGAATGGGACTTAGAACAGCAAACAATGCAGCTCTTTGTGTCAGAGACTGCCCTTAAACATTTTCACACCACCGTTCACAAGACCAATTCAATCCTGATGGCAGTGACTCAGATCTGCTACAGCCTAAAACACAAAGATCACTGCATACAGATTTTACTCAAATGCTGAGATTCAACAACAGTAATAGCACTGTTACAATAAAAAAGCAACCCCAAATTGGAAACAGTAATCCTTGGAAGCAAGCAATAGAGATCCTTGATGCACCAGCACCAGGACACAGAAAATCTTTTTAAGAATAGTTTACCTGTACACCTACAATATTTCATTCTTAATGCTTTAGTTATTGAATATTTCTACACAGAAGTGATCAACTATATCACTAAATACATTTTTACACTACTACAAGAAAAACTGCAGCTTCCATTATTTCCTGGAATCTTTCCTATTTTGAAGTACCACAATGGGAGCCTCCTATTCAAAACTATGCTAGCTATTCATAAACCATTGGGAAAGAAAAGTCCCAAAACAAAACAAAACGAAATCCCAAAGCATAGAATTAATCAACCCAAACAACACTTTGCAAAGCCGCTACTACCTGGCAACAAAAAACCCTCGACATCTCAGTGTTATAGATACATAATGTGATGGATTTACTTTCAGAATTAAGGGATGAAAATTGTATATATGTTAAAATAAGTTTATTGATATGTAGTTATGTTATCGTAATCTTGTTTAGACATCCTTTGTTCTACCCATAGTCCCCTTCCCCCCTCGCTATTGTCACCACCAGACAGCCTTGGCTGCGAAAGACTTGTGAAGGTGATGTACACACCGTGTCCTCCGCACACCAGCAGGGCCTTGTCTGTCTCCGCAGGAGACAAGCTGAGATGAGCAGAGCTCCTCCGGGAAAATCCCGGGGCGCGCCTTGGAGGTCCGTCTTTCCCCTCTGCCCCTGAGGGGACAGAGACGGTCCCATCTGGGTCTCCAGAATGTTTTGCGGAGATACTCAAAACTCCACAACTTTTGTGAAAGTTGTAAAGCCAGTATGTTTATTACAGCACTGGACGCATGTGGGAATCGCTCCCCTCAAAATGACATGCGTACTTCTGGGAACTTCAGGTCCTTTTCTATCCCCCTCTCAGATACATATCTCAGATACATATGCATACAATTTCACAATAGGTTCATACATGTTCATTTTTACGAATTTCGCATGACATTTGCCGATAGCTTTTCTTTATCAGGAAGAATTCCTAGGTCAGGTCGATGGCTCTCACAGCAGTCTCTCTGTCTCTCGCTATCACGCTCTGTCTCCCCCCCCACCCCTTATCTCTGTCCTTCATTGAAGCAGTTTCTCTGAGCCTAGGTTTTGCAGTCAGGCTAAATAGCAATAGCTATGTTTTCTAACCACAGACTCAACTCAAAAATGTACATTTCACCTAAATCAAAATGGATTTCTACCCTGGAAAATTTCTACTTTGCTTCAAAGGGAGGATGAGTACACTGTGCCCCTTGCAGGAGATGGGAAAAGCTTGTTGCTAGCAGGCGCGGCTGTGACACCACCTGACCTCCAATCAAGGCGCAAGAAAGTAGCCTCCACCAATGGATGGTAAAAAAGAGTTGACAGACAGACTTTGGGAAGGGCCAGGGTTAGTGATGTAACCACAGGGGTATAAAAGGCGGAGCAGCCACTGTGTAAAGAAGCACATGGCAGTTTGATTCCATGCTTTCACTGGTGCAATTTTTCTTTATTCAGTCTTGTTGTATTTTATAATAAACCTCTGAAATTTTAAAAGTCAGCATCCTTTTTTGTGAGGTAGTATTTTCTTCTAGTTACTCAAAATTATTCATATTCAGTAACTACTCCAGCAGCAAATAAACCCACAAGCTCCTCCGAGACAAATCAAAATAGGACAGAACCTCCATGGAAAATATACCTGTTTTCTAGGAACTGCACAGAAAAATGTCTCCTTGTTCTCTTCACTTAAAAGCCTAGGTAAATCCAGGCTCATAATCATGATACCCAAGAATTTACTGCCAGAGTGAACACATCAAACTCCAACACACAGGGACTCAAGGACACAAACTGCACACACATCCCTCACACCCAAGATGGCTTGGAACCATCTTCCTGCTGTAATATATGTTAGAAATAATTCATGCTATAAAAGAATGTATTTTATAAAGATTGCAAAATCCAAACGAGTCTCAGACCACAAGCAGCCAGAGAGGCGGACGTCTATTCAAATTCTGAAGTTCCTGAAGGTGGCAGGAGAATAATCAGCAGTTAGCTCATGAATAGACACACCCAGTGTGATGATCACTGTTATCCCGAGCCATCGGAAGACGCCTAAGAGTGATCATCGATCATCGCCCTGTTGATAACATCGATCAAGATAGCCAAAGTCCCCAGAAAGATGCATGTGAATACACGATTTCTTGGATTTGATCAACGCTGGCTGTCGACCAGGAAATGGCGATTGTCCAGCTCTGCACAGTGAAAGAACCAACTGTGAAAAGTTACAAAAGAAACTTGGACTCCTTTGCCTCGGGCATAATAAACTATAAAATATCCCCGCAAGAAGCGGCTCTCATGAACGAGGGGGGTCCGATGCGATAGAGGTCAGATCCAGGTTCACCGAGTGCCGATCCGAGGCTTGAAGCTGTCTCTTTGGCTGTGGTGGTTTTGAGGATTGTATATTGGTGACAGAAAAAGATAAATCTTTTTGCATTTTTTATAATTTGGCTTTCGATTGATCATTTATAACACTGCTGAGCTGAGGACAAGAAGCGACCAGAATAGCCCGGGCACTCCAGCGTCACTGCAAGGCATCCGGCAGCCTTGAAGGTACAAAGCGAGCACAGGTAGGAGCTCCTCGTGTCCGGAGCGAGGCCGGAGGAGCCCCCACCGCGGAGCTGACGCGGCCCTGGCCCGGCCCCGCTGCGCTCCGAGCGCGGCCCCAGAGCAGCCCGGCCGAGGCGGCGAGGGACGGGCGGTGAGGGGCCAGGGGATGGGGCGCTCCAGGAATGGGCGGACATCCCAGCAGAGGGGAGAGAGACCTGGCAGAGGGAGGAGTGAGTGGGAGAGCAGAGAGATGCTGGGAGGAGGGTGAAAATCCCAAGAGAGGAGAACGAGACTGGGAGTAGGGGAGATCACAGGAGAGGGGGGGTGAGATCCCTGGGAAAGGGTGGGTTGCCTTCCAAGAGGGTAGAGCCAGAGAAAGAGGAGAGAGCCTTGGGAGAGGGGGGAGATCCTGGAAGAGGGAGGAGTAATTGGGAGAAGGGCAGATCCAGGGAGACGAATAAAAGCACTGGCTACAGCCTGGGAGAGGGAGGAGCTTGGGACAAGGGGTAGCTTGGGACTGGGGAAAACCCGAGAGAGGAGGGAGAACCCAGGAGATAGGGGAGAACCTGAGAACAGGGGGGAGATCCGGAGTAGAGTGGAGAGGGCCTGGGAAAGAGGGGAAAGACGTGGGAGAAGAGAGCCCAGCAGCGGGAGTTCGGAAGCGAAGGCTCCTGCAGGCGGACCGGGAAGCCGGAGAGCCCAGAATCAGGGAGTCCTGCAGCCGGGCCGAGAATGGGCGCGGGTCAGTGCGGTTCGGGAGAGTGTGGCTGCGGGGCTGGCTCCGGAGCCGCAGGCGCGTGGAAAGCGCTGCTTGGCAGCCCCGGCGGCGCTGAGAGCACAGCCCTGCCCGGGGAGGCAGCGCCACGGGCGCCGCTCAGCTTCCCAGCAAGGCCTCGGCACCACTCGCCTTCGCCGCCGTATCCGCGGCAGCTCGGAGCATCAGTCCCTGCCCGGGCCCGAGGCTCAACTGCGCCAGGTGCACCAGAGCATCGCCTCTGCCTTGACAAGCCACAAGGAGCAGTGCCAGGCAGGGACTGCAGATCCCCATTGGTGGCAGAGAAAAAAGAGCAAGGAATCTTCCATGGGAGAATATAGGCAATAGGATGAGGTGTCACTGTCAAATGTGTTCAGATGCACTCACAAGGATACTATTGCTCTTGGCTCAGAACATGGAAAAGAAGTGGGCAGACACAAATCACAAGCTGGTTGCAATATCCAGGGATCAGTTATCAGAATAAAATGCTATGCAACTGCTGGAATGCTTAATGGATGACTAATTACCCCTTGCTAAGTCATCTGGGCTTGTTAGGGGCAGCATACTTATCTATCAAAAATTACTCTAGAGCTATGATTAAGAAAAATTTTGAAGGAAGGCTCATAGACCCACATTTTAATGCAGTTGCTGTGGGTTTGATAAATGAAATCTGCTTTAATGTCTTGATTTTCCTAAAGGTTTGTGGGGTTTTTTTCACACACGCATGCATGCTAAATTTGAGACTCTAAGGTAAGATCTTTTCATAGGGGATATGGAAGAGACAGGTCTTCAGTCAGCACTATGTCAGTGAGAGACAGCTGAGCGATGATTACTGAGAAGAACAGCCCTGCAATAGAGGTGTGAGCCCTGGCTGATACGCAGTAGAACTACCTTAGGCAGGATCAGTAACAAGCTTTTGAAGAGTGAAGGGCCTAATCCTTTGGTGTGGTACTGTATGGACTTTGGGATCTCTACACCATTGCAAATAGGTTCCCTTTCCAGCAGAAGAGACTTCCATCTGCTGCCTCTGCCGAGACACTGGGAGGGACAGAGTGAGCAAGGCTCAGTCAGCTCGCAGGGTTATTTGCACAGAGGGGCTGCAACAACACGAGAAGCCAAAAGCAAACAAGCTCATAGCCTCATTCCAGAACTGCTCAAGCATCTGTGTCCTTGCTGGCAAGACAAGAAGGTGCTTCAGACCTTAAAGGCAGCTTCATCCTTTGCACGACCAGCCCAAAATGTCAAGATCTACAATAGAAAGATGGGGGGGAGGGGGGTTTGGGGGTTTTTTGTGCTCACTGGGTGGGAAATGCTTCAGTTGCGGTTTTGAAGGGCTTGCCTGGGTTGTCATACTAAAATGCAGGAAAAAAAAAAAAAGCTGTGCTTTTGCTTAATGAAGCCACATTGTATCTGTCTTTCAGAAAGGAATAAAGAAAACACAGATCGCCTACTGAAATTATTCTCCTCCCTTCCAAATCAATTCACTCCTCAAGCACATGCCTGAGGCACATCCCCGACTGCCTCTCTCCCAGCAGCTCAGAGCTGCATCGCACAGCGCTTGCTGCGTGCCAGAGAGCACAAAGCAGGCTGGCCTGGTGGGCCTGAATATTTCTGCCAAACACTCTGCATCTCACACCTTTGCTCTGGCTGAGTGCAGAACTGCAGGATTGCAGGCGCTTCCTGCCAGAGCTGCGTGAGGCGCTGGCTCCTGCAGACGTGCCCTGCCAAGCTGTCCCTGCCTCACGCTGGCCTCGCTTCCCCTGGCAGAAGTGCCGGGCCTGAAGGAGGCTGCCCTGTGCTCCAGCCTGCCGAGCAGCCCGGCTCCCTGCCCCGGTGCCCAGAGTGCTGCACACACTGCTGACCTTGGCCAGGAGTTGCAGGGCAGCCGGCAGAAGAGGAGGAATCCTCAGCCAGCCCAGTGGCCCTCGGCTGCCCTTGGCCTTTCTCTGCTCCTGGGCACACTCCAGACGGCCAATGCCTCCAGGCCGGGCTGTGCCCAGCATGGCTGCGCTTCCCCTTGGCAGCAGCCAGCTGCCACCTGGGCTCTGAGAGCACAGGATTCACCCGCTCCCAGAACAGGCACGCAGGGCCCGGCTGCTGCCTCTCGCAGCTCCAAGGGCCTCCTTCCAGCCTGCCTCTGCCGGGGCTCAGCCTGCTCCGGCCTCTGCCGCGGCTCTGCTGGGGCTCCAGCCCGGGCAAGGCCGGGCCCGCTCTCACCTCACAGGCACTCACAGCTCTGCACCACAGGAGACCCTGCCGAGCACCCTCTCTGATCTTTCTGCTTTCTCACTTGAGCAAGGCTCTCCTCCAGACAAAGACATTGCACCTAGGGATCCAAATCCAAGTGGCAGGAACCCCAATGCTCTCCAGTCACAGCTGAACGCCTGCATCTGCACAAGATGTTTGGCCTGCCTCATTCCTCCTTTGCTTTTGCCTTCAAATGCCATTGCCCTTTCTGCCTCAAATTGAAAGTACCAAAGCTGGCCAAAAACAGACCAGTGCGCCATATTCCAAAGGCAGTGTGGTCTGGAGAGGATGAATGGAGAAGATCCTTCCCCACTTTCACACCATGCCAAAGACACTGTGTCACTTTCCACCTTTAAGAAATAACAGACAATGCAGATGGAATTCTTGAGTTTATTCGCAGAGTGAGAAGGAAGGGAATCTTCAAGGCAAGTTGTGGTTTCAGAAACTTTATTCATTTCCAATCCTACTCTGCAGTCCTATTACACAATCCTACTCTAACCCTAACCGTAATCCTAATCCTAATCCCAGTCCAAGTCCTAACCCTAATCCTAATCCTAACCTACAATCCTACTCTAAGAAGGTTGAGGAATAAATGATCCTGATGTGATTGTCACATTCTTGTCTCCTTCCTCTTCTTCACTGAAACAATCAGTGGCACCAGGCTGGACGCAGGCTCAGCAAATCTTACAAATGGATGCTGCCCAAAGGGAAAGAAACCAAATCAACAAAAACCAAGGAACCTTGACTTTCCAAGCTCAGTGCTTCACAGGATTCCTCTGGCTTCTAGAAGGATGCAGGAAGAGGACCAATGGGACCATCTACAGCTCCATCTTTATGTGCAGGACTTTGCCATCACAGGCAAACCTGGCCCAGAATCCCACTCATCCATTTATCCAGGTGTCTTCATCTTGCTGAGATTTTTGCCCTGCCAGTGCTCTAGAAATGGTGCTTTCTGTCCTTGGAGTTTCTTCTTTTCAGGAAACTCCAATGACTCACATAGGTCCCTGCCTTTGCAAGACAGGCACTGTGCTGATTCCCACAGGGAGACAGAGCAGTGTCTGCCTTTCCATGGCCTGCCCCTCGTGTGCTGGATGGCACCTTCCTTCCCAGCAGGGCCAGCCCAGTGGCACTGGGCCCTGCAGTTCCCTCTCTGCCACACAACCTGGCAGTAACCCTGGCACAGTTCCCATCTGCTTGAGCATGCTAGGCAGCAGATGGGGCTGGGACAAGTCCCTCCCAGCTATCCCTGTTTGCGTGGCAGAAACCTCTAAGGGTGGGCTGGGGGGCACAAACCAGGGCCCCTCCGAGGCTCCCAGTGAGCCCCCCACAGCCCCTCCTGCCCACAGCCAAATCTCTGACTGCTCAGCTGGGCCTGGCTTCCTTGGGTTCCTCCACCACCATTTCATGTCTCTGTACCCTGCATTGCTCTACTTCAATTCTTTTGCTGTTAGATAAAATTGAACACCCCACCAAATTACAAAAGAGGGCGACAGAAACAGAAAACAGAGCAGCTCTCGTCTCAGGAAATGAGGAGAGAGGTGGAATTATTCAATTTTGTGAAGAACAGGCCCGAAGGAGACTTTACTGTTGCTTTCCAAGACTTCAGAGTGGTTTTGAAGAAAGTGGGGGACATCTTTTTTAACAGGGCCAGTTACAATAGGATGTGGGTGAATATTTTTAAACAAAATGGGGATCAAGTCAGAGTAGGTCTAAGGAAGAACTTGTTTACTCAGAGCATGGTGCAACCCTGGCACAGCTTGCCCCAAGAGCTTGTAGGTGCCCCATCCCTGGAGCCATTCCAGGTCAAGTGGCAAAGGGCTCTGAGCAACCTGATTTCTTTAAAGATGTCCCTGCTCATTGCAGGACACTTGCACCACAGGACCTTTTACAGGGCCCTGCCAGCCCAGCCCAGTCTAGGATTCCTCACCATTTTCATTTGAAGAGCACCAAGAGTGGAGGTGAGGAGGAAGGGGGCTTATCTGATGCCTTGGACTTGAGTGGAGGAGGAGCCCATCCCTCAGAGCCTGTTTCACCTGCAGCCCCTTTACATTTTACCTGCAGGAGTTCCTTGGCAGACCAGCGCTGCTCCTCATCTGTCTGCAGGCAGCAGCTCAGGAAGTCCCGCAGCAAAGCTGAGAGGAGCTTGGGCTGCCGCAGTTTTGGGGTCCCTACTGTGGCTATCAGGCGTCGAGCCTGGAGAAAAAAAAAAAAAACCACGAGGCTCCACCTGCTGCTTTCACATCTCTAAGGCTCTCCCAGATCCCTTTGTTTAACCTCTGTTCTTCAGTGGCAGTTTCTGCCCTTGCAAAGACCCAGAGATGACTTTCCTTTACCAACCAAAAACCCAAACCCCCATGCAGCCACAGCTTTTCCACCATCCCGCAGATCTTGCCTTGGCAGCTGATTTGATTGACTGACCTAGTTAGTGGGAACTACATCAACAAATGCACATTTGCTTCTCTGAGGATTTATACCAGCTTGAGAGGCGTTTTGGAAGCTGTGCTATACAAACTAATTTCAAGGGTTAGTACATGAAAGGCATCTCTGCAGTGCTTGTTGGTCCTTTAAGCACACATGCCATAGAACAAAACTCATCAAGCTTTTTGTGCTGTTCTTGAAAACAATGGCAATTGGAAGGAAAGAAAGGAAATCCATCAGTTAATCCCCAGAGAAGGAAACAAACATTTACAATCTCATCTTCAACACAGACACATTAAGATGCCTGCACAAATGTATTGGGATGAAAATGCCTGCTTGGCCACACAGGAGCCACCTGCAGCTCTGTCTCTCAGCAGTCTGAAAATTTCAGCTTCCCTCCCATTTTGCAGCAAAAGAAAAATTGTCATGGTCAGAAGGAGGAGAGGTGCCATCCCTGTGGTCACCCTCTGCTCATTTGGCTACTCAAGTCAATACATTAATGGTAGGCCCATCCCAGAAAGTGCCAGGAAACAAACAGGAGCTTTTGGCTGGCTCTCCACATCACCAGGCTCTGGCTTGGTGATGCAGAGAACGGGCCTTGGGCTAGGAGAGAAACACGGTCACTAAATGCAGTGCAGCAGCACTGCACAAGAAGCAGAAGAGACTCTGTGTCCTTGACACCCTCATGCCCAGGTTTCAGGCATGTTTCCCAGTGAGAAGAAACTGCACAGGAGGTTAGGTTCCTCTCTAAAGACCACAGTTTTAGAAACTTTGTTGGGTTTGGGTTTCCTTCCTTCATTTATGGAAAGATAACACCAGTTCTAAGGTGCTTGTTTCCTGTTACTGGGGCCATCTCCACAGAAAAAAGAACTGGAGCCACTTACAACCCAAGGGAAAGTGTTTCCTGAGAATGGAGTTTGTTTGCATATGGTAAGGTTGAGTTCGACCACTGATGTATCCAAATCTACAGCAGATGCTGATGTGTTGCAGGGACATTTTTAGGAGGGAAAGTAGTGGAATAGAGGGAAACTTGATGGAAGTAGTTCCAGCAGATGGCAATGGGATTTTGTCCAATGGCACACAGGACATGGGACAGGCGAGAAAGACAGTGGGATGAGTGAGTATTTGCTCCTTACCGAGGCATGACTTTGGTCCCAGTAAGGAGGTTCTTGTTCTACCATTTCAATCCCCACAATTCCAAAAGACCATATGTCCACTTTGGGGCCATATGGTTGACCTGTCACCACTTCAGGTGCCATCCACCAAGGAGTCCCGGCTACCAAGCACGGTCTGCTCTGCTCAGGGGTGAGCTGAGTAGAGAGGCCAAAATCAGCTGAGGAGAAAGCAAAATACTGGTTTTATTTCAATTCTGTGCAATTAGGAAAGCAAGCAAAAGAATTCCCCAGTAGAAGTTGGAAAATGTGCTGTTGAATCTCCTGGCATTGGCGACTTAAAAAATCCCCCCATTTTTTACACTGCCTCCAGCAGTGGCTTTTGTTCTTTGGAAACTTTAGACTTGTAGCTCCCTCCCTCTGGAAGGGGGACACACACAGAACAAGGCCACCCTTGACTGCTTGTTCCTTGTCCTACCTCTGAGCATGTTGCAACTGTGCCCTCAGCTCACAGCGGGTGTCCCTGCACTGCCAGCAGCACCATTTTTGGGGAGCTGGCAGTCACTCAAAGCAGCCCCACACCCACATCCCTGGAATGTTGCACATAACCAATAATATACTGACTCAGCTTGACAGAACCGTCAGTTCTGAGAAGGATGTTGTCGCTCTTCACATCTCGATGGATCACATCGTTTGAATGAAGAAAATCCAGTCCTTGCAGGCACTGAGAAAGAATACAGAAAGAGAAGGGAAAAATGAGTGATGTGATTTCATCACACCAGAAAGGAAACAAAGAATCTAAAAGATTCCCTCTCCAGGGGAATGGGGAGTAATGGCAGAACACAGTGCCACTGAGAGGAAGAGCTTGCTGCTCCAACACTGGCAGAGCAGGTCCTTTCTGAGGAAAGGCACGTCAGCTTTTGAAAGAGCAACAGCACCTGCTGTTGTAGGCTGTCCCCTGCAAACCAGCCAGAATGACTGCTGCTGCAGTGCATGTGCTCAGAAGCAAAGAGCATTTTGGCTGCACTCCTGTCCTTTTTAGCTGAGGACTGAGAGAAATTAAGTCTCTTTTTTCTTTGCTGCTTGTTTCAAATCCTGCCACCAGCACCTTTGCTCTCACAGGCAAGGAATGCAGTGAAGACAGGCAAAAGTTTAGCCAGGCAAGATGGAGAACAGCAAATACAAGAGACAGAGCGAGAGTACAACAGCAGGAGATAAGAGTACTGGCACTGAGTACAGGGAGTGCAGGGGCACTGGCAGGCCTTTCACTTGAGGTGCTTTTACTTGCCCATAGCATAGCAGCCACACAGAAACAAAGCTTGGAACAGGAAATCACTCCTGTTCTGAGCCCCTGTTCCCAGACAATCCTGCTCAAGCCCTCAGAAGCACAGATGGGATTGCTGACCTCCCGACTGATGGCTGCAATGTGGTCTTCAGACAGGCAGGTCTTGTGGATGACATCACTGAGGGCGCCTCCATCCATGTACTCCATAACCAGCCAGAGTTCCTCACCCAGAAGGTAGCTGAAAGAAGGAAACAAGGGCATGGAGATAAACATGCATGGCTAGCTTGACTTTTTGCCTCCAGGTTTCTTGTTTCCAGGTGCCTTTGTGACTAAGACAGAATCAAAGGAATAGACAATCTGAAGTCTGTGCAGTTCTGGAGGAGAAAGACACAGCTGTGAAAAAGAAGTCTTAGATGGCCAGCAAGTGAAAAATGCAGTTTAGTAACAGCTCAGGTAAAAACCTGTCAGGCATGGTGTTTCTGGAAATAAGCACCTCGTCTTCCTGGCATGCACAGCAATGGCAAAGAGGGGCAACAATCTAAGGGAAATCCACTTTAGGATGGTCCATCAGCATTTAAGAAACTTTAAAAAATCAATCCTGAAAAAATGTGGAGGCAGTGTACTTTGAGGGTATTGACTTAGGAAGATACAGCTGATCCAGGTTTTGAATAAGTTTGGAATAATTTTCAAACGATGAGTGGCAGGGAAAACTCATGCAGACAAGATGCACTCTCTTCTCATCCATTGGAGATGAGTAGAGAAATATGAATAAATAAAAATTAACAGCTCTACTTTCTGCCACTAATCAAAGTGGGTTTTTAACTTCTCATGTTTGCTGTATGTAAATGCCCATTGATGGGATAAGACCATGACCTCTCACCTGTCTAAATAATTCACAACACTGGAACTCCTATACCTCTTCATGATCATGATTTCATTAACAGTTAGTTCCTTCCTCCCCAGTCCTTGGAGATTTATTTTCTTTATGGCCACCTAAAATGACATTGAAAATCAGTAACTTGAGAAGTTGGTGGCATGAGACCACAATGCACATGGATCAAGTGATTTTGCAATGACACAGCTGAGCTGTGCCAAACTGCCTTGTGATGAGGCACTGCAGTAATGAGGAACTGACATTCCAACAGCCCATTTCTCTGCTCCCTTGGGGGCCAGTTACAGCACACGTGGGGCCACTGACATTTTGCCTTGACCACTTGGTAACAGTGGTGTCTCAGCTATCACCCACAAACCTCTGACCACACTCTCTGCTGCTTTGGATGGGATTCAGAAGAAGTAATCCATGCCTTAATACTCTGTGGATACATCTTGGCCTATGGGCAGGGCTTTTAGGGCACCTTACAGATCTCTCCCTACGTGCAGTTCCCAAGTGCAGCACTGCAGCTGGCTAAGGAACTACCAGGAACTTTCAGATGTATTTGCTGGCAGCCAGAAATGAGGATCCAAGACTCTGAAGCTGTAGCCCCAAAGAGCAGTGAGGTGCTCAAAGGCACCACCTTTGTTTTAGCAATGGAGAGCGAGTGAGCGCGTCCTTCTCGGAAAGGAACCGCTGCGCTCCGTGCCTTCCTTCCGAGGAAGGCTTAGGAGGACAAAGTCCCAAATGTATTTTGCAGGCTGGCACCAGTCTGTGCTTCTTGTGCCTTTCAGCACAGCTCTACCCAAAGCTCCAGCCCCAGCTCACACCAGAGGGGAAAGCCCCTCAAGAGCAGCAGAGTTTGCAGGGCCTGCTGACATTTACCTCTCCTCCTGTGGCATTGTTGAGTGCTCTGACCACATGTCCAAAACCCCTAGAAACAAAACAGAAGCAGAGAAAGGAGAAGCTGTTTAGCTCCTAGAGTGAAAGCCAGCTCACACAGGAGATCTCTGCTGGAAGTGTCAAAACCTGCAGAGGATGCAGGAGGGCTCTGCCAGAAGGCAGATGATGCATTTTCCTCTCAATTGCATGGGCACTGGGCCTGTTCCTGAAGCACTGGGGTTCAACTTCTAGAGGGAGTTTAGTCTTTCCTCTTGGGTTTCACTTTCTAAACTGTGTGGTTCCTATGCTGACCACAGAGACTTTCCTTCTGCAAACCAGGGGAAAGGAATGTTCCTGGTAACTTTTATCTCACAGCTTTGATGGGGGTAGGTTGCTCTTTCAGGCAAGCAAGTTTCTTCTTTTATCATTAGTGTGCCAGTATGATTTTGAGACATCCAAAAATGCTAAAGAAATTAACACAGAGCTGTCCCACACTTGAGAGACAAGGAGATCTTCCAGGTCCTGTTCCTTGATGGAGGCAAGACCTTGGCAACATGGAGATGTCGCTAACAATGCCTTCTGAGCCCACTCACAAATTCTGAGCAGCACTGAGAGATGGGACAATCTATCCCCAGTGTGTGAACATCTTTGCAGCTTGCCTGACTTCACGCTGGATAGACATTCCACCAGAAAAACACCTGGCCCATGGTTGTGCAGGAGTAACTGCGGTTGGACTCACCCGCTGCCAATATGTTCCAGTTCAGTGTATTTCACCATGGGATTTTCCTGGTTGACCATTCTCCCTAAGGGAAATAAAATGCAGGATGCTAACTTGAAAGCAGAGATCGCAGCTTTCAGGAGATATAAAAGGCAGCCCCACTGCCTGGGGCTCTGAGCCCTTTGTGCTCAGCTGGGTAACAACAACCACAACAGCAACAGGAACAGGACAGGCAGCCCTGCAGTACAGATGGCTGGCACAGAGACTGATTTTGTACAGTCCTTTGAAGAGTTCTCTTTGACAAGAAACAAAGCCCAGGGAGATGCATTTCCAGGAGAGAAGGAAATCTTCTCCACCTTTCAGCAATTTGCCAAAAGAATTCCTTCCCATTTGTAAACCAGAGCAGCTCATGCTATAATCGATTCCGACAGGACTTTCAGCATCAGGACCCTCACCTGTTTATGAGCAGGCTGAGCTCAAAGATGCCCCTCTCCCAGCTAAGGAAGGCTCCAGCCTCTGCAGTCCCTCCAGCCCAGCCCTCAGGGGCAGGGCAGTGACTACAACAAGGCTGGCAAAGCCCAAGCATGAGCACTGACAGGCACTGATGGGAAGAAGCCAGAGTGAGCCTGAGCCCCTTACAAGCTGTTGCCCCATTCAGGACACAACAGGATGGGCTTTGAGATCAGCCCCACCGAGGCACAGATCAATGCCCTTTTGGTCCCAACAGGTGATGGTAGACACAGAATCCACCGGGCTCTGGTCTCAGCCCCACCAGGTCTTATCTGAGAGCACAGCACTGGCAGATGTTCCAGGCAAGAAGCAGATTCATTGGGTGGTGCTGCAGAATCACAAAGGACTTGATGTGTTTTCCTAGGGACTGATCTGAGCAGGGCTTGGGCCAATGGCTAGGATTCTAACAGTCATGGGAAAGAGTGGGAATCAGGTATGGAAAAATACCCATGGATCTAAAGAATATACCATGGCTGGGCTGGAGGCTCTCTCCTGAGAAATGCCTGCAGTACAGTTTTATCTGATCATGCCACTTGGATGTGTCTCTTGGACACATCTTGATAAGCATAAAACTAGAAGATTAAATAAAAGTTGTTCTCAAAGTATTGCTTTTTTCTTTGGGGGCACATGGAAAACACCTCGTGCTCTCTATTTGTCCTGTAACGTGATGTTCTTTCAAAGTAGTTCTCTTTGACAAAAAGATAACATTCTCATGAAAATATAATGCAGATGCAGTAGTGGTAACAGTAACAGTCATAAAAATGCCATCAGTAAGATGTGGGGCAGAAGGGCTCTTTCAGGATGGGGAAAAACCAACTCCACCAAAAAAACCCCACAAACCATCAACCAAAAAAACCCAAAACACAACAAAAAAACCCCACAGAAACAAAATACCAAAAGGCCCCTAAAAAAATAAACACAAAAACACCCCCCCCCCCAAAAAAAAAATTCCCCAACCAAAAAGACAAAACTCCAAAAGCAGTCCATTTCTGTGAAGTGTTTTTGCTCTGATGACTGGCTGGAAGTCAGGAGTCTAAGGAGAATTTAGGAAGCTAAAAATTTTGTTTAGTGTGGCCACTAGCACACAGGATTTGCCTAGATCATTTGCTAGGTCACAGCCTTCTGCTGATCCAAGAACAATCCTTGCTTCAGCCTTTAGTGGAGAGGGAAGCTCAGGCAAACCCAAGCCAGTCCAAGGTGCCCTCAGAGGCAGCAGGAACACCCAGAGCACTCTCTCGCTGCCTCGGAGCACAGCACTTCCTCTGGGGAGTCCTAAATGGCCCTGTGACACCAAACTCAGGAAGAGCATCTGGTATAGCTCTGCTGACACCTGCACACAACACACTGTCCCTCAGACAAGAAATCCCCCAGACGTACCCAGCATCTCCAGGTACTTCTCCTCAGTCTCCTGTTCCAGGGAGATGAAGGAACTGCCCCAGCTTGAGCTTCCAGGTTTGACAGAAAGGCTTCCTCGAGATGATGCTGCTGCGGCAGCAGGTTCAGAGCCCATGATGTGCTGCACTTGGAGCATTTCTGGTGGGCACTGTTCCTGTGCCTCATGGCAAACCTGGGGCTCTTCATTGCCAGACATTCGCTGGAAGTCTTCGCAGGCTGCCCGGTGAGATGTCAACACTCGCACCTCAAGTCAAACAGAACAAAGCAGTCAGACACTACAGCTTGTCCCTGTCAGCCAGGAGTCATCAACTGTGAGGAAAGGCAAAGAACAGACTGACAAGGGATACAGACAGCTTGTTCCAATCCTCCATCTGGGTCACCACATTCCACTGTAAAAACACCTCAAGAAACAAGGAGAGCAGGAACAGGCCAGCAGGAATCAACTTGGATGACTGCTGGCCAAAAGGCCAAAGGACAAGTGTCACTGTCCAGGGCAGCAGTTGAGATTCAGCACACCAGGAAATGTCCTTCAGAGTGACTGTGATACACACTACAGCAGGATCAGAGGCATCACCCCACTCCCTTCTGCTCTGAGTGGAAAGGCAAGAAGGGCAGAAACCACCAGCTTGGTGACTGCAGTGACTGCATCCCTCTTTCACTCACTTCTAGAGCCTGAGGGAGGCGATTAAGTTTCTCTCTGATGATTTTCATTTCTTCCTCCAGCCTCTTCTCCCTTGCCTTGTTGCTAGCCTCAGAGTCCTGCAGCTCTGCCTGCACGTGTCCCTTGATAGACTGTGAAGGAGAAGGGAGAGGACATTTCATGAGTGGAGTGGCTGCCACTCTTTCCCTCACCTGGTTTTGTTGATCGCTCCTCTGCTGATGGAGATTCTCCTCTTGAATTCTACTCATGTCTTCCTTGTTCCTCCTCTTCACTGCCATGATGGCACTCTGAGCTTCGGGCAGCTCTGCTTGTGGCTCTGCTTTGATGTTCTGTACACTCAAATGCAGAGCAAGTGACTGGGAGCTGCCATCAGACTCAGCTTTTTCCATCTTGAAGCCTCAAAATCACATTTACTCAGCCCCTTCTTTCTGCTTCCCTCCCCACATCTGCTTCCATTGCAAACCTCCTGTCCCAGGGCTGATCTCTGCAGATTCCAAGGCTCTGTGCTTCCAGTGCCTGTGGGACTCCTGGCCTCCTCAGTCCCAAGAGCTCTGGTTTATGCCCCTCTTCCTGCCCTTCCCTCTGTCCCCTGGCCAGTCAGGCTTACCTGGCCATTCTCCTGTGGCTCTTCCACCTGCTGCCTGAGCTGCTCTTCCTGCTCTCGCGCTGGGAACAGCTCTCCCTGAGTCTGCCATGGCATCTCTGATGAAGCAATCTGCTCCTGCTCTTTCTCTAGAAGCACCTGAACAGAAAGCAAGAGAAGATGGGTTTCAACTTCCCACAGGACCTTTGTGGGCCAAGACTCAAAGACTGCTGGGCTCACACATTCCCAAAGCACTGTGCTGCTGCTCTGCTGGGTCATTCTCTGTTCGAGGAGAGGCACAGATTCCAAAGTGACCCTGGCCCTACAATCAGGGGCCATCTGGGACTGAAGCTCCAACAGCCTCTCAGGCAGCTGACAGGGAAGGTGTGGCATTTCTCAAGGGTCTGCTGAGGGCCTCCCTCTGCTTCTGCCATGTCCTGTTTGTCTTTCAATAGTGACTGACACCCCACCCTGTCCCACAGCTCCATCCTGGCTCTGCAGGTGGCTTCCTGGGTGAGCTCAGCCCTTGTGAGAGACACTTCTGGAGTTCAAGTTCATTTCAGGCTTGCACCAGCATTCCTGCATACCTGACATCTATACTCTTGTAAGAAATCCTGGTCATTCAGGAGATAAGAATGTGTGCAAAGATCTTTGATGGAGGTCACAGAGCCTCTATGGCTACCTCAGTATATGGAAGAGGACCAAGGTGTTTCTTCTCCCTCTTTTGTCAGCTGAGAATTCTGACCAGCAGAAACAGAGACTCTCCTAAGGCCCCATTAACGAATGCACTTACACAGCCCTGGGGATGCCAGTGAAGGAAACCATGTGTCACGTATGGCATGGCATGTATGACCAGAGTCACCAAACACCACCTAAACATGGAATTGTTCCACCTCTTTAGGACAGGCAGAAATCTACAAATTAACTGAGGACTTGAGGGCACAAGAGACTGGAGGAGGAAAACAACTCTAAAGGGAAAAACCAACATATCTGGAGGGGGAAATATCTCTGCCTGCTCAGAATCGGTCAAGGGAACATGTCTCTAATCCTCTCCTGAGAGGGATGAATTAGGTGACCTTTACACCACCAACAGCTTTGGACCAGAGCCAGGAAAATTCAATTATGGAAATGTTACATAGATAGATAGGTAGGAATATAGGCAGATAGATCTCACTACTATAACCTCCCTTTACTGTCCTCTCTGTTGCTTCACACATCAAAACTTGGTAGCCAGTGCCCCAATCACCCGCAATCCTGAGATTGCTCTCCTGTTGCTTCAGAAAAGCACACACTTGGGGAATTTGGAGTGTCTAGGTCCTTATGGAAAGAGATCAGACCCAGAGAATTGCACTGGGAACTGCAGTCTTTATGCGTCTGTGCTTGGGTAAGTTCTCTTGGACTCAAGCACACTGATGGTGCTAAAGTGGCTGGAAACAGAAATAAAGCCCAGCAACTCCCACCAAGTGCTATGATCTCTGAGGAGCAGCTGGAATGCAAGGGCACTGACCTCCTGCTCAATTCCCTAACACAACACACACTGATTCCCTGGACTGTAGAAAGTCACAGGCACTGTTAAAGTAATCTTTAAGGCCATGAATGAAGGCCTGGAAACACAAAAGCTTCACCTGGATCAAGGTCCAAAAAGGGTGCAGAATGCCTTCAAGAGCTTGATAAGAGCAGGAATGATGGTGCAGAAGCATCCCTGCTTGCTGGAAAAAGAGAAAAGGAATCGAGGCCTTCACCTCCTAGGAAACCAACAAACCACAAGTTGGGAAGTGTCAGGTACTCCAGTGTCTAAAGCCCTTGGATGCAGTGATGGCATGTTTGGCAGAGAAACAGCCCTTGTGCTGAGCACTGTCATGCAGGGAATGATGGAAGTTTGCCTGAAGGTCCCTCAAGAGCCTCCCACTGTCCAGGCTAAAGCTCCCTCAGCACCTCCTCACTGGCCTTGTGCTGCACCCCCTTGCCCAGCTCCCCTGTCCTTCTGTGCACGCGCTGCAGCCCATCAAGGACTTTCTGCTGCCCAGGGGCCCACAAGTGCACCCAGCACTGCAGCTGTGGCCGCAGCGCTGCCCAGCACAGGGCCACGCTCACTGCCCTGCTCCTGCTGCCCCACTGCTGCTGACACAGGCCACCATGCCCTGGGCCTTCTTGGCCACCTGGCCACATGCTGCCTCATCTTCAGTGGCTCAAGGCCAGCAGTAAACCTGGCTCCTTTTGGCCCATGCAGCTCCCCAGCCACAAATTTGCCCATTTCACTTCAGATACAGCAGGCACCATTGTACAATGGCCTTCCTGTTCTGAGCAACACAAGACAGCAGTCAAGGACTTGCAGCTTCACCCCCACTGCAGGCTCAGAGGCACTTGCCAAAGCTGCAGACTGCACCACAATACGCATCAACAGAAACTGGCCGCTTCTGCTTTTGGCCTCACAAGAAAGCTTCGCGACACCGCACTTTGTTTCTTTGGCCACGCGGCACAGGAATGGCCCCCCACAGCTGCATGGACCACACAATCCTCCCCTTGCAGCTTATCAAAAGCCAAAAGACAGCTGGCCCAAAAGAGACTGTACAAGTGAAGAACTACTCAAGGAAAGTGCCGACCGCTTTCACAAGCCAAACACGCCTTTCCAGAAAGGGAAAACAAACAAACCAAGGCCTGGCACCTCCAGCACTCCCTCCTTTGCCCTTGGCCATAGCACTGCAGAAGCCAAGCGATAGAGCTTCCCTGAGCCAAGCAGCCAGATGCTCTCCCAGAGGCACCAGCCCTTTGCTGCCTCAACATGACAGCTCAAAGGCCAAGTTGTGCGGTCGCTAGCGGGAGGAAATCCCCAGCTCCTGGCAGGACTCCAGCACCCAGCATCCTCAGCCAGCAACAGCAAAGTGCTGCCTGCTCCAAACCTTGCAGCTCTGCCTTGCACTAAAGACAGCACCACACACAACTGGCACTTACACGTTGAGAATATGGTGGTCTGACCACTGATGGAGGCTGGCGCTCATCCACCTCAGTTTGCTCCTCTTTGGCTTCTTCTCCAGGAGCAGCGCGGGCCAGGGGAGAGGCGGCTCTTGCTTCTGTCATCTGTGGCAAGAGAGGAGCATGAGACACAGGCCATTTCCTATCATGTAGAACCTCATTTCTTTTCAGATCTACCACAACATCTTCTAAGGAAAAAATCATAACGTTTCATGGTGACAGAGGGGTTCTAAATCACAGCCACCAAATTACATGGGCCAATTCAACACCACTCTAGATGGCTATGAAGTTGATTTTCCTCCCTGGCTGCCATCAGCAAGCAAGGTTGCCTCAGAAAAACGGAGCTTTTAGAGCTTGAAAGCTCTGAAATGGCAAACTAGGAAAGTGACAGCAATGCCTTTGCTACTGCTGCTGCAGACGTAGAAAACTCAAACTGGACCACAATCCCATCCAGGGCTGCAAAAGGGCAGGAAACATTGTACAGAAGCATCATTGCTTACTGGAAAAAGAGGAAAATGAACAGGCCTTCTCATGCTAGCAAAACAACGAGCCAACAAACCACCAGATGGAAGTGCCACCCACTCCAGTGTCTAGAGCCCTTGGATGCAATGAGTGATGAATTTTTGGTGTGAACCAGCCCTTGTGCTGAGCACTGTCATGCAGGGAATGATGGAAGTTTGCCTGAAGGTCCCTCAAGAGCCTCCCACTGTCCAGGCTAAAGCTCCCTCAGCACCTCCTCACTGGCCTTGTGCTGCACCCCCTTGCCCAGCTCCCCTGTCCTTCTGTGCATGCGCTGCAGCCCCTCAAGGACTTTCTGCTGCCCAGGGGCCCACAAGTGCACCCAGCACTGCAGCTGTGGCCGCAGCGCTGCCCAGCACAGGGCCACGCTCACTGCCCTGCTCCTGCTGCCCCACTGCTGCTGACACAGGCCACCATGCCCTGGGCCTTCTTGGCCACCTGGCCACATGCTGCCTCATCTTCAGTGGCTCAAGGCCAGCAGTAAACCTGGCTCCTTTTGGCCCATGCAGCTCCCCAGCCACAAATTTGCCCATTTCACTTCAGATACAGCAGGCACCATTGTACAATGGCCTTCCTGTTCTGAGCAACACAAGACAGCAGTCAAGGACTTGCAGCTTCACCCCCACTCTGGGCTCCATTGCACTTGCCAAAGCTGCATACTTCATCACTACACAGATCAGTAGAAACTTTCCCCTTCTTCTGTTTGCACCTTCTCAAAAGCCAAAAGGTAGTTGGGCCAGCAGTGATTTTACAAGTGAAGAACGACTCAAGAAAACTGCAGAACACTTCCACAAGCCAGACACCACTTTCCAAAAAGGGAAAAGCAAGCAACAAAGCCTTTTGACCTCCAGCACTACCACGTGAGCCCTTGGCCATAACACTGCAGAAGCCCAGAGATGGAGCTTCCCTGAGCCAAGCAGCCAGAACTCCGAGGGAGCTGCGAGTTTAACACTGGCCCAACATGACAGGTCAAAGGCCAATTTCTAGCTCTCACTGCCTGCAGGAAATGGCTACGTCCTGCAGGACTCCAGCACTCAGCATCCTGGGCCAGACACAGCAAGTGCTGGCAGCTCAGAAACTTGCACCTCTGCCTTGCACTAAAGATGGTGCCCCCCACAACGGGCACTTACTCTCTTGGAATGATGAGGAGGTTCTGGTGTGACCATGGCTGGACAAAGGCGGTGGTCATCTTTCTCATTTTCCTCCTCTCTGGCTTCTTCTGCAATAGGAGAGAGAGCCAGGGGAAAGATGGCTCTTGCTCTTCTCACCTGTGGCAAAGAGAGAATCATAGGGACAGGCCGTTACCTAACGCTTATAAGCCCATTTCTCTTCGTATCAACAGCCACATCTTCTAAGGAGAAATCATCAACTTTGTTAGCAATGGCATTCAAAGTCACTCCAACCAGATTGAAATGGGCATATCCAATAGAAGAGTATAAGGCTATGAATTCGATATTCCTCCCTGGATGCCATTTGCAAGCAAGGTTGTCTCTGCAAAAGGCAGCTTCTGGTTCTTGAAAGCTCTGAAATGGAAAAGTAGGAAAGTGACAGCAAGGCCTTTGCTACTGCTGCAGTAGACAAGAAAAACCAAAAAGGGTTCAGAATCCCTCCCAGTGCCTATAAGCACAGGAAAGTTTGCGCAGAAGCATCCCTGCTTGCTGGAAAAAGAGAAAATGAACAGGCCTTCACCTCCTAGGAAACCCACAAGCCACAAGTTGGGAAGTGTCAGCGACTCCAGTGTCTAAAGCCCTTGGATGCAGTGATGGCATGTTTGGCAGAGAAACAGCCCTTGTGCTGAGCACTGTCATGCAGGGAATGATGGAAGTTTGCCTGAAGGTCCCTCAAGAGCCTCCCACTGTCCAGGCTAAAGCTCCCTCAGCACCTCCTCACTGGCCTTGTGCTGCACCCCCTTGCCCAGCTCCCCTGTCCTTCTGTGCACGCGCTGCAGCCCCTCAAGGACTTTCTGCTGCCCAGGGGCCCACAAGTGCACCCAGCACTGCAGCTGTGGTCGCAGCGCTGCCCAGCACAGGGCCACGCTCACTGCCCTGCTCCTGCTGCCCCACTGCTGCTGACACAGGCCACCATGCCCTGGGCCTTCTTGGCCACCTGGCCACATGCTGCCTCATCTTCAGTGGCTCAAGGCCAGCAGTAAACCTGGCTCCTTTTGGCCCATGCAGCTCCCCAGCCACAAATTTGCCCATTTCACTTCAGATACAGCAGGCACCATTGTACAATGGCCTTCCTGTTCTGAGCAACACAAGACAGCAGTCAAGGACTTGCAGCTTCACCCCCACTGCAGGCTCAGAGGCACTTGCCAAAGCTGCAGACTGCACCACAATACACATCAACAGAAACTGGCCGCTTCTGCTTTTGGCCTCACAAGAAAGCTTCGCGACACCGCACTTTGTTTCTTTGGCCACGCGGCACAGGAATGGCCCCCCACAGCTGCATGGACCACACAATCCTCCCCTTGCAGCTTATCAAAAGCCAAAAGACAGCTGGCCCAAAAGAGACTGTACAAGTGAAGAACTACTCAAGGAAAGTGCCGACCGCTTTCACAAGCCAAACACGCCTTTCCAGAAAGGGAAAACAAACAAACCAAGGCCTGGCACCTCCAGCACTCCCTCCTTTGCCCTTGGCCATAGCACTGCAGAAGCCAAGCGATAGAGCTTCCCTGAGCCAAGCAGCCAGATGCTCTCCCAGAGGCACCAGCCCTTTGCTGCCTCAACATGACAGCTCAAAGGCCAAGTTGTGCGGTCGCTAGCGGGAGGAAATCCCCAGCTCCTGGCAGGACTCCAGCACCCAGCATCCTCAGCCAGCAACAGCAAAGTGCTGCCTGCTCCAAACCTTGCAGCTCTGCCTTGCACTAAAGAGAGCACCACACACAACTGGCACTTACACGTTGAGAATATGGTGGTCTGACCACTGATGGAGGCTGGCGCTCATCCACCTCAGTTTGCTCCTCTTTGGCTGCTTCTCCAGGAGCAGCGCGGGCCAGGGGAGAGGCGGCTCTTGCTTCTGTCATCTGTGGCAAGAGAGGAGCATGAGGCACAGGCCATTTCCTATCATGTAGAACCTCATTTCTTTTCAGATCTACCACAACATCTTCTAAGGAAAAACTCATAACGTTTCATGGTGACAGAGGGGTTCTAAATCACAGCCACCAAATTACATGGGCCAATTCAACACCACTCTAGATGGCTATGAAGTTGATTTTCCTCCATGGCTGCCATCAGCAAGCAAGGTTGCCTCAGAAAAACGGAGCTTTTAGAGCTTGAAAGCTCTGAAATGGCAAACTAGGAAAGTGACAGCAATGCCTTTGCTACTGCTGCTGCAGACGTAGAAAACTCAAACTGGACCACAATCCCATCCAGGGCTGCAAAAGGGCAGGAAACATTGTACAGAAGCATCATTGCTTACTGGAAAAAGAGGAAAATGAACAGGCCTTCTCATGCTAGCAAAACAACGAGCCAACAAACCAGCAGATGGAAGTGCCACCCACTCCAGTGTCTAGAGCCCTTGGATGCAATGAGTGATGAATTTTTGGTGTGAACCAGCCCTTGTGCTGAGCACTGTCATGCAGGGAATGATGGAAGTTTGCCTGAAGGTCCCTCAAGAGCCTCCCACTGTCCAGGCTAAAGCTCCCTCAGCACCTCCTCACTGGCCTTGTGCTGCACCCCCTTGCCCAGCTCCCCTGTCCTTCTGTGCACGCGCTGCAGCCCCTCAAGGACTTTCTGCTGCCCAGGGGCCCACAAGTGCACCCAGCACTGCAGCTGTGGCCGCAGCGCTGCCCAGCACAGGGCCACGCTCACTGCCCTGCTCCTGCTGCCCCACTGCTGCTGACACAGGCCACCATGCCCTGGGCCTTCTTGGCCACCTGGCCACTTGCTGCCTCATCCTCAGTGGCTCAAGGCCAGCAGTAAACCTGGCTCCTTTTGGCCCATGCAGCTCCCCAGCCACAAATTTGCCCATTTCACTTCAGATACAGCAGGCACCATTGTACAATGGCCTTCCTGTTCTGAGCAACACAAGACAGCAGTCAAGGACTTGCAGCTTCACCCCCACTGCAGGCTCAGAGGCACTTGCCAAAGCTGCAGACTGCACCACAATACGCATCAACAGAAACTGGCCGCTTCTGCTTTTGGCCTCACAAGAAAGCTTCGCGACACCGCACTTTGTTTCTTTGGCCACGCGGCACAGGAATGGCCCCCCACAGCTGCATGGACCACACAATCCTCCCCTTGCAGCTTATCAAAAGCCAAAAGACAGCTGGCCCAAAAGAGACTGTACAAGTGAAGAACTACTCAAGGAAAGTGCCGACCGCTTTCACAAGCCAAACACGCCTTTCCAGAAAGGGAAAACAAACAAACCAAGGCCTGGCACCTCCAGCACTCCCTCCTTTGCCCTTGGCCATAGCACTGCAGAAGCCAAGCGATAGAGCTTCCCTGAGCCAAGCAGCCAGATGCTCTCCCAGAGGCACCAGCCCTTTGCTGCCTCAACATGACAGCTCAAAGGCCAAGTTGTGCGGTCGCTAGCGGGAGGAAATCCCCAGCTCCTGGCAGGACTCCAGCACCCAGCATCCTCAGCCAGCAACAGCAAAGTGCTGCCTGCTCCAAACCTTGCAGCTCTGCCTTGCACTAAAGACAGCACCACACACAACTGGCACTTACACGTTGAGAATATGGTGGTCTGACCACTGATGGAGGCTGGCGCTCATCCACCTCAGTTTGCTCCTCTTTGGCTTCTTCTCCAGGAGCAGCGCGGGCCAGGGGAGAGGCGGCTCTTGCTTCTGTCATCTGTGGCAAGAGAGGAGCATGAGACACAGGCCATTTCCTATCATGTAGAACCTCATTTCTTTTCAGATCTACCACAACATCTTCTAAGGAAAAAATCATAACGTTTCATGGTGACAGAGGGGTTCTAAATCACAGCCACCAAATTACATGGGCCAATTCAACACCACTCTAGATGGCTATGAAGTTGATTTTCCTCCCTGGCTGCCATCAGCAAGCAAGGTTGCCTCAGAAAAACGGAGCTTTTAGAGCTTGAAAGCTCTGAAATGGCAAACTAGGAAAGTGACAGCAATGCCTTTGCTACTGCTGCTGCAGACGTAGAAAACTCAAACTGGACCACAATCCCATCCAGGGCTGCAAAAGGGCAGGAAACATTGTACAGAAGCATCATTGCTTACTGGAAAAAGAGGAAAATGAACAGGCCTTCTCATGCTAGCAAAACAACGAGCCAACAAACCACCAGATGGAAGTGCCACCCACTCCAGTGTCTAGAGCCCTTGGATGCAATGAGTGATGAATTTTTGGTGTGAACCAGCCCTTGTGCTGAGCACTGTCATGCAGGGAATGATGGAAGTTTGCCTGAAGGTCCCTCAAGAGCCTCCCACTGTCCAGGCTAAAGCTCCCTCAGCACCTCCTCACTGGCCTTGTGCTGCACCCCCTTGCCCAGCTCCCCTGTCCTTCTGTGCACGCGCTGCAGCCCCTCAAGGACTTTCTGCTGCCCAGGGGCCCACAAGTGCACCCAGCACTGCAGCTGTGGCCGCAGCGCTGCCCAGCACAGGGCCACGCTCACTGCCCTGCTCCTGCTGCCCCACTGCTGCTGACACAGGCCACCATGCCCTGGGCCTTCTTGGCCACCTGGCCACATGCTGCCTCATCTTCAGTGGCTCAAGGCCAGCAGTAAACCTGGCTCCTTTTGGCCCATGCAGCTCCCCAGCCACAAATTTGCCCATTTCACTTCAGATACAGCAGGCACCATTGTACAATGGCCTTCCTGTTCTGAGCAACACAAGACAGCAGTCAAGGACTTGCAGCTTCACCCCCACTCTGGGCTCCATTGCACTTGCCAAAGCTGCATACTTCATCACTACACAGATCAGTAGAAACTTTCCCCTTCTTCTGTTTGCACCTTCTCAAAAGCCAAAAGGTAGTTGGGCCAGCAGTGATTTTACAAGTGAAGAACGACTCAAGAAAACTGCAGAACACTTCCACAAGCCAGACACCACTTTCCAAAAAGGGAAAAGCAAGCAACAAAGCCTTTTGACCTCCAGCACTACCACGTGAGCCCTTGGCCATAACACTGCAGAAGCCCAGAGATGGAGCTTCCCTGAGCCAAGCAGCCAGAACTCCGAGGGAGCTGCGAGTTTAACACTGGCCCAACATGACAGGTCAAAGGCCAATTTCTAGCTCTCACTGCCTGCAGGAAATGGCTACGTCCTGCAGGACTCCAGCACTCAGCATCCTGGGCCAGACACAGCAAGTGCTGGCAGCTCAGAAACTTGCACCTCTGCCTTGCACTAAAGATGGTGCCCCCCACAACGGGCACTTACTCTCTTGGAATGATGAGGAGGTTCTGGTGTGACCATGGCTGGACAAAGGCGGTGGTCATCTTTCTCATTTTCCTCCTCTCTGGCTTCTTCTGCAATAGGAGAGAGAGCCAGGGGAAAGATGGCTCTTGCTCTTCTCACCTGTGGCAAAGAGAGAATCATAGGGACAGGCCGTTACCTAACGCTTATAAGCCCATTTCTCTTCGTATCAACAGCCACATCTTCTAAGGAGAAATCATCAACTTTGTTAGCAATGGCATTCAAAGTCACTCCAACCAGATTGAAATGGGCATATCCAATAGAAGAGTATAAGGCTATGAATTCGATATTCCTCCCTGGATGCCATTTGCAAGCAAGGTTGTCTCTGCAAAAGGCAGCTTCTGGTTCTTGAAAGCTCTGAAATGGAAAAGTAGGAAAGTGACAGCAAGGCCTTTGCTACTGCTGCAGTAGACAAGAAAAACCAAAAAGGGTTCAGAATCCCTCCCAGTGCCTATAAGCACAGGAAAGTTTGCGCAGAAGCATCCCTGCTTGCTGGAAAAAGAGAAAATGAACAGGCCTTCACCTCCTAGGAAACCCACAAGCCACAAGTTGGGAAGTGTCAGCGACTCCAGTGTCTAAAGCCCTTGGATGCAGTGATGGCATGTTTGGCAGAGAAACAGCCCTTGTGCTGAGCACTGTCATGCAGGGAATGATGGAAGTTTGCCTGAAGGTCCCTCAAGAGCCTCCCACTGTCCAGGCTAAAGCTCCCTCAGCACCTCCTCACTGGCCTTGTGCTGCACCCCCTTGCCCAGCTCCCCTGTCCTTCTGTGCACGCGCTGCAGCCCCTCAAGGACTTTCTGCTGCCCAGGGGCCCACAAGTGCACCCAGCACTGCAGCTGTGGTCGCAGCGCTGCCCAGCACAGGGCCACGCTCACTGCCCTGCTCCTGCTGCCCCACTGCTGCTGACACAGGCCACCATGCCCTGGGCCTTCTTGGCCACCTGGCCACATGCTGCCTCATCTTCAGTGGCTCAAGGCCAGCAGTAAACCTGGCTCCTTTTGGCCCATGCAGCTCCCCAGCCACAAATTTGCCCATTTCACTTCAGATACAGCAGGCACCATTGTACAATGGCCTTCCTGTTCTGAGCAACACAAGACAGCAGTCAAGGACTTGCAGCTTCACCCCCACTGCAGGCTCAGAGGCACTTGCCAAAGCTGCAGACTGCACCACAATACACATCAACAGAAACTGGCCGCTTCTGCTTTTGGCCTCACAAGAAAGCTTCGCGACACCGCACTTTGTTTCTTTGGCCACGCGGCACAGGAATGGCCCCCCACAGCTGCATGGACCACACAATCCTCCCCTTGCAGCTTATCAAAAGCCAAAAGACAGCTGGCCCAAAAGAGACTGTACAAGTGAAGAACTACTCAAGGAAAGTGCCGACCGCTTTCACAAGCCAAACACGCCTTTCCAGAAAGGGAAAACAAACAAACCAAGGCCTGGCACCTCCAGCACTCCCTCCTTTGCCCTTGGCCATAGCACTGCAGAAGCCAAGCGATAGAGCTTCCCTGAGCCAAGCAGCCAGATGCTCTCCCAGAGGCACCAGCCCTTTGCTGCCTCAACATGACAGCTCAAAGGCCAAGTTGTGCGGTCGCTAGCGGGAGGAAATCCCCAGCTCCTGGCAGGACTCCAGCACCCAGCATCCTCAGCCAGCAACAGCAAAGTGCTGCCTGCTCCAAACCTTGCAGCTCTGCCTTGCACTAAAGAGAGCACCACACACAACTGGCACTTACACGTTGAGAATATGGTGGTCTGACCACTGATGGAGGCTGGCGCTCATCCACCTCAGTTTGCTCCTCTTTGGCTTCTTCTCCAGGAGCAGCGCGGGCCAGGGGAGAGGCGGCTCTTGCTTCTGTCATCTGTGGCAAGAGAGGAGCATGAGGCACAGGCCATTTCCTATCATGTAGAACCTCATTTCTTTTCAGATCTACCACAACATCTTCTAAGGAAAAACTCATAACGTTTCATGGTGACAGAGGGGTTCTAAATCACAGCCACCAAATTACATGGGCCAATTCAACACCACTCTAGATGGCTATGAAGTTGATTTTCCTCCATGGCTGCCATCAGCAAGCAAGGTTGCCTCAGAAAAACGGAGCTTTTAGAGCTTGAAAGCTCTGAAATGGCAAACTAGGAAAGTGACAGCAATGCCTTTGCTACTGCTGCTGCAGACGTAGAAAACTCAAACTGGACCACAATCCCATCCAGGGCTGCAAAAGGGCAGGAAACATTGTACAGAAGCATCATTGCTTACTGGAAAAAGAGGAAAATGAACAGGCCTTCTCATGCTAGCAAAACAACGAGCCAACAAACCAGCAGATGGAAGTGCCACCCACTCCAGTGTCTAGAGCCCTTGGATGCAATGAGTGATGAATTTTTGGTGTGAACCAGCCCTTGTGCTGAGCACTGTCATGCAGGGAATGATGGAAGTTTGCCTGAAGGTCCCTCAAGAGCCTCCCACTGTCCAGGCTAAAGCTCCCTCAGCACCTCCTCACTGGCCTTGTGCTGCACCCCCTTGCCCAGCTCCCCTGTCCTTCTGTGCACGCGCTGCAGCCCCTCAAGGACTTTCTGCTGCCCAGGGGCCCACAAGTGCACCCAGCACTGCAGCTGTGGCCGCAGCGCTGCCCAGCACAGGGCCACGCTCACTGCCCTGCTCCTGCTGCCCCACTGCTGCTGACACAGGCCACCATGCCCTGGGCCTTCTTGGCCACCTGGCCACTTGCTGCCTCATCCTCAGTGGCTCAAGGCCAGCAGTAAACCTGGCTCCTTTTGGCCCATGCAGCTCCCCAGCCACAAATTTGCCCATTTCACTTCAGATACAGCAGGCACCATTGTACAATGGCCTTCCTGTTCTGAGCAACACAAGACAGCAGTCAAGGACTTGCAGCTTCACCCCCACTGCAGGCTCAGAGGCACTTGCCAAAGCTGCAGACTGCACCACAATACACATCAACAGAAACTGGCCGCTTCTGCTTTTGGCCTCACAAGAAAGCTTCGCGACACCGCACTTTGTTTCTTTGGCCACGCGGCACAGGAATGGCCCCCCACAGCTGCATGGACCACACAATCCTCCCCTTGCAGCTTATCAAAAGCCAAAAGACAGCTGGCCCAAAAGAGACTGTACAAGTGAAGAACTACTCAAGGAAAGTGCCGACCGCTTTCACAAGCCAAACACGCCTTTCCAGAAAGGGAAAACAAACAAACCAAGGCCTGGCACCTCCAGCACTCCCTCCTTTGCCCTTGGCCATAGCACTGCAGAAGCCAAGCGATAGAGCTTCCCTGAGCCAAGCAGCCAGATGCTCTCCCAGAGGCACCAGCCCTTTGCTGCCTCAACATGACAGCTCAAAGGCCAAGTTGTGCGGTCGCTAGCGGGAGGAAATCCCCAGCTCCTGGCAGGACTCCAGCACCCAGCATCCTCAGCCAGCAACAGCAAAGTGCTGCCTGCTCCAAACCTTGCAGCTCTGCCTTGCACTAAAGAGAGCACCACACACAACTGGCACTTACACGTTGAGAATATGGTGGTCTGACCACTGATGGAGGCTGGCGCTCATCCACCTCAGTTTGCTCCTCTTTGGCTGCTTCTCCAGGAGCAGCGCGGGCCAGGGGAGAGGCGGCTCTTGCTTCTGTCATCTGTGGCAAGAGAGGAGCATGAGGCACAGGCCATTTCCTATCATGTAGAACCTCATTTCTTTTCAGATCTACCACAACATCTTCTAAGGAAAAACTCATAACGTTTCATGGTGACAGAGGGGTTCTAAATCACAGCCACCAAATTACATGGGCCAATTCAACACCACTCTAGATGGCTATGAAGTTGATTTTCCTCCATGGCTGCCATCAGCAAGCAAGGTTGCCTCAGAAAAACGGAGCTTTTAGAGCTTGAAAGCTCTGAAATGGCAAACTAGGAAAGTGACAGCAATGCCTTTGCTACTGCTGCTGCAGACGTAGAAAACTCAAACTGGACCACAATCCCATCCAGGGCTGCAAAAGGGCAGGAAACATTGTACAGAAGCATCATTGCTTACTGGAAAAAGAGGAAAATGAACAGGCCTTCTCATGCTAGCAAAACAACGAGCCAACAAACCAGCAGATGGAAGTGCCACCCACTCCAGTGTCTAGAGCCCTTGGATGCAATGAGTGATGAATTTTTGGTGTGAACCAGCCCTTGTGCTGAGCACTGTCATGCAGGGAATGATGGAAGTTTGCCTGAAGGTCCCTCAAGAGCCTCCCACTGTCCAGGCTAAAGCTCCCTCAGCACCTCCTCACTGGCCTTGTGCTGCACCCCCTTGCCCAGCTCCCCTGTCCTTCTGTGCACGCGCTGCAGCCCCTCAAGGACTTTCTGCTGCCCAGGGGCCCACAAGTGCACCCAGCACTGCAGCTGTGGCCGCAGCGCTGCCCAGCACAGGGCCACGCTCACTGCCCTGCTCCTGCTGCCCCACTGCTGCTGACACAGGCCACCATGCCCTGGGCCTTCTTGGCCACCTGGCCACTTGCTGCCTCATCCTCAGTGGCTCAAGGCCAGCAGTAAACCTGGCTCCTTTTGGCCCATGCAGCTCCCCAGCCACAAATTTGCCCATTTCACTTCAGATACAGCAGGCACCATTGTACAATGGCCTTCCTGTTCTGAGCAACACAAGACAGCAGTCAAGGACTTGCAGCTTCACCCCCACTGCAGGCTCAGAGGCACTTGCCAAAGCTGCAGACTGCACCACAATACGCATCAACAGAAACTGGCCGCTTCTGCTTTTGGCCTCACAAGAAAGCTTCGCGACACCGCACTTTGTTTCTTTGGCCACGCGGCACAGGAATGGCCCCCCACAGCTGCATGGACCACACAATCCTCCCCTTGCAGCTTATCAAAAGCCAAAAGACAGCTGGCCCAAAAGAGACTGTACAAGTGAAGAACTACTCAAGGAAAGTGCCGACCGCTTTCACAAGCCAAACACGCCTTTCCAGAAAGGGAAAACAAACAAACCAAGGCCTGGCACCTCCAGCACTCCCTCCTTTGCCCTTGGCCATAGCACTGCAGAAGCCAAGCGATAGAGCTTCCCTGAGCCAAGCAGCCAGATGCTCTCCCAGAGGCACCAGCCCTTTGCTGCCTCAACATGACAGCTCAAAGGCCAAGTTGTGCGGTCGCTAGCGGGAGGAAATCCCCAGCTCCTGGCAGGACTCCAGCACCCAGCATCCTCAGCCAGCAACAGCAAAGTGCTGCCTGCTCCAAACCTTGCAGCTCTGCCTTGCACTAAAGACAGCACCACACACAACTGGCACTTACACGTTGAGAATATGGTGGTCTGACCACTGATGGAGGCTGGCGCTCATCCACCTCAGTTTGCTCCTCTTTGGCTGCTTCTCCAGGAGCAGCGCGGGCCAGGGGAGAGGCGGCTCTTGCTTCTGTCATCTGTGGCAAGAGAGGAGCATGAGGCACAGGCCATTTCCTATCATGTAGAACCTCATTTCTTTTCAGATCTACCACAACATCTTCTAAGGAAAAACTCATAACGTTTCATGGTGACAGAGGGGTTCTAAATCACAGCCACCAAATTACATGGGCCAATTCAACACCACTCTAGATGGCTATGAAGTTGATTTTCCTCCATGGCTGCCATCAGCAAGCAAGGTTGCCTCAGAAAAACGGAGCTTTTAGAGCTTGAAAGCTCTGAAATGGCAAACTAGGAAAGTGACAGCAATGCCTTTGCTACTGCTGCTGCAGACGTAGAAAACTCAAACTGGACCACAATCCCATCCAGGGCTGCAAAAGGGCAGGAAACATTGTACAGAAGCATCATTGCTTACTGGAAAAAGAGGAAAATGAACAGGCCTTCTCATGCTAGCAAAACAACGAGCCAACAAACCAGCAGATGGAAGTGCCACCCACTCCAGTGTCTAGAGCCCTTGGATGCAATGAGTGATGAATTTTTGGTGTGAACCAGCCCTTGTGCTGAGCACTGTCATGCAGGGAATGATGGAAGTTTGCCTGAAGGTCCCTCAAGAGCCTCCCACTGTCCAGGCTAAAGCTCCCTCAGCACCTCCTCACTGGCCTTGTGCTGCACCCCCTTGCCCAGCTCCCCTGTCCTTCTGTGCACGCGCTGCAGCCCCTCAAGGACTTTCTGCTGCCCAGGGGCCCACAAGTGCACCCAGCACTGCAGCTGTGGCCGCAGCGCTGCCCAGCACAGGGCCACGCTCACTGCCCTGCTCCTGCTGCCCCACTGCTGCTGACACAGGCCACCATGCCCTGGGCCTTCTTGGCCACCTGGCCACTTGCTGCCTCATCCTCAGTGGCTCAAGGCCAGCAGTAAACCTGGCTCCTTTTGGCCCATGCAGCTCCCCAGCCACAAATTTGCCCATTTCACTTCAGATACAGCAGGCACCATTGTACAATGGCCTTCCTGTTCTGAGCAACACAAGACAGCAGTCAAGGACTTGCAGCTTCACCCCCACTGCAGGCTCAGAGGCACTTGCCAAAGCTGCAGACTGCACCACAATACGCATCAACAGAAACTGGCCGCTTCTGCTTTTGGCCTCACAAGAAAGCTTCGCGACACCGCACTTTGTTTCTTTGGCCACGCGGCACAGGAATGGCCCCCCACAGCTGCATGGACCACACAATCCTCCCCTTGCAGCTTATCAAAAGCCAAAAGACAGCTGGCCCAAAAGAGACTGTACAAGTGAAGAACTACTCAAGGAAAGTGCCGACCGCTTTCACAAGCCAAACACGCCTTTCCAGAAAGGGAAAACAAACAAACCAAGGCCTGGCACCTCCAGCACTCCCTCCTTTGCCCTTGGCCATAGCACTGCAGAAGCCAAGCGATAGAGCTTCCCTGAGCCAAGCAGCCAGATGCTCTCCCAGAGGCACCAGCCCTTTGCTGCCTCAACATGACAGCTCAAAGGCCAAGTTGTGCGGTCGCTAGCGGGAGGAAATCCCCAGCTCCTGGCAGGACTCCAGCACCCAGCATCCTCAGCCAGCAACAGCAAAGTGCTGCCTGCTCCAAACCTTGCAGCTCTGCCTTGCACTAAAGACAGCACCACACACAACTGGCACTTACACGTTGAGAATATGGTGGTCTGACCACTGATGGAGGCTGGCGCTCATCCACCTCAGTTTGCTCCTCTTTGGCTTCTTCTCCAGGAGCAGCGCGGGCCAGGGGAGAGGCGGCTCTTGCTTCTGTCATCTGTGGCAAGAGAGGAGCATGAGACACAGGCCATTTCCTATCATGTAGAACCTCATTTCTTTTCAGATCTACCACAACATCTTCTAAGGAAAAAATCATAACGTTTCATGGTGACAGAGGGGTTCTAAATCACAGCCACCAAATTACATGGGCCAATTCAACACCACTCTAGATGGCTATGAAGTTGATTTTCCTCCCTGGCTGCCATCAGCAAGCAAGGTTGCCTCAGAAAAACGGAGCTTTTAGAGCTTGAAAGCTCTGAAATGGCAAACTAGGAAAGTGACAGCAATGCCTTTGCTACTGCTGCTGCAGACGTAGAAAACTCAAACTGGACCACAATCCCATCCAGGGCTGCAAAAGGGCAGGAAACATTGTACAGAAGCATCATTGCTTACTGGAAAAAGAGGAAAATGAACAGGCCTTCTCATGCTAGCAAAACAACGAGCCAACAAACCAGCAGATGGAAGTGCCACCCACTCCAGTGTCTAGAGCCCTTGGATGCAATGAGTGATGAATTTTTGGTGTGAACCAGCCCTTGTGCTGAGCACTGTCATGCAGGGAATGATGGAAGTTTGCCTGAAGGTCCCTCAAGAGCCTCCCACTGTCCAGGCTAAAGCTCCCTCAGCACCTCCTCACTGGCCTTGTGCTGCACCCCCTTGCCCAGCTCCCCTGTCCTTCTGTGCACGCGCTGCAGCCCCTCAAGGACTTTCTGCTGCCCAGGGGCCCACAAGTGCACCCAGCACTGCAGCTGTGGTCGCAGCGCTGCCCAGCACAGGGCCACGCTCACTGCCCTGCTCCTGCTGCCCCACTGCTGCTGACACAGGCCACCATGCCCTGGGCCTTCTTGGCCACCTGGCCACATGCTGCCTCATCTTCAGTGGCTCAAGGCCAGCAGTAAACCTGGCTCCTTTTGGCCCATGCAGCTCCCCAGCCACAAATTTGCCCATTTCACTTCAGATACAGCAGGCACCATTGTACAATGGCCTTCCTGTTCTGAGCAACACAAGACAGCAGTCAAGGACTTGCAGCTTCACCCCCACTGCAGGCTCAGAGGCACTTGCCAAAGCTGCAGACTGCACCACAATACACATCAACAGAAACTGGCCGCTTCTGCTTTTGGCCTCACAAGAAAGCTTCGCGACACCGCACTTTGTTTCTTTGGCCACGCGGCACAGGAATGGCCCCCCACAGCTGCATGGACCACACAATCCTCCCCTTGCAGCTTATCAAAAGCCAAAAGACAGCTGGCCCAAAAGAGACTGTACAAGTGAAGAACTACTCAAGGAAAGTGCCGACCGCTTTCACAAGCCAAACACGCCTTTCCAGAAAGGGAAAACAAACAAACCAAGGCCTGGCACCTCCAGCACTCCCTCCTTTGCCCTTGGCCATAGCACTGCAGAAGCCAAGCGATAGAGCTTCCCTGAGCCAAGCAGCCAGATGCTCTCCCAGAGGCACCAGCCCTTTGCTGCCTCAACATGACAGCTCAAAGGCCAAGTTGTGCGGTCGCTAGCGGGAGGAAATCCCCAGCTCCTGGCAGGACTCCAGCACCCAGCATCCTCAGCCAGCAACAGCAAAGTGCTGCCTGCTCCAAACCTTGCAGCTCTGCCTTGCACTAAAGACAGCACCACACACAACTGGCACTTACACGTTGAGAATATGGTGGTCTGACCACTGATGGAGGCTGGCGCTCATCCACCTCAGTTTGCTCCTCTTTGGCTTCTTCTCCAGGAGCAGCGGGGGCCAGGGGAGAGGCGGCTCTTGCTTCTGTCATCTGTGGCAAGAGAGGAGCATGAGGCACAGGCCATTTCCTATCATGTAGAACCTCATTTCTTTTCAGATCTACCACAACATCTTCTAAGGAAAAAATCATAACGTTTCATGGTGACAGAGGGGTTCTAAATCACAGCCACCAAATTACATGGGCCAATTCAACACCACTCTAGATGGCTATGAAGTTGATTTTCCTCCATGGCTGCCATCAGCAAGCAAGGTTGCCTCAGAAAAACGGAGCTTTTAGAGCTTGAAAGCTCTGAAATGGCAAACTAGGAAAGTGACAGCAATGCCTTTGCTACTGCTGCTGCAGACGTAGAAAACTCAAACTGGACCACAATCCCATCCAGGGCTGCAAAAGGGCAGGAAACATTGTACAGAAGCATCATTGCTTACTGGAAAAAGAGGAAAATGAACAGGCCTTCTCATGCTAGCAAAACAACGAGCCAACAAACCAGCAGATGGAAGTGCCACCCACTCCAGTGTCTAGAGCCCTTGGATGCAATGAGTGATGAATTTTTGGTGTGAACCAGCCCTTGTGCTGAGCACTGTCATGCAGGGAATGATGGAAGTTTGCCTGAAGGTCCCTCAAGAGCCTCCCACTGTCCAGGCTAAAGCTCCCTCAGCACCTCCTCACTGGCCTTGTGCTGCACCCCCTTGCCCAGCTCCCCTGTCCTTCTGTGCACGCGCTGCAGCCCCTCAAGGACTTTCTGCTGCCCAGGGGCCCACAAGTGCACCCAGCACTGCAGCTGTGGCCGCAGCGCTGCCCAGCACAGGGCCACGCTCACTGCCCTGCTCCTGCTGCCCCACTGCTGCTGACACAGGCCACCATGCCCTGGGCCTTCTTGGCCACCTGGCCACATGCTGCCTCATCCTCAGTGGCTCAAGGCCAGCAGCAACCCTGGCTCCTTTTGGCCCACGCAGCTCCCCAGCCACAAAATTTCCTAAATTACTTCAAATACAGTAGGCACCATTACAAGACACCTGTTTTTTTCTACAGCTGCATCTTCTAAAGAGACAGCATTAAATTTCTTAGAGTAGAATTCCCAGTCACGCTGACTTATTTGAAATCGGCTAATTTTAGTCTATAGGAAATTGCTCTTAGTTCAGTATTCCCCTCTAGGTGCTGTCAGGAAGTGACATTCTGTCAAACTGAGTTTATATTTCTTCCGGGCTCTGAGATGGAAAGTAGGAACTCTCCACTTTAGGCCCATGTTATTTTTGTTGAAGGCATGAAAATGGATTTTGTTTTGGCCTCCCTCTACACTCTACTGCTACTGGCCAAGCTGACAGCTGGGTCCATAATTTCTTAACACCAGGAACATGAAATCTCACTCACCTCAGGATCAACTCCACTGAATACACGCTTCAGGTGACCTGTAGTGGGCAATGGAAAATGAACCAGATGCTTTGAGAAAACTGCTTGGGCTTGTGAAACCCACAAATCAAGTCAACCCAAACAGAGATGATTTCCCATTTCACAACATCCCTCCAGGAGACATGTTTCATTCACACAGCCAGCAAGAGATCAGGACAATATTTTTGCCTGTGCCTACTCTTTGGCCTGCTTTGTCAGTAAATGACTACAAACATGATGAAGAAAATTCAAATTGTTCCTGAACACTTGCTGTTCCTCTTCTACCAAATACATAAAGCAGCTTTTTTAATCTCTCCCTTGGGTCCTTTTTTTTTTTTTTTAAGTCAGTTGCATGCACCAAGTCTCGTTAACTTGCTGGAAACTTGTGCCCAGAAAAGCTTCCCCAAAATCCCCCTGAGCTGCAGCAGTTCTGTTGTGAAACAGCACAACAGTAACTCCAGGGTTCTGGAGCAGACTCAGTGCTTTGGAGTTTGCATTTCATTGCAAAGGGAATCTCTATTTTAGCACTCACTAAAGGATCAAGTTAGACAGTCAAATCCCTTCATGACAAAATTTTGGAAGAAAGAAGCTTTCCCTGAATTCTGGGAACAACTGCAGAGTTTTTAGAAGGCATTCCCTGAAGGTCTGCCAGTCTACATTTTCCAAGGTGTCTTGCTTGTCCCAGCAAACTGAAGAAATGGCAGACTCTGCTGCCACAGACTCTCCCGTGGAGGGAACAGAAGCCCTGCAGGTTCCCTTGCAAATGCTGCCCCTGTGGCTACAGACACCCCCTTTTTAGCTGAACACCTTGACAGGAGCTTGACCAAAGCAGTGGCATCCTAATGCTCTTTCTGTTTCAAAATCAGAAGCTCAGTCACTAAGAAAGAGCAGGAAGACAGACAAAAGCCAGGTCAGGTTACACCCTAACCTAAGCAGAAGAGGAAACATCTACTTACGTGCGAAGTGTGTAATGAAATATGCACCATAAGTAACGCCATATGTGGCGAAAAGGACGGGTGCAAGTCGCTCAATCATTGTGCTCTGCAAGTCTGCAGGCTGTGCTCACTCAGTAGGAAAAACAAGGCTCCTGTCAGTGTGCAATAGCCCACTGACAAAAGCCTTGCCCAGGAGGATTCTCCTGAACTGAGCAAGCGCTAGGGCTGCTCTGACACTCAGGCCTTCCGTGCACCAAGGCACCCTTCTGATGTCACCACGACAATGTGGCAACCATGCCCTGACATCACAAAGCAAACGCTCCATGTTGCTCTGTGAGTTTTTGCCAAGCACTAACCAACCTTCCCTACAGCAAACACAAAAGAGCCTGGGAAGTTCTCCTCTGTCACAAAGTAGCACAAATTCCCCTCGTGGGCCAAAGCCTGTCGTTCAAGGGATCCAAGAGGAACTCCAAGAGTGCACAAAGCACCTACAGCCTGTAGCCCAACTGAGCACTCAGATGGGACACAAGCAAAGGAAACCAGAGCAAGAAAATGGCCCAAAGCATTGCCCATCTGAGAAACAACACTTCCTTTAACTTTTTAGAGGTTTATTAAACCTTTAGAAAGGACTGAATAAGGAAAGATTGCAGCACTGGGAGTCTCCACGACTAGCAGCCACATGCTCATCTACAAAAGGGATGCTCTGCCATTCATACCCTTAGCCCCTCCCAATGTTTTGTCAGTCAACTCTTTCTCTGCTGTCCATTGGTGGAGATTACTTTCTTGCACCTTGATTGGAGGTCAGGTGTTGTTCCACCCCTCCTGCTGGTCACAAGCCAGCCCTCCCCAAATGCCCTGACTACCAAGGCTATTACAAGGGGGATAAGAAAGAGGACTATGGGAGGACATATTACAATAACAGCACTTTCCATTTGAACATAATATCTGTCCACATAATAGCTATCTCTTAATTGTGAGAGCCAACTACTACATAACTCACCTATATTGCACAGAAGCAGGAGAGAAGGCACTGTTGGCATCACAGCTGAAATCATTCCTTACAAATCTCCCCACATGTTTGCACATTTATTGGACATGGCCAGGACTCCTGTGGATGTACATCTCTGCCTTTCTTCCCCTTTGGAAGCAGTCAACCTGGCAACTTGTGGAGAAACCAAGGCCTTTGTGGGGGCTGCATTGCTCTGCACACACCCAGGACACGTGTGGCACAGAGCTTTGGTGCCTAAAAAGATCAACCAGAGGAAAACAGTTGGAAAAGCTTTCATTTTGACCTTTCTCACCTGCTAACAGAAGTTGCCAAAATGAAAGTTTCCAAGCAGGGCCTGATCCCTGCTGCCAGCTGAGGGTTAGAAAGAAGGCATCACTTTATTTCAGTGCTGGGTGCATAGGGAATCACTTCCCTAAGGCCTGCACAGCCAGCAATCTCACCTACCAGTTTGTATGCATGGAGCTAAGACATGTTCAATACTTTGCTGAAACTCACAGGCTAAACACCAGATTTATTGACATATTCCAATCACTTCTCAGAATTTTTTGACATCAGAGTAGGAGTGTCCTGTAGGTCCCTGGTGGTCGCTGCCACAGGTTCAGGAGGAGACCCATTCACAAAAGAACCTAAAACACAACTGAGCTTGCAAAGCAAATTTATTCCATTAGTTGCAGTAGCAAATAATACATACTGACCTCTGGATTCCCAAAAATCTGCTGAGCAGGAGAAGGAGATGGAGCGTGGTGCTCGGCACCGGGGAAGGTAGGCAGTGCACTTCCAGGACATCCCCTGGATCAAAACAGTGTGCATCTCATCCTTCTCACCCTTCCAGCTCAGAACCAGGCCTTGTATCTCCTGCTCAGGAGTGCCATTTTCCCAGTTACGGCATCAGCTCACACATGGCTGGCTGTGAGATGATGGCTCAGGATGACTCCATGACTCCCTGCCACCAAGGGCTCCATTATGCACTGTTCCCCTTTCAAAGCTTGACTGCTCACCGATTGACCAATAGATTGTTTCTCTTTCAAGGGTCAAGATCCCACCTGTTAAACAAGACACTTTTCTTCATTGTCTTGTCAACCTGCTCAAACATGGATCAAACATGGCAGTGCCTGGGACACGACTCCGGTTCCTGACACAGTCATTTGGGAAATAATCCCATTGCTCAAACTCTCCTTTGGTGGCCAAGAGCCTCCTAAAAACACTTTCTTCCCTTTGAATGCATTCCAGCTGCCTTCTTAGCAGGACCACTCTCCTTATTCTCAAGGCCAAGATAGCCACTTGCACACAGTAAGCACTGCAGTGGGGGAATACAGGGTTCAGCACTCCTGTTAAAGCTAAAGGAATTCACAAGACTAAGCCCTGTTTGTTACACTTAACGCCTCTCCTTCCTGTTCTGGGAATCAAACACAAGCATTTCAGCAATACACCCTGCAAGTGCTCCTGCTGAGTGAAGCCACATTGCTGTGTCAATAAAGCAGGTGGGACTGAGTTTCTTCATGCAGGGAAAGCCAATTCTTTATTCACATAACTCATTTTTATATTGTTTTCACAGACCTCGTGTTCAACTCCAACTGGCTGGTAGTTTCCTTGCCACACAATTGATTGCTTAGAAGGTGTTTTGGTGTGTACATGCTAAGACTCTCTCTTCTTAAGACTCACTCTTACTTAGGTGATTACATTTTTCTTTTGTGGATGCTCATAGGACAGATTTCTTGTTTATTCCAGATGCAAACAGTTTTCTTAGCACAATAGCTTGTTGTGCTAACTGCACTCATGACTATTCCCATGGGAAGTTAGCTGGCTGCACGTAGAAGACCTAACAGGCGAGCTGGGAATTTCCCATAGCAAGGCCTGATTTTATAAGGACTTTCTTTTCTAATAACCCTACCTGTGTGCAACACATTATGACTTTCTTTCAGAAATTAATGAAGAAAACACAAATTGCCTACTGAAAGGCTTCTGCCCCCTTCCAAATCAGTTCACTCCTCAAGCAAAAGCCTCAGGCACATCCCTGACTGCCTCTCTCCCAGCAGCTCAGAGCTGCACTGCACAGCGCTTGCTGTGTGCCAGAGAGCACCAAGCAGGCTGGCCTGGTGGGCCTGAATATTTCTGCCAAACACTCTGCACCTCACACCTTTGCTCTGGCTGAGTGCAGAACTGCAGGATTGCAGGTGCTTCCTGCAAGAGCTGCGTGAGGCGCTGGCTCCTGCAGACGTGCCCTGCCAAGCTGTCCCTGTCTCACGCTGGCCTCGCTTCCCCTGGCAGAAGTGCCGGGCCTGAAGGAGGCTGCCCTGTGCTCCAGCCTGCCGAGCAGCCCGGCTCCCTGCCCCGGTGCCCAGAGTGCTGCACACACTGCTGACCTTGGCCAGGAGTTGCAGGGCAGCCGGCAGAAGAGGAGGAATCCTCAGCCAGCCCAGCGGCCCTCGGCTGCCCTTGGCCTTTCTCTGCTCCTGGGCACACTCCAGATGGCCAATGCCTCCAGGCTGGGCTGTGCTCAGTGTTATAAATAAAAAATCTGACAATTTTTTTTGGGAAAAAGAAAAAGAGTTGAAAAACCAGTTGGACCGGTTGCCAGCCAAGGTGAAGTTCTACCTATTTGGTATTGTAATCACGGGTCCTTTTAGTTAATTGCTCCTTTTGTATAGGAAAGACCCTGCCTGAGGCTAATTTGATAGTTCTATTCCCCAGACAGTGAGGGGAGGGGACATGGGAGGGAGGCATCAGAGAGAATGCAAAATTAACCACCAGGACCAGCATGCCATGGGAGGCTACCCCCACCAAACTTACCAAAAAGACCCCAAAAACAATGAGCCAATACAGAATTAAGAGATTAGAGTGATGTCTGGACCTAAGGAACAGAGTACCGAGCCTGCAGAGATGCTGAAAACCTTTATTGCCCCTTGCCCTAAGCAGAAGACTTCAACTGAGATCAAGACCCTGGATGGCAAATCTAAAAGTGGGGAAAGATGGGGTACGCCCACTGCTCTCATGAGGGTGAGACGCCCAGCTCTGCCCTTTAGGGGACAAAGCTGCACATTCCTCCTCCTCCGAGGTACCCTGGGAGTGGCGACAGCAAACCACGGACCTGTCGAGCTTCCCAACCTTGAGCTGATCACTTTTAATAAATGCATTAAAAGGAGAGAAAGTCTCCTGCCCTGTTTATTTCAGCTGGGGCCTCGTCCGGGATAGCCATGTCCAAAGAGGCCACCAGGACTGGCCATCTTGGACCTCCAGGACAGCTGGCTATCAGGAGCAGAGAGATCGGCTCAGGACCAGTGACGCAGAGGAGCACCGGACTGGTGAGAAATCCGGCGGCGGGAGTAGGAGGCGAGTGAGTGGAGCGTGAGTGAGACGAGAGCGGGCAGCTCGGACCCTCGCCCTCAGTGTGGAGCCCTCAGTGCCGCGGTTGCGAACCCCCACGAGCGGGCCGGCCGGGAACAGAGGGAAGCGAGTGGAATAAGCGTGAGTGAGTCGTCTCCTAAGGGGCAGAGAGGGCCCCCCCTCCGGGCGTGAAGAGGAAATAGTGTATGAGTGGCACGCACCCCAAAAGTCCTGGCAGAGGGAAGTCAGGCAGATTGCAAGTCCCGAGAAGGATTCGGGCAAGCTCACAAGCCCTGCAGGCAAATCAAGTCCTGACAAAGGGGTCAGGCACAAATCCCAGTGAAGGAAGCTGGGGTTGGTTTTTAAGTCCTGATATGGTGAGGCCTAACATTTGGAAGGTTAGGCAAACTAGAAATCAGGCAGCTGTTTTTCCTGACAGAGGGGAGTCAGGCACGACTGGGGCTCTTATGCCAGGGTTTCGTGTTTTTAAGTCCTGATAGGTATAAGATCTGATATGAGTAAAGTTGGGCAATCAAGAGATCAGACAGTTGTTTCAGTGTAAAGTCCTGAGCGGCAGGCAAATATATTTTTCATGAGACTACCTGTCAGTAGAGGCACCTTTGGGATTTTTTCTGTTGAGACCCGAAAAATGGGAGAGTGTAATAGTAAGAAGACAGGCAAGAGATTGAGGAATATACCTCCAATAGTCTCTTAGGGGAACTGTTAGAGAAATGGGATTCTGTAGAGGCCACAGAGGGATTAGATAAGGTGAAGATGATCCACTACTCTGTACAAGTCTGGCCAGAATTAGAGGTACCAGGAGGATGGCCTTGGTGTGGGACAAGGGACAAGTGGATGTGTCAACAACTGAGTCATTATCTGACAGCTGGGGAGGATACCGATCCTGAGCAATTATTGTATGTAGCTTGCTGGTTAAAGAGTGCTACTGGGGATGAAGGTGTGCGAATTTGTAAGGTGCAGAAGAAGAAAGAGGGGAATGAAGGAGGGGATGCTAGAATTGGAAAAAAATGGGACCCCTTGGATTATTTGCCTCCTGCTGCCCCTCCACCTTTTAATCCTCTTCCTTGGGCACCTGAAATGGCAGATCCGGTTCTTCCCCCGGCTGCCATCTCACTACCGCCTTCTCTAATTCCTTCTTCTACCTCTTTGGCTTCCCCTATGGTATCTCCCAGTATCTCCCCTAGTAACCACTCTCTCACCACCCCCTTCAGCTCCTCCAGTTCCTTCTGCACCACTACCAGTGCCTACTCCACCTGCTGCATTCTCCACCCCTTCTCCAGCTCCACTTAATATGTACTCAAGCTCTTCTCCCCCTCCTGTTGCTGTCCCTTTACCTCCTCCTAGTTGGGACACAAATGCCTCCTTGCCTGCTAAACAGTTACCACCAAATACACCTGCTGATCTGCAGAAAGTTTAGGGTAATCCTCATATCTCTCAAATGAGTAGTTTGGCGTCTGGGCCATACTGTAGTACCAGATCCAGGACCTCCAAGGCAGAGAGACTTTTTCCCCTCAGAGAAGTTCCTATGGGAGGAGTAGTGGGAGGTGTTGGCTTTGTGAATGCTCCTCTAACGGCTTCTGAGGTGAAAGGATTCAAGAAAGAGTTTGGGCATTTAGTTGAGGACCCAGCAGGCATAGTCAACCAAGTGGATCAATACTTAGGTCCAAATATCTAGACTTGGGGAGAGATAAATTCCATTCTAAATATTTTATTTTCCCCAGAAGAGGTCCAGATGATTAGGGCGGTTGGCATAAGAATTTGGGAGAAAGACAACCCTCTGGGACCCCAGGTGCCATCAGGTGAACAAAAATTGCCACTAATGGATCCCAGCTGGAACCCTAATCAAGAGGAAGGGAGGAAGGCCATGATGGAATATAGATCTTTGATAATACGGAGGATCAAAGAGTCAGTTCCCAAAGGAACTACTACCAAATTGGCATTTGAGGGTGCACAAGGGAAGGATGAAGCTCCTGCTGCTTGGCTTAATCGCCTAAAGCAGAATTTCCAACTGTACTCTAAAATAGACCCAGACACCAGAGAAGGTCAAGTGCTACTAAAGGTCCAGTTTGTTACCAAATCTTGGCCTGATATAGGGAGAAAACTGGAAAAGACTGAAGATTGGCAAGAGAAGGACATTAATGAGTTATTAAGAGAAGCATTGAGGGTGTATTTAAGGAAGGAAGAAGAAAAAGCAAAGGCCAAGGCTAGGATCATGGTTGCAGTAGCCAGAGAAAGTGTGGGGTGGGCAGGTCCCCCACCAGGAGGAGGCAAGGATAGGCCTCTTGTACTGTCAGGCACAAGAGGGATGGAGAGACCTCAAGTCCCTTTGAGTGAACAACACTGCTATTATTGTGGAGAAACGGCTAAGTGGAAGGATATCCAATAGCACCAGGACTGGCCAGTAACATCTCAACTTGTAATAAGTGATGTGAAAGTAAAAAGTACCTTACTGTTGTCTTCTTTTGTGTGTAAGAGTGAGTCACAAACAAAACCAGGCTAGTGTTCCCCAGGCAGGTGGGGCTTTAGCTGAAGGGTGTGTGTGACCTGCACACCAGGCTACTGTTCCACAGGCAGGTGGGGCTTTAGCTGAAGGGTGTGTGTGACCTGCACACCAGGCCAGTGTTCCCCAGATGTGTGAGGGGGCCATAGCTGAAGAGCGTGAGTGACACACAGACAGCCTCACAGGGGAACGAGCACCGGAGGCAACCCCATGTCAGACCACTTCCAAGAGGCCCAGAGATCCTGAGACCTAGAGGCCAATGCCAAGGTGAGGCAGAGGCCACAGAGATTTACTAGCAATAAGGATCCACTTTGTGTCTTGAGGGTGTGAAGGAATGTGTGAAAGTGAATGAGAAATAAAAGAGAGTGAATGTAGACAAATTAAAGTATAGGTAATGTAGATTGTGCATTATAAGTTTTACCACATCTCCTTGGAAGGAGGTGTATCGTGTTGAAAAATAGTGTGAGAAAAAATTTGTTTTAAGTGTAAGGGGTTGAAAGAAAAGTAGTATTTAAGCTGTCAGTGAAAGTAAGAAACAGAGGCAAGAGATGAATAGATAAGATCTTGAAAATAGAACAGAAAACCAGTAAGTTAAATACACAGAAAAATAGGAGAATAAAAGCACTTTTGGAGTTAAGTTAGCTAACAGAAATACAACTCCCTGCAAAATACAGAGTATGCAGAAGTTGATGAGAGAAACATGCAAGCTATAGAAAAAGAGAAATTAATCAATTGTACATAACATTAACCGAAGAAACTGAGTTTTGATAGAATCATAAAATAGCAGAGCATTAATGCCTATATTTGAAAGCCTGTTTCAGATACTCCTCACTGCTAATTCAACTGTGCAAACCAAAGGAAAAAAGTTGAACCCACATCACCAGATTCCACATCACTCTCACCCCCTGGCATTGGACCAGGATTCAACATCAGTTTGTCCCTCTGGCATTGGACCGGACTCCATCCCATCCTCCCTCTGGCATTGGGCCAGACTCAACATCAGTTTTTCCCTCTGGCATTGGGCCAGAGTTCACACCACTCTCACCTCTGGGACTGGACAAGAGTCAACCACATCACAAGTTAATTCACCTGAGTACACCGTTATAAAAGGACCAAAAGACTTAAAATTGACTCTCAGAAGGAAGAGTCAAAAGACTGAACTATATAGGAAAGGGGTTTGGTATCAGAACCATAACATAGCTTAAAATGTTTCAAGACAGTTCTGTGTGTAAAATAAATTTGTAAAAAGTTTAAGACTGTAAATAAGTAATTCTGGTTAAGTTCCCCCAATTTGGTTCAAAATTAATACAAGTTAATCCTCTGCAGGGCACTCCCCTAAGAGAAACCAAACTTAGTAGAGAACAGACCAAGAGAAGCAGGTAGAAGGGACTCTAAAGAGCTTGTAAGTTTCTTCTCAGTAAAATTCCCCAAGAGGCCAGGCCGGGTGGGCAGGCTGTGCAAGATGACCCATACCGGACTCTTGGGAAGGGTAGTAATGATGGCTCTAATTGCTGGTGGTGCTCTGGGGAGCCCAGGAGAGCCGTGCAGTAAGTGCTACCAACCCCTCTATGAGGAGGAAAAAGGGAGCTCCTTGTCTAGAGTCCACCTCAGTTCTAAGCCTAATTGTGTTAACCTCTCCCAATTGGTCCTTTATCAAGAAGATAAGAGAATGTATGGGATAGCTGGAATACTGCCACTTTTAGGCAGCCACTCCTGGGAGAGTGCCCTATAGGAGAAGCCTGGTTGTGCTTTGAATGTGATGCTGCTGAAGCAAGCTCAGTAGATCTAGTCAAAAGAAAAGAAATGGTAAAAACAGTAAGAAGGGTGGTTTGTAACAAGTATTTAGCAGTAAAGAATTCGGCTACCCGGTGGATCCCAAGAGATCCAAATAAATTAGAGTCTGTTGAGAAAAGAAAAGAAAGAGACAAGTGTACCCACCATGAAGTATATGAATGTTATGAGTGTACTGAAAAAGGGATCAACCCCTTTTAGAAAATGAAAGAACGGTGTAGATATTGGGAATGCCCAACAGAAACTAATAACACATTTCAAGAGAGCCTTAAACACCTGGTTTTGATCTCTAGTACTACAGCATACACTAAATTGTCAAGAGATTGGTCTGGCAGCTGCACTGCTAGAATGATAAAACCAAGAAACTGGATCAAGTTTAGGAGTTGCTATACACAATGATTTAAGAGAAACCAAACAGCAAAAGCAAAGTGCAATAGAAATTAAGAGAATCCAAAATTGTAAGGACCAAGTTCAGACGCCAATATCTATGTTAAACAGAATCATCAGACTCCAAGCAGTATTAGAGAGAAAGAATGCAATCATTAGAAACATCTCAAATGAAATAAAAAACCTAGCATGTATAAATAACCAAGAACAAACTCCTACACTTGATTCCAGTTGGTAAGATAACCTATAGATTTAAAAAAAAAATGTATGGGAAAAAGTTGTTTTCCTCACTGTGTGTATACATGGAAGATTGCTCCTTTTACTATGCTTATTTCCCTGTTTCATTAAAATAATAGTATTGGCCCTACAGACCAAGCTAAAAATCTCAAAAAAATTCTAACCTGAAAAAGAAAACCAAGAAAAGTAACCAAGTTGAATAACCATGATTACCAGAGTGCTCAAGAAATTTATTTTAAAAAAATTAAAGAAATATGAAGCTCATGAGTCAAGAATTGCAAGTTGATGTAAGCTTAAGTTTAAGCTGGATCAAAGAAAAAGAGGAGGGACTGTTATAAACAAAAATCTGCCAATTTCTTTTGGGAAGAAAAAGAGTTACAAAACCAGTCAGACTAGTTGTTGCCAAGGTGGAATTGTACCTGTTTTGTTATTGTAAACACGGGTTGTTGTAACTAATTGCTCCTTTTGTACTGGTAAAGCCCTGCCTGGGGCTAAACTGTACTTCTGCCCAGACAGTGAGGGGAGGAGAGGTGGGGGGGGGGGGGGCATCAGAGAGAATGCAAAATAGCCTCGAGACCAGCATGCCATGGGAACCTCATCAAACTTACCAAGAAGACCCCAAAAACAATGAGCCAATACAGAATTAGGAAATTAGAGTGGTGTCTAGACATGAGGAACAGAGTGCTGAGCCTGCAGAGATGCTGAGAACCTTTGTTGCCCCTCACCCTGAGCGGAACTCATCTGAAACCAAGACCCCAAGTAGGACTCACTGGAGAGTTGCAAACTTGGGGTTACGCCCTATGGCAATTGTGAGGATGGGACCCCCAGCTCTGCCCCCAGTGGACAAAGCTGCACATTCCTTCTCCTTCGAGGCACCCTGGGAGAGACCTGTCGAGCTTCCCAATTTTTAGCTGATCACCTTTATAAAAGGCATTAAAAGGAGAAAAAGTCTCCCGCCCTGTTTATTTCAGCTTCTTTTCTTGGCCCTGTCCCTTGGGTCTTGCCCTCAGTTTTTATGTGTTCTTTGTTCCTGAGAGGAAATTTCCCATCCCTGGGAAATTTCCCATCCCAGTGTTCCCACACTGCCAAGGTGGGAACATGCTGCTGAAGTGCTGCCTTGGTGGGATGGAAGCTCAGCTGCAGCAGAGATTTGTGAGAGCTTCATTTGAGGGCTCTGCTAATTAAATCCCATCAAGGAATGGCCCTGCTCCTGGCAGGGAAGAGTTTCCCAATTACCAGGCCCAATAGAGGCCAAGGAAATGAATCTGTAGTCTCAGTGGAGCAACTCCTTAGGCACCTGGGATCTTCCTGAGCCAGGCCAAGAACCCCTGAGGGCTGGTGCACTAGGAAACCCTAGCCCCAAACAAACACATCTAAATATCCAGAAGAGGAGAAAGGAGAGGTCATGGAGACCCTTAGGAAATAGCATTCCACTGAGGAGCCCTGGTTGATGTGCTCACCTTCCCCTAGGCTGAGGCATTGCTGTCATTGCCCTTTTCAGAAAAGGACTTTCAGCTCCCTTTGCTGCAGCTTTACCACAAAGAATCTTGTTATGCCCAAATTCTTACTAAAGCTGGTGTTTGGTTGATTTTTCTGGTTCTCCTGCCTCTGGTCCTGTCTGTCTGTTCTCCCATTCTTTGTCCAGTTCTTGGAAACATTTCTCACAAGCTTTAAACTTCAACAGTAGAGACACCTAATTTCTTCCTTCCTCTCCTTTCAAAATGTGCTCAGCTAGAGCAACTTTGGTCCCTCTGGCTGTATCCCCAGTGGCTTATTCCTGACACATCAGGAGGGCCAGGACGCTGCATTATTTCTGCAGTCATTTTGTCATGGCTGCTGGGAATTTTGGCAGAGATGTCGTGTGGCTTAGAGTCTCAGTGCTCCCTGTGCTTGGAGGCTGCATTTGAAGTCTGCTCCTGAAATCAAAATGGGAAGTTATTGATTTGTGACATTTCTTCCTAGGGTCTAGTGTTTTCCCTGTAAACCTAATTTGCATGGAAGGTGCACCTGTCAGAGGTTTGTCTCATGGGTGTCCCTTCTGTGAAGCAGGGAATCTTCTGCCTTCCTCCATCCCCTCCCTGCAGGAAATACCAGATACAAAGTGAAAGGAGTTCATCCCAGGCTCTTACACTATTCATTATCTTGCTGAAAACATTCAGAATGTTTGAGTAAAGCTTGTAAATGATGAGGGATCCTGAAAAGTGAGAAGGAACACGGCATCCTGCCTTTCCAAGGGGAACCTGGGCTGCTGAGAGTCCCTGCCATGGTGTAAGAGCTGTTAGAAGGAATGAGAGTAGAACCCACTCCCCTTTCCCTGGAAGTTGCTCCTGGGATTACAGGTTCTGGCAGCAAGCTGGCTAAAGTATGGTGTGGTAATGCTGCTGGTAGATTTTGGGGAACAAATGCTTCTTCAACCAGGACCTGGCTCATGAACAAACTGTCTGCATCTTCAAAGAGCTTTGCTACAGCAGCAGGAGTTCCTTTTACAGCTGAGAACAGCAACCTGAACTGAACAGCCCCAGCAGAGCTGCAAATCCCCTCTGTCCATCCCCAGTGTATCACCTTTCTACTGAAATGAGCTTTGTGTGCACTCTGCCCAGGTTGGACTCCCTCTGCTCCTGGCAGGAAAAGGATACTTCAAATAATCTGCATTAGTTTCACAGAGGAGTTTTGGAAACTCCTTTTCTCACTTAGCAAGAAAAATTCTTGGTTTTGCTTTAAAATAGTAGCTTATTTCAAGCTCCTTTTGGAAGTGACTGGGTTTCTTTTGGTGGATAGAATTTAAACACTGATAAACAGTGAAAATTTTAGATGGTCTGTTTGCCAGAATGTACAGGAAGAATTCAAATTTATCAGGACTAGAAGTATTGGGCTAAAAGAAGTAAAGGGATGACAATCTTTATCAAAAGGTTTTCTAAATTCAGTGTCTGATGTGCTGAGGCCTCAGCAGCAAGTCTGAGCCAGAGCTGACTTACAAGATGAATCCTGGGGTCATCAAGCCCATCAGTATTTAGCTAAAAATAGACTACAAAGACACTTATGCTAGCTCTGCATAACCTCATGAAGTTATCTGCAAGAAACATATCACTTTAGGAAACTTTCCCAACTGACATGAACACGGGCTTCTGTAGGGTATTTTAGGGGAAACTCCTCCCAGCCCAGGCCTGAGCTCTGGCCGAGGCCTGGCCCTGGCTGGTGGGGAAGTGTGCCATCAGATCCAGCAGTAGGTGTGCTAAGGATGCAATCAGGTCACTTTGCCCTTCTCGCAGCTGTTGCAGCACGGGCACCTCAGGCAGGCCTGCAACACACACACAGAGCTGAGAGGGGCCCTGCGGCTGCTGTGCTTTGGCAGGGCAGTCATTCCTCCCCTCAACACAAGGGCAGTGGATTTCAACTGCAAAGCCTCTCTTTGCAATGGGATTGCTTTTGCCCGGCAGCCTCCATGGGCAAGGGCTTTGTGGGAGAAGGGCCCATCTCAGCCTGTGTCCTGGAAACAGAGCCAGGAAAATGAGCAGATCCTGCTGCCTTCTGCTACTGCTGATCCTAGCAGCAACTCCCTGTCACTTCCTCCAGGAAGCTTCACACAAAGGGCTTCCATCATTTCAGCACTTGTGAGATCTTCTTGATTCCCAGTTCTCCAGCCTCCTTCTGGATTTTGGGGCATCTCAGCACTTGTGTCCATGGCCCTTCCTTCATGCCCAGCCTTTCAGCAGTCACAGTCACTGCTGCCTCCCCCTTGCTGCAGCTCATTTGCCAAAGTGCTGCCAAAGGCAGCGGAGCTGGCTCAGGATCCCTGCTGGCTTTTGGTCAGGGATGAGCTCCAGAGGGACACTTGGAGCGCTTCCTAAAGAGCTGCCCATGGGATGGGGGGCAGATTTGTCCTCCCCGGGTGGCTCCTGCTTGGATTCTGCGCTCACTGGAGTCCGGGAGTTTTCTCAGCAGGCCTCTGCAGCGAGTTCTGAGCCAACGGGGGGCTCTGCTGCCAGCCCAAATCTGCGCTTCCCTTGCCCAGCCTGAGTGCAGGTGGGGCATGTGCTGGGCATGGCTGGAGATTTGCATGGCCAAAATCCTCCAGCATTTACATCTGCTCATGGCTTTGGGGAGCACAAATCACAGAACACCCATCGCAGCTGACAAATGGCATTTCTTGCAGATTGCCACAGCCGCACTGCTGATCCACAAATACACGAGAATCAATTTCAGTTGAAAAATGTCATTTATTACAAATTGCTACACCCACATTGACAATACAGAACAATACAAATCTCAACTTAGGTTAAAACCAGGAATTCATTAGACTATTACAGCCAGACTAGTTAAAAATATAAAAATACAACTTCATTTAAAAAAAAAAAAACTTATAGCCAACCTCTACAACAACTCCCTATACACAAAGATCAATTAGGTATTTAACAACTTAATTTATTACAAACGACTACAAGCATACAGCCCATATAGAAATACAAAAATGTGGATTCTCTCTCTAAGTAATCCTGTACCAACAACTCAGAGAATTATACATAGAACCAATAGAATTATACAACTAGAACACTCCATACATGTTGAAACAGAACTAAAACCATATGTAGACACCAATATATATAAATACATATATAACAATCTACAGATGCAAATATGGATTAAATATTACAGATAACATACAACATGTATTTAAACAGATATATAAGACAAACCTATCTATAAATACAAAAAAATGTGCCAAGCTAAATATCCATACAAATATACAGCTGTACATCTCAATATATATGTAAATATAATTACATATATCAATAGGTCAATATACATATAAAAATAGACATATATACCAACACAAATAGGAATATCCCTCTTTAAAAAGACATATACAAAAAACTCCATCAATACGAATAGATACCTACACAACTGTATACTTATTGAAATCTAAACACAAAAAGATATTACAACATACATAAGAAGCTAGATACACCTACACACAAATATGTAACTGCAAACGTGTATGCATATATTTGTACATATATACATAGCACATTTATAAATATAATAAGTATTGTATTTCTAGAAATATAGTAAGTATCATATGTATAGAAATATACCAATACAAATAGCAAGATATGTACAGATTGATGTAATTATCACTGCCTGTGTGCAAGTCCATAGAATTCCAAGCAGAGGGATTCCAGCTGCCCCATCTTCAAAGCCTCTCCCTCGGTCTCCTCCTCCCGTGCAGAGCAGCTCTCCTGGACAGCGACAGCAGACGGGACACCTGGCAAGCAAAGGGAACACTGAGTGAGTATGGGGACGTTTCCCTTGGCAGCAGCTGCACTTGCATCAGGGAAGAGGAAATGTCAGAGCCTCCCCAGGGGGGTCAGAAAGAGAAAGCAACCGAGCGGGCCAGGCTGGGGTGAGCGCAGCCGCGGCGGGACTGTCCCGCAGCCCCGGCAGCCCGGCAGAGCCGGCACAGCTCCCGGGCCCTGCTGGCACAGCTGCCTTGCACAAGTGTTATAATTTGTGGTGAGGAACCAATCACCGACAAGTGAGTCCAAATGAAATGTAATTTATTAATTGGCAGAGCAAGCGATAATAGGCAAATTACAGCGCTGGGTGCAGCCGGGCAGTCTCCGCTCCACCAACGGCTTGCACCCACCTGGCGGTTCAGGCCTCTCTCTGATCTCTCCTGGTTGCGTATTTTCCGGTGTTATCTGCGTCTGCGCCGATAGTTGCTAGGGGGTCTTTTTCTGCCTTTTGGTGGTCGTTTGGAGGAAGGCTCCCGTCCTCTCTCTCAGAGTTTTGATGACCCTGCAATAGCCTTTACCATATATAGGCGTGTGGCTGCATACATATTGCATATTCAGCTTTTCAACATATTAGCTTGTGACATATTGCCGTTTAAGCCTTATGACATTTTGCAACATATTAGCCCATTATATTTATTTAACTTTTGGTTTTTCATCAGCTTCCCTTTTTTTTTCTTTTTAATAGACTCGATGAACAAACTTGAGAAATTAACCCATTACAATGCCCCCCCTTTTCTTTTGACTGTTTTGTTCATCAAATCATTTTAACTCACATTGACTCAAGGTGGCCTCCTCCCCCAGTTCAGGATCCTCTGTTACAGGTTCATATTTGGTTCTAATCAGAAGCAGATGGGCTGCCTCCAGCCTTCCTTTTACTATTTCAATCATTTTATTGAATAGACAAGGCCCAAAAGTCAGCCCAAGGATTAATAGAATTACTGGTCCCCCTATTGTGGAGAGTAGGGTGGTTTGATAGGTTTAAGTGGGCCTCACTTAACTCTGCTGCCTTTAAGAAATGTTCTATCTACTCAAATTAGCGTCCATGTGAATGGCTAATGTCCCCCTGCATCTCTAGTGACTTATCCCAATGCCCACATCGATATTAAATAGATCTGCCAAAAAAGGGTGCAGTCCTACTCTAAAATTTCACATGTGTATTTTCCTGGGGAGCTGCCCTTTGGATACCCTGGAGTGGGTTATTTTTCCAGGGAACTTAATGTTTGAGAGGCAGTTGTTGGAACTTCTCTAAGCGCATCCCACTCTGGGTTGCAGGTCCCTTTGCCTTTTCCTCTCTGCCTCTCCCGTCGATCCGGTTGCACGGGGTTAACCATCTTCTCGGCGGCACAGGTATTTGCTTAGGGATCCTTTTCGTTCCTGCCTTACTCGATATGGTTCCCAATTCTTATCCTTTATCAAAGGAGAGCTGCAATCGATACCAAGCAGCTGTCTCCGGTGGTATCCTTTTATGATTTGGGCTACAAAGGGAGTGGGTTCATTGGTATGAGAACAATGTGTCTCTGGATTTATACCCTTAGTAAAGATTCCCCACCACTCTTGAGATTCATATTTTACCTATTTTCCCGAAAGCTCCCCTAATCTTAGAATGGTTTCTGTTAATTCCGGTGGCAATGGACCCACCACCGTTCTTGGCAAATCCTGCAGACAAGACATACAAAGAGATAACATTCACACCCCTTAGTCCCACAATATACAGTGTAATCTTTGGGTAGTGCATACTAGCATCCATGGCTTTTTGTCTTTTTTTCGGAGTAAACCCGTAGGCGACGTTGACGCCAATATTCATTCTCGGCATGCCACTTGATACTAAGTACAGAATGAGGATAAGGCACAAATACATTTTTGTCACACTCAAAAGTGATTATGCGCGATTTCTTACAATAAGCCAAAAGAGTAATATATGTGCAGATTTCGTTAGCGCTAATTGACTGGTAAGCTTGTTCTCTATTCTCGAATAATTGGTATATGTTTTGAACAGGACTGGGCCCACCAATAAATGCTTCCAATTGTCTTTTCCAATTAGAATTTCTCCGATGTTCATGATAACATTCTGCACATAAATCATAAAATAGGCCTCTAGCATAAATCCATTTCAGTGCTTTACATTTACCACATTCAAGCAACACCCAAGGGATACAAAAGGTACATTTAGTACATCTTAAACATTTAAATGTTTGAAATTTTTCTGCAAAGAGTAGGCTGATTCTATGTCTTGAAAAGTTACTGCTTTAGGCTCTAAGGACAGTATATCTATACACCATTGGAGGATTTATCTTCCAGGAGGTTCCAATGAAACTCGTCCCTTTTACGCACCTCCGGACATAACTCAGTATCAAGTTGGGCAGGTTGCCACATCGGCAGCTCCATTTATCTATACAATCGTTTTCTTTAAAATTTTCAAAATACATTTTCCTAATGTTCAAAGTCCATGCAGTAACTGAAAAGGCAGTATAGTAGATGTGCCAAGCCAAATTGGCCAAAATTTGTCCCAACACATCCACCATGCTGGTTTCTCCTTCACAGTCCCTGCTGGGAAGAACCAAAAAGTCCACTTGATCTAGGTGAGGAGTGTTCTGATGGTAATGTTTCCTGGGGTTAATTATTTGTCATTACTGGTCTCTTTTAAGCTTAACCTTTAGGTTCTCGGATTGGCTTGCCACTTTCCATGTGCGTTCAGGTTCGACTGGTCCCTTCACTCGACTAGCACGTGTCCATCCTTTCTCAGCTGTTCGGATGGCAGTTTCTGCGGTAAGCAATACCACATACGGGCCTTCCCAACGAGGTGTCAAGGAGGCTTCTTTCCAAGTCTTAATCAATACTCTATCCCCAGGTTTGATTTGGTGGATGGCGACATCTAAGGGAGGTCTCTGTACCAGTAATCCTTTATCACGGAGCTCCCTTCGCCTATTCATCAATTGGGTCAGATATTGGTTTATCTGTATATTCTCTAGGTGTGGATGATCTACCGGTGCCTCCATGTCATATGGCATTCCGTATAGCATCTCAAATGGGGAAATTCCCACGTCTGTCCGTGGTTGAGTACGGATGTTTAGTAGAGCCAGCAGTAAACATTTGAGCGAGGACATTTTTGTTTCTATCATTAATTTGGTTAATTGCTTCTTTATTTCTCCATTCATTCTCTCTACTCTGCCCGAACTCTGAGGGTGCCATGGAGTGTGATATTGCCACTGTGTTCCTAAAGCAGTAAAAACTTCCTTTGCTACCTTAGAAGCAAAATGGGGGCCTCTGTCAGAGTCTGTTACTTCTATTAACCCATATCTGGGGATGATTTCTTCAAGTATTGCTTTAACCACCACATGAGTTGTTGCCCGAGCAGTGGGAAAGGCATCCACAAAGTGGGTCAGGTGATCTACCAGGACCAATAGATACTTATATCGCCCAACTTTAGATAATTCTATAAAATCTATCTGTACATGGGAGAACAGTCTATGGGCCAACTCCCTTCCTCCCATTATCCGGGATTTCTGGTGCTGTTTGTTAACCTTCTGACAGGTGAGGCACCGGTGAGTGACCTGCTTTGCTGAATGATGTAACCCAATACCCATGTATTTTATAGCAAACTGATCAATTAATGCTTGTGTGCCCTAATGGGTTTTCACGTGAATTGCCTGGAGGATTCTTAAGGCTAAGGCCTTTGGGACCATCTCCCTCCCATCTTGTAACAACCAACTCCCCTCTTTTTCTCGTAATCCCATCTGCATTAACTTCTCCTGTTCCTTTGCAGAGAAAGTTAGAATGTATTTTGGGCCATGAAACCAACAATGGATTTTCTCTGGGTTGTCACAAGAACACCTGATAGCCTCGGTCCCAAATGTCTTCCAGCAAGCATAACAGGGGGCCTCCTCCAAATCTCTACCACAAGTAGTACAATTTTCTCTAGCATTTACAGTATTACTATCCGCTTCCTGGAGTACCATCAAAGCTGCTTGTTTAGCTTCCTGATCCGCTAAATTGTTTCCCCTGGTAGTGGCCCCAATTCCTGCCTGGTGACCCTTAACATGTACAACCGCTATCTCTGTAGGGCCTCTTATAGCTTTAAGTATTCTTCAAATTAGTTCCTCATGAATTAACCCCTTGCCTTGGGAATTAATTAATCCCTTTCTTCCCAAAAGAAATCTTTCCAAAAGTGTGCCCGATGCCGAACGCATATTTGGAATCTGTATAGATAGTTCCAGCTCTGCCCTTGAGCTGTTCCAAGGCTCGTGGGACAGCGTAGAGTTCGCATGCCTGGGCCGACCAACTAGGGCTCAAGGGTCCTGATTCTACCACCAAAGAGGTCTTACCATCCACTATTGCATACCCTGACCTTCTCTTTCCCTCTACTACTCGGGAGGACCCATCCACGAACAGCCTATCTCCTGTTTCTAGCTCCTCTTCCTCTAGGTCAGGGCAGATTTTGGTTTGTTCCTCAATGTTTTGTAGACAGTCGTGAGTGAGTTCTTCTTCAGGTTCCCCATAAAGGAACTGGGCTGGGTTCTGAAGGGACGTAGTACCTAGTTGTAATTTTGGGGATGCTATCAATATCCCTTCATATTTCAGGATCTGTGATCCACTTTTCAGCCTTTTGTTGTAAAACTCCTCTAATATTATGTGGAGATAGTATGTGTAGCTCTGCTCCAAAGGTAACCTTGCTGGCTTCTTCTACCAACAGCACTGCTGCCACTATTACTTGGAGACAAGTTGGCCATCCCCGACTAACGGGCTCCAGTAATTTGGAAAGATATGCCACAGGCTTCTTGCTCCCTGCCCAATTCTGTGCCAGTACTCCATATGCAGTACCTTCATCTATACTGGCGAACAGGTAAAAAGGCTTTCTAAGGTCGGGGAGGCTGAGGACCGGAGCGTTTACCAGCTCCGTCTTCAGTGCATCCAGTCGTTCCTCATCTTCCTTAGACCACTTAACCAGACCTTCCTTTGTGAGCTTATCATACAGGAATTTGTTTTCCTCTAAAGTTTTCAATCCACTGCCTGCAATATCCAAAGAGCCCCAAGAGTTGTCTAACTTGCCTTTTACTCCTTGGGGCGGCAAGGGAGAGTATACCTTGGACCCTACCAGGATCCAACTTCTTGGTTCCCTCGGTCAGCCTGTGTCCTAAATATTTTACCTCTTTTGCTACAAACTGCAATTTAGATTTAGAAACTTGTAGCCCTTTAAGACTGAGAAAGTTTAGTAACTTTATACTGCCCCTTCTAACTGATTCTTCCTCTTCTCCCGCTATCAGCAAATCGTCCACATATTGAATTAAGATGGTCCCTTCCTCGGGGTGATATTCCTGCAAGATCTGTTCTAATGCTTGACCAAACAGATTAGTGGATTCTGTAAGTCCCTGGGGCAAATAGAGCCCCTGACACCCCTAGTCCTGAAACTGTCTCTCATCCATTTGCCTTTTTCAACATTCCCGTCGCATGTGTCCTTTCTTCCCACAATAATAACAAACAACCCCGCCCCCCCTTTTCTTTTTCTGGATCTCTCTTTTGCATACCGGGCACTCTCTGTCTCATTTGTCCCCCCTTTTGACCTTCTTGTACTGCTGCTACCATTATCCTCATCTGCTTTCTGTGACTTTCATCTTCTCTTCTAATACATACCTTCTCAGCCTCCCTTAACAACTCATCTAAGCCTCTGTCCTGCCAATTCTCCATTTTCTCCAACTTTCTTCTAATAACAATCCACGCCTTGGCTACAAATTGCGTTTTCAGTAAGGCTTGCCCAACTTCTGAATCGGGATCTACTCCTGAATATAGCCGGAAACATTTTCGTAATCGCTCCAGCCATTCAGTGGGATCCTCATCCTTCTTTTGTTGTTCACTAAATGCTTTACTTACATTCCTCCCTCGAGGGATGGATTCCTTTATCCCTTGAATGACAATCGCCCTTAAATCACTCATATGGATTCTATGTTCAGGATTTTGATTGTCCCAGTTGGGACGCTGGAGTGGCCATTTCACGTCCCCCTGTGGCCCCTGTTGATGATCCCGGTCCCAAACTCTCATCCCAGCAGCTCTTATCATTCCCCGTTCATCAAGTGTGAACAGAATTCCTAATATAGATTGTAATTCATCCCAGGTATATATATTGGGTCCCAAAAATTGATCCACCCTTTCTTCTACCCCCAGCAGGTCTTCCAAGAGGTGCCCCATTTCTTTCTTAAATTCCCTGACGTCCCCTGAATTCAAAGGAGCCATCACATATCCTACCCCTGGAATTTGAGCAGGCTGACCTGGTTGTCCTGCATTAGGGTTTGGAATCATGCCCATTCCTAGTTCCCTTAATGGAAGTAGAGGGGCCTCGCCTGCCTCTTGCCGAGACTGACTTCTAGTTATTCTCCTGTGTTCCTGGAGGGGATCAGGTTCTGACTTGAAATTGTCTATTTCTTGAATAGGGGGTACGGGAGGTGGTGACGGGGGACGAGGAAGAGGAGGAGGGGGTGCATTGGGAATTTGTGGAGGGGGTAAATAAGGTGGGGGAGATGGATCAGGCGCTTCCCAAGTATCCCCTGGTCTCCTTTTCTTCTTTCTAGATTTTAATACAAATAGGGAAGAACTAGTCTCACCAACGATCCACAGGGCTGCATATTCACTTTCTTCCACACTAAATGGTTCCTTTGAATTAACATATGTGTTCAGAGCCTGACAAATCCAATCCTCAAATGCTCCAAACACGGGCCAGTAAAGGCTACCTGCCCTGATCTGTTTCCCTCCACAAGCCTCCATGATCCAATAATGGATCATCTTAGCCCGGTCCTTCCCTTTTCTGGAGGGATAAGCATCCCAGAACTTGGTCATCAAACATAAAGGGCTATCTGGAGGTATTGGGGGAAGCTTGATACTAATTCCTTTTCCTATAGGATCAGAGGGCTTGTTCTTCCCTTGTCCCATCCTCCAGAGTGCCTTCTTTTACACACTCTCTCGCTCCCCCTGTTCGTGGCCCAGTCCCTCACAGATACCTGGGAACCGCACTATATGGGGGCCGCACTCACTTGTCCAGAGGATGTCTCACGCACCACACTCCGGGATCCCAACCCCAACTGTACGCTATCCCCTCTGATACTCACCCCAAGAACCACGCATCTTTGTCTGGACTTCATGCACAAAGATTATGGGGTTGCTGGCCTCCAATTTGCCTATTATCGAGTTTTGGGTTCGTCGGTCGGGAGTCTTGGAGAATGGCAACCCCGGGGCCACCGTGAGGTGGGGCGTCTCCCCGGCAGGTTCTCTTCTCCAAGAATTCTCCCAATCCAAGTCACGGCACCAATTTGTTATAATTTGTGGTGAGGAACCAATCACCAACAAGTGAGTCCAAATGAAATGTAATTTATTAATTGGCAGAGCAAGCGATAATAGGCAAATTACAGCGCTGGGTGCAGCCGGGCAGTCTCCGCTCCACCAACGGCTCGCACCCACCTGGCGGTTCAGGCCTCTCTCTGATCTGTCCTGGTTGCGTATTTTCCGGTGTTATCTGCGTCTGCGCCAATAGTTGCTAGGGGGTCTTTTTCTGCCTTTTGGTGGTCGTTTGGAGGAAGGCTCCCGTCCCCTCTCTCAGAGTTTTGATGACCCTGCAATAGTCTTTACCATATATAGGCGTGTGGCTGCATGCATATTGCATATTCAGCTTTTCGACATGTTAGCTTTTGCAACATATTAGCCTTATGACATTTTGCAACATATTAGCCCATTATATTTATCTTTTGGTTTTTCATCAGCTTCCCTTTTTTTTTTTTTAATAGACTTGATGAACAAACTTGAGAAATTAACCCATTACACAAGGACTGCCCCTGTGCCAGCCAGGGCAGCTGCGCTGAGCAGCCCCAGCACAGGCAGGGCCTGCTCCTGCCCCGCCGGGCAGTGCCCACGGCCACAGCCCACGCCAGCCTCAGCCCCAGCCTGCCTCCCCGGGCCTGTGGCCTCAGCCGGGCTCTCTCCAGGCTGGCAGCAGCAGGTCCCCGTTCACTGCTCTTGCTGCCGGCCTTCAGCTCCTCCCTGCTGGCTCCCGTCAGTCTCCGGCTGTCCTCAAGATCTTCCTTGTAGCTGTGGCCAAAGTGGAGGCTCTGGAATTGCTTCCAAGGCCTGGCACAGCTGCAGTCCCGGAGCCCTCTGTCCTTCCTGCTGGCCCCCTCCATCCCCTCAGTCCCGCCATGCTCTCGGTGAAGCCCCAGCCCCCTTCAGTTTCTTCAGCCCCTCACAGTCCTCTCACACCCCTCAGTTCCTTCTTACCCATCCCGTCCCCTGAGACCCGCCAGCCCCGCAGCCTGTGCCACTTCCCTGTCACCTCAGTGCCACCATGGCCCTCGGCTGCCCCACAGCCCTCAGCCCCAGCAGCAGCTCAGGGTCACCGTCCCTTCGGCGCCACTGCCCTCAGCACCCTCAGCCCCCTCAGCCCCCTCACCGTCCTTCAGCAGCTCCTCAGGGGACAGTCCCTGGGGCCAGCGGCAGCTCCCACCACTCCAGGGACAGCTGGGGCTGGAAGTGCTGCTCTGCCCGGCCCGGCCGCCAGCTGGGACCCAGCACAGGGACAGGGGACACAGGGGGCACAGGGGAAAAGCAAGAGGTGAAAAAGGCAGCCGAGGGGGGAAAGAGCTAAAAATGCACCCCAGGCCTACACAGCTCAATCTATGCATCTAAAATTCCACATACCTCTAACTAAATAACTACACGCATCACTAAATCTATATCAAAGCATCTAAATGTAAGGGTCTAAATGTAAGGGTCTAAATGTAGGCATCTAAATGTAACTCTATAAATATATAAATGTAAATCTCAAAATCTAGAAATGTAACTAATTCTATCCCATCTATAACAATATAGATCAATTTACGGTATAGATGGATATACATGCACACATAAACACACCTCTATAAATCTATAAATGTAACTATATGGATATAGAAATAGAATTGTAGAAATCTATAAATCTATGTATACACTAAGGGATTCCACCTGCCTGATGGTCACAGGCTCCCCCTCTAATCCTTCTTCCCACGCAGGATAGCCCTCCTGGCAAGGCAAATCAGGTGGAAATCTGGGAAGCAAAGGGAACATTGGGTCAATATTGGCCTCTGTGCATCTTTCCCTTGGGAGGTAACTGTCCTTCTATCAAAGTCTGTAAAAGATGGCCAGAAAGGCAGACTCCCACTTGGCAGTTTGAAGCCTGCTCTTCAATGAGCTAGACTCCTTCAGAGTTTTTACAACTTCTGAAGTTTTGAAGTATCCCAATACACTGAAAGCCCTCACAGTGCAAAGGGCCCCCACGAGAACTTGAAACACAGACAGTGCCAGCTGCCACAAAGAAGCCCAGCCTGGTTCTTTCTCTGTGCTGACAGAGAGACCTCAGTCCTCACTGAAATGGCTGAAGCTGAAGGTGCTGGGAGCTGAGTTATGAACCAGCACCGTTCCCTGCCATCTACAGCCTGCCCTCTGCAGTGAGCAGCAGCTCCTCCAAAACAACCAGCAGCTCTGGGTCATCCCAGAGGGAAAGAGCTCCCTACCAGGCCTGCAGGCTGCACCAGCTTTGCTCAAGAATGCAGATCCAAAGTGCTCTCTCTCTCCTTTAGTTCTCGCTAATTTAAAGGGGTAATTTCAGTTTTTCCTTGAGCTACTGGATTTGCGACTGATGATTTCCTTTGCCTCAGAGCTTCTGCTCCTTGTATTTTTAATGTATCTCACTACACCTATCAGCAGACTGTGGTACTACATTGATTTAATGCTTGGAGACAAAAACCTCAGCCTTCTACACTGACTTTTTGCTGGGCTTTTCCTCTCTTGCTTCAAGAGTCACTCAGTGTTGCCTCCAGAGCACTGACACCCTGCAGCAAACTTATCCATGGACATCAGCACAAAACTGGGACACCCGAGTTGGTGACACAAGTCCCACAAGGTCAGGTTTATTCCCTGCTCTCTTGCCCCAGCAGAGGACTCGTTGTCAGAGCCTCTGGAGAAGCATGGAGGTCAGGGCTCAGGCAGGTTGTGCCCGTGCAGGATTTGAACTCAAGGCACCAGGAAGCACCAAGCCTGCAGACAGGAACTCAACTCTTCTCATCTCCCTTGCTGCCAGAGGCAGGCTCAGAGCAGCCATCTCACACCTCTCTAAACCACTGGGGGCTCTGTCCTTACCAAGCTCCTCGGGCTCCTGGGAATTGTTCCTGCAGCTCTCGGTGCCAGCCAAAGCTCCCTCTGCTGCAGCTCTGTCCACAGGCTCCCCTCCTGAAGACTCAGGGCCAACAGTAATATTCCCCTTGAAAGAGAAACAGAAAGGAAGAAACCCTTCTCACCACTTACACAAAACACCTGGTCCAACACCTCCATGGCTCACACACTTAATCCCTTGTTCCTAACAAGAACTCTGGGCCCCAAAGGCCTTCAACAGTCAAAAAGATGTGACTTCTCAAACACAGTCCAAAAGCTGTCAAAGCTGACAGGGTTGAATATGGGGGTGACACTGAACACATGGAATGGCTGCGAAGGAAGGAGTCCTGCCAGCTCCTGGCACAGGGATGTGCTCCTCCCTCCACAGCCCTGAGCACAGCAGTCTCATCCAGGCTGCAGCTTGGCAGGGACAGCATGGGAACACACATCTCTTCCCACAGAGATGCCCAAGAGCAAGGGGACTGAGCTCTGCAACATGGACAGCAAGACTGGCCAGTTTGCCCAGCTGAGGATTTCCCAGATGGAAACTGGACTGCAGGCAGCAGCTTCCTGAGAGGACAAGAAAGTGCAGCTCCAGCCCAGCCCCAGCCACGGCTCTGGGAGCGCCTACACGCACGGCAGGGCTCACACAGCAGCAGCAGCTGCAGCCCAGCCCTTGCTTTGCCTTGGCCTTCCCAGCCAAAAGAGGCACAGCCCGCATCTGCTGCTGCAACAGAGGCACTTCTGGCATGCCCCTCCCTGCACGGGACACTTGGCCTTCAGTGCCCCTTCTCCAAACACTCTTCTCTTCTTTCCCATCAAACAAAGCCTCTTAGAACCTACCAAGCTTCCACTTCTCACCACAAATGTCCCTGCACCAGGGATTATTCCAGGAAAACAAGCACACAAATGTGGCCAACACAGGCTCACACCTTTTCATCCTTACTCAGGGATGACATTTTCATTCCCTCTTCTTTAGGAAATCTTGCTTTAAGCAAAGCGTTCCCTGTCCATTCACAGCTGAACTCAAGAAGCTTTTCCTTCTCAGCCATGCAACAACATTCACAAGGTCTCAGTCCAGCCCCTTTCTTCCCTGCTTCCCTGTCCAATGCAGTTACCTGACATCCGGCAAATGCACATCTTGGGAAGGTCTGAGTCTGACCTGGTGCCTCTTGAAGGATCAGAGCAACGTCTCAGCTCAAAGATGACAAATGTTTTCCCATTCACTACTGCTGAGACAAAGCAGCCCTGAGCCATGGCAGAGCAGGAGGAGCTCACAGACAGCCCTGCCAGACATGCAGCTTTGTCCATCAGTGACTCTGATGTGGATATAAGAGAGATTCAATGCTGAGAAATGCAAGGTGGACGTCATTAAAAAGTACTAACTCAAAGGTTACCAGAAAGCGTGTCCATGGCTTTGAGAGCCCGTATCCCCAAGAGATTTGGTGGCCTCCAGGCCCCCTGGCCAGTGGCCAGTGCTGCTGGTGGCCAGCACCCACGAGATGGAGCTCCGAGCCTGATGATGAGCTGGGTGAGCACAATCCCTCCTGCTCTTTGCACTCGTTTTTTCCCTTCTTCCCCCTGCAGAAATGTGAGCATGTAATCCATTTTCTTATTGACTGAGTGCTTATTCCAAATGTCAGTTTGAGGCTTTTCTTCCCCATCTGCATCTCTGACTTTTCTGCTTTGCTCTCTTGTCCAGCATAGGCCCTGCTGGGTGAGGACTCAAGCCAGGAGTGTGACCAGAGAGTGAGGCCCAGTTGTGAACACAGATCAGGCCAGCTTCACTCAATTTTCCTGCTGAAAGCTGTGGGAGGCAGGGAATATTGGTGGACTCAGATGGTTGGTAGTGACATTGAATGGGGATTGACCCAGGCAGAGCCATGGTCAAGAATTTCTGGGAGTTTGCTGAAGATGTTGGGGTAATTCTGTAACCATTCAGCAGCTTCTGTAACTGTGGCAGGAGGTCAGTGTCCTTCCTGCAGCCCTGGCACAGACAGCTCCCAGTATATTTCGCGGCCTGGAGACCAAATGAGTCATCAGAATGATCTTGCCCACTTTTACAAGGGATGGTTTGTTGAGGAAAATTTTTCATTATTTTTCTGCTCAGGTAGAGGGCAGCAGTGCTGATGTCAGAGGGATGGCAGCTGAGGAGAGACAGAAGTTGTCCTTCTTGCTGCAGAGGAAGATTGCAGTTGCAGCGTTTCCCCGGGCTGTGCTCCAGCTGCTCTGAGTCCCTGTGTCAGCTGCAAGGCTCAGTCCTGGCAGCTCCAAGCAGATTTGCTCTGAGGGATTCTCCAGTGGCCCCAGGGTGGTCTTTGAGGCCCTCATCCCAGCCCTTTGGAATCACTATAGCTGATCCTCAGGGACCTCATTCAGGTCTGCTGGAGACTGGCTTTTGATGCACCAAGCATGGACCTGGATAGTTTTGGAGAGTTCTGGCATCACCCCAAAGCAGGCTCACTTTGGATGTGCAGCACCAAGTGGAACATTTTGGGGAACAAAGTGGAGCCTCTTATTCCCCAGGGATGCTCAAAGCATAACTACAAGACTAAGGAGAGGGATGAGCATCTGGTTACACCCAAAATAAAATCAGCTGTGTGAGACTCTGGACAAGGAAAGCAAGAAAGCAGAAGGTCATGTAGTAGAAACACTCATGTTTTTTTAAGCTATGCTTTTATCCTACAGGAGATAGATATCTCAAGTCAGAGAGATATTAATTATTTTCTAACAAAAACTTATACCATTTTCTTACACCTTAAAAGAACTGCATCTTGAATTTCAGCAGTGTTCAGTGATGTTTAAGCTGCTTTTTTGCAGCTGAAAATCTGGCTGATGAGATCAAACCTGAAGGTATCTTCTACCAGCACCTGTGACAGTGATGACAACACACAGGGCATGATTTATAGCAAGGAAAACAGCTCCTTTCCCCACATGCACCAGGGAAATTGAAGTCAGGGTTAAATGTCTCTAAAATCCTTGGCTGCAACAGAGGTTTAATTCCCAAAAGCAACAGAGAATAACAGGGTTATTAAGTAAGAGGTTTTGCTCTCAGCAGCAGGATTTAAGGCTAAAACCTCTCCAGCATTTTCTGCTTGGTGTAACAACACTGAAATCTCCAAACTCTCTGTTCCAATTCTCCCCCTCGGTCTCATTTTGCACTGTCCGTGCCTGTCATGGTTTAACGTGCCTGAATATCCATTGGCCCAAAACACAGCATCCCAAAAAACACATTTCCTGTCAAACCACCACATTCCACCCTTCGCCTCTGAGAACACACTTTCTAAAATTATTAACAAAATTACAAAACACTTCAACACTTCTACAAAACAAGAAAACCTTCATCGCCAGATTTTTACTATGCATCTACCTTAACTCAATACATGCTTTGTTCTTATTCTTCTTTGGTCCCATCTCACAGCTTTACTCACAACTTTATCTTATCATTCCCTCAAAATTCGATTCCCGGTCAGGGAACCAAAAATGTCATGGTGTAACACTGGCACAATGCCAGTACCCCCATGAAGATACATTCTCCCTGGTTTCTGCTGTGAGATGTGACCAGGAATAAGCAAAGCAGGCTCCTACTTAGGGAAAAAAAAACAGAACTTTATTAACTACTCTACAACCACAAATAAAAAGGAACACACAGAGGAAAATGAAAACCTCACAAATGCATTTCCTCCTCCCCCCACCAAATTTCCAACACAATACATTTGTTCCTCAAATCACCAACTCTCGGTCCAGCAGCACCTTTTAGACAATCAATCCTCAGTTCATCAAGAGGAGAGGAGTCCTTCTTGTACCATGGGCTTCCCCTGGAAACACAGTCGAAGCCTCGTGTGTTTCTGTGTCACTCGTGGCACCGCCCGGAGTACATCTGCCGTCGTGACTTCTTCCTTTCCATGTCCAGTGCTCTCACCACTGAACACGGACCAGAGCTGCTTCTAGGGTTGTCTTTTAAGGATGCTCTGTCCCGATCCAAAAAAGGCACAGTCTCTCCTTTGGGACACCTGTCCCCACAATCTCTCCTTTGGGACACCTGTCCCCCCCATATTTTTCACCCCCTGGGGCCGAGGGGCATCAACTCTGAGCAGTCTCTGTATCACAAGGAACATGGTTCTGTCCATCTCTCCTTTGGGACACCTGTCCCCCCCATATTTTTTCACCCCCTGGGGCCGAGGGGCATCAACACTGAACCCTCTTGGTTCTGAGGCCATTGCCTCCCCCTCGAATGCAGTCTCTGTATCACAAGGAACATGGTTCTGTCCATGGCTATACAAAAAGAGTCCAGCAAAAGCTACTCCATCATCTCTTCCCACTAGGATTCTTCTCTATTCTTCTACTATCTTTCGCTCGCCCAGACCTCTCTCACACTGGCCCATTTCTTTCCTCATCTTCTTCTCTATCTTCTAGGAAAGGTCAATGTTCTGTAAAGTTCTCATTCTCCAAAAAGGGGTTAAAAGCTCCTACAAGCGGCCGGCTGAACCCCCCCTCTTCTCCGTCCCAGCCGTGCTGCCGGCACAGGCCCATGTTTATCCAGTTTCAAGGTTACAGTCTCAGGCAGCGGCTCTCTTTGTCTCTCCCTCTGTATCTCTCAGGGGGGGCTGCCCGATGGCTCCCGGTGTCTCTCTCTCTCTCTCTCTCTCTCTTCCACCCTTCCACCCCGGGGCTCAGGCCTACCTCTCTCGGCCACATGGCTTTCCCCTCCCCCTGCCCAGCCAGCAGCTGGGCCAGGGGAGAGAACCCAACTCTTTCCTGCCGGAAACCCAAGAGGACCCTCCCAGGGGAGAGCTCTGCTTTTAACCCTGTGTTCTCACAGGCGTGTCCATGTCCTAATGGCCAGGTTAAATGCCAATATTAAAGCCTGAATATCCATTGGCCCAAAACACAGCATCCCAAAAAACACATTTCCTGTCAAACCACCACAGTGCCTCAGGAGCTGATGGATGGAGAGTAAACTGCTGAATGCTTCAAAACTCAGCTTCCTAGGATCAGTCCTAATTTGTCCAATTTAGAACTACCATGCTTTCATGAGGATTTCTCTTCCCATTGGCTAACTGGCTCAGAACAAAACAAACCATCATTATTCCTGCAGAATTCAGAGTGGCCTCTGGAAGAAATTTTTTTTTTCTGGCATGTTTTCCTTCTAAAGGATATCCGTGATAGTCAGGGCATGTGATTGCTGGGCTCCAGAGAAATGGTGAGCTGCCACAAACAGATCTGTTGCTTTCCAAATCCTCAGTAGCTGGGTTTTGCTGTGGAAACAAATTCTTATACATTTTGTATGCAACAGTGGCTGGGCAGTTGCTTTTTATTTTATTTTTCCTTATTTGCACCTTTGCCTAATGGTGGCATTTTTTATTTCTCTCCATGCATAGAAAACTTCCATAAGCTTCTAATTCTTCTTACTTATGAACTTCAGGCAACCTCCAGGACATTAGCAGGCAATTATAGAAAGGATTTAGAGACTGCAACAAGTAGGAGTGGGCAAAAAGGAGCATGGTATGGCTGTGCCCTCTCTACTGTGTGCTAATGTCTTCCCAAAGAGACTCCCTCCATGACCAGGTCAACATCCACAAATCAGTGGAACAGAAAATCAGGAGCCTAATGAATGCTCTCCCTGCTGATGAGGAAAAGAAGACAAAACAAGGATGAGGAAAAGGGGAACCAAAGGCCTGGCTTATGTGTTCTGAGGAGCTGTGATTGCAGTTTTGGCAGCTAAAAGGCTTAAAGTTTTAGCCCAGTTTTCTTGCTCCCTTTCCACCTGGACAAAAGGGCTTAAAATGAGGCACTGGATTTCAAGTGTGTGTAGGAGTATCCAAACACAGGCATAATCTGCCAGTTTGTGAAAATGAAGAAATTGAGAGCTTTGAAGCACTCAGCTGGTTTCCTAGTTAATTTCCATGCTGCAATAATCACTTCCATGACTGGACAGCGGAATGTTGCTAACAAACCAAAGTCCTGGCTTTGTGGACATTTAAAACTAGGTGCAGCCAGAAACTGCTTTTCAGAAATTATGGACAAGCTGAATGTAAAAATGTTCCACTAGTTCAGTTCCACTAGCCCACAACAAGTGCACCACTGATCTGGAGAAAGAGTCCTTGTCTGGAGCGTGGGTTGTGTGACAGACTGTCCAGTATGAAAATCATACTTGCAGAAGGCAATATTTGAATTTGCAGGAAGGCTTCATGCAGAGCAGATGGAACACCACTCACTACACCTACAACTTGCAGAATTCAAATGGAATTTCAGTAAGATGAAAAAAAGAAGCTGACAAAGCCCAGGGCCTGTGAGAGCAATTAAATATGCTTCAGCAAAGATTCATCACATTGCGAGAAGTTTGACAGTGTAGGAGAATTAAGTAATGCGTTACATTGGAAGCATCAGGTACAACCACTTTTGAATGAACAGGAGCAACAGCTACAGGAGTCAAACAAAAAACTAGAATTGCACCCCAGTGAAGAAGTAGATAAAAGCCAAGCCTTGTATGAAACTCTAAAAAAAACCACAGAGAGCATGGCCATGGACTGGACCTGACAGCTTCTCTTCACAAAAGGAAATAGAAGACAACTGTGATAAAGTCTGCATTTTATAACTCAATCTTTATTTCAGATCTCCAAACTTAAACCTTACTTTTGTGTGATTTCTCCATGGAGTTAGTTTGTTGTCTTACTCTCTACTTTTATTATTTGTTTGTTTTAAAATCACAACCTTGTGCACTAAAATCTCTTGGAAATAATTATGAAAAAATGAAACAACACACAAGACACCCTCCATCCCCGCCTTATTTCATTTGACACAACATCTTTAAAATAACTGCATGACATAGAATGAAGAAAATCACAGCTGAAAGCCATTTACAGAGATCAGGTCACATATGAGAAATGAAGTTTTGAGAGCTATCCCAGAGAGTGTGTGGAATGTTGTGGAGCTTTTATCTCTTGCAATTAAAATCTTTAGTCTTAAAGGCCATATCCTGGGTATCCTGATAGATGTGTGCCGTAGGACAAAACCTGAAAAAAGCTCAGGATAGCATCGCTGGTGCCAGCAAATAGTTAAATCATCTGCACTCTGAGTGTGCAGACAGAGACAATTTAACAGGAACTTAAAAACGGAGCTGCAGAAAGTACAGCAGTGCTTGGAGAGGGAGAAAGCGCTTTCCCAGCATATTGTAGAGTGAGTTTTATTCAGTTGTTGTTTGACACACCTGGGGCTCGAAATCTCTCCGCTTGGGAGGTTACACAAGAACCTTTCCCTAACCCTAAGTCCCTCCTCATGGAGGGAGATGTGCTCCTGTGGTCCAGAGAGCCCTCTGATTTGAATTCTGTCCACAGACCTTCAAAACTTTCTGCCTGTTTGCTCTCCATAACCTGGGCGCTGCCCTGAGGACACGCACATCTCAGCCTGGCCGTGGTGTCAGTCGGTCCTTTTGATCGCCTGCATTATATTTTACCTTGGAGAACCCTTTTTAAGCCTTTAGACATTTCTGGGAGGCGGCAGAGAGCAGAGGGAGCCCGGCGGAGCCCCGCGCTGCGTTCGGGGAACTGCGACATCACCCCACGGATCCAGGCAGCTGCGGAATTCCTGTCCAGGGCTCCGCCTTGGTCCCTGGAGTTCCTGCGGCAGTCCCAGCTCGTCATGCTGGAGGGCGAGCACCATCGGGACAGCTCCAGAAATGCGCTGCAGACACTCCGGTGAGTTTCTGTAGGTTTGCTGCGGATTTGTTACTGGTCGGGGCTTTTGCCTGCTCTAAGTTAGTGCCCCTTAAGATCACGGTTGGGTTTATCCGTGAGTGGTCTCCATCACCTTCAAACGTCGTGGGACCTTCAAATGTCGTCCTGTTCCACCCTCTGCCGTGGGCAGGGATACATTCCACTGTCCTAGGTTGCTGCTCCAAGCCCTGTCCAGCCTGATCTTGGAGACCCCCAGGGATGGGGCAGCCACAGCTGCTCTGGGCACCCTGTGCCAGGGTCTCACCACCTTCACTGAAGAGAATTTATTCCTCATATCTAAATCAGTGGCCTATTGTGAAGTATTCAGCATATATTCAGAAGTTTGCAAGAAGAAGCTGACACAAGTTTTTAGTGACACATCAAACATAATTCCCCAGGCAAAAACTTCCTCTGCTGTTTTGGTTAATTATGGAGCTCCCACAAGCTGCTCCATAGCACTGGATTTTTTTTTTTTTTCCTAACTGAAATAGCCCATTTTTTGAATTTATCTCTTGGTGTGCTAGTAAGCTATTAATACATATATTAACAGAGGAATATTGCATATTCAAAATCTTTAGCATTCTCAGGGGACACTCTTCAGATTTAGCTTTTCTTTTCCTCTATGTGGCTTCAGAGTAATTTAAAGAAGTTTTAAAACTTCAGAATGATGTGGATGTGACAGAAAACATTTTGAGTCTGTTATGAAACTAGAATTTTTTTTTCCCTGTTCATTATGAGCTTTTGGTGTAAGTTGCAATAACAAAAAGAATGATGTTATGAAAAACTAATTTGTTAGTTTTCAGGGCTACATCTTAAAGCAAAAATTCTGTGCAATTTGTGAAAGACTTAGCAGCCTTTAACATAGCAAGTGTTCTATTAGGCAGGCAACCTTGGATATCTGATCTACTTAAAAAATCATAGTACCTTTTATAGTACCATTTATCTCCATTAGAACTGTGTAGAACATTAAAATTTTTTTTGAAGAGAAGCAGAGTTTGTAATCTGCTTGGGAGGAATGTAGCTCAATCTATGCAAACATAACATTTTTCTATTGGTCTTCTGAAAACTCTGACAGTGGATATCCTGCTACAAGACTAGCAGTACAATTCTATTTTCTAAAGCTGATGTCAAATTGCAGTTGTGGTAATTGTTCACGTGACATGGTAGTATGAGTGGTTAAAAAAATCAATATTTTAGTAGGCTGACAAATAAAGCAAAGCATGTGTCTGCTAGAGGCCTTGATAGTTTAATGATACAGAAGAGACTAATCTTTGAAGCTCATCAAGTAAAAGTATGTATGGTTAACTGTGTTCTTCATCCTCCACAGTTTATAGAGTTAAGAAAACCACAGTTTGGAAACCATGAGTTCAGCCCCTTCAGACAACATCGCTTCCAGGGAACCTATCCGGTGAGGTCCAGTTCTGGATTTTTAAGGCCTAGCAGTTTAATTCCTGCTTTTGTGGCTTATTTATTTTCTAGATGCCTGAAATGATACAATTCAGGCAGAGGAAGAACCAGATATGGTGTGACACATGCAAACTGTCATAGAGTCATCAGGAGGTAGAGATAGTTTCTGCCAGCAAGCAGGAACACTGCCCAGGAGGCACAGGAGGGTGTTCCACATTAATTGGGCTGGTAGATGTTGGCTTTAAGTCTTACCATGACCCCCGTGTTTTATGACTCGATAGGAGTTTGATCTTTGGCACAAACAATTTGTCTCTCTTTAGTCTGTACAAAACTGCCAGTTCTATGGGAACTGCAAAATTCCACAAATATGGAGTTTGGTTAGAAAATCAGACTGCAGGCTGCTCTCTTAGCTGCAGAAGTTCAGCAAAATTACACTCCTAGGTAGTAAGTGCAAGAACATTTGTCTCAATTGCAAAACTACTCTGCATTTTCTGCCAGCTGTGGAATTGAAGCTAGTGAAAAGTTGCTTTTCTGCAATGGTCTATGCTGACTGTAACCAGCGTACTTGTGAAGTGAAAACTGAGAATTTAGGTTTTGAGCTACCAAATACCTTCTGCGATGTAGAAATCAGGAACTATTTCACCTGCTCACATGCTTTATTGAAACCTCATAAATTCCTGTTAAAAATGGTGTCTTAATAAAAATGGTATCTTATTAAAAGCTGTAGTTGGTAAAAAAAGCATGTTTTAGCTCAAAACCAAGGGTTGATGAACTCCTAATTTGTGAAAATGGAAGTAGAAAACATTCTCTGAATTTTGTTAGGTTGCAAATTGTGCATATTTTGAAACCTTCTAGGGACTTTGTGTGGTTTTGTCTTTGGCTGAATCTTCTGACAGCTTTGTGGTTGTAACACTTCTAGCTGTTCTATGAAGATGGGAGGAAAAATCTCCTAGAAGTGGTAGTAGGAAGCTTTCATAAAGTATTGCATTTGCTGGCCATGCTGTGACAATTAAAGAAAGTATTGCAGAAACAAAAATTCTTAAGGCTACTTTCCATTTTATTTGAAAATGTATAAGTAGACAACCAAAATGAAGTGGACAACATAAGTAATAGTTCAACAGTTCTGACACTGATTGGCTGGGGGATTTTTTGTTCATTTGTTTGTTTTCGTTGGTTTGGGGGGTTTTTTTGATTTTGGGGTTTTTTTGTGTTTTTTTAATGTTGTTGTTGTTTGTTTGTTTTTGTTGCTTTTGTTTTTGTTTTTTCTTGGGTTTTCTTGGTTTTTCTTGTTTTTTGTTTTTTTTGTTTTTCTTGGGGATTTTTTGGGGTTGTTTTTTTTTTTTGGGGTTTTTTCTTGTTTTTTCTTGTTTTTTCTTGTTTTTGTTTTGTTGGATTTTTTGGGGGTTTTTTGTTCTATACTAAGAAAAAAACTAGGGTTTTCTGATATATATCTTTATGTTTCCACCAGTTGCATCGTGACTTCAGAAGCTGTGCATAAAATGCTATTTCAAAAAGGTGTCTAATGCTTTTTTTTGCCAGTACTTAATATTATGTTCTCTGTTTTAATGCTTTAATACATGTTTTTCATTTCCATGGCATCCTTAATTTGCTAATGCTTGTGGTATCACATAATTTGTGCATGGTATGGTTTTGTTTTTTGATTCTCCCCCACAGCCCCCCCACAGATTCAGTTAAGCAGAATAGTTAATTGCACAGTTAGTTTCTCCTCTAAGTTTTAATGTCTTTCCATTATGATTTTTTGTTGGTGGAAATTTCATAGGAGAGCTGAAAGAAACAGATTTCTTTAGCTCTGACTGCCACACAAACCAATATAATTTAATGAAAGCCTTAAAGGTTTTTACAAAAAGTCATTATTCTCTTGCTTCCATTCTGTGTGGTCTCCATGAAAATAGAATTACATCTCACCAAGTTTAAATAAGGTCAATGACTCCCCTGCTGCCTACAGACCAAATAAATGGTTCCCCTTTCCATAACCTTTGTTTCTTGGACCAAGTCTTCCCCAGTTTTCAGTTTGGGTTTCATTTTTCCCCCTTGGTGCTGTCTGGCTTTTAGCTATTTTCAGCTGAGACTGGTACTTCATTCATCATCTCTGAATAATATTACTTGCCTTTATTTCTTCTGTCTTTCCCCAGAAAGGGAGAAAAAAGGGTCACTCAAACCTATTACACGATGTCCACAAACAAGGTTTTATTCAGATTTTATTACAGATGCTCTAGCTGCTCAGGTTCTACTTATTTCCAAATCTTCTTACTACAGGAGCAGAGTTACACTAAAAAGAGTGATTTTAATTGTTGCTGATCTCTTGCTCTTTGATTCATGTTGCTTGCTATGGGTATGGCTTTGGTAGTAAGTTCTGAAAACTAATCATGACCTTGTGGTTTTCTTGCAGGTTTTAATGATTATTATCTCCTACATTTATTAAATACATAAAATGGGTTAAGAACACGGCACCTTGTGGAACAATTTCTGATGACATCGAGCTGTTCTGATCTGACAGACGATGTCTGTCTTCTTTTAAAATGGGAATATACTTACTATTTATTCAATTATAAAATATTTATGGTCTGCAGCTAAAAAACTGAAATGTCATCCTTTAAGAGAGATGTCTTCAAAGGCAAGATTTAATCTAAGTTACAGATCCCCTTATTGATAGTATTTGTATCTCTTTGGCCAGCCAAAAAAAAAAAAAGAGAAAAATAGGACATCAGGTAAATTTTTGGTCATGAAAAATGGTAACTGTGCCTGTACACAAACCTAGGGGTAAAGTGGTGACTTTTTATTTAGAAAAATCTATTAATTAAATGCCGGTACAGTGCTACTTCTGTAAAAAATACTTCATGTAGACAAAGGTATGGTATTTTAGTATTTACATTTCTGCATTATATGATATATAAGTTTATATGATCATATTATATGATTATATAATTTTAGGCTTAATTTAATCATGTTTCTTTTATCAGTATATTTGACATTTATTGCCCATAAACTCTTGCACTTTTGTCTGGATAAAGTAATTGTTGCAGTCTTATGTACCTAAAATAATGTGAAAACGAACATATCAAATAATGTGAACACTGATTTTCCAGAACTGAAATAACTGAAAAGTTTTCCAGTTTGAAGTTATAATAATTTCACTTTAAATTATTTAACTGGTTAATAAATATTTTTTTTCATGTAACTATTTATATGTATATGCATACATATATATATGTAACATATATATATATATATATATATGTATCTATACATATTTGTCTGTGTATATATATAAATTTATATATTGTATGTATAAATTTTTCACTTTATATATAGAAACTTGGTGTTGACTCTTTTGTTATTGTTTGTGGTGCTTGAGGGCTGATTCTGCTAATTGCCAAGTAGATTTTGCTTTAAGTAAAATAGTAGTGGAAATTATGATAAAACAGGGTAGTTTGGAGGACTAAACCTTCAAATTCTGTTGTGTCTGTGACCAGTTGCATGTCTGTGGTTTGAATGTATGTATCTCAGAAGACAAAGTGTAAAAAGAGAGGTTTTTTCCCACATCTGTGCATTTGTTTCATGACAGAGATGGTTTTGAGATGGTAACTAATGTTAAAAAAATGAGACTTCTTGTGGAGACAAAAAGCTTGCAGTTGTTTTAACTCACATAATTGGAATTACGTTTCTAAGCCTCCTGGAAGTTAATTATCAAAAATTATGGAAGTTCATTATGGGAAACAAAGATACTGAAAAATAATAATTAATATGTTATGCTTAAATCAACTTTATTAATCCAAAGTGGATCTCTCAAGTTCCTGGTGCCACATCTCTCATATCTTGCACAATAAGCAATTCTATATAATCCTTTCTTCAAAGAGCAATAGTAAGATGAAAACTGCACAAAATCATTTTACTTATGTGAAGGTTTAAAACTCTGGACCCATGATAGGGTAATTGAAGCAAAGAAGCATTAAAACTTCAAAGGAATGCTCATGTTTTTCAAAACACACTTTTCAGCTCAGATAATCAGTTACAGGAGTTACCATTGCCTCAGAATTTAAATCAAATGGAAATGGACACTGTTGAAGATCTGAGAAGAAAACTCCATAGTCTGGAGAAAATAAATTTGGAAATAAACAATCAACACAATCAAGAGGTAAGGAGTTTTTTTCTTTGTTTGCTTTATTTTACCCTTAGAATAAATGTAATTTATTTCCTTAAATGCAATTTGTTTCCTTGAAATAATCCTCTCATCAGGTGAGTCAAGATGACATTCAGTAGTTGGAAAATAACAAAGTAGCACTGTACAGACATCTCATGCCTGTCCCTAGAAACTGATATCACTTTTAGCGTCATTGCCAATAGTTGAAGGTGTGTGTAAGAAACTTGAGCACTACACAACAGTAAAATCATGCAGAAGAATATTTTACACCCTCAGCTTTGGAATTCTCAAGGTAAGATGTGGTTTGTTTGTCTGTTGGTTTGAGTCTTTTAATCCCAGGAATTCCAGGGGTCCATTTTACAGCATCACCCCACCACTGACGGAGCAATGGGATCATGACAAGGGCAAGTCACTCTGTAAGAAGCAGGAATCCTTAAATAAATGGATAGGGAACAACAAACTTGGTTTATTGGCTGTGTTTAGTAGGAAACAGATGAATGAGCACCCACACCAGATGCCCCTAACAAACTGCTAAGAGCAGAATCGTTACTTTTAGCAGTAATAAAATTCAAACTAAAGAAAATTTTGATGGAGTCTTTTCTCACTGCTACTTCATTTAGGTACTAGTTTGCCACGAGAGCATCAGGGAAAACCTTTGTAATGGGCTTAAATTATTTCCTGTGAATGGAGCATCCCTCAAGGATGCTGCTGCTTTGTAGATGTTTTGAAGAGATTCATGGTTTACTTTCCACCTTCTTGAGTTCGAATGGCTTGAATGTGATTTCCTGGGTCCAGTTTTTGGCAGCACTGACTAGACTATCTTTCTTACACCAGATAAGAATCCTTTTTGAAGCCTTTTCTTTGTTTTGTTTGTTGTGTTTAATAGCATTGTGCTTGACTGCTGAACATCATTGGACTGAAGTTTGTGTTTACACACTGAGTTCCTAGGTGTCTGATAATCTAGAATCCCAACTCAACTGCTTTTCTGGTTCCTAAATACAGCTACCATAAAATTGCCTGTGGAATATAATTGTAGCTTTTATTTTCTTAAGGCAGAGCATGTTTGGAAAAACAGAGAGGTACATTTAAGGTACATGAAAATGATCTAGGAACAGGATCAGTTTGCATAACAAAAATAAAAGTATCTAAAATGGGTGGTTTCAAGACTGTATTTCAAAATCAGATGGGATAAGATGGCAGCTATGAATGCAGTTTCTGAAATATTTATTTTCTAGATGTCTCGCTAGGAGAAAGAAATAATGCAATTAAGGTTGGAACTTGAGAAAGGAGACGCTCTTTGTCAACATCTGGAGATTGAAATGACATTTGCTAGAAAAGAAGCTAATTTACAGCTGTATTCTGCAGAGGATGAACTGTGTGATGCAAAAACCAAAGGTATGGAACTTCAACATAATCTTCAAAAAAAACCAAAAACCACAGGCCAGAGGATACATCAGTCCCACGTCATTAAAAAAGCAGAGATTGCACAAGGTTTTACAGTTACAGCGTTTTTTGAAAGTCTCTTATTTTCTTATTTTCCCATGTCTTACTCATCTGCTTCTATAAGCTCATAAGAGTTTGCAAAACCCTTGCTGTCTCGTACCAATTAAATATAACCTGCTAAACCTATCAATACCTTTTTTTTTTTCTCTTGCTCCTTACCTTCTGTTATTCCTTCCTTCGGTGGGTACAGAATTGTAATTAAGGGGTCCCTCTCCACTTCCTGCTTATCACTATATCCAGCCATTCTTCCTTTTTATTTTCAGGGGGGAAAAAATAAAATCAAATCCTCTTTATTTGTTTACGCTCTTTCCAAAAACTTTTTCTTTTCCCCCAGGAGTTCTCATCATGCTGCTTTTCTCTTTCATCTTTTCAGATATTTCTGGCTTTTTGTTGCTCATATCTGGCCTCTTCATGTCATCTTTGGTTTTGTTTTTATACAAATAACATGGGTTATGACAGTAGTATGTGGAAAGGAAGGGTTTTACCTACATATTTTTCCCCTACTAGCTTTGCATTCAGAAACTCAAATTTTCTTAATCCTTCTCAAACAGAGAGAGATTTCTCACTCTTAAAAGCTGGGGAGTTTGGTTTTTTTTTTTCTTTTGTTTCCTAAGTAAATATAATACTGTTTAAATTCAGTACAGGAAATGTATTTGTGAATCTTTGGTGTTCACTGAAAAGACTGGAGGACTCCTGGAGTTTGTAAGCTTACAAGGATGGAAGGAGACTCTGAAACTTGAAAGTGCATTTAAACTGCCAGATTTTTAAAAAAAGATAATAAGAATTCTGCACTTTCATTCATTTGGAGAACACACAAATTACAGAAATCTTGGTTGGTTTAAATTTCTCAAACTGGCTTTTTTTTGTTGGCTTTTTTTGTTTGTTTTGTTCTTTGTTGTTTTGTTTTTCCCTGGTTTTGTTTTTATTGTGACAAATGTCAAAGAAGCCAAATAGTTGTAGTGTTCTTCTCATTTCTTTTTCAGTTTTTAACTTACTGCTTCTTCTTCCTTATCCCTTAGAGCCTTGCTCACCTCATGTGGTGTATTTGATACAACCTCAACTTAACTTCTTGGACAGAGCACCTCACTTGTGCCCTTTCATTAGTATTTTCTCCAAGATATTTTTCTGCTGCTCTTCTTGAGGTTTGACTTCCTGGCATCTGACAGGTCTATTCCATCATTGTGTCCACAAATTCTCTGTGATTTCCCAACATGTCTCTTCTGGTTTTCTCACCCTTCTCCATCTAGGAAGAAATTGCAGAAGAGTAGGATGAATTTGAAGTAAAAATCTCTTAGAAAGTGGTGATCACATAAATGCCAACATAGCTAGTTGTACTCAGTAACATAAAAAAATAATACAAAATATTTTGACTGAGTTTGTGAAATGAAGCAAAGTTCCTAGTAAAACTGCTTTTAGAAAAGAACTCTTCCTTGGCATTTAAGCTTTCACAGAGAAGTAGATCCAGTATTTCCCTATCTTGGAGCAGCCATTGGGCTGAAGATTTAAATCTCTGGAGCAGCAGTAAATTTCCCCAGAAAAGCTAAGCCTTTGCTCATTAGCCCAAGCTGCCTAAGGTTCTCCTAGAATCATTTTCATGTGGCAGGTGGCTGTCTCTATTGTTACTTAAACTGAGCTTGAAATTAATTGATACAGACTGAAATATCTCATAAATATTTGGAAATAAGCTAGCCAAGTGTTACAGAAAAATGTAATTAAGTTATTAAATTCCGTATGCTATAGAGGTCTCACTTGAAAGAGTTGAATTTTTATTCCTTTCCAAAGGGAGAAGAGCTTAAATTTGAAATCTACTTTTTTGAAATCTAATTTTTTCAATGCTTTTGAGAAATCTCCAAAGCAATTCTATGTCCTTGTGTGAAAGATGCTACAGGAACACAAAATGTGATTGTTTCTCTGTAGTGAAACTGGAAGTGTTACCATTCCAGTGTTTCACAGGATATCACAATACACAGAGGAACTTATGTTTATTATACCTTTTTTTTTCTGGACATGCTTATTTTTTTCTTTTCCTTTTCTCTTTTTTTTTTTTTTTTTGTAAACAACAGTAATGAATGACAGACATCAGCAGAAAGCATCAGAGACTGAGAAAATAGTTCAAAGTGATCAGTGGCAGTTTCAAGAGGAGCAACAAAGATTTGCAGTGGAGAGGGATAACATCCACAGAGTACACCTTGCTGAGCTAGAATTCCTTTTTAAAGAAAAAGCTGAAGCAGAAATGGCTTTTCAGGTATGATGTAGTAATAGATGGAAAGTTCCATGAGATGCTGGCTGAAAGTTTTTTGATGCAAAGTGTGCGGTGGGTTGGAGTTTTTCTGGTTTAAGGGAGAAAAAAATCCCCCAAATAACTAAATACTGCAGAATAGTTCTGAAGATTACAGAAGTCATGAAGTTACAGAATTATGAAGTTACACTTGGTGTGTAATGCTGGTTTGGGGCTTTGATGGAAGGAGTTGTGCCTGTTTGTCATGGGAAACGCCTAACCCAAGTTATCAGTACACAGTGGTAGTGAAAAACAGAGGAGCTTGTGGACAGGACAGGAGCTGTGGACAGGACCTAATGTCCTTCTCAAAACAAGCCAGTTTTTATTCAAAGCTGATTCTTGTAAAGGTAGGGCAGGATATAGGCTGTGAAGAAGCCTACTTTTAGATAGGGTTTTCTTTTTTAAGTTGCCAGGGGCAGCAGGGTCAGCTCTGAGTTCTGCCTAACAGTGAGTGGCTGAGTTAGTTTGCGGAGGCTCTGGAAGGGTATTGCCTTCTGTTGTGCACAGTGTTTTGTAGAAGCTACCTTCAGAGAGTTTAATGCTGCATCAGAAATCAGTGTTGAAAAAGTATGCCATGCTCTGTCGAGTGATGTTTGTCCTTGAAAAAGGACAAGAGGAGCAGTGTATGTCTCAGGACATTGTCTTCTCTGTCAGTTCCATATCAGTGTTCTCTGACAGTGGTTGTAGAGGAAAGGGTTTTGTTGGTAAATGTATTAAAGCTACAAAATTGTAGGAAATGTAATTCACATGAGTAGACTAAGATTGCCATGAATGCATCTAGCTCGTTAAACAGGCCAGAGTGAGCTGTAGGGTTTCAGGATCTTGATGTCACTGGACTCAGAAATCTTTCAGGACTTCCAAAACTCACTGCAAGGAAAATGAGATTCCCTGCTAGGTGTCAAACCCTAACCTGCCTTCAGTAGTAAAAATGTTACATTTTTCCACTTTGCTTTTGTAGCTGTTCCCCTGCCCACCACAATAGAGTTATGTTATGTATAATTATAAAATGCTGGGAAATAAAAAAATCTTACATCTTGATTGTCCTTGACTGCATGGAAAGCTTAATTCATTTAAGCTTGTCAGATGAACATCAGTTATATCTGGGTTTATAAATGATGACTTTGAATGCATTGCAGTCTTTTGTGTTGTGTATTTATAGGCCCAGTTTAAATCCTTTAGTTATTCTGAGTTTTAAAATGAAATGAGTTATAAAATGAAAGGAGATTTAATTGTGGTCTTAATACGTGCAGAGAAGTGCGATTCTGAGCATGTAGGCAAATCCTGGCTGGAAAAACTACACTGCACAAACCGTAATTCTGAACTTGGCTGTGAAAATGCTGAGGTAGGTGTGGGAGTGGAGTCATGGAGTATTGAAATGTGCCTCTGGAACGAGCACACAGGAAAAATCACCCTCCCTGCTTTGTGACAGGATCTATTGGGCGGATCCTGGCCTGGGGTAGGAGGGGTCGGATTTGGTAGGAAGGGCAATAGCAGCAGCTCGTGGTTAGGGAGGAGTTCATATCCCTGCACGCTTTTTTCCTTCAAATACTTGGGAGAGTGTGTCGTTCACAAACGGTTTAAAAAAAAAAAAAAAACAACAAAAAACCAGCTGTGTTTTTCATGAGCAAATATTTGTATTTGCAGGTGGCTACGGGGATAGTATTCAACAGTCATATCACCTCCAAAAAGTTCAGAAATTCTTCAAAATTCTGAAATCCTACAGCTCATGCCGACTTGTTTAACGAGCTTGATATACTCACAACAATTTTAGTTTTCTAATGTTAATTATATTTCCAGTCGAAAATATTTTAAAATTTTTTGTTGTATTTCACAGCAAACTATTTGTTACTTATTTCACATTTCCCAGTTCCCATTTGTTAATATTTGGAAGATAAACCTGAAGAAATAAATATTTTTCTGTATCTTTCCAGTTATAGAGAAGAAATGTTAGAAAATGTAGAAAACAGTTAATTTTGGCTTATTTATTTATTTATTTTGCATTCTGAAAGGTAGAAACCTGTCTTGCTGGATGTGCAAAGCTAGAGGATTAGCTTAAATTTAATCCAAATTCATATGGACAATGAGGATTCTGTAGCATTGACTTGATGGAGCTGCAGTGTCCAGTAATGTCAATAATGCTTCCAGCCTCTAGCTGAGTTCAATTTCTGTATGCAGAAATTGAAGTGGGGACCATCTTATTTTATTCTACTCAGGACTTCATATTTCATAAGTTTTTAACCTCAGTTTCTAGAAAGAAGAAAATGCTTTTCAGAAAAGCAGAAATCAGAATTATTTAGTCTGTGGGACTAACTGTTTCTAAAAACATCTGAAGTTTCAGCAATCAAAATCATAACAGAAATGAACTTTTGTCCCCATGCATAATTTCACCAAATGCACTCTGTTTCTCTCATTACCACTGAGTTGGGAGACAGAAGAGATTGGAAGGGCTGTACTCTTTTAGGGAAAGGTTTCCAGTGGAGATCTGGCTCTGATTTTAGTGTTACCACAGAAGATCATGTTCACAGTGATTTTTGGGCCAACACAGATTTCTTGGTGGTGAATCAAAAGCACGTCTGCTGTTGGGTAAACACTTCTGTTGACGGGTGCTGGTGTCATAGATTTTAAAATTCTAACATCATCTTCTGATGCAGTCTCCATTCCTCTCAAACTGCAGCTGAACTCTCAACTGCAATACTTTATCTTAGAAAAAGTGCCTCTTGATATATTGATTCATTCCTTTACCTATTTATCTTTAGAAAACTAATGCTGCCCTGCAAAGCATAGCCAAGAAGTTGAAGGATATGGAGGCAGAGCACAGTGGCTGCACCAAGGTGCTGAAGCTCCAGGCCCCTGTCTGGAAATCAAGAATAAACGGCAGGAGAGGCTCCTCCAAGAACTGGAGGTAAAGCTTTCTGCCTGCTGCTGGGAGCCTCAGCAAACACTGGCACAACTGAGCAGTTTCATTTCTGAGGGGTGAAACCTCTGAGTTAGGCTATGAGTGCCCCGTGTTTTTTAATAACAAAATGCAGAGCATCACTTGCCAGGAAAGGTGGATTCACAGGTGGATGCTGCGAGCCTGACCTGAGAGTGGTGTTTGAACTGCAGATGGAAAGGGGTTTATGTCACTGGGAAAGTACTCTTAGCAATATGGGTACAGAGGGAGTATTTGCGCAGGATTTGTGATTTTTTTATTTTTTATTGAAGCATCTTAAGCAGATAGATCTTGTGGGAGGAGGCAAAGCTTAAGCCTTTTGGCTGATGCTTTTGTGGAGTGGGTTTGGTAAGCTCTGTGCTGCGACTTTCTCTTTAATAGGCCTTCCACAGATCGCTGTTTCTCAATTATTTCCTTTTGTGAATGAGTGAGCTAATACAGAGTTTAAATTTATTGCCAACAGCTCATATGTTCATTTGATGTATTAATTTATTTTTCAGTTAACGTTTCCCTAACTGAAGTGCTTGGAGTTAGGATTCAGTCTCACATGCTTGCTCCTTTGCTTTACCTGTCCAAAATCAATGACTTGACTTGTATCTGTGTAACCTTGAGTGTCTTAAATTACTTTTAATATGAATGTCCTTTTCTTCATCTTTCTGGCATCACTTGAAGGCAGAAGTCATTTTGGGGTGTATTGTCCTTTTCAAATCAATCATCAGTCAAAGTGAGATGATGCTTTTGAAAGGAAACAATGTAGTTGAAATTTCCTGTGAATTTCTATTATAGCGGCTCTGTAGTTACTGCTTCTGCTAAAAACATTTTTTCAACTGAAATACCATGTCCAGGCCTTTATGTAGAGACAGGTATCTGTGACTATAAAAACTGTAGCAAGAACATAATCCTACATCAATTTCTTTAACTAAATAGAAAATATTACTTTAATATTCTGGATATGTAATTGTTTCCTTTTATTTATTTATTGACATGAGTTTTCACAGTTCCAAAGTGCAAGTAGTTCAGATACCACAGGTTGGTTTATGGAGCCCTAATAAACTGAAGAAATTAAGTTGTCTTTGCATGATGTTATCATCTTTCTGGACTTAGGTATTTTTTAAATGTACTTACTTTTAGGCAGCTGCAGTGAAAATAAAGGAACTGGAGGATGATGCTGCAGCAGCAAGACTTGCACATGTAGAATGTAAATACACTACAGAAGTCATGCAGGTAAACTTTTGATTAAATATTTGGTAGAAGTTTGCAGTAAAATAGAAGATGAACTTGTAAAGGTGCCATCTTCCAAAAATGTTAAGACTTCCTTGCTCCAGGGAAAACACTGAGTAGAGTTTTTGCAATGATTGTCAAGACTGTAAAAGGTAATAGAAAAATATCTCCTTGATTTCCAGGGAACCATCAAGTTAATAGAATCAATGGTCAAATAAAATGTCACATTCTTGTGTTTTAGAATTCAAAGGAGCATTGAAAGAGTGAGGGAAAAGGAAATGTTTCACAGTAGTTAAACTGCTAAAATATTCTGTCCTATATCTTTGGAATGGGCACTTAGGTAATTTCAGATAGAGTGCATTCACCCAGCTTCTCTAGGTGTGAGATATTAATGCATCCTGAGACTGCAGTTCCAAATGTAACTATTCAGAATACATTTCAGCTATTACATCTGATGTTACCAGAAAAGTTTGAATAGATGAAAAAATGCGATATGCATACTTGATTATTAAATTTTTGTATTACTAAACTGTGTCACACAGGGTTTGATCCATTAAAGCAATTAGGGTTTATTAAAAAAAAAAAGTGAAAAACCCTGTAAGATGATTGTTGAGTGATCTTGTACTGACTAACGAAGCCGTCCTAGTGGATTTTTGAAGAATTAAATGAGAAAACAAAAGGGAATTTCCTATTTTTTTTCTGGTTTTCTGAGGAACACAAACAAGCATTGCCACTTCTTCAGTCAGTTATTTTCTTATGACCTTCTCTAAGTACAGGCATTTGGATTTCTGAAGTGATTATTAAATAAATTGTGATGCTTCAGGTTCTTTTATTCCCTCTCTACTTTTACAACATACAAAGGAGCTGGAAAAGTAACATTCCATGAAGTTAGAGATTTATCTTTTATGGGTGAAGACCTCAGAAGGTTTTCTTCCTTGTTTATGTACATGAACAAGCTCCACATGAGCTTGCTCTGAGTGCAAGTGTAGCTTTTACTGTTCATCCCACCCTTTTATGACTCTACTTCATAAATAGAATTCCCCTGGGAAACTTCTGTAATATAAATAATGGAAAACAGGAAAATCCAAACACCATGCAAGGAGAACAAAATGTGCTTTTGGTCAGCATATCTATTTCTCTCTGTTTTGAACTCTATGTATTAATCCATTTTTATGTGTGTTAAATGCTTTCTAATTCCATATAGAATTAATAGAAGATATTCACCTATAAAAAGCAGAAGAGAACAGTGAACAGCATTCAAGACCATGGTAGTCTTTCCTAACTTCCTTTAACTGCTGTCTTATCACTTGGTAGTTGAGAATTCAAGAACTCGAAAGCATTTTGAATGAAGAGCAATGTGGCAGGAGAGAAGATTTTCCAGAAAGGATAGCAAGGGAAGATTTCAGAGAGCCAGTAAGTGCACTTGAGACAGGGAAAAAAGCGTAAGTTTCCTTTTAAAGCCATTGCAAAATGGCAGTAGACAGCCTCAGTACAACTCGCAGTTTACAGTCCCTGCATTTTTCAGTCAGCAGAAAATCTGGTGCAATGTGCCAAACCAAACTAAAGGTTCAGAACCTGGCAGTCCATCTATAACAGGCCCATATCAGTAACCAAAGGTATCGTGAATGGTACAGATAATAACTAGCCTGTTACAGATTATTTGCCAAACCAAAAATTTTGAAAATCATAGTTATGGTTAGGTCCAGCCTGCAGCAGTGTTTGGGGTGAGTGTAGGAAAAGATATCCGGCAGGTCTAGAAAAGATGCCTTTTCTAGATACACTTATATTATTATGAAAACATTGTTTTCCACTTCAGTGAGTCAGTTGGATCTCTAAGACTCCTGTCAAGAAGTTGTGTATCATTTATAGTGGATAATCTTTGTTTTCAACTTTTGAATGGCTGTAGAAAGCTTTAAATGGTTAAAAAATATTGAAAAGTGTGAGAGCAGAGGAAATCTCTTGGGATGTTTCCTGGCCAGCACAGTCTGCTGTGCCTGTGGTAGCAGAACTTGGGTGAGCTCTCTTTCAGCCTAGAGCTATATGGCTCTGTATACACAGGTGTTTATGTTGACTTACACAAGTAGTAGTGGAGAATGAAAGAAACTGTGTCCGGTTCGGCTGTCTGTCTCTGCCCGGACACGGGTAGGGTGGTTCTTGGGTGGCACGCCTTTCAAAGGACGAGTCTGGACTCTTCAGCTTTTCGATCTTCAGATTGTTTATTGTTTCTTATCTACAAAATTTTCTGTCTGCCCAACAGAGGTCTGACCTGCAAGGCAGCCAAGGGCACTCTGACCACCCACGGGGCGGTCATGTCTTTTTATACTAAAATCTATGTACATGATATTTACCATTATTTTCCAATACTTTTCACCCATGTTGGCAAGTGCACCTTCACCATAAACCAATCCCCAAGTGCCAACATCACCACAGAAGATGGAAGACAAGAAGAAGAAAGAAGGACGAGACACGCCCTGATCCCTCCATCTTGTCTCCATAACCCCCCTGTACCAAAAACCTTGAAGTTTATATTTCACCCTATAAATGTGTCTCTTTTTACACCCTTCACTCTAAAGTGATTCTCATGTCCTCAAACTGCTGTCACTTCTGTGGATGGATCAAAATCAAGCCACCAAACACTCCTGGCAACATTCCAGGATTTCCGAGACCCCCAAGGATTTTCTCGGCAACTCTGGACATCCGGAGTGATGTGCTGAGTTCCCACATCTCCCCCTTCTGTTTGCACCAAGAATACTTCTTTGGCAACTTGACTCATGACACGTCGCACACATAAAAAGATGCATGGGACGATGAGCATGAGGACTAAGAGTATTATTAGAATATAAAATCCCATTTTTAAAAACCCTCTCCATAAGGGAGAAAGATCAAAAAATCCCGCCACATCATCAATCCATGACCCAGTGATTTCACTGAGTTTCTTTATACTGTCTTTCATTTTTTGAATATTTTCATGAATTGATCTTGAATGATCTGAGAGATTCATGCAGCACATTTCCTCAAACTCTTCACATCCATGTCCATGACCAAGCAATAGATAATCGATTGCTGCTCTATTTTGAAGAGTTGCCTCTCTCACACTACTTATGTCTTTTAACATATCATTCAAAGCGAGAGAGGCTGATTGAGCATGCTTGCTCAACCAACAACCCATGTGGTCCAGTTGAGTAAAGGCCACCCCCGACGCTGTCTGAGGTGAGAAAATCGCTGCCGCAATTCTCCTTGCCTTGTCCCAGGTGTATACTTCATCATCACAATCTGCACTGTAATGTTGCAAGGACCTTTTCTCTTTATGTTTTTGCTCTCTCAATACTTTCAAATCTGGTGATAACATTGGAATCTTCTCAATGCTGCATGGACCTCCTTTGGCATTTGCAGGAATGCCATGCCAAATTCTGTCCCCACAAATTAAAAACAACCCACGTGGCAATTGCACTGGGACCTGGATTGATCCTTTGGCTGTCGTCTCAATGTGATTGCACCAAGCTGATGCGTTTCTATAAAACTTGTGATTTGGAGTGACATCAACGCTTTTGTTTGTCCTTGACACATTAGAAATTTTGAATTTCATACATAGTTCCATTGTCATGGACCCAAAAATTTCCAATTCCTGCGGTTCGGTAGAAGCCACAGGTAAAAGATGTGTCCAAGCACACCATTCATTCACAGGATCTTTGATGACTTGTGAAATCTCCATTGGAGAGTGCCCTGGAATTGGCCATTCGTCTACTGGCAACCCAACCATGCATGCTGTGAATGGTTTCCCTGGTTTCGAATGTGTCAGGCAGATACTTTCTAAATTCACTGCCTGGGCTAAAGTTTCCCAAACATTTTGTTTTGGTTGATTGATGGGTAGATTTGCTCCATTGCTTAAAGCAACAGATGAAAGAATCAGCATCATGAAGCTCATGACTTCATCCTTATGAAAAATCATTGTCATGTTCTCACTCAAAGCCCCAAAGGAAAAAGCCCCAAAGTTTTTATTCCTTTTGTCCCTCTTCTGAGTCGTTGTTCACAACTTGAGTTTCTTCCTCCGTCTGCGTGCTCGTTTCTCTGCTTCTGGGATCAGTGCTCTCTTGCTCTCTTGTCCGAAATGGCTTCACGTGTCGCGCTGACACCCGCTTCAGACCTCGCCCTGTGGAAACACAAGCGAAACCCTTGCCCCAGGTGATTAGTTTGAAAGGACCCTCTATTTGTCCTGTCTCTGGGTTTCTGATCAAAACCAAAGGATTCTCCCTTAGTTTTGCCTGAGATCTGTTTGAAAAATGCCTCACAATTGGTGGATTGGGTTCTGAAGACGAGCTGTTAAGAAAATTCAACACATACCATGCTTTGTTTAACTTCATGTGTGGTGTCGCCTCTGGCTCCCCCCTTTTCTGCCTATCCAAAAGGGATTTCAGGGTATGATGTGTTCTTTCAATGATTGCTTGACCTGTGGGTGAATGTGGAATACCAAATGTGTGTCTGGCACCCCATCTTTTCAGGAATCTGTCAAGCACCCTGCCTGTATATGTTGGACCATTATCTGTTTTTATTTCTTGAGGTACACCTAATGATGCAAATGCTTGTAGGAAATGTCGACAAGCGTGTTCTGCTGTTTCCCCTGCATGTGCTGAAGCAAAGACTGCCCCTGAGAATGTATCTACTGAAACACGAACATTTTTGAGTCTCCCAAATGATGGATATGTTGTGACATCTGTTTGCCACAGCTGAAGACTTTGCAGTCCTCGTGGGTTGACTGCTCCTGTTGAAGCAGGTGGTTGCACGAGTTGACAATCTGGTCAAGCAGTAATGATTTCCTTCGCCTGAGTTTTTGTGAGACAAAAGGATTCCATCAGCACCTGCGCATTCTGATGAAAAAATGCATGACTCAGTCGTGCTTGCTCAAAAATGTCCAGAAGTGTTTGTGAAATGGGCATTGTCAATCTGTCTGCCTGAGCATTCCCTTCCACTAGAAATCCTGGAAGTGTTGTGTGCGCTCTGATGTGAGTGATGAAATATTCTTCTTCCCTGCATTCTAGAACTGTTTTCATGCTTGCCAGATAGGAATATAAAACTTTGTTGCTGACTTCTTTCAAGAGCGAACCTTCCAATCGTTTGACCACACCTGCAACGTATGCAGAGTCCGTGACCGAATTGAGCGGTTGTTGGAACAACTGAAATGCTCGGACAACAGCTGCCAATTCCACAATTTGTGGAGAGCCTTGAACTGTCTTCACGTTCGAGTCCCATTCCCCTGTCGTTGAGTTCATTCACGTGATCACTGACTTGTGTGTCTTTCCTGAACCATCAGTGAACACTGTGATGCCGTCCAGAGGTTCTTCACTTATTTTTGGCTTTTCTCTGTAGCATATCTGTGACTGCAACATTCTGTGTTGCAGAAAGATGATTGTGCAAGCTCCTGGAAAAGCTAACAACGCAATTAACAAATCTTTTGATTTCTGCATCGCCCAATCGAAATAATCTTTCTTCAAAGGCAGATAAATCTTTGAAAATTCTCGTCCCGCCATTGTCAGCAATCTTGTTCTCCCCTTTATGATGATCTGTGCTGCCATCTCCAAATCTGTCAGAATTGTCTTTGAAGGCCTATACGGTAAGAAAATCCACTCTATGATTATCAAAGGATCTCTCTGGGATGCATCCCATTGGAAGATCAAACCATGGAATTGTGCTTTCTTTCCCAACACTGCCAACTGGAAAGGCAACGATTCAACGAATCTATGTGCTTGTCTCTTCTGAATAGCATCTGTAACTTTTTCCAACTCTTTCTTCGCTTCCTCTGTGAGCGTTCTGGGAGATCGAATGTCTGTGTCTCCTCTCAAGAGATCAAGCAACGCTGGAATGTCATTGTTTGTGATTCCCAAAATCGACCTCATCCAGTTGATTTCTCCTAGAAGTTGCTGTAAATCATGCAGATTGTTGACTTTTGTGCTGATCTCCATCTTTTGAGGCCTTGTTGTTTTCTCCGAGATCTTCCACCCTAGATATTTCCAAGGCGCAATCTCCTGAATCTTTGAAACACTGATTTCCAGACCTGCCTTTTGCACTTCTGCAATCACACAGTCACAAGCCTTTTGCAGCTCTTGTTGTGTTGATGCCGCAATGAGCAAATCATCCATATAGTGAATGATTTTCACCTTCGGGAATTTCTTCCGCGCTGGTGACAAAGCTCATGCCACGTACCATTGGCAGATTGCTGGCGAGTTCTTGAGACCTTGAGGAAGAACCACCCAATGGTACCGCTGCAGAGGCGTTTCCTTGTTGATACTTGGAACTGAAAAGGCAAGCCTTGGAGCATCATCTGGATGAAGTGGAATGCTGAAGAAACAGTCCTTGAGGTCAATGACCACAAGTGGCCAATCTCTGGGAATCATCGAAACAGATGGAAGGCCCAGCTGAAGCGGTCCCATGTCTTCGAGAACTTCATTGATCTTCCTGAGATCATGCAACAGCCTCCATTTGCCTGACAGCTTCTTTTTGATGACGAACACTGGAGAGTTCCAAGGGCTGTTGGTTGGCTTGATGTGTCCCTTCTGCAACTGTTCTTGGACCAGGGTTTTCAATGCACTCAACTTTTTTCGCTCCAGGGGCCACTGATCCACCCAGACTGGATCATCCGTTCTCCAAGTCAACTTCAATGTGGCGAGTGCCGCAGTGACCCCGACTAAAAATCCACCTCGATCTTCGTGCCCCATTGTGCCAAGAGATCTCGTCCCCAAACTGTGATTGGCTTTTGCACAACGAAAGGACGAATGATCGCCGTCTTGTTTCCTGGTCCCGTGACAAGGATGGCATTCTCACTCTGCAGACACAGAGAAACTCCCCCTATGCCTGAGAGAGATCCCAGGGGTGCAATCAAGCTCCAATTGCGAGGCCAAAAGATGTAGGATATTGCTGTGACAACTGCCCCTGTGTCGAGCATGCCTCTGACCGCTACTGTTCTGACTCCACAAGTCAATTGACACGTGAGTGTGGGTCGATCTCGACCTATGTGCTTTATCCATGCGGTATGTATTTCAACATGTTCCTTCAAAGGAAGCCCTTCTTCATCGAAGATTGACATGACTTCTTCAATGGCGTGTGGTGGCAGAGCAAAAGCTCTCGCGATCTGAGTGTTTTCTGCCATGGTCAATTGTGGATGAAGTGCTTTTGCTAAAACTGTCAATTCCGTATTTTTGTCTGCGGAAACAACTGATGGATAAACAATGAGTCCAAGGATTCTGCTTTTGTCTTGTCCTATTATTAAGAAATCTTGGTTTTTGTATGAATCTCCGTGGATCCCTGTTGGAATCTCTGCATGACTTTCATCCAGAAAGCAAATTAACTTTGAAGTTGCCAGTGTGCACTGTGCTCCTGGTGGAAGGAGGTCTGGGTCGCTTGAGAATCGACTGAGGAGTTTGCTGACGGCGTCTGCTTGACGTTCCCCGATGACTGTCCTGTTGGCTGTTGTGCCACCGCCATCACTTGTGTCGACGCACGCTGATGGTTTGTGGGTGTGCTCCTTCTCCCGTTTCCCGGAAGTGGTAAAGGATTCCCTTCCACGTTTGTCTGGGAATAACATTCCTTCACAGAGTGTCTTCCTCTTCCGCATTGCGCACAGAGTGGCTTTTCAGGTTTTTGTGTCTGCACTTGTGCGTGCGCTTGTGGACAATTCTTCTTCAAGTGTCCAAACGCTCCACATTTGTAGCATTGCCCTCCCGATGGATTGTTCTTTGCAAGAACTTTATTCGTGTTTTCATTCTGTTGTTGGAGTACCTTTTCCAGCATTTTTTCAACTACCTTGTCCTTATCTTCTGACTGCCTCTCCGAGTTTCTTCTTATCTGTTCTTCCCATTCTTCTCTCAGCTCATCCCTCATGATCGACGCGACGTGCTGAGGTGTTCCCACTCTGCTGCATGCCTCCACCATCTCTGCCAAGGATGGCCGTCCTGGCATTGCGCTGATGACCCGTTGACAATCCGGGTTGGCATTGCCGAAAGCTAGACTTTCCAAGAGAGGTCGTTTCGCCTCGTCAACCGTCACTTGTCGATCCACAGCTTGCGAGAGTCGATCTACAAATGATGAGAATGGTTCTGTGGGACCTTGCCTGACGCATGAGAATGGAACGTCCGGAACTCCCGCCGGAGCAATCTGCAAGATCGCTTTGCTCGCTGCTTCTTTGATGTCATTCAACACCCGTCGTGGAAGCCGTGCTGCTTGTTCCGCTGGATTGTCATCTGGAGGATCTCCTGCCAACTGTGCTTCTGTGAGATTTGCGTTTGGCCCACCTTGACAACTGGTTCTCAACTCTGTGAGGTATCTTCGCCATCTTCTGTCCCAGATGAGACTTTGTGTGTCAGTGAGAATCGTTGACACAAGACATCGAATGTCATATGGTGTGAAATCGTACCTATTGAATGTCCCCCTCAGGAGCTGTTTGAAGAATTGTGAATTCAGACCATTGTTCTGAATGGCCTTTGCTAAGTCTTTGACTACTTCATGACCCAACCTTTCCCACCTTGGATTTTGACCTTGTGCATCATATGTCACTGGCATTATCATGTCTCCTGATCCTCTGATCAGACCCTTTTCTTTTGATAACTCATTTCTAATTTCCTTCCAGTCTATTGGTTCCATCGGCCATTCTTCTTCCTCCTCTGAAAACTCCATTGGCCATTGCCTGCACAATGGAATCGTGGAGGCCCTTGGTGATCCTTTGCTCCATGTTCTTTGTCTTGAGGTTTTCAGTCTTGCTCCTAAATCTGAAAAAGAAGCTTGAGGTTCTCGTCAACACGTTCTTTTTGCTGCATCAAAAGACTGCAGAAGATTTCTTGCTGCTTCCGCTGCCGAAAACATCCATGCTGGAATTCCTTCTGATGCTGTAATTTGTATCATTTCTTCTCCTTGAGGTTGTGCTTCATCTGAACTGTCTTCAACTTCATAAGATCCTGAAGTTGATGGAAAATTATCCTTTTGTTGTGTTGTTGTTGTTGTTGTTGTTTTCTTTAATGTGGTTTTCTTTTTATACGTCGTTGGAAAAAATTGTTGTATTGTTGCAGTTTGGCCAACAGGTGATGTGGTGGCGCTGTTGAACAGGTCCGACATGTCCTGCATTGCGGTCATCCCTCCACGAGGTGGCGCTGTCGTCTGCCTGGACGACCGTGATGACGACACGAACTCGATCGGTTCCTGCTCAGCAGACTGCAACATTTGCGATCGTGTTTGAGACCGAGTTTGCATGGCTGTTGACTGAGCTGGCATTGAGGGTTGAATACTTGAATGTTTTTTTTGAGTGGAAGAGGTTTGAACCACAGGGATTGAGGCTGAAGGCATCGGGACCGGAGAGGGGGTGGAGCCCTGGGATGTCGAACCCCGAGCGTGGCCCCTCCTCCTTGCCTGAGACGTCACAGGGGATCGGACCCGCCCCTGACTGCACTCCGTCCGCACCTCCTGCGCACGCGCGCCTTCGGGAACACCCCCTGTCTCCCCTGTACTGACGTCATTGTCTCCGTCCCGCTCCACCACCGAAATCTCCTCCCTATTGTCTGTTCCTGTCCCTTTCTCCTCCTCCTCTGACTCTGTATCCACACCCCCCGCTGAAGCGCGCGACCCTCCCCCTGGCAGTATCCCCTTTTGCTCCACGATCTGAGCCGATCTTCGCCTCCAGACCTCCGGGTCTGACATCACCACCGCGTGTCCCTTGCGTCTCCCCACAGTAGCCTGCTAGAGCCCTGCAGCTGCTCCACCCTCACTGCCCGTGTCTGACGCTGCCGCATCGGTTTGAGAGCCCTCCCCAGCTGTCCCGCCAGCCTTGCCCCTCGCGCGCACTTTTGGCACTGCGCCAGCCGAGGCTGCCACTGCTCTCGACGCTGCACTCGCAAAAGCCACACCAGAACCCGTGTCCCCCATTGCCTCCGTGCCCCTCCCGCCAGCTGCTGCCACCGCCGCGCCGCCGCGCCTGCCGCGAGAGAGCGCATCCCCCCTCCCCTCTTGTTCCCCTTCAACCCCCTTTCCCGACTCTGCCACTTTTGCCACCTCATCTCCCTCTGACTCCTGTGAATCTGGGCGATACGCACCTAAAGAGCGACCTGTCTCCTCGATGTCGCTGGGAGAGAACCTCATTTCATCAGGGAGTGAAATGGTATCATCTGTTCCTGAGTCGGAGCCTGAAGCCCCTGCACTCTCTGGGGTCTCAGGACGCTTTGGGGTTCCCTTGGGTCTTTGGGATGGTGGGACTGAAGGCAATGACATTTTTCCTTGTCTCCCTTCCTGGGGCGCTTTTTCCCCCGGGCCAATCGGGATCAGAGCCAATCTCCGTTTGGAGCCTTGCTCTCCTCCCTCTGTCCCTGTGGGATTTGTACAAGTTGTTGCCTGGCCAACCCCCTAGATTGAGTCGAGGTTGCCTCTAACATAATTCTTGCTGAAGACAGCAATCTCAAGGCTGTCTTATCATCATTGGTGGCTATAAAATATAGGTGTCTATTAACTTCTTGCAGAAAACCCACTTCAAATAACAAACGTGTCTCTGAGTACGGGTAATTACACCGCACCCACAACAACAGCTCTCTAAGCTTTTTCTTTGGGATTCCCCTAGTGTGTGTGTCTGCCACGCCCTGTAGGTCGGACAGATTCTCTATTTGTTCCTGGGAGAGTGTACCCCCCATGTTCTTAATTTTTGACCTTCTCACCAAATTTGTCGTCAGAGCAGTCTGAAGGCTCCTGGTCACTGGCCCGCAGATCACAGGAGATGGATTCAGAGGCGCCTTTCCGATTCCATGCTGTCCTGCTATGAAATTTTTTCGGCCAAAGTGGAGTGCGATGTTCTCTGTGGCTGCTGCGTCTTCAGATTATCCTGTCTACTTTCTGGCTGTTTTCCCAAGGAGTTATCAGCGCTCTCCTGGGAACGAGTTCAGCTCGGGAGCTGCCCACTCGGTGCTTCAAGGCTGCCCTTGTTCGAGAGGTGCACACCAGAGCTCACCGTGGCTCAGCGAGTGCCCGCCGGATGCTGCTGGGTCACCGGTCGCCGCCGGGTAGCCCCCCGGGTCGCCCACCGGGTGCCCACCCAGGGACACCAAATGTCCGGTTCGGCTGTCTGTCTCTGCCCGGACACGGGTAGGGTGGTTCTTGGGTGGCACGCGTTTCAAAGGACGAGTCCGGACTCTTCAGCTTTTCGATCTTCAGATTGTTTATTGTTTCTTATCTACAAAATTTTCTGTCTGCCCAACAGAGGTCTGACCTGCAAGGCAGCCAAGGGCACTCTGACCATCCACGGGGCAGTCATGTCTTTTTATACTAAAATCTATGTACATGATATTTACCTTTATTTTCCAATACTTTTCACCCATGTTAGTAAGTCCACCTTCACCATGAACCAATCCCCAAGTGCCAACATCACCACAGAAGATGGAAGACAAGAAGAAGAAAGAAGAAGGACGAGACACGCCCTGATCCCTCCATCTTGTCTCCATAACCCCCCTGTACCAAAAACCTTGAAGTTTATATTTCACCCTATAAATGTGTCTCTTTTTACACCCTTCACTCTAAAGTGATTCTCATGTCCTCAAACTGCTGTCACTTCTGTGGATGGATCAAAATCAAGCCACCAAACACTCCTGGCAACATTCCAGGATTTCCGAGACCCCCAAGGATTTTCTCGGTAACTCTGGACATCCGCAGTGATGTGCTGAGTTCCCACAGGTTCTCGTCGGTCCTCCAGGGGTCTCTACTGCTAGGCAGTTGGCCTAGAGGTTCTGGCTCAGGCAAAACCCTAGCCTAGCCAGTTCCTCACTCTTGCCATTGCCTCTGGAACATCACAGAGCTAGCCAGGGCTCCGGAGGCCAGTGACAGTGACCCATGCCCTGGCATGCCACAGCCCCCAGAGCCGCACCTGCCAGGCCACAAGCCCCAGCCCTGGTCCCCACTGCCGGCCTCGGGGGCTCCTGGGCATCCTCACCCTGAGTGAAAAGGCAGCCACAGGAGCCCCCCAGGGCACTCTGGATCCAGGCTGCAGACACCCTAAAGCCAGCACTGAAAGGGTCATGGATGGGGACTGCAGCTGGATCTTGCAGTGCTCACCACCCCTACCTGCCCTCTGAGTGAACCCAAACCTCACCTGCTGCACCTTGAGCACATTTACCCTTTTTGCCCATCCTGGCATGCGTGGTGTTCCCACATCACAGAGCAGCCCTTTGCAGGGAGTGACCAGCTCCCAGCTGCTTTGCTACCCTGGCTTAACTTTCTGTTTCCCAGCAATGAACTTAACGGATACACTCATGAGAATTCTAGCACAATCATTGGCTTCTCAGGAACTCTTAGGCAAAAAAACTCCACTGATGACTAGTTTTTGCACAGAAGAGGAGGTACTGACAAGCATAAGACGCAGGCAGGCTCTGGCATAAGAATTCCTGAGCCACAGGATTGCACGCACTGCTGTTGCCAGCTGCTTTGCTCATATTTTTAGAGCCAGTTCAAAGGACAGGACAAAGGCTGCTGTTGACAGAGTAGGAAAATGTAGAGAAATAAAGGTGCAGGACACAAGCAAAAAATCTCAGGAGGGAAAACACTAAGAAATAGAGAGTTCAACAGAAGTCCTGGGAGATGGTTCAATGGAAAATGGCAGCAGCAGTGAGCAGAGCCCGAGGCTGCTCACTGCCACCGCAGGGGCTCCTCAGTCGCCTGCTGCTTTGTGTCTGATCCCTGCTGGGCTCTCTCTGCCCCTGCAGCAGACGCAGCCCTGCCTGGAAAGGGCTCCATGCTCTGGTGTTCCAGCCTCCTCCAAGCTACATTCTTAGCAGCACTGAAAGAAGAGGTGAAAGCAAGAGCCATTTTCTGTCCTGCCTGGAAACTCCTCTCCTTCAGTGCCACTGCCAGAGATCATCCCTGTGTCAGCTTGGCTCTGTGCCTGCTGCATTCTCGTCCCTGTGCCTTCCATCAGCTGGAAGTCTCCTGCACATCAGCACTCGCTGTCCCACATGATGAAGAGAGAGCTGTGTCAGAAGAGCAAAGATTGCATTTTCTTGGTCTTTTGAACAGCCACAAGAAACATGAGTCCAAAGAACTTTGTTGTTTGTTCCTGGCCTCCTTTTAGCTAACTCCTTTCTGCTTTAATGCAAAAGTCTCTTTTCCCACGTGGATGGAATGATGTGGAATTGGCAGTTGCTTCAGGCTGTCAGGCAGCATGGGAGTTTTCTCTTGTCTCTGATGAGGATTTGGTGAATTTTCCATTGGTCACTTGGTGGTGTCACCATGGGCTGAGCTCAGCAGCCGACTCTGCTGTCCGCAGGGGATGCATTGGGACGCCAAGGCCCTCAGGGCTGGAATTCAGGGGAGGGCGGGCTCGGAGCGCACGGAGGCTGGGCCCGTCAGGAGCTGCTGCTGCTGGCGCTCGCTGTGCTCAGCCCGCTGGGCCGAGCAGCCGCGGCCATGGGGACACAGGTGGGAGCTGTGGCCGAGGCCGGCAGGCGGCCTGGGCCAGCTCGCAGCTGCGAGGACGCCGGCAGCCCGTGCCCTGAGGCCGAGGCCGTGGCGGGCAGTTTGCAGGCAGGGCTTTTCCGAGCCGGCCGCAATGTGCTGCCTCCCATGTGGGCCCGGCTGCGGCAGAGGCGGGCGGGAGCGCGGCGGGGCCGGCAGCGGCGGGCAGAGGCCGCAGAGAGCAGCAGCCCGGCCGGGCCCGCCGCGGAGCGGCAGGGAGCTGCCGGGCAGCCCTCGGCCGTGTCTGTGCGCACAGGGCAGGAGCAGAGGCCGGAGCAGAGGCAGGAGCCACAGCAGGAGCCGGCCATAGCGGCAGCTGGCCGTGCCCAGGGCCGCAGCCGCAGCTCTCCCCTGCCGGCCACAGCAGCAGCTGCTCGCCTCCGAGGCTCCGGCGCTTGCCGAAGACGAGGGGCCCGGCCCCCAGCGCGCCCTGGAGCCCCGCAGCGAGAGGAGCCGCCGGTGCCGCAAAGGCAGCGCAGAGGGCGCAGGTTGAGGAGGAGGAGGACGTGAGGCTCGCTCTGGGCCGCGCTGGGGCAGCTCTGCCCTCTCGGCCTTCGCCTTGAGCCCTTTGCTGCTTTTCCATGAGCCCTGATGGCGGTCCTCGGCCAAGGGTCCCTGCAGCCCTTTCCAGGGCTGGCAGAAAAGCTCCCTCAGTGACAGAATCACAGAATCACTGCCTTGGAAGACAGCCACTTTCAAAAATGATTGAGTCCAACCCATTTCCTAACACCTCTACTAAAGTACGGCACCGAGTGCCACATCCAGTCTTCTTTTAAAGGCTTGCAGGGATGGTGAGTCCACCAGCTCCCTGCAGGGCTCTGTCCCAGGAAGAACCAAGATAACACTGGGGCCTTCTACCCCCCCCAGTGCTTGGAGCTCTGCAAGTTTGTCTTTCTGCTTAGGCAAAGGCCATGGCAAAGGACTGGGAAAAGTAGTCACAAATAGAGTAGTCTACAGAGCTCTAAATAGATGTGCAAGCAATACAGAAAAGATAGAAAAGAAAAAAAAGGCAAAACCCAAATGGCATCAGCAAAGTCTTGGGCATGAACACATAGCTGCAGAGGGTCTTCTCAGCCCTATTTCTTTGTATTTCTGGGAAGCAGAGGAATCCTGCTGGAGCCTCTGGGGAGATGGGTTTGGGAGATAAAAGTTCATTGCTTTTTTTCACTGTGGGGCAGCTCCCTGACATCAGCTGAGCCTCTCTCCAGCCTGATGTCTGTTGTGCTAGTTGCAGCAAAACAATTGATGGCAGACAGAAGACGCTGACACTTGTAGAGGTGTGCCTTTTTCCAGTGCGAGATTGCAAAGGAGCAAAGTTTTGCCATTTGGGCACACTCCTCCAGGTTTCTTTGCTCAGGCCTTTGGTGAGCAGAGAATACATCTACATGGAAAACTTTTGACTAGACAGGATCTTTTGGGGCCCTTGTCCCCCAAACTTGTGAACAGGTGGTCCCGTTGTAATGCCAAGTAACAAAGAGCAGCACAAATGACACAGAGAAGCCATGGCAAAAGAGGAAGCGGAGCGGCCCAATGAGGAAAGCATGTGGGGAGACACTGGCACATCGAGTGAGCTGCACTCCCAGAAGCTCTAGGCTGGCAGGTCCTGGTCTCACATTCTCCTTTTGGTTCATTTCAATTTCATTTATTTATTTATCTATTTATTTATTTATTTATTTATTGAAAAGCAGGGCACCCCCTACCAGGGAATGATTGGCATCTGACTCCATTGATTCAGAAGGCTGAACAATTTATTAAAAGTATATTATATTCCATTATACTGGCTTTATTAAAGAATACTAAAGAATACTAAAGAAAAACCTGTGGCTGTCTTGTGACAGCCAGGACACAGCATTGACCCAACAGGCCAATTAATATGAACAACCAGAATCCAATTAGGAAGTCCCTTCAAGTAAACAATCTTCCTAACACATTCCTCATGTGCAAAACAACAAGAGCAGCAAGCAGAGTTAAAAAATGTTTCCTCTTCTCTCTCTGTACTTCTCCAGGAAAAATCCTCTGAGAGAGAATTCTCTCTCTGTTCAGAGAATGTCAATGCCACATTTATTTAACTTTTTAAAATCATCCAAAAAATATATACAATTAAAAATAAGTAATCAAAATTTCAAGATAGAATGAAAAGACAGTTATTCAAAACTACATCTAAAGATCTGAACAGATGTAACATCTGCAACTATAAAGCCTAACATATAAATCCTAATCTTCCAACAGTCTTCTAGCAGGTGCCAACTTCTTCCTGTGCTTGGAGGAATGAGGGCTCTTCTGGACAGGAGGCAAGGACTTCGTGGTGGAGAGACAATGGGAAGTGTGCAGAGAAAACTTCTTGGTAAGAGTGTAGCCAGTCAGGCCTGCAAAGTGGAAACACAGAGAGTAACAGAGGCTGCAATGCAAACCTAAAGCAGCTAAAGGTACATGTTTCATGGGATACATTTCCTGGAAACTTTTCAATAGTTGAACAGGGAAACATGCCCCTGCTGGCAGACACTTGAGGTAGGCCAGGGCGATACCCTGCCCCACTTCCCCAGAGCTAGCACAGGAACAGCCCGGCCTCTGGGCTGCCCTGGGAGAGCAGGGAGCCCAGAGCCCTGTGCTCTCCAGGAAAGGCTCAGCTGCACATGCACCCTCCTGCTCCTCTCCCTGCCCCACAGCTCAGCAGCCCTACAGCTCCACGGGGCACTGGCAGCAGCACAGCTCCTTGCAGGGGGCACATGCAGGGCACAGCTGTTCCCTGGCAATGCGCACAGCCTCTCTGGGCTGCCACAAGACCCTTCCTCCCACCAGAGAGCGGCCCAGCTCCCACCTTACCTCTTTGTGAGGCTGATCCATGCTTGGTCTTCACTTTGTCCTCAGCCTGGCGTTGCTTCAGGCCCTCCATGCCATGACTAGGAAGGGCAATGGAGAGAGCGGGGGCAGATGCACGCTCTTCCTTAGTGTTTTGTTATTTTTGGCACAGCTAACAAGTCCCATCCGGAGGTGTCCAACTCAGCACTTGGTCAGCTCTCTGGAGAACATCAAACCTTCACCAGCCCAAAAGGCTGGAGAGGTTTTCCTGCATGTGTGGAGGCTTGCTCTCAGCACACTTAATCATCTGGGTGCCCATCACATGGCAGAGGGCACAGGCAAGCTTGGTGACCACGGCGCAGACGTTGGCGCTTCACACAGGCAGCGCCTTGTTCTCCAGGCAGCACCAGAGCACGGGCAGGGCGTAGCGCTGCACCACTTCAGGGCTCCTGGCATGGACCCATTCCACAAGCACTGCCGGGACAGAGACACAGCTCCTTACCCACCAGCCTCAATGCAAACAAGGATCTACCTCTGGGTTTGCTTCTTGGAAGCCTCTCTGGCCAAGATCAGTGAAATAGCACACAGAGCCCCATGGCCCAGAAATGGGCATTGCAGCTGATCATCCTTGAAACAGAACCACCAACCCCTCAGGAGCAATTTCTCCAGCTAGAGCTTTGTACCTGTGGCAGACTTTGTACCTTTACTAAATCATTTCATAATCTGTTTCTGCATGAACAATGACTGAAATGTCAAACTTCCTTTTTTTTTTTCCATTAAGAAGTTGTCGAAACCCACACGGAAGATTTGGAAATGCACCCTAGAGAGGCAATGGAGAGATTTCTAATAAAAGGGATGATTCCATCTTTGTAACTTTGATGTCAAGGGCCAAAAGTCTCATCTGGCTCTTCCCTTTGCTCTGTGGCATGCAGCAAAGGGCAGTATTAGAACACACTTCAAAACTCCAGCCCACCAGAGATGGCTGCTGCTTGACAGCTGGATGAGAAACATCAGTGGCTAGCTGGTGTCTTTGGCAGAATGCTTTTGTGGCTTCCAGCAAAGAGCTGTTGCAAACCTCAGGGTGCCTTAGAGAATTACCCAGACCCCATTGCCCTGGCATTTGAGCATCTCCACATTTCTATGGCATTTCCCCTCTCAATGTTAATAGCATTTTTCCTTATAATGTCCACTGAAATAGGGGTAATAGAGAGAGAAGACTAATACACAGGGGACTGAAATTTAACCAAAACACAATTGCTTCCTAACATCATTGTCTCTGAAATCTGCTCTCTGCTCATTTTCTGAACTATATCAAACACAGACAAAAAATGACTACCAACAGGCTTCTTGCATGGCAAATTTGGCTGAGAGATCAAAAGCTGAAATATGCTCTGGAGTCCATTCTTATTTTCTGATCATGCAAAATGTTATGCAGTAGCCATTTATTACTCTGTGGTGGAAGAGACTTCATTTTCTCTATGCTGTTAATCCACCAGCACCTTAATGCAACAATTCAACACTGAAACATCTCCTGAAAGTACCCAAAACCAATTCTGCTAAGCAGAAAAAGGGTTATGGTACCCATTTTTTATTGGGAGCTCATTTGAGTTTCAATGTCATTAAAGACATTGGTGACTACTGAACATGAGGAACAGCTGTCTGTTCCTACTAAATCTCAGAGAGAACATCTGCTCTTTCTAAAGTAGTCCTAATTTATGCTTCATTCCTTTCTTTGAAAAAGAGATCAAAATGTCTGCAAAACTAAATTCCCTATTGCTGGAGATCTACTTTATTAAATGCTCTTTAAAGGGCCTTTGACATCCTAATCACTGAACATGCCCTTTTGAGATTCCCAATGAAGACACCAAGTGTATTACACCTTGCATTTAAAGATGTTGGCATAATTAGCAGTGGATTTAGCCCCAGTTCATGCAAGGCTATCAGTTGTCTTCTCTACTATCTATTGAGATTATCATTTTTCCATCCCTTGGCTACTGCTGACATAGCAAGCTCCTCTGAGGAATCAATTATCAGCTGCATTTGTAGCATTTTGGACAGTGCAGACACAGGAAGACACTGTCTGCACACGCTGAACTGCTCAGTCCAGTGCCACTTGGACAGCAGAGGCAGGGAGCCCCAGCACTCTGCTTCTACCCCTGTGTCCCCAAAGTCTGCCTTGCACTAAATCTGTGCCTCTAAGAGCTGTGTTGAGTTTTGACCTAAGCTGTGACCCCTAGGCTCTGCACGGTTCAGCCTCAAAACTTTCCAGGAGAAAAACAAGGATTCTGTGAGAACAAAACAGATTCCCTGAAACAGGGTTTGTCACCCTTTTCCCTTAAGGATCACAGATGTCCCTGGGCTTCCAAGAGAGGAGCCAGCTGGGGTACTTTTTAGGCCCTCCTTCTCCTGCAGGTGGGTTCTGAGATGCCCCAGTGAGAGCTCAGCCCCCAGGCCGAGCTCTGCCCCCATCTCAGATGCTGCACAGCTCTGCAGCAGCCAGGGAATGCCTTCCAGCTACACCTGCCTTGGCTATTGGGCAGGAGGGACAAGCTCAGCACCTCCTGATTTGGAGGAGCTACTCTGCTGTCTGTTCACAGGCATTCCCTGTAAATACTCCCCCAGAGACTTCTTGGCTTAGAAGGGGAGGCCATACCTGTGATACGCTCTGTGACATCCAGCAGGGCTTGGCCACTCAGTTTGCTCCATTGGTTGCTGAGCTCTTTCATCAGTGACACTTCATCTACAAGTGAAACACACGTTTCTGCTCACTTGTGTGAGGGCATAGCAGAAAGGAGAGTGAGGAGGAGGGAAAGAGCAGGGGCAACCTCATTTTATACAATAAAATCAACTTCTGCTGATTTTTGATTCCTTTTTGTCTTTCCTTCCAGCCTACTTGGCAGAGTTTTAAATTCCAAAAGAAAAGCTCTCCTTTCACATTTGTGAATCCAAAGTTGTCTGCTGTACCAGGAGCTATGTTAAAACATTTCACATCAGGGACCTCAACAGTTCAGTCACACGGAAGCAGTGAAAAAGTTTTGCATCCCAGAGCAAAAGGGAAGAAGCCCATATTGGGACACAGAAAGGCACTGACTCAGGCAGTTTGTGAGTTCACAGAGCAGCTGAAGTGGAGAAAGTGGAAACTCCCCTTGAAGACCTGCCTCTTCAACACTCCATTTTTCAGGCATTTTCAGAGCTGACATAAATCTCTGTGGCAAAGGAATTTACAGCAGCCCTTGCCTAGGCAGGTATATGCTGTTGCCATCTTGCCCCATACAAAACGACATGTGGAACAAGGCATCATTGACAGCTGGATTTAGACCTGTTTGTTCTAAAGAAATGAACTTGGTGAATCATCAGTTCCTCTTTGGAAAAAGAAGACAAAGAAGAAAGGTGGGAAATAGGCAGCTAATGCCTCTAATGTAGAGCCTTCCAGGTGGCTGCTCTGCAGAAGCTCTGATGGGCCGGTGTCCCTTCATGCCAGCAGCAAAGCTGGTCATTTGGGAAGTCAGACAGGGCCCAAGCAAACTCCAAAACTCCTTTGCCTCTGAATTGTAGCAAAGCTGGAGTCCAGGACTTGCTCTTCAGACAAGCAGCACAGAGCCAAGGGAGCTTGGGACTGTTGGGAAATGCTGCTGCACATTCCAGCCTGTTGGGGACTGGTGCATAAGGACTGCACCTGCACAGCTCCTGGTGGGTGTCAGCTGGAGCGTTCCACAGACAACAACAGCTCCCAAGGCACTCAGCGCTCTCTCGTGTGGGACAGACAGAGACACGGCTGAGGAGAGTCCATGCCAGGGCTCAGCCTTACCTAAATGAGCAACGGATTTGTCCAGTGCCTTCACAGCTGCGGCATGAACCCCAGGATCCTTTGAGTTCAGGTTCTTTGTTATGCCTTCAACCAAAGGGGTCATCACCGGCTTCAGGGCATCTTTCAGGAGTCCAATGATTTCTGCCAGCACGTCCAGCGCCTTTTCCTTCACTCTCTTGTGGGTGTCATTTATTCTCAGGACAAAATAATCAAAAATCTGTGGAGAGAACAAACAACATGAAAGCTGGATTAAAATGACCTTGTTTGAAGAGGGGATGTAGAAATGAGCACTCAGCAATATAAAAGATGAAAGTGGTCCTTTCTGTCAGGTCAGCCCTTGCTTGCACAATTTCACTGTTTTCCTGTGGGCCACTCACTGGAATGGTTGCACAACCTGATGCTGCTGGAGAGATTTTCATCTGTTTTTAAGAGGTTTGGCTGGGGCCAGAAAAGTTCCTATGGTATTTCTCTCCATCTATAAATCATTAAATCGATTCCATTTATTACTGTAAAAGGCTACCTTTGCTTTACAAGTATGGAAGCAGATATTTACCATGCCCATTTTTCTATACAGTTGCCTCAAGTACTGAGGGCAGTTATGATTTTATCAAGACTGTGGCTGGAGGAGATCTAAGTTTTATTTTGTCTGTCTCAGAACCTGCGTCTGGTGAAGTGCAGGACTCGGATCAACTCTTCCAGGATCCAGACCATTTCTCTAACTAACAGGTGGACTTCTGAAATGGAATGTGCTCTACAGCTCTCATTAGAGCAGGTTCAGTCCCTTGACAGCCACATCATCAGGCACCATTTTCTGGAAAAAGGGAAAAAGCAGCTGCTGGGAGGAGAAGGCAGAGATCCGTTCTTAGCTGTTTTCCTCCTTTTCTAAAGAGAAAAAAGGTCCCCCCAAGAAGGGTGAGCACCATCTTTACCAAGAGGAATAGGGATGAGGATGGAAATGAGTAGCCAGAGTTGTGCTCGTGCAAGGCAAAATGGAGTGTACAGAAGTATCCTTTTAAAAATAACTGGGTTTAAACCAACCCAGCCTGATACTTCTCTTCCCCAGGAAAACCCATCTTTGGTCTGGAGAATAATTGCCATGCTTTCAAGGGCTGGTTTTCCCTTCACTTCACCCAGCTAGCAGTAGGAGACAGCAGCAGTTACACCAGCGAAAATTCTGCCATCATCTCTGATGAACAGCAGCAATAGGCACCTGCCAGACCTATACAACTAGACTGAAATAACTTATCCTGAAACCTGGACCAGAATTAAATTTGTCTGGGTAAGAGGGAACCAGCCTGTCCCAAACAACCAGGATGTAGTGCCAAGACACACTGAATTAAGTTTGCTTCTCCAGGCTTGGGAAAGGAGCAAAAGGAAAAGAGCAATGAAGATGCTCTACATACTTGGACAATGTTAGTGGAGATGAGCTGGGGGCTGGTTTTGGACAGGTCTAGGAGGAGTGCCACTCCTTCCATCCGTGTCTGAAACCCCTTGGCTTCCAGGAGATGGTAAAGCTTCTGGAGTGACTCCCTTCCTTCCACAGCTGCTGGTAATGTGATCTGGGCTTTTGCACGGTGTAGGAGGTGTCCATCAGAGGTAGATTTCACCCTGGAAAACAAAACCAAATTAGGACCTGTTGCTGATAATACCTTCAGTTAATTGTGAGCCAAACATCCCGACAAGTTTTCCTAACAATGTGATTTCAAGCTAGAAAATCATGAAGCTCTGAAGAACAACACGGACCTCGTGACAATCATTATGGGAGAGACAATCTGCAAGTGGCATTCTCATCACTGCTCCCTCAGGAAAACCAAGGATGAGATGCACCTGATCTATCTTCAGATGCCTTCCAAGGCACACAGGTCACATTGCTTTGTGGGGAAAGGGAGACACTACTTCCAAGTTTAAATGCTTCCTCATATGGCACGTGTGTGTCTTATAGTAAGGAAACTCATCACTCTGGAGAAGTGTCTGGAAAAGTAGCTCAGATGCATCTGAACAGGTGAACAGGGGCATATCTGAAGGATCCAGAAAATCAGTAACAGAGATAGAAACAGAAGCCAGACCTCCAAGAATTACACTCACATTTCCTTTTCTTCCCTAGAGACTAGATGCACAACTTAACAAATTCTCTGGGAGTAATCCCCTTGGATGAACCTGTCTCTTCCATGAGCACGGGAAGATGCTAGCCATGCTACTGAGGCATGTGGTCACTTTCCTGCCACTGCTGAGCAGGACAGAGCTCAAGAAATTCCCTCTCTTATCAGAGGAGCAAGTAGCTCTGCCAGTGGCATGAAGAGACAGCAAGGACCAAATTCCTGTCTTCAATGCTGATTGCAGCACAGGGGGAAATAAACCAAACATGCTGTCCATCAAGCAAACTCTATGAAGGAAAGGAATACCAAGACAAAAGTCCACATTGAGACACCTGTTGACCAAAATGGCTCAGGAATTGCCTTGCTCCTTACTACTCAAACTTGGCACTGTTTGAGGGTAAGAAAGCCATGATTCAGCCAGGCCAAACCACATGGATGGGAACTGCTTGTTTGGGGAATGGCGTGTTGCTTCTAGACTGGGACTTCTCATTAAAACACCCATCTAAAAAGAGTGTTTTATTTATCATTCCACTTGGATGAAAAAAAAAACCTGGTTGAATTTACTTGTCTCAAGGCAGGCAGCAGAAACTCTGCCCTCTCCTAGCCTGCACAGCACTGCCCTTGCCACTGCACTGGATGGGTTGAGCTGCAACCAATGGGTGTCTTTTTGTCACCCAATTTTTGTGGAAAGCCCTCCAGAGAAGTTGTGTTCAACACAATGCAGAAGGAGACGTTTTTTATCCTAGAGCATTTGTAGGAAAAGGAAACAATCTCTTGCACTGGTCATCTCCAGCAGAAAGATTTTTCTGTGGAAGAGGCGTGCAGAGCTTGTCATGTGCTTTGTCACATCTGACAAAAGTGCTCAGTACCGTTTGCTAGAAGGCACTGTGGCCTGGGGCTCCTTCGAGCCATCGTTCCTCTTCTCCACCGGCTCCTTGACAGATGGGCGTTCGCCCTTCTGCTTTTCCATCCCCTACAAAGACATAGAGAAACCCTATGAATCTTCAGAATATAAAATAGGAAATTCCCTCTTTAAAACACAAGTTAGAACCTGGATCAATGTAGTACCAAGGCTTAGGGAAACACTTCCTAACTTACAGAAATAAACAGACCAGAGATTCATTGGTGCCAACTCTTTGTTTTCAATAGCCCAAGGCAGGTTATGGGTGCTAGCACACCGAGCAGCAGTCTAAATTCCCAAATTCACTAGTCTTGAGCATAAACGAAAATAATGCAAACTGATAGGCAATGAGTGGTCTTAAAGGAAGCAGCAGAAAAAATGGGACTCTGGGGGTTGGCCCATTGTGTTGGAAGTTGATTTGGTTCAATGCTCACTCTCCCTGCTCCTGCACAAAGGCACACTCCCCAAGCTTCTTCCAGCTCCACAGGGCTTGAGAGCAGGGCAATATTCCCAAAAGACAGACAGAAATTGTAGTAACTAGGACTGACTTGGACATCTTTTGTATATTTGGAAATTTTCTTGGCACTATTACTTGCAGTCACTTTTGCAAAGACTCTGTTATCTTCAGACTTTGTTATCTTCTGTTCTCACTTAATTGCTTTACTGGGGGCAGAGTCAGTAGGGAGAGCGTGGTGGGGGCTTACGCTTAAATGTAAACCCATGTTCTCCTCTTTCCCTTTCCTCTTTGTGACTGATATTCAAAATCTTCAAAACCCCACTTTTCCCCTAATAATAGCAGTTCCTTTGTGGCCTGCAGATGAACAGGCTGAGGATTAACAGCTCATTCCCAGGAGCAAAGTGATTCAGCAGAAGAGGAATGAGATAAAGACAGATTTGGTATGTTTGGTCTCGTATTAGCAGTGGTATTACTTGGACAAAGGAAGCATTTCTTCTGCCAAGCACTTACTTTCTTCTTAATTCTTGTCAGGATATCTTCCAGGTCATGCGTGGAAAGAGATTGTTCCAGGAGCATTTTAAATTTTTGATGACTCAGCAACATCTTCACCATCTCCTGGCCATAATGCCTGAGGAAGGATGGAAGGAAGGATGGGAGAAAGGAAGGGAGGAAGGGAGAGAGGGAGGCAGGAAGGAAACAAAAGAACAGTGAACCAAGGAAGAGTGTTAACAGAAGGGGCTGGTACCTTCAACTCATCAGGTGCAATCCTTGCATGAGAAGGCACAACCTACTCAGCAAAGAGGGAGATTTAACTCCACTTGACACTGCACAGTGTTGTCAGCTGAACACAAGAAGCAAGAGGAGAACGTGGGGCCACAGGAAAACACCATTCACTCTGAAACTGTGGGTGTTCCCAGGGATCAAGCAAAACACATCTGCTTTGTTGACAGAGTCTATTAGCAGTGTCCTGCTGCCATTGCACAATAATTTGCCTTTCTTTAACTGGCAGAGAAGCCAGGACAAAACACCTCCTGCATCCTGTTGATTATTCTATACTATATGTATGCACAGGGTCAGCTAGTTGTTCTGGTGTTCTTGGCAACTATTAATAGGAACTTCATCATCAAAGTAAGGGGATCTTGGTGGTTTGGGTTGATTTTGCCACTAGGAAACCACAGTTTTCTTCAAGAAGAAATTTGGAGGACAGTGTGCCCCACGTAACAGCATTGTAGAAATCTGCAGAAGGGGTTTAGGAAGAATGAATACATTGGCTAAAGACCCCGGAAATATTTCTAGGAAAGTCTTCATGACTTTCCCAGAAACAGATGTTTGGGATCCTTCAGTGATAAACATTAGCGAACACTTTGGCTTTGTGTTGTATACCTAAGGCCATAATAAACTCTTGTACTGGCTAATATGAGCTCTTTTGAACTCAATAAAGAATACTTCAAGTCACAGGAAGTTGGCAATGCTCCTTCTTGCTGGCCAACCTCAGGTTTCACACTACAGTCATTTCCCCAGGCAACCCAGAGCAGCGGTCACAGCACCAAGCCTGACAGAGCTCAAGAAGCGTTTGGACAATGCTCTCAGGCACGTGGAGTGATCCTTGGAGTGCCCTGCACATGGCCAGGAGCTGGACTGGATGACCCCGATAAGTCCAATCCAACGCAGCATATTCCACGATTCTGTGACCCTCATCCACACAGTGAGGTCACGTATTATTTCCTTGAGTTTCCACTCTTTTGTAGTTTTACCTTTAAAGCCAAATGCAAAACAGTTTTCCTGGTTTTGGAGGTGAAAGGAAGATCATTACCTTGTGTCCTTGTGACAGTCCTGAGCCAGTGTCCCTGCCACGTGTGCCAGCCTCTCAGCCCTGGGGGTGCCTGCAAGCTTGGTGACTCCCATTTTCTCCATCAAGAACAGGAGGAGTTCGGCCGCACACTTCCGCACCTGGACATAGCGGCTCCTGGGAAGGAGAGAACAAACCCTGGGGCACAGGGACAAGGAGCAGCAGCAGCACAGGCCTTGGCCAGAGCGTGCTCCCTATCCTTGCTGGGGGAAGGAGCCTGGGCTCTCCCTGCAGCTTCAGGCACCTGCAGAAGGTTCTTTCCTCAGATAAACACAAAGTTAGCATTGTACAGAAGGACTGCCTGCATGGAAGAGGGAGGAATTCTGTCTCCCTGCACTATCTGATATTCCATTTCTTTCCCAAAATTTACTCGAAGAAAGATTAAAGTAATAAATCACATGTGAATTATTTAGAAATTAAGGAAAATTCATGCAGACCCATCAGAGGGCACCCACTACACAGAGCTGCAGCAGGATGAGGCTCTTTCCACCCATTTCTTCCCACATCTGCAGACCTCTGGGATGAAACAAATGCAGCGAAAACATGCTGTGGGGTGTGAAGTTGCGGAATATCCAGCAATACAGCCTCTTTCTTCCGTGAGGCTTGGCAACAGATACATCTGAGTGCTTTACGCTATTGAAAAGCTAAGGAAAGGGGGCAGTCAGTTTAGCCAGGTTGTCCTGATCTAGAGATTGTCTCTTGGGAACTATCAGGCACCAACACTTAGGGCAGGATTTGCTTCAGCTGTCCCATGGCACTCGGCCTGTGAAGGTGCCTGTGAAGTGATTCATCATCTCAAGGCTAACATGAAACTTCATTTTGAATAGAAAGCAGAGCTCTAAGGCCAGCACAGTCACACAAGGCTCCTTTTGGCACGAGCTGCACCTGCTGTGCAGGCTGTGCCACACCCAGCACATTCTCCCCCATGTGCTCCACACCCCAGCAAGGACCCTCCTTATTTCTCAGGCTAATGGCATAATGAGGAAAACGTGGTTTTCCCCAGGGTTTTCCCCCGTGGTTTTCCTCTGTGGTTAGTGCTGTGAAATATCAAAGAGCGCTCACAGCTGCAATTGCAATTGTCCCTCTTCCCACAAAAGCACAAGGCTCTATCCTTAGCCTTTGCAGGCACTTGCATTTCCCCACTGTTCACCATATCTAGGAAACTCTGACAGACTGGGAGAACTCCAGGAAGCAGCAGGAAACTGACTCAGAGGAGCGTTAGTTTGGATATCAGGAAAAAGTTTTTCACCCAGAGGGTGCTTGGGCCCTGCAACAGGATCCCCAGGGCACTGGTCACAGCACCAAGCTGACAGAGTTGAAGAAGCATTTGAACAATCTCAGGCACACAGGGTGACCCTTGGGCTGTTCTGTGCAAGGCCAGAAGCTGGAATTGATGATCCTGAAGGGCTGCTTCCAACTCCCCATATTGTATAGTTCTGTGATTCTGTGACCCAATGGGCTGCAGGAGGGCAGAAATAGGTGGCAAGAGGAAAGAAATGAGGTTGATGGGAGAATCGAGTACCTGAGTCCAGAGAAGATGCAGGATGCCGGACCCTTCCCTCCCAGCATTCCCATTCTTTCCCTCATCCCTCCCCTCACCCACACACTAGAAGGTGAAGAATAGCACTAAATGAAGAAGAACCTACTTGACTCCCTTGTCCATGAGAGCAATCATTGCTCGTGCAGGAGTCACGTTCTCCACCATGATCCCTAGGCTCTGAGAGGCTGCCTTCTGAACAAACTCTGGTGAGTTCCAGACCATCTGGAGAAGGACTGGAGCAACCTCATCCACCTGGGAATCCATGTCCTTCTTCAAGATTGCAAAGAGCTCTCCCAGTGTGACGATTGCAGAGTAGGACACCTTGGACCGGAGGTTGGTCACCTGGGGAAATCGGGAGGGGAAATATAATTATCACTTTGAACAGAAAACCACTTGCCTTCAACACAAGTCCCAGGAAATGACAACACATCCCACTGTGTCCAGAGGATCGTAAAAGTACATTAAGAGCAGGAGAGCACAAGCACAGAAAGGCACTTACTCTGGCACCAATTTCTGACCTCACACCTGCTTACTGCAGGCCTAAAAAAAATTTCACCTAAGTGTGAAATTGAACCTTTCTACAATGGGCACTACATTGATTTTAGGCTCTTTCACTAGAAAGTCAAAACAAGGGCTGCTTTCAAATCATAAAGGCACAAGTCGTAAAGATAAAAGTGTCAGATGCTCCTGTTCCAGAAAGCAACACCAGCAGTTGAAGCACTCAGACAGGAAACAGAAAACACAGGCTCAGGTCTACAGACTCATTTGCAGTGTTGAATTACAGCTTGGGCAGAGATTAGGACTCTGCCAAATAACATCATTAGTGTCTCAGTTTCTGCATTTGCACATTGCATTCAAATGGCACCTCATGACAAGTGCCAGATACCCAAGCTGCCAGTAAATACAGCTGCACGTACACACAGATCCTACAGACATTAGAAGTAGAAGGTCTAAAACCAGAAATGAGGGCAGTCCCTGAGCACACATGGAGATGAACAAGCACATATCTACTCTACAAGCCGTGTATGAAGTATGGGGAAGAATTCAGAACAATGTTCTCACCTCGCTGGTAACTGCCAAGCAAATCTCACGAAGTCGACAAAGCAGGACTGCTGCATGGGACTCAGCCAGGCGTGCGATGTTGAAGAGTCCCTTCTTCTTCAGTTCCCTGAAAGGCAAGTAACAAAAAGATTGATATTCCTCTCTACCCAAGAACTAGGCAGCACCCCCTGAAGTGACCAGGCTGGCAGCTCAGTCAAACAATGGGAGGTGCTTTTCAAGGAGCACTTAATGAAATGACGGAACACACTGCCACTGGATGTTGTGGCTGTCAAAAGCGTACACAAATCCAAGAGGCAAAGAGAGGGCTTTCAGAGTCTTCATTTGTGGCCATTTGAGAAGACAGCCTTTCTGAAAGCTCTGGTACGTGAAGTGCCTCTCTCACTACTTCCTAGAAGCTGTGAGGCTGGGCCATGCTGCTGTTTCTTGTCACCTCCCTGTACCTGTCCCTGAGACACAGTCCCAGCAGGCTGCTACTGGGACATTTTCCTTCTTTGTCAGCCCCAGCAGGCAGTTCAGTACTGAGAGTCAGCACTGCCACTCTGGAGCTGAGTTCCCACTCCACAATCTAGGCCTGTCTGTCACCCACTCCACTTCACCTCACACATTCCCCAAAAAAGCAGCAGGATGTCCCAGAAGATTAAGATTCCATCCCTGGACAAGAACTGTTGAAACTCTGGCTTTCCCACAACACTCCTACCTAAAACAACCCCCACAACAGCAACATGTTATTTAAAAGGTGCAAACAACTCCATCTCTCAGCACTTGCTTTGTGCAGGCCCTCAGCCACAGGAAGGTATGTGAGGCATCAGGGCTGCAGCACAGGGCTGCTGACCGATCCCATGGGCACCCCTGAGTGTCATCAGGATCCCCCACATCTGCAGAAGCTCTCTGTACCTCACAGGGCACCAAAGAGAAATGGGGAAGAGAAAGCAGAAGAGAAAGGGCAAAGCAAAGGGATCTGCACAAGGAGATGCATTGTGGCCAGTTTTTCATGCTTATCCCAGTGTGAATGCAGGCCTTGCCCCTGTGTGAATGAAGCATCCACCAGGGAGTGATCAAAAAGCCATCAAAAAGAAAACCATTATCATCTCATATTTGTAGGGTTATCACCTCTGGGCCACCTTCTGCCTGTGTATAATTTTGGGACACATTGGGAGTATTGACAAAACATCTCAGTATTGACAAAACATATGAAGCAGTGAGAAGGAAATAGTTGACTTCCAAAAGTGCAAGATTCCTAGAGGATTTTATTTCTTTTTCCTTCTCTTCTGCCATGAGCGCTTCACCACTAATGACATGCTGATGGACTTGAAAGCACAACTCAGTCCATTTCTCAGAAAGAGGAACTCCCTGGAGCTGCTTCTGGGACTCACATGCAGGAGTCCCTGCCATTGCTGTCAGCAGTGGGAGCACAGAGGAATCTTACTCAGTCCCACTGGGCCAGTGGCCCAAGGCACCCAAATCTCTACACTCAAAACTGCTGCCATCCTGCTTCTTGCCTTCAGCCAGCAAATCATCTCATGCCACAGCTTTCTCTCTTCCCTCAATATTTCCTTTGCAGCTCCATGGAGCAGCAGGCAAAGCAAGGAAACAGCACAGGCCTGCTGCAGCTGGAGCACTGCTGCAGAGCAAGGCCAAGAAAAGGCTGCTCTCCAATCTATATGCTCTCCCTGCTCTGCAGGGGTTTCACCTGTGCCCTTTGGCCCTCGGGGCTCTCAGGGCTCCGAGGCACGAGCAAGACACGCTTCTGACCGACCTTAACGCTCAGAGGGACACAGAGGGAACGGGGCCTTTCTTACCAGTCATCGCTGCCCAGCATGGAGAGTGCCTCCTGCAAGGACTGCTGTGGGTCTGAAGAGGCTCTGTCCTTCTGCCCATGCGCACGGAGCGGCTCCTCTTGGCGCTTGGCACCAGTGGCCGTCTGCGGGGTCACTGTAAGGAGAGGGTCGGCCATGGGCGCTGCAGCCCCGGGGCAAGGCACCCGCCCTGGCGCGGCCTGCAGCCCCATCTCCCAGCCAGGGCTCTGTGTGACACACGCTGCCGCTGGGTCAGAGGCTTCCCTGCTGCCTGGATCCTGGGGCTCCTTGCTTGCTCCCAGCCTCCCCCAGCTGGGCACAGCTCCAGGCTGAACCTGACAATTGCCCCCACAGCGCCAGCTCCCAAGTGCCACAGGTGCCACAGCCAGCGGCAGCTTCCTGAGGCTGCAGAGCTCCCGCTCCCTGCGAGACAGCGCCCACAGCACTACTGGCCAGCCCAGGAGGGAACCCCTCAGGGGCCTCTCTTTTTTCGGTGTCCTCATTTCCCCCAGCCCTGAGGACAGGGACACTCTGCAACTCCCTGAAGAAAGACCTGCAGCTGCCTTGTGACAGCGCCAAGCCAAGCCTGAACAACCCAGCCCTGCGGGGCCCGGCTCAATGCCCACGGAGCAACGACCAGGAAACAGCCATACCTGACCCTTCACATCTGACCTCTGTTTCCATTGACTTCAAATATTCTAGACAGAGGCAGCTGAGTGCACATCCATGTTAGCCTACTATTGGGAAGGGTAACATGGAATTACCCTTCCCAGTAAAAGGGAGTCTTTCATGTATTTTGTTCTTTCCAAACATCATGAATCTTTCCTCTTTTAGAGGTCCACACTGGCTGTATTTCAAAGATGCTAAGGTGAAATTCATTTGTCATCTAATGGATGTGTTTGCAAACTCAGCAGTTTCTAAGCTCTCTTGTGGAAAAAGCAATTTCCAGACGAGACAGTTGATAAAAAAAAGCCTTCCAGATGCACTTTGAGGATAAAAATAGGCAAATACAGATGCACATTGTTGCAGACAGACTCTCTTGTTAATCAATTGACCTGGATTTGCCTTAAACGAATTTCTGGGTAAAGAAAAAAAATTACAAGGCATGAAAAAAATCAGATGATAAATGCATTTCTTATGAAATCCATTTGTCATGAAAAGCACTGTCAATCAAAAATTTCACATCATGTACTCAAAAGCTCATTTTCTAATGTGTAGATGGCAGCATTTGAGCTGTCTAAAATGAGGGAGTATAAATATTGCACAGAACCTAGATGAACTCTTCTAGACTCTGGAGGAGTTTTGTGCTACCTTGCATGCTCTCAGAAAGTATGGAGGAACCATAACATCAAAAATATTCAGACAGGAGCTAATCTGGGTGTCACTGATGTACCCCAGTCACTGACATCAGTGATGGCACTGCAGAAGTATGTAGACACACACATCTAGATTCACTGTGAATGGAGAGCCACGTCAGGCTAGTTCTGGTCAATTCTGAACATGGAAGTAGCATCACTTGGAAAGAGCATTCCAAGTATCATTCCTAGCTCCCTTCCTATAACCTCACCCTCCTTGGGATCACAGCACAGGCTGTGATCACTGGCTGTGTAGCCACAAAGGAGAGACAAGAGCCACTAGGGCTATCTGCTGGGTATTTGCTGCAGGCAGCAAACAGCCTGGGAGCAGCAGGCAGCCCCTCCTGGCTGCCATCTGCTACACACGGCCTCTGTATTGGGTGGGTGACACAGGAGGCGCTGCTTGTTCCCTCTTGGCATTGCAGGCCGTGGGATGGCGGCAGCGAGGAGCCATCGGGCACTTCTGGGAGCAGAGGCACGGCTGCACCACGCCGCTGACGGCCATGCAGAGACAGCCCTTGCTGGGACAGCAGAACAGCTGGCTGCAGAGCAGGACAGCAGCACAGGCAGAGGGCCCAGATGGTGAGTGGACAGCTGATGGTGGTGGCACTCGTAGGTGCACAGGGAGCACACCCTGGCAGACTGCCCCGCAGCTCATCCCTGCAGTCACAGCTGCCTCCAGGCACCAGTGCTGTAGTTTGGACTGCCAGGATGGGCAAAAGCCAGAGCTTAGGCCTTTACCACGACTTTATTCAGCTCCACTTTCTGATGGATCTCTGAGAACCAAACCTCTGCTACTACCAAACTGGAGTAACTCAAAAGTAGATTTGCTGTTCATTCCAAGGGCAGGCTATGGGCTCAAGATCCCAGCTGTGATGGCTGAGGCAGGAAGCAGTTTGTGCTCCTTGTGCTCCTTGTACCGGAAAAATCCCGAGTGGGAAAAAGCTGCCACGGAGCAGGCTTACCTGAGGAGCTGCGTGGGAAGCTGCCATCCCCATGGATGACGTGCTTATTGGGCGGTAAGTGCACGTTGTCCTGCTTTCTCAAGACCTTCTTCTTCAAGGCACTACCAGGGTGTTTCATCTGCACACTAGGAGCTGTGCCATTGATAGGTGGTAGGCTAAAGGCTGCAGGGAGCAAAGAGGAGCTTGTAAGTGGAGGCAGCTGGACAGGGTGATGATATAAAGGGCCAGAAAATTTGCTGGAGCTGGGCAACGTCTCTTTGTTATTGCAAACAACTCCAAGTGTAACAATGGTATACCACTTTATACCAAGTATAACGCTAACATGGGACATTGATCACAGAATCCTAGAAGAATTTGGGTTGGAAGGCACCTTTAACCACCATCTAGTCCAACCCCTGTGAGCAGGGACATCTTCATTGAGATCAGGTTCCTCAGAGCCCCATGTAAACTGGCCTTGAAGACCTTCAAGGAGGGACCAACAACAGCTTCTCTGGGCAAATCCTGCCAGCTTTTCATCCCCTTCATTATACAAAAAATTCTCCCTAATATCTAATCTAAATCTACCCTCTTCTAGCTTAAAAGCAAACTGGTAATTCTTCCCCCAGGAAACCAGGAAAAGCCAGTATTGCTTTGCTTTTGTTCTGTTCCAGAGGCAGGCAGGGCAAGTTGCCAAAGAAAGTGCAGATAACCCTGCGTGATGCCCTCGGGCTGAGTGCTGCCTCCTCAGGGCCCTGCTGCCACCCTGGGGCAGCGCTCACAGCCCTGCAGGCAGAGCCCCTCAGCCGGGATTCAGTCAGGAGCACTGCTTGCTCCTGGGGCTACAACAGAAGCCCTGGCTGGGGCTTCAGCACAGCTCTACAGCGCCAGCTCCTCAGCAGGGAGTGGCAGGAGAAGGATAGCTGGTGTTTTCATCAGAAGGAATTGAATTTGTTTCTTTCAGGTTGCAGCCTGGTTGAAAAGCATTCTTTTGGACTCACCTTCCTGGAGGCTGCTCTCCAGGAGAGAGTCTGAAGCCCCAGCGTACTTTGCAAGATAGAGTTTTCTACTCTGAAAGACTTTAGAGGTGAAGGTGGGAAGCTGCAATTCTGTTACTGACCCAGTGAGGCCATGGGCAAGACACTTCATGCCTCTGTATTTTTCTTTGGGCAACAGAATTAAATCCTAATGCAAGCTTCCACTCAGATGCAAGCGGAACAGCCCCCCCCAGTCTGATTGCAACATTGTGCAAAGGGCAAGCAAGTGGTCGAAAAGGATCACCACAAGTGTAGCCACCACTTACTTGCTTCAGCTGCATCCCCAGGCTCAACTATCTCTGGAGGAAGCTGCAAGAATCTTTTCTTTTGTCTTCTTTCCCTCATCTCTTCCACAATATGCTCTATGTCCTTTGGCTCTAAGTTCTTTTGAGCCAACTTCCACAATGCAGCACAGATCTAGGTGCAATGGAAATACAGTAGACTGTAAGCAGAGACACACAAACCAGACACAGCATCTCATCAGGAGCACAGAGTGCCATAGGCTTCAATGCAGCTCCATATACATTCCAATAGTTTCAGAGGAATGTCTCCAGTCCTCACCTGGATTACAATTACACACAGTGAGGTGGAACACTGTAGTGCCACAACCTTCCACTGCTGCAACTGCAACCTATGTCAGGAAGCCCTGCTTGAAGCATGAAACTCATAGGAGTGCTCCAAGACAGATGAAGAGCTCACATGACAGTGAGCAGGCAGTTCAGTTCCTACAGGCCGTGGCAGGAGAATGAAAACCATGTGCAATACCCAGCAAGGAGGGCTAATGAGCTGTAGCTTAACACTCATGGCCAGCAATTGCAGCTGTTTCTCACTTCCTGGCTTCTGAGGGACTCAGCTCTCAAGCACTTGGTCTCTGAGACCAGCAGACCAAAAGGAGGACTCCTTTTGGTGAAAACAAGTTGCAGAAACACTGATGTTAATGAGCAGAAAAATTGATAATGAGGGGGCTGTGAGATACAGCCACAAAGGTAACCAGGAAAAATCAAACTCTCCCATTTGATTTTGCAGCCTTGCTTACACTCAACATTAGAATCTTTGCTTCTCTGCTTCCAAGGAATGCACTTTGCCCACGTTCGCGGATGTGTAGCTTGCTCTGCCATTCAGAACTTCTCTAAAAGAGCCTTCGCTCTAAAGAACGCTTCTGGCGTCACCTTAGCACCATCTCCAAACCAGTGACCTTGGCACCACTGGAAATAGCCAAGCAATTGCCCTGTAGCTGTGAAATATATTCCCAAGAGAATCCCCCTCCTTATCCTCCAGGAGGAGAAGATTATGATTTTCAGTGACATTTTGGGCCAAGCACTAAACAGCCACTGGAAAGGAAGTCTGCTCATCCCTGTCCTTATCCCTTACCTTTCCAAAGCCGTCCCTTAGCTCTTTGTCCCTCGTAAGACCATCGCTGCTGGGGTGATCCGTCTCCTTGGCCTGGCTCAGTGGGATGCCTGGGAAAGGAAGCAAAGGTTCCTGTAAAGCTCTGGCAGACTTCAAGCCCCCAAAAACGCCATGCTGGCCAAAAGGCAAGACATGTTCCAGATTGTAGAGCTCGCCTAAAACACAGAGATTGGGATTGAGAGCAGCAAGGTACAATGCCTAGGCCCTCTCCCAAGGGATGGGCCAGTGGCAGCAGACATGACATTACTCTGTTGGCCAGCAGCCTGAAACCTGCTGCATGACAAAGGCCTCAGGCCCTGCATGCTGGAGAGCCTCTGTGTCTGATAGAGAAGGGCAGAGATGGAGATTGCTCTTGACAGAGATTCTTATCTGCCCTTATTCATGCTGATTTTAGTAAACATCTTCTTTCTGGTTCTTAAAAGAAGTCCCAGGTTCCAATACCTGTAAGCATTTAGATCAATGTTTTCTTCTCTTTGTTGGAATATTTTAGAGGAAATTCAAAGAAAATCACTGCATTGCTGAAGTGATACCCAAATGTGAACTGTGTTCCTGATACTAGATAATTCATTTTCCCCAAGTATTTTCCTTCTAAACTATGTGAGATTGGGTGGGTTTTGGGCCAGGCTGACTAAAGGCTGGTTTTTTAATTGCAGGTAGAACATTGGGGCTTATTCTGAAATACTCTCCAACAGAGCTCTTAAAATTCTGAGAACTAATCATTCTATACAACAGCTTCAGAGATGATACAATCAAGTAGCAGCAGAGTAGAAAATACCAATGTCTTAAATCAGGATTTTTTTACCCCTGCAGAATGGTCAGCTTAATAATAAAAAAAGAGAGTTAGATATGGGCTTTGAGGAAGGAGGGCAATTCCAGATGGAAGGCAAGGCCTTGGAAGGTAAAAGCGTTTGGGAAGTTGGCAGGGAAAGCACAGATCCCAGGGTAACCTCCTTGGGACCATGGCAGTCAGTCAGGCCTGCAAAATAGACACACAAAATGTAACAGAGGCCATGATGCAATCTAAAGCATCTGAAGCTCTGTATTGCATGGGACACATTTCCTGTAAGCTTCTAAACAGCTGCACAGGGAAACATGCTCCTGCTGGCAGACACTGGAAGCTGGCCGAGGGAAAACCCTGCCCCACTTCCCCAGAGCTACAGCAGGAACAGCCTGGCCTCTGGGCTGCCCTGTGCTCTCCAGGAAAGGCTCAGCTGCACATGCACCCTCCTGCTCCTCTCCCTGCCCCACAGCTCAGCAGCCCTACAGCTCCACGGGGCACTGGCAGCAGCACAGCTCCTTGCAGGGGGCACACGCAGGGCACAGCTGTTCCCTGGCAATGCGCACAGCCTCTCTGGGCTGCCACAAGACCCTTCCTCCCAACAGAGAGCGGCCCAGCTCCCACCTTACCTCTTTGTAAGGCTGATTCATGCTCCTGGGGCTCCTGGGCCAAGGCCCCCTGAGCCGGCCGGGAGCCCAGACCTCCATTCCCAAGGCCGGGGTCTGGCACATGAGCCTCCAAGCCAAACAGGTCAGCCAGTTTCCTTGGGAACAGAGGCATCCCAGGTCCTATCTTGCACCAAGTGCTCTTTCCCTTCTTCCTCTGGGTTTTTGTTGTAGATTCAGAAGAAGCTGTCAACCAGGTACAAGAGAAGAAGTGAGTTAATTGAACTCATGCCTTTACCATCAACCCATCTAATGGGTGAGGAATTCAAAGCGTATTTTAGTTACTGAAATGATTGCTTGTTTTTTTATTTTTCATGAAACTAGCATCAGTTTAATTTCTCTGAACAATATGGAGCTGGCAAGCCAAGAGAGAAGAGCTCTACTACTTCATGTGGTGCCCGTTGCCTCCCCACTACTACAGGATTGCTTTCCTTACAAAGAGTTGGGAATTCACAGTGCTCTCTAGAATCTGACAGTGTCTAGGAAGTAATTGTTTTCAAAAGTGGTTTTCAAGGTCTTTGTTTCTGTAACTCCCACTCAGTTCTGGGTTGGGTTTTGCAGTTTTGGGGATTTTTTATATTACTCTTTACAACAAAGGAAGTTCTGGGACACAAACTATGGCACCATGTGTTTGATGCAAAAGCAGCTTTGCTTTCTCTATTAGATGTGCCCAGTATTCTGCGAGCCTGTATTTGTAGGGAACAACGTGTTCATCCCAAAGTTCCACTTTTGCTCTACTTACTTGTTCCAGGGGTTTATTCTCTGCTTTCTTTTCAGCAGAGACACCCAAACGCAACATAAACGCAACCTATCTCAAAACAGTTCTGATCCTGGCTAATAGTGACAATTCAAAATGTCCTTAATGGAAAATAGCTGATGGCCGGTCATTCTGAAATACTCCCCAAGAGAGCTGTTAAACGAGGAGAACTAATTCTTTACGTGGACGCACAGAGAATAAAATCATATGGCAGCCAAGCAGGATGAGTGTCTTAAGACTGGATTCTTTCCCCATGTAGAATGCTCGGGTCAGTAATAAGAGTGAAACAGGAAAGGTTTAAAGAGATAAGTCATTTCTAGTCCAGAATTAATGCAGAAAAAAATATCACCTTATTTACTGAGCAGTACTAGTCCCTAGCTTCATTAAGCATTCAGATGCATATCAGCAATGAAGGAGTCATTCCAAAGGGGCCATACCCAGCATTTGGCAGAAATAACCCTGATCCCTAAAGGGACCAGGAGATCTGATCCCTTTTGCTGCATCAGCAGCATTATTTCTTCAAGTCTCATCTCTCCTATCATTACACACCCAGAGATGCCCAAGGAACAGCAACAGTGTCAATGAGGCTTTCAACTTGAAAGCACTGTCTGACCCAGATGCACCAGACACAGCATTTTGTCTGGCACAATTCCACTTGTCAGGGATCAGGCAAGGCAGGGACAGGGACAAGGCAGAAGGCATCTCCTGCCCCAGCCTCAGCCTGCAACACTGACACAGGCAGAGAGAGCCAGGGAAGAGATTTGTCACTGTGAACCTGCCACAGGTGGCTTTGGGCTTGTGCTGTCAGAGGATGACAAACTCACACCCTGCCTAGGCTGCACCATTTGGAAGTCTCCCTCTCCTTCACTGGAAAAAATCAAAAGGACTTTCTATCATAGGAGGTTTTCCTAATTTCTGCCAATGCAAAACCAGGCAATATCCATGAATCTCCATCGTATCTCAAAGGGTTCAGCTGAGAAACAGCCCCAGGGAAAGGTTTTCTCCTTCAAAAGCAGGAGGAAGGAGTGGGAACATTTTGCATTTCATGCTAAATGCCTTCTTTTCCCCTACTAATTGTGACACCACAATGATTACAGGGAGATAAAAGGCATGTGCAGGGTAAAGAGGAAGGTTTCCTTTTCCTCTGCTGCATTTCCAGGGCCCCGAGGTACCACTCCAGCTCTTGCTACTCAACACTTCACACTGGAGGAATTTCACTGCACCACTTCTACTGCTCTCGGAGAGTCCACTGAGCACATCAAGGAATTAAAAAGAATTAAGTGAAATTTTTTAAAGAATGGGTTTTAACCAAGCTTTCCAAATGTCATCTCTGAGTCAAGAATACAATATTCATTCCAGGAAAGACATGCCCTCTACCTACCTGCATCTTCAGAATTCTCTTGGCTTCTGCTGCTGGGTCTTGGCCTTGAGAAAATGGAGGACAAAAGGACATATTAGGAGGTAGAAAGAGAAGGGCGGGAATGGCCATACCATGAAAGGAGGCATGACTTTTTAGCATGGTCACTGTGATGAAGGAGGAAATGTAACACATAAACACATAAAGATGAAAAGCTGATTAATTGCCCTTAAGCTTTCTGGTGCTGGAGTCACACAGAGCTGGCCAAGCTCTGGCTGAAACACAGCTGTCATTCTTCAGTTTGCATCATAACTCCCAATTCTGCTGCCTCTCCTTTTTGGAGCCAAGTGGCTCCTACAGCCTCTCTGGAGCAGCAAGAGCTGCTGAGCTGAGACAGGAGTCTGTAAGGAGGGCAGCTACTTTTGTGCTGCTGCCAAAGCTTGACTTTGCCTGCTCGTGCCTTACCCTGGTGACAGCCTTGTGCTACACGTGGTCAGAGCACTGCTGTCTCCTGAGAATGATATAGCTCTTTCCAGAACAAAATGACTTTTTCTGACTCAGCTGCCAGGGAAGGATATTCACATGGCACTTTAAAAGCCCTACCAAAAATTTTCAATTGGAGTGATACTTCTGGGACTCCTGCTTTATTATTATCACTTGGATAAGCTTGATAGCTACATTTTCTCATGCATCTCCAAGCCAATATCTTTCCTCAGATACAGTCCTAGAACTCTTTTCTAGCACCATGCCCTCTTTGATCTTAAGCCCAGATCAAAATATTAAATATCAATCGGGTTATACATGTATACTCCAAAATTTTTCTGGCATCTCATTTCATCATGGAGGCCGTGGCACAGTGAAGTTACACCTGCTGATTACAGAAGCAGCTCCTGAACTTGCAGACACTTCTCCTATAGCCAATATTTGCCCATGCATATTCTCATGGCAGCAGAAGTTGACAGTCAAGGATAACAGCATTCAAAGACCTGCAGGACCCTATCCCATGCAGTACAGCTCCCAAATGACACAACAACAATTACAGAGGGAATCAATAGCCAAGTCCAGCAAGGGACCCATCTTAAAGGTGCTTTGAATCCCTGCCTCCTCTTCCCCACCACCACCTTGGCTCTTGGGTTATATGATGCTGGGTTTGACATTGTGCTGGATCATGATGGATGGGTAAAATGGTGAATACACACAGGTTTGCCTAAATACAGGGGACAGTTCACTGTGCAAAATCACCTCAGGGGACGGGAAGCGTGAGGTGAGCAGCACACTGGAGCAGCAGACACTTTGGCTTACCTCATCTCCCGGGACTCCTGGAAATCCAGATGGGGAGAGCTTGGCAGGGACCCTGCAGCACTGCCCCCAGGGGGACTGCCTGCCTTGCGTATTGGGGGAATCAGAGGCAGTCCCAGTGACCTCTTCTTCATTTCCCCACCAGTGGAATACAGCAAGGCAGCCTGGAAAGAGTAGAACACAGTGCTCAGATCAAGCATCCAGCCTTGCCCCCATTCCTGCCTCAAGACATTTAGACATGTGTTTGACTGGAACCTGACAGGAAAAGTCAAACTTACAGAGCAGATTGGCCTAGGACAGGGAAAGTTGACCTAGAAAAGGGAATTTGTGCGGGAGAGACCATGTCACATATTTGATACTTCTCCCCTCACACTCACTTCTCTGCAAGTGTGGCTGCATTCCCGGCTGGTATCCACATGTTTGATATCAAGATGTTCTGGGGTGCCACTGCCTCCACTGGCACTTTTGGATGGCTTGGGAGTGGGTTTACATCAGTGTTCTCTTGCTCTGCCTTAGGCACCCAACAGCCACTGCTGATCTCCGGCCATGGCCCCACAAAGCCATTCTGCCGGATGCCAAAACCTGCTTTTCTCAAGCCCCTCCTTTCTTCTGCTGCTGCCCTTCCCTCCTACAGTTCCCCAGCAGCCTTTGAGCCCAGATGCTGCTGAGCTCTTGGCATGCTCGCTGCTCTCCAGCTCCCACACATCCAGCATCTCAGGCTCCCTGGCATTTGGGAAGCTCAGCAGAGCTCCCTGCCCTGCTGCTCTCTGCAAGCTCTCTGCCTGCCCAAGTCCCTCCAGGGCCCCCATGCCATGGCCATGAATGGGGCTGGAGGCACTGGGGGTAGATGCACACCCATCCTTAGTATCCCATCATTTCTGGCCCAGCTAAAGAGTCAAATCAGGACCTGTTTCAACTTCACTGAAAGGGTCAGTTCCTGTCAGGGTTACATTGGGCCCTTTCTCAGCCAGGCTGAAATCACGTACCCGTGCAATTGATTGGACATTTTGTTTACCAAAGCTATTGTTCATCTACCTCCTCCTGCACCCCATGGCAAACCCAGAACAACTGCAGGTCCTGGCCCTGCTGCAAAGGCAATTGTGTGCCTGGGCTCTGGGCTGCTCTCCCCATGGCCGCCTCCCATCCCTTCCCTCTGGACAAAGCCATGCCAGAGCACACAGCTGCCCAGAAGCTGATGGAGTCTACAAATAGCAACAGAGACAACTGTGCAGAGGGTGTGGCTCTCACCAACTCAAAAGCTGAGACCACCTGGAACCGACTTTCCAGGACTGTCTGCTCCAACAAACACCTTTTTGCTTCCAAAGCAGACACAGCTGACATAAAACACCACCAAGACATAGAGATGGCTCACAGATATCTGTAGTTTACTCAATCTAGGATAGCTTCTGCAGATTGGACAGCTTTAGCTGCTCTGAGTGCTTGTTGGTGTTTTCTCAGCCATAAGACAGAGGAGGAACCACGACAGAGCCCAGAAACCGTTCAGAGACCTCTCTTGCTGTTGATCCACGCTGAGCATGTGAACTCTCCACTACACACCCATTGCAATCACAGCCTGAAGTGCAGAGTCCTGCTGAGCTCTTCCTTGACTCAGCTGCTTCCCTGGGCTCACAGCATAGGAAAAGGGCTCACAGCTCTGCCTACAGCAAATAAACTGAGAATCTACTGCACAGGTCTTAGCTTAGTCTCCTTACCTTATAACATTTTCCATCTGAACCCTGCTCCCGGTTTTTTCTACTCTCATCATCATAGCCAGTGCCATTGTTCTTGTTCTCTTTCTCCACGCTGTACATTTCATTGGTGTCAGAGGAAGGAGAGCTCTCCTGGATGGGAGGCAACGGCTTGGAGGGAAGCAAGGAAGAGGGACATGGCCGGAAAGACTTGGAAGAAATGGACCTATTCTTGCCTGCAAAGTGGAGGAATTTTCACTGCACCACCAGAGCACACACTCAGTGATGGGGCTCTGGGAAAGTCCACAGAGCCCATCAAGGAATCAAAATTAATTTAAAGAAACTTCAAAACGAATGGGTTTTAACCAAGTTTTCCAAATGTTACACTGGAGGCAAGATTGCAATGGTCATTCTAGGACAGACATGACCTCCACCTACCTGCATCTTCAGAGTTGTTCACTTGGATTCTGCTGCTGGGTCTTGGCCTTGAGAAAATGGAGGACAAAAGAAGATGTGAGGAGGTAGAAAGAGAATGGAGGGAGTGGGCGGACCATGAAGGGAGGCAAACCTTCTTAGCATAGTCACTGTGATGAAGGAGGAAATGCAACACATAAACACATAAAGATGAAAAGCTGATTAATTGCCCTTAAGCTTTCTGGTGCTGGAGTCACACAGAGCTGGCCAAGCTCTGGCTGAAACACAGCTGTCATTCTTCAGTTTGCATCATAACTCCCAATTCTGCTGCCTCTCCTTTTTGGAGCCAAGTGGCTCCTACAGCCTCTCTGGAGCAGCAAGAGCTGCTGAGCTGAGACAGGAGTCTGTAAGGAGGGCAGCTACTTTTGTGCTGCTGCCAAAGCTTGACTTTGCCTGCTCGTGCCTTACCCTGGTGACAGCCTTGTGCTACACGTGGTCAGAGCACTGCTGTCTCCTGAGAATGATATTACACCTCCTGGCTTTTTCAAGAAGAAGAATCAGATGAAAAGCCCTTGGGAACAACATAGTGCTACATCATTATAGATGGGTAAAATGGTGAATACACACAGGTTTGCCTAAATACAGGGGACAGTTCACTGTGCAAAATCACCTCAGGGGACGGGAAGAGTGAGGTGAGCAGCACACTGGAGCAGCAGACACATTGGCTTACCTCATCTCCCGGGACTCCTGGAAATCCAGATGGGGAGAGCTTGGCAGGGACCCTGCAGCACTGCCCCCAGGGGGACTGCCTGCCTTGCGTATTGGGGGAATCAGAGGCAGTCCCAGTGACCTCTTCTTCATTTCCCCACCAGTGGAATACAGCAAGGCAGCCTGGAAAGAGTAGAACACAGTGCTCAGATCAAGCATCCAGCCTTGCCCCCATTCCTGCCTCAAGACATTTAGACATGTGTTTGACTGGAACCTGACAGGAAAAGTCAAACTTACAGAGCAGATTGGCCTAGGACAGGGAAAGTTGACCTAGAAAAGGGAATTTGTGCGGGAGAGACCATGTCACATATTTGACACTTCTCCCCTCACACTCACTTCTCTGCAAGTGTGGCTGCATTCCCGGCTGGTATCCACATGTTTGATATCAAGATGTTCTGGGGTGCCACTGCCTCCACTGGCACTTTTGGATGGCTTGGGAGTGGGTTTACATCAGTGTTCTCTTGCTCTGCCTTAGGCACCCAACAGCCACTGCTGATCTCCGGCCATGGCCCCACAAAGCCATTCTGCCGGATGCCAAAACCTGCTTTTCTCAAGCCCCTCCTTTCTTCTGCTGCTGCCCTTCCCTCCTACAGTTCCCCAGCAGCCTTTGAGCCCAGATGCTGCTGAGCTCTTGGCATGCTCGCTGCTCTCCAGCTTCCACACATCCAGCATCTCAGGCTCCCTGGCATTTGGGAAGCTCAGCAGAGCTCCCTGCCCTGCTGCTCTCTGCAAGCTCTCTGCCTGCCCAAGTCCCTCCAGGGCCCCCATGCCATGGCCATGAATGGGGCTGGAGGCACTGGGGGTAGATGCACACCCATCCTTAGTATCCCATCATTTCTGGCCCAGCTAAAGAGTCAAATCAGGACGTGTTCAAACTTCACTGTGAAAGGGTCAGTTCCTTTCAGGGAAAAGGTCTCCCAGCTCTGCCTAAATCACATAATGTGAAAGTTTGGCACACAGGACTTAGCGTGGTCTCCTTACCTTATGGCCTTCTCCCTCGGAACTCACCTCCTGTATTTTTACCCTGTACTCATCACAGCTGGTGCCATTTTTCCCAATCTCCTGCTCTCCACTGCGTATCTGACTTGGTGGCGTGCAAGGAGAGCTCTTCTGGATGGGAAGCAATGGTTTGGAGGGAAGGAGCATAGAAGGATTTTCCAGGGAAAACCTCTTGGCAAGTGGGTAGGCAGTCAGGCCTGCAAAGTGGAAACACAGAATGTATCACAGCCTGCAATGCAAACCTAAAGCATCTGAAGTTCCGTATTTCATGGGACAGATTTCCTGGAAACTTCTAAACAGCTGCACATGGAAACATGCTCCTGCTGGCAGACACTTGAGGCAAGCCAGGCAAAAACCCTGACCCATTTCCCACGACCTACCACAAGAACAGCCTGGCCTCTGGGCTGCCCTGGGACAGCAGGGTGCCCAGAGCCCTGTGCTCTCCAGGAAAGGCTCAGCTGCACATGCACCCTCCTGCTCCTCTCCCTGCCCCACAGCTCAGCAGCCCTGCAGCTCCACGGGGCACTGGCAGCAGCACAGCTCCTTGCAGGGGGCACACGCAGGGCACAGCTGTTCCCTGGCAATGCGCACAGCCTCTCTGGGCTGCCACAAGACCCTTCCTCCCAACAGAGAGCGGCCCAGCTCCCACCTCACCTCTGTGTGAGTCTGAGCCATGCTCACAAGGGAAGAATTGAGTTACGTGAACTCCCACATTTATCATCAACACCTCTAATAAGTGTGTCAGTCGAGTGAAGCAATTTTTATTTATTGGGAAAATTTCTCTGGTTTTATTTTTCATGGAAGTAGCATGTTTTTAGTTCCTCTCAACAATATTGAGTTAGCATGTCTGAAGGGAAAGGTGGAAGTCTCCATTGGTAAGAGGGGAAAAAATATTCCTTCTTGAAACTGGCCTACTGGGAATCCCCAGGAAAGACCCACACAGCTGTGACTGCTAGTTCTGCAAACCACAAAGGCCTCTCAGAGAGCAGGCAGGCCTTTCTGGTGTTTCTATAGCACCATAATACCATCTTCAGGGTTGGACCCTATCAGCAAGCAGAGGAGGAAGGGGAAATTTATCCGTAGTGAAACCCAACATTAATGGCAGGGAAAGCAACAGGATTTGCATCTCATGACCATGTCCAATTTGGGGTCAGCTGTGGCCACAGTCCCTGTCCTGGTTGACAGTATGAGTGATTTGGCTACTGTCAAAAAGGAGAAAGCAGCGTAAATAACTGAGACAATGTTGTGATGCTATGGGTGTCCTTGCATGATCATCTGTAGCTGCCAGCCACCTACTCTGACACAGAGCCAGCACTGACCACCATGGACCAGTTTTCCCTGAAATCTGGGGGGATTGTTTTTCCATTCGACTTCAGCCTTTCAGCTCCTTTTTATCCTCACCTTTTCCTTCCTGGGTCTTTCCTTTTCTAGTAAAATCCATCTTTGAAGCCGTGCTTCTGCCTGGCAGAAGTATCAGGGTTTGAATCTGGGAACACGCTCAGTGTAGACAGCGACGGGAGCTTGGTCCCAGCCTTAGAACAAGGCCGGGCGACTCCAAGCGCCAGCGCTCGGCACAGAGAGGCAGAGCCAGATGCGTCTGCTGCCGCTGGGGCCGTGTCAAGCACAACCTGCACCAGCCCAGCCTGAGGCTGCCCCTTTGTGACACGCTCCCCATGGTTCTCTCGTTTCCATGGCTGCAAAACCCCACCCCAACTCCATTCCCTTCCAATCCCTTCCCAAGGGCAGCCAGCCCTAAGCCCAGCCAGGCCAGGCCTGAGGGTTTTACACTCTCTGAGAAGTAGACCATCTCTAAGGCTGCTTTTCAAGGCCTTTATTTCTGTAATTCCCACTCAGTTCTGTGTTGCAACTTGTTGATGTGGGATTTGCTTTCTTTCTCTTCCCATCAAAGAAAGTGCTTGAACACAAACAATGGCACCAGGCAGTAAAAGAAAAAGCAACTTTGCACTCTCTAGTAGATGACTCCTAAATTCAGCTGGCTGAGAGCTGTAGGGAACAAATTCAACATCCAAACATTCTAATTCTGCTCTGCTTCATTGTTCCAGGGGTTTGTTTCCTGCTTTCTTTATTGCAGAGACAGCCAAACCCAACATAAACATGATCCGCCTCAAAACATTTCTGATCCTGGCAGTTCCTGACAATTTCAAATTTTCTAAATGGAAATAGCACAGGGCAGGTCATTCTAAAATACCCCCCAACAGAGGAGATAAAACTAATCCTGCTTGATTTGGCAGAACTAAGCCTGAGCCACGGGACACGTGGGTCTGATCCCTTTTTCTGCATCTGCAAAATTATTAGTTCTAGTTGGAGCTCTCCTATCTATTCAAAGAACCTTTGCACTCCGCATCAGATGCCCCCAGTGTTCAGTGGGCCAATATAATCAGTGTATCTGTAGGGTGCAAACTGGCCATGCAAAGTTCTCCTTCCTTGTGGCAGGGGTTTGTTCCTGCTTTCTTTCCTGCAGACACACCCAAACCAACATTACAGTACCTGCCTCAAAACAATTCTCATTTTGACTGTCCCTGAGAATTCAAACCTATACTCAGAGCATTTCCCTGTGCCCAGGGACAGGCTCCAAGGCTGGACTCTCACCTGCACAGAATGAAGAAGAGCTGCTGCACCTGCCAGCGGCTCCGGGGTCTCGCAATCAGGGCTTTGAATGCAGCTTTTGTACACACTCTGCCCCCTGAGCCCAGCAGCATTCCTGGGCATCGGCACCACTGCTGCAGGCCAACGTGCTCCAGGCACAGCTGCAGGAAGGAGACTGCAACGCGTCCTGGCTGAAGGAGTCTCCAGGCTGCTGCAGCCCTTCACCAGTGGCGGAATTATCTTGCGCTGTCCTGGGGGGAGTCGACGCCAGATGAGCCACGGAACTTTCACCTTCTGCTGGAACTACTCCATGATAGCTCCTGCTCTTCCTGAGGGTGAACCCAGCGCCATCTTGGAATGCGTGTCCTGGGGGGATTTTCCTCTGGCATTTTGGGTCTTTGTTCCAGTGGGGGGATGGTGAGGTCTGACAGTTTGATATCTAGAAGTCACTGGCCTTTTTCTTCCTTTTCAGGCATTCTGCTTGTTAATTAACTGTTGGGTTTTTTCCATTGTCATCTATTAGTATTCATTTCCTATTGCGGGAAATGGATTGTTGGTACACATTAAAGGAGACAACTTATTGCAGAGTGTCCTGTTTTAAGTTGTCTCAAACTGTGTGGGACAGATGGCTTCACACAGGAGCATCCCCAAGGCTGCTGAGGGCAAGGCACAGAGGGAGACAAACCCAGTATTTCTGAGGGAAATTCCTTGACACCAAACCAACCTGAGTCATCAAACAGCTGACCTGACGTTTCGAGACATGGGCCAAAGGGGAAACCTTTCAGTGTGTTTGGTCCAGGCTGGGCTATGCTCAAGGCAAATGTGTGTCAGTGCACTTGGCTCCTTCTCTCCTCATTGTGTCCGGCATGCACAGGAGCCCATAGCTCCTGCAGAAACCATCACAGCACTCAGTGGGAGCAACTCATGTCCTGTGCTCACACAGAGCTGTGGTGTCCAGCACTGCAGCTCACTGGAATGAGGAACTGTTCTAGCCCTCTTGGAAGGAGCTAAGGAGCTTTGGCCTTCAGATCAGCTCCTTCCCAGCTCTTGATTTGCTGCCCTGGGTGAGCTGCTGCTTGTGGCAACACTTGTTTCACAGCTGACAGCCCCGCTCTGTTGGCCAGCAGCCATTGCAGGAGCTTGTGCTAGTGCCATTGAACCTTTCAGATCTTCCTAAGGAAAGCTCAGGGCAGAACTTGTCAAAAGAGCATTGCATGGGCAATGCTTTTAACATTAAATCTTTCCTCTGTGCTCTGTGCCACACACATTAAATCTTTGAGGAAACAAGTTTGCTGCTCCAGAAATTCCTCAAATCAGTCCATTAAACTGTAACAGAACGCAGTTTGGGATCTGTAATCTCACTTTAATCCATTGGGCAGAAAGCTACAGGAGCACTGCTTGTGAGCTCTGTGTCTAACCTAAGTGACCTTGCCAGCAAGATCTTAGAAAAGAGAGGAGAGATGGAATCAGTAGCACAAGGATCTGCATTGTGATTCTCCCTGAGGACATGGCCCACTTCCACTGGGCCATGGCTTTTTACCCTACATCAAAACTTTGTTCTTCAGATTGTGGTGGTGAATGCCCCCGGCCTTGTCCGGCCACACGGTGATCTGGGAAATGCTTGTCTGGCCTTGGCCTTGCTGAACAGCCCCTGGGCTCAGCTCCTGCTGAGCTTATCAGAGACCCAGAGTGCTCCCAGGAACTTGTCCTGTCTAAGGAGCTCCTAGGGTGTCCTGTGAACAGCCTTGGAAACCACTTTTGTTGCCTGAATGGCATGGCATCCTTCCTTTCCTACTTTCAAAGACAGGCTGCTGACCCACAGTCCAGCCATGATGAAGCATTTTATGGCTGAGGCCCACTCTCTTGTGACCCATAAAGAGCACTCCAAAAGGACGCCCTTGAAGCTCTCCTGGACCACAGTGGCTGCCAGCAGCAACCTCCCTCTGAGTGGGGCCTCTCTGAGGCAGTGAGCTCTCAAATTTGCTGCACTGGTGGGATGACTGATCAACAATGGATCCTGGGCCAATAGCCCCACTCCTGGAGATTCCAGTTTAACCACCGTTAAGCTTGAGTGCTGTTAAGCTTTTAGGTGGCATTCCTTTTGATTCACGTCTTTTCTGTCCCTTTCCGCCCCTTCTCTCCTTCCTCTAGTAGGAAGTCTCTGCAGAGAGATCTGGACAGGCTGGATCATGGGCTGAGGCCACTTGCATGAGGTTCAACAAGGTGAAGTGCCCCGTCCTGCCCTTGGGCCACAGCCACCCCATGCAAGGCTACAGGCTGGGGGCAGAGTGGGTGGAAAGCCACCCAGAAGAAGAGGACCTAGGTTGGCAATGGCTGAACATGAGCCAGGTGTGCCCAGGTGGCCAAGAAGGCCAATAGCATCCTGTCCTGGGATATGCTTTAGTGGTGGCCTTGGCAGTGTCAGGGGTCTCAGGTTATTGGGGGGGGGTCTCTAGAAAGGTCTTTTTCAATGGAAACAATTCTGCAATTTTAAACTTCCATTCCTGTTTTGAAGGATGCTGTTGTGAACGGCGGAAGAAATGCCTCACACAATATGCGTGAATGGCAAATCCCAAAGTTTATTGAAAGCTCACACATATTTATATTGGTGTTAATGAAGCTTATACATATTGCAAAAGCTGAGCTCATTATTGGTTAAAGCACACTTAGATCAACCACACCTACTTCTATGCTCTAATGATTATTTTGTTTCTATGTTTGCATTCTTCTAGCTTCTCTACCTAGGATATCTACATTTTCTGGCAAGCAATTTTCTCCCCCGTCTTCCTGTTTCAGCGAAGGTCACTATGACCTTTGTCAGTGATTGGACACTGGTTACTTAATCCCCAGCTTGTTTCCCCTATCCTTATCCATCGGTATCACATCGAAATGGCCTTTCTCAGCTAACCAATTATCCAAAAAGCTCTCTACATTTCCCCCGTTTTTCTGTTGAACAAGCATGGTTTGATTAAATGCGGTAGTTATCATCTTTCGCACCATATTCTGCAAGCATATACAAAAACATGGCAATACTAATATTAACAACAAAGCTACAATAGCTACTACAATGCTAGCCTTAACAATAGAGCGTAACCATGACCCTAAGCTTAAAAATTTAAGCCATCCATCAATACCAAGGCCTGATTCTACCTGTAAGTTCCCAGTTAACCTCCGTAACTCAGAGAGCTCTGAGTGAACAGACTGTGCATGATCAGAAAGATTCATGCAACACATGCCTTCAACTTCATCACAGCCATGGCCTTGTGCAAGTAAGAGAAAATCAATTGCAGCTCTATTTTGAAGTGTCGCATGGCAAATAGAATCTACATCAAGCAAAAGACTAGAAATCGCTAAAGAAGTTGCATTTGTTTGTTTAGCAAGCCAACACCCTAACCTATTTAAAATAGCATGAGCACGTGCTGCTGATACCCCTGGAGCTAAGAAAGATGCTGCAACTATGGCCACTGGGGACCAAAACTTTACATCATCTCGGCAGTCAGCTGCAAATGCATGAGCCATTCGTTTGCCTCTACGATGGCAGCGGCTCATGTTCAGTATCATGGATATGTTAGGTGTAAGTAGAGACAGCCGTCCAAGTGTACATGGTCCCCCGTGCAGCATTGATGGGATACCGGCCCAAGCACGGTCCCCACATATCAGGAAATATCCTGCTGGCAATTGAATAGGGTCATTTGATGAGACTGACACTCTCTTTGTTGTATAATTGCACCAGGCCGATGCATTTCGGTAGACAGCCATGCTGGAAGTTACAACATTAGAATGGTTCTTGACTGACAGCAGGCTTCTATGGTTAAAATGAATGCATGCATCTGCCATCACTGACCCTAACAACTCCAACTCTTGGGGCTCTTGTGGTGCTATAGGAAAGTGGGAAATCCACTGATCCCAATTATCCACACTCGTCCTAGCATTGCTGGCCTTACAAGTTGGTACATGTGAAGGGCACGGCCAGGGATCTGCTGGTAATCCAACCAAACAGGTTGTGAATGGATTGCCAGGAGAAGATAATGACAGGCAAATAGTCTCTTGTTTAGTCAAGTTTGCCAGGGTGACCCATATGTTAGTCTTGGGCTGAGGTGGGGCCCATGCCTGATGGTCCACACTGTCCACAAAAGAAGCAAAAACTAATAAAGCAATAACATAAAGTTTCCATCAAACACAGCTGCTCGGGTCCATTTAGCAGGTACCCACAGAGATCCTGTAGGGGTAGAAACACAAAGATATCCGCGGCCCCAGTATAACACCTTAGCAGGACCTTGCCATTGTCCTGTTTTAGGATCTCTATATCTCACCCATACATCCTTCTTTACACCATCTGTTTCATGTACATAGTGACGAATCACAGCAGGAACCTTATTTTCCCCAAAAACACACAGGTGGTTCAAAACAAACAAACACTTTAACAATCTTTCTTGTGGCTCTCTGGTATCTATATATTTACTCAGATATCTTTTCAAGGTACCATTTGCTCTCTGCCGCTGCATAAACAGCTCATGTAACCTCCTGTTTTGAACCTCTTTTATGGAGGCATCCTCTATTCACTCACACACTCCTGCAACATACAAAGAATCTGTTACAATGTTAAGAGGTCCAGAGAAATGCATCATGGCCCATACAACAGCCAATAGCTCCATTGTTTGCAAAGTGTCCAACTCAGTAGCTTGGAATATATGATGATGCCATTGTCCCTCTTCTTGCCAGGTCACTGCAGCGGTTTTGGATTTTCTTCCTGCATCTGTGTAGACAGTTATAGCATCCGACAAGGGCTTTAGTGATCTTTTTGGGCACTGAATCCAACCCCACTGTCCTATCCAATTCAATGGTACATTGGGAATATCATCAGTGGCAGTCACACTACCGGCTCCCAATAGGGCCTCTTGTAACTCCATACTGTTTGCCAGATACCAGGTCAATGTATCTTTCTTCATTGGTATTTGTATCTGATCAGGTTCCTTTCCCATAATCTGTACTGTCCGTTCACGACCCTTTTTGAGCAGATCAGCTAAAATTTCAATTTTCTGAAGAAGGGTTTTATGTTGTTGAAGTGGAGGAGATATCCATTCCAAGGCCCATATCTCCCCCGTTTTTCTGTTATGCTGAGTAAGTGCACCCAGTAAAAATTTTGGTCCACACCAAACTGTCAGCTGTATAGGGAGATCAAGATCACGTCTCCGAACACTGCCTTGTGTAACACAGTCCAATATCTGCTGCAATGTGTCAAGCTGTTCAGGGGTTATACGAACAGGCTGTGCTGGATCAGTTCCCTTTAACAAAGGTTCATCTGACAGTTCATTGTTAAAAGAGTAAGACCCCCCGTGGATCCAAATCCATGCTCTCCTCTCGACTGTGCCTGACGAGGGGGTACAGTTTTAGCCAACTGTTGCAAAGGAATCAATTGAGCTATCCTTTGTCCTTTTTCGATTCGCATAGGTGGAAAAAGAGTATGCACCATAATGGAAATCTCCCCTGTATAGTCAGCGTCTATTATTCCAGATAAAACAAATAATCCCATCATTGTAGCCGAGGAACGTCCTAAAAGCAGAGCTCCCATAAGTAATCCATCAATAATGAGTGGTCCTTTTACCCCAGTTGGAACCTTTTCTGGGTGAGTAGACAGCAGGGTTACTGTGGCTACGGCTGCCAGGTCCAATCCGAGGCTCCCGGTGGTGGCGGGCTGGAGGCAGGTCGAGCTGAAGCGGTGACAGCTGCTACTCGTGTCCGGGCGCAGGGAGCTGGTGGCCGGGAAGCAGAACCACGCCGGGCAGCCGCGGGGCGGGCGGACGCCCCGGAGCCCGCTTCCCCACGGGGGGTGGGAGGCCCGTCCTGCCGCCCCCCCGGCTCGGGGGTCGGGGCGGCTGCGGAGCGGAGCGGGAGGCGGCCGCGCTGCAGCTGTTAAGCCGCTTAGGGCCGGGGCTGGCATGAGCCTCCCTTCGCTGCTGTGCAACGGCTCCTGCTAGGTCACTCTCTGACCTGGGGATGGGCGCGTTACTAGGCGGAGGAGGTGTAGGGTTCGACACAGGGGCAGGCGGCGCGGACGGCACTGCTGGAGTACGCGTGGGGGGGGGCTGCTGCCCGAAGCAGGAACTGATACAGGCAGGGAGCTGCTGTTTAGAGCGGGAGCTAGTGTCGGCGGGGAGCCGCCGCTTAATATAGATGCGGTGCCGGCAGGGGACCGCCGTATGAGGCAGGAACCGAAGTCGGCGAGGGGGGGGGGCCAAACCAGTCTCCGTAACTCCTGTTTCTTTCATGGGCTGCACTAGCCTGCTAGGCAGCTCTTTCCTCTGCATGGTAGTTCAGCAATTCATCATGCACGACTCGCCATAAATTTCCCAACCTTCTCGCGGTCTTATCATCATCTATGACTGCCTGCCACAACTAATCCCCAAATATACGGCAGTCTGATAACCTATGCACTGCGTGAGGATTCCGAAAAAGTCCTTGAGCATACCCATGAGCTAACAACCCATGAAGCTCTTTCTGCAAATCTATACCCTTAACCTTACGCTTTTATAAAAAGCTAGGAAATAAATCATATGATGCTTGCCTTTCTTTATCCATGTTGAAGATAACAGCGCGCTTCTTGCAGCCCTTGCAGGCTTCCGGCAGCACGTATCAGCCGGGGTCTCTGACGAGGTCCCCAGGGCACGGCACCTTCCCTTTTTCAGCGGTGCTTTTGCCGTCCTCAGCTGCGATAGGACCCGACTCCGTTACGCCACTCGACCGTGGCTACTGTCGAAGAAGAACGTCCGGGGTTGCCATTTGTCGGAAACGGTGGAAGAAATGCCTCACACAATATGCGTGGATGTCAAATCCCAAAGTTTATTGAAAGCTCACACACATTTATATTGGTGTTAATGAAGCTTATACATATTGCAAAAGCTGAGCTCATTATTGGTTAAAACACACTTAGATCAACCACACCTACTTCTATGCTCTAATGATTATTTTGTTTTTATGTTTGCATTCTTCTAGCTTCTCTACCTAGGATATCTACATTTTCTGGCAAGCAATTTTCTCCCCCATCTCCCGTTTCAGCGAAGGTCACTATGACCTTTGTCAGTGATTGGACACTGGTTACATAATTCCCAGCTTGTTTCCCCTATCCTTATCCAACGGTATCACATCGAAGTGGCCGTTCTCAGCTAGCCAATTATCCAAAAAGCTCTCTACAATTCTCTACGTTTTTGTTGTTTGTAGACTCAGGAATAGCGATGAATCGTGCTATTCCACTCGTCAGGCCTCACTTGCCACCCGAGAGGAACATGGATTCCCTTCTTACACAAGGTAGTTAATATGACTGTCTGGTTTTGGCGTGTGATCCTATGCAATTGGTGTTGGAATTCCCATGCCAGGGCCCAATCTCTTCTCTGTTCTAGATTTTCAACTAGTGACGCTGCTTCTCTGTCAGGGATCTCCCCCTCTCCAGGGATCCTTATAAATTCTTCTAGGGCTCTTAATGGATTTGCTCTTCTCCAATCCCAATCACAAGTAAGACATCATGCACTCCCCACCAAATGTGACTGGAGAATCCACCATTTGTCTTTACAGCCCCCGCAAAAGATTTTTACCCACGCCCAACAAGAAGATTCCCGACATTTAAGACACTCGGTGTAATTCTCACCTCACTTCAGCCACTACTGAAAGTGCAAGTGTCATTTCAGTCCAGGTTTTCCACGGCAGAGGGCACTTGAACTCCTGTTCCAGTTCCTGTAGGGGTTTTCTTACCAAGAGTCTCAATGGGTATAGTTCTCTGTCCCCTAATTCAGTCATTCACGTTACCAGCTGGCGCAGGTTCCTGTGCCTTCCGAAGGGTTAGCCGTAGATCTCCAGGGCGACTGGTCACCTCCCAAGGGGTGTCTGCAGTGATGGGTCCTTTCGCTCGACTGGCATGCGTCCAGCCTTTTTCAGCAGTTCGGATGGCTGTTTCTGTGGTAAACAGGACAACATAGGGACCTTCCCATTGGGGTGTTAGGGATGTCTCTTTCCAAGTCTTAATTAGGACCCTATCTCTGGGTTTAAGCTTATGCGTTATTATATCCAAAGGGGGTCTTTGTACCAATAGCCCTTTTCATTTTAATTCCTCCCTCCATTTCATTAACTGTGGTATGTAACCCTGAATTTGACTGTCTTGGATGCAAGGATGGTTCCCCGGGAGTTCTAAGTCGTAAGGCATTCCATAAAGCATTTCAAAGGGAATGCATTTCTAATGTTTAGCAATGCTATGGGTAAACATCTGACCCAAGACATTTTAGTTTCTACCATGAGCTTGGTGAGTTGCTTCTTGATTTCTCCATTTGCCCTTTCCACCCTCCCAGAGCTTTGAGGGTGCCAAGGGGTGTGATATTGCCATTTAGTGCCTAAGGCCATGGTTACCTCTCTCAGTACTTTGTTTGCAAAATGGGGACCTCTATCAGAGTCTAATATTTCTACTAGTCCATACCTAGGGATTATTTCTTCCAGCAGGGTTTTAATCACCACATTTGCAGTAGCCCGCGATGTAGGATATGCTTCTACAAAGTGGGTTAGATGATCTACCAGTACCAATAAGTACTTGTATCTCCCTACTTTCGGCAGCTCAGTGAAATCTATTTGTACATGTGAAAAAGGTCGGTGTGCTAATTCCCTTCCTCCTGGAATCCTTTCTGGAGCCTGATGTCTGTTAACTCTTTGGCATGTTATACATCCCCTAACTACTTGTTTTGCTATATCGTAAATTCCTATACACATGTACTTAATAGTAAACTGATCTACTAAGGCTTGGGTTCCCCAATGAGTCTGGTCATGCAGCTGCTGCACTATTCTTTGGGCCATAGATTTTGGCAGTACCTCCCTATCGTCTGGCAATTTTCGAATACCCCCATTCTCTTTTATTCCCATTTTTCTAATTTCTCCTTTTCCTGGGCTGTAAAGCTCAGGACTTGAACTTTCTGATCATCTCGTGTTCTCCTTATCCCCTGATCCTGGAATTTTCTGAGAGCAGCTTCCTTTGCCTCTCTGTCTGCTGTGTTGTTTCCTCTGATCAAATGGGAGAGACCCTTTTGATGTCCTTTAACATGTGCTATTGCTGTTTTCTTTGGGCCTCTTAAAGCTTGTAATACCTGAGTAATTAGTTCCTGATGTATTAATTCTCTTCCTCAGGAGTTTATTAACCTTCTTTCTTCCCCAATTTTCCCAAAAGTATGCACCACTCCAAAGGCGTATTTTGAGTCCGTGTAGATGGTCCCAACATTAGCTTCCAAGAATTTTAGAGCCCGCAATACTCATACAGCTCACAGGCCTGGGCTGACCAACTAGGACTCAAAGGTCCAGATTCTATTATTTCCAAATTTTCACCTCCTACAATCGCATATCCAGAGATTCGCTTTCCCTCAACAACTCTAGGGGACCCATCCACAAATAACCTTTCTCCCTCTTCCAGTTCTTCCTCTTCAAGGTCCGGCCTAATTTTTGTTTGTTTTTCTATGCTATGTAAGCAGTCATGAGTTAAATTCTCCTGTGGATCTCCAAACAAGAATTCAGCGAGGTTTTGCAGAGAGATGGTTTCAAGTATCAACCGAGGGGATGACAGTAAAATGCCCTCGTATTTCAAAAGTCTTGAGTCTGTTATCCATTTTTCTGCCTTTTGTTGCAATACTGCCCGTATGTTATGAGGGGTAAAGACTTTCAGTTCTCCTCCATAGGTAATTTTGAGAGCTTCTTCCACTAAGAGGGCTGTTGCCACTATAATCTGCAAACATGTTGGCCATCCTCTACTTACGGGGTCTAGTATTTTAGAAATAAATGCTACTGGTTTTCGACTGCCGGCCCAGTCCTGAGCCAGTACCCCAAATGCTACTCCTGCCTCAGTGTTAACAAACAAATAAAAGGGTCTCCTAACGTCCAGGAGGCTTAGCACCGGGGCATTAGCCAATTCCTCTTTTAATTGTTCTAATGATTCATCATCCTTCTCAGTCCATTTCATCAAACCTTCAGCAGTTAGTTTTTCATACAAAAATTTTACTTTACCACTAAAGTTTTCAATCCATTGTCTGCAGTATCCTACAAGACCCAATAGCTGCCTAATTTGTCTCTTATTTCTTGGGGGAGGAAGGGAGAGGATTCCCTTAACCCTCCCTGGGTCTAGTGTTTTAGTTCCTTTACTAAGTCGGTGTCCTAGGTACTTCACTTCTTCTTCTACGAATTGCAATTTACTTTTGGACACCTTCAGCCCCTGGATGCTAAAAAGTTCAGAAGCCTAATGCTTTCTTCTCTAACTGATTCCTCGCTTTTTCCAGCAATTAAAAGGTCATCTACATATTGAACAATGGTTATTCCTTGGTTCGGGGTATAGGATTTCATTATTTGCTCTAGTGCCTGCCCAAACAAATTCGGGGATTCTGTGAATCCCTGTGGGAGCACTGTCCACCTTAGTTGTTGCTTTCGGTGGGTATTGGGATCTTCCCATTCAAATGCAAAATAATCTCTACATTCTTCTTTCAAGGGGCACGCCCAAAAGGCGTCTTTCAAATCTATAACACTATACCAGTGATCATCTGGTTTCAATTGACTGAGCAATGTATGGGGGTTTGCTACTACAGGGAACCGGGCAATGGTTCTCTTATTTATTTCCCTTAGATCATGTACTAATCGGTATTTTCCGTCTGGTTTCTGTACAGGTAAGATGGGGGTGTTGAAGGGAGACATGCAAGGTTCCAAGAGCCCTTGTTGTATTAACCATTCTACCTCTGGTTTTAGTCCCCTTCGCCCCTCATCTGACATCGGATATTGTTTTGTCCTTACTGGGATTTCTGGGTTTTGAATGTTTACTGTGAAGGGCTCTATATTCAATCTTCCTGCTGTATCAGGGGTATGCCAGACTTCTGGGTTGATTTTCTCTTCGTCAGTGACCTGTAAGGGGCATAACCTGACTTTCATCTGTTTTTCTTCAATATTTATATTTATCCCTAATTCCACCATTAAATCTCTTCCTAATAAATTGTAATCAGCTTCAGGGACCAGTAGCAGTGATCCTACCCCTATTTTCTTCTCTGATTCTATTAAGACATCTTTAATTACAGGAACCTTGAAGGGTTCTCCTTTTGCCCCAATAACCTGTACTGTGGAAGGTGAAATCTTACATCCCGGGAGCAAAGACTGAACTGCTATCTCTCAGCCCCTGTATCTACAAGGAAGGTTATGGGGATTTGCTGGGGACCCACCTTAAGTTTTGCTAAGGGCTCCGATTACATTTGGGTCCCCAAGAGATAGAGCCCTTGACCCCCCTAATCCTCTTTGAACATTTTCTCATCCCTAAGCCTCTTTCGACATTCCCTCTTCATGCGTCCTTTTCCACCACAATAGTAGCACACTGTTCCTTCTCTCCCTCCAGTTGGGGCTCCTCCTAAATCCCGGGGACCTCTCCTCATGCCATTTCTTTCTCGTGGTGGAGGGTTGTTTTGCTGTCCCTCCCTGACTGCCGCCACCATCATCTGAACTTGTCTTTTGTGTGCCTCATCCTCCTGTCTAACATATACCTTCTGAGCCTCCCTGAGCAATTCATCAAGTCCTCTGTCCTGCCAATCCTCTAATTTTTCTAATTTCTTTTGAACATCCTCCCATGATTTGGCTACAAACTGTGTTTGAAGGAGTGCTTGCCCCATTGGCGTCTCTGGGTCCACCCCTGAGTATAACTGAAAACTCTTCCTTCATCTTTCCAACCATTCAGTGGGGGTCTCATCTTTTCCTTGGCACTCTTTGAACGCCTTGCTTATATTTTGTCCCCGGGGCACAGCCTCTCGTATACCCTGGATTATGATGGTTCTTAAGTCCTGCATATGACCACGATGGTTGGGGTCCTGATTGTTCCAGTTGGGACTTTGCAAGGGCCATTTCACATCAGCCACAGGACCTTGAACATGTTGGGTGTCCCAAATCCTCATTCCTGCCCTTCTAATCATCCCTCTCTCCTCTGTTGTAAATAGGATGCCTAGAATGGATTGCATCTCTACCCAAGTATATATGTTTGGCCCTAGGAACTGATCCACTCTTTCTGCTACTCCTATAGGGTCTCCTAATAATTTTCCCATCTCTTTCTTAAACTCGTGGACATCTCCCGAGTTCAAGGGGACAGTGACAAACCCCATCCCAGCTTGAGGTCCTCCTAATGCTATTTCCCTGAGACGGAACAACCCACTGCTCTCTCCTTCCTCAATTACTGTCCTCATCTGACTCCAGGTACGCCTTCTGCAATCCGGGGAGTCCATGACCTGCTGTCTATTAGGGGCTGATGCCGGGGGTGCGTTTGGGGGGGGTTCAGGGGGAGCTGGTGGTATATATGGGGGAGGATAAATAGGAACATATTCCTCCAGTCTTTTGAGACTTTTTCTTTTTTTCCTCCTCCCCTTGACTTCCCTTAAGGGGGAACAGCCTAGCTGTTTGCTCATTACTTTCTACCAACCATAATTTAGCATATGCACTCTCCTGCGGGTTCACTGTCTCTTTAGAATTCACATAAATGTTCAGGGCTTGACAGACCCAATCCTTGAAAGATCCGAAAATGGGCCAGTATATACTTCCTGAATCCAGATTCTTGCCTCCGCACACTACCATGCAATAATTTATCATTTTTGCCTTATCCTTCCCCTTTCTGGAGGGAAAGCCATCCCAATACTTAATCATTAATCCTAATGGACTGTCCTTAGGTATTGGGGGTAACTGGGGACCCTCCCCCATGGGATCAGAAGGCTTGCTTTTCTTCTGCCCCATCTTCCAAGGCACCTCCACAGACACACACACACAAAACCCCTCGGTCGTGGCTCGCTCCCTCGTGGGCTACGAGAACTGCACTACTAGAGGGTCCCTCTCACGTCGTCCGCAGGTGGACGTCTCCTTCACCGTGCCCTGGGATCCCAACCCCAACCGAGTGGTTCATCTCGTATACTCACGCGTCCTGCGTCGTCGCTTGGATCTTCGTGCACAAAGTTTACAGGGTTACCAGTGTTTTCCTTGCTTATTCCCGAATTTAGGTTCATCAGTCCAGATGAGGGGTCGGGTGAGAAGGCCAGGGCCACCAGGTGGTGGGGCGCCCCCCCAGGATTCTCTGAACCAACCCCATTTTCTGGATCCGAGTCATGGAACCAAATTGTGATAAACTAATTCACTGGATTTAAGGATCATACAATTTTTTTTGATTATTATTATGCAAGCAAGAATAAGCAAAGTTCAGCGCTGGGCGGCCAGGAGTCTCCGCTCCTCTAGGCTCGCACTGTTCCTATCCCCAAAGTTCGCCTTTTATTGCCTTCTTCTCCCGGGTCCAGGCATGACGGGGTCTGTCTTTTGCGCTTGCTCGTTCAGTTGCTAGCGGGGTCTTTTTCTGCCTTCTGGTGGTGGTGGGATGAAGGCTCCAAGTCTTCCCCTTTTAACCGCTGAGTGAACTGTCCCTTATAAGGCATACCTATACAGTGGAATTTTCAGAACATTATGCGATTCCTGCAAGCCTAAGCTATTCTTGCGAGTTTAGGGATTGTTATTACAACCTTCCTCTGTGACTGCTGGGTGAATTTTTCCTTATAACGTATGTCTTTACCATGGAATTCCCAAAACACTATAGGATTCCTGCAAGCCAAGCAACCATACGTGGCTGCACATTTAAGAATCAAGCTGTTTTAGCTATTTAGTTATTGCTTTTATATTGTATAATTATTTAGCTATTGATTTAATTAATGAACAAAGGTATTGCTACTTGTTACACTGCCGAGCAGCCCAGCTCCCTGCCCCGGTGCCCAGAGTGCTGCACACACTGCTGACCTTGGCCAGGAGTTGCAGGGCAGCCGGCAGAAGAGGAGGAATCCTCAGCCAGCCCAGCGGCCCTCGGCTGCCCTTTGCCTTTCTCTGCTCCTGGGCACACTCCAGACGGCCAATGCCTCCAGGCCGGGCTGTGCCCAGCACGGCTGCGCTTCCCCTTGGCAGCAGCCAGCTGCCACCTGGGCTCTGAGAGCGCAGGATTCGCCCGCTCCCAGGAACAGGCACGCAGGGCCCGGCTGCTGCCTCGCAGCTCCAAGGGCCTCCTTCCAGCCTGCCTCTGCTGGGGCTCAGCCTGCTCCCGCCTCTGCCTGGGCTCTGCTGGGGCTCCAGCCCAGGCAAGGCCGGGCCCGCTCTCACCTCACACGCGCTCACAGCTCTGCACCACAGGAGACCTTGCCGAGCACCCTCTCTGATCTTTCTGCTTTCTCACTTGAGCAAGGCTCTCCTTCCGCCAAAGACATTGCATTTAGGGATCCAAATGCAAGTGGCAGGAGCCCAAATGCTCTCCAGTCACAGCTGAAGGCATGAATCGTCACAGGATGTTTGGGCTGCCCCATTCTTCCTTTGCTTTTGCCTGCAAATGCCATTGTCCTTTCTGCCTCACCTGGAAGTGTCACAAATGTGCCAAAATGGGACAGTGGGCCGTATTCCAAAAGCAGTGTGGTCTGGAGATGATGAATGAAGAAGAGTCTTCCCCACTTTCAAGGCACACCAAAGAAGCCATAAATGTCACTTTGCAGCTTTAAGAGACAACTGACAGCTCAGAAGGAAGTGCTGAGCTTATTCACAGAGTGAGAAAGAATGGAATCTTCCAGATGAGTTAAAATTTCAGAAACTTTATTGATTTACAATCCTACTCTATAATCCTGCAGGGTCATATTTACAGAAAAAATGGACAGCTACTGAACAAACTAGCCTAACCTACTGGAACTAAAGAACTAGGTCTTGTTTTTAATAAAGCTTAATATCCATCTTTGTGGATAAAAATTCAATGCTGCGAGCAGAAAGAAGCAGCAGAAGAGTTGCTGACAGACAAAGGGGTAGCAAGCCAAATCAAATGACCTTTACAGCATTTACCAATTAGATTAAGAAAAAAAGATGCGTGCTTGCCTCAGGATAAAATAGAGCTACCAATCAAGAGATGCATGGACAAAGCGCAGCAGCCAACCAAACAATGCATTACTCTATAGACCTATAAGATAGGAAGTAAAAAGAAACAATGTTTAGAAGCACAATAAATGGCTTCTCCTTGATTCACATTCAATTGTGCAGAGTCCTTTGTCTTTTCTTCACATAATCCTACTCTAAATCCTACACTACAATCCTACTCTACAATCCCACTCTAAGATGCCTATGGAGTAAATAGTGCTGATGTGATGATCACAGTTTTCGCATGTCTATCCTCCTCTTCACTGAGCTGATGAGTGGTGCCAGGGTGTATGCTGGCTTGGCTGATGTTACAAATGGATGCTGTCCACAGGGAAAAAAAATAACAAAAAAAAATCATTACTTTCCCAGATCAGTGCTTCACAGGCTCAATCAGGATTGCTCTGGTTCTCAGACAGACCCAGAAAGAGGAGCAATGGGATCATCTCCCAGACGTCATGTGCAGGAGCTTGCCATCACAGGCAAACCTGGCCCAGAATCCCATTCATCCATTTATTCTGGTTTTTTGATCTTGTTGGGATTTTTGCCCTGCCAGTGCTCTAGAAATGGTGCTTTCTGTCCCTGGCGTTTCTCCCTTGCAGGAAACTCCAATGACTCACATAGGTCCCTGCCTTTGCAAGACAGGCACTGTGCTGATTCCCACAGGGAGACAGAGCAGTGTCTGCCTTTCCATGCCCTGCCCCTCGTGTGCTGGATGGCACCTTCCTTCCCAGCAGGGCCAGCCCAGTGGCACTGGGCCCTGCAGTTCCCTCTCTGCCACACAACCTGGCAGTAACCCTGGCACAGTTCCCATCTGCTTGGGCGTGCCAGGCAGCAGATGGGGCTGGGACAAGTCCCTCCCAGCTGTCCCTGTTTGTGTGGCAGAAACCTCTAAGGGTGGGCTGGGGGGCACAAACCAGGGCCCCTCCGAGGCTCCCAGTGAGCCCCCCACAGCCCCTCCTGCCCACAGCCAAATCTCTGACTGCTCAGCTGGGACTGGCTTCCTTGGGTTCCACCACCACCATTTCATGTCTCTGTACCCTGCATTGCTCTGCTTCAATTCTTTTGCCATTAGATAAAACTGAACACCCACCAAATTACAAAAGAGGGTGACAGAAACGGTCAGAGGACAGAGCAGCTCTCCCCTCAGGAAATGCGGAGGGAGGTGGAGTTATTCAGTTTTGTGAAGGACAGGCCCCAGGGAGACTTTCAAGACTTCAGAGTGGTTTTGAAGAAAGTGGGGACATCTTTTTTAACAGGGCCAGTTACAATAGGATGTGGGTGAATATTTTTAAACACAAAGGAGATCTAATCAGAGTAGGTCTAAGGAAGAACTTGTTTACTCGGAGCATGGTGCAACCCTGGCACAGGCCGCCCCAAGAGCTTGTAGGTGCCCCATCCCTGTAACCCTTCCGGCTCCAGTGGGAAAAGATTCTGAGCAACCTGATCTCTTTAAAGATATCCCTGCTCATTGCAGCACACTTGCACCACAGGACATTTACAGGACCCTGCCAATCCAGCCCAGTCTAGGATTCCTCACCTTTTCATTTGAAGAGCACCAAGAGTGGAGGTGAGGAGGAAGGGGGCTCATCTGATGCCTTGGACTTGAGTGGAGGAGGAGCCCATCCCTCAGAGCCTGTTTCACCTGCAGCCCCTTCACATTTTACCTGCAGGAGCTCCTTGGCAGACCAGCACTGCTCCTCGTCTCTCTGCAGGCAGCAGCCCAGGAAGTGACGCAGGCAAGGCGAGAATCGGTTGGGCTGCCGCAGCCGTGGGGTCCTTTTTATGGCTATCATGAGTTTAGCCTGGGGAAAAAGGAAACACCAGGTTCCACCAGGTCCTTTCACATCTCTAAGTGCTCTCCCACATCCCTTTGTTTAACCTCTGTTCTTCAGTGGTAGTTTCTGCCCTGGCAGAGACCCAGAGATGATTTTCCTTTTCCAACCAAAAACCCAAACCCCGATGCAGCCACAGCTTTTCCACCATCCCGCAGATCTTGCCTTGGCAGCTGATTTCATTGACTGACCTAGTTAGTGGGAGCTACATCAGCAAAGGCACATTTGCTTCTCTGAGGATTCACACCAGCTTGAGAGGCTTTTTGGAAGAGGGTCTTTGCTATACTAACCAATTCTAAGGATTAGTACATGAAAGGCATCTCTGCAGTGCTTGTTGGTCCCTTAAGCACAGATGCCTGTGGCGGTTTCAGTTCAAAACTGGGCAGAAACACTAATTTTGTCTAGTGGTTTTGGTTCCCCAATTTAAGATTTCCCCAGTTCTTAGTTTTTCCCGGCTAATGTATTCAAGAGTGTGGTGGGTTTGGTGTTGGTCAATTATTAATATACTTACTTCCTGTTGTGAGCTAGGAAGATAGGATTAGGAGAAGGTAAAACAGGCTTAAAACTTTCAAAGAGTAAAAAGAAAATGTTATTAATAGCAACTAAAAGAAAGAGTAATAAGGATCAGAATAAAGCCTTCAGAACATTTCTCCTCTTCCCAGAACCTTTTCTTTCTCACTGATAATGTAAAGAAACAAAACCTAAACTTTCCAGTCCATTGACTACTTTGAAAATAGTCTTTCTTCAGTTTACTTAGGGAGAGAAGTCCCTCTTGTTACCTCTTGTTAATCTTATGGGGACTTCTCTACAAGAAGAAAAAACCAGTTTTCTTGTGGTTCTTAATTTCTTCATCAATAACAGCTGCCTGGGGAACCCTGTTATCATAAAGTTTCTCCCATTTTCTAAAAGCTTTCCCCCAACTTGTTTATGGGCCATGTTGGTCTATGGGGTATTGTTTTAAAGATGAGTTGTTCAAAAGTAAAAGTTTTCATTATCTATTTTTAAAATCATTTTTATCCCTAGGAACAGACAATCTTCTCCTGGCACTACAGGACTATTCTTCTCTCTTTCTCTTGTTTCAACTTCTCATATGATTATAGTTACTTTAATAGCTGCTTACTTTAACGTGGAGGCCTTTGTTCACTATCAATTTGAACTCTTCATCTCCCCATAGTTTCATGTGTTATAAGAAAAAAACCTTTTTCTTCATCATTTCTAAGAGAATTTTAGCTCTAAAATTATTTCCTCATCCCTCCCATCTAGGACTTCTTGCTCACTGATGATAATGTTTTCATATTTATTCCTTCACGTACTTATATCTTGTTCTTTTCTCTCATTCGAGGGAGGATCGAAGCACTAAAAGGATTCGTATTTTACCTCGAGCCTATAAATGGTCAGCCTAACACCAGTCGGACTAGGGGTTGCAAACAGGAGAAACTGGGGCTAGGGGTGCAGCTCAGATCTAATCAACCAGCCCAGGACTCAACAGTGACACCCAGGATAATAGAGAGGAAGTTCCTCCTTCCTTCTGCCCGATGGTTGTGAGTAACTTCTGTGGAGGTCAAATCCCAGCCTGGAGCCGGGGCTACTCCCGGGGCCGGCGAGCACAGCTGGGCCCCGGGCTGGGCGCAGTGTAACAAGTAACCAAATATTACCAAGGCCGGCTCCATCTGGCTGCGCAGCACCCCCCTCTCCCTGCCCAGAAATCGATGTTAGGGGGCCGGCAGGCAGCCTGGGAGAAGCGGGGGCCTAACCCCGCGACAAGACCCGCCGGCCTGGCCCCGTAGCAGGGGCCACCTGGCCGTGTTACCTCCCTCCCAGCCGGAAGGGAAAGAAAACGTTTCTTTCCTCTTTTAACATCTGTTTTTCACAGAGGTGTGTCCCGCTTTCCAGTGGTTAAAAGTTTTATGTCACTTCCCTAAATGTCCCTCATGTAAAACCATAACAATGCCATAGAACAAAACTCATTAAGCTTTTTGTGCTGTTCTTGAAAACAATGGCAATTGGAAGAAAAGAAAGGAAATCCATCAGTTAATCCCCAGAGAAGGAAACAAACATTTACAATCTCATCTTCAACACAGACACATTAAGATGCCTGCACAAATGTACTGGGATGAAAATGCCTGCTTGGCCACACAGGAGCCACCTGCAGCTCTGTCTCTCAGCAGTCTGAAAATTTCAGCTTCTCATTTTTCAGCAAAAGAAAATTGTCATGGTCAGAAGAAGGAGAGGTGGCATCCCTGTGGTCACCCTCTGCTCATTTGGCTACTCAAGTCAATGCATCAATGGTAGGCCCCTCCCCAAAAGTGCCAGGTTTTGGCAGGCTCTCCACATCACCAGGCTCTGGCTTGGTGACGTGGACAACGTGGCTTGGGCTATGAAAGAAACACGGTTACTAAATGTTACTGCGGCCATCTCCACAGAGAAAAGAACTGGAACCACTTATAACCCAAAGGAAAGTGTTGCCTGAGAATGGAGTTTGTTTGCATGTGGTGAGGCTTGAGTTCCCCCACTGATGCAACCAGAACTAGAGCAGATGCTGATGTATTGCAGGGACATTTTGAGGAGGGGACCTTGGTGGAAGTAGTTCCAGCAGATGGCAATGGGATTTTGTCCAATGGCATGCAGGACATGGGACAGGTGAGAAAGACAGTGGGATCAGTGAGTATTTGCTCCTTACCGTGCCAGAACTTTCGCTCCAGTAAGGAGGTTCTTGTTCTACCATTTCAATCCCCACAATTCCAAAAGACCATACATCCACTTTGGGGCCATATGGTTGATGCATCACCACTTCAGGTGCCATCCACCAAGTAGTCCCGACTACCGAGCACCGTCTGCTCTGCTCAGGGGTGAGCTGAGCAGAGAGGCCAAAATCAGCTGAGGAGAAAGCAAAATACTGGTTTTATTTCAATTCTGTGCAATTAGGAAAGCAAGCAAAAGAATTCCCCAGTAGAAGTTGGAAAATGTGCTGTTGAATCTCCTGGCATTGGCAACTTAAAAAATCCCCCCATTTTTTACACTGCCTCCAGCAGTGGCTTTTGTTCCTTGGAAACTTTAGACTTGTAACTCCCTCCCTCTGGAAGGGACACACACAGAGCAAGGCCACCCTTGACTGCTTGTTCCTTGTCCTACCTCTGTGCACGTTGCAACTGTGCCCTCAGCTCACAGCGGGTGTCCCTGCACTGCCAGCAGCACCATTTTTGGGGAGCTGGCAGTCACTCAAAGCAGCCCCACAGCCACATCCCTGGAATGCTGCACCTGACCAAGAATATACTGACCCAGCTTGACAGAACCGTCGGTTCTGAGAAGGATGTTGTCGCTCTTCACATCTCGATGGATCACATCGTTTGAATGAAGAAAATCCAGTCCTTGCAGGCACTGAGAAAGAAAACAGAAACAGGACGGCAAAAATGAGTGATGGGATTTCATCACACCAGAAAGGAAACAAAGAATCTAAAAGATTCCCTCTCCAGGGGAATGGGGAGTAATGGCAGAACACAGTGCCACTGAGAGGAAGAGCTTGCTGCTCCAACACTTGCAGAGCAGGTCCTTTCTGAGGAAAGGCACGTCAGCTTTTGAAAGAGCAACAGCACCTGCTGTTGTAGGCTGTCCCCTGCAAACCAGCCAGAATGACTGCTGCTGCAGTGCATGTGCTCAGAAGCAAAGAGCATTTGGGCTGCACTCCTGTCCTTTTTAGCTGAGGACTGAGAGAAACGAGTCTCTCTTTTTTCTTTGCTGCTTGTTTCAAATCCTGCCACCAGCACCTTTGCTCTCACAGGCAAGGAATGCAGTGAAGACAGGCAAAAGTTTAGCGAGGCAAGATGGAGAACAGCAAATACAAGAGGCAGAGCGAGAGTACAACAGCAGGAGATAAGAGTACTGGCACTGAGTACAGGGAGTGCAGGGGCACTGGCAGGCCTTTCACTTGAGGTGCTTTTACTTGCCCATAGCATAGCAGCCACACAGAAACAAAGCCTGGCACAGGAAATCCCTCCTGATCTGAACCCCCGTTTCTCAGACAATCTTGCCCAAGCCCTCGGAAGCACATCTCTGACCTCCCGACTGATGGCTGCAATGTGGCCTTCAAAGATGTTAGACTCATTGATGACATCTCTCAGAGTGCCTCCGTCCATGTACTCCATAACCAGCCAGAGTTCCTCGCCCAGAAGGTAGCTGAAAGAAGGAAACAAGGGCATGGAGATAAACATGCATGGCTACCTTGATTTTTTGCTTCCAGGTTTCTTGTTTCAGGTCCCTTTGTGACAAGGGCAGAATAAAAGGAATAGAGATCCCCTCTTGGCTGTGCATTGTGCATTTGCAATCTGTGCAGTCCCAAGGAGAAAGGCACAGCTGTGAAAAAGAAGATGTCTTAGACGGCCAGCAAGTGAAAAATGCAGTTTAGTAACAGCCCAGATAAAAAACCTGTCAGGCATGGTGTTTCTGGAAATAAGCACCTCGTCTTCCTGGCATGTACAGCAATGGCAAAGGGGCGACCATCCAAGGGAAATCATCTTTGGAATAATATTCAAATTTGGTGTGCCAGAGAAGACTCATGCAGAAAAAATGCAATCTCTTCTCATCCATTGGAGATGAGTAGAGAAATATGAATAAATAATAATTTACAGCTCTACTTTCTGCCAGTGACCAAGTGGGTTTTTAACCTCTCACGTTTGCTGTGTATAAATGCGCATTCATGGGATAAGACCATGACCACTCACCTGTCTAAATAATTCACAACATTGGGACTCCTGTAGCACTTCATGACTTTGATTTCATTGACAGTTACTTGCTTCCTCTTCAGTCCTTGAAGATTTATTTTCTTTATGGCCACCTAAAATGACATTGAAAATCAGTAACTCGAGAAGTTGGTGGCATGAGACCGAACACACATGGAGCGTGTGATTTTGCAATGACACAGCTGAGCTGTGCCAAACTGCCTTGTGATGAGGCACTGCAGTAATGAGGAACTGACATCCCAACAGCCCATTTCTCTGCTCCCTTGGGGGCCAGTTACAGCACACGTGGGGCCACTGACATTTTGCCTTGACCACTTGGTAACAGTGGTGTCTCAGCTATCACCCACAAACCTCTGACCACACTCTCTGCTGCTTTGGATGGGATTCAGAAGAAGTAATCCATGCCTTAATACTCTGTGGATACATCTTGGCCTATGGGCAGGGCTTCTAGGGACACCTTGCAGATCTCTCCCTCCATGCAGTTCCCAAGTGCAGCACTGCAGCTGGCTAAGGAACTACCAGGAACTTTCAGATGTATTTGCTGGCAGCCAGAAATGAGAATTCAGGACTCTGAAGCTGTAGCCCCAAAGAGCAGTGAGGTGCTCAAAGGCACCACCTTTGTTTTAGCAATGGAGAGCGAGTGAGCGCGTCCTTCTCGGAAAGGAACCGCTGCCCTCCGTGCCTTCCTTCCGGCAGCTGAGGAGGACAAAGTCCCAAATGTATTTTGCAGGCTGGCACCAGTCTGTGCTTCTTGTGCCTTTTCAGCACAGCTCTGCCCAAAGCTCCAGCCCCAGCTCACACCAGAGGGGAAAGCCCCTCAAGAGCAGCAGAGTTTGCAGGGCCTGTTGACATCTACCTCTCTCCCTGTGGCATTGTTGAGTGCTTGGCAAACATCTCCAAAACTCCTAGAAACAAAACAGAAGCAGAGAAAGGAGAAGCCATTTAGATCTTGCAGTGAAAGCCAGCCCACACAGGAGATCTGTGCTGTAAATGTCTAAAACCTGCAGGATGCAGGAGGGCTCTGCCAGAAGGCAGATGATGCATTTTCCTCCCAAGTGCATGGGCACTGGGCCTGTCCCTGAAGTGTTGGGCTTTACTGTCTCAGCTCCTAAAGACAGCTTCTTCTTTCCTCTTGGGTTTCAGTTTCTAAACTGTGCAGTTTCTATCCTGACCACAGAGTATTTCCTTCAGCAAACTCTTGGAATGAAATGTTCCTGAGAACTGTTAGCTCACAGCTTTGATAGGGGGTAGGCTGCTCTTTCAGGCAAGCAAGACTACTTTTTCATTAGTGGGCCAGTATGATTTAGAGACATCCAAAAATGATAAATTGAAACAGAACTGTTCCATACTTGTGTGACAAGGAGACCTTCAAGGTCCTGTTCCTTGATGCAGGCAAGACCTTGGCAGCATGGACCTGTCGCTGACAATGCCTTCTGAGCCCACTCACAAATTCTGCGCAGCACTGAGAGATGGGACAATCTATCCCCAGTGTGTGAACATCTTTGCAGCTGGCCTGACTTCACGCTGGATAGACATTCCACCAGAAAAACACCTGGCCCATGGTTGTGCAGGAGTAACTGCGGTTGGACTCACCCGCTGCCAATATATTCCAGCTCAGTGTATTTCTTCACAGGATTTTCAATGGGGTTCACCATTCTCCCTGAGGGAAACAAAATGCAGGATGCTGACTTGAAAGCACAGATCCCAGCTTCCAGGAGGTACAAAAGGAGGTACAGCCCCACTCTCTGGAGCTCTGAGCCCTTTGGAGTTTGCTGGGTAACAACAACAATCACAACAGCAACAGGACAGGCAGCCCTGCAGTACAGATGGCTGGCACAGAGACTGATTTTGTACAGTCCTTTGAAGAGTTCTCTTGACAGGAAAGAAAGCACAGGGAGATGCATTTCCAGGAGAGGAGGACATCTTCTCCACCTTTCAGCAATTTGCCAAAAGAATGCCTTCCCATTTGTAAACCAGAGCAGCTCATGCTAGAGCTAATCCCAACGGGCCTTTCAGCATCAGGACCCTCACCTGTTTATGAGCAGGCTGAGCTCAAAGATGCCCCTCTCCCAGCTAAGGAAGGCTCCAGCCTCTGCAGTCCCTCCAGCCCAGCCCTCAGGGGCAGGGCAGTGACTACAACAAGGCTGGCAAAGCCCAAGCATGAGCACTGACAGGCACTGATGGGAAGAAGCCAGAGTGAGCCTGAGCCCCTTACAAGCTGTTGCCCCATTCAGGACACAACAGGATGGGCTTTGAGATCAGCCCCACCGAGGCACAGATCAGTGCCCTTTTGGTCCCAACAGGTGATGGTAGACACAGAATCCACCGGGCTCTGGTCTCAGCCCCACCAGGTCTTATCTGAGAGCACAGCACTGGCAGCTGTTCCGGGCAAGAAGCAGATTCATTGGGTGGTGCTGCAGAATCACAAAGGACTTGATGTGTTTTCCTAGGGACTGATCTGAGCAGGGCTTGGGCCAATGGCTAGGATTCTAACAGTCATGGGAAAGAGTGGGAATCAGGTATGGAAAAATACCCATGGATCTAAAGAATATACCATGGCTGGGCTGGAGGCTCTCTCCTGAGAAATTCCTGCATTACACTTTTATCTGATCACACCACTTGGATGTGTCTCTTGGACACATCTTGACAAGCATAAAACTAGAAGATTAAATAAAAGTTGTTCTCAAAGTATTGCTTTTTTCTTTGGGGGCACATGGAAAACACCTCGTGCTCTCTATTTGTCCTGTAACGTGATGTTCTTTCAAAGTAGTTCTCTTTGACAAAAAGATAGCATTCTCATGAAAATAAACTGCAGATGTAGTAATAGTAACATTAAAAGTCATAAAAATGACATCACCAGGACATGTGAGGCAGATGGGCTCCTTCAGGATAGAGAAAAACAAACGCCACCAAAAAAAACCCCACAAACAAAATAAACAAATAAAACCCCACACACAAAAAAAAATAAACCCACAAACAAAAAAAAAAAAGCAACAAGAAAACTGAAAACAAACACCCACAAAAACAAAACCAAACCAAACCAAAACAAAAAAAAAAGCCCAATAAAAAATCCCCAGCCAAAAAGATAATACTCCAAAGCCAGTCCAATTCACCCAGAGGGCTCTCTCGCTGCCTCGGAGCACAGCACTTCCTCTGGGGAGTCCTAAATGGCCCTGTGACACCAAACTCAGGAGGAGCATTTGGTACAGCTCTGCTGACACCTGCACACAACACACTGTCCCTCAGACAAGAAACACCCCAGACGTACCCAGCATCTCCAGGTACTTCTCCTCAGTCTCCTGGTTTGGAGCAGCCATGCTGCTCTCAGCACTGGAGATGAACAAACTGCCCGAGCTCGAGATCCCAGGTTTGACAACAGAGGTTCCTCGAGGTGATGCTGCTGCGGCAGCAGCTTTAGTGCCAGAGCCCGTGTAGATGTGCTCAACCTGGAGCACTTCTGGTGGGCACTGTTCCTGTGCCTCATGCCGACCTTGGGGCTCTTCATTGCCAGACATTCGTTGGAAGTCTTCGCAGGCTGCCCGGTGAGATGTCAACACTTGCACCTCAAGTCAAACAGAACAAAGCAGTCAGACACTACAGCTTGTCCCTGTCAGCCAGGAGTCATCCACTGTGAGAAAAGGGAAAGAACAGATTGACAGAGGATACAGACAGCTTGTTCCAATCCTCCATCTGGGTCACCACATTCCACTGTAAAAACACCTCAAGAAACAAGGAGAGCAGGAACAGGCCAGCAGGTATCAATTTGGATGACTGCTGGCCAGAAGGCCAAAGGACGAGTTTCACTGTCAAGGGCAGCAGTGGAGATTCAGCACACCAGGAAATGTCCTTCAGAGTGACTGTGATACACACTACAGCAGGACAGCACTCAGAGGCATGGCCCCACTCCCTGCTGCTCTGAGTGGAAAGGCAAGAAGGGCAGAAACCACCAGCTTGGTGACTGCAGTGACTGCATCCCTCTTTCACTCACTTGCTTTTGCAGAGCCTGAGGGAGGGGATTAGCTTTCTCTCTGATGATTTTCATGTCTTCCTCAAGCCTCTTCTCCAATGCCCTGATCCTAGCATCAGTTTTCTGCAGCTCTGCCTGCAGGTAATCCTTGATGTTCTGTAAACAAGGAGGGAGAGGACGCCTTATGACTGGAGTGGCTGCCACTCTTTCCCTCACCTGGTTTTGTTGATCGCCCCTCTGTTGATGGAGATTCTCCTCTTGAATTCTTCCTATGTCTTCCTTGTTCCTCCTCTTCACTGCCATGATGGCACTCTGAGCTTCGGGCAGCTCTGCTTGTGGCTCTGCCTTCATCTTCTGTACACACAAATGCAGAGCAAGTGACTGGGAGCTGCCATCAGGCTCAGCATTTTCCTCTTGCAGCGTTAAAATCACATCTATTCAGCCCCTTCTTTCTGCTTCCCTCCCCACATCTGATTCCAGTGTAAGCCTCCTGTCCCAGGGCTGATCTCTGCAGATTCCAAGGCCCTGTGCTTCCAGTGCCTGTGGGACTCCTGGCCTCCTCAGTCCCAAGAGCTCTGGTTTATGCCCCTCTTCCTGCCCTTCCCTCTGTCCCCTGGCCAGTCAGGCTTACCTGGCCATTCTCCTGTGGCTCTTCCACCTGCTGCCTGAGCTGCTCTTCCTGCTCTCGCGCTGGGAACAGCTCTCCCTGAGTCTGCCATGGCATCTCTGATGAAGCAATCTGCTCCTGCTCTTTCTCTAGAAGCACCTGAACAGAAAGCAAGAGAAGATGGGTTTCAACTTCCCATATAACCTTTGTGGGCCAAGACTCAAAGACTGCTGGGCTCACATGTTCCCAAAGCACTGTGCTGCTGCTCTGCTGGGTCATTCTCTGTTCGAGGGGAGGCACAGATTCCAAAGTGACCCTGGCCCTACAATCAGGGGCCATCTGGGACTGAAGCTCCAACAGCCTCTCAGGCAGCTGACAGGGAAGGTGTGGCATTTCTCAAGGGTCTGCTGAGGGCCTCCCTCTGCTTCTGCCATGTCCTGTTTGTCTTTCAGTAGTGACTGACACCCCACCCTGTCCCACAGCTCCATCCTGGCTCTGCAGGTGGCTTCCTGGGTGAGCTCAGCCCTTGTGAGAGACACTTCTGGAGTTCAAGTTCATTTCAGGCCTGCACCAGCATTCCTGCATACCTGACATCTATACTCTTGTAAGAAATCCTGGTCATTCAGGAGATAAGAATGTGTGCAAGGATCCTCTGATAGATGTCAGAGAAACTCTATGGCCACCTCAGTATATGGAGGAGGACCAAGGTGTTTCTTCTCCCTCTTTTGTCAACTGAGAATTCTGACCAGCATTTTGACCCACGCAGCTCCCCAGCCACAAAGGTGCCAATTTCACTTCAGATACAGCAGGCACCATTGTACGATGGCCTTCCTGTTCTGAGCAACACAAGACAGCAGTCAAGGACTTGCAGCTTCACCCCCACTCCAGGCTCCAAGGCACTTGCCAAAGCTGCAGACTGCACCACAATATGCATCAACAGAAACTGGCCGCTTCTGCTTTTGGCCTCACAAGAAAGCTTCGCAACTCCGCACTTTGTTTCTTTGGCCACATGGGACAAGAATGGCCCCCCACAGCTGCATGGACCACACAATCCTCCCCTTGCAGCTTATCAAAAGCCAAAAGACAGCTGGCCCAAAAGAGACTGTACAAGTGAAGAACTACTCAAGGAAAGTGCCGACCGCTTTCACAAGCCAAACACGCCTTTCCAGAAAGGAAAAACAAACAAACCAAGGCCTGGCACCTCCAGCACTCCCTCCTTTGCCCTTGGCCATAGCACTGCAGAAGCCAAGCGATAGAGCTTCCCTGAGCCAAGCAGCCAGATGCTCTCCCAGAGGCACCAGCCCTTTGCTGCCTCAACATGACAGCTCAAAGGCCAAGTTGTGCGGTCGCTAGCGGGAGGAAATCCCCAGCTCCTGGCAGGACTCCAGCACCCAGCATCCTCAGCCAGCAACAGCAAAGTGCTGCCTGCTCCAAACCTTGCAGCTCTGCCTTGCACTAAAGACAGCACCACACACAACTGGCACTTACAGCTTCAGAATATCCAGGCTCTGGTCTGACCACTGATGGAGGCTGGTGGTCATTCACCTCAGTTTGCTCCTCTTTGGCTTCTTCTCCAGGAGCAGTGGGAGCCAGGGGAGAGACGGCTCTTGCTTCTGTCATCTGTCGCAAGACAGAAGCACGAGGGACAGGCTGTTACCTATCATTTAGAACCTCATTTCTTTTCAGATCTACCACCACATCTTCTAAGGAGAAATCATACATTTTTTTGGTAATGGGATTCTAAGTCACACCAACCTCACCAACCAAATTCAAATGGGCTAATTCAATGGAATTCTATATAGCTATGAATTCAATATTCCTCCCTGTCTGCTATCAGCAAGCAAGGTTGTCTTGGCAAAAGGGAGCTTTTAGTTCTTGAAAGCACTGAAATGGAAAACTAGGAAAGCGACAGCAATGCCTTTGCTACTGCTGCTGCAGACGTGGAAAACTCAGGCTGGATCAGAATGCCATCCAGGGCTGCAAAAGGGCTGGAAACATTGTACAGAAGCATCTTTACTTGCTGCAAAAACAGGAGAATGAACAGGCCTTCTCTTCCTAACAAAACTATGAGCCAACAAACCACCAGATGGAAGTGTCACCCACTCCAGTGTCTAGAGCCCTTGGATGCAGTGAGGGGATGTTTGGCCGTGAACCAGCCCTTGTGCTGAGCACTGTCATGCAGGGAATGATGGAATTTTTCTGAAAGGTCCCTCAAGAGCCTCCCATTGTCCAGGCTAAAGCTCCCTCAGCACCTCCTCACTGGCCTTGTGCTGCACACCCTTGCCCAGCTCCCCTGTCCTTCTGTGCACGCGCTGCAGCCCCTCAAGGACTTTCTGCTGCCCAGGGGCCCACAAGTGCACCCAGCACTGCAGCTGTGGCCGCAGCGCTGCCCAGCACAGGGCCACGCTCACTGCCCTGCTCCTGCTGCCCCACTGCTGCTGACACAGGCCACCATGCCCTGGGCCTTCTTGGCCACCTGGCCACATGCTGCCTCATCTTCAGTGGCTCAAGGCCAGCAGCAACCCTGGCTCCTTTTGGCCCACGCAGCTCCCCAGCCACAAAGGTGCCCATTTCACTTCAGATACAGCAGGCACCATTGCAAAATAGCCTTCCTGTTCTATAATGACATCTTCTAAATAGATATCATAAATTTTGATAGGAACAGTATTCTAAGGCACTCTGACTAAATTAAAATGGTCTAATTCTACTGTAAAGGAAAGTGATCCTAAGTAAATATTCCACCCTATCTGTTATCAGCAAGCAAGGTTCTCGCTGCAAAAGTAGGTTTCTAGTTCTTCAAAGCTCCGAGATGGAAATTTAAAAATATCCATCTCTGGCTTTGTTATTTTTGTTGCAGGCATGAAAATGGATTTTCATTCAGCCTTCCTAGCTCTACCTTCTATTGCTACTGGCCAAGCTCTCAGCTTGCTCTACAATTCTTAATCACCAGGAACATGAAATGTTCCTTTCTCACTCACCTCAGGATCAGCACCTCTGAATACACGCCTCAGGTGACCTGTAGTGGGCAGGGGAAATGAACCAGATGCTGTCAGAAAACTGCCTGGGCTGCTGAATCCCACAGAACAAGTCAACCCAAACAGAGGTGATTTCCCATTTCATAACATCCCTCCCAGAGACACATTTCATTCACACAGCCAGCAAGAGACCAGGTCAATGTTCTTGGTTGTGCCTACACTTTGGCCTGTTGAACCAGTAAATGGCTACAAACATGACCAAGAGAATGCAATTGTTCTTTAACACTCAATGCTCCTCTTCTAGAAAACACATTAAACTGCTTTTTAAATCCTCTTCTTCGGGTCTTTTTTTTTTTTTTAATCAGTTGCATGCACTAATTCTCATTTACTTGCTGGAAACAGTTGCTCAGAAAAGCTTCCCCAAAATTCCCCTGAGCTGTGGTAGATGCTCACTGCTTTGGCATTTGCACTTCCTTGCAAAGGGAATCACTATTTTAGCACTTGGTAAAGGTCAAGTTAGACAGTCAAATCCCTTCATGACAAAATTTAGAAAGAAAGAAGCTTTCCCTGAATTCTGGGAACAACTGCAGAGTTTTTAGAAGGCATTCCCTGAAGGTCTGCCAGTCTACATTTTCAAAGGTGTCTTGCTTGTCCCAGCAAACTGAGGAAATGACAGACTCTGCTGCCACATACTCTCCCGTGGAGAGAACAGAAGCCCTGCAGGTTGCCTTGCAAATGCTCCCCCTGTGGCTACAGACACCCCCTTTTTAGCTGAACACCTTGACAGGAGCTTTACCAAAGCAGTGGCATCCTAATGCTCTCTGTGTTTCAAAATCAGAAGCTCAGTCACTAAGAAAGAGCAGGAAGACAGACAAAAGCCAGGTCAGGTTACACCCTAAGCTAAGCAGAAGAGGAAACATCTACTTACGTGCGAAGTGTGTAATGAAATATGCACCATAAGTAACGCCATATGTGGCGAAAAGGACAGGTGCAAGTCGCTCAATCATTGTAATAGTGCTCTGCAAGTCTGCAGGCTGTGCTCACTCAGTAGGAAAAACAAGGCTCCTGTCAGTGTGCAATAGCCCACTGACAAAAGCCTTGCCCAGGAGGATTCTCCTGAACTGAGCAAGCGCTAGGGCTGCTCTGACACTCAGGCCTTCCGTGCACCAAGGCACCCTTCTGATGTCACCACGACAATGTGGCAACCATGCCCTGACATCACAAAGCAAACGCTCCATGTTGCTCTGTGAGTTTTTGCCAAGCACTAACCAACCTTCCCTACAGCAAACACAAAAGAGCCTGGGAAGTTCTCCTCTGTCACAAAGTAGCACAAATTCCCCTCGTGGGCCAAAGCCTGTCGTTCAAGGGATCCAAGAGGAACTCCAAGAGTGCACAAAGCACCTACAGCCTGTAGCCCAACTGAGCACTCAGATGGGACACAAGCAAAGGAAACCAGAGCAAGAAAATGGCCCAAAGCATTGCCCATCTGAGAAACAACACTTCCTTTAACTTTTTAGAGGTTTATTAAACCTTTAGAAAGGACTGAATAAGGAAAGATTGCAGCACTGGGAGTCTCCACGACTAGCAGCCACATGCTCATCTACAAAAGGGATGCTCTGCCTTTCATACCCTTAGCCCCTCCAAAAGTTTTGTCAGTCAACTCTTTCTCTGCTGTCCATTGGTGGAGATTACTTTCTTGCACCTTGATTGGAGGTCAGGTGTTGTTCCACCCCTCCTGCTGGTCACAAGCCAGCGCTCCCCAAATGCCCTGACTACCAAGGCTATTACAAGGGGGATAAGAAAGAGGACTGTGGGAGGACATATTACAATAACAGCACTTTCCATTTGAACATAATATCTATCCACATAATAGCTATCTCTTAATTGTGAGAGCCAACTACTACATTACTCACCTATAATGCACAGAAGCAGGAGAGAAGGCACTGTTGGCATCACAGCTGAAATCATTCCTTACAAATCTCCCCACATGTTTGCACATTTATTGGACATGGCCAGGACTCCTGTGGATGTACAATTCTGCCTTTCTTCCCCTTTGGAAGCAGTCAACCTGGCAACTTGTGGGGAAACCAAGGCCTTTGTGGGGGCTGCATTGCTCTGCACACACCCAGGCTACACATGGCACAGAGCTTTGGTGCCTAAAAAGATCAACCAGAGGAAAACAGCTGAAAAATATTTCATTTTGACCTTTCTCACCTGCTAACAGAAGTTGCCAAAATGAAAGTTTCCAAGCAGGGCCTGATCCCTGCTGCCAGCTGAGCGTTAGAAAGGAGGCATCACTTTATTTCAGTGCTGGGTGCATAGGGAATCACTTCCCTAAGGCCTGCACAGCCAGCAATCTCACCTACCAGTTTGTATGCATGGAACTAAGACATGTTCAATACTTTGCTGAAACTCACAGGCTAAACATTACACCAGATTTATTGACATATTTCAATCACTTCTCAGAATTTTTTGACATCAGAGTAGGAGTGTCCTGTAGGTCCCTGGTTTTCGTTGCCACAGGTTCAGAAGGAGACCCATTCACAAAAGAACCTAAGACACAACTGAGCTTGCAAAGCAAATTTATTCCATTAGTTGCAGTAGCAAATAATACATACTGACCTCTGGATTCCCAAAAATCTGCTGAGCAGGAGAAGGAGATGGAGCATGGTTCTCGGCACCGGGGAAGGTAGGCAGTGCACTTCCATGACATCCCCTGGATCAAAACAGTGTGCATCTCATCCTTCTCACCCTTCCAGCTCAGAACCAGGCCTTGTATCTCCTGCTCAGGAGTGCCATTTTCCCAGTTACGGCATCAGCTCACACATGGCTGGCTGTGAGATGATGGCTCAGGATGACTCCATGACTCCCTGCCACCAAGGGCTCCATTATGCACTGTTCCCCTTTCAAAGCTTGACTGCTCACTGATTGACCAATAGATTGTTTCTCTTTCAAGGGTCAAGGTCCCACCTGTTAAACAAGACATTTTTCTTCATTGTCTTGTCAACCTGCTCAACCATGGATCAAACATGGCAGGGCCTGGGACACGACTCCAGTTCCTGACACAGTCATTTGGGAAATAATCCCATTGCTCAAACTCTCCTTTGGTGGCCAAGAGCCTCCTAAAAACACTTTTTTCCCTTTGAATGCATTCCAGCTGCCTTTTTAGCAGGACCACTCTCCTTATTCTCAAGGCCAAGATAGCCACTTGCACACAGTAAGCACTGCAGTGGGGGAATACAGGGTTCAGCACTCCTGTTAAAGCTAAAGGAATTCACAAGACTAAGCCCTGTTTGTTACACTTAACGCCTCTCCTTCCTATTCTGGGAATCAAACACAAGCGTTTCATCAATACACCCTGCAAGTGCTCCTGCTGAGTGAAGCCACATTGCTGTGTCAATAAAGCAGGTGGGACTGAGTTTCTTCATGCAGGGAAAGCCAATTCTTTATTCACATAACTCATTTTTATATTGTTTTCACAGACCTCGTGTTCAACTCCAACTGGCTGGTAGTTTCCTTGCCACACAATTGATTGCTTAAAAGGTGTTTTGGTGTGTACATGCTAAGACTTTCTCTTTTTATGACACACTCTTAGTCAGGTGATTACATTTTTCTTTCATGGACGCTTATGGGACTTGTTTATTCCAGATGCAAACAGCTTTCTTAGCACAATAGCTTGTTGTGCTAACTGCACTCATGACTATTCCCATGGGAAGTTAGCTGGCTGCACGTTGAAGACGGAACAGGGAAGCTGGGAATTTCCCATAGCAAGGCCTGATTTTATAAGGACTTTCTTTTCTAATAACCCTACCTGTGTGCAACACATTATGACTTTCTTTCAGAAATTAATGAAGAAAACACAAATTGCCTACTGAAACCCTTCTGCCCCCCTTCCAAATCAGTTCACTCCTCAAGCACAAGCCTCAGGCACATCCCCGACTGCCTCTCTCCCAGCAGCTCAGAGCTGCACTGCACAGCGCTTGCTGTGTGCCAGAGAGCACCAAGCAGGCGGGCCTGGTGGGCCTGAATATTTCTGCCAAACACTCTGCATCTCACACCTTTGCTCTGGCTGAGTGCAGAACTGCAGGATTGCAGGCGCTTCCTGCCAGAGCTGCGTGAGGCGCTGGCTCCTGCAGACGTGCCCTGCCAAGCTGTCCCTGCCTCACGCTGGCCTCGCTTCCCGTGGCAGACGTGCTGGGCCTGAAGGAGGCTGTCCTGTGCTCCAGCCTGCCGAGCAGCCCGGCTCCCTGCCCCGGTGCCCAGAGTGCTGCACACACTACTGACCTTGGCCAGGAGTTGCAGGGCAGCCGGCAGAAGAGGAGGAATCCTCAGCCAGCCCAGCAGCCCTCGGCTGCCCTTGGCCTTTCTCTGCTCCTGGGCACACTCCAGACGGCCAATGCCTCCAGGCCGGGCTGTGCCCAGTGTTATAAATAAAAAATCTGCCAATTTTTTTTGGGAAAAAAACAAGAGTTGCAAAACCAGTTGGACCGGTTGCCAGCCAAGGTGAAGTTCTACCTATTTGGTATTGTAATCACGGGTCCTTTGAGTTAATTGCTCCTTTTGTATTGGAAAGACCCTGCCTGAGGCTAATTTGATAGTTCTATTCCCCAGACAGTGAGGGGAGGGGACATGGGGTGGAGGCATCAGAGAGAATGCAAAATTACCCATCATGACCAGCATGCCGTGGGAGGCTACCCCACCAAACTTACCGAAAAGACCCCAAAAACAATGAGCCAATATAGAATTAAGAAATTAGAGTGATGTCTGGACGTGAGGAACAGAGAACCAAGCCTGCAGAGATGCTGAAAACCATTAGTGCCCCTCGCCCTAAGAAAAAAGACTTCAACAGAGATGAAGACCCTGGATGGCAAACCCAAAAGTGGGGAAACATGCGGTATGCCCTCTGCTCTCATCAGGGTGGGACACCCAGCTCTGCCTTTTAGGGGACAAAGCAGCACATTTCTCCTCCTCTGAGGCACCCTGGGAGCGGCGACGGCAAACCACGGACCCGTTGAGCTTCCCAACCTTGAGCTGATCACTTTTAATAAATGCATTAAAGGGAGAGAAAGTCTCCTACCCTGTTTATTTCAGCTGGGGCCTCGTCCAGGATAGCCATGCCCAAAGAGGACACCAGGACTGGCCATCTTGGACCTCCAGGACAGCTGGCTATCAGGAGCAGAGAGATCGGCTCAGGACCAGTGACGCAGAGGAGCACCGGACTGGTGAGAAATCCGGCGGCGGGAGTAGGAGGCGAGTGAATGGAGCGTGAGTGAGACGAGAGCGGGCAGCTCGGACCCTCGCCCTCAGTGTGGAGCCCTCAGTACCGCGGTTGCGAACCCCCACGAGCGGGCCGGCCGGGAACAGAGGGAAGCGAGTGGAATAAGCGTGAGTGAGTCGTCTCCTAAGGGGCAGAGAGGGCCCCCCCTCTGGGCGTGAGGAGGAAATAGTGTATGAGTGGCACGCACCCCAAAAGTCCTGGCAGAGGGAAGTCAGGCAGATTGCAAGTCCCGAGAAGGATTCGGGCAAGCTCACAAGCCCTGCAGGCAAATCAAGTCCTGACAAAGGGGTCAGGCACAAATCCCAGTGAAGGAAGCTGGGGTTGGTTTTTAAGTCCTGATATGGTGAGGCCTAACATTTGGAAGGTTAGGCAAACTAGAAATCAGGCAGCTGTTTTTCCTGACAGAGGGGAGTCAGGCACGACTCGGGCTCTTACGCCGGGGTTTCGTGTTTTTAAGTCCTGATAGGTATAAGATCTGATATGAGTAAAGTTGGGCAATCAAGAGATCAGACAGTTGTTTCAGTGTAAAGTCCTGAGCGTCAGGCAAATATATTTTTCATGAGACTACCTGTCAGTAGAGGCACCTTTGGGATTTTTTCTGTTAAAACCTGAAAAATAGGAGAGTGTAATAGTAAGAAGACAGGCAAGAGATTAAGGAATATACCTCCAATTGTCTCTTAGGGGAACTGTTAGAGAAATGGGATTCTGTAGAGGCCATGGAAGGATAAGATAAGGTGAAGATGATCCACTACTCTGTACAAGTCTGGCCAGAATTAGAGGTACCAGGAGGATGGCCTTGGTGTGGGACAAGGGACAAGTGGATGTGTCAACAACTGAGTCATTATCTGACAGCTGGGGAGGATACCAATCCTGAGCAATTATTGTATGTAGCTTGCTGGTTAAAGAGTGCTACTGGGGATGAAGGTGTGCGAATTTGTAAGGTGCAGAAGAAGAAAGAGGGGAATGAAGGAGGGGATGCTAGAATTGGAAAAAAATGGGACCCCTTGGATTATTTGCCTCCTGCTGCCCCTCCACCTTTTAATCCTCTTCCTCAGGCACCTCAAATGGCAGATCCGGTTCTTCCCCCGGCTGCCATCTCACTACCGCCTTCTCAAATTCCTTCTTCTACCTCTTTGGCTTCCCCTATGGTATCTCCCAGTATCTGCCCTAGTAACCACTCTCTCACCACCCCCTTCGGCTCCTCCAGTTCCTTCTGCACCACTACAAGTGCCTACTCCACCTGCTGCATTCTCCACCCCTTCTCCAGCTCCACTTAATATGTACTCAAGCTCTTCTCCCCCTCCTGTTGCTGTCCCTTTACCTCCTCCTAGTTGGGACACAAATGCCTCCTTGCCTGCTAAACAGTTACCACCAAATACACCTGCTGATCTGCAGAAAGTTTAGAGTAATCCTCATATCTCTCAAATGAGTAGTTTGGCGTCTGGGCCATACTGTAGTACCAGATCCAGGACCTCCAAGGCAGAGAGACTTTTTCCCCTCAGAGAAGTTCCTATGGGAGGAGTAGTGGGAGGTGTTGGCTTTGTGAGTGCTCCTCTAACGGCTTCTGAGGTGAAAGGATTCAAGAAAGAGTTTGGGCATTTAGTTGAGGACCCAGCGGGCATAGCCAACCAAGTGGATCAATACTTAGGTCCAAATATCTACACTTAGGGAGAGAGGAGTTCCATTCTAAATATATTATTTTCCCCAGAAGAGGTCCAGATGATTAGGGTGGCTGGCATAAGAATTTGGGAGAAAGACAACCGTCCGGGACCCCAGGTGCCACCAGGTGAACAAAAATTGCCACTAATGGATCCCAGCTGGAACCCTAATCAGGAGGAAGGGAGGAAGGCCATGATGGAATATAGATCTTTGATAATACGGAGGATCAAAGAGTCAGTTCCCAAAGGAACTAATACCAAATTGGCATTTGAGGGTACACAAGGGAAGGATGAAGCTCCTGCTGCTTGGCTTAATCGCCTAAAGCAGAATTTCCAACTGTACTCTAAAATAGACCCAGACACCAGAGAAGGTCAAGTGCTACTAAAGGTCCAGTTTGTTACCAAATCTTGGCCTGATATAGGGAGAAAACTGGAAAAGACTGAAGATTGGCAAGCAAATGACATTAATGAGCTATTAAGAGAAGCATTGAAGGTGTATTTAAGGAAGGAAGAAGAAAAAGCAAAGGCCAAGGCTAGGATCATGGTTGCGGTAGCTAGAAAAAGTGTGGGGTGGGCAGGTCCCCCACCAGAAGGAGGCAAGGATAGGCCTCTTGTACTGTCAGGCACAAGAGGGATGGAGAGACCTCAAGTCCCTTTGAGTGAACAACACTGCTATTATTGTGGAGAAACGGCTAAGTGGAAGGATATCCAATAGCACCAGGACTGGCCAGTAACACCTCAACTCGTAATAAGTGATGTGAAAGTAAAAGGTACCTTACTGTTGTCTTATTTTGTGTGTAATAGTGAGTCACAAACAAAACCAGGCTAGTGTTCCCCAGGCAGGTGGGGCTTTAGCTGAAGGGTGTGTGTGACCTGCACACCAGGCCAGTGTTCCCCCGACGTGTGAGGGGGCCATAGCTGAAGAGCGTGAGTGACACACAGACAGCCTCACAGGGGAACGAGCACCGGAGGCAACCAGAGTCAGAGCCCTTTTCCAAGAGGCCCAGAGATCCTGAGACCTAGAGGCCAAAGCCAAGGTGAGGGGGAGGTCACAGAAATTTACTAGCAATAAGGATCCACTTTGTGTCTTGAGGGTGTGAAGGAATGTGTGAAAGTGAATGAGAAATAAAAGACAGTGAATGTAGACAAATTAAATTATAGGTAATGTAGATTGTGCATTATAAGTTTTACCACATCTCCTTGGAAGGAGGTGTATCGTGTTGAAAAATAGTGTGAGAAAAAATTTAAGTGTAAGGGGTTGAAAGAAAAGTAGTATTTAAGCTGTTAGTGAAAGTAAGAAACAGAGGCAAGAGATGAATAGATAAGATCTTGAAAATAGAACAGAAAACCAGTAAGTTAAATACACAGAAAAACAGGAGAATAAAAGCACTTTTGGAGTTAAGATAGCTAACAGAAATACAACTCCCTGCAAAATACAGAGTATGCAGAAGTTGATGAGAGAAACATGCAAGCTATAGAAAAAGAGAAATTAGTCAATTATACATAGCATTAACTGAAGAAACTGAGTTTTGATAGAATCATAAAATAGCAGAGCATTAATGCCTATATTTGAAAGCATGTTTCAGATACTCCTCACTGCTAATTCAACTGTGCAAACCAAAGGAAAAAAGTTGAACCCACATCACCAGATTCCACATCACTCTCACCCCCTGGCATTGGACCAGGATTCAACATCAGTTTGTCCCTCTGGCATTGGACCAGACTCCACATCACTCTCACTCCCTGGCATTGGATCAGGATTCAACATCAGTTTGTCCCTCTGGCATTGGACCAGACTCCATCCCATTCTCCCTCTGGCATTGGGCCAGACTCAACATCAGTTTTTCCCTCTGGCATTGGGCCAGAGTCCACACCACTCTCACCTCCGGGCACTGGACAAGAGTCAACCACATCACAAGTTAATTCACCTGAGTACACCGTTATAAAAGGGCCAAAAGACTTAAAGTTGACTCTCAGAAGGAAGAGTCAAAAGACTGAACTGTACAGGAAAGGGGTTTGGTATCAGAACCATAACATAGCTTAAAATGTTTCAAAACAGTTCTGTGTGTAAAATAAATTTGTAAAAAGTTTAAGACTGTAAATAAGTAATTCTGGTTAAGTTCCCCCAATTTGGTTCAAAATTAATCCAAGTTAATCCTCTACAGAGCACTCCCCTAAGAGAAACCAAACTTAGTAGAGAACAGACCAAGAGAGGTTTAACCAGAGAAGCGGGTAGAAGAGACTCTAAGGAGCTTGGAAGCTTCTTCTCAGTAAAATTCCCCAAGAGGCCAGGCCGGGTGGGCAGGCTGTGCAAGATGACCCATACCGGACTCTTGGGAAGGGTAGTAATGATGGCTCTAATTGCTGGTGGTGCTCTGGGGAGCCCAGGAGAGCCGTGCAGTAAGTGCTACCAACCCCTCTATGAGGAGGAAAAAGGGAGCTCCTTGTCTAGAGTCCACCTCAATTCTAAGCCTAATTGTGTTAACCTCTCCCAATTGGTCCTTTATCAAGAAGATAAGAGAATGTATGGGATAGTTGGAATACTGCCACTTTTAGGCAGCCACTCCTGGGAGAGTGCCCTATAGGAGAAGCCTGGTTGTGCTTTGAATGTGATGCTGCTGAAGCAAGCTCAGTAGATCTAGTCAAAAGAAAAGAAATGGTAAAAACAGTAAGAAAGGTGGTTTGTAACAAGTATTTAGCAGTAAAGAATTTGGCTACCCGGTGGATCCCAAGAGATCCAAATAAATTAGAGTCTGTTGAGAAAAGAAAAGAAAGAGACAAGTGTACCCACCATGAAGTATATGAATGTTATGAGTGTACTGAAAAAGGGATCAACCCCTTTTGGAAAATGAAAGAACGGTGTAGATATTGGGAATGCCCAACAGAAACTAATAACACATTTCAAGAGAGCCTTAAACACCTGGTTTTGATCTCTAGTACTACAGCATACACTAAATTGTCAAGAGACTGGTCTGGCAGCTGCACCGCTAGAATGACAAAACCAGCTTTCTTCTTATTACCCAAAGAAACTGGATCAAGTTTAGGAGTTGCTATACACAATGATTTAAGAAAACCAAACAGAAGAAGCAAAGTGCAATAGAAATTGAGAGAATCCAAAATGCTAAGGGCCAAGTTCAGACCCCAATATCTATGTTAAATAGAATCATCAGACTTCAAGCAGTATTAGAGATAAAGAATGCAATCATTAGAAACATCTCAAACAAAATAAAAAAAAAACTAGCATGTGTAAATAACCAAGAACAAACACCTACACTTGATTCCAGTTGGTAAGATAATCTATAGGTTTTCAAAAAAAGATGTATGGGAAAAAGCAGTTTTCCTCACTGTGTGTATACTTGGAAGATTGCTCCTTTTACTATGCTTATTTCCCTGTTTCATTAAAATAATAGTATTGGCCCTACAGACCAAGCTAAAAATCTCAAAAAATTCTAACCTGAAAAAAAAACCCAAGAAAAGTAACAAAGTTGAATAATCATGATTACCAGAGTGCTCAAGAAATTTATTTAAAAAAAAATTAAAGAAATATGAAGCTCATGAGTCAAGAATTGCAAGTTGATGTGAGCTTAAGTTTAAGCTGGATCAAAGGAAAAGAGGGGGGACTGTTATAAACAAAAATCTGCCAATTTCTTTTGGGAAGAAAAAGAGTTACAAAACCAGTTAGACTAGTTGTTGCCAAGGTGGAATTGTACCTGTTTTGTTATTGTAATCACGGGTTGTTGTAACTAATTGCTCCTTTTGTACTGGTAAAGCCCTGCCTGGGGCTAAACTGTACTTCTGCCCAGGCAGTGAGGGGAGGACAGGTGGGGGGGGGGGGCATCAGAGAGAATGCAACATAGCCTGGAGACCAGCATGCCATGGGAACCTCATCAAACTTTCCAAGAAGACCCCAAAAACAATGAGCCAATACAGAATTAAGAAATTAGAGTGATGTCTAGACATGAGGAACAGAGTGCTGAGCCTGCAGAGATGCTGAGAACCTTTGTTGCCCCTCACCCTGAGCGAACCTCATCTGAAACCAAGACCCCGAGCCGGGACTCCCTGGAGAGTTGAAAAACCAGGGATATGCTCTATGGCTCTTGTGAGGATGGGACCCTCAGCTCTGCCCCCAGTGCCTCTGTGCATTCCTTCTCCTCCAAGGCACCCCAGGATGGATGATGGAGACTGCAGACCCATCAAGCCTCCCAGTCTTAAGCTGATCACTTTTAATAAAGGAATTGAAAGGAGAAAAAGTCTCCTGCCCTGTTTATTTCAGCTTCCTTTCTTAGCCCTGTCCCTTTGGTCTTGCCCTCAGTTTTTATGTGTTCTTTGTGCCTGAGAGGAAATTTCCTATCCCTCGCTTTCACACTGCCAAGGTGGGACCATGGTGCTGAAGTGCTGCCTTGGTGGGATGGAAGCTCAGCTGCAGCAGAGATTTGTGAGAGCTTCATTTGAGGGCTCTGCTAATTAAATCCCATCAAGGAATGGCCCTGCTCCTGGCAGGGAAGAGTTTCCCAATTACCAGGCCCAATAGAGGCCAAGGAAATGAATCTGTAGTCTCTGTGGAGCAACTCCTTAGGTGCCTGTGATCTTCCTGAGCCAGGCCAAGAACCCCTGAGGGCTGGTGCACTAGGAAACCCTAGCCCCAAACAAACACATCTAAATATCCAGAAGAGGAGAAAGGAGAGGTCATGGAGACCCTTAGGAAATAGCATTCCACTGAGGAGCCCTGGTTGATGTGCTCACCTTCCCCTAGGCTGAGGCATTGCTGTCATTGCCCTTTTCAGAAAAGGACTTTCAGCGTCCCTTTGCTGCAGCTTTACCACAAAGAATCTTGTTATGCCCAAATTCTTACTAAAGCTGGTGTTTGGTTGATTTTTCTGGTTCTCCTGCCTCTGGTCCTGTCTGTCTGTTCTCCCATTCTTTGTCCAGTTCTTGGAAACATTTCTCACAAGCTTTAAACTTCAACAGTAGAGACGCCTAATTTCTTCCTTCCTCTCCTTTCAAAATGTGCTCAGCTAGAGCAACTTTGGTCCCTCTGGCTGTATCCCCAGTGGCTTATTCCTGACACATCAGGAGGGCCAGGACGCTGCATTATTTCTGCAGTCATTTTGTCATGGCTGCTGGGAATTTTGGCAGAGATGTCGTGTGGCTTAGAGTCTCAGTGCTCCCTGTGCTTGGAGGCTGTATTTGAAGTCTGCTCCTGAAATCAAACTGGGAAGTTATTGATTTGTGACATTTCTTCCTAGGGTCTAGTGTTTTCCCTGTAAACCTAATTTGCATGGAAGGTGCACCTGTCAGAGGTTTGTCTCATGGGTGTCCCTTCTGTGAAGCAGGGAATCTCCTGCCTTCCTCCATCCCCTCCCTGCAGGAAATACCAGATACAAAGTGAAAGGAGTTCATCCCAGGCTCTCATACGATTCATTATCTTGCTGAAAACATTCAGAATGTTTGAGTAAAGCTTGTAAATGATGAGGAATCCTGAAAAGTGAGAAGGAACACGGCATCCTGCCTTTCCAAGGGGAACCTGGGCTGCTGAGAGTCCCTGCCATGGTGTAAGAGCTGTTAGAAGGAATGAGAGTAGAACCCACTCCCCTTTCCCTGGAAGTTGCTCCTGGGATTACAGGTTCTGGCAGCAAGCTGGCTAAAGTATGGTGTGGTAATGCTGCTGGTAGATTTTGGGGAAAAAATGCTTCTTCAACCAGGACCTGGCTCATGAACAAACTGTCTGCATCTTCAGTTTGCTACAGCAGCAAGAGTTCCTTTTACAGCTGTGAACAGCAACCTGAACTGAACAGCCCCTCAGAACTGCAAAGCCCCTCTGTCCATCCCCAGCATCTCTTGTATCACCTTTCTACTGAAATGAGCTTATGTGCACACTGCCCAGGTTGGCGTCCCTCTGCTCCTGGCAGGAAAAGGATACTTCAAACAATCTGCATTAGTTTCACAGAGGAGTTTTGGAAACTCCTTTTCTCACTTAGCAAGAAAAATTCTTGGTTTTGCTTTAAAATAGTAGCTTATTTCAAGCTCCTTTTGGAAGTGACTGGGTTTCTCTTGGTGGATAGAATTTAAACACTGATAAACAGTGAAAATTTTAGATGGTCTGTTTGCCAGAATGCACAGGAAGAATTCAAATTTATCAGGACTAGAAGTATTGGGCTAAAAGCAGTAAAGGGGTGACAACCTTTCTCAAAAGGTTCTCTAAATTCAGCGTCTGATGTGCTGAGACCTCAGCAGCAAGCCTGAGCCAGAGCTGACTTACAAGATGAATCCTGGGGTCATCAAGCCCATCAGTATTTAGCTAAAAATAGACTACAAAGACACTTATGCTAGCTCTGCATAACCTCATGAAGTTATCTGCAAGAAACATATCACTTTAGGAAACTTTCCCAACTGACATGAACACGGGCTTCTGTAGGGTATTTTAGGGGAAACTCCTCCCAGCCCAGCCCTGAGCTCTGGCTGAGGCCTGGCCCTGGCTGGTGGGGAAGTGTGCCATCAGATCCAGCAGTAGGTGTGCTAAGGATGCAATCAGGTCACTTTGCCCTTCTCGCAGCTGTTGCAGCACGGGCACCTCAGGCAGGCCTGCAACACACACACAGAGCTGAGAGGGGCCCTGCGGCTGCTGTGCTTTGGCAGGGCAGTCATTCATCCCCTCAACACAAGGGCAGTGGATTTCAACTGCAAAGCCTCTCTTTGCAATGGGATTGCTTTTGCCCGGCAGCCTCCATGGACAAGGGCTTTGTGGGAGAAGGGCCCATCTCAGCCTGTGTCCTGGAAACAGAGCCAGGAAAATGAGCAGATCCTGCTGCCTTCTGCTACTGCTGATCCTAGCAGCAACTCCCTGTCACTTCCTCCAGGAAACTTCACACAAAGGGCTTCCATCATTTCAGCACTTGTGAGATCTTCTTGATTCCCAGTTCTCCAGCCTCCTTCTGGATTTTGGGGCATCTCAGCACTTGTGTCCATGGCCCTTCCTTCATGCCCAGCCTTTCAGCAGTCACAGTCACTGCTGCCTCCCCCTTGCTGCAGCTCATTTGCCAAAGTGCTGCAAAGGCAGCGGAGCCGGCTCAGGATCCTGCTGGCTTTTGGTCAGGGATGAGCTCCAGAGGGACACTTGGAGCGCTTCCTAAAGAGCTGCCCATGGGATGGGGGGCAGATTTGTCCTCCCCGGGTGGCTCCTGCTTGGATTCTGCGCTCACTGGAGTCCGGGAGTTTTCTCAGCAGGCCTCTGCAGCGAGTTCTGAGCCAACGGGGGGCTCTGCTGCCAGCCCAAATCTGCGCTTCCCTTGCCCAGCCTGAGTGCAGGTGGGGCATGTGCTGGGCATGGCTGGAGATTTGCATGGCCAAAATCCTCCAGCATTTACATCTGCTCATGGCTTTGGGGAGCACAAATCACAGAACACCCATCGCAGCTGACAAATGGCATTTCTTGCAGATTGCCACAGCCGCATTGCTGATCCACAAATACACGAGAATCAATTTCAGTTGAAAAATGTCATTTATTACAAATTGCAATTGCTACACCCACATTGACAATACAGAACAATACAAATCTCAACTTAGGTTGAGAATTCATTAGATTATTCATTAGAATTAGATTCATTAGATTATTACAGCCAGTCTAGTTAAAAATATAAAAATACAACTTCATTTTAAAAAAAAAAAACTTATAGCCAACCTCTACAACAACTCCCTATACACAAAGATCAATTAGGTATTTAACAACTTAATTTATTACAAACGACTACAAGCATACAGCCCATATAGAAATACAAAAATGTGGATTCTCTCTCTAAGTAATCCTGTACCAACAACTCAGAGAATTATACATAGAACCAATAGAATTATACAACTAGAACACTCCATACATGTTGAAACAGAACTAAAACCATATGTAGACACCAATATATATAAATACATATATAACAATCTACAGATGCAAATATGGATTAAATATTACAGATAACATACAACATGTATTTAAACAGATATATAAGACAAACCTATCTATAAATATAAAAAATTGTGCCAAGCTAAATATCCATACAAATGCATCAATACAAATATACAGCTGTACATCTCAATATATATGTAAATATAATTACATATATCAATAGGTCAATATACATATAAAAATATAAAAATAGACATATATACCAACACAAATAGGAATATCCCTCTTTAAAAAGACATATGCCAAAAACTCCATCAATATGAATAGATACCTACACAACTGTATACAAATGGAAATCTAAACACAGATATTACAACATACATAAGAAGCTAGATACACCTACACACAAATATGTAACTGCAAACGTGTATGTATGTATTTGTACATATATACATAGTACATTAATAAATATAATAAGTATTGTGTTTCTAGAAATATAGTTAGTATCATATATGTAGAAATGTACCAATACAAATAGCAAGATATGTACAGATTGATGTAATTACCACTGCCTGTGTGCAAGTCCATAGAAGTCCAAGCAGAGGGATCCCAGCTGCCCCATCTTCAAAGCCTCTCCCTCGGTCTCCTCCTCCCGTGCAGAGCGGCTCTCCTGGACAGGAACGGCAGATGGGACATCTGGCAAGGAAAGGGAACACTGAGTGAGTATGGGGACGTTTCCCTTGGCAGCAGCTGCACTTTGATGTGTCAGGGCCTCCCCAGGGGGGTCAGAAAGAGAAAGCAGCCAAGCGGGCCAGGCTGTGGTGAGCACAGCCGCGGCAGGACTGTCCCGCAGCCCCGGCAGCCCGGCAGAGCTGGCACAGCTCCCGGGCCCTGCTGGCACAGCTGCCTTGCCCAAGGACAGCCCCTGTGCCAGCCGGGGCAGCTGCGCTGAGCAGCCCCAGCACAGGCAGGGCCCGCTCCTGCCCCGCCGGGCAGTGCCCACAGCCACAGCCCATGCCAGCCTCAGCCCCAGCCTGCCTCCCCGGGCCTGTGGCCTCAGCCGGGCTCTCTCCAGGCTGGCAGCAGCAGGTCCCCGTTCACTGCTCTTGCTGCCGGCCTTCAGCTCCTCCCTGCTGGCTCCCGTCAGTCTCTGGCTGTCCTCAAGGTCTTCCTTGCAGCTGTGGCCAAAGTGGAGGCTCTGGAATTGCTTCCAAGGCCTGGCACAGCTGCAGTCCCAGACTTCTCTGTGCTCCCTGCTGGTCCCCTCCGTCCCCTCAGCCCCGCCATGCTCTCGGTGAAGCCCCAGCCCCCTTCAGTTTCTTCAGCCCCTCACAGTCCTCTCATCCCCCTCAGTTCCTTCTGAGCCATCCCGTCCCCTGAGACCCGCCAACCCCGCAGCCTGTGCCACTTCCCTGTCACCTCAGTGCCACCATGGCCCTCGGCTGCCCCACAGCCCTCAGCCCCAGCAGCAGCTCAGGGTCACCGTCCCTTCGGCGCCACTGCCCTCAGCACCCTCAGCCCCCTCAGCCCCCTCACCGTCCTTCAGCAGCTCCTCAGGGGACAGTGCCTGGGGCCAGCGGCAGCTCCCACCGCTCCAGGGACAGCCGGGGCTGGAAGTGCTGCTCTGCCCGGCCCGGCCACCAGCTGGGACCCAGCACAGGGACAGGGGACACAGGGGGCACCAGGGGAAAAGCAAGAGGTGAAAAAGGCAGCCGAGGGGGGAAAGAGGTAAAAATGCACCCCAGGCCTACACAGCTCAATCTATGCATCTAAAATTCCACATACCTCTAAAGAAATAACTACACACATTTCTAAATCTATATCTAAGCATCGAAATGTAATGGTCTAAATGTAGGCATCAAAATGCAACTCTATAAATATATAAATGTAAATCTCAAAATCTAGAAATGTAACTAATTCTATCCCATCTATAACAATATAGATCAATTTACGGTATAGATGGATATATATATGCACATATAAACACACCTCTATAAATCTATAAATTTAACCATATGCATATAGAAATACAATTGTAGAAATCTATAAATCTATGTATACACCAAGGGATTCCACCTGCCTGATGGTCACAGGCTCCCCCTCTGATTCTTCTTCCCACGCAGGATAGCCCTCCTGGCAAGGCAGATCAGGTGGAAATCTGGGAAGCAAAGGGAACACTGGGTCAATATTGGCCTCTGTGCATCTTTCCCTTTGGAAGTAACTGTCCTTCTATCAAAGTCTGTAAAAGATAGCCAGAAAGGCAGACTCTCGCTTGGCAGTTTAAAGCCTGCTCTTCAAAGAGCCAGACTCCTTCCAAGTGTTTACAACTTTTGAAGTTTTGAAGTATCCCAATACACTGAAAGCCCTCACAGTGCAAAGGGCCCCCACGAGAACTTGAAACACAGACAGTGCCAGCTGCCACAAAGAAGCCCAGCCTGGTTCTTTCTCTGTGCTGACAGAGAGACCTCAGTCCTCACTGAAATGGCTGAAGCTGAAGGTGCTGGGAGCTGAGTTATGAACCAGCACCGTTCCCTGCCATCTACAGCCTGCCCTCTGCAGTGAGCAGCAGCTCCTCCAAAACAACCAGCAGCTCTGGGTCATCCCAGAGGGAAAGAGCTCCCTACCAGGCCTGCAGGCTGCACCAGCTTTGCTCAAGAATGCAGATCCAAAGTGCTCTCTCTCTCCTTTAGTTCTCGCTAATTTAAAGGGGTAATTTCAGTTTTTCCTTGAGCTACTGGACTTGTGACGAATGATTTCCTTGGCCTCAGAGTTTCTGCTCCTTGTATTTTTAATGTATCTCACTACACCTATCAGCAGACTGGTGGTATTACATTGATTTAATGCTTGGAGACAAAAACCTCAGCCTTCTACACTGGCTTTTTGCTGGGCTTTTCCTCTCTTGCTTCAAGAGTCACTCAGTGTTGCCTCCAGAGCACTGGCACCCTGCAGCAAACTTATCCATGGACATCAGCACAAAACTGGGACACCCGAGTTGGTGACACAAGTCCCACAAGGTCAGGTTTATTCCCTGCTCTCTTGCCCCAGCAGAGGACTCGGTGTCAGAGCCTCTGGAGAAGTGTGGAGGGCAGGGCTCAGGCAGGTTGTGCCCGTGCAGGATTTGAACTCAAGGCACCAGGAAGCACCAAGCCTGCAGACAGGAACTCAACTCTTCTCATCTCCCTTGCTGCCAGAGGCAGGCTCAGAGCAGCCATCTCACACCTCTCTAAACCACTGGGGGCTCTGTCCTTACCAAGCTCCTCGGGCTCCTGGGAATTGTTCCTGCAGCTCTCGGTGCCAGCCAAAGCTCCCTCTGCTGCAGCTCTGTCCACAGGCTCCCCTCCTGAAGACTCAGGGCCAACATTAATATTCCCCTTGAAAGAGAAACAGAAAGGAAGAAACCCTTCTCACCACTTACATGAAATACCTGGTCCAATGGCTCACACACTTAATCCCTTGTTCCTAACAAGAACTCTGGGCCCCAAAGGCCTTCAACAGTCAAAAAGATGTGACTTCTCAAACACAGTCCAAAAGCTGTCAAAGCTGACAGGGTTGAACATGGGGGTGACACTGAACACATGAAATGGCTGCGAAGGAAGGAGTCCTGCCAGCTCCTGGCACAGGGATGTGCTCCTCCCTCCACAGCCCTGAGCACAGCAGTCTCATCCAGGCTGCAGCTTGGCAGAGACAGCATGGGAACACACATCTCTTCCCACAGAGATGCCCAAGAGCAAGGGGACTGAGCTCTGCAACATGGACAGCAAGACTGGCCAGTTTGCCCAGCTGAGGATTTCCCAGATGGAAACTGGACTGCAGGCAGCAACTTCCTGAGAGGACAAGAAAGTGCAGCTCCAGCCCAGCCCCAGCCACGGCTCTGGGAGCGCCTACACGCACGGCAGGGCTCACACAGCAGTAGCAGCTGCAGCCCAGCCCTTGCTTTGTCTTGGCCTTCCCAGCCAAAAGAGGCACAGCCCACATCTGCTGCTGCAACAGAGGCACCTCTGGCATGCCCCTCCCTGCACGGGACACTTGGCCTTCAGTGCCCCTTCTCCAAACACTCTTCTCTTCTTTCCCATCAAACAAAGCCTCTTAGAACCTACAAAGCTTCCATTTCCTCACCACAAATGCCCCTGCACCAGGGATTCTTCCCAGCAAAACAAGCACCCAAACGTGGCCAACACAGGCTCACACCTTTTCATCCTTACTCAGGGATGACATTTTCATTCCCTCTTCTTTAGGAAGTCTTGCTTTACCAAGCAAAGCCTTCCCGGTCCATTCAGAGCTGAACTCAAGAAGCTTTTCCTTCTCAGCCAAGCAACAACATTCACAAGCTCTCAGTCCAGCCCCTTTCCCTTTCTTCCCTGCCCAATGCAGTTACCTGAGCATAGGGAGAAAACATCTCCTCCAGCATCTCAAGCACCATGTCCAGATCCAGGGGTGGCAATTCCTCTTCCCCAGGAGTATTGCACAGCCAGCAGGGGGCTGTCCATGCTGCAGAACCTGCACTGCCACCTGGAGTGCTGGGGGCTGAAGTGTCTGGCCTGGCTGCAAGAATCCAAACACATTGGTCAGGTTCCACGATGTGTCTTTGGGATGCAGAGCTCTAGTGCTGCCTTGCATCAAACATCACAGGAAGCACACAGCAACCTCTGTTCCAGAAATGTATTCAGACTTCCCAGGGGATTGGAGGAGTCAGTTCTTCCTCTTAAAAATATTTATCCTAATTGACATGTTACATAGATTAAAGCATGGATTTTAAATCTGATATAGACACACACACACACACACACACACACACACACACACACACACACACACAATCATCTTATAATCACAGCCTTTTGCATTTTCCCAGCACCTTTGGGATTTGGCTACATTTGGTTTCTCATTAAAAAAGACCACAGAAAATGGATTCACCCAGGAACAGCCAAGACCTGCAGACATGCGTGCTAAACTTCCGCTGTGAGTTCATTCTAAAAACAACCTTGAGGGTGAGGCCATATTCTGCAGCTGCAGCTGCTGTGGGGCACACAGAGCTCATTTCAATGGCACGCCTTGATTTGCAGGGCAGGCAGTCTTAAACATCTGCAATATTCTATCAGAGTCCTAGTCTGGCTTCATTCAAAGAAAGAGGAGAGTGCACCTTACACTGACCACTTGTTAGGCAATATCTTTCACCTTGCCCTTGTACCCCTACAGAGAGGCTCTCTGGAAAATGCCCAGAACACCCTCCAAATCTGCAGCAAGGACAGGAAAAGCAGGCAGAGAATCTTTCTGTTTTCAAGGTCCCCCTTCCTAGGCGACTTGACACCTTCTACCTGATTCGCACTTGAGATCTACCCATGATAGAGCACTGCAGGAAAACACTTTAAAGGGTCATTAACCAGGACCTGCTTGGAAAGCAAGGGTAGAAGCTCTTTCCCTCACTGATGGGCTGAGGGCTGGCAACTGCTGCTCTGAAGATGTGTAGCTGCTCCTCTCTGGAGAGACCATGGAAGGGCTGTGATTGTCTACGGGAATCAGTAGGAACGATGAGCTCAGGCTGGCATTTAAGCTTCATGGGAACAAGCAGAATGAAGAGCTCACAGTGGAGATGAAATTTGCCTGTTCCTGGTTCCTCCAATGAAACCCCAAGAAGTCCAGAGGAAGCAAACACCTCCTCCCAAGAAGCTAGGAAAACCTCAGAGTCCTGAGCACCTGCACTTAGCCTGGAAGGGCCTGGAGGCAGCTCTGAATCCTCAGGGGAGGCAGCACTGAGGTGCTGGTATGAGAGCGCTGTGTAGCAGTGAGGGAAGGAAAAGGGAAGCAAAGGGAAGGCTGGGTCACTCTTGGTCTTTGGGTGTGTTTCCCTTGGCAGCAACTGTACTTCTGTCAGGGAAAACAAAAGCTCCCTGAATTGTTAAAACTGAAAATCAGGGACAAAGACTCTCTAACTAGTCAAAGTTACAAAGTGGTATGTTCATTACGCCGGCGGGTGGCACAGGGGAGGGTCATTCCCAAAATGCGTGACCGCTGGCTGCGCTCAGCACAGCATGGCATGGCACAGAAGGTTCCAGCAGGACAGGGAAGGGCAAGGCAGGCAGGGATGGGCAGGGCAGAGCACTGGGAGCAGTGACAGGCTCTGTCCCCACGCTGCATCCCGTGCCTGGGTAACCATCGGGGACAGAGAGGAAGGACATTGCTCTGGCTTGGCTGCGGAAAGGATGAAAAGGGGGGGTTAGAAAACATTCATTTGGACTCCTTTTCAGCACACTAGCTGGTGTTATCTCAGCATGTCTGCCTGTCTTTGCCAGAGTTGGCACATTTCTCGTGATTTGGAGTCAGCTACAGCAGCAGGAAGGGGCAGCAATTTTGTCAGCTTTGATATCAAAGCCAAAGTGCTGCCCCATGGATGGATGTTGCTTTCTTCCAGGGATTTCTGGCCTAGAGTTGTAGTGAACTCATGCTGGTGTCTTCCCAAACAGCGTTGCCTTTTTCTTTCCTCAGGAATCTCCTCTTCTTTTTCTTTCCCCATCTGGGGAGAGCTCCAATGCAAATGCCTCCTGCAGCCAACTCTTGTCACTGCAGACTGACAAAGGAGATCTTGCAGTGGAGAGAGACTCCCTAGAGCTGCTGTGGAGAGCTGAAGGGGGAAGCTTTGTCCCTTAATCTTGAAGTCTTCTTGGGGAGCTGCTTGTGCTCTGGGGGACGGACACCAGTGATGTTTATCCAAGCCTTGCAGGTTCATTCCTGAGCTTCCTGACACACCACAGAGACTTTGGGGTTGTCGTCTTGGCAAACAAATTTCAGTCTGGGCACTTCTTGAAATACTTCAATTATTCTTTTTTTTTGCTTTCCTCCAGAAATATTGTCATAATCTAATGCTTCCAGAGAATATTTTCCTACTTCTTGGGGAATTCCTTTTGCTGCCCTCCCAGATCAGGCCATTTCCCCAGGCTCCTTCCCAAAGTGAGGTGTAGCCCATGGCCTCCACTCTCCAGCTGGAACAGAAGGAAGCACAGAGTTTGCTGTTGTGGGAGGGGAGCTTCTCTTTCCTGCCTGCTTTCCCTTTGGGACAGGTTGGTGTGTGCCCATGTGATAAAGGCAGCTTTAAACTCTGAAGCAGTTGTGTTTCAAACTGCTCCCTCCTCAAGCTCTTCTGTGGGTATCCTTGGACAAAAGGCCTCCTGGTGGGAGCTCCCTGTGGGCAGGTTAAGGAAGGAGGTTGATATTTCAGTGTTGTGACTTCTGAAAGCAGCTGGTTTCTGGAGGTGTTCAGAACTGGGAGTGGCTCCTTTTCTCACCTGCCTGCAGAAAAGGAAGTTGCAAAGTGGGAATTTCATTGGTGGAGATGGCCACCAGGGGTGTTTGCCAAGAGATGGGCTGGCAGAGAGGCAGGTCTCATGCTAAATTGGCTGTGTGTTTGTTTTGATGGTGGAGAGGGTCAGAGATGCAGACGCAGACACCAGCTGAAGGAACGGTGTAATTTACTGTAATGCAGAAGTGCAAGAAAGAGTCAGGAAAGGATAAGCTAAGCAATGCACCTCAGCATTATTACAAAAGGGTGCCTCTGGTGATTAAGATACATCACCAGGTACCCCAATGCAAGCCCTCAGCTCAGAATTGAGCATTACACCCACTGCTCCTCCAGCTCAGAGCAAGAATGAAGAAGCTGCTGCCTCTTTGGGGGGGTTAGGTTGCAGAAAAAAGGACAGTTGCACTCAGAGTTACAAAGCTGTTGATAACAGAAGCGAAACATGCTGTAAGTTAAAAGGATAAGGAAGGAGACGTATTATGAATGGTGCTTCTATCAAAGAGGATTTAAAATCTTTAGTAGACAGTTTGCAAAAATTGGTAATTCAACAAAAGGATTCAGTTGTCCCCAAAAGAGACTATTCTTTTGAGAAAATGGACTTGCCAATGATAGTAGGTTCAGACAGACACCCAGGGAAGCGCTTACCACCCTTTCATTTTGTCTCTGAGCCAGCATTTGAGCCGGTTAAACAAAATCCTCCCTCTCACGCTGTAAAGAATGTGGAACTAGAGTTGGAATGTGACCCTGAAATAGAAGCAGCTCGGAAATGAAAGTAGAAAAAACTTCTTCCAGAAGCTATTGTAGAAGGGACTTTTCTCTCAAATGATGTAGAAGCTTTTCCTGCAGTAACTAATGCTGCAAGTAGAGTTTGAGAACCTTTCGATTGGAAGATTTTAGAAAAGTTGAGAGCTGCAATTTCACAATTTGGTGGAAAATCCCAACTTCTGCACAGTCACTTCTGCAGTATATTTTTCCATCTAACACATTAATTCCAGCTGATATGCGTACCCTAATAAAACTTAGAATGCCACCCCACCAGCAGGTGATGTTTCATAAAAGCTGGGAGGAAAAGTGTGCTCAAGAAGCAGCAAGACCTAGAGTGCAGGGTGATCCTCTGTATAGTTTAACAGCACAACAGTTACTTGGCTAAGGGCCCTGGGCTACTGCCACTGCCCAGCCTAAGAGCATTGGTCTTACAGATGAGCCAACAACTAGCATATAATGCTACCCTTGCACTTCCAGAAAAATTACACACCATGTCTTCTACACAGATTTGCCAAGGAAGGAATGAGGACTTTGATAAATTTGTAGACAGATTGCATGAAGCTATCTATGATCATCCTGATTTGGATTCAGACACAAAGTTACAATTGTTTAATATGTTTGCTTTTGACAATGCCAATGATAAAACTCGTCAGATTTTGGGAACACTAAAGAAGAGAGCTGATGTTCCAGAAATGCTGGAACTTATGGCTAGAACTACAGAAAGACAAAAAGCCGCCTATGTAGCTGCTGCAGTACAGGATGCAGTAAAGCCATTGCTTTCTAAACTGCAAAAGAGAGCCGAAGGAAACAACATTAGGTGCTTTGGATGTGGTAAAATCAGACATGTTAGGAGTCAGTGTCGCTCATCAACAATGAAACTATGAAAAAAAATTTGTTCTATCTGCAGAAAATATTACCACAATACTAAAGAATGTTGGTTCCAGGGAAACGGGCCTTGGAACGCGCCATCTCCACATGTGCCAAGAAAAATACAGAGAGCTGCCCGGATAGCTCAGCCTCCCACGGAGGAGGAGGAGAACTTTGCTCACTCAGATCGTCAACTTCTAAAAGCGCCAGAGTGGACATGGAAACCGCAGTAGATGTTGCCATCATGGACTCTGCTGTACACCTGATAGATACTACTGTAAAAAGACCCTTGGGGGATGGGCTTAGTGGTTTTCTGTTAGGGAGATCATCTGCCAGTAAAAAGGAATTGGATGTAATTCCTGGGGTTATTGATGCAGACTATCAAGGGGTTGTTAAAATTATGGTTAGAACATTTTTCCCTCCTGTATCTATTCCCAAAGGTTCACAAATTGCTCAGCTTATTCCTTTTAAGTCTTGTGTCCCCTGTACAGACTACAAGGAACGGGGAACAGGAAGCTTTGGTTCCACAGGTAAACAAGAAATATATTGAGCCATAGACATCACAAGACGTAAACCAGACAAATAGGCAACCTTGACACATCCTAATGGTGATTCTATTACAAAGAAACTCATCATTGACACTGAAGCAGATGTAACCATCATTTCAAACACAATATGGCCAAAACATTAGGCATTGGTCAATTCTGCCTTAGGCATTGCAGGTATTGGAGGGACTCAGGCAATTCAGATGAGCAGGGAAGTAATTACTTTTACTTTCCCAGATGGAGTGAAGGTATCTACAAGGCCTTATGTCATGCAAACTCCTGGTAGGTTATTAGGTTTGCTTGGAAGGGATCTGTTAGGCCACTTAAAAGCCACCATTGTTACACAGCCGCAGCGGCCACTGGAAGGCAGCCGATCCTCAAAATCAGCTAGACCACTGATAGCCCTGTGTGGATTGATCAGTGGCCTCTGTCAAAGGAAAAGCTGCCCATAATCCAACCATTAGTGCAAGAAGAGCTGGAGGAAGGGCACATAAAGGCATCCATTAGCCCTTGGAACACTCCAATTTTTGCCATCCCAAACAAGAGTGGGAAATGGAGGTTGCTCCATGACTTACGTTCTGTTAATGCAGTCATGCTAAGTACGGCTGCCTCGTAACCTGGTCTTCCATCTCCTCCTATGATACCTGAGTCATAGAATCTATTGATCATTGATCTCAAAGACTGTTTTTTCACCATTCCCTTGCATCCAGAAGACACTAGTCAATGTTACATTTTCTGTTCCATCTATCAAGAAGGCAGGATACTACAAAAAGTATGAAGAACTTTGTTTTCCCCAAAGCACGCAAAATTCCCCTACGATGTGCCAAATTTATGTGGCTTGGGCATTAGAAGCTGTTGGGCAGCAATTCCCTGAGTATATCATCTATCATTACTTGGATGATATGTTAGTAGCTGCAAAACAAACTCTGTAACTATTCTAAAAACCATGACAGTTTTGCTAGAAGAAAGGAGTATAAGAATTGCTCCTTCTAAAGTGCAATCTTTTGCTCCTTAGAAATATCTCAAGTAGCAGATTGATCAGTCTGTAACAAAGCCACAAAAACTCACCATTAGCACTGCAATGTAAAACTGTACCTGATGTCCAGAAGTTAGTAGAAGATATTCAATAGATAAGACCTATTTGTGGGATAACTAATGAAGAACTTGGATCACTAATACAGTTACTAAGTACTTCGTCTCGAGCAGATGAATGCCAGACCCAAGATAAAAAACAACAGCAAGCCTTAGATCACATTGCCACAAAGGTTGCTACCTCACATGCACATCCTCTGATTGAAGATGTTCCAGTTCAACTGATGATCATCACCCAGAACAAAGAAGATGACAATTATGCCAAGCATCCTTTCACCTTGATTTATCAATAGGTTAAAACTCAAGCTAATCCTTTCGTTATTATAGAATGAGTATTTTTACCTGTCAAACAATCTAGAAATATTACCACTCAACTAGAACTTTTTGCTCATTTGACTATGAAGGGTAGTGAGAGAATATTAGAAATCTAGAGACATGAACCATATTCAATTGCTGTAGCATTAGCTAACTAATATCTTAAATCGAGAATTAAGCATTATGTTTCTTTACAGATAGCTTTTGCTGGATATGACGGTAAAGTTCACTATACTTTTGCATTTTCTGTTCCATCTATCAAGAAGGCAGAACCCTACAAAAGGTATTAATGGATTTCTTTGCCCCAAAGCACGCAAAGTTCCCCTACAATGTGCCAAATTTATGTGGCTTGGGCATTAAAACCTGTTGGGCAGCAATTCCCTGAGTATATCATCTATCACTACATGGATGATGTATCAGTGGCTGGAAAACAATTAGACTCTGTAACTGTTCTAAAAGCCATGACAATTATGCTTGAGGAAAGGGGTTTGAAAATTACTCCTGATAAGGTGCAATCTTTTGCTCCTCAGAAATATCTCGGGCGGCAGATTGATCAGTCTGTAGTGAAGCCACAGGAACTCACCATTACAACTGAGATGAAAACTGTACATGATGTCCAGAAGTTAGTGGGGCATATTCAATGGATTAGACCTATCTGTGGGATAACTAACGAAGAACTTGCACCATGAATACAGTTACCAGGCACTTCGTCTCGGACAGATGAACGCCGGAGCCTGGATAAGAGACAACAGCAGGCCTTGGATCACATTGCCGCAAAGGTTGCTACATGGCATGCACATCCTCTGATCGAGCATGTTCCATTTCAATTGATGATCATCAATCAGAGCAAGGAGGGTGACCATTATGCCAAGCATCCTTTTGCCTTGATTTGTCCATGGGTTAAAAGTCAGGCTAATCCTTTCGTTCTTTTGGAATGGGTATTTTTACCTGTAAAACAATCTAGAATTATTACCACTTGACTGGAGCTTTTTGCTCATTTGATTTTGAAGGGCAGAGGGAGAATATTGGAAACCTGGGGACATGAACCATATTCAATGGCTAACTGGTCTCTTGAATGGGGAATTAGACATTCTGTTTCTTTACAGATAGCTTTGGCTGGAGATGACGGTGAAGTTCACAATACTTATCCACGGCACCGGGTGTTATCTTTAGTGGAGCATCAGCGTCTGGAGGACAGACCCTGGAGATTTGACTGTCTGGTGTCTGGGCAGGCAGTATTTACAGATGCAGGTAAAAGGTCCAAAAGGGCTGCCTGCACTTGGCAGCAAGACAAAGTGTGGAAAAAGCATGTCATTTTTGGAGAGGTAAAAGATACGTTGCAGACAACAGAATTGAAAGCTGTGATTTGGGCTTTTGAAAATCGGAATAATGAGGTCATTAACATTGTTTCTGATTCGCTTTATGTAGTTGGCTGTGTCCAATGCCTTGAAAGAGCAGTACTTAAGGAGGTGACTAATAAGCATTTGTATTCCCTTTTTATGCCCATTGCTTAAAACCCTAAATCATTGACAGCAAGAATACTTGATTACTCATGTTCGTAGTCATCAAGCTCTCCCTGGTCTGTCTGAAGGTAACGCTCGAGCTGATCGGTTAGTAGCCACTGTCTGGCCAATGCCAAACTCTGATAAATTTCAGCAAGCCAAAACTCCCCATGCATTTCTTCATCAAGCTGAAAAAATGTTAGGTAAACAATTTGCTATTCCCCTTACTGATGCTTCTGGTATTGTGCGATCCTCTCCTGACTTGTCAACAAGATAACATTAGTTTAAGCACTAGTGTTAACCCTAGGAGTACTCAACCCTTGCAATTATAGCAAATGGATGTAACTCATGTAGCAGAATTTGGTCAGAAAAAATTTGTCCATGTTTGCATTGATACCTATTCTTGAGTTATATGAGCTACTCCCTTAACAGGTGAGACGTCATGTTGAGAAACATTTGTACAATTGCTTTGCCATATTAGGTATCCCCTTAGCAATTAAGACTGACAATAGTCCTGCGTACTGTTCCTTAAGATTCCAATGTTTCTGTAATTTGTGGGGTATTCGACGTGACACTGGTATTCCTCACAATCCTTCTGGACAGGCAATTATTGAGCGTGCCCATCAGACATTCAAGGGCATGCTGCGAAAACAAAAAGGGGGAACTCCAGGCTTATCCCCTGAGGAAAAAACAGCTAAAGCCATTTTTGTGCTTAATTCCCTTAGAACAACAGGAGAGGGAAGATCCACCTATTCTTGTGCATCATGCCCTCACACGTAATCCAAGTGAGGAATTGCCTGATGGCATTCAGGTCATGTTCAAAAGTCCAGAAACAGGGGTGTGGGAAGGACCAGCTACAGTCAAATTAAGAGGAAGAGCTTCTATGTGCTTACTTACAGATAAAGGCATTCGTTGGATTCCAGCCACGGGGGTGAATCCCTATCTGAAAGCACCGTCCTCAACCCATGTTGTGCCCAGAGGCGGAGAGTCGGCAAAAGCACTGACTCCAGACAGCCCTGAATCCAATTCTTCGACAGCTGACCGCTGAACAATGGTTAGAATATCTACCAAATTTGCTGGACTATGCAGAGGAAGTACTAGCAACTCCACATAAGCTTAATACACACAGGTTAGATGTAGACAGACTTCTTTTACTTTCACTTCCATCACAAGCTGTAAATCAGATAGAAAATGCTTGATATCTGCATGGTGTGCATGTAAGCCATGGCTTAATGTTCGTTGTGTAAAGCGTAACAAGTTTTTACTTGGCGACAAGTTTGTCAAGAACATCATTTAGCAGTGGTCCGAGGGAAAAAGCAAAAATTTAAGCCTATTAACCTAATATGCAATAACTGCTCTTACACACTTAACACTATTACCCTGAGAATGGCATGAGCTAAATCTTTAAGGCATAACTCAAGAAGATATCAGAGTTTTCTCCAAGATGTATCTTTGATAGAAATACATAAGCAAAGATTGTTACTGTGGTTGCAGTTTAAACTTGCTTTAATTGCTGTAGTAAACCAAATTGTACTAGAGAGCAAGATAATAGCTGAATGGAGAGTAAGAATAGCAATACCACAAATACGTCACTTTAGAGATTTTGAGTGAGAACAAGCTAAAGCAATTTGGGCAAAGTGCAGGCGTGATGGATGACAAGGGCAACAATGGCACCAGCCTGGCAAATATTAACAATGTTGCTTAGTGGAGTGATTAAGGAAACGCAGGGAGTATACAATATAGAGCAGCGAGCTAACATGAGGGTTACACAGGCTACCAGAAGAGGGCAAGAATCTTTCTGCTTATCACTAGCTACACCTTCGCATCCATTTTGCACCTGTTTAATTGGAATTCCTTTAGACTCAGTGGAAGAATTCGGAAATTGGACCAGAGCTCACATTTATGGCAACTTAAGTAAGGCCTGGTCCAATTGGTGTACTAATCAAAATGGGATGATCACAGAAAATTGCTGTGAAAAACAAAGGATCCCTAGAAATCCTTTAGGAGTTCAGGCATTTACAATCGCTCAAGGTTTAAATACTACAAGCCAGTGACCGCAGGAATTGGATATTTTGGGATCGGTGCCAGGAAATTATTGTTTGTTCTTTGAGTACCACAAGGGTAAAGAGCTGATTAGGGAGAAATTAGGAAAACCCAGCGACGACAGCACTTGGATATCTCCTCTTTCTTCCTGGTATTACAATACCACGGCATACTCTGCCAATTGGACATGGTCTGTATCCCTGAAACAAAAATCTGCAAGGATGTTACCTCCTGGAGTTTTTCTCATTTGTGGAGATAAAGCTGAGCCTGCGATTCCTCAGAAAGCATTAGGAGGACTGTGCTATTTTGGGAAATTGACATTGTTTGCCCCTAGCATTCAACAGATGCTTGACATCAGGCACAAATTCCCTGCAAAATATCTTCAACAACAGGGCTCCACTCCCTGGCCGGGAACAGCCCGGTTTTGCTGCCCTGAGCGCAGGCAGGAGCTCAGGCACGTGCAGAGGCAGCGGGCAGCTCATGTTTGGAGGGGCCCGGGGCTGCACGCCTGGAGCGACGCATCGAAACAGCCTCGGGGGAAGGAAGATGTGCTCCAGCTGGAGTGCCTGTGCTGCAAGGAGCACAAGCAATTCAGCCTTGCCAGGGTTTCTTAAGTGTTGAGAATATTTTGCAGGTTGAGGAATTTTTGCAAGACAATGGCCATATTCAGCCAATGCACAATCCAGCCTGCTTGTAATAATGGACAATGAACACGTTCACAAAGAATGAATTATGGACATATTCAGAAATGGGCTCGGTATATCCTTGAAAAAGATACAAGAAGAGTCATCAGGACTCAGCAAGTTTGTCAGCAAGCTTGGGAAAGTGAGCCATGGGTGGGCCAGACAACCACAGCAAGATGCATAAAAAATTAGATGATCCAATCAGCATTCTATTTTAGATGCATGAACAGCTAGGATTAACCAATCATGTATTAGCTAGAGACACGTGGACAGTGGAAATTTATTATAAATATAGTCTTTTTAGGGATAATAAATTTGGCTTTGCTGGATCATATTGGTCATGGTGTGATGTCCACGAACTTCCACACCCCGCACTTAAGAGTGTGTTGGTGTTGCCCAGGAAATGTACAAATTTGGGGAAGTGCCCTTGGAAGAGAGGGGCTTGATTCCCAAGGAAACTGCTTCTCCAGGAGCCCCCAGTGAGATAGGTGCAAGTGTCTCCATTTGACTCCCTGTGTTTCCTTCAGTAGTTGAGGCCCCTTGCACTTGGCAGAGGGGCAGGGGAAGGATGTGAAGAGCAGCTTTGGCATCTGCCTGGGCCTGCAGAGACCAAGCCAAGCACCTGCAGCAGGGTTTGTTGCCCACCTTTGAGCACAGGTCTGAGCCGGATCGTGTTTGTCCAGCCGAGTGCCCCAAAGCTCTCTTGGGGAGCTGTGAATTCAAAGGCCTTGATGCACACATTCATGCCATCTCCCCTATCTGGTGTGCCTTAACTCTTGGCAAGATGCATTTGCCCTGTGCTTGCTGGAAGCTGCTCTGCTCCAGAGCCAGCAGCGAGCTGGGCTGTGCTGGCCAGGCACCACGGAGAGTCCTTTCCTGAGCACTTGGCTGGGCTTGGTGTGTCTTAGACACTTGGGGCAATGGATTTCTTCCAATCAGAGGCATTTTGGGCAGGGTGGGGGTGGCCCCAGAGCACTTGGCAGCGTGTCCAAGGGCCCTTGCTGACACGGCGCAGCATGGTTACCATGGAACGGAATGGAACAGGACCCTTTGTGACACGTGGTGACATGGGTGCTGGCGGTGATGAGGCAACGCCACAGTGCTTGGTGGATGTGACGAGACAGGACGTGCCAGAGCTGTGCTGTGAGGAGCCCCACACAGCCGGCTCTTTCGTCGCTGACCCACAGCTTTTCCAAGGCGTTACTCCTGTGGCTGGCCTGGTGGCCAGACTGCAGGACTTCCTGACTCGGAGCTTTTCCCAGGCATCTGCCATCCCTGTGGCGGTGCCCTCGTGGCCAGGCCATAGGACTCAGTGACCTCCATTGCTCACAAGGAGCCTCCTGTTATTGTGGCAGGAGGCCTCGAGACCAGAGTGCAGGACGCGCTGTCCTGTAGCCTTCCTGAGGCCTCTCTGTTGCAGGCACCTGCAAGGCGCTCACTGATTCAGACCTTTGCCCAGGCATCTGGCTCAAAGGTGTCCTCAAGGTCAGAAAGCGGGATGGCAGGCAGAATGCTCAGCCTCTTCAAGGTGCTTCGGGGGAAGAAAAGGAAAGGCCCTGCAGCCTTCCCAGTGCAGCAGCCTGCAGAGCCGGAGCAGTTGCAGCCACTGCAGGACGGTGAGTGGCAGAGCTGGGCCACAGGGCTGGTGCCTGTGGCCGTCCCGGCCCCTGTGGACGAGCCCGCAGACAGGACGGAAGAGGGGCTGGGGCTGCCCCCCAGCAGCCCTGCTCCATCCCCTGGCCACCGGGGGGCTGTCCCTGCCAGGGCTGGGCCGTGTTCTCGGGCCTCTCCCGCAGCCCCTCAGCTCTGGCTGCACTCATTCTTTGCCAGATGCGGGCAAGGATCAGACACGAGAGCAGGACCCCACTCGCGGCCGCTTCCACAGAGCAGCGCAGGTACCTGCGGCCATCCCCACCTGGGCCGGGCCTGCTGGCACTGCTCGGCCCAGTGCCGCGCTTGGAGCAGGCCACGGAACATCCCTCTCTTCCTGCCCTTCCTTCTGCTGCAGATACTGCGGAGGTTCCTGTGCTTTCGGTGCAGAAACACCAGCGCCACAGCAACCGAGGGCACGGCCAAGCTGCGGGCAGAGCTTGATGTCAGCTCAGCCTCCCCTGAGCAGGCAGCAGACTCTGTCAGGGCAATGGCTGAGGGCAGGCCAGAGGCTGTCACGGCCCTGAGTGAGGACGCAAGGACTCAAAGCACGTGGGCCCTCTCAAAGACCAACACCAGGCCCACTTGCACTGCGGTTCCTGCTCCCACTCAGGATTTCTTTTCATCTCAGCAGCAGGTAAGCAGCCTGGGGCCAGGGCTGAAGGCCTCCCAGGATCCTGTGGCCCCTCAAGCTACGTCTGCTAGGCCCCCTCAGCCATTGAAGCCAGCAAAGTGGGATGGGAAGGCAAGCACTTCTTGGGGGAAGCTGGGCAAGTTGCCCCCTTGCACAGCACTCCATGCATTCCCCATGCCTCCTCTAGGTGCCAGCCATGGTGAGGGACATTCACCAGACACTCGTGTCCCGTCTCACTGTGGACGCTGGGCTGCAAAGGGACATTCTGAGCCTGGCCCAAGAGCACCCTGCTAATGTGGTGATGAGCCTCCTGCGCTGTGCCCCAACCTGTGACAGGTACAGAGCACAACTGCCTCGAGAGCTTGGTGCTCAGTGGCCCCTAGGGCCCTCCCCCTGTCCAGCCTGTCCAGTGGGGTCTGCCAGACAGGCGGACAGCTCCAGGACCCTGGGGCCCCTCTGTTTCCTGAGCCTGCTGCCATGCCCCCCCCCGCCCCTCAGGGCACCGGGGCTCTGTCACCCGGCCCCACCCAGCCGCACGGGGCACGGTACTGACGTGCAGCCCTGGTCCCACAGAGCTGCTGCATTGATGTGGAGAACCATCGGCTCCTCGGGATCCGCAGTGCAGAAGGTGCTTCCAGCACTCCTGTCTGTGACAGAGGACCGGCCGCATTACAGCATGTTCTTCTACAGTGGGGATGACGAAGCCATCTTTGCCCTGGCTGTGAGTTTCTAGAACTGGCCTTTGCTCACCCTCCAGGTCACCTCTCCAGCAGTTCTCCATGCTCTCTCCCTGTCCTGCAGCTCCCTGCCTCAGGCGCTGGGCCGAAAGCTGGGCTAGGGGCAGACTCAGGGGGAGCAGGCTGGCTGCTCCCACTGCATCTCCCCTTGGGCCCTGCAACATGGACACCTGGGCACTGACTGCTGCCTCGGGGTGCTTTCTCCTTTGCAGGCAACTGTGGTGCTGTGGAAGACTGTCCACATGCCTGAGTGGCATGAGGTACTAGTCCTTCATTCTGCCCGCCTGTTTGTGGCTCTGCTCTTCCAAGTTTTTGTCACCACAGAGCAGATGCCAGAGGAGGTTGAGAACTTCTGGAGAGCGTGCCGGGAGGAACACTGCCTTCCCACAAAGCCCAACAGGTCTCAGTCGCCCTGTCCTTCCCATGCCCTTGTGGCCAGGGCCAGTGCTCCCAGCGTGACCTCGCCTTTGCTCTGTACACAGGTTTGCAGTGCAGGCCATGAAGGCTCTGCTCTGCCTGCTGGACTTTGAGAAGAAGCTGGTGGCTCTGGAGCGCAAGCGCCTCTGGGACACCCTGCTCTGTGCCGACACCCGGCACCATGCAGTCGGTCTGCTGGCCAGGTGAGACCCCCTTCTCCTACCGCCGCCAGCGTTTGTACCCCGTGCCCGGAGTGCCCCACGCAGTCCCCGTGGTTGTGGGCAAGAGGGCCTTGTCAGCGACGGGCGACCAAGCAGACCGGAATAGGCTGGGAGAGGAGGGTGCCCAGGAGCAGCTGTCTCCCAAAGCACCCACGTCTCCTTGCACGGTGCTGGAGAAAGATCACACCTCTGGGAGTCAGTCCTAGCAGAGGTTTGCCTGCCTGGCTCAGGGCTTTTCTGCCTTTTTTCCCCTGCCAGGGAGATGCGCCATAGCTTGACCCCCTTGTGTTCCCGCATTGCCTTGCACCTGCTCAACCTGCTCATTGGGAAGCAGCCCTGCTGGGATCTGCCTGCCCTGGCCTTCTTTGTGGAGGTGAGCCTGATGGCCAGCACTGCCTGGCTGAGCTGCCTCCCAGCTCTCTGGCCTCTCGTAGCTGCAGCCGCCTGGGACGCTGCCCGCGCCTGCTGCTGCTGCCTGGGCCCGGCCCTGTGCGCTTCTGGGCTCCTGCTGGCCGGCTCCCCTGTCACTACCCTGTGCCTTTCAGGTCCTGCAGTGTCTGGACTTGACCAAGCACGGTGCCAGTGCCCTGTCGGTTGTGTCCAGGCACCTGCCGAGCGAGTGCAGGGACAGGCTGCGCCTGGAGCTCAGAGGCCTCGTGGTGCTCAGCAAGGAGCCCTCGCTGGTGAGAAGGGGCAGTGGCTGAAGCTGCGCTGGTGGGGCTGGCCAAGGCAGACCTTTGGCCTTGGCTGGCCTTTGGCAGCAGAGGCAGCTGCTCCCAGCTCTCCTGCCTCCCACTTCAGCTGCCCAAGTGCCCCGAGCTGCTGCTGGTGCTGTGGCTGTCCTTGGCTTCACAGCACGGCCTGCTCTTGCACACAGGGCGGAGGAATACGCGGCCTCTATCAACACCTGCTGGAGCAGCTGGCGGATCCTGATGCAGAGATGGTCGGCATGATCCTCTCTGTGCTCACACACATGCTCCAGGAGAAAGACCTCAAGATACCCAGCGCCACTGCCCTGAAGCTGGCTGAGCCACTCCTGCCACACTTGGAGAATGTAAGGCTCTGTGTCCCCAGCCAGCCCCCAGCACTGGACGCTGCCCAGAAATATTGTGCCTCGTGCACTTTTGGGCCTCTGCCCTGATGGGCCTGGAGTAGTTGGTGCTGAGGTCTTTTCCTTTCCTCCAGGACAACAGCCACGTGCAGCTGCTCTCCATTCAGCTCTTCTGCAAAGTGATGGAGCTGGTAGTGGAAGAGGGGGAAAAGCCTCTCACGAGAATTGTGAGCCGGAGCCTGCTCCCTCTCTTCCTGCACTGGCACAATGAGAACCGGAGTGTGGCAAAGGTCAGCTTTTGTGGGATGCTGCTGCATCCCTGGCAAGGAGCTGGGCTGCCTCCTACCCTGGCAGCTCGCAGGCTCCAGCCTTCCCTGGCCTTGGCACAGGCATGTGGGTCCTGTGCCCTGGGCTCTGGTGCCACCTGTGGCTCTCCGCTGCTCTCCAGGCCTCTTTCCAAGCCCTGCTTTGTGCGGCCCGCTTCCGGAGGAGGAGGGACCTGGAGGAGCTGCTGACGAAGCAGCAGCGCATGAAGTTCGCCGAGCGCCTGGTAAGGACAGCCCGGGAGCCCCAGCCGCAGGCTGGAGAAGCCCCCCCTGCCCCCCGTGCTGGGGCTGGCAGCTGTGCCCCTGCCCGGCGCCAGCCTGCGCCCCACACGCCGCTCCCTGCCCTGGGCCGTGCAGGCCGGCTCGGCCGCTGCTGGGCGCAGGGAGCGCCCGGCCGAGGGGCAGAGCCCGCGCCGAGCCTTCCCTGTCGGTGCTCCCCGCAGCTGCTGGAGGACGAGAGCCGAGCGGCCGAGCACCTGCGCTGGGCCCTGCCCTTCCTGCAGAGCCCACAGAAGCGCCTGCGACAGGCGGCCGTCAGGCTGATCGGTGAGCCAGCAGCCCCGCGCCTCTCCCTGCCCCCGGCCCGGCTGCTGCCCCGGCTACAGTGCGAGCCGTGCCCAGGCCGCTGCAGCCCCGCCCGCCCTCGGCGCTGCCGCCGCCCTCCCGCAGCCGTGCCCTCGGGCGGCGGCGTGCGGCAGGGGCCCGGCAGCAGCCCTGCCGGGGCAGGAGGGCGTGCGGCCGCAGGGCTGCCAGCGCCCGTGTCGGGCAGCTGTGCCGCCTGGCGCCGCCACGGGCTCTGTCTTGCCAGGGGTCGCCGGAGTGCTCATGATGGGGCAGAAGGAGGAGCTCCAGGTCCTCAGTCAGGGTGAGTGGGGGCAGCCGCGGGGGTGCCAGTGGGGGCCGCCGGGGGCAGCTGCAAATCCCAGCTCCGGAGCTACAATCCCTGCCCGGGCTGCCGAGGGCTCTGCTCCCTGTGCGGACGGACGAGGGCCGGCGGGTCAGAGCCCGGAGAGCTTTCAGGCACACGTGGGGGAGCCGAGGCCACAACCTTCTGGCCCAAGCCCTTGTCTCCGGCTCCCTTCTGGCCATAGCAGGAGCCAGCTGGGATGGCCCTGGCAGGAGTGTTTCCCTGGATTCCCGCAATCCGGCCTCTAACCGTGGCTCTGTGCTTCTTTTTTCCAGCCCTTCAAGCCCTGAGGGAATACGAGTGCCCCTCCTTCATCAACCAATTTATCCAGCTGAAGTTCGAGGCAAGAGCTGCCGAACTTGGTCTGCAGGATCAGAAGAACCCGTGTCCTTCGGCAACCCCCAGTTCCCAAAGAAGATGAGACCACCTGCAGAGCACAGGGTTCCAACTGGAACTCCAGGCACAGCTCTTGTTGGTCACAGCTGAGCCTGTGGGAAGCTCCAGGAGCTCCTGTCATCTCCCTCCCTGTTGGCAGCTCCCTCCCTCCCTCCCTCTCTCCAGGCCCCACGCCCTGCCCATCCCCTTTTTTGCCTCCCAGTTCACCCCTTTGCTTTGCCTTCCCTTAATAAACAGTTTGGCTTTGTCACTTTACCCACGTGTCCGTGGAGCTGAAGCGGCACAAATCCTGAGCCTGGGGACACGCGGGACCCCGCTGCCGTTCTCTTCCATGCTGTGTTCTGTGCACGGGCAGAAAGGAACAAGGGCCGCTCAGGCTGCAAAGGTCCCTGTCCTGCTGCTTCAGTTGCACAGCACCATGGAGTTGAAGGTCGTGCTGAGCACGCTGAAGAGAACAAGCACCCTGGGTTTTAGAAAAGCCAGCTTGAGGATGCTCTGAAGCCATCTCTGAGGGATTCCACAGCATGCATCTATGGAGGGCACAGGAGCTTGCAATGCTGGAAGTTTTTCCCAGAGAGCTTCCTGAAAGCACAGCAATGCTCCATCTCTACACAGGGACAGGAAGAAGGCAGAAGCAGAGACCGTCGTGGCCTAACAGTGAGCTTTGGGTGTGCCTAAAAGCGGCAGCAGCAGCAGCAGCAGGGAGTGGCTGAGCCCCAGAGGCGCGACCGTCCCAGTGGCCGCAGCACTGTCAGGCAGTGCCTGCAGGCTCGGTGTGGTTCTGCAGCTCTGGTGTCCCCACAAGTGAGGAATGGCAGCCCCTGCCTCAGGCCCAGTCAGAAATGACGCCAGCTGGGGGTTTATTTACAGATGCGAACAGGATGGGGCTGCTGGGAAAGTGCCTCGAGCTGTTTATTTTTTCAGTATCAGTCTTGTCACATGATTGTGACAATGGGAAGATGCTAACAGCTCACAATGAAAACTTAATGTTACAACTTACTTTATAAGCTTCTCGACCAATCAGACAAAGCAAAAGCATACTGAGAGTAGTTCTATCCAATCACCATTAGCACACATGCCTTTGGTTAAAACAATGCTTGCTTATTTCGAATACAATACCCGTTTGTACGACACAACGCACAGAGCTCCATTATTAAGCTTTAACCTTCCTAATATTTTGTTAGATAAACTTTCTGCAACTTAGAAAGCTATTCAGACAAGCATTAATACATAGGCTTATTGTTCTATTTGCCCTTGCCTTTTCTACAGTTTAAATAATTTTTCTGCTGATCTATCTCATGAATGTTGCTTTAGCACTGTTCACAGTTCTGCTGTATCTGAGGCCTGCCTTTTGCAGCTTTCCTAAAACCCTCTAATTTTATGGATTCCCACAATTCCTCCTCTCTGTTCACTTAAAAAGAAACTTTCACAATCTTGTCATTTATTACTTGCGTTTCGTAGCTTTACTATAAGATTTTTGCTTATTATCTCCTTAAAGCATGTTCTTGTTGGCACTAAGCATTGCTATATTACAAAACAGCAATTTAATGTTGTGAAGGTCCAGTCAGTGGAAAAGGCATAAATTACGTCTGACAATAGTTACAAGTCATTGTTCAAAAAACTCTTGTAGATTCCAGGGTCTTAACTCAAAACCTTCTTCTATTTCTATACCTTCATCTACCATCTCTTTGAGATTTTGAGCACTTTCTGTGAATCTACTTCCTACTTCTCTCTCTTGTATGATAAAAACTTCTTTGACAGTTTGTTCATCATTCGTCACACACACTGGAGTATACAGGGTATTACTATTAATATCACTACCAAAACACCCAGTACATAGAGACCTATCTTGCAAAGTTCCTTTAGCCAAGGTGCAAAGCTCCATTCTTGGAACAAATCATTTAACTAGGAGCCACCATCATCTTTAATTTGGGCTGTCAAATCTTTCAGTTTTTGTATGCTTTTGTGGATGGATTCAGAATGATCTGACAGGTTCATACAGCACATTCTTTCAAATTCTTCACAACCACGTCCTTGTGCCAATAAAAGAAAATCAATTGCTGCTCTATTTTGAAGGGTAGCATGTCTAACACTATCAACATCGGTCAACACGTCACTGATTGCAGTGGATGTGGCATTAGTTTGTTTACTCAGCCAACATCCAACCTGATCTAATTGTTTCAATGCCATTGCTGAAGCCAGTTGGGGTAAAAACAAACCTGCTGAAACTCTTTTTGCAGCCTTCTAAGGCATGAAATCACTTTTACAGTTCTCATGATAATGACGAGCAGATTTTGTTTCCCTTTGTTTCTTTTTCGTGACTGCTTTGGCAGTGGGCGCAATTACAGCGAGCATCCCAATGCTACATGGGCCGCCTTCAAGGTGTGATGGAATGCCCTGCCAAGCCCTATCTCCACAAATGAACCAATATTCCTTTAGCAATTGTCATGGATATTGGTCAGCCTCAGAAAGCACATCTTAACTGTTTGAAAAATTACACTAAAAACTTAAGTTTCTGTATGCAAAATAATGGGGAGTAACATTGTATTTTGGAGGATCACCTTCTTGCCAACCACTAGCTGTAAAGGTAAAGCAAAAATCTTTTGTTAAAGAACCAAGGATTTCCAATTCTTGGGGTATCCCAGAGATACTGCTCTGGGAAGTTCTTTCGCCCAAACGTTCCAATTCAATGCAGGACTGTTCTCATTGTTAATTTCACCTGACTTACCATTGGATTGCTTTTTGACCAAAGGCAAATCTTTTACTGGCTCACCAACCACCAGATGGGTTGAGAAAGGTTTTTCGGGTTCTGAATTACACAAACATATGGTATCCGAGCCTGCTGCCTTGGCTAAGGCCACCCAAACATTTGTTTTTGGTTGTTCTACAGGCAAATTTGCATGACAAAAAACAATTAAAACCTACCAACACCAACATACAATTTGATTTTGCTCTATCTTGTTCATGAGCTAAGTTTTGGCAAAATCCTTACATATATATCAATTTGAAAATTTTGCTTTTGACCTTAAGATAAGATTTCACCTTGAAGATCCAATAGAAGGGATCTATAACCTAATAAAAACAAAAGCCTACACTTTTGCCAAAAATCAGCTCTACAAAACAAACAATTGACACACAATTGACACATTTATAAATAACATTAACACAAAATCAGAGTTTGCAGGTTCTACTGATGCACAAGGAACGTCAGGAGTGACCCAGGATCCCTCTTTTTGGCTCACGTCGGCATACTTGCTTCTTCGGTTTTGGACTCGTCAACACGTTCTGCGGTGCAATATGGTTTGACGTTTTTGGCTGGGACCCACTTAATTCCTGCACCTGTAGAGACAGAAGCATACTCTTTGCCTCAGGTGATTAATCGGAAAGGACCTTCAATTTGTCCAGTCTCAGGGTTTCTAATTAAAACAGGAGGATTTTCTTTCAGGTTTGCTGTGTGTTATTTGAAAAATGCCTAAAAATCAGTGGATCAGGTTCTGCAACCAAACTGTTTAAGAAATTAAAAACATACAAAGCTTTGTTCAACCTCATCTGTGGTGTTACCTCTGCTCCCCCTCTCTGTTGATCTAGAATGTGCTTTAATGTCTGATGTGCCTTCTCAATAATTACTTGGCTTGTGGGAGAGTGAGGAATACTAAAGATGTGACGAACACCCAATTCTTTTAGAAATATGGCCAATTTTTGAGATATATATGCGGGACTATTGTCAGTTTTTATTTCTTGGGGCACAGCCAATAAAGCAAAAGCTTGCAAAAAATGATGACAAGCAGGATTACTAGTTTCACCTGTGTGAAGAGAAGCAAAAATTGCACTAGAGAACGTGTCTACTGAAACATGAATATTTTTAAATTTACCAAAAGAAGGGTATTTAGTGATATCCATTTGCCGTAACTGCAGGCTTTGCAAACCTCGTGGGTTGATCGTTCCTGTAGAAACAGGAGGCTGCACAAGCTGACAGTCAGGGCAAGTACTGATGATAGCCTTAGCTTGACTTTTGGAAATTTGAAACATTCGCACAAGTGCTTGTGCGTTTTGGTGAAAAAAGACATGACTCAATTTTGCTTGTTCCAAAATGTTTGGCAAAGCGTTTGAAATAGCCATTGCCAGTTTGTCCGCTGTTGCATTTCTTTCTACTAAAAATCTAGGAAGTGAAGAATGAGCCCTGATGTGAGAAACAAACTATGGATTAGTTCTAAATTGCAAAGTTGTATAAAGACATGAAAGCCAATGATATAAAGTGTCATTACTAACATCCTTTAAAATTGACCCTTCTAATCTCTTAACTACATTAGCAACATAAGCAGAATCTGTGATTAAACGAAAAGGTCGTGGAAAGAGCTGAAAAGCTTGAACTACAGCAGCAAGCTCAACAATCTGAGGAGACTCTTCTACTATTTGAATGTCTGACTCTCAAGCATTAGTGTTTTGGTTCAACCAAGTTACAACTGATTTGTGACTTTTGCCAGGGCCATCAGTGAAGAGAATTACTGCATTGAAAGGTTCTTCACTTAATTTAGGTTTCTCTTTTAAAGTCAGTTTTGCTTGTAATAATTTGTGAGCTGGGTAATGAAGAGGACAAACACATAGGAAGTCTAATAATACATATTGCAAATTATCAGAATTTTGCATTGCCCAATTAAGATAATCTTTTTTCAATGGTAAATAGATAACTGCAAATTCTTGACCTGCTAAAGTTAGCAATCTGGTTTTGGCTTTAATTACAATTTCTGCTATCACCTCTAAAACTGTGAAAATAGTTTTTGGAAACCTGTAGGGAAGAAAAATCTATTGTATTATCAACAAAGGATCTGTCTCAGTAGGGTTTCACTGAAAAATGAGACTACAAAGTTGCATTTTTTCTCTTAAAATCGCAAAAAATAAAGGCTTTTCTGGAATACAGCGATGAGCTTGTTGTCTTTGGAGAGCTTCTATGACCTTATTAAGGGCTGCATGAGCTTCAGGTGTTAAGGTTCTTGGAGAACTGATTTCACAGTTTCTTCTCAGTAAATTGAAAAGTGGACCTAGTTCATCGTTGGTGATTCTCAGAACAGGTCTGACTTAATTGATTTCTCCTAGAAGCTGTTGTAAGTCTTGCAGATTGCTGACACTGGTCTGGAGCTCTATCTCCTGCAGTGTTATTGTTTTCTCAGTCATCTTTCATCTCAGATACTTCTAGGGTGGAACTTCTTGGATTTTTGTTGCAGAAATTTCAAGTCCAGCATTTTGAATTTCAGTAACAACACTAGCACGGGTTCACTCCATCTCTGCCTGCGCTGGAGCTGCGATGAGCAAACCATCCATGTAGTGCAGAATCATGGATCTGGGAAACTTCCATTGAACTGGAGACAAAGCTTAGGCAACAAAATACTGACAAATTATAGGCAATTTCTTCATTCTTTGGGGCAATGATTTCCAGTGCTATCTCTTCATGGGTTCTCTTCGATTGATGACGGGAACTGAAAAGGCAAATCTTGGAGCATCATCAGGATGAAGAAAATGTGTAAAAACCAGTCCTTTAAATCAATGACAATGAGAGACCAGTGTTTTGGGATCATTGATAAAGAAGGGAGTCTAGGTTGAAGAGGTCTCATGTCTTCAAACACTTAATTGATCTTCTTCAGGTCATGAAACAACTTCTGGGAGTCTGATGTCTTCTTGTGGATGACGAATACTGGTGAATTCCAGGGACTATTTGTGGGGATGATGTGATTTTGCTGTAATTATTCTTTTACCAATTTTTTAAGGATATTTAATTTTTGCTCTGTTAAAGGCCATTGATCAATCTATATAGGAAGACCAGTTTTCCAGGTCAGCTTTAAAGTGGCAGGTTTTGATGTGGTTTCCATCACAGTCTCACCTCCAGTTTTGCTCCCCATTGGGGCAGGACATCTCTCTCCTAGACGGTGAGAGGCTTCTGAACAACAAAAGGATGCACCGTTGCTGTCTTTCTTTCAGGACCTGTAATAGTAATCATGGATGCACTTTGAAAACACACAGTAGCACCTCCAATCCCTGTGTGGGAACCTGAAGCAGCCACCAAATCCCAATCATTGGGCCAGAACATGTGAGAAATTACAGTGACATCTGCACCAGTATCCAGCATGCCTGTAACATAAATTGTTTTACCACAGTGAATTAGGCTACAAGTCAGTTGCGGTCAGTCACGGTTCAAACATTGCACTCAAAAGACCTCTGGACCTGAGGTACTAGATGGCACAGACACAATTGAATTCTTTGGAAAGTTGTTTTGCGTGGGTGTATTAATGGGTAACAGAACTGCAATAGCAATAGGTGTTTTTGGTGGAATTACTATAGGAACATCAAGTGCAAGAGCTAAAATCACTAGCTCTTCATTAGAATTTACTGAAACAACAGAAGGAAGGATTGAGAGTCCAAGAATTTTGTTGTTGGCTTTGCTTAGAATCAAAAAATCGTGTTTTTGTTGAAAAAGATTGACAATTTCAGTAGGAATACTCACACAACACAAATTATTTCATAGATGAATCAGTTTTGAGGAGGCTAATTTGAACCTTGATACTTGAGGGTATTGAGTTGGAACCATTTGAGGATTGGTTGATTGAGGGATAAATGACTGAGGTACTAACCCCACTTGACTGGGTAACTGGATGCCAGGGGGTACCACTACTTGTATCTGAGCACGGTGGTAATCTGCGCTGTTTTTTAAGTTTAACAACAAAGGTCTGCCATCGATGTCAAACTGAGAGTGACAGTACTTAGCAAGACACTTCCCTTTTCGACATCGAGGGCAAATAGAAAGTTGTTTTGGTTGGAATGTTTTCATATGACAATCCTTTTTAATGTAACTTGGTTTACAAGCAAAGCAACAAGTCTTTTTATCAGAGTCTAACTGTACAGTGCTAACAGAGTTTCCCCAAATTTTTTCTTGTTTTTTTAGGAGCTTTTATCTATATATTTATAAATTTATCTATTCATTATGTCAGATTATCTTCCAATGTTTTTCCTAAAGCACTGACCTGTATATTAGCAAGATGTGGAGCAGTAAGCTTACTGCAAGCTGTTAGCATCTGTGTAACAGTTGGAGGCTGATCAGGCAAAGTTAAAATAATTTTTCTACATTCTTCATTAGCATTTACAAAAGCAAGGTTTTGAACAATACAGGAGCAAGCTTGTTCATCTGGACATTGTTTTTCAACTGCTTGGGTTAATCTATCTAAAAAAGAAGCATAGGATTCTGTTTCACTTTGTCTGATAGTAGTATAAGCATTTACATGGGTACTAGCTGGCTCAACTGAAAACAAAGCAGCATCTTTAATATCTGTTAATACAGGCCGAGGCAATTCTACTGCTTGATTTTCCGGTCTGTGGTAAGGTGGGTCACTTGCTAATTGGCTAACATCTGTATCTTCATAAGCAGTATTTGCATATCTTTCAACCAATTTATTAAGAAGTTTTTTCTATTGTAATTATCATAAAAGATATTGTGAATTGGTTAAAATCAGGGCAGCTACATTTTGACAATCAGCAGGGATTAAGTCATAAGAATTAAAAATACTTTTCAATCTATTATTAAAATAAGGAGAACTCACTTTCTTTTAAAGCCTAACACAGTTCTTTTATATCATGGTGAGAAAGACTTTCAAATCGTGGATTTACATCATTACAACCATGTCTTACAGGTAATGTAAGGAGTTGTTTCTTTGAATCTAAATCTTTTTTTAAATTTTGATTAATATTTGACTAATTAGGTAATCGCAATGGAGGGTCAACCTCTAATTTAGATTGTTTTTTATCTTTCTCACTGCTCTTTTGTCTGACTCAGGTAGCATGGTCACTGACATCAGCTGTTCTGGGAATCTGCTAAGCTCGAAGTTCTTGGCAGGGGTGTTGCCACAGCAACAAACTTTTCTGGGAGCGTTGCCTGTATGGGCGGGGGAAGAGAACTCTGAAATCTTGGCAACAGTGCCACCTGAACAACACGCTTCTTTGGGATCACTGCTAGGAAGGGCAGAGGAGGAGACTTTCATGTTCTCAGCAAACTTCATAATGGAGTTATTGGCTAAGGACTGGTTGTATTAGTGCCAGGAAAAAAGCCAGAGCTTGGTTTTTGCTCTTGAACTGCAGATGCTGAATTTGTATTTGTGACACTTTCTAATGCACTGTTACAGGTTCTACACCGCAGCTCTGCCTGCAGGGAATCAGCTGGAAAATTGCCAGCATCAAGCTGCGACCTTAACACGCTATTTTTCCCCTCAGCAGCGAATGAAACAGATTTCAAGGCTTCTAAGCAATCTGTCTGTGTTTCTACAGAAACTTTTCTGAGTTCCCTTGCTTCTGCCCCAGGCATCTCTCTGGGCAGAGCTATCTTGTTCTGGCTCGGCCTCTGGCTGCTGCCTGCTGCTTCTGTCTTCTTTCCTGCCCGGTCTTCTGAAGGCAAAGCTAAATCTAAAGCTCCCTTACTGCCTGTATCTGGAGGCTGGGGAACTAAAGAAAACTCTGGGAGAGACTTGGGGGAGGAATTTACACAAAAAGAATTCTCAGAATTGCAAAGCAATCTGCCTGCTTGAACCAGATCTGAGGGGGTGTCTTCTTGAGGAGGGGAAGCAGTGGCAGGAGTGACTCTCACAGCCTTTCGGCTAGGCAGAGCAGACTCAGAGCCCTCCCCGGCAGTCTCTGCCTGCACAATTTCAGAACAAGCAGCCACTGTATTGCAAAGCCTCTTCAAATTCTCGTCTCTTGGGTCCGCGCGACTTCTACCTTCTCTTGAACGCAATCTCTGAACTCCTACATTCCTGGAACGCAACGAAAATCCTGAATGCTTTTCTGGGCATGGCAGGAGTGGCTGCTTTTGCGGAAGGATGGGAGGACGGCTCGTCACAGCAGCAGGGACGCAGGGAATCTTGGAAGGAACGGAGGGCACGACTGAAGCTGAAAGCTGATCTGATTCCTATTTCCTGGGGATCGGGGTGCTGCCCACACTGCCTGGAGAAATCTCGGACACCCCAGAAGGGAAGGAACTCTGAACAGAAGTAGAAATCTTCACAGAAGAGGATGACAGCTCAGCATCACTTGGAATTAACGTCTCAGAATGACATGTTCTGTTTTGGCATTTGAGAAAGTCGCTGTTATGATCATTTTGTTTCAAGCTCTCCATTAAAGCTCAGGAGACAGGCATTAGTCTGCTTACAGTCTCTTCCTTTTTGAGAGAGAATAGATGATAAATTTTCTAGTTTATCTGATCTCAAAAATCAAAGGTAAAAGCAGACTGCAAGTCTGTATTTTGAGTATTCGCATTTACCCAGATTAATAAATCTTTCAGTTCATTTTTTGAGATATCTGAATGTCTTTTATCTTGTAAAATTTTCTCATTTCCCATTCTCTTTTAGATCAATGATTTCCCATGGCATAGCTCAAGAGCCCCTTAATAAAGTTACTTACACGGACATCAGGTGCAGTTGGTGAAGGGGATGGTTTTTTCCTCCTTTTTAACAACTTGGGCTTCTGGCGACTGAATTTGCTACGATTTTCTGTATTCTAGTCTAATGTAACTCCTCACAGAGGAAGCACCATTTGATGCCGGCCAGGGGCTATTTACAGACACGAACGAGACGGGGCTGCTGCTGAAAGCGCCTCGAGCTGTTTTATTTTTCAGCATCAGTCTCACTGCATGATTATGACAATGGAAAGATGCCAGCAGCTCACATTCCAGGCAGCAAGCCTGAAAACTTAATGTTACAACTTACTTTATAAGCTTCTTGACCAATCAGACAAAGCAAAAGCATACTGACAGTAGTTCTATCCAATCACCATAAGCACACGTACCTTTGGTTAAAACAATGCTTGCTTATTTGGAATACAATACCTACTTGTAAGCCTTAAAACACAACGCACAGAGCTCCATTATTAAGCTTTAACCTTCCTAATATCTTGCTAGATAAACTTTCTGCAGCTTAGAGAGCTATTCAGACAAGCATTAATACACAAGCCATTGTTGTATTTGCCCTTGCTTTTCTACAGTTTAAATAATTTTTCTGCTGACCTAACTCATGACTGCTGCATAGCTCTATTCACAGTTCTGCTGTATCTGAAGCCTGCATCTTGCAGCTTTCCCAAAACCCTCTGATTTTGTAAATCCCCACAGGAAGATGGCAACATGCAGCCAGAAGTTTAGGATAAAAGGAGGCTACATCCTCCAAAATTTCAAGAGAGACCCCATGGGGTAATGTCTAGTGAACTCTCTCCCTTTACTTGAAAAAAGTTGCAGGACTGCTCTCTCTTTCATGGACACTGGCTTTTCAGAGTGTGGTCTTCCGCACACTTTCAACACAGGAAAGAGCTTCCGACTGCTCCTCATTGTAGAGTGGCAAGAGTTAACTGCTATTTTACTTGAATGAAGTGGTCTGGTTGTTCCCTTGATGATACAGGGTGTGTGGAGGCAGTACAAGTTGCTTTAAGTCCTGCAAAAAAGCAGAATTTTGACCCTTGTGATAAGCAGATGTTGCATCCCAGGACACAGAGGGAGATGTGAAGGCAGGGATGCCTTGGAAGGAGACACCCCTTTAGGTCAGAGTGAGACCAAAAGATGCTCTCTCACAGTTCACTGCCATTATATGTTGATGACCCAAGTCACATCATCTCTCTTCTCCTCCCCAGTTCTACAATGTTCCACGCTCCTGCTTTTCCTATTGGTCCCCATTCCTTACAGCTCCTCCCCTGAATTCCAGTTTGTTGTCCCTTTGCAAGCCCACCTTTGTACTGCCTCTCTTCCCTCTACCCATTGGCCCACAGATCTGACGCTCTGCCTCCCTTGTCCCATATAAAACCCTAAACCCTCCTTTGCTCTTGGTTCTTTTGTCCCTGAACCTCTTCAGAGTGTTGGCCAATAAACCACCACTGGAACTCCAAAGAAAGAGCCCCTCCCACCTGTTTCTTAGCCATTGACCTTCAAGATACAACATGTAGTGCGAGTGTCTGGTGTCTATCCCTTTCCTAGAGGAGATGCTCTTGGCAAGGCGGTGGTCTTGGCAGCTTCTGCCGCACGGCCACAAGCAGATCTTTAAAAAGCCAGAGAACACCAGCTGTGTGGGGTTGAAAAAGTCCTTCAGAGCTTTGTACTTGGAAGAAGCTGCATATGGTAATAATAAGGCTCACACAACCTTCTCCATAGTTGGCAGTCGCTGGTTTTAGACACAGAGCATGGCTGTAATACCAATAGTCACAGAATATTCAATACAACTTGTAAGAACACCTTTGCTGAGAGTGCTTCATTTCCAGAAGTACATTTGCCGACACAGCTCACCCACATCAAAGCTTCAGGTCTGCCTGTCTTAGATGCTCCACAAAAGTAGAGGTGGAGCATTTGCCTTGCAATTTTTGCATATCAGACATTCCTTCTTCCTGTGCATCTTCTTTGTGATGCCCACTGGCAAATAAAGGGTAGCGCCTGCTTCATTCTTTTTTAGAGGTATCCATACTTTTGCTTTGGCTATTGGCATTAGTAGGCTTAGAGTTCTTGTCCCATTGTATAAAAAAATACCATTCTGTAGAACATAACTGTGTAGACAGAAATGGTTGGTTTGATTTTGAGAGCATGGAGGAGATCTCCGTGATCAAGGAATGCCCCAAGGAGGGCAATATTCACCCAGTAAAGCTAATAGAGGATTGCTGAGTGATGAGGGCACATAAGCACCAATTTGCGACACAGTACAGATTTTGGGAGGATCTGAATTATCCTCTCTCTTTTCTCAGAAACCAGTGGCTCCCTACCTAAGACAACAAATGCTTAAATCAATTTGGTGTCCAACCTGTTCTGGGCAGATCTGTTGTTATCTCAACCTCTAGTACTGCATACTGGGTATCAATTAAGACTGTGTAGTTTACAAATGGTGCTCTCCAATTTAGTACTCCCACTAAAAACACCACCACGTCACCTCCACATCCCCTGCCCCCTCCAGCTGAATGCACAAAAAGTAAAGATCACAGGTCAAGATAAGGACAGTTTACAGGAAACAGCAATGAGGTAAGAAAATTACCAGTAATAGCACTGATATTATAATAAAAAGTATAAGAAAAGAAATTAATTACACAGGCATGCCCTGACAATAAACACATGCCAGACTGCTCTGTGCACCACATTTTCTCAACCAGAAGGGACTCCCTTCCCCCAGAAGAGAGAGAGTCATGTCCCCCACCTCTGGCAAAGACATGAGGTGGTCCTGAAAGTGAGCTGTTACTGACCAACATCTGAGATCCAAGCAAGCCCCCTCCTGGATGCTGCAAAAATTAACCCTCTCCTGGCTGAAACCAGGACCTGTCCTTCAGCCACACAAGTGTCTTCAACAACATCCTCTCAAGTGCCTCTGTCCACATTTTGCATCACCAGACAGAGATCTTCATCAACAAGAGAGGTGAAAGAAGAAAAGAGTGGCCTAGAGAAGAATGTGCACAGCTGAATTACCTTATGGAAAAAACTACAGTTGAATTTTGCTTCCAGGTCACTTGCAATTGAAGACAATATAGTGGAGAGACATTCCTTTTCAGCTAAATACTACTTGGAATCTGCATGGTCTAAGTGAGAAAGGAGATTAACATGATCTCTCCATAATTAGGTCACTTACAACCAGGGCAAACAACCAGGGCTGCAAAATTTGTCACAGTGACTCAAAGTGAAGTAGAAAAAGACCCTCCAAAACTCTCAGTTGGGGCACTGCTATTGTTCAGGTCTGTAGCTCACAAAGAAGCCCCTCAGCACTTGCCCAAGTTCATTAGCTCATACGCTATTTTAAGTTATTCTCCCATGGTCTGCATAGCTGTATCATGAAAAAGTATATCATGAAAGTAGTGATGTGGAACACACTCTAGTACTGGCTGTTCCATGTGCAGCTGCAGTGCCAAAGAATAAAGACTTTATTTTTCTTTCAGAGACCTGAAGCAAAACCTTCCGGAGATCTGTCAGACCTGGCAGCACATTCTTCCAGCAAGTGGCTAACAACCCCATATCAGTTGGAAGAATGATGAAAATCAGATTATCGGACAGCCAGAGGAAAGGTGAGAGTTCAGAAGTCTGTTTGCACTGACATATACAACTTTTATCACACCCAAAACCTACCTTTTAAGCGTCTTCACTTTTCCTATGGAATTCCAGCTTTCAGCCTTCATTCGGTTACCTTCTTGCTAAGGACAGATTTCAGCATTAAATGCCAGCTTTGCATTTAATGGGAAAAGAGTATTTATTTATCTATTTATAAATACTCATTTAAGGGAAATGAGTATTTGCCTTCGAATCAGCTCCAACCAAGCTCCACAAGTCAAATGGGCAGGTACATTTCACAAAAAAAAATCTCAAAAAAGCAATGGCAGTCCACATTTCTTCATCTAGATTAGGATATACATCAGATATGAATGTTAAATTCTTAAGAGGAATTCAGTTACCAGACAGGAACTTAATCAACACTGCCACCACCGACAAAAATAACTTCATTCAGAAGGAAAATGTTGGTTTAGAAGCACACACTGCAAAGGCAGAACATCATACATTCACATTCCTATGCATTCACACTCAGTATTACAGTGTTGGCTTCTTGGCTTTAACCTTGTGAAAAATGCTAATCACTTGTTTTTAAAATTTTAAAAGTTTAATAGTAATAAAATGGTTATAAAAATAGCAATAAAATTAGAGTAAGAAAAATTTGGACAATTAGGATTAGGGCAATATGAGACAATAAAAACAAAGGGTTATGGACAACCTGGGTACCTTTTTCTGGGCAAAATAAGCTTGAAAAAGGACACACATTAACAGAGGATTAATTCTTAAAAGTAATAGTTTGCTGTATATTCATATATTTGATATATGAAGCATAACTTTTATTTAAACAAAGGATTCTGTCTGGTTAGTGTTAACTTCTTAATCTTGATGGTGTCTCAGGGCTGAGTGAGGTAGGAAGAAGTTAGTTTCTTTTGATAAGGGAGTAATAATTTTTTTTTCTCTGAAAGATTTAGGTGTCTTGTGGCTGTTATCTCAGTGTGAGTACTTCATTCCTCTCTTTAAAAAAACTATCTTACATAGCATAGTTTCTATTTTAACATTACGTTATAACATAAAACTATATTTAACACACTACTTAAGAAAATTAATACAGCATAACTTTCTAACATAACACATATAATATTAATTTTAATATTTGTGAAAATCCAATCATAAAATACACATTTTTCACAACCTGTACTCCCATGAATGACTATGTGCCTTAGAAGAGGCAGAAATACAATGTTCAAATATATATATGAACTGAGAACTGCAATGGTTTTCTTCTTGTTCTTGACTTTACTGACATTCGGGCAAAATATTCAGGGTTTACAGTGACAATGCAGATCCTACTGCATAAGAGGCAGTGAGATGGAAAAGGAATTGCTTACAGCCAGACTGGTTAGAGGCTGCTTCTTAAAAACTTTGTTTCAAGTGCCACAGAACCAAGTTTTGACTTGGAACAGAAAGTGAAACACTGCAAAGATTTTGAGCCAAATCCCCATCTCCCTCAACCTTAATGTAGGACCTTGTCCATGGGGATATTTTAATGTGACAGAGGGAAAAGTGCTACACAATGCCAATAATTAAATGACCAATGAATCTGAGGCAGATGTTGATCCAGCAAGCTCACACCACACTGATGGTCTGTACAGGATGCCTGTGATTCACCAGCAGAACACCATTCACCCACTTCCCAAAAAACTATTGCCCATAGATCTTGTCAAAGTACAGACTACAAACGTCTTGTTTAGGAGCACCTCTTGAAAGAGATGTCAAATTCATTTTTCACAGGATTCATCTGTAAGCCAGCACTATATTATACCGGGATTGTTAGGAGATGGCACTTGCACAGAATCACATCAACTATTTAAGAATGGGACTTAGAACAGCAAACAATGCAGCTCTTTGTGTCAGAGACTGCCCTTAAACATTTTCACACCACCGTTCACAAGACCAATTCAATCCTGATGGCAGTGACTCAGATCTGCTACAGCCTAAAACACAAAGATCACTGCATACAGATTTTACTCAAATGCTGAGATTCAACAACAGTAATAGCACTGTTACAATAAAAAAGCAACCCCAAATTGGAAACAGTAATCCTTGGAAGCAAGCAATAGAGATCCTTGATGCACCAGCACCAGGACACAGAAAATCTTTTTAAGAATAGTTTACCTGTACACCTACAATATTTCATTCTTAATGCTTTAGTTATTGAATATTTCTACACAGAAGTGATCAACTATATCACTAAATACATTTTTACACTACTACAAGAAAAACTGCAGCTTCCATTATTTCCTGGAATCTTTCCTATTTTGAAGTACCACAATGGGAGCCTCCTATTCAAAACTATGCTAGCTATTCATAAACCATTGGGAAAGAAAAGTCCCAAAACAAAACAAAACGAAATCCCAAAGCATAGAATTAATCAACCCAAACAACACTTTGCAAAGCCGCTACTACCTGGCAACAAAAAACCCTCGACATCTCAGTGTTATAGATACGTAATGTGATGGATTTACTTTCAGAATTAAGGGATGAAAATTGTATATATGTTAAAATAAGTTTATTGATATGTAGTTATGTTATCGTAATCTTGTTTAGACATCCTTTGTTCTACCCATAGTCCCCTTCCCCCCTCGCTATTGTCACCACCAGACAGCCTTGGCTGCGAAAGACTTGTGAAGGTGATGTACACACCGTGTCCTCCGCACACCAGCAGGGCCTTGTCTGTCTCCGCAGGAGACAAGCTGAGATGAGCAGAGCTCCTCCGGGAAAATCCCGGGGCGCGCCTTGGAGGTCCGTCTTTCCCCTCTGCCCCTGAGGGGACAGAGACGATCCCATCTGGGTCTCCAGAATGTTTTGCGGAGATACTCAAAACTCCACAACTTTTGTGAAAGTTGTAAAGCCAGTATGTTTATTACAGCACTGGACGCATGTGGGAATCGCTCCCCTCAAAATGACATGCGTACTTCTGGGAACTTCAGGTCCTTTTCTATCCCCCTCTCAGATACATATCTCAGATACATATGCATACAATTTCACAATAGGTTCATACATGTTCATTTTTACGAATTTCGCATGACATTTGCCGATAGCTTTTCTTTATCAGGAAGAATTCCTAGGTCAGGTCGATGGCTCTCACAGCAGTCTCTCTGTCTCTCGCTATCACGCTCTGTCTCCCCCCCCACCCCTTATCTCTGTCCTTCATTGAAGCAGTTTCTCTGAGCCTAGGTTTTGCAGTCAGGCTAAATAGCAATAGCTATGTTTTCTAACCACAGACTCAACTCAAAAATGTACATTTCACCTAAATCAAAATGGATTTCTACCCTGGAAAATTTCTACTTTGCTTCAAAGGGAGGATGAGTACACTGTGCCCCTTGCAGGAGATGGGAAAAGCTTGTTGCTAGCAGGCGCGGCTGTGACACCACCTGACCTCCAATCAAGGCGCAAGAAAGTAGCCTCCACCAATGGATGGTAAAAAAGAGTTGACAGACAGACTTTGGGAAGGGCCAGGGTTAGTGATGTAACCACAGGGGTATAAAAGGCGGAGCAGCCACTGTGTAAAGAAGCACATGGCAGTTTGATTCCATGCTTTCACTGGTGCAATTTTTCTTTATTCAGTCTTGTTGTATTTTATAAGAAACCTCTGAAATTTTAAAAGTCAGCATCCTTTTTTGTGAGGTAGTATTTTCTTCTAGTTACTCAAAATTATTCATATTCAGTAACTACTCCAGCAGCAAATAAACCCACAAGCTCCTCCGAGACAAATCAAAATAGGACAGAACCTCCATGGAAAATATACCTGTTTTCTAGGAACTGCACAGAAAAATGTCTCCTTGTTCTCTTCACTTAAAAGCCTAGGTAAATCCAGGCTCATAATCATGATACCCAAGAATTTACTGCCAGAGTGAACACATCAAACTCCAACACACAGGGACTCAAGGACACAAACTGCACACACATCCCTCACACCCAAGATGGCTTGGAACCATCTTCCTGCTGTAATATATGTTAGAAATAATTCATGCTATAAAAGAATGTATTTTATAAAGATTGCAAAATCCAAACGAGTCTCAGACCACAAGCAGCAAGAGAGGCGGACGTCTATTCAAATTCTGAAGTTCCTGAAGGTGGCAGGAGAATAATCAGCAGTTAGCTCATGAATAGACACACCCAGTGTGATGATCACTGTTATCCCGAGCCATCGGAAGACGCCTAAGAGTGATCATCGATCATCGCCCTGTTGATAACATCGATCAAGATAGCCAAAGTCCCCAGAAAGATGCATGTGAATACACGATTTCTTGGATTTGATCAACGCTGGCTGTCGACCAGGAAATGGCGATTGTCCAGCTCTGCACAGTGAAAGAACCAACTGTGAAAAGTTACAAAAGAAACTTGGACTCCTTTGCCTCGGGCATAATAAACTATAAAATATCCCCGCAAGAAGCGGCTCTCATGAACGAGGGGGGTCCGATGCGATAGAGGTCAGATCCAGGTTCACCGAGTGCCGATCCGAGGCTTGAAGCTGTCTCTTTGGCTGTGGTGGTTTTGAGGATTGTATTTTGGTGACAGAAAAAGATAAATCTTTTTGCATTTTTGATAATTTGGCTTTCGATTGATCATTTATAACACTGCTGAGCTGAGGACAAGAAGCGACCAGAATAGCCCGGGCACTCCAGCGTCACTGCAAGGCATCCGGCAGCCTTGAAGGTACAAAGCGAGCACAGGTAGGAGCTCCTCGTGTCCGGAGCGAGGCCGGAGGAGCCCCCACCACGGAGCTGACGCGGCCCTGGCCCGGCCCCGCTGCGCTCCGAGCGCGGCCCCAGAGCAGCCCGGCCGAGGCGGCGAGGGACGGGCGGTGAGGGGCCAGGGGATGGGGCGCTCCAGGAATGGGCGGACATCCCGGCAGAGGGGAGAGAGACCTGGCAGAGGGAGGAGTGAGTGGGAGAGCAGAGAGATGCTGGGAGGAGGGGGAAAATCCCAAGAGAGGAGAACGAGACTGGGAGTAGGGGAGATCACAGGAGAGGGGGGGTGAGATCCCTGGGAAAGGGTGGGTTGCCTTCCAAGAGGGTAGAGCCAGAGAAAGAGGAGAGAGCCTTGGGAGAGGGGGGAGATCCTGGAAGAGGGAGGAGTAATTGGGAGAAGGGCAGATCCAGGGAGACGAATAAAAGCACTGGCTACAGCCTGGGAGAGGGAGGAGCTTGGGACAAGGGGTAGCTTGGGACTGGGGAAAACCCGAGAGAGGAGGGAGAACCCAGGAGATAGGGGAGAACCTGAGAACAGGGGGGAGATCCGGAGTAGAGTGGAGAGGGCCTGGGAAAGAGGGGAAAGACGTGGGAGAAGAGAGCCCAGCGGCGGGAGTTCGGAAGCGAAGGCTCCTGCAGGCGGACCGGGAAGCCGGAGAGCCCAGAATCAGGGAGTCCTGCAGCCGGGCCGAGAATGGGCGTGGGTCAGTGCGGTTCGGGAGAGCGCGGCTGCGGGGCTGGCTCCGGAGCCGCAGGCGCGTGGAAAGCGCTGCTCGGCAGCCCTGGCGGCACTGAGAGCACAGCCCTGCCCGAGGAGGCAGCGCCACGGGCGCCGCTCAGCTTCCCAGCAAGGCCTCGGCACCACTCACCTTCGCCGCCGTATCCGCGGCAGCTCGGAGCATCAGTCCCTGCCCGGGCCCGAGGCTCAACTGCGCCAGGTGCACCAGAGCATCGCCTCTGCCTTGACAAGCCACAAGGAGCAGTGCCGGGCAGGGACTGCAGATCCCCATTGGTGGCAGAGAAAAAAGAGCAAGGAATCTTCCATGGGAGAATATAGGCAATAGGATGAGGTGTCACTGTCAAATGTGTTCAGATGCACTCACAAGGATACTATTGCTCTTGGCTCAGAACATGGAAAAGAAGTGGGCAGACACAAATCACAAGCTGGTTGCAATATCCAGGGATCAGTTATCAGAATAAAATGCTATGCAACTGCTGGAATGCTTAATGGATGACTAATTACCCCTTGCTAAGTCATCTGGGCTTGTTAGGGGCAGCATACTTATCTCTCAAAAATTACTCTAGAGCTATGATTAAGAAAAATTTTGAAGGAAGGCTCATAGACCCACATTTTAATGCAGTTGCTGTGGGTTTGATAAATGAAATCTGCTTTAATGTCTTGATTTTCCTAAAGGTTTGTGGGGTTTTTTTCACACACGCATGCATGCTAAATTTGAGACTCTAAGGTAAGATCTTTTCATAGGGGATATGGAAGAGACAGGTCTTCAGTCAGCACTATGTCAGTGAGAGACAGCTGAGCGATGATTACTGAGAAGAACAGCCCTGCAATAGAGGTGTGAGCCCTGGCTGATACGCAGTAGAACTACCTTAGGCAGGATCAGTAACAAGCTTTTGAAGAGTGAAGGGCCTAATCCTTTGGTGTGGTACTGTATGGACTTTGGGATCACTACACCATTGCAAATAGGTTCCCTTTCCAGCAGAAGAGACTTCCATCTGCTGCCTCTGCCGAGACACTGGGAGGGACAGAGTGAGCAAGGCTCAGTCAGCTCGCAGGGTTATTTGCACAGAGGGGCTGCAACAACACGAGAAGCCAAAAGCAAACAAGCTCATAGCCTCATTCCAGAACTGCTCAAGCATCTGTGTCCTTGCTGGCAAGACAAGAAGGTGCTTCAGACCTTAAAGGCAGCTTCATCCTTTGCAGGACCAGCCCAAAATGTCAAGATCTACAATAGAAAGATGGGGGGAGGGGGGTTTGGGGGTTTTTTGTGCTCACTGGGTGGGAAATGCTTCAGTTGCGGTTTTGAAGGGCTTGCCTGGGTTGTCATACTAAAATGCAGGAAAAAAAAAAAAAGCTGTGCTTTTGCTTAATGAAGCCACATTGTATCTGTCTTTCAGAAAGGAATAAAGAAAACACAGATCGCCTACTGAAATTATTCTCCTCCCTTCCAAATCAATTCACTCCTCAAGCACATGCCTGAGGCACATCCCCGACTGCCTCTCTCCCAGCAGCTCAGAGCTGCATCGCACAGCGCTTGCTGCGTGCCAGAGAGCACAAAGCAGGCTGGCCTGGTGGGCCTGAATATTTCTGCCAAACACTCTGCATCTCACACCTTTGCTCTGGCTGAGTGCAGAACTGCAGGATTGCAGGCGCTTCCTGCCAGAGCTGCGTGAGGCGCTGGCTCCTGCAGACGTGCCCTGCCAAGCTGTCCCTGCCTCACGCTGGCCTCGCTTCCCCTGGCAGAAGTGCCGGGCCTGAAGGAGGCTGCCCTGTGCTCCAGCCTGCCGAGCAGCCCGGCTCCCTGCCCCGGTGCCCAGAGTGCTGCACACACTGCTGACCTTGGCCAGGAGTTGCAGGGCAGCCGGCAGAAGAGGAGGAATCCTCAGCCAGCCCAGTGGCCCTCGGCTGCCCTTGGCCTTTCTCTGCTCCTGGGCACACTCCAGACGGCCAATGCCTCCAGGCCGGGCTGTGCCCAGCATGGCTGCGCTTCCCCTTGGCAGCAGCCAGCTGCCACCTGGGCTCTGAGAGCACAGGATTCACCCGCTCCCAGGAACAGGCACCCAGGGCCCGGCTGCTGCCTCTCGCAGCTCCAAGGGCCTCCTTCCAGCCTGCCTCTGCCGGGGCTCAGCCTGCTCCGGCCTCTGCCGCGGCTCTGCTGGGGCTCCAGCCCGGGCAAGGCCGGGCCCGCTCTCACCTCACAGGCACTCACAGCTCTGCACCACAGGAGACCCTGCCGAGCACCCTCTCTGATCTTTCTGCTTTCTCACTTGAGCAAGGCTCTCCTCCAGACAAAGACATTGCACCTAGGGATCCAAATCCAAGTGGCAGGAACCCCAATGCTCTCCAGTCACAGCTGAACGCCTGCATCTGCACAAGATGTTTGGCCTGCCTCATTTCTCCTTTGCTTTTGCCTTCAAATGCCATTGCCCTTTCTGCCTCAAATTGAAAGTACCAAAGCTGGCCAAAAACAGACCAGTGCGCCATATTCCAAAGGCAGTGTGGTCTGGAGAGGATGAATGGAGAAGATCCTTCCCCACTTTCACACCATGCCAAAGACACTGTGTCACTTTCCACCTTTAAGAAATAACAGACAATGCAGATGGAATTCTTGAGTTTATTCGCAGAGTGAGAAGGAAGGGAATCTTCAAGGCAAGTTGTGGTTTCAGAAACTTTATTCATTTCCAATCCTACTCTGCAGTCCTATTACACAATCCTACTCTAACCCTAACCTTAATCCTAATCCTAATCCCAGTCCAAGTCCTAACCCTAATCCTAATCCTAACCTACAATCCTACTCTAAGAAGGTTGAGGAATAAATGATCCTGATGTGATTGTCACATTCTTGTCTCCTTCCTCTTCTTCACTGAAACAATCAGTGGCACCAGGCTGGACGCAGGCTCAGCAAATCTTACAAATGGATGCTGCCCAAAGGGAAAGAAACCAAATCAACAAAAACCAAGGAACCTTGACTTTCCAAGCTCAGTGCTTCACAGGATTCCTCTGGCTTCTAGAAGGATGCAGGAAGAGGACCAATGGGACCATCTACAGCTCCATCTTTATGTGCAGGACTTTGCCATCACAGGCAAACCTGGCCCAGAATCCCACTCATCCATTTATCCAGGTGTCTTCATCTTGCTGAGATTTTTGCCCTGCCAATGCTGTAGAAATGGTGCTTTCTGTCCTTGGAGTTTCTTCTTTTCAGGAAACTCCAATGACTCACATAGGTCCCTGCCTTTGCAAGACAGGCACTGTGCTGATTCCCACAGGGAGACAGAGCAGTGTCTGCCTTTCCATGGCCTGCCCCTCGTGTGCTGGATGGCACCCTCCTTCCCAGCAGGGCCAGCCCAGTGGCACTGGGCCCTGCAGTTCCCCCTCTGCCACACAACCTGGCAGTAACCCTGGCACAGTTCCCATCTGCTTGAGCATGCTAGGCAGCAGATGGGGCTGGGACAAGTCCCTCCCAGCTATCCCTGTTTGCGTGGCAGAAACCTCTAAGGGTGGGCTGGGGGGCACAAACCAGGGCCCCTCCGAGGCTCCCAGTGAGCCCCCCACAGCCCCTCCTGCCCACAGCCAAATCTCTGACTGCTCAGCTGGGCCTGGCTTCCTTGGGTTCCTCCACCACCATTTCATGTCTCTGTACCCTGCATTGCTCTACTTCAATTCTTTTGCTGTTAGATAAAATTGAACACCCCACCAAATTACAAAAGAGGGCGACAGAAACAGAAAACAGAGCAGCTCTCGTCTCAGGAAATGAGGAGAGAGGTGGAATTATTCAGTTTTGTGAAGAACAGGCCCGAAGGAGACTTTACTGTTGCTTTCCAAGACTTCAGAGTGGTTTTGAAGAAAGTGGGGGACATCTTTTTTAACAGGGCCAGTTACAATAGGATGTGGGTGAATATTTTTAAACAAAATGGGGATCAAGTCAGAGTAGGTCTAAGGAAGAACTTGTTTACTCAGAGCATGGTGCAACCCTGGCACAGCTTGCCCCAAGAGCTTGTAGGTGCCCCATCCCTGGAGCCATTCCAGGTCAAGTGGCAAAGGGCTCTGAGCAACCTGATTTCTTTAAAGATGTCCCTGCTCATTGCAGGACACTTGCACCACAGGACCTTTTACAGGGCCCTGCCAGCCCAGCCCAGTCTAGGATTCCTCACCATTTTCATTTGAAGAGCACCAAGAGTGGAGGTGAGGAGGAAGGGGGCTTATCTGATGCCTTGGACTTGAGTGGAGGAGGAGCCCATCCCTCAGAGCCTGTTTCACCTGCAGCCCCTTTACATTTTACCTGCAGGAGTTCCTTGGCAGACCAGCGCTGCTCCTCATCTGTCTGCAGGCAGCAGCTCAGGAAGTCCCGCAGCAAAGCTGAGAGGAGCTTGGGCTGCCGCAGTTTTGGGGTCCCTACTGTGGCTATCAGGCGTCGAGCCTGGAGAAAAAAAAAAAAAACCACGAGGCTCCACCTGCTGCTTTCACATCTCTAAGGCTCTCCCAGATCCCTTTGTTTAACCTCTGTTCTTCAGTGGCAGTTTCTGCCCTTGCAAAGACCCAGAGATGACTTTCCTTTACCAACCAAAAACCCAAACCCCCATGCAGCCACAGCTTTTCCACCATCCCGCAGATCTTGCCTTGGCAGCTGATTTGATTGACTGACCTAGTTAGTGGGAACTACATCAACAAATGCACATTTGCTTCTCTGAGGATTTATACCAGCTTGAGAGGCGTTTTGGAAGCTGTGCTATACAAACTAATTTCAAGGGTTAGTACATGAAAGGCATCTCTGCAGTGCTTGTTGGTCCTTTAAGCACACATGCCATAGAACAAAACTCATCAAGCTTTTTGTGCTGTTCTTGAAAACAATGGCAATTGGAAGGAAAGAAAGGAAATCCATCAGTTAATCCCCAGAGAAGGAAACAAACATTTACAATCTCATCTTCAACACAGACACATTAAGATGCCTGCACAAATGTATTGGGATGAAAATGCCTGCTTGGCCACACAGGAGCCACCTGCAGCTCTGTCTCTCAGCAGTCTGAAAATTTCAGCTTCCCTCCCATTTTGCAGCAAAAGAAAAATTGTCATGGTCAGAAGGAGGAGAGGTGGCATCCCTGTGGTCACCCTCTGCTCATTTGGCTACTCAAGTCAATACATTAATGGTAGGCCCATCCCAGAAAGTGCCAGGAAACAAACAGGAGCTTTTGGCTGGCTCTCCACATCACCAGGCTCTGGCTTGGTGATGCAGAGAACGGGCCTTGGGCTAGGAGAGAAACACGGTCACTAAATGCAGTGCAGCAGCACTGCACAAGAAGCAGAAGAGACTCTGTGTCCTTGACACCCTCATGCCCAGGTTTCAGGCATGTTTCCCAGTGAGAAGAAACTGCACAGGAGGTTAGGTTCCTCTCTAAAGACCACAGTTTTAGAAACTTTGTTGGGTTTGGGTTTCCTTCCTTCATTTATGGAAAGATAACACCAGTTCTAAGGTGCTTGTTTCCTGTTACTGGGGCCATCTCCACAGAAAAAAGAACTGGAGCCACTTACAACCCAAGGGAAAGTGTTTCCTGAGAATGGAGTTTGTTTGCATATGGTAAGGTTGAGTTCGACCACTGATGTATCCAAATCTACAGCAGATGCTGATGTGTTGCAGGGACATTTTTAGGAGGGAAAGTAGTGGAATAGAGGGAAACTTGATGGAAGTAGTTCCAGCAGATGGCAATGGGATTTTGTCCAATGGCACACAGGACATGGGACAGGCGAGAAAGACAGTGGGATGAGTGAGTATTTGCTCCTTACCGAGGCATGACTTTGGTCCCAGTAAGGAGGTTCTTGTTCTATCATTTCAATCCCCACAATTCCAAAAGACCATATGTCCACTTTGGGGCCATATGGTTGACCTGTCACCACTTCAGGTGCCATCCACCAAGGAGTCCCGGCTACCAAGCACGGTCTGCTCTGCTCAGGGGTGAGCTGAGTAGAGAGGCCAAAATCAGCTGAGGAGAAAGCAAAATACTGGTTTTATTTCAATTCTGTGCAATTAGGAAAGCAAGCAAAAGAATTCCCCAGTAGAAGTTGGAAAATGTGCTGTTGAATCTCCTGGCATTGGCGACTTAAAAAATTCCCCCATTTTTTACACTGCCTCCAGCAGTGGCTTTTGTTCTTTGGAAACTTTAGACTTGTAGCTCCCTCCCTCTGGAAGGGGGACACACACAGAACAAGGCCACCCTTGACTGCTTGTTCCTTGTCCTACCTCTGAGCATGTTGCAACTGTGCCCTCAGCTCACAGCGGGTGTCCCTGCACTGCCACCAGCACCATTTTTGGGGAGCTGGCAGTCACGCAAAGCAGCCCCACACCCACATCCCTGGAATGTTGCACATAACCAATAATATGCTGACTCAGCTTGACAGAACCGTCAGTTCTGAGAAGGATGTTGTCGCTCTTCACATCTCGATGGATCACATCGTTTGAATGAAGAAAATCCAGTCCTTGCAGGCACTGAGAAAGAATACAGAAAGAGAAGGGAAAAATGAGTGATGTGATTTCATCACACCAGAAAGGAAACAAAGAATCTAAAAGATTCCCTCTCCAGGGGAATGGGGAGTAATGGCAGAACACAGTGCCACTGAGAGGAAGAGCTTGCTGCTCCAACACTGGCAGAGCAGGTCCTTTCTGAGGAAAGGCACGTCAGCTTTTGAAAGAGCAACAGCACCTGCTGTTGTAGGCTGTCCCCTGCAAACCAGCCAGAATGACTGCTGCTGCAGTGCATGTGCTCAGAAGCAAAGAGCATTTGGGCTGCACTCCTGTCCTTTTTAGCTGAGGACTGAGAGAAATTAAGTCTCTTTTTTCTTTGCTGCTTGTTTCAAATCCTGCCACCAGCACCTTTGCTCTCACAGGCAAGGAATGCAGTGAAGACAGGCAAAAGTTTAGCCAGGCAAGATGGAGAACAGCAAATACAAGAGACAGAGCGAGAGTACAACAGCAGGAGATAAGAGTACTGGCACTGAGTACAGGGAGTGCAGGGGCACTGGCAGGCCTTTCACTTGAGGTGCTTTTACTTGCCCATAGCATAGCAGCCACACAGAAACAAAGCTTGGAACAGGAAATCACTCCTGTTCTGAGCCCCTGTTCCCAGACAATCCTGCTCAAGCCCTCAGAAGCACAGATGGGATTGCTGACCTCCCGACTGATGGCTGCAATGTGGTCTTCAGACAGGCAGGTCTTGTGGATGACATCACTGAGGGCGCCTCCATCCATGTACTCCATAACCAGCCAGAGTTCCTCACCCAGAAGGTAGCTGAAAGAAGGAAACAAGGGCATGGAGATAAACATGCATGGCTAGCTTGACTTTTTGCCTCCAGGTTTCTTGTTTCCAGGTGCCTTTGTGACTAAGACAGAATCAAAGGAATAGACAATCTGAAGTCTGTGCAGTTCTGGAGGAGAAAGACACAGCTGTGAAAAAGAAGTCTTAGATGGCCAGCAAGTGAAAAATGCAGTTTAGTAACAGCTCAGGTAAAAACCTGTCAGGCATGGTGTTTCTGGAAATAAGCACCTCGTCTTCCTGGCATGCACAGCAATGGCAAAGAGGGGCAACAATCTAAGGGAAATCCACTTTAGGATGGTCCATCAGCATTTAAGAAACTTTAAAAAATCAATCCTGAAAAAATGTGGAGGCAGTGTACTTTGAGGGTATTGACTTAGGAAGATACAGCTGATCCAGGTTTTGAATAAGTTTGGAATAATTTTCAAACGATGAGTGGCAGGGAAAACTCATGCAGACAAGATGCACTCTCTTCTCATCCATTGGAGATGAGTAGAGAAATATGAATAAATAAAAATTAACAGCTCTACTTTCTGCCACTAATCAAAGTGGGTTTTTAACTTCTCATGTTTGCTGTATGTAAATGCCCATTGATGGGATAAGACCATGACCTCTCACCTGTCTAAATAATTCACAACACTGGAACTCCTATACCTCTTCATGATCATGATTTCATTAACAGTTAGTTCCTTCCTCCCCAGTCCTTGGAGATTTATTTTCTTTATGGCCACCTAAAATGACATTGAAAATCAGTAACTTGAGAAGTTGGTGGCACGAGACCACAATGCACATGGATCAAGTGATTTTGCAATGACACAGCTGAGCTGTGCCAAACTGCCTTGTGATGAGGCACTGCAGTAATGAGGAACTGACATCCCAACAGCCCATTTCTCTGCTCCCTTGGGGGCCAGTTACAGCACACGTGGGGCCACTGACATTTTGCCTTGACCACTTGGTAACAGTGGTGTCTCAGCTATCACCCACAAACCTCTGACCACACTCTCTGCTGCTTTGGATGGGATTCAGAAGAAGTAATCCATGCCTTAATACTCTGTGGATACATCTTGGCCTATGGGCAGGGCTTTTAGGGCACCTTACAGATCTCTCCCTACGTGCAGTTCCCAAGTGCAGCACTGCAGCTGGCTAAGGAACTACCAGGAACTTTCAGATGTATTTGCTGGCAGCCAGAAATGAGGATCCAAGACTCTGAAGCTGTAGCCCCAAAGAGCAGTGAGGTGCTCAAAGGCACCACCTTTGTTTTAGCAATGGAGAGCGAGTGAGCGCGTCCTTCTCGGAAAGGAACCGCTGCGCTCCGTGCCTTCCTTCCGAGGAAGGCTGAGGAGGACAAAGTCCCAAATGTATTTTGCAGGCTGGCACCAGTCTGTGCTTCTTGTGCCTTTCAGCACAGCTCTACCCAAAGCTCCAGCCCCAGCTCACACCAGAGGGGAAAGCCCCTCAAGAGCAGCAGAGTTTGCAGGGCCTGTTGACATTTACCTCTCCTCCTGTGGCATTGTTGAGTGCTCTGACCACATGTCCAAAACCCCTAGAAACAAAACAGAAGCAGAGAAAGGAGAAGCTGTTTAGCTCCTAGAGTGAAAGCCAGCTCACACAGGAGATCTCTGCTGGAAGTGTCAAAACCTGCAGAGGATGCAGGAGGGCTCTGCCAGAAGGCAGATGATGCATTTTCCTCTCAAGTGCATGGGCACTGGGCCTGTTCCTGAAGCACTGGGGTTCAACTTCTAGAGGGAGTTTAGTCTTTCCTCTTGGGTTTCACTTTCTAAACTGTGTGGTTCCTATGCTGACCACAGAGACTTTCCTTCTGCAAACCAGGGGAAAGGAATGTTCCTGGTAACTTTTATCTCACAGCTTTGATGGGGGTAGGTTGCTCTTTCAGGCAAGCAAGTTTCTTCTTTTATCATTAGTGTGCCAGTATGATTTTGAGACATCCAAAAATGCTAAAGAAATTAACACAGAGCTGTCCCACACTTGAGAGACAAGGAGATCTTCCAGGTCCTGTTCCTTGATGGAGGCAAGACCTTGGCAACATGGAGATGTCGCTAACAATGCCTTCTGAGCCCACTCACAAATTCTGAGCAGCACTGAGAGATGGGACAATCTATCCCCAGTGTGTGAACATCTTTGCAGCTTGCCTGACTTCACGCTGGATAGACATTCCAGCAGAAAAACACCTGGCCCATGGTTGTGCAGGAGTAACTGCGGTTGGACTCACCCGCTGCCAATATGTTCCAGTTCAGTGTATTTCACCATGGGATTTTCCTGGTTGACCATTCTCCCTAAGGGAAATAAAATGCAGGATGCTAACTTGAAAGCAGAGATCGCAGCTTTCAGGAGATATAAAAGGCAGCCCCACTGCCTGGGGCTCTGAGCCCTTTGTGCTCAGCTGGGTAACAACAACCACAACAGCAACAGGAACAGGACAGGCAGCCCTGCAGTACAGATGGCTGGCACAGAGACTGATTTTGTACAGTCCTTTGAAGAGTTCTCTTTGACAAGAAACAAAGCCCAGGGAGATGCATTTCCAGGAGAGAAGGAAATCTTCTCCACCTTTCAGCAATTTGCCAAAAGAATTCCTTCCCATTTGTAAACCAGAGCAGCTCATGCTATAATCGATTCCGACAGGACTTTCAGCATCAGGACCCTCACCTGTTTATGAGCAGGCTGAGCTCAAAGATGCCCCTCTCCCAGCTAAGGAAGGCTCCAGCCTCTGCAGTCCCTCCAGCCCAGCCCTCAGGGGCAGGGCAGTGACTACAACAAGGCTGGCAAAGCCCAAGCATGAGCACTGACAGGCACTGATGGGAAGAAGCCAGAGTGAGCCTGAGCCCCTTACAAGCTGTTGCTCCCATTCAGGACACAACAGGATGGGCTTTGAGATCAGCCCCACCGAGGCACAGATCAGTGCCCTTTTGGTCCCAACAGGTGATGGTAGACACAGAATCCACCGGGCTCTGGTCTCAGCCCCACCAGGTCTTATCTGAGAGCACAGCACTGGCAGATGTTCCAGGCAAGAAGCAGATTCATTGGGTGGTGCTGCAGAATCACAAAGGACTTGATGTGTTTTCCTAGGGACTGATCTGAGCAGGGCTTGGGCCAATGGCTAGGATTCTAACAGTCATGGGAAAGAGTGGGAATCAGGTATGGAAAAATACCCATGGATCTAAAGAATATACCATGGCTGGGCTGGAGGCTCTCTCCTGAGAAATGCCTGCAGTACAGTTTTATCTGATCATGCCACTTGGATGTGTCTCTTGGACACATCTTGATAAGCATAAAACTAGAAGATTAAATAAAAGTTGTTCTCAAAGTATTGCTTTTTTCTTTGGGGGCAGATGGAAAACACCTCGTGCTCTCTATTTGTCCTGTAACGTGATGTTCTTTCAAAGTAGTTCTCTTTGACAAAAAGATAACATTCTCATGAAAATATAATGCAGATGCAGTAGTGGTAACAGTAACAGTCATAAAAATGCCATCAGTAAGATGTGGGGCAGAAGGGCTCTTTCAGGATGGGGAAAAACCAACTCCACCAAAAAAACCCCACAAACCATCAACCAAAAAAACCCAAAACACAACAAAAAAACCCCACAGAAACAAAATACCAAAAGGCCCCTAAAAAAATAAACACAAAAACACCCCCCCCCAAAAAAAAAAATTCCCCAACCAAAAAGACAAAACTCCAAAAGCAGTCCATTTCTGTGAAGTGTTTTTGCTCTGATGACTGGCTGGAAGTCAGGAGTCTAAGGAGAATTTAGGAAGCTAAAAATTTTGTTTAGTGTGGCCACTAGCACACAGGATTTGCCTAGATCATTTGCTAGGTCACAGCCTTCTGCTGATCCAAGAACAATCCTTGCTTCAGCCTTTAGTGGAGAGGGAAGCTCAGGCAAACCCAAGCCAGTCCAAGGTGCCCTCAGAGGCAGCAGGAACACCCAGAGCACTCTCTCGCTGCCTCGGAGCACAGCACTTCCTCTGGGGAGTCCTAAATGGCCCTGTGACACCAAACTCAGGAGGAGCATCTGGTATAGCTCTGCTGACACCTGCACACAACACACTGTCCCTCAGACAAGAAATCCCCCAGACGTACCCAGCATCTCCAGGTACTTCTCCTCAGTCTCCTGTTCCAGGGAGATGAAGGAACTGCCCCAGCTTGAGCTTCCAGGTTTGACAGAAAGGCTTCCTCGAGATGATGCTGCTGCGGCAGCAGGTTCAGAGCCCATGATGTGCTGCACTTGGAGCATTTCTGGTGGGCACTGTTCCTGTGCCTCATGGCAAACTTGGGGCTCTTCATTGCCAGACATTCGCTGGAAGTCTTCGCAGGCTGCCCGGTGAGATGTGAACACTCGCACCTCAAGTCAAACAGAACAAAGCAGTCAGACACTACAACTTGTCCCTGTCAGCCAGGAGTCATCAACTGTCAGGAAAGGCAAAGAACAGACTGACAAGGGATACAGACAGCTTGTTCCAATCCTCCATCTGGGTCACCACATTCCACTGTAAAAACACCTCAAGAAACAAGGAGAGCAGGAACAGGCCAGCAGGAATCAACTTGGATGACTGCTGGCCAAAAGGCCAAAGGACAAGTGTCACTGTCCAGGGCAGCAGTTGAGATTCAGCACACCAGGAAATGTCCTTCAGAGTGACTGTGATACATACTACAGCAGGATCAGAGGCATCACCCCACTCCCTTCTGCTCTGAGTGGAAAGGCAAGAAGGGCAGAAACCACCAGCTTGGTGACTGCAGTGACTGCATCCCTCTTTCACTCACTTCTAGAGCCTGAGGGAGGCGATTAAGTTTCTCTCTGATGATTTTCATTTCTTCCTCCAGCCTCTTCTCCCTTGCCTTGTTGCTAGCCTCAGAGTCCTGCAGCTCTGCCTGCACGTGTCCCTTGATAGACTGTGAAGGAGAAGGGAGAGGACATTTCATGAGTGGAGTGGCTGCCACTCTTTCACTCACCTGGTTTTGTTGATCGCTCCTCTGCTGATGGAGATTCTCCTCTTGAATTCTACTCATGTCTTCCTTGTTCCTCCTCTTCACTGCCATGATGGCACTCTGAGCTTCGGGCAGCTCTGCTTGTGGCTCTGCTTTGATGTTCTGTACACACAATGCAGAGCAAGTGACTGGGAGCTGCCATCAGACTCAGCTTTTTCCGTCTTGAAGCCTCAAAATCACATTTATTCAGCCCCTTCTTTCTGCTTCCCTCCCCACATCTGCTTCCATTGCAAACCTCCTGTCCCAGGGCTGATCTCTGCAGATTCCAAGGCTCTGTGCTTCCAGTGCCTGTGGGACTCCTGGCCTCCTCAGTCCCAAGAGCTCTGGTTTATGCCCCTCTTCCTGCCCTTCCCTCTGTCCCCTGGCCAGTCAGGCTTACCTGGCCATTCTCCTGTGGCTCTTCCACCTGCTGCCTGAGCTGCTCTTCCTGCTCTCGCGCTGGGAACAGCTCTCCCTGAGTCTGCCATGGCATCTCTGATGAAGCAATCTGCTCCTGCTCTTTCTCTAGAAGCACCTGAACAGAAAGGAAGAGAAGATGGGTTTCAACTTCCCACAGGACCTTTGTGGGCCAAGACTCAAAGACTGCTGGGCTCACACATTCCCAAAGCACTGTGCTGCTGCTCTGCTGGGTCATTCTCTGTTCGAGGAGAGGCACAGATTCCAAAGTGACCCTGGCCCTACAGTCAGGGGCCATCTGGGACTGAAGCTCCAACAGCCTCTCAGGCAGCTGACAGGGAAGGTGTGGCATTTCTCAAGGGTTTGCTGAGGGCCTCCCTCTGCTTCTGCCATGTCCTGTTTGTCTTTCAATAGTGACTGACACCCCACCCTGTCCCACAGCTCCATCCTGGCTCTGCAGGTGGCTTCCTGGGTGAGCTCAGCCCTTGTGAGAGACACTTCTGGAGTTCTAGTTCATTTCAGGCTTGCACCAGCATTCCTGCATACCTGACATCTATACTCTTGTAAGAAATCCTGGTCATTCAGGAGATAAGAATGTGTGCAAAGATCTTTGATGGAGGTCACAGAGCCTCTATGGCTACCTCAGTATATGGAAGAGGACCAAGGTGTTTCTTCTCCCTCTTTTGTCAGCTGAGAATTCTGACCAGCAGAAACAGAGACTCTCCTAAGGCCCCATTAACGAATGCACTTACACAGCCCTGGGGATGCCAGTGAAGGAAACCATGTGTCACGTATGGCATGGCATGTATGACCAGAGTCACCAAACACCACCTAAGCATGGAATTGTTCCACCTCTTTAGGACAGGCAGAAATCTACAAATTAACTGAGGACTTGAGGGCACAAGAGACTGGAGGAGGAAAACAACTCTAAAGGGAAAAACCAACATAGCTGGAGGGGGAAATATCTCTGCCTGCTCAGAATCGGTCAAGGGAACATGTCTCTAATCCTCTCCTGAGAGGGATGAATTAGGTGACCTTTACACCACCAACAGCTTTGGACCAGAGCCAGGAAAATTCAATTATGGAAATGTTACATAGATAGATAGATAGGAATATAGGCAGATAGATCTCACTACTATAACCTCCCTTTACTGTCCTCTCTGTTGCTTCACACATCAAAACTTGGTAGCCAGTGCCCCAATCACCCGCAATCCTGAGATTGCTCTCCTGTTGCTTCAGAAAAGCACACACTTGGGGAATTTGGAGTGTCTAGGTCCTTATGGAAAGAGATCAGACCCAGAGAATTGCACTGGGAACTGCAGTCTTTATGCGTCTGTGCTTGGGTAAGTTCTCTTGGACTCAAGCACACTGATGGTGCTAAAGTGGCTGGAAACAGAAATAAAGCCCAGCAACTCCCACCAAGTGCTATGATCTCTGAGGAGCAGCTGGAATGCAAGGGCACTGACCTCCTGCTCAATTCCCTAACACAACACACACTGATTCCCTGGACTGTAGAAAGTCACAGGCACTGTTAAAGTAATCTTTAAGGCCATGAATGAAGGCCTGGAAACACAAAAGCTTCACCTGGATCAAGGTCCAAAAAGGGTGCAGAATGCCTTCAAGAGCTTGATAAGAGCAGGAATGATGGTGCAGAAGCATCCCTGCTTGCTGGAAAAAGAGAAAAGGAATCGAGGCCTTCACCTCCTAGGAAACCAACAAACCACAAGTTGGGAAGTGTCAGGTACTCCAGTGTCTAAAGCCCTTGGATGCAGTGATGGCATGTTTGGCAGAGAAACAGCCCTTGTGCTGAGCACTGTCATGCAGGGAATGATGGAAGTTTGCCTGAAGGTCCCTCAAGAGCCTCCCACTGTCCAGGCTAAAGCTCCCTCAGCACCTCCTCACTGGCCTTGTGCTGCACCCCCTTGCCCAGCTCCCCTGTCCTTCTGTGCACGCGCTGCAGCCCATCAAGGACTTTCTGCTGCCCAGGGGCCCACAAGTGCACCCAGCACTGCAGCTGTGGCCGCAGCGCTGCCCAGCACAGGGCCACGCTCACTGCCCTGCTCCTGCTGCCCCACTGCTGCTGACACAGGCCACCATGCCCTGGGCCTTCTTGGCCACCTGGCCACATGCTGCCTCATCCTCAGTGGCTCAAGGCCAGCAGTAAACCTGGCTCCTTTTGGCCCATGCAGCTCCCCAGCCACAAATTTGCCCATTTCACTTCAGATACAGCAGGCACCATTGTACAATGGCCTTCCTGTTCTGAGCAACACAAGACAGCAGTCAAGGACTTGCAGCTTCACCCCCACTGCAGGCTCAGAGGCACTTGCCAAAGCTGCAGACTGCACCACAATACGCATCAACAGAAACTGGCCGCTTCTGCTTTTGGCCTCACAAGAAAGCTTCGCGACACCGCACTTTGTTTCTTTGGCCACGCGGCACAGGAATGGCCCCCCACAGCTGCATGGACCACACAATCCTCCCCTTGCAGCTTATCAAAAGCCAAAAGACAGCTGGCCCAAAAGAGACTGTACAAGTGAAGAACTACTCAAGGAAAGTGCCGACCGCTTTCACAAGCCAAACACGCCTTTCCAGAAAGGGAAAACAAACAAACCAAGGCCTGGCACCTCCAGCACTCCCTCCTTTGCCCTTGGCCATAGCACTGCAGAAGCCAAGCGATAGAGCTTCCCTGAGCCAAGCAGCCAGATGCTCTCCCAGAGGCACCAGCCCTTTGCTGCCTCAACATGACAGCTCAAAGGCCAAGTTGTGCGGTCGCTAGCGGGAGGAAATCCCCAGCTCCTGGCAGGACTCCAGCACCCAGCATCCTCAGCCAGCAACAGCAAAGTGCTGCCTGCTCCAAACCTTGCAGCTCTGCCTTGCACTAAAGACAGCACCACACACAACTGGCACTTACACGTTGAGAATATGGTGGTCTGACCACTGATGGAGGCTGGCGCTCATCCACCTCAGTTTGATCCTCTTTGGCTTCTTCTCCAGGAGCAGCGCGGGCCAGGGGAGAGGCGGCTCTTGCTTCTGTCATCTGTGGCAAGAGAGGAGCATGAGACACAGGCCATTTCCTATCATGTAGAACCTCATTTCTTTTCAGATCTACCACAACATCTTCTAAGGAAAAAATCATAACGTTTCATGGTGACAGAGGGGTTCTAAATCACAGCCACCAAATTACATGGGCCAATTCAACACCACTCTAGATGGCTATGAAGTTGATTTTCCTCCCTGGCTGCCATCAGCAAGCAAGGTTGCCTCAGAAAAACGGAGCTTTTAGAGCTTGAAAGCACTGAAATGGAAAACTAGGAAAGTGACAGCAATGCCTTTGCTACTGCTGCTGCAGACGTAGAAAACTCAAACTGGACCACAATCCCATCCAGGGCTGCAAAAGGGCAGGAAACATTGTACAGAAGCATCATTGCTTACTGGAAAAAGAGGAAAATGAACAGGCCTTCTCGTGCTAGCAAAACAACGAGCCAACAAACCACCAGATGGAAGTGCCACCCACTCCAGTGTCTAGAGCCCTTGGATGCAATGAGTGATGAATTTTTGGTGTGAACCAGCCCTTGTGCTGAGCACTGTCATGCAGGGAATGATGGAAGTTTGCCTGAAGGTCCCTCAAGAGCCTCCCACTGTCCAGGCTAAAGCTCCCTCAGCACCTCCTCACTGGCCTTGTGCTGCACCCCCTTGCCCAGCTCCCCTGTCCTTCTGTGCACGCGCTGCAGCCCCTCAAGGACTTTCTGCTGCCCAGGGGCCCACAAGTGCACCCAGCACTGCAGCTGTGGCCGCAGCGCTGCCCAGCACAGGGCCACGCTCACTGCCCTGCTCCTGCTGCCCCACTGCTGCTGACACAGGCCACCATGCCCTGGGCCTTCTTGGCCACCTGGCCACATGCTGCCTCATCTTCAGTGGCTCAAGGCCAGCAGTAAACCTGGCTCCTTTTGGCCCATGCAGCTCCCCAGCCACAAATTTGCCCATTTCACTTCAGATACAGCAGGCACCATTGTACAATGGCCTTCCTGTTCTGAGCAACACAAGACAGCAGTCAAGGACTTGCAGCTTCACCCCCACTGCAGGCTCAGAGGCACTTGCCAAAGCTGCATACTTCATCACTACACAGATCAGTAGAAACTTTCCCCTTCTGCTGTTTGCACCTTCTCAAAAGCCAAAAGGCAGTTGGGCCAGCAGTGATTTTACAAGTGAAGAACGACTCAAGAAAACTGCAGAACACTTCCACAAGCCAAACACCACTTTCCAAAAAGGGAAAAGCAAGCAACAAAGCCTTTTGACCTCCAGCACTACCACGTGAGCCCTTGGCCATAACACTGCAGAAGCCCAGAGATGGAGCTTCCCTGAGCCAAGCAGCCAGAAGCTCCGAGGGAGCTGCGAGTTTAACACTGGCCCAACATGACAGGTCAAAGGCCAATTTCTAGCTCTCACTGCCTGCAGGAAATGGCTACGTCCTGCAGGACTCCAGCACTCAGCATCCTGGGCCAGACACAGCAAGTGCTGGCAGCTCAGAAACTTGCACCTCTGCCTTGCACTAAAGATGGTGCCCCCCACAACGGGCACTTACTCTCTTGGAATGATGAGGAGGTTCTGGTGTGACCACGGCTGGACAAAGGCGGTGGTCATCTTTCTCATTTTCCTCCTCTCTGGCTTCTTCTGCAATAGGAGAGAGAGCCAGGGGAAAGATGGCTCTTGCTCTTCTCACCTGTGGCAAAGAGAGAATCATAGGGACAGGCCGTTACCTAACGCTTATAAGCTCATTTCTCTTCGTATCAACAGCCACATCTTCTAAGGAGAAATCATCAACTTTGTTAGCAATGGCATTCAAAGTCACTCCAACCAGATTGAAATGGGCATATCCAATAGAAGAGTATAAGGCTATGAATTCGATATTCCTCCCTGGATGCCATTTGCAAGCAAGGTTGTCTCTGCAAAAGGCAGCTTTTGGTTCTTGAAAGCTCTGAAATGGAAAAGTAGGAAAGTGACAGCAAGGCCTTTGCTACTGCTGCAGTAGACAAGAAAAACCAAAAAGGGTTCAGAATCCCTCCCAGTGCCTATAAGCACAGGAAAGTTTGCGCAGAAGCATCCCTGCTTGCTGGAAAAAGAGAAAATGAACAGGCCTTCACCTCCTAGGAAACCCACAAGCCACAAGTTGGGAAGTGTCAGCGACTGCAGTGTCTAAAGCCCTTGGATGCAGTGATGGCATGTTTGGCAGAGAAACAGCCCTTGTGCTGAGCACTGTCATGCAGGGAATGATGGAAGTTTGCCTGAAGGTCCCTCAAGAGCCTCCCACTGTCCAGGCTAAAGCTCCCTCAGCACCTCCTCACTGGCCTTGTGCTGCACCCCCTTGCCCAGCTCCCCTGTCCTTCTGTGCACGCGCTGCAGCCCCTCAAGGACTTTCTGCTGCCCAGGGGCCCACAAGTGCACCCAGCACTGCAGCTGTGGCCGCAGCGCTGCCCAGCACAGGGCCACGCTCACTGCCCTGCTCCTGCTGCCCCACTGCTGCTGACACAGGCCACCATGCCCTGGGCCTTCTTGGCCACCTGGCCACATGCTGCCTCATCTTCAGTGGCTCAAGGCCAGCAGTAAACCTGGCTCCTTTTGGCCCATGCAGCTCCCCAGCCACAAATTTGCCCATTTCACTTCAGATACAGCAGGCACCATTGTACAATGGCCTTCCTGTTCTGAGCAACACAAGACAGCAGTCAAGGACTTGCAGCTTCACCCCCACTGCAGGCTCAGAGGCACTTGCCAAAGCTGCAGACTGCACCACAATACGCATCAACAGAAACTGGCCGCTTCTGCTTTTGGCCTCACAAGAAAGCTTCGCGACACCGCACTTTGTTTCTTTGGCCACGCGGCACAGGAATGGCCCCCCACAGCTGCATGGACCACACAATCCTCCCCTTGCAGCTTATCAAAAGCCAAAAGACAGCTGGCCCAAAAGAGACTGTACAAGTGAAGAACTACTCAAGGAAAGTGCCGACCGCTTTCACAAGCCAAACACGCCTTTCCAGAAAGGGAAAACAAACAAACCAAGGCCTGGCACCTCCAGCACTCCCTCCTTTGCCCTTGGCCATAGCACTGCAGAAGCCAAGCGATAGAGCTTCCCTGAGCCAAGCAGCCAGATGCTCTCCCAGAGGCACCAGCCCTTTGCTGCCTCAACATGACAGCTCAAAGGCCAAGTTGTGCGGTCGCTAGCGGGAGGAAATCCCCAGCTCCTGGCAGGACTCCAGCACCCAGCATCCTCAGCCAGCAACAGCAAAGTGCTGCCTGCTCCAAACCTTGCAGCTCTGCCTTGCACTAAAGACAGCACCACACACAACTGGCACTTACACGTTGAGAATATGGTGGTCTGACCACTGATGGAGGCTGGCGCTCATCCACCTCAGTTTGCTCCTCTTTGGCTTCTTCTCCAGGAGCAGCGCGGGCCAGGGGAGAGGCGGCTCTTGCTTCTGTCATCTGTGGCAAGAGAGGAGCATGAGACACAGGCCATTTCCTATCATGTAGAACCTCATTTCTTTTCAGATCTACCACAACATCTTCTAAGGAAAAAATCATAACGTTTCATGGTGACAGAGGGGTTCTAAATCACAGCCACCAAATTACATGGGCCAATTCAACACCACTCTAGATGGCTATGAAGTTGATTTTCCTCCCTGGCTGCCATCAGCAAGCAAGGTTGCCTCAGAAAAACGGAGCTTTTAGAGCTTGAAAGCACTGAAATGGAAAACTAGGAAAGTGACAGCAATGCCTTTGCTACTGCTGCTGCAGACGTAGAAAACTCAAACTGGACCACAATCCCATTCAGGGCTGCAAAAGGGCAGGAAACATTGTACAGAAGCATCATTGCTTACTGGAAAAAGAGGAAAATGAACAGGCCTTCTCGTGCTAGCAAAACAACGAGCCAACAAACCACCAGATGGAAGTGCCACCCACTCCAGTGTCTAGAGCCCTTGGATGCAATGAGTGATGAATTTTTGGTGTGAACCAGCCCTTGTGCTGAGCACTGTCATGCAGGGAATGATGGAAGTTTGCCTGAAGGTCCCTCAAGAGCCTCCCACTGTCCAGGCTAAAGCTCCCTCAGCACCTCCTCACTGGCCTTGTGCTGCACCCCCTTGCCCAGCTCCCCTGTCCTTCTGTGCACGCGCTGCAGCCCCTCAAGGACTTTCTGCTGCCCAGGGGCCCACAAGTGCACCCAGCACTGCAGCTGTGGCCGCAGCGCTGCCCAGCACAGGGCCACGCTCACTGCCCTGCTCCTGCTGCCCCACTGCTGCTGACACAGGCCACCATGCCCTGGGCCTTCTTGGCCACCTGGCCACATGCTGCCTCATCTTCAGTGGCTCAAGGCCAGCAGTAAACCTGGCTCCTTTTGGCCCATGCAGCTCCCCAGCCACAAATTTGCCCATTTCACTTCAGATACAGCAGGCACCATTGTACAATGGCCTTCCTGTTCTGAGCAACACAAGACAGCAGTCAAGGACTTGCAGCTTCACCCCCACTGCAGGCTCAGAGGCACTTGCCAAAGCTGCAGACTGCACCACAATACGCATCAACAGAAACTGGCCGCTTCTGCTTTTGGCCTCACAAGAAAGCTTCGCGACACCGCACTTTGTTTCTTTGGCCACGCGGCACAGGAATGGCCCCCCACAGCTGCATGGACCACACAATCCTCCCCTTGCAGCTTATCAAAAGCCAAAAGACAGCTGGCCCAAAAGAGACTGTACAAGTGAAGAACTACTCAAGGAAAGTGCCGACCGCTTTCACAAGCCAAACACGCCTTTCCAGAAAGGGAAAACAAACAAACCAAGGCCTGGCACCTCCAGCACTCCCTCCTTTGCCCTTGGCCATAGCACTGCAGAAGCCAAGCGATAGAGCTTCCCTGAGCCAAGCAGCCAGATGCTCTCCCAGAGGCACCAGCCCTTTGCTGCCTCAACATGACAGCTCAAAGGCCAAGTTGTGCGGTCGCTAGCGGGAGGAAATCCCCAGCTCCTGGCAGGACTCCAGCACCCAGCATCCTCAGCCAGCAACAGCAAAGTGCTGCCTGCTCCAAACCTTGCAGCTCTGCCTTGCACTAAAGACAGCACCACACACAACTGGCACTTACACGTTGAGAATATGGTGGTCTGACCACTGATGGAGGCTGGCGCTCATCCACCTCAGTTTGCTCCTCTTTGGCTTCTTCTCCAGGAGCAGCGCGGGCCAGGGGAGAGGCGGCTCTTGCTTCTGTCATCTGTGGCAAGAGAGGAGCATGAGGCACAGGCCATTTCCTATCATGTAGAACCTCATTTCTTTTCAGATCTACCACAACATCTTCTAAGGAAAAAATCATAACGTTTCATGGTGACAGAGGGGTTCTAAATCACAGCCACCAAATTACATGGGCCAATTCAACACCACTCTAGATGGCTATGAAGTTGATTTTCCTCCATGGCTGCCATCAGCAAGCAAGGTTGCCTCAGAAAAACGGAGCTTTTAGAGCTTGAAAGCTCTGAAATGGCAAACTAGGAAAGTGACAGCAATGCCTTTGCTACTGCTGCTGCAGACGTAGAAAACTCAAACTGGACCACAATCCCATCCAGGGCTGCAAAAGGGCAGGAAACATTGTACAGAAGCATCATTGCTTACTGGAAAAAGAGGAAAATGAACAGGCCTTCTCGTGCTAGCAAAACAACGAGCCAACAAACCAGCAGATGGAAGTGCCACCCACTCCAGTGTCTAGAGCCCTTGGATGCAATGAGTGATGAATTTTTGGTGTGAACCAGCCCTTGTGCTGAGCACTGTCATGCAGGGAATGATGGAAGTTTGCCTGAAGGTCCCTCAAGAGCCTCCCACTGTCCAGGCTAAAGCTCCCTCAGCACCTCCTCACTGGCCTTGTGCTGCACCCCCTTGCCCAGCTCCCCTGTCCTTCTGTGCACGCGCTGCAGCCCCTCAAGGACTTTCTGCTGCCCAGGGGCCCACAAGTGCACCCAGCACTGCAGCTGTGGCCGCAGCGCTGCCCAGCACAGGGCCACGCTCACTGCCCTGCTCCTGCTGCCCCACTGCTGCTGACACAGGCCACCATGCCCTGGGCCTTCTTGGCCACCTGGCCACATGCTGCCTCATCTTCAGTGGCTCAAGACCAGCAGTAAACCTGGCTCCTTTTGGCCCATGCAGCTCCCCAGCCACAAATTTGCCCATTTCACTTCAGATACAGCAGGCACCATTGTACAATGGCCTTCCTGTTCTGAGCAACACAAGACAGCAGTCAAGGACTTGCAGCTTCACCCCCACTGCAGGCTCAGAGGCACTTGCCAAAGCTGCAGACTGCACCACAATACGCATCAACAGAAACTGGCCGCTTCTGCTTTTGGCCTCACAAGAAAGCTTCGCGACACCGCACTTTGTTTCTTTGGCCACGCGGCACAGGAATGGCCCCCCACAGCTGCATGGACCACACAATCCTCCCCTTGCAGCTTATCAAAAGCCAAAAGACAGCTGGCCCAAAAGAGACTGTACAAGTGAAGAACTACTCAAGGAAAGTGCTGACCGCTTTCACAAGCCAAACACGCCTTTCCAGAAAGGGAAAACAAACAAACCAAGGCCTGGCACCTCCAGCACTCCCTCCTTTGCCCTTGGCCATAGCACTGCAGAAGCCAAGCGATAGAGCTTCCCTGAGCCAAGCAGCCAGATGCTCTCCCAGAGGCACCAGCCCTTTGCTGCCTCAACATGACAGCTCAAAGGCCAAGTTGTGCGGTCGCTAGCGGGAGGAAATCCCCAGCTCCTGGCAGGACTCCAGCACCCAGCATCCTCAGCCAGCAACAGCAAAGTGCTGCCTGCTCCAAACCTTGCAGCTCTGCCTTGCACTAAAGACAGCACCACACACAACTGGCACTTACACGTTGAGAATATGGTGGTCTGACCACTGATGGAGGCTGGCGCTCATCCACCTCAGTTTGATCCTCTTTGGCTTCTTCTCCAGGAGCAGCGCGGGCCAGGGGAGAGGCGGCTCTTGCTTCTGTCATCTGTGGCAAGAGAGGAGCATGAGACACAGGCCATTTCCTATCATGTAGAACCTCATTTCTTTTCAGATCTACCACAACATCTTCTAAGGAAAAAATCATAACGTTTCATGGTGACAGAGGGGTTCTAAATCACAGCCACCAAATTACATGGGCCAATTCAACACCACTCTAGATGGCTATGAAGTTGATTTTCCTCCATGGCTGCCATCAGCAAGCAAGGTTGCCTCAGAAAAACGGAGCTTTTAGAGCTTGAAAGCACTGAAATGGAAAACTAGGAAAGTGACAGCAATGCCTTTGCTACTGCTGCTGCAGACGTAGAAAACTCAAACTGGACCACAATCCCATTCAGGGCTGCAAAAGGGCAGGAAACATTGTACAGAAGCATCATTGCTTACTGGAAAAAGAGGAAAATGAACAGGCCTTCTCGTGCTAGCAAAACAACGAGCCAACAAACCAGCAGATGGAAGTGCCACCCACTCCAGTGTCTAGAGCCCTTGGATGCAATGAGTGATGAATTTTTGGTGTGAACCAGCCCTTGTGCTGAGCACTGTCATGCAGGGAATGATGGAAGTTTGCCTGAAGGTCCCTCAAGAGCCTCCCACTGTCCAGGCTAAAGCTCCCTCAGCACCTCCTCACTGGCCTTGTGCTGCACCCCCTTGCCCAGCTCCCCTGTCCTTCTGTGCACGCGCTGCAGCCCCTCAAGGACTTTCTGCTGCCCAGGGGCCCACAAGTGCACCCAGCACTGCAGCTGTGGCCGCAGCGCTGCCCAGCACAGGGCCACGCTCACTGCCCTGCTCCTGCTGCCCCACTGCTGCTGACACAGGCCACCATGCCCTGGGCCTTCTTGGCCACCTGGCCACATGCTGCCTCATCCTCAGTGGCTCAAGGCCAGCAGCAACCCTGGCGCCTTTTGGCCCACGCAGCTCCCCAGCCACAAAATTTCCTAAATTACTTCAAATACAGTAGGCACCATTACAAGACACCTGTTTTTTTCTACAGCTGCATCTTCTAAAGAGACAGCATTAAATTTCTTAGAGTAGAATTCCCAGTCACGCTGACTAATTGGAAATCGGCTAATTTTAGTCTATAGGAAATTGCTCTTAGTTCAGTATTCCCCTCTAGGTGCTGTCAGGAAGTGACATTCTGTCAAACTGAGTTTATATTTCTTCCGGGCTCTGAGATGGAAAGTAGGAACTCTCCATTTTAGGCCCATGTTATTTTTGTTGAAGGCATGAAAATGGATTTTCTTTTGGCCTCCCTCTACACTCTACTGCTACTGGCCAAGCTGACAGCTGGGTCCATAATTTCTTAACACCAGGAACATGAAATCTCACTCACCTCAGGATCAACTCCACTGAATACACGCTTCAGGTGACCTGTAGTGGGCAATGGAAAATGAACCAGATGCTTTGAGAAAACTGCTTGGGCTTGTGAAACCCACAAATCAAGTCAACCCAAACAGAGATGATTTCCCATTTCACAACATCCCTCCAGGAGACATGTTTCATTCACACAGCCAGCAAGAGATCAGGACAATATTTTTGCCTGTGCCTACTCTTTGGCCTGCTTTGTCAGTAAATGACTACAAACATGATGAAGAAAATTCAAATTGTTCCTGAACACTTGCTGTTCCTCTTCTACCAAATACATAAAGCAGCTTTTTTAATCTCTCCCTTGGGTCCTTTTTTTTTTTTTTTAAGTCAGTTGCATGCACCAAGTCTCGTTAACTTGCTGGAAACTTGTGCCCAGAAAAGCTTCCCCAAAATCCCCCTGAGCTGCAGCAGTTCTGTTGTGAAACAGCACAACAGTAATTCCAGGATTCTGGAGCAGACTCAGTGCTTTGGAGTTTGCATTTCATTGCAAAGGGAATCTCTATTTTAGCACTCACTAAAGGATCAAGTTAGACAGTCAAATCCCTTCATGACAAAATTTTGGAAGAAAGAAGCTTTCCCTGAATTCTGGGAACAACTGCAGAGTTTTTAGAAGGCATTCCCTGAAGGTCTGCCAGTCTACATTTTCCAAGGTGCCTTGCTTGTCCCAGCAAACTGAAGAAATGGCAGACTCTGCTGCCACAGACTCTCCCGTGGAGGGAACAGAAGCCCTGCAGGTTCCCTTGCAAATGCTGCCCCTGTGGCTACAGACACCCCCTTTTTAGCTGAACACCTTGACAGGAGCTTGACCAAAGCAGTGGCATCCTAATGCTCTTTCTGTTTCAAAATCAGAAGCTCAGTCACTAAGAAAGAGCAGGAAGACAGACAAAAGCCAGGTCAGGTTACACCCTAAGCTAAGCAGAAGAGGAAACATCTACTTACGTGCGAAGTGTGTAATGAAATATGCACCATAAGTAACGCCATATGTGGCGAAAAGGACAGGTGCAAGTCGCTCAATCATTGTAATAGTGCTCTGCAAGTCTGCAGGCTGTGCTCACTCAGTAGGAAAAACAAGGCTCCTGTCAGTGTGCAATAGCCCACTGACAAAAGCCTTGCCCAGGAGGATTCTCCTGAACTGAGCAAGCGCTAGGGCTGCTCTGACACTCAGGCCTTCCGTGCACCAAGACAATGTGGCAACCATGCCCTGACATCACAAAGCAAACGCTCCATGTTGCTCTGTGAGTTTTTGCCAAGCACTAACCAACCTTCCCTACAGCAAACACAAAAGAGCCTGGGAAGTTCTCCTCTGTCACAAAGTAGCACAAATTCCCCTCGTGGGCCAAAGCCTGTCGTTCAAGGGATCCAAGAGGAACTCCAAGAGTGCACAAAGCACCTACAGCCTGTAGCCCAACTGAGCACTCAGATGGGACACAAGCAAAGGAAACCAGAGCAAGAAAATGGCCCAAAGCATTGCCCATCTGAGAAACAACACTTCCTTTAACTTTTTAGAGGTTTATTAAACCTTTAGAAAGGACTGAATAAGGAAAGATTGCAGCACTGGGAGTCTCCACGACTAGCAGCCACATGCTCATCTACAAAAGGGATGCTCTGCCATTCATACCCTTAGCCCCTCCCAATGTTTTGTCAGTCAACTCTTTCTCTGCTGTCCATTGGTGGAGATTACTTTCTTGCACCTTGATTGGAAGTCAGGTGTTGTTCCACCCCTCCTGCTGGTCACAAGCCAGCCCTCCCCAAATGCCCTGACTACCAAGGCTATTACAAGGGGGATAAGAAAGAGGACTATGGGAGGACATATTACAATAACAGCACTTTCCATTTGAACATAATATCTGTCCACATAATAGCTATCTCTTAATTGTGAGAGCCAACTACTACATAACTCACCTATATTGCACAGAAGCAGGAGAGAAGGCACTGTTGGCATCACAGCTGAAATCATTCCTTACAAATCTCCCCACATGTTTGCACATTTATTGGACATGGCCAGGACTCCTGTGGATGTACATCTCTGCCTTTCTTCCCCTTTGGAAGCAGTCAACCTGGCAACTTGTGGAGAAACCAAGGCCTTTGTGGGGGCTGCATTGCTCTGCACACACCCAGGACACGTGTGGCACAGAGCTTTGGTGCCTAAAAAGATCAACCAGAGGAAAACAGCTGGAAAAGCTTTCATTTTGACCTTTCTCACCTGCTAACAGAAGTTGCCAAAATGAAAGTTTCCAAGCAGGGCCTGATCCCTGCTGCCAGCTGAGGGTTAGAAAGAAGGCATCACTTTATTTCAGTGCTGGGTGCATAGGGAATCACTTCCCTAAGGCCTGCACAGCCAGCAATCTCACCTACCAGTTTGTATGCATGGAGCTAAGACATGTTCAATACTTTGCTGAAACTCACAGGCTAAACATTACACCAGATTTATTGACATATTCCAATCACTTCTCAGAATTTTTTGACATCAGAGTAGGAGTGTCCTGTAGGTCCCTGGTGGTCGCTGCCACAGGTTCAGGAGGAGACCCATGCACAAAAGAACCTAAAACACAACTGAGCTTGCAAAGCAAATTTATTCCATTAGTTGCAGTAGCAAATAATACATACCAACCCCTGGATTCCCAAAAATCCACTGAGCAGGAGAAGGAGATGGAGCGTGGTGCTCGGCACCGGGGAAGGTAGGCAGTGCACTTCCAGGACATCCCCTGGATCAAAACAGTGTGCATCTCATCCTTCTCACCCTTCCAGCTCAGAACCAGGCCTTGTATCTCCTGCTCAGGAGTGCCATTTTCCCAGTTACGGCATCAGCTCACACATGGCTGGCTGTGAGATGATGGCTCAGGATGACTCCATGACTCCCTGCCACCAAGGGCTCCATTATGCACTGTTCCCCTTTCAAAGCTTGACTGCTCACCGATTGACCAATAGATTGTTTCTCTTTCAAGGGTCAAGGTCCCACCTGTTAAACAAGACACTTTTCTTCATTGTCTTGTCAACCTGCTCAAACATGGATCAAACATGGCAGGGCCTGGGACACGACTCCGGTTCCTGACACAGTCATTTGGGAAATAATCCCATTGCTCAAACTCTCCTTTGGTGGCCAAGAGCCTCCTAAAAACACTTTCTTCCCTTTGAATGCATTCCAGCTGCCTTCTTAGCAGGACCACTCTCCTTATTCTCAAGGCCAAGATAGCCACTTGCACACAGTAAGCACTGCAGTGGGGGAATACAGGGTTCAGCACTCCTGTTAAAGCTAAAGGAATTCACAAGACTAAGCCCTGTTTGTTACACTTAACGCCTCTCCTTCCTATTCTGGGAATCAAACACAAGCGTTTCATCAATACACCCTGCAAGTGCTCCTGCTGAGTGAAGCCACATTGCTGTGTCAATAAAGCAGGTGGGACTGAGTTTCTTCATGCAGGGAAAGCCAATTCTTTATTCACATAACTCATTTTTATATTGTTTTCACAGACCTCGTGTTCAACTCCAACTGGCTGGTAGTTTCCTTGCCACACAATTGATTGCTTAGAAGGTGTTTTGGTGTGTACATGCTAAGACTCTCTCTTCTTAAGACTCACTCTTACTTAGGTGATTACATTTTTCTTTTGTGGACGCTCATAGGACAGATTTCTTGTTTATTCCAGATGCAAACAGTTTTCTTAGCACAATAGCTTGTTGTGCTAACTGCACTCATGACTATTCCCATGGGAAGTTAGCTGGCTGCACGTAGAAGACCTAACAGGCGAGCTGGGAATTTCCCATAGCAAGGCCTGATTTTATAAGGACTTTCTTTTCTAATAACCCTACCTGTGTGCAACACATTATGACTTTCTTTCAGAAATTAATGAAGAAAACACAAATTGCCTACTGAAAGGCTTCTGCCCCCTTCCAAATCAGTTCACTCCTCAAGCAAAAGCCTCAGGCACATCCCTGACTGCCTCTCTCCCAGCAGCTCAGAGCTGCACTGCACAGCGCTTGCTGTGTGCCAGAGAGCACCAAGCAGGCTGGCCTGGTGGGCCTGAATATTTCTGCCAAACACTCTGCACCTCACACCTTTGCTCTGGCTGAGTGCAGAACTGCAGGATTGCAGGCGCTTCCTGCCAGAGCTGCGTGAGGCGCTGGCTCCTGCAGACGTGCCCTGCCAAGCTGTCCCTGTCTCACGCTGGCCTCGCTTCCCCTGGCAGAAGTGCCGGGCCTGAAGGAGGCTGCCCTGTGCTCCAGCCTGCCGAGCAGCCCGGCTCCCTGCCCCGGTGCCCAGAGTGCTGCACACACTGCTGACCTTGGCCAGGAGTTTCAGGGCAGCCGGCAGAAGAGGAGGAATCCTCAGCCAGCCCAGCGGCCCTCGGCTGCCCTTGGCCTTTCTCTGCTCCTGGGCACACTCCAGACGGCCAATGCCTCCAGGCTGGGCTGTGCTCAGTGTTATAAATAAAAAATCTGACAATTTTTTTTGGGAAAAAGAAAAAGAGTTGCAAAACCAGTTGGACCGGTTGCCAGCCAAGGTGAAGTTCTACCTATTTGGTATTGTAATCACGGGTCCTTTTAGTTAATTGCTCCTTTTGTATAGGAAAGACCCTGCCTGAGGCTAATTTCATAGTTCTATTCCCCAGACAGTGAGGGGAGGGGACATGGGAGGGAGGCATCAGAGAGAATGCAAAATTAACCACCAGGACCAGCATGCCATGGGAGGCTACCCCCACCAAACTTACCAAAAAGACCCCAAAAACAATGAGCCAATACAGAATTAAGAGATTAGAGTGATGTCTGGACCTAAGGAACAGAGTACCGAGCCTGCAGAGATGCTGAAAACCTTTATTGCCCCTTGCCCTAAGCAGAAGACTTCAACTGAGATCAAGACCCTGGATGGCAAATCTAAAAGTGGGGAAAGATGGGGTACGCCCACTGCTCTCATGAGGGTGAGACGCCCAGCTCTGCCCTTTAGGGGACAAAGCTGCACATTCCTCCTCCTCCGAGGTACCCTGGGAGTGGCGACAGCAAACCACGGACCTGTCGAGCTTCCCAACCTTGAGCTTATCACTTTTAATAAATGCATTAAAAGGAGAGAAAGTCTCCTGCCCTGTTTATTTCAGCTGGGGCCTCGTCCGGGATAGCCATGTCCAAAGAGGCCACCAGGACTGGCCATCTTGGACCTCCAGGACAGCTGGCTATCAGGAGCAGAGAGATCGGCTCAGGACCAGTGACGCAGAGGAGCACCGGACTGGTGAGAAATCCGGCGGCGGGAGTAGGAGGCGAGTGAGTGGAGCGTGAGTGAGACGAGAGCGGGCAGCTCGGACCCTCGCCCTCAGTGTGGAGCCCTCAGTGCCGCGGTTGCGAACCCCCACGAGCGGGCCGGCCGGGAACAGAGGGAAGCGAGTGGAATAAGCGTGAGTGAGTCGTCTCCTAAGGGGCAGAGAGGGCCCCCCCTCCGGGCGTGAAGAGGAAATAGTGTATGAGTGGCACACACCCCAAAAGTCCTGGCAGAGGGAAGTCAGGCAGATTGCAAGTCCCGAGAAGGATTCGGGCAAGCTCACAAGCCCTGCAGGCAAATCAAGTCCTGACAAAGGGGTCAGGCACAAATCCCAGTGAAGGAAGCTGGGGTTGGTTTTTAAGTCCTGATATGGTGAGGCCTAACATTTGGAAGGTTAGGCAAACTAGAAATCAGGCAGCTGTTTTTCCTGACAGAGGGGAGTCAGGCACGACTCGGGCTCTTATGCCAGGGTTTCGTGTTTTTAAGTCCTGATAGGTATAAGATCTGATATGAGTAAAGTTGGGCAATCAAGAGATCAGACAGTTGTTTCAGTGTAAAGTCCTGAGCGTCAGGCAAATATATTTTTCATGAGACTACCTGTCAGTAGAGGCACCTTTGGGATTTTTTCTGTTGAGACCCGAAAAATGGGAGAGTGTAATAGTAAGAAGACAGGCAAGAGATTGAGGAATATACCTCCAATAGTCTCTTAGGGGAACTGTTAGAGAAATGGGATTCTGTAGAGGCCACAGAGGGATTAGATAAGGTGAAGATGATCCACTACTCTGTACAAGTCTGGCCAGAATTAGAGGTACCAGGAGGATGGCCTTGGTGTGGGACAAGGGACAAGTGGATGTGTCAACAACTGAGTCATTATCTGACAGCTGGGGAGGATACCGATCCTGAGCAATTATTGTATGTAGCTTGCTGGTTAAAGAGTGCTACTGGGGATGAAGGTGTGCGAATTTGTAAGGTGCAGAAGAAGAAAGAGGGGAATGAAGGAGGGGATGCTAGAATTGGAAAAAAATGGGACCCCTTGGATTATTTGCCTCCTGCTGCCCCTCCACCTTTTAATCCTCTTCCTTGGGCACCTCAAATGGCAGATCCGGTTCTTCCCCCGGCTGCCATCTCACTACCGCCTTCTCAAATTCCTTCTTCTACCTCTTTGGCTTCCCCTATGGTATCTCCCAGTATCTCCCCTAGTAACCACTCTCTCACCACCCCCTTCGGCTCCTCCAGTTCCTTCTGCACCACTACCAGTGCCTACTCCACCTGCTGCATTCTCCACCCCTTCTCCAGCTCCACTTAATATGTACTCAAGCTCTTCTCCCCCTCCTGTTGCTGTCCCTTTACCTCTTCCTAGTTGGGACACAAATGCCTCCTTGCCTGCTAAACAGTTACCACCAAATACACCTGCTGATCTGCAGAAAGTTTAGGGTAATCCTCATATCTCTCAAATGAGTAGTTTGGCGTCTGGGCCATACTGTAGTACCAGATCCAGGACCTCCAAGGCAGAGAGACTTTTTCCCCTCAGAGAAGTTCCTATGGGAGGAGTAGTGGGAGGTGTTGGCTTTGTGAATGCTCCTCTAACGGCTTCTGAGGTGAAAGGATTCAAGAAAGAGTTTGGGCATTTAGTTGAGGACCCAGCGGGCATAGCCAACCAAGTGGATCAATTCTTAGGTCCAAATATCTAGACTTGGGGAGAGATAAATTCCATTCTAAATATTTTATTTTCCCCAGAAGAGGTCCAGATGATTAGGGCGGTTGGCATAAGAATTTGGGAGAAAGACAACCCTCTGGGACCCCAGGTGCCATCAGGTGAACAAAAATTGCCACTAATGGATCCCAGCTGGAACCCTAATCAAGAGGAAGGGAGGAAGGCCATGATGGAATATAGATCTTTGATAATACGGAGGATCAAAGAGTCAGTTCCCAAAGGAACTACTACCAAATTGGCATTTGAGGGTGCACAAGGGAAGGATGAAGCTCCTGCTGCTTGGCTTAATCGCCTAAAGCAGAATTTCCAACTGTACTCTAAAATAGACCCAGACACCAGAGAAGGTCAAGTGCTACTAAAGGTCCAGTTTGTTACCAAATCTTGGCCTGATATAGGGAGAAAACTGGAAAAGACTGAAGATTGGCAAGAGAAGGACATTAATGAGTTATTAAGAGAAGCATTGAGGGTGTATTTAAGGAAGGAAGAAGAAAAAGCAAAGGCCAAGGCTAGGATCATGGTTGCAGTAGCCAGAGAAAGTGTGGGGTGGGCAGGTCCCCCACCAGGAGGAGGCAAGGATAGGCCTCTTGTACTGTCAGGCACCAGAGGGATGGAGAGACCTCAAGTCCCTTTGAGTGAACAACACTGCTATTATTGTGGAGAAACGGCTAAGTGGAAGGATATCCAATAGCACCAGGACTGGCCAGTAACATCTCAACTTGTAATAAGTGATGTGAAAGTAAAAAGTACCTTACTGTTGTCTTCTTTTGTGTGTAAGAGTGAGTCACAAACAAAACCAGGCTAGTGTTCCCCAGGCAGGTGGGGCTTTAGCTGAAGGGTGTGTGTGACCTGCACACCAGGCCAGTGTTCCCCAGATGTGTGAGGGGGCCATAGCTGAAGAGCGTGAGTGACACACAGACAGCCTCACAGGGGAACGAGCACCGGAGGCAACCAGAGTCAGAGCCCTTCCAAGAGGCCCAGAGATCCTGAGACCTAGAGGCCAATGCCAAGGTGAGGCAGAGGCCACAGAGATTTACTAGCAATAAGGATCCACTTTGTGTCTTGAGGGTGTGAAGGAATGTGTGAAAGTGAATGAGAAATAAAAGAGAGTGAATGTAGACAAATTAAAGTATAGGTAATGTAGATTGTGCATTATAAGTTTTACCACATCTCCTTGGAAGGAGGTGTATCGTGTTGAAAAATAGTGTGAGAAAAAATTTGTTTTAAGTGTAAGGGGTTGAAAGAAAAGTAGTATTTAAGCTGTCAGTGAAAGTAAGAAACAGAGGCAAGAGATGAATGATAAGATCTTGAAAATAGAACAGAAAACCAGTAAGTTAAATACACAGAAAAATAGGAGAATAAAAGCACTTTTGGAGTTAAGTTAGCTAACAGAAATACAACTCCCTGCAGAATACAGAGTATGCAGAAGTTGATGAGAGAAACATGCAAGCTATAGAAAAAGAGAAATTAATCAATTGTACATAACATTAACCGAAGAAACTGAGTTTTGATAGAATCATAAAATAGCAGAGCATTAATGCCTATATTTGAAAGCCTGTTTCAGATACTCCTCACTGCTAATTCAACTGTGCAAACCAAAGGAAAAAAGTTGAACCCACATCACCAGATTCCACATCACTCTCACCCCCTGGCATTGGACCAGGATTCAACATCAGTTTGTCCCTCTGGCATTGGACCAGACTCCACATCACTCTCACTCCCTGGCATTGGACCAGGATTCAACATCACTTTGTCCCTCTGGCATTGGACCGGACTCAACATCAGTTTTTCCCTCTGGCATTGGGCCAGAGTTCACACCACTCTCACCTCTGGGACTGGACAAGAGTCAACCACATCACAAGTTAATTCACCTGAGTACACCGTTATAAAAGGACCAAAAGACTTAAAGTTGACTCTCAGAAGGAAGAGTCAAAAGACTGAACTATATAGGAAAGGGGTTTGGTATCAGAACCATAACATAGCTTAAAATGTTTCAAGACAGTTCTGTGTGTAAAATAAATTTGTAAAAAGTTTAAGACTGTAAATAAGTAATTCTGGTTAAGTTCCCCCAATTTGGTTCAAAATTAATACAAGTTAATCCTCTGCAGAGCACTCCCCTAAGAGAAACCAAACTTAGTAGAGAACAGACCAAGAGAAGCAGGTAGAAGGGACTCTAAAGAGCTTGTAAGTTTCTTCTCAGTAAAATTCCCCAAGAGGCCAGGCCGGGTGGGCAGGCTGTGCAAGATGACCCATACCGGACTCTTGGGAAGGGTAGTAATGATGGCTCTAATTGCTGGTGGTGCTCTGGGGAGCCCAGGAGAGCCGTGCAGTAAGTGCTACCAACCCCTCTATGAGGAGGAAAAAGGGAGCTCCTTGTCTAGAGTCCACCTCAGTTCTAAGCCTAATTGTGTTAACCTCTCCCAATTGGTCCTTTATCAAGAAGATAAGAGAATGTATGGGATAGCTGGAATACTGCCACTTTTAGGCAGCCACTCCTGGGAGAGTGCCCTATAGGAGAAGCCTGGTTGTGCTTTGAATGTGATGCTGCTGAAGCAAGCTCAGTAGATCTAGTCAAAAGAAAAGAAATGGTAAAAACAGTAAGAAGGGTGGTTTGTAACAAGTATTTAGCAGTAAAGAATTTGGCTACCCGGTGGATCCCAAGAGATCCAAATAAATTAGAGTCTGTTGAGAAAAGAAAAGAAAGAGACAAGTGTACCCACCATGAAGTATATGAATGTTATGAGTGTACTGAAAAAGGGATCAACCCCTTTTAGAAAATGGAAGAACGGTGTAGATATTGGGAATGCCCAACAGAAACTAATAACACATTTCAAGAGAGCCTTAAACACCTGGTTTTGATCTCTAGTACTACAGCATACACTAAATTGTCAAGAGATTGGTCTGGCAGCTGCACTGCTAGAATGATAAAACCAAGAAACTGGATCAAGTTTAGGAGTTGCTATACACAATGATTTAAGAGAAACCAAACAGCAAAAGCAAAGTGCAATAGAAATTAAGAGAATCCAAAATTGTAAGGACCAAGTTCAGACCCCAATATCTATGTTAAACAGAATCATCAGACTCCAAGCAGTATTAGAGATAAAGAATGCAATCATTAGAAACATCTCAAATGAAATAAAAAAACTAGCATGTATAAATAACCAAGAACAAACTCCTACACTTGATTCCAGTTGGTAAGATAACCTATAGATTTAAAAAAAAAAAATGTATGGGAAAAAGTTGTTTTCCTCACTGTGTGTATACATGGAAGATTGCTCCTTTTACTATGCTTATTTCCCTGTTTCATTAAAATAATAGTATTGGCCCTACAGACCAAGCTAAAAATCTCAAAAAAATTCTAACCTGAAAAAGAAAACCAAGAAAAGTAACCAAGTTGAATAATCATGATTACCAGAGTGCTCAAGAAATTTATTTTAAAAAAATTAAAGAAATATGAAGCTCATGAGTCAAGAATTGCAAGTTGATGTGAGCTTAAGTTTAAGCTGGATCAAAGAAAAAGAGGAGGGACTGTTATAAACAAAAAATCTGCCAATTTCTTTTGGGAAGAAAAAGAGTTACAAAACCAGTCAGACTAGTTGTTGCCAAGGTGGAATTGTACCTGTTTTGTTATTGTAAACACGGGTTGTTGTAACTAATTGCTCCTTTTGTACTGGTAAAGCCCTGCCTGGGGCTAAACTGTACTTCTGCCCAGGCAGTGAGGGGAGGAGAGGTGGGGGGGGGGGGGCATCAGAGAGAATGCAAAATAGCCTCGAGACCAGCATGCCATGGGAACCTCATCAAACTTACCAAGAAGACCCCAAAAACAATGAGCCAATACAGAATTAGGAAATTAGAGTGGTGTCTAGACATGAGGAACAGAGTGCTGAGCCTGCAGAGATACTGAGAACCTTTGTTGCCCCTCACCCTGAGCGGAACTCATCTGAAACCAAGACCCCAAGTAGGACTCACTGGAGAGTTGCAAACTTGGGGTTATGCCCTATGGCTCTTGTGAGGATGGGACCCCCAGCTCTGCCCCCAGTGGACAAAGCTGCACATTCCTTCTCCTTCGAGGCACCCTGGGAGAGACCTGTCGAGCTTCCCAATTTTTAGCTGATCACCTTTATAAAAGGCATTAAAAGGAGAAAAAGTCTCCCGCCCTGTTTATTTCAGCTTCTTTTCTTGGCCCTGTCCCTTGGGTCTTGCCCTCAGTTTTTATGTGTTCTTTGTTCCTGAGAGGAAATTTCCCATCCCTGGGAAATTTCCCATCCCAGTGTTCCCACACTGCCAAGGTGGGAACATGCTGCTGAAGTGCTGCCTTGGTGGGATGGAAGCTCAGCTGCATCAGAGATTTGTGAGAGCTTCATTTGAGGGCTCTGCTAATTAAATCCCATCAAGGAATGGCCCTGCTCCTGGCAGGGAAGAGTTTCCCAATTACCAGGCCCAATAGACGCCAAGGAAATGAATCTGTAGTCTCAGTGGAGCAACTCCTTAGGCACCTGGGATCTTCCTGAGCCAGGCCAAGAACCCCTGAGGGCTGGTGCACTAGGAAACCCTAGCCCCAAACAAACACATCTAAATATCCAGAAGAGGAGAAAGGAGAGGTCATGGAGACCCTTAGGAAATAGCATTCCACTGAGGAGCCCTGGTTGATGTGCTCACCTTCCCCTAGGCTGAGGCATTGCTGTCATTGCCCTTTTCAGAAAAGGACTTTCAGCTCCCTTTGCTGCAGCTTTACCACAAAGAATCTTGTTATGCCCAAATTCTTACTAAAGCTGGTGTTTGGTTGATTTTTCTGGTTCTCCTGCCTCTGGTCCTGTCTGTCTGTTCTCCCATTCTTTGTCCAGTTCTTGGAAACATTTCTCACAAGCTTTAAACTTCAACAGTAGAGACACCTAATTTCTTCCTTCCTCTCCTTTCAAAATGTGCTCAGCTAGAGCAACTTTGGTCCCTCTGGCTGTATCCCCAGTGGCTTATTCCTGACACATCAGGAGGGCCAGGACGCTGCATTATTTCTGCAGTCATTTTGTCATGGCTGCTGGGAATTTTGGCAGAGATGTCGTGTGGCTTAGAGTCTCAGTGCTCCCTGTGCTTGGAGGCTGCATTTGAAGTCTGCTCCTGAAATCAAACTGGGAAGTTGTTGATTTGTGACATTTCTTCCTAGGGTCTAGTGTTTTCCCTGTAAACCTAATTTGCATGGAAGGTGCACCTGTCAGAGGTTTGTCTCATGGGTGTCCCTTCTGTGAAGCAGGGAATCTCCTGCCTTCCTCCATCCCCTCCCTGCAGGAAATACCAGATACAAAGTGAAAGGAGTTCATCCCAGGCTCTTACACTATTCATTATCTTGCTGAAAACATTCAGAATGTTTGAGTAAAGCTTGTAAATGATGAAGAATCCTGAAAAGTGAGAAGGAACACGGCATCCTGCCTTTCCAAGGGGAACCTGGGCTGCTGAGAGTCCCTGCCATGGTGTAAGAGCTGTTAGAAGGAATGAGAGTAGAACCCACTCCCCTTTCCCTGGAAGTTGCTCCTGGGATTACAGGTTCTGGCAGCAAGCTGGCTAAAGTATGGTGTGGTAATGCTGCTGGTAGATTTTGGGGAACAAATGCTTCTTCAACCAGGACCTGGCTCATGAACAAACTGTCTGCATCTTCAAACAGCTTTGCTACAGCAGCAGGAGTTCCTTTTACAGCTGAGAACAGCAACCTGAACTGAACAGCCCCAGCAGAGCTGCAAATCCCCTCTGTCCATCCCCAGTGTATCACCTTTCTACTGAAATGAGCTTTGTGTGCACTCTGCCCAGGTTGGACTCCCTCTGCTCCTGGTAGGAAAAGGATACTTCAAATAATCTGCATTAGTTTCACAGAGGAGTTTTGGAAACTCCTTTTCTCACTTAGCAAGAAAAATTCTTGGTTTTGCTTTAAAATAGTAGCTTATTTCAAGCTCCTTTTGGAAGTGACTGGGTTTCTTTTGGTGGATAGAATTTAAACACTGATAAACAGTGAAAATTTTAGATGGTCTGTTTGCCAGAATGTACAGGAAGAATTCAAATTTATCAGGACTAGAAGTACTGGGCTAAAAGAAGTAAAGGGATGACAATCTTTATCAAAAGGTTTTCTAAATTCAGTGTCTGATGTGCTGAGGCCTCAGCAGCAAGTCTGAGCCAGAGCTGACTTACAAGATGAATCCTGGGGTCATCAAGCCCATCAGTATTTAGCTAAAAATAGACTACAAAGACACTTATGCTAGCTCTGCATAACCTCATGAAGTTATCTGCAAGAAACATATCACTTTAGGAAACTTTCCCAACTGACATGAACACGGGCTTCTGTAGGGTATTTTAGGGGAAACTCCTCCCAGCCCAGGCCTGAGCTCTGGCCGAGGCCTGGCCCTGGCTGGTGGGGAAGTGTGCCATCAGATCCAGCAGTAGGTGTGCTAAGGATGCAATCAGGTCACTTTGCCCTTCTCGCAGCTGTTGCAGCACGGGCACCTCAGGCAGGCCTGCAACACACACACAGAGCTGAGAGGGGCCCTGCGGCTGCTGTGCTTTGGCAGGGCAGTCATTCCTCCCCTCAACACAAGGGCAGTGGATTTCAACTGCAAAGCCTCTCTTTGCAATGGGATTGCTTTTGCCCGGCAGCCTCCATGGGCAAGGGCTTTGTGGGAGAAGGGCCCATCTCAGCCTGTGTCCTGGAAACAGAGCCAGGAAAATGAGCAGATCCTGCTGCCTTCTGCTACTGCTGATCCTAGCAGCAACTCCCTGTCACTTCCTCCAGGAAGCTTCACACAAAGGGCTTCCATCATTTCAGCACTTGTGAGATCTTCTTGATGCCCAGTTCTCCAGCCTCCTTCTGGATTTTGGGGCATCTCAGCACTTGTGTCCATGGCCCTTCCTTCATGCCCAGCCTTTCAGCAGTCACAGTCACTGCTGCCTCCCCCTTGCTGCAGCTCATTTGCCAAAGTGCTGCCAAAGGCAGCGGAGCTGGCTCAGGATCCCTGCTGGCTTTTGGTCAGGGATGAGCTCCAGAGGGACACTTGGAGCGCTTCCTAAAGAGCTGCCCATGGGATGGGGGGCAGATTTGTCCTCCCCGGGTGGCTCCTGCTTGGATTCTGCGCTCACTGGAGTCCGGGAGTTTTCTCAGCAGGCCTCTGCAGCGAGTTCTGAGCCAATGGGGGGCTCTGCTGCCAGCCCAAATCTGCGCTTCCCTTGCCCAGCCTGAGTGCAGGTGGGGCATGTGCTGGGCATGGCTGGAGATTTGCATGGCCAAAATCCTCCAGCATTTACATCTGCTCATGGCTTTGGGGAGCACAAATCACAGAACACCCATCGCAGCTGACAAATGGCATTTCTTGCAGTTTGCCACAGCCGCACTGCTGATCCACAAATACACGAGAATCAATTTCAGTTGAAAAATGTCATTTATTACAAATTGCTACACCCACATTGACAATACAGAACAAGACAAATCTCAACTTAGGTTAAAACCAGGAATTCATTAGACTATTACAGCCAGACTAGTTAAAAATATAAAAATACAACTTCAGTTAAAAAAACCAAACTTATAGCCAACCTCTACAACAACTCCCTAGACACAAAGATCAATTAGGTATTTAACAACTTAATTTGTTACATACTACTACAAGCATACAGCCCATATGGAAATACAAAAATGTGGATTCTCTCTCTAAGTAATCCTGTACCAACAACTCAGAGAATTATACATAGAACCAATAGAATTATACAACTAGAACACTCCATACATATTGAAACAGAACTAAAACCACATGTAGACACAAATATATATAAATACATATATAACAATCTACAGATGCAAATATGGATTAAATATCACAGATAACATACAACATGTATTTAAACAGATATATAAGACAAACCTATCTATAAATACAAAAAAATGTGCCAAGCTAAATATCCATACAAATATACAGCTGTACATCTCAATATATATGTAAATATAATTACATATAGAAATAGGTCAATATACATATAAAAATATAAAAATAGACATATATACCAACACAAATAGGAATATCCCTCTTTAAAAAGACATATACAAAAAACTCCATCAATACGAATAGATACCTACACAACTGTATACTTATTGAAATCTAAACACAAAAAGATATTACAACATACATAAGAAGCTAGATACACCTACACAAAATATGTAACTGCAAACGTGTATGCATATATTTGTACATATATACATAGCACATTTATAAATATAATAAGTATTGTATTTCTAGAAATATAGTAAGTATCATATGTATAGAAATATACCAATACAAATAGCAAGATATGTACAGATTGATGTAATTATCACTGCCTGTGTGCAAGTCCATAGAAGTCCAAGCAGAGGGATCCCAGCTGCCCCATCTTCAAAGCCTCTCCCTCAGTCTCCTCCTCCCGTGCAGAGCAGCTCTCCTGGACAGCGACAGCAGACGGGACACCTGGCAAGCAAAGGGAACACTGAGTGAGTATGGGGACGTTTTCCTTGGCAGCAGCTGCACTTGCATCAGGGAAGAGGAAATGTCAGAGCCTTCCCAGGGGGGTCAGAAAGAGAAAGCAACCGAGCGGGCCAGGCTGGGGTGAGCGCAGCCGCGGCGGGACTGTCCCGCAGCCCCGGCAGCCCGGCAGAGCCGGCACAGCTCCCGGGCCCTGCTGGCACAGCTGCCTTGCACAAGTGTTATAATTTGTGGTGAGGAACCAATCACCGACAAGTGAGTCCAAATGAAATGTAATTTATTAATTGGCAGAGCAAGCGATAATAGGCAAATTACAGCGCTGGGTGCAGCCGGGCAGTCTCCGCTCCACCAACGGCTCGCACCCACCTGGCGGTTCAGGCCTCTCTTTGATCTGTCCTGGTTGCGTATTTTCCGGTGTTTTCTGCGTCTGCGCCGATAGTTGCTAGGGGGTCTTTTTCTGCCTTTTGGTGGTCGTTTGGAGGAAGGCTCCCGTCCTCTCTCTCAGAGTTTTGATGACCCTGCAATAGCCTTTACCATATATAGGCGTGTGGCTGCATACATATTGCATATTCAGCTTTTCAACATATTAGCTTGTGACATATTGCCGTTTAAGCCTTATGACATTTTGCAACATATTAGCCCATTATATTTATTTAACTTTTGGTTTTTCATCAGCTTCCCTTTTTTTTTCTTTTTAATAGACTTGATGAACAAACTTGAGAAATTAACCCATTACAATGCCCCCCCTTTTCTTTTGACTATTTTGTTCATCAAATCATTTTAACTCACATTGATTCAAGGTGGCCTCCTCCCCCAGTTCAGGATCCTCTGTTACAGGTTCATATTTGGTTCTAATCAGAAGCAGATGGGCTGCCTCCAGCCTTCCTTTTACTATTTCAATCATTTTATTGAATATACAAGGCCCAAAAGTCAGCCCAAGGATTAACAGAATTACTGGTCCCCCTATTGTGGAGAGTAGGGTGGTTTGATAGGTTTAAGTGGGCCTCACTTAACTCTGCTGACTTTAAGAAATGTTCTATCTACTCAAATTAGCGTCCATGTGAATGGCTAATGTCCCCCTGCCTCTCTAGTGACTTATCCCAATGCCCACATCGATATTAAATAGATCTGCCAAAAAAGGGTGCAGTCCTACTCTAAAATTTCACATGTGTATTTTCCTGGGGAGCTGCCCTTTGGATACCCTGGAGTGGGTTATTTTTCCAGGGAACTTAATGTTTGAGAGGCAGTTGTTGGAACTTCTCTAAGCGCATCCCACTCTGGGTTGCAGGTCCCTTTGCCTTTTCCTCTCTGCCTCTCCCGTCGATCCGGTTGCACGGGGTTAACCATCTTCTCGGCGGCACAGGTATTTGCTTAGGGATCCTTTTCATTCCTGCCTTACTCGATATGATTCCCAATTCTTATCCTTTATCAAAGGAGAGCTGCAATCGATACCAAGCAGCTGTCTCCGGTGGTATCCTTTTATGATTTGGGCTACAAAGGGAGTGGGTTCATTGGTATGAGAACAATGTGTCTCTGGATTTATACCCTTAGTAAAGATTCCCCACCACTCTTGAGATTCATATTTTACCTATTTTCCCGAAAGCTCCCCTAATCTTAGAATGGTTTCTGTTAATTCCGGTGGCAATGGACCCACCACCGTTCTTGGCAAATCCTGCAGACAAGACATACAAAGAGATAACATTCACACCCCTTAGTCCCACAATATACAGTGTAATCTTTGGGTAGTGCATACTAGCATCCATGGCTTTTTGTCTTTTTTTGGGAGTAAACCCGTAGGCGACGTTGACGCCAATATTCATTCTCGGCATGCCACTTGATACTAAGTACAGAATGAGGATAAGGCACAAATACATTTTTGTCACACTCAAAAGTGATTATGCGCGATTTCTTACAATAAGCCAAAAGAGTAATATATGTGCAGATTTCGTTAGCGCTAATTGACTGGTAAGCTTGTTCTCTATTCTCGAATAATTGGTATATGTTTTGAACAGGACTGGGCCCACCAATAAATGCTTCCAATTGTCTTTTCCAATTAGAATTTCTCCGATGTTCATGATAACATTCTGCACATAAATCATAAAATAGGCCTCTAGCATAAATCCATTTCAGTGCTTTACATTTACCACATTCAAGCAACACCCAAGGGATACAAAAGGTACATTTAGTACATCTTAAACATTTAAATGTTTGAAATTTTTCTGCAAAGAGTAGGCTGATTCTATGTCTTGAAAAGTTACTGCTTTAGGCTCTAAGGACAGTATATCTATACACCATTGGAGGATTTATCTTCCAGGAGGTTCCAATGAAACTCGTCCCTTTTACGCACCTCCGGACATAACTCAGTATCAAGTTGGGCAGGTTGCCACATCGGCAGCTCCATTTATCTATACAATCGTTTTCTTTAAAATTTTCAAAATACATTTTCCTAATGTTCAAAGTCCATGCAGTAACTGAAAAGGCAGTATAGTAGATGTGCCAAGCCAAATTGGCCAAAATTTGTCCCAACATATCCACCACGCTGGTTTCTCCTTCGCAGTCCCTGCTGGGAAGAACCAAAAAGTCCACTTGATCTAGGTGAGGAGTGTTCTGATGGTAATGTTTCCTGGGGTTAATTATTTGTCATTACTGGTCTCTTTTAAGCTTAACCTTTAGGTTCTCGGATTGGCTTGCCACTTTCCATGTGCGTTCAGGTTCGACTGGTCCCTTCACTCGACTAGCACGTGTCCATCCCTTCTCAGCTGTTCGGATGGCAGTTTCTGCAGTAAGCAATACCACATACGGGCCTTCCCAACGAGGTGTCAAGGAGGCTTCTTTCCAAGTCTTAATCAATACTCTATCCCCAGGTTTGATTTGGTGGATGGCGACATCTAAGGGAGGTCTCTGTACCAGTAATCCTTTATCACGGAGCTCCCTTCGCCTATTCATCAATTGGGTCAGATATTGGTTTATCTGTATATTCTCTAGGTGTGGATGATCTACCGGTGCCTCCATGTCATATGGCATTCCGTATAGCATCTCAAATGGGGAAATTCCCACGTCTGTCCGTGGTTGAGTACGGATGTTTAGTAGAGCCAGCAGTAAACATTTGAGCGAGGACATTTTTGTTTCTATCATAAATTTGGTTAATTGCTTCTTTATTTCTCCATTCATTCTCTCTACTCTGCCCGAACTCTGAGGGTGCCATGGAGTGTGATATTGCCACTGTGTTCCCAAAGCAGTAAAAACTTCCTTTGCTACCTTAGAAGCAAAATGGGGGCCTCTGTCAGAGTCTGTTACTTCTATTAACCCATATCTGGGGATGATTTCTTCAAGTATTGCTTTAACCACCACATGAGTTGTTGCCCGAGCAGTGGGAAAGGCATCCACAAAGTGGGTCAGGTGATCTACCAGGACCAATAGATATTTATATCGCCCAACTTTAGATAATTCTATAAAATCTATCTGTACATGGGAGAACAGTCTATGGGCCAACTCCCTTCCTCCCATTATCCGGGATTTCTGGTGCTGTTTGTTAACCTTCTGACAGGTGAGGCACCCGTGAGTGACCTGCTTTGCTGAATGATGTAACCCAATACCCATGTATTTTATAGCAAACTGATCAATTAATGCTTGTGTGCCCTAATGGGTTTTCACGTGAATTGCCTGGAGGATTCTTAAGGCTAAGGCCTTTGGGACCATCTCCCTCCCATCTTGTAACAACCAACTCCCCTCTTTTTCTCGTAATCCCATCTGCATTAACTTCTCCTGTTCCTTTGCAGAGAAAGTTAGAATGTATTTTGGGCCATGAAACCAACAATGGATTTTCTCTGGGTTGTCACAAGAACACCTGATAGCCTCGGTCCCAAATGTCTTCCAGCAAGCATAACAGGGGGCCTCCTCCAAATCTCTACCACAAGTAGTACAATTTTCTCTAGCATTTACAGTATTACTATCCGCTTCCTGGAGTACCATCAAAGCTGCTTGTTTAGCTTCCTGATCCGCTAAATTGTTTCCCCTGGTAGTGGCCCCAATTCCTGCCTGGTGACCCTTAACATGTACAACCGCTATCTCTGTAGGGCCTCTTATAGCTTTAAGTATTCTTCAAATTAGTTCCTCATGAATTAACCCCTTGCCTTGGGAATTAATTAATCCCTTTCTTCCCAAAAGAAATCTTTCCAAAAGTGTGCCCGATGCCGAATGCATATTTGGAATCTGTATAGATAGTTCCAGCTCTGCCCTTGAGCTGTTCCAAGGCTCGTGGGACAGCGTAGAGTTCGCATGCCTGGGCCGACCAACTAGGGCTCAAGGGTCCTGATTCTACCACCAAAGAGGTCTTACCATCCACTATTGCATACCCTGACCTTCTCTTTCCCTCTACTACTCGGGAGGACCCATCCACGAACAGCCTATCTCCTGTTTCTAGCTCCTCTTCCTCTAGGTCAGGGCAGATTTTGGTTTGTTCCTCAATGTTTTGTAGACAGTCGTGAGTGAGTTCTTCTTCAGGTTCCCCATAAAGGAACTGGGCTGGGTTCTGAAGGGACGTAGTACCTAGTTGTAATTTTGGGGATGCTATCAATATCCCTTCATATTTCAGGATCTGTGATCCACTTTTCAGCCTTTTGTTGTAAAACTCCTCTAATATTATGTGGAGATAGTATGTGTAGCTCTGCTCCAAAGGTAACCTTGCTGGCTTCTTCTACCAACAGCACTGCTGCCACTATTACTTGGAGACAAGTTGGCCATCCCCGACTAACGGGCTCCAGTAATTTGGAAAGATATGCCACAGGCTTCTTGCTCCCTGCCCAATTCTGTGCCAGTACTCCATATGCAGTACCTTCATCTATACTGGCGAACAGGTAAAAAGGCTTTCTAAGGTCGGGGAGGCTGAGGACCGGAGCGTTTACCAGCTCCGTCTTCAGTGCATCCAGTCGTTCCTCATCTTCCTTAGACCACTTAACCAGACCTTCCTTTGTGAGCTTATCATACAGGAATTTGTTTTCCTCTAAAGTTTTCAATCCACTGCCTGCAATATCCAAAGAGCCCCAAGAGTTGTCTAACTTGCCTTTTACTCCTTGGGGCGGCAAGGGAGAGTATACCTTGGACCCTACCAGGATCCAACTTCTTGGTTCCCTCGGTCAGCCTGTGTCCTAAATATTTTACCTCTTTTGCTACAAACTGCAATTTAGATTTAGAAACTTGTAGCCCTTTAAGACTGAGAAAGTTTAGTAACTTTATACTGCCCCTTCTAACTGATTCTTCCTCTTCTCCCGCTATCAGCAAATCGTCCACATATTGAATTAAGATGGTCCCTTCCTCGGGGTGATATTCCTGCAAGATCTGTTCTAATGCTTGACCAAACAGATTAGGGGATTCTGTAAGTCCCTGGGGCAAATAGAGCCCCTGACACCCCTAGTCCTAAAACTGTCTCTCATCCATTTGCCTTTTTCAACATTCCCGTCGCATGTGTCCTTTCTTCCCACAATAATAACAAACAACCCCGCCCCCCCTTTTCTTCTTCTGGATCTCTCTTTTGCATACCGGGCACTCTCTGTCTCATTTGTCCCCCCTTTTGACCTTCTTGTACTGCTGCTACCATTATCCTCATCTGCTTTCTGTGACTTTCATCTTCTCTTCTAATACATACCTTCTCAGCCTCCCTTAACAACTCATCTAAGCCTCTGTCCTGCCAATTCTCCATTTTCTCCAACTTTCTTCTAATAACAATCCACGCCTTGGCTACAAATTTCGTTTTCAGTAAGGCTTGCCCAACTTCTGAATCGGGATCTACTCCTGAATATAGCCGGAAACATTTTCGTAATCGCTCCAGCCATTCAGTGGGATCCTCATCCTTCTTTTGTTGTTCACTAAATGCTTTACTTACATTCCTCCCTCGAGGGATGGATTCCTTTATCCCTTGAATGACAATCGCCCTTAAATCACTCATATGGATTCTATGTTCAGGATTTTGATTGTCCCAGTTGAGACGCTGGAGTGGCCATTTCACGTCCCCCTGTGGCCCCTGTTGATGATCCCGGTCCCAAACTCTCATCCCAGCAGCTCTTATCATTCCCCGTTCATCAAGTGTGAACAGAATTCCTAATATAGATTGTAATTCATCCCAGGTATATATATTGGGTCCCAAAAATTGATCCACCCTTTCTTCTACCCCCAGCAGGTCTTCCAAGAGGTGCCCCATTTCTTTCTTAAATTCCCTGACGTTCCCTGAATTCAAAGGAGCCATCACATATCCTACCCCTGGAATTTGAGCAGGCTGACCTGGTTGTCCTGCATTAGGGTTTGGAATCATGCCCATTCCTAGTTCCCTTAATGGAAGTAGAGGGGCCTCGCCTGCCTCTTGCCGAGACTGACTTCTAGTTATTCTCCTGTGTTCCTGGAGGGGATCAGGTTCTGACTTGAAATTGTCTATTTCTTGAATAGGGGGTACGGGAGGTGGTGACGGGGGACGAGGAAGAGGAGGAGGGGGTGCATTGGGAATTTGTGGAGGGGGTAAATAAGGTGGGGGAGATGGATCAGGCGCTTCCCAAGTATCCCCTGGTCTCCTTTTCTTCTTTCTAGATTTTAATACAAATAGGGAAGAACTAGTCTCACCAACGATCCACAGGGCTGCATATTCACTTTCTTCCACACTAAATGGTTCCTTTGAATTAACATATGTGTTCAGAGCCTGACAAATCCAATCCTCAAATGCTCCAAACACGGGCCAGTAAAGGCTACCTGCCCTGATCTGTTTCCCTCCACAAGCCTCCATGATCCAATAATGGATCATCTTAGCCCGGTCCTTCCCTTTTCTGGAGGGATAAGCATCCCAGAACTTGGTCATCAAACATAAAGGGCTATCTGGAGGTATTGGGGGAAGCTTGATACTAATTCCTTTTCCTATAGGATCAGAGGGCTTGTTCTTCCCTTGTCCCATCCTCCAGAGTGCCTTCTTTTACACACTCTCTCGCTCCCCCTGTTCGTGGCCCAGTCCCTCACGGATACCTGGGAACCGCACTATATGGGGGCCGCACTCACTTGTCCAGAGGATGTCTCACGCACCACACTCCGGGATCCCAACCCCAACTGTACGCTATCCCCTCTGATACTCACCCGAAGAACCACGCATCTTTGTCTGGACTTCATGCACAAAGATTATGGGGTTGCTGGCCTCCAATTTGCCTATTATCGAGTTTTGGGTTCATCGGTCGGGGGTCTTGGAGAATGGCAACCCCGGGGCCACCGTGAGGTGGGGCGTCTCCCCGGCAGGTTCTCTTCTCCAAGAATTCTCCCAATCCAAGTCACGGCACCAATTTGTTATAATTTGTGGTGAGGAACCAATCACCAACAAAAGTGAGTCCAAATGAAATGTAATTTATTAATTGGCAGAGCAAGCGATAATAGGCAAATTACAGCGCTGGGTGCAGCCGGGCAGTCTCCGCTCCACCAACGGCTCGCACCCACCTGGCGGTTCAGGCCTCTCTCTGATCTGTCCTGGTTGCGTATTTTCCGGTGTTATCTGCGTCTGCGCCAATAGTTGCTAGGGGGTCTTTTTCTGCCTTTTGGTGGTCGTTTGGAGGAAGGCTCCCGTCCCCTCTCTCAGAGTTTTGATGACCCTGCAATAGTCTTTACCATATATAGGCGTGTGGCTGCATGCATATTGCATATTCAGCTTTTCGACATGTTAGCTTTTGCAACATATTAGCCTTATGACATTTTGCAACATATTAGCCCATTATATTTATCTTTTGGTTTTTCATCAGCTTCCCTTTTTTTTTTTTTAATAGACTTGATGAACAAACTTGAGAAATTAACCCATTACACAAGGACTGCCCCTGTGCCAGCCAGGGCAGCTGCGCTGAGCAGCCCCAGCACAGGCAGGGCCTGCTCCTGCCCCGCCGGGCAGTGCCCACGGCCACAGCCCACGCCAGCCTCAGCCCCAGCCTGCCTCCCCGGGCCTGTGGCCTCAGCCGGGCTCTCTCCAGGCTGGCAGCAGCAGGTCCCCGTTCACTGCTCTTGCTGCCGGCCTTCAGCTCCTCCCTGCTGGCTCCCGTCAGTCTCCGGCTGTCCTCAAGATCTTCCTTGTAGCTGTGGCCAAAGTGGAGGCTCTGGAATTGCTTCCAAGGCCTGGCACAGCTGCAGTCCCAGACTTCTCTGTCCTCCCTGCTGGCCCCCTCCATCCCCTCAGTCCCGCCATGCTCTCGGTGAAGCCCCAGCCCCCTTCAGTTTCTTCAGCCCCTCACAGTCCTCTCACCCCCCTCAGTTCCTTCTTACCCATCCCGTCCCCTGAGACCCGCCAGCCCCGCAGCCTGTGCCACTTCCCTGTCACCTCAGTGCCACCATGGCCCTCGGCTGCCCCACAGCCCTCAGCCCCAGCAGCAGCTCAGGGTCACCGTCCCTTCGGCGCCACTGCCCTCAGCACCCTCAGCCCCCTCTGTCTCACCGTCCTTCAGCAGCTCCTCAGGGGACAGTCCCTGGGGCCAGCGGCAGCTCCCACCGCTCCAGGGACAGCTGGGGCTGGAAGTGCTGCTCTGCCCGGCCCGGCCGCCAGCTGGGACCCAGCACAGGGACAGGGGACACAGGGGGCACAGGGGAAAAGCAAGAGGTGAAAAAGGCAGCCGAGGGGGGAAAGAGCTGAAAATGCACCCCAGGCCTACACAGCTCAATCTATGCATCTAAAATTCCACATACCTCTAACTAAATAACTACACACATTTCTAAATCTATATCAAAGCATCTAAATGTAAGGGTCTAAATGTAAGGGTCTAAATGTAGGCATCTAAATGTAACTCTATAAATATATAAATGTAAATCTCAAAATCTAGAAATGTAACTAATTCTATCCCATCTATAACAATATAGATCAATTTACGGTATAGCTGGATATACATGCACACATAAACACACCTCTATAAATCTATAAATGTAACTATATGGATATAGAAATAGAATTGTAGAAATCTATAAATCTATGTATACACTAAGGGATTCCACCTGCCTGATGGTCACAGGCTCCCCCTCTAATCCTTCTTCCCACGCAGGATAGCCCTCCTGGCAAGGCAAATCAGGTGGAAATCTGGGAAGCAAAGGGAACATTGGGTCAATATTGGCCTCTGTGCATCTTTCCCTTGGGAGGTAACTGTCCTTCTATCAAAGTCTGTAAAAGATGGCCAGAAAGGCAGACTCCCACTTGGCAGTTTGAAGCCTGCTCTTCAATGAGCTAGACTCCTTCAGAGTGTTTACAACTTCTGAAGTTTTGAAGTATCCCAATACACTGAAAGCCCTCACAGTGCAAAGGGCCCCCACGAGAACTTGAAACACAGACAGTGCCAGCTGCCACAAAGAAGCCCAGCCTGGTTCTTTCTCTGTGCTGACAGAGAGACCTCAGTCCTCACTGAAATGGCTGAAGCTGAAGGTGCTGGGAGGTGAGTTATGAACCAGCACCGTTCCCTGCCATCTACAGCCTGCCCTCTGCAGTGAGCAGCAGCTCCTCCAAAACAACCAGCAGCTCTGGGTCATCCCAGAGGGAAAGAGCTCCCTACCAGGCCTGCAGGCTGCACCAGCTTTGCTCAAGAATGCAGATCCAAAGTGCTCTCTCTCTCCTTTAGTTCTCGCTAATTTAAGGGGGTAATTTCAGTTTTTCCTTGAGCTACTGGATTTGCGACTGATGATTTCCTTTGCCTCAGAGCTTCTGCTCCTTGTATTTTTAATGTATCTCACTACACCTATCAGCAGACTGTGGTACTACATTGATTTAATGCTTGGAGACAAAAACCTCAGCCTTCTACACTGACTTTTTGCTGGGCTTTTCCTCTCTTGCTTCAAGAGTCACTCAGTGTTGCCTCCAGAGCACTGACACCCTGCAGCAAACTTATCCATGGACATCAGCACAAAACTGGGACACCCGAATTGGTGACACAAGTCCCACAAGGTCAGGTTTATTCCCTGCTCTCTTGCCCCAGCAGAGGATTCGGTGTCAGAGCCTCTGGAGAAGCGTGGAGGGCAGGGCTCAGGCAGGTTGTGCCCGTGCAGGATTTGAACTCAAGGCACCAGGAAGCACCAAGCCTGCAGACAGGAACTCAACTCTTCTCATCTCCCTTGCTGCCAGAGGCAGGCTCAGAGCAGCCATCTCACACCTCTCTAAACCACTGGGGGCTCTGTCCTTACCAAGCTCCTCGGGCTCCTGGGAATTGTTCCTGCAGCTCTCGGTGCCAGCCAAAGCTCCCTCTGCTGCAGCTCTGTCCACAGGCTCCCCTCCTGAAGACTCAGGGCCAACAGTAATATTCCCCTTGAAAGAGAAACAGAAAGGAAGAAACCCTTCTCACCACTTACACAAAACACCTGGTCCAACACCTCCATGGCTCACACACTTAATCCCTTGTTCCTAACAAGAACTCTGGGCCCCAAAGGCCTTCAACAGTCAAAAAGATTTGACTTCTCAAACACAGTCCAAAAGCTGTCAAAGCTGACAGGGTTGAATATGGGGGTGACACTGAACACATGGAATGGCTGCGAAGGAAGGAGTCCTGCCAGCTCCTGGCACAGGGATGTGCTCCTCCCTCCACAGCCCTGAGCACAGCAGTCTCATCCAGGCTGCAGCTTGGCAGGGACAGCATGGGAACACACATCTCTTCCCACAGAGATGCCCAAGAGCAAGGGGACTGAGCTCTGCAACATGGACAGCAAGACTGGCCAGTTTGCCCAGCTGAGGATTTCCCAGATGGAAACTGGACTGCAGGCAGCAGCTTCCTGAGAGGACAAGAAAGTGCAGCTCCAGCCCAGCCCCAGCCACGGCTCTGGGAGCGCCTACACGCACGGCAGGGCTCACACAGCAGCAGCAGCTGCAGCCCAGCCCTTGCTTTGCCTTGGCCTTCCCAGCCAAAAGAGGCACAGCCCGCATCTGCTGCTGCAACAGAGGCACTTCTGGCATGCCCCTCCCTGCACGGGACACTTGGCCTTCAGTGCCCCTTCTCCAAACACTCTTCTCTTCTTTCCCATCAAACAAAGCCTCTTAGAACCTACCAAGCTTCCACTTCTCACCACAAATGTCCCTGCACCAGGGATTATTCCAGGAAAACAAGCACACAAATGTGGCCAACACAGGCTCACACCTTTTCATCCTTACTCAGGGATGACATGACATTTTCATTCCCTCTTCTTTAGGAAATCTTGCTTTAAGCAAAGCATTCCCTGTCCATTCACAGCTGAACTCAAGAAGCTTTTCCTTCTCAGCCATGCAACAACATTCACAAGCTCTCAGTCCAGCCCCTTTCTTCCCTGCTTCCCTGTCCAATGCAGTTACCTGACATCCGGCAAATGCACATCTTGGGAAGGTCTGAGTCTGACCTGGTGCCTCTGGAAGGATCAGAGCAACGTCTCAGCTCAAAGATGACAAATGTTTTCCCATTCACTACTGCTGAGACAAAGCAGCCCTGAGCCATGGCAGAGCAGGAGGAGCTCACAGACAGCCCTGCCAGACATGCAGCTTTGTCCATCAGTGACTCTGATGTGGATATAAGAGAGATTCAATGCTGAGAAATGCAAGGTGGACGTCATTAAAAAGTACTAACTCAAAGGTTACCAGAAAGCGTGTCCATGGCTTTGAGAGCCCGTATCCCCAAGAGATTTGGTGGCCTCCAGGCCCCCTGGCCAGTGGCCAGTGCTGCTGGTGGCCAGCACCCACGAGATGGAGCTCCGAGCCTGATGATGAGCTGGGTGAGCACAATCCCTCCTGCTCTTTGCACCTGCAGAAATGTGGAGCTGTGAGCATGTAATCCATTTTCTTATTGAGTGAGTGCTTATTCCAAATGTCAGTTTGAGGCTTTTCTTCCCCATCTGCATCTCTGACTTTTCTGCTTTGCTCTCTTGTCCAGCATAGGTCCTGCTGGGGGAGGACTCAAGCCAGGAGTGTGACCAGAGAGTGAGGCCCAGTTGTGAACACAGATCAGGCCAGCTTCACTCAATTTTCCTGCTGAAAGCTGTGGGAGGCAGGGAATATTGATGGACTCAGATGGTTGGTAGTGACACTGAATGGGGATTGACCCAGGCAGAGCCATGGTCAAGAATTTCTGGGAGTTTGCTGAAGATGTTGGGGTAATTCTGTAACCATTCAGCAGCTTCTGTAACTGTGGCAGGAGGTCAGTGTCCTTCCTGCAGCCCTGGCACAGACAGCTCCCAGTATATTTCGCGGCCTGGAGACCAAATGAGTCATCAGAATGATCTTGCCCACTTTTACAAGGGATGGTTTGTTGAGGAAAATTTTTCATTATTTTTCTGCTCAGGTAGAGGGCAGCAGTGCTGATGTCAGAGGGATGGCAGCTGAGGAGAGACAGAAGTTGTCCTTCTTGCTGCAGAGGAAGATTGCAGTTGCAGCGTTTCCCCGGGCTGTGCTCCAGCTGCTCTGAGTCCCTGTGTCAGCTGCAAGGCTCAGTCCTGGCAGCTCCAAGCAGATTTGCTCTGAGGGATTCTCCAGTGGCCCCAGGGTGGTCTTTCAGGCCCTCATCCCAGCCCTTTGGAATCACTATAGCTGATCCTCAGGGACCTCATTCAGGTCTGCTGGAGACTGGCTTTTGATGCACCAAGCATGGACCTGGATAGTTTTGGAGAGTTCTGGCATCACCCCAAAGCAGGCTCACTTTGGATGTGCAGCACCAAGTGGAACATTTTGGGGAACAAAGTGGAGCCTCTTATTCCCCAGGGATGCTCAAAGCATAACTACAAGACTAAGGAGAGGGATGAGCATCTGGTTACACCCAAAATAAAATCAGCTGTGTGAGACTCTGGACAAGGAAAGCAAGAAAGCAGAAGGTCATGTAGTAGAAACACTCATGTTTTTTTAAGCTATGCTTTTATCCTACAGGAGATAGATATCTCAAGTCAGAGAGATATTAATTATTTTCTAACAAAAACTTATACCATTTTCTTACACCTTAAAATAACTGCATCTTGAATTTCAGCAGTGTTCAGTGATGTTTAAGCTGCTTTTTTGCAGCTGAAAATTTGGCTGATGAGATCAAACCTGAAGGTATCTTCTACCAGCACCTGTGACAGTGATGACAACACACAGGGCATGATTTATAGCAAGGAAAACAGCTCCTTTCCCCACATGCACCAGGGAAATTGAAGTCAGGGTTAAATGTCTCTAAAATCCTTGGCTGCAACAGAGGTTTAATTCCCAAAAGCAACAGAGAATAACAGGCTTATTAAGTAAGAGGTTTTGCTCTCAGCAGCAGGATTTAAGGCTAAAACCTCTCCAGCATTTTCTGCTTGGTGTAACAACACTGAAATCTCCAAACTCTCTGTTCCAATTCTCCCCCTCTGTCTCATTTTGCACTGTCCGTGCCTGTCATGGTTTAACATGCCTGAATATCCATTGGCCCAAAACACAGCATCCCAAAAAACACATTTCCTGTCAAACCACCACATTCCACCCTTCGCCTCTGAGAACACACTTTCTAAAATTATTAACAAAATTACAAAACACTTCAACACTTCTACAAAACAAGAAAACCTTCATCGCCAGATTTTTACTATGCATCTACCTTAACTCAATACATGCTTTGTTCTTATTCTTCTTTGGTCCCATCTCACAGCTTTACTCACAACTTTATCTTATCATTCCCTCAAAATTCGATTCCCGGTCAGGGAACCAAAAATGTCATGGTGTAACACTGGCACAATGCCAGTACCCCCATGAAGATACATTCTCCCTGGTTTCTGCTGTGAGATGTGACCAGGAATAAGCAAAGCAGGCTCCTACTTAGGGAAAAAAACCAGAACTTTATTAACTACTCTACAACTACAAATAAAAAGGAACACACAGAGGAAAATGAAAACCTCACAAATGCATTTCCTCCTCCCCCCACCAAATTTCCAACACAATACATTTGTTCCTCAAATCACCAACTCTCGGTCCAGCAGCACCTTTTAGACAATCAATCCTCAGTTCATCAAGAGGAGAGGAGTCCTTCTTGTACCATGGGCTTCCCCTGGAAACACAGTCGAAGCCTCGTGTGTTTCTGTGTCACTCGTGGCACCGCCCAGAGTACATCTGCCGTCGTGACTTCTTCCTTTCCATGTCCAGTGCTCTCACCACTGAACACGGACCAGAGCTGCTTCTAGGGTTGTTTTTTAAGGATGCTCTGTCCCGATCCAAAAAAGGCACAGTCTCTCCTTTGGGACACCTGTCCCCACAATCTCTCCTTTGGGACACCTGTCCCCCCCATATTTTTCACCCCCTGGGGCCGAGGGGCATCAACTCTGAGCAGTCTCTGTATCACAAGGAACATGGTTCTGTCCATCTCTCCTTTGGGACACCTGTCCCCCCCATATTTTTTCACCCCCTGGGGCCGAGGGGCATCAACACTGAACCCTCTTGGTTCTGAGGCCATTGCCTCCCCCTAGAATGCAGTCTCTGTATCACAAGGAACATGGTTCTGTCCATGGCTATACAAAAAGAGTCCAGCAAAAGCTACTCCATCATCTCTTCCCACTAGGATTCTTCTCTATTCTTCTACTATCTTTCGCTCGCCCAGACCTCTCTCACACTGGCCCATTTCTTTCCTCATCTTCTTCTCTATCTTCTAGGAAAGGTCAATGTTCTGTAAAGTTCTCATTCTCCAAAAAGGGGTTAAAAGCTCCTACAAGCGGCCGGCTGAACCCCCCCTCTTCTCCGTCCCAGCCGTGCTGCCGGCACAGGCCCATGTTTATCCAGTTTCAAGGTTACAGTCTCAGGCAGCGGCTCTCTTTGTCTCTCCCTCTGTATCTCTCAGGGGGGGCTGCCCCGATGGCTCCCGGTGTCTCTCTCTCTCTCTCTCTCTCTCTCTTCCACCCTTCCACCCCGGGGCTCAGGCCTACCTCTCTCGGCCACATGGCTTTCCCCTCCCCCTGCCCAGCCAGCAGCTGGGCCAGGGGAGAGACCCGAACTCTTTCCTGCCGGAAACCCAAGAGGACCCTCCCAGGGGAGAGCTCTGCTTTTAACCCTGTGTTCTCAGAGGCGTGTCCATGTCCTAATGGCCAGGTTAAATGCCAATATTAAAGCCTGAATATCCATTGGCCCAAAACACAGCATCCCAAAAAACACATTTCCTGTCAAACCACCACAGTGCCTCAGGAGCTGATGGATGGAGAGTAAACTGCTGAATGCTTCAAAACTCAGCTTCCTAGGATCAGTCCTAATTTGTCCAATTTAGAACTACCATGCTTTCATGAGGATTTCTCTTCCCATTGGCTAACTGGCTCAGAACAAAACAAACCATCATTATTCCTGCAGAATTCAGAGTGGCCTCTGGAAGAAATTTTTTTTTTCTGGCATGTTTTCCTTCTAAAGGATATCCGTGATAGTCAGGGCATGTGATTGCTGGGCTCCAGAGAAATGGTGAGCTGCCACAAACAGATCTGTTGCTTTCCAAATCCTCAGTAGCTGGGTTTTGCTGTGGAAACAAATTCTCATACATTTTGTATGCAACAGTGGCTGGGCAGTTGCTTTTTTTTTATTTTTCCTTATTTGCACCTTTGCCTAATGGTGGCATTTTTTATTTCTCTCCATGCATAGAAAACTTCCATAAGCTTCTAATTCTTCTTACTTATGAACTTCAGGCAACCTCCAGGACATTAGCAGGCAATTATAGAAAGGATTTCGAGACTGCAACAAGTAGGAGTGGGCAAAAAGGAGCATGGTATGGCTGTGCCCTCTCTACTGTGTGCTAATGTCTTCCCAAAGAGACTCCCTCCATGACCAGGTCAACATCCACAAATCAGTGGAACAGAAAATCAGGAGCCTAATGAATGCTCTCCCTGCTGATGAGGAAAAGAAGACAAAACAAGGATGAGGAAAAGGGGAACCAAAGGCCTGGCTTATGTGTTCTGAGGAGCTGTGATTGCAGTTTTGGCAGCTAAAAGGCTTAAAGTTTTAGCCCAGTTTTCTTGCTCCCTTTCCACCTGGACAAAAGGGCTTAAAATGAGGCACTGGATTTCAAGTGTGTGTACGAGTATCCAAACACAGGCATAATCTGCCAGTTTGTGAAAATGAAGAAATTGAGAGCTTTGAAGCACTCAGCTGGTTTCCTAGTTAATTTCCATGCTGCAATAATCACTTCCATGACTGGGCAGCAGAATGTTGCTAACAAACCAAAGTCCTGGCTTTGTGGACATTTAAAACTAGGTGCAGCCAGAAACTCCTTTTCAGAAATTATGGACAAGCTGAATGTAAAAATGTTCCACTAGTTCAGTTCCACTAGCCCACAACAAGTGCACCACTGATCTGGAGAAAGAGTCCTTGTCTGGAGCGTGGGTTGTGTGACAGACTGTCCAGTATGAAAATCATACTTGCAGAAGGCAATATTTGAATTTGCAGGAAGGCTTCATGCAGAGCAGACGGAACACCACTCACTACACCTACAACTTGCAGAATTCAAATGGAATTTCAGTAAGATGAAAAAAAGAAGCTGACAAAGCCCAGGGCCTGTGAGAGCAATTAAATATGCTTCAGCAAAGATTCATCACATTGCGAGAGGTTTGACAGTGTAGGAGAATTAAGTAATGCGTTACATTGGAGGCATCAGGTACAACCACTTTTGAATGAACAGGAGCAACAGCTACAGGAGTCAAACAAAAAACTAGAATTGCACCCCAGTGAAGAAGTAGATAAAAGCCAAGCCTTGTATGAAACTCTAAAAGAAAACACAGAGAGCATGGCCATGGACTGGACCTGACAGCTTCTCTTCACAAAAGGAAATAGAAGACAACTGTGATAAAGTCTGCATTTTATAACTCAATCTTTATTTCAGATCTCCAAACTTAAACCTTACTTTTGTGTGATTTCTCCATGGAGTTAGTTTGTTGTCTTACTCTCTACTTTTATTATTTGTTTGTTTTAAAATCACAACCTTGTGCACTAAAATCTCTTGGAAATAATTATGAAAAAATGAAACAACACACAAGACACCCTCCATCCCCGCCTTATTTCATTTGACACAACATCTTTAAAATAACTGCATGACATAGAATGAAGAAAATCACAGCTGAAAGCCATTTACAGAGATCAGGTCACATATGAGAAATGAAGTTTTGAGAGCTATCCCAGAGAGTGTGTGGAATGTTGTGGAGCTTTTATCTCTTGCAATTAAAATCTTTAGTCTTAAAGGCCATATCCTGGGTATCCTGATAGATGTGTGCCGTAGGACAAAACCTGAAAAAAGCTCAGGATAGCATCGCTGGTGCCAGCAAATAGTTAAATCATCTGCACTCTGAGTGTGCAGACAGAGACAATTTAACAGGAACTTAAAAACGGAGCTGCAGAAAGTACAGCAGTGCTTGGAGAGGGAGAAAGCGCTTTCCCAGCATATTGTAGAGTGAGTTTTATTCAGTTGTTGTTTGACACACCTGGGGCTCGAAATCTCTCTGCTTGAGAGGTTACACAAGAACCTTTCCCTAACCCTAAGTCCCTCCTCATGGAGGGAGATGTGCTCCTGTGGTCCAGAGAGCCCTCTGATTTGAATTCTGTCCACAGACCTTCAAAACTTTCTGCCTGTTTGCTCTCCATAACCTGGGTGCTGCCCTGAGGACACGCACATCTCAGCCTGGCTGTGGTGTCAGTCGGTCCTTTTGATCGCCTGCATTATATTTTACCTTGGAGAACCCTTTTTAAGCCTTTAGACATTTCTGGGAGGTGGCAGAGAGCGGAGGGAGCCCGGCGGAGCCCCGCGCTGCGTTCGGGGAACTGCGACATCACCCCACGGATCCAGGCAGCTGCGGAATTCCTGTCCAGGGCTCCGCCTTGGTCCCTGGAGTTCCTGCGGCAGTCCCAGCTCGTCATGCTGGAGGGCGAGCACCATCGGGACAGCTCCAGAAATGCGCTGCAGACACTCCGGTGAGTTTCTGTAGGTTCGCTGCGGATTTGTTACTAGTCGGGGCTTTTGCCTGCTCTAAGTTAGTGCCCCTTAAGATCACGGTTGGGTTTATCCATGAGTGGTCTCCATCACCTTCAAACGTCGTGGGACCTTCCAATGTCGTCCTGTTCCACCCTCTGCCGTGGGCAGGGATACATTCCACTGTCCTAGGTTGCTGCTCCAAGCCCTGTCCAGCCTGATCTTGGAGACCCCCAGGGATGGGGCAGCCACAGCTGCTCTGGGCACCCTGTGCCAGGGTCTCACCACCTTCACTGAAGAGAATTTATTCCTCATATCTAAATCAGTGGCCTATTGTGAAGTATTCAGCATATATTCAGAAGTTTGCAAGAAGAAGCTGACACAAGTTTTTAGTGACACATCAAACATAATTCCCCAGGCAAAAACTTCCTCTGCTGTTTTGGTTAATTATGGAGCTCCCACAAGCTGCTCCATAGCACTGGATTTTTTTTTTTTTTCCTAACTGAAATAGCCCATTTTTTGAATTTATCTCTTGGTGTGCTAGTAAGCTATTAATACATATATTAACAGAGGAATATTGCATATTCAAAATCTTTAGCATTCTCAGGGGACACTCTTCAGATTTAGCTTTTCTTTTCCTCTATGTGGCTTCAGAGTAATTTAAAGAAGTTTTAAAACTTCAGAATGATGTGGATGTGACAGAAAACATTTTGAGTCTGTTATGAAACTAGAATTTTTTTTTTCCCTGTTCATTATGAGCTTTTGGTGTAAGTTGCAATAACAAAAAGAATGATGTTATGAAAAACTAATTTGTTAGTTTTCAGGGCTACATCTTAAAGCAAAAATTCTTTGCAATTTGTGAAAGACTTAGCAGCCTTTAACATAGCAAGTGTTCTATTAGGCAGGCAACCTTGGATATCTGATCTACTTAAAAAATCACAGTACCTTTTATAGTACCATTTATCTCCATTAGAACTGTGTAGAACATTAAAATTTTTTTTGAAGAGAAGCAGAGTTTGTAATCTGCTTGGGAGGAATGTAGCTCAATCTATGCAAACATAACATTTTTCTATTGGTCTTCTGAAAACTCTGACAGTGGATATCCTGCTACAAGACTAGCAGTACAATTCTATTTTCTAAAGCTGATGTCAAATTGCAGTTGTGGTAATTGTTCACGTGACATGGTAGTATGAGTGGTTAAAAAAATCAATATTTTAGTAGGCTGACAAATAAAGCAAAGCATGTGTCTGCTAGAGGCCTTGATAGTTTAATGATACAGAAGAGACTAATCTTTGAAGCTCATCAAGTAAAAGTATGTATGGTTAACTGTGTTCTTAATCCTCCACAGTTTATAGAGTTAAGAAAACCACAGTTTGGAAACCATGAGTTCAGCCCCTTCAGACAACATCGCTTCCAGGGAACCTATCCGGTGAGGTCCAGTTCTGGATTTTTAAGGCCTAGCAGTTTAATTCCTGCTTTTGTGGCTTATTTATTTTCTAGATGCCTGAAATGATACAATTCAGGCAGAGGAAGAACCAGATATGGTGTGACACATGCAAAGTGTCATAGAGTCATCAGGAGGTAGAGATAGTTTCTGCCAGCAAGCAGGAACACTGCCCAGGAGGCACAGGAGGGTGTTCCACATTAATTGGGCTGGTAGATGTTGGCTTTAAGTCTTACCATGACCCCCGTGTTTTATGACTCGATAGGAGTTTGATCTTTGGCACAAACAATTTGTCTCTCTTTAGTCTGTACAAAACTGCCAGTTCTATGGGAACTGCAAAATTCCACAAATATGGAGTTTGGTTAGAAAATCAGACTGCAGGCTGCTCTCTTAGCTGCAGAAGTTCAGCAAAATTACACTCCTAGGTAGTAAGTGCAAGAACATTTCTCTCAATTGCAAAACTACTCTGCATTTTCTGCCAGCTGTGGAATTGAAGCTAGTGAAAAGTTGCTTTTCTGCAATGGTCAATGCTGACTGTAACCAGCGGACTTGTGAAGTGAAAACTGAGAATTTAGGTTTTGAGCTACCAAATACCTTCTGCGATGTAGAAATCAGGAACTATTTCACCTGCTCACATGCTTTATTGAAACCTCATAAATTCCTGTTAAAAATGGTGTCTTAATAAAAATGGTATCTTATTAAAAGCTGTAGTTGGTAAAAAAAGCATGTTTTAGCTCAAAACCAAGGGTTGATGAACTCCTAATTTGTGAAAATGGAAGTAGAAAACATTCTCTGAATTTTGTTAGGTTGCAAATTGTGCATATTTTGAAACCTTCTAGGGACTTTGTGTGGTTTTGTCTTTGGCTGAATCTTCTGACAGCTTTGTGGTTGTAACACTTCTAGCTGTTCTATGAAGATGGGAGGAAAAATCTCCTAGAAGTGGTAGTAGGAAGCTTTCATAAAGTATTGCATTTGCTGGCCATGCTGTGACAATTAAAGAAAGTATTGCAGAAACAAAAATTCTTAAGGCTACTTTCCATTTTATTTGAAAATGTATAAGTAGACAACCAAAATGAAGTGGGCAACATAAGTAATAGTTCAACAGTTCAGACACTGATTGGCTGGGGGATTTTTTGTTCATTTGTTTGTTTTCGTTGGTTTGGGGGTTTTTTTTGATTTTGGGGTTTTTTTGTGTTTTTTTTTATGTTGTTGTTGTTTGTTTGTTTTTGTTGCTTTTGTTTTTGTTTTTGTTTTTTCTTGGGTTTTCTTGGTTTTTCTTGTTTTTTGTTTTTTTGTTTTTCTTGGGGATTTTTTGGGGTTTTTTTTTTTGTTTTTTGGGGTTTTTTCTTGTTTTTTCTTGTTTTTTCTTGTTTTTGTTTTGTTGGATTTTTTGGGGGTTTTTTGTTCTATACTAAGAAAAAAACTAGGGTTTTCTGATATATATCTTTATGTTTCCACCAGTTGCATCGTGACTTCAGAAGCTGTGCATAAAATGCTATTTCAAAAAGGTGTCTAATGCTTTTTTTTGCCAGTACTTAATATTATGTTCTCTGTTTTAATGCTTTAATACATGTTTTTCATTTCCATGGCATCCTTAATTTGCTAATGCTTGTGGTATCACATAATTTGTGCATGGTATGGTTTTGTTTTTTGATTCTCCCCCACAGCCCCCCCACAGATTCAGTTAAGCAGAATAGTTAATTGCACAGTTAGTTTCTCCTCTAAGTTTTAATGTCTTTCCATTATGATTTTTTGTTGGTGGAAATTTCATAGGAGAGCTGAAAGAAACAGATTTCTTTAGCTCTGACTGCCACACAAACCAATATAATTTAATGAAAGCCTTAAAGGTTTTTACAAAAAGTCATTATTCTCTTGCTTCCATTCTGTGTGGTCTCCATGAAAATAATATTTCATCTCACCAAGTTTAAATAAGGTCAATGACTCCCCTGCTGCCTACAGACCAAATAAATGGTTCCCCTTTCCATAACCTTTGTTTCTTGGACCAAGTCTTCCCCAGTTTTCAGTTTGGGTTTCATTTTTCCCCCTTGGTGCTGTCTGGCTTTTAGCTATTTTCAGCTGAGACTGGTACTTCATTCATCATCTCTGAATAATATTACTTGCCTTTATTTCTTCTGTCTTTCCCCAGAAAGGGAGAAAAAAGGGTCACTCAAACCTATTACACGATGTCCACAAACAAGGTTTTATTCAGATTTTATTACAGATGCTCTAGCTGCTCAGGTTCTACTTATTTCCAAATCTTCTTACTACAGGAGCAGAGTTACACTAAAAATAGTGATTTTAATTGTTGCTGATCTCTTGCTCTTTGATTCATGTTGCTTGCTTTGGGTATGGCTTTGGTAGTAAGTTCTGAAAACTAATCATGACCTTGTGGTTTTCTTGCAGGTTTTAATGATTATTATCTCCTACATTTATTAAATACATAAAATGGGTTAAGAACACGGCACCTTGTGGAACAATTTCTGATGACATCGAGCTGTTCTGATCTGACAGACGATGTCTGTCTTCTTTTAAAATGGGAATATACTTACTATTTATTCAATTATAAAATATTTATGGTCTGCAGCTAAAAAACTGAAATGTCATCCTTTAAGAGAGATGTCTTCAAAGGCAAGATTTAATCTAAGTTACAGATCCCCTTATTGATAGTATTTGTATCTCTTTGGCCAGCCAAAAAAAAAAAAAGAGAAAAATATGACATCAGGTAAATTTTTGGTCATGAAAAATGGTAACTGTGCCTGTACACAAACCTAGGGGTAAAGTGGTGACTTTTTATTTAGAAAAATCTATTAATTAAATGCCGGTACAGTGCTACTTCTGTAAAAAATACTTCATGTAGACAAAGGTATGGTATTTTAGTATTTACATTTCTGCATTATATGATATATAAGTTTATATGATCATATTATATGATTATATAATTTTAGGCTTAATTTAATCATGTTTCTTTTATCAGTATATTTGACATTTATTGCCCATAAACTCTTGCACTTTTGTCTGGATAAAGTAATTGTTGCAGTCTTATGTACCTAAAATAATGTGAAAACGAACATATCAAATAATGTGAACACTGATTTTCCAGAACTGAAATAACTGAAAAGTTTTCCAGTTTGAAGTTATAATAATTTCACTTTAAATTATTTAACTGGTTAATAAATATTTTTTTTCATGTAACTATTTATATGTATATGCATACATATATATATGTAACATATATATATATATATATGTATCTATACATATTTGTCTGTGTATATATATAAATTTATATATTGTATGTATAAATTTTTCACTTTATATATAGAAACTTGGTGTTGACTCTTTTGTTATTGTTTGTGGTGCTTGAGGGCTGATTCTGCTAATTGCCAAGTAGATTTTGCTTTAAGTAAAATAGTAGTGGAAATTATGATAAAACAGGGTAGTTTGGAGGACTAAACCTTCAAATTCTGTTGTGTCTGTGACCAGTTGCATGTCTGTGGTTTGAATGTATGTATCTCAGAAGACAAAGTGTAAAAAGAGAGGTTTTTTCCCACATCTGTGCATTTGTTTCATGACAGAGATGGTTTCGAGATGGTAACTAATGTTAAAAAAATGAGACTTTTTGTGGAGACAAAAAGCTTGCAGTTGTTTTAACTCACATAATTGGAATTACGTTTCTAAGCCTCTTGGAAGTTAATTATCAAAAATTATGGAAGTTCATTATGGGAAACAAAGATACTGAAAAATAATAATTAATATGTTATGCTTAAATCAACTTTATTAATCCAAAGTGGATCTCTTAAGTTCCTGGTGCCACATCTCTCATATCTTGCACAATAAGCAATTCTATATAATCCTTTCTTCAAAGAGCAATAGTAAGATGAAAACTGCACAAAATCATTTTACTTATGTGAAGGTTTAAAACTCTGGACCCATGATAGGGTAATTGAAGCAAAGAAGCATTAAAACTTCAAAGGAATGCTCATGTTTTGCAAAACACACTTTTCAGCTCAATAATAATGGTTACAAGAGTTACCATTGCCTCAGCATTTAAATCAAATGGAAATGGACACTGTTGAAGATCTGAGAAGAAAACTCCATAGTCTGGAGAAAATAAATTTGGAAATAAACAATCAACACAATCAAGAGGTAAGGAGTTTTTTTCTTTGTTTGCTTTATTTTACCCTTAGAATAAATGTAATTTATTTCCTTAAATGCAATTTGTTTCCTTGAAATAATCCTCTCATCAGGTGAGTCAAGATGACATTCAGTAGTTGGAAAATAACAAAGTAGCACTGTACAGACATCTCATGCCTGTCCCTAGAAACTGATATCACTTTTAGCGTCATTGCCAATAGTTGAAGGTGTGTGTAAGAAACTTGAGCACTACACAACCGTAAAATCATGCAGAAGAATATTTTGCACCCTCAGCTTTGGAATTCTCAAGGTAAGATGTGGTTTGTTTGTCTGTTTGTTTGAGTCTTTTAATCCCAGGAATTCCAGGGGTCCATTTTACAGCATCACCCCACCACTGACGGAGCAATGGGATCATGACAAGGGCAAGTCACTCTGTAAGAAGCAGGAATCCTTAAATAAATGGATAGGGAACAACAAACTTGGTTTATTGGCTGTGTTTAGTAGGAAACAGATGAATGAGCACCCACACCAGATGCCCCTAACAAACTGCTAAGAGCAGAATCGTTACTTTTAGCAGTAATAAAATTCAAACTAAAGAAAATTTTGATGGAGTCTTTTCTCACTGCTACTTCATTTAGGTACTAGTTAGCCACGAGAGCATCAGGGAAAACCTTTGTAATGGGCTTAAATTATTTCCTGTGAATGGAGCATCCCTCAAGGATGCTGCTGCTTTGTAGATGTTTTGAAGAGATTCATGGTTTACTTTCCACCTTCTTGAGTTCGAATGGCTTGAATGTGATTTCCTGGGTCCAGTTTTTGGCAGCACTGACTAGACTATCTTTCTTACACCAGATAAGAATCCTTTTTGAAGCCTTTTCTTTGTTTTGTTTGTTGTGTTTAATAGCATTGTGCTTGACTGCTGAACATCATTGGACTGAAGTTTGTGTTTACACACTGAGTTCCTAGGTGTCTGATAATCTAGAATCCCAACTCAACTGCTTTTCTGGTTCCTAAATACAGCTACCATAAAATTGCCTGTGGAATATAATTGTAGCTTTTATTTTCTTAAGGCAGAGCATGTTTGGAAAAACAGAGAGGTACATTTAAGGTACATGAAAATGATCTAGGAACAGGATCAGTTTGCATAACAAAAATAAAAGTATCTAAAATGGGTGGTTTCAAGACTGTATTTCAAAATCAGATGGGATAAGATGGCAGCTATGAATGCAGTTTCTGAAATATTTATTTTCTAGATGTCTCGCTAGGAGAAAGAAATAATGCAATTAAGGTTGGAACTTGAGAAAGGAGACGCTCTTTGTCAACATCTGGAGATTGAAATGACATTTGCTAGAAAAGAAGCTAATTTACAGCTGTATTCTGCAGAGGATGAACTGTGTGATGCAAAAACCAAAGTTATGGAACTTCAACATAATCTTCAAAAAAAAAACCAAAAACCACAGGCCAGAGGATACATCAGTCCCATGTCATTAAAAAAGCAGAGATTGCACAAGGTTTTACAGTTACAGCATTTTTTGAAAGTCTCTTATTTTCTTATTTTCCCATGTCTTACTCATCTGCTTCTATAAGCTCATAAGAGTTTGCAAAACCCTTGCTGTCTCGTACCAATTAAATATAACCTGCTAAGCCTATCAATGCCTTTTTTTTTTCTCTTGCTCCTTACCTTCTGTTATTCCTTCCTTCGGTGGGTACAGAATTGTAATTAAGGAGTCCCTCTCCACTTCCTGCTTATCACTATATCCAGCCGTTCTTCCTTTTTATTTTCAGGGGGGAAAAAAATAAAATCAAATCCTCTTTATTTGTTTATGCTCTTTCCAAAAACTTTTTCTTTTCCCCCAGGAGTTCTCATCATGCTGCTTTTCTCTTTCACCTTTTCAGATATTTCTGGCTTTTTGTTGCTCATATCTGGCCTCTTCATGTCATCTTTGGTTTTGTTTTTATACAAATAACATGGGTTATGACAGTAGTATGTGGAAAGGAAGGGTTTTACCTACATATTTTTCCCCTACTAGCTTTGCATTCAGAAACTCAAATTTTCTTAATCCTTCTCAAACAGAGAGAGATTTCTCACTCTTAAAAGCTGGGGAGTTTGGTTTTTTTTTTTCTTTTGTTTCCTAAGTAAATATAATACTGTTTAAATTCAGTACAGGAAATGTATTTGTGAATCTTTGGTGTTCACTGAAAAGACTGGAGGACTCCTGGAGTTTGTAAGCTTACAAGGATGGAAGGAGACTCTGAAACTTGAAAGTGCATTTAAACTGCCAGATTTTTAAAAAAAGATAACAAGAATTCTGCACTTTCATTCATTTGGAGAACACACAAATTACAGAAATCTTGGTTGGTTTAAATTTCTCAAACTGTTTTTTTTAGATTGGCTTTTTTTGTTTGTTTTGTTCTTTGTTGTTTTGTTTTTCCCTGGTTTTGTTTTTATTGTGACAAATGTCAAAGAAGCCAAATAGTTGTAGTGTTCTTCTCATTTCTTTTTCAGTTTTTAACTTACTGCTTCTTCTTCCTTATCCCTTAGAGCCTTGCTCACCTCATGTGGTGTTTTTGATACAACCTCAACTTAACTTCTTGGACAGAGCACCTCACTTGTGCCCTTTCATTAGTATTTTCTCCAAGATATTTTTCTGCTGCTCTTCTTGAGGTTTGACTTCCTGGCATCTGACAGGTCTATTCCATCATTGTGTCCACAAATTCTCCGTGATTTCCCAACATGTCTCTTCTGGTTTTCTCACCCTTCTCCATCTAGGAAGAAATTGCAGAAGAGTAGGATGAATTTGAAGTAAAAATCTCTTAGAAAGTGGTGATCACATAAATGCCAACATAGCTAGTTGTACTCAGTAACATAAAAAAATAATACAAAATATTTTGACTGAGTTTGTGAAATGAAGCAAAGTTCCTAGTAAAACTGCTTTTAGAAAAGAACTCTTCCTTGGCATTTAAGCTTTCACAGAGAAGTAGATCCAGTATTTCCCTATCTTGGGGCAGCCATTGGGCTGAAGATTTCAATCTCTGGAGCAGCAGTAAATTTCCCCAGAAAAGCTAAGCCTTTGCTCATTAGCCCAAGCTGCCTAAGGTTCTCCTAGAATCATTTTCATGTGGCAGGTGGCTGTCTCTATTGTTACTTAAACTGAGCTTGAAATTAATTGATACAGACTGAAATATCTCATAAATATTTGGAAATAAGCTAGCCAAGTGTTACAGAAAAATGTAATTAAGTTATTAAGTTCCCTATGCTATAGAGGTCTCACTTGAAAGAGTTGAATTTTTATTCCTTTCCAAAGGGAGAAGAGCTTAAATTTGAAATCTACTTTTTTGAAATCTAATTTTTTCAATGCTTTTGAGAAATCTCCAAAGCAATTCTATGTCCTTGTGTGAAAGATGCTACAGGAACACAAAATGTGATTGTTTCTCTGTAGTGAAACTGGAAGTGTTACCATTCCAGTGTTTCACAGGATATCACAATACACAGAGGAACTTATGTTCATTATACCTTTTTTTTTCTGGACATGCTTATTTTTTTCTTTTCCTTTTCTCTTTTTTTTTTTTTTTTTGTAAACAACAGTAATGAATGACAGACATCAGCAGAAAGCATCAGGGACTGAGAAAATAGTTCAAAGTGATCAGTGGCAGTTTCAAGAGGAGCAACAAAGATTTGCAGTGGAGAGGGATAACATCCACAGAGTACACCTTGCTGAGCTAGAATTCCTTTTTAAAGAAAAAGCTGAAGCAGAAATGGCTTTTCAGGTATGATGTAGTAATAGATGGAAAGTTCCATGAGATGCTGGCTGAAAGTTTTTTGATGCAAAGTGTGCGGTGGGTTGGAGTTTTTCTGGTTTAAGGGAGAAAAAAAATCCCCCAAATAGCTAAAAACTGCAGAATAGTTCTGAAGATTACAGAAGTCATGAAGTTACAGAATTATGAAGTTACACTTGGTGTGTAATGCTGGTTTGGGGCTTTGATGGAAGGTGTTGTGCCTGTTTGTCATGGGAAACGCCTAACCCAAGTTATCAGTACACAGTGGTAGTGAAAACAGGAGCTTGTGGACAGGACAGGAGCTGTGGACAGGACCTAATGTCCTTCTCAAAACAAGCCAGTTTTTATTCAAAGCTGATTCTTGCAAAGGTAGGGCAGGATATAGGCTGTGAAGAAGCCTACTATTAGATAGGGTTTTCTTTTTTAAGTTGCCAGGGGCAGCAGGGTCAGCTCTGAGTTCTGCCTAACAGTCAGTGGCTGAGTTAGTTTGAGGAGGCTCTGGAAGGGTATTGCCTTCTGTTGTGCACAGTGTTTTGTAGAAGCTACCTTCAGAGAGTTTAATGCTGCATCAAAAATCAGTGTTGAAAAAGTATGCCATGCTCTGTCGAGTGATGTTTGTCCTTGAAAAAGGACAAGAGGAGCAGTGTATGGCTCAGGACATTGTCTTCTCTGTCAGTTCCATATCAGTGTTCTCTGACAGTGGTTGTAGAGGAAGGGGTTTTGTTGGTAAATGTATTAAAGCTACAAAATTGTAGGAAATGCAATTCACATGAGTAGACTAAGATTGCCATGAATGCATCTAGCTCGTTAAACAGGCCAGAGTGAGCTGTAGGGTTTCAGAATCTTGATGTCACTGGACTCAGAAATCTTTCAGGACTTCCAAACTCACTGCAAGGAAAATGAGATTCCCTGCTAGGTGTCAAACCCTAACCTGCCTTCAGTAGTAAAAATGTTACATTTTTCCACTTTGCTTTTGTAGCTGTTCCCCTGCCCACCACCCTAGAGTTATGTTATGTATAATTATAAAATGCTGGGAAATAAAAAAATCTTACATCTTGATTGTCCTTGACTGCATGGAAAGCTTAATTCATTTAAGCTTGTCAGATGAACATCAGTTATATCTGGGTTTATAAATGATGACTTTGAATGCATTGCAGTCTTTTGTGTTGTGTATTTATAGGCCCAGTTTAAATCCTTTAGTTATTCTGAGTTTTAAAATGAAAGGAGATTTAATTGTGGTCTTAATACGTGCAGAGAAGTGCGATTCTGAGCATGTAGGCAAATCCTGGCTGGAAAAACTACACTGCACAAACCGTAATTCTGAACTTGGCGGTGAAAATGCTGAGGTAGGCGTGGGAGTGGAGTCATGGAGTATTGAAATGTGCCTCTGGAACGAGCACACAGGAAAAATCACCCTCCCTGCTTTGTGACAGGATCTATTGGGCGGATCCTGGCCTGGGGTAGGAGGGGTCGGATTTGGTAGGAAGGGCAATAGCAGCAGCTCGTGGTTAGGGAGGAGTTCATATCCCTGCACGCTTTTTTCCTTCAAATAATTGGGAGAGTGTGTCGTTCACAAACGGTTTAAAAAAAAAAAACAAAAAACAAAAAACCAGCTGTGTTTTTCATGAGCAAATATTTGTATTTGCAGGTGGCTACGGGGATAGTATTCAACAGTCATATCACCTCCAAAAAGTTCAGAAATTCTTCAAAATTCTGAAATCCTACAGCTCATGCCGACTTGTTTAACGAGCTTGATATACTCACAACAATTTTAGTTTTCTGATGTTAATTATATTTCCAGTCGAAAATATTTTAAAATTTTTTGTTGTATTTCACAGCAAACTATTTGTTACTTATTTCACATTTCCCAGTTCACATTTGTTAATATTTGGAAGATAAACCTGAAGAAATAAATATTTCTCTGTATCTTTCCAGTTATAGAGAAGAAATGTTAGAAAATGTAGAAAACAGTTAATTTTGGCTTATTTATTTATTTATTTTGCATTCTGAAAGGTAGAAACCTGTCTTGCTGGATGTGCAAAGCTAGAGGATTAGCTTAAATTTAATCCAAATTCATATGGACAATGAGGATTCTGTAGCATTGACTTGATGGAGCTGCAGTGTCCAGTAATGTCAATAATGCTTCCAGCCTCTAGCTGAGTTCAATTTCTGTATGCAGAAATTGAAGTGGGGACCATCTTATTTTATTCTACTCAGGACTTCATATTTCATAAGTTTTTAAACTCAGTTTCTAGAAAGAAGAAAATGCTTTTCAGAAAAGCAGAAATCAAAATTATTTAGTCTGTGGGACTAACTGTTTCTAAAAACATCTGAAGTTTCAGCAATCAAAATCATAACAGAAATGAACTTTTGTCCCCATGCATAATTTCACCAAATGCACTCTGTTTCTCTCATTGCCACTGAGCTGGGAGAAAGAAGAGATTGGAAGGGCTGTACTCTTTTAGGGAAAGGTTTCCAGTGGAGATCTGGTATTGATTTTAGTGTTACCACAGAAGATCATGTTCACAGTGATTTTTGGGCCAACACAGATTTCTTGGTGGTGAATCAAAAGCACGTCTGCTGTTGGGTAAACACTTCTGTTGACGTGTGCTGGCGTCGTAGATTTTAAAATTCTAACATCATCTTCTGATGCAGTCTCCATTCCTCTCAAACTGCAGCTGAACTCTCAACTGCAATACTTTATCTTAGAAAAAGTGCCTCTTGATGTATTGATTTATTCCTTTACCTATTTATCTTTAGAAAACTAATGCTGCCCTGCAAAGCATAGCCAAGAAGTTGAAGGATATGGAGGCAGAGCACAGTGGCTGCACCAAGGTGCTGAAGCTCCAGGCCCCTGTCTGGAAATCAAGAATAAACGGCAGGAGAGCTTCCTCCAAGAACTGGAGGTAAAGCTTTCTGCCTGCTGCTGGGAGCCTCAGCAAACACTGGCACAACTGAGCAGTTTCATTTCTGAGGGGTGAAACCTCTGAGTTAGGCTATGAGTGCCCCGTGTTTTTTAATAACAAAATGCAGAGCATCACTTGGCAGGAAAGGTGGATTCACAGGTGGATGCTGCGAGCCTGACCTGAGAGTGGTGTTTGAACTGCAGATGGAAAGGGGTTTATGTCACTGGGAAAGTACTCTTAGCAATATGGGTACAGAGGGAGTATTTGCGCAGGATTTGTGATTTTTTTATTTTTTATTGAAGCATCTTAAGCAGATAGATCTTGTGGGAGGAGGCAAAGCTTAAGCCTTTTGGCTGATGCTTTTGTGGAGTGGGTTTGGTAAGCTCTGTGCTGTGACTTTCTCTTTAATAGGCCTTCCACAGATCGCTGTTTCTCAATTATTTCCTTTTGTGAATGAGTGAGCTAATACAGAGTTTAAATTTATTGCCAACAGCTCGTATGTTCATTTGATGTATTAATTTATTTTTCAGTTAACGTTTCCCTAACTGAAGTGCTTAGAGTTAGGATTCAGTCTCACATGCTTGCTCCTTTGCTTTACCTGTCCAAAATCAATGACTTGACTTGTATCTGTGTAACCTTCAGTGTCCTAAATTACTTTTAATATGAATGTCCTTTTCTTCATCTTTCTGGCATCACTTGAAGGCAGAAGTCATTTTGGGGTGTATTGTTCTTTTCAAATCAATCATCAGTCAAAGTGAGATGATGCTTTTGAAAGGAAACAATGTAGTGGAAATTTCCTGTGAATTTCTATTATAGCGGCTCTGTAGTTACTGCTTCTGCTAAAAACATTTTTTCAACTGAAATACCATGTCCAGGCCTTTATGTAGAGACAGGTATCTGTGACTATAAAAACTGTAGCAAGAACATAATCCTACATCAATTTCTTTAACTAAATAGAAAATATTACTTTAATATTCTGGATATGTAATTGTTTCCTTTTCTTTATTTATTGACATGAGTTTTCACAGTTCCAAAGTGCAAGTAGTTCAGATACCACAGGTTGGTTTATGGAGCCCTAATAAACTGACGAAATTAAGTTGTCTTTGCATGATGTTATCATCTTTCTGGACATAGATATTTTTTAAATGTACTTACTTTTAGGCAGCTGCAGTGAAAATAAAGGAACTGGAGGAAGATGCTGCAGCAGCAAGACGAGCACATGTAGAATGTAAATACACTACAGAAGTCATGCAGGTAAACTTTTGATTAAATAGTTGGTAGATGTTTGCAGTAAAATAGAAGATGAACTTGTAAAGGTGCCATCTTCCAAAAATGTTAAGACTTCCTTGCTCCAGGGAAAACACTGAGTAGAGTTTTTGCAATGATTGTCAAGACTGTAAAAGGTAATAGAAAAATATCTCCTTTATTTCCAGGGAACCATCAAGTTAATAGAATCAATAGTCAAATAAAATGTCACATTCTTGTGTTTTAGAATTCAAAGGAGCATTGAAAGTGTGAGGGAAAAGGAAATGTTTCACAATAGTTAAACTGCTAAAATATTCTGTCCTATATCTTTGGAATGGGCACTTAGGTAATTTCAGAGATAGAGTGCATTCACCCAGCTTCTCTAGGTGTGAGATATTAATGCATCCTGAGACTGCAGTTCCAAATGTAACTATTCAGAATACATTTCAGCTATTACATCTGCTGTTACCAGAAAAGTTTGAATAGATGAAAAAATGCGATATGCATACTTGAATATTAAATTTTTGTATTACTAAACTGTCACACAGGGTTTGATCCATTAAAGCAATTAGGGTTTATTAAAAAAAAAAGTGAAAAACCCTGTAAGATGATTGTTGAGTGATCTTGTACTGACTAACGAAGCCTTCCTAGTGGATTTTTGAAGAACTAAATGAGAAAACAAAAGGGAATTTCCTATTTTTTTTCTGGTTTTCTGAGGAACACAAACAAGCATTGCCACTTCTTCAGTCAGTTATTTTCTTATGACCTTCTCTAAGTACAGGCACTTGGATTTCTGAAGTGATGATTAAATAAATTGTGATGATTCAGGTTCTTTTATTCCCTCTCTACTTTTACAACATACAAAGGAGCTGGAAAAGTAACATTCCGTGAAGTTAGAGATTTATCTTTTATGGGTGAAGACCTCAGAAGGTTTTCTTCCTTGTTTATGTACATGAACAAGCTCCACATGAGCTTGCTCTGAGTGCAAGTGTAGCTTTTACTGTTCATCCCACCCTTTTATGACTCTACTTCATGAATAGAATTCCCCTGGAAAACTTCTGTAATATAAATAATGGAAAACAGGAAAATCCAAACACCATGCAAGGAGAACAAAATGTGCTTTTGGTCAGCATATCTATTTCTTTCTGTTTTGAACTCTATGTATTAATCCATTTGTATGTGTGTTAAATGCTTTCTAATTCCATATAGAATTAATAGAATATATTCACTTATAAAAAGCAGAAGAGAACAGTGAACAGCATTCAAGACCATGGTAGTCTTTCCTCGCACTTTACAGTCCCTGCATTTTTCAGTCAGCAGAAAATCTGGTGCAATGTGCCAAACCAAACTGAAGGTTCAGAACCTGGCAGTCCATCTATAACAGGCCCATATCAGTAACCAAAGGTATCGTGAATGGTACAGATAATAACTAGCCTGTTACAGATTATTTGCCAAACCAAAAATTTTGAAAATCATAGTTATGGTTAGGTCCAGCCTGCAGCAGTGGTTGGGGTGAGTGTAGGAAAAGATAGCCAGCAGGTCTAGAAAAGATGGCTTTTCTATATACACTTAGATTATTATGAAAACATTGTTTTCCACTTCAGTGAGTCAGTTGGATCTCTAAGACTCCTGTCAAGAAGTTGTGTATCATTTATAGTGGATAATCTTTATTTTCAACTTTTGAATGGCTGTAGAAAGCTTTAAATGGTTAAAAAATATTGAAAAGTGTGAGAGCAGAGGAAATCTCTTGGGATGTTTCCTGGCCAGCACAGTCTGCTGTGCGTGTGGTAGCAGAACTTGGGTGAGCTCTCTTTCAGCCTGGAGCTATATGGCTCTGTATACACAGGTGTTTATGTTGACTTACACAAGTAGTAGTGGAGAAGGAAAGAAACTGGTTTTTCCTAAAAGAAAGGAAGTTTGTGGCCTGAGGAACTCATACAAGATTCATGGTGATGGAGATATTTTTTAGTAAGATACTTAAAACTTGAGCTGGAAAAGCCTTTGTCCTGCTGTGCAAACATCAATTTGAAGCAAGCTTTTGGTTTTCCTGACACTGTGCCTAAATCCTCAGGCAATCTTTTAAAATTCTTCCTTGGATTCTCTCTCTGTGCTTCTGTGTCCTTTATGCTATTGTTTGGCCTTGGAGTTTCCTCTTCAGCTGCCTGTTTAGTCATGCCAGGCTCTTGATAGATCTGTTTTCCTGACTGACACAGTACAAGAACAGATTAAAATTCTGGGCAGTCTGCTTTAAAAGCCAGACAGAGTAGAGTCAGGCATGTGGAAACCTTAAGAGCAAGAACTGTACTTGAAATCAGCATTGATGATGCAAGATGTGACATGGTCTCTCTGAAGACAGCTGTTGTGTTAATTAAAATATGAAGAATTCTGTTTGTTATATGTAACTTTGAGGCCACATCCAAATAATCTTATGAATTGCATGACACGAGGCTTGGTAACTGAAAATATTACCTCTTGAAAAATCTTTCTTAGAAGGAATATAAATTTCTTCATTCAATTCAGAAAAGCAAGCAGCTTCAGAATCCATGTGATGTGCTAAAGTAGTATCTGCCAAATCCATTGATTATCCTTTAAAAGAACACAGTGCATTTGACAAAAGTCATTTTGATTAAAGCATCTTTTTTGTGGAAACTTTCCAGTTCATGAAGACAGCGTTTATCCTCCGGTGTGCAATGGAAAGACCAGGTTGAGGAAAGGAAGAGAGCTCAAGATTCCAATGCAACATTAGTGGCTCCTCCAGACAGCTTCAGCCTGCATGAAGGCTCAATAGTAAGGGAAAAGAGCCTCCATAGGAAATAGTAAATTGAAATAAAAGCTCAGTAGTAGGGAAAAAAATGTGGCACACTGTTGCAGTGTGATGCCACTTCCTGTTTCACCTATCCCAACCCCTCAGGTGTGCCAACCTTTCCTTTCCCCTTTTGTTACCTGCTGAGAGCTGTCCATCAATCTTAACATTCCAGCAGGGTCGTGGTGTGGTTGGCAGACGTTCAAAAGATGCCCCTCAGGTCCGGGCTCATTGGCCTGTCCAAGTGTCTGTATCCCTTGAGCCTTCCCCTCCTCACACCTGGTCGGTGCCTCACCTGTCCCTTCCCTTCCCCCTGTGCCTGGGGCTTAAAAGAAGACGGGACCATGCGGTTGGGATTCTACTGGGAGCTCTTTCAGAGGTCTACCATCCTGGAATAAAACTCTGGATTAAAACTCTACGATAGAATCCTCTCCTTTCTCTTCACCGTTGCCTGAACCTTTTCCACCAGAGGTAGACTGAGTTTCTACTATGCCTGGATTTGTTGCGAGTGCGCAGCTGCAGCACCCAGCCGGCCAAAGGTGTCTCTGAGGTGAAACACCTCAGCTGCCGCCTTTGGTCCAGCAGCAAGGGTCAGATGGGGCCAGGCACGTCCCACCCAGAAATATTGGATTAATCATCTATAGCACACACTTGCTTAGGTTTTTTAAAACATACTGTCAAAATATTTACTGAGGTGAGGATTTGCTGCATTTGCTGCGCTGAGCTGTAGAAGAATTCTGCCGTTCTCTCACCCTTGTTGTTATTATGTTACCTTTAAAAAAATTTACTACATGAATAAATGTAACCAATGCCTTGGAGAAGCTAATTTGAAAATATTTTTTAAGTATGGGTAGGATGTACTGGCATTCCTAATTAAGGCATTTTGTAGATATTGATGATCATTTCATGTGAAGAATGTTCTTTCTACCTAACTTTTTTGTCAAGTTTCATTAGCTATCATTGTAAAAATGCTTATTTCTATTTCATACACCCTTTTAGTTTTAGTGCAAGTATTTGACTGTAAAAATTGCTTGAAAATTGTTTCAAGCATTCAGGTGGAAAAGCAGAGAGGATTTTTTGTTGTTTTGTTTTTTACTTGTTTTGCTGTGGATTTGGCACATTGGATGTATTTCGCTGGATTATTTTCTGAACACTTTCTCCTTTTATATGACCACTTTGGGCTTTTCTACTCTCTTTACCCAGCTACACCTTGAATAACAATTTTGCCATCTTTTTGCATAGCAGCAGGGACAAAGGAAAGTTGTCAGCATGTTTAGAAAATCTCTCCTTTCATTGTGTGGTTACATTTGCTCTCTTTCTACTCTTAGCAATATACATTTTTTTTGCTGGTGGCTTGCAAACTTCTCCTCTTTCTCTGTCAGAGCTCTGAGCATGGAAGGTGCATGAGGTCTGTTCCCTGTGGACAGGAGCAGAGACCTGCATCAGAGAGTCTTCAGATTTGTGGGTGTCTTTTGTTCAGCTGATGGAGTTATTCCACACTTTGTCTTAGTGCTGTCCACTGCCCAGGCAGATCTGTCATTCATAAACTGGAGGCAAATAAAATCAGGATCTTCTTTTTTCTTTCTGGGAGAATAACAGCTTCTTCCATGCAAGCATTAATGCATTAAAAGACATTTGCTGGCCTACTTAGCCTGAAAAAGTCATTTCATCAGGCACAAAAGGAATACCTACAGAGAAAAGCAACTGTCTGCCCTAACTACAGGCATTAATGATTGCTATTTCTAACTACAAAACACAATTGCAAGCTAAAAATATTCTACTGAAGTGCTTGCTTCCAAACCTGAAGTGCTTGCTAGCTGTTGCTGTGGTAGGAGTTTTCCTTTTTATTTGTATTCCTTAGTAAAATATATGACATGACAAGAACTATGGGCAAGATTCCATTCATGATCAAGATTTCTGGTAATGGAAACAGTATTTAATGCTAGACTCAAAATTAATGTTACGTTATTGAAAGGTTAAAAACTAATAATAATTGTCCCACTGTCATATTCATAGAGCTGGTTGTTTTAATTGTTTTACTCAAAGGCGTTCAAACCACAAGACTGTCCTGAGCAGGTGATAAAATATTCATTTTTGGAAGAGTTGTATTAGTGGTTGCCTTATGAGATCAGGTATTTATTGCCTTGGATGGCTTTGCATTTTTCCCAAAGCTGTTTCTATTTGTTTGGGAAGCAGAATGCCTGTATGTGATCCTGTTTACTCCATTGAGATAGCTCCGATTTTGCTGCCCAAAATGAAAAAGCAGAAGACTGTAGCAGAACCTAAGTATAGATCACATTTAATATATTGCTGTTGGTCTTTGCTATACCCATACTTAAATTGGCTAAAAATGTCACTGTGTTCTCTTCCCTTCATTTTCCCTTCCTGCTTTCCTAACCTGTACAGTATTTTTTCATATTTTATACTATTTTTATGCTTCCTGAATATGCTCTTTCCACTCCAGTTGGATAATCTTATCTTGATCTCTGACTGTACTAAGACAGCATTTGAGAAACAGCTTTCTATTATCTTAGCTTAAAAAGTTTCTAAGGCATTTGTATGTACTAAAAGTATGAAGAATTGAATTTCTATTGTATGCTGTTGTTGCTAAAATTTATTTATAATCTGAATCAATTTCATATACCACTGATTAAAATCACTGTAAATAAATGAGGCATGGCTTGTGGAGTTTCACTGATGGAGCTGTAGGCCCATTTTGGCCAGCTGTTTAATCATATCTAATCCATGCAAAACAAGTTTTTAAAGGAATTTAGAGTGTGTTGTGCTGCCAGGCCAACTGGACAGTATTCTGTGTGCTGTGCAAGTGTTGGGGCACAATTTGGAGGCACCTCAAGGTATTAACATGGGTGAATGAATTGCATCCACTAAGAGCATGGAAATTTTTATCTGTGCCAGGTCTTGGTTGTGGCCCCCACAGGACTGGGATTTACTCACATACTTTATTTACATACTGTGTCTAATTAGATAAATTTTGTGAAATCTCTTTTCTTACTCTGCTGTAATATTATGCACTATTATGGCTGCAATTATTAGAAATGAACTGAGGAATTTTGTAAAGCTGTGAGAATGAGCCTTGAGGGCTCATTTTCAGCTGCGCGCACCACTGCTACCACACATAGGATGCATCTCTTTTGATTTGAACATTGCCCAGCTACAGCAATTAATTTTTTTCTTTGTGTTCCAGAGGGACATGTCCATCTCTCTTGCATGAGAATATTGAAGCCCTGCTCTCGAACTTCAGCAAGGCTAACCAGAGGGTGAGTGTCCCCAGGCATCAGCTGTCTCTGCTGAGCTCAGTGACATTTGTTCACACTGCAGTCTCGTTAAAAAGGACTGATATTCATCCCCCCAAAAGGATTTGGACACTAACAAATGAGCACCATTAATTCTGGCTTGTCCACTGCTCACTTTGTTGCCAGGGGCATTCAGATGTGACTGGAGTGTGCATCAAGTCTCTCAGCTCCACCTTCTGTGCAGGATCTTCTGAAAGGACAATCTGATAGTAGCCACAGGAACCTAATTAAAAGATAATAAATTCATCTTACTGATGAAGAAATTCTCTGAACATAGTCATTTACAGTCATAAATCAAGTCTTTCTTTTACTTGAATCCAGAGGCAGAATACACTTTCTCCAGGAATATCACCTTTTAATTATGTGTTTATGATTCAGACGTACTACTTGAAAGAATGCCAGTGTGGGTTTTTTTGTTGAATTGTAACTTTGGATTATGACATTTTTATTCAGAAACACAACAGAAATACCTATTATAAAACATGTCAGGGTCTGCATGAAGGAGGAGTTGTACTTTTCTGAGTGGTTTTAAAGCAAGTGAGCTTACATGGCCTTTCTCCCCAGAAAACCTTCTGCTTTTATGAAGGAAAAAGCCCCTTTTAAAATAACTCAGCTGGCTCCAGAGACTAAGCTATGCCTGAAGAGCTCTTTAGGGTATCACTTTGTGTTCTGGTTTATTTCTCTTTTGAAGTAGATGAGGAAAGAGGGAAGGGAAGGGAAGGTGAACACTGCTGGCAGCGTTTGTAGGGCTTGTGTCTTATTGTTGCTTGCTTTTTAGTTAGGCCTTGTTATTGAGACTGATTATGAGGTCTCTAGGGCTCTTCTCATGTACTTAGCAGCTTTTCTGGGCTTTTAGACTGTGCTGAAAAACTTTTTCTCCACACAGTTCAGTGTGGTCTATCTGGAAGTATCTCGATATTTTCTAGGAGCAGAAAGTTCAGGTGTGTGCATTTGAGGATCATTGTTGGCTTGGTTCATTCCTCCATTTAGCTTGCATGAGGTGCAGTGTTCAAGCACAAGAGTGAATCCCTTCATGTTTGTTGAAAATACATCCTAAACTTATGAGCTACTTGTAAGGAAAAAATTCTCTGTGCTAGAATTCCCTAAAATTGTTTTAAAACTTAATAATAAGCTGGAATCTCTTGGCTTTTCAACAAAAGAAAAAAACCAAAACCCACAAACAAACAAACAAAAAATTAAAGGCTGTGTTTTAATTATTGTTTGCAATCATCACAAACTTCTAAAGGATAGACTTGGATTACTAATTTCCTAAAATTTAATACGATCATTAAAAAAAAATCTATGAAGTGTCTGGCTCAGGTTTCCTGCAAAGAGGGTGACAAATATCTCTGCAAGGTGGTAGAAGGATAGCAAAACTGAAACCAAATAAAATACTTTGCTTCAAAATACATTTCAGTTTTGTTTTCAGAACCAAGTAATTCATCTGCCATGAAAGGGTTTTACTTAGTTTTAATCAAAGTATTGAAAAAACTGCAGTTTAGATTTGATGCTGGAATAGGCTGTGCTTAACCTAAAGTGAAAAGGTAAATAAGAATTTCTTCTTAAATGCTTGTCACACGGATAGCTCACCTAGAATATATTTGCAAGCACAAGACCGACACTATGAACGACCTTCAGCAGAACCAGGAGGATGCTTTGGAGAAAATGTCTGAACAGTTAAAAGCAAAGGAACACTGGTGGCAGAAAGAAAAGCAATATCTTGAACAGCAGTACTCAAACATCCTTGCAGAAGTTCATGCAAGATCACAGGTATGGTGCTGTGAACTTCTAACTTTTTTTCCTTAAAAGTTGAATAGATTATTTCAATAGTTGAAGCCTCTTAGCAGTTAAAGGTCATTTGGGAATTTCAGTAGACGTTTAAAGTTTAAAAAACTCCAAAACCAAACAACAAGCCAACCCATCCCTGTGCTAATATTAACATCACTCAAATAAGAATCAATTACTTTGATGAAGCATTTGTTGAAGAGAATTTAGTCTGCAGGCCCAGCTGAGAAGCCTGATTTCACCTACAGATGGCAGATTCTTTTTCTGAGAATGTTAAAGCTGGAAGATCAAATTGGCTTGTTTTGAGAATTACTGAGGGCAGCAGCTACTTTTTCAGCATCATCATTTGCAGAGATTGTAGAGAATAACAATCATGTGGATAAACCTGGGGATAAATTTAGTTACATATGTACTGACCCTAAGAGCAGTGGTAGATTTCAATGGTGTTAAGCAACTCTGTTTTTCTGATACTACAGTGAGGAGTGGCCTAAAAGTGTGAAACTGTCACTCCTTGCTAGATGAGTTATTTGCAATCCAGAATGTTCCCTGTTCTTCTACAACCACCATTTACTGTCTTTATCATCACACTCCTTCGCACCTGTTTCAATTAAAAGCGTTGTGAATAAAGGAAATAGATGTCCCTTGTTATTTGTCAGTTACTGCAACTTCACAGAATAATGCTGTATTTGATGCGGATTTCAGGACTGGAAGTCTTTGCATGCTGAAAAATTTAATCTGTCTACTTTCATGTTCCAGACTTCTTATGTTTTTCCTCTCACTTCCACTGGGGCTTTCTGCTCGGTACAGCAGTGTTCTCTCTGAAACTGGAGGATGTTATTACTATTGTTAAGTCAATTCCTAAAACTGTCTTGTGGGCAGACAGGTGGTGTTGGACCTTCTGTGAGCTGTCATGGTGTTGGTGGATTGTTTTCAGAAATCAGGAGTCCATTTGCAATTGATGATCATGGAAATTTCCCTCCTACCACTGTTTTTGTTTCAGACATCTAATTCTGTAATTGCTTACTAGAAGAGATACTTTCATCACGATTATTACTAGCAACTTTTGCTCCTTTAATGCATCATTTGAATGGCAAAGCTAAATTTTCTTTTCATTCTTGTCTAGGTAAAAACCACGTAGTTATTGTTTCTTCCATTATTGTTTGGTTTGTTTCTGTCACAGGAATGTGAAGAAACGGTGCAGAAAATGAGGCAAAAACTCTATGGCCTCGAACAACTCTCCGACAAACTGGCCCAGGAAAGCAATTCCTTGAAAAATCCATTATTAGATGCTTTCAAGGCACGCTCACCCCTGCTGGCAGCCTGTGCGCTGCTGTCAGGGGCCCTGTGCTCTCTCTACGGCCGACTGTGCGCCACGTCTTGCCAAAGAGACATTCTCCAGGAACAGGTGAACCAGCACTAACTCTTGAACCACAAGATCGTCAGCCTCCTTTATGCTCTCCCTGCTGTCATGGAAAGAAACCAGGACAAAGGCAGGCTGAGGCAGAGAAGAGCCAAGAACCTGGTTTATGTGTTCCGAAGAGCTGTGATCGCAGTTCTGGCTGCTAACAGGCTGAGGGCTCTGGCCCGATATTCTTGTACCTTTGTCATCTGGACAGATGGATGCAGAGGAAGCTCTGGAATTCAAGTTTGTCTGGGAGAATCCAGAGGCAGGCATCCTGTGCCACGTAAGTGAAATGTTCTTAAAGAGTTAAACCAAATTACACGCTTAGGGAATAACAAAGAGGAATAATATTTTTCTTGCTAGGGCATAAAGACATATTTAATGACATTTTGACAAATGTTATTTACAGATTTATGTTTTTATATTGCTTGACGAATTTATTTCACTCGAAGAGGAAATGCCCAGTCTTATGTTAAATATTGCAGGTAAAATTGCAATTATGCACATGAACTCAACACTATCTGGTGGTTTTGATATTTGTGTTATGGATTTCAGAATTAGGTGCTACAGCATCTTCTCTGTGGTAAATATCTTGCAATGTTCCTATTTTTTTTTTTTTTTGGAAAAGGTATTTCCTCTTTTTTTAAAAATAATTTTTCATATTTATTTCCTAAAAATCCACAAAAATGCTTTCTGATTCAGGTAAAATATTAGCATAGGATTTCAAAATTTTCTTTAGAGATTATGTCTAGATTGCCCCTTTCTGTTGCCAGACCAGTTTAGATTTCCCTCTACAATGATAAATGGTATTAAAAATGTTTTCCAAATTACAAGATTCATCGACTTTTTTTTTTTTGAGTCATTCTGGAAGCACGCTTAAAACAGTCTAAATTGTCTTGACTGATTTCTTGTTTATATGCTTATTTTTGGTTAATTTCTGAAACAGCTGGAGGCAGCAGTGTGCCATAGTTTAGTGATTTACTTATCCTGCTAGCTGCAATTCTCTTTAACAGGTTTTGCAGAGGAAGGAGTTGACTGTATTGAAGCACTTCACTGGTTGTCTAGCTCTAACCTCTATACCGCAATAATCAGTTCCATCTCAGAACTGCAGGGTGTTCTCAGCAACCAAGGTAATTTTAACTGTATATTGTTGTAGCAGAAATATAGTTAAAAAATAAATAAGTCAGGGTGGTCAATATCATTCCCATTTTTATGATTTTATCTAAATCCAGCTATTCTGGATCATAGCTCTGAAGAGATATTTCTGATATTTATGATAGAAGCCTTTGACTAGAGGTTATATCCTGAGCTAATCAATACAAATTTTAGTGGGGCTGTTTCCCTGAAAGAGTAATTTGATTACAGGGTAAAATAGGTCCTCTTTTCTACATTCTCTGAATGATCACATCTTTGTACTGTTGGAACAGATTAATTTTCTTAAGCAGCTGATAGGATATTTTATCCTTTCAGTATATAGAGCCATGGAAGCTGAAGGCTGGAAAGTGTTTCTGGAATTTATTTACAGTGAGAACTGATACACGTTCCCTTGGTTCATCTGCATTTCTGCCATCCCTGGTTCTTTATTAACCTCTACTTTTAGAATCCCCACATTTTTGTCCCAGAAGAAAGGATCTTAGAAGAGGGATACTTTATGTGAAGAAAGGGAAATAACAGGACAAAGACAAGATGATGCATTTTCCAGAAGCCTAAACCCTAAATTGGGATCAAAGTTGCCATTGAATCAAATGGGTTTGGATTCACTTTCAGGCACTTTCTTCTTTGATCATGCTGTTTTCAAGAAATTGAATTCATATCCTTTAAAAGCAAAGTTGGAACAGTGTTTCAGATTCAGCATTCTGTGTTTCAGAATATTTACAGCTTCCATCCTGTAGAAGTGAAAAAGAACGTGATATTACAAGGAACGGGAACTAATAACCTGCTCAATGTTTCCTTTGTGTTGTTTTTTTCTTAAAGATTCAGAGCTCTGGCTTTCTAGTAACTCGCTGATTGGCACAGCCAGGAACTGCTTTGCACAACTGATGGACAACCTGAGCCTTCTGATGGAGACAGTTCAAGGGAACGCTCGTGGGTGCAGAGCCTACCTGGAGAGGGACTCGCTGATAGAGAGGCTGGCTCGTGGCCTCCAGAGAGTAAATGCCAGGCCCTGGAAGCTGGATTCCATGACAGACTGCCCAGCACAGTAAGCAGATTGACAGTCCTCCTTCATGGAAACAGAAGGTTTACAGCAACGGTGAAGCTCCCTTGATAGCAACATTTCTTTGGTTTCAGGCTGGTGATGAGTCCAGGGCAGTCAAGTGCTACTATATGGACACTCCACAAGTTGATTTGTCACACATTAGGGTGTGAATGAGTCTTTTCTTTTATTGAGAAAGAATTTTTGGAGGAGGTTTAGTGTATTCAAGTACACGATTTTTTTTCAAGTTCTATCTGTATAGATAGATCTGTATTAGCTTATAAAAACAAATTGGCTTGATGTAAATGTTAAGGTTGCTTTTTATGATTATTTTCTACTTTCTCATGTTTACCATCCTTTCTTTCAGTAAAAATAACCTTCTTCCCTTTAACCAAAATGAAAGGATAAACTCTTTCTCTAATAATCTCCATAATAAACCTTAGGTGAAATGAGTAGTTCCTTGTAAACAGAATTTGCAGTAACCCTTGGTAGGTGACAGGTTCAAATTTTTGTCCTTGTGTATGTCTTTTCGAGCTGGAGGAAAAAATTATGTTTTCTTTTCTTGAGTCTTAAGTCTTATTTATTTGATTGCTAAAATAGCAGATTTTATAGCCCATCAACTTGTTTCTGTTTGCTGACAGAGAAACATAGCAACTTTGCAGCAAGAAATATTTGAATTTTCACAAAGGCTTCATGCAGCAGAGGTAGAGTCCCACTCACTGCACCTGTAGCTTGCAGAATGCAGATGGGCTTTCAACGAGATGCAAAAAGATGCTGAAAAACCCCACAGACTGCAGAGCCAATTAAGTGAAGTTCAGCAAGTAAGTGCATTTGACTTGGAGGCTCTCTTGCTTAAAAGAGATCCTCCTTTCTACACATTTTTTGATTTGTGTTCTTTTGGAAAACAAGCATAAAATTGATTTCCTTTCAGCAGAATTTTCCAGAAACCTTTGCAGCACTGCAGCTGTGAGAAAGACGTCCAGCTAGCCAACCAGCACCGCTAGCAGCACAGGGGGCACTTGTCCCCATAGCTCAGCTTCAGGACAGCGCCTAAGGCCAACGCCCAGCTTGCGGCTGTAAGTGTTGCCTTGTGCAGGACGAGACTGTATTGAAGCTGCAACCAGCGGAATAAGAGGGCGGACTCCAACTGCGGTTTTATCCAGGATTTAGGGAATCCTAGGGGAACCAGCAGGAGAAGATGGGGAGGAGGGGATTTACAGCGGTTTTTAAAAGCTGGAGGAGGTAAGGGAGGTGCCAGACCTAGGACCAATAGAGACACAGTGGGGAGTGGGATCCGAAGGACTGACACAGGGAAAACACCAATGGGGACAATACTGAGGAGGGGCCCTGGTCCTTGGACCAATCATCCAACTCTCCAACTGGAAACTTCTAGCAACAAAGGTGGGGATGGAGAGTGACTGGCAGGACACTGGGGACGGGTTGAGAAAAGGATACATTGGTTTCTGGGGAACCCGGGGAGGAGTTTTAAAGGATACAATACCAACTGGGGTGGAGTTAGGGTGACAGACACTAACAGGGATGGGAAGGAGAACCAGGGCAGAACCATTGTCAAACAAGGGGGGAACAGAACAGTCCAACTTTAACCGAACACGGTACAACAAACCTTGCCTGTAAATGTCACTAAACCAGAAGACAGATTTATTTAGAAATATCCCTTTTCCACTGGAGTTATCTTTTGCTTTGTAGAAGGAGGTATCCTGTATAAATTAGAGTTTGGTCTTCAGCAATCCAGGTTCTATCATTTGTTGGAAATGTTGATCTGATTTATGTATCCTAAAAGAAGATTTCACTTCAACAGAGTAAAGTCAGTGGGAATGGGGGTATTCAATAGGAATGTTAATGAAATATAAAGATAGCCGTTGAAACTCTGTATGGATGTTGATGAATGTTATAATAAATACAAGACAAATTTTAGCGGGTCTGTTTCCCTGAAGAAGTAACTTTATGGCAGGGGGAGGAAAAGCTTTTGTCTATATTCTCAGTAGCACAAAATTCCCCTGAGTCTTTTGCTGTTGGTGATTGACTTACCGAGACACTGTGGGTTCCCTAACCTGAAGCCTAGTTGGTAGAACCTGTCAGGGTGTCCCAATCCAAACACTTCTAAGCAAAGAATATCTGCTAGATGATGTCTCACCCATTGTCCTTCCTATTCTTAGCTAGTGAAATGGATTTTTTTTTTTAACTCAAAAATCTCTAATCATCTTCAGTTTTGTTCTTAACAGGTTTTATGCCCTTAGTGGTTTTGGACTGTTAGATGAAAATGATCACATATTAGATTGTAGTTGAAATGCAGATGACAACTTTCTTTGAAGAATTATTTCTTTCTGGAACAGTTTTTGGACAGGAAGAACAGTCCACAAAGGTGTTTACAAGGGTTAAGAAGCTCTCCACTAAAATTCTGAACCTTGACCTGCATATTTTTCCTTCTAAATACTGAAGTTTTGCATCCCACGGTGCTAATTAGAATAGAATAATGAATGCCAAGACTTTCCATGAATGTTCTTTATAAAAAAGACAGCAATTAACTGGTCTGCCATCTTAGTGGTCAGTGATGTCTTCATGTTAAAAAAACCTCAATACTAATCATAAGCATGCGTTTATTTTAGAATTTGATATGTGGGCAAGTGGAACTCACTCAATGGTAGGGAAACCACTGAATATAGTTACAGAATCAGGCACAACTTGTTTCTCTTTCCAGAAAATCAACAAAGACAATGTACAGGAGGAGTTACAAAATGCTTTGCAGCGTGAGCATGAGGCACAATTGCTTTTACAAGAACAGCAGCGACGGGTTCAGGAGCTGAGCAATAGACTGGAATCACACTCATTTACTGAGCTAAGTAAAAGCCACATATCTCCAACGGTAAGATTATTCTTCTGGAACAGTCCTGAGTATTACCAGAGTATTACCTTTCATGAAATAAGCCAAATAGCGCAGTCCTTGTGTAAATAAAATAACAGGAGTAAATACACACGCACTACTCAGTCTGCTGGAACTTTAGGCTACTGCGAAAACACTTCAAAGACTCCTTTTAAAATTTTTTTAAGCTGTTTTTTTTTTAACGGTTTAAGAAAAAGTCTTCAATGGGGGTTTGTTTTGGGGTTTTTTTTTGCCTACAATCATTTTGCATTCTAAAGCACATTTATATATAGCAAATATACTAAAAACTAGGGGGGTTCTGAGTCAGTAATGCTTTTGCTAGGAAATTCATAAAACCTTAGGATGCAGTGGTCCAAATGTACTTCACAATCAATTTGTCTTCCACGTTGGTCAGTAGCCAGTGGCATAAAGTGAAGTTTCTTTGGGCGACAGAGTAACTCTGCTCTCTGTCTGCTGGCAGGACCTCCCTGATACAGCAGAGGAGCTGAGGAAAAGAGACCAAGTTCTGGATCAACAGGAGAAACTCCTGAAAGACATGGAGCAGGACCAGAAGCAGCTGTGGGAGACTCTCGAGGAGGCAGAACGTGCCCTTGAACAGGGAGTAAAGTGAGCCCTGGGGCCTGGGGGATGTCACTTTAAATGAACAAAAATTGAAATTCCTACTTCCATGGGCAGGGCTTTACTTCCCTGGACAGCGTAAGGTTAGAAGAGAAAAGTACATCCGTCTCTTTTGTTTTGAAATTCAGGGATAGTCTTCTAAAAACAAGTGTTAGTTCAAAATATTAGGTCATACATTTTATGCGGTTATCCCATAGTAGTGCTTCAAATTCTGGGTGCTGAAATAACTGGCAAACAAAATACCTGTGCTATCTAACTGATCTGACAACATCTCTTTGGCACATCCTTAAAGTTCTGTTTATTTAAGAAATGGTTGTTTGGTCTCTGTGTTTCCACGCCAACTTTTTATAGACAGATACAATTTATTTATAGTAAATACAGAAGCATCAGCTAGGGGACAGGTCTTCACTGCCAAAGGGACTGAAACCCATTTTGGATCTCGCCTTTCCTGTGGTACAAGATAGATCTTCCAGCTGATTTCAGGGAGTTTTGGATTTAGACCTAATCCCCACACCACTTGCACCATAACCTGGAGTGGCATTAAAGGCTCAGGCACTGGTCTTGAAAAGACTGGTGGTCAAAAGGAGCCCCCTTGACTTGAAGGAGCTTATTACTAACCAATTCTTATGCCATATGAAAAAAATAAGTCTTTGCAGACTTTGTTGTCTAATACTTTTCATAGTCTGAAGTATGTGTTATGAATATTGTTGTTCCATGGCTGGGATCTAAAAAAATGTTAGTTAATTAAAATTTCTCATCATACCTGGGATCATTCAACCTCTGAAGAACAATATCTGAGAAGCTTTAAGGGTTTTATGCACCAGGGAAATAATGCAATTTATATGGTCATCAATTAAATGTTTAACAAGCGAATTAAAATGACAAATGTTATTTGGTATGAGTTGATCAAAGCAGGTGTCACCTGCAGAAAGATTTGTTCCAGAAAGCTTGCCCTTTTCATCCTGCCCCAATCTATTTTGGGCATTTCAGTAGAGATCATTCCTTGTGGCCATATATATATATCCAGAAAAGGTTATTCTAATGTGAAGTAACTTTAAAACTGGCTTTATTTTTTTTTCTCCTGTATATAGCAGCTGAATATCAACAAAGAAAGATACTCTTCCTTCAATCTTACAGCAACTCTTCACAACTAATAGGTTTTATTTCTCCCTTTGTAATATAAACAACAGAGATTAAATAAACAGAATCTGTCTGTGGTTTTCAATACAAGAATATAATTCCATCCTGCTAGAGGCTTTTTATGACCTCTATATCCAAGCCATGATGGTTGTTCATTGATAGGCCTATAATTATCTCAATTTTAATTGCTTATCCTCAACAGAAGCATCTTTCATATGGAAATGCACCAAATAGTGGTACATGAACTATATTTCGGGTTGGCACTGGAAATATGAAAAAGAGAGAAAATCCTCATAGTTTGGGTTATCAACAATTATTTTACAAGACATGACAGCCATAAAGTAGCAGAAGATTAATTTCTACATTGGTAGAGTTTCAGTTCCATAAAGTTACTTCATTGTTCTTGTTTTGTTTTGTTTTCTTTTATAATAGAGACAAAGAGTTGATTATTAGTCAAATGAAAGCTGTGGAAGCTGCCCTGAATGAGGTAAGAATTTGACGTGTTCCCTCTGATTTGTGTTTCTAAATCAGCTAAAGCCTTAGAACTGCTTATTCTCAGGGGACGAGAGAAGTTGTAGCAAAGCAACTTCCTTTCCTTAGTGTTGAAGTTTCCCCTCTCAACTTGTTCCATCTTAAAAAACCACAGTGAAATAAAAGGCAAGTTTGTAGTACATACACAACTTTTTCTGAATGTAGAAGTTATGACAAAATTCACTTGCCTTCCCTCACTGAGCACTGTTTCTGGTTGACAAGTGAAGACTAATGGAACACACCAAAAATTGGCAATTGTTGTGGAGTTACCCCCTCTACTGAATAATAAAACGTCACATACTTGGTGGCCATAAAACGTTTGGCTTTGTGTCTGCTACTTTAACCTATGAAACATCATCAATAGGAAAGGAAAAGGCAGGAAGTAGTAATCTGTGGTCAGAAACTTCCATAGTATTTTTTAAAATCATATTTTAACCTTAATAGTAATCTCATGTTTTCCCTCTGACTTGTGCAATTGTGTCCTGATATAGGACTATTTGAAATTCCAACAAAGCTGTACATATGAATTATTTAGGAGAAAGGACTTTTTCAACTATAGCTCTCATGGCAGATGGTTTCATAACTGTTTTTAATCTAGAGCAGCACAGAGCAAAAGTGATTTCTTAGCTGGGAGTGTCAATTTCCCTTACTATATCTTTAATTCCCAGCAATGTGGGAATCACTATTTTAGTTTCAGAGGTCACCAAAACTGTTGCTATTTATTTAATTTATTTATTTTCCGATATCTTTTTCTAGTCTCTTTCCTTTAATGTTCACGGAAAGTGACAGAATCTGAACTGCATCTTTCTCCTACAGCAAACTGTGCTGATAGAAAATTTCCTTTGTGCCACCACCATCTCCATACTGCTTCTTTCAAACTTTGGAAGTGAATGTCATGCAGCAAGTGCTGTGTTCTTACAGTAATACATATGTGCCATATCCTTGGCCTTTCTCTTTTCAGACCAGGGCAAGGTGCTTTGTTTTGGTAGCATTCTCTCCCAGCCCCTTGAATTAGAGATTTATTTGCAACGAAAATTCAATCAGTCATACTTTATTCATGGATGTTAGGTGCAGTGATCAAAGCAAGTCCACTCAATGGGCTCAAGGGGCCACCGTTCATCCCCGCTGGTGTGTCTGAAGGAGAATTACCACTGATGCTGGGGTATTTTCCCTTCAGGCCAAAGAGCAGGCAGAGGCATCAGGTGCTGAAGCAGCCGCGCCACTCCCCAGCCTGCAGCTGCAGACCCTTCCAGAGGAAGCAACGGCGGGCAGGCCAGAGGCTGCATCCTTCCAGGTTAGAGTCTAAAACCAATCCTGTTTAATTTTTTTTTTAAATTTTCTTTCATTTTTTGCATCTGAGATACAGCTGCTCTGAGCATGTGGAGAGCAAAAAGCTTCAAAACTATTGCAGTCAACAGTTGAAAGACAATTTCCAATTATACTCCTGCAGATGGTATTTCAGAGATGATGGTAACTTTTAATTTTGCAGTTACAGCGTTAAATAACTGACAGCAATACAAACATGGACAGAAGTACATATACCTAAAAATTAATATCCCTCTATCCCCCTCCCTTTTTTCCCATTAATATAAAAAAGACTAATTAAAAAAAAAAAACAAAAAAAAACACAAACAAAACCAAAATCAACATCCCCACAAACAAACAAAACCAACCAAAAAAAAAAAGACAAAATTTTCATATTCCTTCTTGGTCAGTATCCGATTTTTTTCAACCCAGAGTTTTAGAATCAATTGTGGGGTTTAGAGCATTCCTTATTTAAAAGAAACTGCTATTTAGAATGTTTAAACATAGAAGCTATGTTGCCCATGTAGGTTTAAAAACTTGCACATTTCAAACTACTAATTTTGTTAGGATAAAACAATGAGTGGGAAAAAAAGAGAAATTAACAGAAGATGTGCCATATTTTCAGCTCTGAACATAGATTCAGTGCAATGCCTCCTCATTATTTTTAAGTTTGATGTCTTCTACAGAAACTATATTAGTCTTTAGAGCTGTGCAGAATACATTAGTGCCAAGACAGAATTTTTTTCCCAATGAGAGAACAAAAGGCAAAGTGAGTACATATGTCTTTCATTGTGCTTCTCTGTCTGAATTAGAGAGAGAGTAGGTAATCAAGTAAAGTGCAAGGAACTTAGGCAAGGTAAGTATTGCATACAGTGTGTAAGCTTCTGCAGTAATTCCTCCCAATTTATTGTAGATTTTCCTTTCTAATGCATATATAATTGCAGGATCGGGCTCACAAAATCAAACATTCAAGAAAGGCAGATTCTAAACTGGAAATTTTTCACTGTTGCCCTCTTGCATGCATACATACATTTCAATATGATAAAGATATAAATTATGTGTGCATTATCATGTTTCCACACTAAAATATGGACATATGGAATATGGAATGCCTTGAGATTCCCATAAAGCTAATTAGCACAGATGAACTTTTCTGTCAAAAGGCAGAATTACAAATCTTTTCCCAGTACAGTGATGATCCATTTTAGAGCTGCACAAAAGGTCCCATGGGTGGCGATTTCCACAGGAGGCATTGTGGCAATTGCCAGCTTTTAAATCCTTATTTCCTAATTTGGTAGTGGATGCTGCTTTTTTTTTTTTTTTAAGTCCCATCTCAACTCCCATTCTTTTTTGACCTCACAATGATTGCAGAAGAACCTGCAGCCTGTTCCCTCTTTCTCTCTAGAAGAGAATCATAAACACAAAAAGTTGCATTTCATATTTGCACAGAGTGCTTGTGGTATAAATAACATAGTACAGTATGTGCTGGGGAGCTCGCTGGTGGGGCAGAACTGTGAAGTTCTTGTTCACCTGCAGCCTCAGGTGCATTTGGTAACTCAATACATATACAAACAGCAGCAATGGCTCACAGTCTGTGTCACTGTGAACTTCCTTTTCTCCATCCCTTTTTCTCTTTCTCCCTTTCCTCATCTCTCTTTCATTCACCCTTTTCCCTCTCTCTCTCCTCAGCCCTCTTCTCTAGTTCCTGTTTGATTTCTTTCCAAGCTCATTACTGAGGTTTTATTACAAAGTTTGCCTTTTATGGACAGAGGTGACTTAATGGATTTTAGTTTTACTCTATGCCAAACTGTATTAAGGGCAGTCCTGCAATCTTGAGCGAGGTAAGCAGCTAGGAATGACTTTAGGGACACTTGTCATTAAAAGCAGTGGAGTTGTTTGCAGGCACATTCTCTAGAACTGCCTTAGTCTGTGATGGGAACATTTCAATTAAAGGCCTTATAATCTTCAATAATCCTTTTTTGGCACTAGGACCACAGCACCAAGACATTTTGGAGATTCTTTCTGATGAGAAAAGATGTGATACGGGTTAATTTGCCACTGCTGTTTCCTAGACACCATGATGAAATAACCTGATGGATTTTAGCTGTGTTAACATCTATTCTGAAAATCATCAATGTGAAACCAAGGAAAGGAAAACTGAAAAACCTTTGCAAATCCCTGTTTGTGATACTTAGCTGATTTTTGTCTGTATCACAGGTTTACATTCAAAAGACCAATGTAATACTATCTGAAGGGAAAAATCATAACAAATAAAATGTGATTAACCATTGCAAAGAAGACCAATAATTTCAACAGTTAGTTGAGACTACTTGGGTTAGATATAAAGTGACCAGTACTGCCAAATCATCTGTGCTCTCTTGTCCTGCTAACTTTATGATCAATCCAATCAATATAACAAAATTTGGACATTCTTCCACTGCATACATGGAAACAGCTACATTTTTCCAGTTCTAGTGCAATCAGATTATTTGTTTTCAGAAGTCTGTAGGTTTGTGATGTTTCTTTTCTTACTGCCAAGTTAATTGTTTTGCTGTGGAGTGGAAGGATTAGTAAATTGATTGATCTTGCAAGTGTGAACATTAGCCTGAAACTGTGTGGTAATTGTCAACAGAAATTGAACCTGCACTACGTCTTGTATTGAAATAAAATGAAAAAGTTGTATCAAGAGCTCAATGCTGTATTGCATGCTTGAAAACATCTCATCAAAGCAGCTCCTAACTAGGGTGTGGAGCAATTCCCTTTTCCTCAATGATATTAATATTCAACATTTTAGAAAAAAATAGAAAATCCAGTGTTAGATGTTTTTGATGTTTAAGTCCTGAGACTGACATTCTCCCTGGCTTACAAACTCTATTTTATTTCTCTGCTAAAAAAAAAAATCTGTCTTTTGTAAAAAATTTGGATATGTGCTATTTGCCATTTAAGTGTAGTTTGCCTGGCACTAATGATTCCTTCTACTTTGATTTAAGAATGTGGTTAGAAATTTTGAGGATGTCTACTCACTGGCGGCTTCCAAAATTGACGTATTAAGAGCAGGAAGAGACTCTTTGGGCTCTAACTATGGATCCTTATCAGCTGTTGAGAGTCTTACTCTTTCTGCTGAGGCTAAGTCTGCTTTGCAAGCAATTGTAGTCCCTGGGATGTGGGTTCCTAGCCAGCATTTCCCTTCATGCTGCACAGCTTCTGCAGGCCAATACAGCAACACTTAATTGTAAACATAATGGAGAGCAATAAAATTACTGCAAAGAGAAATAGCCTGAGATATTTTCCAGAAGAGAAAGGATGGTGAAAGCTAACACAATCATTGAAATTACTACTGTATGTTTTTTTCTATTGCTCACTATTTGATTGGGGGTTTTTTGGTTTTAGTTCAGATTCCTTGCTTGATTGGTTGGACTGTTTTTTTGGTTTTGGGGAGTGGTGGTGGTGGGTGGGTGGGTATTAGTTCTTTTTATTTTTATACATTACCTTTATTTCTGTTCTTTTTTCTCTCTTTCTCTCTTTCCTTCTCTGTCTTTATTTTTCTTTCTCTTTCTTTCTCTTTCTTTCCTTTTTTTTAACAAAGGATTTTCCTTTCTTTCTGTTATAAACCATTAACATTTCTGCAATAGCCTTTTTTGCAACCATAACCCCTTCAGTTCTGTCCATGTCCTTGGTTTTTAACATTTACTTTCTCTGAACAGAATCCCCACAAGTTCACTTTGCACCTGCACCAGCTACTTCATCTCCTATTCCTCTTACTCCTCCTGCTCCTGCAGGTAAGTCTGCTTTTCAAGAAATTAGAGTTTCTTAGATGTGAGTTTCCAGACAGCATCTCCCTCCATGCTGCTCAGCTTCTGTAGGTAAATAGAACAATACTTGATTTTAAACATAGTGGAGCAATAAAACTAGTGATAAGAGAAATGATCTGTGACTTTACAGAAGAGAAAGGGGATGGTGAAAGATAAAATAGGCATTAAAATTACTACTATTATTTTTTTTTCTATTGGTCCTGATTTGCTTAGATATTTTTGGTTTTAGTTTGGGTTTGGTTGGTTGAATCTTTTGTTATTGGGTAGTAGTGGTGGTTGTTGGGCGGGTGTTTTCTTTTTGTTTTTGATGGGTTTTGATTTTTGGTGGGTTTTTGATTTTTGCTGGTTTTGTTTTTCATTTCTTTCTTTTCTGTTGCATTATTTATTTTTTTTAAATGAAATCTTTTTGCCTTTCTTTCTGTTAGCAACCATTAACATTTCTGTATTGGCCTTTCTTTGCAACCATAACCTCTTCAGTTCTATCATTTCCTTGCCTTATAAAATTTCTTCCTCCGAGCAAAATTTTTACAAGTCCACTTTGAATCCAAAGCAGCTGGATTGTCTCCTCTTTCTCCTGGTGGTGCTATTCCTCTTCCTTCTCCTATTAGTGTTGGTAAGTCTGCTTGTCAAGCAATTGTAGTCATTTGAATGTGGGTTCCTAGCCAGCATCTCCCTTCATGCTGCACAGCTTCTGTAGGCAAATACAACAATAATTTTTAGTGTAAACATAATGGAGCAGCAAAAGTAGTGCTAATGGAAATGATCTATGACTTTTCAGAAGAGAAAGGGAATGGTGGAAGATAGCAGAACGATTAAAATTACTACAGTAATTTATTTTTTCTATTCGACCCCCTTTGCTTGGGTTTTCTTATTTTCCTTTGGTTTTGGTTGCTTGGGGAGTTGGATTTTTTTGGTTTTGGGAAGTGTTGGCTGTGGGGTGGGTGGGTTTATTGGGTTTTTTTGGTATTACTATTTTTTGTTTTTTCTTTCTTTCTTTCTTTCTTTCTTTCTTTCTTTCTTTCTTTCTTTCTTTCTTTCTTTCTTTCTTTCTTTCTTTCTTTCTTTCTTTCTTTCTTTCTTTCTTTCTTTCTTTCTTTCTTTCTTTCTTCCTTCCTTCCTTCCTTCCTTCCTTCCTTCCTTCCTTCCTTCCTTCCTTCCTTCCTTCCTTTCCTTTCCTTTCCTTTCCTTTCCTTTCCTTTCCTTTCCTTTCCTTTCCTTTCCTTTCCTTTCCTTTCCTTTCCTTTCCTTTCCTTTCCTTTCCTTTCCTTTCCTTTCCTTTCCTTTCCTTTCCTTTCCTTTCCTTTCCTTTCCTTTCCTTTCCTTTCCTTTCCTTTCCTTTCCTTTCCTTTCCTTTCCTTTCCTTTCCTTTCCTTTCCTTTCCTTTCCTTTCCTTTCCTTTCCTTTCCTTTCCTTTCCTTTCCTTTCCTTTCCTTTCCTTTCCTTTCCTTTCCTTTCCTTTCCTTTCCTTTCCTTTCCTTTCCTTTCCTTTCCTTTCCTTTCCTTTCCTTTCCTTTCCTTTCCTTTCCTTTCCTTTCCTTTCCTTTCCTTTCCTTTCCTTTCCTTTCCTTTCCTTTCCTTTCCTTTCCTTTTTTTTAACAAAGGCTTTTTCCATTCTTTCTATTAGAAACCATTAACATTTTGTAATAGCCTTTCCTTGCAGTCACAACCATTCCAGTATTGTGCATTTCTTTGCTTATTAAAATTGACTTTCTCTAAACAGAATCTCCGCAAGTTCACTTTAACCTAGTGGTACACCTCCTGCTCCTATTCCTCTCCTCCTCCTATTCCTGCTTCTGTTCCTGCTGCTTTTCCTGTTTCTGTTCCTGCTCCAGTTCCTTCTGCTGCTGCTGTTCCTGCTCCTGCTGGTAAGTCTGTTTTCCAAGCAATTGTAGTCACTGGGATGTGGGTTTCTAGCCAGCACCTCCCTTCATGCTGCACAGCTTCTGGAGGCAAACAATACTTAACTATAAACATAAGGGAACATTAAATCTAGTGCTAAGAGAAACATTATCTGAGACTTTTTGGAAAATAGAAAGGGGGTGGAGAAACCTAACAAAGGGATTAAAATTACTCCTGTAATGTTTTTTTCTATTGGTCCCTATTTCTGCTTTTATTTTGGGTTTGGCTGCTAAACTGGTTGGATTTTTTAGTTTTGGGGAGTGGTGGTGGTGGGTGGGTGGGTGTTTGATTTTTTCTTTTTTTCTTTTATTTCTTCTTTATTTCTTTGTATTTGTTTTAACTGAAGACTTCTTCCTTTCATTATGTTAGAAACCAGTAACGTTTTTTTAATCGTCTTTCCTTCCAACCATAACCATTTCAGCATTTCCTTGCTTTTTAAAATTTCTTCTCTGAAGAAAATTTAAGTTCAGAGAAGTCAATTTACTTTCTCTGAACAGACGCCTTTCAGTGTCCCATTTCACCCAAGCAGCTGGAAAACCTCGTACTCCTGTTTCTGCTCCTGCTGGTAAGTCTGCCTGTCAAGAAATTGTTGTCCCTTGGATGTGGGTTCCCAGCCAGCATCTCCCTTCATGCTGCCCAGCTTCTGTAGGCAAATACAACACTTCATTGCAAACATCAGGAAGCAGTAAAACTGGCGCTAACAGCAAAGCTGTAAGACTTTTCTCAGAAGAGAAAGAGGATGGTGAAACCTAACACAGGGATTGAAATTATATTTTGTATACTAAAAATATACTAAAAATTACTAGTATGAATTTTTATTCTCTGAGGGTGTGGCACAGCAGTTTGCGTAGCAGTTGGCGCAGGCAGGGCAAGCAGGCAGGGTTGCAACTTTTCTTGCCCGCAAGGTTTGCTGTGTGTTGTTTGCAGTGTTTCTGTTGGTTGGTGGTTTTTGGGGTTTGCGTTAGTAATGGTTTTTACGCAATTGAAAACTGTAGTTAGTACACGTGTACATAATCAAACGGAACCCTCCAAAAAGGTTACATCGGTCCAGACCCATTCCTGTGCGGACTGTTTGAGCTTAGTAGCAGTTTCAGGGGGCGTTGTGGAGCAAACCTGCCTGCAGTGTGAACAGGTGAACAATCTCCTTTCTCTGGTGGTTGAGCTTAGAGAGGAAGTTGAAAGACTAAGGAGTATCAGGGAAAGTGAAAGGGAAATAGATTGGTGGATTTGCCCTTCCATCCTTAAGGGAAGCCCACCAAGAGTCAGAGGACTCCCATGCCTCTCACTGTCAGACAATAGAAGGACACCTGATAGGTGAAGGGGACTGGAAATGGGTACCTACTTGAGGAGGTAATAATAAAAATTCCTCCCGACCCCCATCCCCAAGTCAGGTGCCACTTCAGAATAGGTATGAACCCCTCCATCTAGAGAGTCAACCAGATGATTTAGAAGAAAATTATCTGCCCAGTGAGCCTCCCAGTTATGACTCATCTGTGAGAAGGATTACCACCTCTAACATCAGGAAAAAAAGAAGGGTACTCGTAGTGGATGGCTCCCTTCTGAGGGGAACAGAGGGCCCCACATGTCAACAGGACCCACCCCACAGCAAGGTCTGCTGCCTCCCTGGGGCCTGGGATATCACTGAGGGGCTTCCTGGGCTGATTCAGCCCTCTGATTATTACCCGCTGCAGATATTCCAGGCTGGCAGTGATGAGATTGCAAAAAGGAGTGTCAGGACAATTAAAAGGGACTTGAGGGCACTGGGACAAGTGGTTGATAGGACAGGGGTACAGGTAGTCTTTTCCTCAGTTCCTTTGGTGGCTGAGAAAAACAGTGAAAGAATAGGAGAGCTCACATTATCAACAAGTGTCTCAAAGGTTGGTGTCATCGGCAGAATTTGGGGTTCTTTGATCATGGGGCAACTTTTACAGCACCTGCTCTACTGGAACCAGATGGGCTCCGTCTCTCTGTTAAGGACAGAAGGTTTTAACTCAGGAACTGGCAGAACTTGTTGAAAGGACATGGAACTAGGTCTGAAGGGGAAAGGGGATGCATCTGGGCTGTCTGGAAGCAGGCCCAAGGGTGGTAAGCCTGAGACAGGAGTGAAATCAGCAGCCCAGCTGAGGTGCAGGTATACCAATACACGCAGCACAGGTTACAAACAAGAGCTGGAGGCCACGGTACATCAGCAAAGCTATGATGTCATTGCCATGACAGAAATGTGGTGGCACGACTCACGTGGCTGGAGTGCTGCACTGGATGGCTCCAAGTCCTTCAGGAGAGACAGGAAAGGGAGAAGAGGTGGAGGGGTGGCCCTTTATATTAGGGAATATATAGGCCAACAAGGCTGACATCCTACTGGGAGTCTGTTCTTGTCCACGCAACCAGGAAGAAGTGGTGGACAATTCATTCTATAAACAGCTAGAGAATGTTTCTGGATCATCAGCCATTTTTCTTGCTGGCAATTTCAACCTGCCGGACATTTTTTGGGAACTCAACACAGCTGAAAAAAGGCAGTCCAGGAAATTTTTAGAGTTTGCAGAGGACAACTTTGTGTCACAGCTGGTGGGTGAGCCCACCAGGGGAGGGACAATGTTAGATCTGTTATTTGCAAATAGAGACGGACTGGTGGGAGATGTGATGCTTGGAAGTCACTTAGGCTGCAGTGATAATAAAATTGTAACATTTTCTATATTTGGTTAAATCAAGAGGAACATTAATAAGACTTTCACATGGGACTTCTGGAGGGCAGACTTTGTCCTGTTCAGGACACTTATTCAGAGAGTTCCTTGGGAAGCAGCCTTTAAAAACAAAGGAGTTCAGGAAGGGTGGGTGACCTTCAGAACAGAGATCTTGAGGGCACAGAAACAGACTGTCCCTGTGTGCCGAAAGATGAGTCGATGAGGCAAACGTCCAGCCTGGATGGGCAAGGAGATTTTGGAGGAACTTAGGAATAAAATAAAGGATGTATTCTCTTTGGAAGGAGAGTCAGGTCTCTCAGGAAGTATTTAAGGGGGCTGCTAGAGCACGTAGGAAAAAATTAGAGAGGCCAAAGCTCAGTTTGAACTTAAAGTGTTGACTTTTGTAAAGAATAATAAAAAATGCTTTTGTAAATAGATTAATGGTAAAAGATCATTTGGTAAATGGTAAAAGAAGAGTAAGATCAACCTTTGTTGTTTATTGGATGCAGAAGGGAACTTAGTAGCTGCAGATGAGGAGAAGGCAGAGGTGCTTAACACCTTCTTTGCCTCAGATTTTAGTGGGAAGGCTTGCCTTCAGGACAACTGTCCTCTTGGGTTGCTTGATGATATTGGGGAGCAGAATGGTCCCCCCATTATGCAAGAGGAGGCAGTCAGAGAACTGCTGAGCTGCTTGGACCTTCACAAATCCATGGGTTCAGATGGGATCCATCCCAGGGTGATGAGAGAGCAGGCAGATGAGATTGCGAAGCTGCTCTCCATCATTTACCAACAGTCCCGGCTCACTGGTGAGGTTCCAGAAGACTGGAAGCTGGCCGATGTGATACCCATTGATAAAAAGGGTGGAAAGGAGGATCCTGTTAATGATAGCCAGTCACCCTGACCTCAGTCCCCAGTAAGGGGGACTGAAGAGTTTATATGCAGTGTCATCACACAGCGCTTACAGGATGGCCAGGGTATCAGAGCGAGCCAGCAGGAGTTTAGGAGGGGTAGGTCATGTTTGACCAACCTGGTCTCCCTTTATGAGCAAGTGACCCACCTGGTCGATGCAGAAAAGGCTGTTGATGGTGTGTGCCTGGACTCCAGCAAGGCCTCTGGCACTGTCTCCAACAGCATACTCCTGGAAAAGCTGCAGCCCACGGCTTGGGCAGGAGCACTCTGTGCTGGGTTCAGAGCTGGCTGGATGGCCGGGCCAGAGAGTGGTGGTGAACAGTGCTGCATCCAGCTGCAGCCAGGCACCAGGGGTGTCCCTCAGGGCTCTGTGCTGGGCCAGCTCTGTTCAGTATCTTCACTGATGCCATGGATGAGGGGACTGAGTCTTTCATGAGTAAGTTTGCAGACGACACTAAGCTGGGAGTGTGTGTTGATCTGTTGGAGGGTAGGAGGGCTCTGCAGAGAGATCTGGAATGGCTGGATGGATGGGCAGTCTAACAAGGTGAAGCTTAATAAATCCAAGTGCTGAGTCCTGCATTTTGGCCACAATAACCCCCTGCAATGTTATGGGCTGGGGATGGTGCGGCTGGACAGTGCCCAGGCAGAAAAGGACTTGGGGTTACTGTTTGACACTGGCTGAACATGAGCCAGCAGTGTGCCCTGGTGGCCAAGAAAGCCAATAGCATCCTGGCCTGGAGCAGGAATGGTGTGGCCAACAGGAGCAGGGAGGTCATCCTTGCCTTATACTCAGCACTGGTGAGGCCACACCTCGAGTGTTGTGTCCAGTTCTGGGCCTCTCAGTTTAGGAAGGATCTTGAGATGCTTAAGGGCATCCAGAGGAGGCAACAAGGCTGGTGAGGGGCTGGGAGCACAAACCCTGTGAGGAATGACTGAGGGAGCTGGGGGTGCTCAGCCTGGAGAAAAGGAGACTCAGAGGTGACCTTATCACTCTCTCCAACTCGCTGAAAGGTGGTTGCAGTCAGGTGAGGGTTGGTCTCCTTCTCCAGGCAGCAACTGACAGAACCCAAGGGCACAGGCTCAAGCTGCATCAGGGGAAATATAGGTTTGATAATAGGAAAACGTTTTTTACAGAAAGGGTGATAAAGTACTGGAATGGTCTGCCCAGGGAGGTGGTGGAGTCACCATCCCTGGATATGTTTAAAAAAAGACTGGATGTGGCACTCGGTGCCATGGTTTAGTGGTTTAGTGGAGGTGTTAAGGCATGGGTTGGACTCAAGGATGTTTAAGGTCTTTTCCAACCTAGTCATTCTGTGAATTCTGTAAATACTGTGGTTTTTTCTATTGGTCCCCATTTGATTGGCTATTTTAGGGTTGGGTTTTTTTGGGTTTTTTTTTTGCTTGGTTGCTTTGTTGCATGGATTTTTTTTGTTTTGCAAAGTAGCAATAGTGAGTGGGTGGGTGTTTGTTTTTTAACTTTTTAATTTTTTTTTTCTTATTTTCTCCCTTTCCCCTCCTCTCCCAAAGGCTTCTTCCTTTCATTTTATTATAAAGCATTAATGGTTTTTAATCATCTTCTGCAAAAATTACCATTTCAGTTCTATGCATTTCCTTGCTTTTAAAAATTTACCTTCTCTGAACAGATATATTTCGGATTAGCTTTGGACCCAGACCACCCTGTACACCTACTATTCCTGTTCCAGCTCCTGCAAGTAAGTCTGCTTGTCAAACAATTGTAGTCCCCTGGATGTGGGTTCCTAGCCAGCATCTCCCTTCATGCTGCACAGCTTCTGTAGGCCAATAAAGCAACTTAAGGGAACACATAAAGGAGCATTAAAACTAGTGCTAACAAAATTGTTGTGATACGTTTTAGAGAAGAAAAAGGGGATGGTGAAAGCTAACACAGGGTTTAAAATCATTACTGGAATGTATTTTCTGTTAGTTCCTATGTCCTTGTGGGGTTGTTTTGGTTTTAGTTTGGGTTTTGATGTTTGGTTGCTTGGACATTTTTTAGTGTTGGGGAGTGGTTGAGGTGGGTAGGTGGGTGGGTGTTTGATTTCTGAATTTTTTCTTTTCCTACTTTCTTTCTTTCTTACTTTCTTTCGTTCTTTCTTTCATTCTTTCTTTTGTCCTTCCTTTCCTTTTTTTTAATAACCAAAGGGTTTTTCATTTCTATCTGATATAAAACATTCACATTTTATATTAAGCTTTCCTTTCAAACATAACCATTTCCAAACAGTTCATTTCCTTAGTTTTTAAATCTTACTTTTACTCAACAGATATTTTCCAGCCTCGTGTTTCACCCCAAGCAGCTCGTGCAATTCCGGCTCCTGCTCCTGCTCCTGCTCCTGTTCCCATTCCTGCTCCTGCTCCAGTTCCTGCTGTCATTCCTGCTCCTGGACCTGGTCCTGGTCCTGCTGGTAAGTCTCTTCTTCAGGAGAGCAGTCACTGTAGTCACTGGGATGTGGGCTCCTAGCCAGCATCTCCCTTCATGCCGCACAGCTTCTGTAGGCAAATACAGCAACACTTTAGTGTAACGATAATGGAGCAATTCACCTAGTGCAAAGAGAAATGTTCTGAGACATTCTTCAGACACGAAAGCGGTGGTGTAACTAACACAGGGATTAAAATTTTTGTCCGACTGTAGAAGTTTGTTTCCTTGATTAAAAAACACGCCCTAGAAATTATAAGGACGAGGGGTAAAATATGTCTGTGAGAATATGTAGAACTTCAAACAACGTCTGATTACAATACTTCCTAGGGCAAGATACTTGTGCTAATGTCCTTTGTCTATTAAGGATTAATATAGAATATTTATATGCCATGTGTTTCAAATAAGCAATTAAGACAAGGAGCAAACAGTTGTAAGTACTTCAAATACATACTCTTGTCAGAGCTATTTAACAGCAAATGTAGATTCTCTCCTGATTTGTTTATATTTTTTTTTATTTTTTATTCCAGCATTCTGGGGACGTCCAAGGTTCAGAACCTATACTCTGAAACTGACTCAGGCTACAGTAGCATGACACCCGGCAGAACCTATTCTGTGTCTGGAAGCGGCTCAGCCTTCAGTACGTCACCCAGCAGATACTGTACTGCGTCTGAAGGCCACTCACCCAGCAGATACTGTACTGCATCTGAGGGCGACTCACCCAGCAGATACTGTACTGCATCTGAAGGCCACTCACCCAGCAGATACTATACTGCGTCTGGAAGCAACGTATTTGCCGGTGTGTCATCCAACAGAACCTGTTCTGTCTCTGGACCCATCATTGCCTTTCCTTCCAACTAAAACCATTTCCATTCCTTACATCTCCTTGCTTTTTAAAATTTACCATATCTGAAGCAAATTCACTTTCTCTGGACAGACTCCTCACAGCGTCCCCAAGGACCTATTTCACCTAATGATCTTACTCCTGCTATTGATTATAAGTCTGCTGGTGAAGAAATTATTGTCATTTGGATGTGGGTTCAGAGCCCACATCCATGGGGAGTGGTTGATGTGGATGTGTGGGTGTTTGCATTTGATTTTTTTTCTTTTATTACTTCTTTTAATTGCATGCTTGCTTTCGTTCTGGTTTGTTTTTTTTTTTTAGTTGCAAAATTGGTTTTCCTTTATTTCTGTTACAAACTATTCATATTCTGCAATAGGCTTTTTTTTCAACCATAACCATTTCCCATCGGTGAATTTCCTTGGTTTGTAAATCCTATTTTTCCACAAGAGATAATATTCAGCCTTGTGTTTCACCCCAAGCAGCTCGTACACCTCTTGTTTATCCTTCTCCTGCTCCTTCTCCAAAGTCTCTTTTTCAAGCAATTTTAGTCACTGGGATGTGAGTTCCTAGCCAGCATCTCCCTTCATGCTGCACAGCTTCTGGAGGCCAATCCTGCAACACTTAATTATAAAAACAATGGAGCGTTAAACCTAATGCAAACAGAAATGGTGTAATACTTTTTAAAGATGAGAACAGGGATGTTGGAGGCTAACACAGGGATTAAAATTAACGCTGGAGGATTTCTTTTTCCTATGGGTCTTTTATTTGCTTAGATATTGTTTATATTAGTCTGGGTTTAGCTGCTTGGTTGGTTGGATTCTTTTTGGTTTTTCAAAGTGGTCCTTGTGGGTGGGCGGTGTTTTATTTTTCATTTTTTTTCTTTTATGACTTCTTTTAATTGCATTTTTTTAACCAAATCCTTTTTCCTTTCTTTCTGTTTTAAACCATTAACATTTTTGTAATAGCCTTTCCTTTCAACCATAAGCATTTCAGTTCTGAGTATTTCCTTGTTTTTTAAAACTTACTTTTACTCAACAGGTAATTTTCAGCCTCCAATTTCATCCCAAGCAGCCAGTACACCTGCTGCTCCTACTTCTGATGCTAAGTCTGCTTTTCAAGAAATGATAGTTTCTTGGATGTGGCTTTCTAGGCAGCATCTCCCTTCATGCTGAACAGATCCTGTAGGTAAATACAACAATCCTTGATTTTAAACATAATGGAGCAATAAAACAAGTGCTAACAGAAATGTGAGAGTTTTTAAAGGAGAGAATGGGGATGGTGAAACCTAACACAGGGATTAAAATCACTTGTGGGATTTTTCTTTTGGTTCTCGACTGCATGCAAAATTTTTGTTTTCAGTTTGGATTTGGTTGGTTGGTTGGGTTCTTTGGTTTTGGGGAGTGGTTCCACTGGGTGGTTTGGTGTTAGGTTGTAATTTTTTTCGTTTTTAAAATTATCTCCGCTTTCAACTTTTTTTTTTACTGAAGGCATTTATTTTCTTGATGTGATAAATCATTTGCCTTCCCTTGCAAACAGAACCATTTCAGTTCCATGCATTTCCATATTTTTAAAATTCACCTTCCCTGAAGTACAAATGTACTTGCTCTACACAGAATCATTTCAGCTTGTCTTCGTACCCCAAGGACCCATTTCACCTCGTACTCCTGATCCTGATGGGAAGTCTGCTTGTCAAGAAATGATAGTCATTTGGATGTAGGATCTTTGCCAGCATCTTCCTTCATGCTGCACAACTTCTGCAGACAAATACAACAATACTTGATTGTAAACATCATGGACCAATAACACTATTGCAGACATTTTGAAAGAGCCATTTCTTGCAACGATAAACATTTCAATTCTGTCCTCTATGATCTTGTTGATCTTCCTCAGCTCGTGGAGCAATCTCTGGGAATCATAAGTCTTCTTATGAATGACAAAAACTGGGCAATTCCAGGGACTCTTTGTAGGTTTGATCTGGTCTTTCTGTAGTTGTTCACTTACTAATTTTTTGAGACTATTCAATTTTTTCTGCTCAAGAGACCATTGATCAATCCAAATTGGCTGATTGGTTTTCCATGGTAATTTCAGAGTGGCAGGCGTTGCTGTGGTTTTTGTCAAAAACCCACTTCTGTCTTTGCTCCCCACTGGGACAACACGTCTCTCCCCCGCACTGTGATGGGCTTCTGCACCACGAAGGGACGGATGGTTGCCGTCCTTGCCTTGGGACCTAGAACAGTAATCATGAGTTCACTCTGCAGACACAAGATAGCTCCTCCAGTTCCTGTGAGAGCACCCATGGCTGTCACCAAATTCCAATTGCACAGCCGGGATGCACAAGAAATCACAGTGATGTCTGCCCCTGTGTCCAGCATACCTGCAATACGAAGTCTTTGACCAAGGTGTGTAAGACTCCATGCCAGCTCTGGCCCTTCATTGCTGACATGTTTTATCCAAAGGACATTGGGCATCGGGCCAGAACTCTTAAAACTCTCAAAAGAACTTTCAGCATACAACTTACTTATTTCTAGTCACTGGTAATGTACTAGTGATAGCTATTGCTGGTTTTGGTTCAATTACCATTGGAGCATTGTAAGTAAGAGCTGAAATCATCAGCTCTTCATTATAATTTGCTGAGACAACAGTTGGAAAAATTGAAAGTCCAAGAATTTTATTACTGTCCTTGCCTATAATGAAAAAATCTTGTTTTTGTTGTGAATACATTTCCTGTGTGAGTGTATTCATGGTAAAAGATTTTTTAAAAATAAATTAATTTGGAATTTGTTCGTTTGCATCGTGCCCCTGGGGGTAATAAGTTGGGATCACTTGGGAGACGGTTTTATCTTGTACGACTTTACATCTCACCTTACCCCAATTGGTCAGTCTTTTTCAATTATTTTCTGAATCAAAAGAAGGTAAAGTAGGTTTTCTTTCTCTTTTTGCGGGATTAGTATGTAATATGTTAACTTCTTCAGAACCACTAGAATTCTCACTGTTCTTTTCCTCCCTCACAACCTTGTAAATTACAGACTGTCTCGGAGGAATTTCACAGCAACTGGAGCTTGTTTGTTTTGTAATGTTAACAGAGAAATCCTGCCTTTTGCTAGCAGAGACACTGGTCTCGAGATTTTTTTCCCTCTTTCTCTCCCCTCACTTTTTCTCACAAGCCCCCTCTGTCTCACCGTCCTTCAGCAGCTCCTCAGGGGACAGTGCCTGGGGCCAGCGGCAGCTCCCACCGCTCCAGGGACAGCTGGGGCTGGAAGTGCTGCTCCGCCCGGCCCGGCCGCCAGCTGGGACCCAGCACAGGGACAGGGGACACAGGGGGCACCGGGGGAAAAGCAGGAAGTGAGGGAGAAAGCAGAGCAGAGAAACAGGTTAAAAAGAGGCCTCTACCTATACAGATATCAATCTATGTAACTAAACCCCATACACAAATATGTACATAAACACACTTGCTCTCTCATCTCCCAACTCATTCTGCAAGTTGCAATAAACAGCTGAATGCTCTCAGTCGCTCCAAGTTGTTCCTCTTACCATCCTGAAGGGATGGGCAAAAGTAGTAATAGGCAGTAGGAACAACTCTTCAATTCTATTAAAACCTAACTCTTCAAAGATCAGTTTTTACTTTGTGTCTTCCAGGGAAGCAGATGTAGCAAACACAGAGGAGAACATGATTTTACTCGGTGCTGTTTGGTCTGGCAGTTCATATGGTCAAGAACTGCTTTCCTCAGGAACTGGTGGATAATCCCTCTCTATGCCTCAAGAACTGCATCATGAGTAAAGCCTGAAGGGACCAACTTTCATTTCATGTGTTAGATGGTAATGCTTCCATACTCTGAGCAGTGTTTAATAAAGCAGTTAAGGGATATTGGAAAAACATCCTCTCCTGGCTTGATCTGCGATTTATGGGTAAGAAAAAATGTTGGTTTTCCAAAGAGAAAAATAGTGTTTACAATAGGGAATTCCCTAGACCAGCCTGAGAAAGCTGCACTTCAGAGAAGGCAATGAAGCAATATAGGGATCAAAAAGAAACTTAGCTTAGAGCTGAGAATAAAAGCACAGAAACACATAATACAGATTTTAACCTATCTTATACACTGAATGGCTATGACTCCGAAACTTTTATTTCAAGTTGTATAAGTTTTCATGTATTTTTCCGTCATTTATTTTTAAGTAGGACTGTACAAAGAAAGTAAGAAAAGCATGAAGTACACCTAGTACCGTGTGAAAAGTGATGTTAAACACAGGCAGAATCAAATCATGTCTGTCATGGTTTGACACTGGCACAATGCCAGTGCCCCCATGAAGATACATTCTCCCTGGTTTCTGCTGTGAGATGTGACCAGGAATAAGCAAAGCAGGCTCCTACTTAGGGAAAAAAGAACAGAACTTTATTAACTACTCTACAACTACAGATAAAAAGGAACACACACACAGGGAAAATGAAAACCTCACAAATGCATTTCCTCCTCCCCCCACCAAATTTCCAACACAATACATTTATTCCTCAAATCACCAACTCTCGGTCCAGCAGCACCTTTTAGACAATCAATCCTCAGTTCATCAAGAGGAGAGGAGTCCTTCTTGTACCATGGGCTTCCCCTGGAAACACAGTCGAAGCCTCGTGTGTTTCTGTGTCACTCGTGGCACCGCCCAGAGTACATCTGCTGTCGTGACTTCTTCCTTTTCATGTCCAGTGCTCTCACCACTGAACACGGACCAGAGCTGCTTCTAGGGTTGTCTTTTAAGGATGCTCTGTCCCGATCCAAAAAAGGCACAGTCTCTCCTTTGGGACACCTGTCCCCACAATCTCTCCTTTGGGACACCTGTCCCCCCCATATTTTTTCACCCCCTGGGGCCGAGGGGCATCAACACTGAACCCTCTTGGTTCTGTGGCCATTGCCCCCCCCTAGAATGCAGTCTCTGTATCACAAGGAACATGGGTCTGTCCATGGCTATACAAAAAGAGTCCAGCAAAAGCCACTCCATCGTCTCTTCCCACTAGGATTCTTCTCTAGTCTTCCACTATTTCTCACTCGCCCAGACCTCTCTCACACTTGCACATTTCCTTCCTCATCTTCCACTCTATCTTCTAGGACAGGTCAATGATCTGTAAAGTTCTCATTCTCCAAAAAGGGGTTAAAAGCTCCTACAAGTGGCCGGCTGCACCCCCCCCCCCCCCTTCTTCTCCTTCCCAGCCGTGCTGTGCTGCCGGCACAGGCCCATGTTTATCCAGTTTCAAGGTTACAGTCTCAGGCAGCGGCTCTCTCTCTCTCTCTCTCTGTGTCTCTCAGGGGGGGCTGCCCGATGGCTCCCGGTGTCTCTCTCTCTCTCTCTCTCTCTCTCTTCCACCCTTCCAACCCCGGGCTCAGGCCTACCTCTCTCGGCCACATGGCTTTTCCCCTCCCCCTGCCCAGCCAGCAGCTGGGCCGGGGAGAGAACCAAACTCTTTCCTGCTGGAAACCCAAGAGGACCCTCCCAGGGGAGAGCTCTGCTTTTAACCCTGTGTTCTCAGAGGCGTGTCCATGTCCTAAATGGCCAGGTTAAATGCCAATATTAAAGCCTGAATATCCATTGGCCCAAAACACAGCATCCCAAAAAACACATTTCCTGTCAAACCACCACAATGTCAAACCATGTCAAGCAATTTCTGAAGCTATCTGAAGTCTGCTGGTTAGTCGCTGACTGAAAGGAACAGTAGAAACACCAGAATAAATGCAAAAAAAGACAAGATTGGCTAGGACATCTTTAATAAATATCCATGCATAAGTGCTTTCTACTATGACAAAAAGTTAGGTCAGTTCAGATCAGTGAAAGCATTCTTGCTCACTGCAGTGGGTTGGAAAATGCAAATTGGAAATAATTAACTTTGTGAAAAGATCCCAGAGAAAACATTAAACTGATCTTCGTATCCTTTGTAATCAGTCTGTTTCCTCCAATAAAAACAAGATACATGCTTATAAATCACAATCATTCCTCTGCTATTAGTCTTAGTTTGGTATTTCACAGCACTCTTAAAATGGAATTTGCTGTTCTCCTTTCTATTCTTCTAGCAGTCACATGAGTAGGGACAAAAGTGCTGACAGCTCACAGTGAAGAGTCAAAAAGTGCACCCCAACTGTGTGGGTTTTTTGGTTTTTATTGCTACGTCACATACGTGTGTGACCCTCTCCTTAAGTGAGTTTCACTATAACCATTCACACCTGCTAAATATCACAGCCATTCAGCAAAGGGATTAATTTGTTTCAAAAGTCAGACTCCTAAAGTCAGTGCCCTTCATGAAGCTGCTTTCCCACCGATGGAGACCTCTTCAACAAAGCCTCTTGGGTTTGTCTTGAGAATTAAGAGCAGAAGTGCCAGCTGAGCACACCTGCAGCTGCCAACATCTCCTGCAGACCCTCATGCCTTCAAGCTGAGCTAGATTTTCATATATCCATATATCTAGACATCTACATATCTATATAGATAGATATCTATCTATATCTATAGCTGTGTCTAATCTCTAGATGGAGATGTGTATAAATCTATATATCTATATCTATCTATCTAAACAAGCTCCCATGGAGGCACAGGTACATGGGAGACTAAAGTACAGCCCAAAATGATTAAATCTCTAACTACAATACACCTGTGGAAATAAGGGATGGGGGAAATAAGGAATGCAAAGAAGATGCAGTCCTACTATAGAGACTTTCTGTAGCTGCCTAAGAGTGTTTGTTATCAATTTTAATGGTAAATGACATTTTTTCTTTGCATGTCCCAAAGGGCATTTTCTGCAGGTCTTGGGTCATATTGTGGACATTTTGCATTTAAAACAATATTAGACAGCTGTGCTGAGACTACAGATAAATTCTAGATATCTAGTTTTAAATTATAGAATATTTAGATATTCTAAACTATAGATATCTAAATTCTAGAATAGCTGGTTATCACAGACTTGATGAGCCTTCATATACAATCCTGGAGCAGCCCAGAAGAGCAAAGACAAAAACTTAGGCAAAAGCAATTCTTGGTTTAGATGGCTTAAAATAACAAAATGTGGAGAATATGAAAGCTTTTTTAATATTACTTTTCCTAGATGGAAACTATAGGGTCTGTGATCTAAAATGTCTCCTACAATCCATAGCTGCTTACCAAGAGCACAAATATTAGCCAAAGAAATAAATCATGCTGCACATGGATAATCAAGAGATTTCATAATGTGGCCTAAACAATAACAAATCTTTGATATTGAACTGCATTGCTGCTGCCTCAGCAACCTCCAGATGAATGAGTAGAATAATTCACTGATGCTGTTGAGTCAGAGATGGAATGAAAGACTCCAGTCTTCAGAAGCTGAATCAGAAGGCAATTGAATCAAGGGAGTGTGTCTTTTATAATGTGACTCACTAAGGCGAGACTTGGTTGGTCTCAAAGTAAAAACCTCTCACACTATTGGTGTACTATGAATAGCACACTCTGGAGAACCATACCTATAAACAACGGTTACAGAAGGAGAGATAATAATTGTTTTAATTCTTTTCCCAGGCTTGGCCTGGGAGAAATTCTCTCTGTTCTTTCTTCGACTGAACTGAGGATATTCACAATTCCCCCTTTTTGTTTAGAGGAGGAGGCGGTGTTTGTTTGATCCTGTGCAATCCCTTGCAGGAAAGAGAATAAACACAGCTCCAGAGCTTTATCAGCTATCGTTCAAAACCTCAATCAGACATTGGCTCAGAATGGTCAAAGAGATCTCATACTTATTCTATTACATTCCATAAACTTTAACTCTTAATTGTAAAAGTCAGTTACCAACTTTTAGTATAGCAACATTGTTAATCTGCTGATAACACTGGGAGTCTAACTCATCAACAATCTGTTTCTGGAAACAAAGAAAAGAGAAAATGTTCATTCCCCACTTGTAGAGGGCTCAGCTTGTTGATGGTCGGTGTCTTGATCATCATTCACAGACTGATGATCGATGGTCAGCACTTTGGCCACTGCTCGAAGGTTGCCTGCTGGCCACATTCTGTTTCTGATGTTGCAAGTCAGGGTGAACACTCCTTGCAGGTATCCATCGTACCCCGGTACCTGTGGAGACATATGCATACCCGCGGCCTCAGGCCATAAGGTGGCACGGGCCCTCCCACTTCTTGGTGGCAAGGTCCCATATCCAGACCTTGGCTCCAGGCACGTGCGTCTCACCTGCTGAATTCAACGAGAGAAAATGATTCAGAATTACAGGAATCTCTGAATTCTTTGGCACTGTAAGGTGATTAATTGGATATAAAGCTTTTTCTCGTCGACTATGTGAAGTCTCTCCCGGCATTCCCCTATTATATTTTTCCAGAACATGTTTCAAGTGCATGAGTGTGTTCAACAATAGCTTGACCCATTGGTGAATGCAGAATACCAAGTTTGTGTGAGACTCCCCATAAGCATAAAAACTGACGTGTTTTCTTGTGAGACAAGGCAGGGCCATTGTCAGTTTCCACAGAAGAAGGTAGCCCCAATGTGGGAACTCAGCACATCACTCCGGATGTCCAGAGTTGCCAGGAGAACCCTTGGGGGTCTCGGAAATCCTGGAATGTTGCCAAGAGTGTTTGGTGGCTTGATTTTGATGCATCCACAGAAGTGACAGCAGTTTGAGGACATGAGAATCACTTTAGAGTGAAGGGTGTAACAGGGACACATTTATAGGGTGAAATATAAACTTCAAGGTTTTTGGTACAGGGGGGTTATGGAGACAAGATGGAGGGATCAGGGCGTGTCTCGTCCTTCTTCTTTCTTCTTCTTGTCTTCCATCTCCTGTGGTGATGTTGGCACTTGGGGATTGGTTTATGCTGAAGGTGTACTTGCCTTCACCATGGGTGAAAAGTATTGGAAAATAATGGTAAATATCATGTACGTAGATTTTAGTATAAAAAGACATGACCGCCCCGTGGGTGGTCAGAGTGCCCTTGGCTGCCTTGCAGATCAGACCACTGGTGGGCAGACACAAAATTTTGTAGATAAGGAACAATAAACAATCTGAAGATTGAAAAGCTGAAGAGTCCAGACTCATCCTTTGAAATGCGTGCCACCCAAGAACCACCCTACCCGTGTCCGGGCAGAGACAGACAGCCGAACTGGACACAGTTTCTTTCATTCTCCACTAGTACTTGTGTAAGTCAACATAAACACCTGTGTATACAGAGCCATATAGCTCCAGGCTGAAAGAGAGCTCACCCAAGTTCTGCTACCACACGCACAGCAGACTGTGCTGGCCAGGAAACATCCCAAGAGATTTCCTCTGCTCTCACACTTATCAATATTTTTTCACCATTTAAAGCTTTCTACAGCCATTCAAAAGTTGAAAACAAAGATTATCCACTATAAATGATACACAACTTCTTGACAGGAGTCTTAGAGATCCAACTTACTCATTGAAGTGGAAAACAATGTCCTCATAATAATCTAAGTGTATATAGAAAAGCCATCTTTTCTAGACCTGCTGGATATCTTTTCCTACACTCACCCCAACCACTGCTGCAGGCTGGACCTAACCATAACTATGATTTTCAAAATTTTTGGTTTGGCAAATAATCTGTAACAGGCTAGTTATTATCTGTACCATTCACGATACCTTTGGTTACTGATATGGGCCTGTTATAGATGGACTGCCAGGTTCTGAACCTTCAGTTTGGTTTGGCACATTGCACCAGATTTTCTGCTGACTGAAAAATGCAGGGACTGTAAACTGCGAGTTGTACTGAGGCTGTCTACTGCCATTTTGCAATGGCTTTAAAAGGAAACTTACGCTTTTTTCCCTGTCTCAAGTGCATTTTACTGGCTCTCTGAAATCTTCCCTTGCTATCCCTTCTGGAAAATCTTCTCTCCTGCCGCATTGCTCTTCATTCAAAATGCCTTCGAGTTCTTGAATTCTCAACTACCAAGTGATAAGACAGCAGTTAAAGGAAGTTAGGAAAGACTACCATGGTCTTGAATGCTGTTCACTGTTCTGTTCTGCTTTTTATAGGTGAATATCTTCTATTAATTCTATATGGAATTAGAAAGCATTTAACACACATACAAATGGATTAATACATAGAGTTCAAAACAGAAAGAAATAGATATGTTGACCAAAAGCACATTTTGTTCTCCTTGCATGGTGTTTGGATTTTCCTGTTTTCCATTTTATATTACAGAAGTTTTCCAGGGGAATTCTATTCATGAAGTAGAGTCATAAAAGGGTGGGATGAACAGTAAAAGCTACACTTGCACTCAGAGCAAAGCTCATGTGGAGCTTGTTCATGTACATAAACAAGGAAGAAAACCTTCTGAGGTCTTCACCCATAAAAGATAAATCTCTAACTTCACGGAATGTTACTTTTCCAGCTCCTTTGTATGTTGTAAAAGTAGAGAGGGAATAAAAGAACCTGAATCATCACAATTTATTTAATCATCACTTCAGAAATCCAAGTGCCTGTACTTAGAGAAGGTCATAAGAAAATAACTGACTGAAGAAGTGGCAATGCTTGTTTGTGTTCCTCAGAAAACCAGAAAAAAAATAGGAAATTCCCTTTTGTTTTCTCATTTAGTTCTTCAAAAATCCACTAGGAAGGCTTCGTTAGTCAGTACAAGATCACTCAACAATCATCTTACAGGGTTTTTCACTTTTTTTTTTAATAAACCCTAATTGCTTTAATGGATCAAACCCTGTGTGACACAGTTTAGTGGTACACAAATTTGATATTCAAGTATGCATATTGCATTTTTTCATCTATTCAAACTTTTCTGGTAACAGCAGATGTAATAGCTGAAATGTATTCTGAATAGTTACATTTGGAACTGCAGTCTCAGGATGCATTAATATCTCACACCTAGAGAAGCTGGGTGAATGCACTCTATCTGAAATTACCTAAGTGCCCATTCCAAAGATATAGGACAGAATATTTTAGCAGTTTAACTATTGTGAAACATTTCCTTTTCCCTCACGCTTTCAATGCTCCTTTGAATTCTAAAACACAAGAATGTGACATTTTAGTTGGCTATTGATTCTATTAACTTGATGGTTCCCTGGAAATCAAGGAGATGTTTTTCTATTACCTTTTACAAGTCTTGACAATCATTGCAAAAAATCTACTCAGTGTTTCCCCTGGAGCAAGGAAGTCTTAACATTTTTGGAAGATGGCACATTTACAAGTTCATCTTCTATTTTACTGCAAACATCTACCAAATATTTAATCAAAAGTTTACCTGCATGACTTCTGTAGTGTATTTACATTCTACATGTGCTCGTCTTGCTGCTGCAGCATCATCCTCCAGTTCCTTTATTTTCACTGCAGCTGCCTAAAAGTAAGTACATTTAAAAAATACCTAAGTCCAGAAAGATGATAACATCATGCAAAGACAACTTAATTTCTTCAGTTTATTAGGGCTCCATAAACCAACCTGTGGTATCTGAACTACTTGCACTTTGGAACTGTGAAAACTCATGTCAATAAATAAATAAAAGGAAACAATTACATATCCAGAATATTAAAGAATATTTTCTATTTAGTTAAAGAAGTTGATGTAGGATTATGTTTTTGCTACAGTTTTCATAGTCACAGATACCTGTCTCTACATAAAGGCCTGGACATGGTATTTCAGTAGAAAAAATGTTTTTAGCAGAAGCAGTAACAACAGAGCCGCTATAATAGAAATTCACATGAAATTTCAACTACATTGTTTCCTTTCAAAAGCATCATTTCACTTTGACTGATGATTGATTTGAAAAGAACAATACACCCCAAAATGACTTCTGCCTTCAAGTGATGCCAGAAAGATGAAGAAAAGGACATTCATATTAAAAGTAATTTAGGACACTGAAGGTTACACAGATACAAGTCAAGTCATTGATTTTGGACAGGTAAAGCAAAGGAGCAAGCATGTGAGACTGAATCCTAACTCTAAGCACTTCAGTTAGGGAAACGTTAACTGAAAAATAAATTAATACATCAAATGAACATACGAGCTGTTGGCAATAAATTTAAACTCTGTATTAGCTCACTCATTCACAAAAGGAAATAATTGAGAAACAGCGATCTGTGGAAGGCCTATTAAAGAGAAAGTCACAGCACAGAGCTTACCAAACCCACTCCACAAAAGCATCAGCCAAAAGGCTTAAGCTTTGCCTCCTCCCACAAGATCTATCTGCTTAAGATGCTTCAATAAAAAATAAAAAAATCACAAATCCTGCGCAAATACTCCCTCTGTACCCATATTGCTAAGAGTACTTTCCCAGTGACATAAACCCCTTTCCATCTGCAGTTCAAACACCACTCTCAGGTCAGGCTCGCAGCATCCACCTGTGAATCCACCTTTCCTGCCAAGTGATGCTCTGCATTTTGTTATTAAAAAACACGGGGCACTCATAGCCTAACTCAGAGGTTTCACCCCTCAGAAATGAAACTGCTCAGTTGTGCCAGTGTTTGCTGAGGCTCCCAGCAGCAGGCAGAAAGCTTTACCTCCAGTTCTTGGAGGAGCCTCTCCTGCCGTTTATTCTTGATTTCCAGACAGGGGCCTGGAGCTTCAGCACCTTGGTGCAGCCATTGTGCTCTGCCTCCAAATCCTTCAACTTCTTGGCAATGCTTTGCAGGGCAGCATTAGTTTTCTAAAGATAAATAGGTAAAGGAATGAATCAATATATCAAGAGGCACTTTTTCTAAGATAAAGTATTGCAGTTGAGAGTTCAGCTGCAGTTTGAGAGGAATGGAGACTGCATCAGAAGATGATGTTAGAATTTTAAAATCTACGACGCCAGCACACGTCAACAGAAGTGTTTACCCAACAGCAGACGTGCTTTTGATTCACCACCAAGAAATCTGTGTTGGCCCAAAAATCACTGTGAACATGATCTTCTGTGGTAACACTAAAATCAGAGCCAGATCTCCACTGGAAACCTTTCCCTAAAAGAGTACAGCCCTTCAATCTCTTCTGTCTCCCAGCTCAGTGGCAATGATAGAAACAGAGTGCATTTGGGGAAATTATGCATGGGGACAAAAGTTCATTTCTGTTATGATTTTGATTGCTGAAACTTCAGATGTTTTTAGAAACAGCTAGTCCCACAGACTAAATAATTTTGATTTCTGCTTTTCTGAAAAGCATTTTCTTCTTTCTAGAAACTGAGTTTAAAAACTTATGAAATATGAAGTCCTGAGTAGAATAAAATAAGATGGTCCCCACTTCAATTTCTGCATACAGAAATTGAACTCAGCTAGAGGCTGGAAGCATTATTGACATTACTGGACACTGCAGCTCCATGAAGTCACTGCTACAGAATCCTCATTGTCCATATGAATTTGGATTAAATTTAAGCTAATCCTCTAGCTTTGCACATCCAGCAAGACAGGCTTCTACCCTTCAGAATGCAAAAAAATAAATAAATAAGCCAAAATTAACTGTTTTCTACATTTTCTAACATTTCTTCTCTATAACTGGAAAGATTCAGAAATATTTATTTCTTCAGGTTTATCTTCCAAATATTAACAAATGTGAACTGGGAAATGTGAAATAAGTAACAGATAGTTTGCTGTGAAATACAACAAAAAATTTTAAAATATTTTTGACTGGAAATATAATTAACATTAGAAAACTAAAATTGTTGTGAGTATATCAAGCTCGTTAAACAAGTCGGCATGAGCTGTAGGATTTCAGAATTTTGAAGAATTTCTGAACTTTTTGGAGGTGATATGACTGTTGAATACTATCCCCGTAGCCACCTGCAAATACAAATATTTGCTCATGAAAAACACAGCTGGTTTTTTGTTTTTTGTTTTTTTTTTTTAAACCGTTTGTGAACGACACACTCTCCCAAGTATTTGAAGGAAAAAAACGTGAAGGGATATGAACTCCTGCCTAACCACGAGCTGCTGCTATTGCCTTTCCTACCGAATCCGACCCCTCCTACCCCAGGCCAGGATCCGCCCAATAGATCCTGTCACAAAGCAGGGAGGGTGATTTTTCCTGTGTGCTCGTTCCAGAGGCACATTTCAATACTCCATGACTCCACTCCCACACCTACCTCAGCATTTTCACAGCCAAGTTCAGAATTACGGTTTGTGCAGTGTAGTTTTTCCAGCCAGGATTTGCCTACATGCTCAGAATCGCACTTCTCTGCACGTATTAAGACCACAATCAAATCTCCTTTCATTTTATAACTCATTTCATTTTAAAACTCAGAATAACTAAAGGATTTAAACTGGGCCTATAAATACACAACGCAAAAGAAGACTGCAATGCATTCAAAGTCATAATTCATAAACCCAGATATTTCTGATGTTCATCTGACAAGCTTAAATGAATTAAGCTTTCCATGCAGTCAAGGACAATCAAGATGTAAGATTTTTTTATTTCCCAGCATTTTATAATTATACATAACATAACTCTAGGGTGGTGGGCAGGGGAACAGCTACAAAAGCAAAGTGGAAAAATGTAACATTTTTACTACTGAAGGCAGGTTAGGGTTTGACACCTAGCAGGGAATCTCATTTTCCTTGCAGTGAGTTTTGGAAGTCCTGAAAGATTTCTGAGTCCAGTGACATCAAGATTCTGAAACCCTACAGCTCACTCTGGCCTGTTTAACGAGCTAGATGCATTCATGGCAATCTTAGTCTACTCATGTGAATTGCATTTCCTACAATTTTGTAGCTTTAATACATTTACCAACAAAACCCCTTCCTCTACAACCACTGTCAGAGAACACTGATATGGAACTGACAGAGAAGACAATGTCCTGAGACATACACTGCTCCTCTTGTCCTTTTTCAAGGACAAACATCACTCGACAGAGCATGGCATACTTTTTCAACACTGATTTTTGATGCAGCATTAAACTCTCTGAAGGTAGCTTCTACAAAACACTGTGCACAACAGAAGGCAATACCCTTCCAGAGCCTCCTCAAACTAACTCAGCCACTCACTGTTAGGCAGAACTCAGAGCTGACCCTGCTGCCCCTGGCAACTTAAAAAAGAAAACCCTATCTAAAAGTAGGCTTCTTCACAGCCTATATCCTGCCCTACCTTTGCAAGAATCAGCTTTGAATAAAAACTGGCTTGTTTTGAGAAGGACATTAGGTCCTGTCCATAGCTCCTGTCCTGTCCACAAGCTCCTCTGTTTTTCACTACCACTGTGTACTGATAACTTGGGTTAGGCGTTTCCCATGACAAACAGGCACAACTCCTTCCATCAAAGCCCCAAACCAGCATTACACACCAAGTGTAACTTCATAATTCTGTAACTTCATGACTTCTGTAATCTTCAGAACTATTCTGCAGTATTTAGTTATTTGGGGGATTTTTTTCTCCCTTAAACCAGAAAAACTCCAACCCACCGCACACTTTGCATCAAAAAACTTTCAGCCAGCATCTCATGGAACTTTCCATCTATTACTACATCATACCTGAAAAGCCATTTCTGCTTCAGCTTTTTCTTTAAAAAGGAATTCTAGCTCAGCAAGGTGTACTCTGTGGATGTTATCCCTCTCCACTGCAAATCTTTGTTGCTCCTCTTGAAACTGCCACTGATCACTTTGAACTATTTTCTCAGTCCCTGATGCTTTCTGCTGATGTCTGTCATTCATTACTGTTGTTTACAAAAAAAAAAAAAAAAAAAAAAAAAAAAGAGAAAAGGAAAAGAAAAAAATAAGCATGTCCAGAAAAAAAAAGGTATAATAAACATAAGTTCCTCTGTGTATTGTGATATCCTGTGAAACACTGGAATGGTAACACTTCCAGTTTCACTACAGAGAAACAATCACATTTTGTGTTCCTGTAGCATTTTTCACACAAGGACATAGAATTGCTTTGGAGATTTCTCAAAAGCATTGAAAAAATTAGATTTCAAAAAAGTAGATTTCAAATTTAAGCTCTTCTCCCTTTGGAAAGGAATAAAAATTCAACTCTTTCAAGTGAGACCTCTATAGCATAGGGAACTTAATAACTTAATTACATTTTTCTGTAACACTTGGCTAGCTTATTTCCAAATATTTATGAGATATTTCAGTCTGTATCAATTAATTTCAAGCTCAGTTTAAGTAACAATAGAGACAGCCACCTGCCACATGAAAATGATTCTAGGAGAACCTTAGGCAGCTTGGGCTAATGAGCAAAGGCTTAGCTTTTCTGGGGAAATTTACTGCTGCTCCAGAGATTGAAATCTTCAGCCCAATGGCTGCCCCAAGATAGGGAAATACTGGATCTACTTCTCTGTGAAAGCTTAAATGCCAAGGAAGAGTTCTTTTCTAAAAGCAGTTTTACTAGGAACTTTGCTTCATTTCACAAACTCAGTCAAAATATTTTGTATTATTTTTTTATGTTACTGAGTACAACTAGCTATGTTGGCATTTATGTGATCACCACTTTCTAAGAGATTTTTACTTCAAATTCATCCTACTCTTCTGCAATTTCTTCCTAGATGGAGAAGGGTGAGAAAACCAGAAGAAACATGTTGGGAAATCACAGAGAATTTGTGGACACAATGATGGAATAGACCTGTCAGATGCCAGGAAGTCAAACCTCAAGAAGAGCAGCAGAAAAATATCTTGGAGAAAATACTAATGAAAGGGCACAAGTGAGGTGCTCTGTCCAAGAAGTTAAGTTGAGGTTGTATCAAAAACACCACATGAGGTGAGCAAGGCTCCAAGGGATAAGGAAGAAGAAGCAGTAAGTTAAAAACTGAAAAAGAAATGAGAAGAACACTACAACTATTTGGCTTCTTTGACATTTGTCACAATAAAAACAAAACCAGGGAAAAACAAAACAACAAAGAACAAAACAAACAAAAAAAGCCAATCTAAAAAAAACAGTTTGAGAAATTTAAACCAACCAAGATTTCTGTAATTTGTGTGTTCTCCAAATGAATGAAAGTGCAGAATTCTTATTATCTTTTTTTAAAAATCTGGCAGTTTAAATGCACTTTCAAGTTTCAGAGTCTCCTTCCATCCTTGTAAGCTTACAAACTCCAGGAGTCCTCCAGTCTTTTCAGTGAACACCAAAGATTCACAAATACATTTCCTGTACTGAATTTAAACAGTATTATATTTACTTAGGAAACAAAAGAAAAAAAAAAACCAAACTCCCCAGCTTTTAAGAGTGAGAAATCTCTCTCTGTTTGAGAAGGATTAAGAAAATTTGAGTTTCTGAATGCAAAGCTAGTAGGGGAAAAATATGTAGGTAAAACCCTTCCTTTCCACATACTATTGTCATAACCCATGTTATTTGTATAAAAACAAAACCAAAGATGACATGAAGAGGCCAGATATGAGCAACAAAAAGCCAGAAATATCTGAAAAGGTGAAAGAGAAAAGCAGCATGATGAGAACTCCTGGGGGAAAAGAAAAAGTTTTTGGAAAGAGCATAAACAAATAAAGAGGATTTGATTTTATTTTTTTCCCCCCTGAAAATAAAAAGGAAGAACGGCTGGATATAGGGATAAGCAGGAAGTGGAGAGGGATTCCTTAATTACAATTCTGTACCCACCGAAGGAAGGAATAACAGAAGGTAAGGAGCAAGAGAAAAAAAAAAAAGGCATTGATAGGCTTAGCAGGTTATATTTAATTGGTACGAGACAGCAAGGGTTTTGCAAACTCTTATGAGCTTATAGAAGCAGATGAGTAAGACATGGGAAAATAAGAAAATAAGAGACTTTCAAAAAATGCTGTAACTGTAAAACCTTGTGCAATCTCTGCTTTTTTAATGACATGGGACTGATGTATCCTCTGGCCTGTGGTTTTTGGTTTTTTTTTTGAAGATTATGTTGTAGTTCCATACCTTTGGTTTTTGCATCACACAGTTCATCCTCTGCAGAATACAGCTGTAAATTAGCTTCTTTTCTAGCAAATGTCATTTCAATCTCCAGATGTTGACAAAGAGCGTCTCCTTTCTCAAGTTCCAACCTTAATTGCATTATTTCTTTCTCCTAGCGAGACATCTAGAAAATAAATATTTCAGAAACTGCATTCATAGCTGCCATCTTATCCCATCTGATTTTGAAATACAGTCTTGAAACCACCCATTTTAGATACTTTTATTTTTGTTATGCAAACTGATCCTGTTCCTAGATCATTTTCATGTACCTTAAATGTACCTCTCTGTTTTTCCAAACATGCTCTGCCTTAAGAAAATAAAAGCTACAATTATATTCCACAGGCAATTTTATGGTAGCTGTATTTAGGAACCAGAAAAGCAGTTGAGTTGGGATTCTAGATTATCAGACACCTAGGAACTCAGTGTGTAAACACAAACTTCAGTCCAATGATGTTCAGCAGTCAAGCACAATGCTATTAAACACAACAAACAAAACAAAGAAAAGGCTTCAAAAAGGATTCTTATCTGGTGTAAGAAAGATAGTCTAGTCAGTGCTGCCAAAAACTGGACCCAGGAAATCACATTCAAGCCATTCGAACTCAAGAAGGTGGAAAGTAAACCATGAATCTCTTCAAAACATCTACAAAGCAGCAGCATCCTTGAGGGATGCTCCATTCACAGGAAATAATTTAAGCCCATTACAAAGGTTTTCCCTGATGCTCTTGTGGCAAACTAGTACCTAAATGAAGTAGCAGTGAGAAAAGACTCCATCAAAATTTTCTTTAGTTTGAATTTTATTACTGCTAAAAGTAACGATTCTGCTCTTAGCAGTTTGTTAGGGGCATCTGGTGTGGGTGCTCATTCATCTGTTTCCTACTAAACACAGCCAATAAACCAAGTTTGTTGTTCCCTATCCATTTATTTAAGGATTCCTGCTTCTTACAGAGTGACTTGCCCTTGTCATGATCCCATTGCTCCGTCAGTGGTGGGGTGATGCTGTAAAATGGACCCCTGGAATTCCTGGGATTAAAAGACTCAAACAAACAGACAAACAAACCACATCTTACCTTGAGAATTCCAAAGCTGAGGGTGCAAAATATTCTTCTGCATGATTTTACTGTTGTGTAGTGCTCAAGTTTCTTACACACACCTTCAGCTATTAGCAATGACGCTAAAAGTGATATCAGTTTCTAGGGACAGGCATGAGATGTCTGTACAGTGCTACTTTGTTATTTTCCAGCTACTGAATGTCATCTTGACTCACCTGATGAGAGGATTATTTCAAGGAAACAAATTGCATTTAAGGAAATAAATTACATTTATTCTAAGGGTAAAATAAAGCAAACAAAGAAAAAAACTCCTTACCTCTTGATTGTGTTGATTGTTTATTTCCAAATTTATTTTCTCCAGACTATGGAGTTTTCTTCTCAGATCTTCAACAGTGTCCATTTCCATTTGATTTAAATGCTGAGGCAATGGTAACTCTTGTAACCGTTATTATTGAGCTGAAAAGTGTGTTTTGAAAAACATGAGCATTCCTTTGAAGTTTTAATGCTTCTTTGCTTCAATTACCCTATCATGGGTCCAGAGTTTTAAACCTTCACATAAGTAAAATGATTTTGTGCAGTTTTCATCTTACTATTGCTCTTTGAAGAAAGGATTATATAGAATTGCTTATTGTACAAGATATGAGAGATGTGGCACCAGGAACTTAAGAGATCCACTTTGGATTAATAAAGTTGATTTAAGCATAACATATTAATTATTATTTTTCAGTATCTTTGTTTCCCATAATGAACTTCCATAATTTTTGATAATTAACTTCCAAGAGGCTTAGAAACGTAATTCCAATTATGTGAGTTAAAACAACTGCAAGCTTTTTGTCTCCACAAAAAGTCTCATTTTTTTAACATTAGTTACCATCTCGAAACCATCTCTGTCATGAAACAAATGCACAGATGTGGGAAAAAACCTCTCTTTTTACACTTTGTCTTCTGAGATACATACATTCAAACCACAGACATGCAACTGGTCACAGACACAACAGAATTTGAAGGTTTAGTCCTCCAAACTACCCTGTTTTATCATAATTTCCACTACTATTTTACTTAAAGCAAAATCTACTTGGCAATTAGCAGAATCAGCCCTCAAGCACCACAAACAATAACAAAAGAGTCAACACCAAGTTTCTATATATAAAGTGAAAAATTTATACATACAATATATAAATTTATATATATACACAGACAAATATGTATAGATACATATATATATATATATATATATGTTACATATATATATGTATGCATATACATATAAATAGTTACATGAAAAAAAATATTTATTAACCAGTTAAATAATTTAAAGTGAAATTATTATAACTTCAAACTGGAAAACTTTTCAGTTATTTCAGTTCTGGAAAATCAGTGTTCACATTATTTGATATGTTCGTTTTCACATTATTTTAGGTACATAAGACTGCAACAATTACTTTATCCAGACAAAAGTGCAAGAGTTTATGGGCAATAAATGTCAAATATACTGATAAAAGAAACATGATTAAATTAAGCCTAAAATTATATAATCATATAATATGATCATATAAACTTATATATCATATAATGCAGAAATGTAAATATTAAAATACCATACCTTTGTCTACATGAAGTATTTTTTACAGAAGTAGCACTGTACCGGCATTTAATTAATAGATTTTTCTAAATAAAAAGTCACCACTTTACCCCTAGGTTTGTGTACAGGCACAGTTACCATTTTTCATGACCAAAAATTTACCTGATGTCATATTTTTCTCTTTTTTTTTTTTTGGCTGGCCAAAGAGATACAAATACTATCAATAAGGGGATCTGTAACTTAGATTAAATCTTGCCTTTGAAGACATCTCTCTTAAAGGATGACATTTCAGTTTTTTAGCTGCAGACCATAAATATTTTATAATTGAATAAATAGTAAGTATATTCCCATTTTAAAAGAAGACAGACATCGTCTGTCAGATCAGAACAGCTCGATGTCATCAGAAATTGTTCCACAAGGTGCCGTGTTCTTAACCCATTTTATGTATTTAATAAATGTAGGAGATAATAATCATTAAAACCTGCAAGAAAACCACAAGGTCATGATTAGTTTTCAGAACTTACTACCAAAGCCATACCCAAAGCAAGCAACATGAATCAAAGAGCAAGAGATCAGCAACAATTAAAATCACTATTTTTAGTGTAACTCTGCTCCTGTAGTAAGAAGATTTGGAAATAAGTAGAACCTGAGCAGCTAGAGCATCTGTAATAAAATCTGAATAAAACCTTGTTTGTGGACATCGTGTAATAGGTTTGAGTGACCCTTTTTTCTCCCTTTCTGGGGAAAGACAGAAGAAATAAAGGCAAGTAATATTATTCAGAGATGATGAATGAAGTACCAGTCTCAGCTGAAAATAGCTAAAAGCCAGACAGCACCAAGGGGGAAAAATGAAACCCAAACTGAAAACTGGGGAAGACTTGGTCCAAGAAACAAAGGTTATGGAAAGGGGAACCATTTATTTGGTCTGTAGGCAGCAGGGGAGTCATTGACCTTATTTAAACTTGGTGAGATGCAATATTATTTTCATGGAGACCACACAGAATGGAAGCAAGAGAATAATGACTTTTTGTAAAAACCTTTAAGGCTTTCATTAAATTATATTGGTTTGTGTGGCAGTCAGAGCTAAAGAAATCTGTTTCTTTCAGCTCTCCTATGAAATTTCCACCAACAAAAAATCATAATGGAAAGACATTAAAACTTAGAGGAGAAACTAACTGTGCAATTAACTATTCTGCTTAACTGAATCTGTGGGGGGGCTGTGGGGGAGAATCAAAAAACAAAACCATACCATGCACAAATTATGTGATACCACAAGCATTAGCAAATTAAGGATGCCATGGAAATGAAAAACATGTATTAAAGCATTAAAACAGAGAACATAATATTAAGTACTGGCAAAAAAAAGCATTAGACACCTTTTTGAAATAGCATTTTATGCACAGCTTCTGAAGTCACGATGCAACTGGTGGAAACATAAAGATATATATCAGAAAACCCTAGTTTTTTTCTTAGTATAGAACAAAAAACCCCCAAAAAATCCAACAAAACAAAAACAAGAAAAAACAAGAAAAAACAAGAAAAAACCCCAAAAAACAAAAAAAAAACCCCAAAAAATCCCCAAGAAAAACAAAAAACAAGAAAAACCAAGAAAACCCAAGAAAAAACAAAAACAAAAGCAACAAAAACAAACAAACAGCAACAACATAAAAAAAACACAAAAAAACCCCAAAATCAAAAAAACCCCCCAAACCAACGAAAACAAACAAATGAACAAAAAATCCCCCAGCCAATCAGTGTCTGAACTGTTGAACTATTACTTATGTTGCCCACTTCATTTTGGTTGTCTACTTATACATTTTCAAATAAAATGGAAAGTAGCCTTAAGAATTTTTGTTTCTGCAATACTTTCTTTAATTGTCACAGCATGGCCAGCAAATGCAATACTTTATGAAAGCTTCCTACTACCACTTCTAGGAGATTTTTCCTCCCATCTTCATAGAACAGCTAGAAGTGTTACAACCACAAAGCTGTCAGAAGATTCAGCCAAAGACAAAACCACACAAAGTCCCTAGAAGGTTTCAAAATATGCACAATTTGCAACCTAACAAAATTCAGAGAATGTTTTCTACTTCCATTTTCACAAATTAGGAGTTCATCAACCCTTGGTTTTGAGCTAAAACATGCTTTTTTTACCAACTACAGCTTTTAATAAGATACCATTTTTATTAAGACACCATTTTTAACAGGAATTTATGAGGTTTCAATAAAGCATGTGAGCAGGTGAAATAGTTCCTGATTTCTACATCGCAGAAGGTATTTGGTAGCTCAAAACCTAAATTCTCAGTTTTCACTTCACAAGTCCGCTGGTTACAGTCAGCATTGACCATTGCAGAAAAGCAACTTTTCACTAGCTTCAATTCCACAGCTGGCAGAAAATGCAGAGTAGTTTTGCAATTGAGAGAAATGTTCTTGCACTTACTACCTAGGAGTGTAATTTTGCTGAACTTCTGCAGCTAAGAGAGCAGCCTGCAGTCTGATTTTCTAACCAAACTCCATATTTGTGGAATTTTGCAGTTCCCATAGAACTGGCAGTTTTGTACAGACTAAAGAGAGACAAATTGTTTGTGCCAAAGATCAAACTCCTATCGAGTCATAAAACACGGGGGTCATGGTAAGACTTAAAGCCAACATCTACCAGCCCAATTAATGTGGAACACCCTCCTGTGCCTCCTGGGCAGTGTTCCTGCTTGCTGGCAGAAACTATCTCTACCTCCTGATGACTCTATGACACTTTGCATGTGTCACACCATATCTGGTTCTTCCTCTGCCTGAATTGTATCATTTCAGGCATCTAGAAAATAAATAAGCCACAAAAGCAGGAATTAAACTGCTAGGCCTTAAAAATCCAGAACTGGACCTCACCGGATAGGTTCCCTGGAAGCGATGTTGTCTGAAGGGGCTGAACTCATGGTTTCCAAACTGTGGTTTTCTTAACTCTATAAACTGTGGAGGATTAAGAACACAGTTAACCATACATACTTTTACTTGATGAGCTTCAAAGATTAGTCTCTTCTGTATCATTAAACTATCAAGGCCTCTAGCAGACACATGCTTTGCTTTATTTGTCAGCCTACTAAAATATTGATTTTTTTAACCACTCATACTACCATGTCACGTGAACAATTACCACAACTGCAATTTGACATCAGCTTTAGAAAATAGAATTGTACTGCTAGTCTTGTAGCAGGATATCCACTGTCAGAGTTTTCAGAAGACCAATAGAAAAATGTTATGTTTGCATAGATTGAGCTACATTCCTCCCAAGCAGATTACAAACTCTGCTTCTCTTCAAAAAAAATTTTAATGTTCTACACAGTTCTAATGGAGATAAATGGTACTATAAAAGGTACTGTGATTTTTTAAGTAGATCAGATATCCAAGGTTGCCTGCCTAATAGAACACTTGCTATGTTAAAGGCTGCTAAGTCTTTCACAAATTGCAAAGAATTTTTGCTTTAAGATGTAGCCCTGAAAACTAACAAATTAGTTTTTCATAACATCATTCTTTTTGTTATTGCAACTTACACCAAAAGCTCATAATGAACAGGGAAAAAAAAAATTCTAGTTTCATAACAGACTCAAAATGTTTTCTGTCACATCCACATCATTCTGAAGTTTTAAAACTTCTTTAAATTACTCTGAAGCCACATAGAGGAAAAGAAAAGCTAAATCTGAAGAGTGTCCCCTGAGAATGCTAAAGATTTTGAATATGCAATATTCCTCTGTTAATATATGTATTAATAGCTTACTAGCACACCAAGAGATAAATTCAAAAAATGGGCTATTTCACTTAGGAAAAAAAAAAAATCCAGTGCTATGGAGCAGCTTGTGGGAGCTCCATAATTAACCAAAACAGCAGAGGAAGTTTTTGCCTGGGGAATTATGTTTGATGTGTCACTAAAAACTTGTGTCAGCTTCTTCTTGCAAACTTCTGAATATATGCTGAATACTTCACAATAGGCCACTGATTTAGATATGAGGAATAAATTCTCTTCAGTGAAGGTGGTGAGACCCTGGCACAGGGTGCCCAGAGCAGCTGTGGCTGCCCCATCCCTGGGGGTCTCCAAGATCAGGCTGGACAGGGCTTGGAGCAGCAACCTAGGACAGTGGAATGTATCCCTGCCCACGGCAGAGGGTGGAACAGGACGACAGTTGAAGGTCCCACGACGTTTGAAGGTGATGGAGACCACTCACGGATAAACCCAACCGTGATCTTAAGGGGCACTAACTTAGAGCAGGCAAAAGCCCCGACTAGTAACAAATCCGCAGCAAACCTACAGAAACTCACCGGAGTGTCTGCAGCGCATTTCTGGAGCTGTCCCGATGGTGCTCGTCCTCCAGCATGACGAGCTGGGACTGCCGCAGGAACTCCAGGGACCAAGGCGGAGCCCTGGACAGGAATTCCGCAGCTGCCTGGATCCGTGGGGTGATGTCGCAGTTCCCCGAACGCAGCGCGGGGCTCCGCCGGGCTCCCTCTGCTCTCTGCCGCCTCCCAGAAATGTCTAAAGGCTTAAAAAGGGTTCTCCAAGGTAAAATATAATGCAGGCGATCAAAAGGACCGACTGACACCACGGCCAGGCTGAGATGTGCGTGTCCTCAGGGCAGCGCCCAGGTTATGGAGAGCAAACAGGCAGAAAGTTTTGAAGGTCTGTGGACAGAATTCAAATCAGAGGGCTCTCTGGACCACAGGAGCACATCTTCCTCCATGAGCAGGGACTTAGGGTTAGGGAAAGGTTCTTGTGTAACCTCCCAAGCAGAGAGATTTCGAGCCCCAGGTGTGTCAAACAACAACTGAATAAAACTCACTCTACAATATGCTGGGAAAGCGCTTTCTCCCTCTCCAAGCACTGCTGTACTTTCTGCAGCTCCGTTTTTAAGTTCCTGTTAAATTGTCTCTGTCTGCACACTCAGAGTGCAGATGATTTAACTATTTGCTGGCACCAGCGATGCTATCCTGAGCTTTTTTCAGGTTTTGTCCTACGGCACACATCTATCAGGATACCCAGGATATGGCCTTTAAGACTAAAGATTTTAATTGCAAGAGATAAAAGCTCCACAACATTCCACACACTCTCTGGGATAGCTCTCAAAACTTCATTTCTCATATGTGACCTGATCTCTGTAAATGGCTTTCAGCTGTGATTTTCTTCATTCTATGTCATGCAGTTATTTTAAAGATATTGTGTCAAATGAAATAAGGCGGGGATGGAGGGTGTCTTGTGTGTTGTTTCATTTTTTCATAATTATTTCCAAGAGATTTTAGTGCACAAGGTTGTGATTTTAAAACAAACAAATAATAAAAGTAGAGAGTAAGACAACAAACTAACTCCATGGAGAAATCACACAAAAGTAAGGTTTAAGTTTGGAGATCTGAAATAAAGATTGAGTTATAAAATGCAGACTTTATCACAGTTGTCTTCTATTTCCTTTTGTGAAGAGAAGCTGTCAGGTCCAGTCCATGGCCATGCTCTCTGTGGTTTTTTTTAGAGTTTCATACAAGGCTTGGCTTTTATCTACTTCTTCACTGGGGTGCAATTCTAGTTTTTTGTTTGACTCCTGTAGCTGTTGCTCCTGTTCATTAAACTTTAAGCCTTTTAGCTGCCAAAACTGCAATCACAGCTCCTCAGAACACATAAGCCAGGCCTTTGGTTCCCCTTTTCCTCATCCTTGTTTTGTCTTCTTTTCCTCATCAGCAGGGAGAGCATTCATTAGGCTCCTGATTTTCTGTTCCACTGATTTGTGGATGTTGACCTGGTCATGGAGGGAGTCTCTTTGGGAAGACATTAGCACACAGTAGAGAGGGCACAGCCATACCATGCTCCTTTTTGCCCACTCCTACTTGTTGCAGTCTCGAAATCCTTTCTATAATTGCCTGCTAATGTCCTGGAGGTTGCCTGAAGTTCATAAGTAAGAAGAATTAGAAGCTTATGGAAGTTTTCTATGCATGGAGAGAAATAAAAAATGCCACCATTAGGCAAAGGTGCAAATAAGGAAAAATAAAAAAAAAGCAACTGCCCAGCCACTGTTGCATACAAAATGTATGAGAATTTGTTTCCACAGCAAAACCCAGCTACTGAGGATTTGGAAAGCAACAGATCTGTTTGTGGCAGCTCACCATTTCTCTGGAGCCCAGCAATCACATGCCCTGACTATCACGGATATCCTTTAGAAGGAAAACATGCCAGAAAAAAAAAATTTCTTCCAGAGGCCACTCTGAATTCTGCAGGAATAATGATGGTTTGTTTTGTTCTGAGCCAGTTAGCCAATGGGAAGAGAAATCCTCATGAAAGCATGGTAGTTCTAAATTGGACAAATTAGGACTGATCCTAGGAAGCTGAGTTTTGAAGCATTCAGCAGTTTACTCTCCATCCATCAGCTCCTGAGGCACTGTGGTGGTTTGACAGGAAATGTGTTTTTTGGGATGCTGTGTTTTGGGCCAATGGATATTCAGGCTTTAATATTGGCATTGACCTTTCCTAGAAGATAGAGAAGAAGATGAGGAAAGAAATGGGCCAGTGTGAGAGAGGTCTGGGCGAGCGAAAGATAGTAGAAGAATAGAGAAGAATCCTAGTGGGAAGAGATGATGGAGTAGCTTTTGCTGGACTCTTTTTGTATAGCCATGGACAGAACCATGTTCCTTGTGATACAGAGACTGCATTCTAGGGGGAGGCAATGGCCTCAGAACCAAGAGGGTTCAGTGTTGATGCCCCTCGGCCCCAGGGGGTGAAAAAATATGGGGGGGACAGGTGTCCCAAAGGAGAGATGGACAGAACCATGTTCCTTGTGATACAGAGACTGCTCAGAGTTGATGCCCCTCGGCCCCAGGGGGTGAAAAATATGGGGGGGACAGGTGTCCCAAAGGAGAGATTGTGGGGACAGGTGTCCCAAAGGAGAGACTGTGCCTTTTTTGGATCATCATCAGAGCATCCTTAAAAGACAACCCTAGAAGCAGCTCTGGTCCGTGTTCAGTGGTGAGAGCACTGGACATGGAAAGGAAGAAGTCACGACGGCAGATGTACTCCGGGCGGTGCCACGAGTGACACAGAAACACACGAGGCTTCGACTGTGTTTCCAGGGGAAGCCCATGGTACAAGAAGGACTCCTCTCCTCTTGATGAACTGAGGATTGATTGTCTAAAAGGTGCTGCTGGACCGAGAGTTGGTGATTTGAGGAACAAATGTATTGTGTTGGAAATTTGGTGGGGGGAGGAGGAAATGCATTTGTGAGGTTTTCATTTTCCTCTGTGTGTTCCTTTTTATTTGTGGTTGTAGAGTAGTTAATAAAGTTCTGGTTTTTTTTCCCTAAGTAGGAGCCTGCTTTGCTTATTCCTGGTCACATCTCACAGCAGAAACCAGGGAGAATGTATCTTCATGGGGGTACTGGCATTGTGCCAGTGTTACACCATGACATTTTTGGTTCCCTGACCGGGAATCGAATTTTGAGGGAATGATAAGATAAAGTTGTGAGTAAAGCTGTGAGATGGGACCAAAGAAGAATAAGAACAAAGCATGTATTGAGTTAAGGTAGATGCATAGTAAAAATCTGGCGATGAAAGTTTTCTTGTTTTGTAGAAGTGTTGAAGTGTTTTGTAATTTTGTTAATAATTTTAGAAAGTGTGTTCTCAGAGGTGAAGGGTGGAATGTGGTGGTTTGACAGGAAATGTGTTTTTTGGGATGCTGTGTTTTGGGCCAATGGATATTCAGGCACGTTAAACCATGACAGGCACGGACAGTGCAAAATGAGACAGAGGGGGAGAATTGGAACAGAGAGTTTGGAGATTTCAGTGTTGTTACACCAAGCAGAAAATGCTGGAGAGGTTTTAGCCTTAAATCCTTCTGCTGAGAGCAAAACCTCTTACTTAATAACCCTGTTATTCTCTGTTGCTTTTGGGAATTAAACCTCTGTTGCAGCCAAGGATTTTAGAGACATTTAACCCTGACTTCAATTTCCCTGGTGCATGTGGGGAAAGGAGCTGTTTTCCTTGCTATAAATCATGCCCTGTGTGTTGTCATCACTGTCACAGGTGCTGGTAGAAGATACCTTCAGGTTTGATCTCATCAGCCAGATTTTCAGCTGCAAAAAAGCAGCTTAAACATCACTGAACACTGCTGAAATTCAAGATGCAGTTCTTTTAAGGTGTAAGAAAATGGTATAAGTTTTTGTTAGAAAATAATTAATATCTCTCTGACTTGAGATATCTATCTCCTGTAGGATAAAAGCATAGCTTAAAAAAACATGAGTGTTTCTACTACATGACCTTCTGCTTTCTTGCTTTCCTTGTCCAGAGTCTCACACAGCTGATTTTATTTTGGGTGTAACCAGATGCTCATCCCTCTCCTTAGTCTTGTAGTTATGCTTTGAGCATCCCTGGGGAATAAGAGGCTCCACTTTGTTCCCCAAAATGTTCCACTTGGTGCTGCACATCCAAAGTGAGCCTGCTTTGGGGTGATGCCAGAACTCTCCAAAACTATCCAGGTCCATGCTTGGTGCATCAAAAGCCAGTCTCCAGCAGACCTGAATGAGGTCCCTGAGGATCAGCTATAGTGATTCCAAAGGGCTGGGATGAGGGCCTGAAAGACCACCCTGGGGCCACTGGAGAATCCCTCAGAGCAAATCTGCTTGGAGCTGCCAGGACTGAGCCTTGCAGCTGACACAGGGACTCAGAGCAGCTGGAGCACAGCCCGGGGAAACGCTGCAACTGCAATCTTCCTCTGCAGCAAGAAGGACAACTTCTGTCTCTCCTCAGCTGCCATCCCTCTGACATCAGCACTGCTGCCCTCTACCTGAGCAGAAAAATAATGAAAAATTTTCCTCAACAAACCATCCCTTGTAAAAGTGGGCAAGATCATTCTGATGACTCATTTGGTCTCCAGGCCGCGAAATATACTGGGAGCTGTCTGTGCCAGGGCTGCAGGAAGGACACTGACCTCCTGCCACAGTTACAGAAGCTGCTGAATGGTTACAGAATTACCCCAACATCTTCAGCAAACTCCCAGAAATTCTTGACCATGGCTCTGCCTGGGTCAATCCCCATTCAATGTCACTACCAACCATCTGAGTCCACCAATATTCCCTGCCTCCCACAGCTTTCAGCAGGAAAATTGAGTGAAGCTGGCCTGATCTGTGTTCACAACTGGGCCTCACTCTCTGGTCACACTCCTGGCTTGAGTCCTCACCCAGCAGGGCCTATGCTGGACAAGAGAGCAAAGCAGAAAAGTCAGAGATGCAGATGGGGAAGAAAAGCCTCAAACTGACATTTGGAATAAGCACTCACTCAATAAGAAAATGGATTACATGCTCACATTTCTGCAGAGGGAAGAAGGGAAAAAACGAGTGCAAAGAGCAGGAGGGATTGTGCTCACCCAGCTCATCATCAGGCTCGGAGCTCCATCTCGTGGGTGCTGGCCACCAGCAGCACTGGCCACTGGCCAGGGGGCCTGGAGGCCACCAAATCTCTTGGGGATACGGGCTCTCAAAGCCATGGACACGCTTTCTGGTAGCCTTTGAGTTAGTACTTTTTAATGACGTCCACCTTGCATTTCTCAGCATTGAATCTCTCTTATATCCACATCAGAGTCACTGATGGACAAAGCTGCATGTCTGGCAGGGCTGTCTGTGAGCTCCTCCTGCTCTGCCATGGCTCAGGGCTGCTTTGTCTCAGCAGTAGTGAATGGGAAAACATTTGTCATCTTTGAGCTGAGACGTTGCTCTGATCCTTCCAGAGGCACCAGGTCAGACTCAGACCTTCCCAAGATGTGCATTTGCCGGATGTCAGGTAACTGCATTGGACAGGGAAGCAGGGAAGAAAGGGGCTGGACTGAGAGCTTGTGAATGTTGTTGCATGGCTGAGAAGGAAAAGCTTCTTGAGTTCAGCTGTGAATGGACAGGGAACGCTTTGCTTAAAGCAAGATTTCCTAAAGAAGAGGGAATGAAAATGTCATCCCTGAGTAAGGATGAAAAGGTGTGAGCCTGTGTTGGCCACATTTGGGTGCTTGTTTTCCTGGAATAATCCCTGGTGCAGGGACATTTGTGGTGAGAAGTGGAAGCTTGGTAGGTTCTAAGAGGCTTTGTTTGATGGGAAAGAAGAGAAGAGTGTTTGGAGAAGGGGCACTGAAGGCCAAGTGTCCCGTGCAGGGAGGGGCATGCCAGAGGTGCCTCTGTTGCAGCAGCAGATGTGGGCTGTGCCTCTTTTGGCTGGGAAGGCCAAGGCAAAGCAAGGGCTGGGCTGCAGCTGCTGCTGCTGTGTGAGCCCTGCCGTGCGTGTAGGCGCTCCCAGAGCCGTGGCTGGGGCTGGGCTGGAGCTGCACTTTCTTGTCCTCTCAGGAAGCTGCTGCCTGCAGTCCAGTTTCCATCTGGGAAATCCTCAGCTGGGCAAACTGGCCAGTCTTGCTGTCCATGTTGCAGAGCTCAGTCCCCTTGCTCTTGGGCATCTCTGTGGGAAGAGATGTGTGTTCCCATGCTGTCCCTGCCAAGCTGCAGCCTGGATGAGACTGCTGTGCTCAGGGCTGTGGAGGGAGGAGCACATCCCTGTGCCAGGAGCTGGCAGGACTCCTTCCTTCGCAGCCATTCCATGTGTTCAGTGTCACCCCCATATTCAACCCTGTCAGCTTTGACAGCTTTTGGACTGTGTTTGAGAAGTCACATCTTTTTGACTGTTGAAGGCCTTTGGGGCCCAGAGTTCTTCTTAGGAACAAGGGATTAAGTGTGTGAGCCATGGAGGTGTTGGACCAGGTGTTTTGTGTAAGTGGTGAGAAGGGTTTCTTCCTTTCTGTTTCTCTTTCAAGGGGAATATTACTGTTGGCCCTGAGTCTTCAGGAGGGGAGCCTGTGGACAGAGCTGCAGCAGAGGGAGCTTTGGCTGGCACCGAGAGCTGCAGGAACAATTCCCAGGAGCCCGAGGAGCTTGGTAAGGACAGAGCCCCCAGTGGTTTAGAGAGGTGTGAGATGGCTGCTCTGAGCCTGCCTCTGGCAGCAAGGGAGATGAGAAGAGTTGAGTTCCTGTCTGCAGGCTTGGTGCTTCCTGGTGCCTTGAGTTCAAATCCTGCACGGGCACAACCTGCCTGAGCCCTGCCCTCCACGCTTCTCCAGAGGCTCTGACACCGAGTCCTCTGCTGGGGCAAGAGAGCAGGGAATAAACCTGACCTTGTGGGACTTGTGTCACCAACTCGGGTGTCCCAGTTTTGTGCTGATGTCCATGGATAAGTTTGCTGCAGGGTGTCAGTGCTCTGGAGGCAACACTGAGTGACTCTTGAAGCAAGAGAGGAAAAGCCCAGCAAAAAGTCAGTGTAGAAGGCTGAGGTTTTTGTCTCCAAGCATTAAATCAATGTAGTACCACAGTCTGCTGATAGGTGTAGTGAGATACATTAAAAATACAAGGAGCAGAAGCTCTGAGGCAAAGGAAATCATCAGTCGCAAATCCAGTAGCTCAAGGAAAAACTGAAATTACCCCCTTAAATTAGCGAGAACTAAAGGAGAGAGAGAGCACTTTGGATCTGCATTCTTGAGCAAAGCTGGTGCAGCCTGCAGGCCTGGTAGGGAGCTCTTTCCCTCTGGGATGACCCAGAGCTGCTGGTTGTTTTGGAGGAGCTGCTGCTCACTGCAGAGGGCAGGCTGTAGATGGCAGGGAACGGTGCTGGTTCATAACTCAGCTCCCAGCACCTTCAGCTTCAGCCATTTCAGTGAGGACTGAGGTCTCTCTGTCAGCACAGAGAAAGAACCAGGCTGGGCTTCTTTGTGGCAGCTGGCACTGTCTGTGTTTCAAGTTCTCGTGGGGGCCCTTTGCACTGTGAGGGCTTTCAGTGTATTGGGATACTTCAAAACTTCAGAAGTTGTAAAAACTCTGAAGGAGTCTAGCTCATTGAAGAGCAGGCTTCAAACTGCCAAGTGGGAGTCTGCCTTTCTGGCCATCTTTTACAGACTTTGATAGAAGGACAGTTACCTCCCAAGGGAAAGATGCACAGAGGCCAATATTGACCCAATGTTCCCTTTGCTTCCCAGATTTCCACCTGATTTGCCTTGCCAGGAGGGCTATCCTGCGTGGGAAGAAGGATTAGAGGGGGAGCCTGTGACCATCAGGCAGGTGGAATCCCTTAGTGTATACATAGATTTATAGATTTCTACAATTCTATTTCTATATCCATATAGTTACATTTATAGATTTATAGAGGTGTGTTTATGTGTGCATGTATATCCATCTATACCGTAAATTGATCTATATTGTTATAGATGGGATAGAATTAGTTACATTTCTAGATTTTGAGATTTACATTTATATATTTATAGAGTTACATTTAGATGCCTACATTTAGACCCTTACATTTAGACCCTTACATTTAGATGCTTTGATATAGATTTAGAAATGTGTGTAGTTATTTAGTTAGAGGTATGTGGAATTTTAGATGCATAGATTGAGCTGTGTAGGCCTGGGGTGCATTTTTAGCTCTTTCCCCCCTCGGCTGCCTTTTTCACCTCTTGCTTTTCCCCTGTGTCCCCTGTGTCCCCTGTCCCTGTGCTGGGTCCCAGCTGGCGGCCGGGCTGGGCAGAGCAGCACTTCCAGCCCCAGCTGTCCCTGGAGTGGTGGGAGCTGCCGCTGGCCCCAGGGACTGTCCCCTGAGGAGCTGCTGAAGGACGGTGAGGGGGCTGAGGGGGCTGAGGGTGCTGAGGGCAGTGGCGCCGAAGGGACGGTGACCCTGAGCTGCTGCTGGGGCTGAGGGCTGTGGGGCAGCCGAGGGCCATGGTGGCACTGAGGTGACAGGGAAGTGGCACAGGCTGAGGGGCTGGCGGGTCTCAGGGGACGGGATGGGTAAGAAGGAACTGAGGGGGGTGAGAGGACTGTGAGGGGCTGAAGAAACTGAAGGGGGCTGGGGCTTCACCGAGAGCATGGCGGGACTGAGGGGATGGAGGGGGCCAGCAGGAAGGACAGAGGGCTCCGGGACTGCAGCTGTGCCAGGCCTTGGAAGCAATTCCAGAGCCTCCACTTTGGCCACAGCTACAAGGAAGATCTTGAGGACAGCCGGAGACTGACGGGAGCCAGCAGGGAGGAGCTGAAGGCCGGCAGCAAGAGCAGTGAACGGGGACCTGCTGCTGCCAGCCTGGAGAGAGCCCGGCTGAGGCCACAGGCCCGGGGAGGCAGGCTGGGGCTGAGGCTGGCGTGGGCTGTGGCCGTGGGCACTGCCCGGCGGGGCAGGAGCGGGCCCTGCCTGTGCTGGGGCTGCTCAGCGCAGCTGCCCTGGCTGGCACAGGGGCAGTCCTTGTGTAATGGGTTAATTTCTCAAGTTTGTTCATCAAGTCTATTAAAAAAAAAAAAAGGGAAGCTGATGAAAAACCAAAAGATAAATATAATGGGCTAATATGTTGCAAAATGTCATAAGGCTAATATGTTGCAAAAGCTAACATGTCGAAAAGCTGAATATGCAATATGCATGCAGCCACACGCCTATATATGGTAAAGACTATTGCAGGGTCATCAAAACTCTGAGAGAGGGGACGGGAGCCTTCCTCCAAACGACCACCAAAAGGCAGAAAAAGACCCCCTAGCAACTATTGGCGCAGACGCAGATAACACCGGAAAATACGCAACCAGGACAGATCAGAGAGAGGCCTGAACCGCCAGGTGGGTGCGAGCCGTTGGTGGAGCGGAGACTGCCCGGCTGCACCCAGCGCTGTAATTTGCCTATTATCGCTTGCTCTGCCAATTAATAAATTACATTTCATTTGGACTCACTTTTGTTGGTGATTGGTTCCTCACCACAAATTATAACAAATTGGTGCCGTGACTTGGATTGGGAGAATTCTTGGAGAAGAGAACCTGCCGGGGAGACGCCCCACCTCACGGTGGCCCCGGGGTTGCCATTCTCCAAGACTCCCGACCGATGAACCCAAAACTCGATAATAGGCAAATTGGAGGCCAGCAACCCCATAATCTTTGTGCATGAAGTCCAGACAAAGATGCGTGGTTCTTCGGGTGAGTATCAGAGGGGATAGCGTACAGTTGGGGTTGGGATCCCGGAGTGTGGTGCGTGAGACATCCTCTGGACAAGTGAGTGCGGCCCCCATATAGTGCGGTTCCCAGGTATCCGTGAGGGACTGGGCCACGAACAGGGGGAGCGAGAGAGTGTGTAAAAGAAGGCACTCTGGAGGATGGGACAAGGGAAGAACAAGCCCTCTGATCCTATAGGAAAAGGAATTAGTATCAAGCTTCCCCCAATACCTCCAGATAGCCCTTTATGTTTGATGACCAAGTTCTGGGATGCTTATCCCTCCAGAAAAGGGAAGGACCGGGCTAAGATGATCCATTATTGGATCATGGAGGCTTGTGGAGGGAAACAGATCAGGGCAGGTAGCCTTTACTGGCCCGTGTTTGGAGCATTTGAGGATTGGATTTGTCAGGCTCTGAACACATATGTTAATTCAAAGGAACCATTTAGTGTGGAAGAAAGTGAATATGCAGCCCTGTGGATCGTTGGTGAGACTAGTTCTTCCCTATTTGTATTAAAATCTAGAAAGAAGAAAAGGAGACCAGGGGATACTTGGGAAGCGCCTGATCCATCTCCCCCACCTTATTTACCCCCTCCACAAATTCCCAATGCACCCCCTCCTCCTCTTCCTCGTCCCCCGTCACCACCTCCCGTACCCCCTATTCAAGAAATAGACAATTTCAAGTCAGAACCTGATCCCCTCCAGGAACACAGGAGAATAACTAGAAGTCAGTCTCGGCAAGAGGCAGGCGAGGCCCCTCTACTTCCATTAAGGGAACTAGGAATGGGCATGATTCCAAACCCTAATGCAGGACAACCAGGTCAGCCTGCTCAAATTCCAGGGGTAGGATATGTGATGGCTCCTTTGAATTCAGGGAACGTCAGGGAATTTAAGAAAGAAATGGGGCACCTCTTGGAAGACCTGCTGGGGGTAGAAGAAAGGGTGGATCAATTTTTGGGACCCAATATATATACCTGGGATGAATTACAATCTATATTAGGAATTCTGTTCACACTTGATGAACGGGGAATGATAAGAGCTGCTGGGATGAGAGTTTGGGACCGGGATCATCAACAGGGGCCACAGGGGGACGTGAAATGGCCACTCCAGCGTCTCAACTGGGACAATCAAAATCCTGAACATAGAATCCATATGAGTGATTTAAGGGCGATTGTCATTCAAGGGATAAAGGAATCCATCCCTCGAGGGAGGAATGTAAGTAAAGCATTTAGTGAACAACAAAAGAAGGATGAGGATCCCACTGAATGGCTGGAGCGATTACGAAAATGTTTCCGGCTATATTCAGGAGTAGATCCCGATTCAGAAGTTGGGCAAGCCTTACTGAAAACGAAATTTGTAGCCAAGGCGTGGATTGTTATTAGAAGAAAGTTGGAGAAAATGGAGAATTGGCAGGACAGAGGCTTAGATGAGTTGTTAAGGGAGGCTGAGAAGGTATGTATTAGAAGAGAAGATGAAAGTCACAGAAAGCAGATGAGGATAATGGTAGCAGCAGTACAAGAAGGTCAAAAGGGGGGACAAATGAGACAGAGAGTGCCCGGTATGCAAAAGAGAGATCCAGAAGAAGAAAAGGGGGGGCGGGGTTGTTTGTTATTATTGTGGGAAGAAAGGACACATGCGACGGGAATGTTGAAAAAGGCAAATGGATGAGAGACAGTTTTAGGACTAGGGGTGTCAGGGGCTCTATTTGCCCCAGGGACTTACAGAATCCCCTAATCTGTTTGGTCAAGCATTAGAACAGATCTTGCAGGAATATCACCCCGAGGAAGGGACCATCTTAATTCAATATGTGGACGATTTGCTGATAGCGGGAGAAGAGGAAGAATCAGTTAGAAGGGGCAGTATAAAGTTACTAAACTTTCTCAGTCTTAAAGGGCTACAAGTTTCTAAATCTAAATTGCAGTTTGTAGCAAAAGAGGTAAAATATTTAGGACACAGGCTGACCGAGGGAACCAAGAAGTTGGATCCTGGTAGGGTCCAAGGTATACTCTCCCTTGCCGCCCCAAGGAGTAAAAGGCAAGTTAGACAACTCTTGGGGCTCTTTGGATATTGCAGGCAGTGGATTGAAAACTTTAGAGGAAAACAAATTCCTGTATGATAAGCTCACAAAGGAAGGTCTGGTTAAGTGGTCTAAGGAAGATGAGGAACGACTGGATGCACTGAAGACGGAGCTGGTAAACGCTCCGGTCCTCAGCCTCCCCGACCTTAGAAAGCCTTTTTACCTGTTCGCCAGTATAGATGAAGGTACTGCATATGGAGTACTGGCACAGAATTGGGCAGGGAGCAAGAAGCCTGTGGCATATCTTTCCAAATTACTGGAGCCCGTTAGTCGGGGATGGCCAACTTGTCTCCAAGTAATAGTGGCAGCAGTGCTGTTGGTAGAAGAAGCCAGCAAGGTTACCTTTGGAGCAGAGCTACACATACTATCTCCACATAATATTAGAGGAGTTTTACAACAAAAGGCTGAAAAGTGGATCACAGATCCTGAAATATGAAGGGATATTGATAGCATCCCCAAAATTACAACTAGGTACTACATCCCTTCAGAACCCAGCCCAGTTCCTTTATGGGGAACCTGAAGAAGAACTCACTCACGACTGTCTACAAAACATTGAGGAACAAACCAAAATCTGCCCTGACCTAGAGGAAGAGGAGCTAGAAACAGGAGATAGGCTGTTCGTGGATGGGTCCTCCCGAGTAGTAGAGGGAAAGAGAAGGTCAGGGTATGCAATAGTGGATGGTAAGACCTCTTTGGTGGTAGAATCAGGACCCTTGAGCCCTAGTTGGTCGGCCCAGGCATGCGAACTCTACGCTGTCCCACGAGCCTTGGAACAGCTCAAGGGCAGAGCTGGAACTATCTATACAGATTCCAAATATGCGTTCGGCATCGGGCACACTTTTGGAAAGATTTCTTTTGGGAAGAAAGGGATTAATTAATTCCCAAGGCAAGGGGTTAATTCATGAGGAACTAATTTGAAGAATACTTAAAGCTATAAGAGGCCCTACAGAGATAGCGGTTGTACATGTTAAGGGTCACCAGGCAGGAATTGGGGCCACTACCAGGGGAAACAATTTAGCGGATCAGGAAGCTAAACAAGCAGCTTTGATGGTACTCCAGGAAGCGGATAGTAATACTGTAAATGCTAGAGAAAATTGTACTACTTGTGGTAGAGATTTGGAGGAGGCCCCCTGTTATGCTTGCTGGAAGACATTTGGGACCGAGGCTATCAGGTGTTCTTGTGACAACCCAGAGAAAATCCATTGTTGGTTTCATGGCCCAAAATACATTCTAACTTTCTCTGCAAAGGAACAGGAGAAGTTAATGCAGATGGGATTACGAGAAAAAGAGGGGAGTTGGTTGTTACAAGATGGGAGGGAGATGGTCCCAAAGGCCTTAGCCTTAAGAATCCTCCAGGCAATTCACGTGAAAACCCATTAGGGCACACAAGCATTAATTGATCAGTTTGCTATAAAATACATGGGTATTGGGTTACATCATTCAGCAAAGCAGGTCACTCACCGGTGCCTCACCTGTCAGAAGGTTAACAAACAGCACCAGAAATCCCGGATAATGGGAGGAAGGGAGTTGGCCCATAGACTGTTCTCCTATGTACAGATAGATTTTATAGAATTATCTAAAGTTGGGCGATATAAGTATCTATTGGTCCTGGTAGATCACCTGACCCACTTTGTGGATGCCTTTCCCACTGCTCGGGCAACAACTCATGTGGTGGTTAAAGCAATACTTGAAGAAATCATCCCCAGATATGGGTTAATAGAAGTAACAGACTCTGACAGAGGCCCCCATTTTGCTTCTAAGGTAGCAAAGGAAGTTTTTACTGCTTTAGGAACACAGTGGCAATATCACACTCCATGGCACCCTCAGAGTTCGGGCAGAGTAGAGAGAATGAATGGAGAAATAAAGAAGCAATTAACCCAATTAATGATAGAAACAAAAATGTCCTCGCTCAAATGTTTACTGCTGGCTCTACTAAACATCCGTACTCAACCACGGACAGACGTGGGAATTTCCCCATTTGAGATGCTATACGGAATGCCATATGACATGGAGGCACCGGTAGATCATCCACACCTAGAGAATATACAGATAAACCAATATCTGACCCAATTGATGAATAGGCGAAGGGAGCTCCGTGATAAAGGATTACTGGTACAGAGACCTCCCTTAGATGTCGCCATCCACCAAATCAAACCTGGGGATAGAGTATTGATTAAGACTTGGAAAGAAGCCTCCTTGACACCTCGTTGGGAAGGCCCGTATGTGGTATTGCTTACCGCAGAAACTGCCATCCGAACAGCTGAGAAGGGATGGACACGTGCTAGTCGAGTGAAGGGACCAGTCGAACCTGAACGCACATGGAAAGTGGCAAGCCAATCCGAGAACCTAAAGGTTAAGCTTAAAAGAGACCAGTAATGACAAATAATTAACCCCAGGAAACATTACCATCAGAACACTCCTCACCTAGATCAAGTGGACTTTTTGGTTCTTCCCAGCAGGGACTGCGAAGGAGAAACCAGCGTGGTGGATGTGTTGGGACAAATTTTGGCCAATTTGGCTTGGCACATCTACTATACTGCCTTTTCAGTTACTGCATGGACTTTGAACATTAGGAAAATGTATTTTGAAAATTTTAAAGAAAACGATTGTATAGATAAATGGAGCTGCCGATGTGGCAACCTGCCCAACTTGATACTGAGTTATGTCCGGAGGTGCGTAAAAGGGACGAGTTTCATTGGAACCTCCTGGAAGATAAATCCTCCAATGGTGTATAGATATACTGTCCTTAGAGCCTAAAGCAGTAACTTTTCAAGACATAGAATCAGCCTACTCTTTGCAGAAAAATTTCAAACATTTAAATGTTTAAGATGTACTAAATGTACCTTTTGTATCCCTTGGGTGTTGCTTGAATGTGGTAAATGTAAAGCACTGAAATGGATTTATGCTAGAGGCCTATTTTATGATTTATGTGCAGAATGTTATCATGAACATCGGAGAAATTCTAATTGGAAAAGACAATTGGAAGCATTTATTGGTGGGCCCAGTCCTGTTCAAAACATATACCAATTATTCGAGAATAGAGAACAAGCTTACCAGTCAATTAGCGCTAATGAAATCTGCACATATATTACTCTTTTGGCTTATTGTAAGAAATCGCGCATAATCACTTTTGAGTGTGACAAAAATGTATTTGTGCCTTATCCTCATTCTGTACTTAGTATCAAGTGGCATGCCGAGAATGAATATTGGCGTCAACGTCGCCTACGGGTTTACTCCCAAAAAAAGACAAAAAGCCATGGATGCTAGTATGCACTACCCAAAGATTACACTGTATATTGTGGGACTAAGGGGTGTGAATGTTATCTCTTTGTATGTCTTGTCTGCAGGATTTGCCAAGAACGGTGGTGGGTCCATTGCCACCGGAATTAACAGAAACCATTCTAAGATTAGGGGAGCTTTCGGGAAAATAGGTAAAATATGAATCTCAAGAGTGGTGGGGAATCTTTACTAAGGGTATAAATCCAGAGACACATTGTTCTCATACCAATGAACCCACTCCCTTTGTAGCCCAAATCATAAAAGGATACCACCGGAGACAGCTGCTTGGTATCGATTGCAGCTCTCCTTTGATAAAGGATAAGAATTGGGAACCATATCGAGTAAGGCAGGAACGAAAAGGATCCCTAAGCAAATACCTGTGCCGCCGAGAAGATGGTTAACCCCGTGCAACCGGATCGACGGGAGAGGCAGAGAGGAAAAGGCAAAGGGACCTGCAACCCAGAGTGGGATGCGCTTAGAGAAGTTCCAACAACTGCCTCTCAAACATTAAGTTCCCTGGAAAAATAACCCACTCCAGGGTATCCAAAGGGCAGCTCCCCAGGAAAATACACATGTGAAATTTTAGAGTAGGACTGCACCCTTTTTTGGCAGATCTATTTAATATCGATGTGGGCATTGGGATAAGTCACTAGAGATGCAGGGGGACATTAGCCATTCACATGGACGCTAATTTGAGTAGATAGAACATTTCTTAAAGGCAGCAGAGTTAAGTGAGGCCCACTTAAACCTATCAAACCACCCTACTCTCCACAATAGGGGGACCAGTAATTCTATTAATCCTTGGGCTGACTTTTGGGCCTTGTCTATTCAATAAAATGATTGAAATAGTAAAAGGAAGGCTGGAGGCAGCCCATCTGCTTCTGATTAGAACCAAATATGAACCTGTAACAGAGGATCCTGAACTGGGGGAGGAGGCCACCTTGAGTCAATGTGAGTTAAAATGATTTGATGAACAAATTAGTCAAAAGAAAAGGGGGGGCATTGTAATGGGTTAATTTCTCAAGTTTGTTCATCGAGTCTATTAAAAAGAAAAAAAAAGGGAAGCTGATGAAAAACCAAAAGTTAAATAAATATAATGGGCTAATATGTTGCAAAATGTCATAAGGCTTAAACGGCAATATGTCACAAGCTAATATGTTGAAAAGCTGAATATGCAATATGTATGCAGCCACACGCCTATATATGGTAAAGGCTATTGCAGGGTCATCAAAACTCTGAGAGAGAGGACGGGAGCCTTCCTCCAAACGACCACCAAAAGGCAGAAAAAGACCCCCTAGCAACTATCGGCGCAGACGCAGATAACACCGGAAAATACGCAACGAGGACAGATCAAAGAGAGGCCTGAACCGCCAGGTGGGTGCAAGCCGTTGGTGGAGCGGAGACTGCCCGGCTGCACCCAGCGCTGTAATTTGCCTATTATCGCTTGCTCTGCCAATTAATAAATTACATTTCATTTGGACTCACTTGTCGGTGATTGGTTCCTCACCACAAATTATAACACTTGTGCAAGGCAGCTGTGCCAGCAGGGCCCGGGAGCTGTGCCGGCTCTGCCGGGCTGCCGGGGCTGCGGGACAGTCCCGCCGCGGCTGCGCTCACCCCAGCCTGGCCCGCTCGGTTGCTTTCTCTTTCTGACCCCCCTGGGGAGGCTCTGACATTTCCTCTTCCCTGATGCAAGTGCAGCTGCTGCCAAGGGAAACGTCCCCATACTCACTCAGTGTTCCCTTTGCTTGCCAGGTGTCCCGTCTGCTGTCGCTGTCCAGGAGAGCTGCTCTGCACGGGAGGAGGAGACCGAGGGAGAGGCTTTGAAGATGGGGCAGCTGGGATCCCTCTGCTTGGAGTTCTATGGACTTGCACACAGGCAGTGATAATTACATCAATCTGTACATATCTTGCTATTTGTATTGGTATATTTCTATACATATGATACTTACTATATTTCTAGAAATACAATACTTATTATATTTATAAATGTGCTATGTATATATGTACAAATATATGCATACACGTTTGCAGTTACATATTTGTGTGTAGGTGTATCTAGCTTCTTATGTATGTTGTAATATCTTTTTGTGTTTAGATTTCAATAAGTATACAGTTGTGTAGGTATCTATTCGTATTGATGGAGTTTTTTGTATATGTCTTTTTAAAGAGGGATATTCCTATTTGTGTTGGTATATATGTCTATTTTTATATGTATATTGACCTATTGATATATGTAATTATATTTACATATATATTGAGATGTACAGCTGTATATTTGTATGGATATTTAGCTTGGCACATTTTTTTGTATTTATAGATAGGTTTGTCTTATATATCTGTTTAAATACATGTTGTATGTTATCTGTAATATTTAATCCATATTTGCATCTGTAGATTGTTATATATGTATTTATATATATTTGTGTCTACATATGGTTTTAGTTCTGTTTCAATATGTATGGAGTGTTCTAGTTGTATAATTCTATTGGTTCTATGTATAATTCTCTGAGTTGTTGGTACAGGATTACTTAGAGAGAGAATCCACATTTTTGTATTTCCATATGGGCTGTATGCTTGTAGTAGTATGTAACAAATTAAGTTGTTAAATACCTAATTGATCTTTGTGTCTAGGGAGTTGTTGTAGAGGTTGGCTATAAGTTTGGTTTTTTTTAACTGAAGTTGTATTTTTATATTTTTAACTAGTCTGGCTGTAATAGTCTAATGAATTCCTGGTTTTAACCTAAGTTGAGATTTGTCTTGTTCTGTATTGTCAATGTGGGTGTAGCAATTTGTAATAAATGACATTTTTCAACTGAAATTGATTCTCGTGTATTTGTGGATCAGCAGTGCGGCTGTGGCAATCTGCAAGAAATGCCATTTGTCAGCTGCGATGGGTGTTCTGTGATTTGTGCTCCCCAAAGCCATGAGCAGATGTAAATGCTGGAGGATTTTGGCCATGCAAATCTCCAGCCATGCCCAGCACATGCCCCACCTGCACTCAGGCTGGGCAAGGGAAGCGCAGATTTGGGCTGGCAGCAGAGCCCCCCGTTGGCTCAGAACTCGCTGCAGAGGCCTGCTGAGAAAACTCCCGGACTCCAGTGAGCGCAGAATCCAAGCAGGAGCCACCCGGGGAGGACAAATCTGCCCCCCATCCCATGGGCAGCTCTTTAGGAAGCGCTCCAAGTGTCCCTCTGGAGCTCATCCCTGACCAAAAGCCAGCAGGGATCCTGAGCCAGCTCCGCTGCCTTTGGCAGCACTTTGGCAAATGAGCTGCAGCAAGGGGGAGGCAGCAGTGACTGTGACTGCTGAAAGGCTGGGCATGAAGGAAGGGCCATGGACACAAGTGCTGAGATGCCCCAAAATCCAGAAGGAGGCTGGAGAACTGGGCATCAAGAAGATCTCACAAGTGCTGAAATGATGGAAGCCCTTTGTGTGAAGCTTCCTGGAGGAAGTGACAGGGAGTTGCTGCTAGGATCAGCAGTAGCAGAAGGCAGCAGGATCTGCTCATTTTCCTGGCTCTGTTTCCAGGACACAGGCTGAGATGGGCCCTTCTCCCACAAAGCCCTTGCCCATGGAGGCTGCCGGGCAAAAGCAATCCCATTGCAAAGAGAGGCTTTGCAGTTGAAATCCACTGCCCTTGTGTTGAGGGGAGGAATGACTGCCCTGCCAAAGCACAGCAGCCGCAGGGCCCCTCTCAGCTCTGTGTGTGTGTTGCAGGCCTGCCTGAGGTGCCCGTGCTGCAACAGCTGCGAGAAGGGCAAAGTGACCTGATTGCATCGTTAGCACACCTACTGCTGGATCTGATGGCACACTTCCCCACCAGCCAGGGCCAGGCCTCGGCCAGAGCTCAGGCCTGGGCTGGGAGGAGTTTCCCCTAAAATACCCTACAGAAGCCCGTGTTCATGTCAGTTGGGAAAGTTTCCTAAAGTGATACATTTCTTGCAGATAACTTCATGAGGTTATGCAGAGCTAGCATAAGTGTCTTTGTAGTCTATTTTTAGCTAAATACTGATGGGCTTGATGACCCCAGGATTCATCTTGTAAGTCAGCTCTGGCTCAGACTTGCTGCTGAGGCCTCAGCACATCAGACACTGAATTTAGAAAACCTTTTGATAAAGATTGTCATCCCTTTACTTCTTTTAGCCCAATACTTCTAGTCCTGATAAATTTGAATTCTTCCTGTACATTCTGGCAAACAGACCATCTAAAATTTTCACTGTTTATCAGTGTTTAAATTCTATCCACCAAAAGAAACCCAGTCACTTCCAAAAGGAGCTTGAAATAAGCTACTATTTTAAAGCAAAACCAAGAATTTTTCTTGCTAAGTGAGAAAAGGAGTTTCCAAAACTCCTCTGTGAAACTAATGCAGATTATTTGAGGTATCCTTTTCCTACCAGGAGCAGAGGGAGTCCAGCCTGGGCAGAGTGCACACAAAGCTCATTTCAGTAGAAAGGTGATACACTGGGGATGGACAGAGGGGATTTGCAGCTCTGCTGGGGCTGTTCAGTTCAGGTTGCTGTTCTCAGCTGTAAAAGGAACTCCTGCTGCTGTAGCAAAGCTGTTTGAAGATGCAGACAGTTTGTTCATGAGCCAGGTCCTGGTTGAAGAAGCATTTGTTCCCCAAAATCTACCAGCAGCATTACCACACCATACTTTAGCCAGCTTGCTGCCAGAACCTGTAATCCCAGGAGCAACTTCCAGGGAAAGGGGAGTGGGTTCTACTCTCATTCCTTCTAACAGCTCTTACACCATGGCAGGGACTCTCAGCAGCCCAGGTTCCCCTTGGAAAGGCAGGATGCCGTGTTCCTTCTCACTTTTCAGGATCCCTCATCATTTACAAGCTTTACTCAAACATTCTGAATGTTTTCAGCAAGATAATGAATAGTGTAAGAGCCTGGGATGAACTCCTTTCACTTTGTATCTGGTATTTCCTGCAGGGAGGGGATGGAGGAAGGCAGAAGATTCCCTGCTTCACAGAAGGGACACCCATGAGACAAACCTCTGACAGGTGCACCTTCCATGCAAATTAGGTTTACAGGGAAAACACTAGACCCTAGGAAGAAATGTCACAAATCAATAACTTCCCATTTTGATTTCAGGAGCAGACTTCAAATGCAGCCTCCAAGCACAGGGAGCACTGAGACTCTAAGCCACACGACATCTCTGCCAAAATTCCCAGCAGCCATGACAAAATGACTGCAGAAATAATGCAGCGTCCTGGCCCTCCTGATGTGTCAGGAATAAGCCACTGGGGATACAGCCAGAGGGACAAAAGTTGCTCTAGCTGAGCACATTTTGAAAGGAGAGGAAGGAAGAAATTAGGCGTCTCTACTGTTGAAGTTTAAAGCTTGTGAGAAATGTTTCCAGGAACTGGACAAAGAATGGGAGAACAGACAGACAGGACCAGAGGCAGGAGAACCAGAAAAATCAACCAAACACCAGCTTTAGTAAGAATTTGGGCATAACAAGATTCTTTGTGGTAAAGCTGCAGCAAAGGGAGCTGAAAGTCCTTTTCTGAAAAGGGCAATGACAGCAATGCCTCAGCCTAGGGGAAGGTGAGCACATCAACCAGGGCTCCTCAGTGGAATGCTATTTCCTAAGGGTCTCCATGACCTCTCCTTTCTCCTCTTCTGGATATTTAGATGTGTTTGTTTGGGGCTAGGGTTTCCTAGTGCACCAGCCCTCAGGGGTTCTTGGCCTGGCTCAGGAAGATCCCAGGTGCCTAAGGAGTTGCTCCACTGAGACTACAGATTCATTTCCTTGGCCTCTATTGGGCCTGGTAATTGGGAAACTCTTCCCTGCCAGGAGCAGGGCCATTCCTTGATGGGATTTAATTAGCAGAGCCCTCAAATGAAGCTCTCACAAATCTCTGCTGCAGCTGAGCTTCCATCCCACCAAGGCAGCACTTCAGCAGCATGGTCCCACCTTGGCAGTGTGGGAACACTGGGATGGGAAATTTCCCAGGGATGGGAAATTTCCTCTCAGGAACAAAGAACACATAAAAACTGAGGGCAAGACCCAAGGGACAGGGCCAAGAAAGGAAGCTGAAATAAACAGGGCGGGAGACTTTTTCTCCTTTTAATGCCTTTTATAAAGGTGATCAGCTAAAAATTGGGAAGCTCGACAGGTCTCTCCCAGGGTGCCTCGAAGGAGAAGGAATGTGCAGCTTTGTCCACTGGGGGCAGAGCTGGGGGTCCCATCCTCACAAGTGCCATAGGGCGTAACCCCAAGTTTGCAACTCTCCAGTGAGTCCTACTTGGGGTCTTGGTTTCAGATGAGTTCCGCTCAGGGTGAGGGGCAACAAAGGTTCTCAGCATCTCTGCAGGCTCAGCACTCTGTTCCTCATGTCTAGACACCACTCTAATTTCCTAATTCTGTATTGGCTCATTGTTTTTGGGGTCTTCTTGGTAAGTTTGATGAGGTTCCCATGGCATGCTGGTCTCGAGGCTATTTTGCATTCTCTCTGATGCCCCCCCCCCCCCCACCTCTCCTCCCCTCACTGCCTGGGCAGAAGTACAGTTTAGCCCCAGGCAGGGCTTTACCAGTACAAAAGGAGCAATTAGTTACAACAACCCGTGTTTACAATAACAAAACAGGTACAATTCCACCTTGGCAACAACTAGTCTGACTGGTTTTGTAACTCTTTTTCTTCCCAAAAGAAATTGGCAGATTTTTGTTTATAACAGTCCCTCCTCTTTTTCTTTGATCCAGCTTAAACTTAAGCTCACATCAACTTGCAATTCTTGACTCATGAGCTTCATATTTCTTTAATTTTTTTAAAATAAATTTCTTGAGCACTCTGGTAATCATGGTTATTCAACTTGGTTACTTTTCTTGGTTTTCTTTTTCAGGTTAGAATTTTTTTGAGATTTTTAGCTTGGTCTGTAGGGCCAATACTATTATTTTAATGAAACAGGGAAATAAGCATAGTAAAAGGAGCAATCTTCCATGTATACACACAGTGAGGAAAACAACTTTTTCCCATACATTTTTTTTTTTAAATCTATAGGTTATCTTACCAACTGGAATCAAGTGTAGGAGTTTGTTCTTGGTTATTTATACATGCTAGTTTTTTTATTTCATTTGAGATGTTTCTAATGATTGCATTCTTTATCTCTAATACTGCTTGGAGTCTGATGATTCTGTTTAACATAGATATTGGGGTCTGAACTTGGTCCTTACAATTTTGGATTCTCTTAATTTCTATTGCACTTTGCTTTTGCTGTTTGGTTTCTCTTAAATCATTGTGTATAGCAACTCCTAAACTTGATCCAGTTTCTTGGTTTTATCATTCTAGAAGTGCAGCTGCCAGACCAATCTCTTGACAATTTAGTGTATGCTGTAGTACTAGAGATCAAAACCAGGTGTTTAAGGCTCTCTTGAAATGTGTTATTAGTTTCTGTTGGGCATTCCCAATATCTACACCGTTCTTTCATTTTCTAAAAGGGGTTGATCCCTTTTTCAGTACACTCATAACATTCATATACTTCATGGTGGGTACACTTGTCTCTTTCTTTTCTTTTCTCAACAGACTCTAATTTATTTGGATCTCTTGGGATCCACCGGGTAGCCGAATTCTTTACTGCTAAATACTTGTTACAAACCACCCTTCTTACTGTTTTTACCATTTCTTTTCTTTTGACTAGATCTACTGAGCTTGCTTCAGCAGCATCACATTCAAAGCACAACCAGGCTTCTCCTATAGGGCACTCTCCCAGGAGTGGCTGCCTAAAAGTGGCAGTATTCCAACTATCCCATACATTCTCTTATCTTCTTGATAAAGGACCAATTGGGAGAGGTTAACACAATTAGGCTTAGAACTGAGGTGGACTCTAGACAAGGAGCTCCCTTTTTCCTTCTCATAGAGGGGTTGGTAGCACTTACTGCACAGCTCTCCTGGGCTCCCCAGAGCACCACCAGCAATTAGAGCCATCATTACTACCCTTCCCAAGAGTCCGGTATGGGTCATCTTGCACAGCCTGCCCACCCGGCCTGGCCTCTTGGGGAATTTTACTGAGAAGAAACTTACAAGCTCCTTAGAGTCCCTTCTACCTGCTTCTCTTGGTCTGTTCTCTACTAAGTTTGGTTTCTCTTAGGGGAGTGCCCTGCAGAGGATTAACTTGGATTAATTTTGAACCAAATTGGGGGAACTTAACCAGAATTACTTATTTACAGTCTTAAACTTTTTACAAATTTATTTTACACACAGAACTGTCTTGAAACATTTTAAGCTATGTTATGGTTCTGATACCAAACCCCTTTCCTATATAGTTCAGTCTTTTGACTCTTCCTTCTGAGAGTCAATTTTAAGTCTTTTGGTCCTTTTATAATGGTGTACTCAGGTGAATTAACTTGTGATGTGGTTGACTCTTGTCCAGTCCCAGAGGTGAGAGTGGTGTGAACTCTGGCCCAATGCCAGAGGGAAAAACTGATGTTGAGTCCGGTCCAATGCCAGAGGGACAAAGTGATGTTGAATCCTGGTCCAATGCCAGGGAGTGAGAGTGATGTGGAGTCTGGTCCAATGCCAGAGGGACAAACTGATGTTGAATCCTGGTCCAATGCCAGGGGGTGAGAGTGATGTGGAATCTGGTGATGTGGGTTCAACTTTTTTCCTTTGGTTTGCACAGTTGAATTAGCAGTGAGGAGTATCTGAAACAGGCTTTCAAATATAGGCATTAATGCTCTGCTATTTTATGATTCTATCAAAACTCAGTTTCTTCGGTTAATGTTATGTACAATTGATTAATTTCTCTTTTTCTATAGCTTGCATGTTTCTCTCATCAACTTCTGCATACTCTGTATTTTGCAGGGAGTTGTATTTCTGTTAGCTAACTTAACTCCAAAAGTGCTTTTATTCTCCTATTTTTCTGTGTATTTAACTTACTGGTTTTCTGTTCTATTTTCAAGATCTTATCTATTCATCTCTTGCCTCTGTTTCTTACTTTCACTGACAGCTTAAATACTACTTTTCTTTCAACCCCTTACACTTAAAACAAATTTTTTCTCACACTATTTTTCAACACGATACACCTCCTTCCAAGGAGATGTGGTAAAACTTATAATGCACAATCTACATTACCTATACTTTAATTTGTCTACATTCACTCTCTTTTATTTCTCATTCACTTTCACACATTCCTTCACACCCTCAAGACACAAAGTGGATCCTTATTGCTAGTAAATCTCTGTGGCCTCTGCCTCACCTTGGCATTGGCCTCTAGGTCTCAGGATCTCTGGGCCTCTTGGAAGGGCTCTGACATGGGGTTGCCTCCGGTGCTCGTTCCCCTGTGAGGCTGTCTGTGTGTCACTCACGCTCTTCAGCTATGGCCCCCTCACACATCTGGGGAACACTGGCCTGGTGTGCAGGTCACACACACCCTTCAGCTAAAGCCCCACCTGCCTGGGGAACACTAGCCTGGTTTTGTTTGTGACTCACTCTTACACACAAAAGAAGACAACAGTAAGGTACTTTTTACTTTCACATCACTTATTACAAGTTGAGATGTTACTGGCCAGTCCTGGTGCTATTGGATATCCTTCCACTTAGCCGTTTCTCCACAATAATAGCAGTGTTGTTCACTCAAAGGGACTTGAGGTCTCTCCATCCCTCTTGTGCCTGACAGTACAAGAGGCCTATCCTTGCCTCCTCCTGGTGGGGGACCTGCCCACCCCACACTTTCTCTGGCTACTGCAACCATGATCCTAGCCTTGGCCTTTGCTTTTTCTTCTTCCTTCCTTAAATACACCCTCAATGCTTCTCTTAATAACTCATTAATGTCCTTCTCTTGCCAATCTTCAGTCTTTTCCAGTTTTCTCCCTATATCAGGCCAAGATTTGGTAACAAACTGGACCTTTAGTAGCACTTGACCTTCTCTGGTGTCTGGGTCTATTTTAGAGTACAGTTGGAAATTCTGCTTTAGGCGATTAAGCCAAGCAGCAGGAGCTTCATCCTTCCCTTGTGCACCCTCAAATGCCAATTTGGTAGTAGTTCCTTTGGGAACTGACTCTTTGATCCTCTGTATTATCAAAGATCTATATTCCATCATGGCCTTCCTCCCTTCCTCTTGATTAGGGTTCCAGCTGGGATCCATTAGTGGCAATTTTTGTTCACCTGATGGCACCTGGGGTCCCAGAGGGTTGTCTTTCTCCCAAATTCTTATGCCAACCGCCCTAATCATCTGGACCTCTTCTGGGGAAAATAAAATATTTAGAATGGAATTTATCTCTCCCCAAGTCTAGATATTTGGACCTAAGAATTGATCCACTTGGTTGACTATGCCCGCTGGGTCCTCAACTAAATGCCCAAACTCTTTCTTGAATCCTTTCACCTCAGAAGCCGTTAGAGGAGCATTCACAAAGCCAACACCTCCCACTACTCCTCCCATAGGAACTTCTCTGAGGGGGAAAAGTCTCTCTGCCTTGGAGGTCCTGGATCTGGTACTACAGTATGGCCCAGACGCCAAACTACTCATTTGAGAGATATGAGGATTACCCTAAACTTTCTGCAGATCAGCAGGTGTATTTGGTGGTAACTGTTTAGCAGGCAAGGAGGCATTTGTGTCCCAACTAGGAGGAGGTAAAGGGACAGCAACAGGAGGGGGAGAAGAGCTTGAGTACATAGTAAGTGGAGCTGGAGAAGGGGTGGAGAATGCAGCAGGTGGAGTAGGCACTGGTAGTGGTGCAGAAGGAACTGGAGGAGCCGAAGGGGGTGGTGAGAGAGTGGTTACTAGGGGAGATACTGGGAGATACCATAGGGGAAGCCAAAGAGGTAGAAGAAGGAATTTGAGAAGGCGGTAGTGAGATGGCAGCCGGGGGAAGAACCGGATCTGCCATTTGAGGTGCCCAAGGAAGAGGATTAAAAGGTGGAGGGGCAGCAGGAGGCAAATAATCCAAGGGGTCCCATTTTTTTCCAATTCTAGCATCCCCTCCTTCATTCCCCTCTTTCTTCTTCTGCACCTTACAAATTCGCACACCTTCATCCCCAGTAGCACTCTTTAACCAGCAAGCTACATACAATAATTGCTCAGGATCGGTATCCTCCCCAGCTGTCAGATAATGACTCAGTTGTTGACACATCCACTTGTCCCTTGTCCCACACCAAGGCCATCCTCCTGGTACCTCTAATTCTGGCCAGACTTGTACAGAGTAGTGGATCATCTTCACCTTATCTAATCCCTCTGTGGCCTCTACAGAATCCCATTTCTCTAACAGTTCCCCTAAGAGACTATTGGAAGGGATATTCCTCAATCTCTTGCCTGTCTTCTTACTATTACACTCTCCCATTTTTCGGGTCTCAACAGAAAAAATCCCAAAGGTGCCTCTACTGACAGGTAGTCTCATGAAAAATATATTTGCCTGACGCTCAGGACTTTACACTGAAACAACTGTCTGATCTCTTGATTGCCCAACTTTACTCATATCAGATCTTATACCTATCAGGACTTAAAAACACGAAACCCTGGCATAAGAGCCCGAGTCGTGCCTGACTCCCCTCTGTCAGGAAAAACAGCTGCCTGATTTCTAGTTTGCCTAACCTTCCAAATGTTAGGCCTCACCATATCAGGACTTAAAAACCAACCCCAGCTTCCTTCACTGGGATTTGTGCCTGACCCCTTTGTCAGGACTTGATTTGCCTGCAGGGCTTGTGAGCTTGCCCGAATCCTTCTCGGGACTTGCAATCTGCCTGACTTCCCTCTGCCAGGACTTTTGGGGTGCGTGCCACTCATACACTATTTCCTCTTCACGCCCGGAGGGGGGGCCCTCTCTGCCCCTTAGGAGACGACTCACTCACGCTTATTCCACTCGCTTCCCTCTGTTCCCGGCCGGCCCGCTCGTGGGGGTTCGCAACCGCGGCACTGAGGGCTCCACACTGAGGGCGAGGGTCCGAGCTGCCCGCTCTCGTCTCACTCACGCTCCACTCACTCGCCTCCTACTCCCGCCGCCGGATTTCTCACCAGTGCTCCTCTGCGTCACTGGTCCTGAGCCGATCTCTCTGCTCCTGATAGCCAGCTGTCCTGGAGGTCCAAGATGGCCAGTCCTGGTGGCCTCTTTGGACATGGCTATCCCGGACGAGGCCCCAGCTGAAATAAACAGGGCAGGAGACTTTCTCTCCTTTTAATGCATTTATTAAAAGTGATCAGCTCAAGGTTGGGAAGCTCGACAGGTCCGTGGTTTGCTGTCGCCACTCCCAGGGTACCTCGGAGGAGGAGGAATGTGCAGCTTTGTCCCCTAAAGGGCAGAGCTGGGCGTCTCACCCTCATGAGAGCAGTGGGCGTACCCCATCTTTCCCCACTTTTAGATTTGCCATCCAGGGTCTTGATCTCAGTTGAAGTCTTCTGCTTAGGGCAAGGGGCAATAAAGGTTTTCAGCATCTCTGCAGGCTCGGTACTCTGTTCCTTAGGTCCAGACATCACTCTAATCTCTTAATTCTGTATTGGCTCATTGTTTTTGGGGTCTTTTTGGTAAGTTTGGTGGGGTAGCCTCCCATGGCATGCTGGTCCTGGTGGTTAATTTTGCATTCTCTCTGATGCCTCCCTCCCATGTCCCCTCCCCTCACTGTCTGGGGAATAGAATTATCAAATTAGCCTCAGGCAGGGTCTTTCCTATACAAAAGGAGCAATTAACTAAAAGGACCCGTGATTACAATACCAAATAGGTAGAACTTCACCTTGGCTGGCAACCGGTCCAACTGGTTTTGCAACTCTTTTTCTTTTTCCCAAAAAAAATTGTCAGATTTTTTATTTATAACACTGAGCACAGCCCAGCCTGGAGGCATTGGCCATCTGGAGTGTGCCCAGGAGCAGAGAAAGGCCAAGGGCAGCCGAGGGCCGCTGGGCTGGCTGAGGATTCCTCCTCTTCTGCCGGCTGCCCTGCAACTCCTGGCCAAGGTCAGCAGTGTGTGCAGCACTCTGGGCACCGGGGCAGGGAGCCGGGCTGCTCGGCAGGCTGGAGCACAGGGCAGCCTCCTTCAGGCCCGGCACTTCTGCCAGGGGAAGCGAGGCCAGCGTGAGACAGGGACAGCTTGGCAGGGCACGTCTGCAGGAGCCAGCGCCTCACGCAGCTCTGGCAGGAAGCGCCTGCAATCCTGCAGTTCTGCACTCAGCCAGAGCAAAGGTGTGAGGTGCAGAGTGTTTGGCAGAAATATTCAGGCCCACCAGGCCAGCCTGCTTGGTGCTCTCTGGCACACAGCAAGCGCTGTGCAGTGCAGCTCTGAGCTGCTGGGAGAGAGGCAGTCAGGGATGTGCCTGAGGCTTGTGCTTGAGGAGTGAACTGATTTGGAAGGGGGCAGAAGCCTTTCAGTAGGCAATTTGTGTTTTCTTCATTAATTTCTGAAAGAAAGTCATAATGTGTTGCACACAGGTAGGGTTATTAGAAAAGAAAGTCCTTATAAAATCAGGCCTTGCTATGGGAAATTCCCAGCTCGCCTGTTAGGTCTTCTACGTGCAGCCAGCTAACTTCCCTTGGGAATAGTCATGAGTGCAGTTAGCACAACAAGCTATTGTGCTAAGAAAACTGTTTGCATCTGGAATAAACAAGAAATCTGTCCTATGAGCGTCCACAAAAGAAAAATGTAATCACCTAAGTAAGAGTGAGTCTTAAGAAGAGAGAGTCTTAGCATGTACACACCAAAACACCTTCTAAGCAATCAATTGTGTGGCAAGGAAACTACCAGCCAGTTGGAGTTGAACACGAGGTCTGTGAAAACAATATAAAAATGAATTATGTGAATAAAGAATTGGCTTTCCCTGCATGAAGAAACTCAGTCCCACCTGCTTTATTGACACAGCAATGTGGCTTCACTCAGCAGGAGCACTTGCAGGGTGTATTGCTGAAATGCTTGTGTTTGATTCCCAGAATAGGAAGGAGAGGCGTTAAGTGTAACAAACAGGGCTTAGTCTTGTGAATTCCTTTAGCTTTAACAGGAGTGCTGAACCCTGTATTCCCCCACTGCAGTGCTTACTGTGTGCAAGTGGCTATCTTGGCCTTGAGAATAAGGAGAGTGGTCCTGCTAAGAAGGCAGCTGGAATGCATTCAAAGGGAAGAAAGTGTTTTTAGGAGGCTCTTGGCCACCAAAGGAGAGTTTGAGCAATGGGATTATTTCCCAAATGACTGTGTCAGGAACCGGAGTCGTGTCCCAGGCACTGCCATGTTTGATCCATGTTTGAGCAGGTTGACAAGACAATGAAGAAAAGTGTCTTGTTTAACAGGTGGGATCTTGACCCTTGAAAGAGAAACAATCTATTGGTCAATCGGTGAGCAGTCAAGCTTTGAAAGGGGAACAGTGCATAATGGAGCCCTTGGTGGCAGGGAGTCATGGAGTCATCCTGAGCCATCATCTCACAGCCAGCCATGTGTGAGCTGATGCCGTAACTGGGAAAATGGCACTCCTGAGCAGGAGATACAAGGCCTGGTTCTGAGCTGGAAGGGTGAGAAGGATGAGATGCACACTGTTTTGATCCAGGGGATGTCCTGGAAGTGCACTGCCTACCTTCCCCAGTGCCGAGCACCACGCTCCATCTCCTTCTCCTGCTCAGCAGATTTTTGGGAATCCAGAGGTCAGTATGTATTATTTGCTACTGCAACTAATGGAATAAATTTGCTTTGCAAGCTCAGTTGTGTCTTAGGTTCTTTTGTGCATGGGTCTCCTCCTGAACCTGTGGCAGCGACCACCAGGGACCTACAGGACACTTCTACCCTGATGCCAACAAATTCTGAGAAGTGATTGAAATATATCAATAAATCTGGGGTAATGTTTAGCCTGTGAGTTTCAGCAAAGTATTGAACATGTCTTAGTTCCATGCATATAAACTGGTAGGTGAGATTGCTGGCTATGAAGGCCTTAGGGAAGTGATTCCCTATGCACCCAGCACTGAAATAAAGTGATGCCTCCTTTCTAACGCTCAGCTGGCAGCAGGGATCAGGCCCCGCTTGGTAACTTTCATTTTGGCAAGTTCTGTTAGCAGCTAAGAAAGGTCAAAATGAAATATTTTTCAGCTGTTTTCCTCTGGTTGACCTTTTCAGGCACCAAAGCTCTGTGCCACACGTGTCCTGGGTGTGTGCAGAGCAATGCAGCCCCCACAAAGGCCTTGGTTTCTCCACAAGTTGCCAGGTTGACTGCTTCCAAAGGGGAAGAAAGGCAGAGATGTACATCCACAGGAGTCCTGGCCATGTCCAATAAATGTGCAAACATGTGGGGAGATTTGTAAGGAATGATTTCAGCTGTGATGCCAACAGTGCCTTCTCTCCTGCTTCTGTGCAATATAGGTGAGTTATGTAGTAGTTGGCTCTCACAATTAAGAGATAGCTATTATGTGGACAGATATTATGTTCAAATGGAAAGTGCTGTTATTGTAATATGTCCTCCCATAGTCCTCTTTCTTATCCCCCTTGTAATAGCCTTGGTAGTCAGGGCATTTGGGGAGGGCTGGCTTGTGACCAGCAGGAGGGGTGGAACAACACCTGACCTCCAATCAAGGTGCAAGAAAGTAATCTCCACCAATGGACAGCAGAGAAAGAGTTGACTGACAAAACATTGGGAGGGGCTAAGGGTATGAATGGCAGAGCATCCCTTTTGTAGATGAGCATGTGGCTGCTAGTCGTGGAGACTCCCAGTGCTGCAATCTTTCCTTATTCAGTCCTTTCTAAAGGTTTAATAAACCTCTAAAAAGTTAAAGGAAGTGTTGTTTCTCAGATGGGCAATGCTTTGGGCCATTTTCTTGCTCTGGTTTCCTTTGCTTGTGTCCCATTTGAGTGCTCAGTTGGGCTACAGGCTGTAGGTGCTTTGTGCACTCTTGGAGTTCCTCTTGGATCCCTTGAACGACAGGCTTTGGCCCACGAGGGGAATTTGTGCTACTTTGTGACAGAGGAGAACTTCCCAGGCTCTTTTGTGTTTGCTGTAGGGAAGGTTGGTTAGTGCTTGGCAAAAACTCACAGAGCAACATGGAGCGTTTGCTTTGTGATGTCAGGGCATGGTTGCCACATTGTCGTGGTGACATCAGAAGGGTGCCTTGGTGCACGGAAGGCCTGAGTGTCAGAGCAGCCCTAGCGCTTGCTCAGTTCAGGAGAATCCTCCTGGGCAAGGCTTTTGTCAGTGGGCTATTGCACACTGACAGGAGCCTTGTTTTTCCTACTGAGTGAGCACAGCCTGCAGACTTGCAGAGCACTATTACAATGATTGAGCGACTTGCACCTGTCCTTTTCGCCGCATATGGCGTTACTTATGGTGCATATTTCATTACACACTTCGCACGTAAGTAGATGTTTCCTCTTCTGCTTAGCTTAGGGTGTAACCTGACCTGGCTTTTGTCTGTCTTCCTGCTCTTTCTTAGTGACTGAGCTTCTGATTTTGAAACAGAAAGAGCATTAGGATGCCACTGCTTTGGTCAAGCTCCTGTCAAGGTGTTCAGCTAAAAAGGGGGTGTCTGTAGCCACAGGGGCAGCATTTGCAAGGGAACCTGCAGGGCTTCTGTTCCCTCCACGGGAGAGTCTGTGGCAGCAGAGTCTGCCATTTCTTCAGTTTGCTGGGACAAGCAAGACACCTTGGAAAATGTAGACTGGCAGACCTTCAGGGAATGCCTTCTAAAAACTCTGCAGTTGTTCCCAGAATTCAGGGAAAGCTTCTTTCTTCCAAAATTTTGTCATGAAGGGATTTGACTGTCTAACTTGATCCTTTAGTGAGTGCTAAAATAGAGATTCCCTTTGCAATGAAATGCAAACTCCAAAGCACTGAGTCTGCTCCAGAACCCTGGAGTTACTGTTGTGCTGTTTCACAACAGAACTGCTGCAGCTCAGGGGGATTTTGGGGAAGCTTTTCTGGGCACAAGTTTCCAGCAAGTTAACGAGACTTGGTGCATGCAACTGACTTAAAAAAAAAAAAAAAGGACCCAAGGGAGAGATTAAAAAAGCTGCTTTATGTATTTGGTAGAAGAGGAACAGCAAGTGTTCAGGAACAATTTGAATTTTCTTCATCATGTTTGTAGTCATTTACTGACAAAGCAGGCCAAAGAGTAGGCACAGGCAAAAATATTGTCCTGATCTCTTGCTGGCTGTGTGAATGAAACATGTCTCCTGGAGGGATGTTGTGAAATGGGAAATCATCTCTGTTTGGGTTGACTTGATTTGTGGGTTTCACAAGCCCAAGCAGTTTTCTCAAAGCATCTGGTTCATTTTCCATTGCCCACTACAGGTCACCTGAAGCGTGTATTCAGTGGAGTTGATCCTGAGGTGAGTGAGATTTCATGTTCCTGGTGTTAAGAAATTATGGACCCAGCTGTCAGCTTGGCCAGTAGCAGTAGAGTGTAGAGGGAGGCCAAAAGAAAATCCATTTTCATGCCTTCAACAAAAATAACATGGGCCTAAAATGGAGAGTTCCTACTTTCCATCTCAGAGCCCGGAAGAAATATAAACTCAGTTTGACAGAATGTCACTTCCTGACACCACCTAGAGGGGAATACTGAACTAAGAGCAATTTCCTATAGACTAAAATTAGCCGATTTCCAATTAGTCAGCGTGACTGGGAATTCTACTCTAAGAAATTTAATGCTGTCTCTTTAGAAGATGCAGCTGTAGAAAAAAACAGGTGTCTTGTAATGGTGCCTACTGTATTTGAAGTAATTTAGGAAATTTTGTGGCTGGGGAGCTGCGTGGGCCAAAAGGCGCCAGGGTTGCTGCTGGCCTTGAGCCACTGAGGATGAGGCAGCATGTGGCCAGGTGGCCAAGAAGGCCCAGGGCATGGTGGCCTGTGTCAGCAGCAGTGGGGCAGCAGGAGCAGGGCAGTGAGCGTGGCCCTGTGCTGGGCAGCGCTGCGGCCACAGCTGCAGTGCTGGGTGCACTTGTGGGCCCCTGGGCAGCAGAAAGTCCTTGAGGGGCTGCAGCGCGTGCACAGAAGGACAGGGGAGCTGGGCAAGGGGGTGCAGCACAAGGCCAGTGAGGAGGTGCTGAGGGAGCTTTAGCCTGGACAGTGGGAGGCTCTTGAGGGACCTTCAGGCAAACTTCCATCATTCCCTGCATGACAGTGCTCAGCACAAGGGCTGGTTCACACCAAAAATTCATCACTCATTGCATCCAAGGGCTCTAGACACTGGAGTGGGTGGCACTTCCATCTGCTGGTTTGTTGGCTCGTTGTTTTGCTAGCACGAGAAGGCCTGTTCATTTTCCTCTTTTTCCAGTAAGCAATGATGCTTCTGTACAATGTTTCCTGCCCTTTTGCAGCCCTGAATGGGATTGTGGTCCAGTTTGAGTTTTCTACGTCTGCAGCAGCAGTAGCAAAGGCATTGCTGTCACTTTCCTAGTTTTCCATTTCAGTGCATTCAAGCTCTAAAAGCTCCGTTTTTCTGAGGCAACCTTGCTTGCTGATGGCAGCCATGGAGGAAAATCAACTTCATAGCCATCTAGAGTGGTGTTGAATTGGCCCATGTAATTTGGTGGCTGTGATTTAGAACCCCTCTGTCACCATGAAACGTTATGATTTTTTCCTTAGAAGATGTTGTGGTAGATCTGAAAAGAAATGAGGTTCTACATGATAGGAAATGGCCTGTGCCTCATGCTCCTCTCTTGCCACAGATGACAGAAGCAAGAGCCGCCTCTCCCCTGGCCCCCGCTGCTCCTGGAGAAGAAGCCAAAGAGGAGCAAACTGAGGTGGATGAGCGCCAGCCTCCATCAGTGGTCAGACCACCATATTCTCAACGTGTAAGTGCCAGTAGTGTGTGGTGCTGTCTTTAGTGCAAGGCAGAGCTGCAAGGTTTGGAGCAGGCAGCACTTTGCTGTTGCTGGCTGAGGATGCTGGGTGCTGGAGTCCTGCCAGGAGCTGGGGATTTCCTCCCGCTAGCGACCGCACAACTTGGCCTTTGAGCTGTCATGTTGAGGCAGCAAAGGGCTGGTGCCTCTGGGAGAGCATCTGGCTGCTTGGCTCAGGGAAGCTCTATCGCTTGGCTTCTGCAGTGCTGTGGCCAAGGGCAAAGGAGGGAGTGCTGGAGGTGCCAGGCCTTGGTTTGTTTGTTTTCCCTTTCTGGAAAGGCGTGTTTGGCTTGTGAAAGCGGTCGGCACTTTCCTTGAGTAGTTCTTCACTTGTACAGTCTCTTTTGGGCCAGCTGTCTTTTGGCTTTTGATAAGCTGCAAGGGGAGGATTGTGTGGTCCATGCAGCTGTGGGGGGCCATTCCTGTGCCGCGTGGCCAAAGAAACAAAGTGCGGTGTCGCGAAGCTTTCTTGTGAGGCCAAAAGCAGAAGCGGCCAGTTTCTGTTGATGCGTATTGTGGTGCAGTCTGCAGCTTTGGCAAGTGCCTCTGAGCCTGCAGTGAGGGTGAAGCTGCAAGTCCTTGACTGCTGTCTTGTGTTGCTCAGAACAGGAAGGCCATTGTACAATGGTGCCTGCTGTATCTGAAGTGAAATGGGCAAATTTGTGGCTGGGGAGCTGCATGGGCCAAAAGGAGCCAGGTTTACTGCTGGCCTTGAGCCACTGAAGATGAGGCAGCATGTGGCCAGGTGGCCAAGAAGGCCCAGGGCATGGTGGCCTGTGTCAGCAGCAGTGGGGCAGCAGGAGCAGGGCAGTGAGCGTGGCCCTGTGCTGGGCAGCGCTGCGGCCACAGCTGCAGTGCTGGGTGCACTTGTGGGCCCCTGGGCAGCAGAAAGTCCTTGAGGGGCTGCAGCGCGTGCACAGAAGGACAGGGGAGCTGGGCAAGGGGGTGCAGCACAAGGCCAGTGAGGAGGTGCTGAGGGAGCTTTAGCCTGGACAGTGGGAGGCTCTTGAGGGACCTTCAGGCAAACTTCCATCATTCCCTGCATGACAGTGCTCAGCACAAGGGCTGGTTCACACCAAAAATTCATCACTCATTGCATCCAAGGGCTCTAGACACTGGAGTGGGTGGCACTTCCATCTGCTGGTTTGTTGGCTCGTTGTTTTGCTAGCACGAGAAGGCCTGTTCATTTTCCTCTTTTTCCAGTAAGCAATGATGCTTCTGTACAATGTTTCCTGCCCTTTTGCAGCCCTGAATGGGATTGTGGTCCAGTTTGAGTTTTCTACGTCTGCAGCAGCAGTAGCGAAGGCATTGCTGTCACTTTCCTAGTTTTCCATTTCAGTGCATTCAAGCTCTAAAAGCTCCGTTTTTCTGAGGCAACCTTGCTTGCTGATGGCAGCCATGGAGGAAAATCAACTTCATAGCCATCTAGAGTGGTGTTGAATTGGCCCATGTAATTTGGTGGCTGTGATTTAGAACCCCTCTGTCACCATGAAACGTTATGATTTTTTCCTTAGAAGATGTTGTGGTAGATCTGAAAAGAAATGAGGTTCTACATGATAGGAAATGGCCTGTGTCTCATGCTCCTCTCTTGCCACAGATGACAGAAGCAAGAGCCGCCTCTCCCCTGGCCCGCGCTGCTCCTGGAGAAGAAGCCAAAGAGGAGCAAACTGAGGTGGATGAGCGCCAGCCTCCATCAGTGGTCAGACCACCATATTCTCAACGTGTAAGTGCCAGTTGTGTGTGGTGCTGTCTTTAGTGCAAGGCAGAGCTGCAAGGTTTGGAGCAGGCAGCACTTTGCTGTTGCTGGCTGAGGATGCTGGGTGCTGGAGTCCTGCCAGGAGCTGGGGATTTCCTCCCGCTAGCGACCGCACAACTTGGCCTTTGAGCTGTCATGTTGAGGCAGCAAAGGGCTGGTGCCTCTGGGAGAGCATCTGGCTGCTTGGCTCAGGGAAGCTCTATCGCTTGGCTTCTGCAGTGCTATGGCCAAGGGCAAAGGAGGGAGTGCTGGAGGTGCCAGGCCTTGGTTTGTTTGTTTTCCCTTTCTGGAAAGGCGTGTTTGGCTTGTGAAAGCGGTCGGCACTTTCCTTGAGTAGTTCTTCACTTGTACAGTCTCTTTTGGGCCAGCTGTCTTTTGGCTTTTGATAAGCTGCAAGGGGAGGATTGTGTGGTCCATGCAGCTGTGGGGGGCCATTCCTGTGCCGCGTGGCCAAAGAAACAAAGTGCGGTGTCGCGAAGCTTTCTTGTGAGGCCAAAAGCAGAAGCGGCCAGTTTCTGTTGATGCGTATTGTGGTGCAGTCTGCAGCTTTGGCAAGTGCCTCTGAGCCTGCAGTGAGGGTGAAGCTGCAAGTCCTTGACTGCTGTCTTGTGTTGCTCAGAACAGGAAGGCCATTGTACAATGGTGCCTGCTGTATCTGAAGTGAAATGGGCAAATTTGTGGCTGGGGAGCTGCATGGGCCAAAAGGAGCCAGGTTTACTGCTGGCCTTGAGCCACTGAAGATGAGGCAGCATGTGGCCAGGTGGCCAAGAAGGCCCAGGGCATGGTGGCCTGTGTCAGCAGCAGTGGGGCAGCAGGAGCAGGGCAGTGAGCGTGGCCCTGTGCTGGGCAGCGCTGCGGCCACAGCTGCAGTGCTGGGTGCGCTTGTGGGCCCCTGGGCAGCAGAAAGTCCTTGAGGGGCTGCAGCGCGTGCACAGAAGGACAGGGGAGCTGGGCAAGGGGGTGCAGCACAAGGCCAGTGAGGAGGTGCTGAGGGAGCTTTAGCCTGGACAGTGGGAGGCTCTTGAGGGACCTTCAGGCAAACTTCCATCATTCCCTGCATGACAGTGCTCAGCACAAGGGCTGGTTCACACCAAAAATTCATCACTCATTGCATCCAAGGGCTCTAGACACTGGAGTGGGTGGCACTTCCCTCTGCTGGTTTGTTGGCTCGTTGTTTTGCTAGCACGAGAAGGCCTGTTCATTTTCCTCTTTTTCCAGTAAGCAATGATGCTTCTGTACAATGTTTCCTGCCCTTTTGCAGCCCTGGATGGGATTGTGGTCCAGTTTGAGTTTTCTACGTCTGCAGCAGCAGTAGCAAAGGCATTGCTGTCACTTTCCTAGTTTGCCATTTCAGAGCTTTCAAGCTCTAAAAGCTCCGTTTTTCTGAGGCAACCTTGCTTGCTGATGGCAGCCATGGAGGAAAATCAACTTCATAGCCATCTAGAGTGGTGTTGAATTGGCCCATGTAATTTGGTGGCTGTGATTTAGAACCCCTCTGTCACCATGAAACGTTATGATTTTTTCCTTAGAAGATGTTGTGGTAGATCTGAAAAGAAATGAGGTTCTACATGATAGGAAATGGCCTGTGCCTCATGCTCCTCTCTTGCCACAGATGACAGAAGCAAGAGCCGCCTCTCCCCTGGCCCCCGCTGCTCCTGGAGAAGAAGCCAAAGAGGAGCAAACTGAGGTGGATGAGTGCCAGCCTCCATCAGTGGTCAGACCACCATATTCTCAACGTGTAAGTGCCAGTAGTGTGTGGTGCTGTCTTTAGTGCAAGGCAGAGCTGCAAGGTTTGGAGCAGGCAGCACTTTGCTGTTGCTGGCTGAGGATGCTGGGTGCTGGAGTCCTGCCAGGAGCTGGGGATTTCCTCCCGCTAGCGACCGCACAACTTGGCCTTTGAGCTGTCATGTTGAGGCAGCAAAGGGCTGGTGCCTCTGGGAGAGCATCTGGCTGCTTGGCTCAGGGAAGCTCTATCGCTTGGCTTCTGCAGTGCTATGGCCAAGGGCAAAGGAGGGAGTGCTGGAGGTGCCAGGCCTTGGTTTGTTTGTTTTCCCTTTCTGGAAAGGCGTGTTTGGCTTGTGAAAGCGGTCGGCACTTTCCTTGAGTAGTTCTTCACTTGTACAGTCTCTTTTGGGCCAGCTGTCTTTTGGCTTTTGATAAGCTGCAAGGGGAGGATTGTGTGGTCCATGCAGCTGTGGGGGGCCATTCCTGTGCCGCGTGGCCAAAGAAACAAAGTGCGGTGTCGCGAAGCTTTCTTGTGAGGCCAAAAGCAGAAGCGGCCAGTTTCTGTTGATGCGTATTGTGGTGCAGTCTGCAGCTTTGGCAAGTGCCTCTGAGCCTGCAGTGGGGGTGAAGCTGCAAGTCCTTGACTGCTGTCTTGTGTTGCTCAGAACAGGAAGGCCATTGTACAATGGTGCCTGCTGTATCTGAAGTGAAATGGGCAAATTTGTGGCTGGGGAGCTGCATGGGCCAAAAGGAGCCAGGTTTACTGCTGGCCTTGAGCCACTGAAGATGAGGCAGCATGTGGCCAGGTGGCCAAGAAGGCCCAGGGCATGGTGGCCTGTGTCAGCAGCAGTGGGGCAGCAGGAGCAGGGCAGTGAGCGTGGCCCTGTGCTGGGCAGCGCTGCGGCCACAGCTGCAGTGCTGGGTGCGCTTGTGGGCCCCTGGGCAGCAGAAAGTCCTTGAGGGGCTGCAGCGCGTGCACAGAAGGACAGGGGAGCTGGGCAAGGGGGTGCAGCACAAGGCCAGTGAGGAGGTGCTGAGGGAGCTTTAGCCTGGACAGTGGGAGGCTCTTGAGGGACCTTCAGGCAAACTTCCATCATTCCCTGCATGACAGTGCTCAGCACAAGGGCTGGTTCACACCAAAAATTCATCACTCATTGCATCCAAGGGCTCTAGACACTGGAGTGGGTGGCACTTCCCTCTGCTGGTTTGTTGGCTCGTTGTTTTGCTAGCACGAGAAGGCCTGTTCATTTTCCTCTTTTTCCAGTAAGCAATGATGCTTCTGTACAATGTTTCCTGCCCTTTTGCAGCCCTGGATGGGATTGTGGTCCAGTTTGAGTTTTCTACGTCTGCAGCAGCAGTAGCAAAGGCATTGCTGTCACTTTCCTAGTTTGCCATTTCAGAGCTTTCAAGCTCTAAAAGCTCCGTTTTTCTGAGGCAACCTTGCTTGCTGATGGCAGCCATGGAGGAAAATCAACTTCATAGCCATCTAGAGTGGTGTTGAATTGGCCCATGTAATTTGGTGGCTGTGATTTAGAACCCCTCTGTCACCATGAAACGTTATGATTTTTTCCTTAGAAGATGTTGTGGTAGATCTGAAAAGAAATGAGGTTCTACATGATAGGAAATGGCCTGTGCCTCATGCTCCTCTCTTGCCACAGATGACAGAAGCAAGAGCCGCCTCTCCCCTGGCCCGCGCTGCTCCTGGAGAAGAAGCCAAAGAGGAGCAAACTGAGGTGGATGAGCGCCAGCCTCCATCAGTGGTCAGACCACCATATTCTCAACGTGTAAGTGCCAGTAGTGTGTGGTGCTGTCTTTAGTGCAAGGCAGAGCTGTAAGGTTTGGAGCAGGCAGCACTTTGCTGTTGCTGGCTGAGGATGCTGGGTGCTGGAGTCCTGCCAGGAGCTGGGGATTTCCTCCCGCTAGCGACCGCACAACTTGGCCTTTGAGCTGTCATGTTGAGGCAGCAAAGGGCTGGTGCCTCTGGGAGAGCATCTGGCTGCTTGGCTCAGGGAAGCTCTATCGCTTGGCTTCTGCAGTGCTATGGCCAAGGGCAAAGGAGGGAGTGCTGGATGTGCCAGGCCTTGGTTTGTTTGTTTTCCCTTTCTGGAAAGGCGTGTTTGGCTTGTGAAAGCGGTCGGCACTTTCCTTGAGTAGTTCTTCACTTGTACAGTCTCTTTTGGGCCAGCTGTCTTTTGGCTTTTGATAAGCTGCAAGGGGAGGATTGTGTGGTCCATGCAGCTGTGGGGGGCCATTCCTGTGCCGCGTGGCCAAAGAAACAAAGTGCGGTGTCGCGAAGCTTTCTTGTGAGGCCAAAAGCAGAAGCGGCCAGTTTCTGTTGATGCGTATTGTGGTGCAGTCTGCAGCTTTGGCAAGTGCCTCTGAGCCTGCAGTGGGGGTGAAGCTGCAAGTCCTTGACTGCTGTCTTGTGTTGCTCAGAACAGGAAGGCCATTGTACAATGGTGCCTGCTGTATCTGAAGTGAAATGGGCAAATTTGTGGCTGGGGAGCTGCATGGGCCAAAAGGAGCCAGGTTTACTGCTGGCCTTGAGCCACTGAAGATGAGGCAGCATGTGGCCAGGTGGCCAAGAAGGCCCAGGGCATGGTGGCCTGTGTCAGCAGCAGTGGGGCAGCAGGAGCAGGGCAGTGAGCGTGGCCCTGTGCTGGGCAGCGCTGCGGCCACAGCTGCAGTGCTGGGTGCACTTGTGGGCCCCTGGGCAGCAGAAAGTCCTTGAGGGGCTGCAGCGCGTGCACAGAAGGACAGGGGAGCTGGGCAAGGGGGTGCAGCACAAGGCCAGTGAGGAGGTGCTGAGGGAGCTTTAGCCTGGACAGTGGGAGGCTCTTGAGGGACCTTCAGGCAAACTTCCATCATTCCCTGCATGACAGTGCTCAGCACAAGGGCTGGTTCACACCAAAAATTCATCACTCATTGCATCCAAGGGCTCTAGACACTGGAGTGGGTGGCACTTCCATCTGCTGGTTTGTTGGCTCGTTGTTTTGCTAGCATGAGAAGGCCTGTTCATTTTCCTCTTTTTCCAGTAAGCAATGATGCTTCTGTACAATGTTTCCTGCCCTTTTGCAGCCCTGGATGGGATTGTGGTCCAGTTTGAGTTTTCTACGTCTGCAGCAGCAGTAGCAAAGGCATTGCTGTCACTTTCCTAGTTTGCCATTTCAGAGCTTTCAAGCTCTAAAAGCTCCGTTTTTCTGAGGCAACCTTGCTTGCTGATGGCAGCCATGGAGGAAAATCAACTTCATAGCCATCTAGAGTGGTGTTGAATTGGCCCATGTAATTTGGTGGCTGTGATTTAGAACCCCTCTGTCACCATGAAACGTTATGATTTTTTCCTTAGAAGATGTTGTGGTAGATCTGAAAAGAAATGAGGTTCTACATGATAGGAAATGGCCTGTGCCTCATGCTCCTCTCTTGCCACAGATGACAGAAGCAAGAGCCGCCTCTCCCCTGGCCCGCGCTGCTCCTGGAGAAGAAGCCAAAGAGGAGCAAACTGAGGTGGATGAGCGCCAGCCTCCATCAGTGGTCAGACCACCATATTCTCAACGTGTAAGTGCCAGTAGTGTGTGGTGCTGTCTTTAGTGCAAGGCAGAGCTGCAAGGTTTGGAGCAGGCAGCACTTTGCTGTTGCTGGCTGAGGATGCTGGGTGCTGGAGTCCTGCCAGGAGCTGGGGATTTCCTCCCGCTAGCGACCGCACAACTTGGCCTTTGAGCTGTCATGTTGAGGCAGCAAAGGGCTGGTGCCTCTGGGAGAGCATCTGGCTGCTTGGCTCAGGGAAGCTCTATCGCTCGGCTTCTGCAGTGCTATGGCCAAGGGCAAAGGAGGGAGTGCTGGAGGTGCCAGGCCTTGGTTTGTTTGTTTTCCCTTTCTGGAAAGGTGTGTTTGGCTTGTGAAAGCGGTCGGCACTTTCCTTGAGTAGTTCTTCACTTGTACAGTCTCTTTTGGGCCAGCTGTCTTTTGGCTTTTGATAAGCTGCAAGGGGAGGATTGTGTGGTCCATGCAGCTGTGGGGGGCCATTCCTGTGCCGCGTGGCCAAAGAAACAAAGTGCGGTGTCGCGAAGCTTTCTTGTGAGGCCAAAAGCAGAAGCGGCCAGTTTCTGTTGATGCGTATTGTGGTGCAGTCTGCAGCTTTGGCAAGTGCCTCTGAGCCTGCAGTGGGGGTGAAGCTGCAAGTCCTTGACTGCTGTCTTGTGTTGCTCAGAACAGGAAGGCCATTGTACAATGGTGCCTGCTGTATCTGAAGTGAAATGGGCAAATTTGTGGCTGGGGAGCTGCATGGGCCAAAAGGAGCCAGGTTTACTGCTGGCCTTGAGCCACTGAGGATGAGGCAGCAAGTGGCCAGGTGGCCAAGAAGGCCCAGGGCATGGTGGCCTGTGTCAGCAGCAGTGGGGCAGCAGGAGCAGGGCAGTGAGCGTGGCCCTGTGCTGGGCAGCGCTGCGGCCACAGCCGCAGTGCTGGGTGCACTTGTGGGCCCCTGGGCAGCAGAAAGTCCTTGAGGGGCTGCAGCGCGTGCACAGAAGGACAGGGGAGCTGGGCAAGGGGGTGCAGCACAAGGCCAGTGAGGAGGTGCTGAGGGAGCTTTAGCCTGGACAGTGGGAGGCTCTTGAGGGACCTTCAGGCAAACTTCCATCATTCCCTGCATGACAGTGCTCAGCACAAGGGCTGTTTCTCTGCCAAACATGCCATCACTGCATCCAAGGGCTTTAGACACTGGAGTCGCTGACCCTTCCCAACTTGTGGCTTGTGGGTTTCCTAGGAGGTGAAGGCCTGTTCATTTTCCTCTTTTTCCAGCAAGCAGGGATGCTTCTGCGCAAACTTTCCTGTGCTTATAGGCACTGGGAGGGATTCTGAACCCTTTTTGGTTTTTCTTGTCTACTGCAGCAGTAGCAAAGGCCTTGCTGTCACTTTCCTACTTTTCCATTTCAGAGCTTTCAAGAACCAAAAGCTGCCTTTTGCAGAGACAACCTTGCTTGCAAATGGCATGCAGGGAGGAATATCGAATTCATAGCCTTATACTCTTCTATTGGATATGCCCATTTCAATCTGGTTGGAGTGTCTTTGAATGCCATTGCTAACAAAGTTGATGATTTCTCCTCAGAAGATGTGGCTGTTGATACGAAGAGAAATGGGCTTATAAGCGTTAGGTAACGGCCTGTCCCTATGATTCTCTCTTTGCCACAGGTGAGAAGAGCAAGAGCCATCTTTCCCCTGGCTCTCTCTCCTATTGCAGAAGAAGCCAGAGAGGAGGAAAATGAGAAAGATGACCACCGCCTTTGTCCAGCCGTGGTCACACCAGAACCTCCTCATCATTCCAAGAGAGTAAGTGCCCGTTGTGGGGGGCACCATCTTTAGTGCAAGGCAGAGGTGCAAGTTTCTGAGCTGCCAGCACTTGCTGTGTCTGGCCCAGGATGCTGAGTGCTGGAGTCCTGCAGGACGTAGCCATTTCCTGCAGGCAGTGAGAGCTAGAAATTGGCCTTTGACCTGTCATGTTGGGCCAGTGTTAAACTCGCAGCTCCCTCGGAGCTTCTGGCTGCTTGGCTCAGGGAAGCTCCATCTCTGGGCTTCTGCAGTGTTATGGCCAAGGGCTCACGTGGTAGTGCTGGAGGTCAAAAGGCTTTGTTGCTTGCTTTTCCCTTTTTGGAAAGTGGTGTCTGGCTTGTGGAAGTGTTCTGCAGTTTTCTTGAGTCGTTCTTCACTTGTAAAATCACTGCTGGCCCAACTGCCTTTTGGCTTTTGAGAAGGTGCAAACAGCAGAAGGGGTAAGTTTCTACTGATCTGTGTAGTGATGAAGTATGCAGCTTTGGCAAGTGCCTCTGAGCCTGCAGTGGGGGTGAAGCTGCAAGTCCTTGACTGCTGTCTTGTGTTGCTCAGAACAGGAAGGCCATTGTACAATGGTGCCTGCTGTATCTGAAGTGAAATGGGCAAATTTGTGGCTGGGGAGCTGCATGGGCCAAAAGGAGCCAGGTTTACTGCTGGCCTTGAGCCACTGAAGATGAGGCAGCATGTGGCCAGGTGGCCAAGAAGGCCCAGGGCATGGTGGCCTGTGTCAGCAGCAGTGGGGCAGCAGGAGCAGGGCAGTGAGCGTGGCCCTGTGCTGGGCAGCGCTGCGGCCACAGCTGCAGTGCTGGGTGCGCTTGTGGGCCCCTGGGCAGCAGAAAGTCCTTGAGGGGCTGCAGCGCGTGCACAGAAGGACAGGGGAGCTGGGCAAGGGGGTGCAGCACAAGGCCAGTGAGGAGGTGCTGAGGGAGCTTTAGCCTGGACAGTGGGAGGCTCTTGAGGGACCTTCAGGCAAACTTCCATCATTCCCTGCATGACAGTGCTCAGCACAAGGGCTGGTTCACACCAAAAATTCATCACTCATTGCATCCAAGGGCTCTAGACACTGGAGTGGGTGGCACTTCCCTCTGCTGGTTTGTTGGCTCGTTGTTTTGCTAGCACGAGAAGGCCTGTTCATTTTCCTCTTTTTCCAGTAAGCAATGATGCTTCTGTACAATGTTTCCTGCCCTTTTGCAGCCCTGGATGGGATTGTGGTCCAGTTTGAGTTTTCTACGTCTGCAGCAGCAGTAGCAAAGGCATTGCTGTCACTTTCCTAGTTTGCCATTTCAGAGCTTTCAAGCTCTAAAAGCTCCGTTTTTCTGAGGCAACCTTGCTTGCTGATGGCAGCCATGGAGGAAAATCAACTTCATAGCCATCTAGAGTGGTGTTGAATTGGCCCATGTAATTTGGTGGCTGTGATTTAGAACCCCTCTGTCACCATGAAACGTTATGATTTTTTCCTTAGAAGATGTTGTGGTAGATCTGAAAAGAAATGAGGTTCTACATGATAGGAAATGGCCTGTGCCTCATGCTCCTCTCTTGCCACAGATGACAGAAGCAAGAGCCGCCTCTCCCCTGGCCCGCGCTGCTCCTGGAGAAGAAGCCAAAGAGGAGCAAACTGAGGTGGATGAGCGCCAGCCTCCATCAGTGGTCAGACCACCATATTCTCAACGTGTAAGTGCCAGTAGTGTGTGGTGCTGTCTTTAGTGCAAGGCAGAGCTGTAAGGTTTGGAGCAGGCAGCACTTTGCTGTTGCTGGCTGAGGATGCTGGGTGCTGGAGTCCTGCCAGGAGCTGGGGATTTCCTCCCGCTAGCGACCGCACAACTTGGCCTTTGAGCTGTCATGTTGAGGCAGCAAAGGGCTGGTGCCTCTGGGAGAGCATCTGGCTGCTTGGCTCAGGGAAGCTCTATCGCTTGGCTTCTGCAGTGCTATGGCCAAGGGCAAAGGAGGGAGTGCTGGATGTGCCAGGCCTTGGTTTGTTTGTTTTCCCTTTCTGGAAAGGCGTGTTTGGCTTGTGAAAGCGGTCGGCACTTTCCTTGAGTAGTTCTTCACTTGTACAGTCTCTTTTGGGCCAGCTGTCTTTTGGCTTTTGATAAGCTGCAAGGGGAGGATTGTGTGGTCCATGCAGCTGTGGGGGGCCATTCCTGTGCCGCGTGGCCAAAGAAACAAAGTGCGGTGTCGCGAAGCTTTCTTGTGAGGCCAAAAGCAGAAGCGGCCAGTTTCTGTTGATGCGTATTGTGGTGCAGTCTGCAGCTTTGGCAAGTGCCTCTGAGCCTGCAGTGGGGGTGAAGCTGCAAGTCCTTGACTGCTGTCTTGTGTTGCTCAGAACAGGAAGGCCATTGTACAATGGTGCCTGCTGTATCTGAAGTGAAATGGGCAAATTTGTGGCTGGGGAGCTGCATGGGCCAAAAGGAGCCAGGTTTACTGCTGGCCTTGAGCCACTGAAGATGAGGCAGCATGTGGCCAGGTGGCCAAGAAGGCCCAGGGCATGGTGGCCTGTGTCAGCAGCAGTGGGGCAGCAGGAGCAGGGCAGTGAGCGTGGCCCTGTGCTGGGCAGCGCTGCGGCCACAGCTGCAGTGCTGGGTGCGCTTGTGGGCCCCTGGGCAGCAGAAAGTCCTTGAGGGGCTGCAGCGCGTGCACAGAAGGACAGGGGAGCTGGGCAAGGGGGTGCAGCACAAGGCCAGTGAGGAGGTGCTGAGGGAGCTTTAGCCTGGACAGTGGGAGGCTCTTGAGGGACCTTCAGGCAAACTTCCATCATTCCCTGCATGACAGTGCTCAGCACAAGGGCTGGTTCACACCAAAAATTCATCACTCATTGCATCCAAGGGCTCTAGACACTGGAGTGGGTGGCACTTCCATCTGCTGGTTTGTTGGCTCGTTGTTTTGCTAGCATGAGAAGGCCTGTTCATTTTCCTCTTTTTCCAGTAAGCAATGATGCTTCTGTACAATGTTTCCTGCCCTTTTGCAGCCCTGGATGGGATTGTGGTCCAGTTTGAGTTTTCTACGTCTGCAGCAGCAGTAGCAAAGGCATTGCTGTCACTTTCCTAGTTTGCCATTTCAGAGCTTTCAAGCTCTAAAAGCTCCGTTTTTCTGAGGCAACCTTGCTTGCTGATGGCAGCCATGGAGGAAAATCAACTTCATAGCCATCTAGAGTGGTGTTGAATTGGCCCATGTAATTTGGTGGCTGTGATTTAGAACCCCTCTGTCACCATGAAACGTTATGATTTTTTCCTTAGAAGATGTTGTGGTAGATCTGAAAAGAAATGAGGTTCTACATGATAGGAAATGGCCTGTGCCTCATGCTCCTCTCTTGCCACAGATGACAGAAGCAAGAGCCGCCTCTCCCCTGGCCCGCGCTGCTCCTGGAGAAGAAGCCAAAGAGGAGCAAACTGAGGTGGATGAGCGCCAGCCTCCATCAGTGGTCAGACCACCATATTCTCAACGTGTAAGTGCCAGTAGTGTGTGGTGCTGTCTTTAGTGCAAGGCAGAGCTGCAAGGTTTGGAGCAGGCAGCACTTTGCTGTTGCTGGCTGAGGATGCTGGGTGCTGGAGTCCTGCCAGGAGCTGGGGATTTCCTCCCGCTAGCGACCGCACAACTTGGCCTTTGAGCTGTCATGTTGAGGCAGCAAAGGGCTGGTGCCTCTGGGAGAGCATCTGGCTGCTTGGCTCAGGGAAGCTCTATCGCTCGGCTTCTGCAGTGCTATGGCCAAGGGCAAAGGAGGGAGTGCTGGAGGTGCCAGGCCTTGGTTTGTTTGTTTTCCCTTTCTGGAAAGGTGTGTTTGGCTTGTGAAAGCGGTCGGCACTTTCCTTGAGTAGTTCTTCACTTGTACAGTCTCTTTTGGGCCAGCTGTCTTTTGGCTTTTGATAAGCTGCAAGGGGAGGATTGTGTGGTCCATGCAGCTGTGGGGGGCCATTCCTGTGCCGCGTGGCCAAAGAAACAAAGTGCGGTGTCGCGAAGCTTTCTTGTGAGGCCAAAAGCAGAAGCGGCCAGTTTCTGTTGATGCGTATTGTGGTGCAGTCTGCAGCTTTGGCAAGTGCCTCTGAGCCTGCAGTGGGGGTGAAGCTGCAAGTCCTTGACTGCTGTCTTGTGTTGCTCAGAACAGGAAGGCCATTGTACAATGGTGCCTGCTGTATCTGAAGTGAAATGGGCAAATTTGTGGCTGGGGAGCTGCATGGGCCAAAAGGAGCCAGGTTTACTGCTGGCCTTGAGCCACTGAGGATGAGGCAGCAAGTGGCCAGGTGGCCAAGAAGGCCCAGGGCATGGTGGCCTGTGTCAGCAGCAGTGGGGCAGCAGGAGCAGGGCAGTGAGCGTGGCCCTGTGCTGGGCAGCGCTGCGGCCACAGCCGCAGTGCTGGGTGCACTTGTGGGCCCCTGGGCAGCAGAAAGTCCTTGAGGGGCTGCAGCGCGTGCACAGAAGGACAGGGGAGCTGGGCAAGGGGGTGCAGCACAAGGCCAGTGAGGAGGTGCTGAGGGAGCTTTAGCCTGGACAGTGGGAGGCTCTTGAGGGACCTTCAGGCAAACTTCCATCATTCCCTGCATGACAGTGCTCAGCACAAGGGCTGTTTCTCTGCCAAACATGCCATCACTGCATCCAAGGGCTTTAGACACTGGAGTCGCTGACCCTTCCCAACTTGTGGCTTGTGGGTTTCCTAGGAGGTGAAGGCCTGTTCATTTTCCTCTTTTTCCAGCAAGCAGGGATGCTTCTGCGCAAACTTTCCTGTGCTTATAGGCACTGGGAGGGATTCTGAACCCTTTTTGGTTTTTCTTGTCTACTGCAGCAGTAGCAAAGGCCTTGCTGTCACTTTCCTACTTTTCCATTTCAGAGCTTTCAAGAACCAAAAGCTGCCTTTTGCAGAGACAACCTTGCTTGCAAATGGCATGCAGGGAGGAATATCGAATTCATAGCCTTATACTCTTCTATTGGATATGCCCATTTCAATCTGGTTGGAGTGTCTTTGAATGCCATTGCTAACAAAGTTGATGATTTCTCCTCAGAAGATGTGGCTGTTGATACGAAGAGAAATGGGCTTATAAGCGTTAGGTAACGGCCTGTCCCTATGATTCTCTCTTTGCCACAGGTGAGAAGAGCAAGAGCCATCTTTCCCCTGGCTCTCTCTCCTATTGCAGAAGAAGCCAGAGAGGAGGAAAATGAGAAAGATGACCACCGCCTTTGTCCAGCCGTGGTCACACCAGAACCTCCTCATCATTCCAAGAGAGTAAGTGCCCGTTGTGGGGGGCACCATCTTTAGTGCAAGGCAGAGGTGCAAGTTTCTGAGCTGCCAGCACTTGCTGTGTCTGGCCCAGGATGCTGAGTGCTGGAGTCCTGCAGGACGTAGCCATTTCCTGCAGGCAGTGAGAGCTAGAAATTGGCCTTTGACCTGTCATGTTGGGCCAGTGTTAAACTCGCAGCTCCCTCGGAGCTTCTGGCTGCTTGGCTCAGGGAAGCTCCATCTCTGGGCTTCTGCAGTGTTATGGCCAAGGGCTCACGTGGTAGTGCTGGAGGTCAAAAGGCTTTGTTGCTTGCTTTTCCCTTTTTGGAAAGTGGTGTCTGGCTTGTGGAAGTGTTCTGCAGTTTTCTTGAGTCGTTCTTCACTTGTAAAATCACTGCTGGCCCAACTGCCTTTTGGCTTTTGAGAAGGTGCAAACAGCAGAAGGGGTAAGTTTCTACTGATCTGTGTAGTGATGAAGTATGCAGCTTTGGCAAGTGCCTCTGAGCCTGCAGTGGGGGTGAAGCTGCAAGTCCTTGACTGCTGTCTTGTGTTGCTCAGAACAGGAAGGCCATTGTACAATGGTGCCTGCTGTATCTGAAGTGAAATGGGCAAATTTGTGGCTGGGGAGCTGCATGGGCCAAAAGGAGCCAGGTTTACTGCTGGCCTTGAGCCACTGAAGATGAGGCAGCATGTGGCCAGGTGGCCAAGAAGGCCCAGGGCATGGTGGCCTGTGTCAGCAGCAGTGGGGCAGCAGGAGCAGGGCAGTGAGCGTGGCCCTGTGCTGGGCAGCGCTGCGGCCACAGCTGCAGTGCTGGGTGCACTTGTGGGCCCCTGGGCAGCAGAAAGTCCTTGAGGGGCTGCAGCACGTGCACAGAAGGACAGGGGAGCTGGGCAAGGGGGTGCAGCACAAGGCCAGTGAGGAGGTGCTGAGGGAGCTTTAGCCTGGACAGTGGGAGGCTCTTGAGGGACCTTCAGGCAAACTTCCATCATTCCCTGCATGACAGTGCTCAGCACAAGGGCTGGTTCACACCAAAAATTCATCACTCATTGCATCCAAGGGCTCTAGACACTGGAGTGGGTGGCACTTCCATCTGCTGGTTTGTTGGCTCGTTGTTTTGCTAGTACGAGAAGGCCTGTTCATTTTCCTCTTTTTCCAGTAAGCAATGATGCTTCTGTACAATGTTTCCTGCCCTTTTGCAGCCCTGGATGGGATTGTGGTCCAGTTTGAGTTTTCTACGTCTGCAGCAGCAGTAGCAAAGGCATTGCTGTCACTTTCCTAGTTTTCCATTTCAGTGCTTTCAAGCTCTAAAAGCTCCGTTTTTCTGAGGCAACCTTGCTTGCTGATGGCAGCCATGGAGGAAAATCAACTTCATAGCCATCTAGAGTGGTGTTGAGTTGGCCCATGTAATTTGGTGGCTGTGATTTAGAACCCCTCTGTCACCATGAAACGTTATGATTTTTTCCTTAGAAGATGTTGTGGTAGATCTGAAAAGAAATGAGGTTCTACATGATAGGAAATGGCCTGTGCCTCATGCTCCTCTCTTGCCACAGATGACAGAAGCAAGAGCCGCCTCTCCCCTGGCCCGCGCTGCTCCTGGAGAAGAAGCCAAAGAGGAGCAAACTGAGGTGGATGAGCGCCAGCCTCCATCAGTGGTCAGACCACCATATTCTCAACGTGTAAGTGCCAGTTGTGTGTGGTGCTGTCTTTAGTGCAAGGCAGAGCTGCAAGGTTTGGAGCAGGCAGCACTTTGCTGTTGCTGGCTGAGGATGCTGGGTGCTGGAGTCCTGCCAGGAGCTGGGGATTTCCTGCCGCTAGCGACCGCACAACTTGGCCTTTGAGCTGTCATGTTGAGGCAGCAAAGGGCTGGTGCCTCTGGGAGAGCATCTGGCTGCTTGGCTCAGGGAAGCTCTATCGCTCGGCTTCTGCAGTGCTATGGCCAAGGGCAAAGGAGGGAGTGCTGGAGGTGCCAGGCCTTGGTTTGTTTGTTTTCCCTTTCTGGAAAGGCGTGTTTGGCTTGTGAAAGCGGTCGGCACTTTCCTTGAGTAGTTCTTCACTTGTACAGTCTCTTTTGGGCCAGCTGTCTTTTGGCTTTTGATAAGCTGCAAGGGGAGGATTGTGTGGTCCATGCAGCTGTGGGGGGCCATTCCTGTGCCGCGTGGCCAAAGAAACAAAGTGCGGTGTCGCGAAGCTTTCTTGTGAGGCCAAAAGCAGAAGCGGCCAGTTTCTGTTGATGCGTATTGTGGTGCAGTCTGCAGCTTTGGCAAGTGCCTCTGAGCCTGCAGTGGGGGTGAAGCTGCAAGTCCTTGACTGCTGTCTTGTGTTGCTCAGAACAGGAAGGCCATTGTACAATGGTGCCTGCTGTATCTGAAGTGAAATGGGCAAATTTGTGGCTGGGGAGCTGCATGGGCCAAAAGGAGCCAGGTTTACTGCTGGCCTTGAGCCACTGAGGATGAGGCAGCAAGTGGCCAGGTGGCCAAGAAGGCCCAGGGCATGGTGGCCTGTGTCAGCAGCAGTGGGGCAGCAGGAGCAGGGCAGTGAGCGTGGCCCTGTGCTGGGCAGCGCTGCGGCCACAGCTGCAGTGCTGGGTGCACTTGTGGGCCCCTGGGCAGCAGAAAGTCCTTGAGGGGCTGCAGCGCGTGCACAGAAGGACAGGGGAGCTGGGCAAGGGGGTGCAGCACAAGGCCAGTGAGGAGGTGCTGAGGGAGCTTTAGCCTGGACAGTGGGAGGCTCTTGAGGGACCTTCAGGCAAACTTCCATCATTCCCTGCATGACAGTGCTCAGCACAAGGGCTGTTTCTCTGCCAAACATGCCATCACTGCATCCAAGGGCTTTAGACACTGGAGTACCTGACACTTCCCAACTTGTGGTTTGTTGGTTTCCTAGGAGGTGAAGGCCTCGATTCCTTTTCTCTTTTTCCAGCAAGCAGGGATGCTTCTGCACCATCATTCCTGCTCTTTTCAAGCTCTTGAAGGCATTCTGCACCCTTTTTGGACCTTGATCCAGGTGAAGCTTTTGTGTTTCCAGGCCTTCATTCATGGCCTTAAAGATTACCTTTACACTGCCTGTGACTTTCTACAGTCCAGGGAATCAGTGTGTGTTGTGTTAGGGAATTGAGCAGGAGGTCAATGCCCTTGCATTCCAGCTGCTCCTCAGAGATCATAGCACTTGTGGGGAGTTGCTGGGCTTTATTTCTGTTTCCAGCCACTTTAGCACCATCAGTGTGCTTGAGTCCAAGAGAACTTACCCAAGCACAGACGCATAAAGACTGCAGTTCCCAGTGCAATTCTCTGGGTCTGATCTCTTTTCATAAGGACCTAGACACTCCAAATTCCCCAAGTGTGTGCTTTTCTGAAGCAACAGGAGAGCAATCTCAGGATTGCGGGTGATTGGGGCACTGGCTACCAAGTTTTGATGTGTGAAGCAACAGAGAGGACAGTAAAGGGAGGTTATAGTAGTGAGATCTATCTGCCTATATTCCTATCTATCTATCTATGTAACATTTCCATAATTGAATTTTCCTGGCTCTGGTCCAAAGCTGTTGGTGGTGTAAAGGTCACCTAATTCATCCCTCTCAGGAGAGGATTAGAGACATGTTCCCTTGACCGATTCTGAGCAGGCAGAGATATTTCCCCCTCCAGCTATGTTGGTTTTTCCCTTTAGAGTTGTTTTCCTCCTCCAGTCTCTTGTGCCCTCAAGTCCTCAGTTAATTTGTAGATTTCTGCCTGTCCTAAAGAGGTGGAACAATTCCATGTTTAGGTGGTGTTTGGTGACTCTGGTCATACATGCCATGCCATACGTGACACATGGTTTCCTTCACTGGCATCCCCAGGGCTGTGTAAGTGCATTCGTTAATGGGGCCTTAGGAGAGTCTCTATTTCTGCTGGTCAGAATTCTCAGCTGACAAAAGAGGGAGAAGAAACACCTTGGTCCTCTTCCATATACTGAGGTAGCCATAGAGGCTCTGTGACCTCCATCAAAGATCTTTGCACACATTCTTATCTCCTGAATGACCAGGATTTCTTACAAGAGTATAGATGTCAGGTATGCAGGAATGCTGGTGCAAGCCTGAAATGAACTTGAACTCCAGAAGTGTCTCTCACAAGGGCTGAGCTCACCCAGGAAGCCACCTGCAGAGCCAGGATGGAGCTGTGGGACAGGGTGGGGTGTCAGTCACTATTGAAAGACAAACAGGACATGGCAGAAGCAGAGGGAGGCCCTCAGCAGACCCTTGAGAAATGCCACACCTTCCCTGTCAGCTGCCTGAGAGGCTGTTGGAGCTTCAGTCCCAGATGGCCCCTGATTGTAGGGCCAGGGTCACTTTGGAATCTGTGCCTCTCCTCGAACAGAGAATGACCCAGCAGAGCAGCAGCACAGTGCTTTGGGAACGTGTGAGCCCAGCAGTCTTTGAGTCTTGGCCCACAAAGGTCCTATGGGAAGTTGAAACCAATCTTCTCTTCCTTTCTGTTCAGGTGCTTCTAGAGAAAGAGCAGGAGCAGATTGCTTCATCAGAGATGCCATGGCAGACTCAGGGAGAGCTGTTCCCAGCGCGAGAGCAGGAAGAGCAGCTCAGGCAGCAGGTGGAAGAGCCACAGGAGAATGGCCAGGTAAGCCTGACTGGCCAGGGGACAGAGGGAAGGGCAGGAAGAGGGGCATAAACCAGAGCTCTTGGGACTGAGGAGGCCAGGAGTCCCACAGGCACTGGAAGCACAGAGCCTTGGAATCTGCAGAGATCAGCCCTGGGACAGGAGGTTTGCAATGGAAGCAGATGTGGGGAGGGAAGCAGAAAGAAGGGGCTGAATAAATGTGATTTTGAGGCTTCAAGACGGAAAAAGCTGAGTCTGATGGCAGCTCCCAGTCACTTGCTCTGCATTTGTGTGTACAGAACATCAAAGCAGAGCCACAAGCAGAGCTGCCCGAAGCTCAGAGTGCCATCATGGCAGTGAAGAGGAGGAACAAGGAAGACATGAGTAGAATTCAAGAGGAGAATCTCCATCAGCAGAGGAGCGATCAACAAAACCAGGTGAGTGAAAGAGTGGCAGCCACTCCACTCATGAAATGTCCTCTCCCTTCTCCTTCACAGTCTATCAAGGGACACGTGCAGGCAGAGCTGCAGGACTCTGAGGCTAGCAACAAGGCAAGGGAGAAGAGGCTGGAGGAAGAAATGAAAATCATCAGAGAGAAACTTAATCGCCTCCCTCAGGCTCTAGAAGTGAGTGAAAGAGGGATGCAGTCACTGCAGTCACCAAGCTGGTGGTTTCTGCCCTTCTTGCCTTTCCACTCAGAGCAGAAGGGAGTGGGGTGATGCCTCTGATCCTGCTGTAGTATGTATCACAGTCACTCTGAAGGACATTTCCTGGTGTGCTGAATCTCAACTGCTGCCCTGGACAGTGACACTTGTCCTTTGGCCTTTTGGCCAGCAGTCATCCAAGTTGATTCCTGCTGGCCTGTTCCTGCTCTCCTTGTTTCTTGAGGTGTTTTTACAGTGGAATGTGGTGACCCAGATGGAGGATTGGAACAAGCTGTCTGTATCCCTTGTCAGTCTGTTCTTTGCCTTTCCTCACAGTTGATGACTCCTGGCTGACAGGGACAAGCTGTAGTGTCTGACTGCTTTGTTCTGTTTGACTTGAGGTGCGAGTGTTGACATCTCACCGGGCAGCCTGCGAAGACTTCCAGCGAATGTCTGGCAATGAAGAGCCCCAAGTTTGCCATGAGGCACAGGAACGGTGCCCACCAGAAATGCTCCAAGTGCAGCACATCATGGGCTCTGAACCTGCTGCCGCAGCAGCATCATCTCGAGGAAGCCTTTCTGTCAAACCTGGAAGCTCAAGCTGGGGCAGTTCCTTCATCTCCCTGGAACAGGAGACTGAGGAGAAGTACCTGGAGATGCTGGGTACGTCTGGGGGATTTCTTGTCTGAGGGACAGTGTGTTGTGTGCAGGTGTCAGCAGAGCTATACCAGATGCTCCTCCTGAGTTTGGTGTCACAGGGCCATTTAGGACTCCCCAGAGGAAGTGCTGTGCTCCGAGGCAGCGAGAGAGCCCTCTGGGTGTTCCTGCTGCCTCTGAGGGCACCTTGGACTGGCTTGGGTTTGCCTGAGCTTCCCTCTCCACTAAAGGCTGAAGCAAGGATTGTTCTTGGATCAGCAGAAGGCTGTGACCTAGCAAATGATCTAGGCAAATCCTGTGTGCTAGTGGCCACACTAAACAAAATTTTTAGCTTCCTAAATTCTCCTTAGACTCCTGACTTCCAGCCAGTCATCAGAGCAAAAACACTTCACAGAAATGGACTGCTTTTGGAGTTTTGTCTTTTTGGTTGGGGATTTTTTTTTTTTGGGGGGGGGGTGTTTTTGTGTTTATTTTTTGTAGGGGCCTTTTGGTATTTTGTTTCTGTGGGGTTTTTTTGTTGTGTTTTGGGTTTTTTTGGTTGATGGTTTGTGGGGTTTTTTTGGTGGAGTTGGTTTTTCCCCATCCTGAAAGAGCCCTTCTGCCCCACATCATACTGATGGCATTTTTATGACTGTTACTGTTACCACTACTGCATCTGCATTATATTTTCATGAGAATGCTATCTTTTTGTCAAAGAGAACTACTTTGAAAGAACATCACGTTACAGGACAAATAGAGAGCACGAGGTGTTTTCCATGTGCCCCCAAAGAAAAAAGCAATACTTTTAGAACAACTTTTATTTAATCTTCTAGTTTTATGCTTATCAAGATGTGTCCAAGAGACACATCCAAGTGGCATGATCAGATAAAACTGTACTGCAGGCATTTCTCAGGAGAGAGCCTCCAGCCCAGCCATGGTATATTCTTTAGATCCATGGGTATTTTTCCATACCTGATTCCCACTCTTTCCCATGACTGTTAGAATCCTAGCCATTGGCCCAAGCCCTGCTCAGATCAGTCCCTAGGAAAACACATCAAGTCCTTTGTGATTCTGCAGCACCACCCAATGAATCTGCTTCTTGCCCGGAACAGCTGCCAGTGCTGTGCTCTCAGATAAGACCTGGTGGGGCTGAGACCAGAGCCCGGTCGATTCTGTGTCTACCATCACCTGTTGGGACCAAAAGGGCATTGATCTGTGCCTCGGTGGGGCTGATCTCAAAGCCCATCCTGTTGTGTCCTGAATGGGGCAACAGCTTGTAAGGGGCTCAGGCTCACTCTGGCTTCTTCCCATCAGTGCCTGTCAGTGCTCATGCTTGGGCTTTGCCAGCCTTGTTGTAGTCACTGCCCTGCCCCTGAGGGCTGGGCTGGAGGGACTGCAGAGGCTGGAGCCTTCCTTAGCTGGGAGAGGGGCATCTTTGAGCTCAGCCTGCTCATAAACAGGTGAGGGTCCTGATGCTGAAAGTCCTGTCGGAATCGATTATAACATGAGCTGCTCTGGTTTACAAATGGGAAGGCATTCTTTTGGCAAATTGCTGAAAGGTGGAGATGATTTCCTTCTCTCCTGGAAATGCATCTCCCTGTGCTTTGTTTCTTGTCAAAGAGAACTCTTCAAAGGACTGTACAAAATCAGTCTCTGTGCCAGCCATCTGTACTGCAGGGCTGCCTGTCCTGTTCCTGTTGCTGTTGTGGTTGTTGTTACCCAGCTGAGCACAAAGGGCTCAGAGCCCCAGGCAGTGGGGCTGCCTTTTATATCTCCTGAAAGCTGCGATCTCTGCTTTCAAGTTAGCATCCTGCATTTTATTTCCCTTAGGGAGAATGGTCAACCAGGAAAATCCCATGGTGAAATACACTGAACTGGAACATATTGGCAGCGGGTGAGTCCAACCGCAGTTACTCCTGCACAACCATGGGCCAGGTGTTTTTCTGGTGGAATGTCTATCCAGCGTGAAGTCAGGCAAGCTGCAAAGATGTTCACACACTGGGGATAGATTGTCCCATCTCTCAGTGCTGCTCAGAATTTGTGAGTGGGCTCAGAAGGCATTGTTAGCGACATCTCCATGTTGCCAAGGTCTTGCCTCCATCAAGGAACAGGACCTGGAAGATCTCCTTGTCTCTCAAGTGTGGGACAGCTCTGTGTTAATTTCTTTAGCATTTTTGGATGTCTCAAAATCATACTGGCACACTAATGATAAAAGAAGAAACTTGCTTGCCTGAAAGAGCAACCTACCCCCATCAAAGCTGTGAGATAAAAGTTACCAGGAACATTCCTTTCCCCTGGTTTGCAGAAGGAAAGTCTCTGTGGTCAGCATAGGAACCACACAGTTTAGAAAGTGAAACCCAAGAGGAAAGACTAAACTCCCTTTAGAAGTTGAACCCCAGTGCTTCAGGAACAGGCCCAGTGCCCATGCACTTGAGAGGAAAATGCATCATCTGCCTTCTGGCAGAGCCCTCCTGCATCCTCTGCAGGTTTTGACACTTCCAGCAGAGATCTCCTGTGTGAGCTGGCTTTCACACTAGGAGCTAAACAGCTTCTCCTTTCTCTGCTTCTGTTTTGTTTCTAGGGGTTTTGGACATGTGGTCAGAGCACTCAACAATGCCACAGGAGGAGAGGTAAATGTCAACAGGCCCTCAAACTCTGCTGCTCTTGAGGGGCTTTCCCCTCTGGTGTGAGCTGGGGCTGGAGCTTTGGGTAGAGCTGTGCTGAAAGGCACAAGAAGCACAGACTGGTGCCAGCCTGCAAAATACATTTGGGACTTTGTCCTCCTCAGCCTTCCTCGGAAGGAAGGCACGGAGCGCAGCGGTTCCTTTCCGAGAAGGACGCGCTCACTCGCTCTCCATTGCTAAAACAAAGGTGGTGCCTTTGAGCACCTCACTGCTCTTTGGGGCTACAGCTTCAGAGTCTTGGATCCTCATTTCTGGCTGCCAGCAAATACATCTGAAAGTTCCTGGTAGTTCCTTAGCCAGCTGCAGTGCTGCACTTGGGAACTGCACGTAGGGAGAGATCTGTAAGGTGCCCTAAAAGCCTGCCCATAGGCCAAGATGTATCCACAGAGTATTAAGGCATGGATTACTTCTTCTGAATCCCATCCAAAGCAGCAGAGAGTGTGGTCAGAGGTTTGTGGGTGATAGCTGAGACACCACTGTTACCAAGTGGTCAAGGCAAAATGTCAGTGGCCCCACGTGTCCTGTAACTGGCCCCCAAGGGAGCAGAGAAATGGGCTGTTGGAATGTCAGTTCCTCATTACTGCAGTGCCTCATCACAAGGCAGTTTGGCACAGCTCAGCTGTGACATTGCAAAATCACTTGATCCATGTGCATTGTGGTCTCGTGCCACCAACTTCTCAAGTTACTGATTTTCAATGTCATTTTAGGTGGCCATAAAGAAAATAAATCTCCAAGGACTGGGGAGGAAGGAACTAACTGTTAATGAAATCATGATCATGAAGAGGTATAGGAGTTCCAGTGTTGTGAATTATTTAGACAGGTGAGAGGTCATGGTCTTATCCCATCAATGGGCATTTACATACAGCAAACATGAGAAGTTAAAAACCCACTTTGATTAGTGGCAGAAAGTAGAGCTGTAAATTATTATTTATTCATATTTCTCTACTCATCTCCAATGGATGAGAAGAGAGTGCATCTTGTCTGCATGAGTTTTCCCTGCCACTCATCGTTTGAAAATTATTCCAAACTTATTCATAACCTGGATCAGCTGTATCTTCCTAAGTCAATACCCTCAAAGTACACTGCCTCCACATTTTTTCAGGATTGATTTTTTAAAGTTTCTTAAATGCTGATGGACCATCCTAAAGTGGATTTCCCTTAGATTGTTGCCCCTCTTTGCCATTGCTGTGCATGCCAGGAAGACGAGGTGCTTATTTCCAGAAACACCATGCCTGACAGGTTTTTACCTGAGCTGTTACTAAACTGCATTTTTCACTTGCTGGCCATCTAAGACTTCTTTTTCACAGCTGTGTCTTTCTCCTCCAGAACTGCACAGACTTCAGATTGTCTATTCCTTTGATTCTGTCTTAGTCACAAAGGCACCTGGAAACAAGAAACCTGGAGGCAAAAAGTCAAGCTAGCCATGCTTGTTTATCTCCATGCCCTTGTTTCCTTCTTTCAGCTACCTTCTGGGTGAGGAACTCTGGCTGGTTATGGAGTACATGGATGGAGGCGCCCTCAGTGATGTCATCCACAAGACCTGCCTGTCTGAAGACCACATTGCAGCCATCAGTCGGGAGGTCAGCAATCCCATCTGTGCTTCTGAGGGCTTGAGCAGGATTGTCTGGGAACAGGGGCTCAGAACAGGAGTGATTTCCTGTTCCAAGCTTTGTTTCTGTGTGGCTGCTATGCTATGGGCAAGTAAAAGCACCTCAAGTGAAAGGCCTGCCAGTGCCCCTGCACTCCCTGTACTCAGTGCCAGTACTCTTATCTCCTGCTGTTGTACTCTCGCTCTGCCTCTTGTATTTGCTGTTCTCCATCTTGCCTCGCTAAACTTTTGCCTGTCTTCACTGCATTCCTTGCCTGTGAGAGCAAAGGTGCTGGTGGCAGGATTTGAAACAAGCAGCAAAGAAAAAAGAGACTTAATTTCTCTCAGTCCTCAGCTAAAAAGGACAGGAGTGCAGCCCAAATGCTCTTTGCTTCTGAGCACATGCACTGCAGCAGCAGTCATTCTGGCTGGTTTGCAGGGGACAGCCTACAACAGCAGGTGCTGTTGCTCTTTCAAAAGCTGACGTGCCTTTCCTCAGAAAGGACCTGCTCTGCCAGTGTTGGAGCAGCAAGCTCTTCCTCTCAGTGGCCATTACTGTTCTGCCATTACTCCCCATTCCCCTGGAGAGGGAATCTTTTAGATTCTTTGTTTCCTTTCTGGTGTGATGAAATCACATCACTCATTTTTCCCTTCTCTTTCTGTATTCTTTCTCAGTGCCTGCAAGGACTGGATTTTCTTCATTCAAACGATGTGATCCATCGAGATGTGAAGAGCGACAACATCCTTCTCAGAACTGACGGTTCTGTCAAGCTGAGTCAGTATATTATTGGTTATGTGCAACATTCCAGGGATGTGGGTGTGGGGCTGCTTTGCGTGACTGCCAGCTCCCCAAAAATGGTGCTGGTGGCAGTGCAGGGACACCCGCTGTGAGCTGAGGGCACAGTTGCAACATGCTCAGAGGTAGGACAAGGAACAAGCAGTCAAGGGTGGCCTTGTTCTGTGTGTGTCCCCCTTCCAGAGGGAGGGAGTTACAAGTCTAAAGTTTCCAAAGAACAAAAGCCACTGCTGGAGGCAGTGTAAAAAATGGGGGAATTTTTTAAGTCGCCAATGCCAGGAGATTCAACAGCACATTTTCCAACTTCTACTGGGGAATTCTTTTGCTTGCTTTCCTAATTGCACAGAATTGAAATAAAACCAGTATTTTGCTTTCTCCTCAGCTGATTTTGGCCTCTCTACTCAGCTCACCCCTGAGCAGAGCAGACCGTGCTTGGTAGCCGGGACTCCTTGGTGGATGGCACCTGAAGTGGTGACAGGTCAACCATATGGCCCCAAAGTGGACATATGGTCTTTTGGAATTGTGGGGATTGAAATGATAGAACAAGAACCTCCTTACTGGGACCAAAGTCATGCCTCGGTAAGGAGCAAATACTCACTCATCCCACTGTCTTTCTCGCCTGTCCCATGTCCTGTGTGCCATTGGACAAAATCCCATTGCCATCTGCTGGAACTACTTCCATCAAGTTTCCCTCTATTCCACTACTTTCCCTCCTAAAAATGTCCCTGCAACACATCAGCATCTGCTGTAGATTTGGATACATCAGTGGTCGAACTCAACCTTACCATATGCAAACAAACTCCATTCTCAGGAAACACTTTCCCTTGGGTTGTAAGTGGCTCCAGTTCTTTTTTCTGTGGAGATGGCCCCAGTAACAGGAAACAAGCACCTTAGAACTGGTGTTATCTTTCCATAAATGAAGGAAGGAAACCCAAACCCAACAAAGTTTCTAAAACTGTGGTCTTTAGAGAGGAACCTAACCTCCTGTGCAGTTTCTTCTCACTGGGAAACATGCCTGAAACCTGGGCATGAGGGTGTAAAGGACACAGAGTCTCTTCTGCTTCTTGTGCAGTGCTGCTGCACTGCATTTAGTGACCGTGTTTCTCTCCTAGCCCAAGGCCCGTTCTCTGCATCACCAAGCCAGAGCCTGGTGATGTGGAGAGCCAGCCAAAAGCTCCTGTTTGTTTCCTGGCACTTTCTGGGATGGGCCTACCATTAATGTATTGACTTGAGTAGCCAAATGAGCAGAGGGTGACCACAGGGATGCCACCTCTCCTCCTTCTGACCATGACAATTTTTCTTTTGCTGCAAAATGGGAGGGAAGCTGAAATTTTCAGACTGCTGAGAGACAGAGCTGCAGGTGGCTCCTGTGTGGCCAAGCAGGCATTTTCATCCCAATACATTTGTGCAGGCATCTTAATGTGTCTGTGTTGAAGATGAGATTGTAAATGTTTGTTTCCTTCTCTGGGGATTAACTGATGGATTTCCTTTCTTTCCTTCCAATTGCCATTGTTTTCAAGAACAGCACAAAAAGCTTGATGAGTTTTGTTCTATGGCATGTGTGCTTAAAGGACCAACAAGCACTGCAGAGATGCCTTTCATGTACTAACCCTTGAAATTAGTTTGTATAGCACAGCTTCCAAAACGCCTCTCAAGCTGGTATAAATCCTCAGAGAAGCAAATGTGCATTTGTTGATGTAGTTCCCACTAACTAGGTCAGTCAATCAAATCAGCTGCCAAGGCAAGATCTGCGGGATGGTGGAAAAGCTGTGGCTGCATGGGGGTTTGGGTTTTTGGTTGGTAAAGGAAAGTCATCTCTGGGTCTTTGCAAGGGCAGAAACTGCCACTGAAGAACAGAGGTTAAACAAAGGGATCTGGGAGAGCCTTAGAGATGTGAAAGCAGCAGGTGGAGCCTCGTGGTTTTTTTTTTTTTCTCCAGGCTCGACGCCTGATAGCCACAGTAGGGACCCCAAAACTGCGGCAGCCCAAGCTCCTCTCAGCTTTGCTGCGGGACTTCCTGAGCTGCTGCCTGCAGACAGATGAGGAGCAGCGCTGGTCTGCCAAGGAACTCCTGCAGGTAAAATGTAAAGGGGCTGCAGGTGAAACAGGCTCTGAGGGATGGGCTCCTCCTCCACTCAAGTCCAAGGCATCAGATAAGCCCCCTTCCTCCTCACCTCCACTCTTGGTGCTCTTCAAATGAAAATGGTGAGGAATCCTAGACTGGGCTGGGCTGGCAGGGCCCTGTAAAAGGTCCTGTGGTGCAAGTGTCCTGCAATGAGCAGGGACATCTTTAAACAAATCAGGTTGCTCAGAGCCCTTTGCCACTTGACCTGGAATGGCTCCAGGGATGGGGCACCTACAAGCTCTTGGGGCAAGCTGTGCCAGGGTTGCACCATGCTCTGAGTAAACAAGTTCTTCCTTAGACCTACTCTGACTTGATCCCCATTTTGTTTAAAAATATTCACCCACATCCTATTGTAACTGGCCCTGTTAAAAAAGATGTCCCCCACCTTCTTCAAAACCACTCTGAAGTCTTGGAAAGCAACAGTAAAGTCTCCTTCGGGCCTGTTCTTCACAAAATTGAATAATTCCACCTCTCTCCTCATTTCCTGAGATGAGAGCTGCTCTGTTTTCTGTTTCTGTCGCCCTCTTTTGTAATTTGGTGGGGTGTTCAATTTTATCTAACAGCAAAAGAATTGAAGTAGAGCAATGCAGGGTACAGAGACATGAAATGGTGGTGGAGGAACCCAAGGAAGCCAGGCCCAGCTGAGCAGTCAGAGATTTGGCTGTGGGCTGGAGGGGCTGTGGGGGGCTCACTGGGAGCCTCGGAGGGGCCCTGGTTTGTGCCCCCCAGCCCACCCTTAGAGGTTTCTGCCACGCAAACAGGGATAGCTGGGAGGGACTTGTCCCAGCCCCATCTGCTGCCTAGCATGCTCAAGCAGATGGGAACTGTGCCAGGGTTACTGCCAGGTTGTGTGGCAGAGGGGGAACTGCAGGGCCCAGTGCCACTGGGCTGGCCCTGCTGGGAAGGAGGGTGCCATCCAGCACACGAGGGGCAGGCCATGGAAAGGCAGACACTGCTCTGTCTCCCTGTGGGAATCAGCACAGTGCCTGTCTTGCAAAGGCAGGGACCTATGTGAGTCATTGGAGTTTCCTGAAAAGAAGAAACTCCAAGGACAGAAAGCACCATTTCTACAGCACTGGCAGGGCAAAAATCTCAGCAAGATGAAGACACCTGGATAAATGGATGAGTGGGATTCTGGGCCAGGTTTGCCTGTGATGGCAAAGTCCTGCACATAAAGATGGAGCTGTAGATGGTCCCATTGGTCCTCTTCCTGCATCCTTCTAGAAGCCAGAGGAATCCTGTGAAGCACTGAGCTTGGAAAGTCAAGGTTCCTTGGTTTTTGTTGATTTGGTTTCTTTCCCTTTGGGCAGCATCCATTTGTAAGATTTGCTGAGCCTGCGTCCAGCCTGGTGCCACTGATTGTTTCAGTGAAGAAGAGGAAGGAGACAAGAATGTGACAATCACATCAGGATCATTTATTCCTCAACCTTCTTAGAGTAGGATTGTAGGTTAGGATTAGGATTAGGATTAGGATTAGGATTAGGACTTGGACTGGGATTAGGATTAGGATTAAGGTTAGGGTTAGAGTAGGATTGTGTAATAGGACTGCAGAGTAGGATTGGAAATGAATAAAGTTTCTGAAACCACAACTTGCCTTGAAGATTCCCTTCCTTCTCACTCTGCGAATAAACTCAAGAATTCCATCTGCATTGTCTGTTATTTCTTAAAGGTGGAAAGTGACACAGTGTCTTTGGCATGGTGTGAAAGTGGGGAAGGATCTTCTCCATTCATCCTCTCCAGACCACACTGCCTTTGGAATATGGCGCACTGGTCTGTTTTTGGCCAGCTTTGGTACTTTCAATTTGAGGCAGAAAGGGCAATGGCATTTGAAGGCAAAAGCAAAGGAGAAATGAGGCAGGCCAAACATCTTGTGCAGATGCAGGCGTTCAGCTGTGACTGGAGAGCATTGGGGTTCCTGCCACTTGGATTTGGATCCCTAGGTGCAATGTCTTTGTCTGGAGGAGAGCCTTGCTCAAGTGAGAAAGCAGAAAGATCAGAGAGGGTGCTCGGCAGGGTCTCCTGTGGTGCAGAGCTGTGAGTGCCTGTGAGGTGAGAGCGGGCCCGGCCTTGCCCGGGCTGGAGCCCCAGCAGAGCCGCGGCAGAGGCCGGAGCAGGCTGAGCCCCGGCAGAGGCAGGCTGGAAGGAGGCCCTTGGAGCTGCGAGAGGCAGCAGCCGGGCCCTGGGTGCCTGTTCCTGGGAGCGGGCGAATCCTGCGCTCTCAGAGCCCAGGTGGCAGCTGGCTGCTGCCAAGGGGAAGCGCAGCCATGCTGGGCACAGCCCGGCCTGGAGGCATTGGCCGTCTGGAGTGTGCCCAGGAGCAGAGAAAGGCCAAGGGCAGCTGAGGGCCGCTGGGCTGGCTGAGGATTCCTCCTCTTCTGCCGGCTGCCCTGCAACTCCTGGCCAAGGTCAGCAGTGTGTGCAGCACTCTGGGCACCGGGGCAGGGAGCCGGGCTGCTCGGCAGGCTGGAGCACAGGGCAGCCTCCTTCAGGCCCGGCACTTCTGCCAGGGGAAGCGAGGCCAGTGTGAGGCAGGGACAGCTTGGCAGGGCACGTCTGCAGGAGCCAGTGCCTCACGCAGCTCTGGCAGGAAGCGCCTGCAATCCTGCAGTTCTGCACTCAGCCAGAGCAAAGGTGTGAGATGCAGAGTGTTTGGCAGAAATATTCAGGCCCACCAGGCCAGCCTGCTTTGTGCTCTCTGGCACACAGCAAGCGCTGTGCGATGCAGCTCTGAGCTGCTGGGAGAGAGGCAGTCGGGGATGTGCCTCAGGCATGTGCTTGAGGAGTGAATTGATTTGGAAGGGAGGAGAATAATTTCAGTAGGCGATCTGTGTTTTCTTTATTCCTTTCTGAAAGACAGATACAATGTGGCTTCATTAAGCAAAAGCACAGCTTTTTTTTTTTTCCTGCATTTTAGTATGACAACCCAGGCAAGCCCTTCAAAACCGCAACTGAAGCATTTCCCACCCAGTGAGCACAAAAAAACCCCAAACCCCCCTCCCCCCATCTTTCTATTGTAGATCTTGACATTTTGGGCTGGTCGTGCAAAGGATGAAGCTGCCTTTAAGGTCTGAAGCACCTTCTTGTCTTGCCAGCAAGGACACAGATGCTTGAGCAGTTCTGGAATGAGGCTATGAGCTTGTTTGCTTTTGGCTTCTCGTGTTGTTGCAGCCCCTCTGTGCAAATAACCCTGCGAGCTGACTGAGCCTTGCTCACTCTGTCCCTCCCAGTGTCTCGGCAGAGGCAGCAGATGGAAGTCTCTTCTGCTGGAAAGGGAACCTATTTGCAATGGTGTAGTGATCCCAAAGTCCATACAGTACCACACCAAAGGATTAGGCCCTTCACTCTTCAAAAGCTTGTTACTGATCCTGCCTAAGGTAGTTCTACTGCGTATCAGCCAGGGCTCACACCTCTATTGCAGGGCTGTTCTTCTCAGTAATCATCGCTCAGCTGTCTCTCACTGACATAGTGCTGACTGAAGACCTGTCTCTTCCATATCCCCTATGAAAAGATCTTACCTTAGAGTCTCAAATTTAGCATGCATGCGTGTGTGAAAAAAACCCCACAAACCTTTAGGAAAATCAAGACATTAAAGCAGATTTCATTTATCAAACCCACAGCAACTGCATTAAAATGTGGGTCTATGAGCCTTCCTTCAAAATTTTTCTTAATCATAGCTCTAGAGTAATTTTTGAGAGATAAGTATGCTGCCCCTAACAAGCCCAGATGACTTAGCAAGGGGTAATTAGTCATCCATTAAGCATTCCAGCAGTTGCATAGCATTTTATTCTGATAACTGATCCCTGGATATTGCAACCAGCTTGTGATTTGTGTCTGCCCACTTCTTTTCCATGTTCTGAGCCAAGAGCAATAGTATCCTTGTGAGTGCATCTGAACACATTTGACAGTGACACCTCATCCTATTGCCTATATTCTCCCATGGAAGATTCCTTGCTCTTTTTTCTCTGCCACCAATGGGGATCTGCAGTCCCTGCCCGGCACTGCTCCTTGTGGCTTGTCAAGGCAGAGGCGATGCTCTGGTGCACCTGGCGCAGTTGAGCCTCGGGCCCGGGCAGGGACTGATGCTCCGAGCTGCCGCGGATACGGCGGCGAAGGCGAGTGGTGCCGAGGCCTTGCTGGGAAGCCGAGCGGCGCCCGTGGCGCTGCCTCCCCGGGCAGGGCTGTGCTCTCAGCGCCGCCGGGGCTGCCGAGCAGCGCTTTCCACGCGCCTGCGGCTCCGGAGCCAGCCCCGCAGCCGCGCTCTCCCGAACCGCACTGACCCACGCCCATTCTCGGCCCGGCTGCAGGACTCCCTGATTCTGGGCTCTCCGGCTTCCCGGTCCGCCTGCAGGAGCCTTCGCTCCCGAACTCCCGCCGCTGGGCTCTCTTCTCCCACGTCTTTCCCCTCTTTCCCAGGCCCTCTCCACTCTACTCCGGATCTCCCCCCTGTTCTCAGGTTCTCCCCTATCTCCTGGGTTCTCCCTCCTCTCTCGGGTTTTCCCCAGTCCCAAGCTACCCCTTGTCCCAAGCTCCTCCCTCTCCCAGGCTGTAGCCAGTGCTTTTATTCGTCTCCCTGGATCTGCCCTTCTCCCAATTACTCCTCCCTCTTCCAGGATCTCCCCCCTCTCCCAAGGCTCTCTCCTCTTTCTCTGGCTCTACCCTCTTGGAAGGCAACCCACCCTTTCCCAGGGATCTCACCCCCCCTCTCCTGTGATCTCCCCTACTCCCAGGCTCGTTCTCCTCTCTTGGGATTTTCCCCCTCCTCCCAGCATCTCTCTGCTCTCCCACTCACTCCTCCCTCTGCCAGGTCTCTCTCCCCTCTGCCGGGATGTCCGCCCATTCCTGGAGCGCCCCATCCCCCGGCCCCTCACCGCCCGTCCCTCGCCGCCTCGGCCGGGCTGCTCTGGGGCCGCGCTCGGAGCGCAGCGGGGCCGTGCCAGGGCCGCGTCAACTCCGCGGTGGGGGCTCCTCCGGCCTCGCTCCGGACACGAGGAGCTCCTACCTGTGCTCGCTTTGTACCTTCAAGGCTGCTGGATGCCTTGCAGTGACGCTGGAGTGTCCGGGCTATTCTGGTCGCTTCTTGTCCTCAGCTCAGCAGTGTTATAAATGATCAATCGAAAGCCAAATTATCAAAAATGCAAAAAGATTTATCTTTTTCTGTCACCAAAATACAATCCTCAAAACCACCACAGCCAAAGAGACAGCTTCAAGCCTCGGATCGGCGCTCGGTGAACCTGGATCTGACCTCTATCGCATCGGACCCCCCTCGTTCATGAGAGCCACTTCTTGCGGGGATATTTTATAGTTTATTATGCCCGAGGCAAAGGAGTCCAAGTTTCTTTTGTAACTTTTCACAGTTGGTTCTTTCACTGTGCAGAGCTGGACAATCGCCATTTCCTGGTCGACAGCCAGCGTTGATCAAATCCAAGAAGTCGTGTATTCACATGCATCTTTCTGGGGACTTTGGCTATCTTGATCGATGTTATCAACAGGGCGATGATCGATGATCACTCTTAGGCGTCTTCCGATGGCTCGGGATAACAGTGATCATCACACTGGGTGTGTCTATTCATGAGATTTTCCCGGAGGAGCTCTGCTCATCTCAGCTTGTCTCCTGCGGAGACAGACAAGGCCCTGCTGGTGTGCGGAGGACACGGTGTGTACATCACCTTCACAAGTCTTTCGCAGCCAAGGCTGTCTGGTGGTGACAATAGCGAGGGGGGAAGGGGACTATGGGTAGAACAAAGGATGTCTAAACAAGATTACGATAACATAACTACATATCAATAAACTTATTTTAACATATATACAATTTTCATCCCTTAATTCTGAAAGTAAATCCATCACATTACGTATCTATAACACTGAGATGTCGAGGGTTTTTTGTTGCCAGGTAGTAGCGGCTTTGCAAAGTGTTGTTTGGGTTGATTAATTCTATGCTTTGGAATTTCGTTTTGTTTTGTTTTGGGACTTTTCTTTCCCAATGGTTTATGAATAGCTAGCATAGTTTTGAATAGGAGGCTCCCATTGTGGTACTTCAAAATAGGAAAGATTCCAGGAAATAATGGAAGCTGCAGTTTTTCTTGTAGTAGTGTAAAAATGTATTTAGTGATATAGTTGATCACTTCTGTGTAGAAGTATTCAATAACTAAAGCATTAAGAATGAAATATTGTAGGTGTACAGGTAAACTATTCTTAAAAAGATTTTCTGTGTCCTGGTGCTGGTGCATCAAGGATCTCTATTGCTTGCTTCCAAGGATTACTGTTTCCAATTTGGGGTTGCTTTTTTATTGTAACAGTGCTATTACTGTTGTTGAATCTCAGCATTTGAGTAAAATCTGTATGCAGTGATCTTTGTGTTTTAGGCTGTAGCAGATCTGAGTCACTGCCATCAGGATTGAATTGGTCTTGTGAACGGTGGTGTGAAAATGTTTAAGGGCAGTCTCTGACACAAAGAGCTGCATTGTTTGCTGTTCTAAGTCCCATTCTTAAATAGTTGATGTGATTCTGTGCAAGTGCCATCTCCTAACAATCCCGGTATAATATAGTGCTGGCTTACAGATGAATCCTGTGAAAAATGAATTTGACATCTCTTTCAAGAGGTGCTCCTAAACAAGACGTTTGTAGTCTGTACTTTGACAAGATCTATGGGCAATAGTTTTTTGGGAAGTGGGTGAATGGTGTTCTGCTGGTGAATCACAGGCATCCTGTACAGACCATCAGTGTGGTGTGAGCTTGCTGGATCAACATCTGCCTCAGATTCATTGGTCATTTAATTATTGGCATTGTGTAGCACTTTTCCCTCTGTCACATTAAAATATCCCCATGGACAAGGTCCTACATTAAGGTTGAGGGAGATGGGGATTTGGCTCAAAATCTTTGCAGTGTTTCACTTTCTGTTCCAAGTCAAAACTTGGTTCTGTGGCACTTGAAACAAAGTTTTTAAGAAGCAGCCTCTAACCAGTCTGGCTGTAAGCAATTCCTTTTCCATCTCACTGCCTCTTATGCAGTAGGATCTGCATTGTCACTGTAAACCCTGAATATTTTGCCCGAATGTCAGTAAAGTCAAGAACAAGAAGAAAACCATTGCAGTTCTCAGTTCATATATATATTTGAACATTGTATTTCTGCCTCTTCTAAGGCACATAGTCATTCATGGGAGTACAGGTTGTGAAAAATGTGTATTTTATGATTGGATTTTCACAAATATTAAAATTAATATTATATGTGTTATGTTAGAAAGTTATGCTGTATTAATTTTCTTAAGTAGTGTGTTAAATATAGTTTTATGTTATAACGTAATGTTAAAATAGAAACTATGCTATGTAAGATAGTTTTTTTAAAGAGAGGAATGAAGTACTCACACTGAGATAACAGCCACAAGACACCTAAATCTTTCAGAGAAAAAAAAATTATTACTCCCTTATCAAAAGAAACTAACTTCTTCCTACCTCACTCAGCCCTGAGACACCATCAAGATTAAGAAGTTAACACTAACCAGACAGAATCCTTTGTTTAAATAAAAGTTATGCTTCATATATCAAATATATGAATATACAGCAAACTATTACTTTTAAGAATTAATCCTCTGTTAATGTGTGTCCTTTTTCAAGCTTATTTTGCCCAGAAAAAGGTACCCAGGTTGTCCATAACCCTTTGTTTTTATTGTCTCATATTGCCCTAATCCTAATTGTCCAAATTTTTCTTACTCTAATTTTATTGCTATTTTTATAACCATTTTATTACTATTAAACTTTTAAAATTTTAAAAACAAGTGATTAGCATTTTTCACAAGGTTAAAGCCAAGAAGCCAACACTGTAATACTGAGTGTGAATGCATAGGAATGTGAATGTATGATGTTCTGCCTTTGCAGTGTGTGCTTCTAAACCAACATTTTCCTTCTGAATGAAGTTATTTTTGTCGGTGGTGGCAGTGTTGATTAAGTTCCTGTCTGGTAACTGAATTCCTCTTAAGAATTTAACATTCATATCTGATGTATATCCTAATCTAGATGAAGAAATGTGGACTGCCATTGCTTTTTTGAGATTTTTTTTTGTGAAATGTACCTGCCCATTTGACTTGTGGAGCTTGGTTGGAGCTGATTCGAAGGCAAATACTCATTTCCCTTAAATGAGTATTTATAAATAGATAAATAAATACTCTTTTCCCATTAAATGCAAAGCTGGCATTTAATGCTGAAATCTGTCCTTAGCAAGAAGGTAACCGAATGAAGGCTGAAAGCTGGAATTCCATAGGAAAAGTGAAGACGCTTAAAAGGTGGGTTTTGGGTGTGATAAAAGTTGTATATGTCAGTGCAAACAGACTTCTGAACTCTCACCTTTCCTCTGGCTGTCCGATAATCTGATTTTCATCATTCTTCCAACTGATATGGGGTTGTTAGCCACTTGCTGGAAGAATGTGCTGCCAGGTCTGACAGATCTCCGGAAGGTTTTGCTTCAGGTCTCTGAAAGAAAAATAAAGTCTTTATTCTTTGGCACTGCAGCTGCACATGGAACAGCCAGTACTAGAGTGTGTTCCACATCACTACTTTCATGATATACTTTTTCATGATACAGCTATGCAGACCATGGGAGAATAACTTAAAATAGCGTATGAGCTAATGAACTTGGGCAAGTGCTGAGGGGCTTCTTTGTGAGCTACAGACCTGAACAATAGCAGTGCCCCAACTGAGAGTTTTGGAGGGTCTTTTTCTACTTCACTTTGAGTCACTGTGACAAATTTTGCAGCCCTGGTTGTTTGCCCTGGTTGTAAGTGACCTAATTATGGAGAGATCATGTTAATCTCCTTTCTCACTTAGACCATGCAGATTCCAAGTAGTATTTAGCTGAAAAGGAATGTCTCTCCACTATATTGTCTTCAATTGCAAGTGACCTGGAAGCAAAATTCAACTGTAGTTTTTTCCATAAGGTAATTCAGCTGTGCACATTCTTCTCTAGGCCACTCTTTTCTTCTTTCACCTCTCTTGTTGATGAAGATCTCTGTCTGGTGATGCAAAATGTGGACAGAGGCACTTGAGAGGATGTTGTTGAAGACACTTGTGTGGCTGAAGGACAGGTCCTGGTTTCAGCCAGGAGAGGGTTAATTTTTGCAGCATCCAGGAGGGGGCTTGCTTGGATCTCAGATGTTAGTCAGTAACAGCTCACTTTCAGGACCACCTCATGTCTTTGCCAGAGGTGGGGGACATGACTCTCTCTCTTCTGGGGGAAGGGAGTCCCTTCTGGTTGAGAAAATGTGGTGCACAGAGCAGTCTGGCATGTGTTTATTGTCAGGGCATGCCTGTGTAATTAATTTCTTTTCTTATACTTTTTATTATAATATCAGTGCTATTACTGGTAATTTTCTTACCTCATTGCTGTTTCCTGTAAACTGTCCTTATCTTGACCTGTGATCTTTACTTTTTGTGCATTCAGCTGGAGGGGGCAGGGGATGTGGAGGTGACGTGGTGGTGTTTTTAGTGGGAGTACTAAATTGGAGAGCACCATTTGTAAACTACACAGTCTTAATTGATACCCAGTATGCAGTACTAGAGGTTGAGATAACAACAGATCTGCCCAGAACAGGTTGGACACCAAATTGATTTAAGCATTTGTTGTCTTAGGTAGGGAGCCACTGGTTTCTGAGAAAAGAGAGAGGATAATTCGGATCCTCCCAAAATCTGTACTGTGTCGCAAATTGGTGCTTATGTGCCCTCATCACTCAGCAATCCTCTATTAGCCCTACTGGGTGAATATTGCCCTCCTTGGGGCATTCCTTGATCACGGAGATCTCCTCCATGCTCTCAAAATCAAACCAACCATTTCTGTCTACACAGTTATGTTCTACAGAATGGTATTTTTTTATACAATGGGACAAGAACTCTAAGCCTACTAATGCCAATAGCCAAAGCAAAAGTATGGATACCTCTAAAAAAGAATGAAGCAGGCGCTACCCTTTATTTGCCAGTGGGCATCACAAAGAAGATGCACAGGAAGAAGGAATGTCTGATATGCAAAAATTGCAAGGCAAATGCTCCACCTCTACTTTTGTGGAGCATCTAAGACAGGCAGACCTGAAGCTTTGATGTGGGTGAGCCGTGTCGGCAAATGTACTTCTGGAAATGAAGCACTCTCAGCAAAGGTGTTCTTACAAGTTGTATTGAATATTCTGTGACTATTGGTATTACAGCCATGCTCTGTGTCTAAAACCAGCGACTGCCAACTATGGAGAAGGTTGTGTGAGCCTTATTATTACCATATGCAGCTTCTTCCAAGTACAAAGCTCTGAAGGACTTTTTCAACCCCACACAGCTGGTGTTCTCTGGCTTTTTAAAGATCTGCTTGTGGCCGTGCGGCAGAAGCTGCCAAGACCACCGCCTTGCCAAGAGCATCTCCTCTAGGAAAGGGATAGACACCAGACACTCGCACTACATGTTGTATCTTGAAGGTCAATGGCTAAGAAACAGGTGGGAGGGGCTCTTTCTTTGGAGTTCCAGTGGTGGTTTATTGGCCAACACTCTGAAGAGGTTCAGGGACAAAAGAACCAAGAGCAAAGGAGGGTTTAGGGTTTTATATGGGACAAGGGAGGCAGAGCGTCAGATCTGTGGGCCAATGGGTAGAGGGAAGAGAGGCAGTACAAAGGTGGGCTTGCAAAGGGACAACAAACTGGAATTCAGGGGAGGAGCTGTAAGGAATGGGGACCAATAGGAAAAGCAGGAGCGTGGAACATTGTAGAACTGGGGAGGAGAAGAGAGATGATGTGACTTGGGTCATCAACATATAATGGCAGTGAACTGTGAGAGAGCATCTTTTGGTCTCACTCTGACCTAAAGGGGTGTCTCCTTCCAAGGCATCCCTGCCTTCACATCTCCCTCTGTGTCCTGGGATGCAACATCTGCTTATCACAAGGGTCAAAATTCTGCTTTTTTGCAGGACTTAAAGCAACTTGTACTGCCTCCACACACCCTGTATCATCAAGGGAACAACCAGACCACTTCATTCAAGTAAAATAGCAGTTAACTCTTGCCACTCTACAATGAGGAGCAGTCGGAAGCTCTTTCCTGTGTTGAAAGTGTGCGGAAGACCACACTCTGAAAAGCCAGTGTCCATGAAAGAGAGAGCAGTCCTGCAACTTTTTTCAAGTAAAGGGAGAGAGTTCACTAGACATTACCCCATGGGGTCTCTCTTGAAATTTTGGAGGATGTAGCCTCCTTTTATCCTAAACTTCTGGCTGCATGTTGCCATCTTCCTGTGGGGATTTACAAAATCAGAGGGTTTTGGGAAAGCTGCAAGATGCAGGCTTCAGATACAGCAGAACTGTGAATAGAGCTATGCAGCAGTCATGAATTAGGTCAGCAGAAAAATTATTTAAACTGTAGAAAAGCAAGGGCAAATACAACAATGGCTTGTGTATTAATGCTTGTCTGAATAGCTCTCTAAGCTGCAGAAAGTTTATCTAGCAAGATATTAGGAAGGTTAAAGCTTAATAATGGAGCTCTGTGCGTTGTGTTTTAAGGCTTACAAGTAGGTATTGTATTCCAAATAAGCAAGCATTGTTTTAACCAAAGGTACGTGTGCTTATGGTGATTGGATAGAACTACTGTCAGTATGCTTTTGCTTTGTCTGATTGGTCAAGAAGCTTATAAAGTAAGTTGTAACATTAAGTTTTCAGGCTTGCTGCCTGGAATGTGAGCTGCTGGCATCTTTCCATTGTCATAATCATGCAGTGAGACTGATGCTGAAAAATAAAACAGCTCGAGGCGCTTTCAGCAGCAGCCCCGTCTCGTTCGTGTCTGTAAATAGCCCCTGGCCGGCATCAAATGGTGCTTCCTCTGTGAGGAGTTACATTAGACTAGAATACAGAAAATCGTAGCAAATTCAGTCGCCAGAAGCCCAAGTTGTTAAAAAGGAGGAAAAAACCATCCCCTTCACCAACTGCACCTGATGTCCGTGTAAGTAACTTTATTAAGGGGCTCTTGAGCTATGCCATGGGAAATCATTTATCTAAAAGAGAATGGGAAATGAGAAAATTTTACAAGATAAAAGACATTCAGATATCTCAAAAAATGAACTGAAAGATTTATTAATCTGGGTAAATGCGAATACTCAAAATACAGACTTGCAGTCTGCTTTTACCTTTGATTTTTGAGATCAGATAAACTAGAAAATTTATCATCTATTCTCTCTCAAAAAGGAAGAGACTGTAAGCAGACTAATGCCTGTCTCCTGAGCTTTAATGGAGAGCTTGAAACAAAATGATCATAACAGCGACTTTCTCAAATGCCAAAACAGAACATGTCATTCTGAGACGTTAATTCCAAGTGATGCTGAGCTGTCATCCTCTTCTGTGAAGATTTCTACTTCTGTTCAGAGTTCCTTCCCTTCTGGGGTGTCCGAGATTTCTCCAGGCAGTGTGGGCAGCACCCCGATCCCCAGGAAATAGGAATCGGATCAGCTTTCAGCTTCAGTCGTGCCCTCCGTTCCTTCCAAGATTCCCTGCGTCCCTGCTGCTGTGACGAGCCGTCCTCCCATCCTTCCGCAAAAGCAGCCACTCCTGCCATGCCCAGAAAAGCATTCAGGATTTTCGTTGCGTTCCAGGAATGTAGGAGTTCAGAGATTGCGTTCAAGAGAAGGTAGAAGTCGCGCGGACCCAAGAGACGAGAATTTGAAGAGGCTTTGCAATACAGTGGCTGCTTGTTCTGAAATTGTGCAGGCAGAGACTGCCGGGGAGGGCTCTGAGTCTGCTCTGCCTAGCCGAAAGGCTGTGAGAGTCACTCCTGCCACTGCTTCCCCTCCTCAAGAAGACACCCCCTCAGATCTGGTTCAAGCAGGCAGATTGCTTTGCAATTCTGAGAATTCTTTTTGTGTAAATTCCTCCCCCAAGTCTCTCCCAGAGTTTTCTTTAGTTCCCCAGCCTCCAGATACAGGCAGTAAGGGAGCTTTAGATTTAGCTTTGCCTTCAGAAGACCGGGCAGGAAAGAAGACAGAAGCAGCAGGCAGCAGCCAGAGGCCGAGCCAGAACAAGATAGCTCTGCCCAGAGAGATGCCTGGGGCAGAAGCAAGGGAACTCAGAAAAGTTTCTGTAGAAACACAGACAGATTGCTTAGAAGCCTTGAAATCTGTTTCATTCGCTGCTGAGGGGAAAAATAGCGTGTTAAGGTCGCAGCTTGATGCTGGCAATTTTCCAGCTGATTCCCTGCAGGCAGAGCTGCGGTGTAGAACCTGTAACAGTGCATTAGAAAGTGTCACAAATACAAATTCAGCATCTGCAGTTCAAGAGCAAAAACCAAGCTCTGGCTTTTTTCCTGGCACTAATACAACCAGTCCTTAGCCGATAACTCCATTATGAAGTTTGCTGAGAACATGAAAGTCTCTTCCTCTGCCCTTCCTAGCAGCGATCCCAAAGAAGCGTGTTGTTCAGGTGGCACTGTTGCCAAGATTTCAGAGTTCTCTTCCCCCGCCCATACAGGCAACGCTCCCAGAAAAGTTTGTTGCTGTGGCAACACCCCTGCCAAGAACTTCGAGCTTAGCAGATTCCCAGAACAGCTGATGTCAGTGACCATGCTACCTGCTCCCCTGAGTCAGACAAAAGAGCAGTGAGAAAGATAAAAAACAATCTAAATTAGAGGTTGACCCTCCATTGCGATTACCTAATTAGTCAAATATTAATCAAAATTTAAAAAAAGATTTAGATTCAAAGAAACAACTCCTTACATTACCTGTAAGACATGGTTGTAATGATGTAAATCCACGATTTGAAAGTCTTTCTCACCATGATATAAAAGAACTGTGTTAGGCTTTAAAAGAAAGTGAGTTCTCCTTATTTTAATAATAGATTGAAAAGTATTTTTAATTCTTATGACTTAATCCCTGCTGATTGTCAAAATGTAGCTGCCCTGATTTTAACCAATTCACAATATCTTTTATGATAATTACAATAGAAAAAACTTCTTAATAAATTGGTTGAAAGATATGCAAATACTGCTTATGAAGATACAGATGTTAGCCAATTAGCAAGTGACCCACCTTACCACAGACCGGAAAATCAAGCAGTAGAATTGCCTCGGCCTGTATTAACAGATATTAAAGATGCTGCTTTGTTTTCAGTTGAGCCAGCTAGTACCCATGTAAATGCTTATACTACTATCAGACAAAGTGAAACAGAATCCTATGCTTCTTTTTTAGATAGATTAACCCAAGCAGTTGAAAAACAATGTCCAGATGAACAAGCTTGCTCCTGTATTGTTCAAAACCTTGCTTTTGTAAATGCTAATGAAGAATGTAGAAAAATTATTTTAACTTTGCCTGATCAGCCTCCAACTGTTACACAGATGCTAACAGCTTGCAGTAAGCTTACTGCTCCACATCTTGCTAATATACAGGTCAGTGCTTTAGGAAAAACATTGGAAGATAATCTGACATAATGAATAGATAAATTTATAAATATATAGATAAAAGCTCCTAAAAAAACAAGAAAAAATTTGGGGAAACTCTGTTAGCACTGTACAGTTAGACTCTGATAAAAAGACTTGTTGCTTTGCTTGTAAACCAAGTTACATTAAAAAGGATTGTCATATGAAAACATTCCAACCAAAACAACTTTCTATTTGCCCTCGATGTCGAAAAGGGAAGTGTCTTGCTAAGTACTGTCACTCTCAGTTTGACATCGATGGCAGACCTTTGTTGTTAAACTTAAAAAACAGCGCAGATTACCACCGTGCTCAGATACAAGTAGTGGTACCCCCTGGCATCCAGTTACCCAGTCAAGTGGGGTTAGTACCTCAGTCATTTATCCCTCAATCAACCAATCCTCAAATGGTTCCAACTCAATACCCTCAAGTATCAAGGTTCAAATTAGCCTCCTCAAAACTGATTCATCTATGAAATAATTTGTGTTGTGTGAGTATTCCTACTGAAATTGTCAATCTTTTTCAACAAAAACACGATTTTTTGATTCTAAGCAAAGCCAACAACAAAATTCTTGGACTCTCAATCCTTCCTTCTGTTGTTTCAGTAAATTCTAATGAAGAGCTAGTGATTTTAGCTCTTGCACTTGATGTTCCTATAGTAATTCCACCAAAAACACCTATTGCTATTGCAGTTCTGTTACCCATTAATACACCCACGCAAAACAACTTTCCAAAGAATTCAATTGTGTCTGTGCCATCTAGTACCTCAGGTCCAGAGGTCTTTTGAGTGCAATGTTTGAACCGTGACTGACCGCAACTGACTTGTAGCCTAATTCACTGTGGTAAAACAATTTATGTTACAGGCATGCTGGATACTGGTGCAGATGTCACTGTAATTTCTCACATGTTCTGGCCCAATGATTGGGATTTGGTGGCTGCTTCAGGTTCCCACACAGGGATTGGAGGTGCTACTGTGTGTTTTCAAAGTGCATCCATGATTACTATTACAGGTCCTGAAAGAAAGACAGCAACGGTGCATCCTTTTGTTGTTCAGAAGCCTCTCACCGTCTAGGAGAGAGATGTCCTGCCCCAATGGGGAGCAAAACTGGAGGTGAGACTGTGATGGAAACCACATCAAAACCTGCCACTTTAAAGCTGACCTGGAAAACTGGTCTTCCTATATAGATTGATCAATGGCCTTTAACAGAGCAAAAATTAAATATCCTTAAAAAATTGGTAAAAGAATAATTACAGCAAAATCACATCATCCCCACAAATAGTCCCTGGAATTCACCAGTATTCGTCATCCACAAGAAGACATCAGACTCCCAGAAGTTGTTTCATGACCTGAAGAAGATCAATTAAGTGTTTGAAGACATGAGACCTCTTCAACCTAGACTCCCTTCTTTATCAATGATCCCAAAACACTGGTCTCTCATTGTCATTGATTTAAAGGACTGGTTTTTACACATTTTCTTCATCCTGATGATGCTCCAAGATTTGCCTTTTCAGTTCCCGTCATCAATCGAAGAGAACCCATGAAGAGATAGCACTGGAAATCATTGCCCCAAAGAATGAAGAAATTGCCTATAATTTGTCAGTATTTTGTTGCCTAAGCTTTGTCTCCAGTTCAATGGAAGTTTCCCAGATCCATGATTCTGCACTACATGGATGGTTTGCTCATCGCAGCTCCAGCGCAGGCAGAGATGGAGTGAACCCGTGCTAGTGTTGTTACTGAAATTCAAAATGCTGGACTTGAAATTTCTGCAACAAAAATCCAAGAAGTTCCACCCTAGAAGTATCTGAGATGAAAGATGACTGAGAAAACAATAACACTGCAGGAGATAGAGCTCCAGACCAGTGTCAGCAATCTGCAAGACTTACAACAGCTTCTAGGAGAAATCAATTAAGTCAGACCTGTTCTGAGAATCACCAACGATGAACTAGGTCCACTTTTCAATTTACTGAGAAGAAACTGTGACATCAGTTCTCCAAGAACCTTAACACCTGAAGCTCATGCAGCCCTTAATAAGGTCATAGAAGCTCTCCAAAGACAACAAGCTCATCGCTGTATTCCAGAAAAGCCTTTATTTTTTGCGATTTTAAGAGAAAAAATGCAACTTTGTAGTCTCATTTTTCAGTGAAACCCTACTGAGACAGATCCTTTGTTGATAATACAATAGATTTTTCTTCCCTACAGGTTTCCAAAAACTATTTTCACAGTTTTAGAGGTGATAGCAGAAATTGTAATTAAAGCCAAAACCAGATTGCTAACTTTAGCAGGTCAAGAATTTGCAGTTATCTATTTACGACTGAAAAAAGATTATCTTAATTGGGCAATGCAAAATTCTGATAATTTGCAATATGTATTATTAGACTTTCTATGTGTTTGTCCTCTTCATTACCCAGCTCACAAATTATTACAAGCAAAACTGACTTTAAAAGAGAAACCTAAATTAAGTGAAGAACCTTTCAATGCAGTAATTCTCTTCACTGATGGCCCTGGCAAAAGTCACAAATCAGTTGTAACTTGGTTGAACCAAAACACTAATGCTTGAGAGTCAGACATTCAAATAGTAGAAGAGTCTCCTCAGATTGTTGAGCTTGCTGCTGTAGTTCAAGCTTTTCAGCTCTTTCCACGACCTTTTCGTTTAATCACAGATTCTGCTTATGTTGCTAATGTAGTTAAGAGATTAGAAGGGTCAATTTTAAAGGATGTTAGTAATGACACTTTATATCATTGGCTTTCATGTCTTTATACAACTTTGCAATTTAGAACTAATCCATAGTTTGTTTCTCACATCAGGGCTCATTCTTCACTTCCTAGATTTTTAGTAGAAAGAAATGCAACAGCGGACAAACTGGCAATGGCTATTTCAAACACTTTGCCAAACATTTTGGAACAAGCAAAATTGAGTCATGTCTTTTTTCACCAAAACGCACAAGCACTTGTGCGAATGTTTCAAATTTCCAAAAGTCAAGCTAAGGCTATCATCAGTACTTGCCCTGACTGTCAGCTTGTGCAGCCTCCTGTTTCTACAGGAACGATCAACCCACGAGGTTTGCAAAGCCTGCAGTTACGGCAAATGGATATCACTAAATACCCTTCTTTTGGTAAATTTAAAAATATTCATGTTTCAGTAGACACGTTCTCTAGTGCAATTTTTGCTTCTCTTCACACAGGTGAAACTAGTAATCATGCTTGTCATCATTTTTTGCAAGCTTTTGCTTTATTGGCTGTGCCCCAAGAAATAAAAACTGACAATAGTCCCGCATATATATCTCAAAAATTGGCCATATTTCTAAAAGAATTGGGTGTTCGTCACATCTTTAGTATTCCTCACTCTCCCACAAGCCAAGTAATTATTGAGAAGGCACATCAGACATTAAAGCACATTCTAGATCAACAGAGAGGGGGAGCAGAGGTAACACCACAGATGAGGTTGAACAAAGCTTTGTATGTTTTTAATTTCTTAAACAGTTTGGTTGCAGAACCTGATCCACTGATTTTTAGGCATTTTTCAAATAACACACAGCAAACCTGAAAGAAAATCCTCCTGTTTTAATTAGAAACCCTGAGACTGGACAAATTGAAGGTCCTTTCCGATTAATCACCTGAGGCAAAGAGTATGCTTCTGTCTCTACAGGTGCAGGAATTAAGTGGGTCCCAGCCAAAAACGTCAAACCATATTGCACCGCAGAACGTGTTGACGAGTCCAAAACCGAAGAAGCAAGTATGCCGACGTGAGCCAAAAAGAGGGATCCTGGGTCACTCCTGACGTTCCTTGTGCATCAGTAGAACCTGCAAACTCTGATTTTGTGTTAATGTTATTTATAAATGTGTCAATTGTGTGTCAATTGTTTGTTTCGTAGAGCTGATTTTTGGCAAAAGTGTAGGCTTTTGTTTTTATTAGGTTATAGATCCCTTCTATTGGATCTTCAAGGTGAAATCTTATCTTAAGGTCAAAAGCAAAGTTTTCAAATTGATATATATGTAAGGATTTTGCCAAAACTTAGCTCATGAACAAGATAGAGCAAAATCAAATTGTATGTTGGTGTTGGTAGGTTTTAATTGTTTTTTGTCATGCAAATTTGCCTGTAGAACAACCAAAAACAAATGTTTGGGTGGCCTTAGCCAAGGCAGCAGGCTCGGATACCATATGTTTGTGTAATTCAGAACCAGAAAAACCATCAAACTAATGCCACATCCACTGCAATCAGTGACGTGTTGACCGATGTTGATAGTGTTAGACATGCTACCCTTCAAAATAGAGCAGCAATTGATTTTCTTTTATTGGCACAAGGACGTGGTTGTGAAGAATTTGAAAGAATGTGCTGTATGAACCTGTCAGATCATTCTGAATCCATCCACAAAAGCATACAAAAACTGAAAGATTTGACAGCCCAAATTAAAGATGATGGTGGCTCCTAGTTAAATGATTTGTTCCAAGAATGGAGCTTTGCACCTTGGCTAAAGGAACTTTGCAAGATAGGTCTCTATGTACTGGGTGTTTTGGTAGTGATATTAATAGTAATACCCTGTATACTCCAGTGTGTGTGACGAATGATGAACAAACTGTCAAAGAAGTTTTTATCATACAAGAGAGAGAAGTAGGAAGTAGATTCACAGAAAGTGCTCAAAATCTCACAGAGATGATAGATGAAGGTATAGAAATAGAAGAAGGTTTTGAGTTAAGACCCTGGAATCTACAAGAGTTTTTTGAACAATGACTTGTAACTATTGTCAGACGTAATTTATGCCCTTTCCACTGACTGGACCTTCACAACATTAAATTGCTGTTTTGTAATATAGCAATGCTTAGTGCCAACAAGAACATGCTTTAAGGAGATAATAAGCAAAAATCTTATAGTAAAGCTACGAAACGCAAGTAATAAATGACAAGATTGTGAAAGTTTCTTTTTAAGTGAACAGAGAGGAGGAATTGTGGGAATCCATAAAATTAGAGGGTTTTAGGAAAGCTGCAAAAGGCAGGCCTCAGATACAGCAGAACTGTGAACAGTGTTAAAGCAACATTCATGAGATAGATCAGCAGAAAAATTATTTAAACTGTAGAAAAGGCAAGGGCAAATACAACAATAAGCCTATGTATTAATGCTTGTCTGAATAGCTTTCTAAGTTGCAGAAAGTTTATCTAACAAAATATTAGGAAGGTTAAAGCTTAATAATGGAGCTCTGTGCGTTGTGTCGTACAAACAGGTATTGTATTCGAAATAAGCAAGCATTGTTTTAACCAAAGGCACGTGTGCTAATGGTGATTGGATAGAACTACTCTCAGTATGCTTTTGCTTTGTCTGATTGGTCGAGAAGCTTATAAAGTAAGTTGTAACATTAAGTTTTCATTGTGAGCTGTTAGCATCTTCCCATTGTCACAATCATGTGACAAGACTGATACTAAAAAAATAAACAGCTCGAGGCACTTTCCCAGCAGCCCCATCCTGTTCGCATCTGTAAATAAACCCCCAGCTGGCGTCATTTCTGACTGGGCCTGAGGCAGGGGCTGCCATTCCTCACTTGTGGGGACACCAGAGCTGCAGAACCACACCGAGCCTGCAGGCACTGCCTGACAGTGCTGCGGCCACTGGGACGGTCGCGCCTCTGGGGCTCAGCCACTCCCTGCTGCTGCTGCTGCTGCCGCTTTTAGGCACACCCAAAGCTCACTGTTAGGCCACGACGGTCTCTGCTTCTGCCTTCTTCCTGTGTAGAGATGGAGCATTGCTGTGCTTTCAGGAAGCTCTCTGGGAAAAACTTCCAGCATTGCAAGCTCCTGTGCCCTCCATAGATGCATGCTGTGGAATCCCTCAGAGATGGCTTCAGAGCATCCTCAAGCTGGCTTTTCTAAAACCCAGGGTGCTTGTTCTCTTCAGCGTGCTCAGCACGACCTTCAACTCCATGGTGCTGTGCAACTGAAGCAGCAGGACAGGGACCTTTGCAGCCTGAGCGGCCCTTGTTCCTTTCTGCCCGTGCACAGAACACAGCATGGAAGAGAACGGCAGCGGGGTCCCGCGTGTCCCCGGGCTCAGGATTTGTGCCGCTTCAGCTCCACGGACACGTGGGTAAAGTGACAAAGCCAAACTGTTTATTAAGGGAAGGCAAAGCAAAGGGGTGAACTGGGAGGCAAAAAAGGGGATGGACAGGGCGTGGGGCCTGGAGAGAGGGAGGGAGGGAGGGAGCTGCCAACAGGGAGGGAGATGACAGGAGCTCCTGGAGCTTCCCACAGGCTCAGCTGTGACCAACAAGAGCTGTGCCTGGAGTTCCAGTTGGAACCCTGTGCTCTGCAGGTGGTCTCATCTTCTTTGGGAACTGGGGGTTGCCGAAGGACACGGGTTCTTCTGATCCTGCAGACCAAGTTCGGCAGCTCTTGCCTCGAACTTCAGCTGGATAAATTGGTTGATGAAGGAGGGGCACTCGTATTCCCTCAGGGCTTGAAGGGCTGGAAAAAAGAAGCACAGAGCCACAGTTAGAGGTCGGACTGTAGGAATCCAGGGAAACACTCCTGCCAGGGCCATCCCAGCTGGCTCCTGCTATGGCCAGAAGGGAGCCGGAGACAAGGGCTTGGGCCGGAAGGTTGTGGCCTCGGCTCCCCCACGTGTGCCTGAAAGCTCTCCGGGCTCTGACCCGCCGGCCCTCGTCCGTCCGCACAGGGAGCAGAGCCCTCGGCAGCCCGGGCAGGGATTGTAGCTCCGGAGCTGGGATTTGCAGCTGCCCCCGGCGGCCCCCACTGGCACCCCCGCGGCTGCCCCCACTCACCCTGACTGAGGACCTGGAGCTCCTCCTTCTGCCCCATCATGAGCACTCCGGCGACCCCTGGCAAGACAGAGCCCGTGGCGGCGCCAGGCGGCACAGCTGCCCGACACGGGCGCTGGCAGCCCTGCGGCCGCACGCCCTCCTGCCCCGAGGGCACGGCTGCGGGAGGGCGGCGGGAGGGCGGCGGCTGCGGGAGGGCGGCGGCAGCGCCGAGGGCGGGCGGGGCTGCAGCGGCCTGGGCACGGCTCGCACTGTAGCCGGGGCAGCAGCCGGGCCGGGGGCAGGGAGAGGCGCGGGGCTGCTGGCTCACCGATCAGCCTGACGGCCGCCTGTCGCAGGCGCTTCTGTGGGCTCTGCAGGAAGGGCAGGGCCCAGCGCAGGTGCTCGGCCGCTCGGCTCTCGTCCTCCAGCAGCTGCGGGGAGCACCGACAGGGAAGGCTCGGCGCGGGCTCTGCCCCTCGGCCGGGCGCTCCCTGCGCCCAGCAGCGGCCGAGCCGGCCTGCACGGCCCAGGGCAGGGAGCGGCGTGTGGGGCGCAGGCTGGCGCCGGGCAGGGGCACAGCTGCCAGCCCCAGCACGGGGGGCAGGGGGGGCTTCTCCAGCCTGCGGCTGGGGCTCCCGGGCTGTCCTTACCAGGCGCTCGGCGAACTTCATGCGCTGCTGCTTCGTCAGCAGCTCCTCCAGGTCCCTCCTCCTCCGGAAGCGGGCCGCACAAAGCAGGGCTTGGAAAGAGGCCTGGAGAGCAGCGGAGAGCCACAGGTGGCACCAGAGCCCAGGGCACAGGACCCACATGCCTGTGCCAAGGCCAGGGAAGGCTGGAGCCTGCGAGCTGCCAGGGTAGGAGGCAGCCCAGCTCCTTGCCAGGGATGCAGCAGCATCCCACAAAAGCTGACCTTTGCCACACTCCGGTTCTCATCGTGCCAGCGCAGGAAGAGAGGGAGCAGGCTCCGGCTCACAATTCTCGTGAGAGGCTTTTCCCCCTCTTCCACTACCAGCTCCATCACTTTGCAGAAGAGCTGAATGGAGAGCAGCTGCACGTGGCTGTTGTCCTGGAGGAAAGGAAAAGACCTCAGCACCAACTACTCCAGGCCCATCAGGGCAGAGGCCCAAAAGTGCATGAGGCACAATATTTCTGGGCAGCGTCCAGTGCTGGGGGCTGGCTGGGGACACAGAGCCTTACATTCTCCAAGTGTGGCAGGAGTGGCTCAGCCAGCTTCAGGGCGGTGGCGCTGGGTATCTTGAGGTCTTTCTCCTGGAGCATGTGTGTGAGCACAGAGAGGATCATGCCGACCATCTCTGCATCAGGATCCGCCAGCTGCTCCAGCAGGTGTTGATAGAGGCCGCGTATTCCTCCGCCCTGTGTGCAAGAGCAAGCCGTGCTGTGAAGCCAAGGACAGCCACAGCACCAGCAGCAGCTCGGGGCACTTGGGCAGCTGAAGTGGGAGGCAGGAGAGCTGGGAGCAGCTGCCTCTGCTGCCAAAGGCCAGCCAAGGCCAAAGGTCTGCGTTGGCCAGCCCCACCAGCGCAGCTTCAGCCACTGCCCCTTCTCACCAGCGAGGGCTCCTTGCTGAGCACCACGAGGCCTCTGAGCTCCAGGCGCAGCCTGTCCCTGCACTCGCTCGGCAGGTGCCTGGACACAACCGACAGGGCACTGGCACCGTGCTTGGTCAAGTCCAGACACTGCAGGACCTGAAAGGCACAGGGCAGTGACAGGGGAGCCGGCCAGCAGGAGCCCAGAAGCGCACAGGGCCGGGCCCAGGCAGCAGCAGCAGCAGCAGGCGCAGGCAGCGTCCCAGGTGGCTGCAGCTACGAGAGGCCAGAGAGCTGGGAGGCAGCTCAGCCAGGCAGTGCTGGCCATCAGGCTCACCTCCACAAAGAAGGCCAGGGCAGGCAGATCCCAGCAGGGCTGCTTCCCAATGAGCAGGTTGAGCAGGTGCAAGGCAATGCGGGAACACAAGGGGGTCAAGCTATGGCGCATCTCCCTGGCAGGGGAAAAAAGGCAGAAAAGCCCTGAGCCAGGCAGGCAAACCTCTGCTAGGACTGACTCCCAGAGGTGTGATCTTTCTCCAGCACCGTGCAAGGGGACGTGGGTGCTTTGGGAGACAGCTGCTCCTGGGCACCCTCCTCTCCCAGCCTATTCCGGTCTTCTTGGTCGCCCGTCGCTGACAAGGCCCTCTTGCCCACAACAACGGGGACTGCGTGGGGCACTCCGGGCACGGGGCACAAACGCTGGCGGCGGTGGGAGAAGGGGGTCTCACCTGGCCAGCAGACCGACTGCATGGTGCCGGGTGTCGGCACAGAGCAGGGTGTCCCAGAGGCGCTTGCGCTCCAGAGCCACCAGCTTCTTCTCAAAGTCCAGCAGGCAGAGCAGAGCCTTCATGGCCTGCACTGCAAACCTGTGTACAGAGCAAAGGCGAGGTCACGCTGGGAGCACTGGCCCTGGCCACAAGGGCATGGGAAGGACAGGGCGACTGAGACCTGTTGGGCTTTGTGGGAAGGCAGTGTTCCTCCCGGCACGCTCTCCAGAAGTTCTCAACCTCCTCTGGCATCTGCTCTGTGGTGACAAAAACTTGGAAGAGCAGAGCCACAAACAGGCGGGCAGAATGAAGGACTAGTACCTCATGCCACTCAGGCATGTGGACAGTCTTCCACAGCACCACAGTTGCCTGCAAAGGAGAAAGCACCCCGAGGCAGCAGTCAGTGCCCAGGTGTCCATGTTGCAGGGCCCAAGGGGAGATGCAGTGGGAGCAGCCAGCCTGCTCCCCGAGTCTGCCCCTAGCCCAGCTTTTGGCCCAGCGCCTGAGGCAGGGAGCTGCAGGACAGGGAGAGAGCATGGAGAACTGCTGGAGAGGTGACCTGGAGGGTGAGCAAAGGCCAGTTCTAGAAACTCACAGCCAGGGCAAAGATGGCTTCGTCATCCCCACTGTAGAAGAACATGCTGTAATGCGGCCGGTCCTCTGTCACAGACAGGAGTGCTGGAAGCACCTTCTGCACTGCGGATCCCGAGGAGCCGATGGTTCTCCACATCAATGCAGCAGCTCTGTGGGACCAGGGCTGCGCGTCAGTACCGTGCCCCGTGCGGCTGGGTGGGGCTGGGTGACAGAGCCCCGGTGCCCTGAGGGGCGGGGAGGGGCATAGCAGCAGGCTCAGGAAACAGAGGGGCCCCAGAGTCCTGGAGCTGTCCGCCTGTCTGGCAGACCCCACTGGACAGGCTGGACAGGGGGAGGGCCCTAGGGGCCACTGAGCACCAAGCTCTCAAGGCAGTTGTGCTCTGTACCTGTCACAGGTTGGGGCACAGCGCAGGAGGCTCATCACCACATTAGCAGGGTGCTCTTGGGCCAGGCTCAGAATGTCCCTTTGCAGCCCAGCGTCCACAGTGAGACGGGACACGAGTGTCTGGTGAATGTCCCTCACCATGGCTGGCACCTAGAGGAGGCATGGGGAATGCATGGAGTGCTGTGCAAGGGGGCAACTTGCCCAGCTTCCCCCAAGAAGTGCTTGCCTTCCCATCCCACTTTGCTGGCTTCAATGGCTGAGGGGGCCTAGCAGACGTAGCTTGAGGGGCCACAGGATCCTGGGAGGCCTTCAGCCCTGGCCCCAAGCTGCTTACCTGCTGCTGAGATGAAAAGAAATCCTGAGTGGGAGCAGGAACCGCAGTGCAAGTGGGCCTGCAAGTGGTGTTGGTCTTTGAGAGGGCCCACGTGCTTTGAGTCCTTGCGTCCTCACTCAGGGCCGTGACAGCCTCTGGCCTGCCCTCAGCCATTGCCCTGACAGAGTCTGCTGCCTGCTCAGGGGAGGCTGAGCTGACATCAAGCTCTGCCCGCAGCTTGGCCGTGCCCTCGGTTGCTGTGGCGCTGGTGTTTCTGCACCTAAAGCACAGGAACCTCCGCAGTATCTGCAGCAGAAGGAAGGGCAGGAAGAGAGGGATGTTCCGTGGCCTGCTCCAATCGCAGCACTGGGCCGAGCAGTGCCAGCAGGCCCGGCCCAGGTGGGGATGGCCGCAGGTACCTGCGCTGCTCTGTGGAAGCGGCCGCGAGTGGGGTCCTGCTCTCGTGTCCGATCCTTGCCCGCATCTGGCAAAGAATGAGTGCAGCCAGAGCTGAGGGGCTGCGGGAGAGGCCCGAGAACACGGCCCAGCCCTGGCAGGGACAGCCCCCCGGTGGCCAGGGGATGGCGCACGGCTGCTGGGGGGCAGCCCCAGCCCCTCTTCCGTCCTGTCTGCGGGCTCGTCCACAGGGGCCGGGCCGGCCACAGGCACCAGCCCTGCGGCCCAGCTCTGCCACTCACCGTCCTGCAGTGGCTGCAACTGCTCCGGCTCTGCAGGCTGCTGCACTGGGAAGGCTGCAGGGCCTTTCCTTTTCTTCCCCCGAAGCACCTTGAAGAGGCTGAGCATTCTGCCTGCCATCCCGCTTTCTGACCTCCAGGACACCTTTGAGCCAGATGCCTGGGCAAAGGTCTGAATCAGTGAGCGCCTTGCAGGTGCCTGCGACAGAGAGGCCTCAGGAAGGCTACAGGACAGCGCGTCCTGCACTCTGGTCTCGAGGCCTCCTGCCACAATAACAGGAGGCTCCTTGTGAGCAATGGAGGTCACTGAGTCCTATGGCCTGGCCACGAGGGCACCGCCACAGGGATGGCAGATGCCTGGGAAAAGCTCCGAGTCAGGAAGTCCTGCAGTCTGGCCACCAGGCCAGCCACAGGAGTAACGCCTTGGAAAAGCTGTGGGTCAGTGACGAAAGAGCCGGCTGTGTGGGGCTCCTCACAGCACAGCTCTGGCACGTCCTGTCTCGTCACATCCACCAAGCACTGTGGCGTTGCCTCATCACCGCCAGCACCCATGTCACCACGTGTCACAAAGGGTCCTGTTCCATTCCGTTCCATGGTAACCATGCTGCGCCGTGTCAGCAAGGGCCCTTGGACACGCTGCCAAGTGCTCTGGGGCCACCCCCACCCTGCCCAAAATGCCTCTGATTGGAAGAAATCCATTGCCCCAAGTGTCTAAGACACACCAAGCCCAGCCAAGTGCTCAGGAAAGGACTCTCCGTGGTGCCTGGCCAGCACAGCCCAGCTCGCTGCTGGCTCTGGAGCAGAGCAGCTTCCAGCAAGCACAGGGCAAATGCATCTTGCCAAGAGTTAAGGCACACCAGATAGGGGAGATGGCATGAATGTGTGCATCAAGGCCTTTGAATTCACAGCTCCCCAAGAGAGCTTTGGGGCACTCGGCTGGACAAACACGATCCGGCTCAGACCTGTGCTCAAAGGTGGGCAACAAACCCTGCTGCAGGTGCTTGGCTTGGTCTCTGCAGGCCCAGGCAGATGCCAAAGCTGCTCTTCACATCCTTCCCCTGCCCCTCTGCCAAGTGCAAGGGGCCTCAACTACTGAAGGAAACACAGGGAGTCAAATGGAGACACTTGCACCTATCTCACTGGGGGCTCCTGGAGAAGCAGTTTCCTTGGGAATCAAGCCTCTCTCTTCCAAGGGCACTTCCCCAAAAGTGTACATTTCCTGGGCAACACCAACACACTCTTAAGTGTGGGGTGTGGAAGTTCGTGGACATCACACCATGACCAATATGATCCAGCAAAGCCAAATTTATTATCCCTAAAAAGACTATATTTATAATAAATTTCCACTGTCCATGTGTCTCTAGCTAATACATGATTGGTTAATCCTAGCTGTTCATGCATCTAAAATAGAATGCTGATTGGATCATCTAATTTTTTATGCATCTTGCTGTGGTTGTCTGGCCCACCCATGGCTCACTTTCCCAAGCTTGCTGACAAACTTGCTGAGTCCTGATGACTCTTCTTGTATCTTTTTCAAGGATATACCGAGCCCATTTCTGAATATGTCCATAATTCATTCTTTGTGAACGTGTTCATTGTCCATTATTACAAGCAGGCTGGATTGTGCATTGGCTGAATATGGCCATTGTCTTGCAAAAACTCCTCAAGCTGCAAAATATTCTCGACACTTAAGAAACCCTGGCAAGGCTGAATTGCTTGTGCTCCTTGCAGCACAGGCACTCCAGCTGGAGCTCATCTTCCTTCCCCCGAGGCTGTTTCCATGCGTCACTCCAGGCGTGCAGCCCCGGGCCCCTCCAAACATGAGCTGCCCGCTGCCTCTGCACGTGCCTGAGCTCCTTCCTGCCTGCGCTCAGGGCAGCAAAACCGGGCTGTTCCCGGCCAGGGAGTGGAGCCCTGTTGTTGAAGATATTTTGCAGGGAATTTGTGCCTGATGTCAAGCATCTGTTGAATGCTAGGGGCAAACAATGTCAATTTCCCAAAATAGCACAGTCCTCCTAATGCTTTCTGAGGAATCGCAGGCTCAGCTTTATCTCCATAAATGAGAAAATCTCCAGGAGGTAACATCCTTGCAGATTTTTGTTTCAGGGATACAGACCATGTCCAACTGGCACAGTATGCCGTGGTATTGTAATACCAGGAAGAAAGAGGAGATATCCAAGTGCTATCGTCGCCGGGTTTTCCTAATTTCTCCCTAATCAGCTCTTTACCCTTGTGGTACTCAAAGAACAAACAATAATTTCCTGGCACTGATCCCAAAATATCCAATTCCTGCGGTCACTGGCTTGTAGTATTTAAACCTTGAGCGATTGTAAATGCCTCAACTCCTAAAGGATTTCTAGGGATCCTTTGTTTTTCACAGCAATTTTCTGTGATCATCCCATTTTGATTAGTACACCAATTGGACCAGGCCTTACTTAAGTTGCCATAAATGTGAGCTCTGGTCCAATTTCCGAATTCTTCCACTGAGTCTAAAGGAATTCCAATTAAACAGGTGCAAAATGGATGCGAAGGTGTAGCTAGTGATAAGCAGAAAGATTCTTGCCCTCTTCTGGTAGCCTGTGTAACCCTCATGTTAGCTCGCTGCTCTATATTGTATACTCCCTGCGTTTCCTTAATCACTCCACTAAGCAACATTGTTAATATTTGCCAGGCTGGTGCCATTGTTGCCCTTGTCATCCATCACGCCTGCACTTTGCCCAAATTGCTTTAGCTTGTTCTCACTCAAAATCTCTAAAGTGACGTATTTGTGGTATTGCTATTCTTACTCTCCATTCAGTATTATCTTGCTCTCTAGTACAATTTGGTTTACTACAGCAATTAAAGCAAGTTTAAACTGCAACCACAGTAACAATCTTTGCTTATGTATTTCTATCAAAGATACATCTTGGAGAAAACTCTGATATCTTCTTGAGTTACGCCTTAAAGATTTAGCTCATGCCATTCTCAGGGTAATAGTGTTAAGTGTGTAAGAGCAGTTATTGCATATTAGGTTAATAGGCTTAAATTTTTGCTTTTTCCCTCGGACCACTGCTAAATGATGTTCTTGACAAACTTGTCGCCAAGTAAAAACTTGTTACGCTTTACACAACGAACATTAAGCCATGGCTTACATGCACACCATGCAGATATCAAGCATTTTCTATCTGATTTACAGCTTGTGATGGAAGTGAAAGTAAAAGAAGTCTGTCTACATCTAACCTGTGTGTATTAAGCTTATGTGGAGTTGCTAGTACTTCCTCTGCATAGTCCAGCAAATTTGGTAGATATTCTAACCATTGTTCAGCGGTCAGCTGTCGAAGAATTGGATTCAGGGCTGTCTGGAGTCAGTGCTTTTGCCGACTCTCCGCCTCTGGGCACAACATGGGTTGAGGACGGTGCTTTCAGATAGGGCTTCACCCCCGTGGCTGGAATCCAACGAATGCCTTTATCTGTAAGTAAGCACATAGAAGCTCTTCCTCTTAATTTGACTGTAGCTGGTCCTTCCCACACCCCTGTTTCTGGACTTTTGAACATGACCTGAATGCCATCAGGCAATTCCTCACTTGGATTACGTGTGAGGGCACAATGCACAAGAATAGGTGGATCTTCCCTATCTCCTGTTGTTCTAAGGGAATTAAGCACAAAAATGGCTTTAGCTGTTTTTTCCTCAGGGGATAAGCCTGGAGTTCCCCCTTTTTGTTTTGCAGCATGCCCTTGAATGTCTGATGGGCACGCTCAATAATTGCCTGTCCAGAAGGATTGTGAGGAATATCAGTGTCACGTCGAATACCCCACAAATTACAGAAACATTGGAATCTTAAGGAACAGTACGCAGGACTATTGTCAGTCTTAATTGCTAAGGGGATACCTAATATGGCAAAGCAATTGTACAAATGTTTCTCAACATGACGTCTCACCTGTTAAGGGAGTAGCTCATATAACTCAAGAATAGGTATCAATGCAAACATGGACAATTTTTTTCTGACCAAATTCTGCTACATGAGTTACATCCATTTGCTATAATTGCAAGGGTTGAGTACTCCTAGGGTTAACACTAGTGCTTAAACTAATGTTATCTCGTTGACAAGTCAGGAGAGGATCGCACAATACCAGAAGCATCAGTAAGGGGAATAGCAAATTGTTTACCTAACATTTTTTCAGCTTGATGAAGAAATGCATGGGAAGTTTTGGCTTGCTGAAATTTATCTGAGTTTGGCATTGGCCAGACAGTGGCTACTAACCGATCAGCTCGAGCGTTACCTTCAGACAGACCAGGGAGAGCTTGATGACTACGAACATGAGTAATCAAGTATTCTTGCTGTCAATGATTTAGGGTTTTAAGCAATGGGCATAAAAAGGGAATACAAATGCTTATTAGTCACCTCCTTAAGTACTGCTCTTTCAAGGCATTGGACACAGCCAACTACATAAAGCGAATCAGAAACAATGTTAATGACCTCATTATTCCGATTTTCAAAAGCCCAAATCACAGCTTTCAATTCTGTTGTCTGCAACGTATCTTTTACCTCTCCAAAAATGACATGCTTTTTCCACACTTTGTCTTGCTGCCAAGTGCAGGCAGCCCTTTTGGACCTTTTACCTGCATCTGTAAATACTGCCTGCCCAGACACCAGACAGTCAAATCTCCAGGGTCTGTCCTCCAGACACTGATGCTCCACTAAAGATAACACCCGGTGCCGTGGATAAGTATTGTGAACTTCACCGTCATCTCCAGCCAAAGCTATCTGTAAAGAAACAGAATGTCTAATTCCCCATTCAAGAGACCAGTTAGCCATTGAATATGGTTCATGTCCCCAGGTTTCCAATATTCTCCCTCTGCCCTTCAAAATCAAATGAGCAAAAAGCTCCAGTCAAGTGGTAATAATTCTAGATTGTTTTACAGGTAAAAATACCCATTCCAAAAGAACGAAAGGATTAGCCTGACTTTTAACCCATGGACAAATCAAGGCAAAAGGATGCTTGGCATAATGGTCACCCTCCTTGCTCTGATTGATGATCATCAATTGAAATGGAACATGCTCGATCAGAGGATGTGCATGCCATGTAGCAACCTTTGCGGCAATGTGATCCAAGGCCTGCTGTTGTCTCTTATCCAGGCTCCGGCGTTCATCTGTCCGAGACGAAGTGCCTGGTAACTGTATTCATGGTGCAAGTTCTTCGTTAGTTATCCCACAGATAGGTCTAATCCATTGAATATGCCCCACTAACTTCTGGACATCATGTACAGTTTTCATCTCAGTTGTAATGGTGAGTTCCTGTGGCTTCACTACAGACTGATCAATCTGCCGCCCGAGATATTTCCGAGGAGCAAAAGATTGCACCTTATCAGGAGTAATTTTCAAACCCCTTTCCTCAAGCATAATTGTCATGGCTTTTAGAACAGTTACAGAGTCTAATTGTTTTCCAGCCACTAATACATCATCCATGTAGTGATAGATGATATACTCAGGGAATTGCTGCCCAACAGGTTTTAATGCCCAAGCCGCATAAATTTGGCACATTGTAGGGGAACTTTGCGTGCTTTGGGGCAAAGAAATCCATTAATACCTTTTGTAGGGTTCTGCCTTCTTGATAGATGGAACAGAAAATGCAAAAGTATAGTGAACTTTACCGTCATATCCAGCAAAAGCTATCTGTAAAGAAACATAATGCTTAATTCTCGATTTAAGATATTAGTTAGCTAATGCTACAGCAATTGAATATGGTTCATGTCTCACTACCCTTCATAGTCAAATGAGCAAAAAGTTCTAGTTGAGTGGTAATATTTCTAGATTGTTTGACAGGTAAAAATACTCATTCTATAATAACGAAAGAATTAGCTTGAGTTTTAACCTATTGATAAATCAAGGTGAAAGAATGCTTGGCATAATTGTCATCTTCTTTGTTCTGGGTGATGATCATCAGTTGAACTGGAACATCTTCAATCAGAGGATGTGCATGTGAGGTAGCAACCTTTGTGGCAATGTGATCTAAGGCTTGCTGTTGTTTTTTATCCTGGGTCTGGCATTCATCTGCTCGAGACGAAGTACTTAGTAACTGTATTAGTGATCCAAGTTCTTCATTAGTTATCCCACAAATAGGTCTTATCTATTGAATATCTTCTACTAACTTCTGGACATCAGGTACAGTTTTACATTGCAGTGCTAATGGTGAGTTTTTGTGGCTTTGTTACAGACTGATCAATCTGCTACTTGAGATATTTCTAAGGAGCAAAAGATTGCACTTTAGAAGGAGCAATTCTTATACTCCTTTCTTCTAGCAAAACTGTCATGGTTTTTAGAATAGTTACAGAGTTTGTTTTGCAGCTACTAACATATCATCCAAGTAATGATAGATGATATACTCAGGGAATTGCTGCCCAACAGCTTCTAATGCCCAAGCCACATAAATTTGGCACATCGTAGGGGAATTTTGCGTGCTTTGGGGAAAACAAAGTTCTTCATACTTTTTGTAGTATCCTGCCTTCTTGATAGATGGAACAGAAAATGTAACATTGACTAGTGTCTTCTGGATGCAAGGGAATGGTGAAAAAACAGTCTTTGAGATCAATGATCAATAGATTCTATGACTCAGGTATCATAGGAGGAGATGGAAGACCAGGTTACGAGGCAGCCGTACTTAGCATGACTGCATTAATTACTTCCCTGCTCATCTGAATTGCCTGAGTCCCTCCAATACCTGCAATGCCTAAGGCAGAATTGACCAATGCCTAATATTTTGGCCATATTGTGTTTGAAATGATGGTTACATCTGCTTCAGTGTCAATGATGAGTTTCTTTGTAATAGAATCACCATTAGGATGTGTCAAGGTTGCCTATTTGTCTGGTTTACGTCTTGTGATGTCTATGGCTCATTATATTTCTTGTTTACCTGTGGAACCAAAGCTTCCTGTTCCCCGTTCCTTGTAGTCTGTACAGGGGACACAAGACTTAAAAGGAATAAGCTGAGCAATTTGTGAACCTTTGGGAATAGATACAGGAGGGAAAAATGTTCTAACCATAATTTTAACAACCCCTTGATAGTCTGCATCAATAACCCCAGGAATTACATCCAATTCCTTTTTACTGGCAGATGATCTCCCTAACAGAAAACCACTAAGCCCATCCCCCAAGGGTCTTTTTACAGTAGTATCTATCAGGTGTACAGCAGAGTCCATGATGGCAACATCTACTGCGGTTTCCATGTCCACTCTGGCACTTTTAGAAGTTGACGATCTGAGTGAGCAAAGTTCTCCTCCTCCTCCGTGGGAGGCTGAGCTATCCAGGCAGCTCTCTGTATTTTTCTCGGCACATGTGGAGATGGCGCGTTCCAAGGCCCGTTTCCCTGGAACCAACATTCTTTAGTATTGTGGTAATATTTTCTGCAGATAGAACAAAATTTTTTTCATAGTTTCATTGTTGATGAGCGACATTGACTCCTAACATGTCTGATTTTACCACATCCAAAGCACCTAATGTTGTTTCCTTCGGCTCTCTTTTGCAGTTTAGAAAGCAATGGCTTTACTGCATCCTGTACTGCAGCAGCTACATAGGCGGCTTTTTGTCTTTCTGTAGTTCTAGCCATAAGTTCCAGCATTTCTGGAACATCAGCTCTCTTCTTTAGTGTTCCCAAAATCTGACGAGTTTTATCATTGGCATTGTCAAAAGCAAACATATTAAACAATTGTAACTTTGTGTCTGAATCCAAATCAGGATGATCATAGATAGCTTCATGCAATCTGTCTACAAATTTATCAAAGTCCTCATTCCTTCCTTGGCAAATCTGTGTAGAAGACATGGTGTGTAATTTTTCTGGAAGTGCAAGGGTAGCATTATATGCTAGTTGTTGGCTCATCTGTAAGACCAATGCTCTTAGGCTGGGCAGTGGCAGTAGCCCAGGGCCCTTAGCCAAGTAACTGTTGTGCTGTTAAACTATACAGAGGATCACCCTGCACTCTAGGTCTTGCTGCTTCTTGAGCACACTTTTCCTCCCAGCTTTTATGAAACATCACCTGCTGGTGGGGTGGCATTCTAAGTTTTATTAGGGTACGCATATCAGCTGGAATTAATGTGTTAGATGGAAAAATATACTGCAGAAGTGACTGTGCAGAAGTTGGGATTTTCCACCAAATTGTGAAATTGCAGCTCTCAACTTTTCTAAAATCTTCCAATCGAAAGGTTCTCAAACTCTACTTGCAGCATTAGTTACTGCAGGAAAAGCTTCTACATCATTTGAGAGAAAAGTCCCTTCTACAATAGCTTCTGGAAGAAGTTTTTTCTACTTTCATTTCCGAGCTGCTTCTATTTCAGGGTCACATTCCAACTCTAGTTCCACATTCTTTACAGCGTGAGAGGGAAGATTTTGTTTAACCGGCTCAAATGCTGGCTCAGAGACAAAATGAAAGGGTGGTAAGCGCTTCCCTGGGTGTCTGTCTGAACCTACTATCATTGGCAAGTCCATTTTCTCAAAAGAATAGTCTCTTTTGGGGACAACTGAATCCTTTTGTTGAATTACCAATTTTTGCAAACTGTCTACTAAAGATTTTAAATCCTCTTTGATAGAAGCACCATTCATAATACGTCTCCTTCCTTATCCTTTTAACTTACAGCATGTTTCGCTTCTGTTATCAACAGCTTTGTAACTCTGAGTGCAACTGTCCTTTATTCTGCAACCTAACCCCCCCAAAGAGGCAGCAGCTTCTTCATTCTTGCTCTGAGCTGGAGGAGCAGTGGGTGTAATGCTCAATTCTGAGCTGAGGGCTTGCATTGGGGTACCTGGTGATGTATCTTAATCACCAGAGGCACCCTTTTGTAATAATGCTGAGGTGCATTGCTTAGCTTATCCTTTCCTGACTCTTTCTTGCACTTCTGCATTACAGTAAATTACACCGTTCCTTCAGCTGGTGTCTGCGTCTGCATCTCTGACCCTCTCCACCATCAAAACAAACACACAGCCAATTTAGCATGAGACCTGCCTCTCTGCCAGCCCATCTCTTGGCAAACACCCCTGGTGGCCATCTCCACCAATGAAATTCCCACTTTGCAACTTCCTTTTCTGCAGGCAGGTGAGAAAAGGAGCCACTCCCAGTTCTGAACACCTCCAGAAACCAGCTGCTTTCAGAAGTCACAACACTGAAATATCAACCTCCTTCCTTAACCTGCCCACAGAGAGCTCCCACCAGGAGGCCTTTTGTCCAAGGATACCCACAGAAGAGCTTGAGGAGGGAGCAGTTTGAAACACAACTGCTTCAGAGTTTAAAGCTGCCTTTATCACATGGGCACACACCAACCTGTCCCAAAGGGAAAGCAGGCAGGAAAGAGAAGCTCCCCTCCCACAACAGCAAACTCTGTGCTTCCTTCTGTTCCAGCTGGAGAGTGGAGGCCATGGGCTACACCTCACTTTGGGAAGGAGCCTGGGGAAATGGCCTGATCTGGGAGGGCAGCAAAAGGAATTCCCCAAGAAGTAGGAAAATATTCTCTGGAAGCATTAGATTATGACAATATTTCTGGAGGAAAGCAAAAAAAAAGAATAATTGAAGTATTTCAAGAAGTGCCCAGACTGAAATTTGTTTGCCAAGACGACAACCCCAAAGTCTCTGTGGTGTGTCAGGAAGCTCAGGAATGAACCTGCAAGGCTTGGATAAACATCACTGGTGTCCGTCCCCCAGAGCACAAGCAGCTCCCCAAGAAGACTTCAAGATTAAGGGACAAAGCTTCCCCCTTCAGCTCTCCACAGCAGCTCTAGGGAGTCTCTCTCCACTGCAAGATCTCCTTTGTCAGTCTGCAGTGACAAGAATTGGCTGCAGGAGGCATTTGCATTGGAGCTCTCCCCAGATGGGGAAAGAAAAAGAAGAGGAGATTCCTGAGGAAAGAAAAAGGCAACGCTGTTTGGGAAGACACCAGCATGAGTTCACTACAACTCTAGGCCAGAAATCCCTGGAAGAAAGCAACATCCATCCATGGGGCAGCACTTTGGCTTTGATATCAATGCTGACAAAATTGCTGCCCCTTCCTGCTGCTGTAGCTGACTCCAAATCACGAGAAATGTGCCAACTCTGGCAAAGACAGGCAGACATGCTGAGATAACACCAGCTAGTGTGCTGAAAAGGAGTCCAAATGAATGTTTTCTAACCCCCCCTTTTCATCCTTTCCGCAGCCAAGCCAGAGCAATGTCCTTCCTCTCTGTCCCCGACGGTTACCCAGGCACGGGATGCAGCGTGGGGACAGAGCCTGTCACTGCTCCCAGTGCTCTGCCCTGCCCATCCCTGCCTGCCTTGCCCTTCCCTGTCCTGCTGGAACCTTCTGTGCCGTGCCATGCTGTGCTGAGTGCAGCCAGCGGTCACGCATTTTGGGAATGACCCTCCCCTGTGCCGCCCGCCGGCATAATGAACATACCACTTTGTAACTTTGACTAGTCAGAGAGTCTTTGTCCCTGATTTTCAGTTTTAACAATTCAGGGAGCTTTTGTTTTCCCTGACAGAAGTACAGTTGCTGCCAAGGGAAACACACCCAAAGACCAAGAGTGACCCAGCCATCCCTTTGCTTCCCTTTTCCTTCCCTCACTGCTACACAGCGCTCTCATACCAGCACCTCAGTGCTGCCTCCCCTGAGGATTCAGAGCTGCCTCCAGGCCCTTCCAGGCTAAGTGCAGGTGCTCAGGACTCTGAGGTTTTCCTAGCTTCTTGGGAGGAGGTGTTTGCTTCATCTGGACTTCTTGGGGTTTCATTGGAGGAGCCAGGAACAGGCAAATTTCATCTCCACTGCTTGTTCCCATGAAGCTTAAATGCCAGCCTGAGCTCATCGTTCCTACTGATTCTCGTAGACAATCACAGCCCTTCCATGGTCTCTCCAGAGAGGAGCAGCTGCACATCTTCAGAGCAGCAGTTGCCAGCCCTCAGCCCATCAGTGAGGGAAAGAGCTTCTACCCTTGCTTTCCAAGCAGGTCCTGGTTAATGACCCTTTAAAGTGTTTTCCTGCAGTGCTCTATCATGGGTAGATCTCAAGTGCGAATCAGGTAGAAGGTGTCAAGTCGCCTAGGAAGGGGGACCTTGAAAACAGAAAGATTCTCTGCCTGCTTTTCCTATCCTTGCTGCAGATTTGGAGGGTGTTCTGGGCATTTTCCAGAGAGCCTCTCTGTAGGGGTACAAGGGCAAGGTGAAAGATATTGCCTAACAAGTGGTCAGTGTAAGGTGCACTCTCCTCTTTCTTTGAATGAAGCCAGACTAGGACTCTGATAGAATATTGCAGATGTTTAAGACTGCCTGCCCTGCAAATCAAGGTGTGCCATTGAAATGAGCTCTGTGTGCCCCACAACAGCTGCAGCTGCAGAATATGGCCTCACCCTCAAGGTTGTTTTTAGAATGAACTCACAGCGGAAGTTTAGCACGCATGTCTGCAGGTCTTGGCTGTTCCTGGGTGAATCCATTTTCTGTGGTCTTTTTTAATGAGAAACCAAATGTAGCCAAATCCCAAAGGTGCTGGGAAAATGCAAAAGGCTGTGATTATAAGATGATTGTGTGTGTGTGTGTGTGTGTGTGTGTGTGTCTATATCAGATTTAAAATCCATGCTTTAATCTATGTAAGATGTCAATTAGGATAAATATTTTTAAGAGGAAGAACTGACTCTCCAATCCCCTGGGAAGTCTGAATACATTTCTGGAACAGAGGTTGCTGTGTGCTTCCTGTGATGTTTGATGCAAGGCAGCACTAGAGCTCTGCATCCCAAAGACACATCGTGGAACCTGACCAATGTGTTTGGATTCTTGCAGCCAGGCCAGACACTTCAGCCCCCAGCACTCCAGGTGGCAGTGCAGGTTCTGCAGCATGGACAGCCCCCTGCTGGCTGTGCAATACTCCTGGGGAAGAGGAATTGCCACCCCTGGATCTGGACATGGTGCTTGAGATGCTGGAGGAGATGTTTTCTCCCTATGCTCAGGTAACTGCATTGGGCAGGGAAGAAAGGGAAAGGGGCTGGACTGAGAATTTGTGAATGTTGTTGCTTGGCTGAGAAGGAAAAGCTTCTTGAGTTCAGCTCTGAATGGACTGGGAAGGCTTTGCTTGGTAAAGCAAGACTTCCTAAAGAAGAGGGAATGAAAATGTCATCCCTGAGTAAGGATGAAAAGGTGTGAGCCTGTGTTGGCCACGTTTGGGTGCTTGTTTTGCTGGGAAGAATCCCTGGTGCAGGGGCATTTGTGGTGAGGAAATGGAAGCTTTGTAGGTTCTAAGAGGCTTTGTTTGATGGGAAAGAAGAGAAGAGTGTTTGGAGAAGGGGCACTGAAGGCCAAGTGTCCCGTGCAGGGAGGGGCATGCCAGAAGTGCCTCTGTTGCAGCAGCAGATGCGGGCTGTGCCTCTTTTGGGTGGGAAGGCCAAGGCAAAGCAAGGGCTGGGCTGCAGCTGCTGCTGCTGTGTGAGCCCTGCCGTGCGTGTAGGCGCTCCCAGAGCCGTGGCTGGGGCTGGGCTGGAGCTGTAGCTTTCTTGTCCTCTCAGGAAGTTGCTGCCTGCAGTCCAGTTTCCATCTGGGAAATCCTCAGCTGGGCAAACTGGCCAGTCTTGCTGTCCATGTTGCAGAGCTCAGTCCCCTTGCTCTTGGGCATCTCTGTGGGAAGAGATGTGTGTTCCCATGCTGTCCCTGCCAAGCTGCAGCCGGGATGAGACTGCTGTGCTCAGGGCTGTGGAGGGAGGAGCACATCCCTGTGCCAGGAGCTGGCAGGACTCCTTCCTTCGCAGCCATTCCATGTGTTCAGTGTCACCCCCATGTTCAACCCTGTCAGCTTTGACAGCTTTTGGACTGTGTTTGAGAAGTCACATCTTTCTGACTGTTGAAGGTCTTTGAGGCCCAGAGTTCTTGTTAGGAACAAGGGATTAAGTGTGTGAGCCATTGGACCAGGTGTTTTGTGTAAGTGGTGAGAAGGGTTTCTTCCTTTCTGTTTCTCTTTCAAGGGGAATATTAATGTTGGCCCTGAGTCTTCAGGAGGGGAGCCTGTGGACAGAGCTGCAGCAGAGGGAGCTTCATCTGGCTCTGAGAGCTGCAGGAACAATTCCCAGGAGCCCGAGGAGCTTGGTAAGGACAGAGCCCCCAGTGGTTTAGAGAGGTGTGAGATGGCTGCTCTGAGCCTGCCTCTGGCAGCAAGGGAGATGAGAAGAGTTGAGTTCCTGTCTGCAGGCTTGGTGCTTCCTGGTGCCTTGAGTTCAAATCCTGCACGGGCACAACCTGCCTGAGCCCTGCCCTCCACACTTCTCCAGAGGCTCTGACACCGAGTCCTCTGCTGGGGCAAGAGAGCAGGGAATAAACCTGACCTTGTGGGACTTGTGTCACCAACTCGGGTGTCCCAGTTTTGTGCTGATGTCCATGGATAAGTTTGCTGCAGGGTGCCAGTGCTCTGGAGGCAACACTGAGTGACTCTTGAAGCAAGAGAGGAAAAGCCCAGCAAAAAGCCAGTGTAGAAGGCTGAGGTTTTTGTCTCCAAGCATTAAATCAATGTAGTCCCACCAGTCTGATGATAGCTGTAGTGAGATACATTAAAAATACAAGGAGCAGAAACTCTGAGGCCAAGGAAATCATTCGTCACAAGTCCAGTAGCTCAAGGAAAAAATGAAATTATCCCTTTAAATTAGCGAGAACTAAAGGAGAGAGAGAGCACTTTGGATCTGCATTCTTGAGCAAAGCTGGTGCAGCCTGCAGGCCTGGTAGGGAGCTCTTTCCCTCTGGGATGACCCAGAGCTGCTGGTTGTTTTGGAGGAGCTGTTGCTCACTGCAGAGGGCAGGTTGCACATGGCAGGGAACGGTGCTGGTTCATAACTCAGCTCCCAGCACCTTCAGCTTCAGCCATTTCAGTGAGGACTGAGGTCTCTCTGTCAGCACAGAGAATGAACCAGGCTGGGCTTCTTTGTGGCAGCTGGCACTGTCTGTGTTTCAAGCTCTCATGGGGGCCCTTTGCACTGTGAGGGCTTTCAGTGTATTGGGATACTTCAAAACTTCAGAAGTTGTAAACACTTGGAAGGAGTCTGGCTCTTTGAAGAGCAGGCTTTAAACTGCCAAGTGAGAGTCTGCCTTTCTGGCCATCTTTTACAGACTTTGATTGAAGGACAGTTACCTCCCAAGGGAAAGATGCACAGAGGCCAATATTGACCCAGTGTTCCCTTTGCTTCCCAGATTTCCACCTGATCTGCCTTGCCAGGAGGGCTGTCCTGCGTGGGAAGAAGAATCAGAGGGGGAGCCTGTGACCATCAGGCAGGTGGAATCCCTTAGTGTATACATAGATTTATAGATTTCTACAATTCTATGTCTATATCCATATAGTTACATTTATAGATTTATAGAGGTGTGTTTATATGTGCATATATATATACATCTATACAGTAAATTGATCTATATTATTATAGATGGGATAAAATTAGTTACATTTCTAGATTTTGAGATTTACATTTATATATTTATAGAGTTACATTTAGATGCCTACATTTAGATGCTTACATTTAGATGCTTTGATATAGATTTAGAAATGTGTGTAGTTATTTATTTAGTGGTATGTGGAATTTTAGATGCATAGATTGAGCTGTGTAGGCCTGGGCTGCATTTTTACCTCTTTCTGTCCTCGGCTGCCTTTTTCACCTCTTGCTTTTCCCCCGGTGCCCCCTGTGTCCCCTGTCCCTGTGCTGGGTCCCAGCTGGTGGCCGGGCCGGGCAGAGCAGCACTTCCAGCCCCGGCTGTCCCTGGAGCGGTGGGAGCTGCCGCTGGCCCCAGGCACTGTCCCCTGAGGAGCTGCTGAAGGACGGTGAGGGGGCTGAGGGGGCTGAGGGTGCTGAGGGCAGTGGCGCCGAAGGGACGGTGACCCTGAGCTGCTGCTGGGGCTGAGGGCTGTGGGGCAGCCGAGGGCCATGGTGGCACTGAGGTGACAGGGAAGTGGCACAGGCTGAGGGGCTGGCGGGTCTCAGGGGACGGGATGGCTCAGAAGGGACTGAGGGGGGTGAGAGGACTCTGAGGGGCTGAAGAAACTGAAGGGGGCTGTGGCTTCACCGAGAGCATGGCGGGGCTGAGGGGATGGAGGGGACCAGCAGGGAGCACAGAGAAGTCTGGGACTGCAGCTGTGCCAGGCCTTGGAAGCAATTCCAGAGCCTCCACTTTGGCCACAGCTGCAAGGAAGACCTTGAGGACAGCCAGAGACTGACGGGAGCCAGCAGGGAGGAGCTGAAGGCCGGCAGCAAGAGAAGTGAACGGGGACCTGCTGCTGCCAGCCTGGAGAGAGCCCGGCTGAGGCCACAGGCCCGGGGAGGCAGGCTGGGGCTGAGGCTGGCGTGGGCTGTGGCCGTGGGCACTGCCCGGCGGGGCAGGAGCGGGCCCTGCCTGTGCTGGGGCTGCTCAGCGCAGCTGCCCCGGCTGGCACAGGGGCTGTCCTTGGGCAAGGCAGCTGTGCCAGCAGGGCCCGGGAGCTGTGCCGGCTCTGCCGGGCTGCCGGGGCTGCAGGACAGTCCCGCCGCGGCTGCGCTCACCACAGCCTGGCCCGCTCGGCTGCTTTCTCTTTCCGACCCTCCTGGGGAGGCTCTGACACATGGAAGTGCAGTTGCTGCCAAGGGAAACGTCCTCATACTCACTCAGTGTTCCCTTTGCTTGCCATGTGAGATGCAAAACTGTGTTTCGTGTCAGGTACAAACAGGCAAAGTGTGTACTTGCGAATGCGAAATGTGTGGACATCGACAATGGGATAGTTGCAAATTCTAATAATAACAGATGAAAATAAAGCATGGAAAAAGGCTTTGAACCTATCTTTTGTTTGCAATTAACCCTGGTTGATTTAGGAGCATTGGAATTAAGGTGTCAAGGATGCTGCTTTTTGCTTGCATTTAATCCATAAAAAAAAAGCTCTGCAATAATAACCTTTTGAAGTAGAATTTTAGAATATTACTTGTATCCTTGAAACTATAGCTTTGGAATATATATATAGGAAATATGCTTATCTCACGCCTTATCGAAGCAGAGAAAAACAGTTTGAGAAAGGAAGATGAACATCACCTCAAGGATTTATGGTTTCGACCAAAGGGAAGCTAGACATCAGTGCTATGAGATTTATCGTCTCTGCAATTAAAAGGTGGACACATCTGGGGAGCTGGACTCCACCAGATGGGATTCGTCTGTCTTCTTTCGGAAACTGGACCATCACCATCTGGGGATACTCCTTTGAAAATACATCCTGAGAAATTAAAATCACAATAGTGTATAGAATTGTGATGTAATAATTTGGAATAAAAATTGCTGATGAGTAAAAATTGGAAATAGAAACTGTTGAAAAAAACTGATGAGTACCCCTATAAATACCTGTAACCACCAATTATCGGTGTGCAGTTGGAGGGAAAACTTCCCCCACTGTATCCAGCGCTGTTTTGCTCATACTTGACCATATTAAATAATAAATTGATTGCTGCTTGAATATTGGCCTAGTCAAGCTTCTTATTCATAACTGATTTGGTGCATTGGCCAGGGATTTCCAAATCCATTGAGGGAGACTCCTGATCTCGGGGAGGTGCCCCACCTTGGAGGCTTCTGCCTCTGGTGGCCCTGAGTGACGGGGGAATCTCTCAGGGAAGAGGAAATCCATAAGGTAAATTATGAGCAAAGAATTTTGGGCTCCTGGAGTAGACTGCAGTAAATTCACCTGTAAAAACTCGTGCACAAAGACCCAGGCGAGAAAAGGAGGCTGTAAGTATCACTTGGTTTGGTGGGATGAGAACGGGTGGGTGTAGGTGTGTGAGAGTGTGAATGGTGTGTGTATGAGACGTGACCTAGTCACGACACGAGAGAGGGGAGTTCTTCTAACCTCGGTTCTACTACCCCACGAAGGGCGCGGCAGGTGAAGGAGCGAAGCGTGTGGAGAAGGATTCTCTGTATGTAAAAGGTCAGGGGTGGTGAGATAAGATAATAGTTACGGAGAGGAATTTGTTTTCTTTTCCCGGTAGAGAATCAGAGGCGGGAGGCGTTAGAAGGGACTTGTTATTAAGGAAATTCCTGACAAGAAAGGACTAAGGTCTGAACGAGTGAGGTCAGAGTGAGTGAGGGTACACCCTTTCGGTGGAAAAATGGGTCAATGCCAGAGCAACTACCCAGGATCTGGTATAAACCAGCAGGAAAATAAAGGTACTGAAAGTACTGGAAAAAGAGGGAGCATTTTGCCAGATATACCCCAGGACAGCCCCCTTGGGGTAATGTTAAAATTGTGGGACAAATGTGAATCCAGGAGAGGAGAAAGTAAAGAGAAAATGATACAATATTGTATGGCAGAATGGACTAAGGAAATGATACAACCTGATAATTTATACTGGCCAATGTACGGGTCATCTGAAGGGTGGATCTGTAAGGCCTTGAATGCCTTTGTAAATAAAAAGGACCCTATTAACCAAGAAGAAAGCGATTATGCTGCTTTATGGCATGGGTCGTGGCCTACTCCTCTGTATGCATTAAAAACCAAAAAGAAAAGGGATCAGTGGGACCCCTTAGATAACCTCCCCCCCCCCTTATCTACCACAGCCAGCTGCACTGGCAGAGGTACCTCATCCAGCACCTAACCTGGCACCCTTTGCACCCATTCCAGCACCCCCTGCACCACAAGCCCCGGTGGCTCCGCTTCTGCTGCCACAAGCCCCGGTGGCTCCGCTCCCATTGCCACAAGCCCCGGTGGCTATGCTGCCATTGCCACAAGCACCGGTGGCTCCACTCCCATTGCCACAAGCCCCGGTGGCTATGCTGCCATTGCCACAAGCCCCGGTGGCTACGCTGCCGCTGCCACAAGCCCCGGTGGCTCTGCTCCCATTGCCACAAGCCCCGGTGGCTCCGCTCCCATTGCCACAAGCCCCGGTGGCTATGCTGCCATTGCCACAAGCACCGGTGGCTCCACTCCCATTGCCACAAGCCCCGGTGGCTCCGCTCCCATTGCCACAAGCCCCGGTGGCTATGCTCCTGGTACTTGATTCACCACCAGCACACAGAACAAGAAGCCAGGAAAGGGCACGAGCAGAGAGCAGTGGGGATTGCAATAAAGAAGGGAAGGGGGGGCAGCTGTACCCATTGAGGGAAGTACCATTAGTAGGAAATCAAGGGAGACCAGTCATCGGGTATGTGTCAGCACCCCTGAACACCGGGGATGTAAGGGCTTTTAAAAAAGAAATGGGAAGTTTACTTGAAGATCCCCTGGGGGTGTCTGAAAGGTTAGATCAGTTTCTAGGACCCAGTATTTACACCTGGACGGAGATTCAGTCAATTTTAAGTATTTTATTTACAGCAGAGGAGAGGCAGCTGATAAGGCAGGCTGGCATGAGAATTTGGGATAGAGATCACCAGCAGGGATCTTTAGGAAAAATGAAATGGCTCCTGGCAGCCCCTAACTGGGACCATAACAATGACCAGGACAGGCAGAATATGGTGGATCTCAGGAATGTAATTATTCAGGGAATCCGAGAAGCAGTCCCCAGAGGGCAAAATATTAGCAAGGCCCTGAAGGAACATCAGGGGAAAGATGAGTCACCCATAGATTGGTTAGAAAGGATGAGTATACAAATATATTCAGGATTAGATCCTGATACTGCAGTGGGGGAAGCATTAATCAAAACTCAGTTTGTGGCGAAGTCCTGGGAGGATATAAGAAGGAAACTTGAAAAGTTAGACGGTTGGCAAGAGAGAGGTTTGCAAGAATTGTTAAGGGAAGCACAGAGAATTTATATTCGCAGAGATGAAGAAAATGCCAAAGCCAAAGCTAAGGTCTTTGTGGCTGCGGTAAAGGAGGTACAGAACGGTGGTGCATCTTCAGGGAATGCTAAAACCACGAGAAAAGTAACAGGTGAAGGTTCTAAAAAACCTACCTGCTTTTACTGTGGTAAGGAAGGACATGTTAAAAGGTTTTGCAAGAAATGGGAGGCAGATCAAAAACTGTTTGACCAGGATTAATGGTGTCAGAGGCTCTATTTATTAGGGACCAGACCATCACAAGACCCCTTGATAAAATTAAGAATAGGTCCCGAAGGTGAAGAATTCACCTTTTTAGTAGATACAGGTGCTGAAAGATCAACAGTGCAAAGATTACCATAAGGATGCAAAATCAGCAGGAAAACAGCTCAAGTAATTGGAGCAAAAGGGGAGGCCTTTAAGGTTCCCATTATTGAACAAGTATTAATTGAAGCAAAGGGAAAAGTGGATATTAGTGATCTATTACTAGTTTCAGAAGCAGAATGCAATCTTTTGGGGAGAGACCTGATTCTTTCCTTAAAAATTGGCATCCAACCCCAAAATGATCAACTAACGGTACAGCTGTACAAACTGACAGAGCAGGATGAGAGTAAAATATGTCCTGATGTCTGGTCCACTCCTGGGGAGATCAGTAAATTGGATATAGAGCCCTTAAAAATCACCATTGTAAACCCTGCGTTTCCTATAAGAGTGAGACAATACCCTATTCCACCAGATGGGAGGCGAGGGCTGAAGCCAGTAATTGAAGAACTCTCAAAGCAGGGCAAGTTAGAAGAATGTATGCCACCCCACAATACCCCCATAATCCCTGTGAAGAAAAGTGATGGCAGCTACTGCCTAGTCCAAGACCTAAGGGCTGTTAATCAACGAACAGCCACAAGGTTTCCTGTGGGAGCTAACCCGTATACATTACTAAGTCAGGTTTCCTATGACTGTACTTGGTATAGTGTAGTGGATTTGAAAGATGCCTTTTGGTCCTGTCCTTTAGAGAAGGGATGCAGAGACTATTTTGCCTTTGAGTGGCAAGATCCAGACACAGGGAGAAAACAACAATTAAGGTGGGCGGTACTTCCACAGGGCTTTACTGAATCCCCAAATCTTTTTGGTCAGGCTTTAGAAAGAATTTTACAGGATTTTGAAAGACCAGAAGGAACTAAACTAGTACAATATGTAGATGATTTATTAATTGCAGGAGAGAATCAGGAGCAAGTGAGAGAAGCAACAATCAGTCTGTTGAATTTCTTGGGAAAGAAAGGCCTAAAGGTTTCGAGGGCTAAGTTACAATTTGCTGAAGAGGAAGTGAAATATCTAGGTCACTGGCTGAGTAAAGGAACAAAGAAATTGGATCCTGAGAGAATATCGGGAATACTAAGTCTACCTTCACCTAATACCAAAAGGGAGGTACGACAACTCTTAGGGTTATTGGGATACTGTAGACAATGAATAGATGGATATAGTCAAAAGGTGAAATTTTTGTATGAAAAACTAACAGTCAATACAATGAAATGGAACCAGGAGGATGAAAAACAATCTAAGAATTTGAAAGATGCTCTAATTCAAGCCCCAGTACTCAGCCTACTAACTTAGATAAACCTTTTCAATTATTTGTAAATACGGCTGAGCAAACTGCTTATGGAGTGCTCACCAGGACTGGGGAGGAGACAAAAAGTCGGTGGGGTATTATTCAAAATTACTGGACCCTGTTAGTCGGAGATGGTCAATATGTTTACAAGCTATAGTAGCAACAGCCCTTCTGGTAGAGGAAGCAAAGAAAGTTACATTTGGAGCTCCCTTAACAGTATATACCCCTCACGATGTCAGAAGCATATTGCATCAAAAAGCAGAGAAATGGCTCACTGATAGCCGGATTTTAAAGTATGAAGCTATCTTGATACATTCCCCTGAACTGGAACTAAGGTTACTCTGGCTCAGAACCCCGCTCAATTTCTTTATGGGGAGCCAGCTGAAGAGCGTGCTCATAACTGGGTGGAATTAATTAAATTACAAACAAAAGTGAGACCATATTTAAGTGAGACAGAGCTATCTAGTGGGGAAAAATATTTTATCGATGGCTCGTCAAGGGTGATAGAAGGGAAAAGAAATTCAGGATACGCTATTGTAGAAGGAGAAAATCTGTCTGGAATAGAATGAGGAAAAATAAGTGCTAGCTGGTCAGCTCAGGCTTGTGAATTATTCGCTTTATACTGAGCTTTAGAACTTCTAAAAGATAAGGTGGGGACTATTTACACTGACTCAAAATATGCTTTTGGAATTTTACACACATTTGGAAAAATCTGGATGGAAAGAGGTTTGATAAACACTCAAGGGAAGAAACTGATCCATCAGGAGTTAATAATCAGAGTGTTTGAAGCCCTGAAAGGGCCTAAGAGAATAGCTGTAGTACATGTAAGAGGTCATCAACGAGGGTCAAGCTACTTAGCAAGAGGAAACAACACAGCTGATCAAGCTGCTAAGGATGCAGCCTGTAAATGAAAAGAAACTATCCGGCTGAACACTATAGCGGAAATTCAAGAGGAGCTGCCAAAAAGTTATAGTACTCAAGAGGAGGAAGCTATAAAAAGATTAGAAGCTAAGAAAGAGCTGGGAAAATGGGTACTATCAGATGGGAGAGAGATTTTACCTAAAGCTTATACTAGAAGGATTCTAAGCCAGTTACACCAATGTACTTATTGGGGAACAAGAGCCTTATGTGATCATTTTTTAAAATATTATGGATGTATTGGAATTTTTGAAATAGCGATACAAATAACACAGGGGTGTTTGACATGTCAAAAGGTTAACAAAAAGGTAATGAGACAAACTCCAACCGGTGGTAGAAAAATAGCCTACTGACCATTTGAAAGGGTTCAGGTGGATTATACTGAATTCCCAAGGGTGGGCAGATGGAAATAGTTGTTAGTATTAGTAGATCAACTAACTCATTGGGTGGAGGCCTACCCGGCTGCCCGAGCCATGGCGAAGTTTGTGGTTAAAATATTGTTGGAACAAATCATTCCTCATTTTGGAGTTATCAGGGCCATTGATTCTGATCAAGGCTCCCACTTTACTTCCAGCATCATAAAAGGAGTAACACAAGCCATGGGGATTTCCTAGGAATATCACACCCCTTGGCACCCCCAGAGCTCTGGGAGGGTAGAAAGAATGAACCAAACAATAAAACAGCAGTTAACAAAATTAATGATTGAGACCCAAATGTCATGGGTAAAATGTTTACCTTTAGCATTGCTTAATATAAGGACACTTCAAATGCAGATATGGGACTTTCTGCAAATGAGATGCTTTATGGAATGCCTTATTCCCAGGAAGTACCCCAAACATCAGTAGTCATAGCCGATATGACTATTCAAAAATACATCCAGAAGATGGGACAACATGTCCTAGAACTAAGGGAGAAAGGGGTCATTGCTCAATCAGCCCCTCTCGGATTTAGCATACATCAAATAAAACCGGGTGAGTGGGTGCTGATTAAAAGCTGGAAGGAAGAAAGTTTGTCTCCTAGGTGGAAGGTCCATATTTAACTCTGCTGACCACTGATACAGCTGCCCGAACTGCGGAAAAAAGGTTGGACCCACGTGTCGCGGGTCAAAGGACCAGTGGAACCACTGACAGAGACAGAACCACCGACAGAGACGCCTGCTGAATCCCAGCGGAGAATTGCATCTACCCCCGGAGAACTGAAAATCAAGTTAAAAAGGGACTGATGTATGTCACGAAAATGCTCCTACCTTAAGCTGCAAAACCACTTGTACTCATGAGAGGTAGAATGTACTACTCCAAACTGTAAGTGTTATCCATGGGGTTGTTTTAAGTGTATAGAGTGTGAAGAATTTTGGTATACAAACCTACCAAGGGGACAGATCCCTAATGCTCTCTGCTGTAATTGTATGAAAGAAATAGAGAAAGAAACTCATAAAACTTTGTGGGCTGCAGTAAGGAAAAGATATATTAAAACAGGAGATAAAGATTGGTGGAGAACCTGGGTACACGGAACAAGAGCAGGAATTGATTTGCAGGAAGTATCAAAGGCCAAATTAGAAAAAGTAGAGTGTGACAAGGGCAATTGGATACCGGACAAATATCAAATTAAAGCAAAAGAGTGGCAGGAAGCCAAGTATCGCTGGAAGAGGGGGAGGCACATACACCAACCCTATTGCAGTCGCACATCCCCCGAACTCAGGGGCCAATTGGCCTAAATTAAAAAGAATCGGACCACAACCACAATAAATAGGGATCTGAAGGCTCATGAGGCAAAAGGCAAAAATGAAAATATCAGTGACTAAATCCCAAGGTATAAACTCTGCTACCGAGAAGATCTACATCTCGGCCCTTGGATGCAACCCAAGGGGCCTTGAGAGAGGTAGAGAGTTAAACCCCTTGAGGATTATTCTCACTGTATTGATCACTGCCTCCCAGGCAATGGGCCTTAGCCTCACTCCTGAACTCTACAGAATCCACAAGCAAGCTGCAGAATCAGAGCCTATTGCTCCAGCTGTCTGTGACAAATGCAATCACACTGTCTGATTCGGGGGCAAAATGGAATCAACATTCATGGCACATTCCCATGTTAGTGAAGTGTGCTATGACCATAACCAATTAAAGATGTGCACTATGGATGGAAAATTATACTGGGTTGGAGAAAATTTAAAACATGGACTGAAGGTTTCTCCCAAGGATGGGCCCGTGTTAACCAATCTTCTCAAAGATGACGATGAACGAATTTGTCTGTGATACACCAAATTCTTTTGTTTAGCAAGGGACAGAGAAGGAAGAGACCCAGAGAGTAAAAGAAAACAAATGACTCAAAAATTACAAAAGCAAGAATCCGCAGCAAAAAAGAAACGGGCAGAACAAGAAAGGCTAAAGAAATTGAGTGAAAAATACAAACAGTTAGAACAGCAATATGTTGATTGGGGTTTTCTGACTTCAAATAAGAACCTTTTTGTAGATCTCATGCAAGAAATTGCCACAGATTAGAGTTATCCAACTGTTGGATTTGTGGGGGATTAAAATCAGCCGAAAAGTGGCCATGGAGAGGTGAGGGTCTAGCTCAAGAGCAATTCCTAAAATGGAACCATAGTCAAATTTCCAAAACACTGAAGTGGCCTGAGGGACGGATTTTGAATCAACGAATAATTGGGACAGTTTGTATCAGCAGGGAGGGAAGAAAATATACTGAAGTGGTAAGGTATACTCCCTGCACGTCTACTTTAGCTGTGAATTCAAACAATAATGCTAGAACTTGGCAGCCAACACCTCCTGCTGGATACTGGAGCTGAAATAAAGAGAAAAATTGTGAATGGAACAACAAAACAAAGTTGTGCTGGCATAAAAGTCCTGGAGCTAACCCTTACCAATCCCTGGAGACCCTAAGAATATACTGGGAAAAACCTGAAGCTGTAAATGACCCATGGAAAGCCCCAAATGGTATATGTTGGATTTGTGGACAAAAAGCTTACAGTGAACTGCCCTGTAGATGGAAAGGATCCTGTACTTTAGGGATTATACAACCCTCCTTCTTTGTACTACCAAAGTCCAAGAGTAACCTGTTAGGAGCACCCTTATATGAAAACCTTAAAAGGGAAAAAAGAGAATTGAAACTGGAGTTTCCAAGGGCAGGAGGGGACCAAAAATGGGGAGAAGAAGAGTGGCCGGCAGAAAGAATAGTAGATTATTATGGGCCAGCCACTTGGGCTCAAGACGGAAGCTGGGGATATAGGACCCCGATTTATCTGTTGAATAGGTTGATCAGACTGCAAGCAGTGGTAGAGGCAGTCTCGAATCACTCCTCAGAGGCCCTGGACTTGTTAAGCCGGCAGCACACTCTGGTGCAGGCTTTTGTGTATCAGAATCTAATAGCCTTGGACTATTTGCTGGCCGAAGAAGGGGGAGTGTGTGGGAAATTCAATGAGTCAGAATGCTGTGCTGAGATTGATGATTACGGAGAAACCATCCAGGATTTGGCAGCAGAGATCAAAAGGGTAGCTCATGTCCCTGTCCAAAAATGGAATTCCATTCTTCAAGCCTCATGGTGGGACCAGATGCTTGGAGGAGGAGCTTGGTGGAAGAAAATAGGGTTCCTGATATTATGCTCACTGGCTGGGTTATTGTTTCTATCTTGCCTTATTCCATGTTTTATCCGACTAATCTACTCAGTTATTCAAAGCATGCAGATTGCAGTAACTGACTCGGAATTGGCTACCGGAGAAGTTGGTCAAATTGAGAAAAGAGCTAAGATAACCAAAATAATGAAATTAAAGAAAAGAGACCAAAAAGAGAAAGCTTCCAAAGTTTTGGCCAGATTTGAAGCCCAGACACAAATGAGTAAGATAAATGAAAATTTATACAAGCAGGGGGGGGACTGTGAGATGCAAAGCTGTGTTTCGTGTCAGGTACAAACAGGCAAAGTGTGTACTTGCGAATGCGAAATGTGTGGACATCGACAATGGGATAGTTGCAAATTCTAATAATAACAGATGAAAATAAAGCATGGAAAAAGGCTTTGAACCTATCTTTTGTTTGCAATTAACCCTGGTTGATTTAGGAGCATTGGAATTAAGGTGTCAAGGATGCTGCTTTTTGCTTGCATTTAATCCATAAAAAAAAAGCTCTGCAATAATAACCTTTTGAAGTAGAATTTTAGAATATTACTTGTATCCTTGAAACTATAGCTTTGGAATATATATATAGGAAATATGCTTATCTCACGCCTTATCGAAGCAGAGAAAAACAGTTTGAGAAAGGAAGATGAACATCACCTCAAGGATTTATGGTTTCGACCAAAGGGAAGCTAGACATCAGTGCTATGAGATTTATCGTCTCTGCAATTAAAAGGTGGACACATCTGGGGAGCTGGACTCCACCAGATGGGATTCGTCTGTCTTCTTTCGGAAACTGGACCATCACCATCTGGGGATACTCCTTTGAAAATACATCCTGAGAAATTAAAATCACAATAGTGTATAGAATTGTGATGTAATAATTTGGAATAAAAATTGCTGATGAGTAAAAATTGGAAATAGAAACTGTTGAAAAAAACTGATGAGTACCCCTATAAATACCTGTAACCACCAATTATCGGTGTGCAGTTGGAGGGAAAACTTCCCCCACTGTATCCAGCGCTGTTTTGCTCATACTTGACCATATTAAATAATAAATTGATTGCTGCTTGAATATTGGCCTAGTCAAGCTTCTTATTCATAACAACCAGATGTCCCATCTGCCGTTCCTGTCCAGGAGACCTGCTCTGCACGGGAGGAGGAGACCGAGGGAGAGGCTTTGAAGATGGGGCAGCTGGGATCCCTCTGCTTGGAGTTCTATGGACTTGCACACAGGCAGTGGTAATTACATCAATCTGTACATATCTTGCTATTTGTATTGGTATATTTCTATATATATGATACTAACTCTATTTCTAGAAATACAATACTTAATATATTTATAAATGTACTATGTATATATGTACAAATACATACATACACGTTTGCAGTTACATATTTGTGTGTAGGTGTATCTAGCTTCTTATGTATGTTGTAATATCTTTTTGTGTTTAGATTTCAATAAGTATACAGTTGTGTAGGTATCTATTCGTATTGATGGAGTTTTTTGTATATGTCTTTTTAAAGAGGGATATTCCTATTTGTATTGGTATATATGTCTATTTTTATATTTTTATATGTATATTGACCTATTTCTATATGTAATTATATTTACATATATATTGAGATGTACAGCTGTATATTTGTATGGATATTTAGCTTGGCACATTTTTTTGTATTTATAGATAGGTTTGTCTTATATATCTGTTTAAATACATGTTGTATGTTATCTGTAATATTTAATCTATATTTGCATCTGTAGATTGTTATATATGTATTTATATATATTTGTGTCTACATATGGTTTTAGTTCTGTTTCAACATGTATGGAGTGTTCTAGTTGTATAATTCTATTGGTTCTATGTATAATTCTCTGAGTTCTTGGTACAGGATTACTTAGAGAGAGAATCCACATTTTTGTATTTCTATATGGGCTGTATGCTTGTAGTAGTTTGTAATAAATTAAGTTGTTAAATACCTAATTGATCTTTGTGTCTAGTGAGTTGTTGTAGAGGTTGGCTATAAGTTTGGTTTTTTTTAACTGAAGATGTATTTTTATATTTTTAACTAGACTGGCTGTAATAATCTAATGACCCTAATTCTAATGAATAATCTAATGAATTCTCAACCTAAGTTGAGAGTTGTATTGTTCTGTATTGTCAATGTGGGAGTAGCAATTTGTAATAAATGACATTTTTCAACTGAAATTGATTCTCGTGTATTTCTGGATCAGCAGTGCGGCTGTGGCAATCTGCAAGAAATGCCATTTGTCAGCTGCGATGGGTGTTCTGTGATTTGTGCTCCCCAAAGCCATGAGCAGATGTAAATGCTGGAGGATTTTGGCCATGCAAATCTCCAGCCATGCCCAGCACATGCCCCACCTGCACTCAGGCTGGGCAAGGGAAGCGCAGATTTGGGCTGGCAGCAGAGCCCCCCGTTGGCTCAGAACTCGCTGCAGAGGCCTGCTGAGAAAACTCCCGGACTCCAGTGAGCGCAGAATCCAAGCAGGAGCCACCCGGGGAGGACAAATCCGCCCCCCATCCCATGGGCAGCTCTTTAGGAAGCGCTCCAAGTGTCCCTCTGGAGCTCATCCCTGACCAAAAGCCAGCAGGATCCTGAGCCGGCTCCACTGCCTTTGGCAGCACTTTGGCAAATGAGCTGCAGCAAGGGGGAGGCAGCAGTGACTGTGACTGCTGAAAGGCTGGGCATGAAGGAAGGGCCATGGACACAAGTGCTGAGATGCCCCAAAATCCAGAAGGAGGCTGGAGAACTGGGCATCAAGAAGATCTCACAAGTGCTGAAATGATGGAAGCCCTTTGTGTGAAGTTCTCTGGAGGAAGTGACAGGGAGTTGGTGCTAGGATCAGCAGTAGCAGAAGGCAGCAGGATCTGCTCATTTTCCTGGCTCTGTTTCCAGGACACAGGCTGAGATGGGCCCTTCTCCCACAAAGCCCTTGCCCATGGAGGCTGCCGGGCAAAAGCAATCCCATTGCAAAGAGAGGCTTTGCAGTTGAAATCCACTGCCCTTGTGTTGAGGGGATGAATGACTGCCCTGCCAAAGCACAGCAGCTGCAGGGCCCCTCTCAGCTCTGTGTGTGTGTTGCAGGCCTGCCTGAGGTGCCCGTGCTGCAACAGCTGCGAGAAGGGCAAAGTGACCTGATTGCATCGTTAGCACACCTACTGCTGGATCTGATGGCACACTTCCCCACCAGCCAGGGCCAGGCCTCGGCCAGAGCTCAGGCCTGGGCTGGGAGGAGTTTCCCCTAAAATACCCTACAGAAGCCCGTATTCATGTCAGTTGGGAAAGTTTCCTAAAGTGATACATTTCTTGCAGATAACTTCATGAGGTTATGCAGAGCTAGCATAAGTGTCTTTGTAGTCTATTTTTAGCTAAATACTGATGGGCTTGATGACCCCAGGATTCATCTTGTAAGTCAGCTCTGGCTCAGACTTGCTGCTGAGGCCTCAGCACATCAGACACTGAATTTAGAAAACCTTTTGAGAAAGATTGTCATCCCTTTACTTCTTTTAGCCCAATACTTCTAGTCCTGATAAATTTGAATTCTTCCTGTACATTCTGGCAAACAGACCATCTAAAATTTTCACTGTTTATCACTGTTTAAATTCTATCCACCAAGAGAAACCCAGTCACTTCCAAAAGGAGCTTGAAATAAGCTACTATTTTAAAACAAAACCAAGAATTTTTCTTGCTAAGTGAGAAAAAGATTTTCCAAAACTCCTCTGTGAAACTAATGCAGATTGTTTGAAGTATCCTTTTCCTGCCAGGAGCAGAGGGAGTCCAACCTGGGCAGAGTGCACACAAAGCTCATTTCAGTAGCAAGGTGATACAAGAGACATTGGGGATGGACAGAGGGGCTTTGCAGTTCTGAGGGGCTGTTCAGTTCAGGTTGCTGTTCTCAGCTGTAAAAGGAACTCTTGCTGCTGTAGCAAACTGTTTGAAGATGCAGACAGTTTGTTCATGAGCCAGGTCCTGGTTGAAGAAGCATTTGTTCCCCAAAATCTACCAGCAGCATTACCACACCATACTTTAGCCAGCTTGCTGCCAGAACCTGTAATCCCAGGAGCAACTTCCAGGGAAAGGGGAGTGGGTTCTACTCTCATTCCTTCTAACAGCTCTTACACCATGGCAGGGACTCTCAGCAGCCCAGGTTCCCCTTGGAAAGGCAGGATGCCGTGTTCCTTCTCACTTTTCAGGATTCCTCATCATTTACAAGCTTTACTCAAACATTCTGAATGTTTTCAGCAAGATAATGAATCGTATGAGAGCCTGGGATGAACTCCTTTCACTTTGTATCTGGTATTTCCTGCAGGGAGGGGATGGAGGAAGGCAGGAGATTCCCTGCTTCACAGAAGGGACACCCATGAGACAAACCTCTGACAGGTGCACCTTCCATGCAAATTAGGTTTACAGGGAAAACACTAGACCCTAGGAAGAAATGTCACAAATCAATAACTTCCCATTTTGATTTCAGGAGCAGACTTCAAATGCAGCCTCCAAGCACAGGGAGCACTGAGACTTTAAGCCACACGACATCTCTGCCAAAATTCCCAGCAGCCATGACAAAATGACTGCAGAAATAATGCAGCGTCCTGGCCCTCCTGATGTGTCAGGAATAAGCCACTGGGGATACAGCCAGAGGGACCAAAGTTGCTCTAGCTGAGCACATTTTGAAAGGAGAGGAAGGAAGAAATTAGGCGTCTCTACTGTTGAAGTTTAAAGCTTGTGAGAAATGTTTCCAAGTACTGGACAAAGAATGGGAGAACAGACAGACAATATCAGAGGCAGGAGAACCAGAAAAATCAACCAAACTCCAGCTTTAGTAAGAATTTGGGCATAACAAGATTCTTTGTGGTCAAGCTGCAGCAAAGGGAGCTGAAAGTCCTTTTCTGAGAAGGACAGTGACAGCAATGCCTCAGCCTAGGGGAAGGTGAGCACATCAACCAGGGCTCCTCAGTGGAATGCTATTTCCTAAGAGTCTCCAAGACTTCTCCTTTCTCCTCTTCTGGATATTTAGATGTGTTTGTTTGGGGCTAGGGTTTCCTAGTGCACCAGCCCTCAGGGGCTCTTGGCCTGGCTCAGGAAGATCCCAGGTGCCTAAGGAGTTGCTCCACTGAGTCTACAGATTCATTTCCTTGGCCTCTATTGGGCCTGGTAATTGGGAAAATCTTCCCTCCCAGGAGCAGTGCCATTCCTTGATGGGATTTAATTAGCAGAGCCTTCAAATGAAGTTCTCACAAATCTCTGCGGCAGCTCAGCTTCCATCCCACCAAGGCAGCACTTCAGCAGCATGGTCCCACCTTGGCAGTGTGAAAGCGAGGGATAGGAAATTTCCTCTCAGGCACAAAGAACACATAAAAACTGAGGGCAAGACCAAAGGGACAGGGCTAAGAAAGGAAGCTGAAATAAACAGGGCAGGAGACTTTTTCTCCTTTCAATGCCTTTATGAAATGTGATCAGCTAAAAACTGGGAGGCTTGATGGGTCTGCAGTCTCCATCATCCATCCCGGGGTGCCTTGGAGGAGAAGGAATGCACAGAGGCACTGGGGGCAGAGCTGAGGGTCCCATCCTCACAAGAGCCATAGAGCATATCCCTGGTTTTTCAACTCTCCAGGGAGTCCCGGCTCGGGGTCTTGGTTTCAGATGAGGTCCACTCAGGGTGAGGGGCAACAAACGTTCTCAGCATCTCTGCAGGTTCAGCACTCTGTTCCTCATGTCTAGACATCACTCTAATTTCCTAATTCTGTATTGGCTCATTGTTTTTGGGGTCTTTTTGGTAAGTTTGATGAGGTTCCCATGGCATGCTGGTCTCCAGGCTATTTTGCATTCTCTCTGATGCCCCCCCCCACCTCTCCTCCCCTCACTGCCTGGGCAGAAGTACAGTTTAGCCCCAGGCAGGGCTTTACCAATACAAAAGGAGCAATTAGTTACAACAACTCGTGATTACAATAACAAAACAGGTACAATTCCACCTTGGCAACAACTAGTCTGACTGGTTTTGTAACTCTTTTTCTTCCCAAAAACATTGGCGGATTTTTTGTTTATAACAGTCCCCCCTCTTTTTCTTTGATTGAGCTTAAACTTAAGCTCGCATCAACTTGCAATTCTTGACTCATGAGCTTCATATTGCTTTAATTTTTTTTTTAAATAAATTTCTTGAGCACTCTGGTAATCATGATTATTCAACTTGGTTACTTTTCTTGGGTTTTTTTTTCAGGTTAGAATTTTTTGAGATTTTTAGCTTGGTCTGTAGGGCCAATACTATTATTTTAATGAAACAGGGAAATAGGCATAGTAAAAAGAGCAATCTTCCAAGTATACACACAGTGAGGAAAACTACTTCTTCCCATACATCTTTTTTTGAAAATCTATAGATTATCTTACCAACTGGAATCAAGTGTAGGAGTTTGTTCTTGGTTATTTACATATGCTAGTTTTTTTAAATTTTGTTTGAGATGTTTCTAATGATTGCATTCTTTATCTCTAATACTGCTTGGAGTCTGATGATTCTGTTTAACATAGATATTGGGGTCTGAACTTGGCCCTTACCATTTTGGATTCTCTCAATTTCTGTTGCACTTTGCTTCTTCTGTTTGGTTTCTCTTAAATCATTGTGTAAAGCAACTCCTAAACTTGATCCAGTTTCTTTGGGTAATAAGAAGAAAGCTGGTTTTGTCATTCTAGCGGTGCAGCTGCCAGACCAGTCTCTTGACAATTTAGTGTATGCTGTAGTACTAGAGATCAAAACCAGGTGTTTAAGGCTCTCTTGAAATGTGTTATTAGTTTCTGTTGGGCATTCCCAATATCTACACAGTTCTTTCATTTTCCAAAAGGGGTTGATCCCTTTTTCAGTACACTCATAACATTCATATACTTCATGGTGGGTACACTTGTCTCTTTCTTTTCTTTTCTCAACAGACTCTAATTTATTTGGATCTCTTGGGATCCACCGGGTAGCCGAATTCTTTACTGCTAAATACTTGTTACAAACCATCTTTCTTACTGTTTTTACCATTTCTTTTCTTTTGACTAGATCTACTGAGCTTGCTTCAGCAGCATCACATTCAAAGCACAACCAGGCTTCTCCTATAGGGCACTCTCCCAGGAGTGGCTGCCTAAAAGTGGCAGTATTCTGGGCTATCCCATACATTCTCTTATCTTCTTGATAAAGGACCAATTGGGAGAGGTGAACACAATTAGGCTTAGAATTGAGGTGGACTCTAGACAAGGAGCTCCCTTTTTCCTCCTCATAGAGGGGTTGGTAGCACTTACTGCACGGCTCTCCTGGGCTCCCCAGAGCACCACCAGCAATTAGAGCCATCATTACTACCCTTCCCAAGAGTCCGGTATGGGTCATCTTGCACAGCCTGCCCACCCGGCCTGGCCTCTTGGGGAATTTTACTGAGAAGAAACTTCCAAGCTCCTTAGAGTCTCTTCTACCCGCTTCTCTGGTTAAACCTCTCTTGGTCTGTTCTCTACTAAGTTTGGTTTCTCTTAGGGGAGAAGGATTAACTTGGAGTCTTTAGAGGATTAACTTGGAGTCTTTAGAACCAAATTGGGGTACTTAACCAGAATTACTTATTTACAGTCTTAAACTTTTTACAAATTTATTTTGCACACAGAACTGTCTTGAAACATTTTAAGCTATGTTATGGTTCTGATACCAAACCCCTTTCCTGTACAGTTCAGTCTTTTGACTCTTCCTTCTGAGAGTCAACTTTAAGTCTTTTGGTCCTTTTATAACGGTGTACTCAGGTGAATTAACTTGTGATGTGGTTGACTCTTGTCCAGTGCCCGGAGGTGAGAGTGGTGTGAACTCTGGCCCAATGCCAGAGGGAAAAACTGATGTTGAGTCTGGCCCAATGCCAGAGGGAGAATGGGATGGAGTCCGGTCCAATGCCAGAGGGACAAACTGATGTTGAATCCTGGTCCAATGCCAGGGAGTGAGAGTGATGTGGAGTCTGGTCCAATGCCAGAGGGACAAACTGATGTTGAATCCTGGTCCAATGCCAGGGGGTGAGAGTGATGTGGAATCTGGTGATGTGGGTGGGTTCAACTTTTTTCCTTTGGTTTGCACAGTTGAATTAGCAGTGAGGAGTATCTGAAACAGGCTTTCAAATATAGGCATTAATGCTCTGCTATTTTATGATTCTATCAAAACTCAGTTTCTTCAGTTAATGTTATGTATAATTGATTAATTTCTCTTTTTCTATAGCTTGCATGTTTCTCTCATCAACTTCTGCATACTCTGTATTTTGCAGGGAGTTGTATTTCTGTTAGCTATCTTAACTCCAAAAGTGCTTTTATTCTCCTATTTTTCTGTGTATTTAACTTACTGGTTTTCTGTTCCGTTTTCAAGATCTTATCTATTCATCTCTTGCCTCTGTTTCTTACTTTCACTAACAGCTTAAATACTACTTTTCTTTCAACCCCTTACACTTAAAACAAATTTTTTCTCACACTATTTTTCAACACGATACACCTCCCTCCAAGGAGATGTGGTAAAACTTATAATGCACAATCTACATTACCTATACTTTAATTTGTCTACATTCACTCTCTTTTATCTCTCATTCACTTTCACACATTCCTTCACACCCTCAAGACACAAAGTGGATCCTTATTGCTAGTAAATCTCTGTGGCCTCCCCCTCACCTTGGCATTGGCCTCTAGGTCTCAGGATCTCTGGGCCTCTTGGAAGGGCTCTGACATGGGGTTGCCTCCGGTGCTCGTTCCCCTGTGAGGCTGTCTGTGTGTCACTCACGCTCTTCAGCTATGGCCCCCTCACACATCTGGGGAACACTGGCCTGGTGTGCAGGTCACACACACCCTTCAGCTAAAGCCCCACCTGCCTGGGGAACACTAGCCTGGTTTTGTTTGTGACTCACTCTTACACACACAATAAGACAACAGTAAGGTACTTTTTACTTTCACATCACTTATTACAAGTTGAGGTGTTACTGGCCAGTCCTGGTGCTATTGGATATCCTTCCACTTAGCCGTTTCTCCACAATAATAGCAGTGTTGTTCACTCAAAGGGACTTGAGGTCTCTCCATCCCTCTGGTGCCTGACAGTACAAGAGGCCTATCCTTGCCTCCTCCTGGTGGGGGACCTGCCCACCCCACACTTTTTCTAGCTACCGCAACCATGATCCTAGCCTTGGCCTTTGCTTTTTCTTCTTCCTTCCTTAAATACACCTTCAATGCTTCTCTTATTAACTCATTAATGTCCTTCTCTTGCCAATCTTCAGTCTTTTCCAGTTTTCTCCCTATATCAGGCCAAGATTTGGTAACAAACTGGACCTTTAGTAGCACTTGACCTTCTCTGGTGTCTGGGTCTATTTTAGAGTACAGTTGGAAATTCTGCTTTAGGCGATTAAGCCAAGCAGCAGGAGCTTCATCCTTCCCTTGTGTACCCTCAAATGCCAATTTGGTATTAGTTCCTTTGGGAACTGACTCTTTGATCCCCCGTATTATCAAAGATCTATATTCCATCATGGCCTTCCTCCTGATTAGGGTTCCAGCTGGGATCCGTTAGTGGCAATTTTTGTTCACCTGATGGCACCTGGGGTCCCAGAGGGTTGTCTTTCTCCCACATTCTTATGCCAACCGCCCTAATCATCTGGACCTCTTCTGGGGAAAATAAAATATTTAGAATGGAACTTATCTCTCCCTAAGTGTAGATATTTGGACTAAGAATTGATCCACTTGGTTGGCTATGCCCGCTGGGTCCTCAACTAAATGCCCAAACTCTTTCTTGAATCCTTTCACCTCAGAAGCCATTAGAGGAGCATTCACAAAGCCAACACCTCCCACTACTCCTCCCATAGGAACTTCTCTGAGGGGAAAAAGTCTCTCTGCCTTGGAGGTCCTGGATCTGGTACTACAGTATGGCCCATCTTCAGATGCCAAACTACTCGTTTGAGAGATATGAGGATTACCCTAAACTTTCTGCAGATCAGGAGGTGTATTTGGTGGTAACTGTTTACCAGGCAAGGAGGCATTTGTGTCCCAACTAAGAGAAGCAACAGGAGGGGGAGAAGAGCTTGAGTACATATTAAGTGGAGCTGGAGAAGGGGTGGAGAATGCAGCAGGTAGAGTAGGCACTTGTAGTGGTGCAGAAGGAACTGGAGGAGCCGAAGGGGGTGGTGAGAGAGTGGTGACTAGGGGAGATACTGGGAGATACCATAGGGGAAGCCAAAGAGGTAGAAGAAGGAATTAGAGAAGGCGGTAATGAGATGGCAGCCGGGGGAAGAACCGGATCTGCCATTTGAGGTGCCTGAGGAAGAGGATTAAAAGGTGGAGGGGCAGCAGGAGGCAAATAATCCAGGGGGTCCCATTTTTTTCCAATTCTAGCATCCTCTCCTTCATTCCCCTCTTTCTTCTTCTGGACCTTACAAATTCACACACCTTCATCCCCAGTAGCACTCTTTAACCAGCAAGCTACATACAATAATTGCTCAGGATCGGTATCCTCCCGAGCTGTCCTCCCTGCCATCCTCCCGGTACCTCTAATTCTGGCCAGACTTGTACAGAGTAGTGGATCATCTTCACCTTATCTAATCCTTCCATGGCCTCTACAGAATCCCATTTCTCTAACAGTTCCCCTAAGAGACTTTTGGGAGGTATATTCCTCAATCTCTTGCCTGTCTTCTTACTATTACACTCTCCCATTTTTCAGGTTTTAACAGAAAAAATCCCAAAGGTGCCTCTACTGACAGGTAGTCTCATGAAAATATATTTGCCTGACGCTCAGGACTTTACACTGAAACAACTGTCTGATCTCTTGATTGCCCAACTTTACCCATATCAGGTCTTATACCTATCAGGACTTATAAACACGAAACCCCGGCGTAAGAGCCCGAGTTGTGCCTGACTCCCCTCTGTCAGGAAAAACAGCTGCCTGATTTCTGGTTTGCCTAACCTTCCAAATGTTAGGCCTCACCATATCAGGACTTAAAAACCAACCCCAGCTTCCTTCACTGGGATTTGTGCCTGACCCCTTTGTCAGGACTTGATTTGCCTGCAGGGCTTGTGAGCTTGCCCGAATCCTTCTCGGGACTTGCAATCTGCCTGACTTCCCTCTGCCAGGACTTTTGGGGTGTGTGCCACTCATACACTATTTCCTCCTCACGCCCAGAGGGGGGGCCCTCTCTGCCCCTTAGGAGACGACTCACTCACGCTTATTCCACTCGCTTCCCTCTGTTCCCGGCCGGCCCGCTCGCGGGGGTTCGCAACCGCGGTACTGAGGGCTCCACACTGAGGGCGAGGGTCCGAGCTGCCCGCTCTCGTCTCACTCACGCTCCACTCACTCGCCTCCTACTACCGCCGCCGGATTTCTCACCAGTCCGGTGCTCCTCTGCGTCACTGGTCCTGAGCCGATCTCTCTGCTCCTGATAGCCAGCTGTCCTGGAGGTCCAAGATGGCCAGTCCTGGTGTCCTCTTCGGGCATGGCTATCCTGGACGAGGCCCCAGCTGAAATAAACAGGGCAGGAGACTTTCTCTCCTTTTAATGCCTTTATTAAAAGTGACCAGCTCAAGGTTGGGAAGCTCGACAGGTCCGTGGTTTGCTGTCGCCACTCTCAGGGTACCTCGGAGGAGGAGGAATGTGCAGCTTTGTCCCCTAAAGGGCAGAGCTGGGCATCCCGCCCTCATGAGAGCAGTGGGCATACCCCATCTTTCCCCACTTTTAGATTTGCCATCCAGGGTCTTCATCTCAGTTGAAGTCTTCTTGCTTAGGGCAAGGGGCACTAATGGTTTTCAGCATCTCTGCAGGCTTGGTACTCTGTTCCTCACGTCCAGACATCACTCTAATCTCTTAATTCTGTATTGGCTCATTGTTTTTGGGGTCTTTTCGGTAAGTTTGGTGGGGTAGCCTCCCACGGCATGCTGGTCATGATGGGTAATTTTGCATTCTCTCTGATGCCTCCCCCCCATGTCCCCTCCCCTCACTGTCTGGGGAATAGAACTATCAAATTAGCCTCAGGCAGGGTCTTTCCTATACAAAAGGAGCAATTAACTAAAAGGACCCGTGATTACAATAACAAACAGGTAGAACTTCACCTTGGCTGGCAAACGGTCCAACTGGTTTTGCAACTCTTTTTTATTTCCCAAAAAAAATTGTCAGATTTTTTATTTAGAACACTGGGCACAGCCCGGCCTGGAGGCATTGGCCGTCTGGAGTGTGCCCAGGAGCAGAGAAAGGCCAAGGGCAGCCGAGGGCCGCTGGGCTGGCTGAGGATTCCTCCTCTTCTGCCGGCTGCCCTGCAACTCCTGGCCAAGGTCAGCAGTGTGTGCAGCACTCTGGGCATCGGGGCAGGGAGCCGGGCTGCTCGGCAGGCTGGAGCACAGGGCAGCCTCCTTCAGGCCCGGCACTTCTGCCAGGGGAAGCGAGGCCAGCGTGAGGCAGGGACAGCTTGGCAGGGCACGTCTGCAGGAGCCAGCGCCTCACGCAGCTCTGGCAGGAAGCGCCTGCAATCCTGCAGTTCTGCACTCAGCCAGAGCAAAGGTGTGAGGTGCAGAGTGTTTGGCAGAAATATTCAGGCCCACCAGGCCAGCCTGCTTTGTGCTCTCTGGCACACAGCAAGCGCTGTGCAATGCAGCTCTGAGCTGCTGGGAGAGAGGCAGTCAGGGATGTGCCTGAGGCTTGTGCTTGAGGAGTGAACTGATTTGGAAGAGAGCAGAATAGAAATCTGTAGGCAATTTGTGTTTTCTTCATTAATTTCTGAAAGAAAGTCATAATGTGTTGCACACAGGTAGGGTTATTAGAAAAGAAAGTCCTTATAAAATCAGGCCTTGCTATGGGAAATTCCCAGCTCGCCTGTTAGGTCTTCTACGTGCAGCCAGCTAACTTCCCATGGGAATAGTCATGAGTGCAGTTAGCACAACAAGCTATTGTGCTAAGAAAACTGTTTGCATCTGGAATAAACAAGTCCCATGTGTGTCCACGAAAGAAAAATGTAATCACCTGAGTAAGAGTGTGCCTTAAAAAGAGAGAGTCTTAACATGTACACACCAAAACACCTTTTAAGCAATCAATTGTGTGGCAAGGAAACTACCAGCCAGTTGGAGTTGAACACGAGGTCTGTGAAAACAATATAAAAATGAGTTATGTGAATAAAGAATTGGCTTTCCCTGCATGAAGAAACTCAGTCCCACCTGCTTTATTGACACAGCAATGTGGCTTCACTCAGCAGGAGCACTTGCAGGGTGTATTGATGAAACGCTTGTGTTTGATTCCCAGAATAGGAAGGAGAGGCATTAAGTGTAACAAACAGGGCTTAGTCTTGTGAATTCCTTTAGCTTTAACAGGAATGCTGAACCCTGTATTCCCCCACTGCAGTGCTTACTGTGTGCAAGTGGCTATCTTGGCCTTGAGAATAAGGAGAGTGGTCCTGCTAAGAAGGCAGCTGGAATGCATTCAAAGGGAAGAAAGTGTTTTTAGGAGGCTCTTGGCCACCAAAGGAGAGTTTGAGCAATGGGATTATTTCCCAAATGACTGTGTCAGGAACTGGAGTCGTGTCCCAGGTCCTGCCATGTTTGATCCATGTTTGAGCAGGTTGACAAGACAATGAAGAAAAGTGTCTTGTTTAACAGGTGGGACCTTGACCCTTGAAAGAGAAACAATCTATTGGTCAATCAGTGAGCAGTCAAGCTTTGAAAGGGGAACAGTGCATAATGGAGCCCTTGGTGGCAGGGAGTCATGGAGTCATCCTGAGCCATCATCTCACAGCCAGCCATGCGTGAGCTGATGCCGTAACTGGGAAAATGGCACTCCTGAGCAGGAGATACAAGGCCTGGTTCTGAGCTGGAAGGGTGAGAAGGATGAGATGCACACTGTTTTGATCCAGGGGATGTCCTGGAAGTGCACTGCCTACCTTCCCCTGCTGCCGAGCACCACGCTCCATATCTCCTTCTTCTGCTCAGTGGATTTTTGGGAATCCAGGGGTCAGTATGTATTATTTGCTACTGCAACTAATGGAATAAATTTGCTTTGCAAGCTCAGTTGTGTCTTAGGTTCTTTTGTGCATGGGTCTCCTCCTGAACCTGTGGCAGCGACCACCAGGGACCTACAGGACACTTCTACCCTGATGCCAACAAATTCTGAGAAGTGATTGAAATATATCAATAAATCTGGTGTAATGTTTAGCCTGTGAGTTTCAGCAAAGTATTGAACATGTCTTAGTTCCATGCATATAAACTGGTAGGTGAGATTGCTGGCTATGAAGGCCTTAGGGAAGTGATTCCCTATGCACCCAGCACTGAAATAAAGTGATGCCTCCTTTCTAACGCTCAGCTGGCAGCAGGGATCAGGCCCCGCTTGGTAACTTTCATTTTGGCAAGTTCTGTTAGCAGCTAAGAAAGGTCAAAATGAAATATTTTTCAGCTGTTTTCCTCTGGTTGACCTTTTCAGGCACCAAAGCTCTGTGCCACACGTGTCCTGGGTGTGTGCAGAGCAATGCAGCCCCCACAAAGGCCTTGGTTTCCCCACGAGTTGCCAGTTTGACTGCTTCCAAAGGGGAAGAAAGGCAGAGATGTACATCCACAGGAGTCCTGGCCATGTCCAATAAATGTGCAAACATGTGGGGGGATATGTTAGGACGTATTTCAGCTGTGATGTCAACAGTGCCTTCTCTCCTGCTTCTGTGCATTATAGGTGAGTCATGTAGTAGTTGGCTCTCACAATTAAGAGATAGCTATTATGTGGACAGATATTGTGTTCAAATGGAAAGTGCTGTTATTGTAATATGTCCTCCCACAGTCCTCTTTCTTATCCCCCTTGTAATAGCCTTGGTAGTCAGGGCATTTGGGGAGCGCTGGCTTGTGACCAGCAGGAGGCGTGGAACAACACCTGACCTCCAATCAAGATGTAAGAAAGTAATCTCCACCAATGGACAGCAGAGAAAGAGTTGACTGACAAAACATTGGGAGGGCCTAAGGGTATGAAAGGCAGAGCATCCCTTTTGTAGATGAGCACGTGGCTGCTAGTCGTGGAGACTCCCAATGCTGCAATCTTTCCTTATTCAGTCCTTTGTTAGGGTTTAATAAACCTCTAAAAAGTTAAAGGAAGGGTTGTTTTTCAGATGGGCAATGCTTTGGGCCATTTTCTTGCTCTGGTTTCCTTTGCTTGGGTCCCATTTGAGTGCTCAGTTGGGGTACAGGCTGTAGGTGCTTTGTGCACTCTTGGAGTTCCTCTTGGATCCCTTGAACGACAGGCTTTGGCCCACGAGGGGAATTTGTGCTACTTTGTGACAGAGGAGAACTTCCCAGGCTATTTTGTGTTTGCTGTAGGGAAGGTTGGTTAGTGCTTTGCAAAAACTCCCAGGGCAACATGGAGCGTTTGCTTTGTGATGTCAGGGCATGGTTGCCACATTGTCGTGGTGACATCAGAAGGGTGCCTTGGTGCACGGAAGGCCTGAGTGTCAGAGCAGCCCTAGCGCTTGCTCAGTTCAGGAGAATCCTCCTGGGCAAGGCTTTTGTCAGTGGGCTATTGCACACTGACAGGAGCCTTGTTTTTCCTACTGAGTGAGCACAGCCTGCAGACTTGCAGAGCACTATTACAATGATTGAGCGACTTGCACCTGTCCTTTTCGCCGCATATGGCGTTACTTATGGTGCATATTTCATTACACACTTCGCACGTAAGTAGATGTTTCCTCTTCTGCTTAGGTTAGGGTGTAACCTAACCTGGCTTTTGTCTGTCTTCCTGCTCTTTCTTAGTGACTGAGCTTCTGATTTTGAAACACAGAGAGCATTAGGATGCCACTGCTTTGGTCAAGCTCCTGTCAAGGTGTTCAGCTAAAAAGGGGGTGTCTGTAGCCACAGGGGCAGCATTTGCAAGGCAACCTGCAGGGCTTCTGTTCCCTCCATGGGAGAGTTGTGGCAGCAGAGTCTGTCATTTCCTCAGTTTGCTGGGACAAGCAAGACACCTTTGACAATGTAGCCTGGCAGACCTTCTTGAAGGCCTTCTAAAAACTCTGCAGTTGTTCCCAGAATTCAGGGAAAGCTTCTTTTCTTTCTAAATTTTGTCATGAAGGGATTTGACTGTCTAACTTGACCTTTTACCAAGTGCTTAAATAGTGATTCCCTTTGCAAGGAAGTGCAAATGCCAAAGCAGTGAGCATCTACCACAGCTCAGGGGAATTTTGGGGAAGCTTTTCTGGGCAACTGTTTCCAGCAAGTAAATGAAAATTAGTGCATGCAACTGATTAAAGAAAAAAAAAAGACCCGAAGAAGAGGATTTAAAAAACAGTTTTATGTGTTTTCTAGAAGAGGAGCATTGAGTGTTAAAGAACAATTTGCATTCTCTTGGTCATGTTTGTAGCCATTTACTGGCTCAACAGGCCAAAGTGTAGGCACAACCAAGAACATTGACCTGGTCTCTTGCTGGCTGTGTGAATGAAATGTGTCTTTGGGAGGGATGTTATGAAATGGGAAATCACCTCTGTTTGGGTTGACTTGTTCTGTGGGATTCAGCAGCCCAGGCAGTTTTCTGACAGCATCTGGTTCATTTCCCCTGCCCACTACAGGTCACCTGAGGCGTGTATTCAGAGGTGCTGATCCTGAGGTGAGTGAGAAAGGAACATTTCATGTTCCTGGTGATTAAGAATTGTAGAGCAAGCTGAGAGCTTGGCCAGTAGCAATAGAATGTAGAGCTAGGAAGGCTGAATGAAAATCCATTTTCATGCCTGCCACAAAAATAACAAAGCCAGAGATGGATATTTTTAAATTTCCATCTCGGAGCTTTGAAGAACTAGAAACCTACTTTTGCAGAAAGAGCCTTGCTTGCTGATAACAGATAGGGTGGAATATTTACTTAGGATCAATTTCCTTTACAGTTGAATTAGACCATTTTAATTTGGTCAGAGTGCCTTAGAATACTGTTCCTATCAAAATTTATGATATCTATTTAGAAGATGTCATTATAGAACAGGAAGGCCATTTTGCAATGGTGCCTGCTGTATCTGAAGTGAAATGGGCACCTTTGTGGCTGGGGAGCTGCGTGGGCCAAAAGGAGCCAGAGGTGCTGGCGGCCTTGAGCCACTGAAGATGAGGCAGCATGTGGCCAGGTGGCCAAGAAGGCCCAGGGCATGGTGGCCTGTGTCAGCAGCAGTGGGGCAGCAGGAGCAGGGCAGTGAGCGTGGCCCTGTGCTGGGCAGCGCTGCGGCCACAGCTGCAGTGCTGGGTGCACTTGTGGGCCCCTGAGCAGCAGAAAGTCCTTGAGGGGCTGCAGCGCGTGCACAGAAGGACAGGGGAGCTGGGCAAGGGGGTGCAGCACAAGGCCAGTGAGGAGGTGCTGAGGGAGCTTTAGCCTGGACAGTGGGAGGCTCTTGAGGGACCTTCAGGCAAACTTCCATCATTCCCTGCATGACAGTGCTCAGCACAAGGGCTGGTTCACCGCCAAACATCCCCTCACTGCATCCAAGGGCTTTAGATACTGCAGCGGGTGACACTTCCATCCTGTGGTTTGTTGGCTCGTAGTTTTGTTAGGAAGAGAAGGCCTGTTCATTTTCCTGTTTTTGCAGCAAGTAAAGATGCTTCTGTACAATGTTTCCAGCCCTTTTACAGCCCTGGATGGCATTCTGATCCAGTCTGAGTTTTCCATGTCTGCAGCAGCAGTAGCAAAGGCATTGCTGTCGCTTTCCTAGTTTGCCATTTCAGTGCTTTCAAGAACTAAAAGCTCCCTTTTGCCAAGACAACCTTGCTTGCTGATAGCAGCCAGGGAGGAATATTGAATTCATAGCTATATAGAATTCCATTGAATTAGCCCATTTTAATTTGGTTGGTGAGGTTGGTGTGACTTAGAATCCCATTACCAAAAAAATTTGTGATTTCTCCTTAGAAGATGTGGTGGTAGATCTGAAAAGACATGAGGTTCTAAATGATAGGTAACAGCCTGTCCCTCATGCTTCTCTCTTGCCACAGGTGACAGAAGCAAGAGCCGCCTCTTCCCTGGCCCCCGCTGCTCCTGGAGAAGAAGCCAAAGAGGAGCAAACTGAGGTGGATGAGCGCCAGCCTCCATCAGTGGTCAGACCACCATATTCTCAACGTGTAAGTGCCAGTTGTGTGTGGTGCTGTCTTTAGTGCAAGGCAGAGCTGCAAGGTTTGGAGCAGCCAGCACTTTGCTGTTGCTGGCTGAGGATGCTGGGTGCTGGAGTCCTGCCAGGAGCTGGGGATTTCCTCCCGCTAGCGACCGCACAACTTGGCCTTTGAGCTGTCATGTTGAGGCAGCAAAGGGCTGGTGCCTCTGGGAGAGCATCTGGCTGCTTGGCTCAGGGAAGCTCTATCGCTTGGCTTCTGCAGTGCTGTGGCCAAGGGCAAAGGAGGGAGTGCTGGAGGTGCCAGGCCTTGGTTTGTTTGTTTTCCCTTTCTGGAAAGGCGTGTTTGGCTTGTGAAAGCGGTCGGCACTTTCCTTGAGTAGTTCTTCACTTGTACAGTCTCTTTTGGGCCAGCTGTCTTTTGGCTTTTGATAAGCTGCAAGGGGAGGATTGTGTGGTCCATGCAGCTGTGGGGGGCCATTCCTGTGCCGCGTGGCCAAAGAAACAAAGTGCGGTGTCGCGAAGCTTTCTTGTGAGGCCAAAAGCAGAAGCGGCAGTTTCTGTTGATGCGTATTGTGGTGCAGTCTGCAGCTTTGGCAAGTGCCTCTGAGCCTGCAGTGGGGGTGAAGCTGCAAGTCCTTGACTGCTGTCTTGTGTTGCTCAGAACAGGAAGGCCATTGTACAATGGTGCCTGCTGTATCTGAAGTGAAATGGGCAAATTTGTGGCTGGGGAGCTGCGTGGGTCAAAATGCTGGTCAGAATTCTCAGTTGACAAAAGAGGGAGAAGAAACACCTTGGTCCTCCTCCATATACTGAGGTGGCCATAGAGTTTCTCTGACATCTATCAGAGGATCCTTGCACACATTCTTATCTCCTGAATGACCAGGATTTCTTACAAGAGTATAGATGTCAGGTATGCAGGAATGCTGGTGCAGGCCTGAAATGAACTAGAACTCCAGAAGTGTCTCTCACAAGGGCTGAGCTCACCCAGGAAGCCACCTGCAGAGCCAGGATGGAGCTGTGGGACAGGGTGGGGTGTCAGTCACTACTGAAAGACAAACAGGACATGGCAGAAGCAGAGGGAGGCCCTCAGCAGACCCTTGAGAAATGCCACACCTTCCCTGTCAGCTGCCTGAGAGGCTGTTGGAGCTTCAGTCCCAGATGGCCCCTGACTGTAGGGCCAGGGTCACTTTGGAATCTGTGCCTCTCCTCGAACAGAGAATGACCCAGCAGAGCAGCAGCACAGTGCTTTGGGAACGTGTGAGCCCAGCAGTCTTTGAGTCTTGGCCCACAAAGGTCCTGTGGGAAGTTGAAACCCATCTTCTCTTGCTTTCTGTGCAGGTGCTTCTAGAGAAAGAGCAGGAGCAGATTGCTTCATCAGAGATGCCATGGCAGACTCAGGGAGAGCTGTTCCCAGCGCGAGAGCAGGAAGAGCAGCTCAGGCAGCAGGTGGAAGAGCCACAGGAGAATGGCCAGGTAAGCCTGACTGGCCAGGGGACAGAGGGAAGGGCAGGAAGAGGGGCATAAACCAGAGCTCTTGGGACTGAGGAGGCCAGGAGTCCCACAGGCACTGGAAGGACAGAGCCTTGGAATCTGCAGAGATCAGCCCTGGGACCAGAGGTTTCTGAGCCTGATGGCAGCTCCCAGTCACTTGCTCTGCATTTGTGTGTACAGAAGATGAAGGCAGAGCCACAAGCAGAGCTGCCCGAAGCTCAGAGTGACATCATGAAGAGAAAGAATAAGGAAGACATGGGAAGAATTCAAGAGGAGAATCTCCATCAACAGAGGAGCGATCAACAAAACCAGGTGAGGGAAAGAGTGGCAGCCATTCCACTCATGAAATGTCCTCTCCCTTCTCCTTTACAGTCTATCAAAGGACATGTGCAGGCAGAGCTGCAGGACTCTGAGGCTAGCAACAAGGCAAGGGAGAAGAGGCTGGAGGAAGAAATGAAAATTTTCAGAGAGAAACCTAATCACCTCCCTCAGGCTCTAGAAGTGAGTGAAAGAGGGATGCAGTCACTGCAGTCACCAAGCTGGTGGTTTCTGCCCTTCTTGCCTTTCCACTCAGAGCAGCAGGGAGTGGGGTGATGCCTCTGAGTGCTGTTCTACTGTAGTGTGTATCACAGTCACTCTGAAGGACATTTCCTGGTGCACTGAATCTCCACTGCTGCCATGGAGAGAGGGACTTGTCCTTTGGCCTTTTGGCCAGCAGTCATCCAAATTGATTCCTGCCGGCCTGTTCCTTGTTTCTTGAGGTGTTTTTGCAGTGGAACATGGTGACCCAGATGGAGGATTGGAACAAGCTGTCTGTATCCCTTGTCAATCTGTTCTTTTTCTTTCCTCACAGTTGATGACTCCTGGCTGACAGGGACAAGCTGTAGTGTCTGACTGCTTTGTTCTGTTTGACTTGAGGTGCGAGTGTTGACGTCTCACCGGGCAGCCTGCGAAGACTTCCAGCGAATGTCTGGCAATGAAGAGCCCCAAGTTTGCCATGAGGCACAGGAACAGTGCCCACCAGAAATGCTCCAAGTGCAGCACATCATGGGCTCTGAACCTGCTGCCGCAGCAGCATCACCTCAAGGAAGCCCTTCAGTCAAACCTGGGACCTCAAGCTTGGGCAGTTCCTTTGTCTCTCCAAACCAGGAGACTGAGGAGAAGTACCTGGAGATGCTGGGTACGTCTGGGGGGTTTCTTGTCTGAGGGACAGTGTGTTGTGTGCAGGTGTCAGCAGAGCTGTACCAGATGCTCCTCCTGAGTTTGGTGTCACAGGGCCATTTAGGACTCCCCAGAGGAAGTGCTGTGCTCCGAGGCAGCGAGAGAGTGCTCTGGGTGTTCCTGCTGCCTCTGAGGGCACCTTGGACTGGCTTGGGTTTGCCTGAGCTTCCCTCTCCACTAAAGGCTGAAGCAAGGATTGTTCTTGGATCAGCAGAAGGCTGTGACCTAGCAAATGATCTAGGCAAATCCTGTGTGCTAGTGGCCACACTGAACAGAATTTTTAGCTTCCTAAATTCTCCTTAGACTCCTGACTTCCAACCAGTCATCAGAGCAAAAAAACTTCACAGAAATGGACTGCTTTTGGAGTTTTGTCTTTTTGGTTGGGGATGTTTTTTTTTGTGGGGGGGGGAGGGTGGGGCGTGGGTTGTTTATGTGTTGTTTATTTTTTGTGGGGGCCTTTTGGTTTTTTTGTTTCTGTGGGGTTTTTTTGTTGTGTTTTGGGTTTTTAAGGTTGATGGTTTGTGGAGTTTTTTTGGTGGAGTTGGTTTTTGTCCATCCTGAAAGAGCCCTTCTGCCCCACATCTTACTGATGACATTTTTATGACTGTTACTGTTACCACTACTACATCTGCAGTTTATTTTCATGAGAATGCTATAATTTTTGTCAATAAGAGAATGCTATATTGTTGTCAATAAAAACTACTTTGAAAGAATATCAGGTTACAGGACAAATAGAGAGCATGAGGTGTTTTCCATGTGCCCCCAAAGAAAAAACAGATTCTTTTAGAACAACCTTTATTTAATCTAGTTTTATTCTTATCAAGATGTTTCCAAGAGACACATCCAGGTGGTGTGATCAGATAAAAGTGTAATGCAGGCATTTCTCAGGAGAGAGCCTCCAGCCCAGCCATGCTCTATTCCCCAGATCCATGGCACTTTTTCATACCTGATTCCCACTCTTTCCCATGACTGTTAGAATCCTAGCCATTGGCCCAAGCCCTGCTCAGATCAGTCCCTAGGAAAACACATCAAGTCCTTTGTGATTCTGCAGCACCACCCAATGAATCTGCTTCTTGCCTGGAACATCTGCCAGTGCTGTGCTCTCAGATAAGACCTGGTGGGGCTGAGACCAGAGCCCGGTGGATTCTGTGTCTACCATCACCTGCTGGGACAAAAAGGGCACTGATCTGTGCCTCGGTGGGGCTGATCTCAAAGCCCATCCTGTTGTGTCCTGAATGGGGGCAACAGCTTGTAAGGGGCTCAGGCTCACTCTGGCTTCTTCCCATCAGTGCCTGTCAGTGCTCATGCTTGGGCTTTGCCAGCCTTGTTGTGCTAGCTGCCCTGTCCCTGAGGGTTGCTGGGACTGCAGAGGCTGGAGCCTTCCTTAGCTGGGAGAGGGGCATCTTTGAGCTCAGCCTGCTCATAAACAGGTGAGGGTCCTGATGCTGAAAGGCCCGTTGGGATTAGCTCTAGCATGAGCTGCTCTGGTTTACAAATGGGAAGGCATTCTTTTGGCAAATTGCTGAAAGGTGGAGAAGATGTCCTCCTCTCCTGGAAATGCATCTCCCTGTGCTTTCTTTCCTGTCAAGAGAACTCTTCAAAGGACTGTACAAAATCAGTCTCTGTGCCAGCCATCTGTACTGCAGGGCTGCCTGTCCTGTTGCTGTTGTGATTGTTGTTACCCAGCAAACTCCAAAGGGCTCAGAGCTCCAGAGAGTGGGGCTGCCTTTTGTACCTCCTGGAAGCTGGGATCTCTGCTTTAAAGTAAGCATCTTGCATTTTGTTTCCCTCAGGGAGAATGGTGAACCCCATTGAAAATCCTTTAATGAAATACACTGAAAAGGAACAAATTGGCAGCGGGTGAGTCCAACCGCAGTTACTCCTGCACAACCATGGGCCAGGTGTTTTTCTGGTGGAATGTCTATCCAGCGTGAAGTCAGGCCAGCTGCAAAGATGTTCACACACTGGGGATAGATTGTCCCATCTCTCAGTGCTGCTCAGAATTTGTGAGTGGGCTCAGAAGGCATTGTCAGCGACATCTCCATGTTGCCAAGGTCTTGCCTGCATCAAGGAACAGGACCTTGAAGGTCTCCTTGTCTCTCAAGAGTGGGAATGCTCTGTGTTAATTTCTTTAGCATTTTTGTATGTCTTAAAATCATACTGGCACACTAATGATAAAAGGAAGAAACTTGCTTGCCTGAAAGAGCAAGGTATCCCCTATCAAAGCTGTGAGATAAAAGTTGCCAGGAACATTCCTTTCCCCTGGTTTGCAGAAGGAAAGTCTCTGTGGTCAGCATAGGAACCACACAGTTTAGAAAGTGAAACCCAAGAGGAAACACTAAAATCCCTTTAGAAGTTGAACCCCAGTGCTTCAGGGACAGGCCCAGTGCCCATGCACTTGAGAGGAAAATGCATCATCTGCCTTCTGGCAGAGCCCTCCTGCATCCTCTGCAGGTTTTGACACTTCCAGCAGAGATCTCCTGTGTGTGCTGGCTTTCACTCTAGGAGCTAAACAGCTTCTCCTTTCTCTGCTTCTGTTTTGTTTCTAGGAGTTTTGGACATGTGGTCAGAGCACTCAACAATGCCACAGGAGGAGAGGTAAATGTCAACAGGCCCTGCAAACTCTGCTGCTCTTGAGAGGCTTTCCCCTCTGGTGTGAGCTGTGGCTGGAGCTTTGGGCAGAGCTGTGCTGAAAAGGCACAAGAAGCACAGACTGGTGCCAGCCTGCAAAATACATTTGGGACTTTGTCCTCCTCAGCCTTCCTCGGAAGGAAGGCACGGAGCGCAGTGGTTCCTTTCCGAGAAGGACGCGCTCGCTCGCTCTCCATTGCTAAAACAAAGGTGGTGCCTTCGAGCACCTCACTGCTCTTTGGGGCTACAGCTTCAGAGTCTTGGATCCTCATTTCTGGCTGCCAGCAAATACATCTGAAAGTTCCTGGTAGTTCCTTAGCCACCTGCAGTGCTGCACTTGGGAACTGCACGTAGGGAGAGATCTGTAAGGTGTCCCTAAAAGCCCTGCCCATAGGCCAAGATGTATCCACAGAGTATTAAGGCATGGATTACTTCTTCTGAATCCCATCCAAAGCAGCAGAGAGTGTGGTCAGAGGTTTGTGGGTGATAGCTGAGACACCACTGTTACCAAGTGGTCAAGGCAAAATGTCAGTGGCCCCACGTGTCCTGTAACTGGCCCCCAAGGGAGCAGAGAAATGGGCTGTTGGAATGTCAGTTCCTAATTACTGCAGTGCCTCATCACAAGGCAGTTTGGCACAGCTCAGCTGTGTCATTGCATCAAATCACTCGCTCCATGTGCGTTGTGGTCTCGTGCCACCAACTTCTCGAGTTCCTGATTTTCAATGTCATTTTAGGTGGCCATAAAGAAAATAAATCTCCAAGGACTGAGGAAGAAGCAACTAACTGTTAATGAAATCATGATCATGAAGAGGTATAGGAGTCCCAGTGTTGTGAATTATTTAGACAGGTGAGAGGTCATGGTCTTATCCCATCAATGGGCATTTACATACAGCAAACATGAGAGGTAAAAACCCACTTTGGTCAGTGGCAGAAAGTAGAGCTGTTAATTTTTATTTTTTCATATCTCTCCATTCATCTCCAATGGATGAGAAGAGAGTGCATCTTGTCTGCAGGAGTCTTCCCTGGCACACCTAGTTTGAAAATTATTCCAAACTTATTCAAAACCTGGATCAGCTGTATCTTCCTAAGTCAATAGCCTCAAAGTACACTGCCTCCACATTTTTTCAGGATTGATTTTTTAAAGTTTCTTAAATGCTGATGGACCATCCTAAAGTGGATTTCCCTTAGACTGTTGCCCCTCTTTGCCATTGCTGTGCATGCCAGGAAGACGAGGTGCTTATTTCCAGAAACACCATGCCTGACAGGTTTTTTATCTGGGCTGTTACTAAACTGCATTTTTCACTTGCTGGCCATCTAAGACATCTTCTTTTTCACAGCTGTGTCCTTCTCCTCCAGACTGCACAGATGGCAGATTGTCTATTCCTTTGATTCTGCCCTTGTCACAAAGGCACCAGGAAACAAGAAACCTGGAGGCAAAAAGTCAAGCTAGCCATGCATGTTTATCTCCATGCCCTTGTTTCCTTCTTTCAGCTACCTTCTGGGTGAGGAACTCTGGCTGGTTATGGAGTACATGGATGGAGGTGCCCTGAGTGACATCATCAGCAAGACCTACCTGTCTGAAGTCGAAATGGCAGCCATCAGTCGGGAGGTCAGCAATCCCATCTGTGTTTCCGAGGGCTTGGGCAGGATTGTCTGGGGAACGGGGGTTCAGATCAGGAGGGATTTCCTGTTCCAAGCTTTGTTTCTGTGTTGCTGCTATGCTATGGGCAAGTAAAAGCACCTCAAGTGAAAGGCCTGCCAGTGCCCCTGCACTCCCTGTACTCAGTGCCAGTACTCTTATCTCCTGCTGTTGTACTCTCGCTCTGCCTCTTGTATTTGCTGTTCTCCATCTTGCCTCGCTAAACTTTTGCCTGTCTTCACTGCATTCCTTGCCTGTGAGAGCAAAGGTGCTGGTGGCAGGATTTGAAACAAGCAGCAAAGAAAAAAGAGACTTAATTTCTCTCAGTCCTCAGCTAAAAAGGACAGGAGTGCAGCCCAAATGCTCTTTGCTTCTGAGCACATGCACTGCAGCAGCAGTCATTCTGGCTGGTTTGCAGGGGACAGCCTACAACAGCAGGTGCTGTTACTCTTTCAAAAGCTGACGTGCCTTTCCTCAGAAAGGACCTGCTCTGCCAGTGTTGGAGCAGCAAGCTCTTCCTCTCAGTGGCACTGTGTTCTGCCATTACTCCCCATTCCCCTGGAGAGGGAATCTTTTAGATTCTTTGTTTCCTTTCTGGTGTGATGAAATCACATCACTCATTTTTGCCCTCCTGTTTCCGTTTTCTTTCTCAGTGCCTGCAAGGACTGGATTTTCTTCATTCAAACGATGTGATCCACCGAGATGTGAAGAGCGACAACATCCTTCTCAGAACTGACGGTTCTGTCAAGCTGGGTCAGTATATTCTTGGTCAGGTGCAGCATTCCAGGGATGTGGGTGTGGGGCTGCTTTGAGTGACTGCCAGCTCCCCAAAAATGGTGCTGCTGGCAGCGCAGGGACACCCGCTGTGAGCTGAGGGCACAGTTGCAACATGCTCAGAGGTAGGACAAGGAACAAGCAGTCAAGGGTGGCCTTGTTCTGTGTGTGTGCCCTGTAGAGGGAGGGAGTTACAAGTCTAAAGTTTCCAAGGAACAAAAGCCACTGCTGAAGACAGTGTAAAAAATGGGGGGATTTTTTAAGTCGCCAATGCCAGGAGATTCAACAGCACGTTTTCAAACTTCTACTGGGGAATTCTTTTGCTTGCTTTCCTAATTGCACGGAATTGAAATAAAACCAGTATTTTGCTTTCTCCTCAGCTGATTTTGGCCTCTCTACTCAGCTCACCCCTAAGAAGAATAGAAAGAGCGTGATAGCCGGGACTATTTGGTGGATGGCGCCTGAAATGGTGAAGGATCAACCATATGGCCCCAAAGTGGACATCTGGTCTTTTGGAATTGTGGGGATTGAAATGGTAGATCAAGAACCTCCTTACTGCAACCAAAGTCCTTGCACGGTAAGGAGCAAATACTCACTGATCCCACTGTCTTTCTCACCTGTCCCATGTCCTGTGTGCCATTGGACAAAATCCCATTGCCATCTGCTGGAACTACTTCCACCAAGGCCCCCTCCTCAAAATGTCCCTGCAACACATCAGCATCTGCTCTAGTTCTGGTTGCATCAGTGGGGGAACTCAAGCCTCACCACATGCAAACAAACTCCATTCTCAGGCAACACTTTCCTTTGGGTTATAAGTGGTTCCAGTTCTTTTGTCTGTGGAGATGGCCCCAGTAACAGGAAACAAGCACCTTAGAACTGCTGTTATCTTTCCATAAATGAAGGAAGGAAACCCAAACCCAACAAAGTTTCTAAACCTGTGATTTTTAGAAAGGAGCCTAATGCACCGTGCAGTTTCTACTCACTGGGAAACATGCCTGAAACCTGGGCATGAGGGTGTAAAGGACACAGAGTCTCTTCTTCTTGTGCAGTGCTGCTGAAACACTCAGTGACCGTGTTTCTCTCCTAGCCCAAGGCCCGTTCTCTGTGTAACCAAGCCAGAGCCTGGTGATGTGGAGAGCCTGCCAAAACCTCCCAGTGTTTCCTGGCACTTTCTGGGATGGGCCTACCATTCATGCATTGACTTGAGTAGCTAAATGAGCAGAAGGTGACCATAGGGATGGCACCTCTGCTCCTTCTGACCATGACAATTTTTCTTTTGCTGAAAAATGGGAAGCTGAAATTTTTTAGACTGCTGAGAGACAGAGCTGCAGGTGGCTCCTGTGTGGCCAAGCAGGCATTTTCATCCCAATACATTTGTGCAGGCATCTTAATGTGTCTGTGTTGAAGATGAGATTGTAAATGTTTGTTTCCTTCTCTGGGGATTAACTGATGGATTTCCTTTCTTTTCTTCCAATTGCCATTGTTTTCAAGAACAGCACAAAAAGCTTGATGAGTTTTGTTCTATGGCATCTGTGCTTAAGGGACCAACAAGCACTGCAGAGATGCCTTTCATGTACTAATCCTTGGGATTGGTTAGTATAGCAAAGACCCTCTTCCAAAAAGCCTCTCAAGCTGGTGTGAATCCTCAGAGAAGCAAATGTGCTTTTGCTGATGTAGCTCCCACTAACTAGGTCAGTCAATCAAATCAGCTGCCAAGGCAAGATCTGCGGGATGGTGGAAAAGTTGTGGCTGCATCGGGGTTTGGGTTTTTGGTTGGAAAAGGAAAATCATCTCTGGGTCTCTGCCAGGGCAGAAACTACCACTGAAGAACAGAGGTTAAACAAAGGGATGTGGGAGAGCCTTAGAGATGTGAAAGCAGCAGGTGGAACCTCGTGTTTCCTTTTTATCCAGGCTAAATGCCTGATAGCCACAGTAGGGACCCCAAAACTGCGGCAGCCCAAGCTCCTCTCGCCTTGCCTGCGTGACTTCCTGGGCTGCTGCCTGCAGACAGACGAGGAGCAGCGCTGGTCTGCCAAGGAACTCCTGCAGGTAAAATGTGAAGGGGCTGCAGGTGAAACAGGCTCTGAGGGATGGGCTCCTCCTCCACTCAAGTCCAAGGCATCAGATGAGCCCCCTTCCTCCTCACCTCCACTCTTGGAGCTCTTCAAATGAAAATGGTGAGGAATCCTAGACTGGGCTGGGCTGGCAGGGCCCTGTAAAAGGTCCTGTGGTGCAAGTGTCCTGCAATGAGCAGGGACATCTTTAAAGAAATCAGGTTGCTCAGAGCCCTTTGCCACTTGACCTGGAATGGCTCCAGGGATGGGGCACCTACAAGCTCTTGGGGCAAGCTGTGCCAGGGTTGCACCATGCTCTGAGTAAACAAGTTCTTCCTTAGACCTACTCTGACTTGATCCCATTTTGTTTAAAAATATTCACCCACATCCTATTGTAACTGGCCCTGTTAAAAAAAGATGTCCCCCACTTTCTTCAAAACCACTCTGAAGTCTTGGAAAGTGGCAATAAAGTCTCCCTGGGGCCTGTTGTTCACTAAATTGAATAATTCCACTTCTCTCTGCATTTCCTGAGAATTGACTGTGGGGAGGAGGGGCTGTGGGGGGCTCACTGGGAGCCTCGGAGGGGCCCTGGTTTGTGCCCCCCAGCCCACCCTTAGAGGTTTCTGCCACGCAAACAGGGACAGCTGGGAGGGACTTGTCCCAGCCCCATCTGCTGCCTGGCACGCTCAAGCAGATGGGAACTGTGCCAGGGTTACTGCCAGGTTGTGTGGCAGAGGGGGAACTGCAGGGCCCAGTGCCACTGGGCTGGCCCTGCTGGGAAGGAAGGTGCCATCCAGCACACGAGGGGCAGGGCATGGAAAGGCAGACACTGCTCTGTCTCCCTGTGGGAATCAGCACAGTGCCTGTCTTGCAAAGGCAGGGACCTATGTGAGCCATTGGAGTTTCCTGCAAGGGAGAAACGCCAGGGACAGAAAGCACCATTTCTACAGCACTGGCAGGGCAAAAATCCCAGCAAGAATGAAGACATCACAATAAACAGATGAGTGGGATTCTGGGCCACCTTTGCCTATGATGGCAAGTTCCTGCACATGACAATTGGGGAACAGATGGTCCCATTCTTCTACTTTCTGGGTCTTTCTAGGAACTAGAGGAATCATGATTGAGGCTGTGAAGCACTGAGCTTGGAAAGTCATGGTTCACTGTTCTTTGTTGTTTTGTTGGTTTTTTTTCCTGTGGACAGCATCCATTTGTACGTTCAGCCATGCCAGCGTCCAGCCTGGCACTACTCATCAACTCAGTCAAGAAGAGGAAGTAGGAGACGAGAACCTATCAATCGTGTCAAGATGTTATCTTCATAGCCAAGTTTGAGTAGGATTGTAGAGTAGGATTCTAGAGTAGGATTGTTGAAGAGTTTTGTAGAGTAGGATTGTAGAGTAGGATTGTAGAGTAGGATTGTTGAAGAGTTTTGTAGAGTAGGATTGTAGAGTAGGATTGTAGAGTAGGATTGTTGAAGAGTTTTGTAGAGTAGGATTGTAGAGTAGGATTGTAGAGTAGGCTTGTTGAAGAGTTTTGTAGAGTAGGATTGTAGAGTAGGATTGTAGAGTAGGATTGTTGAAGAGTTTTGTAGAGTAGGATTGTAGAGTAGGATTCTAGAATAGGATTGTTGAAGAGTTTTGTAGAATAGGATTATAGATTAGGATGGTAATTAAATAAAATTTCTGAAACATCAACGCATTTGGAAGATTCCCCTCCTTCTGACCCCTTATCATTCCATTCTTTTTCCTTTGCTTGCAAGCCTTCTGATGAAATCCTTTCTTCTACTCTTTTAGTATAGTTTTAATATAATATATATCATAAAATAATAAATCAGCCTTCAGAAACATGGAGTCAGATTCTCATCTCTTCCCTGGTCCTGTGAACACCACCACAGCCCACTGGCTGGTTTTGGCACAGCTGTGGTATTTCTAGTTAAGGCAGAAAGGACAATGGCATTTGCAGGAAAAACCAAAGGAGTGGGGCAGCAAAGACATCCTGTGCAGAAGCAGGCATTGAGCTGTGGCTTGGGAGCATTTGGGCTTCTGCCACTTGGATTTGGATCCCTAAGTGCAATCTCTTTGGCAGAAGGAGAGCCTCGCTCAAGTGAGAAAGCAGAAAGATCAGAGAGGGTGCTCGGCAAGGTCTCCTGAGGTGCAGAGCTGTCAGAGCCTGTGAGGTGAGAGCGGGCCCGGCCTTGCCCGGGCTGGAGCCCAAGCAGAGCCCCGGCAGAGGGCTTGCAGTAAGGAGGTCCTTGATCTACCATTTCAATTCCCACAATTCCAAAAGCAGCCTGACCTGCTGGGACAGAGGGAATCGGGGTGTGCCTGAGGCTTGTGCTTGAGGAGTGAACTGATTTGGAAGAGAGCAGAATAGAAATCTGTAGGCAATTTGTGTTTTCTTCATTAATTTCTGAAAGAAAGTCATAATGTGTTGCACACAGGTAGGGTTATTAGAAAAGAAAGTCCTTATAAAATCAGGCCTTGCTATGGGAAATTCCCAGCTCGCCTGTTAGGTCTTCTACGTGCAGCCAGCTAACTTCCCATGGGAATAGTCATGAGTGCAGTTAGCACAACAAGCTATTGTGCTAAGAAAACCGTTTGCATCTGGAATAAACAAGAAATCTGTCCCATGAGCATCCACAAAAGAAAAATGTAATCACCTAAGTAAGAGTGAGTCTTAAGAAGAGAGAGTCTTAGCATGTACACACCAAAACACCTTCTAAGCAATCAATTGTGTGGCAAGGAAACTACCAGCCAGTTGGAGTTGAACACGAGGTCTGTGAAAACAATATAAAAATGAGTTATATGAATAAAGAATTTGCTTTCCCTGCATGAAAAAACTGAGTCCCGGTTGCTTTATTGACACAGCAATGTGGCTTCACTCAGCAGGAGCACTTGCAGGGTGTATTGATGAAACGCTTGTGTTTGATTCCCAGAATAGGAAGGAGAGGCGTTAAGTGTAACAAACAGGGCTTAGTCTTGTGAATTCCTTTAGCTTTAACAGGAGTGCTGAACCCTGTATTCCCCCAATTACTGCAATTTTTCCTTATTCAATCCTTTGTTAGGGTTTTAATAAACCTCTAAAAAGGTAAAAGTGAAGAGTCTTTTCTCAGATGTGCAATGCTGTGGGCCACTTTCTTGCTCTGGTTTCCTTTGCTTGTGTCCCATCTGAGTGCTCAGTTGGGCTACAGGCTGTAGGTGCTTGGGGCACTCTTGGAGTTCCTCTTGGATCCCTTGAACAACAGGCTTTGGCCCACAAGGGGAATTTGTGCTGCTTTGTGACAGAGCAGAACTTCCCTGGCTCTTTTGTTTGCTGTAGGGAAGGTTGGTTAGTGCTTGGCATAAATTCACAGACCAACACAGAGTGTTTGCTTTGTCATGTCAGGGCATGGTTTTCACGTCGTCGTAGTGACATCAGAAGGTTGCATTGGTGCACAGAAGGCCTGAGTGTCAGAGCAGCCCTAGCGCTTGCTCAGAGCAGGAGCATCTGGCTGCTTGAGGCATTTGTCAGTGGGCACTTGCCAGTGGGCACACTGACAGGAGCCTTTCTTTTTCTGATTCTGAAGCACAGCCTGCAAACTTGCAGAGCAGTTCTACAATGATTGAGAGAATTGCTCCAGTACTATTCGCTGTATATGGTGTTACTTATTCTGCTTATTTTGTGACTCACCTTGCACAGAAGTAGAGTTCTTCCCTGGGTGTAACCTAACCTGGCTTTTGTACGTCTTCCTGCTCTTTCTTAGTGACTGAGTTTCTGATTTTGAAACAGGGAGAACATTAAGAGGCCAATGGTTTGGTAAAGCTCCTGTCAAGGTGTTCAGCTAAAAAGGGGGTGTCTGTAGCCACAGGGGCAGCATTTGCAAGGGAACCTGCAGGGCTTCTGTTCCCTCCACGGGAGAGTCTGTGGCAGCAGAGTCTGTCATTCCTCAGTTTGCTGGGACAAGCAAGACAGTTTGAAAATGTAGTCTGGGAGACCTTCTTGGAAGATCTTCTAAAAACTCTGCAGTTGTTCCCAGAATACAGGGAAAACTACTTTCTTTCTATATTTTTCTCCTGAAGGGATTTGACTGTCTAACTTGATCTTTTACTGAGTGCTAAAACAGTAAACCACTTTGCAAGGAGTGCAAACTCCAAAGCAGTAAATGTCTGCTCCAGAACCCTGTGGGAGCTGTGGGAAGGGGGGACAGGGAAGATGGAGCAGGAGCGCCCTGGGATGATTCTAACATCAGTCACCTGTAGCCCACCCCTTCCCTTTTGGAATATTCCCTGTTCCCCACTTCGCCATTGGACCTCGCCACAAGACCACCCTCTCCCCACATTCCTATAGGTGTACTCCCGATCACCCCACCATGTCCCCTCCTCTGAGCCCTCTCCCCACTGGTTGATTTGTACCCCAACCCTGCCTACCCTCTCCCCTTTATAACGCCCAGTCCCACCCCGGTTCAGGGCTCGAGCTCACCCCGACACCGCCTCCCTTCAACTGCGGTTGCACCCCTGCTTTCCTTCCCTCCTTAAAGCTTCGGACCATCCCCTAATAAACCCAGCTGGATCTGCGCCGGTGCCTCGAGTCCTCCTTCTCCCTGGTCGTGTGTTCAGTATACAGCCAGGACTCTGCATGCAGTAGAAGAGGTGGAGCCGCTCCTACGGGACCCACGAAGGAGTGACCTGCCCGCACCCACACAGGACGTTCCCCCGCGAGGGAAACCACCCCAGCATGGAGCTGCTGCTGTGCTATTTCACAATGCAACTGCCTCAGCTCAGGCGGATTTTGGGGAAGCTTTTCTGGGCAACTGTTTCCAGCAAGTTAATAGAATTGAGACATGCAATTGATTTTTTTTAAGGAAGTACCTGAGGGAGAGGATTTTAGAAGCTGTTTTATGTGTTTGGTAGAACAGGAGCATTGAGTGTTAAAGAAGAATCTGCATTTTCTTGGGCATGTTTTTAATCATTTACTGGCAAAACAGGCCAAAGTGTAGGCACAAGCAACAATACTGTCCTGATCCCTTGCTGGCTGTGTGAATGAAACATGTCTCCTGGAGGGATGTTGTGAAACAGGAAATCACCTCTGTTTGGGTTGACTTGTTCTGTGGGATTCAGCAGCCCAGGCAGTTTTCTGACAGCATGTGGTTCATTCCCCCTGCCCACTACAGGTCACCGTGTCTTCAGCGGTGCTGATCCTGAGGTGAGTGAGAAGGGGAGATTTTAATCTTCCTGGTGTTTAAGAATTGTAGAGCCAGCTGTCAGCTTGGCCAATGGCAGTAGAGTGCAGAGGGCCAGCTAGGGAGGCTGAAAGAAAATGCATTTTCATGCCTTCAACAAAGGTAACAAAGGCGTAAGTGGATAGTTCCTAATTTCCATCTCAGAGCCCTGAAGAAATACAAACTCAGATTTGCAGAGACAATGTCGCTTGCTCACAGGAGCCAGAGGGGAACACTGAACTAAGAGCAACTTCCTAGGGAGTAGAATTAGCCCATTTATATTTAGTCAGAGGGACTGAGAATTCTATTCCTATAAATTTAATGACATCTCCTTAGAAGATGCGGTTGTAGAACAAGAAGGACAACTTAAAATGGTAGAGGCTGTATTTGAAGTTAAACAGGCAACTTTGTGCCTAGAGAGCTGTGTGGGCCAAAAGGAGCCAGGGGTGCTGGCGGCCTTGAGCCACTGAAGATGAGGCAGCGTGTGGCCAGACGGCCAAGAAGGCCCAGGGCATGGTGGCCTGTGTCAGCAGCAGTGGGGCAGCAGGAGCAGGGCAGTGAGCGTGGCCCTGTGCTGGGCAGCGCTGCGGCCACCGCTGCAGTGCTGGGTGCACTTGTGGGCCCCTGGGCAGCAGAAAGTCCTTGAGGGGCTGCAGCGCGTGCACAGAAGGACAGGGGAGCTGGGCAAGGGGGTGCAGCACAAGGCCAGTGAGGAGGTGCTGAGGGAGCTTTAGCCTGGACAGTGGGAGGCTCTTGAGGGATGTTCAGCATCTTCCAGTGCATCCAAATATTTGAGCCACTTTTAAAACTGACTTTTTCCCCTTTTTTCTTTTTTTTTTTTTTTTTTTTTTTTTTTTTTTTTTTTGTTTGCTTGGAGGAAAGGGCTTAATCATTTTCTTTTTCTCCCAACTAAGTTGCTTTTCCTCATTATTCCCTGCCCTTTTACAGCACTGGGACTGGGTCTGCTAGAATTTTAATTTCCCAGGTGTCACTTCTGGAGAATGCAGTATTTTTGCATGAGAACACATCATTCTCTGCAGAGACCTTGGTGCAGAAGGAGCTCTTGTGGTTCCAGGCCAGCCAGCATGGCCTCACAAATCACTTTGAGCTTAGCAGTGCCTGTGCCTTTTTGCAGCCCAGGCAATCAGTGTGTGCTGTGTTTGGGAATTGAGCAGGACATCAATGCCCTTGCATTCCAGCTGCTCCTCAAAGATCACAGGAGCTGGGAGGGGCTGGGCTGCATTTCTGATTCCAGCCACTTTACTACCACCTTCAGTGTGGTCATGTCCAAGAGAAGAACTTGCCTGAGCACAGATGCACAAAGAGTGCAGCTCCCAGTGCAATGCTTTGGGTCTGATCCCTTTCCATAAGGACCTACACGCTCCGGATTCCCCAGCAGTGTGCTTTTCTGAAGCAACAGGAGAGCAATCTCAGAATTTTAGTTGAGCGGGACACTGGCTACCAAGTGTTGATGTCTGTAGCAACAGAGAGGACAGTAAAGAGAGATTACAGTCATGAGATCTGTCTATCTATCTATCTATCTATCTATCTATCTATCTATCTATCTATCTATCTATCTATCTATCTAACATTTACATAACTGAATCTTCCCGGCTCTGGTCCAAGGCTGTTGGAGGTGCAAAGCTCACCTAAAGCATCCCTTTCAGGAGAGGATAGAGACATGTTCCCTCGACTGATTCTGAGCATGCAGAGATGTTTCCCCCTCCAGATATGATGGTTTCTTCCCCTCAGATATGTTTTCCTCCTCTGGCCTCTTCTGCCCTCAAGTCCCCAGTTAACTCTTTAGGTTTCTGCCTGTCCTAGAGAGGTGCAACAATTCCATGCTTAGGTGGTGTTTGGTGACTCTGGTCATACAGGTGTTATGTGACACATGGTTTCCTTCACTGGCATCCTCAGGGCTGTGTAAGTGCATTCGTTCATGGGGCCTTAGGAGAGTCTCTTTCCCTCAGCAGCAGCAGCAGCAGCAGGGAGCGGTGGCAGGGTCAGGACGAGGAGGAGATGGCTGCCCTGCCCCTTTGCTGCCGGGCCCCAGGCCAGGAGGGCTCTGGCTGCAGCAGGGCGCTCTCTGGGCAGCCCCTGGCAGCCTCTGCACGGAGCACGGCTCGCTGCCCCGTCCTGCTTGAGTCACTTTCCTTCAGCAATACCCTAGAGCTCCTCTTCACAAGGAAAAAACTCTAGCAATGGAAAAAGAGATCATTCAAGTCCAGTTCTGCCTGCCTTTGTATTGTACTTAAGGGCATGTATTTTTTGTCTATAATTTCATGACTTTTATGAAAACATGCATTTGTATCTTCACATTTTTGTGTTTCCAATAGTTCCTACACCAAAACACTTCTTTTTTAACTCTTGATTTATTGCAGTTGGTAATTTTGAGGTAGCATATTTTAAAATGTCACAAACCAACACCCTTTGGGTAGTTTTCCTCACTCCTAAAAAAAAACCCATAAGCCATTTTAGCCTCTGTCTCTCCAAGTTGGTTTGGCCTCGGCCTATTTTAAATCAGGGCTACAATACTTTTTTAGGATTGAGAGAGGTCCAAGAAATGCACACCACTGATTCCTCTTGTGGAATTTCATGGCCCTGCCATAAAGCCTCTTTTTACTTTTTTTTTTTTTTTTCTCTCATTAGCTCAACTGCAAACGCACATTTTCTTGTGTAAGTTGCAAACTTACCCAAGATTGTTAGCGTTCAAAAACACATAATCACATAAGCGATTATATGTGGTGCTTTTTATTTAAGAGCTCTGGGAATCGGGTTAGTTTCCACGCAAATCTGATTCCAACCATACATTTGAGGTGAATGTGTTTTATACTCTATCGTTATATAACTTTCATGATAATTATCAAACTTATATTGTTCTATTGTATATACAGATTTCAGCTAAACATAGCCCCCTTTAAATTTCCAACATAGTGTCTCACGATTCTTCTTATGGTTACATAATAATTATATTTAATTACTAAACAATCATCACATCTAACAATTATATCATTTATCATACTGCTTACACAGGTGCAGTCATCTGAGAAAACACAAAGCCTAATATTTTCAAAGACTATTTTTAACATTTTCCAGGGCTCCACTATCAAGATGAGCAAAATCAAAATGATGTGATGGGCCTTTGGGAACTCCTTGCTCATCTTTCTGCTTCTTCAGTTGAACAAGGCTCTGATCCAGGCAGAGATTGCACTTAGAACCATTTGGCTGGAACTCTGCTCATTTCTAGGAACAGCTGGAGGCCTCTATCTCCCTAGGATGTTTTGGCTGCAAAAACCATTGCCCTTGCTTTCTTACGTCCCTAAGTACCATAGCTGGGCAAAAACTGCCACGTGGGTCACATTCCTAAGGCACTTTGGTCTGCAGTTTGTGAATGAAGGAGGCCATTTTCCACTTCCAAACCACATGAAAAAAAAATCATGGAAGACAACTTCCCATCCTTAACAAACAACTGACAATTCACAAGTGGATCTAGAGCTTCTTTATGGCATGAAAAGGAAGGCAATCTTCCAGTGGAACTGTGCTTTCTGGAGTTTTTCTTCTGACTCCCACTCACAGCTGGCACTGAAAAAAGGCACATCTCTGCAAGTGTGTCTTCTGTCTGCCATCAATTGTTTTGCTGCAACTATCACAACAGGTATCAGACTGGAGAGAGACTCAGCTGATGGTAGGAACAGGAGCTGCCCCAAGAAGAAAAAAAGCAATGAACTTTTATCTCCCAAAGCCATTTCCCCAGAGGCTCAAGCAGGATTCTCTGGTTTCCAGAAATACAAAGAAATAGGGCTGAGAAGACCCTCTGCAGCTATGTGTTCATGCCCAAGATCTTTGCTGATGCCATTTGGGTTTTGCCTTTTTTTCTTTTCTATCTTTTCTGTATTGCTTGCACATCTATTTAGAGCTCGATAGGCTACTCTATTTGCAACTAGTTTTCCCAGTACTTTTCCATGGCCTTTGCCTAAGCAGAAAGAAAAACTTCCAGAGCTCCAAGCACCGGGGGGTAGAAGGCTGCAGTGTTATCTTGGTTCTTCCTTGGACAGAGCCCTGCAGGGAGCTGGTGGACTCACCATCCCTGCAAGCCTTTAAAAGAAGACTGGATGTGGCACTCGGTGCATGAGGTGTTAAGGCAGGGGTTGGACTCGATCATCTTGAAGGTGTCTGTCTTCCAAGGCAGTGATTCTGCGAATCTGTCACTGAGGCAGCTTTTCCTGCACCCCTAGAAAGAGCTGCAGGGGTCCTTGGCCGAGGCCAGCCATCAGGGCTCATGGAAAGAAGCAAAGGGCTCAAGGCGAAGGCCGAGAGGGCAGAGCTGCCCCAGCGCGGCCCAGAGCGAGCCTCACGTCCTCCTCCTCAACCTGCGCCCTCTGCGCTGCCTTTGCGGCACCGGCGGCTCCTCTCGCTGCGGGGCTCCAGGGCGCGCTGGGGGCCGGGCCCCTCGTCTTCGGCAAGCGCCGGAGCCTCGGAGGCGAGCGGCTGCTGCTGTGGCCGGCAGGGGAGAGCTGCGGCTGCGGCCCTGGGCACGGCCAGCTGCCGCTATGGCCGGCTCCTGCCGCGGCTCCTGCCTCTGCTCCGGCCTCTGCTCCTGCCCTGTGCGCACAGACACGGCCGAGGGCTGCCCGGCAGCTCCCTGCCGCTCCGCGGCGGGCCCGGCCGGGCTGCTGCTCTCTGCGGCCTCTGCCCGCCGCTGCCGGCCCCGCCGCGCTCCCGCCTGCCTCTGCCGCAGCCGGGCCCACACGGGAGGCAGCACATTGCGGCCGGCTCGGAAAAGCCCTGCCCGCAAACTGCCCGCCACGGCCTCGGCCTCAGGGCACGGGCTGCCGGCGTCCTCGCAGCTGCGAGCCGGCCCGGGCCGCCTGCCGGCCTCGGCCACAGCTCCCGCCTGTGTCCCCATGGCCGCGGCTGCTCGGCCCAGCGGGCTGAGCACAGCGAGCGCCAGCAGCAGCAGCTCCTGACGGGCCCAGCCTCCGTGAGCTCCGAGCCCGCCCTCCCCTGAATTCCAGCCCTGAGGGCCTTGGCGTCCCAATGCATCCCCTGCGGACAGCAGAGTCGGCCGCTGAGCTCAGCCCACGTTGACACCACCAAGTGATCAATGGAAAATTCACCAAATCCTCAGCAGAGACAAGACAAAACTCCCATGCTGCCTGACAACCTGAAGCAACTGCCAATTCCACATCATTCCATCCACGTGGGAAAAGAGACTTTTGTATTAAAGCAGAAAGGAGTTAGCTAAAAGGAGGCCAGGAACAAACAACAAAGTTACTTGGACTCGTGCTTCTTGTGTCTGTTGGAAAGGCCAAAAAAATGCAATCTTTGCTCTTCTGATACAGCTCTCTGTTCATGATGTGGGACAGCGAGTGCTGATGTGCAGGAGCTGATGGAAGGGACAGGGACAAGGATGCAGCAGGCACAGTGCCAAGCTGACACAGGGATGATCTCTGCCAGTGGCACTGAAGGAGAGGAGTTTGCAGGCAGGACAGAAAATGGCTCTTGCTTTCACCTCTTCTTTCAGTGCTGCTAAGAATGTAGCTTGGAGGAGGCCGGAACACCAGAGCATGGAGCCCTTTCCAGGCAGGGCTGCGTCTGCTGCAGGGGCAGAGAGAGCCCAGCAGGGATCAGACACAAAGCAGCAGGCGACTGAGGAGCCCCTGCGGTGGCAGTGAGCAGCCTCGGGCTCTGCTCACTGCCAGTAGCATTTTCTATTGAACCATCTCTGAAGACTTCTGTTGTGCTCTGTGTTTCTGAGTTCCCCCCTCCCCCTTTTTTTTTTGTCTCCTGCACCTTTTATTTCTCCGCATTTTCCTACCCTGTCAGCAGCAGCCTCCGTCCAGAACTGGCTCTAACATATCAGCAAAGCAGCTGGCAACAGCAGTGAGTGGAATACTGTGGCTCAGGAATTCTTATGCCAGAGCCCTGCCTGTCAGCACCTCCTCCTCTGTGCAAAACCTAGTCATCAGTGGAGTTTTTTTGCCTAAGAGCTCCTGAGAAGCCAATGTTGTGCTAGAATTCTCATGAGTGTATCCATTAAGTTCATTGCTGGGAAACAGAAAGTAAGGCCAGGCTAGCAGAGCAGCTGGGAGCTGGTCACTCCCTGCAAAGGGCTGCTCTGTGATGTGGGAACACCACACATGCCAGGATGGGCAAAAAGGGTAAATGTGCTCAAGGTGCAGCAGGTGAGGTTTGGGTTCACTCAGAGGGCAGGTAGGGGTGGTGAGCACTGCAAGATCCAGCTGCAGTCTCCATCCACATCCCTTTCAGTGCTGGCTTTAGGGTGTCTGCAGCCTGGATCCAGAGCGCCCTGGGGGGCTCCTGTGGCTGCCTTTGCATCCTGGGTGAGGATGCCCAGGAGCCCCCGAGGCCGGCAGTGGGGACCAGGGCTGGGGCTTGTGGCCTGGCAGGTGCGGCTCTGGAAGCTGAGACATGCCAGGGCATGGGTCACTGTCACTGGCCTCCAGAGCCCTGGCTAGCTCTGGCATGTTCCAGAGGCAATGGCAAGAGTGAGGAACTGGCTAGGCTAAGGTTTTGCCTGAGCCAGAACCTCTAGGCCAGCTGCCTAACAGTACAGAGCCCTGGAGGACCGACGAGGACCAGGTGAAGGAGGCAGAGGAGGCTCTTCTGCAGTGTAAAATACAGCAAATTTATCAGAAAAGGTGGGGGGAAGGATACACAGACAAAATCTCCCAAAGGGGAACAAAAGTTAAAAGCACTCCCAACACCCCTACGCACAGATTTTTTAAAAATCTTTCAAAACGGGGGGTGGACACCATATAACCAATATATAACCATATAACCAATGAGCGACTCTCAGGGTGTGGTTTTGAGGGCTACAGCAAATCAGAACAAGGGGAGGAGAGAGGGTTGGGATAGGGATTGGATCTTAGGGTGAGAGACAGGGAACTTTCTGGAACAAAGGGTAGGGTTTGGGCTGATGGATGGGCCAAAGGGGCTGGGTTGTCTTGACAGACAGGGAAAAATCTGGTGAGGAGGGAGGGGATTCCTTGAGGGACGCCTGGGTAGGAGGGCATAACACAGGGGAGAAACTAACTGTAGTAACTCGGGGAGCACTCGAACGTACCACAAGATAACAGAAGATTTGACTCAGAAACTAACACACTGCAACACAGACATTCAGGCTTTCAGCAGCCGAGAGGTGGCACTAGTAGAACCCGCAGCAGCTGGTGAAAGCCATCTCTCTCCTTCAGGTTCTTGCTGCGTGGGAAGGGGCTGCGAGTTGTGGTGGCTGCACTCCCCCTTTGCTGGGAGGGTGATCTGTACCAGGGGAGAGCAGAAAGCTGCCATGGTGAGCAGAAGATGCTCAGAGCATTACAGTTGAGAGAATGGCACTGCCCCTGAAGTGCAAAAAGCTTGAAAGCATATAGTTCTGTGCAGAATCGCTGTACAAATTTTCTCTTCTAAAATGTGCCCATCTTTGTATTCTGTAGATGAATACTCTGGTTTTTATAGAATAAATGGGTTTTTTTTTCTAAAGCTTTTTGGGAGAACTCTAAAGTTTATTTGTATTTGCATTTTACATCCAGCAAGTATGCAGATTTTTTTTTTCTTTTGTAAATACTTAGGGAAAAATACCCAAGCATTTTTTAATCCTTTGGGATAGTGTGATTAATATTTTTTGAAAGAAAACCTTGTTGAACAAGTGTGAAAACAGAGAGAGAGGGAAAATAATATAAAAGTCTTCTAGAACAGGGCATGTAATAAGGACTGCAGAACTGAGTAATTCCTCCAAGGGCAGAATTAGCAAGACATATTACCAAGAATACCTGCCAAGATACTTCCTTAAATCAAGGGAAATGTGACCTGCAGCCATATGAAGTACAGCCAAAGCAAATGAAAACCTTTGGAAAAGAGGGAATTTTGCCAGTGACATCAGTCTGTCTGGATAACTGAGGGATGCCCATCAACCTTTCACTGCATGCATTCCTCAATATTTGCAATGTCTTTTCTCCCAGTTTCTGGGAAGTGAATAAGCTGCAGTTGTTTACCATTAACTTAAGCTCTTAGGGGAATTACCCAGCACCATGTATGTTTTTTTGGAGGTGAGCAGGACATGAGTTTCCCAAATCTTCTACAAAGTAGAAGGGAACCACACAGTTACTTGTACTAATGTTAATAAAGGGTTTCATGAAAGCAGGTGAATGAGAACATTGCATTGTAAAACTTCCACATTCAAGAAAACAGGAGTCCACTTAGAATAAAACATATGAGGCTAGCATAACATCAGAACAGGATAAAATGAAATTGCTGACAGGAAGTGATGCATCAGAAATTAAGTGTATAATTTCTCATACATCTGCATGCATTTGCAAGCTAAAACAGAAAAAGAAGGGCAGAGATAGAAAGGAATGAAGATTTTAAAATTGCACTGTTCAGAAGAGACACATAAGCCACCAGGATAAAAACAGCTGAGAGATTCAGCTTGGAGATGTACTTGAGTGGAATCCATTCCCTGAAGGTTTCTGGTGCACACGAGTGCAAAGACTGAGGAAAGAAGGAGAAAAGTTTAATTTCTGAAAGCCATTTAGATTCCTGGAAGCATTGCCTAGAGATCCAAAAAGCTAAAGCCTCAGAGAAGCTGAACCTAAAACATCCCCAAATGGATTGATAAGGTATTATGGGCACATCTCTGCTGTTTTCAGAGTCAATGAAACTGACAATGAGTGTCTGAAAATTAGGAATGCCAACCCAGATTTTATCTCCATTACTTGAAGAACACCTTAATAAGGCACTTTAGGAAGGGAACATGAACATTCTCACCCTGCTCTATTTACTTTAGTGACTATTTACTTAGTCTATTTACTGCTCTATTTACTTTACATTTGAATACAGGCTGATAGAAGGAGAGATCTGGCTTTAATTTCTCCCCAAGTTACCTGTTGCACTTTCAGGTTAGGAGTAGATGTAAAATGCAGCTAATCACTCTCTCTATCCATGAATAATCCACTAGTAAACTGACATGTAGAAACATCCTTTTCTCTTGGTATCTTCCTAAGTGGTACCCAATGAACAGGAGACTTGCATAAATCCCACAGAAAATCACCCAAATTGCTGAAATTAACACTCGATTCCATGAAAAAAGCTTCTGAGAAAAGGCTTGACAGGATCACTGAACAAAGTGAAGCTTAGGAGAGAAACATGCATTTTAGCACTGATCAAGGGGAAAGAAAAAGAAATGCTGTAAAAATTCCAAGTGGAAGATAAGGAGAAAGACAGGCAGCACAGGAAGAACAAGGCCCTGTCAGATGACCTGTGGAAGGTAACTTTGTGCCCCAGCACTGTTAGAGGACATTCCCTGTCATTGGTGCAAGCAGCTGGAGACATAAATAGTGATTGATTTGGGGGCCACCATCTTGGTAAGTGCAGAGGTGGTTCAATAACGTGACATGAGGGAGTTCCCTCAGAGCAACTGGGATGCCTGAAGGAAGTGAACAGCTCACCACAGCCTGGTCCACTCGGCTGCTTTCTCTTTCTGACCCTCCTGGGGAGGCTCTGACATTTCCTCTTCCCTGATGGAAGTGCAGCTGCTGCCAAGGGAAACGTCCCCAGACTGACTCAGTGTTCCCTTTGCTTGCCAGATGTCCCATCTGCTGTTGCTGTCCAGGAGAGCTGCTCTGCATGGGAGGAGGAGACCGAGGGAGAGCCTGGGAACATCAGCAGCTGCAATCCCTCCTGATCTAGTGCTGTTTATGGATGTGTAGAGTTAGACTTGGATAGTTACAAGTATAGGGATATTTACATACACTGACTGATATTTGTATAGGGATATTATGAATGCGTATCTAGTTACATTTTTGGATGTATGTGTACATATATATATGTGTGTAAATATATATAAAAACATAGATATTTATACAGTTATTTATATGTGTACCTGTGTATCTAGTTATATTTATATGTCTGTGTTCACTTTACATCCCTGCTTTCTTACATTCACATATGTGTACAGTTGTACAGCTGTATAGTTCTACTATTAAAGTTAGATGGATTTTTATATTGGTACAATGATATTTGTATTTATAGATAGGATTCTTATGTCTATATTTATATATGTCTTGTTATACGTAATATGTAACACTTAATATATATTTATACTGTACATTGTTATGGTTGTGTATTTACTTCTATTATATTGAACTGCGTATAGATTTGTATAGTTCTGAAATTGTATTCCTTTAATTCTAGGCCTAGGGTTATTTAGAGAGGGATATTGATATTTCTGTGTTTGTATATGTCATGGTTTGACACTGGCACAATGCCAGTGCCCCCATGAAGATACCTTCTCCCTGGTTTCTGCTGTGAGATGTGACCAGGAATAAGCAAAGCAGGCTCCTACTTAGGGAAAAAGAACCAGAACTTTATTAACTACTCTACAACTACAGATAAAAAGGAACACACAGAGGAAAATGAAAACCTCACAAATGCATTTCCTCCTCCCCCCACCAAATTTCCAACACAATACATTTGTTCCTCAAATCACCAACTCTCGGTCCAGCAGCACCTTTTAGACAATCAATCCTCAGTTCATCAAGAGGAGAGGAGTCCTTCTTGTACCATGGGCTTCCCCTGGAAACACAGTCGAAGCCTCGTGTGTTTCTGTGTCACTCGTGGCACCGCCCAGAGTACATCTGCTGTCGTGACTTCTTCCTTTCCATGTCCAGTGCTCTCACCACTGAACACGGACCAGAGCTACTTCTAGGGTTGTCTTTTAAGGATGCTCTGTCCCGATCCAAAAAAGGCACAGTCTCTCCTTTGGGACACCTGTCCCCACAATCTCTCCTTTGGGACACCTGTCCCCCCCATATTTTCACCCCCTGGGGCCCAGGGGCATCAACACTGAACCCTCTTGGTTCTGAGGCCATTGCCTCCCCCTAGAATGCAGTCTCTGTATCACAAGGAACATGGTTCTGTCCATGGCTATACAAAAAGAGTCCAGCAAAAGCTACTCCATCATCTCTTCCCACTAGGATTCTTCTCTATTCTTCTACTATCTCTCACTCGCCCAGACCTCTCTCACACTGGCCCATTTCTTCCTCATCTTCCACTCTATCTTCTAGGAAAGGTCAATGTTCTGTAAAGTTCTCATTCTCCAAAAAGGGGTTAAAAGCTCCTACAAGCGGCCGGCTGAACCCCCCCCTCTTCTCCGTCCCAGCCGTGCTGCCGGCACAGGCCCATGTTTATCCAGTTTCAAGGTTACAGTCTCAGGCAGCGGCTCTCTTTGTCTCTCCCTCTGTATCTCTCAGGGGGGGCTGCCCCGATGGCTCCCGGTGTCTCTCTCTCTCTCTCTGTGTCTCTCTTCCACCCTTCCACCCCCAGGCTCAGGCCTACCTCTCTCGGCCACATGGCTTTCCCCTCCCCCTGCCCAGCCAGCAGCTGGGCCGGGGGAGAGACCCGAACTCTTTCCCGCCGGAAACCCAAGAGGACCCTCCCAGGGGAGAGCTCTGCTTTTAACCCTGTGTTCTCAGAGGCGTGTCCATGTCCCAATGGCCAGGTTAAATGCCAATATTAAAGTCTGAATATCCATTGGCCAAAAACACAGCATCCCAAAAAACACATTTCCTGTCAAACCACCACAGTATACAGTTGTAGTAGTATGTAATAAATTTGTTAAACTTCAATTGATATTTGCTTATTGTGAGTGTTTGTAGATAGTTTCAGTACATTAGTTTTTTAACTGCATTTGACATTTGTAAATATTTGCATTGCATGATAGTAACAATAAATTTCTTTTGTAACCTTAAATTGATATTTGTATGTTGGCAGCGCAGGTGTAGCAATTTATAAAAAATTTCATTTTTTAAACTTCCGTTGATTTTTGTGTATTTGTTCACTGTTGCAGCATTGCAGGGTGGTAGAAATGCTGCAGCCTTCTTTGAGGCATTTCCTTCAGGAGCTGCTAAGAGGAAGGCCACAAGAACAGCCATTTCCAGTCCATGTGTGCATGGACTCATGGACTCACAGATAGCTCAGAAGAGGAAAGACAGGAAGGGTTTTTGCATGAGATATTCCAGCGAGGGTTTTATTGCATCCCTCACACCAGAGGGACGAGACAAAAGGGCAAACCACATCCTCTGCACAGCTTAAGTGTGGGGTCAGTGACCAATGACCTGAGGGCACAGGGGCGGGCAAAGGGCAGGGCCAAGGGCAACAACAACCTGTAGGGGGGATGAGAGATGAATAATTGGGGTGGGCAGTGTCAACTGGCCAGTGGGGGAGGCAATCTGATGTAGATTGGCAGTAGTGCTGCAGAGCGTGATGGGTTAAGTCTTCTCCATCAGCCTAGGTGGGGAAAACTCTATGATACAGAGTTTGAGGAGGAGGAGTCAGAGGATTCCACAACTCCCCTGTTTTTCCTTACTATGAAGACTTCCTCAGTGAACCTCTGCAGACACTTAACTAAACAGGGAAACAGGAGTAAAAACAATGATTACAACCCCAAGAGTTCCTCTAAGAAACGATGAAACCTATACTGTCAACCGCCATTGTCCAAAAAGTTCATTGATGTCATCTGAGTTCTTCTCAACTTTTAAGTCCTTTACTTGCTCCTTCAGCTCTGGATGTTTACGTGGATAGATGTTGAGTGTGAAGAAAAGTTGAAGCAGAACATCCTTTGAAAGTTGTGGCAGCTTTATCCACGGGCAAGCAGTGAAAAATCTATTGCTGCTGGTTTTATAGTGTTACATGCTTGGCGCTATTAGCATTTGTTAGCAGCTCACTCAGTGCTTATGACATAGCATTGGTTTGCTTACTGACCTAGCACTTTCAATTCTCTTAGCATTTTTTTTAAAGTTTTTTGCAGCAGTAACCCCAGGGACCAATACTGAGGCTGCTATTTTCTTTTTTTACCTTAAAAATCAATTTTGTTTCTGCAGCCAGACTTAAACTGATGGACAAATCTGTTGAGCTTAATTTTCTTGGTCATGAATTATGGTAATGTTAGGTGCTAGCAGAGCAGGCTTCCCCAAGTCATGTGGGTCACTTCAGCCATGGGACCATTTATTTGCTGGTGGGGAGTAAGGTTTCCAAGAGGCTGCATGGGCGAGCAGGGCCCCCTCGGAGATAATTTCTTGGAAAACAACCTGTAAATAGAATACATCTGCAAGAAAAAATTAAATTGTAATAGGCTGCAAGATTTAGTAAAGACTGAGTATTTGCAAATTTTAGTTCATGGATTTTTTGCATCTAGAATACATAGAGAGACAAAATTCTATTTAGTTACACATCCTTTTCGTAAGGCTGTTAGAGGGTTTTAGCTCTCTGCTTCTCAATGGCTTTAAAGACTCCTTTTTCTTAAGACAAATTCACTTGGATCTTCTAACTACCATTATAAAAAGGAGACAGTTGTGCAGTTAGAATATAACAGAATTTTGGAAACGGAAAGCATTCTTAAAAGCTCACAAGAAATAGCTATAAAAGAAGCTATGCCTTTTTTTAATTTTTTTTTTTATTTTATCAGATGACTTGCATGTGTTTGAGCAGTTGAACATTGGTATATATCTTTGCATGAAATTCACACATATAGAACAAAGAGTCTTATTCATGGGCAGAATGGGGGGCGGCCGGCGGAGGGAGCGGCTCCACGCCATGGAGTGTGATGCGGAGGTGCAGGAGGGGCTGCGGCCCAGCAATGCCCACTTCGTGGCCTCCATGAGCCGCATCCTGGAGGAGTATAATCATCCCTTTGACGGTGACATTCTGGTTCCCCTGGATACTCTCACTTATGATACACCAGACAGACCAAAGTGATCGGAGCAAGTGTCAAGGAAGGATGTTCAAAAATGGAAGAAGAAAACATTTAAGCATGATAGATGAAGTCAAAGAAATACAGAAATATCAAAGCAACAGAGCAGTGATTTTTTTTTTTAATCAGATGACTTGCATGTGTTTGAGCAATTGAACATTGGTATATGACTTTGCATGACATTCACACATATAGAACAAAGAGTCTTTGACACTTCTGAAGTTGCTGCAGGTGACGTTTGGGTTCACCTAGAGGGTGGACAGGGGTGGTGAGCACTGCAAGATCCAGCTGCAGTCCCCATCCATGTTCCTTTCAGTGCTGGCTTTAGGGTGTCTGCAGCCTGGATCCAGAGCACCCTGGGGGGCTCCTGTGGCTCTCAGGGTGAGGATGCCCAGGAGCTGCAGTGGGGTCAGCAGTGGGGACCAAGGCTGGGGCTTGTGGCCTGGCAGGTGTGGCTCTAGGGGCTGTGACATGCCAGGGCACGGGTCACAGTGGGAGCTGTGAGCAGAGGTGTTGAGAGTTTTTGCAGGACAATGGACATATGCAACATATGCACAATCCAGCCTTCATAGAAACTGGGTAAGGTCACAATGCCCTTGAAAGACATGAAAGGGGAAGAACACACTCAGGAGCAGACAGTGCAGGATGCAAAGGCAGACAAGAAAACCGCAGCGAGACGCACGAAGAAGAAAGAGTAACCAAAATTAACTGAAATATTAAAATGCATGCGTAAAAAGGATTTAACCAATCATGTATTAGCTTGAGGTGTGAACAACAGAGAACAGTATAAATATAGTTTGCTTTTTGTAATAAATCAGCTTCAACTGATCATATTGATCATGGCATGATGTCCTGTTACTGATCCTCCGCACAGGGGCATGGCCAGCTTGGCAGCTGAGTGACATGGTTCTGCTGGCTGTGACATCACAGAGCACAGGTCACCCTGGCACCTGTGTCCAGGGGCAGCACCGGGCAGTTGGATTCTGGCAGCCAGTGAGTGCACACACAGGGGGACAGCTGAGCTGCATGGGGGCTGGGAAAGGTGCCCTGGGGGTTTAAAGCCAGAGGGAGAGTGGGGACCCTCAGGGCAGGGCACTGTCCCCAGAGCTGGGGGAAGAGGGGCTTGAGGCTCTCAGCATGGCTGGTGCCCAGAGAGGCTCTGGGGACATTCCAGGTGTTGGCAGCCCCTTGCTCCCTCCCAGCCAGACGTGCTGAGCTCCCTTTCTCCCACCAGGCCATGTCTCCAACACTGGCCTTCATCCTGGCCCTGTTATGCACCCCCAGTGGGCTGAAAGCGGACATGAAAATTGATAAGGATGTGGTCAGGCAGATGCGGGAGCGGGAGGAATTTCTGCATCAGGAGATGACTCGGCTCCTGCAGGAGGTGGATGACAACAACTCCATCATGGAAAGCCTGTTCCTTTCTGCACAGCAGCTGCTGTGGCTGCCTTGGCTCACCAACGCTGGGCAGAAGGTGAATCCAGAAACTGAAAAGAGTGAAGCTGAACGGATGCAGGAGCGCAAGGAGTATCTGCTTCAGGAAATGACTCGGCTCCTGCAGGAGATTGATGGCAACAATTCCATTGTGGAAAGCCTGTTCCTTTCTGCACAGCAGCTGCTGTGGCTGCCTTTGCTCACCGAGGCTGTTTTGCTCTCTCTGGCCTTCTGGCTGGTCAGGAGATGGAAATGCAGCTCTGCTAGACACAGCGCGCAGGAGGGATCCAGCAGCAAGTGGAATATTGTCAGGGGAAAGTTCAGTGGCAAGGAGAAGGTCAGTGAGCATGAGAAGGACAAGGGTGCAGACTGGGGTGGCAGCACTTTGGCTATGCCCAGCCCATCACCAATGGGCACATCCAGGATAGGGCTGGAGCGGGCTGTCAGCAACCTGTTCCCATTGGGAATGTCCCTGCTCATTGCTGTGGGGTTACACTGGATGGTCCATAAAGGTCACTCCCAAGCCCAACTGTTCTGTGATTCTGCAGCAGGGCCTGCCCAGCACGAAGGTGCTGCAGGAGCTGGTGGACGAGCTCCTCGGTGTCTGCCGAGTGCTCTCCCGGAGGAGCTTCATGCCGGAGCTGCACCCAGCTGCTGGGACGGACACCAGCCCTGCAGCCTGCAGTGTCCAGGAGAACAGCAGCACCTACCGCCCGCTGGTCATCCTGCGGCCACCCCCTGGCCACTTCTTCAGCCTGGAGAGCACGAAGTGGCCGCCAGCCAGGCGCATCCGTGTGGCGCTGGAGTGCCTGTGCTCCGGGGAGCAGCTGCTGGGGCACACGTGCTTCCTGCACGCCTCTGGTGGCCAGCTGCCCACGGATCAGGAGTGGTACCTGATGGACACGCTCTGCACGGGCTCCTACTTGGATGCCAAGAAAGTCACCCGCTGGGTGCAAACGTTGGTGCTGTCGGCCTGGCTGCTCCTGCCGCAGTCGCGCCACTGCCAGCTCACGGCGCTGCCCTGCGGCAAGTCCTGCAGCTTCCGGCTGAGCGGCGCCTCTGGCCTGCACTGCAGCATCGAGATGGCTCTGGCCGTGCAGCGAGGCAGCTCAGGTGCCTGCCTGGGCCTGGAGTAGGCAGCAGCCAGCTCTGCCAGCAGCACCGTGTGGGCCAGAGAGCTGCCACCTCTCAGACTCACTGCCACGATGGCACTGCTGCTGAGGTGACAGCATTGCCACCGAAAATGAATTGAGGAAGGTGAAGAGAACCATTCCTCATGGGACATTTTTTGTTTTCTGTTAGGATTCTTTAGTTCCTTATTAGGAAGTCTGAAAAATGTAGCCAGACCGTAATAATTGTAAAACCTCCCAAGGCAGAGCTGGGAAGGTTAACATGATTTCAAATACATAGAAATAGAAGTTTATGTTGAGAAAAATTACACATCCATAGGAGTTTTCCTACACCACTTTTTTTCATTAAAAAAATAAAATGAAGTTCTTTTAACTCATATTTGGTCTCCCAACATGTCACTTGTGATGAGAATACAGACAAGTCATAAATTAGTAAATTGTCAATAGAAGCAACTATGGTGGCAATTCAAAATTTCATTGGCTCAGCCACAGCTTCATCTCAACTTTAGGAAGGTTTCTTTAAAAAAGAAAAGAGAAAATTTGGCCCACTACTACCCATTATTAAAAGGAAGGAAAAGCCCCTTGTATCTATGCCAAAGATGACAGGGCCTAAGTGAAAAATGATCATCACATCTCAATTTAAAACTGCTGGCAGCTGTCCCGCACCCAGACTGGGTCTTCTGATCTTTTGCAGGGAGCTGGGGCCGTTTCTAGGAAAAGAAAACAACACAAACTTCCTGGGCAAAACCAAGCTGTGTAACTGCATCAACTTGGGATCTTTTGGGCTGGGTTCTAACTTGTATTGCATGAAGTGCTCACTGCACTGCTCTTGTTGCTTCCCCCAACTTAATAACTACTATGACACTACTTGCAAGCATAACTTAGCACCAACACCAAACCTCCTCTTTGTCTTCCTTCTGGATTAGAACAAAATAAATTTGAAGAGTAATAGTGCCTGAAAATTTGTTCCTCTACAGCTCCAAGTTGATCCATAACAATTCTAACTATGAGACAGCAAGAGACTATCAACTCTTCCAGAAGCTCTTGCGTGGTCGTGGCTGAGGGAGCTTTTCCTGCAGCCCTGGAAATGGCTCCAGGGGCCCTTGGCCGAGGACAGGGATCAGGGCTCAGGGAAAAGAACCAATGGGCTCAAGGCAAAGGCTGAGAAGGCAGAGCTGCCACAGTGTGGCACAGAAAGAGCCTCATCATTTTTTTCCTTTTATTTTTTGCTGTGAGGGAATGAAACCAAAGAAATTGATCTCAGCATGCCTTCTGGGACTGCAGAGATCCCCACACATCAAACCCCAGGTGAACCTTTACCCTTACTAATTAGACCAATCTTGCATTTCTCCCTCACTTACAAACTGTATGCAAACTCTGAGGCAAAGGCTTAGGGATGCCAGATGTGAGTAACGGCCTCCTTCTAGTGACTGCATCTCTGTGCACTTTGCAAACTTGTGGAATTTTTCTCAATAAGAGAACTTAAAGAATGAAACAGATTTTTTCTCTCCTATCTGCTCCCGCAAAATCCCTGGTATTTCTGGTCATTCAATGTCTTTTCTTTATGGTAAGTATTGCTGGCCAAGGGTCTATATACAAATCACAAACAAGATGGGACCTGCTGTGGAACATGCCTTGAGCTGTTTTGTTTTTTAGCATGAGTCTCATTACATGGTTATGACAGTGGGCAGATGCCAGCAGCTCACATCCCAGGCAGCAGACCAAGAACTTAATGTTATAACTTACTTTATAAGTTTTTTGACCAATCACACAAAGCAGAAGTACTTTGACAGTAGTTCTATCCAACCACTACAAGCACACGTACCTTTGGTGAAAACAATGCTTGCTTATTCCGAATACAATACCTGCTTGTAAGCCTTAAAACACAATGCACAGAGCTACAGTATAAAGCTTCAAACTTCCTAATGTCTTGCTAGATAACTTTTCTGTAGCTTAGGGAGTAATTCTAGACAAGCATTAATATACAGACCATTGTTCTATTTGTCCTTACCTTTTTACTTGTTAAATAATTTTCCTGCTGACCTATGTCATGGCTGCTGCTTAGCTCTAATCACAGTTCTGCTGTCTCTGAGGCCTGCCTTTTGCAGCTTTCCCAAAACCATCTGATTTTGTGGATTCCCACAATTTCCCCTCTCGGTTCATCTAAAAAGAAACCTTCATAACTGTGTCGTTTATTACTACCTTGCGTTTCATAGCCTTACTATAATATTTCTGCTTATTACCTACCTAAAGCATCTTTTTGCTTGCCCTAAGCATTGCTATATCACAATACAGCAATTTAATGCTGTGAAAGTCCAGTCAGTTCAAAGGGCATAAATCATGCTAGACAATAATTACAAGTCATTGTTCGAAAAAGTCTTGCATGTTCCAAGGTCTTAATTCAAAACCTTCCTCTATGTCTATACCATCATCCACCATCTCTGTGAGATTTCGAGAACTCTGCATGAATCCATTTCCTACCTCTCTCTCTTGTATGATAAAAACTTTAATAGTTTTGCCCATCATTTGTCACACACACCGATGTATGCATGGTATTACTACTAGTATCGCTACCAAAACACCCAATACATAGAGACCTATTCTACAAAGTTCCCTTAGCCAAGGTGCAAAGCTCCATTCATGAAACAAGTCATCTAACCAGGACCCACCATCTTCTTTAATTGGAGCTGTCAAACCTTTCAGTTTTCGTATGCTTTTGTGGATGGATTCAGAATGATCAGACAGGTTCATGCAACACAATCCTTCAAATTCCTCACAACCATGTCCGTGTGCCAGTAAAACAAAATCAATTGCTGCTCTATTTTGAAGGGTAGCATGTCTAACACTATTAACATTGGTCAACATCTCACTGATTGCAGTGGATGTGGCATTAGTTTGTTTACTCAGCCAACATCCAACCCGATCTAATTGTTTCAATGCCATTGCTGAAGCCAGTTGGGGTAAAAACAAACATGCTGAAACCCTTTGGGCAGCATTCCAAGGCATGAAATCACTCTTACGGTTTTCATCATAGTGATGAGCAGATCTTGTTCCTCTATGTTTCTTCTTAATGACTGCTTTAGCAGTAGGTGCTACCACAGTGAGCATTCCAATGCTACATGGGCCACCTTCAAGGCGTGATGGGATGCCCTGCCAAGCCCTATCTCCACAAATGAAACAACATCCTTTTGGCAATTGTTGCGGACATTGGTCAGCCTCAGAAAGCACATCCCAACTGTTTGAATAATTACACCAAAAACTTAAATTTCTGTATTCAAAATAATGGGGAGAAACATTGTACTTTGGAGAATCACCTTCTCACCAATCACTACTGTAAATTTAAGGCAGAAATTCATTGTTAAAGAAGCAAGGATTTCTAATTCTTGGGGCTCAGATACTGCTTTGGGAAGTTCTTTGGCCCAATGTTCCAATTTAATACCGGATCGCTCCCATTGTCAATTTCACCAGGCTCACCGTTAGATTGTTTTTTGACCAAAGGCAAATCCTTTACTGGTACACCGACCAGACAGGTTGAGAAAGGCTTTTCTGGTTCTGAATTAGACAAACATATGGTATCCGACCCTGCTGCCAGGACTAAGGTCACCGAAACATTTGGTTTTGGTTGTTCCACAGGCAAATCTGCACTACAAGAAGCAATTAAAACCCACCAACAAACACCAGCGTATTAATGTCTGATGTGCCCTCTCAATAATTGCTTGGCTTGGGGGAGAGTGAGGAATACCAAAGATGTGACGAACACCCCATTCTTTTAAAAATGTGGCCAATTTTTGAGATATATATGCGGGACCATTGTCAGTTTTTACTTCTTGGGGCACAGCCAATAAAGCAAAAGCTTGCAAAAAATGATGACAAGCAGGATTACTAGTTTCACCTGTGTGAAGAGAAGCAAAAATTGCACCAGAGAACGTGTCTACTGAAACATGAATATTTTTAAATTTACCAAAGGAAGGGTATTTAGTGATATCCATTTGCCATAGCTGCAGGCTTTGCAAACCTCGTGGGTTGATCGCTCCCGTAGAAACAGGAGGCTGCACAAGCTGACAGTCAGGGCAAGTACTGATGATAGCCTTAGCTTGACTTTTGGAAATTTGAAACATTCGCACAAGTGCTTGCGCGTTTTGGTGAAAAAAGGCATGACTCAGTTTTGCTTGTTCCAAAATGTTTGGCAAATTGTTTGAAATAACCATTGTCAGTTTGTCCGCTCTCGTGTTTCCTTCCACTAAAAATCCAGGAAGCGAAGAATTGAGCCCCAATGTGAGAAACAAAATATGGATTAGTTCTATATTGCAAAGTTGCATAAAGACATGAAAGCCAACAATATAAAGTGTCATTACTAACATTCTTTAAAATTGATCCTTTTTATATCTTAACTACATTAGCAACATAAACAGAATCTGTAATTAAATTAAAAGGTTGTGGAAAGAGCTGGAAAGCCAGAACTACAACAGCAAGTTCAGCAATCTGAGGAGATCCTTCTACTATTTGAATATCTGAATCCCAAGCATTAGTGTTTTGGTTCAACCAAGTTACGACTGATTTGTGACTTTGCCAGAGCCATCAGTGAAGAGAGTTATTGCATTTAAAGGTTCTTCACTTAACTTAGGTTTCTCCCTAAAGCTCAATTTGGCTTGCAATAATTTGTGAGCTGGGTAATGAACAGAACAAACACCTGGAAAGTTCAGCAATGCATACTGCAAATCATCAGAAGTTTGCATTGCCCAATTAAGATAATCTTTTTTCAATGGTAAATAGATAACTGCAAATTCTTGACCTGCTAAAGTTAGCAATCTGGTCCTGGCCTTAATTACAATTTGTGCTATCATCCCTAAAACTGTAAAAATAGTCTTTGGAAACCAGTAGGGAAGAAAAATCCATTCTATTATCAACAAAGGATCTCTCTCAGAAGGGTCCCACTGAAAAATGAGACCACAAAGTTGCATTATTTCTCCTGAAATTGCAAAAAAGAAAGGCTTTTCTGGAATACAGCGATGAGCTTGTTGTCTTTGGAGAGCCTCCATGACCTTGTCACAGACTGCACGAGCTTCAGGTATTAGAGTTTTAGGAGAGTTGATGTCGCAGCTTCCTCTCAGTCAATTGAACAATGGGCCCAGTTCATTATTGGCAATTCCCAGAACAGGTCTGACCCAACTGATTTCTCCTAGAAGCTGTTGTGAATCTTGCAGGGTGTTGACACTGGTCTGGAGCTGAATCTTCTGCGGTGTTACTGTTTTTTCAGTCATCTTCCACCCCAGATATTTCCAGGGTGGAACTTCTTGAATTTTTGATGTAGAAATTTAAAGTCCAGCATTTTGAATTTCAGTAACAACACTAGCATGAGTTTGCTCCATCTCTGGCTGCATTGGAGCTGCGGTGAGCAAATCATCCATGTAGTGCAGAATCATGGATCTGGGAAACTTCTGTTGAACTGGAGACAAAGCTTGGGCAACAAAATACTGACAAATTATAGGCAAATTCTTCATTCTTTGGGGCAATGATTTCCAGTGCTATCTCTGCATGGGCTCTCTTTGATTGATGACTGGAACTGAAAAGGCAAATCTTGGAGCATCATCGGGATGAAGTGGGATGTGGAAAAACCAGTCCTTTAAATCAATGAGAACGAGAGGCTGGTGTTTTGGGATCATTGATAAAGAAGGAAGTCCAGGTTGAAGAGGTCCCATATCTTCAATCACTTCATTGATCTTCCTCAGGTCATGAAACAATCTCCAGGATTTTGATGTCTTCTTGTGGATGATGAATACTGGTGAATTCCAGGGACTATTTGTGGGTGTGATGTGATTTTACTGTAATTGTTCCTTTACCAATCTTTCAAGGCTATTTAATTGTTGCAGTGCGATTTCCTATTTTACCTATCCCAACCTCCTCAGGTGTGCCAACCTTTCCCCCTCCCCCTTTTGCCCTCCTGCCCAAGAGCTGCCCATAATCTTAACATTCCAGCAGGGTCGTGGTGTGGTTGGCAGAATTTCAAAAGATGCCCCCAGGTCCGGGCTCATTGGCCTGTCCAAGTGTCTGTATCCCTTGAGCCTTCCCCTCCTCACACCTGGTTGGCTCTCACCTGTCCTTTCCCTTCCCCTGTCCCCGCAGCTTAAAAGGACACGAGACCATGCAGCCAGAGTGTCTGTCTGGGAGCTGTTACCACATTCAGAGGTCTACCATGCTGAAATAAAACTCCGGATTAAAGACTCTATGACAGAACCCGCTCCTTTTCTCTTCACTGCTGCTTGAATCTTTTCCACCAAAGGTAAACTGAGTTCCTACTTTGCCTGGATTTGTTCTGAGTGTCCAGCTGCAGCATCCAGCCGGCCAAAGGTATCTCTGCGGTGAAAACACCACAGCTGCAGCCTTTGGTCCAGCAGCGAGGCAAGATGAAGCCAGGCGGGACACACCCGAAACATTCGGGGTCGAATATTTAATATTTAATTTTTTCTCTGTTAAAGGCCATGGATCAATCCATATAGGATGATCAGTTTTCCAGTTCAGCTTTCAAGAGGCAGGTTTTGACGTGGTTCCTATCACAGGCCCACTTCCAACCTCCAGTTTTGCTCCCCATTGGGACAGGACATCTCTCCCCCAGACGGTGAGAGGCTTCTGAACAACAAAAGGATGCACCGTTGCTGTCTTTCCTTCAGGACCTGTAATGGTAATCATAGATGCTCTTTGCAAACATAGAGTAGCACCTCCAACCCCTGTGAGGGAACCTGAAGGAGCCACCAAATCCCAATCGCTGGGCCAAAACATGTGAGAAATTACAGTGACATCTGCACCAGTATCTGGCATGCCCATAATGTAAATTGTTTTACCACAGGGAGTCAGGCAGCAAGTCAATTTTGCTTGGTTGCGGTCCAAACATTGCACCCAAAAGGCCTCTGGACCTGAGGTACTAAATGGTACAGACTTAATTGAATTCTTTGGAAAGTTGTTTTCTTGGATGTATTCATGGGTAAAAGAAATGCAATAGCTATAGGTGGTTTTGGTGGAATTACCGTAGGAACATCAAGTGCAAGAGCTAAAATTACTAGCTCTTCATTAAAATGAAGAATTTAAAAAAAATTACTGAAACAACAGAAGGAAGGATTGAAAATCCAAAAATTTTGTTGCTGGCTTTGTCTAGAATCAAAAAATCTTGTCTTTGTTGAAAAAGATTGACAATTCCAGTAGGAATGCTTTCATAACAAAAATAATTTAAAAGTTGAATCAATTTTGAGGAGGCCAATTCGAACCTTGTACCTGAGGATATTGAGCTGGGACCATTTGAGGAATGGCTGACTGAGGGATAAATGACTGAGGTACCAATGTCATTAGACTGGGTAATTGACTGTAAGGAGGTCACTACTTGTGTCAAGGCACCGTGGTAATCCAAGCTCTTTTTTCAGTTTAACAACAAAGCTTTGCCATCGATGTCAAATTGAGAATGACAGTGCTTAGCAAGATGCTTCCCTTTCCCACATCAAGGGCAAATAGAAGGCTGTTTGGGTTGGATTGTTGTTGCAGGACAATCCCTTTTCTTTTGTCCTGGTTTACCACAAGCAAAGCAACCAGACTTTTTATCAGAGTCCAACTGTACAGTACCAACAGATTTTTTTGAAAATGTTTGTTTGTGCTTAAAGTGCCTTTTCAAGCTTTTCCATTTTTTGTCCCAGATTTTCTCCCAAAGCCTTTCCCAAATTATCTCCCAATGTTTTTCCTACCTTTTCTTGAGATTCTGCAATATGCTTTCCAAAAGCAGCGACTTGCACATTGGCAAGATGTTGTGGAGAGGTGAGCTTACTGCAAGCTGTTAGCATCTGTGTTACAGCTGGAAGCTGATCTGGTAAAGTTATAATAATTGTTTTACATTCTTCCTATAAGTTCTTTGATATCATGGTGAGAAAGAGTTTCCTATTGTGGATTTACATCATTACGACCATATCTTACAGGTAAGGCAAGGAGCTGTTTATTTGAATCCAAATTTTTTCTAAATTTTGAATAATATTAGACCAATTAGGTAGTTGCAATGGAAGGTTTACACTGATTTAGACTGTGTTTTGTTTTTCCCTTTCATCACTCCTGTATCTGATCCAGAAGAACAGGTAGTGTTGTCACAGCAACCAGCTGTCCCAGGAACCCTGCCAGGAAGCTCCAGGTCCTTGGCAGTAGGGTTGTCACCACAGCAACTTTCCTGGGAGCCTTGCCAGGAAGAGCTGGGAAGGAGAGCTCCAAGTTCTTGGTGACAGGAAGAAAGCCAGAGCCTGATAACTCATGTCTGGATTCACTAAATTGGATCTTTTTAGATTCATACAAATCGGGCTGCTCTCCAGCTGCAGATCCTGAGTTTGTATTTGTGACGCTTTCCAATGGACTGTGACAGGTTCCACATGGTATTCCTGCCTGCAGGGATACAGCTGGAAAACTCTCAGGTCTGAGCTGCTATCTCAGCATGCTTTTTCCCATGCAGCAGAGAATGAGTCAGGCTTCAAGGCTTCTGGATGAATTGTCTGTGTCTCCACAGCAACTTTCCTGAGCTCTCCCACCTCCACCCCATCCATCTCTCTGGGCAGTGCCATCCCTGCCCTGCTCAAGCCCTGGCTGCCACCCGCCGCCTCTGTCCTCCCCCCTGCCCTCCATAGGCAGAGCCAAATCCAAAGCCCCCCCACCTGCTGTAATCTGAGGCTGGGGAGCCAAAAGTGGTGAAAATCCCAGAAGAGTGTTGGCAGAGGAATCTCTATGAAAAGAGTCCTCAGAGCTCCAAAGCAAACTGCCTGCCTGAGCCCAGTCTGAGGGGGTGACTTCCTGGGAAGTGGAAACAGTGACAGGAGTGACCCTGCAGACCCTCAGCCAGGCAGAGCGGACCCAGAGTCCCCCTTGGCAGACCTTGCCTGCAGCACTTCTGAACAAGATCCAGCCTCATCTTGTTCAGAAGAGGAACAGGGCACAGAAACAGCAGCTCTTGCTTTGCAAAGCTTCCCCAAATTCTCATCTCCCGGACCCATTTGATTCCCAGCCTCCCCAGAACATGTCCCCTGACCCCCCAAATTCTCAGAATGCAACAAAAATTCTGAACGCTTTCCTGGGAATTCTGGGGGTGGATGATTTTTTCTAGGAGTGGGAGGATGCCTGGTCGCAGCATCAGCGACTCAGGGAATCCCAGAAAAAACAGAGAACACAACCAAAGCTGGAAGCTGATCTGAATCCCCCTTCCCGGGTTTCAGGGTGGTGTCCACACTGCCTGGGGAAACCCCAGACATGCCAGGAGAAGGGAAAGAACCCCACATAAAACCTGAGATCTCCCCAGAGGAGGACGAAGGCTCAGCACCACTCGGAATTAAAGTCTCAGAACCAGGTCCTCTGTTTTGTTGTTCGAGAAAGTCTCTGTTACAATCATTCTGTTCAAAGCTCTCCATTAAAGCCCTGGAGACAGGCATTAGTTTGACCAAAGTCTCTTCCTTTTTGAGAGAGACTAAATTGTAACTAGTCCCAGAAATCAAAGGTAAAATCAGACTTCAAGTCTGTATTTTGAGTATTCGCTTTTACCCAGATCAATAAGTCTTTTAGTTCATGCTTTTAGATGTCTGAACATCCTTTATCCTAAAATTGTCTCAAGCTGGTAAAAGACGTCCCATTCTGGTTTAGAGAGATGTTTCCCATCTCACTGCCCAGGAGCCCCTAGAGTTGCTACTTATTACTGACAGGGGTATCAGCTACAGACGGCAAAGGGGACGATCCATTCCTCCTTTTAACAGCCTGGGCCTCTGGCAATGGCACTGCCCATGGTCTTCTTTTTATTTTTATGTTCCTCTAGGCTAGAAATCCTCCTCACTGAGGAGCAGCTTTCCCAAAACCCTCTGACTTTAAGGATTCCCACAATGTACTACATAATATATATTTTATTATATATACTGTAATAAATAGAATGAGTAAAGTCTATACTTGATCTTTTTCAGAGCCAGCAGGCCCTTGCAGTGAGTTCTGAGCCAACGTGTGGCTCTGCTGCCAGCCCAAATCTGTGCTTCCCTTGCCCAGCCTAAGTGCAGGTGGGGCATGTGCTGGGCATGGCTGGAGATTTTCATGGCCAAAATCCTCCTGCATTTACATCTGCTCATGGCTTTGGGTAGCACAAATCAAAGAACACCCATCACAGCTGACAAATGGCATTTCTTACAAATTGCTACACCAGCACTGACAACATAGAACAGATCTCAGTTAAAATTCAAAAAAGTAATTTATTTAATTGCTACACTACTCTATTTAAAACATACAATAAAAAACTTCTGTTAACAAAAATTAATTTATTGCAAACTTCTACAAACACTCACTGTACACAGAGATCAAGGGAAAATTAAAAACTTAATTTCTTGCATATTATGACAGGCATACAGCCCATATAGAAATACAAAAAATATCAGTATCTCTCTCTAATACCAAGAACTCAACAAATAGAATTACACCACCATACAACTCCATACACATTCAAATTGAACTGAATACATATACAACTACCACAATATATAGATGTGAATATAGGTTAAATGTTACCTATTACATTCAAGAAACAGATACATAAAACAAATCTATCTATAAAGAGACAAACAGCACTACCAATCTAAATATCTGTACAGCTGCATGAATACAAATATACAGCTATACATCTGGATATTTATGTAAATATAATATATATAGAAATAGATCAATATACATCTAAAAATATAAAACCAGACATATATATCGATACAAATACCAATATAACTGTTTAAAAAGACATATACTCAAAACTACATCAATTCAAATAGATACCTACACAACCGTATATATATGGAAACCTAAACACAGATATTACAATACACATAAAGAACTAGATACATATACACACAAATATGTAACTGCAAACCTGTATGTATGTAGGTATCTATATGTACATATATACATAGTACATTCATAAATCTAATACCATATGTACAGAAATATGCCTGTACAAATAGCAGGCTACATATGTACATATCCATTTAATAATCCCTGTCCACATACAAGTCCGTGTATCTTTAAACAGAGCTCCAAGCAGAGGGATCCCAGCTGCCGCATCTTCAAAGCCTCTCCCTCGGTCTCCTCCTCCCGTGCAGAGCAGCTCTCCTGGACAGCGACAGCAGATGGGACATCTGGCAAGCAAAGGGAACACTGACTGAGTATGGGCACGTTTCCCTTGGCAGCAGCTGCACTTCCATCAGGGAAGAGGAAATGTCAGAGCCTCCCCAGGACGGTCGGAAAGAGAAAGCAGCCGAGCGGGCCAGGCTGTGGTGAGCGCAGCCGCGGCGGGACTGTCCCGCAGCCCCGGCAGCCCGGCAGAGCCGGCACAGCTCCCGGGCCCTGCCGGCACAGCTGCCTGGCCCAAGGACAGCCCCTGTGCCAGCCGGGGCAGCTGCGCTGAGCAGCCCCAGCACGGGCAGGGCCCGCTCCTGCCCCGCCGGGCAGTGCCCACGGCCACAGCCCACGCCAGCCTCAGCCCCAGCCTGCCTCCCCGGGCCTGTGGCCTCAGCCGGGCTCTCTCCAGGCTGGCAGCAGCAGGTCCCCGTTCACTGCTCTTGCTGCCGGCCTTCAGCTCCTCCCTGCTGGCTCCCGTCAGTCTCCGGCTGTCCTCAAGATCTTCCTTGTAGCTGTGGCCAAAGTGGAGGCTCTGGAATTGCTTCCAAGGCCTGGCACAGCTGCAGTTCCGGAGCCCTCTGTCCTCCCTGCTGGCCCCCTCCATCCCCTCAGCCCCGCCATGCTCTCAGTGAAGCCCCAGCCCCCTTCAGTTTCTTCAGCCCCTCACAGTGCTCTCACCCCCCTCAGTCCCTTCTGAGCCATCCCGTCCCCTGAGACCCGCCAGCCCCTCAGCCTGTGCCCTTCCCTGTCACCTCAGTGCCACCATGGCCCTCGGCTGCCCCACAGCCCTCAGCCCCAGCAGCAGCTCAGGGTCACCGTCCCCTCAGCCCCCTCAGCCCCCTCTGTCTCACCGTCCTTCAGCAGCTCCTCAGGGGACAGTGCCTGGGGCCAGCAGCAGCTCCCACCGCTCCAGGGACAGCTGGGGCTGGAAGTGCTGCTCTGCCCGGCCCAGCCACCAGCTGGGACCCAGCACAGGGACAGGGGACACAGGGGGCACAGGGGAAAAGCAAGAGGTGAAAAAGGCAGCCGAGGGGGGAAAGAGGTAAAAATGCAGCCCAGGCTTACACAGCTCAATCTAGGAATCTAAACTTCCACATACCTCTAAAGAAATAACAACACACATTTCTAAATCTATATCTAAGCATCTAAATGTAAGTGTCTAAATGTAGATGTCTAAATGTAGGCGTCTAAATGTAAGCATCTAAATGAAGGCATCTAAATGTAACTCTATAAATATATAAATGTAAATCTCAAAATCTAGAAATGTAACTAATTCTATCCCATCTATAACAATACAGATCTTTTTAACTGTATAGATGTATATATATGCACGTATGAACACACCTCTATAAATCTATAAATGTAACTACATGGATATAGAAACAGAATTGTAGAAATCTATAAATCTATGTATACACTAAGGGATTCCACCTGCCTGATGGTCACAGGCTCCCCCTCTGATTCTTCTTCCCATGCAGGACAGCCCTCCTGGCAAGGCAGATCAGGTGGAAATCTGGGAAGCAAAGGGAACACTGGGTCAATATTGGCCTCTGTGCATCTTTCCCTTTGGAAGTAACTGTCCTTCTATCAAAGTCTGTAAAAGATGGCCAGGAAGGCAGACTCTCACTTGGTAATTTGAAGCCTGCCCTTAAAATTGCCAGACTCCTTCCAAGTGTTCAAAACTTCTGAAGTTTTGAAGTATCCCAATACACTGAAAGCCCTCACAGTGCAAAGGGCCCCCATGAGAGCTTGAAACACAGACAGTGCCAGCTGCCACAAAGAAGCCCAGCCTGGTTCTTTCTCTGTGCTGGCAGAGAGACCTCAGTCCTCACTGAAATGGCTGAAGCTGAAGGTGCTGGGAGGTGAGTTATGAACCAGCACCGTTCCCTGCCATGTGCAACCTGCCCTCTGCAGTGAGCAACAGCTCCTCCGAAACAACCACCAGCTCTGGGATGAACAGCTGGGTGACAAATGACCAGATAATATTGGCTTTGACATTTATGTATTAGCTTGTGCACGTTGTTAGTGATTATAAGTATTCAGAAATAGCATTAGTTAGAACTCTTTTAGCTGCTTGTTAAAGTAATAGAATCTATCAGCTTAAGTGTGCACTGTGCTCCTCATAGAAATAGTAGTGTAATGAATAGAATATCTATGCATCACTTATGGAAACAATCGTGTGATGAGTGTATTGTGTTACAGACCCTAGCAAATCATAAGTGGGGAAAAAAGGCTTGTGTGTAACTAAAACCAGTGTAAGGCCATCCACTGACCAACCTGTCCAAGTGATAAGATAACCCTGACACAAACCAGAGCACCAGAGAACAATCAGAGAATTCCATGTTAAATTTAAGGAGGACGTACTAAACCTTTATCAGAGGTTGTAAAACAGCAGGAAGGAGACACAAGAAGAAATAAAACATATTGACCTGACAATATGGGGGGGGAAGATTTGGGTTTTGGGGAAAGATGGGTAATCGTTTTTCCCCAGCCCAATGAGAGTTCTATGTCCAAGTTAAAGCTACCCTGGTTTTGGGAGATGTTTCTTTTTCAAAGAGGGACCTCAAATCTTTTGTTCACTTTTAGTTTGAACATTCTCCCAAGATTACTCGGGATGACATTTCTTTGGTTTCATTTTGGGGGAAAGTTGGGTGAAGCATTTATGATATACAAGTTAAGGGGAATTATAAGGTAGGCAAGTTTAATCCTATTTTAGATTCAATTCTTAAGTTAGTAAAATCTAAGTAGGAAAACAGGGTCCCCGGTTCTCCTCCCCTGTGTTCCTCCCTCCCTGATCCTAACCCTGCTTCCCCTATGAGTGGGATGGGAGCCAGATCCTGCCCACAGGCACAGGGCTGTCACCTACTCCCTGCTGCCTCCTGCCTCACTCAGTCCCTCTCTCGTGCTGGACCTGGCCACTCCAACCCGAGCCCTGTCCACGCTCTTGTCCCTAACTCCATGGTTCCCAGTTCAATCCCCAGTTCTAAAAGTGTTAACAGTGAGACAAAATGGCGCCAACCACACGGTTGGGTGCCCAGAATATTTTCCACAAAATGGTGCCTCTCCTCCTTCACCCCCTCACGTTCCCGCCCCTCCACCTCCCGTCTATTGTGCGCCGAGCCCTGCCCCTGAATCAGGTCCCTTCCCTTTGGTTGCAAATGTGTTGATGGTGTCACTGTCTGGACCCATCCCTTCCGTCCCTTCCACCCACCCTCGAGGGAACCTCTTGTGGGTTGTGCTGGCCTCCAGGAAGGCCAACCCCAGTGGGTGGGTCAGGCCTACCACCAGGCCATGCCGCTCCCTCTTCAGCCTCTTCCAAATCCCACACCTTCAGAACCAGAAGCAGGCCTGGCCAGAAGCAGGCCATCTTAGCCTGCCGGGACCCAAGGCACCAGGTCCCGCTGGTCAGTCGGACTGCGCGCCCCAGCCTGCCCGGTCTCATCCTCTGAGGAGGATGGGAACAGTAACACCCCCAACACCCCCGGCAGCACGATCAAACCGGGAGGAAACTGGACGCAGATCAGGACGCAGATCACGGGACGGTGATTTGGGCTTGGTGCGAGACCTCGATTGTTTTCTGGCACTGGTCATTGTAAAACGAGGGAGGGATTCACAATGGGAGCAAAGTCCTTACACTGAGGTGAAGGAGTTGAGAAAGGCGGCCAAAGATTATGGCCATAATTCACCTTAATTTAAAAATGTTTTGGATTTAACTTTTACTGGACATGTCTTAATCCCTCATGATTTATGATATATTGCCACTGCATTACTTTCTCCCACTGAATTTTTATTATGGGAGATGCAATGGAGAAAGCTGTTAAAGCTTAAATATGATTTAAGCGCTGTGCTAGGAGAAGGGGAAGAAGGCCTTGAGGATTTAGCAGCAGAGGGGGAGTTCTCCAGACCAGAAGACCAGGTCGTGCTACCTGCTGATGTTCTAGATGATGTCAAAACTCCTGCAAAGACTGCTCTTTTAAAGATCTCTGCTGGAATTATTCCCCTCCAGAACTTTTCTTCAATCCACCAAGGGATTGAAGAGACATTTATTAAGTTTGTGGACCGCCTCTGAGAAGCCACTGAGCACCAAATTGATAATGTTGGGGCCAGGGATGAACTCTTAAAGGAAAATGGCCATGACCAATGCCAACATAGAAATGAAAAAGATCCTCAGAGCTCTCCCTCAAGAGCCTGAGTTGACCATTCCCCAGAGTGTCGATGCTTGCACTAAGGCCTCCTCTCTCAAACACACTTTGGCATTGGCTGTTAGTAAAGGAGTGGGGGAGGCAGTGGTGAACATAAACAATGTGAGGTGTTTTGACTGTGGCCAATTAGGCCATTTCCAAGCTAACTGCCCTCATTTTCCCCCCACACACTTTAATCAACCATTTATGCCTTCTCCAAGAATGCCTGGAAATTACCAGCCCCCACACTGTCCAGGAAATAGATGGCAGAGCGCAAAGCAGCCCCGCGCGGAGACACCAAATGGCAGGCCCTATCGCCAAAGTCTCCCGACCATCCAGGAGACCCAATTCCCCGATGGCTCATTTCCCAGGATCGGAACCATGAAGAGGGACTCAAGTTCTTCAGGAGAACCTGCAGCCTGAACCAAGACACTCATCGAATTTCATATAGCTCCATCCAGCTGCTATTTGCCGACAAGGATCTGGTAAGGGTCTCTGCAAGATACTTCAGTCCCCCTCACCATGATCGCATCACCACCGTGTTCCTCCTCGGAGACACTCGTCATACACCACACGAGCTTACCATCCTCCCTGAAGTAGTAACTATTGATCCTGGGGATGAAATTACTGTTTACAGTAAAATGTTATGACGCCCCTATACCCTGTAAAGAGTTCCCTGTCTCAGTCTCTCTGCGAGCCTCTCAGGAACCCTGGGCCAGTCCCGAGTCGGCAGACACCGGGGAGGGCAGCCCCGACACGGCCGGCCGACAGCAGGGAAACACTCTTTGTGCCCCGAGGGTACTGAGGGCACTTAGGCTGGTTGCCTTCACTGCAGCAGAGACAGCAGAGACATCGGTAGAAGAGAAGGGGCCGACTCTCAGCAGGGGTTAATCCAAGGTTTTATTCTAGAAGTCCCGAAGGAGCTCCTGCACCTCAGGGGGCCTCCTGCCGAGAGCACCGGGGGATGTCCCAAGGTTACATTTAAAGGGAGGAGGAAACCAAAAGTAGATAACATTTTACCAACCAATAGGTATATCTGAGGGATGGGAACTGGGGGATAGACATATAGGGCAGCGTATGGGACTAGGCCTGGGGGGCTGACCCCTGGCCTCTGGCAAATCACTCGACAACTTGGACCGAAACTTCTGGATGGGGGGGATGGGATGCTGAGTGATTGACAGAGAGCCAGGGTGGGGGTTTAGGGATGATCTCATCCTGGGAGAGGGATAACACAGGTAAAGGGAGGGGGGTACAGTCTGGGATAAACCATTTGGGAAAAATATAGGAATACAAAACAAAACTATTTCAAAATATTACAAAATATAAAAACGCACTACAACAGTTCCCCTTTGCCCAAATGTATATCCTATTTGGATAAGACTATTTAGATTATGATAATGACTTTCATGTCTATTTTTCTAAGAGTTTAAGTAAAGAAAGATCGCTTATTTCTTATTTCCCAAAAGGGAAAGTCTGTCAAACTGAACATGGTGGCAGACACCAGCACAGACATTACCATCCTTCCCAAGGCAGAGTGGCCTCGTGACTGGGAGTTGGTGCCCCTTTGTGCCACAATTTCTGGCATTGGGGGAGCTGTCAATTCTTTGAGAAGCAAACACCTGGTAAGCCTGGAGGGGCCCGAGGGGCAGATTGCCACCACTTGGCCTTTTGTTGTTTCTTCTGACATCAAATTACTTGGTAGGGATGTTTTGTCCCAGTGGGAGCCTGCCTCGATATCCCTGACCTTTAGTGGGATTTTAAGTATGGGCCACTGCAGAGTGTACCACCCCACCTCTCAATTGGAAGACGAACACACCAGTGCTGGTGGACCAGTGGCCCCTCTAAGAAGAAAATTTGACTGCGCTCCATGAATTAGTGGAAGAGCAAGTGTGCCTGGGACACCTTGTACCATCCACTAGTTCCTGGAACACCCCTGTCTTTGTTATTAAAAAACCTGGCAAAGACAAATGGTGCCTGCTCCAAGACCTACGTAAGGTCAATGAGGTTATTGAGGACATGGGCCCCCTACAACCTGGCCTCCCCTCTCCCTCCATGCTTCCCCGAGATTGGCAGCTCGCAATCCTTGATATCAAAGATTGCTTTTTTAACATCCCGCTGTGCCCTGGAGGTGCTCCCAGGTTTGTGTTCTCCATCCCATCTGTCAACCATAAAGAACCCTTCAAAAGGTTCCATTGGGTCACTTTGCCTCAGGGCATGAAAAATTCCCCAGTGCTCTGCCAGACTTTTGTCACACAAGTACTATGTCCAGTGCGAAAGATGTTTCCTGAAGCTATAATCTTACATTACATGGACGATGTACTAATCTGTGCTTCCACCAAGTCTTACTTAGATGCAGCACTTTCCAAGACTGTCACAGCTATCAAAAGCACGGGGTTTCAGATAGCTCAGGAAAAAATCCAAATATCCAGCCCGTGGAAGTAACTCTAGTTTTTAATTATGGGAAGGTCCATCGTGCCTCAAACTCCATCCATTAACGAGTACCCCCAGACATTAAGAGACATGCAACAGCTGTGCAGCATCATCACACGGATCCACCCTCTCCTGGGCCTCACCACAGAAGAACTGGCACCACTCTTCAACCTTCTACAAGGAGACAGCGACCTGGCTTCCCCATGCTTGCTAACCCCAGAAGCCTGTGAGGCTTTGGAGGGACTCGCCAACACCATCGAGCACCACCAGGCACATCGGATTGACCGGTCCCTCCCCCTCATCCTCGGTATTTTTGGTAAGTGCCTGAACTTCTGTCCATTGCTCTTTCAGTGGGATGATACTTCAAAAAACCCACTCATTATCATCGAGTGGCTTTTTCTGCCCCACCAACCACATAAAACAGTTACCACCCCACCAGAACTCGTAGCCAAACTTATTATTAAAGGCTGACATCGTCTCCAGACCCTCGCAGCGTGTGATCCAGCATGCATTTACCACCCTTATACTTTGGAACAATTGGATTCTCTATTACAAACAAATCAACATCTGCAAATTTCGTTAGACAGCTATCCCAGACAAATTTCAATTCATTATCCTAAGCACAGGCTTTTTAAAGATTCACTGCATTTGGCCCCAAAATCCTATATAAATAAAACTCATTAAAAACGCTATCAGAGTGTTTACTGATGGTTTAGGCAAATCTCACAAGTCAGTGTTCACCTGGAGAGCCCTGGACACTCAGAAGTGGGAGTCTGATGTCCAAGTTGTTGAAGGTTCCCCCCAGATTGCAGAACTTGCTGCAGTTGTGAGAGTGTTTCAGAAATTCCAACAACCTTTCAATTTAGTCACAGATTCTGCATGTGTCGCCAGGATAGCAGAGCAGGCAGAGCATGCCCTGCTCAAAGAAGTCCAAAATAAAAAATTATACCGCTTCCTCTCTGAATTAATTTGCCTCATCTCCCACAGAGAGCAACCTTATCACATCCTGCACATCCAGCCTCACACAGAGCTGCCAGGATACATCACTGAGGGCAACTGGAAAGCAGACTTGTTAGCAATGGCAGCAAGTGCCACTCGCATTTCCCCCACTGTACCACGTCTTTCAACAGGCTTGTCTAAGCCATGCATTCTTCCATCAGAATGTCCCAGCTTTGGAATGTCAATTTAAGATTTCCAGAGACCAAGCCAAGGCAATTATCTCCACCTGCCCCAATTGCCAATCCCTCACCCTCCCTTCCATAACAAAGGAGGTCAACCCAATAGGCTTGGGAGCTTTAGAACTCTGGCAATCTGATGTGACTCACTATACCCCATTTGGATGCTTGAAATATATACACCTGCCAATAGACACGTTCTCTGGAGCAGTGTTCGCCTCTACTGACACAGGGGAAAAATCAAAGGATATCATAAAGCATTTTTATATGGCATTTGCCACCTTAGGTATGCCAAAAGTTATAAAAACAGACAATGGCCCTGGGTTCACCTCAAAACAGTTTAAAGAATTCCTACAATTATGGGGCATCAAACACTGTACTGGCATTCCTCATAACCCCACCCACCAGTCAGTGGTTGAAAGAGTTCACAAAGAAATAAAAAGAATGCTTGAACAACAGCACAATGCTGAGTTAACCATGTCCCCAACAGAAAGACTTTGCAAAGCCCTTTATGTTGTGAATTTTAGGAACTGCTCTCCTCTCTTCTTTAAGCCAAGCCCACCCATTCTCAGACACTTCCATTAAAGCACTTACACCCATTTGAAAGAGAGACCTCCTGTTTTAATAAAAGACCTTGACTCAAAATGTATCAAAGGTCCCTGATTACCTGGGGAAGAGGGTACGGGTGTGTTTCCACAGAGCAAGGCCCCCAGCGGATCCCAGGAAAATTTGTCCAAACTTACCTGGACACCACAACAGATGATAAAACTACAACAGACTACCTCGACATACCCCCGCCGCAGAACGCTTCAGAGGACGCTGTTGCCTGGTGACACCAAAGAAAGAAGTCTACCCAGCCAAATGTCGTTGCCAGAGTCTTAATTTCCCAGAGATATTTCCCCATAGCCAGTAACCCTACAGATCCCCTTATACCCTCTCCTGAAATTCCACTACCATTTTCCTCATACCAATTACCCTCGATCCCTCCCATAACCCCTACCCATTACCCCCATAACCCTATTACCTGTTTCTTTAACCTATTAAGTTAAACACAAGGAAGAGACAGATGGTAAAACCAAAGATCTAATGCATAGTAGAGACAAACCAAAGAAAATTACAGTGACAAATAGCTTTTCCATTCACGTTTCTATCAGTGCTCAAACAGTTGATAACTGACTTACTTGAGGACCAGATGGCCGCTCCCAGGACACCCCGAAATACCTTTAACTGCTGCTGCCACCTTCATTGTCCTCCTGTGCATCTGAACACTGGTTGGATGGGTCGTGCCACAACCAACAGAAAACGTATGGGTCACATTGTCACAGTCTCTCAAACAAGATAACTTTTGCACGGCCATGGGAGGTGTAAAAGACCCACTTTCTACATGTCTGGTAGGAATCCCCCTGTCACCAAATGAATATCCCCATGCAGGTAAGAAGCTCAGCCCAGTAGACGCCTGGGACTAGTGGACGAAGATCATAACACATGTACCACAGGAGCCCCCGGAGCTAGACCTGCTGGGCTCCTCAAAAGCTACTAATTGTGTAAACTTTTTCTATGAGCCACCCCAAACAAAATTGGCATGAGAAATCCGAACCATAGATGATAGTGAGAAAAGATATATCACCAAATGATAAGAGATACAATGTTATTGGCTGGTGCAATTATACTGACAAAACATTATCCAAGTCCTCTCATTCCCAGAATGCTTCCCAAGGGAGTGTTTCTCATCTGCAGTGACAGGGTGTGGGCAGGGATCCCCTTGAAGATCAAAGAGGGCCCCTGCAGCCTTGGCCAGTTTACTACCCTCACCCCAAACACTACCCAAATTAAAAATTGGAAACAAGAAACTCAATTGGTGTGCCGAAAAAGATCATACTCCCAACTGGACCAAAATTGTGATGACCAAATTTATAATTGGGGCAAGATTCAGACAGTCGATGTTTCCATCATTCTACCACAGGTTGCAGCTGCGAAGGCCCTCGGTGAGCTTTCTCACCTGGAGTGCTGGCTTAGTAAGCAGACCAACGCTACATCCGCTGTCCTATCAGACCTTCTAGCAGAGGAGGAAACCACCAGACATGCCACCCTTCAGAACAGGGTGGCACTCAACTTCCTGCTGCTCTCCCATGGCCATGGTTGTGAGGATTTCGAAGGACTTTGTTGTTTTAACCTGTCATCAAAAAGCACATCAATTCAGGCCAAGATCAAACAAATGCAAGAGCAAATGAAGACTCCTCTTACTGAAGATAAAGTTGTGGACATGATGGACAAAATGCTCGTGCAATGGGGCGTTCCTGGGTGGGTGGTCCCCATTCTTAAAAGTTTATTGTGGGTCCTTCTCATAGTTGTTGTTGTTTTAGCAGCACTAATGTGTTTTAAAAAAACAATCGACAAAACACTAGGAAACATTTATTTAATTAAAAAAAAAGGGGGAAATGTGGGAGACAGCCATGGAGAAGACAAAGGGGAGCAGAGGCGGGAGCAGGCTGAGCCCCGGCAGAGGCAGGCTGGAAGGAGGCCCTTGGAGCTGCGAGAGGCAGCAGCCGGGCCCTGGGTGCCTGTTCCTGGAAGCGGGCGAATCCTGCGCTCTCAGAGCCCAGGTGGCAGCTGGCTGCTGCCAAGGGGAAGCGCAGCCGTGTTGGGCACAGCCCGGCCTGGAGGCATTGGCCATCTGGAGTGTGCCCAGGAGCAGAGAAAGGCCAAGGGCAGCTGAGGGCCGCTGGGCTGGCTGAGGATTCCTCCTCTTCTGCCAGCTGCCCTGCAACTCCTGGCCAAGGTCAGCAGTGTGTGCAGCACTCTGGGCACCGGGGCAGGGAGCCGGGCTGCTCGGCAGGCTGGAGCACAGGGCAGCCTCCTTCAGGCCCGGCACTTCTGCCAGGGGAAGCGAGGCCAGTGTGAGGCAGGGACAGCTTGGCAGGGCACGTCTGCAGGAGCCAGCGCCTCACGCAGCTCTGGCAGGAAGCGCCTGCAATCCTGCAGTTCTGCACTCAGCCAGAGCAAAGGTGTGAGATGCAGAGTGTTTGGCAGAAATATTCAGGCCCACCAGGCCAGCCTGCTTTGTGCTCTCTGGCACGCAGCAAGTGCTGTGCAATGCAGCTCTGAGCTGCTGGGAGAGAGGGAATCAGGGATGTGCCTGAGGCTTTTGCTTGAGTAGTGATTTGGAAGGGAGCAGAATAATTTCAGTAGGCAATCTATGTTTTCTTCATTAATTTCAGAAAGAAAGTTGTAATGTGTCTTCACTCATCAATAATAGCACTTGCAGGACTTTATGACAAAATGTTTGTGTTTGATTCCCAGAATAGGAAGGAGAGGCGCTGGGAAAATATTTAAGTGTAAGAAATGGGACTTAGTCTTGTGAATTCCTTGAGCTTTAGCAGGCAGTGCTGAACCCTGTATTCCCCCATTGCAGTGCTTAATGTGTGCAAGTGGCTATCTTAACATCGAGATTGGAGAGAGTGTTCCTTCTAAGAAGGTAGCTGGAATGCATTTAAGGGAAAGAAAGTGCTTTTAGGAGGCTCTTGACCAGCAAAGGAGAATTTGAGGAGTGGGATATTTTGCAAACAACTGTGGCAGGGACTGGAGTTGTGCCCTGTCATATTTGATCCATGTTTGAGCAGGTCAACGAGAAATGATGAAAAGTCATTCAAAGTTCAATGAGTAGGAACTTAACCTTTGAAAGAGAAACAGTGTATTGGTCAATCCGTGGGTATTGGAATTACCAGTATAGCCAGAAGGGACGTGCCTGGGCTTGTCCGGCTCTCTCTGCTTGACTAAAAGGCGGCAACTGTGGTGTTTTCACCTCAGAGACACCTTTGGCTAAGCTGGATGCTGCAGCTGGGCGCTAGAGACAAGTTCAGACATGCAGGAGCTCAGGTTTTGCTTGGCAGAGAAGCTCTAAGGCGAGGATGAAGGAAAGGAGTCGGGTTCTGCTAGAGGTTTTCAATCCAGAGCTTTATTCCTGGCCCACAGGCCTCTGAATGCAGTAACAGCTCTAACAGAACCTCTCAAACCACGTGGTTGCTGTTCCTGTTATCCTCGGGGAGAGGGGGAGGAAAGGGGTAGGGTTCCCACCAACCAGGTGCAGGGGGAGAAGTCTCAGGGGTCAAATGACACCAGGATGGCCCAATGTCCTCCAGGGGTGTAAGGTATCTTTTGAACTCTACCAATCACTCAATGGCCTTCGGGAATGCCAGGACTGACAGACGGCACTCAGCAGGGGTCAGGGTGGGGGAAAGGAGAGGTGATTGACACACCTGGGGAAGAAATCTACAGGGAGAAACCTGAGGTATCTGAGGCAACCCATGACATCACATCACAACACGCGGGTAGTTAACCTTTGAAAGAGGAACAATGCATAATGGAGCCATTGTTGCCATGTGGTTGGTATCATGAGCCATCGTGGTGAAGCACAGAATAGAACTTGCCACTGGTTAAAGTTAGAAGGTGATATGTTTATTACAGCACCAGGCACACAATGAGTCTTCTCTGAACGACATGTGCGAAGAATCACAGGCTCTGGCTCTTTATCTAAAAAAGTCTTACATATTGATATAATTCCCAAAACGCCTAATACATATTCATTAGCTAACCCACCTACTCCCACTTTAAAATGTATTATAATTGAGTCCAAAGTTCCTTCATGCTTGTGCAGTCTTTCACTTCAAATGGGTTGGTGGGTTTTAAAGTGAGGAATGGTCTCCTTCTCATGAAGGCCAAGACATCTTCCTCAATTTGACCTCTTTACTTAGGACCTGTTGGCAGGCTTTCGCACCCCTTGGCTAGAGCTGAAGTTTCAGGGCCCAGGTGCAGGCTATGGTCCTCTCTTTTGTCACAAAGAAATCCGCATCCCATCCTGCTTCTTTAAACATAGCAAAGACAGGCAAGTGATATATTACCCTAGCCTGAACTACTTTACCTGCTAAAAATTAACTATCCCTTATTATTTCTACTCTTCTTGCTGTACTCTCCCCACCATACTAAATACTTATCGCCAGTCGGGGGCTATGAAAAATCACAAACGGGATGCGACTGCTGTGGAACATGCCTTGAGCCATTTTGTTTTTCAGTATCAGTCTCATTACATGGTTATGATAATGGGAAGATGCCATCAGGTCACATCCCAGGCAGCAAACCAAGAACTTAATGTTACAACTTACTTTATAAGTTTTTTGACCAATCACACAAAGCAAAAGCATATTGACAGTAGTTCTATCCAACCACTATAAGCACACATTAAAACAATGCTTATTTTGAATACAATACGTACTTGTAAGCCTTAAAACACAATGCACAGAGCTACAGTATTAAGCTTCAACCTTCCTAATATCTTGCTAGATAAACTTTTCTGTAGCTTAGGGAGTAATTCTAGACAAGCATTAATACACAGACCATTGTTCTATTTGTCCTTGCTTTTCTACTTTTTAAATATTTTTTCTGCTGACCTATCTCATGGCTGCTGCTTAGCTCTAATCACAGTTCTGCTGTCTCTGAGGCCTGCCTTTTGCATCTTTCCCAAAACCCTCTAATTTTGTGGATTCCCACACCATCCTGTTTCTTTAAACATAGTAAAGACAGGCAAGTGGTATATCACCCTAGCCTTAACTACTTTACCTGCTAAAAATTACCTATCCCTCATTATTTCTACTCTTCTTGCTATAGTGTCCCCCCCATATTAAATCTAGTAAACTTTTAACTCTTTCAGTTTTATTAAATCCTTGATTCATTCCCCTCTTTTTCTATAGGGCTAGTAAATTCTTTTACTAATACACAGTTTCTTCCTCATCTAACCAAGTCATAAGGTAAGTATCTTTGAAGGCTATTCCATATGCTCTTAGCATTGAATTCAAGACTGCCATTATTTGTAGCATCCTCCAATTCCAAATAAATGTTGCAATGGACAAAATTAAGCTTCTGGCAGCTATTGCTATTGCATTGCCAATGAACAGAAATAAGCAAGTTGTATGCTGAGAAATGCCTTTTGAGAGTTCTGGCCTGGTGCCTAATGTCCTTTGGATAAAACATGTCAGCAATGAAGGGCCAGAGCTGACATGGAGTCTTACACACCTTGGTCAAACCGTTCGTATTGCAGGTATGCTGGACACAGGGGCGGACATCACTGCGATTTCTCGTGCATCTTGGATGCGCAATTGGAATTTGGTGACAGCCATGGGTGCTCTCACAGGAACTGGAGGAGCTGTCTTGTGTCTGCAGAGTGAACTCATGATTACTGTTACAGATCCCAGGGCAAGGACGGCAACCATCCGTCCCTTCGTGGTGCAGAAGCCCATCACAGTACGGGGGAGAGACGTGTTGTCCCAGTGGGGAGCAAAGATAGAAGTGGATTTTTGACAAAAACCACAGCAACGCCTGCCACTCTGAAATTACCATGGAAAACCAATCAGCCAATTTGGATTGATCAATGGTCTCTTGAGCAGAAAAAATTGAATATTCTCAAAAAATTAGTAAATATATACTACAAAAAGGCCACATCAAACCTACACACAGTCCTGGAATTGCCCAGTTTTTGTCATTCATAAGAAGACTTCCGGTTCTTGGAGATTGCTCCATGAGCTGAGAAAGGTCAATGAAATCATAGGGGACATGGGACCTCTGCAACCTGGACTTCCTTCTCTTTCAGTGATTTCAAGAGACTGGCCTCTTCTTGTCATTGACTTAAAAGACTGGTTTTTCAACATTCCACTTCATCCAGAGGATATTCCTTCGTTTGCCTTTTCGGTTCCAGCCATCAATAGAGTAGAACCACTGCAAAGGTATCACTGGGTCTTTTTAACGCAAGGAATGAAAAACTTGCTCACTATTTGTCAATAATTTGTGGCAAGAGATTTGTCTCCAGCCCTGTGGGACAATACCCTATTCCTGACGCAGAGATGGGGCAACTGAGAGGCGTTTTAAAAACTTTTATTCCATTTTTAGTCTCATGAAAAAGGTGAGACAATACAGATGTTAAAATTGATGCCATCACAATCAGAAGCCAACCATTTCCTAATTCCAATACACTAGAAGCATTTCTTGGCCTATCAGCTTTTTGCCACACCATGCTGTAGATGCCTTAAAGCCAATCACCAAAAACTTCCCTCGTAGATCCCACTGCAATGCATCTTTCAAAGTTCTATTTCTCCAAAGTATCTAGTCTCGTTTGCAAGGCCATCCTTTGAAACTTTTTTCTAGCTCCATTTCTCTCTCAACAATATCTGTCCTATTCCATGGCATATCTAAGTCAGCATTTCTTGTCTCAAAGTCTGCATACAGATGCATTCTTTGTGGGCCTCCTGTCAGGCCCTGAGAACTCTCTACAAATCCATTTCCCACAGTTTCCCATCTCGTTGCCCAGGAGCCCCTGGAGTAGCTACTTATTACTTACAAGGGTATCGGCTACAGATGATGAAGGGGACGATCCATTCCTCGTTTTAACAGCCTGGACCTCCGGCAATGGCACCGTCCACGGTCTTCATTGTGGGAATCCATAAAATTAGAGGGTTTTGGGAAAGCTGCAAAAGGCAGGCCTCAGATACAGCAGAATTGAGAGTAGAGCTAAAGCAGCAGTTATGAAATAGGTCAGCAGAAAAATTATTTAAATTGTAGAAAAGGCCAGGGCAAAAAGAACAATAAGCTTATGTATTAAAACTTGTCTGATAGCTTTCTAAGCTGCAGAGAGTTTATCTAGCAAGATATTAGGAAGGTTAAAGCTTAATAATGGAGCTCTGTGCGTTGTGTCTTACAAACAGTTATTGTATTCGAAATAAGCAAGCATTGTTTTAACCAAAGGTATGTGTGCTTATGGTGATTGGATAGAACTACTGTCAATATGCTTTTGTTTTGTGTGATTGGTCGAGAAGCTTATAAAGTAAGTTGTAACATTAAGTTTTCAGGCCTACTGCCAGATTGTGAGCTGTTAGCATCTTCCCATTGTCACAATCATGTAACGAGACTGATACTGAAAAAATAAACAGCTCGAGGCACTTTCCCAGCAGCCCCATCCTGTTCGTGTCTGTAAATAACCCCTGGCTGGTGTTTCATTTTTATTTTTATATTCCTCTAGGCTGGAAATCCTCCTCACTGAGTGTCGGAACCCAAGAAATTCCTCTGACTGCCCTGGAGGACTCAAAACCCTGTCAGGGGGCTCAGAGACCTTGGCACAGAGCCCGAGACCCTTGTGCCTTTGATCTTGACCCATGGGAAAAACAATTACCAACCTTATCTTAGGATTTACAAGCCACGAAATTTTAAGTAGAATGATAGTGAATTTATCACATCGTGAAAAATAGATTTTTTGGGGTTTTTGGATTGCGGGTTCAGGAGGCAAGATTGGGGAATCTGGGCATGTCCAGCCTTTCTCCTTCTTCTTCTTGGCCTCCATTTTCTGCTGTGGTGCTGGCACTTTTAGTTTGGTTTAGAGTAGAAACTCACTGTCTAACATAGGTGATAGGTATTGGGAAGTGAGGGTAAATAATGCACACATGTAGATTTTAGTATAAAAAGATAACACCGCCTCTGAGGTGGGCAGTGTGCCTCAACCCAACCTGCCAGACAGACCTCGGCGGGTCAGAGAAAGGATTTCATAGATAAGAAACAATAAACAACCTTGAGAATGAGGACAGAAAAAATCCTGACTCTTTCTTCGACTGCTGGGCTGGGAAAAGAGACTTTCTAACACATCTCAGGGTCATTCTGACCAGCAGAGATTCTGAGAACTGAGGAGAAGCTTTCTGAAAACCCTCTGATTTTAAGGATTCCCACAATATACTACATAATACAAATTTTAATATATGTAATAAATAGAATATTTAATACTATAATACTATATAATACTGTAATAAATAAAATAAAATATATCCTTGATCTTTTTCATAAAATAAAATGTATCCTTGATCTTTTTCAAAGTCAGCAGGCCCTTGCAGTGAGTTCTGAGCCAGTGTGTGGCTCTGCTGCCAGCCCAAATCTGCGCTTCCCTTGCCCAGCCTGAGTGCAGGTGGGGCTTGTGCTGGGCATGGCTGGAGATTTTCATGGCCAAAATCCTCCAGCATTTACATCTGCTCATGGCTTTGGATAGCACAAATTACAAGACAATCTACAATTACAATCTCAGTTGACAAATGGCATTTCTTACAAATTGCTACACCAGCGCTGACAACATAGAACTCTACAGATCTCTGTTAAAAAAAAAAAAATTGGTTGTTATACCACACTATTCAAAAACATACAAACATCAACTTCTGTTAACAAAAACTAATTTATTGCAAACCTCTACAAACACTCACTATACACAAAGATCAATGGAAAATTAACAGCTTGATTTATTGCATATTTTGACAAGCATAGAGCCCATATAGAAATACAAAAATATCAGTATCTCTTACTAATACCAAGAACTCAACAAATAGAATTACACCACCATACAACTCCATACACATTCAAATTGAACTAAATACATATACAACTACCACAATATATAGATGTGAATATAGGTTAAATGTTACCTATTACATTCCAGAAACAGATACATAAAACAAATCTATCTATAAAGAGACAAAAAGCACTACCAATCTAAATATCTGTACAACTGCATCGATACAAATATACAGCTCTACATCTGGATATATATGTAAATAGAACATCTCTAGAAATAGATCATGATACAGCTAAAAATATAAAACCAGACATATATACCGATACAAATACCAGTATAGCTATTTAAAAAGACATATACCAAAAACTACATCAATACAAATAGATACCTACACAACTGTATACAATATGGAAATCTAAACACAGATTTTACAACATACATAAAGAACTAGATACATATATGTGGCAGTGAGGGTTTGAAGCCCTGCCTGTGGTGATTTGCGGAAGCAAACAAACTCCAGAACTTTTGTGGAAGTTGTAGAGCCGGTATGTTTATTACAGCCCTGGATGCATGGGGGAATCATTCCCCTAAAATGACATGCGTACCTCTGGGAACTCCAGATCCCCTTTTATTTCCTTCTCAAATACGTATGCACGCTATTTCACAATAGGTTCATACCAATTCATTCCACTGATTTTGTGGCATGACGCTTGCCGCTAATTCTTCTTTATCAGGAAGAATTCCTGGGTCAGGTTGCCCTGCTCTGTCTGCCCCCCCACTCCCACCTTGTCTCTTGTCCTTTGGCTGAAGCAGTCCCTCCAAGCACAGGCCCTTTGTGAGAACAGGCAGTCAGACTAAACAGCAAGCTACAGACTTAACTCAAAGATGTACATTTCACCTAAATCAAAATGGATTTCTATTCTGGAAAATTTCCACTCTGCCTCATTCTCCCCTTTCCTAAAAGGAATCAGTAAATTCTTTTACTTCATGCAAATTCTTCTGACAATAAGCGTGCCTTAGCACTTTACCATGTATGTTTGATAAGGAGGTTAACACAGCTACTTACTGTAGTGTTCTCCAATTCCAAATAAACAATATAAAGGACAACCCTAAACTTACTCAACTAATATTAACAAAACTACAATGGGATGATACAACTTATTAAAGATTTCATTTGCAGTTGGTGACCATCCAAAGATTACATCCCGCCACTGATGATCTGCATTTTGTTTTATTCTTTGCAGAATTCTGGTTATTTCTTTTGTATCATGCTGGGCAGTAATTAGGGTTTTCTCTCCGTTTTCTTGGATTTTCTTCAAGATCTCCAGTAGGTCTTGGTGTTTAATTAATTGTTTTACCAATGTGAGGTCCATTCCAATAGGAGTAGGTGATAGTCTGTGATACATTGTGTGATTGGTTTTAATCAACTGGTGGGATGTCACTGGGGCCAAGTATGAAAAATCACATTTTATAATCTTAACAAAATTGCCAATACAAAAATTAGAATGATTTCTACTAGACAAAATAACATCGTTATCAATTTTTACAGCAGCACAAGCAGTTCTCAAGCACATCCAACCTTTACCAGTATATAAGAGCAGAGTTTTCTGATCAGTGACTGGATGAATTTCGAAGTGGCAAATACTCTGTTCAGTGTCTAAACACACATCTTGGGCATTAATAGTATTGCTTTCACAAATGAATCCTAGTTGTTCTCTTGTAATGCAGGATTCTAAGTTTACTGTTTTCCACTTTTCATTCACCTTTCGTGCCCACACCCTATGTTCTGAAGGGTAGAGCACCGTTTTTTCATTATTTAATCCTAGTGCAATGACAGGGTGGATAATGTAAACAGTGGCATTACGTATGGTAAGCACAAAGGCAGTGGCCACATTAGAAGCAGGATCAGAGGTGGAATTTACCATAGTCCACCAGGATTGAAACTTCCTTTCAAAATTAATAGCATTATCCCAGACAACTTTCCGAATTTCAGCTGGAAAATTACCTTCACCCCCTTCCCATATGATCAGAGCTGCTGTTGCCTGCATCCATAACTGTGCTTGTATACTACTGAAAGCTAAAGACACATTATCTTGAACTGTACTAAGCACTTCTACTATTAACTTGTGGTCTTGGTCCCCGGCCTTTTCCCACTTTGGCAGTATACTTTTGAAATCTGCCACTGGCTAGTTCCTAATGCCAACAGAGATGACTGTAAAGGCTGCTTCAATTTTGCTAGGCCACCTGCTGCAGTGGCCAGCTTACTCATCACTATTTCTGAATCAATTCCATTTAAAACTCTCAATCCTGTCCTTAATGTCTCAGTTAGATCCTTTCTGCTCCTGAGGTATACCTGTCTTTGTAACCATATTGTCCAGCCCTCAAAGGATGTCCTTAGGAAAGAGGAGCAGGCTGGTTGGATTTTTGAGATGTTAATTTGGATTAGCAATTCAACACACTTGGGAGACCATTCTGGATTGAACAATGGTTGTTGTTCACTCACATTCCTCACTACGTATGGGCCTATTTCATACACTTCAGGTTCAAGTTTGGGTTGGGTCTGAACCTAGTGTGAGTTGTATAAGGTCTTGCCGTTGTAAAAAGTGCAGTATCTATTTTAAATTTAAATGAGAGCCCGATAGCATCACGAGCCCAAAGGCAAATCACTTCTACAGGCTTTATTAAGGTGAAATTACACCAACAGTCCGATTTGCTTGGGCTATTGCAAACTTCCTGGTGCCTGTATACAGGAGAGGTTGAGACACTAATTGCATCTGGTCTCTCATGAGCTTTCCCATTGACCAGCCAGCACCCTACCTTGATTTCTTCTCCTCTGATCCCTTGAAGTGTCCACAGTTCCCATTCCTGCCACTCCCGCTCCTCATATACCTGATCCCCATGGATTACTACAGTGGACAGGTTTAGATCTTTTATCTCAGGTTTTCCCATGGATCCAGTATACTGATTAAAAGCCTGGAACCAAGGCCAATCAGCATCGCTTTGGATAGAGGTACTCTCTAATTCTAAGACTCCAGTTATAATTATATGCAAAACAATTCTGTAAATGAAATTACAAACTACACCCGGCCACAATATACTCGTTTTGCCTGAGTAAGTTTTAGTCTCAGTTCATTGTCTCCTGGTGTCACTCTCCAAAGGGCTTCTGGGGCTTTCTTCACTCCAGAGTGGTGGATCCAGGCATTCTGCTCCTTGATCTTGATTGCAGTGGTGAGAAGCACCTGGAATGGTCCCTTCCACTGTGGTTCAAAGTCTTTTCTCTAAGAGACTTAACATAAACATTATCCCCAGGCTGTATGCTATGTACTGGTCCATCTAACTCCCTGCTCTGAGTTCCAGTCACATGCTTTCCATTTTCTCCGAGCTGGCTACTTAAAGCCACCATATAGGTATTGTGGTTGGAACTCCGAAAGCGGCATTGTTTACTCTGGTCACCTCTCAAGCCTTGACAGTTCTGGTGGGGAACACTTCTGGCCACCCTGAGAATGTATTTGTGAATATTCATAAATACGGACACTCCCCCTTTCCATGGGAGTTCTGAAAAGTCAATTTGCCACTGCTGTTTGGATCCATGACCTTTCCCAATCTGACCTCGTTTTGGCCTGGGGGTATTCTTGGGGTTAGTCTGGAGGCAAAGATCTCACTGTCGGTTTATCTGAGTAATAGTGGCATATAAATTCCTGGCAACAAGTCTTTCAATCAGATATGTGTTCTAGAAAGCCTGTGGAAGCTACTGCTTAAAAGTCAACACTTCCTTTCAATGCACTCTGTAACACTGGCAGCCTTGGTCATTCTGGGAAAGGAGCCACACTTTATAAAAGCTTTTAAGAAGTTAGGTCCCAGTGTGTTTTCTGGTGCTCCTCCTTTACTAGCCACCATACAAAGAGAAAGGGATTACCAGCTCCCTTTAAATGGTAGCTCACCCCTTGTGGTTCTGTGTCCCTTTTCATTAGTATTATTATTATATTCTGGCTTACCTTCAAGGGAAATCTGTCCATAATTACCTCAGCTTTTGCTGCTTTCTTTGCCTCTCCATCCGCCAGCTCATTTCCTTCCTCCAATTCTGAACTCACTCTCTGGTGTGTCTTAATATGCATAGTTGCTACCTTTTCAGGCAGCTGAACTGCTTCCAGCAGCCAGATTATCTCTTTTTTACTTGTGAGGTCAGTAGTCCCCTCTCTTTCCAGATGGCTCCTTGTGCATGCACGACTCTGAATGCAGACCTCCAGTCCGTACAGACTCTCTTTCCTTTTGCCATTTCCAAGGCACAGGTCAGGGCAATTATCTCGGCCTTCTGCACAGAGGTGCCTGTTGGTAAGGGTCCAGGTTCTATTACCTCTCTGCAGGTGGTCACTGCGTACCCAGCATGTCACTTTCCACTGGCAACACAGCCACTCCCATCAGTGAACCAGGTCTCTGGAGCGTCCTTTAAGTCTGGGTGGCTGGAGTAGGTAGCTTCAATGGTCTCCAGGCAATCGTGGTGTACTGCTTCTCCTTGATTTCCACTGAGAAAAGAAGCTGGGTTGATGTAGCCTGCCCTGCGGCCACAGGAACTGGACAAATGCCAGCTAGCCGCTCCTGGTGTGGGGCTGGAGGAGACCATAAGATCTGCCACTCCCAGGTTCTTCGCAAGAACCCCGGGTAGTGGTGCCATCTGCAGCATGGGTGGCGCAGGCGAGAGCGTGGCTATGAAGTTCTGAGATGAAGGAAGGAGAGAGCGGACACTCGTACGGAATGCCAAGGCGGGAGCAGTGACGGCATCAGGGAAGGACCACTCGGGGAGGGACTGATAAAGGGGATGGGCGTGACAGGAGGAGACATGAGGGGACCAATAAACGAAGCCCAGGGGAGGAGCATGGGACACAAATGAACCAATAAGCATTGCATAGGGGAGGGAAAAGGCTCAGGAGACAAATCATATCTCAAGTAAGGAATAATTGACACAGAAGGTTCTCGAAATAAAGGGGGGGTGGTTACAATGATGGACAGGGGAACTGGGCAGCACCAGGAGGGAGGAGATAAACTTATAAGGACATAAGAGGAAGGAGTAGGGGATCAGTCACCTTGATGGACAGGCCACTGGCAGGAAAACAAGGGACAAACAACTCAGGGACAAACCATTGTGAGGGAGGTACATGGGGGGAACTGGGGATCAAACCATATTTTCAACTTATAAAAGAATAACCAATTTTACAACAAAACTTGTATAAATATCTTAAAACATACAATGCTACAGGTTGACAATATTAGTTACCTCTATCTCTGCATCATCTTGCTCTACCATGATGGTCTGGTACTTCAGGAACCTCTTTGGTGAAAGCCAGTGGCCGCCCTTTACTGCCAGTACTGTGTGGGACACTAGCAGTCATTTTCTGTCCCAGGGTAAACTTGCGTGCCTCTTGAACATTCAGCACAACTGCTGCTACAGCTCTGAGGCAACCTGGCCATCCTTTGGCTGTTGCATCCAGTTGCTTAGGGAAGAAACTGCCCTCCGATATGGACCCAAGTGCTGAGCAAGTATTCCCAGGGCAATTCCTTGTCTTTCATGGGAAAATAGAAAGAATGGTTTACTTACATCTGGAAGTCCCAAAGCTGGAGCTGACATGAGGGCACTCTTTAGCTGGTGAAAGGCCCGTGTGGCTTCCTTTGTCCACTGGAGATCTGTGTTTCCATTGGCAATAAGAGCATAGAGGGGTCTGACGAGCAATCCATCATTATAAACCCACAGCCAGCACCACCCTGCCATGCCTAAGAAGGTTCAGAGTTCCTTCATTGTCTGGGGTTTCAGGGTTTGGCATATAGCTTCTTTGCGAGCCTGTCCTAAAGTCCATTGCCCAGCGCTCACCTCGTACCCGGGTAGATTACTTTCTGTTTCACTACCTGTGCCTTTTTCTTTGATACTCTGTTTCCTTGGAGTCCTAGGAAATTCAAAAGGCTTACCATCCAGGCCACACATCCTTCCCTTGTCCGAGTGGCTACTAGAAGATCACCCACATACTGCAAAAGCCTTCTTTCTTCCTGTGGAGCTTCCCAGGACTCTGGATCTTTGCAAGTTGCTCCCCAAACAGAGTGGGGGAATTTTTGAAGCCTTGAGGCTCATGCGAGCTGTGTTTTGTGCTGCTTTTAGGGCTTTCCCATTCAAATGCTGTGGTAAGCACAGGGACAGGCGTTCGGAAGATTTCGGGCTGTGACAGAAAAGTACAGGAGTCCTTCTGCCCCCCTCCCCATAGATAAGGATCACCCTTGGAATGTAGCCAAACGTGTAGCCCCCTTAACCTATGGATGCCAGTAACTTTCCACTCCATACTAACCCTAGAAAGTATAGCCAAACCCCTTTCTGATGTAGAGAAACCCCTTAGTCCATAAATACCCTCGAGACCCCTCAATAAACGCCTTTAACCGTCCACCACATTGGTGTCAGCGTCCGTTATTGGCCACGAGGGATCCCAAGGAGGAGATCGCAGTGCTGGACTCCGATACCAGGTCATCGCGGCCTTCACAAGAAGGCAACAAAATGCAAAAATTTTCTGGCTGGCTTCGTGGATAGGGAGGCAAAAGAAGGCATCTTTCAGGTCGAAAACAGTAAACCAGGTTAGCTCAGGTGTTAAATAAGTTAGTAAAGTATATGGATTTGCTACCACAGGATATAAATTCTTGGTTATCTATTGGAACTCACTACATCCCTCCGGGTGTCCAGAGTTGCCGAGGACCCCACTGGGGGGCTCAGAGACCCTGGCGTGCAGCCCAAAACACCTGGGGATTTGATTTTGACCCCTGGAGCAAGTTGCCAGCTTTGTGTGAGGACATGAAAGTCACATAGGTTTGAATAGTATAATAATAAAATTATCACAGGGTGAAAATGTAGATTTTAGGATTTTTGGTACGGAGCTTATGGGGACAAGATGGAGGAACTTGGGCATGTCTAGCCTTTCTTCTTCTTTTTGTTCTCCATTTTCTGCAGTGACGTTGGCATTTTGGGATTGGTTTAGAGTAAAAGTGCACTGTCTAACATAGGTGATAGGTATTGGGAATTAAGTGTAAATATGTTATATGTAGTTTGTAGTATAAAAAGACAACACCCCCTCGAGGGTGGTCAGAGTGCTTGTGGTTGCCTTGCTGAGCAGATCTCAGCTGGGCAGAGAGAAAATTTTATAGATAAGAATTAATAAACAACCTCAAGACCGAAAAGTGAAGAGTCTAGACTCATTCTTCACTTGCGTGGGCCGAAGCAGAGACATCCTACGCATCCCAGGGCAGCAATTATCAACCAGCTACCCAAGATTTGGTGTCTGTTGGCTGGGCATGATCCAAGAGGGCACTGATAAGCCTCTTGGGATGCAGCCAGAACAGCCCGAGAAGCAGCAGCCACTCTCAAGCCATTGCACTCTCAAGACCATCCAGAGAGCTTCTGCCAAAGAGACTTGTACCAGACCAGTCCGGAGCGGAACCAGAAGATGCCCTGGATCCTCTCTCCTGTAAGAGGATTTCTTGTCATTACATCATTTTGGTGATCAGGACCTTCGGACTGACCTGACGACTCAGATTTGGTAAGAAGGTCAAAATTAAGAACATGGGGGGGACATGCTCCCAGGAAAAGTTTAGGATTTTGTCAGCCTTACAAGGCATGGCAGAGGCACACCCAATGGAAATTTCAGAACAAGAACTTAGAGATCTTTTGCTATGGGTACGCTGTAATTATCCGTACTCAGAGATATGTCTGTTGTTCAAAGCAGGATTTTGGCAGGAAATCAACAGACACCTTTATCATTCAGCCACAAGAAAAGATGAAACAGCCATGAAACTTTTACCATCTGCATGGGTGATGCTGGAAGTAACAACAACAAAATCTGGGAAAATTGCCAAACAGCAGGTTGCTGAAATTCCCACAGGGGCAGAGGGAGGGGAGCAAAGCCAGAAGCAGAGGGCAGCTCTTGTTCCAATTGTCCCAAGGGAAACAGAAATAGCTTCCACAGAAGGTGAGCAGGAGGGAACTTCATCACCTCCGATTCCCTCATCACCCCGAAAGCCCACGGTATCCCCAAAGCGTCTGAAAACCCCAGCTATTTCAGGGTCATCGGGCTCAGACTCAGACACCCTCTCACTCCTGGGAGAGCTCAGGGTTGAAATTTCCCCAAGTGAATTCGAGGAATTGGACTGCGCAATTATCGAGACGTGTCCTCCCGCTTTGCAGAAGCCAAAGGGTCGTAGTGGAGGGAAAACAGCAGAATCGGGAAGGGGGGCCGAAGTGGGACCGGAGGGGGAGGGAGAAAAACTCTCTCGCGGCGGGAGCGGTCACGCAGGAGGCCAGTGATGGCAGCCTCAGGCGGCGGCAGGGCCAGCCGGCGAGGGGGGGACAGAGGCGATGGGAGACATGGGAGCTGACGCGGCTTGTGCGGGCGCGGCGTCGGCGCTTCCCAGCGGCGCAATGCAAAAAACGCGAGCGAGGGACAGAAATCGCGAGACAAATGTGGCGTGCAAAATGCAGCCACCTGGGAACAGGTCTCAGACCGCGGCGACAGCGTCCAGGGACAAGCCAGGCGGGACAGCTGCAGATTCCCAGCCGGCACCCGTAGGGAGACGCGGCAGGCGCGCGGTGATGACGCCATCCCCAGAAGCTGGAACGCGGAGATCTGCTCGAATCGTGGCACGGACACGAGCCAAACGGGAATTGCGCGCGTCGGTGGCGGATGCAGTGTCAGAGAAGGAGGAGGGGGACTCCAAAACAGATCAAGCTAGGGGGGAAACACCGGAGGCGGAATGGGACGGAGACAGTGATGCCAGTCTAGGGGAGAAAGGAGGGGTTCCCGAGATCGCGTGTGCATGGAAGATGCGGGCAGAGCGTGGTTAGAGGCTAGTCTGCTCCCCTATGATGACACAGGCAGGAAAGGGGCGTGCTCGGGGCTCGGTCGTATCCCGGGGCTCCACCCCCTATCCGATCCCAGTCCCTCCAGTCCCAATCCCTTCGATCCCTTCCTCTCCAGTCCCGAGGAGACACACACGTATCCAATCTCAACTGCCAGCCCAGTCAAAAATCGGTCTCAATCAAAATCGCGAATGCTGCAGTCAGTCGAGCAGGGGCCGACCACGGTCGCGACGCCATCACGGTCAACTAGGCGGGCGACTGCGCCACCTTGTGATGGAATCACCACACTGCAGGAAACCGTGCCAGATCTGATCGACCAAGCCGCAGTGCTATCTGGTGGCAGGACCGCAACATTGCAACATTTTTTTCCAACTACATACAAAAAGAAATCTAAGTCGAAGAAAACAACTACAGCACAGCAAATGGAGTTTTCATCAGCTTCTGAATCTAATGAAGCTCAAGACACTTCTGATGAGGCACAGCAACAGGATGATACAATACACATTACTGGCTAAGAGGGTGTTCCGGCATGGATGTTTTCAGCAGCAACAGCAGCCAGTTCATCAGACCGGAAACCAACAATCACTGTGCCAAGGAGTGCAGCCAAATAGCTTCTACAATATTAAAACATGGCCATGGGAACACTAGCACAAGAATTTCAAATTCCTGTTCCAAATTTAGGAGCAAGGCCCAAGACTTCAACAAAACGAGGAATGCAGATTCCAGAGACACCGATGACTTCTACAACTCCACTGTACATGCAGGTACCCATGGAGATGCAGGTACCTGAAGAAGAGGCAATTGAAACAATGGATTGGACAAATATTAGAAAAGAATGAGGAAAGGAAAAAGACTTATTGCAAGGTTCGTGAGACATCACAATGCCAGTGAGATATTATGCACAGGGTCAGAATCCAAGGTGGGACAGACTGGATCACAAGGTATTCAAAGAATTAGCTAAAGCTATCAGAGACAATGGACTGAATTCACAATATTTTAAGCAGCATCTGAGGGGAACTTTCAACATGTATGATTTAACACCTTATGACATCAGATGTCTTGTGTCAATGATTCTCACCGACAACAGAATCTCATGTGGGGTGCGAGATGGAGAAGATCTCTCACAGAACTGAGGCTCAGATACCAAGGCAGACCAAACACAAACCTCACAGTGGCACAGTTAGCAGGTGATCCTCCAGACGACAATCCAATGCAACAAGCAGCAAGGCTTCCAAGATGGGTGCTGAATGACATCAAGGAAGCAGCACGAAGAGCAATCCTGCAGATCCCTCCAGCAGGAGTGCAAGATACCCTCTTCACAAATGTCAGACAAGGTCCTACTGAACGCTTTTCCTCATTCACAGATCAACTCACACAAGCTGTGGATCGACAAGTGACTGATGATGTGGTGAAACCACATCTCACCAAAAGTCTTGCCTATGCCAATGCCAGTCTGGATTGCCAATGGGTCATCAGTGCAATGCCTGGTCGACCTTCTTTGGCAGAAATGGTGGAGGCATGCAGCAAAGTGGGAACACCTCAGCACGTTGCATCAATCATGAAATAAGAACTGTGAGGAGAGTTGGAAGAACAACTGGAAGGACAGCTGGGAGAAAGAATGGAAAGAATGCTTCAAACGCAGAATGAGAAGATCAACAAGACTGACAAAGTTTTAGCAAGCATTGAAAAGAAAAACAATTCATCTGGAGGACAATGCTACAGTTGTGGAGCATTTGGACACATGAAGAAGAATTGCGCACAAGCACAGGTGCCAAAGATAGAAAGGCCACTCTGTCCAAGATGCAGAAGAGGAAGACATCTTGTGAATGAATGTTATTCTCAGACAGATGTGAATGGAAAACCTCTACTATATCTGGGAAACGCCAAAAAGAGTGTGCAACCTCGTCAGGGTGTGTCGACACAAGTGATGGTGATGACACAAGAGCAAACAGGACAATCATCAGAGAATGTTGGACAGACTCCCTCAGCAAAGTCATCAGCAGAATCCCCAGTGATCCAGAACTCCTCCCACCAGGAGCGCAGTGCACATTGGCAACTTCAAAGTTAATGTGCTTCTTGGATGGAAGTCACACAGTGATATCAACAGGTGTCATCAGGATGTCACCAAAAAGACAAGATTTCTTGATAATTGTAAAGACAGAAGTAGTACCCTTGGACTTGTTGTTTATCCTTCAATTATTTCAGCAAATCGGAATGAAGAGTTGATGGTTTTATCTGAGGCTCTTCAACCACCATTGATTGTCGCAGAAAACACCCCAGTAGCAAAAGCTATTGCTTTGCCACCACATGCCATGGAGCAGGTCATGCCAGTGTTTCACGAAGAAGGATTTCCTTCTAAGGAACATGTGGAAGTACATACTTCCTGGGTGAAACATATAGGCTGAGATCGACCCACTGTCACTTGTCAGTTGACCTGTGGAGAAAGAACAATCGTCACCAGAGGAATGCTTGACGTGGGGGCAGACATCACAGTTATATCATACGTCTTTTGGCCTCAAGAATGGAGTTTGATAGCATCCTTGGTTTCCCTCACAGGCATAGGGGGAAGTTCTCTGTGTCTGCAGAGTGAGAATTCTATTGTTGTCACAGGACCAGGAAGCAAAACAGCGATCATTCGTCCCTTTGTTGTGCAGAAGCCCATCATGGTATGGGGAAGAGACCTTTTAGCACAATCGGGCACGAAGTTGGAGGTGGATTTTTAGTGGGGGTCACTGTGGCACTCACCACACTGAAGTTAAACTGGAAGACAGATGATCCAGTTTGGGTGGATCAGTGGCCCCTTGAGCAAAAGAAGTTGAGTGCACTGAGAAACCCCGTCCAAGAACAACTGCAAAAGGGACACATCAAACCAACACACAGTCCATGGAACTCTCCAGTGTTTGTCATCCAAAAGAAAGCTTCAGGCACATGGAGACTGTTGCACGACCTCAGGAAGATCAACGAAGTCCTCAAAGACATGGGACCACTTCAACTGGGACTTCCCTCAGTCTCAATGATTCCCAGAGATTGGCCGCTTGTGGTCACTGACCTCAAGGACTGTTTCTTCAGTATTCTGCTTTATCCAGATGATGCTCCAAGACTTGCCTTCTCTGTTCCAAGCATCAACAAGGAAATGCCTCTGCACTGGTACCATTAGGTGGTTCTTCCACAAGGACTCAAAAACTCGCCAACTATCTGCCAATGGTACATGGTGCAAGCTTTGTCACCAGCGCGGAAGAAATATCCGAAGGCAAAAATTATTCATCACATGGATGATTTGCTCATTGCAGCGCCAACACAACAGGAGCTGCAAGAAACTCGCAACTGTGTGATTGCAGAAGTGCAGAAGGCAGGTTTGGAAATCAGTGTCTCAAAGATCCAAGAGATCGCACCATGGAAATATCCAGGGTGGAAGATCTCAGAGAGAACAGTAAGACCTCAGAAGATGGAGGTCAGCACCAAAGTCAGCAATTTACACGATCTACAACAACTCCTAGGAGAGATCAACTGGATGAGACAAATTTTGGGAATCACGAATGATGACATTCCATCGTTGCTCGATCTTCTGAGAGGAGACACAGACGTCAGATCTCCCAGAAGACTCACACCCAAAGCAAGAAAAGAAAAAGTTACAGAGGCCATTCAGAAGAAGCAGACACATCGATTCATAGAATTGCTGCCCTTCAAATTGGCAGTGTTGGGAGAAAAAGTGCAGTTCCATGGTCTGATTTTTCAATGGGATTTGTCTTAAAGAGACTCTCTATTAATCATAGAGTGGATCTTTTTACCTTACAGGTCTTCAAAGACAATTTTCACAGAGCTGGAGATGGCAGCACATATTATCATAAAGGCTAGAACAAGGTTGCTGACAATGGCAGGCAGGGAATTTTCAACAATTCATCTACTGTTGAAAAAAATTATTTCGATTGGGCGATGCAGAAATCAGAAGATTTGTTAATCGCATTGTTAGGCTTCCAGGCGTTTGCACAATTAATTTCCCTCAGCACAGAGTCTTGCAATCAAAAATATGCTACAGGGAAAAACCGAGAATAAGTGACGAACCATTGGACGGGATCACAGTATTCACTGATGATTCAGGGAAAACACACAAGTCAGTGAACACTTGAAAAAATTCAACAACAGGGGAATGGGACTCAAACATAAAAATAGTCCAGGGCTCTCCACAAATTGTGGAATTGGCAGCCGTGATCAGGGCATTTCAATTGTTAAACAACCTCTCAATCTGATCACAGATTCCACATATGTTGCGGGTGTGGTCAAACAGTTGCAAGGTTCACTTTTGAAAGAGACAAGCAATGAAGTTTTATATTCATACTTGTCATGCATGAAAATACTGTTACAAAGCAGAGAACATAAATATTCATCACTCACATTAGAGCACATACAGCACTTCCAGGATTTCTAGAAGAAGGGAATGCCCAGGCAGACACATTGAAAATGCCCATTTCACAAACCCTATTGGACATTTTTAAACAAGTAAGAGTCATGCATTTTTTAATCAGAATGCACAGGCACTGATGGAATCCTTTCGTCTTTCAAAGAGCCAGGTGAGGGAAATCATTAGTGCTTGTCCAGATTGTCAGCTTGTGCAGCCACCTGCTTCCACAGGAGCAGTCAGTTCACAGGGACTGCAAAGTCTTCAACTGTGGCAAGCTGATGTCACAAAATATCCGTCATTCAGAAAGCTCAAAAATGTTCATGTTTCAGTGGACACATTGTCAGGAGCAGTCTTTGCATCAGCACATACCGGAGAAACAGCAGAACATGCCTGTCGACATTTCTTGCAAACATTTTCATCATTAGGTGTATCTCAGGAGATAAAAACAGACAATGGGCCAACATAAACAGGGAAGGTGCTTGACAAATTTCTGAAAAAGTGGGGTGTCAGACACACATTTGGTATTCCATATTCCCCCACGGGTCAAGCAATCATTGAAAGAACACATCATACCCTGAAATCCCTTTTGGATAGACAAAAAAGGGGGGAGCCAGAGGCAACGCCCCACATGAGGTTGAACAAGGCATTGTATGTGTTGAATTTTCTCAACAGCTCCTTTTCAGAGGCCAATCCACTGATTTTAAGACATTTTTCAAAAAGCACTCAGGCAAAACTAAGGGAGAATCCTTTAGTTTTGATCCGAAACCCAGAGACAGGACAAATAGAAGGTCCCTTCAAACTAATTATGTGGGGCAAGGGTTTTGCTTGTGTTTCCACAGGGCAAGGTCAGAAGTGGGTGTCAGCACGACACATGAAGCCATATTGGACTTGAGAGCAAGAAGATACTGATCCTGGAAACAGAGAAGCGAGCACGCAGACAGAAGGAGAGAACCAGACTCCAGACATCAACTTGGAAAAGACATAAAAAATTTAAGGACTTGGGGGTTTCTTTTGGGGCTTGGGTGTCAAAAACATGGCAAAGCTTCTCACCAAGGGTGAAGCCATGAGCTTGGTAATGCTCGCGTGCCTCATTCTTCCACCTATTGCCTTAGGCAATGGGGCGGATTTGCTCATTGTTCAACCAAAACAGAACATTTGGGAAGCTTTGGCTCAAGCAGCAAATTTAGACAGCATTTGTTTGACACATGTTGTAGTGCGTTTTTATACTTTGTAATACTTTGAAGTAATTTTGTTTTGTATCCCCATATTTTTCCCAAATGGTTTATCCCAGACTGTACCCCCCTCCCTTTACCTGTGTTATCCCTCTCCCTGGATGAGATCATCCCCAAACCCCCACCCTGGCTCTCTGCCAATCACTCAGCATCCCATCCCTCCATCCAGAAGTTTCGGTCCAAGTTGTCGAGTGATTAGCCAGAGGCTAGGAGTCAGCCCCCCAAGCCTTGCCCCATACGCTGTCCTAAATGTCTATCCCCCAGCATTCATCCCTTAGGGTCACTCATTGGTTGGTAAAATGTTATCTACTTTTGGTTTCCGCCTCCTTTTAAATGTAACCTTGGCACATCTCCCGGGGCTCTCAGCAGGAGGCCCCTGAGGTGCAGGAGCTCCTTTGGGATCCTAATAAAACCGTGGATTAACCCCTGCTAAGAGTCGGCCCTTTATCTTCTACCGATGTCTCTGGTGTCTCTTGTGCTGCAAGGCGACCAGCCCAGGTGCCCTCAGTACCCTCGGGGCACAGAGAGTGTTTCCCTGCTGTTGGCCGTGTCGGGGCTGCCCCCCGGTGTCTGCCGACTCGGGACTGGCCCAGGGTTCCTGAGAGGCTCCCAGAGGGACCAAGACAGACACACTCAAGGCCAGGGAAACCATGTTCAACATGCATGGTAGGTTTCCAGTGGATGAATGGCCGGTTCCAAAACACACTGTAAAAGTTTCACAGGTCATTATGGATCCTGTGAATGAGTGGCGTTTTGAACACAACTCCTTCCTGTGCTTCCTCTGAACCTCAGGAATTGGAAATTTTTGGGTCCACAACAATGGAACTTTGCATGAAAATTGAAATTTTGGATGTGACAAAACCAAAAAATATGACATTGATGTCACTCCAAATCATGCCTTTCACAAAAATGCATTGGCTTGGTACAAATACACCAAGACGACAACCAAAGCATCGCTCTAGGTTCCAGTACAATTGCCACAAGGGATCTTTTTCATTTGTGGGGACAGAATTTGGCATGGCATCCCTGCAAATGTCAAAGGTGGTCCATGCAGCATTGGAAGAATTTCATTGCTGTCACCTGATTCGAAATCATTGAAAGAGCAAAAACATAAAGAGAAAAGATCATTGGAACAGTATAGTCCAAATTGTGATGATGAGGTAAACACTTGGGACAAGGCTCGGAGAATTGCCGTTGCAATTTTCTCACCTCAGACAGCGTTGGGGGTGGCCGTGACTCAATTGGACCACGTGGGTTGCTGGTTGAGCAAACATGCTCGAGCTGTTTCTCTTGCACTGAGTGACATGTTAAAAGACATTGACAGTGTGAGACAGGCAACTCTTCAAAACAGAGCAGCAATTGATTATCTGCTGCTGGCATATGGACATGGATGTAAGGAATTTGAGGGAATGTGCTGCATGAACCTGACAGATCACTCAAAGTCAATTCGTGAGAACATCAAAAAGATAGAAGAAAGTATAAAAAACTTGGAGAGATCACTGGATCTTGGATTGATGATGTGGTTGGATTTTTTGATCTGTCTCCATTGTGGAAAGAGCTTTTAAAAATAGGGTTTTATATTTTAGTAGGACTTTTGGTTCTCATGCTCATTGTGCCATGCATCTTTTTGTATGTGCGACGGGTCGTGAATTGAGTCACCAAAGAGGTGGTTTTGGTCCAAACAGTAGGGGGAGACGTCGGAACTCACTACATCCCTCCAGGTGTCCAGAGTTGCTGAGGATCCTGCCAGGGGGCTCGGAGACCCTGGCATGCTGCCCAGAACACCTGGGGATTTGATTATGACCCCTGGAGCAAGTTGCCAACTTTGTATGAGGACCTGAAAGTCACAGAGGTTTGAATAGTATAATAATAAAATTATCACAGGGTGAAAATGTAGATTTTAGGATTTTTGGTACGGAGCTTATGGGGACAAGATGGAGGAACTTGGGCATGTCTAGCCTTTCTTCTTCTTTTTGTTCTCCATTTTCTGCAGTTGGCACTTTGGGATTGGTTTAGAATAGAAGTGCACTGTCTAACATAGGTGATAGGTATTGGGAATTAAGTGTAAATATGTTATACATAGTTTGCAATATAAAAAAACAACACCGCCTCGGGGGCAGTCATAGTGCCTTTGGCTGCCAGACTGAGCAGGTCTCAGCTGGGCAGAGAGAAAATTTTATAGATAATAATAAATAAACATCTTCAAGACCGAAAACTGAAGAGTTCAGACTCTTTCTTCAGCTGTGTGGGCCGAAACAGAGACATCCTACACATCTCGGGGCAGCAATTAACTAACATCAACCCGGGACCCCTAAAATACCCTACAGAAGCCCGTATTCATGTCAGTTGGGAAAGTTTCCTAAAGTGATACATTTCTTGCAGATAACTTCATGAGGTTATGCAGAGCTAGCATAAGTGTCTTTGTAGTCTGTTTTTAGCTAAATACTAGATGGGCTTGATGACCCCAGGATTCATCTTGTAAGTCAGCTCTGGCTCAGGCTTGCTGCTGAGGCCTCAGCACATCAGACACTGAATTTAGAGAACCTTTTGAGAAAGGTTGTCACCCCTTTACTTCTTTTAGCCCAATACTTCTAGTCCTGATAAATTTGAATTCTTCCTGTACATTCTGGCAAACAGACCATCTAAAATTTTCACTGTTTATCAGTATTTAAATTCTGTCCTCTGAGAGAAACTCAGTCACTTCCAAAAGGAGCTTGAAATAAGCTACTATTTTAAAACAAAACCAAGAATTTTTTTCTTGTTAAGTGAGAAAAGGAGTTTCCAAAACTCCTCTGTGAAACTAATGCAGATTGTTTGAAGTATCCTTTTCCTACCAGGAGCAGAGGGACACCAGCCTGGGCAGAGTGCACACAAAGCTCATTTCAGTAGAAAGGTGATACAAGAGACATTGGGGATGGACAGAGGGGCTTTGCAGTTCTGAGGGGCTGTTCAGTTCAGGTTGCTGTTCTCAGCTGTAAAAGGAACTCTTGCTGCTGTAGCAAACTGTTTGAAGATGCAGACATCTGCAGTTTGTTCATGAGCCAGGTCCTGGTTGAAGAAGCATTTGTTCCCCAAAATCTACCAGCAGCATTACCACACCATACTTTAGCCAGCTTGCTGCCAGAACCTGTAATCCCAGGAGCAACTTCCAGGGAAAGGGGAGTGGGTTCTACTCTCATTCCTTCTAACAGCTCTTACACCATGGCAGGGACTCTCAGCAGCCCAGGTTCCCCTTGGAAAGGCAGGATGCCGTGTTCCTTCTCACTTTTCAGGATTCCTCATCATTTACAAGCTTTACTCAAACATTCTGAATGTTTTCAACAAGATAATGAATAGTGTAAGAGCCTGGGATGAACTCCTTTTACTTTGTATCTGGTATTTCCTGCAGGGAGGGGATGGAGGAAGGCAGGAGATTCCCTGCTTCACAGAAGGGACACCCATGAGACAAACCTCTGACAGGTGCACCTTCCATGCAAATTAGGTTTACAGGGAAAACACTAGACCCTAGGAAGAAATGTCACAAATCAACAACTTCCCAGTTTGATTTTAGGAGCAGACTTCAAATGCAGCCTCCAAGCACAGGGAGCACTGAGACTTTAAGCCACACGACATCTCTGCCAAAATTCCCAGCAGCCATGACAAAATGACTGCAGAAATAATGCAGCATCCTGGCCCTCCTGATGTGTCAGGAATAAGCCACTGGGGATACAGCCAGAGGGACAAAAGTTGCTCTAGCTGGAGCTAGAAGAAGAGGAAGGAAGAAATTAGGTGTCTCTACTGTAGAAGTTAAAAGTTTGTGAGAAATGTTTCCAAGAACTGGACAAAGGATGGGAGAGCAGACAGACAGTACCAGAGGCAGGAGAACCAGAACAATTAACCAAACAGCTTTAGTAAGAATTTGTACATAACAAGGTTAATCTTTATGGTAAACCTGCAGCAAAGGAACCACTAAAAGTCCTTTTCTGAGAAGGACAGTGACAGCAATGCCTCAGCCTAGGGGAAAGTGAGCACATCAACCAGGGCTCCTCAGTGGAATGCTATTTTCTAAGGGTCTCAAAGATCTCTCCTTTCTCCTCTTCTGGATATTTAGATGTGTTTGTTTGGGGCTAGGGTTTCCTAGTGCACCAGCCCTCAGGGGTTCTTGCCCTGGCTCAGGAAGATCCCAGGTACCTAAGGAGTTGCTCCACTGAGGGCACAGATTCATTTCCTTGGCCTCTATTGCGTCTGTTAATTGAGAAACTCTTTCCTCCCAGGAGCAGTGTGATTCCTTAATAAGATTTAATTAGCATCCAAAGAAGAGCCCTCAAATGAAGCTCTCACAGATCTCTGCTGCAGCTGAGCTTCCATCCCACCAAGGCAGCACTTCAGTGGCATGTTCCCACCTTGGCAGTGTGAAAGCAAGGGATGGGAAATTTCCTCTCAGGCACAAAGAACTCACAAAAACTGAGGGCAAGACCAAAGGGACAGGGCCAAGAAAGGAAGCAAGATCCAGAGTGTGTTTCTTTCGAGACCCTGAAGGCCCCTCCCAGGAGACACTGCAGCTCAGGCAGCAGAAGCTGAGAGTGAGGCAGGGAGGCTGGCTCGGCAGCAGTGGGGGCTCAGAGGCCTCAGCCAATGTAGATCCTGTGGAAGTCGTTGGCCCCGAAGGCCGCGTTGCACTTGGGGCACTTGCGCTGCCGGGTGTCGTAGCGCGTCTTGACACACTCGAAGCAGAAGACGTGGAAGCACTTGGTGAGCACCGCGTCCTTCTTGCGCATGTTGCAGCATGGGCATGTCAGGCGGGCCTGCAACACAGACACACAGACACAGAGCTGTGAGGGGCCCTGCAGCCCAGCTGCTGTGCTGAGAGATGTCTCAACATGAAGGTCCTTCCATTCCTCAGAAGGACAATGTGGTTTCTCCAGTGCCAGAGTAACGACAAGAGATGTCAGATACTGGAAGTGTGCCTACACACCTTCTGACTAAGATAAAAAGGGAAGCTGAGGGACACAGATACTCACCTTGTAATCCTTGATTTCCTCCATCAGGATCTCATCACAGTTGGGAACCATGTCAGGCTTCTTTGTGGTCTCCAGCTTCCTGCGCAACCTAGAAATATCTTCCTGCACAAAAACAGGAGACCAAGAGAAGGAGCAGTACATTCTCTGTCAGCTTCTTCAGGGACCAAAGAGAACATGCACCTGGCTAAGTCACGCCACCCATAGTTTTACCCCCTGTAATCCAAGAGACAACATGATCCTCTGATGCTACAAGTATTGTCAGTTATCAGGGGACAAAATCTGAAAGAGCCAAGACCTGATGATGCCAAAATCAAAGTGAAAATGGACACCAAGAGCAGTTCAGCTGAAAGCCTCGACAAGCTCGATGTACAAAGAAGAAGGACACTAAAGCGGACAGATCTTGAAGGATTGTGCATAGGATATGTACCTCAGCCCTTTTGAAGTTGAACATCTCTTTCTCTCTAGTTACTCTGTTTTCCACAATCTCTTCCTGAAAATCATGTAACTTCTTCTGAGCCAGCTCTAGCTGGGCCTTCAGATCATCTGCAAGCTGGGCTGCATCCATGGCCTGAGAAAGAAAACCAGTATATAAGGACCAAACATAGAAGAACAGCTCTAGTGGCTTCTAGTGCCTTGTAATTACCTTATTATCAACAAGTTTTAATAATTTAGCTTCAAGATTCCTTTGGGCAGAGCCAAACCTTGGCATGCTGCAAAGCACATCACTTAGAAAAACACTAATGATCATCCAAATCTCTTCTTAAAGTATTTTCAGCCTTCCAGCTTCTACATTTTCTCTGTTAAAGTGTTCAGAGGCAGTTCTATAGCTGTTAATAGATAGAACTGCAAGATACCTATTTTTAACAATCTTCTCTCTTCACCACCTCTCTTCTGACTTTATAACCAAATGCCCTAATACCACCAATTGTCATATTAAGCACAGGTGACTGCTGAAATCTCCCTAGCTCTTCCTCACAGTGATACTCCTGCTTACCTTTTTGCCTGTTTTAATGTAATTTCTGCATTTCTACTAAAACTTAATAACAAAGGCAGCTATTAGACTTAGTCTTATTTTACTGGTAACGCACCTACTTTATTGATCTTAGGCATTTGTTGAAAGTGTTCACATTCCCCAGCTGTATTTCCTTTTGCTTATCCCATCTTTGCTACAAAGGCTTTAACCCCAGTTAACTTCGTCTGGCTGCTCTTTCTTCACCACAGGTTGCACAGAAAAAGATATAACCTGCTTTTCCTTATCAAAGCAAAACATCAGTCTCCAGTACTTTAATCATAATTCTCTCCAGGACTCCTCAGCCTTCTGATACACTCATCCCAAATCAGGGAATACCAGGTTCTGTAATGCCAGTGAGAGATCAGAGCCTTCCATGCCTCCCCAAGCTCCCACTTACAGCCCAAGGGGAAAGGAAGGCATCGCTCACCTTGCGTTTGTTCATCTCCAGGGCCTGTGTTCGCAGCCCCAGCTCCTTCTCTCCTGTTCCTATGCTGCTCTGCAGTAAGTGTTCCTTCTCCTCCAGCTTACGCACCACCTGCAGCTGGGCATCCACCTTGGAAAGGGACACAGAGGGACCAGAAGGAACAAATGAATGCATGCTCTGTGGGTCTTCAGAGCTGTCATTCAAGCTGCCGCCTAAAACTACCCCTGCTTCCCCATCACCAGGGAGCACACCTTCGGCTTGCCTTTTTCTCCCTGAACAGCTGTGCCTGTATCCAGAGAGCTGTACCCAGATCTCTCTGGTCAACACTTTAAAAGTTAGCAGTTAAATATTTGCAACAAACATGTCTTAATTTTTGGACAGTGGCTTTAAGACTTGCAGTAAGGCAATGAACAGTTCCACAGTGGCACCAAGGATGACAGGATACAAAGTCATAGAATGGCCTGGATTGGAAGGGACCTAAGATCCTCTAGTCCCAGCCTCCCTGGGATAAATTCCACTAGGGCATGTTTCTCAAAGCCCCATCCAAGTCTGGCCTTGAACACTTCCAGGGATGAGGCGTCCACACCATCTTTGGGCAACCTCCAGCAGTGCCTCACCACCTCTGAGTGAAGAATTTCTTTCTAACATCTAATATAAGCCTGCCCTCTTTCAATTTAAAACCACTGCCTCTTGTCCTGTAATTTTTTTTGTATACTCATATAAAAAGTTCATCTCCCTCAGGTTCCTAAGCCCCCTTCAGGTACTGGAAGGCTGCAATGAAGTCTCCCCTGAGTCTTCTCTTCTCCAAGCTGAACAGGCCCAGCTCTCTTAGCCTGTTCTTGTAGCAGAGGTGCTCATTTCTTCTCATCATCTTTACAGGCTCCTCTGGACTCCCTCCAAGAGGTCCATGTGTCTTTGCTGTGCTGAGGACCCCAGAGCTGGATGCAGCACTGCAGCTGAGCTCTCACAAGGGCAGAGCAGAGGGGCAGAATCCCCTCCCTCAGCCTGCTGCCCACGCTGCTTTGGATGCAGCCCAGGATGCAGTTGGCTTTCTGGGCTCCCAGCATGCGCCTCTGGGTCAGGTCCAGCCTCTTACCCAGCAGAATCCAGGAGTCCTTCTCTGCTCTAGTGCTCTCAGTGATTTCCTCTCCCAGCCTGTGCCTATGTCTGAGGTAGTTCAGACTGAACCATGGTTTCCAACTCCTATGCTTGTTACCAGTATATACAGCTATAGGTAGAATATACAGGCAGAAGTACTATTCCAACAGGAAAAGAACTTCCCACTTTTCCTCACCCATCTGCTCTCCATAGCAGTGAATCCAGAGGACATTGTAATGCTCATACAGCAGTGTCAGTTTCCTACAATGACAGGCCCCTTTGAATCCTGATGCAGTCCCAGGCTGGTGAGAGGAACACTCCATCCTGGACTGATTCTGGTGAAGACAGTTAATTCTCTTCAGAGCAGCTCATATGCTGCTATGCTTTGCATTTTGGAGCAAAACACTTTCAGTAACACAGCACTGTTTTAGCTGCTGCTGAGCAGTACTTACACAGCACCAAGACCTTCTGTGTCTCATGCTGCCCACCAGAAGGTAGGCTGAGGGTGTCCAGGAAGCAGGGATGCCACACAGCCAGGACAGCTGATCTAGCTGGCCCAAGGGGTGTTCCACACCCTACAATGCTGTTCAGCAATAACAGCTGGTGGAAAGGAGGCAGTGGGAGGATGATCAGAGCTGCAACATTTAATAACAGTAAGGCCTGATGAAGCCCTGCCTTCCTGGAGATGGCTTAACTCCTGACTGCCCCAGGAAATAACCAATTAATTAATTTCTTGTTTCACTTGTATAGACATCTCTGCTTTAACTGTTAAACTGCCTTTATTCAGCTCACCTGTTTTCTCACTTTGTCCCTTCTGATTCTTTCCCCTTTCCCTCAGTGGGGAAGAGAGCAAACGGTTGTGTGCAGCTGCCTAAAACAGATAACCCACACCTCCATCTCCCCACCATCTCTCTTGTCCTCTCTCTCCTTTTTCCCTATTACCTGCGTTTTCAGTGTCAAAACTTGGTCTGCTAGCTCCTCTTTTTCCTCTTTCAGCAGCTTATGGATCTGGTTGGACTTGATACGTTCTGACATCAGCTTGAAGTTGGCATCATCCTTCTCTCGCAGCTGCTGCATCAGGCGGATGTTCTGCTCTTGCATGTCTTCAAAGGCTTGGCCTGTGACATCCATTTCTGACAGCAGGGCCTCTTCCTCCTGCAAAAGAATCACAGGCTCTGGCCAAACTGTGCCCTGGACCCTCTTGAGTGAGCCTGAACATTTTATTCAGAGACACCAAACCTAGCAAAGATGGAGGAAGATTTTCAATGTGAGGGAACAGCATTATCCCAACAACCAGAAAAATGTATTCCCTACAAGTCTGCACCACAGCAGATACTCTGAATTTGAAGGTGCAGAGAAAAGATGGTTACATGTCACTTGTCTGGCAGAATCAGGTTTGACACAGTAATTGCCAGAGCTGGGCAGAAACCAACACCCAATTCCTAGCAGCTGAACAGCTGTCAGATACACCAGGGCAAAAATTCTACATGTGGACAGGTTGACAGCTTCCAACTTACAGGCTGCCAAGCTCCTTAAACTCATTTTGGCCACTTCAGCATTGACAAGGTAGAGCAGTTCTGCTCTACAATAACAAGAATCCAAATTCTAAGAAAGTACATGTCAATTCACTGGCTTGCCTCTATCCTGCTGAGGTGGTCCTGCTCTCTCATTGGATTGAGCCTTTTTTAGCAGAAGGCATGTACCACTTCCATGCAAAATATTCACTAGATGAACTGAGGAGGTAATAACTCTTAAAAAGAAATTGTCATCTCTTCCCCTAATGGCTGATAAAATAAAGCCAATTCTCCTCTGTGTGCCTCACCAAGGCCATATGTTTAACTGTTTATTTAATGTTTAATTGTTATTAAACATTTCCCACCATGGCCTGCCTGCGATATCCCAGAGCTGAGGGTGGACGGGGTTATTTTATTGGTGGTTCTTTTGCTTGCTCAGTTTTTTTCTCCTTTGGTAAACAAGCACCAAACTCCCATCTCTGGCCCATACAGATATAAATTCCTTCTCTCTTTCTGGATGTAACCTGAAGGCAGCTCTCCCAGTTGCCCCAGCCAAAAGAGACCTCATCAGGAATTTCTCACCTGCTTAGCCATGGCAAGTTTCTTCTGTAAATATTCAATCTGTTCTTCCACTGCTCGGATCTTGCGGAGGGCATCCTCATCAGCCATCTTCTTACTCTCCTTTTTTTCCTTGTCTTCCAATTCTTTCACCCTCTGCCTCAGTTCTTCAAGCTACAAGAACCAACCAGAAACAACACTAAACACAAGGATACACCCTGAGCATTGTTCAGAGCCTGTTTTCTCCAAAATTCTCTGAAACACTCAGGACTGCCTTCAAAGCATGGCAAAAAAACCCCAGGTTGTTTTGACAGAGTATTACAGGCAGATGTACCATTTGGATGGGCTGTAGGCCCAAGATCTTGACTTCCACACCTTTGAAAATTTCATAGCATCTTTTATCAGAGTAGGAACATCAGTCTCCTGCAATTGTACATGTATGGATACAGACTCAGAAAGCATCTGCTCCTTTAAGACCATCTGATCAAGGACCTTCTTCCATACAAGGAGGAGATAACAGGAAAATGACAAGGTAAAATAAAACATACAGAGATACAAACTTGGCAGAGAAATGGTAAAGGAGGCAGTGATGAGAATGAAACCTGGTCAGTCACACTAAACATTGAGAGCACATGAGGGTGTGAAAATGTTTACTCCATCAAGGTTATCTGAGTGTGGGAGAAGGAGAAAACCCAAAATAAAATATTCAGAGACACAAACCTGACAAAACAAACACAGATACAAAGAGAGGAAGCAAACCTCTCCAGTCACAACAGCTTCCAAGGAACTACAGGAACCACCTCCAGGAAGATCAGCTGGGACTTTGTAACTGATGACACTGTAAAGCAGGAATGGCTCCTGAACTGGGACAGCTGTGGCAATCAAGAACTGCTCAAATCCAGAAGCAATGTGCAGGGAAATGGAGACCAAGGATGAACAAATTAGGGTTAGACAGAGAAGGGTATAAAAGGAGCCAGTCCCATGGGAAATATGGGCAGTCAGTACGCAGTTGTCTGGCTCAGCCTTGCCCACAATCATCACAGCCTGTCCTGTCCTGGCTTCTTGTATCTTTTCCTAAGTATTACCATGTAATCTAACTCTTTACCCCATGTGTGTGTGCTGCACAGAGGAAGTGCTGCCTATAGGCGAGACCTGCTTGTGAACAAGGCAAGAGGGGCTTGGAACCACAGGGGTCCCAAAGAGAGGGACATGCTGGAACTGAAGGAATCTGCAAATGGGTCTGTTCTTATGAACCTAGAGACTGGTGTGTGTGTGTGCCTGCACTAGCAACTAGTCCCTGTTATCTCCAGACCATTCCAATCTCTAAGCGACAAAGCTGGGAAGACAAACAATCCTCAGTTCTGAGGAGAGAAACAACACAGTTCTGCTGCAGAGTACCTGAAAAGAAGTTTAAGTAACACATTGAAAAGAAAAGAGGATGAGAAATTAGGAATACCTCAGCTTTTGCCTTCTTCTCAGCTGCCATCAGCTGCACTTTGTCTCTCTGCTCTTTGGGGGCAGAGCGGTACATATCTAGCAACAGTTTCATCTCCTTCTGGCTCTCCTGGGCCTTCCTGGAGAAAGGGAGACGGACCACAGTAAGAACACAGTAGCAAAGCCACACTGTTACACAGCCAGCACCACAGCCTGGCAATATTCTCTCATCTCCCATATGGATATGGAGTTGTTGGTGGCTCATTTTATCCTGGTAACATAAAACAGCAGCTGAGTATAGTCTGGAAATAAAACATGTTCAGGCACATGGGTTGAAATGCAAGAAGTGGGCTGGAGATGAAATACATATCCTAATAATATGTACAAACTATCCTCCTCTGCTTTGGGAACCATGCAGGAGTGGGAACACTGCTGTGTCCTCTATTAATAACGTGCTGCTGTGAACTTCTATGCTATTGTTATGACAGCAACAAATCAACATTACTTGACCCACACCATGAAGTATCTCCTTTGGTAATTCATGCTTTAGGCTACTCCACTGACCACATCACAATCAGAAACAGAGGGTGTCAAGAAACTCTCTTGGTTCCAAACTCCAATGATGCTGATCCTGTAAAAGCAAGACCATGTGAACACCCCAGGCTTGGGCACTGCTCACACAGGAAAGGGAGAAAACAGCAACTCTTACTTGAGCTCAGCCTTCAGCTGCTTGATCACTTCAGCCTCCTTCTTTCTTCCATCTTCATGCTTCCCTTTCTCCTTGTCTTTGGACTCTCTCTCCTTCTCAGATTCTTTCTGCTTCTGCTTTTCCCGCTCTCGTTCCTTTTCCTTCTCTTTCTCTTTTTCTCGTTCTCTCTCTTTCTCCTTCTCCTTTTCCTTCTCTCGTTCCCTCTCTCTTTCCCGTCTCTCCCGCTCCCGTTCCTCTTCATCTCGCCTGGCCTTCATCTCATTAACATCTTCAGAAGCAGCCTTGGGAACAGTCACTTGGGCAGAAGGATCATCAGGCTCCTGCTTGATCTCTGCAGGTTCCTCCTTTGCGTCTTCAGTGCTGGACTGGGACTGGAGGAGAGCACTGCCACTGCGAGAGCGGATCTGGAGTGGAACAGCAAGAGAGATGACCAAGAAAACAGTGTTTAAGTTCTTAGCCAGGAGTCTTCCCTACCTCCTTCTCCCTTGTCTTCCCAGATCCATACTTCCATGCCCCCTTTTCATGGAGCACTACACAGCTACAAAGGAAGAGCATTTGTTTGGTCAAAGGAAGCAGCAGAGTGCAGAGCTCCACAGAAAATTTCACTGCATCCTGCACAGCGTATCAGAAAGGTTGGTATTCCTGGCAAGGGTGACAGCATTACCCCTTCTCCTAAGCTTTTCCCTTCTTTTCTGGCATCTCCTGCTGTGTTACCTTGCTCAGGTCAGACTGGGCCTCTCTCAGTTTGCGTTTGTATCTCAGCACCTCTCCCTTCAGCTGGTGGTTGTGATTCTGGAGGCTGCTGATGAGGTGACGCATCTCCCGATTAATGGGGCCTGCAAAAACAGAAACACCTCTGCAACAAACCACACCTCTGCCAACCTTCTTGAGGACTTTCATGGAGATGGCGAACAAGCTAAGTGACAATGACAAAGAACAAAATAAGACTCTCACCATTCTGCCACGTAACAGAGCAACACAAAACACTTGCAGAAGGAAAGTCATGCCAGTTTTATACACAACCATAAGTCCTTGCAAATTCACAGTCCTACGTTCCCACTTAATATCCTTTTCATGACCATGATCCGAACGGAAACATGTCATGTTACAAAATAAATCTGATTTAAATGCTCCTTCAGAAGTAATTTATTTCTTCTGATGAAATTTAAGAATCACTGCTTTGCTATCTAGATTGTCCTTACAGACTTGGAAATGAATCCTCCCCCCGAGTAATTTTTAATCATGCAATATATCCTGCCATAAACCAAATTGTTAGCAAAATGTATCTATTATGCAGCATCTAGAAAGAAGTCAGATAACATGGAACTGGCCTCCCAATAAAACAGGTGAAGAGCTTTGCTTGTTGAGATGAGGAGACCTGCCAGAACAAGTATTTAATAGTAACAAAGAATCAACCCATGCATCCTAGTGCACTGTAGCTCCTAACGGGCATTGGTGGGTAGGTGGTGTTTGTTTCAGGCACAGCAGAACAACTTACCTGCTTGCTCATTGGCAGCAAGTGTCTGTTCAAACTCTATCCTCAACATCTCATACTCTTTGCGGACTTGTGCCAGGGTGTCCTCCAGCTGAATGACCTCAGTGCGTAGCTTCTTGTGAAGGCTGACCTCATCCCTCTGAGGAACAGAAAGGAAACAGAACTCAGTGCTTTGAACCTGGAGTATCTCTCACCTCATCAATATCAGGTACCACCAGAGACTGAATTATTGCCAGAAATGTCTATTTCCTGAGCATTTGCAGAGGCACACAGACCCATCAGTGATGGCTGGTGGCATGACAGAACTCCCAGGCTGAGAGAGCAGAGGTGTTACCTCAATCAGTTCCACCTGGCGCTGGTGCGTGGCGCGGGTGCCGTGGAGCAGCGTGCGGGCCTCATCAAGGTGTGCCTTCAGCTGCAGACTCTCGTTGTACAAAACAGAAAACTGGGACTGCATGCAGCGATATTCTGGGGTCTCCTTCACAGCCTCTTCCACTGCCCGCCGCAGCTCAACCTGGTTGGGACACAAGAAAATGTCACAAAAACAAAAATTATCCCCTTGCCTTTGGTTTCTGTCTCTCAAGACAGAAGAACAGTGAATCAAGCTGCCACAAGCAAAGACAAAAGTAGAACTTGAATAGCACTGCTGTGAAGCAGGTCCAAGTGATATGATTCAGTACCAATCCTAAAAAGTGTCTGTGTTCTCTTATGCACTAGGCTGCTTCTCTCGCACAACCACAAGGCGGAAGTTTTTCAATCTTAGGTCCTGAAACAGTTTCTCTTAAAGATATGAACTTGGAAAACATAATAAATTGTAAACACCCAGATCAACAAAGATGGACACATAGAAAAGTATGAGAGAACAGAGAAAATACACATGCAAATAGGAATTATGTCAGCCTTCCACCAGTAGGACATAATAACTGAAAGAAAGAGAAATGAAAAAAAATCCCAGAGGTACAGAACTGAACTCCTAGAAAAAAAAGTTAGCAAATGATTGTAACTAGCAGCAGTAAACCAGACACATATATACATGCATTCAGCTTAAAAGTAATTACAGGGGGGAAAAAAAAGTTGTAAGCTAAGGACACTTCTCTCTAAACAAACTCATGTGGATAAACAGAATTCAGAGGTGCCTCAAGACAGTTTCCAGCATCAGATCTCTGGATTAAAGTTTTTGAGACAGACATTTCTTATAACTGGCACTGACCACTAAGATGAAATTTGGATTATTCTCTCTGTCATATACTTGTCTACCACAGAGCCACAGCTTCTTGTGTTACCACTTTTAAAACATCACAAACTCACAGGCTGTCTCCTATCTATCCATTCCCCACAGTGGGGAAGACAGAAGTTCACTGTCTCTTTCAAGAGCCTCTCTCCCCACACAAGTTCCCTGATTGTTTCTCTTCTCTGGTTCCACTTGCACAGGGCGTGGGGAAAGTGGAAAATCTGAAAACAGTTTTAACCAGACATGATTAAAATGGACTCAAAGATCAGAATGGGACATGGGCAGGAAAACATTACAATTTCCAACGGTGGCCACACGGTGTCACCAACGCACTGAGCTGCAAGTGGAGCCACAGACCCACTCAATTGTACCTGGAGCAAAGTGTAACACAGCTAAAGAGCAGGCTCAGAATAGACACTGCAATGAGGTTTTCTGCAGACACAGCACTGCAAAGCTGAGGGCAGCCCATCCCACAGAACACCTTCATCCTCACACAGCTACAGATGTCTCACCTTGAGCTTTTCATTCTGTGTTGTTACTTCCTCAAGATCCTGACGCAGTTCCTCCAATTCATTAAGGCGATTCCCAGCAAGCTCTTTATTCTCTTCCAGCTCTGCATTCATCTCCTCAAACTGTTGGGATAAACTGCTTGTAAATCCTACTGTTAATGTGTCTCCTGAGAGTGCTAATGAACTATCTGTTCATGCAGTAATGGCAGCTACAGACTGAGCAGTCAGGTAACTTGACCAAGCAAGACAGAGTCTAATTCCACCTGGTGTTTCTTAAGTAGCAAACTCATGACACAGACAAAATGGCTTGTCCAGAGTCACCCAGCTTTGTGGCACAGGATCTAAAAATTATCTAAAATAAGTATCGAATTCTGTTCAAATTGTGGCCCTTGTTCTCCTTGAACAAACTGCTGGCCTTACCTTGCGAGCATTAATGGTGATTGTTCCCCCATATAGGCTGCTCCCAGCTCCATACACCTTGTAGCCTTTGGAATTTACCTGCAAGAAATGCAAGAGATTTCCTCAAGATCCAGTGAAATACTGACAAGAGTGATGCAGCAGGTCCAAGACCAAAGAAGGAACACTGCAGGTTCTCAGCTCTCCCAGCAAAGTCCCAGGGAGGATGTCACACACCCATCCAACACCACCCCCACTTCCCAGGTCTCCTGGCCAGCGCTTACTCGTTCCAGGACGTCGGCCAGGTGGCGGTTGAGCCTCTGCTCTCTCTTGCGGATCTTGTCAATGTCCCACTGCAGGTCATCAATCATGGTCTCCAGGACAGACACCCGGGATTCTGCTGTCTCCACCCTCTCTTGCAGCTTGGAGAACTGCAATCAAAGGAGTGCTTCAGCCAGCATATTGCATAGACCCAACTTTTCCTCATGCTGCTCAGGAGTCATTTTTCTCTTTTTCATCTTTTGCTGTGATGACAGACTATTCCATGAACTGTCCCAAATTTTACACTGGCCAAATCCCAAGACAGCAACAAAAATAAGACAAAACTGAAAATTGAGAAAGAGCAGAAGCTGGTAGTATCTGGTAGAATACAGAGGAAGCCACCTCAGCTGATTCAAAGCCTTTTTTGATTTTAATCTTTTCTATCCCTATGTCCATCTACTTTAGAGAGCACCTAAGTGCTCAGATGTCTAATGCTGTGCAAGATCAGCATTAACACAATTTTTTAATGAACTGAAATCTCTCAAACAAATGCTGCTACTAATGTGAATCCTTTAACAACTGGGATCATCCTGTAACTGATATCATTATACTGTCAAATTACACAGAGAAATCAAGGAATTCAGAACGACAGAGATATCACCTTGACTGTTCCGGGTGTCTACACAGCCACCTCAGCACCACGTGCCCCCAGTTTCTCTGCTCTCCCGTCTTCTTTAAAAGTTAAAACCATTCAGTTCACTGTCTCACTTATATCCTTTCCTTTAGTGATGTAACAAGCAAATCAACCTGATTTATACAGAAAATCAGTGTACAGCTCTCCACAACAACAACCCTTTTTGTAATTTTCAAACCATGCTCCTCCTATGCCTCTCCAAGGATATGAGCTGCCTTCCAATCTATGGGAACCATAAATTATGCTAAGCAGGACCCCAAAGCAGATTTCTTTCTCTCTCCTGTTTTTACCTCCTGAGACATGACTCTGTGCTTCTCCTGAAGAACATCAGCCAGTTCTTGCAGCCGTCCATTCTCGTGTGACAGGTAGGTATTCAGCTCCACTACTGCTTCTTCCATCAGTGAAATATCTGAAAGGTGCACAAAGAAAAGGAAATTAATGGAAATCTGGTTTTAATTCCTGAACAGCAATGAGAGAAATAAGAAAACAGAAAAGGAGATTTCTGAGTCTAACTTTACTTTAATTTACCTCTGCCACAGGTGCTTCCTGAGGGCCTGATCTCAATCCACAGAGAGCTTTGTCCATATGCAAAAGGCTCTGCAGTTTAACAGTGCTGCCCATTTCTGACCCAGGGGCCATCCCCTAACCCAAGAGATCACTTCAGCTCTGTCTGTGCCAGCAACCCAGAGCATGTCCTTGGAACCAGGGACACCCAAATTCATGCATAAACCTGTTGCAACAGGTTTATGCCCAGGGTGACACACCAGGCCAACACACCATGACACCATATGACAACCACACCACTGGGTGACAAGTGAAACTAGAGCACCTTAGGCATGGCACCAGTGTCAAAGCTACTACAGTTTATGACTGCTAGCCAAGGACAGCAACATATTCTTACACCCATACCAGACTTGGTCAGAGCACACAGAAGGCACACCAAGCATGAGCTGATATTTCACCCAAGGTTTCTTTCAAAAGATGAAAAATCTAACCTTAAGCTAATGATGCTTTTTCAACAGTCATCTGAGTCTAAAGTGAATCTGCTACATTAATTTTTAGAAGATGGTAGTTTGGCTTTCTCTGCAGAACTCTGCTATGTTCAAAACTGACAGCTACACTAAGCACACCATGCCATAAGACAGGTACAATTTTGCTCAGGACTCAGTGGAAACTGAGCAGCTTGTTATTGCCACACCTTCTCCTAAACTGCAAAGGAGAGGGAGTCCACCATCAGTTCACAATGCTGATTTCACTTCTTTACTTGTAGGCACAAAACCTTTCATGTGGTGGCTAAGAACAGGTGGCTGAGGAGGTTCAGCTGTGCTCTCTGACTTCTCAGGCACATGAACAGAGTACTGGCAGAAACAAGCTGCTTCTTAGCCCAACATGCTGGGCAGAGCCCTCAGCACTCAAATACAGAGGTAGATGCAATGCACTTCTGGCACATGGCCCTTTAGAGGAGGTTTTGATAACAAGAGTTTGGAAAGCCAAAAAAATTAATTTTAGAAAATAAATGCACATGAGAAGGACTAGACCTTAATGTCTACAATTCAGGATCAAGTCTAAGGTGGGAGCAGATAAGCATTCTTGAATACCTGCCACCTTGGTCATACCTCCACTATTCAGCTTGTGCGATAGTACATCCACTTTCTCCTGCAGCTTGTCATACATTGTCACAATCTGGGCAACAGCACGGCGGGAGGACTCCACACGCTCCTGCAGCTGAGATTCTATCTCCTCACTGGTACTGCTGGCTAGAGTGGCCAGGAAGGAGAAGGCCGGCTCCAGCCCTTCCCCTGGGAACATAAAGGGGTGAAAAAAAGTAAGTGTGTTCTAGAAGGTAGCATATCCCTGCTCTTTAGAATCACAAAAAAAAGTCTGTCAGCCTTTAGAAATGGACATCAGTGTTGTCCACAGCTGAAATCCACCTTTCCCACTGTCCCCACCCCCTTTCTCACCTCGTTCCCTCTCATCTTTGCGCTCCTGATTACTGTCAGAGTCTGGTTCAGGTTCTGGCACCACCAGTGCTTTTCTTTCAGACAAAAGGTCTCCAAGACCTTGGTCCAGGTCGAAGCGTTTAAGGATGATGCGGATATTTTCATCAAACTGAATGATGGGACAGTCAAGGCCAGACAAGATAAAGAATGGATGTGAACAAAAGGAGTACAGTGGTACAGGGGAGACAAGCAAACTGTATATGAAGTAACAAAAGCTGTTCCCAACCTGATTCCAGTAGCGGTTGATGATCAGCAGAGAGGCATCGTCAGTGGCCTGCCGACGCTCCAGCTTCTCAATGTGCTCCCGCAGCTCATCTTCGATGGCCTGGCGCTGGTCGAGCATCTCCGCCAGCTTCCGGTTCTTGGTCTGCAGGGTCCGGATGTCCAGCTCCTCCTGGGCACAGCCACACAGCACACAGGCCAGGTCACAGAAGGGCTCACCCTGACCCCAGAGACATTTCTGCCTCCAGATGAAAAAAACCAAAAGGTGGAGTGGGGGTATGCAAGGAAGACATACCGTTGAAGAAACACCACCAAGTTTAATGGTCTCCACAGTGGTGCCTGAATCTTCAACCCCTGCCTTCTTTTCCGGAGGTGCAGAAGGGCCAGGCTCTCCAGCCGTCCGTTTATTGCCAATTCCAGACATGGTGGCTGAAGTGTACAGATTCCCACCTTCTCCAAGTTCTTCCTGAACATTAAAGAACACTATGAAAAAATCACCAAACACACATCCATGCAGTCAACTTGATTTGGGGTTTTTAACATGGTGATGCATCATGGTAACAAAATGCCCAAAACAGAGAAGATCATGGAACTAGAAAGATTTTGAAAAATATTTGTTGGGAGGAATGGACTAAAAGTGGAAGACTGGTAAAGGACTGTAAATCATTCAAGTGACCTTGCAGCTGGGAATAACTCTTGACAAGGCAATGATCCTCTGGCACAGGCTGACTTTAAGGGCGATCACTTCTCTAATACTGCACCTCTGCCAGCTGTTGCTTTGGGGAGCAAATTTGTTTCTGTTACCTTGCTCCCACAAGGAGCACTGTAACAGAAACAAATTTACTCCTTGTGTTCTAACTAGGAGATTGTGCCAGCCGGTGCTGACTCACACATTCTGGTCCAACATTAGTAAAAGACACCAGCAGGATCTGCACTTCAAGCAGAAAGTTGATGGGGAAAATATCCACTGCTCTGTAATGTTAAAATTGAAACACTGTACCTTATCACCCTCCTTGCAAAAAAATCTTCATCCAGGTGCACTCTCTGCTTTTCTGCATTAACAAAAATTAACCAGGTTAGACTTTGGCAAACAACTGAGACTGTGTGTATGTGCACCAGTTCACTGCACAACAACCAAACTGTTCCTATTGAATCTACACAGAAAGCCAGTCAAAGCTGAGGGCAGCAACACCCTGGAAATAAATGAGCCCTGTACGCAGAGAGCTCACAAATCCTACAGAACTGAAAAGCAACTTGGACTCAAGGCTTGTAAAGACCCATTCCAAGAGTTTTGCTGTGTACCAAGAGAGATCAAACATGTTTGAAGAGAACCTATTCCTAACTCAAAGCAGTCTGAAAAGCTCTGGACTAAGAGAGAACAGCTGGGGCTGTGAGGGAGGACTGGACATCACCTGCCCTGTGCTCCTGCATGAAGCAGGCTCAGCCAAAGCAGGTTTCCAAGGGCCTTGTCCAGGCAGCCTGAGCATCTCCAGGCACAGAAACTCAGCCACGGCTCTGGGCAGCCTCTCTAGTGCTTGATCACCCTCAACATTAAAACAGGCTTTTCTCGTGTATGAACAGCATTTCCTGTAGTTCCCTAAAATATTATTGAGCAAAATTACAAGTGTATCCTCAAAAGGCTTCCAACACAAATGGAGCAGCTGGAGATAAAAAATGGAACCAACCAGATCTTCACTAGACATGAGCTGCATTCTTCTCCCACAGCCACTGAGGCTGCGTCAGACTGAACGAAAGCAGAAGTGAATGAAGTGCAGACCACACCAGTAAAACCCAACCTGTTCCATTTAAACCTATTATGGAATTTATGGTCAAACCAGGGGTTAGGAACTGAACCTTCCAGTTCTTATCTGCTTTAATTGAGCAGTTCTACTGAAAGCAACAAGGCCATTGTCTTTTGAAGATGAAGCTGGTACACTGTTTTGCCAAATCTCAGCATTCACAAGCATCTCAGTGTGACACTGCCCTTCATCATATGCAAAACAGTATAAAGATTATTTCTAAGTGAGTTACTGAAACAGATCCTGCTGAGTTACAGCACAGATCCTATGAGGTATCTTCTAATAGAAACATTAAATTACATCTCAAATTTACAAAGAAAGACAATTGCCATGGAACCATTTTCCTTCTCTTAGCAACAGCACTGACTTTAGCTGGAATTCTGAGAGCATTGGAAGGAAACAGCTGTCACTAAAAACATCTCATTTGTCCCCTGTCAGTCCAGCAAGCCACCACTGCCCACTGCCTTTCACGCTTTTTGTCCCCAGACAAAATACCCCTTCCACTGCCTCCTGGCACCACCCCCCTCAGCTCCAGCTCCTCTCTCACCACTTCCTCACACACTGTATACCAGACCCCAACCCATTAATTTTTTATGGCCACAGACCGTCTCTTTCACAGAATCATTTAGAATGGGAAAAACCTCTGAGATGGAGCCCAACCTATGAACCAACACCACTCTGTCAGCCACACCATGGCACTGAGTGCCACGTCCAGCCAGGGACAGGGACTCCACCACCTCCCTGGGCAGCCCCTTCCAGTGCCTGACAATCCTTTCTGCTGCTCACACATAGAAGAACTCTAAGCATGAATGTTCATTTCTTTGAATGTCAGATTTCCTTTCTGACACAGAACAGCTGATCTGCTCTGCTACCTAAAAGTAAGTTTTACTTACTCATTCTGTATTTGCTTAAAAAAAGGTGGATTTCTGATGACAAGCCCTATCGATTGAAACTCAGATTTTCTCTTCTTACTTACTACCATTTTACAACTAAATTCAAAACCTTTATTACATCTGCCACCACCTGATGTTCCTGCTACAGTACAGAAATCACACTACACATGTATAAACCTGAATTTATGTAAAGACACTGAAAAACAGAAATAAAAGCCCTGGGCAGATTTAAAAACTGCTATTTGAGTTTCTACTCCCCAGCAGGAACTCCAGTCAAACAATGATCCATCCACAAACCCAACAGGGATTTTTCCATAGCTTCATGTCAAGCTCAGCAGGAATATTTTAAGCATAACAGGAGAAAGGGGAAAACTCCCAACCCTCTGCTCTGCTTGGCCCTAGCATGGCATGGATGGAGTACTGTGCCCAGTTCTGGACTCCTCAGTACAAAGACAAGAAGCTGCTGGAGAGGTTCCAGTGGCAGCCACAAAGATGATGAGGGCTCTGGAGCATCTCTCATATAAGAAGAGACTGTGATATCTGGGCCTGGTTAGTCTGGAGAACACTGGGAGAGGATCTCATTAATGCACACAAATATTTCCAAGGTGAGTGCCAAGAGAGTGGTCCAGACTCTTCAGTGCTACCCAGCAACAGGATGACGAGCAGTGGCCATAAACTAAAACCCAACAAGTTCCACCTCAACATGAGGAAAAACACTGAGGGTGGCAGAGCACTGGAACAGCTTCCCACGGACGTCGTGGACTCTCCGCCTTTGGAGACATCCCAAACCCACCTGGATGTGTTCCTCTGTCACCCGCTCCAGGTGACTCTGCCTTGGCAGGGGGGTTGCACAGGGTGATCTCAACCCGACCGATGCTGTGATCCAGCTTCCCACACACACCAGCCGCTCTCACACCTCCTCCGCTCTCCTACATCCCGCGGGGGTCCTGCCCCTGGCATATTCCCACAGCGCCAGCCAGACACGCCGCGGCCCCGTCCCTCCCTCTGAGGGTGTGCGCTGCCTCCAGCCTCCAGCGACCCCTCCGTCCTCCACACGGCCCCCTCCCGGCTCTCCCCGGCCCCCAGCCGCCCCACAGACCCGCCGCGGCCGCCTCGTCGCTGCTGCCGCCGCGCCCCGCTCCGCCGGCAATGGCCGCTACGGGCCGCCCTTTCCGGCCGCCATTTCGCCCTCACCCGTCATGGAGGCGCTGCTTTGCCCTCGCCCGACATGGCGGGGCGGCAGCGGCACCAGACGCCGGCGCCCTCACCCGCACCAAAGATGGCGGCGCGGGCGGAGCCGCCCCCGCCCACACGCGGCCCCGTGGAGCGGCCGCCTCCCTGCCCTCTCCGGAATGGAGCCGTGTCCCGGCCGGAGCGGGCGGGAAGGGCGTCGGAGCTTCTTGATGTGGGTTAAACATTCTGTGCCGGCCATGGTGTGGCAGCAGGGTTGGGGCAGTGGTTGTCCCTCTGCATTCGGCACTGGAGAGGCCACGCCCTTGCTCCCCTCCAACAGCGAGAATTTTCTGCTTTCGTCCGTGTTGTTTGAAGATTAACTGTGCGAATTGTGCAGAGACAACACAATAGATGAGGGAAAAATGACAAGAAAAAATCTGAGTGGTAAGGAGAGAAAGAGAGGGATTAATAATACTTGTATTAATACTTGAGATACTCTTGTGAAGAAGATGGGAGAGCCAAGCAATCCAAATGCCAGTGCAGAGGAACTGCAGAGAAAGTCTTGCAGCAACTTGCAATTACTTAGAGTCAGGAGTGTGACAAATATGGCTGCTTTTTCCTGAACCTCGCAGTCCTTCACTTGCAATTGCTACAAGAAAGAGTGGAGCACTGTACAAAATTACAGTTGCTTAAGAATTGGAGTGACTGAAGCAGAGTGTTTCTTGGAAAGGATGTGCACATGTTTTTAGCATAAGCAGAGGGAAGCCTGGTATTGAGAAACCACCAAAGACCCAGAGGTGAACTGAATAAAAAACGTTGTGTAAGGAACAGCCTAGAGAGGAGGCAATTTTGAGCTTGCAGTGTTGGTGTGCTCAGGATGCGGCCACAAAAGGAGACTTGGATGGACTGAATCTCCTGTAAACAAGAAATGCACAGACTTGTGACCAGGGTTGTGCTGAGCATCACCCATTACCTGTTCCAAACCTCTATTCCAAATTAAAAGGACCTACACAACCTCAAATACTGTCTTTCTCTCAAGTTGCAGGAGTAGTAGTAGCCACCAAATTTGCTATGAAAGCCCAACACATGGGTGTGAAATTCATCCTCTTTGGTAAGGTGGGAGGTGGAGACACAGCATTGTGAACTATTCATATATTACCCAGATGTGTCTGCAGATGTGCAGGTAAATTTGGAGCTTTGGCACACCCGGGATAGTACCCAAAGTGATCTTTGATCCAGCAGAACTGTGCTGCTTCCAAGAGGAAAGGCCCATATGGGAGATGGTCTGGGAGCTGATCTCTCTCCCACCTGTTGCTGAACCTGAGGTTGTCGTGAGCAGAAGGCTCTGCCCTGGAGGGCAGAGGGAAATCCTCTTTTGTGAGAGGATTTGTGTGCCTGGAATTTGCTGAGGAAATAGCAGAGCACAGATTCATCCCAAAGATGGGAACAGAAGAGCTTTGGCCAATCAGCTCCAGGTGCTGTCAGTGGCCGATGAAGAAAGGGATTGCAGGTTGCACACTCAAGGGAAGAGGTTGGACAAATGGGCCCAAGAACACAAGAAGCAGCCAGCCTAAGATAATAAAGTGGAAAAGTGACATCTTCAGGCAACCAGTGACTGGACAAAGCAAAATAGTACCCAAAACACTTACAGCAGACTAACTGCCCAAAGAGAGATAACCACATTTCAAATTCAGTGGAGCAAAGCCCTGTGCATCAATGTTTCTGGGGCAAAGGTCTATTTTTGTGTCAGCACACAAATCAGCCTTTCATTTCCTAGGCTGTTAACTGGAACCACAGCAGCTGCGTTGTGACAACGCAGTGTCAGGCACCACAGGAGAGCAGGTATGAAACACAGCCCTCATGTGTCCTGTGGCAGCTGGTGTTCAGTGCCTTCTAGATCAGATCATAGAGGTGAAGTAAAGGAAGGAAAAGTCTCAGAAAGGAAAAAAAAGGAAAAAATAGAAAATGCATATTAGTGGAACATACTTCCAAATAAAAGTACCAGACCTGTCATATGTCTGTACAGGTCTTTGACTTCAAAGCAAATGTAGCTCTCTTCCTAAAAACAATTATAATAGATAAATAAATAAGATGAAGATTAGTCTACTTCCTAACCCCCTTAATTTCCTTGTACACTGGCTACAGACAGGGTGATTCTGTCTTGTTCTGCTATTTTGATCATCAGTTCTTTGAAGCAAAAATAGAAAACACCAGTGCCTTAAAAGACACCCCTTTCTTAATGACTGATTTGTGCAAGAGGCACTTTCATGTTACCAAAGTGTGATAAGCAACAAGAAGATTAATTTTAAAAGCTGACCTTTGTCCTTGCTCAAAATTTTGTCCTTGAGGTTTGTTCTGGTGTCCCCTCCTCTTGACATGATTTTATCCTTACCTCATTGTAAGGTAAGGATAAAGCACATAATTTTAGCTAAGGTTGTGCTCTGAAAATAGGATAATTTTTGGTTTTCCTCTCAGGTATTGTGAAGTAAGCTATGTTGTTGCTGTGGACATTAAATGGAATGAAGGGTGGTGCTGCAGGGTGCTGTGCTAGGTACACATTCGTTAGGGCCAACAGTGGGACTATATTTGATAAGATCAGGTACTTTACCTAATGATATCCACCCAGTGCAGTGTACATCAGATCACACAGAAATGTATCACTTCACAGCATCCTTGATCTAGCCAACAATTGCTGTTGATGTTATTTAGGATATTATAATTCTCTTGACAGACAAGCTGACTAAAGAAAATGAAGGCACATAAAGCTGTGGCCACTGCAGTTGAACTGAGTTCTTGCTTTTCCATTGAAAGAAATTGCACTATTTTTTTTTTCTATTACTATTATTATTAGAATTGGATAGTTACTCTTACCTAAGTAGCATAGTAGGATACTTACAGCTTACATCTGGGAAGGGAGACACTGATCATATTTTGCCCAGGTGTAGGAAAGAAATTCCATTGTCACCTGACCAGAAGGGACTTGGATAGAAATGTTTCAGTTGCTTATATATGCTGCACAAAAATTCTCACTTACTTTTGTTTTGTCATGTTCCTTCCCGAGTTGTCTTCCTCCTGTAGAGAAATACTTGATGCTAAATGGAGAATATTTCTGTGAATTGAAGGAGCTCTTTCTGCTGATACCCAGAACATCCTGGCAGGGAATCTAAAAAAGACAGAATGAAAGATTCTAGTCAGTGAGAAACCCAGGCTGGGAAGTCTCAGCAGGGATTATTAGCGATTGCCTTGCTGCCTCACTGCCCAGCTGCCATAGTGATCAGGAGAAATGAAAAGCCCAGGAAATGGAACACAGGCTTAACTGTCTTCTTCTCTTTCCCTCACTCATTCTCTTTCATTTTTTTTCTTTTCTGGCACCACACCACCTTAATTTGCTGTCTGTATAGAGGATTCCTGTGTGCAAATGGTCCTGGAAATAGTGGTATGAAGAGTTTCCTGAAAAGGAGCTTATGGGCACGATCCATACTTATTTAATTGCAGTAGGTGCATTTGAATTTTAAAGACAGGCTCTTCAGAGTACTGGTAAGCTTTTTACTGGTGCATTTAGAGACCAGAGAAAGAAAACAAGCTGTGTTTGAAAATATTAATTACTCAGCAGTGAAAATCACAGAATTCACAAAATCAGTTGTAGAATCTCTAGTCTAACCCTCCACCTTTTGCCAATGTAGCCATTGTTTTATAGCAGGTTTTACTTCTAGATCATGGACTAGTCACAGACTTATATCTTGCTTAAGTCTAACCTTAAATCTTGCTAACAAAAAATTTACCAGAATGAATTAAAAATATTAACTAAGAGTTAAGTACTTGAGTCTCCATGTTACATCCATTATTAGATGGAATGAAAAAAGGTTAACAAAACACTGTTCAGCTAAATGGAATTAAAACCTCTCAAATTTTAAATAAGGCAGGCCCTTAGAGATTTGAAGCAGTTTTAAAATAGTTATAATTTGATACAATTTTCCTGAGAGTCTTTCTGCAGTTAAAACCTTGTACAAGTGGTACTCAGACTTTCCTAGACAAGCCCTTTCTCTCGTGCCAGCATCTGACCTTTAGTTCCAGAAGTGCTCACCTAAAATTTGCAGTTAGAGAAAGCAGAGAAATTGCTAACACTCTGTGCTTCTCACACAGATGCAGAATTTGTTAGTGCAAAGAACTCAGGGACCATACAAAATAACTTTACTCCATTTTGCAAGGGAAAGTAAAAGTTTTACAGCAGTCCCTGGGGGATAATTCCTCCTGACTCTCAGTTTAGAAATCTTCTGGTTTGCCTTTTCACCTCATTCTCTTTTTTTAGCAAAAAGAACAGTGTTCCAGGCCGTTCTTCTATGTTGCAAGACAGAGCAAGAAACTGAGAGCCAATGTATTTTAACAGATATTTTGAAGAGCTACTAGACTCTATGTCTAAATTAAAAGGTTTGTCCCTTTCTTAGAAAAACTCTGTGGTCTGCAAGAGTCAGAACGTTGGAGTAAGACAGGAAGGAGGTTGAATCACCAGAGCATATGCCACTAAACTGGCCAAGGTACATCTAGTTCTCTGAGTGTCACCAGGCTTGCAGTATTTCTGCAGTTCCATCATCATTAAACATATTTCTGTGCTGGCTCACTCTGGTGTTCTTTTAGCTATGAATAGCCTTTTCTAATGGTTTGATTGGAGAAGCTAAAGAAGCAGAGAAAAAGGGTGTGTGTGGTGGGGAGGGGTGCCCAATAATCTCTAAAGTGAACTAGACTACAGTGAGTGTGTTTCTGTCATCTTCAGATGTGTGCAGCTTGGGTGGAAGAGATTACAGGAACAGAATTTAATAATTCATCTGCAAGATGAATTAGCTACTGGTAAGAGCCTGAAAAGTCTGGTTGTAGTTGTATACAGAAGACTTTATAGAGGGAAGACTTGGGAAATATATGAAGAAAAGAACCAAAACCAAATGGACAGACCAGGATGAAAATGAGATTAAAATACTTCAGCCTTTTTAGAGAATACTAATGTACCCTAGACAGGCAAGCCAGCATCAATCCATCCCTGCTGGAGCTGTGTTTCCTCCTCTGACTATTGCAGTCTAAAGTTAAACACAGTGGCCCTGACATATAAGCTCATTATGTCTCCAGTAAACAGCAAAGCACTTTGAACACTCTTTGTCCCCAGTGATCAATACTGAGTCTGAAAGAAAACAAAGAGAAAGCCACTGCCACTCTATGTATTTGGTTATCCTCAATATTGTGTTTATATTCAAAATGGTCATCAGAAATATCTGCTGCTTCTTACAAAAACAGAATGTAAGCAGGAAATATCAGGGGTTTTTACCCCTATAAATTATTAGCAGGGGAAAAACATTATTATCAAAGTTAGTCTTTGAAGAACAGCAGATACCTACAAGGAGAACATATCCATTGTGCAGCTGACAGTACAGGAGTAGCCAGACAATCATCTGGTATCTGTATGTAAAGGAATAGTGCTGTCACTGCAGAACTTTTCAGTGTTTGTGGAAGAGGTACAGCCTTTGCAGGTTACTACATACTGGCACAACAAGTTATGCTAAACACATTATTCATTCCTCCTGCTGGAATGCAATGGCTTTGGATTTTTCCTAAGGAGACCAGCTTTACAAAATTTTTTTTCCTGTATGTCTTTTTTTTTTCTTTTTCTTTTCTCTTTTCACAGGTTCCTCCTTGTCCCTAATAAGTGTTGCACACACTTCTCGAATTTCATTGCAACTGGCTGAAGGAGGTTAGCCTCAAACATGTGTTTGCTGCTACTTCAGGCAGTGCCTTGCAGAGCAGAGCTGAGCATGTCCATCCTGCTGAGCAGAACCTGAGGACACCCTGAACAGGAAGCTGTTTGTTTGATTTGTTGGATGAATAATCAGGACAAGCAGCTCAAAATCAACTGAAGTGTGCATACCCTCATGCCCTTGCCTTCTGGTAAAAGCATGAGGCAGTAGGAGGAAAGTCAAGGAATCAGGAGGGGACAGGGAACACGAGTTGGAGTGAAGATAATTTGACAGGGATGTGCAGGACACAAATAACACAACTCAGAGGACACCAGGCTTCTCAGTTCAGCTCCCCCAAGACCATGAATGTCTGTCCTGCCTGCACATTGAGCAAGTATCTAAACACGACGTGCCTGCCTTGTCCTGCCTCTGACACTCATGCTTATGAAAAGCCGGAGCTGTACCTGATCTCAGGCAAAGCAAAAGAAAATATTATTCCCATTGCCCAGCACAAATGCTCAGTGCCATCAGAGCTGTTACAGTGGATGGCAGAGGGGAAAGGTGCTTTCACAATGGAAAATACTAGGATCTGGATGGCTGGGGTGAACCTTTGCTACCTGGTTAAATTCTCATCCCAAGATTGTTTCTGATCATAGTTTTAAAGTCCTGTCCTGTTATTGTACAGGCTGAATAATTTAATAAGTAACTATTTCTTCTGAGCACTTGAGGTTGCAGTTACATGACTGCAGGAACAGTTGAGTCACCAAATGTTCATCTCTGTTTTCCAAAGCCCTCCCAGCTTTCCAATGCCATTTGGTGTGGGGAACTGAAGGGACAAAGTGACCCAAGTAAGACATAACTTATCAGAAGAAAAAGTTCATTTTTCAGCTACATCAGTGTCACTTATGTTCGTGCACAGCAGGAGACAGCACCATGATAAGGATGGATGAGTAGTCAGGAATGACAGGCTTCCACTGTCATTCTGTGCCACTACCCCAAAATCACTTGAGACTCTTCTCCCTCCTCAGTCTTTTGGGTCTAACAGAACCTGTTTTAAAGAAATAATTGTTTAAGGATGAAAGTGTACCCTGAAAAGCATGCAAGTGAGCAAAGAGGGAGCTGGGAAGACTGAATAGAAATCACAAAAAATTATAATGAACTAAATATTTATTTCTAAAAAAAAGGAAAAAAGGCCTTCTGGCCCATTTTTTTTTTTTTTTTGATTGCTCCTTGTAATAAATTCTGCTGGCTAAAGCATCATCCAAAATGTAATCCTGGGTGCAGTGTGGTGTTTCTTCTGATGCTGCACAATAGTCACTCTCCCACATGCACACTGAAACAGAAGTCAAAAATTTTTTTTTTTTGTTTTTAAAAGTTCTGCAACTCTTATCATGGGAAGAACACAGTAAAAGACCTCCTAGGAACATATACACTTTTTTCCACCTCCAGTACTCTCTTTTTTCTCTGCTCTGTTCCAGGATCTGCTGTGCTTTCAGTGCATCAACGTTTGAAGGCTTGAGAGCATTTAAGTAGAAGGTAGAGTATAAATCACTGTTGTTAAAAACAGAAAAAGAGGCAGAGGTGGTCAGCAAAGAGGGTGTCTTAGGTTGGAAATGGGTGTGTGTATTCTATTCCTATCTGTAGAGTTATCTTCTGTTAATTGGGCAGTTTTCTTTATCTCTTCCACAACCAATCCTCTCTCTGGGAAATATCCTCTGTGAATGGGCCATTGAGTCTCCTCCATGACTGATAAAATTACATCATCCCATTGTGAGATGCTCTGTCCAGGGGGAGGAGCCAAGCATTCCTACCTGGATATAATCAGAGATTTGGAAGACCACAGCCAGCCTTTTCCACTGCACTCACACAGGAGCAGCCCTTTTCCATTGGATTCCCAGACGAAGACCACACCCTTCTACAGGATCATTGCTTCAGCAGAACCATGTGTGCCACTCCAGGAGGATGGCAGCCATCATTTCAATTGGATTGCTACCAACCCCCTGATCAACAGGGTGTCAGGTTGTATCCTGACTCTCTCAGTGTTGTTTTGTATTACTGCATTGTTTATTTTATTTTTAAAAAAATTTCTTCCCTAATAAAGAACTGTTATTCCTGCTCCCATGTCTTTGCCTGAGAACCCCTTAATTTCAAAATTATAACAATTCAGAGGGAGGGGGTTTACATTTCCCATTTCAGGGGAGGCTTCTGCCTTCCTTAGCAGACACCTGTCTTTTCAAACCAAGACAGAAGGATTTGGGAAAGCAAATCACCTGAGAAACTATGATATATTATTTTGAAAGAGTATCATGCATCTTAGTAGGCTGATGGACTTTCCAGCATGCCTAACCCGTTTCTAGGAAGTCACTATGGAATCCAACTGGTGTTTGAATGTGTTGTTTATTTTGGGCATTACTGTTCCTCTGGCTTTCCCATCTTCTTCCATGTTGTCTCAGCAATAAAAAGCTCTAGTTGTGGGACAGCTTTGCCAGGAGGAAGAATAAGGATCACAGGCATGCAAAGCTGATTTCCTTTGTTCATCATGCTTATAAGAGGGAATAACAGAAATTGCTATCTTAAAATTAACATATATTATGCTAGAAACTTCTGATTACAGGACTGGACACTAGCAAACTTCTAGCTGTGCTCAACAGAACAAGGTTTTTTTACTGAAAGGACCTAAGGGATTTTTTTCTTCGTAGGTTTTTTTTTTCCTTTCCCCAAGATCCTTCTAATATATAAGAGAGGTCTGAGCCTGAAAACAGTTTAGCCCAAATACGTGCACTTGCATTTTCTGGAGCTGCAGGCACAAACCCAAGGAGTTCCTACAATTGCAGACAGTGAACTTTCCCTGAAGCATCTTTCAGGTAATCAGTTAATTATGTATTATGGTCACAGGGCTGAGGGGTGTGTGTGTATATAAGAACAGGGAAGTGGAACACAGTGAAAAGCACTGGGAAGGAGGGGAAGTGAACTGGTCAGACGCAGTCTTGGGGCAGTTTGATGAAATGTCTGAATCCTGAACAGGCTCATATAAATCTTTGTGTAGCTGCTGAGCCTCCCCACTTCAGCCAATACACCTCTGAAGACTTCGCTGCAGGCTGAGAAAGCTTTTACCTGTCAGGGATGACACGCACATAAAGAACCTGCTGGTGACTCTTGACACTTTCTGCTCGAGTTTGCAGACCCCGGTGATCGTCACCCCTCCCGGGAGGGAGGCGAGGGATCCGGATCATCCAGCAGGTCCCAGCGGGGGAGGGCAGCGCCCCCGAGGCGCGGGAGCTGGCGGGGACACCTGGCAGAAGTGACATCGGGCAGAGGGGACACCCGCCAGAAGTGACACCCGCCAGAAGTGACACCCACTAAAAGTGACACGCGGCCGTGGTGACACCGAGCAGATGTGACACCGTGGCTGGGGAGGGCCGGGGAGCTGCGCTGCCCCTACGGCTGTCCCGCCGCTCCCTGCGAAGCGTTCGGGGACCGCAGAGTAGGAATGAGGACCTCCGGCTGCGCAGCCACCACCGCCCCGGGCGTCCCCCTGGGACTCGGGATTTACTCCTGAACCTGCTTCCAGAGACCGGTCCCCTCCCCGGTGTGCGGTGACCCCCTCCGGCCATCTCCCCTTCCCCTTCCTTGAGCATCCCCGTGCTGGCGGAGTCACATGTTTGGTCTTTGATGCCTTTAATCCCACCCTCAGCGCCCGAGAGGGAGGAGAGAAATTCGCGGAAGAGAAGTGAGCCACACGCCGAGAGCAGGATCCCGGCGGGAGCGGAGCTGCGGGAGGGAGGGAGGCGGGAGCGGCCGTGCGGGGCTGCCCAGCGGATCGGGTAAATCTCCCGCTCGGATCGGGGAAATGGCCCCCTGGGATCGCGCTGTCCCGGGGGAAGGCTTCCTCTCCCCCTGCAGGGGATAAGGGGGCGGGCGGTGCACCGAGGAACCGGCTGGGGGAACGGGGAAAGGGGGGCCACGAAGTTATGGCTGATGAGCAGCCACAACTGCTTATCGGGGCTGGGCTTGCCTGCTGTGGCTGCGGCACCCGAGCCGGCAGGGAGGTGGAAACCCTCCAAGGATCGTGGAGATGTTTCTGTGCTTGCTCCGGGGATATGCCTGTACATGGTGACGAGCGAGGACAAGTGGCCGGAGCCTGGCCGCGCCTCAAGAAACGGCCCCTCCCTTAGGGGAGGTGAGCGGAACTCTCAAGGGAACGGGGAAAAGCCAGCCAGCTTCTGCCCTGAGCTTGGTGCCACCCGGAGGAGCCCTCGCCCGAGGTAGAAGCGTGGCCAGAATCTCTCTGGTCTGAAATCTGGGTAAGGAGCTGAGGACTGGGCACACTGAAATGACCTCCGTGTGTATCTGCAAGGAGGGCAGAGAGTGGAGGTGGGATCAGCCTTTCTTATCTAACGAACGCCCTCTCCTCTTTGACCATCCCCACTGAGGTAACTGCCATTAATCCCAGTGCTTTACGGGTCACCTTGTGCTACCTGGCAGCTCTCCCGAAGGGAACGAGGAGCACCTAAGAAACCCAATGGCCGAAGTCGCTGACATTTAGAATCAAAGGCTGCTGAGGAAATCTGCAGTTGTGCTGTGATGCAGCAAAACGTGAAACGATGCTGATGTACACTACAGGTTCCTGGGCTGGCTTCTCCCCTGCAGTCACTGAGAAAATAATTTATGTACAACCATTAGGGCACATCAGGTTCAGCAAGCATTTGCCAGCACAAAAGCCAGGAGGAACACCCTCCTGCACATGTGAAATCTGCTGATTTCTTGTCTGTCCAACAAGGGCTTCACTAATTGTACCACAGATTATTTTTCAGCTCCTGCATTTACCTCATTTTCTCCCCTTGGGGCTCAAGCAGATCACCAGGATCCCCCAGAACCAGGGCATTCCATTCACCACGCCTTCCTGTGCAGGATAAACACTGGTTCTTGCATTGTGGGGGGAGGGGAGGAAGAGGGTGTATATTCCTCAGGCACAAGTGGTGAATACAGGGAAATCAGTAGTTTAACAATAGTACAGAGTCTCTTCAAAGAGAAATGCTTTTTATCAATGATGATGAAACATTTTTCTTTCAAACAGAGTTTGAATCACAGTACTCTGGCTGTTGTCTTGTACAGTTTTGCATTTTGATTGTTACATAGGCCAGTCCCAAATGGAAATTTACAGGTTTGTCATCAAAGACCTTTGTTCACAAATATTCTATTTCCTTATTCCTGTGCTTTATTCTTCACAGTCATAAACAACAGTAAAGCTACAACATCTGCAGTGTTAGCAGCCATCACCACATCTGTTTCCTTTTCTCTCCCTCCATTCTTACACCCACAACTCTTCTGGCACAGGTGAATTTTTAAGAGAATTCATCATTGTGGGAATAACAAAAAAGTGTTATTAATGATTAGATGATGATCAAATTATATTTAACGATAAATAAATTGCAAATGGTGATTAAGGAATAATTCAATTATAATTTAACAATGATTTAACAATAATTAATAATTAAGCTGTAATGAAACAGTAATTGAACCATGTTATAGTTTCTGATTTCAACAATGATTTAAACCATGATTAGATTCTGCTACTTACTTCTACACCTAAAGCTATAGCTGGATATATAAATATCATGAACATACATAGGATGTAGTTGCAGAAAGTTGTTGAGACTGCTGGGGTCCTTCTGACACAGAGAGGGAATTCCAGTGACAGACTTACCAAGTTGGTAAGGGCCTTAATTTAAAGCTGCTGTGGGATGGGAACTTCAAGCATTTCAGTTTAAAGCCAGGGCGAGCAAGAGAGGCCCAGAACATGGGGAGGGATCACAATCAGCAGGAGGGCACCCGAATGGCAGCACAAAGGAATTCCAGCCACTCCAGCCACTACTTTGCCTGCCTCTGTGCAAAGGCATGGGGAATGAATATGGGAAGCTGGAGTCACGGGCACACCTGCAGGGCTGGCAGCTCCTTGGCATCATGGCAATGTGCTGGGGTGGCTCCTGAAACTGCAGTGGTGGAATGGAAGGATACAGAATCTTTAGCAAGGGCAGGTGGGGGAGATGAGGAGAGGTCACCCTCTATGCCAGTGACCAGCTGGAGTGAATGGAGCTCTGCTCAGGGATGGATGAGGAGCTGTCCAACAGATGATGAATCAGGATTAAGGGAGGACAGGGACAGGTGACATTTTTGTGGAGGTTTGCTACAAGCCACTGCACCAGCACGACTGAGTGGATGAGTCCCTCTATAGACAGACAGACTCTTGTGATCACAAGCCCTGGTTCTCTTGGGGCACCTCAACCCCCTGTCACACCTACCAACATCACAGACAGCTCTCCAAAGTCATTGGCTTAAGTCTCTGTGTTTAGCTATTACCTTGCAGACCTCTTCTCAGGCTGCTCTCCACTGCCACTTCATCTGATCTGACTGCTGGATAGCAGCAGAGGGAGCACTGCTTTCCCATGGGATTGCCCTGCAGGGAGGCAGCCAGGTGAAATGGGCTCTGTACATGTTTATGTGACAGAGGAAAATCAATATACATGAGAAAAAAGACAGAAGTTGGGAAAAATCTGTAGTGAATATATATTGAGTTCACAGCCTCTTTCACTGGTGGCATAGTCTTATCCTCTTAGTTCAAACAAAATGGGCCAAGTGTCATTCACCTGCCACAGCTATGTCCCCCTTTCTTAGTGCAGTAGCTTTCAAACTGTGCTTCATGGATCTCTAGGGATTTATGAACAACCTGTAAAAGTTAACCACAGTCTGATGAGAATAGCAAGCCAGCCTATGATGAAATTTACATTCAAGTTTTAACTCTGCAGTTTCCTGTGTTACCTAATTGGTCACGGTTACACCCTGCATATTTGTGCATTTTTACTGTTCCAATAGTGCTTAAATTCCATCTCCTTGGACAGAAAAGGTCTGTACATTCACTGACAGGCCTTGAAGAATGGAAAATCAAAACAGACAGCAGTGCCCTCAATTTCTATCTCATGCACCACATAATTTTTGCAAATGGCCAAGTCCTCTACCCCTCTCTAGCCGCTTCTCTTACACATCAAGCTGTCATTAATCTGTTAACTGTGACAGTGTTACATCTTTAGTACACAGATCATAAGAAACAAAAGTTCTAAGGGAGCTGAGAGCTTAAGTGCAGCAACCCTGATCTCTGCCTGGCTTATCTGATGATAAGATGATAGATGCCACTCATCATCTACGAACAACAAAAGAACAATTGCTTTCAGCAGTGCTTGAGGAGGTGAGAGATATATTTGGTACCTGCCAGTAAAATGCAATCAAATAACAACTACTGGTCTCTTACCATTAAGGTTCCTCTGAATGTTTTTTAGCAGCTCTTGCTGGGATGCTTGTATTCTCTAGGGGGTCCAGCTCCCAGTTTGGCATGGAAGTACAGCAATCAGATCTGTGGATGCTTGGCTTCTGCTGGACACTGGTGTTGTCAAGGGAGGCCTGATACATTGCAGGAATATTATCTGGCACCTGACCTACAAAGAGCTGTCAGAAAAACAAGAGGAATTGCAGATGAGAAAAGCTAGCCATCTGGCCCAGTAATAGGAATCAGCTCATGGTAGGGACCTCAGGTTTTGGAATTTGAGGATATCTGTACAGTCCCTGTCAGCATGCCCATATATTACAGGAGATGTCTATGGCTCCTTGGGAAGCTTTCATTGACTTCCTCAGATTCAAGCAGGATGTTTGTCACAGCACCACAAAGGCCTTGTCTCTGCCAGAGAGGGTTCATCAGCAGGGGAGCTGGTCCTGAGCTGGCAGCTCTTCTGCATGGTGTTAGGCTGGGGTGTAGAAAAGCTTTTCACTCAAAGGTTTCAGCTTGGGTGCTGCTGTAGGATCAAAAGTGTAAAGTACCACTTGTGTGAGCACCATTACTCCCACCACTGCTATGGCTTAGTTGGGGCTGTGACAGCCCATGACATTTCCATGACATTTTCCAAGAGCCTGCCTTTGTTTCCCTCTTTCATCCCTTTTTAGAGAGATGACTCTATAGCTTTGACCAAATGACTTCATCCAGCTGTTTTTATGTTAGGAAAGAAATGGCTTTTCCCACTGACACTGAGAAGAAGTGTAGATAGGCCAAAAAGAGTAATTTAATAATGTAATTGTACAGGAATAGTTGTCTCTGTCTCATGGTGCAGGAAGGAGAAGGCAGATGATTTCTCTATCTAGGAACCTAAAAATTTGCAGCTTTGAAACATATAGGAAACTTTGTTCCAGGAAGACCTCTCTGTGGAGAGGAGTTTGGAGCAGACAGAAAATCAGCTTTCTCTTTTAAAGCACAAGCACAGCAGATAGTGCTTTGCACCCCAAAGAATACATTATTATTTTTCTACTCTCCTTGGTGTGCAAAGAGGTGAGTTTTCCTCAAAAGTTTAATTCAGCCAAGTAATTAGGGGACTAATGAAGATATAGATTTGGAATTAGGTGTTTCTGGAAGGAATTTTCATCATGAGAATCCAAGAAAAGAAACAAGCCAAATTACAGCTTTATATCACCACAGGTTCTAGTCGTGTTTAAGCAATGGCTCAGTTCTACACAGGACATGTGTAAATGTGGCCTCCATTGCAAGTATTTATATGGTTGCAAAGTAGTTATTATTCAGGTTTAATAAAGTGGGGGTTTTTAAGGCACTATGAAATCCAAACCTGATTCTTCCTTTTCTCCTCAGACAACTTTTTTTTTTTCTGTCTGAAATGCCACTTGCATGCTTGCATGAAAAATAAACAAGATGTTTTTTCCCCCTAGAAAGGGAAAAAATTGAAAATGACAGTACAAAGAGCTCCTGAAAGGAGTGTCTCCTCTGAAGTCAGAACCATCCTAATGGCTGGAAAACAGCCTGAGCAGAAACTCTCGATTCAAATCCTACAGATATGAGCAAGCTTCACCTCTGCAGAAGTAAGAATTTATTAATCCATATTTTGAGCTCTCAGGTTCCCAGGTTACAGAAGAAGGTGTGAAGGAGGTCAGTCTCTTCCCTCTCTTCTGATTTTTCAGCTTGTTTTTCACATTAACTGCAGTATTGACCTGCTTTAGTACACTCCTGACCATTTTTAGCCTCTGTGGTTATTTCACTGTCCAGTGAAAACAGACTTTTCCTCACCAGACAGAGTGACAAACAGACAGTGTGTCTGTCCATGTGAGTTTGAACAGCTCAGGCAGCAGAGGAAGATGTGAAGAGTTGCAGTCATGTCTGTGTGTGATTACTGTTTTCTTGAGGCTCCCTGAGTTGCAGAGCATAATAAGAGCTCTAAGATCTCGAATTCTGTTACTGGTGAAGTGAAGCCAGAGTCATAATGCTTGGAATTACAACAGTGATTGGATGGCTGCATGGGTGGCTTCCAGTCCTGCGTGCTTTTCCAGGGGAAGCTGGAAAAGGAGGTACCTCCACAGATGGTGGTGCTCACCTGCACCACCTCACCGACCCTGCCTTGAGTCGGGAGCTGGGACACCAGCAGGTGGAGTCCCCACACCACTTTGCCAGCACTGTCGGGCTCCGGACTCAGTGTGAGTCCAGCTGCAGGGACCTGGGACATGAACAAGTTCAAGGGTTGCAGAAGAGCAGGATGTCAAGTGAGAACTTGTTTGATTCATCTCATGAGGCTGCAGCCCCCCCAGCTCTACTGGCCACTAGGGAGGACAGCACAACCATTTTTCCCTCTTCAGTAGAAGATGGTGTGAGGGAAGGAGGTCTTCCTTGGGTGAATGTTATCATCATAGAATCATGGGATGGTTTGGGTTGAAGGGACCTTACAGAACAGCTAGTTTCAAACTCCCTGCCAGATTCCACTCACTTAATCAGGTTGTTCCAAGAATTATTAATGAAGAAACGCTCAAATAATTATTACTAGTACTTCAATATATATCCCAAGATCTCATTGCCAGCTCATAGGTTTTGTAGCTCAGAGTTTCAGCATAGCTGGAAGATGGAAATTAAGCTTTATTTCCTGAGAACTAAACTACCTACTATCTTCTTTCCCCCTGTGGCCCTCACTTTCAAGTTTGGAGGCTTGCTCAGAGACAGTGATGCTTGTATCAAGAGAAAGCTCGACAGCATGAGCTGTAGAATATGATTCTGCATGTTTGTGTTCTCTTAATGCTTGTGACAGGTTAGCTGGAAGGCCCAGGATTCTGGATGAATAAATGCATTTAAATGCCAGAACTTTGCATCTGATGGATTTCAGGTCTTCACATCCTGAATCCTCAGCACTTGGATCTAGCAGCTGAAGTGCAGCCATCACCTTTAAGGCCTTTACAAGGTTCACTGATGCAATTCAATGCAGCATTTTTGCAACAGGATTGTGTAACAAGACAGGAAAAGAAAGCTATATGGAAAGAAGCTGCAAATTCTCATGCATCAACATGTAAATTTGTTCTCGAATTTAATTATTCTAAATCTTGTCTTGAGCCCTAAGAGTGCACAAACACTTGTGATTGTTTCTGCCACAAAGATGCCACAATCTATGTAAGGATGGTTTGAGATCTCACAGCATGAACTGCCTGTTCACTAACAAATATTTGGAATAACTCTTGTATATTTTGCATTAATCTTGTTAAAAGGCCTTTCATAGATGGTTGTCACATTCCCATATGGCAAGAGGAAAAGGTTCTCCTAATGGTAAAAACCAGCAAATCTGTGACCTCTGTAAAGAAGGCAATTCTGAAGTATCCCCAAAGCCAGACCTTGCTCCATGTCCTCCAAGTCTCTTCTTATACAAGATCCATTTTTCTGAGACAGAGGAGAAAAGCCATGATTTTTTCCATCTACCCAACTTTGCTTAGGCTGCTTCAAATGACAGTGTAGAAAAGGACAAAGAATAACATTTGATTGAACTATCATTTGATGATCAGAACTTGCTGAAGGCAAAAGGGTAAAAATTGGAGAAACTCTGCACTGAACACTCAGTGCACATTCAGTCATCTCAGTGAGGGGAACATGAGTACCTCAGTTCTTAGGGAGAGGGAATAGGAACTTAAAGGGAGAATGAGACAACAGATTAAAAGTGAGATTACTGACAAAAGAGAATTCATCTGAACAACCTAACTGCCATGATTTTGGGTAAGCTTTTGTCAGCCAGGCTGTGAGGTCTTCAAGGCAGCCAGAGAAGCAGATATGGAAAAATCTAACTTTGGTGAAGGTGGATATTTGCTTAAAGTGAATGTGTATACAAAAAATATTACATATTTATGTGACTACTTCAGTTTAAAATTGAAGGCATATACTTCTAAATTGTGTACTTTTAGATAAGGAGTCAATGGCTCAATTACAACATGTTCATGTTGCTGTGCCCATGTATCTCACAGGGTCTAGTTAGGAGGAGACATCTGAGAGAAACAGGCACACACATTACCCTTAGCATACACAGGCCCTTAGTGAAGTAAATTGGTGTCTTTGTTATATGGCTTCACATTTCAGGGAGTGAAAAAAAACCACATTTGGAAGTGTGTGAGCAGCAGGAGGGAAGCATCTATGTCTCCAAAGTGGTAAAAGTTTTTCTCTCCAATATATGCTAGACTAAGATACAAGAATTCTGGCTTTGCTTCGTGGCTGTGATCTAAACATTATTATGTCACTGTCACCAGAGAGGGGTACCTAACCTTTAACAGAAGGGGATTTCCACACATCCTGCTTCCACCCTGCCTGTTGTTACGTGTTTGAAGCACAGTAACAAACACACAAAGTCCTTTTGAGCTTGGTTAGATCAGAGTTCCTATGTGCTAAAAAAACCTTAGGGGTTCTTTGCTGGAAATTAAGTTGGGCTCATCTGTCCTCAATGTCCCAGGACTATGCTGTGATGCCTCCACCATAAGGGATTACACAGGGCCTTGTATTTTAGCTTACTCAGAGACTAGTCCCCTGTTTTCTGTTTTCTCTGTCAGTTCCTATTTCACTAACCATCCTTTTTTCTTCCTTTCTGGGCTTGGACAACCTGTGCAGGTTTGGCAGCAGTGGCCCCAGTGGTATCCTGAATTCCAGGGAGAAGGATGCATTGAAAGTGAAGGATTGAGGGCATGAGCAGTGCGGGAGTGCCCTCTTTCTGCAGCAGTTATGTTCCACCGAGCCTGGCAGCTCTGTGGGAAGTGGTGCCGTTGGTCCAGCCCTTTCATCCATCTCCTCACCCTGACTGTGGTGACTTTTGGTGTGCTGGCACCTTTGATCTGCCACCGGCTCCTGCACTCTTACTTCTACCTGCGGCGCTGGCACCTGAACCCCATGAGCCGGGAGTTCCTGGAGCAGAACCAGCAGGAGGGCCAGGATGCTCTCCATTACTTTGAGAAGATGCAGATGCCAAACGCCTCTGAGGCCTCCAGCAGTGACGCCTTCCAGCCCTTGCTGCTAATCACCATTATCACTGTGCAGAGGCAGAATGATTTCCACTACGTCTTGCAAGTGGCCTCCCACTTCCACCGCCTCCTCCAGAAATGTGGGGCGCGTTGCCAGAGCCACCGCATGCTCCTCTGTAACGTGGAGTCAGACCCCAGCAGCCATCAGGATGTCAGGCTGCTGAGCAGCCTCTTTCCTATGGTCAGTCGTGACAGAAGTGGAGAGAATCCTGACCCCAGCCTGAACCAGTTTGAGAAGGAGAAGCAGGACTACGTCTTCTGCCTGGAGCAGTCACTGTTGATGTACAGCCCAGAGTACATCCTTCTTGTGGAAGATGATGCTGTGCCAGAGGAGGAGATATTTTCTGTCTTGCAGCACCTCTTCTCGGCCCGGTTCTCCAAGCCCTACCTCAGAGATGCTCTCTACTTCAAGCTGTACCATCCCGAGAGGCTCCAGCGCTACATCAACCCTGAGCCCATGAGGATCCTGGAGTGGCTGGGCCTGGGCATGTTCCTGGGGCCGGTGCTGAGCTGCGCATACTGCTGGGCCGCGGGGCGGGCGGGCCCTGGCTGGTGCCTGGTGGCGTTCTTCGCCCTGTACAGCATGGCCCTGTCGGAGCTGGTGGGGCGGCACTACGGGCTGGAGCTGCGCCGCCTGCACCCCGCGCTCTACAATGTGGCGCCGGCCAGCGAGTGCTGCACGCCCGCCATGCTCTTCCCCGCTGCCTCTGCCCGCCGGGCCTCAGGATACCTGCGGGGGCTGCGCTGCCGCCGGGGCTTTGCCAAGGACACCGCCCTCTACTCGCTGCTGCGGGGCAAGGGCGAGAACGCCTTCGTGGTGGAGCCCAACCTGGTGCGGCACGTGGGGATGTACTCCAGCCTCCGAATGAACAGCGACCCGAAACTGCTGTGAGCTGCTCCTGCCCTGCCACACAACAGCACCCACACACTCATTCACTACTCCTGGCAGAAAGCAAAATGATGGGGCAGAGGGACAGTGTGCAAACTTGGAGTCTGTGCTGCTTGTCTCCACATGGGCAAAAATAACTCTCTCTAAAAGTACAAGTTTTCTTAAAAAATCAGCTTTTGTTCACAGAGACCCTGTTTAATACGAACTTGGAACTAATGCATCACCATGCAACACCTGGGAGGGAAGTGGAGGATTCCAGCTCACTCTCCTTAGCCATTCCCAAAGAAAAGCTCTCACACCAACAAGCATGGCTTTCCTGCCTACTCTTCCTGGACAGTGGTTACAAAAATCCTCTCACCTAAGGGCAGCAGAAATGTTGGACAAAGTGAATGTTTCAAATTTAAGCTAATGAGGAGGGGAAGGCCTTATTTCCCCATCCTTACTAAGGTCTCATCTCTGACCTGTCTCTGTTCCAAAACTCTGGTTTTGAGCTGACCCTTCAAAAGCAGAAGTGGTTTGCAGGAACTTTCCCACAAATTCTGCCTAGATTCTTCAAAGTTTTGAAGTCTCTTTAGCTACTGTCTTCCTATCTGCACCTCCACCATTCCCACTTCTTTTGCTTCAACCAGAGGCTCTTAACAACAAAACCTCTCTGCTTCATTAAAGGTCACCTCTGAAAGTAGGGATAGGAAAACAGAATCACAGCCACTGGTGTCACACAGATGGGCCACAAAGGCACATTTTCATTGATACACAACGCACATTGTACACAATGTTTGCTGTGTTGGTCGGGATCATCACTCATTGTACTGGATCCATTAAAAGAGGTCTTGTCAGCCATTGAGTGAACTTAGACATTCAACATTAATTTACCTTGACTTTCCCTCAGCAGAGAGGCAAAGGAAAGATTCAATCAGGTGCTGTTGTTGTGCAGGATCCTTGTTCATTCTGGAGCTGTAATTCACAGCTCAGCTGGAGTGGTTCATTCACTGCTCCTGGCAGAAAACAAAATACCTGTGGGAAACAAAGCTGTTCACAAGAGCAAGCAACAATAGCACAGCACATCAAGGGGCCACTCTGACAGTGACCATGTCTCCTGGTTGTTAGGCATCTGGGAGAGGTACTTTGCACCAGGGCTGTGAGCACAGTTAAATAGAAAACCTTGCAGATGACAAGAGACCTCATACTGAAAGAAAGCCGGCAAAAATTGGATATATCTGATGAAAAGCCTACTTTGGCTTTAGTTAGCTTTGAATCAAATTCATTTCAAGGTGGCATTTGGTTGAGCTATTTTAAAAACCATGTTCCTTGCTTTGGAATGAACCAAGAAATTATTTTTTGTTGAATTTAATCAGTGGGGGTTATTTTGTTTTTTCTTTTTCGTAACGAACGGGCTCTGCTTTGACTTTTCTTGTCCCAGCTCTCTCCCAGGTGATTTATGCCTTAAGCTTTAACAAGTATGATTGTAGGTGAGAAATACCTAAAGCTGTTGAGAGATGAAACCAAAGAAAATGGCGACCCTCCCTCTGTCAGCACGGTGGGCATCTATTACACAGCACAAAGGCACAGTGCAGGTTAGCTGAGAAATAGCATGACACCAGTGCTTTGCTCTCCAGTAATCAGCTGGATACCTTCAGAAAATCTTTGGAAATTAGAGTGAGTAAAAACTGCTTGTGGGTTCCATGCCATTCCAAAGGCCTGGCCTTTAAGCCTCCTGGCAGAGGACACCAGGAAAATGGCACAGGCAAAACGACAATTTGTTCCCAGCCACTGGAAGCCCTGGAGATGCCAAGGTAGTCACACAGTGGCAGGTGGGCAAAGCTCTCCTCTGGCTTCACTGCAGTGGGGTTTGGGTATCAGGATTTGAGTGTCACTGTGTATTTATTCCACCAAGTGCCTGCACATACAACTGGTTTCTGGATCTTCAGCTGTGAATGTTTCAGTGCTTGCTCTTCTCTCTTTTATGTCCTTAGACTGTAAAAATCCAGGACAGTGTTCTGTTCTTTCCATTCATATTCATTCTTGCAAAGAAAATCTCACAGCAAGAAATGGAACAGACAATGGAAAAAGGAAGAGGGGAAAGCAAGCAAGCAAGCAAGCAAGCAAGCAAGCAAGAAAGAAGCTGTATCCAGTTAATAAATGTTTTGTTGTGAGGAAATGATTTATCCATTTGTCTCAAAGTTATTTTCCTGTTTGTCCAGTAGTACTTAATTTGACGTTTCAAAAGTCCAGGAGAGGTCAATAATTTCACTGAGCCTCATAGCTGGAAATTAAGAACACGAATTTGAGGCATCCCTTCTAAGCCAGAAGATAATTTTCATGGCATAAGAGATGACAGAATTTGACTGCAAGACCAAACAATGTGCAGAGGGCCCAGGGCTTGAACTTGCCAGTGTGAGAGTTTCAGATAAACCAGTCCTTTGTGCAAGAAGCAGGTTGAGAAATTCTTTATGTCCTTCTGGGACAATTTCCTAAAGTGCACAACTCACCTTCACAACAGAGGTGCTGCTTTGCTGAGCCTCATGAAGCTGTTCTGAGTTACTCAGGTACTTGCACAGTGCCCACCCTGCCAATGGGGCAACCCAGGAAAGGGCTCCTGCGGCTGCCTTTCAATCTCCCAGAAGCAGATTGAGTCTTCTTTCTCTTTTCTGTGCTGCATGTTTTACTAGAAATTAGAAGTCAGAGAAGTGCACATCACCCTCAGAACAGAGAATGGGAGGCTACTGTGAATTCTTAATTCCTGTTGGATTTTGTTCTGAAGTTCAGGCTAAAAATGCAGTATTCAAACACCCAAAAGCCTTTTCCCTCTCTTTCCTGTGAGGGGAGGGGAGCTGAGCTGCCCCATCTCAGACTACAGAAATTCAAAGCATGGTATTAGCTCCCTGAAATGTGGCCTTAAGAGCTTGTTTTCTTTCACTTTAAAACAAGCTTAGTGACTATTTTTGAAACAAACAGTATGGATTTGCTTGGGTATAGGTTCATTCCCAATAGTTTGGAGACTTCTTCAATGCAGAAGCTGCTGCTTGCACAAGAGGAGTCTTTCTTGATAGGCCAACAGCAGGACCCAAGGCTTTATTGTCCAAGATAGTTCAGGGGGAGTTATTAACAAAAACTACATTCAGTTCCAAAGTGTATCCAACATAAGCATGATGCAGGCACAGGGCATAAACTGACAGGTCTCTACTAGATTAGAAGCCCAAGAGGATTCTCTAACTCCAGTAGGTATCAATGTTTTACTAAGAAGACACTGGATTTGAAGAGAGAAAAGCCATCCTTCCTGTGGTGAGGAGCTCTGAATCACCAGATTGGGTATTTCAGCAGCAATTTGTCTGGATACAGGCTGAATTGTTTGGTAGGGTGTTTTTTTGGGGATTTTTTAAATTTGTTTGGTTTTGGTTTTTTTTTTTTTTTTCTTTTTGGTTTTGGTGTTTTTTTGGTTGGTTGGTTTTTGTTTTCTGGGTTTTTTAAACCAAATTTATTTACAAGCAAACTTTCCACAAAATAAATAACCTTTCTATAAAGACTCTATTTATAGTATCTTCTTTCCGTGTCCCACTGTTTGTTTTCCTGATTGGCTGATCCATCTTTCCTTACCATATTTGACAAAGAAAGTTACTCCTATGTTCATGCATTGGCACAGATGCTATAATTTTAATCCAGCCCCACTCAAAGCAGGTCTTATTAGACCAGGTTTCTCAGGCCCTTCTCCAATCAAAATTGAGGCATTTTAACAGGGACCTGAGGTAAAATCAAGCTCTGAGTGCTGAAATTTAAACTTGGCTTACTTTTGTATAGAGAGGGTACATATTTCACAAAATAAAAAAGGTAATTTTCTGTGAGAGACAGTTGTAGTTACAAAGGCATTGGCAGTTTCTCTCCCAAAGTCAGAGTTTCATTTTGTGTATTTTCACACCAGCTTTACAGACATTGTATCTGAATTCAGCAGATGGCAGGGCCCAACATGTGGCTCTGAATAATCTTCAGTAAAACACAAACTTGCCAAAAATGCATGGAGAATTAGGTACTCCATGGTCTGTGCTTCTTCACTGCATGTCTCCATTCTGGAGTAACTTCATTTCCACTGATTATCTGTCCTGACAGCTTTGGGAGAATCCACCCCATTAGCCAGTTTATCCATGTACCTACAGGCTAAGGATCAACATCAGTGTCCCTTCCCATGACTTTGTTCTTCATGGCAACCTAGGAATGCCATGTTGATGGCTAGGTAGCTAGGAATGACAGTGATTTTTAAATGTTGATGAGTTACGTTTTATTGTTCTGTTTCTGAGCCTCTGGGCAGCTGTGCCTACTTTATCTTAGAATTTCTGCCTCCGTGTCCAGTGTTCCTGGACAGAAACCACATCTACAAATGGTCCTTTCAGCAAGCTCGTCCAGTTCAGACATCTGCTGTGGTTTGTATTTTGCAAACAATGCAAATATTAACATGCATTAAAAGCACCTAATTGTGCTTTTTTGGGGTATCGTGCTGCTCAGATAAACAGGTAATAAATAGTTAAATGTCTCCCTTTATAGAACCCAGGTGTTTGCCTTCTTGCTTTATTTAAAAAAAAAATGTCAACGGAAAGGCACAGAGACCAGTGTCATTACAGCATTTACCTTCATGTCCTGTTACAGCTGTTTTTCACAGCCCAGGAAAGTTGCTGCAGGCAGCTCAGTTTAAAGTTGTATGCTTGTTTAATATACCCACTATTTAAATTAGTGCAAAGATCTGTGTTTTGATAACAGCAGTGTTGTGTGCTTGCCTGTTTTTCATTCCAGGTCATGATGCTTGTTGCAGCCCAGCTTTATGCTGCATAGAATGCAGAACAAAGTAAACCCATTCCTTCTGTAATCTCCTTGGTGGTTTGAGTCTGTTCTGTCCAACACCCCCCAGCCCACCTGCTGTACTTGTCTGCAGACTCTGCTGTGGAGCCAAAAATAGAGGGGCATTTCTTCCAGTGGGGTTAACCAGCCAGGCTCTTCATATTGGGGTTGAGGGCTGTAGGTGACTGGGGAAAACAAACCACTTAATAAACAATACCTCTGATTAGATAGGGATGAACAAGCTGGACTTTGAGATGGTTAAGCAAGACTGCAGAGTACAGAAAACAGGAAACATCCAGAACAGTGTGAAGAGGTGGGTAGGAGGCAGACTCCACTCTGCTTGAGCCTGCTCAGATTAGACTTTAACCCCATCACACAGGCAGCAGCCTCACAGGGCAACAGAGCCAGGTGTTTTTCATGTGGATGCATATTATTCTTGGACATCTTTCCAACTCCCAGTGTTTTTTTCCATTCCATTTCAATCAATTTTACAGGTTTGACCACATCCAAAAGTACTATTTAATTTACTTAAGCGCAGAGAGAAGCTGTAAATTTGTAATTTTTCTTGTGGTGACCATATAATCTCTGATGTTGCTTCATCCATTTGTTTTTCATCATTCTTTCTGAGGTGTACTACAATTTATCTCTCTCCCATTTTACTTATTTTTTTTATTTATGATGCTAGGTTATTTGAGTAAACGCAAAACATTATCAGAATTACACTGCTAGAAACAGACATAAAAATCACAATCTCGAAAATCATAAGCAATTACAATATTTTTATCTGTCTTTAAAACAGCCTTTCTGTTGATTTTATTGTATTTTAACCAGCAAAACTTCACCTAAGTGCACAACTGTTAGATCCTTTGACAGCAAGGCTGGATATAACAAGGACAGCAGTTAAATTGTCAAATTCCAAAATGTAAACCCACAAATTAAGACCTAAGCAATAACCCATGTCACATGTGAATAGTTTTCAATGGTCCTTAATATTTTTAAATGCATACTTCTATCAACTTCTATATGGGAATTCCAGATGAGAGGGTTGACACCAGCAAAATCTCCAAGCCATTCAAGTAGAAAATTCACTTATGTTGTAAGACATTTCTTGTGTTTTACCCTAAGCAATCTCTTTTATAGCTAACTACTGCTTTCTATTTCTATGCTATAAAAGGCACAACAATGAACATTTAAGCTCTGTAACTAGTTGTGCATCTTGTTTACAGTGATGTTTCAAACACAGCCATAAAGTTTTTTATATTGCAATACTTTTTCTATCAACTCTTTCATGAATACATAAAAAAGCCATAATAGGTGCAGAACTGCCCCCTGTATTTAGATATGTATTTAAGCAATCAATTCTCAGACATCCAAAACTCAAAACCAGCTAGTAATCCGTTCTCTAATAAATCATTGTACTCTTCCCTAAAAAAGTGTATCAGCAATCACTGCAATAGTCTGCATAACCGTTTTTTAAAAATACAAAAAACTGAGAGTAGTTGTTCTTTAGTGCAACTGACCTCCCCTCTTGTTCACCCTATCCTTATCTTTGACTGGGATCTTTGTCCTATGTCCTCCTTGCCATGCCAGAGGCTGAGGGGGATGAGGAACCCCAGGGTTGAAGAGGAGAGATGGTTCTGCCTCTGAAACTGAACTCCCACTGGGAGCCCTGCCTTCCTGGCCACCGGAAAGGTGTGAGTTGCCAGGTCTGAGATGAAACACTACCTCCATGAGACAGAATTACAGCTTGGAAAATACACCAATTTTGGCATGGAATAGTTAGTGCAGGCAGTGATTTGGTACTTCTTATGGGCCAGGTTAGTTGTTTGGTAAATGGAAGTGCACTGCATACCACCCATGATGCAAGCTTTGCACCCTTATTATTATTTAAGAAACCACACTACTATAACCTCACTTTTAAGAGGCACAATTATTCCCAAAGTATGACTATGTGTGATGGAAGTATGTACTCTTTTCCAGTGTAATTTTAATATCACTGTTATTTCTGCACAGTATGGTCAATGTGATGGGTCTGCAAGCTACCACCTTACAGCTACATCATCTACTATGATTCTTCATTCAATTTTTTTATCTGAAAAGGCTCCCATTCCTAAATTAAGTGAAAAAATTAAGTGTCGTGTATATTCACCTTTTTTTCCCTCTGTCCTGAAAATCTCTGGAGGACCTGTAATCCTGTGCTTGGAGTGCTGGATTAAAGGGTTGGAAGGCCTGGAAAGGCACACAACAGCTATTATCCATCTGGAAATACATTTATATACTTCTGAAGAGTTAAGAACGCAAGGTGGACTGCAGGGGATTATTTAAAGTGTATCCTAATGTGTGACACCGCTTTTTTTCAAGAAGACTCCTGCAGATTTTCTCTAATAGCCTGTGAGGCCATATTGCAGATGACATTGAGAACAAAACACTTCCAAGAACTTCCTTCCTATATCAGCTTCTAGCCAAAGCAGGAGCAACAGGACTCAAACTCTGACTTTGAGGAAGAAGACCACCATTACGGCACCTTCTTGGTCTCAAGAGGGTCTTAGATAAGATATTTAATTAAACATATTTTTACTCTATATTAGATGCTTCTGTTGTGGTGGAGAAACTTTAATACACCATGGATGGTGTATTAAACCTCTGCTAGGATGGGAGAAATGGAATGTAAAGCAAACACTGTAAAGCAGGGAAGGCTTTATGTCCATGTCATGTGCCACAGCTTCCTTCAGGAAAAAAAACACAGATCAGGTAGGGCAGCGTGGAGGAAAATAGGAACAGAAGCACAAGGCCTTTGACTGGACTGCACTGTCAGCTCCTTCAGAGGTTTCTCTGCTGACTGGCAGCCTGGCAGGCTCCTAAGGTTTCCTACAAGCACTGGCCTTGCCATGCAGCTGCACAAGAGAGGCTCAAGGAGGAAGACAGTGTTGTGGAGAGAGAAATCAGGGTCTCACCTGTCCTTGTAAAGGCCAAAGGGTCACTGCAGCAGCCAAACAAATGGAGAAACGACGTCATTCTGCAGGCAAACACTGGGTCTCTCTGGTAAAAATGTGCCAATGTCCAAGGTTACAGAGGGTGATGTTCCTGAGGGTATGATGCTTGTCCAGCAGTCCTTGTGCTATACTTCCCTCCAGGACTACTGGCCTGCAAGATCGGGAGAAAGAAATTAAAGCAATTAATCAAACCTATAGGCCTAGAACTGGTGAATGATTCTAGTGTGGATTCATATAAACTGCAATCCTGATACACCATTTATACAGCATCAGTATTTTTCACTAAAAAATTCTGCTAAGCAACAGAGAAGTTTTCACATCACCGCAATATGGGTGGGCATCTCAGTGGGATTTGGGGGGAAAATCTGGCTTGCAGCTGTGAACCTCAGTGTGGGCATATGCGGTCTGACAATCATTAATTTTACAAGTACACTGTGTTACAGAAAATCAGAACTTGCATTAAACTTTATTATTAAACCTGATACTGTAGCATCACATTTTGCCTTTCCATATACCAACTGGAAAAGGAACATATGGTTCCATGCAAGACTTTCCAGTAAGGAAAAGCAATGTAACACTTAGGAAGACACTGAAATGATACCAGCTCATGCCAGTTAAGGATCTGTTGAATTGTTTCTGCATTTTGTTTCTGTTCTTTCTTCCTGCAGTTTCCTAAGTATAAGCTTTCAGAAGATCTAACCCTAAATGATAAAGCTGTGCCAAAGATACCTGTAAGCAATTTCCATAGTTTCTCTTGTAGTTCTTTTTGGTCTGTTTTAGAAAGAGGAGGAATAATTTGAAATAACTGTAAAACATCTCAGTTTTACTGCATGAATGGCCTTATATATACAGGGGAGGGGAAAGGGGAGGAACAGCAGGAGCATGACCAGGTCCCATTGGAGGTGTGTGGTGGTAGTCTGATAGCCAGTGACCAGCCTTGAGCAGTGACACGTCCCCCAACAGCTTGCGGGGGAGGAGGGACAACGAAGGAGTGAAAGGGGAGAAAAAAAAAAAAAACCACCAAGAATTTTATAAAAGTTAGTGATTAGAAGGACTGGGTCTCTTTGCCTGCCAACACCTCACCAGAAGCTTGTAGCAGCAGAGACACTGTCCACAAACAAGTAAGTATAATAATTTAATTTCTAAACTGTAAAACTGGTATGTATATCAGCAGCTAAGACCTGGAATGTTTATCTACAGTGGGCTTGGAAAGTTGTTCTTGGTTTTGTTTTAATTTTTTTTGTTTCAGGAACAGCTTGTGAGAAATAAGCATTCTGCAGTGGTCTTCTAAAGTGATCCATTTGCTGCTAACATTGGCTTTCTAACTTAGCTTAGTCACTCAGAACTCCTGGAGTGTGTGAATGAATCCTCTGCCTAAGGGGACTAGAGCAATAACATACCTGATTGCTTTCTGTTGCTTTGTTTCGTGTTTGTTTTTGCTTGCGGTGTACATGAATTTCTGTTTTGCAAGAACAGAGAATGACTGGAGAAGGCAGCTGGTCCTGACCGACATCAGTGCTGACAGAAGAGCAATTATGTGCGTTTGTTGTGCAGCCTCTTCTGATAAGTTTATTTGGCAAGGGGGGGTATAAGGTGGAGTGCAGGAAAACAAAGCCTGTTCTTGCATCTGTAGGCTGTAACCTTTCAAGCTGTGAACAGCCAGCTTCAGGAAATTACTTCACAAACTCAAATCCTCACTGAATCTGTGATCCTCTATCACTTATTCAACTGTCCTATGTGCTTACCCAAAATTATTTAGTCCACCTGAGACTCTCACCACTGCTTCCCTCAGCCTCCCCTGCTGGCAATACAAGACTTGAATTCTCACGCAAGTCTAAAAGCAATTTTTTACCTTTTCTGAGAAAAGTCCAGCCCTGAAAGAGAAGTAGCTTCTCCCTAATAATACTTGCTTCCAAACCACAAGGTGGCTTCTTGCCACTTTAGCCAAATCTAGCCATTCTGAGTGCTCTGCACTGACGGCAGAGGACAGGTCTTTGAACATAACCTCCTTTCATAGTTGCTAGGGAAATGAAATAGGGATACATTTGCTCAGGGCTTGAGTATAGATCTGAGGCTAACACGGGAATCAGCACAGGGAACTTCGGATCTGCAGTTCCTCCTGCAACTGCAGGTTGAATCAAGGTCTCTAGACAGACCATAGGGATAGTAAAAAAACTCAAAAAGCAAAAAACAACCAAGCAATTTACAATCACATATATCCCAAAGGACTGATGGAGATGGTGACATTAGCACATCAGTCAAAATCATCTGCCCCTTCTTCTAGGTGACAGAAGTCTGAGTATCTTTTTGTCCTATACCCTTGGGACTTCTTAGAATCCAGAAATTAAGCATTTTGTTGACCCAAAATCTTTATCTCAGTGCAAAGATGATGGGAGAAGTGTTCTGTTCTTTTCTGAGACCTCCTTCATAGATATGAAGAGGCACTACTTCCACCTTGACTCCTCAAAATAGGTATTCACAGAGAGTCACAGGGTAATTCAGACTGAAAGGGACACAGGAAGTCTGTAGTCCAAGCACCCCTTGCCCAAAGCAGGGTTAGACATGAGGTCAGACCAAGGTGCTCAGGTCTTTATTCAGGTGGGTATGGGCAACCTGCAAGGATGGTGCAGCCTTTTTTGTCAATCTATTACATTGCTTGGCTCTCCTAACAGCAAAAAAAAATTTCTTCATATCCAGTCTGAATCTCTGTAGTTTCAGTTTGTGCCTGTTGTCTCTCACTGTCCCATCATAGCTGCTGTGAAAAGCCCAGCTCTGCCTCTTCAATCACACTCTGTAGGTACTGCGGACTGCTGAGAGGTGCCCCTGAAGCCACCGCTGCTTGAGGTTGAACTAGACCCCACTCTGCTGACTTCTCCTCACAGAGCAAGTGCTGCAGCCACTGACCTTCTCAGTGGCATCTGCTGAACTAACTTCAGTCTGTCAGTGTTTTTCGTGTACTGCAGGGGCCCAACACTGGATGCAGTACTCAGATGTTAACTATGGAGTGCTGAGCAAAGGGAGATAACCTGTCTCCTCCCCTGGCTCTCCAGGCCAGACCCCTGCTCACACAGGATGCTTGGGCCCATGCTGTTCAGCTCGCTGCTGACAGGGCCTTAGGCCATCCCCAAAGAGCAGTTCCCTCATCCCACTAGTCCTGGGGGAATGGCTGCCAGGGCTCTGCACCCCAGGCAATGTCTGGGCATTTGTCTCTGTGCTCCTTTTGGCTTCTTCCCACCCCCATGGCCAGGCTCCTCTGGATAGCTGCCCATCAATCAGACCTATCAAATAGTCCTGCCAGCTGTGTGTCTTCTGCCACCTAGATAAGAATGTGCTCTGTCAGCAGGATGTGCCCAAGCTTGCCCAGGCGTTCACACCTCCCCATTTTCCTCACACCCAAGGAACCAGACTTATTTAATGGAGCTCCTCACAGAGAAGTGAGGTCAGTAACCACAGATATTCACTGCAGTGAAAATGTAAGGTGACTAAGTCATTGTGTGTCTGCCTCCTCTAAGCATACAAGTAAAAGAGAAGTACATTCAGTCAGGCCAACACTGTGCCTACATGTGATAGGTTAAATTATTGAATACTTTTCATTGTCTCTACCAACTGTATTTATCTGTTTATATATTCAGCTGCTTCTTCTTCAAATCCTGTTCTTTGAAAGCAAATTTCTTGTGTGCAGAGTTTGCATTGCTGACTGTCAGAGATGATGCTGAAGGGCTGTGTTTACTAGTAATTGAATAGGAAAAAGCTACATGTGTGGGATACAAGCTGTAGTTTAAAACTTTGGTCCTGCACTTTTGGAACCAGTTTTATAAAAGAAGGCAGTGCAGAGTCCCAAGAGAAAAACTTAGAGATTCTGACCCAGTCTTTTCCCATTTGCAAACTGGGACTCAGGTGAGATTTTATGTAAGATAAGAAGATACAGTCAAATGAGGTTCTTGAAAAGAAAAAATGCCAACGATATATTGAAGTTTCTAAGAGTATTGGAAGCAAAATGTAACATTGTTCCTTCTGCTATTCATCTTCACTCTGCTCTTTGGTTGTCACTATTAATATTAACAGGATCAAGTGCTTGTGCTGCCATTACGCATTTCCCCTCAGCCCTTCTTTCTTATGGTAGCTGAGAGAAACCCAAGATTTCAGCATTACAATATTTACTTTTACAACTGTGCTGTCCCCTGCTCCCACAACCCCACCTCCTGCTGGCCAGAGGATGGGGGCTGAACAAAGAAATTTGTTTGCTTAAGGAGCTATTGAAGCCTGATAAGCACTTTAGGTAGCTACAAAACTGGCAGGGTTGAGCAGTTTTATTCTTCTGAGGTTCTTTTATAATTCTACTTAAGAAAAAAAGTAAGCAGATACTACAAAGAGTCTGCATTGCATTCATACAATGTAAATGTATGTTTCATGAAATGTATGTGTTTCAAACAATGTGAAATCACCTGAGCTTGTGACACTTAGCCCCCAGTCTAAAATGGGTAAATAAAAATAAAGCTGCTTGAAACATTTTAGTGGTGAGAGAACTCCCAGGTACTGTTACTGAGATCACAATTCATAAGAACTTTTTTCTTCCTGGAAAAGTTGTCAATTTTAACAGATAAATCAGATAAAGACAAACAGGCTTTGTTCTTGGAAGACTAAAATAAGCTTTGCAGCTCTGGCAACCTGGGCACAACTGTTTTTTCTCAGGACTTGTGCGGTGACATATCCAGCTCTTTGAGGGGACATGAGGATGGTAAAATTAATGCTTTTATGGATGTGCTGGGAGCTTACTCTTTACAAGTAAAGGCTTGGCTTGGCTTCATGAAATGTTACTGGAGTGTAAGGCTTCTCCACTCCTCTTCTGCCTGTTCCCCTGCTCAGAGCAGGACTTTGCAGCAGGGACACCCTTTCTGAATGCAGACATGAAGATTCTCAGAAATTATTATTCTCATGAAAGAATCACAGAAGAATAAAATCCTAAATCAAGGGTACTAGAACGTTCTGCACCTTTGAGCTATTATAAGGTTTACAATTGTTCTTTTGCCCTCATTTCTTCACCATTTCAGCTAGAAACACTAGCCTCTTATTCGTCCTTATAGTTCAGCAGAGTAGCTGGGAACCACTCACCATGGCCTTAAAGATAATTTTGGGGACACTTTGGGCAAATCTCCACCTGCTCTTTCACACTCAGCATGATACTTGCATAGAAATTGGAACTAATTTGCTGTCTTCCAATTCATCATTCTGAAACCACACTTTGTTGTTTCAATGTCTCAGTTTTCACTTGGAACAGCATTATTCACTGAAAACTCATCTTTCTGTATTTTGAAAATTTGCCTTGAAGGCTGGTTTTGAGTGATAAGTGTCTCCTTGTTATCTTTCGGCAAACACTGTGAATAAGTAAGATAGAGCAGACATTAGTCTCATTGTTTATTGCATTGCTGGAAAGAAAGTGTACTCAACATAACAAGACTGGAGCAACTGGTGATCTTGCAGTCCACCCAGCTGAACTCAAGGTTACCTGAATACACCTCCTGGTCCTGTAGCCCAGCTCCAAACTGCAACTCTAAAATCCCACCCCTGATTTAGCAGTTTATCAGCTCTGACCTTGGACAAGATCATATTTTTGCCAGAGCACAATTTCTCAGTCTTCTCCACAGAGCCTCTAAACTACTGGAGTGATTCCTTATCATTTTGCATAATGACTTATTTAACAGAAGTGAGGTTTTAACTGAGGTGCTCATCACCAAACTATTATTACAGTAATCATAATAACAAGCCAGTTTCCTCTTTTAAAGACATATCCAATACAGAAAGCAGGTGAGGGATAAGGAGAGTTGTAGGTGAATTGAAGTAGCTATGCAGCATAAACCATAGATTTTCAAATTCTTCTGGGTGAGCTGAAAAGGCCAAGAGCTGGGAGTGATGGAGCTATGATCACCACAATAGAAGGATGGTTCCCAGAGCTCTGGCCATAGGCTGACAGAGAGAGGGGTTCAGCTAAGCCCGTTTCACCAGGACCACAGCAAGGAATTTCAGCCCTTTGAAAAGCAGGGAACTCTCTCTAATTTGACTTAATTTGACTAAGTCTTGATCCTGCAGTCCTTCATCTTCCCTCTAAACCTAAAATGACTCACTCTGTGGTAAGCTGCATGTGAAAATTTCCAGGCTCAGCTCGCAAAGAGGTAAAGCAGACCTGCATCTGAGTGGTCTGTACTGGCAGACAATGCCATTTGAATCTTGCAGGATAACATTACCAGTACCAAAGTACCTTCAGCTATAAATCAGGGTGTCATGGTTTGACACTGGCACAATGCCAGAGCCTCCATGAGAATACCCTCTCTCTGGTTTCTGCTGTGAGATGTGACCAGGAATAAGCAAAGCAGGCTCCCACTTAGGAAAAAAAAAAGAATTTATTAACTAAACTACAAGGAAAAGGGAGAGAAGAAAAAAAAGACACACAAGGAAAATGAAAACTTCACAAATACATCTCCTCCTCCTCCACACCAAATTCTCAATACAATACATCCCCCAAATCATCGACTCTTGGGCCAGCACCACCCTTCAGAATACTCAATCCTCAGTTCATCAAGAGGAGAAGGAGTCCTTCTTGTGCCAATGGTGACCTCTTCCTTTCATGTCCAGTACTCTCACCACTGATCACGGACCAGAGCTGCTTCTAGGGTTGACTTTTAAGGATGCTTTGTCCTGATCCAAAAAGGGCACAGTCTTTCCTTTGGGACACCTGTCCCCCCCATATTTCTCACCCCCTGGGGCCGAGGAGTACCCACACTGAACCCTCTTGGTCCTGAGGCATTGCCTTCCCCTAGATGCAGTCTCTGTATCACAAGGAACATGGTTCTGTCCATGGCTACACAAAAAGAGTCCAGCAAAAGCCACTCCATCATCTCTTCCCACTAGGATTCTTCTCTATTCTTCCACCATCTCTCACTTGCCCAGACCTCTCTCACACTTGCCCATTTCCTACTTCATCTTCCACTCTATCTCTCTTCTAGGAAAGGTTAATGTTCTGTAAAGTTCTCATTCTCCAAAAAGGGGTTAAAAGCTCCTACAAGCGGCTGGCTGAACCCCCCCTTCTTTTCCTTCTCAGTCGTCTCAGCCGTGCTGCTGGCACATGCCCATGTTTATCAAGCTTCAAGGTAACAGTCCCAAGGTAACAGTCCCAGGCACCATCTCTCTCTCTCTCTCTCTCTCTCTTCCACCCCCGGGGTCAGGCCTTCCTCTCTCGGCCACATGGCTTTTCCCCTCCCCCTGCCCAGCCAGCAGCTGGGCTGGGGGAGAGACCCGAACTCTTTCCTGCCGGAAACCCAAGAGAGCCTCCCAGAAAACATATTTCCTGTCAAACCACCACACAGGGACATGAATTTACAGCTGTTATCATACTCTGATGGCATCGTTGTCAGAAAATTTTGGCACCATTTGACATGCAATTCAGAACTCTGTACCCTATCATGAGTAGCAGACAGACTCTCCATTGTTTCTACCCATTGTGCCCTTCAGCAGGAAGGATAAGACAAGGATTCCCTGGCAAAACAACATCTGTGTGCAGGGAAATAAGAAGTTGGACTTGGCTGCCTACATGCTTAAATAGGGAAAAATATTTTCTGGCCATCTCTGATGGAATGGGAAATGTTCTCACTCCTCTCTCAGGCAGAGTTTGGGAATAGAAAATGCAAACACTGTCCAGAGGCCTGCCCTTTTGAAGGAAAATGTGATATTTGAGATCTTTCATGTTGTTTTTAATCTAGTAGCTTCTGGATTTACCACTCATTAATAAAAACAGAAGTGTTGCTTTAGCTATCACATGTGACAAACTGAAGGAAGAGAGTTTTTCTGACTTATAGGCCTATACACTCAGAAAAGTAACTTTGACTATTGAGATGATTAGAGAAACTGTAATTTTATGGCATATAACCAAAACATAAGACAAAGAATTTTGTCATATCAAGACAGATCACAGATTTCAGGTGCTGGGTAGTTGCAGCTGGTAACCCTCTACCCCAGCTAAAAAGATAGAACTGAGGGGTGAATTCTCCTAAGGCCCCAAATCTTCTGCAGAGAAAGCAATGCACTGCAGTTCTGAAAGCAGTCATAGGGAGGAGAATTACTAAACCCAGGCAAAAGGTTAGGGATGGAACATCACCCAGACACAGCAGCAAATACTGCCAACAGAGGCAGGAAATAGAAGAGGAGCAGTGTTAGGAAATATGTAAAGGTAAGCAATGGAATAACTGGCATTCTACTCACAGGAACCAAAAAGTATGCAGAGTCAGCAATTTGCTTACTTGTTACTCAGAGCATGTTTTTATGACAGACTGACCTTCCTTTATTTTCTCAGCAAATCCAGGTAAAATGCAGAGTCTTTCCCACTTTGGTTCTAGAATGATGTGGCAGGATGTGTCTCCTGCATTTCTTTCTAGTTTTTCCAGACACACTAAACCTAGAAGAACTGAAATGGATTTCTGGTCATGTTGCCTATGATAACATGGACCAGACAAGCACCAAGAGCCCTGCAGAGGAAACACCTGAGTTGTGTCACTGGTTCACAGTCTCCCGCAGAAGTACTTGTAATTACTTGTAACAGTAATTCTCTCCCACAGATAAGTCAACATGACCCACCAGTTCCCAGCGCTGTCTCCAGAGCAGAAAAAAGCTCTTGCAGACATTGCTCAGCAGATTGTGGCATCAGGAAAGGGGATCCTTGCTGCAGATGAATCAGTGGGTAAGTTCTGGACATCAATCAGTTAGCAGTATGCAAGATGTTTTTTTTCCTTTTAGTTTTGCTTCATATTTGAAATCAGTGGAGTAGATGAAAAACACTTTGAAACTGTTGTCTGAGCAGAACAATTCAGCCAAGCAGGGCTGCAGCCATAACAACAAAAGCTTACAAACTGTGGGTTGAGAAGGGATATTCTGAACTGAAGCCCCAGTTCATTACTACTTATTGGGATCAGGAGGCCAGCCAAGCCTAGAACCTCTTTGCCCACCACACTAGGTACCATGGGGAACAGGCTGCAGCGGATCAATGTGGAGAACACGGAGGAGAACCGCCGAGCTTTTAGAGAGGTCCTCTTCTCTTCGGATACTTCCATCAACCAAAGCATTGGGGGCGTGATCCTTTTCCATGAGACCCTCTATCAGAAAGACAGCAGTGGAAAGCCATTCCCAGCAGTTATCAAGGAAAAAGGCATTGTGGTGGGAATTAAGGTGAGTGTCTGTATGTGCCAGGCTGGCACCATAACAAATCCCATTTCCAGAGAAAATTATATTTGGGGCTGCACTGTATCCTAACTAACACTGCTCCCCCTCCCCTCTCCTCCCCCTCCCCCCATTTTTGTCCTTGGTTTTAAAATTCTCTGCATTGCTTTTGTGCAACTAACTAGGGGCTCATTTGCACTAGATGCTGGAACTTTCCATACATCAACTCCCATCTACTCCCCATTCACTGCAAATAAGCCTCTCCATGCAGTAACCTAAACCTAATTCTTTCCACATCTCACAGAGTTGTTGAGCCATTTCCTGCAGACATCTATATACACATTGACCCTCCTCTTACCCAGTTAATTCCTTTTTCTTCCCCTTTGCTCCAACATTTCCTTCCTTTTCACCCTGAGCACATTAAGGTCCACACATTAGTAACAGTCCTCCTTCAAAGGCAGACTAGACATGGGTAAGAATTAGACCAATTCTCATCTTTCTGTAACCCTTCCTGTTTTTCTGACCTGCACAGCTGGATAAAGGCACAGCACCTCTAGCAGGAACAAATGGAGAAACCACCATCCAAGGTAAGGAGAGATCTAAGGAGCCTAAGCTATGGCCTGGGCAGCAAAGCCATAGGGTGACTCACCTGAGACGCAGCCTTGGCTATAGTCACAGTACTCTCCAAAGCTCTGTGCTGAAGAGCAGCTCTCAGTGAAACATCACTCTCCCTCTGCAGGGCTGGATGGGCTGGCTGAACGCTGTGCCCAGTACAAGAAAGATGGCGCTGACTTTGCCAAGTGGCGTGCAGTGCTGAAGATCACCAGCACAACACCCTCTCAACTCGCCATCCAGGAGAATGCCAACACCTTGGCACGCTATGCCAGTATCTGCCAGCAGGTACCTTCCCTCCAGCAACCTGTCCTGGGATGCTGTTGCCCCTTCTCCCTGTTCCCTGTGATAATATACTAGGGAGCTCAAAAGGAGAATCCCTGTGAAGGTTTTGGAAAGACAAGGAGGAAGGGCAGCACAGCAGGAATACCACCGAAGTCAGGACAAACAACAAGGACAATTTTACTTCCACAGCCCTAAAGAATCCCCTGTCTTTCTTTTCCTAGCATGGCTTGGTACCCATCGTGGAGCCAGAAATCCTGCCTGATGGAGACCATGATCTCCAGCGCTGTCAGTATGTCACAGAGAAGGTAAGAAGAGATTCCTCCCTCTGTGCTCTCACTCACAAACCTGCAGCTAAACTCTGTGCAGTTTGTGCTCACAGATCTCAAAGAGATTTGACCAAAAATGTCCTTCATAGCTGCATCACAAAAATGAGCTTCTCCTAGGCACATAACAAACAAATGGGAAATCCAAGAGTATTTTCCGTGCTCTTGGATTTTCACTTCAGTGACAATAAGCATTCTCAATCTCAAAAAGATGTATCAGGACCAAACTCAATTACCTCAATTTCAAGGACAAATCCCGTAAATATGAAAAGTTGTATCATGGTAATCTCAAAAGCAGTGAGGTGTCCCCAGCTGTAACCCCAAAAATAAATTTCATCAGAAAGCAAAATTCAATTTGAGCTTGCTACAGTACCAAAGAATAAGCTGTCTTTCCACAGCAGCCTGAGGTGAAGATCTGAGCAGAGGTCTGTATTCAATCCTCCTGTTTTCAGGTTCTGGCTGCTGTCTACAAGGCTTTGAATGATCATCACGTGTACCTGGAGGGGACACTGCTGAAACCCAACATGGTGACGGCTGGGCATTCCTGCTCCAAGAAGTACACCCCTCAGGATGTAGCCATAGCAACTGTCACTACTCTCCTCCGCACCGTTCCTGCTGCTGTTCCTGGTGATTCCTGATTCATTCCTACCTCTTCATTCTCACTCTCTCTCCTACCTCTGACATACCTGCTCCTCTGGCAAGTAAAGACCAGGGATTGAGGTGGCTGGAACACTATTTCTAAGCCCCAAAACCTCTTTCTTGCAGGAATCTGCTTCCTGTCTGGAGGTCAGAGTGAAGAGGAGGCTTCTCTCAACCTGAATGCCATGAATCAATGCCCTCTGCCTAAGCCTTGGAAACTGACGTTTTCCTACGGGAGAGCCCTGCAAGCCTCTGCCCTGGCTGCATGGTTGGGAAAAAGCGAGAACAAGAAGGCTGCTCAAGAGGCCTTCCGCAAGCGGGCACAGGTATGAGGCTTCCCCCAAGCAGAGAGAAGAGCTGTCACCATGAAGGGACACATGTTGTCACCTTCCTAAGGCTGCTCTTGATCCCACCCCTCCTAGCACTTCATGTTCACCAGGGACACTACTCTGTTATTTGTGCCTTGCTTACTCCTGCTGGTTGTTCTTTACACATCTGCCTTTCTTACTCCATGCTGATTCTTTCCTCCTCATTTTTTTTCTTCTTCTTTTTCAGATTAACAGTTTGGCTTGCAGGGGGCAGTATGTCCAGTCTGGGAAGAATGACGCAGCTGCCATGCAGTCACTGTTCACTGCCAGCTACACCTACTGAAACAGCAGGAAACCTTCCTTCCTCCTGTCCCTTGTCACACAGTGGAAGATGTTCAGAAATGAAAGAAAAACATAGAAATCTAATTTCCCTTACCCTGCACCAAACTGGAGATAGAATGGCTTAGCTTCCTCTCCACCCTTCACTCCCACAATTTACCAAGGGGATATTCTTTTTTCATTTGCACATTTCAAGGAAAGGGATATTTTTCCAAACAACAAACAACAGCTGCCAATGAATCATGAACCCACCCTCCCTCAGTTTGAAACTCAGCCCCTGGAACAGCAGGCAGATTCAGTAGTTCTCTAGCAATTCAAATAGCTACCCTTGCCCATTACCACATTTAGCAGCCACAATCCTGAATTATAAAACCTGACTGTGTATTCAATCATATCAATAAAACAGTAATTGAAAACTAATCTCCACCTCACAATTCTTTTTGTTTTGTGTAAACTTTACAATATCTTTCACCCATCTGTGTCGTTTTGTCGTCCTTGCAAAGATTGAGTCACAAAGTGTTGGAGCTGGTGAGCTTGGGAAACTCTGAGGATATCAAAGGGAAATAACCCAACAGTGGCACAGCTGGAGAGGTTAATCCTGCCAACAGAAGTCTGGCAGACACTAAAACACTTGGGAGATGTACACAGCAAGCAGTGCTGGGGAATCAGGCCACAGATAAACAACACCACCTTTAGAAGCATCTCATGTGTCGGGAGAACCATTGCTGGTGAGATGAGGCTGCTGAGCACTGTTAGGGTTGCACACATTGAGTCAGGGCTGTGCAAAGTCTGTCTTTACAAATCATCTTTACGGTGGCATTTTCCACAATAATTAACACAAAGCATGCATGAGAGTGTCTTAGCCTACCCGTTGTGTAGCTTGAGTAATGAGGCTGATGTTGCAGACACACGGTTTGACCTTCGGCACATTGCTGTGTTCCTGTTAAAGGTGTCAGCTTTGTTAGCAAAAGCACAGTCACATGGTCATGAAAAAAAGGCATAAATGGCAAAAACAGCAGGCCTAAGGTTATGTAAGAGTATTTACCTGGCTACGTGCTACACCAATCAACTCACGAGACCTTGGAGCAGCCCCCTAAACAGCCAGGGTGAGGCAACCCAGAGGACTCCATGTCTTCTCAGGGTCACTTCTCTCTGCTGGCTGCCCCTCCTGGCCACTGGAATTTGCTGCTCCTGCCAACAAATACAGGGAAAACAGGAAAAATCACCGCCCTGTAGCCACCTCCTCATGGCCTCTGAGTTAGCAACCAGTGTGTCACACAGGCAATAAATAAACAGCCAAAATCCTTCATGTGGATCCAGTCACTGCATAATTAAGGTTTGTATTTAGTCTCTCCTGACAGTGAACAAAGAGCAAGTGATTTGCCAAAAACACTCCAGAGGCTGATGCTAGTCTCAGGAATAACACCTCTTTCCTGCTCCAGCTGTGGAGGAATCAGGTCTCCATACACCTGAGTTCCCAGAAACCTCTGCTCCTGATGAGCAGCATCCTACTGATACTCTGATCGAAGATCAATCTCAGAATCATTTGCATTAAAAATGACCTGAAAAAACATATTTTTCAACCCATCTAGTTCCAACCTCTCTGCCATGGGCAGGGACAGCCTCCACTAGACCAGGTTGCTCTAAGCCCTGTCCAAACCTGGCCTTGAACATTTCCAGGGATGGGGCATTCCCAGCTTCTCTGGGCAACCTGTGTTAAGGCCTCACTGCCTTCACAGTGAAAAATTTATTCCAAATATCTACTCTTCCCTTTTTTAGTTTAAAACTGTCCCCCCTTATCCTGTCACTATCTGTCTGCGAAGAAAGTCTCTCTCCCTCTTTTTTATAAGCCACCATCAGCACCAAGATGACCAAAATTTTCCCCTATTTATATACACAGTAAAAGGAATTAATATTCATTGACTTCAAGTTATCTAGTTTTCATAATAATTAGTACTCTGTCTGCTGTCATTTAAGGAGCCTCTTGCTTCCCATGCTAATTAGGCTGCATGCTCAGTCTTTCTTTTCAGTCAGTGGTTTCTTAAATTGGTGGCCGTGAGTTGATGGCCTTGATCTGCCCCTGCTGGAATGGCCTTTTACTCTGCCAGAGCTGATTCAGCACAGTTGCTGCATTGCCTTTATCAGTTTGTTCCTTTTCTCGAGGGTTCTGCCTAATGTCCTTGTGCCCATAAATTCTGCATTCTTTGTGTCCACCATCAGTGGTGCATCCTTCTTACCAAACCTTGCTGACCTGCCCTGTGTCTGAGGCCACTGAAGCCTGTCATGCCCGGCATCTCAACAAGGCAATTCAGCCAAGAAGTCACCTGCCTTTCCAAGGCCCGGCCATCACTTCCAGCTTGTGGGCTAGTTTCTGTTACAGGGACAAAATCTCCCTGCTTGCCGATTAGGCTTGAAAGCACACAAAGACCAAACATCAAAGAACGCCTTTTCCTAAGGAAATTTCCACACATTGCGTTTCCCAGCGAGGGGGCTGGCTTGAGGGCACGGACTACATTTCCCATGAGGCTCTGCGGGGCGCGGCAGAAATGCGTCACTCGCGGTGGCCGAGGAAGGAGCGTGGCGCGCCCCCAGCATGGCGGCGCTGCGGGTGGCGGCGCGGCAGGGACCGGGGCTCGGCTCTGCGGGGCTCAGGGCGCTGTGGGGCGGCCGCAGGTACCCGCAGGGCACAGGGTGGCTTCCAGGGGTGGCTTCTGGCCTTCTGGCCCTGCACCGGGCCGTTGCTCTCTGGAGGTCATTTAGCCCAGCACCGCCTGAGCAAAGCCCTCAGGGTTTGTCCATGGCTTTGGAATGTCCTTAGGGAAGGAGACTCCACAGGTTCTCTGGGCAAGCAGCGCCCACCGAGGTGCACTGCTGGTGGGGGTGCAGTGGTGCAGGGCTGGAGCTGTTACTGCTTTTGTTAAGAGTGGGAAGAGAGGGATTTCGCGGGAATGAAAAACAGTTCCTCTGTAACATTTTGCGTGAAACCACGCATGGGTTGTTGACTAGATTGGGGTATATGAGAAGGCAAAAGTTTTTACTTAAAAACTAGTAATGATTTTTTTACATATGGGCACTGATTTACTTTTGTAGTAGTGGTTATTTTCTGAAATGCTTTTTATTCACAGCTGATTAGGAAATGGAGCTGTAACAGAAAAAATAACTAATCTTGTTAAAATGCTGTTTTCACTCAGATCCATGATAGAAGGTGGGTGGGTGATTGCTCTGCGGAGGCAGCCTGTGTGGGGAGCAGCACTTGGGGAAGGCCTGTGCACTTCTGGCCAACAGACCTGATGAGTCCATGGGATGTGTGGAGTGTCTGGATTGAGTGGTTTAAAACACCACGAATACAAAAATGCTCTGACTTTGTCTTGAGTAGCCAGAGACTGAGAATGTGTTCTGGTGCCAGCAGGAAGGAGGAAAGAGAAGTGGAAGCAGACGGAGCAGTTCCTGAGAAGGAGAGGAGCGAGCCCAGCCTGATGCACCCCCTGCCCCGCTGCCAGAGCTACGTCCCGCCCGAGGACCTGCAGAGCTGCCTCGAGTCCCACGTCAGGGAGGTCTTCGGGCCCTCTGTTCCCGAGGACTGGCAGCAGGCTCCGCTGCAGGATAAGCGGCTGAAGCACCGCCTGCTGGCCCGGCTGGCGGCGGAGCTGGGACACGCTGTCCCCAACTCGCAACTGCACTGCATGCGCCGTGCCGGGGACGTGCTGGGCTTCTACCGCACCCCCGTGAGGGACAGCAGCAAGATCGATGAACTCGCGGCCGCAGAGCTGCCCCCGAACCTGAAAATCATCTGGCAGCAGTGAGTCCCCCCGCGCAGCATCCCTGTGCCTGGCTGGTGCTGCAGGGCAGCAGCAGAGCCCTCTGACTGGGGTGAGATCTGTGAATTTCAGTTCACTGAAATCACTCAGTAATAGTGAAGTCTCCAACAGCACTGTAAAATCATCTGCTGTTGAGGCATCTTGTTGAATTCTCCAGTGTCTGTTAAGGGCCCTGTTTTTTAAGTTCTTTGGGTGTTAGTTTTCCTTCCAATCTAAGTGATGATGCAGGTCTGCTTTTATTCAGAGGAGGCAACCAGTGAAGTCAGGAGGACAAGAAAATAAGCAGTCTGAGAAATGCATAGTACTTTATGAGTGTTTTCTATAAAACAAGTTGTTTACAATGAGGTTGAGAGTCTGTGTGATCTTTCTGGGAATAGTCCAGAAATGTCCTGGTTATACCTCTCCAAGCCTTGAACCCTTGCTCCCCTGTTTTTTTTCAGTGTGCAGATGCATGAAGCACACTCAGGCACTGCTGCTTTTGTGTGTTACAGTGCTCCGTTTCTTAACTGAGGAAACTTCTGAATGTTGCTTTCTTTTCAAAAGCTCTGAAGAAATTTAAGAAATGCTTTCTTTTCTCCTTTTGACTCTTGGAGAATTACAGAATAGTGTACGTGTGCACCTACATGTTCCTCTACGGGGTGAACTGGGGTGAGTGCCCTGGGGATGTTTCACTGATCACCGTGGAAGGCTGAATGTTCACAAATCCCTCCCCTGTAGCTTATGGGAAGACACAGTGTGACAAATGTCTAACTCTGTCATCTTGTTGGCTTCAGAGGCTGTTCGGGAGCAGTGAATTGGAAGTTACTTTTTCATGAAATTATCTCCTTCCATCAAAACCAGAGATAGCTGCACCTCCTTCCTTCATCTTTAACACTGTCTGAGAAAACACTTCCAGTTGTAGCTACACTTTGTACTCATTCCCCTTTCTGTGTCTCTCCCAGGATGTGACTTTGATAGCTCATGTAATGTGATCAGAACAGAGTGAAAAACTGGATTGGGAATTGGGACAGGCAAGAAAGGAGTTCACAGCAGCTTGCCTCGTGTTTTGCTGTTTCTGAGTTGAGTTAAACTGCCATTTCCCTGGTCTCAGACATACCAGTCCCTTGGAGGTGCAGACCTCGTGCTTCCATCAGCACAGGAAGTACAAGGGAAGAGGATCACATGTGGGTGTTTGAGATGCAAAACATTTAACTGCTTGTAACAAACTGAAGAAGCAGAAATCTGAAATGACATCAAAGTCTTACACACAGCACCTGTGCCATGGAAGGGCAAGACTTTTAGATGCTTAATCACTTTATCCCTGGGCTTTTAAAAGTTTGTCACTTCAGTTGAATTGAATTATAAATAAATAAATAGAAGCCCTGCCCTTTTGTTTTAGGCCAGAGCAGTAGTGAAGATCAGAAGAAAGTGTGAAAAAGCCAGCTTGGGAGGGTATTTCTTATTAAAATGACTCAGAACAGATTGTTCCCTTTGGAATTTTGATTACAGCTGCAGTGAGGAACCCAGAACACTTAGCAAAGGCTCCTCATGGCCTCAGAAAGCATGGCCCCAGTCTGATCCTTATATTCCTAAGCCAGAAGCAGACATCAGTAGAGTCAGGAGAAGGAAGAAACACCACATGACCAGACACAGACATTCCAGGTTTTCTTTGTGTCCTAGGCAAATGAAAGACTGGCTCACGTTTGCTTTTTAATAATTTTTTTTTTTTGCTTCTGTTTTGGAAAAAATATACAAAAAAAAAAGCCAAGAAGAACCAACATGGAAATGTGAGGTAAACATTCCAGTAAAAGTACAGAGGCTCCATTCTTTAAAGGAGACACACAGCAGTTATCACCATGCTAGAAGAATGAGATGCAGGAAAATCCTAGAAACAGTGAAAAATCATTTAATGAAGCCTTTGCCCTAGTTCTAACCATTGTAAATGGGCTTTTTTTTTGTTCTTCCCATCCCCAAACCACACTTAGTTGTCTTTATAATGCTTAGACAAAGTTGTTAAATTGTAATATAGCAGTTTTTATATAAATTCTGTATGGCAGAATTTCCAAAAAGAAATGCAGACTGCTACTACAGACTCAGCTTCTTTCTTTCTGTCTGTCTTTCTGTCTTTCTTTCTTTCTGTCTTTTCTTGTCTTTCCTTTCTTTTTTTTTTTTTTTTCTTGGCTTGTCAAAGCCCCTTAGGAAAAGAAACATATTTTGGGCAGCAAAACTGGCTTCTTGGCTATGCCAATTTAAGTGCCAAGGAATGCCACCCTGGTGAAGGAGTGGTGCCACTTTTCCTTTGCACCAGTGTCACTAGTTACCCCACAAATCTATGATGAAATGATGCAACACTTAAAGCTCAGCCTCAGCCCCGCAGTGGTGGCTGTATATCCCCATAGTCAATTCCTGAAGCCAGGTTTCACTGGGAGCTTTAGCTGGGCCTCGGGGAGGAATGAGGATCTAGGGAGATGATATAGTCAGCTCACATGCTATCAGCTACTACGATAAATTTTGACGTCCAGTTTGTCTATACTGCAGACTGAGGATGTTGTTTTAGTCATTCTTCAATAACTGGCACAATCACCCACACCAGAACAATCAGGCTTTGATTCAGTGAGGTGCTTAAGGACATGCTTCTAGCCTGGGAACTGGGTGGGAACTGAAGTCCATTAACTCCCAGGGAACACTTAAGTAGCTCATTGAATCGAGGATGGATTTTTGTTTCTTGTTGCTAGTATTCAGGTTAGATTCCTGATCACTGTTATTTTAATATGAATTAAATGTATGCAATTACTTCAGATCCATGCTGAGTTTACTCAGATGAGAATCTGACCCAGCACTTCTTATGGTAAGAAAAGGTAAAAGTGAATTTTTTTCCCCCCAAGATATATAAATTCAAAACTGAGAAGAAAAAAAATTGTGTACAAATATCACATAACAACATCAACAATTCCATAGATGTAGTTCCTCAGTGCACACTTTAAACAAGAAAAGGGGTTTTTTTGTTCTTTTTCTGTTTTGCTTTTAAAGTCTGGCATAATAATATTAAAGCTGACAAAAAATCAGGGCAAGCTACATCACTTCCTCATACAAAAAAAGTACAAAACATTAGCCTCTAACTAGACATAACATAATACTGGTCATCACAGTTAGACATTTAGTAACTGTGTGTTTTGGAGTATTTTACTGGAGGGTAGTAAAAAATAGCTTCGTCTGCTGATCTTCCATCTCAGGTCACTTCAGTCATAGAGGCAGAGTGATTCTGCAGAGAGGAAAAGGCAAACACATGAATGTTTGTATACAGCAGTCTGGCACTGACATACCCTACTAGTGTGGAAAAACCCTCACTCATTAGAAAAAGCAGTGGGAAAAACCCTCACTCATAACACCTGCACTGTAGATGTATGGTCAATAATTATAATTTAAGAAAATTACCTTGTTGATTTCTGGTGGACACCAACAGTTAAACTTCAGTCCCTACCTGCACTTGACAGTCCAGTAGCTATAAACAGCTGACTGGACAAAATGTTTCTCACAGGTCATGAATATTTTCACCTGCTCAGCCCTACACAACACAATGTGGATATATAAGTAGCACTTGGTTTCTGAACTATAAACCCATCAAGAGAACATTTAATGCACACAGTTCTGCAGATTTAGTGGAAAGTCTTCCAGTAAATCTTTGCCTAATCAAAATTGACTCTTCAATTAAGCAAAGTATTTCCAGACATTAGCAGCAGTATTTTCCCCATTTTTTTAAATTCCTCTATTCAGTTTATTTCACAAAGAGTTTAACAAAAGTCACTCTTGATCTTGCCCCACATCATGTGTGACCGGCCATCTAATAAAGGAAGTACAATTAAAAGACCAAATAAATTACACCAGTGTATTTCAGATAAATCATCAACTACCGTTTATCCTTGTTCCCAGAATTTCTGGCAGCTTCCATTTTCCTGTCTGTTTTCAAAGGATTGGGTAAGATGCAGTTATGCCAACACAAGCCATTTAAATTTAGTAGTTTTAACAGAAATACTCTCAATGTTGATATTCCCACTATTTTTTGCAGGCTTGAAAGAATGCTAATAATTTTTCTTCTGATGAATTAGAGATAGAAAAAAGTATACGATTTCTGCCTATTCTAGAAGATACTGAACAGTAATAAAGATAAAAAACCTAATCTCTGTAATATTTTTGAGGACAGAGTAGTTTATCTTCAGGAAAGAGTAAATCCTTCATACATCCCAAAAAGTTTTCTGGAATGTAAATAGGCAGAATTATTTTTACTTTTCTCCCAGTTTTCTATTCTTCTAAGCAAAAGTTTGTGAGGCAAGTCAAATCCTACTTCTTTAGCTCTGAACATGTATGGGGGCAGAAAATCTACAGTGTTTGATAGTTTCAGGGATAAATGCCTCAAAACAAAGTCTGCTGTGATGCAGATTCCCTCTGTTCAATGGGCTTGAAATGAGGCATGTGTGGTCAGGTAAAAAACTACTTTTTTACTTTGATGCAAGAGAAAATATCGTTGGTGATGGTCTGGATAGGAGATTTACAGTACCTGTGCACTCAGTGTCTCCAGAGGACTTTCCACCCTGGGAAAAGCCATTAGTGGCATTCCTCGTGGGTCTTCAGGCTTCGGTTTAGAAGGAGCTGCATGACTGCCCTTAAAGTTATGGACAACACATATCCCCTGTGCAATGCAGGTAAAAAACAGAGTGTGTCAGTGTGTTCCCTCCCCAGGAAAAACCTGGAGGGGGAATGAATTACCACTTGGGGCACAACTGAAAGAATTTAACCTGGGTTTGGGTTCAAGGCATCATCTGTGTCAGCCTTGGGCTGCAGTGTGGTCACTGGCATGGCTGGGCATGGTGGATTGCCTCGGTGATGGACCGTTCTCAGCCTTTTTACATTTCACACTGGCCACAGCAGACACCCCCATGTATGCCTTATCCTCCCAGAACCACAGACTACCCAAATGATGTCCTTTACTAGCCAAATACTCCCTTCAGACTCTTTGTCATTTCCAAACAGTGAACACAGCTCTGTGGATGGTTGAACCTCCCTCACATCTGGATGACACCATTTAGCACCATTCCTGCATGCTTCCAGCACCACTGCTGTGGTGTTTAACCCACAAACCCTTCCCTTAATGCATGACCAGACTCAACAGCACCCATATGGTGATGGTGATGCCAGTAAAAGAGCAACCATGCACAGCAGCGGGTAGCTTGAGGACATGGAAAAAAGAAGGTACACAGGAGGTGACATGTTTGCTGGTGGAGTGATTTCTTGCTGGCTGTTCCCCTTCACTGCCATAGACCCGAGCAAGAAGCAGGCTGCAGCGTGGGTGGGTCCTGTGCCAGCAGGATCTGTGCCAGGGATCTGACAGCATTCCTCTGGGGAGACCCCTTCCACCACTCTGAAATTCAGCTTGTGACACCTGCAGGGTGCCAGAAGGTCTGCAAGGTCAAAATACAGCTGGGGACAGGCTGTCATTGCCACCAACAGGTATTGGGAACACAGACACTGTCCTGGCCTGATGGATGGGGCAGCTGCCTCTTAAATTGCATGGGTGAGATTTAAACTGCCCTTCCCAGCAGGAACCAGACAAATTATTCACATTAAAGTCAAGGAGATTCAGGTCAGAGGCTGTAGACATCTTTTTATCTGAAATGAGCACAGGAATAAATGATGCTTGAAGGTTTGTTGATGCTTTTTCAAGTACAGAATAGAAAAAAAAAAATCAGTGACAGGACAATTGAGATTTAAGGGATCTTTGAAACCTAATCCCTCCTGATTACAGGGATAAAGTGTCTGTTGCTATGCAGTGGATAGTTTTGAAGCATATTTTGATTAAATGGAACCAGGCACATTTCTTGGTAATAGTGAGAGTGACCTGGACTGCTTGCTGTGTGAGTAAATCCTCAGCAAGAGACGTCTCACCAAACAAAACATTTAAACCACACAGCCCACAGGAGAGCCAGTTACACTCAGAGTCTGGAGAGATGCTCTTCCTAGATTCTGTGGGAAGGAATATATTCTTTGATATACTTTAGTATGTTTGTGAGGGGGCAACAATTTCAGCTTGTCTCTAAAAGCTGCACAGGGAGGTAGTTTTATCTCCAAGGAAATTTATCCTGACCTTCCCTTCTATTGCACTTCTTTTATGGTTCGAAACAAAATGGAGAACCAGGATCACAGCTCAGAGCCCCAGAAACACCCTGTACCTCACATTTTTGCCAAATTCAAGGCACACAGAGAGGTTTTGCAATACAGAGAATGCATCTCAAGCATACCCTCCTTTTGATACTGAAATCTACACCACCTTTTGCAGTTTCCAGGACAGATCAAGTAACAACATGGAGAGTGATTCAGATAATTGAAATATATAAAATGTACAAATGCTACCAAATGCATACCAATTAGTATGAACCTCATTTCTTATTAGGATTTTCTTTGATAATACTTTTAATTAGATGGAGCTATAATTAGATCTTGCAGGCTACAAGTAATTACAATATTTATTTTGGGGGTTTTTTTGTTGGTTTGTTTTCACTGTGATATATTTAAAGGGAACACAGAAGGACTGATGGACTTACCAGAAACAAGGCTACAGAACTCCCCAGGATGAAGCCTGCAATCACATCCGAACAGTGGTTTCGATACTCAGACACTCGATTTAGCCCAGTGAGGAAGGCAGCGCACAGGGTTCCCAGACACAGCACGGGCTTGGCTAGCCTGCTACTCTTTGTTTTAATTGTGCTTGTGATGTACATCTGTGGGAAAGGGCAAACCAAAAATAAAAAGGGGTTCCACCGGAAATGCATCTTTCTTTCCCACCTGGACAAATCCTAAATCAGCAAAGATGTGACAAACCCCTTGTTTCATTAAAAAAAAAAAAAGGCACTGGAAAATGGAGGAAGATGTTTCAGATAATTCAGAGAACAATTTTAGGAGTACAAACCCAATACTGTTAAATGTTCTGAAATATCCTCTTGCATTTACATACTGGACCTTTTCTGAGCAGTTATTCACAGGCTCAGCTTCACTGATTTTGTGCAAGCACCAGTTCATATGGTGGCAAACACACACTCTGAATGCACACAACTAAATGTTGCCAAGGGATTCAGGAGTCCATGCTTATACTCCTGCAGAAACTGTAATGTGCATAAGATGGAGTGCTTAGAATCTGTGAACTAACTGCTCCAGTTTCCTAGATGGTTTTAAGTTTAAGGAACAGAGAACACTGAGAGAAACCATTCCAGCCATTTCCCCTACGAGATGAAAGGAAACACAGTGTGAAAGAGATTTCTTTCAAAACAAAGGTATTTTGAGAATGCAATTCCAGGGCAAGAAGTTTCACTGTTTCCAAATATTTTTTAACGAGCCCCACATGATTCTGGGAGTTTATTGGGAATTTTCTTAATACATTCTGACGGAGTTAAAAACATGTGGCTCACAGTTAGCAGCCTGTCATTAGTGCCAGAGCCACAAAATAACAAAGATGAAGCAAACTGGGCCTGATGGCAAAGCAATTCATTAAAATCCTTTTCAGACAACAAGTATGTAAGTCCACGTGATTTCCAAAGCTTTGCTAATTTGAGATGTTGCTGCTTGCTTTGTTTTTCACACCTGAACCTGACTGCAGCAGATACCTTATGACAGCTAACAGTGAGCACTAGGCGGCAACCTTGCTCCAGCCTTGGCTGGCAGGTTAAGCTGCGCCTATCACCAAAATTCACATTAAGGTTCTTTGGAAACAATAGGAAAAAAAAAATCAAATCACTTCCACTGCGTGAATAATTATCACCCATCCTTTCACCCTATGCACTCCTTCTACTCAATTCAATCGAGCAATAGGGAGCCAGATTGCTTTCCTGCTCCCCACCGAAGCACCACTGCTGTTTGCAGCATCCCAAGGAAAACCCACCACCTCTTTAAAGTAAGAATGCAGTCATGCTGTTCCAGCTGTGAACCACAGCTGCAGGGAACAACCCACACGTGCTTGTCTCCTTACAGGTATGAGATGAAGCTGGATCTTTGGGTTACCCACATGGGAGGGCTCTCTTTGTCACAGATGGGGAGTATCTGTAATTGGAGTTTCACACGTCTCGGCAATAAAATGTAAACTTGTAGTAAAAAGAACATTTTTAGCAAGGAGGATAATCAACGATGCAAACAGATTGCTGAGGGAGATCTGTTAAACCCTCGTGAGGAGGGTTTGAAAGAAGACAAACTGTTTTCCCAGAAGGTGGGCTCCAGTTCATCCCTAAGTCACACGCTATGTTCAGAAATAACTGGAAGAGCTTCTTTGCTCTGATCACACTTCCCAATCACTGCAGCTTGATCTTTATTGTCCAGGCCCAAAAGCCAAGATATTTTTTTAGTATTTCCACAGTGTTTACCCACATTTAGAGCATGGTTTCAGAGCTCTGTGCAAGAGACCAAAATCTCAGTCAAAGCCACTTACATTTGGTTTCCTACATACAGCAAGTGTTTTTGAAAATTTCCCACAATGCCATCCATAGAGTCAATTTATTTACAAAACTCTAAATGTTGAAACCAGAGAAGAGGAAAGACATTAATATAAAATCATGCCTACAACATAATAAAAAATAAACTACACACGATTTAACTATAAAATTTGTCAGTTCAGCTTTTTTGCTGTGATCTTATCAGTAGACTCAAGCAATGTATTTAGCAATATGCAGTGTGTGATAGCAGTGTTTATCCCATGTGATTCCTCTCCCATCTTTTTCAGAGAGACAAAATCATAGATAAGGAGGGTTTTTTGTCTGCAAGTTTAAAATAGACATATACATTTTCATATGTATATGTAAATATATGCATGTATTTAGAGCACATTGTCTTTAATGAGAAAGGCAGAGTGGAAGAAATCTGTCCTGTCCCTTCAGTAGAAAGTGAGGAGATTTGTGACAGTGTATTTTCCTTAGAGAATTCAAAATTTCGTACCAGTATTACAAAAGTCTATGTCCTAGAAGTTTTATGGCCAATGTTTTCTTTTGCCATAGAGATTCCTGCAGTAAAAGAGAAGCAGAGCCTTTGACAGTGCAGGTGCTCATGGTGCTAAGGCCTTGAATTGATCAGGGTTGCAACAGGTATTTGCTGTAGTGTCCTCTGCTATTCAGCATTTTCAAAACTTGGAGGATTCATGTCTAGGAGCAGAGACCCAGAGAAGCTGATTTTAGTCATGGGGTGGATTGTGGTGGCTGCACTATGAGCTGAAAAATGCTCATTAAGCCTCGGCCTTGACAAACTGCACCTGGACTAAGCCCACTTTGAGAGTATCAGAGAGACTGTCTGTTCCCAAGATCTAACAGGTGTCTAACAAGCACCTGTTTTTTAATGAACAGCCTTGGCAACTTATCATATTTTTCTTCAGCAAACCTTCAAAGGAAGTTACTGACTGAAATTGTGGCTATGATGGAAAATTCCCACTCTCTTGGGGTCATCTAAACAAAGGCCCAAAGTGAGATCTTTTTCTGCTCTTGACTCCCAGAAGATAAGAGGGTAATGTGTATGTCTCAAACACTGATAAATGGATGGCTGTGGAGCCAACCAAGGTCTGTTGGAAATAACAGACAAGAATTGTTTTGGAATAACCAAGGATTGTTGTTATTAACATGGCCATGAGAAATATCAAGTTTTGGCTGGAGAAGAGGGGCCAGAGATAGGGCATTTTTCTGTGACAAACAACCACAACATAGCACAGGAAATGGACATGGACTAGAGGGTGGGATTAAAACTACCCAAGACCCCTGAAGCCCTCCACCCATTTCCAGAAAGACTGGAAGAACGGACTGCACATGATAATAAATTAACAGAGAAAGTGAGAAACATATCCTTGGGGTGAGGAAACCTGCCCATAAAGAGGCATCCTTCCAAGCCCAAGCAGTGCCCCCAGCACCCTGGACATCTCATGGGCTGAGCAGGTGGATTGATGCTGAAACCAGGACTGACATCCTATCAGCTGGATTCATGCTGGAACCAGGAATGGTGATCTCTTTTTCTAACAATTTCTTTTTAATCAGAAAAGGAACTTAAATTCATGTGAGTGCATAGCAGCTTGCACTAGGTACAGTGACTGCCATCTCTTCTGGGAGACTGATAAAACGTCTTTAGATGACATTTTTATTTTTATTTTATTATAAGTATGGAAGCCAGGGCTGCTAGCCCTTTTCTCTTTCCCCTACTTTAGGCAGACAAGATTCATTTCCACCTCCAGAGATCACATAACTGATGCTTTGGGTTTTCCTCAGCTTCTTTAGAAGGTGACAAAGAAAAGTCTAGTTGATTAAATATAAACCCCAGATTATAAAAAACCAAAAACAAACACCAAAACCCCACAAAGCCAACACCAGTGGGAGTGTTTTCAGTAGCAGAGTAATGAACAAGTGAGACACCTGCACAGGATATTTGAGGTTCAGTGAAGGGAGAAGACTTCCAGATCTCATAAGACATTTTATAAAACGAGAACCATTCTCCAGCCTCCTTATGTTGTACCTGTTCTATTTTTCTTGCTCCATGGCTCAATCCTTCAGCTTTATGCAAAACACGACTATTACTAAGCAAATAACCTGTGTTTTATGTTCAGTAGGCCATATTATTATGCATATTAGAATCAGCAAGAGACTTCTCAAAAATCTGTGCACAGCACAGTTATTAAGCAAAGCTGGATACGAACAATGAATTTCTTGTGTAATGCTCATGTTATTCCCAGCTGACAGACAAAGAAAAGACAAGAAAACACATTTCTAATTCTAAAAGGTGACTTCAGGCAGAGAACTGGGCTGAAATTGGACTGTGGGCTGAAATGCTTTAATGGCAAACTTTCACGACCTTATGGCTCAGAAAGAGTTCCGTGTCCTGGTCTGACATCTTCCAATGAGAGGAGTACTGGCCCACAGCAGATACTCCTGGAAAACTAGAGCTCAGAAATACTAAACTACTTGGGGCTTAGGCTCAGGAAGAAAAACAGTGTTACCCTTCAGCTGTAGAAGTCAGCCTGTTGTAGAAATTTTGCCCTCCTAGGAAACAAAGGAGGCTGGGCAGGGAAAGTCCATGAAAGGATGTAATTAGCTTAGGACAGAACCAGGACTAAGCCTGACCCTGGAACTTCCACCTAAGAGTTTATCATGGTGCAAACAGCTGCCAGAACCATGCTGAGTATATTGTGGGCTTTATTTCACACAGGGTTGCACATTGTTCAGAAGTAATGTGCACAAAATGTTACAGGCTTTCCAAACATTTCCCAGCAAATCCTGATCAAAGGAGTTACAGTTTATTTCTCCATCATTATTCACACAATATGCAGCGCCAACAGATGGATATTGAAACAGCAGTGGGTGGACTCTTAATTTTAGAAGTAATAATGTGGTGCTTCATTTATCTGCTACCAAGAGCACTGGGCAAAATACTCAGTAAATACCCTGTCTTTATAACTTTAAGGCTTTTCTTGCATACTTATAACCAACAAACAGACTCTGACACTACTTTGAGTCAAGCTATAGGGAGAGAAAACACCTAGGTTAATGCATTTTGAGATCAGAGCCAGGTTAAGTCTTTGGATCTTTATGGCAAAACCACCAAAGTTTTCTGCTTTTTTAGTAAGATTCTTGGATCAGTTTTTAAAAATCACAGAAACTTTAGTCAGAGAACTCAAAGGAGCAGTTGATCTGTTTCATCAGACTTCATAATTTCCTTCCTGTCTGCATGGCAGTGTCACCTTGTCAGTGTGGCAACTGGGGAGCATTTCTCTGTGATAACAACAAAATTCTGACTTTTATTAGAACCCTCATTGCAATGTGACTTCAGGTCCTAAACAAAGGAAGCAAAATTCAGCCTAAGTTCAGATCTCTATTGAAAGGGCACAATTTAAATTTTAAATGTTCAACAATGCATGGCATGTGAACAAATAAATGTAGCAACCCAGAAGCTGTTTAAGTATCAGCTTCATTTTAATGCTCATGAAACAGGAGCAGGGAGAAGAGAAAATTGAATTAGAAGATCAGCAGCAAAGACAAGTTTAGGACCTCATGCCTCCACATGCAGTGCCTCAAAATCAATGAGCACTTCATTTACTTATACAAGGATTGGTAAAATGGAGAGAGAAGGGGATCTTCCCCTATTGATAAAGAAAAAAGCTGCCCCCAAAACAACCCTCTTTTTCTCGAAAAATTCATCGTACGAAAAATGCCCCATCTAGAAAATACAGAAACCTCTCATGCGAGTCAGCAGTCATCACTAGCACCCACCGTGGCATATAAAGCTGAGTAGATGCTCAGAGCAGCATGTTTGGATGGAAAGGATCTCCTGGCCTTTTCAATCACCTCTACATCCCCCGTGCAGATGTTGCCGTTGTTGATGAACTGGTGGTGGGCCCGGCAGTCGTTCCCAGTGTAGTTGGGCTTGCAGACGGTCAGGAAGTAGGGAGCCAAGTTCCCAGTCACAACCTGGCCAGCATTTACAAAGATGTCAGTGGCAAAAAGTCCAAATGCAAACACTCCTGTGAAGAAAGGTTAAAAATAGTGATTATTCAAACAGGTTCAGATAATGACACTATATCTGAGAGGGAGAGACATAATGAGAGTAGTGTCATGTACTTATAATGAATCTGTGACAAAAAAATGGGATCTCTGCACCTGAAAGAGCAGTGTAGTGCTGACACACAAAACTTCTCTTACCTAATGTAACTACCTAGCATTAAGTACCTTTTGGATTTTGACTATTTGCCACCTTTATGGTGAAAATTTACAATCCTGACCTAGCGGTATTTGGCATGTACTTTTGGAAGCAGCCCAATGCTTTCTTTGCTCTGGAAGACAGCTGCAATTCAGCTCATGTCACCAGGAGCACATAACCTGTGAGATGAACTATTCACTTGAATGTAGGAACTTTTCCCGAGTTATGAAGCATCTCTTGATCAATACTGCACTTGTCACATCCTTCACTGACTCCCCTTGAGCGTTATCAATACCCGCTACAGCTGCTACGAACATATGAGGATCTTTCAGATGCATGTAATGCCTACACACCAAAGGTATAGAACAGCAGGTTTGCAAAATTACCAAACCCAAATGTTCAGAAAGATTAAATCAGCTCTCCTCTTCCCCTTTTCATCACTAAGGTTGATTAAAGGTTGTTCTATGTTTTAAAAACATAGAACAAATAAATACTGACTTCTGATGTAGGGATATTGAGGTCATGCAGTTTTGCTTTCTCCCTTCTGTAGCTGTGTAAGCAGAAGTCATTAAATTATAAATTATCTGAGGTTGTTATGTATTTAAATATGTCCAAGAGCTGGAGCTCGAGGGAAATCATCTTAGGAAAGCTGTGATAAGATCTTAAGAGGTGGCACCACCATGATTGTAACATCTTCACTGCTTATCTATACTGAGTTAAAAAAACAGATTTTGAGTCCCTCATATCTTTTGTGTCTCTAGTCTGAGACACAAAAGATATGAGGGACTCAAAATAATGCAGCATGTACCTACAGTAACAGACAATTGTAACTAAAATGGACTTGTTGTACAAGTGTTGAGTGGGGTTTGCCTGTGCCAGTCAGTTAGAGAGATGGTTTGGTGTCACTGTGGCACAGATCCCTTGCTGGGGTACTGATGGGAAGCGCCCTTCCCTTGGGAAACAGCCTGGAGGGGCTGCAGGACTGCAGAGCTGCTCCTCACCATCCTTCCCCAAGGTCAGCAAGGAGCATCACACAGGAAGATGATTCTGGAGCCTGAATGTATTACTATTCTTCATGCATGTTTATTTTTATTTATTATTAATGAACTGGTATGTGATCATGGATTTAAAAAGCTGGTGGTGGCCAAAGAAGGAGGCTGCCTTCCTCTGGTTTTAGACTGCAGGACTGGTCCCTGCCTTTTCAATGATGTGACAGTTTTCATCTCATTTATCTTGCTAAGTGTGCTTAAAAAGAGAGCACAGAGACTGCTCCTTTATTTCCTTTATCCCTCTGGTAATATTTCAAGTCCACGGTTTTCCACAGCCATCAGGAACTTCTAACCTACATTAGTCAGTGCACAAGCAAGTTCAAAGGAAAAAGGCAGGAGGGTATCTTTTCAGCCTGGTGAAACAGCTGAAGTTATGACAGAGAAGAATCTTGTTTTATATACAGCACTCTGTCAAAATTTTAATTTTTTTTTTGGCACAGCTTTCTTTAAATAGCAACTTTCTGATGTGCTGTGCAAATTACAGGGAGTACAGCAAGGATTATTACCCAGCCTTTACAATAATTAGAGGAAATTTAAGTGTCAGGCAGTCTGGTTCATGCTCTTTATCATGTACTTACATGCCAAAAACCAAGACATTTCAGGAAAAAGTCACGAGCTACATAAAACTATTTCAATCTCTAGGAAGTACGTATATACAAAGGTACTTCTTTCCATTAAGAAAAGAAGTTTCAACACTTGCATTTTTTTAATATTTGGTAGCACAGAAGGTGGCCGCCCAAACGCAGCTGCTGAGGCCTGCATAACCTGGAGAAGAGCAGAGCAAGCCATGGCTGAAACCTTTGTCACATTCTGACTGTGGTGCAGCTCCTCTCTCACAGTTCTGCCAAGCTGTGCTCTGTGAAAATCACAGCCATGTGCAGCAATGAGTCAGCCTGGCGAAATGTGACCCTTTCAGGCTGATTACAACTCACGTTTATTGGAGCAAGGGTTGGCTGTAATTGATTTAAAGGCTGTAATGCCAGTGTGCCTGGGGAGTGCTGGACAGTCCCCTGATGGTTTTTGTACCTCAGGAATCCATCTGTTCAATGGATTTGTTCAATGACCTACAGCAGCTAAACTAACTGACCAGAGCACAAAAATGCAGGGATGTGATTGCCAGCTTTTTAGAGGCAGACAAATTGCTCTGAAAGGCTTCATGGGAAGGGCAAGCAGCCCCAGCTCTTCAGGGTCATACAGCTCACATCTGTGATATAATGTCAGAGAGAAAGAATGGGAGAAGACATGTCTATTCCAGACTTTGGCACCCAGGTGTAATGGGAGGTGGCGTCATCCTGCTCTGCAGCAAAGTGCTTTTTTTCGGTGTGCTCACTCTGGGCCAGAAAACCTGGGCATGAACTGTAGTGCAGAACTTGGCATATGCTGAGAAAGGATGGGAACAGTGCAAGCCACATGGGAAGCAGACCTACAGCTGCTCACCAGCAGAAAGGATGAAGGTTAATTGCAATTACACGAAGCCAATCTTTCCCCTCAGCCACTCATGTCACATAGTCTGGCTGCAAAAAGAGGCCTTAAAGAAGAAGCAGAAGCTATGTCTGGAAAGGCCTCCTGACTTCTCATTTTACTGACTACTCTCAGCTTGTGTCTCAGGAGCAGAAGGAGGTGCCTAGAAGACAAAACAATAAGCAGAAAGTAACTGGGAGAGATACTAGCTTAGACCAGGTATAAGAGGGCAGGCTGTACTCCCTGCTACTCTCTCAGCTACTCCAGAGTCCAAGAAAACAGAGACCAGATTTTAACATATCTTTACCTCCAGTGAGAAAGACCTTAGACAAATTAAATGTTCAAGCCAATAAAAAGAAAAAGAACAAACAAGGAAAGTCCTGTTAAAAATGCTGAGGATGGATGAGGTGACGCTTGACTTTCCCATGTCATCTCACCTGAACTAACACTTGTCTTGGCAGAAAAGTCCAAGTATTTAGCAGCTTCAATTTTGAATGCTTCATTTTTAATTTCTCCACTTACACATCCCTCTAAATAACTGTCAGAAAGTCCTAAATGAACCCCTGGTGTCTGGTCTCTGACCCACATCCTATTCTCATGCTCTATCTCCTATCAAGCTCCTTCTGTGGCAGTTCATCAGTGTTGCCACCTCCAGCTCTATGGCTTTTTCTAACAGAGGCATCTGCCCTGAAGAAGAATCCGGCTCTTCTCACTCACTGTAGCCTCAGTAGAACCCTCTGTCCTCCCTGCAATTCATGTTCAAGCTCTCTTCTTCCACCCTGAATCTATGTAACATCATTCACTGCAGCTGCTTGTTGTCTCTGTGGAAACTCTCGCCATTGAAGGCATTTAAAATGCCACTGATTTGAAAGAAAAGACCAAATCATCATCACAATAAAAATCAACAAACCCACCCCTTGGGCCTTGAAGAAGAGCTTAAAAGACATTGGGAAGAGACAAGTGAGAAGCCAGTGGGTGGAAATAAGAATCAGGAAGTAGAAGGCTTTATTAAGGAAAAATCATGAAACCCTTAAATAAAGTGACAAAAGAAACAATGCATTGAAGGGTTTATGAGACATCAGAAGCTGAGCTCCTCAGTAACATATCATCATGTTTTCTACCAAGGATATTTATTTAGGCACTCCTCTCCGTCCCAATTATCTGAATTTGTCACTCCTAACCTAGCTTGCTCATAAAGTGTTCATATTTCACATGCACACTTATACTCACCTAACCCCTTTCCCACACCTCTGTTTTTTAAGGAAGATTCGAATTTCATTGGAGAGTGTCCCCGGAAGGACTCAGGCCTCTATGGGAATGCTGATCCTCAGCCCATTTTTGAATGTTTTGCTGTAAGAATCCTGTGCATCCAATACAGCCATACATTTATAGTCCTGTGACTCAGACTCTGCTAAACCACCCTTCATGTAATCTTAAAGGATGTGTAAAAAGAGGCCTGTATCATTAATCCATTTTACAACAGGAGAGATGGGGATTGCAGGGGACTTTATTGTCCTGTTGCCATGGCATCAGGAACAGGCTCAACATCAAGCTTCTGAGCACTCATAACCTTGTTCTAAGACTAGCTATGATCTTCCCCTGAAAACCCCACAAAGCTCACTACTCCAGGGATCTAAAACCTCCTGAGTCTGACCATGCCAGAAGAAATTCAGTTCCCATTGCAAAAGTCCTCTGGAGGCTCAAGACTCCTCCTGACAGATGTACAGGGTGTCTTCCTTCCTCACTGCTTTCACAACCACCAGTTTTCATGGAGGCAGCTGCCAGCTCAGAGCCTGGCATCAAAGAGAACTGTGAGGGCTGATGTGTCCCCAGCACAGTGACCTGTTCCTCTTTGTGGAGATTCTTCACTGATAACATCTACAGTTGTTCAAGCAGTTTAGGTTTGGGGCAACACCCCCAAATACAGCTTGAGCCCCATGGAAAGGCAGCAAGTTAATAACAGAGCATGCACTCTTTCACAGTGAACTTCAGAGGCAAGGCAGACAGAAGGACAAGGCCAGGTAAGCTATCTTGTGCAGCTGCTCAGGGAATTGACATCAGAGCTCTGGGGCATATCTATCCTGTTACTATAAACTCAATGTGTGTATAAATCTTGTAAACCTTTATTTGCCAAACTAAAATCTTAATTTGCTGAAATAAAGCCCTAATTTAATTATTTAGCTGCCCACTGTGAAGTGTCACCATGCTTTAGATTAAGTTGTCAACAGAAGCTGATCTGCACCATTTGTTAACAGCAAATTATGCGCATCCGAAGTCAAAGCCACTGGTAACAAGCTGATGAAGCATGCTGAATTTCTAGATATCTGAACTAGAAAGGGGCTACTTGCATGTTATCAGGGCTTTGCAGATAGACAACTTAATCACATGGATTAGAAACCTAATATAATGAAATGCAACACAATACATACCATACTCACCCCGTCAGACTGGGTCAGGGAGGTCTGAGTCCCTGATCCTGGGGGTATGATAGCAGCTGCACATAAAAAGACTGAAACCTTGACTGAAACCATTCACTAAAATATCTTATAACCTCTATTTGCAATACAAAGGATTAAGTAGAACACAGACACAAATGCAAGGCGGAACGATGTTAACCAATTGCTGAATGTAAATTACAGGACAGAATGAATAAATATACAAAAGGCTGTGTATGCTCAAGTTGGGAGACAGGGAGGAGGCAGAGGCCCAGGAAACAGCCACCCTTAACAATTAGTTTCTCAAAGGTTCAGCACATAAACAGCAAGTTTTGGCATCAAAAATTGATAACAGAACTGCTGAGAAGGGTGGGGAGAGGAGGGAGGAGAGAGGACGTGCCTAAAGTAAAGCAGTGCAGCAGCAATATATTAGAAAAAACTGTTCTGAAGCAATTCCACATCACTAGTTTGACCTCAAAACCTTAAAAAAAAAGCAGCTGTAAAAGATAAAGAGGAAGATGGAGAAAATTGAAGCATACATCAAAGTCTGATGTTTCCAAGCTAAGCCAGCTTTTTTTCACTGATAAAGTAAGTGTTTTTCTAAATATAGGGAACATAGCAGGTTTCACCAATCTAGGCTGTGATACAGGACTTGATATACACTGCAGAAGGTGAGAGGCAGTCTTTTGCCACAAGCAAATGTCAATCAGCATGAAGGATTCTTGTCTGGGCCAGGAAGCAAGAAGAAATTGTGGCTCTGTTTCATGTAGACAAAGTATCAGGGAGAGATTTAATACAAAGTTCAACATTCAGAGTCTCAACTAAACTCAGGAGGGGAGGCTCTTAGAAACAGACATGCGCTGAGACCTTGAAGAAAACAAGGAGAGAATCAACAGAGAGCACAGTAAACAAGATAGGAAAAAACAAAGAGAAGAAACATGGGACTTTGTTAGCATTCCAGAAAAGCTGTAGGTTTTTTGTTTTGCTCTGCTTTCAAAGTGCAAAAAAGTCCTTAATTCTGTATACATGAAGGAAAAGTAAGAGCAGAAAAGCTCAAATCTAGCAACCAGAAGATCCAACGGAGATTACATTACAAGAGTCCTTGTATTTCACAGGACCAAAAGACAGCCTAAAGTTTCCCTTTTTTGTCTCTTTTCTTGAAAAATATAAATGAACATTCAGTGAAGTATGTATGGCTTTCTGCTTGTTTTGTGGAAAGCACATTTAGACTACAATTTTTAAAATCCCATCTCTTCCCAGCAACTTCCATTACAGAGCTGGGGGGGGGGGTGTGGAGAAAAAGCCCCTTTGCACTCCTAAAATTTGGGACTTGCAACTCTCAAGGTTCTCCATGATGTGCCTTGTAGGGTCAGACAGTAGTGTTCATTTTTCCTGACACATGAGAACCTAGACATATTGCAGGATTTTCCTCATTCTTTGGAATAATATAAACTGTAATGCCTTACAAGGCAATTTTCCAAGGGGTTAAGTAACTGCTTTTTGCAGGTACTCATTAAGACTTGCTCAAGCCTCTGGGTACCAAAACTAAATTGGCAGAAAACTTTTTTTGCAACAAGCCAGACTGCTTGCTAGGGAAGATAACTTACTTGCAAGAGAACTTAGTTAATCAGCTCTGTAACTTTTGGCCCTAAAGTTTATCAAGAGAAGGCACACACAGAGAAATCTAGTTACAAGCAACCTAGTTGTCTTTGCACAGCCAAGAACCTGGGAAGCTTCATTTTGAAGTGGGCTAAGCATGGAGCTAACTTCCCTGGATCATCCAGGCACAGGGTACAGCTGCTCAGTCCATGCCCTGTTTTCAAAACACAGGTGAAATGAAAAACGAAAAAACATGCAGTTATCTTCAGTTCCTTTCATGAATTATTTCATCCAACAAATTCTACTTCTCTCATTTCACTACAGAGGCAGGGAAAAGGTTCCAGAAGAAAACAAGAACACAGTGTAGTTTAAGACAAGGCGAAGACTTCAAGCCTTTTCTAATAATATTAACTTAATTTTTCTCAGGAAAACAAACACAGCTGGCAAAGCCAAGAATCATTTCCCTAGCATGGTTTATGTCCTACTACTCTCTGAGAGTCCACTGTATCATTGCTACCCCCTTCTCTTCCACCAGAAGACAAACAACAGCATGTTTAAGAATAAAGCCAACTGTAAGAAAACATACTGAGCAAGAACTCAGCCTCCATGATCTAAGGACTTCTAGTGTTGACCCCGCAGGCAAGAGTGCTTGACTGGGACTTTGCAACATGCCAAATGTGCTGGAACAGTCAAAAAGCCCTGAGTGGCCCAGTGGACACTGGTACCCTGCTTCTCTCTTAATGGCAGTTTGCTGTCCATCAATATATCCTGGTGGTCATGTGAAGTTCAAGGGTGTTTTACGTCTAACTGAATTTCTGTGTCTTTCTGTTCCCCCCAGCACCACACAGACCAGGCCCAAGTAACAAAACACAAGTGGTTTGCTTCCACCTCTGTGGTGGCAGAAGGCACATTTCACTCCCTGCCTTCCATGCATAAAGCAGGAGGCACAGAGAGAGCTGAAGGAGAAGGAAAACCATGGTTTTTCCTCCTTTGCAGCATACATTTGCTGATGACAAATAGCACCCTCAGCTCTGTGCTCTGAGGAAGTATCCCTGCTTGCAGCCAGGGATGTGCTCCATGGAAGCAACACAACACCTGCCACAGCCACAGCAGACATTTTCATTCCAGGTAAAGCTCAGAAATTAAGCAGTGACGGGGAAGAAGCGCCCCAGATACTTTCAGCTTTTTTCCCCCCATTGCTTGTTCTAAGTCAGACCATGAATGTGGGCTCAGGTCTCTGTGAGAGGCAGTGCACAAGGAGGGTGCTTCACTTCTGAGAGAGCACAAGGAGGGCAGTGCTGTGATGGCAAAGCCCCTCTTGGCCAGTGGGAAGCATTCTGAGGAGCCACTGGCCCATGCCATCAGCCAGACATCCCATCCCACGCATGAACTTGGGACTCATCAACAGTGTGAAGAAGGTAAAGCAGCTTGCAAGCACCATAAAAAGCAACTTCCTAATGGTTTAATGACAGAACTTCATTTCTCAGCAATTAACTCAATGAAAGCTCTAAGAAAAAGCAAATACAATGAAAATAATATTATTATTTTGAAGTGAGCTCTGGGCTTTTTATGCTGTGCTCAGTTGAACATTATGTGGCAGAGCTATGGATGTTAAAATTAGAGCTGAAAAGAAAAATGCCAAATAGATGAGCTGGTGAGGACAAATTTGTAACTAAAATGGGTAGCTTGCATAAACTAGCAATGATGGATTTATTCATATAAGGATTTGATTGGTAAAACCTTTCTTTAAGGGTCTCAAAAAAAGCTTTAAGCTCAGCAGAATATGATCTAAACCAGCTCCAGCCAGCATGATATGGCAAATTTTGAAAGTTACCTTGGAAATCCTGAGGGGACTATCCCTCTAAGGTGGAAGATGCCTGCAAAGATTTCACAGCTTAATTAATTTTGTGATGTACTTTGTCAGCATGTTTCGTCCTGGTTTGGTGCAAGCAGGGTCCAAGCTTGCAGTGCACAGGATGCTTACCTATAAAACGTATTATTCTTCGAAGCAGTGGGTTCAGGTAACAGCACTCTCCAGTCAAAATAGTTTTCTCTTGAATAATGAGGGTTTCTCGGGTTGACTTTATGAAATACATGGATACCTCACCAATAAAAATCTGCCAAGGAAAGGGAAAGAAAGAGCAGGTTAAAAATGACATGAGCAAACATTGAAACATGGGTGTCTAGTCTCAGCCCACAGACAGTGCCACACAGCTGCATGTTCTGGGGACCCTGCACTGGCACTGTGGGGCTCAGCATGACTGACACACACCCAGCTCCGCCCCCTGGAGAGGGATCATTCCTGCACTCAGTGGTGCAGAGACCCAGAGAAGATGACTTCACTCATGGCAAGGATTGTGGTGGTGCATCCCTCCCCCTCCTCTGGCTGCACCGAGCTGAGAAATGCTCATTAAGCGTTAGCCTTGATGAGCTGCACCTGGACTAAGCCCCTGTTGAGCATATCAAAGACACTCTCTGTTCCCAGAAACTCTGCTTTCTAATGAGCATTTGTTTTTTCACTAACAGCCTTGGTAACTTATTTTTCTTGTCTGAATAATAACCCAAGTGAAATAATATTTTTGTTGTTGAACTTTCAAAAAAAGCTACCAACGTGAGTTGTGCCCAGGGTGGAAGATTACCATGATTACCATTACAACTCCAGCCCACTCTCTTGTGACCCTCGGAACGAGTGTTCAAAGTGAGATCCTTTTTGAGCTCCCAATTCCCAGAAGATAAAAGGGTAATGTGTATGTCTCAAACACTGATAGCTGGATGGCTGTGGAGCCATCCAAGGACTGTTGGCAATAACAGGCCAGAAATGTTGGTAACAACCAAGGATTGTTGTTATTAAAACACCGTGAGAAAGAGCAATATTTGACTAAATGTTCTGTTACCAAAAATGAAGTCTCCACAGAACCACTAATCATGATGTCAGCTGTGCTTATGTATTATATATTTTTGTATGATCTGAACATTCACGCTTTCTATAAATGTAATAGCTGCTTCCCATAGGAGTAGGATCATTTCTTAAGCACTTAGAACTAATTTAGTTCTGTTGCATTGAGGCCTATCTACCCTCACTAAAGCTGGACAGAATTTAATCACAGGCTTTAGAGGCAATGATGATCCACACACAGCAGGAACCTCTGAAAATATCACCTATCATGTTCTGTCAGCAGGCTTGAGAAAGTGAAACTGGGACACTTTTAGAAAGACGGAGTTTGTAATTAAAGTCTTTAAAATAAAAAAAGCCTGCCTGATGTGGAAGAAATGAGCTTTTAAGGGGAAGCACTCAAGATTATTAATTTAATACATTATTGCAGGACATACACAAGAGAATCCATAGTGTTAGGGAACAGTCAGAGAAATACATAACAGAAGTGTTTGTGTACACACACACAGGGTGGCACAGACACCTGGAGTTAGTATAAATGTCAAGGAAGTCACCTCAGTTCACTCTGACTGCTGGAATGGTGTGTTGTTTCAAGGGCAACAATTTATCCTTATTAAGCCAGATGAGTGTCCTTATTGATTATTGACATTCAAGCCAAGTATGCTCAACCTCTTTATAATTCTACCCGCTGATGGCAAGAGCTGTGGAGCTGTAAAATGCATGTCGATAATGGCATCTGGAGCGGAGCTGATGCATGGGAGCTGCACTGAAATATTGCCTTTATCCCATTTCACTCCATCTGCTCTTAACAGAATTGGCAAGCAGTTCAATAAGCTCAGCTCACTAACGATGGGGATGGGAATTAAGAAAAAGACCATCTGCACTAAAGCAGTTTGAAAGTGACACTCTGTTTCAACCCGTTTATTACATGAATTATTACAATGTTCAGAAGTTTGAATTACTGCTTTGGCTCTCTGTCTGCCCGGGGCTGTACACAAACACTGAGGAACGATTCACACCCTGAGGGAATTCTACTCTGTGAGCACAGGGGCTACTTGACTTTAAAATATCCTAAACTTTTCAAACAGGAGAGACTTAGGCATAAAACATACTAACAGTCCTCCTGTAACTATACATCCATCTTTAAAGTTCCTTTACATCAGAGGTTAATGGAGTATTTTCCTGCTTCAATTCCCATCTTTGTTTCTATAAATCTAGCTGTCTGGCATACTCCTAGCGACTCCCATGTGCATAGATTAGTTCCACTTAGATTTAGGAGTAAATTTTGCCAGGCTGTAAATCTGTTCAGTTCCATTACACTGATTTAAGCAGAATTATCCCAGATTTCCTACAGCATAACAGTTCAAAATTTGATTTTTTAAAATGAATACTGCCTTAGGTTTAGGTATATGGCAATAAAGCTGTGTTTGTGTAGAGATACAAAGTGATTCAACATAACTGGACCATTCTTATCATGTCATCTCTGGCACTGAATTTAGTTGCTGAAATTTGTTTTCTAATATGCTTAATATGGGGTCTCTAGAAAGTCAGCCTTGCTGTTTCTGAAAAATTCAATGGGCAATTGGACACCTGATTCTGAAAGCTAATCTGTCTGTGTGCAATTGAATGTGGTCTGAATAGCTCTCAAAGAACTTGTTTGTTTGTTTTTTTTTTTTTTTTCTTTCCCAGGCATTTTTGAAATCAAGTAACTCCAGTGATTCTCGTGATTTAAACCCTGATGATGCTGCATGAGCAGGGTCCAAATCCAGCCAAGTTGTCCAGCTGGCCTCCCAGAATCAATCACCAGCACTGCTGAGTACGTCAGCTCCTGCCAAAACAGAATCAGCACTCCAGGAATGGTTGCAAATCAGTTCTATAGCTGACATCTAAATATAGACTCATATACCTAAATATGGGCTGAAAAAGAAAATAGCAAGCTAACCACTTTTATTTCCATTTGGGAAAACAATGCAAGGTTAATGAACTTCTGTATCATACTGGCTTAATTAGACAGTAGAAATGTCAGGAGAATTGCACTGGATTGAAAGCACAAGTGATCTTCAGTCTGGCATGGTGTAGGTAATAGGGAAGCAAAGGTAGTGCCCTGCATGTGTTTTTGTTCTTGGTTTCCTGAATAAAATAGCAGCTCCTCTACACTGAGGACATATTGCTTGAGAACTCTTGCTCACATTCCATTTCGTTTAAGTACCAGGTAAAAATACAAGGATGACCCAAAGCCCCAGTATGAATTAGAAGTACCTACCCAGCAGGCATTTTTCCTCTGGTGATTTCGACCTCTCCAGTGAGAAAACTTCTTCAATTTTCCCTGCCTTCCCATTACTGCCAGTGTCACCAAATACTTGCCCCTCAATGTTCAGCTCTCAAAGCCCTCTGCTGCACACACGTATTTCCTGGCTCATCCTGACCCAGCAGATGAAAAAATTATCCGTCCATTTTCCTCTTCAACAGTCTTTTATCCATGATAGTCCTTCAGCTGACATTTTCAGACAGTGAAATGTCTCATCTCCCCCTTTCAAGTTCTCAGCACAGCATTAGCACCTGATACTCCCTGCACTCCTGTACAGATGACTGACAGTTCATAAATTTAATTTTCAATTTAATCAACAAAATAATGGAACTATTGCTTTTAAAAGGACATGGAATCTTTTTTTTCTCCATAGCACTTTCTGATAAGCTCATGCAAAGGATCATTTGCACAACTTTGTTAAAAAAAAAAAAAAAGTGAACATCAAGAAGACCTTTTTCTATGAGGATGAACTAAAATAAACTATCCAGGAATGTGTCTGTGGTACAACTGAGGGGAGGTTGCAGAACAGTGGGATATTGGAGCTGCCCTCCTGCAGTAATTGTGCAGTGGGGCAAGACAAGAGGAGCTGATTTGAAGAGTTGTATTAAATTTAGAAGAAGAGTTGTATTAAATTTAGAAGAATAATCATTGATGGTGCTGACAGGCACAGCTTTTAACCCCATTTGTTCCTTCTATCAGTTTTTCTCAGAACAGAACATTGGCCTTGTACCTTCGTTCAAATGCTGCAGCAATGGTGAGGCAGGAAATACTGCATCCCTTCTTCCTTCCCCTGCCATGCTTTTGCTCACTTCTCCAGTAGGCAAAATATTTCTCCTTAGTCATGTTTCTCCAAACTGCATGTAGAGTGCCACAATCTGGTTCCTCCCGTGCTCCAGTCATGCTGCCCCAGTCTCACCTCTGTTTTCTCCCTTTGAAAACCCACTACAGATTCACTGCAACTCCAGCTGCTCAGCTGGATCTGCCCTGACTGCCTCCTTGCTGTCCCACAGCTGCTGGGAGAGGCTGCACCTCATGTTGGAAAATATCCTAATTATATTATTTTTTTTATTTTATAACTTTGGTCAGTTTTCACAGGATCACAGAATGAACTAGGTTGGAAAAGACCTTTGATATCATCAAGTATCAAACATATGTTTGCCTTTGCCCTGGGGGAAGGGAATTAGGGTTTATTTCCTCTTTCCTTTAGGGCATTCCACCAGGTGAAGGCCTGATGAGCTTAAAATCTCTACAGACTGGGAGCAGAACAGAAGATTCACCAAAGGTAACAGCCGTCAGTGGCATTAAAGTGCCCTGAATCCATCAACTCCAAACAACACCCCTGGTCTGGAGAAGGAGAGAGAAGAATAAGGACCTGCTTAGCACCAGAGGTGAAAATATCTGTAAGGAGTAGGAAACCAACTATTAAGAACTAAGTAACTTGGGACGAATGAACATTAAGCCAAAGAATAGCTATGGGTTTTGACTGTATAAAGTTTGTGAAAAATCTCTTAAAATACGTGTGGCATGGAATGATTTTCTCTGCACAGCTGGCCTATGTGAGGATGAAATGATTTGTGTTGCACATCCTGAGCAGAACAACATCCTGGCCAGAAATAAAGTAATGCCTTTATTCTCTAACACTAAAAATGTTGTTGGAGAGTTTTTGTTTTTCCTGCAGTTTTGGTGACACTCACAGCCCTCCTGCCTCCCCTTCACTCACTCCTCACTCACTCACTCACTTGTGACAAATGTGAAAACACTACTTTTGTAATTTTTTCACGCTTCCAATGAACACTGGGGTTGTGTGGAAGTTCCCACTGTCTTAATTTCTGCTGCAATTCCACATGGATAAAGAAGGAGGAGGACCAGCTAAGATACATGGGAGAGATGCAGGATGCACCACTGTGCCCAGAGTTTGGGACTGCCTCAAGTCTGCCTCTCTGTGAAACTTACTTCCTTCTGCTGCTTTTCATGAAAAAGTACAAGTGATGTTATTTCCCATCAAAGGAAGACAACAGAGTTCCTATATTAGGGAGAATCATGTGAAGTGCACACATGACCTATCTGTTTTTCCTAGGTATTAAATTAACATTATTCTGATTTCTGTGAGGTTTTAAATCCTTCAACTTGTTTACTCTAACAACACCCTTGTGACACAGTCAGTCCTTTTTAACATCACTTTCTACACTGAAACCCCACCCAGGGACATGCTGCAGCACACAAAAATCTCTGCAGCAAACAAAACTGAACTTAGATCTTGGGACACCACTGCTCTCAGTTCTGGGCAGGTTTCAGCAAGCCATATGACATTTCGAAATCCTGTGCAAGGATGCGTGTGGCTGCGTTTTTAATGTCACAAATAGAAAGAACCAAATTAATCAAGTCTCCAGCATTCAAACAGCAGCCAGGGGGAGGAGAGGATATGAGGAAGGCACTGGCTGTGAGACAAGCTGCACGCAGAGCACTCAGAAAGAGAGAATAGCAGCAGATGAGGGCTGTGGAGCTCTCAGCCTCAATCAGCTAGTTTCAGCATGACTCCACACACACTCTCCCTGGGAGAAGCAGGACTCTTCACCAAAAGGTCACCTTTGCAAAATGTTCCAGAGGGTGTTTCATCAGCACTGGCTTCAGCTAGGCCAATAGCAATTCTGCCCTGTTGCACTGTGGTATCTCTGAGGTTTGTATTAGAACAGCTGCAGTCAGGATAGGGATCTTCTTCAGGCTCTACATTGGAGCTCATGACATCAAGGATGGAGATCTCACAGCCCCTTCCATGTTTGCCTATCCTCATTGTTAAAGTTTGCCTAGTTTTTAATCCATTTCAATTTTTGAAGCTGGTGTCCCTTGCAAGGTTGCCTCTTGTGATCTGAACAGTCTGTTTTCCTCTTCTCCACAGTCCCCACTAAGAACATGGCTTATATTGACTTTCACTTACTGCTGTGAATACCTTAATTCCTTAGATCTCCCTCACATTTAGCCTTAGCCCCTGAGGAATATTGATCTGCCATCCTATCTGCTACCCTCAGGACCTGGTATTGACACTGTGAAGCTGAGACACCCTATGGTCAAACCCAGGTGGCAAACACTTAGCAACATTTGTATTGAGAAAAGGCATCTCAGAAGGCAAAGGGTGGCTGAGGTCTGCCTCAACACCCTCCCCAGGACACAGGATTTCTGCTCTGATCCACAGACAGGGCCCTGACCCAAGCCTGCAGAGGCTTTCCCTGATAAGATCACTATCATCGATATTCCTGAGGACAGAGACCAGCTGAGAGCTCCCTCAGACACTCTCTTGGTCTTTGCCATCACACCCTGGACAGGTGTTCTCAGGCCCCAGGAATCAATACTGTATTTTGCAAAGCTGTACAAGGTAATGCAACACTGTGTTCAGCTGAATGTTGCAATGCCAGCTCACTTTTAATTTTCCAAGGATACAAACTCAATGGATTCAATCTGCATTCAATTACTCACCTCATTGTGTTTTGGAGTGGGTGGTTGTTGTTGTTGGATGAAAACAATAGCAAAGAACTGTTGCAAATACTTTTCCAGAACAAGAAAATTGCTTTATTGTTTTTGTTTCTCTTTTTTATTTTAAGTCAAAAGGGTTGAAATCCACAATTTATAGTCTAGCCTGCTCAAAAACCAAAACTGTCTTAGGGTTGTGCTCAAAAACCTAATACACTGTGGTAAAACTGTCTAAAATTATTATACTGAAGTTCTAATGAAGAGAATACACATTTTCCACAGCCCTGAATTGTTCCTCACAAACTGGCATGTGGCTAGGACCACCACAGGGTCCCAGAGACACTGTCAACAGAAATGCCTGAAAGTGTTGCACCAAATCAAGAAAGCATATTTATTCCTCCAGAATGGTGTGCAAACAGCAGAATACAAACATTTACACAGGGCACACCTTTTCCTCACTCCGTGGTATCCCCAGCTCCTCATTCACCACCTCACCAGCCCTGGCAAGACTCCAGGAGAGGAAGGCAGAGGACACAGCCAGCTGTGCCGGCACAGGGGGAAGCGTGGTGGGCAGCAGGCTGTGCCTTCTGGCAGCACCACAGCCAGCAGAGCCTGGTGATTCCTGCCTGGAAAAGCCGGGAAGGAGCTGCTGTAACAGAGCTCTGAGCTGCGTCATACGTTCTTGGTTTTTCTGGCAGCTGCAGCTGAGCAGCCACAGGGGAATCAGCCACGACAGGCAGAAGTTCCCTGGCTTCTCTTACAGAAATAAACCATTGTAGTAACATGGCTGTGCTAAGCCAAAGCCAAGGAATTAAGAAAGAATAGGAGGACCATTGAGAGGAAGGATGTTTCTGAAGTTTGAGGGGTAAGTGCAGATTGTAGAGAAAAGTTGGAACAATTTCCTCCTACCTTAGATCAACACTGTAATTCAGCTTCTAGTTCATAATCAGACTGGTTCAGTTTGACTGATTTCAACCTTATCTGAAAACAAATACTCCTATGCACAAATTAATAGCACTGGACAGTTAACAGATTACATCTAGGCTGCTACTTTCACCTGGAAACAGAAGGAAAGAAACTAAACTCTGAAAATGGTACTGCCACTTTCTATTCACTTTAAGGTAACGAAGAACAGTGAGAACAGTGCCCTTGAAGCTTTCTGCCACTGTTCAGTATTCATTTCAGCGAGCTGGCCCTGTTCCTAAGCCTCTCTGCTTCTCTTGGGTGGGTAGATAAATCACATTGGATGGAGCAGAGCAGGCAGCAGTGCTGAACTCTGGAAGGATTGTTTAGTGCCAGCTGGGGAATTGGCAGCTTTGCAGTAACCTCGTAAGAGGGAAAGCTAGTCTTCAGGGACACTGATGAATGTGGTGGAGTCATCCCAGAATATTTTTAAAGAAATGTTTCAAAAGAAATGGATAAAATTGCATAAAACCAGGCCAGTCACACTTATTTTGCCACTAAAAATGCAGGGAAATGCAGATACAGTGGTACCAACCCACAGCAGCACTTCTGCAAAGTGGTCTTAGAAATAAAACATATATGTTCATTTTCTCCATGCCCAGTGTCATAGCCAAATGACAGAGACACAAAGATATTCCATTAAGTTCACAAAGATGTTCCCTTTTGGCTTGCAAGCACTGTAACACCTCAAAGCTGTGCTGAAATCATGGCTTTGAGTCCTCCCCAGACCCAGGCACACAGGACTGCACTTAATGCTGCTTGTGTCTCAGATGAGGGAGCTAGTACAGATCCCTGGGATACCTCCCACAGCTCCAGAAGCCCTTTTAGATTTTATTATGAGCTAGTACCTTATTGCTGCTGGCTTCCACCAGCAATCACTCCTCTCATGTCACGAGGTGTCAAGACAGTAATAATGTGAAAGCAACACAGAGATCAAATTTGCTGCCACATCGAACCAACCATTTGCCAAATCAGCCGTTCTGCCTTTAGGAAGTGAAGCAGTGAGTGCTGTGCAGAAGAGAAACAAGTAATTGCAAAGGCAATGGCATTACCTCTGACTTAAGTCATGTCTTGGTGGTGGAGCTGCACAATGTTGGTGATTCCTCCTGAGAGCAAAGTGTAGGGAGTGAAGCTACAACTTAGCTGACAGTGAATGCACACAGCGCTCCCTCCCACCATGCACAGCTGTGTGCGTTCTTTTGTTTGTGTGGAGGTTTTTGTTTTTTTTTTTTTTTTAAGAGTACAAAACATCACGGTCTAAATAGAAATGGCTGCATTTGCTCCTTGCACTGAAATCCTTGGGACATTTGACTGGATCAAACATCTCTTCCTAGGCTGTGGGCAGGTGAAGTGAGAGGCAGCACCCATTTGGGTACAGGATGACAGATGAGGATATTCACACTCGGAATGGACTAACCAGCAGGGAAGTGCAATACAGAGTTTAGGGAGAATCTGAGCTCACTTTCTGTCTCATTTATTATCTTTTTATTGATGACCATTGCCAGAATTTGGTCTGCAGAGTCAGCTACAAACCAAAGCAAAGTGTGAAAATACTGTGCAAAGAGAAGAAGGTCTTTCAGGAAAAGGTGGGAATGAGAAATAAAATTAAGTTACTCCTATAAAGATCTTATGATGAGCACCAGTCAGAAGGACAGAAAAATCTCTGACATACACCCTGGTTGAAGATTAACCCAATATTAATTAATAGAACATGAAATAATTGAATTATGTATTAATAATGCAATATAACAATACAACTAATTAAATAATGTGATTAAACAATGCATTAATAAATACTGCATTAAAAGTGGAAAAAAAAATGTTTTGCCAGGGAAATTTGACCTCCTGGAGGTTGTACCTAGAGATCACTAGGGCTGAGCACGGTGCCAAGAGCCCTGTGCTGACCCTGACCATGCCTTCTCTATGTGGAGCAATGTGTCCAGTGCAAGAGTACAGCACAGCCCAAGAGGCAGAGTTTCCCAGTTAAACCAGCCCTGGATCCATTCACCCAGGGTGATGATTGGACCCAGGCCAGCATTCCTGCACAGTTTGCATGGGATGGGTCGGGTCACAGAGTCCAGCTCCACACAGCACTGAGGTGAAGGTCTCTTCAGCACCCAACAACCTTACCTGGCATTCATTACAGCCTTTCATTCTTTGTGTTTAACATGGGCTTAAAACACTCTTCAAAGAATCACAGACCTGCTCATGTTGGAAAAGGACTTTTAAGATCGTGAAGTCTGACCGTTAACCCAGCACTGCCAAGTCAAGACTCCGACTCAGCTTTTCATAAAGGATAGTAATTAAGAAAAGCTTCTTGGATAACTAAAAAGCAAAGAAAATGCTGATCCAGTGCAGCAAAACTTGAAAGGTTAGCATAAAATTTTGGCAGAGCAAGGATTTAGATAGAAGATCCAAAAAAAGAGCAACATTCATTACTCAACGTTTTATCAGTAATCAAGGGACAAACCACTCATTAATGTCATTGCTCTGCAATCAAGGCATGGCTGTGACCCACCACCTACCTTTACAAAAAGCACTTGTGAAAGCTACATCCCTGAACATTGGCACTCTGTTGATGGGGGAGGTCCAAAATGTGGGGGGTTAAGTTTTTTTGTTTTGTTTTGGTTTTGTTTTTTTTATTTTCAAATAATCTATCATTGCAGCAAAAAGTAAAATGAAAGCCTTGGCATGCACCAACATCCAATACATAAAATAACTCTGTTACTGCAGATGTTTTTCATAAAATTATGATGTAATCCACTTTAAAACACCTGCTTGTCTTTAGAAAGTGTCCTGTACCAAAACCTATAGCCTCTTCTGCAGATCCCTTTCACACTTCTTACCACATTCTGTGACAAGAACATGATTTGGTGCACTAAAATTACTGCAGAACAAAACTTAAAACAGACTATGGTGAAGCCCTCACTATTTAAAAGTGAATATGTAATGTACAGCTTCAATCAACTTTTGAAAGGGATAAAAGCAAAATTAATATAAGAAATAAATACTAACAGAGAAGAAAGAAAGAGAAAGAAATGAAAAAAAAAGTCCATAAACAGAATCTGACAGGAATTTATCAATGTAATTACAAATTCAGCAAAGCTTGGGCTGTTGATGAAATATGCAACTTTCTGTGTGGAAAATGGAAAAGGGTTGAAGTTTTGCTAACCAGTGGGCGCAATAAATTGTTTGGCATTGTATGTACTCCGCTAGTTGAATATTTTCATCTGCATAAAATATTAAAAATTGCAGTTTACTGGCTGAAGAGTGAATAAAATCAGGTAAAGAAAAGTTTAGTGACTGTTGGAAACAAAGAAACTATTAAAAAAAGAAAACAGCATTCATATTTTTCTTTCTATTTAGCATCCTTCTCCTCATCTAAGGCTTTTAAGGCCATTCAACAGTCCTTTTAATAGAGCAGGAAATAATCCTGGATATACTGCACATCTGACCTGGATTTTACTTCAGCTTTATCCTGTTTTCTTATTTCCAGTAATACATAACCTTTGCATTAGAGCCTCTCTGAGCCCAGGAAATTCACAACTAATCAGTGAAGTAAGCAAGCTATTGTTAAAGGCTTAACAAGCTCTATCCCTCAGCCTTGCATTGTGATTACCTCAGAATAATTACTCCTGGAGATAACTGATGAAGATCATATTAGGCTGAGGCAAAACAGAGATCCTGCTAAGTGTGAATCAATTACAGCCGAACAGAGAGGCGAGGGGACAAAGATATCACAGCACTATTGTTATTATTTATGTGGATTTCAGATAATTCCTCATACTCACAATCGCTGTCGGGGTTGAAGCCAGCACACAGTACAGCACAAGTGGCGAAATGAAGCTCTCGTCCTCCGTGCCGGGATACGGTTTCATCAAATTGCCATCCTGACAGAAGAAACCTTGGATATGCACCTGAAAAGTGTCAGTGTACTCGAAGTAGTAGGCGAGCAGAACAGTCCCAGCCATGATGACGAGCTGAAAATAAAGCATAGTCACAGAGAGACGTTAGTTGCTTTTTGAACAGATGCAGCTGTGCCTGCGAGCTACTCCAGTCCTGTGGACCATCCTCCCTTCACCGTCACTCTGACAACCCCTGCCATAATGGTGTGTGAGCCTGTGTGTATGTGTGTGTGTGTGTGTGTTTCTGTGCCTCTGCTTTGCAACATCTGTTACATAAACCTTTTGGCAAACGAAGCCAATGAACGTCTCAGATGGGAGCGTGTCCGCGCCGCGGCGCGCAGGGGGACGGGAGCTGTGACAGCTCAAAGGGCATGTGAGTGTCAGCGCAGGAGGGATCGATGGCAGCGTGGCAGGAGACAGCAGCAGCAGCGGCAGCTAAAAAACCTGTGCTCGGTGGCAGGGGAGTGGGAAAGGATTGTTACAAAGCCTAGAGGAAGCTAAAGCCAAAACACTTCCCCGCTGCAGCTGCAAGCCCGTGCTGGAGAACGTGCGTGTTGTGCTAATTCAGACGAGCCCTCTGTGTGTCCCAAATGGAGATGCATCCAGAGGAAGACTTCTCTCCTGCCACTCACTTTTCCCTGGAGCTGCTTCTTTATGAGCAAAGCTTTAGAAGTCTACTCAGAAATCTCGACAAGCAACCTGTGGGGACTTCAGTGCACTGCCTGATTTACCTATTCTACCATAGCCCCTTTTGGAAAAGCTGGCTTGAGTCTGAAGCTGCATTTATATGACAGATATGAACTGCAAGAAGCCTTTCTGGTCTCTTTTTCCATACTTCATGGCTCCTAAATGGGTTGGTTGGAAGCTCAGCAATCCACAGATTGTATATATCCACAGAGTCATCTTCCCACACTGCTTCAGCAACACATCACCACAACCTCACCAAAGGTGTCCCAAAACTCACCTCATGATAATAAACAGATTTACTAATTCTTGTTCTCCCTCTGCCACACTGCAAAGAAAATCTCACATCACAGTCTTCACCCAAGACAAAAATACTAATATTGATTTATAACTTTTTTTTTTTGGGGGGTAATGGTCTTAAAATTAAAAGAGGGTCGATTCAGATTAGACATAAGGATTACGTATTTTACAATGAAGGTAGTAAAAAAAGGGCACAGATTACCCAGAGAGGTGTGAATATCCCATCTCTGGAAGTGTTCAAGGTCAGGTTGGACTGGGCTTCAAGCAACTGGTCTAATGGAAGGTGCTCCTGCTCATTGCACAGGAGGTGGACTAGCTGGCCTCTAGAAGTTCCTTCCAACTCAAATCCTATGATTTTAAATTGTGACTACAGGATCTGATTCAAAATCCTCTTTATGAAGACTAGTGCCACTATACAGAAGTTGTCACTATTCAACTATTTTTGTCATTTTAACTATACAAGTTATCTAGCCACACCATAGAAAAAAGTGGAATAACCAGGTCCTGGTTTTAGTATTTTGCCTCCAGGATCTCTGCATCAAAACTATATTGCTGCAAGATTATTGTAAGACCTCTGAAAATTAATTTTGGCAATTCTATCTCAAAGATACACTTGAAGCTATTCATGCACTCCTCTGGCACATCTCTGCACACACAGCCAGCCATTAAAGCTATTGTGTATTTGAGTAAGAGCTGGACTAAAATAAGAAAAAATAATGAAATCAGATTAGTAATTGATGCAAGTAGCAGACCTAAGTGGTTGAGGTGGGGAGGGACCTTTGGGGGTCAGTCCACCCTCCTCTGCTCAAGCAGGGACACCTCAGTTGGTTGCCCAGGACCATGCCCAGGTGGTTTCTGAACATCTCCAAGGATGGAGTCTTCACAACCCCCCTGTGTCACTTGGAAGATAGACTTAAAAGAATGTCACAGTGAAGCCATAGTTGTGACATTTCATTCCCCCTTTTTTACCTTTCAAATTAACCATCTCATTTTGTAGATGTACTATTTTCAAGAGCACATACCTGACCAGAATAAATTGACGCTGGCAAGGGGGTTTATTTACAGACTATGAATGGACAGGGATGCTATGGAAAGTGTCTCAAGCTGTTTATTTTTCAGCATCAGTCTCCTTACTTGATTATTACAATGGGAAGATGCTAACAGCTCACAATCCAGGCAGCAGGACAGAAAACTTAATGTTACAACTTACTTTATAAGCTTCTTGACCAATCACACAAAGCAAAAGCATATTGACAGTAGTTCTAGCCAATCACCATGAGCACACATGCCTTTGTGTGCTAGATTACATGTACCTTCCTAATATCTTGCTAGATAAACTTTCTGCAGCTTAGAGAGCTATTCAGACAAGCATTAATACACAGGCTATTGTTCTATTTGTCCTTGCTTTTTCTACAGTTTAAATAATTTTTCTGCTGACCTATTTCATAACTGCTGCTTTAGCTCTACTCTCAATTCTGCTGTATCTGAAGCCTGCCTTTTGCAGCTTTCCCAAAAACCTCTGATTTTATAGTTTCCCACATAAATTCTTTTAAAAAACATAAAGCAAGATGCTGATATCTGTGTATTCCCCAGAGATCTTCACAGCAACATCCACGAGTACAAACACAGTCCCACAACTAAGGACACAGGAGTTAATTTACATTTGAATTTAACTCCTTGAGCAGCTATAGATTTTCTGATCTACCTGGGCAACTCAGCTTTGTTAATTAACACAGAGAAAGGTAATGACACTATCACTACTCTACCTGACATGCCCAGATAAACATGTTGGAGATTACAGGATGCTTGGATATGGAGGTCTTTAAACTCAGTTCCAGCACCTCACGTGACCTGGGCTGTCAAAAGCAATCTGACCCACCCTTCCTATCCCAAACATACTCCCAGAAATACTTCAGGCTGCCAGCCCCAGCTGGCAAACACAGGTAAATGATAAATAATAAATGACACAACAGACAGCTGGTTTTTCTCCTCTTACTGGAAAACAGAGAAAGCAGGTTACTGAACTTTTAACCTTCTCTGGGTGTCATATGGAAAAGAGAATGCTTTTCAAAAAATAAGGTGCTCTGATACAGGAGGAAAATGTCATTATCCCAAATGCAGTCTCTAGGCAGCAGTTCCACAACTAACCTTGACCTTTCCATTGTCAAATGCTGACTCAGTGCTGCACAAAACCCCCTCTTGCATGTAAAATACAGCTCTTGACTGACTGACTCAACATTGATATTGACCTAGAATATCACAAATCACAGGATCACAGAGTGCTTTGGGTGGGAAGGGACCTTAAAGCTCATTCCAATCTGCCTGCCATGGGCAGGGACCTTCCAGCCTGACCTCAAAACACCTCAATAATGAACCCAATTCTGTTCATACTCCACGTGTTTCTGTGTTTTGTTCTTCTGACAAAGAAAAAAAAAACCCTGAAAAACATATAATTTGTGAAAAGAGATTTGAATTGTGGACAGATCGTATCCTGTAGGTGACATCCACCATCTCACTGAAACAGCAACAGCAGGCAGCAGAAATTTGACCTCCAGCTAAACAGACCTTACCATACCCCAAGGGATGATACAGAAAGCACAGTCAGGAGCAAAATTTTTGCTGCTGGTACAGTCAGTAAAGACCTGACCACTTCTGTGTGGCAACTTCTTCTGCCTCATCTTGAGTATTCACCACTTCAAGCAGCTTCTCAGCAAAATGCAACCAGAAACTTCTTTTAGTTCTCCCTTCCCTTTTTCCCTCCAGATGTAACTATTTAATATGTGTTTAACATGAGTGACATGACAAATGCAAGAAGGGGTCAGACTGGCCAGAAGCAGAGATGTCAGAGACAGGAGGGCTCCCTGCAAGGCAGTGAACTTTCCCTGGGTGCTGGGATAAAGAATAGATGCAGTGCTGCCTTGTAGACATCTTGGATTATGAGCGCTATGGGGTCCAAATAAGTGGGCCTGAATTTTGCAGCCTTTTCTCCCTGTTTTCAGGTTTCCAAACATTGAAGGAAGTAGAGAAGAACAGGTAGGCTGATTTTAACTAAAGATACAAAACATCCCATTATGTAATTCAGAAAACACAATGCATTTTAACTCTAACATTTTGCAGGGTTTATTTATTAATCCTTATTAACTAATTTCCTTGAGTTTACTTGGGAAAAAATTAAAAATGCTCAATAACTTCAGAAAGGCAGCCAATGAACAGAAGGCTGCTAATAAGTCTAAGGTACTTAATGGCCTCCATTAGCACAGTGTTTAACCATGTCATAATCCTTAATATTTATCATCACTGCTCCATTGTAAGTTAAGAAAATGCTCTTATCATCATTTTACAGAGAGGGGACAAAAGCTGAGGAGATAAAATGACTGCCCTCAGGTCACAGCAGAGCCTGTGGCAGAACCAAGATTTATCTTTCTTCTGGACCAAATTTTTTTGGATTAGTCAATAATCTCCACATAAAAAGGCTCAATGATACATATGTTTAGGTCCTGATTCTGTAGAAGCTCATTCATGGTAGTGTTAAGAAAAATTGTGTGTCTGACTCAGTCCCATTTAAAAATTCCTGCTGAATTTAAATCAATCTTGACAAGCTGGACTTAAGCAACTGGGGTGTGTTTTTCCCTCAGTCATTTAAATGGATTAATTATGTAGCATGTAACATCCATCCCTTGACACATCATTAAATTCTGCCCTGCTCCAAGAGTCCACACTGGTTCTGCCCTCACGGACCTCCCTGTCACTGCACACCCTTGCTCCACTTTCACCTGTGGGCATTCTCTGCATTCAAAAAACCACTTTCTTCAATGTTTAAGAAATAGGAAGCAAGTCTTGCAATCCTCTTTGGGTAATGGGTAATATTTTTGTGTAGAGTTAATCATGTATTAATGACAGATTGTGTCCCAAGTATAAAGAAAGAGGATCTTTGCAGTAAGCAGTACAGTTAGTTACACTAACTCTAGGGTACTGGTGTATATCCAGAAATCCTCCTCTGCACTCTAATAGAGTCTCTGATAGCAAAACTCAGAGAGCACTAACATCCAAATAAAATTATTGCACCTCCAGGTAGTGGGACTGAAGTCCCACATTGTATGCACTCTCATAATTCATTGCAAAGCACTTCCCTGTATCCTCCACAAATGGGAGATTTTTTTTTTAAATACTGTTACTCACAGAAAAGTCTCTGTTCTGCAAGTAAGCAAGCAAGAGGGCAACTCCACTTGGGAAAGGGGCATAAAGCTGTAAAAGACAGAGATCAGTATTGGAAGAGGGAAGACACTGTGGGAAACAGAATTTTGATCAGCCTAGACTGAAGACTCCCCAGAATTTTTAACAGAGGAGCAAGAAACTTATGGAGAAAAGGATGATGCTGGAAAAATATCTGGTGTACCCTTTAGCTGTACAACCTGTCCTGCAAGACAGGCACCCAGCCACTGCAAAAATCTCCTTTTGCTGTGTGTTTTGTCACTATTTAAGTGATATTGCAAGTCCATATGAGTAAACTTGAAACCCCCCTAGTATTGCTGCTATTTATACATAAATAGGTAAATTCTTTTACCTTATCAGCCTTCCCACAGTCTACTCACAATATATCTTACAGCACCTTTAATGTGCACGACTGAAAACTGAAAAACTGTTCTTGCACACAAATGGCAACATAAATTATGACTTTTTAGTTTCTCCTGAAAGAAGTCAAACGAGTATTTTGCACTTGGTGCTCCTTAGTGGATAGTCACCGAGATATCTATTGATCCCTTTGCTGAGTTTATTTCCAGCAAATTTCAGTGGTTTTCACTTCTTTAAATGAAACTGCCACAGTTTCATGAGCACCACAAACCTGCACAAGCATTTTCAACCCTTGACACACATGCTGTGGCTCACAGTTCCACTCATTTTGATCATATTTCTGCCTCCCCCTTTGCCTGAACCCTAGTGACCCACTATTATGCAAAACCTGAAACAATCTGGTGTGCTTTTTCTCAGTGAGGTGATGAGAGCATGACTCTTGGAGCAGACGCAATGGAGCATCCAACAGCCATGGCATCTGTGTGTCCTGAAATAATTCCCAAGTTACTGCTGAAAGGAATTGTTAAGGTGTGTCTGTGCTCTCTACTGGATATTATCAGAAATATTGAACTATGAATCCCAGGCTGTTTTCCCCAGGGACGGGTCTAGGTGTCTCTTTGTCATTTTACCTTGGAGATGGAAGCTCCAGTCTTGCAGCTGCAGCAGAGGGACATTAGAAGCACAGCAAATTGGAACAAATCTCATTTATTATTAAATTCAAAGGCCCATTTCTGCCCATCTAAAAGCAGATCAAGACCCTTTTTAAGAAGTACCATGTCTGTTTCCTGAAGTATCCTATTAGGATGAGGGCTCAGAAACTCATATTGGATCAATAATTTTTACATGTGTTGGCTGTATTTATTTGTGGCCAGTTAATCTCTACCTAGTAAACCAACCTTCAGCTCATAGTGCTTGTAACTGACATAAAGAAAAGAAAATATTTTAGGTGGATTTTGTTTTCTTAAATAATCAAACTTCCTTCTGGCAGAAGAAGTGCAGACTGCCAGAAAATAGTAGATTTGGATAATTTGACTTGAAACAGTTATTTTGCCAAGCCTTTTTACAGTATTCTCTCTGGTAATTCTTCTCAGGGCTCCTGAAATAATCTATTCTGACAGACCTAGTACAATGTTTTAAGAAGGACCTATATTTTCACACAGTGGAGTGGTCAAGTAGTAAGGAAATGTTGAACATGCCTTCAGACAAACTTGTATTTACAAAGAACAAAGATGAAGACTGCCACTAACTAGAAGCCCATCTGATCCAGATGTGCCAGCAGCTGAAACTTCACACTGAGGTGTGAGGGTGGCCGGTGCTTGTTCCCCATTATCTGTTAATGGGAATTAGCAGGATGAACCCTTCAGGGATCAACAAAAGCCTCCGTCTACAGCAGTTTGTGAAGCATCTGTTGTGTGCCATTTTTTCACAACTGATTCAACCTTAAAAGTTTCACCTTCGCACTTGTGCAGCACACCCAGGTCTGTGGAAAGAGAAGTGTATTGGACAGCAAAGGCTCCTGAAGACTGCAACGGCAGCAAATTTATGTTTGTAATGGATTATAAGGATCAGGCTGACTGCACAATCTTTTATTATTGCCAAGAAACTGAATGCAGCAAATCCCCTACTTTTTATGAAAACACTGCAAAACAACAGGGACAAAAAAATAGACACAGGACTGTTCATTGCAACATTATTTTGCTTAATGGAAGAGACAGAAAAAAAATGAACCTCTATTAGAATTCCACGTAGCGGTAAAACAAATACAAGTGAATGATTTCATTATGCTGAATAACCATTTATTTTACACTGTCAGATTAAATATGAAATCCAATGCTCTTTCTACACTGCCACTCCTCAAGGTGTTTTCTCTCTTTCACCTTACATAACTGATTCTGACATCAGGTTTTTTATGCAACTGTGGCACACAGCAACCTTGTCTGCAGCAGCCCAGCACAGGATGTGGCTTTGTTACAGGAGTTGTGAAGTCCATTCAGTGTGCAGGCACAAGCTGGGCAGTGGAGGCAGAGAGGCTTATTAAGGCACACAGGCTTTTGAAACTGGAGCTGTGTAGAAATCAAAGCAGTCTCTGCAGAGCTTTTTACAAGTCCATTTCATGAACTTACTGTCTTATTTCACCATTTTAGCAATTAAGTATGGATTAGGTATGGCTAAAGAAAACATGCTCAGACCAAAATAAAAGGAGTTCATGTCTTCCTAAGGCACTTATTTCAGCAGAAGTTGTTTTGTTAGAGTAGCATGACCTCTAAAAATACTGACATCTGGTTAAAAACTCTTTCAGTGTCTTTTTTTATATACTGGTCCTTGAAGAATGGCGAGGCGCTACACTGCAATAGCTTAATGTTACCTAAGAGCTCACCCACATAAAGAATCCAGATTTCTCCAGCTCTAACTGTGCAGTTAAAGTAGTACAAGTCTCTTAATGGCAACGGACATAAAGGCATAAAAATGCTCTAACCAGTACAGCCTTTTCATGTGTAGAAAATAAAATAAGCAACAGTATGAAGCACCTTGATTACCCCAATCTATATGACTCAGTGCACTTTATACACTGCTCTAGCTTTCTCAGTTTAAAACAAAATTTTTCAACCTTTTTCATGTAAAGACTTTTACTTTTCACCAGTGATTCTTATGTAATAAATTTAAGCCTACTTTCTTTGACAGGTAAGTACGATCCACGGATTGATCACAGGCTGAAACTGTCAGCCTGAAGGAAGGAGGGACATTTACCCACACTGCGTCTGTTACAGCCTGAGCCTATTCTTACTCCACCACAAAGAGCTGGGCTGCCTTGGGAGAGCCTCTTTACATCAGCTCTGTCTGAGGAAAGCTCAGCCTTTGATGCTGGAGAGGGACAGCACAGGTCTCCTCACTCTCTTCAGAGGTAATGAGTGCAGGGGTGGATGTCCCTACAAGCTTCAGGTGGCCAGCCAACACTGTGGGCACTTGCACAAGATTTTGTGCACCTCAGAGAGGCAGGGAGATGAATGGACAAAGGAAAGATGCAGCAGCACAGGTGATGGAAACTGGAAAAAGCACAGTAGTGTCTTTTTAATCACTGACAGCAGAGGAAAAGCATTTCTCCCAGGGCTTGAAGAGAGAGGAAATGAATCCTCCTCTCTCTTGTGGAATCAAGTAATACCTGTGTTGCTATTAGCAAGAGAATGTCTGTAAAAATCAATACTAAATATAAATTTTATTTACCTAGAAAATAGATCATAAAAGCTATGAAAAGGCTTATCATTTAGGGTCATGGGTTAGGGACATGGACTAGTGGTGGATTTGGCAGTGCTGGGTTAAGGGCTGCATTCATGATCTTAGGGGGCTTTTCCAACATCAATTATTTTGTGACTCAGCGTCCTCTAGTACAACCGTGAATATCTGCTCACCTTCTTGCAATTTCTCTTTTTTGGCAAGTTGTATTTCATTACAATAATTTGCTTTCTTTATGAAATAATCATAAAAAGATTATTTTTCTCCTTTAACATTCAGATTCTATCCAATTATACTACATAACTGGACGTTAAACTAAGCCAAGAGCAGAAGGGATTAATGTGGGACAATTCTAAGGAGCTGGTGTTACTGGTTTTGTGACAGCACAGAACTTGTTATGTAGCAGAATTGAAAGAGATGTGATCTATTTAAGAAGAACCCAGTTATGATGAGATATATGCTAGATTTTTTTTGTTGGTTTTTTTTTGTTTGTTTTGTTTTTTTTTTAATATAAGGGACGTACTGATGCAGAAGACTATTAAATTCTGAGCTTGATTCAAAGTAGATTTTGAAGGCTTATCAGCAGGGGGCATTAATGCAACATTAAATTCCAAATGCAACACTACCAAACATCCATGCAGAGCCCAAAATGTTTTATGGTTTTAATATATTTGTGGGTTTCCCTGTATTTTTCACAACATCATCTCATTTTTTTAAATATAGCTGGAATTTCAGGTCATTTGGTGATAATAGTAATTGGGTTAATAATCTACTGTGGTTTTCATCCTGACTTTTAAAAGAAGTCTTTGTCCCTGGTTTGTGTAGTTTGAAAAAGGAGAAAATTATTTTAAGACCAGAAAATTTGCAGCCAGCAGCTTCAAAGGGGATTATCATGACCAGGAAGAATAGGTGGCTTCATCCTTCTCAGTGAGTATTTGTTCACAAGCATCAGTTGCTCTTTGACATCAGATCATGCATCCAGCATTTCCTTTCCATGTTTGCACTCTGACCTTACTACAGACCTGGAGAAAGGAGGTGTTTCCAGACAGCAATTTTAAATAGCAACATTTCTCCCCTCCACTGACTCTAAAATAAAAGCAACCCCAGTGATAATGTAATTCTTACTTAAAAAGTATAAATTCAAGAGTTAATGTCTGTAGGATTTTCTCTCTTGTTAGTTTTCCAACATTTACAAACAACAAAAAGAATATTTTTTCCCTTCCTAAACCTTATTGAAAGTGGTTTACAAAGGTTTTCTGCCAGAAAGCTGATCTAGCTGTGAGCTGGAGACTGAAGGGGTCAGAGCTAAAAAGGAAGAGCTTTCCACTGCACTGGCTCTGCTCCTTGGTCTTTTACTCAGGGCTGGTTTCAGATCCTGGCACACTGTGATCTCACTCTCACTCTGTTCACTAATAGCATGAAAGTTACTGAACCTGGTCTGACCTTCCTGGATTAAAATCTGTGTAATTTATATCAATCCACAGTCTGTCTGTACGTGTAGTGCAAAGAGACATAAATTTAAAAATTTTGCCAGAAATTACATTAGTGAATTTTCTTTCCCACAATAAAAAGCTGGAAATTTAGCTTTTAAAATGAAGTTGAGATTTTCACATCACCACTTGATTGCAGGAATGGAATTTTTAAAGACCATTAAGAAAAGTTTTAATTACACAGTAAATTTGGGAATTTAGGCAACATTTGGAAGACATACACTTTAAAGATGGGGATCAGAAAGTTGCTTGACTGCTACAGTAGCAAACTACTCTGTAAAATCAGGTAGGTCTTGCTTTTAGGGCCAGACTCTCCAGCTTTGCCTCCTGTATCTGGGATCATGGTACGTCCCACACTTTTTCTGTCCCTCAAACACATATTCTGTATTTCATGTAATATCTTTTTCTCAGGTACATGCAGACCTTTGTTATGATAAAAATCAGTTTCCAAAAAACAATAGTGAAATGAAATGTGTTCCTCAAACAGCTGTATAAATCCAGGCATTCTGAACTTCCTGTGAAATCACTGGCTATCTTCTATGCATGAAAATCAGGACTCTTCTCTTGAAAAAATTGAGAACTACAATTTTCCTTTAAGACTCCAGAAAAATGGGGTCTGATACCCTTGCAGATAAATGATGATAAATGATAAAGAGTGAGATTTCTACAAGGGGAAAAGAGAATGAAACAAATTAAACTTCCACCTGTCCAGAGGGAGAATATATCAGATTTAAAAAATTGTATTTTTATTTAGCACCTTTATTTAGCACCTGAAGAATGTCATCACCATTACCAAGTGTTGTTAAAACCTCCAAGCCACAAGTATAGCATATTTATCTTCCCTTGAGCAGGTTCCGTGAAGCTTTTCAGCAGGTGGCATCAATGCTCTACCCAGTTCCAAATGGCACACAGCCAGGAAACTGCTGTTTCCAGCACATAACACCTTAAAATGATCTACAAATTCTGGTGGAGACTAAGCAATTTTCTTAACATAAAAGTCTTCATTAAAATGGCATCTGTTCAGAATGATTTTTTTTTTTAGCAACAGAAGCAGAGCAGAGATATATTTTGACCACTCTGGTATTAAATTAAAAGAAATCAAGAGAATTTTGTTTCTTTCCTGTCCTGCCTGATCTGTCTCCTCATCTCTCCATCAAGACATCTGCAGAATCAGCTTTTTCAAATAAAAAGAACATCACTAGAATTTCAGGTGTGTACCAGCACCTGTAGTACAGCGCCTTTAATGACAAGAATAGGCACTCAATGCAGCACTACACAGCTTTCCCCAAGCGGAAAGATTTGATGTTGAAGCTGAGAGAGAGACCAAACTGGGAGATACTGAGGTGGAAAATACCTGTGATCACTTGGGACTGACAGAAAATGAGTTACAGTCCCAGGACTGGTTGTCGTGCCTATCCAGCCTTTGCTAAAAACAAACAGTACAAAATGCTGGAATCATCTCCAGGACTTGTTAAAAGAGCTCTTACTGACTCCATGAAATCCAGCATCTAAAACTTCTGTACTTCAACAGAAGTTGTGAACAGCTTCATGTGAACAGCCACTGCTAGAAACAGCTGCTTTGGAAGAGCTTGCTTGGTAGGAATATTTGGAACATTTTTTCACTGCTTCTTCTAAATGCAGGAGGAGTGCTTTCCATCTCATGCCCACAATAAGGTTAGAACTTAGAAAATGTCTGCCAGGATGTTCTCAAAAAACTGGTGTCCAAATTGTGCTTAAAAGGATTCAGGGTTAGCTCCTCTAAACTATGCTCTGGTTCTACCCATTGGTCTGCTCCAGCCTCAGAAACATCCAAATTCATGAAACTTGCTCAAATACTTGCATATAGCAAAGTAATGAACACTCCTAAAAAACTCAGAGCAAGTCCAAAGAATTTAATCAGAACTTGGTGCTGAATTTGCCCTTCTAACTTTGAACAAGGTGTGTTCTTCTGTGAAAGGCTGCCTTGAGTTTGATTCTTTCTGACAGCAGTTCTTAACCTGGACTACACTGACATGAGTCACCCAGTCCACAAGAAATAATGCAAAATCATGTCATAATTCATTGTCTGCCTAGTTTCAGTAATCAAAACCACAAAATAGCAGCTTATTTTGCTTTGAACCACACTCATTCCATAAAAAACCATTGATTTGATGGAAATAAAATGCATGGCACACATGCATTTTATTTCCATGTGTCTGTGTCCTCCAAAAATGCCCAATACAGGGACTGCTCTGGAAAGTTAAAAAGCTGCCTTTGGCTAAGACAGCTTCCAAGTTGCCCTGCAACCCTGATATTGGTTCACTGACTAATGGGTTTTCACTGTACAAATGGCTCATAAAAGCTGTTAAATCCATCGTGAACTCTAAAGGCTTTTTAATCTAATGACTGTTTTCACTTACATAGAGATGTCAGGACAATTTACTGTCCAAATGTTGAGAAGCAACAGATCCTGACAGGACACAGGATTCTGACACAACAGACTTACACATCTTTTCAGTATGCTTTTCATGACTGCTCTCTGGTATCTTCACGTGGTACCTAAGCAAAACTGCTCACAGGGAGATGCTGAGGTATATTTTGATTTCTATGATCTCTGAAAATTGAAGGGATTGACAGTGGTAGAATCAGGTGAAAATGAGAACTAGGATAAAGCAAAATACGGAAGGAACAAAGATCTGCACAAAGTGAAAAGCACCAGAACACAACCCTTACTTTCCCTTTGCTTGTTCTCAGACTGCAGACTTATGGATACTAGTAATGGATTGGGTGACATTTTTAGCAATGTTCAAGGCAGAAGAAGTTGAGGACTTTTGCCCACTCTGACATGTAAACACTAAAGAGTGCAACAGCAGTGTCCACTCTCTCATCCCAATGAATGGTTGTTTATTCTTATACCCTGTGCATCTTCCTTGTCCAGAGGATGATTCCCAGACTGCTCCTTGAAAGAAAGGAGCTACCAATTTTCCAGCTGCTCTATAACCCACAAGCCATTGCCTCATCTGCACATCATTGTTCCAGAAGACCAGAAAAGCTGTAAAAAAGATGTCCATCAGACAGATCTAAAAGCGGCTGGGAAAGAAAGGGGAAACTGTTTTCCTCTTCTGAGCATCTCTGCTTTGCAAGTTCAGGGAACATCTCTCCAGAGACAGAAACCTTATAATAAATTCCTAGAGTGTGCATGGTTACAAAGAGCAGCTCCTCAGAGAGCTCCTCATTCTCTCACTTTCCTCACGCTGAAAGCACTTCCCAAATCTGCTCCCTTCTCACACATTTTTGGCAGTACTTTCATCTCTTTTGTTCTGGTCATCAGTCTGCCATTTGGGAGAGAATCTCAGTAAGAAACCAAACCTGTCAGGTTTTTAAAACATGTCACTCTGAGCAATGCAAAAGTGAGAAAAAAGGAAGCCTAATTCCAAAGCAAATCAGTACATAATCCACATAGTTTTTTAGTGCAAGTTGGAGAGCTGTGAGGTTTAGAAGAACAGCAGAAACTTCTTTTAGTTAGAAAATTCTATTCTTAGACAGAACAGAACTGTTTTTCTACCATACTTCTCAACCCAGAAAATCCCAGGGTAAACACAAAGCCTCAGAGAAGCCTAACTCAGAGACATTATACATTCTGTGACCACTTTCTTGCTGCTTTTGAAAAACATGGTCCTGTTTCCCTTGATTTTGAAAGGTGTTAACAGTCAACCTTTTCTCTGAAAGCTTCATTACCTATGGACATTCTTGGGGTTAGAAATGGGCAAGCAATTTCTCAGCAGTGGATGGCACACAGAGACAAGAGGCTGTGGTCAGACCTTTGGTCACAGCAGTGCTTCTGCAGCAGGGTCTCTCCCTCCACCAGCCATGTGGCAAAAATGAACACATTTTATTGCTCTTTCCCTGTGACAGAACTACTGTTCTACTCTGAGGACTTGGACAGGCATTCATATCTTTTGTGTCCTTGCAATCAGAGTGCTTATAGGTGTGCACCTGGACCTTACTTGTGTTCCTTTTCTTCAAAAATGACACTCAGGTCAAGCAGTTACAATAAATTGCAATATTTAATTCTTTGCCCTGCTGTAAAGTTATTTTTTTGTTATTATTAATCACTTCTTCCAGCAGTCTCTCTAATATTCCACCTCTTCTTCCTACAGTGGCATGGCACTCTGACATGTTTAAGAATTTTTGTAACCCTCCTCTTTTCCCCATATGCATCAAAACCCTTTGTCTGATTTTTAAATGACTAATGCTTCACTGCTACCTGTTGAGGAAAGGAAGAAAAGGAAAGGCTGAGCAATTGTGTTTCAAAGCCAGCAGCTTTACAGAAGGCTGCAATAATTATTACTAAGATATATTTTTAAATGCTTTGCTGGTGCAATGGAACATGAAAGGCCAAACAAAGTTGATAAATGTTTAGTTCTAAGAGGAAAAAAAAAAATCTTTTGCTATGAAAAATTCTGCTGATAGTTCAAGGTCATTAAAGAAAGAAAATACCTATAAAGAAGATAAAAGGCTAGTATTCAAATAGCAGCTACCAACAAACACTTGGGTTTTCTCAGCTAAATATGAGACAAGTCACGACTTCAGCCTGAAGCAAAAATCAAGGTAAAAAAGGTCATATGTAGATACTGAGACCCTGACCCTCACCAAAAGAGTAAGTGTAGGCAAGTCACCATTTCTTCATCTGCAAAAATAAAATACAGTTCCCCTTATAACCCATGTGCTACAGCAGTTATCTTCAGCATCAAGGAGGCATGGCAAACAAGGCAGCAGTTAAATGGAACCAACCACCAGATACAAGCCAGACTGTGAAGGAATTGCTCCTTCTGGCATGCACCTCTGGAGATCACCTAGATTGACTTCTGACTTGAAGCTGTGTCAGCTGGAGCAGGCAGTCCAAGTCCATGTCTAGTTGGGTGTTAAACATCTTCCAAGGACAGAGACTCCACAAGTTCTCTACATCAATCTGCCCTGGCATTTCATCACCCTGAAAGGATGACAGGTTTTATTATGTTAAATGCCTGTTGCAGCTTTTGCCCACTGCCTCTGATCCTTTCCTTGGGTATCACAGGGAGGAGTCTCTCTCTCATTCTGGGGAACCCAGCACAGATGCATCCCAACAACATGTATCTTGCCAGCACTGAGCAGAGGAGATGATCCCTGCTGACCTGCTTAAAACCCAATCTTCCTTCTTGCTGCCCCAGCCTGCCCTTCCTGAAAATACCTGTTTATCCAGGGTACTCCACTCATGTGAGCTACGTCTCCATGTCACTGCGACACCAGCAAAATCATACCCCTGAAAATGCATTCAGACCTCTAATTCTTCTCGCTTTCTTGCCACAGCATGTCCCTCAGTGCACAGACATGTCAGAGTGTGACCACACACTTGTTCCTGGCTTGGAACAGGTGCAAAGGTTGTCAAAGGTTGAGTGCAGCTCTGGTCTTGAGTGATCGCAGAAAAAACTCAGTTGAAGTGATCCACAAGGATCATCAAGTCCAGCTCCTGGTCCTGCACAGAACCATCCCCAAGAATCACATCCTCTGCCTCACAGTGTTGTCCACAGGCATCTTGAGCTCTGTCAGGCTGGGGTTGTGACCACTGCACAGGGGACTCTGTTCCAGTGCCCAGACACTCTCAGGGGGAAAAAATCTCTTCCTAATATCTGACCTAAACTCTCCCTGACACAACTTCCGGTCATTCCCTCAGGTCACTGGACACAACAGAGCAGAAATCAGTGTTTGCTCCTCCTCTTCCCCTCACAAGGAAGTTGCAGACTGCAATGAGGTCTCCTCTTCCCCAGGCTGAACAGACAAAGAGGCCACTCCTCATACAGCTTCACCTCCAGGTGCTTCACCAACCTCACTATCCCTCTTTGGACAATTTTAAATAGTTTTAACAGCTCTAATAGTTTTAACATCTACATCCTTACATTGTAGTGCCCCAGTCTGCCCCAGACTTGAGGTGGTGCCATCCCAGTGGACAGCAGAGCAGGACAATCCCCTCCCTTGTCTGGCTGGCCATGCTGGGCCTGGTGCCCCCAGGACAGGAATGTCCCTCCTGGCTGCCAGGACACTGCTGACTCAACTTGTCATCGACCAGGACCCCCAGGTTCCTTTTCATTCCCCAGTCCATCCATACATCCAGGGTTGCCCCATCCCCAGTCCACCCAGCATTTTCCCCTATTGAACTCCACATGGCTGGTGATTGCCTAGCTCCATAATTAGCTGAGGGTCTCCCTGCAGGGCCTCCCTGCTCTTGAGGGAGTCAACAGCTCCTCCCAGTTTTGCCCACACTACACAGCTATGAAAGCTGAAGACGAAGCACTGAAACCAATAAATAAGCTGCCAATTGATGGACAAGCAACACCTGCTATTAAACTGGACAAAGAAAACCTGTTAATGGTAACCTGCCTGCTATGCCAGCTATGAATCTGAATTTACTTTGTGAACCCTCTGTGCTGGGAACAGGCTGCTGACAGGTGGCTCCCATTAACACTAACAAGGCAGAGATTCCTCCCACTGCTTGAAAAATCTGTCCTTTTCTACAGAACTGAGAGAATGGTAACTGGGATCAGAGGTACAGGTTGGTACTCAGTATGAAAAAAATTTTGCTTGCTGACTGAGGCTCATAATCCTGAGTGTGTGTTTGTGTAGTCTGGTTGTCTCATGGTGAGTGAATCGATTAAGTCATAAGATATTAAATGTGGTGTGCTGGAGAAGTGTCTGATTGGGCTGATTTCCCAAAAGTGAATTGAAAACTTTCCCTGGCACTTCTTTTCTTATGTGTTTACACTTGGTGGGATTCCATTTCATTGTTCTCTTGATTAGTGCTCCTTCTGTTCACACCATGCTGGGTCCTTTGCTCAGTCCTCGTCCTTTACTGGTCCTCCCAACCTTTTCCTTCACTTCCTCACACGATTCTTCGTCACTATTTCCACTCCCTTCGCTCTTATTTTAAGCTCTCCTCTCCAGGTTGGCCAGGCTGCTGGCAAAGCTGCTTTTGCTCTATTTGGCCAGGTTGATTGCCTTCTAAGCAGTCCAGATCCTCAAAGAGGGTCTCACGGACACAGAAGCCAAATCCTGCAGCTGTCATCAGCTGGACAAACACACATATGGGTCATTCACTTACAACCTGGCAATCCTTGGTGATCCTTCTGCGTCCCTTCTAACTCAGGCTATTCTGTGATCTGTGATCTCAACTGCTGACTCATCAGATCCACCCAGTCCTCTTCAGACCCTTCTCCTCCTTCTCACCAGCAGTATCAAGGAAAGCACTCATGGGGGCCTTCACTCTCTGCAGGTAGAGAGTATCTCAACACCACCACTCATTGTTTTCTCTTGCCACATGGCTCAGGTTCAGCTGATTCAGGTACTTCCCTGAGCAGGGCTCTCATCCAGGGAGCTGCCTTGGCACTGAACCACTTCAGATCTGCATGTGGAACAGGGGTCTGCTCCCCAAGGGCCAGAAGCCACCATCTTATAACCTTCATCATCACTGGAGTTTCCACTTTCCAACCCAGGTAAACGGAGACTCCATCTATTCTACTGATGCAGGTTCAGAGTTTGGAAACTGCAGCAGATCTGGGCAACCTGTGTCAGTGTCTCACTTGACCCTTCCTTGTTCTGGACTCAAGACCTGCAAGCTCAGAGCCCACTTGGATCAGGAGTAGCTGGCAGAGCTGACTAGAGGCTGCTGCTAGCAGACATGGGCTCATTTAGCTGTCGTCACTGGCACCCTAATGTTCCTCCAAGAGTGTCCAGGACTTCCCTGACAACTCTAAGAGTTCCCAGAAGACCAAGAAAGTCTCAGAGGAGAGTGGAGATACTGCTGTGTCATTGGCTGTGTCTGCCAAACAGGGAAAAGCTGCAGACTTTTCAAGTGCTAGGTGCAGTAGTTTTTGTTTTCACTTTTTATGTCAATTACTGAAGCTATTGGTTGACATAAACAACATTACAGATGTCATAAGAAAGCTGTCTAAAACTCCCTGACATTGGAATTACCCATATCAGCAATTTGCGAGTGTTTTTTTCTATTAAAAAAAACCCCAAAAACAACAACAACAAAAAACCCCAAACCTTGGGAAAAAAAATCTGTAACAAACTAGTAAGCAGACTGACACTCCCTCTGACCAGAGGTTGTAGCAACACCATGGCAGAGACAATGATACAACAATCCTGTTTTAGACCCTTCTCTAGCTATCTCCTGGTTATGGCAGGTGCTCAGAGCCCAGCTGCCAAGACAAGGCTCACAACTGCCTGACTTTCTTTTGGTGAAGGATGTCACTCTCCTGGGTGCAAGGGTTGTTTGGTCTGGGGACAATGCAGCTCTTTTGTCTTCCTTAGATCAGCTCAGTATTCTCTTAACAGCTGTGAAGAACTTTGATGTTCTTCAGACAGAGGGATCTCCAGTGGCACTAGTACACAAACAAATCACAGTGTAATTGCCACTGAGAGAGGTGCAGAGAAGGTGATGAGAAAATGGTCAGCACAGACACAGAAGCAGCCTTGATGCATTTTTGATTTTCATGTCAGCACCACAGACAAGTGGAAAACCCCCCAGGGAATGCACTGCAGGACTCCTGTGTTGCAGGTGTGGCAGGTACCACAGCCCCTCAGTGCACAGACAGAGACACAGGGACTCCCTGCTGTCCTGCCCCTCCCTTACAACCCAAACGCAGAAACTCTGCACGTAATTTTGCACCACTGGTGTTGCAGAGCTTCAGGAATTCTACTTGTTGATGCTGCTCTGCATCCTATCCTAAATGCTACTGGAGTGAAACAGGCTGGAACCCAAATTTAATTTGGGGGAAAAAAATACTGGGAGATATCTTTCAACTCCAAAGTTTCCAGGCTACTTTCTTCTTCTGAAACATGTGCTTTTCTGATGGTATCTCCAAGCAGCTGATGTGGCTTAAATCACAAAGCAGAGAACCTGCAACTCTGCCTGCCCAGTTTGCTCTCCCTGTTAACATCAAGTAATGAAGCCCTCAGAATAGCAGATGGGGCCTCTCCTAGAAGAAAAAGCCTTCCTGTACAAACTAGAGGTGCAGCTCCCTCCTTTTAGTTTGCAATATCTTGCAGAAGCCTTAAAGGTGGCAATGCCTTGCAGGCACAGATGTAGTATATTTTTGGGGTTTGTATTAACACACAACGATGAATCTTAAAAATCCAGCTTAGTCAGTTTTTTCCTAAGTGAACTAATTGGGCAACGTGGGATCTACTACTGGAGTTTCAGTAAGTATAATATATCAAAATTTATGCTAAAAAATTAAATTCCAGTATTTTCTGATAGAAATTCCTGATGTGTTTGTACTTAGTTATTTTTTGCTCCAATACCTATATGATGAACTGCTGTGTCCAGTGAAAGCCAAGGCACTGCAGAATTCATACGTAGGAGAGAGAAAATCAAATCTAGCCTTACTCTAACAACACTGACCTTATCATGTCCTTAGTTGCTTGTCCTGTTGCCTTGTTCTACCAGGTATAAAAGCTTTCCATCTGAGCTGACAACCTTGGAGCTGGTGAAGCTCTGAATCTTTGTCATTCACAGAGCAGCATTTATTAAAATTCATAATACTTGTATGTGATTCCAGATCCGGGCTATTTAATAGAGTAGTGCAGGTTCAGAGTCATTAGGCATTGATAAATGCAGCACTTACTGCCAAAAAAACCTATCTGTTGATACCAAGATTGCAGGACTCTTAGATCAATCATAAAAATCAAATAGAGACAATGTTTTAAATTAAACAGAAAACAGTCAAAGACATTTTACTTCACAGTCTTATTAATATGTACAACGCATTATGAAATCCATTTTATTTGCCTTCAACATTTTCCCAGCTGAACAGGAAGCTTTTAAAAAAAAACAATTACTACTTTGAATCTCCTCTGCTGCATGCAAGTCATGTTGTGCCTGAGTACTTTAGTACAAAAAAACCTGAGTCCTTTAGTACAATTCTTTATCACTGGCAAGCAGTCATATAAAAAAATTAATGACTGCTTCATTTTTCAGAACTTGTAATCATTTTGCTATGCAATTTTGAATGCAAGGTAAGGAAGAAGAGCTGTGGTTTGAAAACTTTCATGAAATGCCACCAGGTTCTGGTGCTCACTTTTTCCCCTTTCACTTGAAGATACCATTCTCTTTTCAATGTAAGCCCAGTCAAAACAAAGACAAATATTCAAAGCTATTTGCTGTGGCTATTTTTCATGACAAGGTTTGGATATAATTCAAGAGTAGTCATATCTGAGCCCAGATTTAACATTACTGATCATCCTCTAGATGCTCATTTAACAAATCTCCACAAACACTATGGGCAGTTTAATCTCCTTCTTACTAAACCAAGTATTGATAAACCAGGGCCTGGCAGCAGGAGTCACACATGGCTTTTATAGGGAGCTGATATTACCCTGATATCTGCATCCTGAAGGGATTTCCACTGCACTCTTTCCCATACTGTCCACTCTTCAGCTCCCTATAAAAGCTATGTGTGTACAGCTCACTGGGTTCACAAAACAGAGTGAGGTGTCAAGGCTTGAACAGGAATCTTTCTCCAACATGCTGGTTTCTAAAATATTGAATGTGGACAAGGAAATCCATGTGCTGACTACTGGTAATTAACTGCATTTTCATACTGGGCATGCCAATACCTAGGTGAAGTTCCTGCAAGAAAATGGGACTGGGCAGGCAAAATGGGATTCCAAATGTACAGAGCTCTAAAAGACAAAAAGGAAGATTTTTTTTACTTGATTAATTTCTTTATTGCTTTCTGCTACCCATTCTTTGTTGCATCCCCCATTCTCCTTATTCTGTCATCAGGCCTAGATTCCTTTTCTTTCACACCAGGTTGCATCAGTTTATTAAAAAGAATATTAGGACAAGTGTTTTCCTATGAGGATACTCAAAAACTAACCAGGCTACCTGTAAGAAAATCAGAAAACTCATCTGGACAAGGCCCAAAGGAACTTCACTCAGCCGCTGCTTTTCTGAGCAGAAATGCCCAGACACCCACAGAGAACCCTTCCCACCTAAATAATTCTCTGAGTCTATGACCTTTCTTTTTAACTCAAAGGAGTAAAGACTTGGGTTTATTATTCACTTGGTTGACCCTGGCTGCCTTTCTTGTCCAAACACAGCTAGTTTGAATTTTTCCAAGTCCCAAACTGCTTTACTCCTTCTACAGAAATATATTTTCAATAAGAATGAAAAAACCTGAAACTCAGCATGTTAAACAAATGCTGGTATTTTTTCACACAATAAAACATTTATACTATGTGTACACCACCTCTATTCCCACAATTTGATCAGTTTGAGAGTTTCAGTATGTTCCCCATCTCTGTAACAGAGCTGAACTGATTTTTGCTTTGGCTGGTTTAAATAAAGATCCTTGATGACTACTGACCTAGCTAGCTACAAGTCAAATATTAGCACAACTATAAAGTTCATAAAAGTACAATCTGATATCCAATCTATTTGAAAATTAATTCACTCCGTTATAACCAGAATCTTACATTGGTCAGGCTCGAATAAGAAACTAGACTGCATTTATGCAGTACATTTACAGATATTTTTGCTGTAATTTTATAAAAAATGCAGTGTTGAGACTACAGTAAATCAAATGGAAACTCAATTGATAGTTCCACTGTGAAATGTAACACAAACTATTTTAAAGTCTCTCTAACCTTATTTTCTCCATGAAGCATGCACAACTCACAAAGAGTTTTGAGATACCAAGCAGTCAGTTATATATGGTGTAAACTAAATAAAGGTGATATTAATTCAATAATGATGTACATCTGCACATAATAATCACAGACTAAATTTTTATGCTTTAGTGAAATATGTAACAGGTATTGATACAAGATTAGCATTATTATTAGAGCTCCTGCCAGGTATGCAAAATCTAAACTCCAGAAGTCACAATGAACAGTTGATTCTGGGCATAGACATGCAGCATTGAATAGCTGGGAGAAGGAAACACAGGAAACATTTGGCCATTATAATACCAGGTGTAGCTATCCTTTAAGTCACAGGATGAATTGTACTGAACTCATGAGAAAACTAACTGCAACTCCAGCAATAACTGCATCATTACTTCCAATTGCTTTAATATTATTGCAGCATATTTTTCATAGGCTTCATCAATAATTACTCTAGAATCATAAAAAGTTAATAATGCCCTAGAACTGCAAAAAAGTTAACAAATTATTCAAATGCATTTTAAACCCATCCTGTTACATGGTTTCTTCCATTCATCTGCTCTTAGGTCATAAAGGAAATTATAAGAGAAAGAAGTGCACAGCAGGTTTTGGAGTATGTTTTAATCTTTTAGGCTCTTTGCACTGACCCTCTGCAAACAAGCAGAGTCTCTGCTGGTAGAGACCACAGCCACCCTTGGGACTCTCAGGATGTGCAGTGTGATGCAGATCTTATTCCCAGTGGGCGCTGTAAACATGTCACTCACAAGTAAGAGTTACACACCATTATGAGCCCCCATTTGATTTCCTGAATTGTGAAACAACTCTTTAAAAATCAACTATGTTCTCAGTAAAATATTGATCAACCATGCACCTAACAACCATTTCTAAAAGTCTATCTGCAACAGAAATCTTGATCATTAAATCACTCTGTTCCAAGACAAAGGTACATCTTAACTCCTATTTCTTTAATTTAAAACTGGAGTGTTCTAGGAAGACCTAGCACAACTTATTATTGTTAATTTATACAGATATCCTAAATCTGACCCTAGTCCAAACTTCTGAATCAGAAATATTTTAGGCGTGGCATCAAGCTGAAAGTTAATCCATGAAGGCTCATGAACTCTACAACTGAGGGTCAGTCTGTCACCATTGTTGTAAGCACACACCATCATGAATAATGATTTCATGTGTGTTAAGACCTGAGTGCCCATTTAGCATCCTGTGCAACAACTCTCAAAGCATCAGTTCCTACTGTCTCACTTATTTCCTGCAAACACATCCATATTGATCCATTTTCATTCAGTCTCTTCAACAGCTCCACTGAGCAGTAGCCACAGTTGTGACAAAATGACGTGTGCAAGCCTACCTGTGTAAAAAGCATTTGCTCTGACTTCAGGAATGGGATCTGCAAACTGCTTGGCTCTATACCCACCACCTCACAGAAATTCCTGGTGAAATACACCAGTGAAGGAAACACATCAGAGAAGAATTGTTTATTGCAAAAATGCTGGGATGTGGGAATGGGCTGAGAAGAAGCACCAGATGTCCCTTCAGAATGCCCCACGAATTAAAAAATAGATCATGAAACCTGAGGTGCACTGGGCAAGCAAGTTAGAAATACAGAAACATAAAGTATCATTTCTTCAGAAAGATTTTTTTGTAGTTGTTATTGCCACATTCTGCTGCATTCATAATAGATTTATTTATTTATTTCATGTTACTTAGGTTACTTAGGCAACTGGATTATTCATTTGTGCTTTAGAGGGAGAAGATCTCACAATTCAGAAGCTATTTGCTACCCACACAAAGGCACCCAGATGTTGCCAGAAGCTTGGAGAAGTTCTGGGTTGATGCAGTACCTTAGGCTTGTATAGGATGAACAAGGCTTGGCAGACCAATTCCTAAGGCTGGTATTAAAACTTAGTTGGAATTTCTAGAGAGCAAAAAATGTCAATATTTTTTTCAAAGCTAAATCACTGAAACAAACCTTTTTGTCATAAGGCTGATGTTAAGGACTTCACCCTTGAAACTCTGCTGAAACAAACTCCTCCTTTTCAAGGTCTGGAGTGGCTGGTCTGGAACCAGAAATCAAGTCCTGATGAAACTGGGCATGATGCTTGAAAAGACCTATTAAATTTTTAAAAATTCTCCTGATGTCAAAGCCACTGTCAAAAAGTTGGGATGGGTTTGCTTTAAGCATCTTCTTTTGCTCCTGCATTTTTCATGTCTTTCCCACTGACCAGCTCTGGAAAGGCTTGACTGTTGTACTTAGGGTTACTTAGACTGCATTTGTGAGTCCCTACTGATTCCTTTCCATTCTTTTTAGACCTCATGCAAATTATCATGATAAGTAAGGGCAAGGATATTCCTACAGACCAAAACAACAAAAAAACAGTTTATTCACAGACGCAGACCAGAGGAAATGGTGCAGGTGTATCACAGAGCAGTCAATAATTTGATAATGCACGGCACTTTTCTTGATCTCCAAATTTGCATGTATTGGAGCAAATAAATAGCTCTATGTTGTGTGCTTGGGGAAGAAAACATGAAAATCCCTTAGGTTTTTGAAGTAGGCAAACAAACAAAAGTTAACGCATTAAGGGCTTTACAGCAATATCAATGAAACTAAAATCTAAGTCCACTTCTGAAAAGAGAGGAGGGAAAAAATGGGCAGTTACATATTGTGTCCTGTGTATTTTCACATTGCTATTTTAAGCCCAGTTAAAGCAGCTCAGTAATTACTGGAAATACCTTCCAACTTAGAAAGCTTCAAATACGGCTTGCAGACTTCTGCACACACAGAACACCTGCACGAACAGTGCCTAGTTTGTAACCCCTTTTCTCAAAGACTTACATAAACTTTCTGATCAGTAGTTTTTCTAGCAAAAAATATGGAGTTTGTTTTAACTAACAAATGGGAAAATGCATTTGTACTTCAGAACCAGAGCAAATCCAATCTCTCTAACTGCTAAGTATTTTTAAAAACCTGTACAATTCCTTCTCTTAGAAACCTGACTAAACAGAGCAACATATAAATTACAGTAGCTCTCAAAAGTGTTGGCTAGGTTCAAGGCACAATGTAAACAAGTAAAACAATTTGTTCACAGCATTTTTATCTACTTCCAAATGCATTTTTTTATTACACATAAAGACAAAGAATGTTTGGTACCTTTAATCCCTTCCTGGAAAAGTCTACCAGATTCATTGGTGGAAACCCTAAGATGTTATTCAGGTTGCCAAATGAATTATTTGCAATGGGAAGTTTTCAGAATAAAAGGAAGGATAAAAAAAGGCTTCACGTGTCTGCAAGCAGGAATACAAGCCTTCTTTCATTTATGTTTTAAAGAAAAATTCAGTAAGGCACCTAAACTCTCATGGTAACCTCTTAATGTTAATTTTAATAGGTCCTCAAGAAGCTAAGGAGAATCAAATAATAATCAGATTTATTTCACAGTGCCTATTTTGGCCAAGAGTCATTTGTGCTCTCTGCCTAATTATGAAGCACTTGGAAGGATTTTTTTTATAGTCAGGTAATATGAAAGCTGCTTAGCAATTCAACAAAACTAATCCAATGTTCAAGAGACACCTATTCACTGAGATTAAGCCAATTTTACAATATGGAGTTATCCAGTCACCTGGAACAAAGGAGGTATGTGGAGGACAAAGAATGCTGAGGAATGAGTGGCAAATGGGGAACATAAAGAGATTTTTAGAAAGAGAGAGATGGATACATATGCTGAGTGAATAAAATCAGAAACAATGAATCCCAAGACACAGAAGTGTCTGAAGCACAGGGATTTATGCAGAAACATCACCCTTTGCACAGCCTGTGTCAGCACTGATTCTCACAGCCTAAGCGGGCATCTAATGACAGGCAGTTTATACAACACCAACACATGACACATCCCTGGGGCACTTTGTCCTCACAGCATCCCAGTGGAGCAGCAAAGCACATCCAAGCACGGCATGGATGGAGAAGGAAGGAACAGAGTCACTGAGGGCTGCAGCTCTTTCCAAGTTAGTTCACCTCAGGATGCTTTCCCAGTTAAAGGTTATTTCAAATTCTGACGGGATTTATTTTGCACTGTCTAGGAGAACTGGACATTATCTTGACAAAACCACTGCATTTTGAATATCCAAAGTTGCAATCTAATATCTCTACATCCTTTATGTAATTTTAACATCATTAAAGCGCTAAACAACCAGCAAGCTTTTATGAGAGAAATTACTCTTTTTTTAAAAATAAGCAAATAAAAGTCACTTCCAATACATTCAATGTCTTACAAACATAACTTTGAGGACTACAGCAAATGTAAGAGGTCATTTCACACTCCTCACATACTGCTAAAAGTTAGAGGGCAACAACCAGTACACCCAAATGTACAAAACCTTTTTAATTTTCAGAACACCTAACCAAGAAATTATAATAAAACAAGTGCCACATATGTCACAAATATTCTAAATTCACTGATTTTTTCACAGCTCCCCAAGCCCTGCTGTGATGCTGATGACAAACAGAAGTTCAAGAGGCACTTCTCTCACTTGCACAAATGATTTCAGTATTGGAGAAATTCTCCTGCTACTCGGTAGTTCAGCTGTCGGCTTGACTACACAAAGTACTGACACAAAAATGTATGTGGGCAAGGAAGAAGAATGCTTTCCTTAAGTGCTTCTGTAAGTTGAAACTTTTTTTTTTTAATTACATTTGAACTGATATTTGAAGATGATCCAATCTGTCCAAACATAAAATAGCCAAAAGTAATGGAAAATGTACCCCACTGAAGAAAGAGAAATCCTGTGAGGTTACAGCATACCTACAGTTCCAATCCAAGTTTGTACCAGGATAAATGTAAGACTAGAACTTTTTATTTTTCAGATTTTTTATTTTATTCATTTGGGGGAAAGGGAGAAGATATTTTCTGTGTAAAATCCTCAGCCCTTTGCAATGTCCTATATATTGGGCTGTCAAGAAGAAACACTTTCCAGTCTGCCTGCAAAAGCTTTCCTGAGGGCAGAATAATGGATTTAGTGTGAAAAAGTGGGATCTTCAGATTACAGAATTTAAAGATGCCCAATGTTTTAAGTTTTAATGGTGTTATATATTTGAGTCTGCCCCTATTACCTTGTCAAAGTCAGCATTACAATAATCCACAATGAATCACAATGAAGAATATACATCAGTGATATATCAAAGCCTTTTGGTAACTCTTTGATCAATTTAAGACAATTTAATTAAATCTGGTTCCAGAAAATTTTAGTGTTTTCATGGGCAAAGAAATACCTCAGATGTGCCCAACTCCTTCAGGAGTAACTGCACTTGAAAATAAATCCTTAGATAACTCCCTGAAATAGCTCAACCCCTCAGGCCAGGGCTTGCAGTGTGAGGAGGAGGAAAAAGGAAGTAGAAAATGCCTCATCAGCAGAAATCCCAGACCAAAATTTCTCCTTTTGTTCCCTAGAGAGCCATTACAGTCCTTACTCTCGTTGAGAAGAGGGTTTTCTTTGCAGAAAGAAAAGGATACTGCTTCTTCAATAACCACCATTCAAACACACACAATGGCTCTGAAGTTGCTCTCATGCCTTCCCCCTGAAGTCATGTGTAGTGGTGGGGATGCTGTTTACTCACAGTATGGAACTTTCCTCCCAACATCTATTTGGTAAATGCAATTATCACATCCCCTTGCACTTCCTGTCACTAATGATGAGCGTCAAACAGGCTGCAAAAGCCAGGACTACACTTAAACCTACCAAATTCAAAGCCACACTGGACCGTCTCCTACAGCTCCCTAGCCTGAGTTTTCTCCTAGAAACCTGATTGACAAAATAAGATGAACAAAGGGAGGGCAAGAGCACAGAGCATGGAAAACACTGCTGGACGAAGACCTCAGGGCAGCTCACCAGTCCCACAGGAAGAGGACTGGGATTTGACAGGCATTGCACTTCTCCCACTTCTATCCCTGGCACTGCCCAGACCTCAGGAAGCTTAGTCATTCTGACAATTTATTCCTCATCTGCAGGAAGCTGGCTGTACTTTCATGTACAAAATGCATCTGCCAGGTGTGATTGTACCTTTCCCCACCTTCAACCAGCACACATCCTTCCATGGAATGATGGAATACAGCACTCGCTGGATCAAACCTGGTAAAATAGGGTAGCAAAACAATGGCACAGCTATGCTGAAATATTGGCACAGATGTTTTTGACATTGCCCTGTCCCAGCAGGTGAAGGAGGGAGGAGATGCCCCCCAAAGAGCTTTAGCCACCATAAGTGGAAAAGGAAGAATGGGATAATTTTCCTCCTGTCATCCCAGACGCTGCCTCTCCTCCTTTCTCTCATGCTTGCCTGACATCCTTGAGATCACTTCAGTGATCAGTCCTGGCCAGCAACAAACTCTCACACAGGCTGCTGTGCACCACTGGCATTTGTTGGGATAGACCCAGGGCATATCAAAAGCATCTCTGGGTCCATCCCTGACTCCAAAGGGCTCTGGAACCTGTGGAGTGGGGGATCTTTGCACTACTATGTCACCTCTGTCTAATGCAAACCAAGGCTGGGAGACAGCCTCCTGAAGGCTTCTTTTAGGATGCTGTCTGCAAAGGAGGGTAGGGAAAAGGAGAACCTCAGTCTCCTGCACATCCTAGTTAATTGTTTACATGTTTAACAAAATGTACTGCACCAAATCTTCACAGACGTTTGGTGACAAATGTCAGACTGTAATGACACCTCTTATAATATAATAAAGAATCATCCAGAAAGCTGCCTGCATTATTTGGGAGAGGGACTCAGATTTGATAAGTGGATCAAAATTAGTTTAATGATTCCCTATTTAGCTTTTAAATCTACTCATAATGTGACATTGTATTTCCAATTAGGGAATGAAAATGTTGATTAAACATTTCTGTCATTTCAGATTAGACATCACATGTTATCTCCTTATTATTAAAACTTTCATATTTTGAATATAAAAAGGAATTTGTAGAGTCAGGCACAGGGCTTAAGTTTTTATAATGAGCTATTCCTCTTCAGGTCAGGTTCCATAATAACTAACTGCTATAAGTTAGTTCAGTGGGAGGAAAATGAAATGGGAAAAAAATGGAAATTACAATAGCGGCTGAAACTGTGTCATATTTGTACAGACTGAAGCATGATGGTATTTAAAGAGCCCAAACTCCTTGTGACACCTCATTTCTACCTCTGCCACTACAATTTCATGAAGGCACACTGCAGAGCAGGCAGTTAGCAAATAGCTACTGGTAGGGCATCTGACATGACATTCAAGGCCCAGCATTATTTTCTTAAGAGCAAATGCCTCAAAACTTTTAATCAGAGGATGAGATTACAGTGGAGGAGACAGCACATTCTGGGGAAAAGGCCTATGATAATTTTTTACTATCTCTTTTCCTATTATGTTCAGCTAGCATGGCTGCTGCTGGATTGTTCTCCCACAGAAAAACATTGTCAGGAAAGCAGGCAACATTATTTTTAGCTGTCCTGCTTTTCACAGCAACAGCAAGGTGTCACACTGCTAATCAATTCTCAGGGTTGCTTCAAAGCAACAAAAATGGGGTCTGTCCTAACCCAGGTAATCTAGCACAGGGCTTGGTGTCTGGGGCAGCTCCTCTGAAAAAAAAAATAAAGCACGTTAGTCTCAAAAGCACAGCAGTGGGAAAAGAACACCTCCAGTGTGCCTTAAGATTTACAGGGACTTTTCAGATGGAATGACTACTATCAATCATCTCTGCACTCCCAGCAGGAAATTAGATTTCCTGTTGTTTAATGCTACAGTGCTTGACACAAGTCTATGAATTTGTAGTCCCAGTAGTGCTACATTAAAAATCTGTACTGTGGACAAAGAGGGGAAGAATGTAGCAGAGAGAACATAGCTTCGGACACTACCTCTCTGGTTTTGACTGATTTTTAATTTAATGTTGTGTTTTAATCAGCAAATCAACTATGTGAAAGGACAAGCAATGCACATTATGGAGCAAAAAATCCTCACAACAATCTTATCTACAGGAGGAACAATTTATGTCACTGTCACAAGTTGCCAACCAGGCCCATCATTCAATTCTTTAGAGGACTAAAAATCTTCAGAGCTGCTTGTTTAAGCAATAAATTTGAGACATCCCATTCCTGATTGTTTTTATAGGGTATTTTTCTGACCTCATTTCTGCTTTTCACTCATCTTTACCCTTTCTTTCTCTAGCTATTAGAATAAAGCAGTGACCCATTGTCTCCATCAGAACAACAATTAATCCTTTGACAGTTCTGGGAACTTCTCTTATGGAAGGGCTCAAGTTGCCTTAGAACTTGGGCCAAAGAGTGAGCATTCCATCCCAGCTACATCAGACAAGTGGCCCTGGTTATTTACAGGCAGTTATCTCCTTTTTACCATCTAAATCTGATGGAAGCTTTCATCCTCTCTGGAAACACAGAGTCACTACCCTTGCCAGGAAAACTGTCTCAGCCTTATAAGCACCAGCTGATCAATCACGGATTTGAATAGTGAATGTTGGCCAGTCTATCAGTGTTAGGCTATGTAAAATAAGAACCACAAACTACTATCTGTATGGATTAAAATAATAAAATAATAAATTAATAAGTAAAAACCCCACCACATCAACTGCCTTTAACAAAGACATGGAGCATGAACTGCAGATTCACTGCTAGACAATTCTCAGCCCTTGTGCTAGCCAAGCTTCTTCATCACACTTAAAGGTCAGGCATGCCTCATCTACATTTTATGTTCCACCTGAACTGAAATCAGAGCTGAGTTTTGCTTCCCAAGCCCATGAACCATCAGACTGTAAATCAGAAATTTCCTTGAATGAGTTTTAGTCCCTGTGCAGCACCAAGATGGAGAGAGGTCTGAGGAGGATGGGCAATCACCTGCAGCTACTGCCCACCACAGGACTAGCCAGAAAATAACCAGACAGAGAAGTCTTGGATACACCCTGTCTCTGCCTGTTCTTGCTTGCTGAGATCTGGATAACTCATGCAGGACTTTTTCAGGGGGATCTGATGGCACTAAGTATGAACATGGATATCTATGTCATCAACTAAGACAGCATCCTTGCTACAAATAAAATTGCTAACAAATTACTTAATTCCTGCAGGGAACAGCTGCCTTCCATGCTGGCCTGGCAGCTGAATGCTGCACTCACCTCTACAAAGATGAAGCAGGGGATGATGGAATAACTTCTCTGGGTATTGTTTCCTAAAGCCATTTCTCATCACACTTCTTGGGGAGGCACTGTTCAAAACTTTATATCCTGAAAAAGAAAAGACAGAGGTATTTCAGTATATTTCACATTTTTGCAAACTCCAAAATTAGGTTCATAAGACAGAACACTGACCTGATAGACCAAGGACACAATCTAGTGTCAAGAACTTCAAGGTCTATCTGTATACAAAACACCCTGAGAAAGCTCTCCCTTTACAACACAAAAGAAGAGACAGACAAGAGATCTGTCAAGAGGACAGACAAGAGGTTACAAGATACATCATATACAGAGCAAAGGTTATAAGGAATACAATTGTTTTCCTTAAATACAATCTACTACCAAGCAAAAGATTCTTCTTCTGAATTGTAAAATCACATTTTCAGCCCACTGACTTGCCTACAGTGTATTTCAAACCAGGAGATTTTGGTAATTGACAGATATGCTTACAGTACACTGACTGTACACATGATCAGAATGTTTATCTGTATAAATCTGCTCAAGATGACAGCATGTGATATGCACAAAACTCTCTACCCATAACAAGCAAATGCAATGAAGACCTGGGCCTTTTCTGCAGAGCTTTTCTGTCCTGATATGAATTCATACATTAACACACCAAACTCTACCCACTTAGCATTACTTCGGGCTACTGGCTATCCTAATTAACATAACCCTTTAACACTGTGCTAAGACACTATTTTTGCATAAAAAGTAGAAGAAGCAGAGAAAAGAAGACTAACACAAATTTTACAGACAGCGTCTGTCTTTATCTGCATTCATGAGGCAGCACATCAAGAAGCTAAGTCTGGTTTAAATGCCTTTACAGGGAGATACAGAGTAGGAGGGAAGCTGGAAAAGCCCAGAGCTGCGAGGTGCAGGATTGCACAAAGCATGAGACACAGGAGAGAATCAAAATCCTCTGCTATTGATTTTAACCCAAGCACAATAAGCAGGATCACAGATTCAGATGGGTCCAGCCTCACTTCCAACACTCACAAAGAAATTCTGCCCTGATGCCAAGCTCCTCCATGTGTCAGGGCCAGGCAGGAGGAGGGAGATGGAAACTGATGTATTTTGCAGAGGGTGCTTTGCACAGCATCTTCCCGTGACTTTTTGACCTCAATGGCACCTGAGTGGCAATTCAGGCCTTAGCACATGGAGCCTGTGAGGTTCACAAGGAGGTCAGTGCTTCCTCACCATCTCTCAGCAGGGCTACGGGGAGAAGTACCACGGTCAGCACAAGTGAGTTCACCTGAGGTCAGGATGGAGGAGCTGGATCAGCTGCCAGTGCTTGCCACCTGCACCATGATGCACACTCTTGTCTCGCCACCTATGAACTGCTTATCGTGTTCCTTATCTCAGCTCCTCACAGTTTGACCCACAGATGTATAATACACATTGTATATGGTGGATTTAGGCACAGCAGAGCTACTGTGACTCCAGTGAGGCCACATTCTGTGTCAAGAAGAGCTTCTCAACTGCTAAGCATTGAGAAATACAGTTTCAGGGCAAACAAAATAGTCAGGAATGTCACCTGTGATGTACCTCAGATGCTCCCATCTTACACTGTATCCCACTCTAAAATACAAATATTCTCAAAACATCTCATTTTCCAAACAGACTTCAACTTTACTCATTAAATAAAATGGGGTTTATCTCAGAGGTTAGTGTCATTGCTTTAAAAAAGACAAGGTAATCCAACCCCATTTGGACCGTGGGAAAAAAAAAATCATAAATCAGCAATTAATTTTTTAGTACCCCCAGCTCTTGTGCCCTGTGGCTTGGCAAACATGGAACCTGGTGGAATAGCAGTTTAAAGAGTCAGAGCAGCCTACAGAGCATTATTCAGTGAAACTTTTCTAAGGTTAGACTAAGGTTAACCAGACTAAGGTTAGAAATAACCAAGATTTTCCATACCACTATACTGTAGCCCCAAGCTATGCCTTCAGTTGCAACTGATGTGTGTTCCAAACCAAAACAGAGGTTGCAAGGCAATCCAAGAATTTAATTACCTTGCCCAACAAGTGACTGAAAGCAACTGAACAAACTGGCAAAGAAACTGAGGGTTCATAGTCATATAAAATTGCCTGATTTGACACTAGGGGACCCCTGATTTCACAGATGTTTATCACCTTGCCCGTTCCTTTAAGTTTATTGTGCACCACTGGTTTAGAAAACTGCACTGGCTATGGGAAAGCATTTTACATGCCAGCTTCTCTCCTATGTGATGACACATTTGTGTCAGGCTGAAGTAGGAAGAGGCCAAATTGTTGCATGATCAGCTAATTCCCAGATTGTGGGAAAACTCTCAGCTACCAGTGCTTGGTCTTTTCATCGGGTTACTTGACAAAAGAGTAAAGGGAAGCAAAGGTACAGTCCTGGTGGGAGCATCATCTTTTGTCTCTCTTCAGCTGGCAATGAGTCCTCTAGAGATACTGACAGCAAAACACAAATTACAGCAAACCCCAGATGCTTCAGCCTGCAGAGCAGCCAGAGAGAACTCAGTTTTGCTCAAAGGACCATAATAAGATGTAAAAGAACTTTTGGTAAAAATCTTGTTTTCTAACCCAGGCAGACCTCTTCACATTGAACAAACTTTTGGAGTCCAAAGTCTCTGACCAAAGCAATGGCAAATAAAAGCTATAATATCAGCATCAGCCTTCTCCATGTATTATTTCTGTTTTTATCAACTTGACTGAATTCCTAAGGAATTCATGCGAGCGAGACTGTAATAGTCTTTTCGGATCCCAGTAGCTGTGACCTCTTCAGGCCTGGTATGTTATCACAGCATGAGAGTAGAACTGGTCAAACCTATTCTAACTAATTAGAATTCACTGTAGAGAGAATATTAATAATCTGAAGCTTTGGTATTATGAGATGCTTCCCCTCTTAAAACAATATATGTAATTGTATAATGCAATATTTGTGAATTAATTAAAATTAGTTCTCATCTTGCTCAATTTACCTCACCTGTACATTTTCAGAAAGCCCCACATCACAGCACAGGAGGTTATTGCCTGGCATCTCCTGGGAGAGCAAGTGGAGGCAGAGAATATAAATAAGTTAATTGAAAACTGAATGAAAAGGACAGCAAAGAAAAAGGGAATTCAAGCTGAAGAGATTTTCTTGCCGCAAGGGTCTGTCCAGGGGAATGGCTTTCAGAATGCCCCATTCAGGTATATTCTAAAGCCCTTTATGTGAGCATGTGGCAGACAGCAAGAAGGACATATCTAGGACAAACTAGCATTCACGAGCCTTTATAGTGTAAGTTCCTGCAGCAATCACAGCACATTCAACTGTTGTTCTGTGTGATCAGTCAGCAAACAAGTTAATTTGTGGTCTATTCCTCTGGAGACCCTATGGTCAAACCTATGTTTTTTAAGTCATGTCCTGCATTGGTAGGAAGAGAAGATGAACAATGTATTTCACATATTGCCACAGTGGATGCCTGGGCTTCTGTGGAAAATACTCAAACCAGCAATCGAGACATGCTGACAGGCCTGTTCATCACAGCTTTTAACTACATTTCAGTTAAGCAGAATCAGTGCTTATTTGCTTTGCCGTAGGTCAGAGACCACCAGCCTGAAATCCAGGAGCTGCTACACAAACCACAGCAGCAGCAAAGCTACTGGCACACATGGGATACACCCTCAGAGGAGAATCCCAAATCTTCCCTGACCGGAAAGAGGTGAGGAGGGTAACCACTGGTCATTTGGTATCAGGATGTGATGCAAACACAAAAAAAAATGGATTTGTCTCTTAGTTTCATGATCGTTTCAGCAGCAGCTAATATGCTTCCAAAACAAGGTGTAAATATTATATTAGAAGGAACACCAACTATTTCTGTAACAATGTAAAAGATACTTGAAACATCAGTATTTCCTTATGCAAATTACTTGAACATTACATTAGCAATTTGCAGACCTCTGTTGGCAATTGGCTTCAAATTAAAAAGATCTTTACTCTCATTAAAATATTAATTCTGTTTACAAGTAAAAAACTATCATCAAAACCTCTCCACCATTCCAGCAACAATCATTTTGCCCAACTGAAACACAAATTGCTTATGTCAAACCCCCGTTCAGTTAAGGAAACAAATTAAAACTAATACTTCTGCTAACAATGATTATCTAAGCTTTATGGAAGAACTGTATCTTTATAATCACTATATATTATACTATCTCTTACAGATCTCACTGTAAAGGGGGGTCCTCTATTTCCTGTGGGGGGAAACAGTTGAAGCAATTTGCCAAACATCACAGAATGACTCAATGTACAGGCTGAAGAAAGACACATTCTTCTCAGACTCCTGTCAGGTGCTCTGTCCACTTGACAACACAATCTCTGCACTTCAAATGTGCATGCTAATTCCTGCATAAGAAATTGCACATTTTAGGAATACAGGTTTCCCTGACTGCTTGCTGCTGGAGCCAGCAGAACACTGACTGCAACCTTACAAAATGAGGGCTGATCAAACACTGCCCTGAGATGTGACAGCCTCACGTTCTCTCTTTGTAACTTCACCTGCCATGTCCAAAGGCTCCACATTGTCCCCATGCAACCTCTCCATGAGCATGCCTGCAGTTCTGAACAGGGTTGAAACAGAAAAATAGAGGGTTAAAATTCCTTCCCCAGAGCTCTCTTCCATGTAAATCGAACTGATGCACAAAAAAGGGCTGAAGGAATAAAACGTAAGATTTTACTGCAAAAGGCAGTCAGTAAATTCCAAGTACAGACGTTACTGTTTTCAAAGTAATTGAAACCACAGTGGTGGCATGAATCACTTCAAAAGCCAAACCACGTGACTAAAAGCACAAATGGCTTTGTGGCATAACATCTGCTTGCCAGCCTTGCACCCAAAGACAAAGCAGACCGCTTGCCTGAAAACAGCAAAACTAAGAAAATAACAATGGTTGCAACAATTACAAGGTACCAGACAACTGGCACTCTGTTACCTCAGTGACCCACAACACACTAATTTTTACCTGTCAAGGAGAAAGTGATCCTTTGGATTATGTTGCCCTTGAGGAAGTGTGCCCTACACACAATGGGGCTTGGGAAAAAGGGAAGACACATATCAACAAAGAACCCTTTACCCATTCTCTGTGAACTGAGAGGCACAGAGCCACCAACACCATGGCCACTAAACCAGTAACACGGTGTGAGACTGGAGAAAATGTCTGTCCAAACCTGACTGTCTGAGTCATGCTTGATCTTTAGCTGTTAAATGTGAAGTTGTCTAGTGACAATAAACAAATAAACAAATGTTGTGTTCTAAGCTTCAGGCCTTGGCTGATGGCTATCTCCAAGGGCACTCCTGTGAGAGCAGCACAATGTCCCACTTTGCCAGAACACTGAAAAGAGGAACTGAACTGGTAAAGCAGAAGCTCAGTTTAATGAATCTAGATCTCACCCCAGAATACAATTTATTATAAACTCTCCTGGTTTCTGCCAGGAGAACAATACCATTCAATAGCTATACCATTCAAATAAATTGCCCTGTCAGTGAAAGTGCTCCTTACAGGTGTCTCCACAGACTCCTGGCCAAAAAACTAATTACATATCACTAATAGCAGCCAAAAAAAAGGAATAAAAACAATACGCAAAATAAATCCGCACATGTTCACCACTACATAAAAAATATTTTGCAGCATTTAAGGCAGAAAATTTTTTCTTTCTCTGATGAGAATTCTGACCCTAATCTGCTAGCAGAAGTCACATCTTCACATTCAGCACTTGACACAGAACACTGATACTTAAGTAATAAAGTTCACAGCATATCTGAAATGATATCTCTTAGTAGATAGCCCATCTGGTTATGAAAAAAGCTACATTAATAACTGTCTTGATTGTAAATTCATTCTTTTAAAAACGTGTTGCTGAATCCCTGGTGTTTGATACCTGGAAGAAAGTGATACCTCAGATTTCAAGGGTTGTTAAGGTTGTTTTCCCTTGCTAACAGCTTCATGTAGAAAATATCCCATGACTGAGTGATAAGCAACAGTACAAAGTCCATGGATAGGCAGACTGATAAGGGTTCTGCACCACTTATATCTTCAAGAGAGTTCAAGTGTTATGTTAGCACAGCAGAGGCCCTCTAACAACGTCTCACTGTGGGGAGGAAGGTGAAATTTCTGTGCCACAGCTTCTGTCAACAGAATTTTCATTTATACCACTTGGCCAGAATTTTATAGATGTCAAAGAGAACCCAGACATATCTGTGTGAATAGCAGGTATGTGCATGCCAATATCCAGAAAGCCAAACAAAATGGCCACAAGCCCAGTTCTGAACCCATTCAAACCCATGAACCTCTCATTGTCCAGCAGGTCTGGAACCATCATCATGGTTGGTCTGCTCCATTTGGAGAGACACTGAATTCCTTCTGAAAATTTTCACCGTATCACTTTGTGTTGTTTTGAATGAAACCCACTGAAATGTGGTGTCACATCAGCAAAACCGTATGAATAAAAGGTTTTACCTACTATAGCTGACAATGCTCCTCTCTTTTTTGCAAAAGGATTAGTGGTACGTGATAAATGAAGAAGGAATCTAACTAATTTCATTAGGGAATTCTTTAAAAAAATAATAAGCAGTCTCCAGAAAAAAAAACAAAAACAAACCCACTAAATTTATCCATGCAATTACGAGACTGTCCTGCTCCTACTGTCCTTTAAGTAAAAAACCCCCTAACTGCTCTAGGTCTCATTTCAGCCTTTCAAACTTTAAAGTGAATCTAAATGAAACACTAGTGGGAAGAAGAAAGAGTATTTCTGGCCTCCACCCATCCCACCTGAAGGCACGTCACCTTGGTTTAGACCAATCACCTTGTGATCTTTTCTGAACAAACACAAAAGGCGTGTTTCAGGTTGTTTCTTTTACTTCTGACTGGTTAAAACTCCATCTACCTCTAAGAGTATTTATAGCAATAAAATAGCAGGTGTGGTCAGAATTAATGTAACTCTTCCTGTACATATAGGATTCTGAATAACAGAGATTAGTTACATGATCAGTGTAATGAAAATGTAGCAGGATATTGTTCCAAAAGTAACAGAGCTGAGATCCAGAAGTGCAACTCATTGACTTAATTAGTCATGGGCTTGAGATATAGGTACTCTGTTTATGTTAAATCACCATCTGTAAACTATTCCACGAGAGTTCTACATGGAGTGTCTCCTTTGTATAACTCACCAAAAAAAAAAAATCAACACCATTTTTGATTTGCACCTATAGGCTTGCAAGGTTCTGGCTGGAAACTGAAGATCCCCAAGGTATTTGGGATACTATCATAAAGGGCTTGTGACCAAATTTTACCCTCTGAAACCAATTCAATTATATTTGGTGAGTCCCCATGCAAAGCACCAACAGGCATTGAGGAACCTGAACAATTCCAACAGGAGGAAACCAGCAGCCAGCACCTCAGGCTCTAAACTGGTGAAAAAGGAAGGAGACCATTATTGAAGAAAAAGAAGAAAGCAAAAGAAAACTTCAAGAATACAGCAGGTAACAATGGAATGGTGCAGATGAGAGGAAAAGTGGATGAACTACAGGAAAACTCCTATGGGATGGAGGGTAGGAGAGGAAAACAGACCACAGCTTTTCCCCGTGATGTAAAAACACAAGACTGCAAATTTTGTCTATTACTACAATAGACTGGAAAACACTCTACCCTTACCCTCCCAAAACCAGCAGGCTTTTGCCGAAGATAATTTAATGTTATTTTAAAATTATTAAAGTCCTGTATTATAAGAAAAAAATATTCAAAGGCATTTTCTTCATTCAGAAAATTTTTACTTTACTCCAGAAAACTAGTTTTGTTTTTTTCTTTACAAAACCTCCTTAGCCAACTGTTTGACTGAAACCTATTGAGCTATTAAAAAAATCAATTGGCTGCTTATGTGTTAGCAAGAATGAGAAATATTTTTATTTATAATGGAGCTTCACAGCTCTGCAGAGAACTGATTTTGGGAATCCCAACCCAATATTAAAAGTATATTTCAAAAATATGTGCTGCATGGTGCTCTTGTATGCCACATCTGCTGAGCCTAAGCCCAAGCAAGCTGCTGATCCACACATTTAAGTGCAAGAATGAACCTTCTGCAAAGTGCCAGCTACTCTCAGACCTCAGATGGACATTTCTGAGTAAATTTCCAAACCCCTTTCCTCCCACTGCCCTACTATGACAGCTTAGGAAGCCAACACTTTGGAGGGCATTTACACAGGTCATAGTATAAAGATCAACAGGCAGAAATAGAGATGAGCATGGGAAAGAACAGAGCAATGCTAGACAGGGTAAGGGGATGAAAATCAGGTGATTAACATGGTTCTATTTATTTCTGATTTTTTTTTTTCCAGGGGATGAATTCTGCATTGGAAATTTCCTCTCAAAATCATGGTGAGCTGGTTTAAAAACTAGTCATGTAACAGGCACAAGCCAGTGGACTCCAGATAGAAAGAAAAAACCCATTAATTTTGTCCCCTCAGGGCTCAGCAAACTGTGTGAGTATTGATTGCAAGCTGTAATATTATGAAAGTAAACAAACTACTGCCTCTCCACAGTGTAGCCTTTGGCGATGAGGTCCAGGGGCAGGGCCTCTTGCTCCTCTTATATTCTGGAATTCACATTGGCAGTGGAGCTGTCAGGGACACATAAGGACTGCACAGACTCCTGCAAACCCAGCAGCAAGCTCAATCTCATGTGGATCTTTTGTTGGTTCACTTGGTTTATAAACCTTCACCTTCATCCCTTGCCAAGACAGACAAAGGATTTCTAGCATACCTGCTCTTTTCCCTCATACAAAACACCTTGGTAGAAGCTTTCCTTAATAGAAATGAAAAACAATTTTTTTTGCTTTCCTCTTTTCTTTATCTGTGCCCATTATGCAGCCAAGGGAAGTATAACCCCCATCAAATATAATCCCCATATCCCAAATTTGCCCACTCTAAGGACAGTACTGAGCACAGCTCATGCAGTTTATGTGGGCCTCATAAACACTCCCTGGATGGGAAAGTCAAGAATTTAGGAGTCTATTGTTAGACTACTACATTTTTAAGGAAAATAACTTCTTATTAGTCCAAATCTATTTATTACTATAAAAAATGCAGCCAACTATAACAAAAACATTTCTGAATTTACAAACCTTGTAATACCTCTCCCTTCTCTGTACTGTTATGCTATCCACAGACTCGTCTGTGATTCCTGCTTAGTCTGGAGTAGGAGAGAGGGTTATGGCACAGGTTTTTTCCAAGAGAAAGGCACCAGGGCTGATGGTGAGAGCTTGTTCCTCTTTAGTCCACTCAACACCTCCTTGGTGGGTGGGGTGGCTGCTGGTAGCTTGATTGGCTCTGATACCACCCTGTGTTCATAGATTTCAGGCCTCTGCCTATTGTCCCATGTCTGCTCTTTTCCATGCTGCCATTCAGACAGTTCATTTTTAAAAGAATAGAGACTTGTTCGTTCTACCCATTAGGCAGAAAAACTGATGAAGATTATTATAAAAATAGGCACTAAATTATACAACCATATAAAAGCAACCTTAAGCTAAAACTGATTAGGTAATGCCACTCTTTCAGACAACTGCTGTAAGAGTTAAAAAAGCAGAACAAAGCTTCAGGCAAGCCCTGGCAACCAAGATCTGACAAACCCTTGTCCTCACAGAGTTATTTCAGAACCTGTGCTCCTACTAGAAAAGGCAATAGCATTTGTCTGGCTGCAAGGCGACAAACTTGTTTTGATGGATAAGGATGCCCTAGATTCTGATAGACTGAAAAACATGGTTTTTCACCTATGAATCCAGCAAGGCTGGAAACGCTTCTATGGATTTAAGCTCCTCATTAGGGCCAAGCCTTGGTCTTCTTGGAGGTCTGTGCTCTTCCCTGTGCAATTTTGTCTCGTGACACCTATAGAGGCCTCAGAGAAGCTCACATAGACATTGTTTGAGATATTGGGCATTTGATTTTTAAAGCAAATACAGTCTACACAAACAACTGAACTGTTAAAATTAAAGTGGCTCAGCCCACAAAGACAAATTCTGAATTTCCTGTAGCTGAGACCTTAATGTTACTTCTAAGGATGTAACTGAAATGACATACTGTAAGAGTTTAAATGTGACATGCACCTATTTCATAAGACATGACCACTTCAGGTCAACTGTATATAGAAAGTTAGCCTGTAGTATTTTGTGGACAGTTACACACCAGCATGAGTGTGTGCTCATACAAATTCATATAAACTCAAATGCTACTGGAGCCTGCAAATTGCATGAGAGGCTATGGCTGAAACTAAAGGGAACAATTTTGCATGCAATCTGACTTAGTCAGAATATGATTAAGCAGTCATTTGAACACTAAAAGCTGACAGAAGCATATAAAATATACCATCATGTCCTGTGCTGTTTGCTGCCATCCTTCTAAGCAGACCATCAGAACATCATGTCTTGTTTATTAGTCCTCTACTGCTGGTGCACAGCTCTCACCTCTAAAACATCATTATTCTAATTTTCAAAAATTAACTGATTAGCTCTTTAAAAATGGAAAAATTATTTCCAGCAAATTGGTGTAAGATTGAGTATCACACATACATACAGCATTTTTGCATAGAGGAAACTGTTTTTTACAAAAAAATTGTTATTTTTTGCCCTTCCAAGGGCCACCAATTTATACACTGCTTTTTTAAAGTAATACAAAGACAGTGTTAGACAAAGGTGCAGTCACCCCATTCACAACACTGAAGGACTTATGCACTCTGTTAAAACTCAGATTATCACAGAAAGCAGTTCTAGATTTGGCTGATGTATGTGCAGTTGCTGTTTCTAGTGCTCAAAACATCACATTTTATAAATGCACAAGAGTTATTTCTCTAGGTATGTACAAACAAATTAAAAAAACCCTATTGAAATACTGTATTCCCTAATCTACTAAGCACAATCAATATTAATAGTATGAAATATACATATTCTCACAAAGAAAATTATTTTCTGATTTGGAGATAATGCAGTTTCAAATTCGATCTTCTTTCTCTGCTTCCCTTAGTTCATATATTTCTCCTGTCACCTCAACCATGAGAACTGACATAATAAAATAACTGACATAATAAAAACATGCACCACTGTGTTCACATAGGTGACAGCATGAACAAAACAGGAACAGGGAAAAGAAAAGCCAAGAAATGCGAAATCATTAATATCCATGGCACTGGAATGGATTATACACTGTAGCAAATACAGCACCCTGGCTGCTCCATCTTGTATATGCATCCCTTCTTTCCCTGCTATGAGCAAGTCCTCAGCCCCTCATTCTCTTTCACTACCTGCCTCCTTAGGGTAGCTGTCCTAAGAGCAGGTGTCACTCTCTGCACCTGCTCTCCAGTGGTTTTTAAACATAACATTATGCAGCTGCTCCTGGGCTCTTTAATTCCTGGTGAACTCTCAGTGCTGCCAGAATCACAGGCTTTCCCCAGCATCTTCATTTTAATTTTGTGTGAACCCCAGGAAGAAGAGAGATGGGCTGTTGGTGGGACTGAGAGACTGGGGGCACTGGGTTTTATTTATTTTCTTGTGCTGATCCCTCCCCTCCAAATGCCCAGCATGATATTTGCTGAAGCACTGCCCTGCTGCTTCCACTTCCTCCACAGCCTTTGTGCCAAGCAAAGGTACCTGCCACAACCTCCTTCTCCTCGTGTGCATGCTGCAAAGGCAGCAGTTTGTACAGCCTCTTTGTCTCTTCCTAGCCCTAGGATTTTTCTTTAGCCTATAATCATCTGTTTTCCTCCCAAAGACTCCTATTTTTCTTACCAGGGTTCTGCCTCAGGCCATGTAGCTCACATATTTCCAAGTCCTAAAATTAGATGCAAGACCGTTCACCACAGCTGTTCTACGTGCAGCATGCAGGTCTTGGCTACATCTGTGGTTCACCACAGCAATCTCCAAACTTCTGCAATTGCAAAAAAAATCTGAGATGTCCACCCCACCTTCCCAAGGTACCACCATCCTAACACATTATGCAACTTGTAAAACATACAGAAAAATAAAAACTGTAAGCTGGAGATGAAATAAACATAGTTTTAAAATTTATTAATAGCACAAACCCACATTTTTCCACACTTCAGGGGAGTGTTTTATGCACCCCTTGATGTGCATGCACCCTGCTTTGGAGACCACTGGTTTAATAGACCACAGACAGAGCCTGAAAATCTCTCCTGACCTAAATATGCTTTTATTTGGCACATGGCCTTTCTCCCAACATAACTCTCACATTTTAATATTACTTTTAAAGCTTGCAGAAGCCAATGTGCCTCCTCAGAACCATGACTTGTGGCTGCAGGGGATACATCTAGCTCTGCTTTTATAGTCACCCACTGAGCAGCTGCAGGGAAAGCTTGCACAGCATTTTCTCATCCAGCCATGGCAAGGCAAATACTTCATTTAAGAAGTCCTTCAGAGTACATATTTTTATTTTGAGGGCCCAATTTTGCAGGCAAGCCTGCTTAAAGTTTTGGGGTCAGCTCAGTAGTTTCATAAGGGACAACTTTCTCATTGTACCTTTATTTTTCTTCTTTTATTCCAGCAGCAAAGAGTTCTCCAAAATTCTCAATGAAGAATTTCAGCATCTCCTTAACAGGAACAGCAGAACTTGTGAACTTCTGCTCTTCTAAGTGAAGAACGGGTCAAGCCATAGGTCTCTGTCCACCCCACTGCATTGGCAACAGCTTGGGTGAGGCATTGCATTTTCTTAGTGCTGCACTCAAAACTTCCCACCTCAGCTCCACAATCTCACAGTGGAGTTGCTTACAGGTTTTTTGATAATGCACAGAACTTTAAATTTATTTTGCTGCAAAACTGATCTTAAATTTTACTCTCTCCCAATTTACATGCTCTATCTAATCTTTCCTCTCTTGTTTTCTGTCCTTCAGCTTGCAAGTTTCTTGCCCTGTTTACCACTATTCCCCTGCACATCTGGTTTCTTCACAGGACCGTAGTGTTTTTTCTGCCAGGTTTGCAACTTCCTGGACAATATCCAGGACAGTCCTGCAACAATCAGGATTCTAAGAGTTGGTACCAATGTATAACCCACATCCCTAGGTGGCCTTTCTTTTCCAATGAAAAACAAGGAAGTGACCATCTGGGGAGCTGCATGAATAAGCTTCCACTTCCACTCCGATACTGTCATAACTCTAAGAGGATGTATACCTGTTTTCTGACCTCTCTCTTAGAGATGTTCCTGGCTTTTCTATTCTTTATCCAGCTTTGCAGAAAAGTCTGCTCAAGGTAAAAATTAAAATAAAATTTCAGACCCAACTATATTGAGGGATTGAGATGATGGGATTATAAAAACTGCACATTTCTTCTCAGAGCTTCCAGTGCAATCATGAGGTGTTGTATTATCCAACCTATAAAACCAGGCAACAGTCCTGTAATACAGCTCACTTTAACAGCCATCATTATGCATCTGCTTCCCATTTTCAGTGGAGAAGGAACAACCAACACCTATGTGGCAGCTGGCATCTTGGCCAACAGAGCAGAGACTAACCCTGACTCCTCCGAAACAAAAAGGTGCTTTAGCCTGTCCACTTCTCCACAAAGGACATTCAAACTCTGCAGACCAGGTACCTGAGGGGCCCATGAGACATTTTAATCCCCAGCCGGTCCCAGCTGCTCATCATTTAGAAGTGTCCAAGCACAGACCTTGTTGCTTCCCTGCACTGCCAGTGACAAGTACATCCACTGGGAGATGCTTCTGCTCCTCCTGCAGTTGGATGCATTAATGATCCCTGCAGAGAGCACAGATGCCACAAAAATGGTCAAGCCTGGGTTCTTCAAAGCATTGGTGATCAAACTGTACAGTCACCAAAGGCAGAGACAACACTTCCATAAATAACAGAGTTCAGTAACAGCTAAGACTATGTCTCAGTTTTACTAGAAATTCAGCTCTCAGCCTCCCAATCCCTGGATCAAAGGTTCCAGAGCTGTGTCTCCATGCATTGGTCAGGCCCTAAGAACAGCTGTAATTAAGAACTGTTAAAAAGAAGATCACTGGTTAACTACATTTGCAGGCTACATTCTGAACCAAGTGCTGCCTGTCCTCCTACAGCTGACAAAAAGCCACAGAAAGGCCAGACTGTGCATTCAATTTGTTCAGCAGTCACAGGCCCACCTAACACACATTTCCCACTGCTTGGCAATCCACAGTGCACTGATCTGGTATTAATGAGTGTGCAACCACTCTCTCAGTGTCAATGAACAGGAATTGGACCCAGAGGACCTCTCCCTGTATGCAGTAGCTGAACATTTTTACCTGCTCCTACCGACAAAACTGGAGAGTTTCCAAATCCCACCTCCTTGCACATCCTGGCACAAAGGAAAAAAGCCAGCAGGAAAATGACAGGGAGATGGATGACAGTGGGGAGGAGAAGATCCACTGTATTGAGTTTGGTCCCATGGAGAAAAGCTCTCACTAATAATGATTGGCGTTAAAGAAGCCCATGATAAGCAATAGAGCAGTTATCACAACAGGAGGCACTTGCTCATAAAAAAATGATTGTGACAGCTAAACACAGTCAGCTTCCCAAATGATGAGGAGCATATGATAGTGCTTTCCAAGTATTTAGAAAGTCAAAATTTGCAGCTTTGTCCTGATGAGAGTTATTTCCAAAAGGATCTTTTCATTCCAGGGCTGTTTGCAAAGAGATATTTGAGCTCCAAAACACCAAACAACAGCTTCTAACAAAGAAATTGAAGTATTTAGGGTGCTGGTGATAACAAGTAGCAGGATGAAGTCTAAGAAAGAGAAGTTGTGACAAGCATCAGATTTAATATATTACACATTCCTAGCATGGAAAATATTGGAAATATTTCAGCACACTTGGAATTGTGACATCTTTTCCAGCCTTAATGACTGTATAATCTAGCTAAGCATACCAATCATACCGAACCAGAGAGGGCAATGCTTGCTAACAGACACAAACTAACAGCCTTTTCCCACCTCTTAACCTGAGTGAACAGGCACATAGTTGACACCTCTCCCACTCTCAGTGGACATACAAATATATAAAAAATTAGAAAGTAACCATGTTAGCATCTCTCACAGAAAGCTGAAAGGGCTACCAACACTTTCTGTGTATGGTTTTCATCACAGACATCCACATACATTACAATTCCAGCTCTGGGGTCCCCAGCCTGTTGAAATGAGACCAGAGGAGGCCACTATATTTATCAGAGCACTGGTGCTCCTCTCCTATGAAGAAAGGCTGAGAGACCTGTGCCTCTTCAGCCTGGAGAAGAAAAGGCTTTGGACAGGCCTTTCATTACTTAAAGAGAGTAATACAAGAAGGCTGGAGAGGGAATTTTCACAAGGACATGGAGTGGCAGGACAAGGGGCAATGACTTGAAGCTAATGGGGAGTAGATTTAGGTTTAGATCAGGTATTAGGAAGAAATCCTTCTCTGTGAGGCCCTAGCACAGGCTGCTCAGAGAGGCTGTGGACTCAACATCTCTAGAAGTGTGCAAGGCCAGGCTGGACAGGGCTTTGAGCAGCCTGGGATAGTGGAAGGTGTCCCTGAGCTTTACAGTTCCTTCCAGCTGTAACAGTTCTGTGATTCCACATGGTGCAAATAAACCCCACAGTGAGTTTAAAACATCTGCAAATATACTCTCCCAAGCTAATACTTGACAATGCTTTTTCAAATTATCTTTGAGTCTCTCTCAGTGATGATTTGTGGACATAGCAGGACGTACAGAAAATCAGAAAACTTAAAGATGTAGTTAGAAGCAGTTCCATGATGTTTGCACCAATAGCTGAACAGTCTGCATGCTGCCAGTGTCTGCCAGTGACTTCACTTGGGTGAGATTTCCCATTTTCTTTTTATCAAGACATTGCTGTCAGAGGAATAAAATTCATTCCACTGTTAAACTAGCATGTTCCTTATCATCAGGCAAGGTTTCATAACAGGCAGGAAAAGACAATTTGATTTATGTATCTCTCTGTCCAGAATTGTTCTCAGAGGAAGTCCTAATCTTTACTATCTAGAAAGAAAGAGACAAAAATAAAACATTTTCAATACATAGAACTTCTTCAGAAGGGCTCCTCATGGACCTTAGACAATTTTAGCTCATCATTCTTATGTGAAAACATAACTAAAAATCAACACAAGTGGTACCAGCAGGATGCATTCCTTTGAACAAAACTTCAGCTTCTGAAGTTTGTGCAGTCTGAACCAGTCAGACACCAAAGGCAGTCACAACTTCTGTCTTTGGCATTACCTTTTGTTGCACCTTCTCTAAGGTCACAGCAACAACTGATAGAAATGTGCCACAAAAGTCAGACAGGCTTTAAAAAAAAGGCCTCTAATTCCCTACAGATGTGTTTGCTTGTTGAGGGTAAGTATGACTGGAATAAACTCTGATCAAAAGAAGTTTGCATTTCCCTGAACATTGCTTTCCCTGGAATAATCCAGCAGATTGTTGCCAGTCCAGGTAACCCATCAAAATAATCTGAAGACAAATTAAGTTCTAGAAGCTGTTTTCGAAAATTCCTGTGACTGCTAACATTCAGTCAGCCCTTTTCAATATCACTAACCCAAATCATATTAAGAGCACCTAGGACATTGCAGGAACCAACTGCACATGTTTGCTGAGGACAGGAGCCAAACCTTGTAGCTAAACCCTGAGTGAGCTCTCTGTTAACACACAGACTAATAATGGATCTAACAAAGCTCATCTGAATGCTTGGATCAGTTTGATTCTTCTGACAGGGACACAATCTCTGCATGGACCAAAAGCAAGCAGAGGCCTGTCAGAAAAAAACATTTTCAGAAGGAGTGTTGCAACAAAACTATTGAGATTTGCATGAGGAAAACATGAATCTGAGTGAGTGGAGGGAAGAGGGAAGAAGATAGGGAAAATGCCAGAAGAAACAGCGGACAAAGGGTTAAAAAGAAAGGCATGCATTGATCACCAGAGCAGTACAAGAAAAGTTTCACTGAAACAGAAAAGATAAGCTGCCAAGACAGTGAAGAACACATCTGGAAATGTAAGATATCGTGATAAGGAAAACTTTTGAACTGTGAAATTCAATAACTTTGCACGAGGCTTGAAAGACTGTAGAAAAGGTGAAATGAAATATAATGAAGGGCAAGATCCACACTAGCATGCACTGCTAGACTACAAAATAAACCTGGGTCTAAACCCCACTCACAACTGCCAGCCAAGCAGAGTCCCAGAGATGCAGCAGGGCTCCACCTTGAACTTGATCACCTCCCCAGTTCACACCTGAACTTTAAAACACTCATTATCAAGAGGATACAAACGTGCCTTAGTCAATGGCCCACTACAGAGAAAGGGCTCTGCTATTAAACTGAGTGAAACCATGCACACTAAAAACAAACTCCAAACTCATCTTGGCAAATTTTAATAAATCCACAAGATTGGATGTAATTCAGTGAATACAGGTAACACCAAGATGAGTGATGAGGCTGACAGGCCTGAAGGGCAGAATGCCATCCAAGGGACCTGGACAAGCTCAGGAAGTGGGCCCTTGGGAATCTCATCAAGGTCTCCAAGGCCAAATACAGAATGCTGCTCCTTGGTCAGGTCAGTCCCACAGAACGGACTGAGAGCAGCCCAGAGGAGAAAAGACTTGGGGATACTGGGGGACAGGAGGCAGGACATGACCTGGTGCTGGCAGCTCATTTGTGTTCTGGGCTGCATCCAAAGCACTGTGGGCAGCAGAGGATGAAGGAGATTCTGCCCCTTTGCCCCAGTCTGGTGAGACCCCACCTGCAGAGCTGCCTCAAGCTCTGGGGTCCCAGCACAGCAGAGATGTGAACCTGCCCCAGTGAGTCCACTAAGATGCTCAGAGGGCTGGAGCTCCTCTCCTATGGAGAAAGGCTGAGAGAGTTGGGATTGTTCAGCCTGAAGAAGAGCAGGCACCAGGGAGACCTTATTGTCACCTTTCTATAAGAAAGATGGGGACAAACATTTTAGTTGACATAAGAAAAGGGACAGTGGTTTTAAAGGGAAGGAGAGTCAATTTACATTAGATATTAGAAAGAAATTATTTTACAATGAGGGTGGTGAAACAGTGGCACAGATTGCTCAGAGAGGTGGTGGGTGCCCCATCCTGGACTTACATTCAAGGTAAGGCTGGGCAGGGCTCTGAGCATCCTGATCTGTAAGATATCTGTGCCCATGGCAGGGGAGTTGAACTAGAGGGCCTTGGAACGTCCCTTCCAGCTCAAACCATTTGATGATTCTACAAAGATAACAAGCAGCTTGAAAAAGAAATTCAAAGTAGAATTGCAGAACCAAGGTACTGATGGCTCGCCATCATCTCTTCTTCTTGATAAAGACTGAGGCCACTAACCAAAAGACTCAGAGGGTCATCAGGCCAGTATGCAGGAGAAAGGGGCAGGTACTGGCAAGTATATGTAACAATTTTGCTTGATGGATGGAAGGGAATTACTTGAAAAAAAAAGCAGATAACTTGCACTGCTCACATAATTTCTACCAGAGTAGCAGCTGGTGTGTGTTGACTAAAGTGTTAAGACAGATTAGAAAATAACCTCTTGGCTCTGCTTAAGAGGTATATTTCCTATATACTATATATAGGCTGCAGAAGGACAAGAGGAAACAACCCATTATTTGATTAACTTAAAAAAAATATCAGTCTGAAATGGTTATTCCTTTTCAACTTCTCTGAATTCCTTCCAGAGTTACTAGTCACAGAATATTTCACTAACTGGGGTGACGGAGTTTGGTAATACCCAGCACCTTATATTATTTCCCATCATATTTTAACTTGATCTCACCTCACTAATTTTGTCTTCAATTTGAATGTGTTCTCTTCTCCACTGCATTTTCCACACCACTTTTTGCTTTGGTTGATGTTACTGATTTTGCTCCTTAAGTCACGAAACCTGATGATTATACATAAACCAAAATATTTTAGAACAGCTTTAAAATGGGACTTTCAAGGACCCCTGGGTAAGAAGTGACAAACTGCATATATGCAGTCTAAAATCATGGGAGAGCATAATAAGAGCTTACAATATTTACTTGAAAACTATTATTTTTAAGATAATACTCCTCAATTGATAATTTCCTGGGTTTTTCTAGCTTTTGGAATGCATACCTTCCTATCACAAAGCTTTTCAATGAAAGCATTGTGAGTGAAACTTTAACAAAAATCAAAACAGAGACAGAGATTATGTGGCCACTGGACACTGGGAACAAAGGCTTTAAGGCAAGCATGAAATATAATTCTACAAACCCATTTTGTACAACCTTATCATCAACACAAGATGCTCTGCACATGTTCTTTGGAGACCAGAAGAATGGAAATGCTTTCATTTCCTTCTGGGTGGTAGCAGATCTCTGCCCATCCTTCAGTGGATGTAATGCAGGAAGGCTTTTTTCTTCTTTTTCTGAAGGCATAATAGTGCCAATAGAAATGTTTTTGTGAGAGCAGTTTTTTTCACCAGCCCCACACTCAAAGAAAAATAGTGCACACAGATAAGAATATCTGTTAAAAACCACTTTCACAAATGACATTTTCTTTTGAGACACTGCAGGATACAGGCTGAAGACAAGAGGCTGCCTGATTTTAAACCACTGGAGTGAAATATGATTGTTACTGTTTACCCAAACATCAAGTGCCTTCACTCTCTCATTCACATTTACCAAGATGGACTCTGACTACAAAACCTGCCGTCCTCCAGGTATTACGATAATCACAAAGGTGAAGGGGAAGGAAAACTTTAGGAGGGAAGAGGTGGGAATGAGAGTCCACTTGCTATCATGATCCAGTAGTAGAATAACAGATGGAAAATAAGTCCCTTACCCAGAAAATCTTATAAAAGTATCCTTTATTCACACACAGACCAATAAATCCATGGTGTGAAGGAAAAATAATTTAAAATCAGTACAAATTTCTGGGAACAGATGCCTTTGTTTCACCTTCAATTTGGATAAGCTTAATATAATTTAAAAAGTGCCATGCTCTAAACCAAAAGAAAAAGCACACAGAAATAAATGATTGTGTCACCATCACAACCTTCACTGGCCTATACCACAGAGCCTTCTCAGGCTGAAGACGCTGATCTCTGATCCTTGAAACAATGTGCTAAATGCTGCTGTTCAGTTAGTTGCCTCCTACACTGCCAGTGAAAAAAAAAAAATAGGTGACAGCAACCAACTAGTTGTCAATCTTAAAATTGCAGCAGTTACATTTTCTTTGCTCACTTTTTTTTTTTCCTTTTTCTTTTTAGGTGCAAGCGTAGAATATGTGTAAGTGTAGGCTTGCACTGAGACTGCGAAATGTCCTCCCCAGGGCCATGAAGACACTTCACCTAAAATTAGATAATGTAAAATAGCAGAGAACATGCTGCAATTACATAGAGCCATTAAAGCTCAGAAGAATTTAACTCTGCAAAGGCATTCTTTTCAAAACCAGAACTTTTCAAGAAAAAGCCGTTTGGAATTTCAAAACCTTTTTCACTATACTGAGGTGATGGAGTGCATGTTTTGTGTGTGCTTGTCAGAGGAAGAAAGAGAAGAAAGAAGTCAGAGGTAAAAAGAACTCAAACTTCTGGAAGCTATTGTTTTTGAATGAGTTAATTCGATTTTCAGCATGAACACTTTTAAATTTGCTACCACTTAAAGCCTTCTTAATAAGCTAAAACCCCCAAAAACCACAAAACAAAAAATTGAAAGATCGTTCACACTCTAACTTTCAAAATTAAACATTTAAGGATAGTTTTTACCTCCTCCTTTTTCTCCCACTTTCTTTTTGAGAGTTTAAGCTTCTTATCCAGCTGGATCAGCAGTTTTTTCTGATGATGTCAAATACCAATTTTTCCACATTTCTCCTTATCTCTTTCAGTTTAAATATTTGGGACTTCACAGCTTCTCAAAACCAAGCACAGCCCAGTAAACCTTTGCATGGGTCCGCTCTGTCTGTATTTAGCATTAATATTTTATCCTTAACAGTTCCTTTCTAGGAAGCAGAGGGAGGGCTGCAAGAAAATCCCCAAAACAAATACACCCCAGAATTGCTTTCTAAAAGGGTAAGTTGTTCTGCAAGTGTAGTTTTTACCAACTGAGAGGTTCTTCTGGCTGGTATTGATAAACCTCTCACCTTGCCTCAAAAGTCAGTGAAAAAGATTCCTTTTTTCGGCTGTTGAAGATCATGACAAACACAGAAAACAGCTCACCCTTCCCCAGGCATAGTGTATTCCCCCTTGCTGTTCTGTGACAAGTGAAATTGAGGTTTTATACCTCTGGGACCAGGTTTTAATTCTCTGCTTATTCTATTCCTGTTGCAGTTCTCCTTGGAGAATTTGATTTGCTACTGCAAGTGAAATGCTTTATCAAAAACAAACAAAGCCAAAACAAAAACTCCAAATATGCTACAAATTTTGGTCTTTCTAAGTACTCTTTAAATTAATATAAAGATCTTTTGTTTATTCCTAGGAATATTACTCCTGTATCACTGAAAATGGACTTCTTCCTTCTGTTCAGCTTCTCCTGCCTCCTCTGTTCCTCCTCTTTCCATCCCTCCATCTTCCACCTTTCCTTATTTTCTTCGGATTGCACAAGCAAGTCACCAGTCTGCCCCACATCAAGGCAGACCCTAGATTTTGGATGTAAACAAAGAAACCACAGAAGCCCAGCGTCTTTTGCCCACCCTCTCTCTCTGACAGATGTATAACCGCAGGTGACTGCCATCCCTGCCTCACCGGCATGGCTATTGATGAGCCAAAGTCCAAATCACTCTTCCCAGAGATGGGCACAATGAGGTAATTTCCCCCATTTTTCACACCTTCACCTATCAGTTTCAGTTTTGTGGATCAAGGAGGCAAAAATGTCTGTTAAGCTCCCATTTCAGATAAAGCTCTCCAGCAATGGAAATCAGGCACCCTTTAAAGCAGTACCTGTTTCTGATGACGAAATGGCAGGAAATGCAGCTATGGATTTGATTCCATATCTATCCCAGAATTCTGGTTTTGCTTAGGACTCCAACCTGAACAATATATGAGGCCTAATTCTACACACAAAGGCAAATTACTCTTAGATACAGTAACAGCCAAGCTTCACATCCTTTTCCAACTTAAGGGTTTGCAGCAAGATAAAAGGCATCGAAATGCATTTCTCATAAGAATAGCTATTCTATTAAACATATCCCTTTTTTGGCACTACACAGTTTTCTATTGCATGAAGTCTTGAATCTGTCACCTTGAGGGCACATTCAGAGTGGTGGTGAATATAAATTATTCCACTTCACAAGGAACCCAGATTCTCATTACTCTGCAGCTGGTGACAACCATTTTAACACCTACTATGATCCATACTATCAGCAAGGGAAACTGAGCACCTCTTAAAGAATGAGTCCTGTGGGTTTTGCACATGCACAGAAACCAAGCCCCTGTCCCAGAAGGAGAAACAAAATACAGGCTTGCCTGCAAGCAAATACACCCTTAAGGGCAGTATTTTAAAAATCAAAATGTGGAAACCTTTAAAGCAAATATTTACTTAAAGCAAACATCTCGCATATGATTCCTGTTTTCTGAAGCCACTCTGTAAATCCCAGGGGTCCATTTAACCAAGGTAGCATGAACCAAATGCTGGGCCATGTGGTGTGAACAGACGGGCACTGAGGCAACGTCAGGAGAAACTGCAGGAGCTTTAGCTCTGATCCTCAACACAAAATACAGCCTCCCCCAAGATAAGAACCTTTAACATGGGACCTTAGGCCAGATCTGACTTGTAATCAAAGGATAATCTTTAAAGTAGAACTCTAAAGTCTTTTTTAAAGAGGAAACTGCAAAATGTTCAGGAAGTGAAACTAGAAACTACCCTTCTAACGTACCCATCAGATTTGCTTTATCATTAAGTGCTCAAAAGACAAGTATCTACATGCAAAAAAGGTGAATTCTTTACACTCAGTGAACTTGCAGCTCATCCAATTTGGTCTCAGAGAGGCACAGTATCTTTCTTTGATGAATTGCCAAAGATGAAGACTATTTTAGCAGGAATAAAGTGATAAGACTATTTAAAGTGGTAAAACAATTTCAGTTAACTGACAAAGTTACTTTATGTTAGTAAAATTTGCTCCATCTCAGGAATAACTGAAAGGGCAAGAAAACAATTAGGAAAAAAGGAACTAGAATATTAAAGTGTGTTTCAGAGCAGATTTCAGAAAAACAGTACAAAAAGTCTCACATGTAACATCAGATACTCCTGAGTAATGGGAATAAGATTGAAAAAACGGTTGATAGACTCACAAGGCCTCAGTTTTGCTTTTAAGAACTGCTGCACACATGCAAGCTTGTGTATAAGTCCTTGGATAATTTAAATGTTTGTTACTTCTGCTCTCTTTTCCTCCATGTCCCTCTGCACAACTTCTAAATCAAAGAGTCCTTCAAGCAACACAAGTCCTTATTTTAAAAAGTAAGGGTGGTTTTTTTTAAGTATTTGCTATTACAATCAAGAATTAAAGGACAGTAATTGAGGATTCTGTTGGAGTGCCATTTTCAAAGCATGTTCATTTGCCAGTCATTAGCAATGGTGGTTTTTTTCCTACTGCTTTGTTTTCATTACCACATTCATAATTTTTCAAACTCCAGTCTGTATAGTAATGATTTCTGCACCTAATATACTCAAACAGTGCAAACATATTTGCCTGAAGAGGTAGAGAGCCATGAGATCCTATGAAATGCAGATGCTGCATTCCCAAGGTCTCCTCATACTCTGTGTGTACACAGAGGCAAAGTCTAACAATCCTTCCAAGTATTAAACTTGCCCTCAATTTATGGTATCACCCTCTTCATCCATCACATTGTCCACTGGAGACAAAAGCACTCTTTAATCTTTCCTTCTGAACTCCTATGTAACCTCTGTCCTGTAGATGTTATTCAGACTTGCATTTCACTATTGTCAAATGAGTGAGTTGGCACCTGTAGTCATCATCATCATCATCATCATCATCATCATCATCATCATCATCATCATCATCATTATCATAATTTATTGTTATTATGTGTACACCAATGCACTGAAGGATGTGATGTTTCATAAGCAACTACAATAAAAGTTTAAAAAAGCCCCATCAAACCAACAAACACAACCAAAATGAAAAAAAATCCCCATTGACTAAAATCTAACCCAAGATAGCAGTCCAGTCAGCATTAACACTTTACTTTTCAAAAGTATCCATTTCATTAGGTAAATGAGAAAATCCATGAAATCTTGTTTCTAAAATGAAAAAAAAAAATCCTAAAGCAAGTGAAGACCCAAAGCAGAAGTAACTTACATAACCAGGAGAGTCAACCCACAAAATTGCTCTACCTTACCATATGATTAGAAACTTGGAAAATATCATCATAAAGAATAAGCCACTTAATAATGAAAGAGAAAAAAAAAAAGAAAAAAAAGAAAAAAGAGAAGTGCTTGAGTAGATGGAGTACCTCAGAGGAAATATATCTCTCCAATACTTACAGACTTACACTCTTGAAAAATGTGAAACCACTGTAGTAAGAAATACAATTCTTAATTTTTAAACAACAGTGTTCATTAAGAGATGAGCAGAATGGGAAACAGAAATAAAATCTTCCACACCCCAGCCTGTGTCCACCCCTATGATACCATGAAAACTAGACAATAAAAGGAGCCTATTTCTAAACATATTCACCTTTTCTGTGATTTGTTGAGATAGTCGAAAATGCAGTTCAGAATCCAGAAAATTAAAATGTGGATATTTCAGAAGTGGGAGCTTGAAAATGCTTTCAGAGCTGCAGGCAGAGCACTTTGATAAATTGCCACAATCTGCAAAAAAATTGCCACTGGAAAAGGATGCCAAGTAAGAGAGAGAGGGGCAACAAATCCACTTGATGCTCTGGTCTAGAAAGCTTTGAGGAAGAGTGCAGAGCTGTGGAATGGCCATCTAGACTGAATGTATCTGGTTGTGTCACGGAAGTATAAAGGTTGGTAAGTTTTCCAAACAAAGAAAAATGCATGACAGGAAGAATTTAGAACAAGTTTTAATGAAATTTTCTTCAAATTTTCACCTGTAATTTGGAAGCATGACTTTTTTTTTTTTTTCTGTCTGAAAAAAACAAAAAGGATTTACATATTGGGCAACTTTTACTGAACAATCTTCAAAAATTTGTCTTTCGCTTGTCAACTTTATTTTAAAATTGTTTCCACCGTTATTGTGAATATTTTCCTTAAATCACAGCTCACTGGTAAGGTGAAAAGATAACAGTGGAAAAAAAATAATGCAGTAAGTGGAGGAAAAAAAAGAACCACCACCAAAAATCAAAACAGACTGAATCTCCTTCCAAGTTTGTGCTTATTTGGTGAAATTCTTGGTATATGTCCCTGTAAAAATAAATGCCATTCCATTCTTATCACTGACTTTTTTCTGCTTTTTTAAACTGATCAGATGTTAGTAAATAATAAAAATTTTGTATCTATTGAATCAGAAAAATGTAGATGAAGGATTCTTCACCTCAACAATTCACTTATGATCCTAATTTGTAATTTGTGAGACTCAACTTCAGATGCTGTTGTTAGGCAACCAAATGACAACCAAAATGACAATACTATATTTTAAATAACTGTCTTCATTTATAGCTACACAGTGCCCACTGCCCTTCCCTCCTAATTAGGACACAGAAGGCATAATGAGCAAGTTTATATTTGTTATGTACAAGAATTACAGAGTGGAAAAGGCAAAAAGAAATTCTGACTTCTGGCAGCTATGTTTGGAGTCAGCTCACCAACTTCAGAATCACTGGACACAGTAATTAGATGCAGTGGAGCCCATCAATCATTATTAATGTTGTCTTTAAAAATAAGAGCAGTGGCATAACTACATTCACATACCTGGTAACCACTTCTGAATATACCAACTTGCTGCCCTTTTTAAAGCCACCTCATTTTGAAAAATCATGTCATTGTTTCCAAGTGGAATTTCTGAAAAACAAATCTATTATTTTCTATTAGACTTGGGGAAAAAAAAAAAAAAAGAGGTTTTTATCATGTCTGAAACAGATGCTCACATTTTGAAAAGGATGCCATTGATTGTACAGATCATTACACAACAGGCATTTCCTGAGCCTGTTGAAATCAGCCGGCAAAACTGCTATCAAAACAGGACTATAGTCAGTACAACAATGCTCTTTCTTTTGTAGAAAATAGCTGATGAGATTATACTTGGACAAGGTATCACCCTCATCCAGTGAAGTCTGAGAGAAAGTTCTTCCAGACAGAACTGTGGAGCTTCCCACAAACCCTTCTTGCCAAAAATGCAAGAAACCCAGAATTAAGCATGGAAATGCTGCAATAAACAGCTTTAGAACACAAAATATGGGGTCCCATAGGAAAAAGGATACACTAAGCAGATTTTGCTACTATTCTGTGACAGACTGCAGGATTTTCACATCTTTGGAGAGATTAGGAAGAGTAACATTTTCAAGATTTTAAGTTGAATTGAGAATGTAAGGGCCTGAAAATATTATATGAGTTACTATTTTGCTTTATATATTCATAACTCCAACTAAGACCCCTCAGTCTGAAATATCTGTGTACATTTGCTCTACCTATATTAACTTTTTAATTATTTAAGGAAGTTTTTTCACACTATATTTGCCTACAGTGTATCATAGAATTCCATATTGTCATTTCCTATTCTTTCTATACTAGAAGACTCTCTTATATCCAATCAGGATTCCCCTTCCCTCTTCACAGTGTAACAGAGGTAAAATGGCTATGATTCTCTAATATTCATACATTAGATCTAGAAACAGAACTGCCAAAAGTATATACTGTAACCTGGGCAAACCAGTAAACTTGTATTTTCATTCTGCATTGGATATTGTATAAGTTTTCAATACCTAATTTTATAAAAATAATCCATTTTCAGGTCCAAAAGTTCAGATTCATGTTTTCACTTACAGAGACATTTTTCTCCCTTGATCCATAGACAGAAGTGCCCAGGTATAAAACACATAATGATAAAAGATTAGCTGGTCGCAAGGTGGGTCATGATTTTTTTATTTTTATTTAATAGAACTCTCAACAGCTGCAAAGGAAAGCACTTTTGTTTCCACAAGCAGGGAGACAGTGTCCTGTCCTCCTGAGAGCAGAGATGTCTTCTCCACACATGAAAGAAAAGCCACTGGAATTTTCTACATGTCACAGTAATCAGATTTGTATCTTCCCTCACACTACAATGAAGTGGCTGGCTATTTAGAAGAACAGCTCCACATTTGACAAAGGAAAATGAATAACCCACCAGCTCTACATGTTTGACACTTCACAAAGGAGCTCATGAACATATTTATTTATCACTCCTTCTTTTTACTGTACTCTGTTGTCTGACTGTTCAGCATCCCATGGAAACTGGCACATTTTCTCCAACACATTCAAACAAAACAAAAAAACCTAATCTAGAGAACAACATCAGAAAGTATCTATAGGCTTACACCTGTTTATGCTGCTCATCCAGCAACAGCAGCCTCTGGGAGATCCTGCCTGCCTCCAATCCTCACTGTGAGGGTTGCCTACTGCTGCTAAGAAAGAAAATACATCACAAGACTTTCACCTCTGAGGGTAGATGTCAGTGCTTTCAAAATCAGTGCTAGGCACTCTGTCTGAAAGGCCTGCTCTTCCCATGCATTTGAGACACCTGACTGGGACCCTGGACGGACCGGCTGCTCCTACTCCTGGCCCTCCTCTGACTCCTGGCAAGTCACTTCATCCCTGCACTTCTGGCATTTTATTTTTTGTAATTCAGCATTGGTAATTCCAAAGAGATGTGTCCAAAAAAATTCTGTGAGCTAGCTACTACAGTGTTGTTGTCCCTCAGATGAAAAGGGAAAGATGACAGCCAGGTTACAGCTTCCTCACATAAAGCTGAGTGAGATGGAAGCAAGTGGTTGTGTGGGTTTTTGGCAAACTAAAACCTATCAAACTCAATTTTCTTCACTACAGATCTCTTAGAGAATGGCAATCTTTTCCCAAGCTATGTTAGTGGAAAATTTCAGGGCGGTCAACAACATCACTGCAGCACAACACTTCTTGCGACCCACTACTAGAGCTGCACTGCTGAAAAAAAAACACAGCAGAGAAAGCAAGTCCTTTGCAACCCCACTTACTCCTCTTGTCTGACACACTGGAGACAAGTGCCAAAGCTAAAAGGGTAAGTTGTGACAGCATGATGAGAAACTCTCACTCAAGCTGGAAAAAATTCATACCGTAGCTGAAAAAGCCATGGAGATACAGCTTAAATTCCCTATTGCACAAGCCTCTAAATAGCAGTCAGATTTTTAGTTCTTGGGGTTTTTTTTTTAATACCCTGACTCCCTTCCAAAATGCCAGAAAAACTCTGTCAAGTTCAGTTTCTGGGGGAAAAACCCACACACACCTTCAAAAATGCAACTAACTTAAAAAAATATCCTACACAGACACTCACTCTTTCTCTGGTCCAAGTTAAGTCTGTCCCTCTACTCAGGCCAGGAATTCAGTGAGCTCATGGAATAGCACCATTTTCTGTATGGTTTTCCTCAGTTACATGATCAGAATCCTTCTTGCTCCATTTACCAATCCTAACTACTAAGCTAAAGGCAAGTGATTGTCCATGACAGGTTACAATGGCACCAAGGACTGAGATACACCAATTTCACTGTATTCCTAAATTCATGTAAATACTCAAGTCTAAGCCAGATGGGAAATTTTGGAGAAACCATTTATTGAGAAAGATACTGCCAAAAATGATACAGAATCATAATTATAAGTAATTTGCTTAAATCATTTGCGTTTAACTTTCTCATAAATGCCTTCCCATGTATTTGAACAAAACTCAGTTCCTTCATACTCCATGAAAGTTATGTTGCTATATTATTTATCAACTAAAGGAAAACTAGTCCCTACAAAGCATCTGGCAGATATGGACACTGTGTGCTAACAGTAATAGTTACTTTGAAACTAGACAAAAAAATTCAGATTAACTGTGACCCATAAATGCAGTACAGAAACTAGAGAATGCAGCTTCACACAAATGCACACAGATTGTGCTCTGTGCAGGTTCATTTTCAAAAGTCAGCAATTTTCTGCATTGTGAAAAAGAAACAATGCTCTAATTGATAAAGAATGTAAAGCCCTATTCTAGATAAAAGCAAAAACAAATCACTTTGCCCTTAAGCTATTGTACTGACAGAGTGAAATTGCTGATTTCTAATCAATATATTCCAGCCTGTCCTGTTTCAGATTATGGCATTATTAGTCCACCTGTTAGTTCACTGGTATGAAATTCAGTTTTTCTATCTACACAGCTCCATTAGTAATAAGAGAACTTCCAATTTTCTTTTTTTTTTCCCATTAAGGAATTTCAAAGACAGTCTGCAATACGCTTATCATATGCAAATGTTTTTGTACAATTTAATCCCACAAACTGTAGTATTATATTCAAGTAGAACACATCAAATTTCATTTGGCATGTGGGAAAATAAAATTAAAGCATGAGTTTAGATGCATAAACAGGATAAATAGATAGGATTTTGCTTCATCATATTGAATAATTACATCCTGGCACAGTGCCCACATCATATTCATTATGAAGAGACTACAGTGTACAGCACGCTAAATTTCTCAGACAATGGCTAGATGACTGACAAATCAGAAGTCTTACAGATTTGCTTGCTATTTCTGCCTTGTACATTTCTGGAAATCCTGAAATTCCTCATTCTATTACGTCCATTAACCAGGATGGTCAATAAGAAAGCTGCTCATTCTTCTTGCACTGTGCAAGTGTTCACGTGGCACTGTCTGCACTCCTTACACCTCTCAGCTTGCAGTGGGTTCCCCTCCAGGCCTGCCCCTCAGCCTGCTGTAAGGACTGGAGAAGGCTGTCATCATTGTTTACACCCTAAGGAAACACAGGGCTGTTCCCATCCTCCTGCTGCTGTGAGGCTGGGCCATCTGTGCAGCTTAAAAAGAATCTGTATTTACCAGATCTCTGTCTTCTGCTGTGTTTTTGCTTTGGAAATATGCTTCACTTCTGGCATTGTCTAAACTACTGTATTCCCGTCTAAAAGAAGCATTCTCAATACCCAACATTCTACCTTATTAATAATAATTAAAAAATAGAATTAAAAAGCACCAGGCACCTAATCCACACATGATAAAAGGGAAGGATTCAGTGCCTGGCCACAAGAGCCACATCCTCAGACCTGCAGCAGATGCCACGGTTGGCAGCATTTGCTTGCCCGACAAAGTCCACAGAGAATATGAAGTCAAATTTATCATTTTCAAAATGCAAAAGTTTTTTTACTTTCTCACAAGAGTTTTTCTGCTGTACTTTTTTCCTCCTTCCGTGACACCACTTATCCACTCCCTCATATTCTGCCTGACTGTCAGGTGATTCCCATGGAAACACCAGTCACAAGATTCAAACTAAACAAAAGGAATTTGTACCCATGGATATTGCTTCAGAATATCCTTCCAACTAAACCAGTGGGATAAGATTCTTGAAGGTGACATAACCTTTATGAATTTTTTTTCTTGCTAAAGTGAAACTTGAAAGACTAAATAAACCATACACAGCTATACAAAATTCTCTTTTGGGATCGAGGAGAGAGAGGTCAAGACAAATCTCACGCTTATGAATGATTAATTCCTTAGCAGACCTTGGTTTCTTGTCCATGGCCTGTCCTGAGAGGGAGCAAGCAGATGTGTTCTGTTTCCCAGTTGTTTCATTTCCAAAGGGAAGACAGAAACCTCTAATTCAGACCAGTACCATTAACCAGTACCAGTACCCAGCCTCCCTCTTCTTGATCACATGGAATTTCTTCATCAGAGAGGTCTACAAAGCATTTTCTTTTCTTCCTACTGGTACTCAAGGACTTTTTTATGATATTGCTAAAGTATAGCAACATAAGCATTCCTGAAAATTATATGGCCAGCTTAGGGACAAAAGGAAGTCTCAAACTTAATACAGACACAACAAAGAAGATCAGAACTGTTAATTCATACTACAGAAACTCCAAACACAAAGAGCATCAGGCCACTGTCAGCTGAAAATTGCACTCTATCTTAGCTCATCTAGTTATTTGTCTGAAAAAAATATTTAAACCACAAATGCAACCCTATGCTACTTGCTCTGAATCTCTTCAGTGATAGACAGTAAGGTGATTTTTTTTCATAACAAAATCAGGAAGTCACACAAAAAAGGCCTAGCTGTCTAAAGAGCTTGCACATCTAGCTATGGATCCTGTAAGAGACTCTCCTCTAACAGAGATTTTTAAGTTCAGAAGATTGTCCCTCTTAAAGAATGCTTTATGTGACAAACCTGAACAAGACAAAAATGCTCCTGTTTTAAGGGAAAGCAAAAAGTCAAGATTCCACCTGTCTAAAACACAGAAGATAAAGGGACATTTCCTTTTCCTTGGATGGAATCTGAACTCCAAACTGAACAAATGACAGTCAGTTCTGACACTAGATACGACTTTTTACATTTACAGGCTTTTTACAGGCAGATTAATATCAGGCAACTCTCTACACCTAGACAAAGCAAGATCACTTTCTTTAGCAAAACACCTGCTAAAATCAAGGAATAACTCACAAATCAATGAAAATAAATAACTTATAAAAATAACGGGAGTTATACCTGGATCTCTTAGCCCATATACTGAAGGTTGAGGCTCTGTTTGGTTCAGTTTAGAACAATCTCCAGTACATTTTAAACTTCACTGAAAGGAAAAAAGAAATTATTAAAGACAAAATAGATTTTAAAACAAGTTTTCTTTGCAAGGAGAGACTGATCTTAGACTGTGTAATGACTTTTTATGGAGGATTTCGAAAAGGTGTGAGGGGTTTTTCTCTACTGAAGGCAGAATGCAATGGCTTTGCTTTATATACAATGCTTTGCATATACTTTGCTTTATATTCAATGTTTATGCACTTGTAACTTTCTCAAAGCCAGAAACAGCTCCTTTGCTTTGCAATGAAGCAAGAAAGAGGAAGGCTAATATTCTAATGAAGAACATGTTGAGTATCTATTAATTATCAAAATAAAACCAGTCTTTTACTACCTTGAAAACACCATAACATTTGTTTCTAACCTGGCCTTATGCATTATTCCTTTCCATTAGGAAGAAACCCCAAGAACAGCAAATCACTACACAAGTGATTTTCTAACTGTAATGGCAGCTGACTGTGACTATATTTCCTGTTGTCATTCATCAATCATGCCAGTTTTAAAAGACATCCTACTGTAATTTCACAGAAATTCTTGACTCCTCTACAGCATTGTTGAAATTGCTGAATGTGAATACAAAGGAGATCTTTTAATGTGTTGTGCTGGTCTCCAACTGTAACTATAAAGCTAAAAAAACGTTTGGCATACTACTCTGATTTCATCTTCTCAAACAGCTGTAAAAGGCTGTCCACATGCAACCAAGCTTTCTTTCAACAACAGAGGGATAGGGACAGGTGGCCAACTTCACATCTGGAGGCAAACAAAGTCTGGAAATAAAGAGTGACACACTTAAAGCATGCTCTACCTTATATCTTAGAAGGCATTACCACAGTCCAGCAGGGCATCAGTTTTGAAACTTGAAATTGCTTTACTGTTTGCTCAGCAGGGTAATGACATGAAAGGGATCAGAGACCTGAGCTATGACTGGGACCAGAATAAGTTATTATCTTTCAGTAGCTTAAGAAGACAGCAATGTCCTACTGCTTTACATCATCACTGCAATTTACAGTAGATGTGCCCTTTTTTGTTTTTCAGTGACATTTCTGTGATCACTGTGTTTTGAGGGGCTTTGCCCAGTGATGTTTAGCAGCACCATTTGAACCGTCTGACTGAAATAGTATATTACTGTCATCAGCTGTCAAGCAACTTCATACTTTTTCTGGAAACTTACACTTTTGATGGAGGCTGTTAGCAGGTTTGTATTTGTGGAAGCTGAAGCTTGGTATTTCAAAGGGTTACAAACTAAAGTATGACAGCAGGCCTATAGGTGACTGCGCAGACAGTCCCTGCAGAAAACTCCCACCCCTTGCCAGGACCACAGACTGCTGCAACTTCCACCTGCAAGCTTGGAAACACTGTAATTGGCATTGCAAAAGGACACACTGCAGCACAGGTGGATGTGGAGAGCCTGCATTTAGGCATGCACCACTGCCCGAGCCAGGATCTTCTCACAGGCCTCCTGCACCACCATGGCAGTGCCCAGCAGGTCTCCAGCACATGTGAGGGCAGAGCAGATCCAGGGGGAAAAAAATAAATTGCTCTAGGCCAGTATGTGTTTTAAAATGTCAGGGCTTGCTTTGTGGCTAACCTTTTGTTATAAAAAGGTAAAATCTTCTTGTGGTTGGGAGGGAGGGAGGGAGGGAGGGAAGTGATAGAAGTGGCGGAAGTGGCAGAAGTGGCAGAAGGAAGGAAGTGGCGGAAGTGGCGGAAGGAAGTGGCGGAAGGAAGTGGCGGAAGGAAGTGGCGGAAGTGGCGGAAGTGGCGGAAGTGGCGGAAGTGGTGGAAGGAAGGAAGTGGCGTAAGGAAGTGGCGTAAGGAAGTGGCGGAAGGAAGTGGCGGAAGGAAGTGGCGGAAGTGGTGGAAGTGGCGGAAGTGGCGGAAGGGGCGGAAGGAAGGGGCGGAAGGAAGGAAGGGGCGGAAGGAAGGGGCGGAAGGAAGGAAGGGGCGGAAGGAAGGGGCGGAAGGAAGGAAGGAAGGAAGTGGCGGAAGGAAGGAAGGAAGTGGCGGAAGGAAGTGGCGGAAGGAAGTGGCGGAAGGAAGGAAGGAAGGAAGGAAGGAAGGAAGGAAGGAAGGAAGGAAGGAAGGAAGGAAGGAAGGAAGGAAGGAAGGAAGGAAGGAAGGAAGGAAGGAAGGAAGGAAGGAAGGAAGGAAGTGGCGGAAGGAAGGAAGTGGCGGAAGGAAGGAAGGAAGGAAGGAAGGAAGTGGCGGAAGGAAGGAAGTGGCGGAAGGAAGTGGCGGAAGGAAGTGGCGGAAGGAAGTGGCGGAAGGAAGGAAGGAAGTGGCGGAAGGAAGTGGCGGAAGGAAGTGGTGGAAGGAAGTGGCGGAAGGAAGGAAGTGGCGGAAGGAAGGAAGGAAGTGGCGGAAGGAAGGAAGTGGCGGAAGGAAGTGGCGGAAGGAAGTGGCGGAAGGAAGTGGCGGAAGGAAGGAAGGAAGTGGCGGAAGGAAGGAAGTGGCGGAAGGAAGGAAGGAAGTGGCGGAAGGAAGGAAGGAAGTGGCGGAAGGAAGGAAGTGGCGGAAGGAAGGAAGGAAGTGGTGGAAGGAAGGAAGGAAGTGGCGGAAGGAAGTGGCGGAAGGAAGTGGCGGAAGTGGCGGAAGTGGCGGAAGTGGCGGAAGTGGCGGAAGTGGCGGAAGTGGCGGAAGTGGCGGAAGGAAGGAAGGAAGGAAGGAAGGAAGGAAGGAAGGAAGGAAGGAAGGAAGGAAGGAAGGAAGGAAGGAAGGAAGGAAGTGGCGGAAGGAAGGAAGGAAGGAAGGAAGTGGCGGAAGGAAGGAAGGAAGTGGCGGAAGGAAGTGGCGGAAGGAAGTGGCGGAAGGAAGTGGCGGAAGGAAGTGGCGGAAGGAAGTGGCGGAAGGAAGGAAGGAAGTGGCGGAAGGAAGTGGCGGAAGGAAGTGGCGGAAGGAAGTGGCGGAAGGAAGGAAGGAAGTGGCGGAAGGAAGTGGCGGAAGGAAGTGGCGGAAGGAAGGAAGGAAGTGGCGGAAGGAAGGAAGTGGCGGAAGGAAGGAAGGAAGTGGCGGAAGGAAGGAAGTGGCGGAAGGAAGTGGCGGAAGGAAGGAAGTGGCGGAAGGAAGTGGCGGAAGGAAGTGGCGGAAGGAAGTGGCGGAAGGAAGTGGCGGAAGGAAGGAAGGAAGTGGCGGAAGGAAGTGGCGGAAGGAAGTGGCGGAAGGAAGTGGCGGAAGGAAGTGGCGGAAGGAAGGAAGTGGCGGAAGGAAGGAAGGAAGTGGCGGAAGGAAGGAAGTGGCGGAAGGAAGGAAGTGGCGGAAGGAAGGAAGGAAGTGGCGGAAGGAAGGAAGGAAGTGGCGGAAGGAAGTGGCGGAAGGAAGTGGCGGAAGGAAGTGGCGGAAGGAAGGAAGGAAGTGGCGGAAGGAAGTGGCGGAAGGAAGGAAGTGGCGGAAGGAAGGAAGTGGCGGAAGGAAGGAAGTGGCGGAAGTGGCGGAAGTGGCGGAAGTGGCGGAAGTGGCGGAAGTGGCGGAAGGAAGGAAGGAAGGAAGGAAGGAAGGAAGGAAGGAAGGAAGGAAGGAAGGAAGGAAGGAAGGAAGGAAGGAAGGAAGGAAGGAAGGAAGGAAGGAAGGAAGGAAGGAAGGAAGTGGCGGGAGGAAGGAAGTGGCGGGAGGAAGGAAGTGGCGGAAGTGGCGGAAGGAAGTGGCGGAAGGAAGTGGCGGAAGGAAGGAAGGAAGTGGCGGAAGGAAGTGGCGGAAGGAAGTGGCGGAAGGAAGGAAGGAAGTGGCGGAAGGAAGGAAGTGGCGGAAGGAAGTGGCGGAAGGAAGTGGCGGAAGGAAGTGGCGGAAGGAAGGAAGGAAGTGGCGGAAGGAAGGAAGGAAGTGGCGGAAGGAAGGAAGTGGCGGAAGGAAGGAAGTGGCGGAAGGAAGGAAGTGGCGGAAGGAAGGAAGGAAGTGGCGGAAGGAAGGAAGTGGCGGAAGGAAGGAAGTGGCGGAAGGAAGTGGCGGAAGGAAGGAAGGAAGGAAGGAAGGAAGGAAGGAAGGAAGGAAGGAAGGAAGGAAGGAAGGAAGGAAGGAAGGAAGGAAGGAAGGAAGGAAGGAAGGAAGGAAGGAAGGAAGGAAGGAAGGAAGGAAGGAAGGAAGGAAGGAAGGAAGGAAGGAAGGAAGGAAGGAAGGAAGGAAGGAAGGAAGGAAGGAAGGAAGGAAGGAAGGAAGGAAGGAAGGAAGGTAGGTTGGTTTCACTGAAGGGGATACATCTGGTCAACATGGCCAGCCTGAGCATGGCTTCACCACCAAAGTAATCTTGGATCTGCTGCCTGAGATCAAGAACTGTTTGGGAGATCTATTTTGCCTCTGTAGTCCCAGCATTTACAGAATCCCTAAGCAATTTTGAAGAAGAGTTTCATATAAATCAGCACAGACAAGCCTGAGATGAGTGACTTTCCTCACGCAGCTGAGGAGAGAATAAGAACCAGCACAACAATTCAGCAGTTTTTTGTTTGGCTGAGATAATGTTTTCCTAGTGCTAAACAAAAAGTGAAATCAGGTATTTAAAGTATCCAAACAGAGCCCCTAGGAATGAAAGAGATGTTAATTCAGAGAGTGAAAGGCGCTTCCTTTTGTGGTGGGTTAACACCTCCCTCCCCACACACCCCTCAGAGGGGCTGGAAGTGATCAGGACATGCTGGCTCCTCTCTACACTGGTCCTGGGCTCTTCCTTCAGGCTGAAATGTGCATCAGGAGACCTGTCCTGGACTGCCACAAGACCTGATCCTGGGGCTGTTTTGTGCTCTTCCCCCTGCTGCTCCTCACCCTTTTCCCCTCACTCCTCTGCTCCTTCAGCAATTCCACCTTGTTCCATCCTTGTTCCATCCTTGTTCCATCCTTGGCAGCGCATGGCTGGGGGCTGGGCTGGTCATGACCAGCTCCAGATGGCTACAGGGAGTCACCATCCAGCTTGGAGCTGGTGGAAGCTGTCAGGCCGTGGGCTCAACCAGCCCTGAGCATCCCCCAGCAGAGACATGGACACTGATCACCCTCCAGCAGAGATCCTGAAACTGAGCCCAGACAGACATAGATTTATGTGGATATTACAAAGGATGTGACAGAGGGGGAGAGAGGAAGGAAGAAAATCAAGCTGACCGTTACAAGACTTGTTTGCTAGGCACGTTGGCATATCTGTGTCTGCTAAATCACACAACTCTGTGTGCCCAGCTTAAATCCCAGCAGGACTGGAGGAACCAGCATTCCCAATCTACTTATTCCCTGGCCTTAGATGTTGTGGGCACTGATTCATGGCTCTCCTCTCTGCCAGGGCTTGCAGGGAGAGGACAGCTGCCAGCACCCCCTGCACTGCCATGCAGCACCTGCCCCAGACCCTTCTCCCATTCCCTACCTGCTGGTCCCAGGAAATCTCCTTGTTCTTTTCAGTTCAGCAAGAAGGAAGAAATCACACTACTCCTGCAGAAGGAGAAAAGGGGGATGTGACTCCAAGAAATAGGCACTCAGATGATTTTCCTTCCATTGGGGCTGGCTGCATAACACACCAAGTCCAAGCAATACTCAGCAAAACAGATAACTACAAAGTTAGGTAGCTGTGGTCAAAGAAGAGACATTGGGCAACTGCAAATCCAACTCTGTTGGATTTGACGTAAATGATGCCAGTGTGAACAGGAGCTGCCCTTCTGCAGGAGAAGCAGAACCAGCCAAAAGGCAGCTGCTTTGCCTGACCTGTATCCACAAACGTGTGATGCCTGTGCTGCCCTAATGAGCACTCCACAGGACCCTGGAAACTTTGCTTTTAACCCCATTCATTGACTTTAAGGGATTTGGGGTTTCGTGTTCAGGATTCATATTGCAACAGGCCTCACCTCCTCAACTGAGAAGCCAGGGAATGCATTAACACTGTGATTTTATTCACAAAAAAGGCCTGTCTGGTATTAAAGGCAAGATGCTTTGCAATAGTAGCAAATGGAGCACCTAGACCAGTCCCAACAGTAAGAATAAACTGCAGTAGTGAGTTTTGTTTGACCTGAAGAACTCGTCATTCAAACCAAATCACATTTTCAGCTACATGCAGCAATATTTAATATAAATAAAGTATCTCTCATTGTTAAATCTCAAAGAAAAGCCAGTTGAACAAAAAGTACCTGCACTGTCCTTGGTTTTATTACCTCTGCCGTTAAGAAATGTCCCCTGTTTCACAATAGGACCTCTGATGGGACCTCCTCACAAACAAATCCAAAATTATTTGGGGCCAGCCCAATTTGCACATGAAGAACAAATCCCCAGAATAGACCACTGTTAGAAAAACAAAACCACAACACATGGTTTTGATGCAACCATTGAAGTTCAGACTGTCAAACAGTTTAAAGTAAGGATGTGTTCAAATAGTTTGTTAAAACTTCTTGAACATATATAATGAAAACCTCCATATGCCATACTCCAAACACTGCAATATTCTATGCTATTGCTTAGCAGTGATATGTTTTTTCAGATCTTTTTCTTTTGACAATACTGTGCTGGTTTTATTACATTTATGATTCAGGGATTTCAGATCTCTCCCTTCCAGTCATTGCAATGATGTCTCAGTTCTTGGGTCAGTCTTCCTTTACGGAAAGGTTGAGAACCAGTCTAATATGGCAGTGGCAATCGTTCCCAATTGTGACAATACTTCTCTGTATAACATTTTCCACAGCATTAGGCTTAAACTCTTCATTTACTGGCATCTGTATAAACTGCACCATCAGTTGCTTTGTGAGAAAGGTTAGCCTGGATTAGGCCAAACCTGGATGTTTCAGAAAACTTTGACATCAAAACTCTGTGTGCCTGCTCAAGTGACACTGCTGTGAATAGTAACACGCACCCCAAAGCATTCTTTGCCACTATTCAATAAATAATGCCTCCAAGACTACAGGCAAGATTCTCCACATCCACATGGCCATGACTCTGCAACAAACAGATTTTTTAAACAGATTTCAGCTCTCATAATTTTATGTGTTTTAACATGACTGATTTGCAGTCTTTTAGACATGCTGATGTTTGAATAGATTTTTTTTTGCCACCTCGTTGCTGTTGCAAACACAAACCAGAAATTAGCTAGAGATAAAACCAGAATAACCAGTGGTCTATTCTGAGGATTTGGTCTTTGTGTGTAAAGTGGGCTGGCCCTAAATAATTTTGGATTTATTTGTAAGGAGGTCCCATCAGAGGTCCTATTGTGAAACAGGGGACAGAGCAAGGTGAGGACAGCAGTTAGACCTGCATTGTAATAGGTACACAAAACACCAGAAAACCAAATCACTTTCATACGCACAAACTCATTGTTTCTCCAACAAGTCCATTAGAGATCAGTGCTTCCAAGAAGGGTTTACCCAGAAAGGCAGCCTCATGATCCTTTTCAAATCTTCTTGCCCTTCCGGACAGTCCTGTCCTCCTTCCTTCCCTTCCCTGCTCTGCACCAGGGGAGCACGATACCCTTTGACACAAGACCAGAGATGTCCTGCTGGTCCTGCTGTGCCACCACACAAAACCACGCTTCTCTCTCATCACTGAATTTGCATACAAGGTTGCTCCTCTTGACCTAGATCCCAGCTAAAAGCACAGACAGGTCCTTTGCCCATGTGTCAGGCCATTTACAAGCTGCCTCCTCTGCCACTAGAAATATTAGCAGCTGCCTATCTCATACTTACAGCTCCTTAATAGCAAGAAAATATAAACATCTTTTCAGCAGAGGTGCTTGCTTCCTTTCCAGGGCTAAAAACCTCTGCTGACAGCCTTCCTTCCCTCTATCCAGCAAGCAAACCCTCTAAAGAAGGACAAAACATTAAGTCTATATCCACACTAGCATTCCTTAACCTAGTGGAAAAGGTTTCCCGCAGAACCTTTTAGCTGTGATTAATGCTGTGAAGACATTGGTAGGCAAAGCATGGATGGGAAAAAAAAAGCACAAAACATTTTTCATGGATGTCACCTCCAATTAATAGATAAATCTGCTTCAGCTATTTCCATCTCTCTCTCTGCTCATGTGGCTCTCCAGAGAATTAAAGCCTTATAAATACATGCTTGTTTTTCTCTTCTGTACACAGAAATCACATCCAACTTGGGAATTCCTTGGACTGAAATGGCTGGAGGTGAAAGAATGTTATAAAGAAGCACTCTATATGTGCCATTCCAAGGCAGCATTGTACCCTTTCCTTGAAACCTTGCTGTATTACATGGATGTAGCCTGGCTGAGAACCCTGAACCACCAAAAAAAAATTAAAGCAGCTCCAGGAAACTGGTTTTGATGGTCACCTTTTAAACAATAGAATGCTGTCCAAGGAAAGCAAAACATTTTTCTTCCAAAAAGCCATTTCTCAAAAAAAAAAAATTACAGCAGAAAGGTTGACTTCATACTTCTGAATAGTTCAAAATACTCTCTGGAGTTGTTTTAAAAAGTATTGCCTGTAGCATTTTTACTTTAATGACAAAGCAATTGAGTTTTGCATATGTGGGGGCAAGATGCAGAGGATTAAGAAGGAAGAATAAGACAGAGCAGTAGCACCAAAAAAAAAAAAAAGGCAAAGTCCTTGGGTAATCAGCCAGCAGAAACAGATTTTACCTGCATCTTGTGTAGGGGATGGACCCCAATTTGATATGACACAAAAAATCATTAAACAGGAGAAAATCCTACTTCCAACCCATGCTTCCAGGCTGTAAATGTATCCATCAGGGATCAATGACACTTTTAACCTCACCTTTTGCCACCTGAGATCCAACTGCTGCACAGTTTTACATGCCCTACACTCTTAACAGTCTGGCTTGTTTTTAAAGCTACTGCTTCAGAGTCAGGAGGTTACTATTAGGAAGGTGCAATTAAGTAAATTTCTCTAATTCACAGTTGCAGGGACAATGCTCAATAACAGAACATTTAGGGAATATGAAATAAGCAAAAGCCAAAGGAAAAACAGCTGAGAAAAAAAAAAGCTGTTCTAACTCTTTCAGCTCCCAGTGCAAAATGCAGTGGCTACAACTGCAAAATCTGGCAGCTAAGAAGTCTACTCAGATAAAAACAATAACTGAATCTTCCTCGTAGTCCTGAAGACTTACTCCATTCTGTGTGTACTCACAACTGCTTGCAAACTAAGGAAGTGATAGAAGGTACCATTTCTCAGAGGTCTAAGCCTGTGAGGGACTTGGACACCCCCAATTTAAAAAGGTCAGAGGCTGAGTTACAGCTGAGCCTGTGCTCTGGAAGTTGATGGGTATTATTTGCATCACCATTTCTATTCTTCTCCCCCCAGACACAAAACTCACCATTGCCTGGGATATCCTTTCTCCTCAACCTAGTGAAGCATGAGTGAGAGGACAGGGAAGCACTACAAGAAGCATTTGGCTACTTAACTGGGCTCTGTACAGTAAAAGAGATCTTTGTTGACACAACTTTGTGTCAACTTTGTTGACACAACAAGAGAGCTTTGTTGAACAAGAAACACAGATGAGGATACTTCTACACTATGTGAGTCACCAGAGCTTTAACCTCCTCTTTTTACATGCCTCAATTTTCTTGCAATATAGTCTTAGACTTTCTTAGGTAAGGTTTTAGATAAATGAAAAAATACTGGAAGTCAAAGGAAGTAACAGCAGGTAAAATGGCTGCTTGATTATATTTTTATATTTGGTTTTCATAAATCCATGCAGTCAGGACTCAGAGTGTATGTATGGAAGCCAACAGGAGTTCACCTGTGCTAAACATCAAGAAATTAAGATAACATGCTATGAACTGTAAAAATGTAAGATATTTTGTAATAAACATAATCCAGAACGTGTATCTGAGATTAAATCCTACCCTAGTGGGAAAAGGAAGCCACTTCAATCCTCTCAGTGTAAAGTAAGTTGCAGTAGCAGAGCTCTGGAAGTGAGACTAAACAGCTGGGCCAGAGAATAAAGCAGCTGAGAGCATCTGAGGAGTCTAAGGGATGGTAGATCAATAAAGAGGACAGCAGAACAGGTATTGAACCTCACAAATGGAATCTGTATTGAAACTGAGGAGAGCCAGAGATCATAGCACCACTCTTTGGTATCCACACACGTGTAGCAGCCAGTGCATCAAATATCAGGTCCCAAACAGCATCTTATCATCCAGTGCTCTGTGTGAATCAGTGGTGTAAGCTCAATCACCCTAAATCTGACTGGATAAAGCCCTTGCTTCCCTCTCCATTTGTTTTTTCTTGTTTATCTTGTACAGCAGAAGACTTCATCTGATGTTAATGCCCATATTCCACATCAAGATTTTCTTTCACCTCTTGCCAACTGTCTCTAAAAGATGCCAACCAGCAATAAACCGTGCTTCTGCTGTAAACCACTCCTTTCACTCTGTGGGCTCTAGCAAATAGCTGAACATCGAACAGCATCTTTTAGAAAAACACTGGATTTCTGACAAGCACACTTCTAAACAATGCTCATTATAAACATACTCACTTATGAGTATCACACTGTGTATCTCTGGCTTGCTCAGCCAATGCAGAAACTTCCAAAATAATAAGCCAAATTAACAACGTCGTTCAAGAAATAAAATATTTCTAAAAAATTGTTAAATCAAGCTGACATTTCTTGGGAACTGACAAGAAAAATAACAGGGTAATAATTAATGTACCCTACACTATAAGCCTTCCTTGAAAACCCTCTCACTCCATCTTACCAAAATATTACCAAACTGAAATTATTGTTCTTGTTATGGTCAGGTACAGCTCTTGTATTCCCTAGGCTCTACTCTCTTCCAGTTAAACTGGCAGGGCTTCAATGAAGCCAGAGCTTTGGGCCTCTACCTATTAAATGAAAAATGTCAGTCCTTGCCAAAGTACAAACTTAGCTACATCTTTCAATGATTTTCTTTCCGGGATGCAGCAAACCCCCTCTTTTTTTTACTTGTAGGCTTGTAAAGCAATGCCAATCACAAAGCTTGCCAGAAATTACAAAATACATATTTTAAAGTTAATCAAGCAAAATAGATTAAACTTCAAAGGTCTGATACCATCCAAGGTAAGCTGCATTATAAGGCAATGTTGGTCTCTAACATCTTGTGGTGCCATCAGTCTCAAACAGGAAAGTTGGCCAGAAAAGAAGGGAAGACTGAGAGAATTGGGATTGTTCAGCCTGGGCAAAAGAAGGTTAGAACATCAGAGAACCTTCTTGTACTGAAAGGGGCTAGAAGAGAGCTGGAGAGGGACTTCTGAGAAGGGCATGGAGTGACAGGAGAAGGGACAATGGCTTTGAACTGCAAGAGGACATGTTTAGATATTGAGAAGACATTCTTGACTATGAGGGTGGCAAGGCTGAGGTGAAACAGGAGGCTTTTTCTCTCAAGATACTTTGGATCAGTGGTCACAGAGGACCAGAGCACAGTAATACCAAGAAGAAGAAGGGGCTTACAGTAAAATCCACTCCTATATATTAGTCTGTATCTTTACTGTGTGTTAAGATTAATCAAGCTCACTGAAATTAATTAAAACCCTCACTGAGAAACCTGATTGCTTTGAAAGATTGCATTTCTAAAACTAATTTCACCTCTAAGCTTCTGGGTGGCTGTGGGAGTATTTCCTATGAAACATTTTTAGGGGTGACAAAGGTGAAGAACTGCTACTCATCACAGAGAGGTAGCTACACATCACCACTGGTGCAGTATTCCCTCTTTTGCATTTAGGGAAGAAAAGGGTGCTCAGACATTGCTTTGCCTGACTCCTGCAGACCACTCCACTTTGACTGTGGTGAAATGGAAATGTCTCACAGCACAAGTGAGATGTGATGTAGATGTTAGCTTTGGTATCACTGCAAAAGAAGGCCAATGCAAATAAATGTACACTGTGAAGTGAGAGGGACAAGAGGATAGCTTTGATGCTTTTCCAGAGAGAGTCTAAGTCAGAGGGTAGAAGGTAAGTGCAGAGAGAGGTTTCAAGGGTGAGTTTGTAGCAGAGACAAAAAGAATCCCTTGGCACAGGCAAGTGGAATCCATCAGAGAACTCACGGGGCTAAGTTCACATGCTTTCACAGAGATGACAGAGATGCAAGTGCCAGCAGAGCCTGGCCTGGCATCTCCAGCTGGGCTTGTGTGCAGCTGAGGGTGTAGAAGGGAGATCTGGACTGGCAGCAGAGAGCAGCACACACAGCTGGTCCTGGTGAGGCAGCTGCACACAGGTCAGAGAGCAGATTTTCCATCAAAAAAGGAAACACATCCTCATAGGGGATAGCAGAGATGATAAAAAACACTGGAGCACCAAGATATTCTCCCACATTTTATCTAAAGACTTCAGGCCCTCAAGAGGAGATCCAATTTAAGCGACACTGGTTAATATTCCACTTGAAGTCTGAGCTCATATGAAGAGAGCTCATGTCAATTATTAACAGCCTTTTGGTGAAAAGGAAACCTGCTACTTAGGAACACACCTCCACGTTAAACAAAATCTACAAGAAAAGACTGTATGGCACATGAACTAATTTCATATACTTTCTCATGGTAACAATTTTTCTTCTAAATTTTCAAATTCTTCCATTTCATCATGCACAGAGGGGAACTGCCTTTCAGTTTCATGTGCTGGGTTTAAATGCACATGCATTAGAAGAATAATAAAGCTGGCTTTCTTAAAATATTTTTCATTTTGACCATGATAATTGTTCTTTCCTCAAAACCTATTTTTAAAAACATTCTAAAAAGGACTAAAGCTTCTAATTAAAAAAAAAAAAAGACAAGGCAGTTGACCTCAAAAATATATTTCCCCTACAGTTTTGAGAAAGAAAACTTCTATAATTGGCATATTTCATCACCAAACTCAGCTATACTGCAATAATAATAAGTGGGTATCAAAATGAGACTAAAGTTTTTAAGTGCTCTTTGTTTCTAGGCTAATTTTCCTCATATTATCTGAACTCTTGAGGAATACAGCCGCCTGTACTATGGTCTAAGCCATGATAAAAACACCCTTCCTCAGACAAACTTCTCTGTTGCATTCCCACTGTAATTCTTTTATCCAGTTTCTCCTTTCACATCCACATCTAGACAACACCTATCTCCTGCAGAACCCACCTCGAGCTTCTTCAAGCTCTGAAAAGACAACATTAGGATTGATTTTCTCAGGTACCCTGCTCAGGGCGATGCTTATGAAGCAGGCAGTCACTGCAAATATAAGCAGCTCAGACACCTGATCTGTGCCCCCTCAGCAGGAGATAAACTGAGCTTCCAACCACTGGCACTGGGACTGGGATAAAAGCATCAGAGCAGTCATGGATCACACTCAATATCCCACCTGACAGCAGCAGCCTCCAGGTGCTCGGCGGGTGGCAGCAAACTGCAGGATAATAAACTTACCTACAGCCTCTCCCTAATCCCCTGACAGGCAGACTCCTGACCTAAATGCATCCCAGTACCCACCCTTTCTACTTCTGTCAACCCAATTTATATCCCCAGCACTTGCTTTCTGGCCAGATCACCAAGAAGTGAAACTTCCTGAAGAAGTCACTTGGGGTTAGCAGCTCTTCAGTGGGATGCCACACATTCCAGAAAGCTGCAGGAGCTGCAGGTCTTTTTTTTTTTTTTTTTTTTTTTTTTTTTTTTTTTTTTTTGTGCAGAGAAGCTAATTTGAGTCGATTGTCTTTCAGTAAGACTGTGAGGACAGGAGACAACAGTAGCAAAGCAGAGTGGAAGGTGACAGCAAAAAAAGAGGTGAGCCTACACCGAGGGCTGACTCAAAAACAGCCAAGATATCTGGCTGGAGGAGAAATGCCTTGATAAATTGGTGTTCACTGTTTATCAGCATGCACAGCATATGTGCTTCTAAATGAACTGTACTGTGAAAATGTTCCCTGGAAAACATTTGAAATCAAGGCAAGATAGTCCATTTGTTTAATTATTTATTTTAGGCATTAGCCTTTTTCATGTTAAGTAAGATAAAACTTAAGTTGTTCCAGGGGAGATTTAGATTAGATAGTAGGAAAATTTTCTTCACTGGTCAAGCACTGGAACAGGCTGAGCAGGGAAGTGGTGAAATCACTGTCCCAGGAGGCATTCAAAAAAAAGGCAGATGTGGTGCTTAGAACATGGTTGTGGTAGACATGCTTGTGTTCAATCAAAGATTGGATTGGTAGACTCTAGAGGCTTTTTTCAGTTTTAATGATCTATGATTTTATGTTTGAGGGGAGGGGAGCACTTGTAAATAGGGTCAAACACTGGACCCCCTGAATCAGTAAGCTTCGCCACTAAGTTCAAGAGACCAAAGATTTAATCAATTCTATGAAAAAAACATAGCAAGAGTAAGTGGAAAGGTGATGTGAAAGTCTCTTGCAGCAAAGCTTCTCCACATCTGAAGAGTTGATGTCAAAAGGTCTACAATGTAACATGAAAAGTGGACACACACAGACTTTATTTGCCATGCTTTGTTCCTGTTTCATTTTCAGGTCTGTAACAATGTCCAAGATGGGAGCTGCAAGCGTTATCATCATATTGAAGATTTCTGAAAAAATTAGCTTTTTTAAAGTAACACAACCACTAGAAAGAGTTTGAGTGCCTGCATTAATCACAACTTAACCTGAGCAAACCAGAAATCAGAGGAAAACACAATTACTTTTCTATTTGGCCTAATTTCATCCCACTTAATCCACCTAATGCCATGCAGTACATAAAACTTAGGCTATATGCATAGGGTTATATTTCACCCTTCACATGAGACATGAGCCATCTTCTGCTATAAACCTTCCAGTGCCTGCAAGGAACCAGGGCATTGTCAGCAGATCAGTGCCATGAGCTGCATGCCCAGACAGGAAGAGAGAGGAAAAGAAATGTGTCCTTCTCTGGAGCATACTTTTAAAGCTCAGTTACCTTTTTAGAGGATGTTCCTGAGACAAGACATGCATTACTGTGTTTAGAACATCAACAAAGGAAACTCCCTGCCTGTTTGCATGGGAGGTCAAACCAAGAGCATGTTCTGAGTGCAGTGGCAGAGCAGAGCTGTAAGTGCTGTAGGCACACAATAAAGGAGCTGCATGACCATATTCCTGACATAACAGCTCTGCAGTATAGGGCTGGTTTAGAGATATGACATTCTGTATTAACATATGCATGAGTTGCTAAATTGTTTGAGCTTGGTCCACCCTGGAAAAGCTTTTTGATTTGATGCTTTCCATTTCGGCAAACAGTTTTATTGCAACCAGCTTTTCAAATTGTCAAATTATCCTTCTGAGCAAATATAGTAGGGCTACAACACATAAGAACGAGTGAGTCAGTAAACATTTGGTTTTTCCATTTTCTGAGATGTTTTGTCTGAAATAGGAAAGCACTTTTCACATGCAGCCTTAATGGGGCTAGCAATTGCTCTGGTCACTGGTGAAGGACATCCTTTGTAATGAGTACTGGAAATATCAGTATTTCCCTAGATACAAAACTCGAAACATAATCGTAATTGACTTTATCTATGCTCATGCACCCCAGGAACATTTGGGGGGGACCCCATCTTCTGCTCAGCCTGGAAGGTTTAAAGAGAGACCACCTCACATTCCTGCAATGTTCTGTCATTGTCAAAACAACTGATGCTCACAAAACCACTACCTTTAACACCATTCCATTCCTTTCCTTCTCTACCTCCACTTTACACCATTATTATTTGCGTTCTCCCTCCCACTGAAATCCCAGCTCTGAGGTAACTCATACTCATCAAACATGGATACAGCATGCGTACATTAAATGCAGAGTTTTGCACAACTTTCAGCCTAAGAGCTACATCCTCCCAGCACCTGAGCAGCTGTTTGCAAGCTGTCACTGCTCAAATGTTCACCCATTGTTTACAGCAAACTGATAAAACAGGGCAGGAACTGCTTCTGCTACACTAATGCAGAGGGAGAGAGAAGTCCTGAAAATTAGTTACCTATTTCCACCTGTCACTCACTGAAATACTTCCATTACCCACTGTGCTTAACAACTGATCAACAAAACCTTCTAGCAGAAGAGCTGTTTAAAGGCTTAAAAGCAAAATAATTTTTAAAAACTACCAGTCTTGAGTCACTGATGGCTTGAACAAAACTTTGAGTCTCTCATTGAGCCCTTAAGGCTTAAAAAAACCTCAAAAGGTGCTATTGCTACCAAGAATGCCTTAACTAATATTTCCCAGTAATCTCAGTTCACTTTTCTCACATGATGCAGTGATGGAGGAAGTTTCAGCTTCCCTCTTCTGTCACCATCACAGGTAGATGAAACCAAAACGGTAAGAGACAAAGGTAAACTAGGACTGAGAAGGCCAGTGTACTAAGGAAGGCCAAGGCTGGAAGGCTGAATATCCAAGCTGCATGGTCAGAGAACACCAGACTCTTCTGGTAGCCAAGCTGGGAACAAACCTGAAAAGGACTTGATGCTTGGCAGCCAGGCTGTTGGACACTTTGCCACTGAGTATCTGCAAGGAAACAAACCCCAAAAGAGCTGCACAACTTGGATAGCCACATTGAAGTATTCATTTAAAGCAGAAAAAACCTGGAAGTTCTGGTACATGAAATGCTGTTTAGGAGGATGAAGGAAATGGACGTGACTGGCTTGAGTCCTGAAGTGCACACCTCACACATCTGCCTTGAGGGCAAAGGGTGTGGACAGAGGAGAGAAAAATGCTTTTTTTTCTATTACAAGATGACAGAGGAGATGACAAGGGACAAAACACCACATAAAAAACCCATGCTAGCCTGAAGTGTGGGAGGACTTGGATATCCTGATCTCCCTCATCTCTCTGTGCTTGTGAAGCCATTCAATGCCAATCCAAACCCACACAGGCATTGGTACTACCATTTCACTGGGGCACAGGATGCACAAATCTCAGTGTGCTCTTCTGTCCTGTGATGAGCTTTAACTGAAAAAGTGCTCTCACTGTGCTCCTTCTGTCCTGATTAACTGACTCATTCACCTCTTCTCACAAAACAGTGTAGATTTTATTCCTGATTTCTATTTTCCCTTGTTGAACGCTTTATAATAGAGTAAATAAATAACTTTCCCCTTTAAATTTATTTTTTTAAATTACCTGCATCACTGACTGGCTTCTGCTGAAGATCATCAAGCTAAATGGAATTCTACAAGCAATAACACTCAGAATTTTGCATTGGCTATCGATCCCTACTGTGAATAACAAGGAAGAGGACTGGCAATTTTAAAATTATTGCTTTTTGTTGTTCCGCAATACAGTAATATTTTTTAAAAATCATTCCACCTCACATCATTGCAAACATCAAGTTTGTCCTCCATCGTAAAATTTAATATGAGACCTGTGTAATGGGATTTAAAGCTGAACAGCTGTTTTGCTAGCCCTCTATACCAGGGCAAACATCTTGGAACCAGGAATCAGCATGACCTCAGCAGGAGTTTTGAAACCAGAAAACACATATCAAAAGAAAAATGAGTAGCCTCTTACTCAACAAATCATTCTATTCTTTTGAAAATTACAGTTCTTTAAAGTACTCCTGTCTTTGAAACTCACATTGCTTGCACTTAGAAGCCAGTTTTCCTTCCCCACAAGAGGAATAATGCAACCAAACATCTGCTCTCAGGTGAGTGAGTGCATTTTAGATCTGTGAATCCATGTCATTGAGTTATTCAGCCAAGAACCCCATGAATAACTTTGGACCAGATTAAGTCATCTTTCATGACTGTGAGATACATCCATGAGTCTGAGTCTCTGACAGCAGCAGATATTGTCTCCAGTGTATAAATGAAGCCAAGGGAGTGATTCCTCTTAAGATAAATGAAGCCTTACCATTATAAAAGGATGGCAAAATTAAGAAAGTGTTATGAAGATGTTAGTTTCCCAATAAGAAATGACTGAAGAAGACAAGGTTGTATGTTAGCCAAGGTGATATGTGATAAAAATGAAGTCTTAAAGAAAGAAACCCAAAAAACAGTCTGTCCTAAAACACTAGTCAAGTAGCTATTTCTAGTATCAGAAATGAATTTTTAAAAATGCTTATGGAAGAAAAATGCAAATTTTGTCAGAATTTTCCTTGCTGCTAATGCCGAAGTCTACAATGAAAAAGTCAGTCCCTGTACGAGTATCATCAACATCCCCACTGCCACACTGCCCTGAGGAAAGCAGAATATTCTCCCCTTTGGATGCCACTCTCCCTTTGCAATGCTGCACCAGGCAGCTGAGCTGAGGCAGGAGCTGCTGTCCTAGGAGGGCATGGACATTGTGGACATTCAGCTGCTGCCAGGAGTGTGGCAACCAGCAACAAAACCATTCCAAAGCCAACATTCGCAATCATTCCAAAGCCAACATTCCAAAGCCCTCACAGTTCAGCAGGGTGTAATGACCATGAGGGTGTTGATGTCATCCTGGACCTGACTAATACAGATCTCAGTCATGTGATGAACAACATATTCCAACTTTTGGCCTATCTCCAGATCACCAGGGATGTACTAACATCCACCCCTAATTTAACTTTGTCTAACTCAGGATGGAATACAGTTTATGTCAACTATTAATTAAAACTATGGATAGTAATTCTTTTCAAACATCAGTTATCTGATAATTAAATTATCTTTGAACACTGAAAGAATGCTTATAGGGCTGCTGGGCTGCAAGACATTATAGAATGAGCTCCTTCTTGAAATGGATTAATTGATGTCATAAGAGATTTGTTTTTCCTTTGAGCACCCCACTGGTGTTGATTCCAAAGACATGAGCATTTGATTGGATAAATGACTGCAGATTAATTGCAGGTCATTATGTACTGGAAAATACAGACTGCCATGCCAGGAGATGAAGAGCCATTGGTAATAAAAAAATGTCAGCAAGTTTCTATACCATTTCCTTGACCCAAATAGTCTTATTTAGAGAACAAAAACAGCAGGACAACAATGAGATTGATGTTATTTATGCTTTTTTTTTTTTTGCCATTCCAGTCAGGGTCTCTTTCTGTTGCTCTTTCTTCAGACTGACAATAATATTTCTTCATGTAAATAACTTATTAATTACTCCTATGGAAATTAGAAGTGAGGTCTGATATTATGTTTAGGCAACAAGATTGTTATGAGTTTTATAAAAAAAATAGAGTGTCTCAATCCTCTATTTCAAGAACAGTTAAGAGTGGCAGGAAAATCTGCCTTTGGTGGTCCTTTTTCTGTAGGCATAAATGAGTCACTTCCTGAGGGACCTCAGGTAATACTGAATAAAAGCAATGCACCCAGTTCACACCACTGCTGCTCTGTGGAACCCTAGCTGTGCTTTCTGTTCTCTTAAGGAGGCTGCTGAAGCCAAAGGAAAGAGCAGCAGAGGGGCTGGGGAACACAATTTTGGTCAAATATAGCAGGTAGTTTCAAAATTGAATTCTGGGTAAATGAAATTACTCAAAGAAACTTCAAACCATGAAGAGATAAAACAGTGATACAAAGCAAATAAAATATTTCAGTATATCTGAAATGACACCCTATTTTTCTGCTGTTAGCAAGAAAAACAGATTATGGCTTTGGTCAACAGAAAATAATTTTCTTCCCAGCTCCTAGTTATTTCCATCACTGAACCACAGACTCACGAAATTCTCTCTAAAAATCCAAATAATGAACACAGATATACACACAAAGAGAATTAGCAGACATAGGGGTCCTTCACTAGAACCTTAATTTGATTTCCTACTTCAAGCTCCACATCCCTTCTCTAGATTCCAAAGTCAAAAGGAGAATCTTCTCTGTGAAATTCATGCCACGAACACCATACAGAAAAACAGATAAACCCTTGCACTCTCAACCAGAAATAAACAAAGAAAATAAACAACCATCACCCCCAATAATGTTATTCAAAGTGATATATAAGTTTATGTTTGCAATTTTAAGTAAACATAAAACAAGATTTCAAAAAACAGCTGTACCAAAAAAAAAAAAAAAAAAAAAGGAAATGCTTAATATTTTGGGCCAAAACTTTTCAAATCTGAGTAGTTTCTGGCAGAAATCTATATGTTGCAGAATTTTATTTTGCTATGGAAACTGCCTGAATAAGAGAAACAAAGCCATAGACCAACCATTTCCAGTCAAAATTTCTTCCTCACTCATGCAAACCACACAAGTCCTTGAACAGCTCCTCTTTAAAGGTCACCTCCTGCAGCCCAGGCACAGCTTTTCTCCCTGAACACCTGTGAATTAGTAATATTCTGCAAGTGCCTTGCGTGCTCTGTCAGTGGACACAAGCGGTGCCCAGGAGCTCCCCCAGCCCCGAGAGCTGAGCCTGTGGCTGTCCAGGGGGATGAGGATGTGGATGAGGATGAGAATGGGGATGTGGATGGGGATTACACCTCCCCTGGGATGGGCAGCAGGGCAGATTAACGTGGCCTCGAGCCACCTCAGCATCGCTGTCACAGCTCCTCTACAGAGCTCAAGCTGAGTATCACCAAACCCCTCACTTGTTTTCCTTTCACAGGTGCTGCTGTCCTTATATAACCTCAGGTACCTGCGCGTTTCTGAGCTGTTTCTGTGGTGTTTGGGTCACTGGCTGCACGCAGTGGGGTGTGCACCAGGGCAGCAGCAGATGTACCGTGTGTGACAGCCCCACACAAGCAATGGCCTCTCTCCCCTCACTGCTGCAGCAGTGCCTGAAAGGATTATGTACGAATGATTTGTCTCATGTGCTTTTGGCAGCCTTACAGGAGCAACGTGGTGGCCACAACCCGTGACCCACCTCTAGTTTTCCCAAAACCACAGGCTGTGCCAAAGGGCTGCCCTCTGTCTGATGCTCATCAGCACAGAAAACCAGCCTGCAGCCATGAAGCCAGCCATTCCGTCCCTTGACGGCTGGAATGGATGATCTTACAGGCCTTTCCAAGCCTCAGTGGCTTTATGATTCTATCTCTGCATTCAGAGTACATTGCCTGCGCAGCCAGCAAATTGTAGGGTCTCAGTGGAAACTGGGTGTTTCTTGAATGGCACTTTATTTTTCTGGTATTTGATCTGCTGTAAGACACTACCTGCTTGTGATGGCTTTCAAGACTGGCAAATTGTGTTATATCTTCTCATGTCTTTTGAAATAGCACTCACTGTATTCTCAGGATAACTGAGAACAGTTTGTGTGAGTGATGCAAGGATGTGAAACCTTCATCAGTTTGTGGCTTACATTTGCACTGTGGAGAACTGAAATTCCCTTGACTCAGGGCAGTGTTCCAAGTATAATGCTGGAGACTTGTTTCTTCTGCCTGACCTGGTCCTGCTTTTAAGAAACATACCCACTATCACCATGTATTTTTTAAGGTGGAGCCCATTCTACCAGCAATTCAAATCCCTGAATACTCCAGTTGATACAATGGTCCAGTAACAAATAATTTTTCACACTCAGTTCTTCAAAATCTGTTCCCTTTTTCACCAAGATGGATTACAACCACAGGTAGCAAAGGTTTGAGCCACTTGACATCTCCCTAAGTCACACCAAAGTGATGTGCACACTCTCCTGTCCAACACACATGTGTTTTCACTGCTGATCAACAGCATTCCCAGCACAGTGAATAGCAGACACATCCTCAGGTGTCTCGTTCAAAAGCGCTGTTGTGCTCAGAGTAATCTGTGAGCATGGTCCTTACAAAGAAACAAAAGACATTTGGGGACACTTTGGCACAAATGGCATTTGGGGGCCGTCTGCAGGGCTGTTACCCCACAGCCCTGTATTCTGTAGGCTGTCCTGCTCTTGCCCTGCTTGTGCTCAGGTCTGCCTGCTGACCGTGGCACATCACGGGGTAGGAGAGCTCCTAGCACAGGAGACCATGAGCTTGTGCAGCAGGTTTGTGAGAGGCAAGACTCCTTCACAAGACTGTGCAAACTGAGGGAACTCTAAATTGTTCTTCTGGCTTCATTTATCCAAATACAGCATTGCCATCACAACAGTGTTCCTCTGACAGGTTAATGAGTGTATTTCATCAGTATTACAAGCAAGCTTTGAGCACAAAAGAGAGTGATTTAGGTGTTCTAGAGGAGAAAAGGCATCCTTTTATAACTACTCTTCATTTTTCCAATACTTTGCCTTTCTCCCATAACTTATTCTCCTGGGATGCCCCAAAAATCCCAGCTGCATTATACAAAGTTATATTTTTCAAGTTTCTTGCAAAACATCTCAGTTAATTAAGAACAAATAGGTTCGTTTCTCTTCAGTTCATATGTTACCAAATGTCTCCCTCCATGCACAAGGAATGTAACAAAATCTGGAACAAGCAGAAAAACAAGTTACCATAGAAGAGCTACCAGCAATTACTCACTAAATACAATAAATTATTGTATTTCTGGAAATTAAATGTACTTCATTTTGTTGTCACTGAGTATTTTACAAGCGTGGGTGACAGAAGCACAGAGCAGAATACAAATGTGGTAAAAATGTCTCTTGCAGTGTATGTATTTCCATCGAAGTTGGATTTTTTTTTTCTCCTGCTCTCCTTCTGATAGAATTTAACTGATGGATGGTGAAGCAGGATTCTGAATTAACTGGAGCCTCAGTTAAGCAGCAAAAAGCAGCAGAACAAACATCTGTGGAAATTTCACACTGCAATCTCATGCTCCTGTTTGAGTTACTCAAAAGAGCAGCTCTTCTAAGAGGGTCCAACCCTCAGCCTCTGTAGAAACCTGTTAGCTTTGACAACCTCCAAGAGGCATTCAGGTCCACTCCCATAAAACTCTGCCAGGGCCAGCCAGGCATGAGATTCAGACAAGTTTGCGGAGACTTATAGATCATCTGTCCTCAGACAGGAATGAAGCTAGATTTTGCAATTGTACAGAGTTCAATTTCAAAATCAGTTCCACCTTCTGAGATTTTAACAGTGGACTTAGAGTTATTAAGAGAGTTGGTGTCTCACAGGCATTTGCCATGATTTCTGTAAAACCTCTTTGTCCTCAACAGCACGAGCCATTAATGATAAATGTTGCTTCTCCGTTGGATATCTTTTCTGAGCAAAGGATCAGCCTTCCACTTGCTAGAGCACAGCAAAAAGAAAATGAAGTCAAAGAAGGCATGTATTGTCAAGGCTATTTAAACAAATGGCTTAAAGGAGTAGAGGATGTGTGGCAGTGTGGCACAGTGTATGGTCATGAACAACACTGACACGCTCAAAACAAGAAAAGCATAAACCCTACTTCAACAGCAAAGGAAGACAAGCTAACTTTAAGCCTCTATCTAGCAGACACACTTCTGTTATTTGGCAATGAGTGGCATGACTTTACAGTTTATGCTGGTCCTGAGATCCCTAGAGGAGATGTTAAATCAATGATCAGCATGTTTTTGCACATGGATCTCTCAAAGATAATTCTTGTTTTGGTTAAGACACAAGAATAATACAGCTCAAATCCTTCAGGAAAATGGATCAAAACACTGTCTTATACATATGAGCCCATTCTGTCCCCACTCCTCTACCTGTGGCCACTCCCTTTTGATTAATTATGTCCTTGATCAATCCCATACAACTTCACTATAACCAGAAAGTATGGCAGCTCCACAACACATTCCACATGCTCTTGTGGGATGTCCTGAACCCTGCACTAATGAAGCTCCACCCTTTTGAAATAAAATATAGAAAACCCACTTGGGTAAGGAAAGTTATCTTGTACTTCAAGAGGTTGGACAGACGTTGATCCACTTGCTTATTAGGGAAAAAGTAGTGCAACAAGTCAACTACAGGAATGATGCTACTACCCTCCATTCCCTAGGACTGTGTGGAATTGCCCCATCACTGTTACATGTGATTCACAGAATCATAGGGTTTAAAGGGACCTTTAAACACCATCTACTTGCAACCCTTCTGCCCTGAGAAGGGACGCCTTCCAGTAGACCAGATTGCTCAGTGGCCTTGAACACTTCCAGGTATGAGGCATCCACAACTCTGGGCAACCTGTTCCAGTGCCTTCCCACCCTCAGAATAAAGGTTTTTTCTTCTAAAATCTAATTAAACCTACCCTGTTTCAGTTTGAAGTCATTCCCCCCTATCCTGTCAGTACAATGCTTTTGTAAAGACATCTCATTGTTTACAACATGGGACAGCTATTCAGCTCTGTTTTGACAGGTACAGGATACCAATAAAGCAGTTCTGCAAAAAGGGAGAAAACAGATGAATGCTGACCCCATGTCTAACAACCCAGATAACAATTACACAGAGTAGATAGTAGAAGTCAGATTCTGTAGCCTCTCCTTTTCAGCCCCATGTCCATCCAATAGACATTGATGGTAGCACAATTTTTACAAAAGCATGAGATTTTCAAAATCAGGACATGCATCGTGAACAACAATGCCCCTCACAATGGGTCTCTCAGCTGCTGCCAAGCAAGCATTTCTGAAAAGCACCACTGAAAAGCAAGTTTCACTCTGGATATGCAAACCTAGCAAACAACACCTTAATAGGGAAGAGAGAATATGTGAACAAGCTGCAGCACCAACTTTGCACACTAATGGCAATAAAGATGCTGGTCATTATTTCTGTGTTTATGCTCCATCCAAACATCTATCTATAAAAACTCCAAGAGCTTTAGGTGTTCTTCAGAAAACAACTGTGTTTCCAAATTGATGTTAGCACCCAGTCTTTTCAGTGGTAAGATTAAAAACTAAACAAAAAAAAAACAAACCCAAACCAAACCAAACCATTTAAAAAATGCCCTGTGATGGTACAGGGCTAAGTCTGAAGAATTCAAAGCAACATCAGGCTGGGCTATCTGAAGAGTGTGGCATTTCTGCAGGGTCTGTGAAAGCACAGAGCATCACTTACACCCAGGCAGAGCCACCATGCAGCAGACACCATGCAGCAGGCTCTGGAGAGCTCACCTCCCAGCTGCCAAACACTGGTTTAACTCACATGAGAACCTCACCTGGGAAGCAATGAGGTCTAAAACACAGCAAAGATTTCAAAAGAAGTCATAATCTGGGGTGTCCTCACTTACTGACTTCCTCAGAAACAAGCATTCTGGTTTCAGACACTCAGAGCAAGGTGGCACAGCTGATTTCAGCACCCTTGTGTGAAAACTAGTGGAGAACTGACCATGTATCACAGGCTTGCTGGGCACAAACCAGGATAGAGTGAAAAGACAGGCACATCTGTCTTCTGGCATCAGCACTACAGAATTTATCTTTGTTCTGCCTTTATTGTGAGGAAACAAAGATGGGGGAAAATAATCTTGAAGGCAGATCTTACTCTTGAAGAATCACCAACTGAAAAAGTTTCTTTCACCATAACTTCACCCAGTACACATGGGACGGCATTAGTGGATAAAATAAATGTTTCTTTTAATCACTGATGATATGTAGCTGTTTTCCATTAGAGAAGTTTGCATATCTTGAGGGTCTAGTGCCACAATAAGTGACAATTCCATAATAAAATCCCAAAGTGATACTCACATTAGCTCCTCGTGAACACAATTAGGAAAACACATGTCCTCCATGCTGTTGTATTATCCACACAACTGCAATATTTTTGTGGCTGCAGAAAGTATTAAGAAGAAAAACTAGAGCACAACAAAGTAGGCTAATCAGTTCAACATACTATCTGATGGAAGTAATAATTATAGATATGTCTGCCAATTTTAAAAGCACACAAAGTACAAGTAGGTAGACTCCTACCATTGAACAAAGAGGCAGGGAAGAGTGAGCAAAGAAAAAAAAAAGACAACCAAAGCTGTGAAAGAAAATTGAGGTAGAGTAATAGATAAAAAATCAACTGAAAATTCAAAAGTCTCCTTCTTCAGCTACTGAACTCTCTCAACCCAGACAAAATGCCTCCAATTACAGACCAAGCAAAAGGTTCTGCAACTAAGCAGATGTGACTACACGACTGAGAAATTAAGGATATGGCTCTCCACAAGTTCCTTCTCTCCTCTGATATTTCATTAATCAGAAAAAAATATATTATCTTTATTGAGTGTTGAAATAGCCTAATAAACACCAACAGCCAGCATGGTTCTCATCAGATTTTTGTAGTAATTCTACATATGCATAATGTACATATGAAACAAGTTCACATCCACCGTATCAAAGGAAAAATGCCACTTGATATCATCCTTGCTCATACATGTTGGTTCAGTTATCTTTTTCAGCATCACTGGTTTTCCACCCAGAGTGGGCAAAAGCCAACATTGAAATATGCCATGTGAGAGCCAACAATGAAAGGAAGGAATACAAATAAATATGGGAAGGTAGTAAGGAGCTGTTGTCATAGCTCCCAGTGCTTGACAGTTCCTCAATTGATGTAAATTTTGTTCTTTTTTCTCCCCTATGTCAAGCCTTGGAAGCAGATTCTCATCCTGTACAGTATATTCAGTTACCTGTAGACAAATACATAAAGGATTTCCCCTAAGGTCTTACCAGTCTTTATTTTTAGAAACAGCCAACCTAAAACTCAGACCTGAGAGAGACAGAGATGATTTAAAAGAGAGGGAGGTCCACAGCAATGTGCTCAGATTAAACAGGATCCTGAAATGTGAAGGCTGAGGGGAATCACACTCAGCAGCCTCAGCCCCAGAGGTAACCCCTTCTGCAGCAACTCCTATGGAAACCTTCCTTCCCAAAGCAAGCACAAAACCCCCATTGTACAAGAACGAGAGGTTTTAAAAAATGCTCCGTCTTGTGCCCAAGTAGGAGCAGGCAGAAATCTGTGCACAGAGCCTTGATCTCTGTTTTTTCTCACCATACCCCCCTCGTTTTCAGTAGGGGGGATTTCTGCTGGGGTCCCTGCTCTGTCCCGGGTGCCTTCAAGCCCCACAAAAGACCACACTGCATGCAGGACGAGCGCTGTTACTCTGACACGTTTATTTCTCAAGTACTCACCCACAAGGAGCCAGAGAGCTACTGCACAACCTTAGAGCTTGGAAATCTCATCTCTCTACCTGCAAGCTGTCATTGACAGCTGATCAAAACGCCTGCATTTCCCTCCTCTCCCTACCACGGAGGTTTTGCTGAGATGCAAAAACACCGCCTGTCAGGGGTCTCTCAAAGCATCCAGACCTGACAGGGACATCGCACACGGTGACATTTTAGCATCTCTGCTCCAAAGCATCTCTCCCCGCATGCGGGGCGTCCATCACGCCCTGCTGCTGCCGCCGCAACCTCCTCCCGAACCGCAGCCCACCCGCACGGCCCCGGCGGCGGAACCCTTACCCGGGAGGGCTTCTCGGGGGTGTTCCCGGGAGGAATCCCGAGGGAAAGGACGGGGAGGGGCCACCCAGCACCTGCCACGGGAAAAGCGGCGATGCCCCCGCGCCGCTCCCGCCATCCCCGACACCGACCCACCTCATCCCGCATCCCGCATCCCGCATCCCGGCCCGCTCTGCAGCACGGCGCGAGGAAGCCGCCGCCTCGCCTCGCCTCGCCCCCCGCAGCCCCCGCCGGTCCCGGTTCCAGCAGGGGCATCCCCCGCTCACCCCGCGGCGCGGCGGCTCCGCTACGGGCGGCGGTCTCCGGGAGGGCGGGCGGGCAGCGCTCGCCGGGCGGGCATCGTGGTCCGCCCTCCGCCGCGGCGGGGAGGGCCGGCTCCGGGACTCCCTCCCTGCGCCGCCTGCTTCCTCGTCCTGCTCGTCCCCTTCCCGCCTGGATTGCCCGCAATGCTGCCCGCAGGAGAACAAGCTCCGCTCCCTCCCTCCGCGGCTCCTCCTCTGCTTTCCCGGGCACCGGACCCGGCTCCAGCCCCCGCCCGGCGGCGGGGCGGAGGGAGGGGACAGGGGCCGGCCAGGAGGGGCGGGCGGAAGGGAGGGGAGGGGGAGCGGGACCCCCAGAGCCGCCGCGATTCCCCAGCTTGGCCCCTTCCCTGGGGCTGTCCCCTCCCTCTGGGCTGGAGCAGGGTCCGGCGTGCGGGAACATCGCTCCGTGCCCTCCGTGCCCTCGCCCGGCGGACGCCGGGGGCAGCCGGACATCTCTCTGTCCCTTTTGCCCCTGCCCCGGTCCCGCCGCGGGGAGCACGATGCCCCAGGGACTTCGCCGGCATCACGGCAGCAGGACCGCATCGGGGGCAGAGGGATGCGGTCTGAGTGACCCGCAGCCGTGTTGGTGCTCCAGAATCCCCGGATACCCTGGGTTGGAGGAGCCCTGCAGCCTGGAGCAGAGGGGTGACAGTGGAGTGGGATGCAGGTCCTGGTCCAGGCGTTGGCAGTGCTGGCGTGCACCTTCCCATGCCCCACGCAGGGCACCGGGCAGGACTTCAAGGCTGCTGCACGGTGGTGTTGTCCTGAACCCTAAAGCTATCCATGGCCCTGTCCACCTGGGAGCTACCAGGATACTGAACTCATGGTATCCAACAGGACCTTGTCCTCAACAAACTCCCTTAGGCACTCAGAACACAAGGAGAGGAGCTTGTGCTTTCTCGGATTTGCCTCCAACTCACAGATGTGTTTCTATAACTGACAATGGTGCCACCCCAACTACATTCCACCTAAATTCCTATTTGGCAAGGCAAAGAAAAAAGTAACCCAGGAGTTACTCTCCTGCAAATGAGCACAGCCTCCTGGCTTCCCACAAGTGTGTGGCATGTTCTTGTCAATATGCCTTAAGTGTAAAATTGAAAAAAAAAAAAATAGCACCCACAAGCTAGAGTAAATCATGCCAACATAATTTTTATCTGTGGATCAATGGAATTTAATTCCTCAGTTGCCAAGATACCTTGCAGAAGCTTTTTTGGGTGTTTATTACCCCACCATTTCATGCACAGAGTGCCCTGTGCCATGTTTACCTTATGAGGTTGCCAGACTGTGTCTGACCAGTGAGGCCCATGGGCCCCATGGAGTGCAGCCAGAGGAGTAGTGCAGAGTTATGTGCCGAAGGTTTGAGAAGTGTTAAGTTTCGTCTGCTGCAATGCAGAGGAAAACGTTTGCATATCCAAAGACCTTTTCCTTTGTAAGACACCAGGAGCACAGGCACAGCCCACTGAAGGATGAGAGGTGTCTGTTCATTTAAGCAGTGCAACAGCATCAGTAGCTTTGGTCTGGCCATACCCAAAGACTGATATTTACCCAAGAGATAAATCAAATTGTATTAACTTCAGGAATGATTGCGTGGAAACTTAACATGAGAATGTCTTTTTTGCAGCTTTCCATCCCTGCAGTTTCATTGTTTCTTCAATTGTTTCTCTCCAAAAGAGGCACCTCCTGTCCTTGGTGGATGTAGAGGAGGCAGAAAGAAAGCAAAGCACTCACACCTTTCTGCTCTTTCCCCTCTTTACACCATCACCAAGCCTAGTATAAGCAGAGCAGGAAGGCATAATTTGTTTTCCTCCTGCTTTTTGGTCATATGAATTTCAAATCCACTTGTCATTTCAGGGAAGCTCAGCTGGGCACGAGGTTTTCTTTCCTAGTGTGGTTGTTGTGTGGCTTTTGTGGAGCTACAGCAGTAGCAACAAGGGCTATTTTTAGCCTAAAGTAGGCCAGGCAGCTCCAGAAGATGTATTAATAGGAGGAACATTTGAGAACAAAACAAGCAAACAAAAGAGAAAACAAACTGAGAAGTGTAAACACAATCTTTTACCAGCAGCACTTGCTAAATAGTAAATATAAGGAACTGCATCATCTGTCTCAGGAGACATGACCCTTCCCCAGAGCAAACAAGGTAATGCAGTCTCTCATCAATATGTGTTACTTCCAGAACAATCAAACTATCTTGTTTTAGCACCACACACCTGGAGTGGGATTTTTAGAGATGCCCAGTTTATCAGATTGCAGCATGCATTTATTTCCCAGAAAAAGCATGCCTAACCTGGAAGTTTAAATAGATATTATTCTCCTTCTTAGAGATCACTACACATTTATGTTTTGAATCAGAGTGTAGCTGGTACCCAAAGTGTGTTGCCCAACTTGCTGGGAGAATTCACGCCCACGTTTGTAGTGAAATCCTGTGGGCAACGTGCAGCTCTCTGCAGCAAGCAGAAAAGAGGCAGGAATGTGTACTGCAGGAGAAGGATTCATATTTTGCTACTAAAAGCAACAAATCTTAGCTTTCGATCAATGATAATTCAGTAGGAGGCATAGGTATTTGTCATCTCCTTTATCCTTGTTGGAATTTGAAGACTGGATTGCAACAATTCAGCACTCTGTAAATCTTTGTGGAAGAATAAGTGCAGCAACATTCATCACAGATATGTACTTGCCACACAGACTCACAGGGCTGCTTTTTAGCTTTTTTTTTTTTAACTTCTGGTAGTAGTTGGGTATCTTTTTTCCATTAGACGTTCCAGTAAGACATCTCACATTCTGAATCTCGTTAGAGTCATTCCACTGAAGCCAGTTGCAGAACATGCTGAATGCTGTTTGCTTGCCTGAGTGTTTGGGTAGATGCAATCCAGAAATCCAGGACAATCCGTGTTACCATATCATGCATTACTCCATCAAGTATTGTAGTAGGATGCTTGTAGTGACAGCATAAGTGTTTGCTATATATAGCCTGCATTTGCTTGCTGCTAATTTTGTGAGACAATTTCCTCAAAAAGCAGAAAGGATCAGCACTTTTTTCTTTATTTCTCTAATTGACAAGCCTGTCTCTGTGTCCCCATCTGACTTTTTTCCACGGCACATACAAACTTTCTGATGAAGTGACATCAGACTTTAGTGCTTAAGAATTCAACCTAAGGCCTCACTGTTACTACCTGTCCATAAATTTGCCCTGATGTTCTTTTCAGTTGCAAAAGTATAGACTTTTTTGCATAGTTTTTGAGTCCAGATCAACTTATAAGTGTTTCACTGTTTCACAGAACAGCCACACCTGATTCAAGCCCACACTTCTTGACGCACACAGCAAGAAAACGATAACATACATATGCACAGACCAGACTGCAGCTGGAGGATTTGTGTACAAGCCATAGAGGTGAAATGTTTGCAACCAATATAACAAAACAATAGTTTTAGGACTAATTTGGGGATTTGTTGTTTATTCTTTGTTTGTTTTTTTGTTTGTTTGTTTGGTTGGTTTGTTTTGTTGTTTGGTTTTTTTTTTTAGCTGAATACATTCTGTCTAAGAACACTGCACTTACTTAATTATCTTTGCCATGTGCTTGTCAGGCAGCAATCACAGGTTACCAATTCCAGCCCTGCCTGAGCAAAATTAGGATAGAAGCCTGCAAAGAACCTAAAGTTAAGTGTGTGATAGTGATGCCAGGCCAGGTGTCACTCTGGAGAGCAGGGGCTGACTGCCACAGAGCTGGCGGTGAATTAATGCTTGGCAGATTGGTTTCCACTATGTTTTATTTTCTCCTGCTGTCTTGAAATGACATTCCACACAGCTCCCTAACTGCTAGCCAGAGAGTGAACCATACCACTGTTTTGGTGACAGATGTTCCTGGTTAAGGAAATGCAGTATACTTAGTTGTGTAAGTCATTGTAATGTCAATAGCACATTGCTGTGTTGTAGAATCACAGAATGGCTTGGGTTGTAAGAGGCTTTAAAAACCATCTTGTTTCAACCCCACCACCATGGGCAGGTTCACCTTTTACTAGACCAGGTTCCTCAACTGTAGTACTATAGTGTCTCAAAATCCAGATTTGTGTGTTTACCTTATATCACAGATAGAAAAATCAGTTTCTCTAATACCTGAGGGGGCCACCATCACCATCACCATCTGGAAAATTCCCAAGGGGCTAGGAAGGAAGCAGCATTCCTGACTGGATGTGGAACTCCAAATCAGGCACTTGGCCAGGCTACAGAGGTGCCATAAGTGGTGAATATCCCATCCTTGGAAACAGTCAAGGTCAGGCTGGGACAGCACTGAGTAAACTGATCAAGTGGAGGGTGTCCCCGTGCAAGGCAAGGGGGTTAGAATGGAATAGACCTTAAAGGTCCACTTTGGTCAAAACCATTCTGAGATTCTGTAAGCCTGTCTTCACAGCAGCCAGGCTGAGAGTCCAAACCCACCTGAGTTGAACAGCAGCCCGGGCAAGCCTCTCATGAGCAACTATGAGTGACCTGTAAAATTGCCAGAGTCCTGAAATAGGTCAGGAAGGCTTTCTGCCAGACTAACAGTCTCCCAGCCACTGCAGTCTGTGGTGGAATGCTGCTCAGACCTGGGGAGAAGAGATAGTAGCAGAGAAGCATCAAGGATTTCCTCTCACTCTTTGCAGACGAGGCGCTGCATAGCTAATTAGTCACGGGAAAATGCACCATCTGTTATGCCAGTGTAAGATAACAGTGCTCCACTTCAGTTTCAGGGAGCACCAGCTTCATAAACAACTCCATACCCAAACCTTCCCTCGAATGGACTTTTTTAGCCATGGGGACGTGTGATGTGAGCTGCTGTTTCTCATTAAACACTCAGTAGGCTAAATGCAAAGACCAGTTTCTTATCGGACATCAAAGGATTCAAGCATAATACACAAGTTAAAGCCCACAGAGAGGGAATAGACTGATTTCTGACATGTCACACTGCTGCTCCAGGTATGAAAATCCTATAGCTGCAGAAAAGTCTTCACCATGGAGAAGGTTAGTAGGGAATGGGAACAAAGAGGGGTGTGTATACAAGAGTAACACGCCTTGCAATGCAGAGAGTAATCCAAATTATTCACTCTTTAAGGAGTGAGGGACCAGCTTTCTGCTTTTCAACACCAGATTGATGCTTTCCAGCAAAATAAAACCCAAACTACCTCTATATGTTTACATACACACACAAGCAAGGCTGCTGATAGAGTATGATACACCTAAATTTGGGAAAACAATTTTGTAGCATTCTGATAGCAAATGACATTTGCATAATGAAGTGTACTGGTAGGCAAGCTCGAGCTGAGTGGATATAGGCAGGTAGTATGCTTCAGCAGTAACACAGAAAGCTGTTCCCCTAGCACATTTGAGGAGTTAATGTGCCTCAAATCTTGGGGTGTTTTTAAGCATTTTTTTAGAAGTTTTAAAAAAACTTCTGGCATCTTCCTGCTAACAAGAAAGAATATACCATCTCCATGTGGATAACAGCAAATTCATAATTACTGCACAGGAAGAGATGAACAAATCAGAATTTGCACCTAAATGGAGATGCCCTGTATTTTTTCTGGTATTTGCCTAAACCCAGCATTCCAGATAGAGAGTCCACAATATCTGAGAGCAAGGTGTGCATTGTGGTTTTCTCTTGGCCTAAAGCCTCAAATCAGGACACATCCTCTGTGTGAACATTATTTAAACCCAAATTTTTTACTGCTTAGGTACCTTAATAACAAACTCTGCTTTTCCACATAGCATTTGAAACAATAAAAATAATAATAATAAAAAAAAAATACAGACAGTTTCATATTTGGCTGCATTGCAGATCTAGGAAGAAGGGCTGTCCTACACAAAGGTGTACCAGTTTAGCTAAATTTGTAACCCTGCTATTTATATTCATATCAATGCACAGGAGTTTAGCTTGTCTCCCTTATTTAGCTGAATTAGATTTTAGCTTCTAACCAAGCTACTCAAGATTTTTCCCAGTAAATTTTCATGTTTTTTTCAATTTATATTCATTTTCTTAATTCTTGTACAAACATGTTGAACTGCACTCTCTCTCCAGGTAACGTTCATACTCGATGGGATTCTATTTTAGTACTCAAAGCTAGTCATTCCTGTTCCACCACTTTTCTTGCTTTTGAACCTTATTTTAAAAAGCATATTCAGTTTTTGGAGGCTGATCAGAGGGTGGGCAGACTCTGTGCCAAAAGGTAGCCAACTAATTTTGATGTATTAGTAAAATTTTAAAGCAAAGAGCATGAATCTTGTGGTCTGTGCAAGTTTGTACTTGGATGGTGTTTTACTTGATTGTATTTGTTCATCTTGCAGTTGCACCTTAAGCTGAAGTCCAGCAGCATTCATGAATTGGGTAAATCCTTCTGATCATGAAATCCATCATGTATTTCTTGGACCTTTTCATCCTAAAGGGAAAACACAAACTTCTAAGTGCGCTTTAGTCTTATCTCTAAGAGTGAACAATCAAGCATCCTTACTGAGCTATTTAGACCCATACTACAAGACCTACAATAAAAATCACTGCTAGACATGCATGGCATGCTAGACATGCAGGTAAATGATGGGAGCACTGGCTGGACTCTGGCCAGAGGCTAACCAAGCTAATCAGGACATGGATTATTTCAGACATGGTGTGAGGGAACTGTTGGACATGCTCCATCCCTGGAAACATTCAATGTCAGGTTGGATGTGGCCCTGAGCAACCTAATCTAGTTGAGAATGTCCTTGTTTATTACAGGGTGGTCAGACTAGTTGGGCTTTAAATGTCACTTCCAACCCAAATTACTGTGTGATTCCACAAGAAATGGCAGTGGTGAGACACTGACAGGTGGTGCCACAGAGGATGGATGGACGGCTGAGGGGGTGCTGTGTGAGACATGGCCAAACTCCACAGATAACTGGAGCCAGCACTAAAGACCTTTAGGGAAAGACAGCCTTGTAAAGCTGCCAAACCCATGTAACTCTATCAGGTATATCACATCAGACAGGTCACAGAATCAGAAATATCAAATTTGGTGTCTAGCTGGAAAAAGTAATTTGAAGTTGTTGATTTGTGAGGAGACTGAGGTGGCGATAAGGAGGTACAGGAGTGATAAAATGAAGGGTTGAGAGATGTGAAAGGGAGAATAAGGTCTGGAGGTGATGTAAGTGGGGCTGTCTGGGGGTAACTGGCAGTCTGCCCTGCCCTTGGGCATGGCACCTGGAGCAAGAGAGTGAAAAACCCCACAGCCCCATTGTCACCATTTGAATGGTGCCAGGTTATGGCCTCAGGAGAACAGGATGAGAGCAGCCCACCTCTATATCCAGAGGGACCAAATGGATCATCCTTGTGACACCATGTGGATGCCTCTTCCAGGTCTGGTGGCTTTGGGGGCTGAGCACTGTTGCCTAAACAAACTCCCAGTCCCACTCCTTGCTGCTCTCAGGTGCTGCTCCAGGGAAGGGCCAAAAGATGCACACATGTGTCATCTCACCATTCATTTATTTGCCTCCCAATCCAGTTCCAGTGCCTGTCATCTCATGGTGACAGGTACAAGCTATCAGTCATTCACAGTAGTCATTTGCTACAAAAAGTCTCCTTGAAAGTCTCAGTTTGCACAAGACTTTGAAGGTCGAGGAGAAGCTTTGGAAAACCTCACCTGCCAACATTAGGGCACAAACAGCTGTCAGGATACCAGCCAGTGTCTAACACTTTTATTTTTCTCTGGTATAGGAGTAATTTTTAAAGCGCTTTAGCAAGGAAATCACTTCCCACTAACTGAAAATGAGTTGTCTTTATATCAGGAGAGGACTTGATCACCCTCTACCCACTCTACTTCTTTTCTGCACAGAAACATCCCCCTCTGTGCTCATCTGCTTTCTCATGACTCCACTACAGAGCTCAGAGGCTGCTGTGATACCTCTGAGCAGTGAGGCTTGCATCAGAACAAATGCCAAGATAAATTTTTCTGTTTCTCTGTGCTCAGCCTAACAAGATCAGCATGCAGAAATACAGTGCCTGAAGTTTAAAATTAATTTGAAGTTTGTAGGACAGCTCTCTAGAAAGTAGGTTATTAAGAAGGGATGATATTCTTGAGTTTAATTGAAGTGTCATTTGTCATTTTTGTTAAGTCCAACACAATCCTTGTCCAGTAGCTGAGCATTAGGTGCAGGAGTCATCATGGTGGGTCAGGAATATGGGACCTGAACTAATCTGGCAGTTGGGTAATCTTACATCAAAGGGGTCATGTAGTTTGGTGGGAAAATGTGGCATTACACTCACAAGAGCATTCAGGGTAGCTGCTTCATTTTACAGGTTTTGATATTAACCTGCTCGCTCTTCTGGCAAAGCAGATTTTCCATTAGGCATGAGGAATGGATCTCCAGAAAGGTTGCTTGTGAAGTCTGGGGATTTAACAGCTAGAAATGTAGCTGGAACAATAACTTCTTCAGAAGGTACTCTTTGAGAATAACCTCATTGTGTCAGTGAGTGCTGATGATAGGACAGCAGGAAAGTGAGCCTCAGTGCTTCCCTCCTGCTTCAAGGAATTATCTGAGTGATGGCTCAACCAGCATCGACTTTTTTATTTTTTTTAAAGATAAAGACACATTAGAATGGAAGGAGGGGGTCTGAAGAGGAGTTCCTACAGACCATTCCAGATTTACTGCCCATTGCATTTCTACCTGCAGCTCTTATATATAGAATTGGGAAGGTTATAGGTTATATTCCCAATCTTGCCCTGTATCAGTGCAAGCCAGCTGCGCAACTTCTCTGTCTCTACAGCCAGTTTTGCTCAGATTTAGGGCCGGGGCCATGGATATTCCCTGGATGAGCAGAGCAATATATGGGGTCTTGACAGCACAGGGGTTCCCACATATTTTGAAGTATTTAATTTTCTGTGGAAATGAAAGACAACAGAAAGCCTTGCCTAGCAAGAAGGATGGCTCTGTTGGTTAATCAGAGACAAGAAACAAGGAAAGTCAGTGGCTGTTGACTCTGACTTGATCCACCAGCTCTCTTTAAATATGGAATATGCATTTGACTGTCTCCCCTTTTGGGGAAAAGGAGCATCAGTCCAGATCATCACCAGGCAAGGTGATGCCCTGTTGAGGTGCCACCCTGAACCTGATGACAAATCATAAATCATGGAATGGTTTGGATTGGAACTGACCTTAGAGATCATCTCATTCCAAGTCCCTACCATGGGCCAGAGCACCTTCCACTGGACCACTAGGTTGCTCAGAGACCCATCCAACCTGGCCTTGGATGTTTCCAAGTATGGGGTATCCATAGTTCCTCCGGGCAACCTGTGGCAGTGGTTCACCACTCTCATGAGGAGAAATATCCTTCTTATATCTAAGTCTACCTTCTCTTAGTTTAAATTATTAACCCTTATCCCACATTTACACTCACTTACACCCCATTGTTGTAGCTCCCTTAGGTACAATAAAGTGCTCTGACGTCTCCCTGGAATCTATTCTTCTCCAGGATGAACAACCCCAAATATCTCAGTGTGTCTTCATGGGAGAGGTGCTCCAGCCCTGTGAGCATATTCATGGCCTCCTCCTCTGGACCCATTCCAGCAGGTCTGTGTTTTTCCATGAGTGGAATCTTTAAAAAACCAACAACAAACAACCCAGCGGTATTTATACCCTCATTTGTATAGATGTGGCAAGCCATCACCACCCAAGTCAAAGTGTAGGCAGAGCAAGAGCTGCCATCACAGCTACAGAACCCTTGGGATGGCAGCCAACAGCCCCCATTGCCCTGTGCAGGTGACCAATGCAGTCTAAGTATGAATAAGAGGGTCAGTTATAAAGTTTTGACAGATCAGCTTAACTATCAACGAACAGAAAGAAAAGACATGTATTTTGTAAGGTTCGCAAGGTTTGACTTCAAGTAGAAAAAACTTTTCTCCTCTAGAAACAGCTACAAACAGCAGGCCTCTCTAGGCTTTTTGTGATGCCTTTGGTCCTACTGTGGCTGGATGCTCCTCGTTATATGCACAGGAGGAGCATTTAAAGAGGAGCATGCACCTTTGACTTGATTTGAGGGACTTCCAGGGGTATTTCCAAAGTGTAAACAGACCTGTGCTATCCACTCCAGTAATCTCATTGATTTTAGAGGATAATTTACAATGTCTGGAAGGAGAGGAGAAACAAAGAGAATTTATCTGCACTGAAATTTGGTTCTTTAGTTGAAGAAGTGCTTCCTTTGTAAAATATATATTGATTATGTACTGTCCCTGTCACTTCTTGCTGATGAGTGTTGGGGTACAAGACAGAGGAGGAAGGGTGGAGAAGAACCTACACAGTTTTCATCCCCACCTTGTGCCCTGCTATGTTTAATACAAGACAGAGCAGCATCAAGTAGCAGAGAGTTGGATTTTTGTCAGGTATACTTCTCCTTTGAATTGACTTCATAAGATTTAGAACACCTGGAAGAATTTAGAACATTTAGAGAAAAATTTCAGTTTATGTTATTATTATATACATGTGATTACCTTTTCCATTCTCAAAAGGATCACATTTAGTTCTACCAGCATCATGGTGCTACACATTTATATTTCACAAGTAGGCACAATCCATTCTAGGATCAGCCAGTGTTGTGCTTCTGAAGGGGCAGATGCACAGCTTGGCCCAGGGGCTCTATAACCCTGAACAAGCACAGATACCATCACAAGGGTGTGTAGAATCTCCTGTGATACCTTATCTGCATTTGAGACATTTAATCCACAACCAAACAGTCTGCTCAGAGAGCTGCTGCTGAACATTTGTTCTTACAAAAGTCTCAGGATAAACACACACACAAAAAAAAAAACAACAAAAAACCCAAAAAAACCCGCAAAACCCAAAAAACTAGCACTTCTTAATACCTCAAGGTTTTAAGAGGAAGTGTCTTCTTTCAGTCATTGCAATCAGATTTATCTGTGAATCTTCCAGAGACCCTGGCCATGAACAGGTATCTTATAACAGTAGGAACCAGAGATAGTAAGTTCAGTAAAAGACTTGAGATGATCAGATCAAAGGATCAACAAAACCCCTACAGCTACCAAAGAGATAATAATTTACACAGCTATTGTATTCTGCCACCAGAAAACCAGGGTCCAGTCAAGATATGAATCTAGATTTTAAGCCTTAAAAATCCTTAAGATCTTTGAAAGTTCTTGACTGGGAGAAGAAATCCAGAGCCTTGGGAGGATTGAAAGGAAATGCAGCTGGTCAAAGAGACAGTGATGTTTCTGGGCAATATCAATGGGAGTAAAGAGTTAAGTGGTACTAAGTGGTTCATTTCTTAATGAACCACCAAAGTGGAATGAATATCAAATACCAACTTAAAATAAAAAAGGAAAAAAATAAAGAAAAATAAAAGAGAGAGAAACAGAATAAAAATAATGGTTAATACTCACAGTGTTCCCTCAGAGTGTCTACTTAGGCACTCAGGCATGGGTTCCCACAAACTCAATCTACATAGCTCCTCCAAGATAAAGGAATTTGTGAGTGATGAATATAAAGAATATGGATTCCTGGGATGTTGCATGCTATCCTAAACCAAGTACTGACCAGATTTATTCACCTGCTCTTTAGAGGTTCTGATTATGGATGAAAGAAGGGTAAAAGAACACGCAAGCAATGGGTGAGAAATGCAAAGAATTAACATAACAGAAATGCAAAGAATAACATAACAGAAAATGCAAAGAATTAACATTTAAGGAGGCAAGTGGAGTAGAAGAAAATGTTATAGTTACTCAGCTTTTGTCTATTCCATCTTACTGAAGAGCAAAGTTGAGCTTTTATCGTGAGTCGGAAGAGCTTTACACTTACACAGGCAGCAGGAACGTCCTGGGGTTCAGGCAGCTCACTGGCACCCAAAAATCTCCATTGGTTCTTCTACTACAAGGTGTAGCTACAAGGTCTCCTAGTTAGTGACAAACATGTAGCTTACTAAAACGAGGAGAAGATGAGGAAGGAGAAGTACCACAGGTAGCACGAGTCCTGCCACTGGGACGGATCCTCAGCACTGTCTGCACCACTGATTAATTTTGGAAGACAAGATGAGCCAAGGCACAGAGACCTCCATCAGCCCAGTACCTCAACTGCAAACTGGCAATTGCTTATCAAATGAGATATTGCTACCGTCCACTTTCTTTGTTTTCATGCCCCAATGAGACACCCACACCTTCTGGTGTCATGAGGGACACAAAGTGGGCAGGAGAGAAAGGTTCATGACTCTAGTTGCCTGCTAGCAAAAAGATAATGAGTAGTTCTAGCATGACTACCCGTTAAATTTGTCAAAGAAAATGAAAGTTATGATCACACAACACAGGCAATCAGCATTGCAGCTGTATTATTTCCAGGAATGCGTCATCTTTTCTTAGAACTATTTTCACTTGGAAGGAGTAGGAAGGCTCTACTCCTGCACTTGATGACTCTCACTGCAGGGTGAGATACTGAGCCTGATGAAACTCTTGAGTTATGTCTACTACCATGGCAGGATACATTTTTGCTGTAAAGTCACACTATTGCAATAAGACCTGCCAGTCATGGTGTGTTTCTGCACCTCTCCAGAACTCTTAGCAGGCACCACTGCTTACAGGTGGTAGCAGCTTTGTGTTAACTTTTGAGAGGGAAGTAAAGAATTTAATTTCTATCACTGGTGGAAAATGAGGCAAAGGCATGGATTTGGATTTGGAGTGCCCCCATGTCTGCTACTCTTCAAACTTTTCAAGTATATATTTATTGATGCTCCTCACAGAATAGTGCTATTTGCAACATTAGAACTTAAATTTTATAAAAAATGCAGCGATTTGAATTTTCCTTCACAAAACAAGGTGTTAAATGACTCAAATTTCAGTGGTTTCAAAATAAAAACTTCAGGTTGGCAGAGGTTTTTTTAAGCAGATCATCTTTGTTAACACCCATCTTAACAAAACTGGAATCTGAATCATAGCAAAGGTTTTCTTGTTTTCATAAACTGTTAAACTGAGACTCTTTAGAAAGTGAGGTGTTTGTAATTCTTTGGTGCATTTTTGTAATTTGTTGGTGTATACTGGTGTATTTCAATCTAGATACCTCAAATACTCTTTGAATGTGCTGGGAAAGGTGCTTTGGAGAAAGCAGAATTGTTAATACAATTGTTAATACAATGTTTGTTTGCACTGTTCATGTAAGCTGAATGATAAAAGCAGATACAGACTGTAAGGCACATTGTTAAAAGCTGACAGAAACCCTATATCTTTGTTTTGAAATCAGTGAAGCCACCCTTCTGGTTTTTATTATTTAAAATATATAAAATAGATTTATTCTATTTTATTTCTTATGTCCTAGCTATTTGGGCCAATTATTTACTTGCTTAAAGTGCAACAGAAATTGTAAAGTACTAAGATTTCTCTTTCTGCTGCATATACTTGTTTTATTCTTAAATATTTGCCCTGCCAGGTCTCAACAGTTATTACAGCTGTCAGGGTTATTCCCATCCGACAAGTGTGGGAGAAAAAGCCCTGAACACAAAGAGATGCAGGAACTTGCTCAGTATCATCCTCTACACGTAGCAGACACATTCCCCTGCCCCAGGCAAGTCTCAGAGCCACCAGAATATGAGAAATATCACTGAACATTTAACTTGCTGTCCCTGAAATACACAGATTTGGGAAAGAATTTATCTTCTATAATTTATTTCTGTTAAAGGTCTGAAATTGAAGGCACTCAGAAAGAAGTTATTAAGCTATTTTGGTGAAGTGATTTGGGGATTCAAAAAATGCTGAACACAGCATGCAAGCCAAGACCCACCTGTCAAAGGAAAATCAAGTCAAGAGGAGTTCAAACAAGGCCCATGTCTTAATTCTTATTACTTATAGATATGCAAATGCATTTGTGTAGGCAACAAAGGCATTGCCATAAACATGTGCTCAAATGACATTCACAGAGGACTGTTTTCTACCTCATCCTTTTTTCCTTCCCCTACCTCCCTGGCAGGGATTCAACCTAAATGGGTCATGAATTGACTACCTTTGATGTGAATGGTAAACATTTCATCTCCTGCTCTGCAAAGCCTGCCAGTTAATATTTATAGGGATTGAGGAATATTAAGTTATTTGAGAAGAAGCATATACATATTCCCACAAATACAGAGAAGGAATGGAAGAGAAGAGATTGTCAAGGTTTACAAAGACATCAGATTGTGAAGAATCTTGTGAAGACATCAGATGAAGGAGCTAGTTATTTACAAAAGGAACTGAGTCATTTTATTGAACACAATTCATGAAAGTTTAATATTGTCTTATGTTGTGCATCTTAAATTCCAGGCTCCTGAAAAAAGGTGATTTAATGTGAATCTCCATTTTCCTTGTTCATTGAACATTCTTGTTAAAAACATTAGCCTAACAGCCACATGGAAAAATAGAGAGCTTTCAGATGGAGACCTTCAAAACTTTTGATTTATGCAAGCTTCTTGATTTTAGAAGATTTTGCTTCATCTTCAGAAGTGCTGATACAGGGCTTCAGTGGAAGCCCTGACGGACATGAGAAATCATAGAGCTCATCAGAGATCTGGGATTTCTTGGATTTCTTTCTCAAAAAAGGCAATGAATATAGCTTGCAGACAGAGAGTGTAATTGTTAGGACTCCTCAGTCTGGCTGAAAGCAGAGGTTAGGCAAGAGCAGCTCCACTTTCACTAAAGGAGGAAAGCTCTAGGCTTTGCATTTTTCATCTCACCCTCAGCCCTTTTCGACTCCATGACGTTACAGACATCAACACATTCCTTAAATTTCTCATCTGCTGTATGTTGAGGGTTTTGGCATTGCTCTTCACATTTCCATTTATCATACTGTTCATACATGGGTTATTTCCCTTTGAAACAAGATGTCATTCCATCTGATGCCCCACCTGACACATTTTGCTGTTTAATGCCTCATCATATCCTAGCTGGAGTAATTTGTGCTACAGCAGCTTAGAAGGTCTTCATATGTTTTCCCAGCCAAATTACTGTTTCCCTCTCTCATCACCTTTGGTCTCAGTCCTCAGCTGTGCAGATGGGGATGAGGAAGACCTGTATAATTAAACACCAAAGTGACAGCATATATCTTTGTCACTTGGTGAGGTGTGCCATGGGCAGGTGCCTGAGAGCGCAGGATGTTCTCAGCAGCAGCTGCTGAATACAAGGCTGAGCCTATCAGTGCTGCAGACTGCTTTGAAAGAGATTGGTAAACACTGAAATGAAGTAAAAGCAATTTGAGGTGTGTGAGGGCAAAAGTAATCCAACTGATGTGTTTAGTTCAATTCCCTGCTTTGCTGGCAGCTCCAGGTGACTTCCTCTAAGTACTTTGTGGCTCAGGGCCAGTGTGCTTATAACCTCTCTGCCCTCCAGGGCAGTCAGGTTAATGAATTGAAAGGTATAAAATGAACTCAAGATCCATTAGGGAATATATGAAGGCTGAACCTTGTTTTCTTCACAACCTGTGGTGTGCCTAATATACAGGATAGAGTATAAGGTGGGAAAAGTGGGGTTACAGGTGCAGCATTGTGCTTTTTTCCAAGAGACAGATGGTCATATCAGCCTCTTCTCTAAACAAATGGTCTGGGTAAGGCAGCTGGTTAGAGGTGGGAACTTCCTAAATCCTCACATCAATCGAAATCCCACTCAGAGCCAGTAGCTAATAGCTACTTTATCTGGTAGCTCAGAATAGTATTGGAGAACTAGAAGCTTCTCAGTTAGTGTAGGCACAATTATCAGTTACAGAACCTACCTCCATCCCCAATGAGCCCTAATCCCTTGGATAGACTAAGAGATTTCTGATAGTAACTCCATAATGCCTGAAAGAATTTCAAATCACATGGGTTACTTTATCTTTTGGTCTCTAGGGGTTGGAAGCAGATTACACAATGCAGTTGGGAATAACTCCATGAGGACCTGGCAGAAGTACCTATTTCATCTGCAGAGAGCCCTCATTCAGGGAACATACCTATTTTGTCACAATTTAGTTTTAGTTTTTGAATGCTCTTCACTGGCAGGGCCGCCAAAACTGCCTAAACCTCCCATTACAGTTAATGAGGAATAAACAGACAAGCAGATGGGTTCATAGTGCAAGTGGATGGTTCCCCTGTTATAATACAACTTTAAGTGAGAGAAAAATGCAGAGTGAGGCTAATTGTGCTTCCCTTGGGAGGAGAGGAATATTTTCCTTTAGCTGTCTTGTGCATGCAAGTTTGCAAAAAGGTGCTTCTTTTCTTTATGCATAAAATGCCCCCAAGACCTCAAAACAGCTTTGCTACTTGCAAATTTAAAGTATTCATTATTTACCAGCAGTTTGAACAAAACAGAAATAATATATATTGTAATCTAAGTATGGGCTGCTATATAAAATATGTTTTTAATAAAACATATGTATGTGTTTATAATAAAACAATACATCATATGTAATGAAATTATATCGTATCTTATATATATAATGTATATCTATAAAATATTAAGAAAAGGCCCCAATGTCCTTTGCTTGGAAATGTCTGGAAGCTCCCTAGCTGAACCAGAATTTCTGCTGCTCCTCTGTATGGACTGTTTAAAATGTTTTCCTCAAGTACTCTTTGAGAACATAATATGCTTTGGCATGAAGCTTCTCATGTCCTTCAGGATAAGCCTCTCTCTATGTTACTTCATTAGTTAGTAGTTTTTTAAATTTTGAAACTCAAGGTCTGCTTCCAATCCAATAGTTTTGCCTTAACTCCTTCCTAGTTTATGTTGAGGAGCCTTAAGATAGAATGGAAATGGTTGTAACCCTACTGTACCCCCAAATTTCCAGAATCAGTAGGCTTTGTACCATAGCAGGGATATGATTTTCTGACTATGAAACCTTTCCCAGCTGCCTACACACCTCCTAAGGGTCAGGGAGGAACAATTGTATTCTTCATGAGAAGTACCAGGTAGAAGAAACTGACAATATTAGGTGTTGAAAGGCACTCTCCAGCTCAGCCCAAACTCTTTCCTTTGAATATTCATAATCATTTCTCCAAGGAAAATAAATTCACTGTATCAAATCCCTTTCATCAGGGTATCATTCCCACTCAGTGAAAAGCTGCCTTCTCAGCCCCACCCTGCTCTACTCTTTGTTTTTCCCAAGTGTCTGCCCAAAAGAGCATCCTCACCACTCCCTCTCCTCTCTGAAAGGCTCACAGGAGGCCTGGGTGATCTTCCCTCTGCTGTTTGTTGTTAACCCCACCTGGAAGAGAAGAAATTTTCTTCAGCTGGGCCAAACCCAGTGGATCTTCCTGGGCCAGCTGTGGTGGCTTTTATCAGCCAACATCCCGTGGCTTCCCAGCTGTAAGGTGATCTTTGCTCAGAAGGGGGAACAGATTGAACTTTGAAGGGCAGACATGAGGCTAAAAGCAATGATTCCCCAGCAGGCATGTAAAAAACAGGAAGTCTCATTAGTACATCTGATCTCTAAGGATAATATTGTGCAATTGAAAGTCAGGCAGGAAACAGTGCAGATGTTCTTTCCACGTAATCTTCTTCCAGCTAGAGGTAGGAAATAATTCATCTCATCTTTATCATGTGTCATCACCCTTGTAGCAGCACTGCTGTCTGCTCTTAATTGGATGTTTCTGACTTGTTGAATGGATATTGTTTTATACATTTGCCTTTTTTGGTTTCCATAATTAATTTGTTGCCACAGGCTAGATTGAGTGGGGACAGGTTTGGAATGTTTGACACTTAGTTTTGGCCCAGCAAGTTGTCTGAAAATGTGCACCACCTGAGTAGTCCCTCTATATTAGACCTAACATGGCTATAGTGGAACAAAATTCCATGCCCTTATTGATACTAAGGGTATGCTTTTTTCAGTCAGTATTGATTAGTCTGTCCTGGAAATGAGAGGAGGACACAAATATGACTATTTCCTTCCTTCTATGTAGATTAATGCAGAGATTTTTAGAAGTGATTGGAGATTTTCCTGGGAGAACATGAAGCAGTGTAAATGTATGGATTTATTTTTTCTTCTAGCTTCAGAATAAGACACCAGACTCTGGAATACCATTTCCTTTGAAATCAAAAGACTGACATAATGAATTTTCCAAAAATATAATCAGCCAGCAATGCCAGAGCTGGAATCTCAAGTTTGTTTATACCAACAATATTTGTTTTGCTCTGCCGTTCACATTCATTAAGTCCATATTTATTGATTCTGCATGATTTGTTGAATGGGAACATTTTATAATTCCATACCAGACCAAGAATCTCCCTCATAAATGTATTTATAAAGTACTTTTATATGCAAGTACTTATTTCTGCAGACAACAGCAAGAAAATGCCACAGAACTCCATGAGCTGCAGAGCCGGTTTAGAAGAGTGGTTCCCAGGCCAGAAGATGCCAAGACTAAATGAGAGCAAGTCAAAGAGACACAGCTGGGTGGTGGGCTTGGCAATGCTGGGTTAGTGGCTGCACAAAATGATGCTCTTTTCCAGACTAAATGAGTCTACAATTCACACAATCAAGATTTATTCATGACTGGATAGTGCCCCGGGACATTTTCCACCTCTTTGACACTGACCTTGGATGTTCTTGTTGATCTCTTATTATCACTGTGTCATCACCACTGCCAATAGTGCAGAGCAGCTGGGGGGATTCAGCACTGATTTATAGCAGATAAAGTTTTGCTCTAGAAATTTCAGACACACTGGCACCTTTCTATTGATCACACTTCAAACAAAGGCCCAGGAAGTGAAGACAAATCTCTTCTGAGTTGTTCGAAGCAGATTTTCTCACTTTCTCAAATCTATCATTATAAGGCCCTATTTTTTCTTAATGCAGCTATAACTGCATTGAGTGTTAAACTGGTGTTTTTTATGCTTCCCTGTGCTTTTACACTAAAACACACTCCAAGTGTAATAACTTTTCTGGAGTTACTTCTTCTTTTTATGCTCTGGAGGTAAGCAAGACAGCTCCCATCACTTATTATTTGTATCATTTTTCAATTCTGATTTATCCATGATTGCACATTTCAATGTTATCAAGGTGCAGAAATACCACTAGCCTATGACATTTTGCATGCGTTTTCTACCCTTACCATTTTTTGCTAAGGAGTATTCATAGAGCAGTGATCAGCTGGATATCCTGAATGACCCATTCATTAATGCAGATACCCCTATTTTCTCCCTCTGTTTCTTAGGAAGAGTTATTTTTGGAAATGAGACAGAGAAGATGTATTGTAATTTCTGGTGTCTGTTTTAATGGATACAGCTGTGTGATATCTTTGTCAGTACAGTGGGAAAGAGAAAATGAATTAAGATTTCTATGTTGGAGGTTTATTATTTGAACAATACAAAAAGAAAATGTCATTTGTTTGCATTTTCAAAACTTGTAAAAAACAAAATGTGTCAGCTGGTCAGTGGCTAACTCTTTTTGTCTGCATTGCATGAGCCAGTTCCTCTCTTGTGTAGCAGCCTGGCATTGTGTCTGGAAGCAGCATGTCTCTGTTGCTCAGGGACAAGACCAGACCAGACAGGTGTGGCAGTAGATGTTGCTTTACCTGTGAAGAGTCACTTTTGGATAGGAAGAGTTCATCCTCATTGTGCTGGAGTCACTGAATCGTGAATCCTTAATTTAAAAGCACAAGTGTAGCAGAAATGCCTGACAAGTGACTTGCAGTACGTCAAGTGACACCTGAGCTCACACTACTGTGTGCTTTCAGTGAGGAAATAACTGTTTTGCCAAAACTTTGCTCACAGCACTGTGTTCATTTTATCCACACATTTTCCCCCGTTTTGTTTTGTGATCATTTATTCGTTCTGCTTATGTGCTATTTTCTATCTGATATCCTGGTTATCAATTATTTGGAAAGGAGACTGCCTCTGCTGATCAGCACTCAGCACAGTGAGACCCAGTTTGACCTGTGAATTCTGAGTGCATCTACACACACACATACACCTGATCTTGAAGCCAGATGGGAAAAGGACATTATTAATTCAGCCAGGGATTATGTGTGCATTCTCAATTAATTAATGTACAGTTCCGGCTTCCCTCAAGACAACCTAAGACAGCAGAGAGCAGAAGTGTAGAAGAAATTCGTCACAGATGTGAATTTTCCTGTGATGAGTGCTTCAAAATATCTCAGTGCAAAGATCAAAGCTCCACTGCAGTCCAGTGCCTTTTGCTTTATTACTGCACACGAGGCCAGCTCTAAACTTGTTCCAAAAAGGGACAATGAAAGTGCTAATCTGGGGGTTTTCCTTAGCTGAAATTTCATACAGGGAAACTTTTTTGAGAAAAGATATGATGTTTTCATTTGTGACTGCATTTGCCCTGTGTGTTGAACAGTTGCAGGGAATTTGCTAAACCCCTTTGTTTATACTGCTAGTATGATGACTTTATTATTTTTCAATTTTAGAGGATAAATGGAGACAAAACCAAAACCATCATTCTTTTCTGAGAAATAAACATTGAGTGTGGCTAAGAGAGGTCCTTGAAAGCTTCAGAATGATATTAAGTGATATTAACTAAAGCCAAGACCCATTTTCTATTGGTTAATATTAATTGTATGTTCTGTAACTACACAAGAGTGCATCTTCTGTGCCATGGTTTACAGAGAGAATGAAATCCCTCTAGAATCAATCTTTAACAAAATGAAAAGTCCTTATGACAAGGACTTTACCACTCTACAAAAATCTCTGTGAAATATTAATGTATTTTGGTTTTGACACTGTGATCATATTTTTCTAGTACCAAGCAAGGTAAAAGGCAAATTCCTCTAGAACAAAGAAGAAAATATTTTACTTATGCATGCATAGAAAAAGTTGTCATTCATGCAAGAAAAACTACAAGTTATCAGGAATATCAAGGGTTATGCTACAAAGGGCAAATCTAAAAACTGCTAAGTAATCATAGACTTCATATATTGTGTGCATCTGTAAATTGAATGGAGGAATAGAGTGGATGTTGATTTCTTGCCTTTATAGAAAAATATTGCTTTGATAATAAAGTCTTTTTTAGTATGTGCTCAAAATTAAGACAGAATAAAACAGGGTCTCCAAAAAGACTTCATTTGTGTCAAAGGCTCAGAATTCTCAAAAAAGCTGCAAGATTTTTCAAGTGTAAGTTGTTTTGCAATGAATGCCCTTTAAAAGCATTGGGATTGAAATCTTCACCCAAATATTACATATGAATTCACTACACTTTTTTTTTGCTGGGCACCAACGGACTTTGTAAAGGAGCAAAGAAGAAATTAAAAATATCTCTGTGATGTACTTACACTTACCCAAACTAATCTCAAACTAACCTTGAATTTTACACTCTGCAGAGTGGCAAAAGCAAGCTATAAAAAGAAATAACAGCTCCAGACCAGAAGCTTCTGTTACCTCAAATCTCACATTGTTAGATCTATGTTTAAGGAGGATGGAAGAATCTATAACCATTAAAAGCACATTAAATTATCGCATTAGGCTAAAGTGTAGAAACGTGACCTGTTGCACTTCTGTTTTTATTATGGCCATTCCTATGCCTGAGAGGTTGGTGTGTGTTGTGCAGAAATACCAAGCTGCAAAGAACTATCTCAAATAAAGCGGCTGAGTAGTTGCTAAGAAGGCTCCTAATGGAAGCTTCTGTACTGAATAAGGTTTGGGCTCCTATTTGGACATCAAAAACACTGCTGAGCTACCTGAACAGTGGCTTTTTGGTGTGGATTACACATGGGATTAGAAATGCCCCAAAATCTCTGTATCAAAGCTGGTTTTTTTTGGTATTACCTTCATCAATAATCATAACCAGCACTCACTCCTCCCTCCTGTGATTTATGAAAACAATCACAAGGGACTACAGTACAGCTACTGCCTCCTGCCAAGATGCAAAGGCACAAAATTGTGTCAACAGCTGTGTCTGGAAGGGTCGATGCCATCCATCAGTCCTAATGTGAAAAGAAAGGGACTCTCCTGGAGCTTTCTAGGCCACCCTTGTGCCCAGGTCCCATCACTAGTAATTGAAGAAAGGGTATTTGAATGTTGTACTTGGCATTGAAAATCTTAAGATATAAGCAGTCCAACCTTATAAGACAGGCTGGAACATCTTCTCATTTGACCATGGCAGTAAGTCTGAGCAACAGTTGTTATTCCATGTTGTTTGCTTTTAAAAAAAAAAGGTCACAACTCTTTCATCCTCTGTAATTCTGAAGCACTGCTTTCCTAGAGTCTCATATTAAAAGAAATTGCACTGAAAAACAAAACCTTCCCAAAGCTTTTAATCAATATAATTTATTCCCTCAGTGCTGTAACAGTATCAGTTTGGGTGGTCTAGATTTTTTTTTTTTTGCTGTTGATGAAGTACACTTTTACTTGGAAAAGTAAAAGCAGTTGAAGGCAGCTTCTGTTTCACTGGTAGCATGAAAAGAAAACCTAAAGGCTCCAAACAGAACTCATGGCCCTGGGTAGTTCTGACCCTTGTCATTCCAAGTAGCGTAGAAAATAATTTTTCTAGCTTGTGGACATTGCTGAGAGGACAAATATTTTTCCCCTGTCCTGCATCAGGGAGTAATTGAAATATTTGTCATTTCTCTTTAAAAATGTTTTATTTTTTTCATTTTGAATGGACATAAACTTACAGAAATTGATTTTTTACACATTTCTCTGCTATATTAAAGGCAGTATCAGTACACGGAAATAATTCCTCACGAAAGTACTTTGTAGTCATGTCATAGATCAGACTCCTTTTTGATAAGTGAATCTGGCAGATTCCTGTAAGCATCTCATCTTAACAAATTTTCTGCAGCCCCTAAATGCTATCTGATATGTCCTTAATGTGACCTCCACAGCTTTTCTACAAACTTTTAAATTAAAGCAAAAATACTCAGAAAGCACCATTTGAACCTAATTTCAGAGTCCAGAGAAATGTGTGCCCCATGGATCTCAAGAACTCTATCATATCAAGGAGAACACTCCACAGCTGCCTCCTGGCAGAGAGTAATGATGTCACAGCCAGGAAAGAAAGCAGAGGCCAGGAAGATCCATGGTGTGGTCTGCTCATCCCAGTAGATTGTAACCCTGTCCATTTCCACCATTAAAAATGAAGGAAAGGGAAAAAGTTTACTTTATTGCACAGGCACCTTTTTGATGGTGTAGATGTGGGTTGCAGCACACACTTGCTGAAGAAGAAAAGCAAAAAAAAAGTGTTTCCTCATGGGCTACCAGCTCCCTACCACAATTTATGTGCACCACTGCTGTGCTTTGCTGCTTGGTAATTATCAGATTAAATATTCTTTTTTTAAGGTGGAAAGCACAACCTATCAAAAATCAAAAATTTCCAAGAAAAACTACTTTGATGCATCCCCCAGTCCCTCTGCAGCTGAAGGAGGCTTTGCAGTTTTTAAAGTGTTCTGGGTTTATGTTCCCATCCAATCAGGCTGGACATTTAGAAAGTAAGTGAATTTCTATCAAGAAAAAAAATCTGGTTTTGTTTGGATTTTAAAAGGACAAAAGTAAGCCCAAATTTTCCACTGGCCCTTTAAATTTTATTTATATTCCTTCCTGATGACCATTTGCAAAAAAAATCCAACTAAACCTGATAGGTTCAGTCATGTGATAAGTACTCCGGGTCAGAACCCCTAAATGTGGGTGTGAATAAGTAACAAAGATACGGAGAAAATTCACCACCCCAAAATACAATGGGGAAATACCTTCTCATTCTGACACCTCGTGTGAGTCATATGAAGGATATACAGAGCAGGAGTCCCTCCCAGCCGTGAGGCACATTGCAGCTATGTGGCAGTTTATTTATTCCCAACTTCACTTTTAGCTTCTTAATATCTGTGGCCACACCAGCCTTGAGAGTCCCCCCCATGGAAACACATTGTGCTGGTGAGTGTCTGAAGAGCAGGTGGGAAAAGCAGATCCCTGGCTGTAACCTCACATTCAGCCCAATTCTAAATATTAGAATGAGTTCTTTTAATTATAGGCTTTTATAAACACCTCCATGGGCACACTAAGGTCATCAAGATAAACACTGTAAATAAGGTTCACATAAACCTGTCCTTGGCTTGGGCTCTGGTCCCTGTCCAGTGGAAGTGACAAATTCTGGTGCAGCAGCTCCAGGTGAAGGAAATCTCCCTGCTCCCCAGCTTATCTCAGTGAGCAACTGCATCTGTACTCAGGGTGAATGCTTAATACACACTTCCCTACCCTGGCATCCTGAAAACATAAATTCTACAAACTGCAGCGTAAGCATTCTTCTGACTTCTCTTGGTAATTGGTTTGATGGATACTAAGAGCTGGACAAGGAATATAGCCTGCACAATTTATTGCTATAGCTAATTATAGAGAGTGTAGACGTGCAGCATGGTACAAAGAAAGAAAGTGCACACATGTATGAAGTATCTCTATATATCCTTCTAATGAAGACCTCAAACAGAATTTCCTGAAATATTTCCAATCATCATCTTAGAAAATGCAATCCAATCTTAACATAGTTAGTACGCTCACAAAGTAACATTTTATGGCCAGCTTAAAAGTGTTTGGCTAGGCATCAGCACTTACATTTAAATACTCCAAACATTTTGAACCACAAATTCTGAAATCCTTTTACACAAGGTGGAAAATTAACATTGTGGTTGCTCACTGTAGAAAATGAGGAAACTTCACCAATGGCTTGGTAAAAAATAGTCAGCTTTAATTATGTCAGTCAGAAATTTTTTATCTCGTGCTTCTCACTCAAGCATGAGATCTCTCTCTTAAGGTTACAAAGCCTGCCTTCCTCCACTGAAAATGATGAAAACTCAGTGATCAGCAAGCACCCATTTCATCCATCTGCATTTCTTGACCACAGCCTGTTCCTCAATTAGCTTTTAAATTAAACATTTGTTTCCCCAATACCAACAGTTCTACAACATGTAGAATTAGTTGAATTAATTAGTCAAATTAGCAACAGGCAAAATCATCATGCTAAGATGTAAAAGCTATTTATGGGCCAGATCGAAAGCTCAATTAACTTAATTACTGACTTAGCATTTGATTCAGCACGCTTCGGCCCACCCCTGCATTAGTTTTGGGACCAGTTTCCCCTCTGGGATTTGGCACTGCCTTGAGGGTCACAAAGAGGGAGGGTCTGGGAGGGTCCCACCCGGGAGGGTCCCACCCCTGGGGAATGTGTGCTGAGCCCCTCCAAAGGAGCTGCAAGACAGAATCCTCTGTCTATGCAGGTGAACCCACAGAGGAAGATGTGTTCTGGAAGTCAATTCATGCTGGGAAAGGGACACAGCCACTGCTGGTGGCTGAGAGGGGCTTCCCTGACAAATTCTATTATTATCATCAGGATGAATGGGCCTTGGAAGACCCCTCTACTGCAATGCATACATTTTCTCTGCCACAGAACTGCTGGCCAGGCCAGGGTCATGTCTGAAACCCTCTGGGATATTGTCTGAATTCATACATATGCTCAAGGGAATCCTGCTGCTTTCAGCAGCCCTTGGTGTGGGACAGCAGTGATTGGATCACTGTTTGGGAGGCAGTAAATTTACCACAAGAATTATGTGGGTTTGAAAGGACTTTAAAAGTTCATGCAGGGCACTCCCTGTGCCATGGGCAGGGACACCTTGCACTTGACCAGGTTGCTCAGAGCTCCATCCAATCTGGCCATGAACACTTCCAGGGATGGGGCATCCACAACTTCTCTGGGAGGCCTGTGCTAGTGACTCTTTACCCTCACAGTCAATATTTTGTTCCCAATATCCTGTCTAAATCCACCCTTTGTTGGTTTGAAACTATAGCCCCTTGTCCTGTCATTCCATGCACTTTTCTTTAATTGACTACTGTTGTAGCAAAACCCAATTCAATCTCTTTGAGCTTCAGAGGGACCAGAACTTTACAGCTTGATATCTATGTGTCTCATGAAGTCTTTGGGGCAACAAAAGGACACATGATCCTGTTTTCAAACTAACATTCCCTGCATGCCTAAGTCCAATCCAAGGCTCACAATGCCTTGGATTCTCACCTGGATTTATTGCAGAGCTAGGAAGATGGCTTTGCTTTGTTACAGGTAAATCAGAGCTGCTGTGTGTATGCTGCAAGGGCTGTGCTCTAAGGATAGCAAGCATTACATGGAGCTGCCAGTCAGGGGGAGGAAGATTACAAATATGAGCAGCAGAACTTAGCTGCAGCTTGGGAAGAAAGAAGGGGGTGCATACAGTTGCTCTAAACTAATGAATTCACCCACCATCTGCTTTCTCCTCCTTTCCAAACTATTCATCTGTGTGCCCTTTTTTAGTTCTTTTCTCACTTTTCTATCCATCTGTCTGCCTGGATCAAGTCAGTTTATTATGAAGATAATTATTATCATCAATATAGCAGTGCTGCAGCACGTATTAATACCTGAAAAAGAAGCAGAATGTAATGAAGGGTCATGGGATAGGGTGTTCAGGCAAGGATTAACACAGTGGGAAACTGGTTCATGGAGGCAATGCCCTGGGAAGCTTGAGGCTCCTGCACACCTCTCCCATCATCATCCTGGGGTCCAGAAAGCCCATGCTGAGAAGTTCCTTCTGCTTCAGCTGCTGTGGCTGCAAAAATATTCTGCCACCCTGCCCATAAGTGTCCTCCCTCATGGAAATGAGTTTGCTGCTTACAGCAGAGAAAAATGATGCTGTCCCTCCTCTTCAAACCTGCAGTCAGATATTTTTCAGACATGCAGATTACGTTGTTTAAAGGATCTTGGCTTCAGAAGATGCAAAGAAATGCTTAGTACAAATCAAGAAGGAAAGTCACCCTTCAATAGGCGCCTGAACACTTCTGAAAATCAAGAGCCTGTTTTCTGCTGGAGTCTAAGTGGATCCAGATATGAATTGCTCAGAATTTGCATTTCCCAGAGTAGTCTGGTCTCTGCTGTGCCAGGTGTTGTGTGTGAGTGTTGTGTGCTCTGTGTCATGACCACATAACAAAATTCAGCTCCTGCCAGAAATTTCCTTCAACATCAAAGTTGTCATCTAGCAAAATAATGGCAAGCCTGGAGATGATGAGGGGCAGGTGTTGGGTGGCACAAACATAATGGGATGTGTCTCAATCTATCAGATCAGGCTTCTTGCACCCAGATAATAAATATGCACTGCACCAGTGAATGCCACAAGCTCATTAACATAAAAAACCCCCATTTTGCTTGTTTGGGCAGTTGGAAGACCAGTTGTGAATCTTCTAATTTCTTTCCAGCCTGGAGCTGTCCTGATGCAAATGAAAAATTGCCAGGCCAAAGGTGGGGCAAGCTCAGGGTCCCTAACCATGGAGTCAGTCACCCTTTTTTGCCAGCTCCTTTTACTGAAGGGTAAGACAGAATTTTCAAGCTACCCACCTCCAACAGTGGGGTCTTTGTAAACGTACTGCAGCTACAGAGTGGATTCCAGAAGCCACTGAAAACAAGCAGTTTTATAAATGCTTCATGGCCAGTTGCACAATGAAGTAAGAACTTGGGGAATAGTAGATGAATGCAAATTTCCAGTCTGATACTATGAGAAGAGAAGAAAACAAAAATGTCATGAACAATTATGATGCCTGAGTGGAACCATAGAAATTGTGAGAGTGAAAGAAAAGATGCTCCACCACTGTTTTCTTGTCTTTCCCCCACTATTGGTAAGTTTTTCTGCCTCAGACAGTGGAAATCAGCTGGGCAAGGTCGGCTGAAAACAAGTATGAGATTGTCTTTGCTTTTCAAGGAAATTTAATGGAAAGGGCCTGGAAAGTAGAATGTCTTTTAGAAATAACTGTAGTCTTCTTTGTCCCAATGTTGTTCACAGTGTCACACATCACTCTGCTTTTGTCTGGAAGCAGGTTTCAAAATATATGATGGAATAATCGCTCTGTGGCAGAGAGGTTATTCTCATACAAATCCATGGTGTAAAGTTCAAGGGCATACTAGTGTTTTCTCATAGGTATAAAAGCTTGGAGCAGTCTGGAGATGTTCTGGTGCCAGAGTGAAAAAAACATGGAAGAGTCTGGCAGTTCAGAACTAGCAGCATGTTTGACAGCTGCCAAAGAAGCTAATAAAGGATATACTAAGGATACCCCACCCCTGGAAACATTCAAGGGCAGATTGGATGGGGCTCTGAGCAGTCTGCTCTAGCAGAAGAGCTGCCTGCCAGTGGCAAGGGGGTCAGATTAGATCACCTTTGAAGGCCCCTTCGAGCCAAACTGTTCTGTGATGCTATGGTTCTACTTTGTCCATGGCTGAGGTCTAAGCCCACCAAGAGGCTCTAAATCCTTGACCAACAGACCCCAGGGCTGGCACTGCAAACAAAGGACTTTACTGGAACCAGGAATCCTGCTGGAGCAAATGGGGAAATGGATAGCTGTAATGCTTCCCTGTGCCTGCACACAAGATCAAGGCTCGACATCTGCACAGAGCACTTTTAAAGCTCTTATCGATCTCCTGCGTCCTTGCCACCTTTCCATGCCCTTGCTTATCAAGGGGAGCACGGTCATTTCAACTCCCCAACGTGCTCTCATTGAAAATCTATAGCAATGGTTTCGGGTCACTGCTCTGATGAAGCGGGGCTCCAGCGGTGCGCCGTGAATCTCGCTGGTGGCACTTTGTCAGCTCAAGAGCGTTCGCTGCTGACAGGTGGAGAGCAGGTGCTTGAGGTGGGCATTGCTGAACCTGCTTCCTGCTGAAGGCAGCAAAAAACTGCAGAGGCAATGGCTTCTCTAGAGGCAGCATACACTCCTTGTGTGCTGCTGGGAGAGGAAATAATTTCTGTGGTGTATTTGTGTAAGCTCGCACCTTTGGCGAGTCTCAACAAGGTGGAAAGGAACAGTCTGACTCATATGGCTTCTCCCTCAGTGCTATGAATTTTAGCACAGATGCACAAAATAAGTGCAAGCTGCATTTTCTCCTGTACCCACATTCATTTCCAGCTACAAAAATCTTTCAGGTGATGTTGCATTCTAGTAGGAAAGTAGCACAGAGCCTCTGGACTGACTCAAAAACACATCAGAGATCTGTGGAAGGAATTTCTGAAACCCACTGGAGTTGGGGTCATCTTTCAAATTTCTCCATTGATATGTGGGCTGAGAAGCATCAGGAGTTCACCAAAGTTTCCATGTGCAGCACAGCCACTCTGCACAACTGAAATATTTGCACACTGCTCATTGTTTCCTTCCCCAATTCCATTCCTGAGGGGCTGCCAACAAAGCCAAACTATGGAACAGTGTTGCATCACCTTTTTTTTTTTTTTTTCAGATGCCATCCCAAATCCTTCTGAGAGCAGCATCATTTTGCAGCATCTGCCTCTAAGCTGTTGCAGCTGGACTATCACTGGGAGAATGAAACAGTGGGACATGCTCACAGTTTTCCCCCAAGTAGCATCCATGCATTAGTAGCAAATGCTCAGCTAGTAGAAGATGGGTTTCTTCTTACCGAGGGTCATGGGACAGGAACCATTTTACAGCATTCCCCACATTCAGCTGCTGTTCAGTAACATGCACAATCAATTCCCTTCCCCTGCAGTGATGAGGAGACAGATGTCACAAGGCTCTCCACCCAACTGCTTGCATGGAATGCCTCTGTATTTGCCTGGAAGAGTTTCATGTCCCGTGATGTAATTACCATTGTCCACCCTACTTAATGAAAATGCTGAGCCATTCTCCACCAATGCTCCCAGACATGTTGAAATACCTACCACTAGTTGAGACCTCTCTCTAGACATTGATATCAGTGTTCCCCCAATGGCAGAGTAATAAATCATGGAACCATGGAATCACAGAATCATGGAATCACAGAATCATGGAATCGTAGTGTGGAAGGAATCTTCAAACATCATCCAGTTCCAACTTGCCTGCTGTGGGCAGGGACACCTTCCATTAGATCAAGTTGCTCAGATATACTTTATAATTTTTATCTCCTTTATAGAGCCAGCCAGAAGTTCATACTAAAGAAAATTATTAATTCTAGAAAACGGCTTATGATGAGAGATACAGCAAAGCACTGAAACTACTATGACAAAGTGTTGCTAGGAAAGGTGTTGAAGGAAAGTTAAGTCCAAACAAGTAACTGTGTTATCAGTTAAATGACAATATTATAACAGAGAGGGTCCTGCAATTTTAAAGCAGTTTCTTATCACAATATAGTTTATAGAGGAAGCTAATCCTAGTTTTCCATTTAAAATTCAGGTTTTGTCAGAATTGCTTTAGCAACCACGATTTCCTTGAGCAGCCCATGAAACTCCTAAACATGTGGAGCTTCTGCTCCATTTAGGTCCAAAAAACAGTGACCACCTTTTAGATGTGAAGTTTTGGTTCAGAGTTTTCCAAAACTGAAGCCACATATTGTTCTTCAGCTGGATGAAATGATGGCAATGAGAAGGTCCTGGCAACACAGAGAAAAGGGTGCCACCAGCACAGGTTACAGGACAGATGTGTGGAGGTTGTAAGGACAGATTCCTCAAGCATCCACCCTGCTTCCCAGCCCAGTTTGTGCAGCCCACGATGAGCTCCTATGATTGCAGGAGTAACAAGGGATCAGCAGACACAGCTTGGCTGTGGTGAGAGGTGAGGGCACAGGGAGTGCTGTGGACCAGAGCTGCAGACCAGGGCTCACCCCCCCCAATAAACCAATACTGCCCACAGGCCCTGGCCACATGGATAGGGCTGCTTTGCTCCAGAGGCAGGGATATGGAGGGATCTGAAAGCCTCCTCTGCTTCAGCTGCCATTTGTGTCAAAAGTTACTCCAGGGGGACTGAGCAGCTCCTTTTACTACATTGATGTTGGCAGACCCTGGTTGAATCTTTGAATTTCAGTTGCTGCATTTATTTTCAAGAAATTGAAACTTTCATATTCTGCCCAGAACAAAAGATCAGAATTCATCCATTTTATCTTTGCAGTGAATTGAACTATCCCTCACAGAGGGAGGCAAGACATACCATCTACAATGGATGGTGGGCAAGGACAGCTGCTCCTTTCATCTGAAAAGAAAAAGTTTTTTAAGCATCATTGGAATCAGCATCCAAAGAAGGTATCAATTTTTAAGGCCCTCTTTGCAACAACAATTTATTTTTAAAAAAAGGGGAAAAAATTCCAGTTACTTGCTATCTGTTTAAAAGGAGGAAAAAAAAATTCAGGTGACAAATCCAGATTCCAAGCAGCGTAATTTTAAAGAGGACAGATTATCTGGCTATAAAGTCAAGGGCAGCCTCCTATAAATCTCACACACATCTGTGTTTGAAGCCTACCAGTTGCCATGGTTACCATGACATTGCTAGTCTTATTTATAGCCCTGCGCTATATATATTGCTTTCCAGGAGGCATAAAAGGGAGAGCTGACTGTGAAGGAATCTGGGAGCTGCACATTAAAAACGAGACGTAGAGGGAATAAAGCTAATTAAAGAGTGGCTGCCGGGGTTTGATGCTGGTTTTTGCAGTGCCAAGCCGTGACACCGTCCTCGGTTCACAGAGGTGGTGGGGAGGGAGGGAGGGAGGGAGGGAGGTGGCTCCTGGCTCCTTCCCCCCGTGCCTGCTCCAAGGACAGCTGTGGAGGGGACAGCCGTGACAGGGACAAAGGGACACCCATGACAGGGACAGCCGTGGAGGTGACAGCCATGACAGGGACACCCATGGCAAGGGACACTCATGACAGGGACAGTCGTGACAGGGACAACCATATAAGGGACAGCTGTGGAGGGGACAGCTGTGCAGGGGACACCCGTGACAGGGGACAGCTGGACAGCTGTGACAGGGACAGCTGTGGCAGGGACACCCGTGACACGGGCCAGCCGTGACAGGGACACCCATGACAGGGGACAGCTGTGGCAGGGACACCTGTGACAGGGGAGGGCCGTGACAGGGGACAGCCGTGACAGTGACAGCTGTGACAGGGACAGCCATGGAGGGAACAGCTGTGGCAGGGACAGCCATGACAGGGACAGCTGTGGAGAGAACAGCTGTGGCAGGGACAGCCATGACAAGAAGACCCGTGACAGGGACAGCTGTGGCAGGGACATCCATGACAGGGGACACCCATGACAGGGGACGGCTGTGACAGGGACAGCTATGACAGGGACAGTGGTGGAGGGGACACCCATGGAGGGGACATCCATGGAGGGGACAGCCATGGCACCCCCTGGCATCCCTGGGGCAGGATTTCCGTGCTGCTCTGTGCTCCCAAAGGACAGCAGGGAGCTCACGGGTGGCAATGCAGGTGGGAGAAGTGCTGGGAGCAGTGGCCAGCTGTGATGGCAATGCCCCCCTGGGCTGTGATGGCAATGTGCCCCTGAGCTATGCCCCAGGGACAGGCAGGTGCAGATGGATGCAGCCAGGCAGGACACACTGCTCACCACTCTCTCCCAAAAGGATCTTATTTGGCTTCTCTTTCTGTCTAAAACAGACTAACATCATGTGAGGAGTCATGTGTGTGGGCATGGATGTGTGTGTGCATATATATGTGCGTGTGTATATGCATACATATTACAAAAAAAATAAATTTTGTTATGAGGAATGAGAAAAAAATCAAGTCAGTGACAACATTTGTGGAGTAACTGCCTTGTAATGTGGGGTAAAGAGAAATCTGGAGGGAGGGAGGGAGGAAGTGGCAGAAGGAAGGAAGTGGCGGAAAGAAGTGGTGCAAGGAAGGAAGGAAGTGGCGGAAGGAAGGAAGTGGTGGAAGGAAGGAAGTGGCGGAAGGAAGTGGCGGAAGGAAGTGGCGGAAGGAAGGAAGTGGCGGAAGTGGCGGAAGTGGCGGAAGTGGCGGAAGGAAGTGGCGGAAGGAAGTGGCGGGAAGGAAGTGGCGGAAGGAAGTGGCGGAAGGAAGGAAGTGGCAGAAGGAAGGAAGGAAGTGGCGGAAGGAAGGAAGTGGCGGAAGGAAGGAAGGAAGGAAGTGGCGGAAGGAAGGAAGTGGCGGAAGGAAGTGGCGGAAGGAAGTGGCGGAAGGAAGTGGCGGAAGGAAGTGGCGGAAGGAAGTGGCGGAAGGAAGTGGCGGAAGGAAGGAAGGAAGGAAGGAAGGAAGGAAGGAAGGAAGGAAGGAAGGAAGGAAGGAAGGAAGGAAGGAAGGAAGGAAGGAGCAGAGAAAAAGGAGGAAAAAAAGAGAAAAAAGAGAAAAAAGAGAAAAAAGAGAAAAAAGAGAAAAAAAAAGAGGAAAGGAGGCAGGCAGAATGGAGGGTGGAAAGAAGATAAGAAATGGAGGAAGCGGATGAATTTTTAATAAAATGCTTCCCCAGTTTTTTATGCAATGCCACTTCCAAGAATCAGGTTGCTGCCTAGGTCAGCTCTCAGCCCCAAGAGCAGTTTCAGCCGCCCAAGAGTAAATCAATAATATAAATATAAAATGTAAAGAAAAGGGTCTTGAAAAGGGCAAACAACAACGTTGGCATCTGCAATGCAAACCAAAAAAACCAAACCAAATCAAACCAACAAACAAATAAACAAAAAAACCAACAACTAACCAACCAACCAACCAACCAAACAAAACCAAAAAAACCCACCAAAAATCCCCCCAAGAAGTTTATTAAAAATAACAGTCATGAGGGGCTTAAATGGTGTCTTCTAAAAAAAAAATCAGGATTAATAATATTGGTGCAACTGCAAGATGAAATTCTGATTGAGGATTTGCTCAGACTGCAGCTGAGCTGAAATCTTTCTGTGAAGCAGCTGCAAAAGAGGCCAGATTACCTTACTTAAGAGCTTGCATCACAGTTTCAAGACTGTCTCTTTAACAGTGAGTGTTTTGCTGATTAAAGACCTGTGGGAATGACTGGAAACTGATGCCTGTGGAAAAAAATTGACTAAAGCCTGACCTAAACAAGGAAGGGGAGGTATTCTGTGACTCTGGCAATGACATTGAGATGTCCCTTTCAGTAATTGTATGAACCTTAACTGGCATTGATCCTGACATTGAAATATTTTAAAGATACATTATTTAAAATTGTTTTTGAGAGTTCAGTTATAAGTGCTTTCTACTTAGCTGCTGTTAGAACTGTAAATACAGGTAATCCAAAACTCTTAGACTGTTTTGATGGGAAAATACAAAAAGCAGACAAGTAAACCTCTTTGTGAATTGGCATTTAATAAGACAATCCCTGCTCTGTGGTGTGCTTAGAAATAATTTCCACTTCATTTCCAGTTCCCTTTTCCTCTTTGATGTCTGTAGGCTGAGATTGAATTGCATTTCCCATTATTAGGGATACAGATAGGACCAAGTAGGGAGGAGGGAAGAAAAACCCTGAAAACAACCCAAAGAAAAGATATCAACATGGAGAAGAGACTAAACCAGAACTAGACCCTGTTCTTACTCATTTTAGAGCTATTTTTCAAAAAAGCAGAAAATTTTCCCTTTTAAGTCACGTATTACATGAACTCAACGTCCCAATAAAATAATTTGGATGCATTTTGGCTGAGCTTTAGCATGAATTATGATGTTGTGGTTATGCCTCCACACAGATTTTGCCCTTCAGCAGCTACTTAAGCCAAGTCCATACAGAAACAGATATCACAGTATTATTGCACCTTTGCTGTTGTCTGCAAATTACTAGATGGCCTAATGCCACTTGAAGCTTCTGTAGTACTGTATTTTTCCTTATTGATTAAACATAAATTATTGAGGAAAGTAACTGAGGAAACTTCAAGAGGGCGGAGATGATGGTCTCTGTAACTAGAGGTTGTCTGTCACTGAATGTGATACTTCTGACCTCATAATTTAATATAATGATTATAATCCAGAATGCGCCTCTAGGAGTCTATCATTTGGAATCACAGAAGCATAGAATGGTTGGGGTTCGAAGTCTCTTTAAAGGTCATTGGGTTCCAATTACCACTACCATTCAGTGCCCCACCTTGGGGCCCACCCACTAGATTAAGTTGCTCAGGGCCCCATCCAACCTATTTTGGGATTTAGGATTCAGGACTGAGGATCTATTTTTGTTCAATGCCCCACCAGATGCACTAGATAGGGAGTGGGAAAATCTATGTACCAAAAGGAGAACAGATAAATCTTGAGATGGCAGCAGCATTCAGTTGTACCTGTGCAAGAAAAGGGAGGAGGGGAAATAACTGAAGCTGGAATTCAAATGGCTTTACACTGGTCTAAGTTGATTTTATTTGTAATCTTTGTTTTTTACAGGGCAACTCTATGGGAAGCAATATTCCAGTAGGTTTCTATGGGAAAGTGATTCCTCTAGCAACTATTCTAAAACATACTGACTTTTTGATCACGAATAGTGTTTTGCTTCGCATTTTTGAGTTGTGCATATCTGAACCCTCCTAATCACCACCATTTTGGACACAAAAGAAAGTGGATTTTTTTGGAATCCTTGAGGGTACATTCTCAGGAGTTCAGTCAGAAAATCTCTGACTCTAACCCTGGAAAACATATTGCACTTCTCCTTCTGAGGCATAGGATTTCTTCCTTTCACCCTGGTGTAACCCTCTGACCTTTTAAACTTGTCCACAAGAACATGCACATTGAAAAATGAGGTGCTGCTGGGCATGATCTGGGATGCTGGGTCAGCCTCAGCAGCTGGAGGCCATTAGCCACTATGGCTGACACTGTGTTTCCATTCCACACTTGGTCCCTTTTTCACAGAATTCAGAATAAACAGAAGTGGGCATGCAGATGTTACCAGCTGTTTGCAGCACCAGCACAGGCTGTGTGCTCCAGGCACTTCCTGCTCTGTAGTTCAGACCTGGTTTAAATGTTGGAAGCAGAAAGACAGAGAACAGCTCAGCTATGTGGTCAATCAATTCTTGGTTTATTGAAGAGAATTTAGGAAGGTGTTGCTTGCCATAAAATTGGAAGTGTTAACTTAGGGCCTGAAGTGAAATCTCATTAGATGTTCAGGCTTGATTGTGAAAGGCTATTAATAAAATTTGTGACTTCTGCCTTCTAGAATGAACAGCAATGTTTAGTGCCCATATTATAAAGCTACCTGAAATCTCCATTATTCAATGAAGATTTTATTGTCAGACTGCTGAGATGTCTTTTAGTAGTCCTACTGATTTTAATGAGGAGTCAGAAGAGGCAGCTTTCAGAGGCAAAAGTTTAATGCTAGAAAAAAGAATGCGGTCGACGTGCTCAAGTTTTTTAACACAGTAGCTATGGATTATCAAACCTTTAACATGCATGCCTTTCCATCTCATTGCTTTGGAGTCAGAAGAATTTTCATATAGTGCTAAACTTTTATCAGTATGCCAAGAAAGTAAATTCACCTTCCCACTATTCTTGGATATTTTCTCATCTATTCCTGCATTTTGAGCTCTCAGGTTACTTGGACAAGCTCTCTTTTGCAGGTTCAAAGGTTTCCACTCAGTCCTCAGAATGTAGCACTCAGAATAATTCCACTGCTCCTGTTGCTCCCAAATGAAACCCTTTAACAAAGCATTATGTAGTGCAAACAGTGAACATCTGCCATGATGAGCTCTGACACTGAAAAAAGGCAAGTGTGCACCATTTCAAACACTCAATCATGTAGTGAAACCAGCAGACCTAAGATGAATGTTAAGATACTCAAACACTGCTGTAAGCAGACAACAGCATTTGGTGCATATAAATTTAATTTCTACAGCTGAAATGGCTTAAATCAATGTAGATGACTCAAGAGAAGTGCCAGAAAGTGCCAAGGAGCTGAAAGAAAATTAAACACATTTCTGCTGTCTTGGAAGCTGTGGGAAATCCTTGCAATTGGAGCTCCAGGTCACATTGGTTCTTCTTGTAGAACTTGGTTTTTCTCTTGGAAATGTTCCTCAGTGTGGTGGTTTACTCTTGCAGAATTGCTGCTGTTCCCTGCATTTGCCATCACCCATTTCTCCAATGTCAACTCTTCAACATTATCTACCCGTTCAGCAGTATTTGGACTTTTACAGTATTATAATCTCTGTCAGAACAAATGAAAGAGAATAATTTACTGTATTTTGTGCCATAGTTCTTCTCCATTTCTAGTCAGCATCCCTTCCATGCTACTTTGGCAAGCTGTCTTTTTGATCATTAGAAACTGATTTTGGATATCCAGAGTGGCTCCATCCAGCTTTTTATCCACCCAGCCATACTCAGAGACTGATCTAACCTTTACTGAATAATAAAACTGCCTTAGGGCATGCAAACTCATGTTGTCAGGAAGGCTTCCCTATGGATCTGCCGAAGACACCCAGGTTGTGCTTCACCTTTGCATCTGATGAACATAAAACTTCTTCCATGACAATCTCTGCCAAAATTCTCCAAGGTGTCCTTTCTGTGGCATGGAGGAATTATAAATATACATAAACCAGTCTCTCTGTTGGCAGCAGGGATAACCTGCAAAACCTGTGACTTGGTAACAGGTCACAAAATTAGTCATACATTGATTTGCTTGAATTTCCTAAACTGTTTCTTCCTTCCACTTTAAAAAAAATATACCTATCATTTATTAATAGTCAGCATAAGCATAATAATAAGGACTCTTACCTTTACATTAAGTTTTTGCCAGTATTAGTATCTTGAAAGCAAAAAGCAGGAGCCAGTGCTCTGGAGCTGCTAAATATTGGCATGCAACACCAAAGCAAAAGTATCAAAATTCTCTTTTCCAAAAGATTTCTTTTTCTAACTGGATCTGGGAGAACAGCTTGTTGGTCTGATGGGTCAATACAGGCAGTTTGACAAACCTGTTTTTACTGGTTTCAAAACCCAAATGTATTCCGTTGGGGGTGGGGGAAGGAGTGAGCAGCATGAAAACATCACAGATTTTGGGAAGAGATGAAGAAGGTATATGACACATATTTTCAATATTTTCAATATGTGTCATACCTTGGAAGAATGTCAGTGGCAGGATCTTTAGAATAAGGCAATCTTTAAGGTCCTTTCCTTTAAGGTCCATTCAAAAATGAGTCATTGAAATGCCATGTGTAAGACTGGAGAAATGCAGGTACCCACATATGAAGCAGTCCTGGTCCTGTGCCTCCTCTGACACAGTGATTTGCTGCAAATTGACTTTCCTGACGACAGAAATCTCTGTGAGCTGTCTTTCTCACATTGCCAGCTATCATTTGCCTTTTGTCTTTGATGTAAATATCTGCTTCTCACTCCCCTGTGCATAAATTCAGAGAGGAGCTTTGCTGTGCAAATACCTGTCTAATGAAAACCTCAGTACTTACATGCAACCTTGACACCATGAAAAGTCAGAACAAGAAAAGAAAATTTTGGAAAGACAAACTGTCTTTTTGTTAGGACAACAATGGCAGCAGGAACACCTCAGGAAAGGATTAAGGACAGTTGATAAAATCATAATAACAACTTGTTAGGCAGCGTGGTGTGGACTTGTTAAAGTGATCAAAGGGCCTAGTTAAGAACAGAAGTAATTGCTTTCTGTTTGTCTAAGCACAGGCTGTGTCTGTTATGTCCTATAAAGAGTAATTGCAAATGGCATAATTATAACCTCCAGTCTCCTGAGACATCATTGAGAGTAAGGTTGTATGGTGCCTTACCCTTGACAAAAAAAGCATGTGTTTTAATTTGGGAGCACCATACTGCAACTGCTGCCTCCCTGAAGGTCACTGGGAAGTCGTCAATTCATTTAGCAGGATAGTTTAAGTTCTCAGTGCACTCCTTAGTTCTACTTCCAAGGTTTACTCAAGATAGCTGATGCTGTGAGCATGTGATTACCAGCCAGCCAAAGGATGTAAAGATGCTGCAGCTGAGAGTCAGGTATGCAGAGGAAGGTATTTTCCTAGGCAAGTAGATTAATCCTTTATGCATCTTAATTATTTTAGGGGCATCTGTGACTTAATCAAGATGCCTGTGTAAAGTATTTCACCATATTTATGAGACAGAGACACCACTTTTTTTTTTCATAGAAAGTATAGTGGTAAACAGCTGAGGAAGGGAAAGAATTAAGTCCACTTTTGCAACACCTTCCCCAGTCTTTTGTCTGACCCATAGAGAATGAGCTACTCTGTGCTGCTGCTGCTATCTGACAGCTGTGCATTTGACAGAGGCAGAATTCCTTTCTTTGTGTGCAGTGTGACTCCCACTTTTAGGAAAAAAAATAGTGCATCCCCGTGTGCACATATTAGGTCAAAGCAGCAAATCAAATTATGGTTTATTGGAGTGCATCTAGGAAAAAGGGGGGATGAGAACAGTGTAGGAAAAAAAAAGATCGAGGACAGTTATTCTTATATGAGATGCTGGTTAAAACTAATTTATGCTACTAGGAAAGGAGGGAAAGGCAAAAGTATTATCTGGGTTTCATGTGAGAGTTTTGTCTCTTCCTTGTGCTCTCTAGATTTTAATTCAGCTTCTTCTTGACTAGCCTGTGCTCTGCCCCTGTAACAGGAGGCATCTGCTAGTGTACAGCACCTTTCTTGCCCTTTCTAATATGTTCTGGCGCTGCTTTCATGAAAAAGGTGCACTTCCTAAGCCCTTGCTTGTTTCTGACTTACTTCCCTGCTTACTGATTTATGTATTCTCCAGGCTACAACTCGGCCTTCCCAGCTTCTCAGGCATAGAAGTTTCCATGGTAACCTCATGAGCGGAAGTAAAACCGTGGCGGAAATCAGCGTTCAGCCAAGGAGCTGTGCAGGAAAACTGCTCAGGATCAGGTTAGGAAACATTCTGGCGTGGTAAGTGGAGATCCCATCTGGGGCATTCGTGGCTTTCTCAGCTGCCCTTTTACGTCCTCTGCCCTTTCCCTGCTGCCCTGCCTCTTGCTCTCAGCAGACCTAGTGCAGCACCCCAAGCACACTGTGATGAGACAGTGGATATCTATCCTGGGCTGCCCTGCCAAGCCCACACCATCATCCTTGGAGAATTTACTGCTGCAGCAGCAAGGGGAGCAGGAACAGGGAGATGAGCCCCTCAGCTGATGCTAGCACCCCTGCTGAAATGCAGCTTGTCAGTTCAGCCCAAGTCTGGACTCTGGCTTCTCTTTGGAGGTGAACACAGGCTCAGAGGTTGTGATCTGTCACCTTGTGGCAGCCTGCAGCAGGAGCCTCAGCCAGAGTGGAGCCAGTTGTCTTGTTTCAGGTGTTTGCACTCATGCCAATAAACTTGCTGGATCATCCATTCTTTGCAGATAGCCATGAGAGCTAAAAATTCTCATATAGAATTATAAAATAGTTTTTTATGGGCTGGAAGGAACCTTTAGAGTCCTATCAGGCCAACCCCCCAGCCACAGGACACGGACACTTCACTACTTCAGGTTGCTTGGACTCCCATCCAGCCTGATATTAAATGTTTCCTGGGAATGGTTGCCCACATCTTCTCTGACCAATCTGTGCAACTTTTTCACCAACCACATAATAAAAAATATTTTCCCTATACCTACTCTAAATCTACATTCTCTTAGTTTGAAATTATTAGTTCTTGTCCTATCCCTACAGGCCCTACTAAAAAGACAGTCCTTGTCTTTCTTACAAGCCCCCTTTAAGTACTGAGATGCTGCAAGAAGGTTGAATAATCCCAACTCCCTCTTCCACAGCTTTGTCACAGCTAGAGAGAAAGAGTACATGGATTTGGAGCTGTATTTCCTCGTGCATCTGCTCCCAAGAATCACTGCAGGCTGAGCACACAGCCTGCCCAGCATGGTAAGACTTTGCTGGTCAAGTTTCTATTTTTGAAAGAAATTGTTTTGAAAAATGCACTGGGCACTCAAAGGAATGGTAGAATTTATTAAAGCATGAAAACAGCCCAGACTGTCCACATGAAACTTGGTGGCTGCCCTGCAGCAAAACCTGGCACAGTGACACCACCAATAAGAGAGAAAGAAGAAACTGGTAATTATCCACTCCAGTTGCAGTGCCAAGCACACCTGCTCATTTACAGAATCACAGGACCATTTAGGTTTAAAAAGACTTTTGAGATCATCAGCTCCAGCCTATGACCCAACACCACCTTATCAACCACACCATGGCATTGAGTGCCATGTTCAGTCTTTTTCTGAACACCTCCAAGAACAGTGACTCCACCACCTCCTTTGGTAGCCCTTTCCAATGTCTGATCACCCTTTCTGTGAAGAATTTCTTCCTAATGTCCAACCTAAACCTCCCTGGTACACCTTAAGGCTGTGTCCTATTGTCTTGTCCCTTGTCAGCTGGGAGCAGAGCCTGACCCCCAGCTGACTGCAGCCTCCTGTCAGGGAGCTGTAAAGAGTGATAACATCTCCTCTGAGCCTCCTCTTCTCCAGGCTGAGCCCCCCCAGCTCCCTCAGCTGCTCACAGGACTTGTGCTCCAGCCCCTTCTCCAGCTGTGTTGCTCTTCTCTGGATGTGCTCTAGCCCCTCCGTGTCCTTCCCAAACTGAGGGGCCCAGAACTGGACACAGCACTTGAGGTGTGGCCCAAACAGTGCCAAGTTCAGGGGAGGAATCACTGCCCTGGTCCTGCCGGCCACACCATTCCTGACACAGGCCAGGCTGCCAATGGCCTTCTTGGCCATATGGGCTCACTCTGGCTCATGTTCAGCTGCTGATCAGGCACTGGAAGAAAGGTTGAGCTGTAAAGAGAACTGCTACCTCTTTCCAAAATGCACTTTTCCACACTTGGTGGTGTCCTTAAAGCCCAGTGTGTCCTGATGAAGGTGGCTGCAGCTCCTCAGGGACACCAGGGATGTTGCTAGCTCTGGATTCCTTAGGGCCTGTGTGTTACCAGTGACACCATCTGCAATCAGTGGGAGAGGAACTGTGTTCAAACCTAGTCTGAAATTTGCTCTCATGAAACTTAGAATATTTTCTAGTGACAACACAAAGTATATTATGCTTCTTCTGATTTTAGGAAGACGTTCAGCAGCAGCATTTTCAGCAATTCTTTTTAAAGAATATTATCTGCTTATTTGCTGATTTTCCTGTATGATCTGCTTAAACTCACAAATCTAGGGTAATCTTGAGGAAAAAATATTAAGAATTCGTGGAATCTAGAGAACATGTGGAGTCATGCAATTCAGATTTATTTTAATTATAATTCTTAGTTCTCTGTATGCTCTGCCAAACGCAGAAGCAAAACTAGTTGTGGAGCAGTCTGGGAATATGCTGGAATATCCCCTTCCCTACCCCTGCAGAGCTGGCTGCCAGCTACCAGCAAACATCACCTACTGGCATGCCTATTTGTTGTGGAAGCAAGTAATTAATCTAAAGAAGGAAATTCTTCCTGTTCTGAAATGTACTTCTAGGAATGCACTGTCCTCACCAAACTGTGAAAGTAGTATTTTGGCCTGATTTCTCAATACAGTAGAATTCCTTCAGATACAGTAACTGGCTAGCCAGCTCTGAAGAGGGATGCAGTGTTAATAACTTTCAAACTTCATCATGGGACCCAGTTCTTCTCAGAGAGGGAGAGGTCAATCAGCTCTGACATTCTGCAGTACACAGTGAAATATCTGACCATGTGAGAGCAAGGCAGTGAGAAAGACTTGCTATGGTCAGTGGGGGAAAGTCTAGAGCAGAAGCCCTCTAACAAGAACACATATAAATTGAAAGAAAATTATGTCTCTGAGGTGTTTCTTGAATGCTTTGTTATTCACTAGTTCTGTCCGACCAATGCATGGTGTGTTCGCTCTGCATTTGGTATTACCACACAGCCGACACAATGAAGAATCACTAATACACTAAGCTGTAAACTTGTGTCTCCATCTGCCAGGGATTAGCCTCCAGAAAAGAGAACTATTTTTTTGCATTAAATGCTAGAACAGCAATTACTTCTTACAATAGGGGCTGGAAAAATCATGCTACGTTTCGCTCCTCTGAAGAGTGACAAGTTTCTCACTGTCATTGCTCTGATTACCTGACCATAAGCTGCATTTTTGTAGCTCTCTGGATGTCTGCCCTTGAGCCATCTCAGTAAAAAATGTGCAAAGCACTGTCTGATGCACCTTGGAGAGTGCAAAGCAAGGATTTGATTTTAATTATTGTGAGTATAGATTTATGTAACTGACAAGATGACAGAGATTGAAATACCCCAAAAGATCTGACAGAGAGACCTGCTATTGATGTAGGCATAGATCAGAGTGTTTCTTTGTTTCTGTCTCCTTCTTTACACTTCATGTTGCATTGGGAAGAGGTGTGTAGCAGAGACACTCCTAGGAGCAAGGCTGAAGGACCACTGCCTTTTCAGTTCAGTCTTCATTTATATTTGTAAAAACCACAGGTGCAAGGCATCAACATTTTTACTGCAGTACATGTATCAGCACTGGTAGGAAGTCACAGGTGTCAGAGCAATGGGGATTTTGCCTACAGACTTCAATTATTCTCCCTGGACTCAGTCTCTGAAGGATTCTCAGATTGAATGTCTCACGGATACCAGGTCACCTGAAGCAGCATTTTGTTCTCTGATCCTCTCTGCCTGGGTGCTAAAATTAGAGAAACAAAGGAGCTTGATGGAGATTTGCCTCCTCAGAATGTTTCTTGGTTTGCTCTGACATGCCCCAGCACTTAAACTCAGCAGTGAAAAATGCTAAGCAGTTTGTCAGTGTTGGCACAAAAGCTGCTTTACACAGTGTTCTAGGTCTTTTCTTCTTTCTGGCCCCTTCTTGTGGAAGTTTGCTGTAATATCTGTAAATAAACGTGCAATGAGAGCCTACACTGAAGCTGCCTGAAGGTCAAAGCTGCACATGGTAGTAAAAAACTTTACTCGTTTCCTAAGCAGTGTTCTTCTAACCTTAACAGGCAATTAGGTACCACACATAGCTCATGTGCTAATTTTCAGAATGCTTTTTCCGTGCTGGAATTAATATAACATGCAGGAAATGCCTTGTGAGTAAATTAATCTGTTGGCTTGGCATTATGTTTTCATCCATTTTTGCAGATTTATGTGACCATCTTATTGCCTGGAAAGATACACAGTCCTGAAAGGGAAACTTTCCTTCTGAACCTCAGCTCTGATTTCTGTAACTGCTCTGTGCTTTGGCAGCTGCAGGAGGAGGTTGTGTCTGAAGCCTGCCAAAACTTCCCTGATAATTGAGATGTGTGTTTGAGTTGCATCCTGTTGCAGTGTGATGCCACTTCCTGTTTCACCTATCCCAACCCCTCAGGTGTGCCAACCTTTCCTTTCCCCTTTGCCCTCCTGCTGAGAGCTGTCCATCAATCTTAACGTTCCAGCAAGGGCATCATGTGGTTGGCAGAAGTTCAAAAGATGCCCCTCAGGTCCGGACTCATTGGCCTGTCCAAGTGTCTGTATCCCCTGAGCCTTCCCTTCCTCACACCTGGTTGGTGCCTCACCTGTCCCTTCCCCTCCCCCTGTGCCCGGGGCTTAAAAGAAGACGGGACCATGCGGTTGGGATTCTACTGGGAGCTCTTTCAGAGGTCTACCATCCTGGAATAAAACTCTGGATTAAAACTCCACGATAGAATCCTCTCCTTTCTCTTCACCGTTGCCTGAACCTTTTCCACCAGAGGTAAACTGAATTTCTACTATGCCTGGATTTGTTCTGGGTGCCCAGCTGCAGCATCCAGGCAGCCAAAGGTATCTCTGAGGGGAAACACCACAGCTGCAGCCTTTGGTCCAGCAGCAAGGGTCAGATGGGGCCAGGCATGTCTCACCCGGAAATATTGGGATTAATATTCCATAGCATCCCAGATCTCCCTGACAGAGAATGTTAGCCAGGGGGTTTAGAGGTTTGGTGGGGTTTTTGTGTGTATTTTTTTGTGTCTGTGGTTTTTTTTTTGGTTTTGGTTTTTTTTTAAATTTTTTTTTTAAATTCTGTGTGGTCTTTTTTCTTTGGGTTTTTTGTTTGTTTATTTGTTTGTTTTGGGTTCTTTTCAGTGCTTATTGCTGTACAAGCAGAACAAAGTGGGGGCTTGTCCCTGGGAGCTGCAGTTCAAGACAGGTGCAGGCAGCATTTTGCAAACAAGTGAATAGTTCAATAAACAGAGGAATTAGCAGAGCTATGTTTTCTGAGTCTTTCTCTCCAGGTGATTGATGCAGATAGGCATGATAACACAAGTGCTGGTGACAGCTTGGTTAGCAATGAAGAGTATTTATAGAATTTTCTTACCACCTGGATCTTGCTTTATCATGTTTTTCCTGCAGTCAGCATCCTTTTATCAGAGGCTGTGTGATTCCTCTCTCCGGCACAGACATCTACTAGTGGCTAGTCACCTTTTTTTCTCTCCTGCCAAACTGAAAATTATGATGGATGCAGAGGTCCTCAGGGAGCCTTCCACAGCCCTCATTTTTGTAGCTAGGGTAGACAGAGTGGAAGCACAGGAGGTACATAGATAGGTTTGGACTGGGAGCAAGCAAAAAATCAAAACCTGATTGTATTTTGTTGCTATCTTGCTTTTTCTTTCTGGTCTTTAGGGATCCTCTGTGATTCATCAGGCAGAGGCAACTAAAGGAAGCAAAGTAAATTAGTGTGTGTTGAACTCTTTACTATTATTGTGTAGAAGACAGTAAGGAATCATGAACAATTATTTTGATCTTAATGGGAATTATCCTGGAAGAAGAACATTGGTTTAGTGCCATTCAAATGACACAATCAAATCAAGGGTATTAAAGCAAGTAGTTGAATTGGATTACCTAAAGGATTCAGGGTGAAAGGAGGGTGTCCTTAATGAGCATAAGTGATCATGTTAGCTCTTTACCTGTGTTATTGCAAGGAGTGGCACAAACCCATGAGTGAAGCTGAGGTCAGCCAGAGCCAGGGTGTCAGAATCTGACTATAAATTGCATCAGATGAAAAAGTCAAACATAAACCAACCAAAAAAATGAGTGTGAAGCAGGTGGGATTAAGCTGTGGGTGACACTGATGGACTTGTTGAAAGCAGTTTGAGGAGGTGGTGTGGTTTAACCCCAGCCAGCAGTCCAGACCCACAGAGCAGCTCACTCACTCCCCTGCCAGAGGAATTGAGGAAAATAATCAAAAGGGTAAAAGCTGGAAAACTCATGGCTTGAAATACAAACAGTTTGATAGGGAAAGCAAAACCCATGCACATGAGTAGAGCAAAACAGGAATTAAACTCCCTGCTCCCCACAGGAAGGCCGAGCAGGGCCCTGTTGCATGTAATGGTGACTTGGGAAGATAAGCACAAGACAAACACCATGACTCCACACGTCCCCCACTTCCTTCTTCTTCCCCCACACTGAGCATGATGTCATATGGTCTGGAATGTCCCTTTGGACTGTTTGCATCTCCTGTCCTGGCTCTGTCCCCTCCTAAACTCCCAGGTACTCCCACAGGCCTCCCCAGGAGGAGGAGAAAAGGCCTTGGCTCTGCTCAAGCAATAACAAAAACATCTCTATATTATCAGCTCTGTGCCCAGCACAAATCCAAAACGCAGCCTCATACCAGCCCTTGGGAAGAAAATAATTCTACCCCAGACACAATGAAGAGAAAACACTTAAAATCCCTTGCAGGGTGATGTCGAGAAGCTTCCCCATATTCCAGAGTGGGGAGCAGAATGCACTTTGCATGGACAGCTAGCTGTACAACTGTGTTTCCACTGAAGACTAAAACTGGGGTAGCCTTTCTGAAGCCAGAGAAGCCCATTCACACCCAAACACATGAGCAGTGCGGCTGCTGAGGAGGAAGCTAGCTGTCCCTGCTGTCCCAAAGGACTAGAACAAAAAAAAACCAACCCCAAAAAAACCCAACAGGGAGGCAATAAATGAGCAACCTTTAGTAAAAAGTACTGTCAAGCACAAGGCTAAATCTGATACTTACCAGGCTGGTGCCAGAGTGAAGCCTATCTCTAAAAGTTCCTTGTTTAGTTCCTGGTTAAAGCTTGCTATCTTTTCTACTGGCAAACAGACAAGTGCCATGCACAGCATTCTGAGTGTTCTGTTCTCCTGATGTTAAGTGGTGATAAATCTGAAACGGGATTTGCATTGGAAAAGGAGATGAAAACCAAGGGGTTTTTATAGATTTGAGTTTATGCATGCCTTTTGGATGTGTGCTATATAAAACTAGCTTGGAAAAAAGACCCAAACAAATATTAATTCCAGCCTCCCATCCTGCTATTTGCTGAGGAAAATATGGTATAGATGCTGTTAGCCTGCAAGTGACAAAGCAAGAAATGTGTCTACACACTACTAAAACAAAACTGTGAGAACTGTGTTTGTTGTTAATCCATTTTGCTTTCAAATTAATTTTCTAAATTATTTTAACATTTCTTCCTGATTTTGTTCACCTTGAAGATTTCTTATCATAAAAACAAATTATTGCAAAGCAAAAATCACCTGTTGAACAGAACATAGACTGCTACATTGCAAAATTAATCACTATGAAATTAAAAGCAGATTCTGACGAGATAATTTGGAGCACAATCTTCTCAAATGTGGCAGACGTGAATAAAGGGCAAAGTGTGCTGTGTGTTCTTGCTTTAATCTCCTCAGAATGAAGTGTATTTTCCTTCTTTGTTAGGCATAGGTATCGGCAGGAGGAAACATTTAAATGCACAGACAAGGCTTAGGGATCTGCAGCAGTACAGGTGTGTATCTCCTTCATCAGGATCTTTTTGCAGGGTTTTTACTTCATCTGTCTTTCCAAAATGTCCCACACAAGTGTACAAGACCTGGACCCTGTAATTTGTCTAATCCACTATAGGGTGAAAGGACAAGAGGAAATGCCCTCAAGTTGCATCAAGGGGTGGGAGTTTGTATCAATATTAGGAAAAAAAAATTCTTCACTGAATGTGTGGTCACGCATTGGAGGACACTGACCATGGAATCGCTGTCCCTGGAAGTGTTCCAGAGGTGTGTGGATGGGGCACCTGGGGACATGGTTTAGTGGTTAACAAAGCAGTGCTGCATTAGCCCAATGAACTTTGAGGCCTTTTCCAACCTTAACCATTCTATGAGTCTATCTTCCAGGAAGACAATTAATGCTAATTCCTGCTCATCCAAATAATGCTTATCCTAGGAACAGCCCCTTGGACTTCTATCATGCAGACATCTTGCATTTTATGCCCACCTTTTCTAGCATGTGCTAGTGAGCTGTTAGCACCACATGAACTCACACCATCAGTTTCAGGTGTAAAGCTGTGAAAGACTTATACCAACCTGCCTTTAATATGCAGTTTCTGATCATTTTGTTGCTCATGTGGCTTTCTGGCATCTCAAGTTACAGTGCTGGAGGACTGCAGGCATTGATTGCCCTAAACATTATGTCTTGAAAATGTCAAACCTCTGTCCTTCTGCAATGTGCTGTATCAAATGCATCCTGAAGCATGTTTACATTTTACATTTCTTCCCTACACTGTGGTTTTTAATAAACTGAAACTCTCTTTTAGAGTTCTGTCACCTTCTGTGTTCTATTAATGGCTCACCAAGTGTTGTCCTGGGTCTGGGATTTATATTCAAGCTGGGTGAAACTGAGGAGAAAACAGACCCAGGTATTTTTTTTTAGCAAATGTAGACGTAGTATTTTTGCATGGAGAATGTGACACACAGACATTCCATCACACATGGTCATCTGGTGTGCAGTACAGCTCCAGCTGGTGGAGATGGAGGAATATTGATATTCAGAAATCCCATATCTGAATGTGTCTGAGTGCAGCAGAGATCTCTTGTCAGTATGCTCAGGCCTGCACATGTCTAATTTCCACAAAACTATGTCTGATCAACAGTCTTGAGGAATAGGTACTTCATCAGCCAAACCATGAGGCAGCACACCTTTGTGGTAGCTTCTTCAAAATCTCCTCCAACAGTGTTCTGCAAATCTCTGTGCTGTTTGAGGAGCTTTAGAGAACCAAAGTAAAAGACTTTGGTTCTCTAAAGTGAAGCAAAGTGACTCTCTAAAATGAGGATTTTTGATAGGAAGGGGCTGTGTGATATCCACAGAAATGTTAGGGAATGTAGGAAATGCAAGTGATGCAAAGAAATGGACATTTTAAAACACACATTACATCTCCCAGTGATGACCTCCACATTCTACCCCTTCTAAGAGAAGACTAAAAAATATCATTGTGTTTGGCCTGTGGATCAGGTCCTTCATCTTTTACTTAATTTGTTGGCTCAGTTTCAAGGATTTCAGCAGGGTTGTATTGATTTCTGTTTCTTGAGAATCTGCCTACCATGTTTGATCACATTGGTCTGGTTTTATGATTGGGGTTTCATGTCTGAGGATTGTCAGTCTCCTGAGAAAGGGTATGAGTACTGTACAATACCTCAAATTGTGCTGGGTGTTATTTTTAGGCAGCAGGAAGTATAACAGAAAAGGAAAAAGCTACTGTTTTAATGTACTCTGGCCAGTGGTAGAGACCACAGTGTTCCTTTAGCAGATAATCAGAGAATCATAGAAATATTAAACCATTTGAGTTGGAACAGTCTTTGAAGACCACTCTGTTCTAATCCCACTGCCTTGGGGCAGGAGCAACTTCTGCTAGACCAGATTTTTTATGGGGCCATCCAACCTGGCCTTGGACACTTCCAGGGATGGGACAGCCACTTGTCTGGGCAACATGTTCCAGGGCCTCACCATCCTCACGGTCAATAATTTCTTCCTCGTATTTAATCTAAAATTACCCCCTGCCAGTTTGAAGCCATCACCCCTCTTCCTAGCATGCCCTTGTCCTACAGATCTCATGGAGCCCCTTTAGATACTGGAAGTGTCTCCAAGGTCTCTCTGGAGCCTTCTCTTTTCCAGACTGGACAACCCCAGCTCTCTCAGCCTGTCTCCATCCTTCTCAGCATCTTTGGAGACTCCTTTGGCCTTGCTCCAACAGGTTAATGTTTCCTTGTGTGATTCAGACTGAAGTCATAGCAACGATCATGAGCAGGAGTCAGAATTTTCTATTCAAACCAAACAAACTTTTGTCAGCACTCCATTTTTAATAATCTCTGCAGCATATTCAATAATGTAATTCTCCAGTGCATGTGAATGTTTAAATATACCTCCAAAAGAGACAAGACACTGGCTCATGGAAAAATTGCTCTGAAATATGTAATAAATTTTGATATACTGAAAATCCAACAGGCCTAGACTGAGTTATAATGTTAAGCTTCTTTTGGGACAGTTTAATGCGAATGGGAAACTTTTTTCTTTTGTGCATACAACTTTTATCTAAGGTGGTGGCTCTTGGTTTGGAAAAGATAAACTTTTTGTCTTTTGGAACATATATTAATTTCTGACATTTTGTCCAGAATAGAGCAAGATTTTATTAACATTGTGTGAGGTCCCAGGAGAAACCTAAACATGTTAAAATACACAGATTTAAACATAAATTGCTAATTTCCTTGTCTGTGAGTAAAAGGGAAATTTACAGGCCTTCAGCAGAAGGCTTTTGTATTTTCAGCACCTATTGTGTTTTTGCATGGAAGTTGAAGGGTTGGGATGTTTTTCTTGACCTTTAATACTTATCTGTGTTCCAGTTTTCAGGGTTGTGTGGCATACCTGATATTATGAGGAATCTCTCTCACAAGCTGCTTTGTGCCCTTCACACAGCATGAAACTGTGCCAAGCCAAAGATCCACTGCATGTGAGGTTCCACAGCCAGTGTTTGGTCTCTGAGTAACCAATGCAGCTGGTTGCTTATCTGCTCACTGGTTGAGTAGATTGAGGAGCAGAGAAGGCCTTGGCTCACGGCAGTAATGAAAACATCCCTGTGTTATCAGCTCTGTTTTCTGCACAAATTCTAACGCAGCCCCTGTGAAGAAAATTAATTAATTCATGATTTGCCATAGCTCTCTGCTTTTATGGTATTTGTACCACTGCAGGTGAGGCAGGAGAACTTCACTCTCGTTATTTTGTGGTGAGTGTGAGCAGCCAGAGAGTGGTAATGCCACTCTGCATTCACAGAAAAAAAAAGACTGACTGAATAAAACTTTTTCAGTGTGGACCTGGAAAAGTGAGAGCATACTTTAATGTCAGAGAAGAATGAAACCTTTTTATGTGAAATTGCTACCTGCAGAGAAGGGTACTGCTGACTGGGGCACTAAGTGACTGAAGAGCAATATCACAGTGTGGTGGGATGGGGCAATGCCTTGGTCAGCAGTCGAGTACCTTAGCAAGAAGTAAAAAAACTGATTAATAGCAAACAGCTTTTCTCCCAAAAGCAATGTACCTGATCTCCAGTGCGGGACAATCTACTGTGAGACAATAACTAGGAGCTGTATACTATAGAAAAAAGGAGAGTGAACCACAATGGGGGGGGGAAACTGCCTTTCCATCTAGAGTTATTAACTGGAGGAACTCCTTTTAATCAAACAGATTCTAAGCAAATATACAGGTGACTAAAGCAGTGCTTCTGCCTGAGCATTCTCACACCATTCAAGGACCCTTGCTGAGGTATCTGCTAGTATAAACAAAGAACCTGAGACCTGCCTCAAATCAGGAGCATTCTCACCTTTATTCAATGACTTTTGAATAGTATGACAGTGGTATTTTCTGCATCACTGTAGCTTCATTTTTCAGGAAATTACATATTTGACTGCAAAGTTCCTGAATGATCTTGAAAACCGCTAGCAGAAGGCAGGCTGAGAAATGTGGATTGATTAATTTTCCCTAAAGAAGGCTTTCATTTGTGAGGTGCTAGAATGTAGTGGAGTTTGACTTCTTTGTCCTCAGATGCTGCTAACTACATGGTGAAAAATTCACATTACTTTTTTTGGGGGCTGTCAATGAGTCAAAGAGACAAAAAGATCCATTTCAAGGTCGGAACCAGAGAGGTTCCTTTGGGTGGCCATACTAGGGGAGTCGGCATAGGCCTGTGTCCTGCCAAAACTGCTTCTCTATCAAACCATTCAAATTGCATCCTCCAGGACAAAATGGACAGTTTCTAAAGGATCTTCAAAGCTGATGGACAGGGGAGGTGGCTGGTTACTGATTTATAGCAGCTAGCCCCAAAGCCAGCAGGACAGAGGATGTGTCTCTTGGTATTGGGAGACTGAGGAGGGAGACAGCAGGGGAAACAAACATTTCTTTTAGGTCACAGAGAAAATGGGTGGCAGGGCTGTAACCTCTAAAAGCCAGGATAAGAGAGCAGTGAGCTTTGGAGAAGGGAGAATTGCTGTGCCAGTACTGCCAAAGACTCTCTGCACAGCACATTCTGGTGATTCAGAGTTTATAGTTTTGATGTGGAGTTTGTAATGGTTCTGATTATCTGTCCAAAAATGTTTTTATGAAACTGGGATAGAAGCTGTTTTTTAGGACAAATGGGTGCCGTGGCCTACTTCAGTCTGCTTTGCAGAGTCAGAATATCGTGCCAATAGATGATGTACTCTCAGTAATTCAGCACACAGTTTTGTCTCCTGCTGTGTGGTCGTAGCATTTTATTCATAGCAATGCATGCTGTGATACCGATGTCACAGTCCAGGAAATGAAACATATTAATGGTTTGAGTAGTACATGTTAAAATGAGTAGCAAAAACCTCCTGTTGTTTGCACAAGAATAAGCAGGGAGCTTGGTTTTTGGCTTGCCCTGGTGAATGAACACCAGGGCAAGCCAAAAACCAACCTGTTGTTGAAGTGGGAGAATAATAGATGCAGGTGGTAGAATAGTTTAACAGCAATAAATTATTCAGGAATGTTGATTCTCTGCCAGCAGCTTGTTAGCTAAAGGTGTTTGGAAAAATTACCACTCCCTCGGAAAAAAATCTGCCAACATAGATTTACCTGAGAAAAGCTCCTTGAAAATATGGGATTTAAAAAAAAAAAAAACCAAACTGGAAAAATTGGACCCTTTTAAGGTGTTTACTAGTGAATTGATTCTTTCCATAAAATAAGACAACAAGGGAGGAGGAACTGAATCTACTTATGGGAGTTATGTATTTATGTACTTTATTGATGAACCCTGGTGTTTCACTGAATGTTGCTAAGGCAAAATTCCTGTCCTTAAAATGAGTGTTATGATAAAAAAAGAGAAATTACAGAATTGTACTCCATTATGGATTGATGGATGCATGCATTAATTGAATGTAAGAGGTGGAATCAGTCAAGCTATGCAGGCTGGAGAGAACCCCTGGAGGTCTCTGGTCCTTTTTGTAGTTCAGGTTTCTTTGGGCTGCTGGGTTCAAATACCTGCAAGGCTGGAAACTTTACAAGCTCTCTGGACTCCTCTGCTGGTGTTTGACCACTTTCATGGTGACCAGAGATCTCCTCTCCCCCAGGTGGGTGAGTCTGGCTCTGCCTTTTCTACACCTTCCCTGGAAGTAGTTGGAAAAATTACAGCATCACCCAGATGATTTAACAAGTCTTCTGCATTTTTCATTCACCTAGTTTTGAACTGAATACCTTTTCTTGGATGCCTGTGGATTTGTCTCCTTTTCTCTGTCAAACAATTTTCTGATAACCTAGTCTGAAGATTCTGATGTTGTGAAACCAATGGTAAAAAATGAAAGCCTTAGTCTTAAGGTGATTTTTTTTTTCCTGGTGGTCTGCCAAATAGTGTAAGCTAAAGCATGGCCAAAATATCCCAGTATGTGTGAGAAAAGATAATGGAGTAACATTTGCCATCTGCTGTGTAAAGACACTGACTTTTTTACAGTTTAAAGAAAAAATGGAGTATCAGCTATCTAGGGAAAAACAAGGAATATTTGATGGGTTAGGCAATAGAGAGGTTATGAACAAGCTCTCATATCAGGATTTTTTGTCTAATTGTGCTTTACTCACTGGAGATATTATTTTCTTAGTAGCAACTTTTCTCTTGCTTAGTGTTGCCCCTAGTTTTGGTTTAATTAAGGACAACTTCTCATTTAACTGCCTTTAAACTGGGGTGATCATTCATCTCAGCTGGGACACAAAGCAGCTTTCTCTGCAGTAAGAATTCGCTGCATGGACAAGGGGAGGGATTATTTAAACTTCTCTTCAATTTCCACTGGCAAATAAGGATATCTCTTTTTAAAATCTCTGTAAAAAGTATCACTACAATAGCTGGGGGACGCAATGTCGTGTCTCATGATTTTGCTGAGGGCAGGGGTCTCACAATACATATAAGAGAAAAAAATTGCTCAGGGAAAACCTACCCACATTGACAGTGACACCAAAGACACTGGTGCATGGCCAGAGCTGAAATAAAGTACTGGAAGAAGGCATTTTTAGATTATATATCAGGAAGAAATTCTTGACTGTGAGAGTGATGAGATGCTGGCACAAGTTTCCCAGAGGATCTGTGAATGCTCCATCCCTGGAATTGTTCAGGGCCAGACTGGGCTCTGAGCAATTCCTAATGGTCTAGTGGAAGATGTCCCTGCCAATGGCAGGGAGATGGAACTAGATGGTCTTTTAAGTTCTCTTCCAACCCAAGCCATTCTCTGATTCTGTCATTCCAAATGTCTTCTGAAGTCAGGGTTTTCATCCCCCAAAATCATATTCTCAGGAGGAAATAATTTGTTGACAGTCAAGTGAATCCTCATCAAACAATTTCAAATACACTTTCTTTTTCTTAGGAAGGACTGATGTTATCATCAAGGTCTGATAATTGCCATTAGCACATGAATGCCACAGCTTGAGTATGACATACACATATTGTATAATTTTAAAATTTCACAGCTCTAAACAAACTTGTGTGTTTGGGGTTTTATTCATTCCCTGAGATACATGCTGTGTGTTGCTTCTAACTTTCTCCTCTCTGTGGTTTTACTGCTTATTAGATTTCTTTTTATCATAAATGTAACACTTTTTTTTCTCAAAAGTGAACATTGAGTCCTAATATTTGGATTTGTAACTGTTCTGATGGAATTTCAGTTATCTGATTGCTAATGAGTGGGAATAAAGTGAATTTGTTTAACCTGAGACAGTCACTAAGAAAAACCCATCTAGATGCTAAGAGATATGAGTGTTGTCTTTCTGTGAAACATTATTTTGTTTTGTTGGTAGAACTGATGAATAAACTGTCAAAACTCTTTCATGCCTTACCATGTGGTTCACAGAATAAGTAATTTTTTAGAGGAGGAATTATTCATTCACAGTTCTGGCATTTCAAAAGTCTAGCTCTCTGTTTTGGACGCAGTGAAAATCTCTAAAATACCTTTGCCTGGATGCTCCTTGCTGATTTTCAGCAGAGAGCTTGAAAATAGCAGATTGCAAAATTTTAATTTTGTGACCATCTATTGTGACATCTATTGGTGTCTATCTTATGTCCCTGTTCTTTGCAGGGATTTCCAGGTCCCGTGAATACCTCAGGACAGATGTATCTTTATATATCTTCTTTTTTATCTCAGGAGTGCATGCTGGGGAGAAGAGAAGCAGAGTGTCACTTTACCCTGACAGCTTGTGCAGACACAAAGGCTGGCAGGGAGGAAAGGAGATTGTTGCTGTGCTGGGATTTGAAATGGCTGCAGCCCAACTTTGTTGATGCGGCCAACAGCCAGGCATCTATTCCCTATCCAAATGCAGGTGCAAATAAGGTGGTGTGAGGTTTTTTATTAACCTTCTTCTCAAGAACCTCCATAAGGACCTTTGCTGTTTCAGCAATGGAAAGCTGAACTTACCATGGCACAGACAGACAGAAGAGGGAAACTGCCATCCTGAAAATCCTAAGAGCCTGTGATAGTGAATGGAATGCAGAACTGGTGGATGTCCAGTGCTGCGCAGATGTCCTAAATCACAGTTTATTTTGGGGTTGGGAGGTGCCTCTAACCCACTTGCCATGAGTAATGACGTCATTGACAGGCCAGGTTGCCCAGAGTCTCATCCAATCTGACTGGGATGTTTCCAAGGATGGGGTTGTGGGTATCCTACAATGATTTATCCCACTGATCTCCACTTTAGTGCTGGCTTTTAGGAAAAAGATACTGACCCCTCAGGTGCCACCATCCTTTCAGCACCTCTCACAGGTGAGGTCTTGCACACCAGTGCAGAAGAAAGAGAACTTCCTTCCTTATTGCTAATCATGGCATTAATGTCATCACTCTGACTAATCATCTCCAAAACTAGTGGAAGTTACCCCATTTAATCTGGGAAGGGGACAATATTTGGCAATGGTGTAAAATAGTGGAGTTTAAAGCATAATATGTTATCCTTGTGTTCTTGAACTGTCCATGCTACATGTGCAAAGCAACCTGACTTCCAGAGGATAGTTCCTTTAAAATTTAAGCTTTTCTGGGTTTGTCGTATCTAAAGCAGGTGGACTGGATATATCCTGGGTGTTATCCCTCTTGCCTCCTGCTTTTCCAGAATAGATCCCTGTTGTGGTGTGTTTTATGTTTGTTCAGTTTCCCCCCATTGTTCTCTCAGAAGGTCCTGCCCTGTTACCAGTTTGTGTCAATCCCCAAACCCCTCCCCAGTTGTCTTGGTTACTAAATGTATCTTTCTTGTTCCCCACCCCTGGCTGCCTGCCTGTCACTCGACACCCCTGCCTCTTTTTCTAGAAAGTTCGGGCCAGGGTGTCGGGTGATTGGGTTAGGGGCCAGGGTCCCCCCCACAACCGTGTTTGATTGGTTCTCCGATTATGCCAATCCTTAATGTATCCTTCTCTGATTTGCTATCTTTCACCCCTCCCACCCTCTTTAAAACACGAGGCTTTCCCTGCCTCGGGGCTCTCAGCTTCTTCCTCGCTACCCTCTGCATGCCATCCCAATAAAACCTCCTACCCCGAAGAGACTGAGAGTCGCCTCTTCCTTTCATCCTGCCACCTTGGAGAACCCCAGCGGCCGACGTCCGCAAGGCTTGGCATCGCCTTGGGCACAAGGCCCTGACTTCGTGTTGGGGAAGTGCCTTACTGGCTGGAGGTTGGCTGGACACTCATCTAGCCTGGGTTTTTTGCTTTTTATTCGGCCACCGCTCCAGATCCCTGTTGTATCTCAGTTTCTGTGCATGGATGCATTGTACTGCAGCTTTAAATGACAGGTTCATCGTCTCCTGACAAATTTTAACAGACTGGTTCTGAAAATATTTTTTCATCTTAGAGTAACTAAAATCCAATTAAGTAAGTGAGAAGAAGAAAAACAGTTTTTTACCACCCTGCCAGAATAAATTAATTTTTTTGTGGGAGTGTGTGTGCCAGAGCAATACATAAACATTTGTACTGGCCCATCAGTTGCATACAAACAGTGGTAGCCAGCATAAGCAAAAAAGAAGGTTGCTTGGGCAAAATTTTACCTGACCTCCATGAGTACTTACTTAACATTCCCTGTGACCCATTCTCCTGTAGTTTTCAAAATGGAAGGATTCCTCCAGTTCCTTCTGCTTGGCAAAGTTTCTTGCCTCAATATGCCACCAGACAGAAAACAATTTTTTTTGAAAAAGAAGAGTTGTCAGCAGTATAAATGTACTGTGCCAGGCTCATAAGGAGTGTATGTCAGAAAACAGCATCTCCAGTCACTTTTAATCCATTGCAAAATCACTTGTGATGTTTAGAGAATTGAGGAGATGTTTTAGCAGCTTTACATCATTTCTGCAAACCTCTCTCTCAGTGGACACTGGTTCTTTTGGGATGCTGATGAGCCAGCTGGTGTAGCAGGACTGTAACTCACATTGCACACATCCAGGATGGTCAGGAGTGGATGTGGCAACAAGGTTGGTTAGACAAAACAGTGGGTTTAAAGGCAGCCAAAGCTGACATTTAATAATGGAGAATATCCTAGTGTAATTCCATTACTTGCCATAGTACAAATTCAGCAACAGCAAGAGTAGCTGCCAAGGTCTGATTCCTCAGTCAGAGTTTGCCAATTTTCCAATTCCCAGCACATAAAGGACATGCTGGGTGATTTTTCTTAGGAAATATTTTTTCTTCTTTGCTTACCAACTTGTTTGGTTTTCTTGGTTTTTGTTTGTATGCTTTTTTTCCTTTCTTTCATTTCTGCTCGAAATGGCATTAGGAATGGTATTTAAAGTAGTAGAAAGAGAGTCAAGTTGTGAGTGAAGAACAGGCATTGAAGAGTGACAAGAAAAACAGCATTTTAAGCTATAAGCAGTACCTGGCAATTTTCACTAGGAGAAATACAGCATGGGAATGCATTATTCATCTCCAGCCACAAAGGATGTAGAGAGTATATCAGTAATTTACAGCTTGCAAGGAGACGGCGCAGCCGGCTTCTGTTTTGACACATCAGGCTGCCAAATTTAACAAATTGGCAGTAAGGTGTTTTGTTATTTTAAGATTTTTACACTAAATTAATTAGCAATTATGTTACACTGTTCTTGCACTCTGCTGAACCCATAGGAAGTGAGAGTTGCTCTGGATGATTTTGTGCCAGAGGAGCCTGAGCATTCTCCAGGAGTAACACAGTCATCCTGCCACCATGAGACATCTTTTAGATTACACCTAACAGTTAAGTGTACCTGTACAAAACCTGTTTGGATTAGCTTCGTCCTTTGGCAAAGCACAAGGTTGGAAAGTTCAAATCTCTTGCCTTTGGCCAATAGAGTTCCTCAGAGAATATTCACTTCTGTCTTTGGAAGAAAATTTTCTTCCACCTTGCCCTTCTTGAATAGGACTAAACATGTCTAAAAACCTTCAAAACACACACAAAACCCACATTTTCTCATATTAAAAAAAGATGAAAGTTCTTGCACTGCCTTGTTTTACAGTGGGCACAAACATATATAAAATGTAAATTTCTGTATATAATAATTTAATAAATAGCTGTCAGAAGAATTGGGTATTTGGATTGCACAAAAACATGGGTGCAGCAAAGTAAGAAGTCTTAATCACTTACGAAGTTTAGATTCACAGATTTAAAAATCTGATGCATTCTGCCAAACTAGTAACCAAGCTGTGCTGCTGTCTGCAGGAATTAATCTGGTTGCACTGCACATCCTTATTTGATGCCTCTCTCAATAATAATCTCTCTCAATTCTCATAAGGAAGCACAGATTCCTGTTTTGTAATGAAGGACAGAATTGTGTCCTAGAGCTGATGCTGCAGTGGAGGTCTGAATGGTCACAGCATAAGGTGAAGTAATGGTAACACTGATGGCAATGCAGCATTATGTATGGCAATACTGACACTGGAAGGTGTTTATAGATTTTTCTTGGCATATTTTCATCACATGCTTCAGCTAAATACTGAATCAATTCTCCAAAGATACATATCATACTGCTAATATGACTAATTATCAGTCTACAGTCTGTTGCATGTAGCTTTTTTCTCCTATATTAACTGATGACAAAAATATTTTACGTCTAGCACCAGAAGAGGCTACTTTTGGATATTTCATGCTGGTAAAGGAAGGAAAACAGATAGCCAACCATAAATATAATTTTGTTTGTAAGAATGTGAGCTTTTTATTGAGTAAACTATGTTTGTAGCACAAACTGATTTAGCTTGGGAGACTGGTAGTAAAAGAGTGCTTTACTGGCAGCTGGGGAGGTGAGGTGCAGCATCCTTGATGGCCAGAAAATACTTGAACTTTGTTTGCCTGAACCAGTTCTGTTTCACAGCAGTATGAGACAGAACAGGAAGTGCACTTCAGGGTAATTATGATACTTTCTGAGTGATTAAAGTGGTTCTGCCTTTGACCTTTCATGTTGTCACATTGTTCACAGTGTGCTAATAATCTCAGAAAAATTTATAGCTTGTCATGTCTCATTGCTTGAGCAAGGTATGGCATGCCGTGCATTGTAATTATAATTATGCTGTTCTGTGTTGTGAAATTGTAAACATGAAATCTAGGCCCCCAGATTAATTATCTCAAAGGAGCCCCAAGAAAGAATTTCCTCTGGACAGATGACATTCTTTTCTCCAAATGAGGACAAAACTGCCCAGTTCCTGTTCTCTGCTCACCCACGCATCCCTCCTTCCAAAAGGATTTTTATACTGCAGGTAGCTTTCTTTTGTTTTGTCTGCTTGTTTTTTTTGTTGGGGGTTTTATTGTTAATTTAAAAAGTGGAGTAAAGTGTGGAGTAGCTGCATAAAGTCATCACAGGCTACATATCTTTCCAAGTCTTGACTGGTTTTCCCTCAAAACACTGTTCTTTCAGTGTTCATCTGTCCTTTTGACAGAGGTGGGGTCAAGCACAGAGGTTCAGGAGTCTTTGGAAAAGACCAGATTTTGAAAATACCTTGAAGACAGAGAAGTAACAGAGAAAACATGGCCTGAAAAATCCAGACAGGAATTCCCACTGATCTGGAAGTGCCAATGCATGCAAAAGCCTTATTGGGTATCCTAACAAAGATCATTGTAAGATGGAATAAATCATGAGCCTTTCTGAGTTGGTTCACTTGGATTTCATTCCTTGGGATCTGGCTGGTCACATGACAATATGTGACTCTGATTCTGAATTTTCTGGATGTTCTTGAGTGTGGCCAGAGTCTAAGTACCTTCACAGCTGCTCACACACCCATGGGCTGGGGAGAAATTAGAAGGAAGGCAAAAGCACTCATGAACTGAGTGAGAGGAGGAGCAAAAGCTGTGTGCACCAGGAAAGCAAAGAAGGGATTTATTCTCTACTTCCCATCATCAGGCAGAAGTTCAGCCACTTGCTGGACAGCAGATGTTATGGATGCTTTGCAAGTGGAGGACAAAGGCCATAAGCATGACTATTGCTGCTTCCTCCTCTTCTCCTTGAGCTTTCATTGCAGATTACAGCATAATATAGTCCAGAGTGTTGCTGTGTCCCAGTTGTGTCCCCTGCCAGCTTCTCACCCAAGGGAGGGCAAGGTGGCAACCTGAGGAGCAGAGAAAGCCCTGACCCTGTGAAAGCACTGCTTGGCAGCAGTCAACACAGTCTGCTGTGGAGTCTGTTGGAGTAACAAAACCTAAACACAGCACCTTATGGACTGCTGTGAAGAAAATTAACTACATCCCAGCCAGACCCTCTAAAATCCCCACCTTCTGTTCTGAACCATCTGCATCATGTTCAGGTCCGCCACTATCCAACAGATACCCATCAGTCAGCACCCCTTTTCCCATCCTTTATACTATATTCCTGTACCCTTCCCTTACTTTGTGAACCACTTTCATCCAATGTCCATAAATTAAAAGATTCATTTAGCCCCTGGCTTGGGCTCCATCTCTTGTGGTGGTCACTCAGGATGGGAGGCATTGTGTGTCTTGTGGAGTTTTTGGGCTGCAAAACCAGCTCAGCTTGGGCTACCACTACTACACTTTCCCAGTTTCTTGAGAGCCTTGTCCTCCACTGGATTGAGTTGCTCCTGCTGGAGAGCCTTCTGTAACACACAACTCAAATTGTGGGGTAAAACAGTTTAAACATGCACCCATTACACTGGGAGAGATCTGGTCTCTGGAAGAGGGTTGGAAAAGCCATGACTAAAATTGTGACAGGCATCCCAGACTCTGGAAGGTGCAGTCTTTTATCTTCAGAAGGCAAAATACATCCACAATGGAGAAAGAATTCTCTTTCTCGACCCAGGAAAGGTCTTATAATACATACATACATACATACATACATACATACATACATACATAAATAAATAAATACTTGGTGTATGTATCATTACAGAAATAAAAGTTATGAAATGTTACATTCTTTTGTACAAAGCTAAGATCAGTAAGTGAATATGACAAGCATTATATTGTTGTTAAATGACAATACTTTCAGTGATAACTATATAATATGTGTCTATATAGCTATATGAATTGATCAAGAATTTCTGCTTGTGAGTTAAGAACCATAGAAATAAAAAAAAAATCAATGTATCTTCTGCACGATAAAAGAGAAATGACATATTTAAAGCTGTCAAAGATAAATTTATTCTGTTTTAAATTAATAAGTTAAAAACAATATTAGATAATTATAGAATTTAAAAATAGTGTAATCTGGAATTGTTAGAATGGTAAGGAGTGTCAAGGTACACAGTAATATTAACTTCTGCTGCTGATGTCCATTTTTGAACAAATATAAGAGTTTTAGCTTCTTTTTTTACACAGTTGCTGAGTTTATAAGAATAAAACTTCCCAAGGACAGATGTGATTTGACCCATTCAGTTGCTGACTGAAGTACCTTATGAGTTTATAAACAGGTTTGTGGATACTGCACACAAACCTTTACCCCTAATTAGATTATACCAGAAGTAGATAATAATTTTATGGTCTGCTTGTCATCATCTTATTAAACCCAACACCATATGGATTGAAAATAAGGTGTTTTCAAATAATCCTCTGTGGGGTCATATAATGGTTTTAAGCAGTCTGTGAGTTTCTCTTAAGAGGAACACATTTGGGAAGTTTGTGCTGATGCTGTGATTATTCTGGAAAGTCAATATTTTCAATAGCTTTCTAAATGAGACTGTGCCACTCAAGACAGCCAGCAGCAAATGAGTCCCATGAATTCCAGCTGTTTTTGCCTTTCAGCTGTGTTAATGAGGGGGGAGATGTTAGGGAGGTTGGAGATCTGCTGTGATCAGTTGCAATTGTACCCACAATTGCATTACATGACACAGACTTTTAAAATAGTTGAACAAAAGACTTGATTTTCTTTTATAAATTTAATGAAGAGACCGTGACTGAAGGAACATAATACCTTAGTTCCAGTATTTTGTATGCCTTGGATGTTGGCATAAATAGCTTTGAGAAGTGGAGTGACTGGGATGACAACAGAAAGAAACCAGTCAAGCAGCTCCACCAGCCTGTGTCTTGGAACTGACAATGCCAATGAACAAAATTCTTAATCACTACTACCAGACCAGTTTTAGTCTCATCCTAAAATGTTGATACAGTGTTGGCTTTTGTGGTGGCTGATCTATTGATTTATGATGAGAGGATGTGTTTTTATTCCAAGAGAATCTCCTTACAAGGCTTAATGATCTCAGAACTTTTGCTAAGTGTTTCCAGCTTTGGAGGTGGGGAAGACATGGTTTTAGTGCTTTGCTAATGTGGAGACAAATCAGAACATAACTCATACAGCAAACTGAGAAGCCAACACTTAGTTTTTGTAGTTATTCTTGCAAGTAAAAAGAAGGGTTTTTCTAGGAAACAAATCTTTCTTAAGCCAGGGATACAGAGCTCACTTCACAGCACTGTGGAAGCAAGCATGCCTTCTGCAAAATTGCTTCTGAGTGGGGCTTGAGCCTTGCTGATTAACATACCTAGTGCAGGTAGCTGGGTGTGCAGCTGCAGTGTGAGCTCTAGGTTGTGCCCTGGGTGGGGGGAAAAGGCTGGAGCTCCAGGCAAGGAGTCGGGAATCAGGGCTGACCTTTGCGGTGTGGGCACCTAGAGCATTGGCCAGGGAGAGGCTGAGGGTCACCCAGAGGCTCTGCAGGAGCCAGTGAACAGCAGAAGACCTCAGACACAAAATCACTGTTGTAACAGATGTACAGATTTTGAGGGTATAAAAGTCCAGGGGTGACTTTATTGGGGGTGTCTCCCTGGAGATACCAGCTCGAGCTATTTTGATTGTGTTGCTGATCATGGTTAAATGAATTAAAGGAGCTAAGTGTCTGGGACTCTGTTGTGGTGGGAAAGCTGGGGTTAAGCCAGTAAGAGAAACTTACTGAGAAACTTGTGTAACTGTTTGAGAGTGTTCAAAGAATCAAGGGGGCACTTGTCAAGTAACTGGAGCTATCAATGCACAGGGGCTTCAGTCCCAGCAGTCCCAGTGTGACTCCATTTCCTTTTTTTTCCTGGCTGCAGGATCAAGCCTTATTCTTCCCTTCTCTTATCTCCCCAAACTTGTCTGATCTACAGCTATTTTTAGATACTGTGCTGTCCATAAGCAGAGTGTCTCCACACATACCTTTTAAACGTCTTACTCTTAATCACATTCAGAAGAGGCTGGGAGAAAGTGACTACCTGGTTTGAAAACCAAAAGTACAGCTGTGAAATAGTAACTTCCTGATGAAGAGGAAGAAGTTGCCATATTTAGTCTTTTCAAGTGAAGATTTTGGCATGGGGCCTCATGTTCACTATGTCATTTTATTAAAGGTGGCCCACTTACGTCAAAAACTGTTCAAGGTTTTCAATCAAGTTTTGTTCCCCAAAAATGTTTCTTATGCAAAAGGAAAACCCATTCTCTAATCATGTTTTGGGGATTTTTTTTCCCTCAGATCTGAGAGCTGGCTTTGTACATGGATGATAAGTTCTAAGCTATTTTTGGATGACAGGAAGGCTCTTTAGACAAGCTTTTCACATTGGGGACTATTGTGTGTGCTCTTATACACAGAAAAATACTTGTATGCCATAGTCCGACATTTTGCTATGATTGACATGAAATACATAAGATTATCACTCTTATATAAATAATATTACATATATGAGTACATACTACTATAGAGGTGCAGATGCCTACAGACTATAAACAGACCCAACCACCCCCCCCCAGTGTTTTGACTGTAAAAGAAGCAGGAGGTCAGTATTGAGGAGTACTCAAAAAGCAGTGTAAAAATAGAAAGCAGTAATTTATAAAATCTATAAAACATTTATGGATGCTGGCAAAAATTAAGAGCCCATATGGAATTCTCCCGAGGAAGAAAAACTCAGAGGAGGATATATAGAAATCTTGTTCTTTTGTTTTGCTAGAAGTAGGTAAATTCTGTGGGGATTTTGGAACTTATGTCATCAGAAATGTCACCATGTATAATAGTGCATTACTTTACTGGCTGTGTTGCTGTAGCTCCACTCATGAAAGCTGGATATTTTTGTTCTTCCCTGAAGTTTTGATGTATGAAATACAAGTGCTTTAGGTAAGTGGATTCTTGAACTGTGGTTATGCACACTACAAACGCTTAGTTCTTCTGGCAAGGAAATTAAAACTCTTCTAGTTATAATAGATAAAATTACTACTCTTGAGTGCATAGGTTTCTAAAACTTGCCAGACAACATTCTAAACCTTACTTATTTTATGCCTTAGTTAAATTCACCATCCAACTTTGAGCAGCTGATTGATGCTCTCAGTTGTGTCTTCATGAAATCCCAGTAGTAAAAAATAGGAGTTTCTGTTTCCAAATCTTCTAAAGATCATGACAAAACCTATTCTCTATACTTCAGCATTTCTTCTAAGTCAGTTATAGGCTGACTTTTAAAGTGAGATATGTAGAGTTTTAATGTAGCTCAATCCAATTTTATATTTCTTAACATTTTATAGAGGTTGAACCCTTTGTAACAGTTATGTGCATGATGCGGAAACAACTTATTAATAATAAGTCAGTAACAGAGCTGAGAATGAAATGCAAACTAATTGCTCAAAATGCTCTAATTGCTAAATGAAAGCTCTTCCCTACCAAGGAAAATGTACAGATGGAGAGGGAATTGTAGTAACAACTCTCTGTAGGGCAAACAAAATGCATCAGATGCACACACTTGGGGTCAAACAATATCATTATCTTTCTTGCAGCGTGTGCTAGCTGAGATACAGTCTCTTCCTTTTTTTCCAGGAAAAAAGGCCAATCTTGTCATTACACTACCAATTTCTAAAGCACTATTTTTTTTTCAAGTACATAATCAGAAGGTCAAATAACATGGCCCTCAACAAGCCCACTCCACTTAATTCATTCTTCAGAGTAAATCAACTGGGATTGTCTTTAGCAAAAAAAATGCTTACCGTGGCTTCTGAAAACCCCCAGCAGTTTTCAGCAGTTCTTGAGTCCAGCTGCAAGAGCAACAGTCATTAATAGTCAGCAGTAAACAAAATATCTCATCTGTTTTTCCAGTGGGTGTTTTTAGAACTGACAAATTTATGTGTGTGTTTTTAATCTCTTCCCCAAGACCTTCTTCAGTTTTCTCTAATGGTTTCCCCTCCATTTCCTTCTGTCTTTTGGTAACGAGATGCAATTCAGGACTTTAAAAAAGCCCCAAACTGTTAAAGGTCAATAGACATCAAGTAAATTGGAAAAGAGATTCAACAGCCAAATACCTCTGCTGGACTTTCTAATTAAATATTACACAATGTTTTGTATGGTATAGATCAAAAAGTGTAGGAATGAGCAAGAGATTAGCTATGAACTGGCACCTTCAGGGTCTCTGAGGAGTGAGAGCCTTACTGAGCCTCCACAGCCCCAAGAACTGGTGGGCTTGACCAGAGCCTCATGCTGTTAGTCATACCAACCCCATCAAAAGTCATTTGCATTTGTTTTGAGGAAGATGTTTTGCTGTGCTGTCCTTGGCCGGCTATGTCCTTGGCCAACATTATCCTTACAAGGATTACTTAAATATCCTTGTAAAACCAGACTCTTCATTGAGATTAAACTGCTGCATTCTGGAAGACATTGACCCAGAGGGTCTTTGATCAAAATATCAACAAAATTTCCACAAGCCCTTGCTAAATCCAATGATGGATTACAGCTAAGCATGATTTTTCTTGAGGAAGTTTAGAATATAAGGTGAAGAAGGAATAAAAACTTGCTAAAATCTGAAAATGTGAAAGCAGAAGAAAGCAATTTTCCTTCTGTGATTCCCATGCATGGGTTTTCTGCTAAGCTACAGCGAATATTGAATTAGTGGTAGTGATAGTAATGTACAGAAAGTCAACACCATAAGAAGATATATTTAATTTATCTCCTCTTGGAATATAGGTATCAAGCAAACTTAGCCTTGAACTTAGTTAAACTTTAAAACTCATTCTTACTGTGCTCCATGAAGGTGAGAAATGTCAGTGGCCTCTGAGGTTACAGAATCTTCTGGTGACATTGACTGGACAGTACATGATAAAATGAAATATTTTCCTGTTTTTCTTCATTTCAAAGAATAAAAAATTCTGCTGTCATTTGCAGAAGAATTTTGTTGGAATTAGTTAAATGTTAATAGACTTACTGTTGTTTTATAAACAAATCTGTATTTTTAAATTAATTCACTCTTGTTACAGAAACATCAAACCAGAGAAGAGTTTGATCCACTTCTTTTTTTTAAAGCTCAGGTCTCTTAAAAAGCCTTAGATTCTATTACTCAGCTTATGAATTTGCAAATCTGTTATTACCATCTTTTCTGCAAATCCAAGGAGGACAGATCTTTTTTTAGTTTTGTGCTTTCTTTCAGCTTTTCTAGTTGGGGATCCATATTTCAAGGTAGACTTTTCTTTTGCTTTCGCACAAATTCATTGATACCAACACCCCTTTTCCCCACTAGAAAAAGGCTGAAGTTGTCCAGGTTATATATCTATGAATTTATATCCATATCTAGTGAGCAGGAAGGATGTTGGGCCTTCCTACCCATTCACCTTTGTTGGAGAGTGTTGGGGCTGCACATTTCTCAGGGTGTTGGCAATGCCGCCACTGAATTTCCACCTGTGCCAGGAGTCAAAATGACTCTTTTCTCGAAATAGAGAAGGATTCAGGGGAGGTAGAGTGCTGTGTGGACCTCTGTGTATACTCTGGGGCTCTGGATATGAGTGTTGGTTCCACTTCTGGCTGCAGATCCTGCAGAATGTGGCAGTTCAACAGCTACTCCTGTCTAGATTGTGCAGTTTAGATACAGCCAGCCTCTGCAGTTGTTTCCTTTTTATTAATTTGGGTTATTAATCATTTTAGTTAGTGAGACACTGCAGGAGCTGACAGCTATATTTGATATGCCACATGTCATTATTTATGGGCAGTTATTTTATACAGGTATATCTCTATATAACCTGTAAAATTAATATAGAAAGAAAAACATCAGTAGTTTTGTGATACTTCCTACATTTATTTTCAAAATGCTGGAGACTGTAGATCAAAAATTCAGTGTCAGAAACCTGACAGTTGGGGATTCAGGGTGGCCTCAGACAGAAGCATTGTTCAAAGTTAAAGCAGCCCTTCTAACCTCTTGTGGAGGGTAACATGTCAGAGTTACCATGTGCTTGCAGTGTGTCCCTGATGAGGAAACCCAGGCTCAAACTGATGCATTTCCTTTGCAACTGGATTAATTTGGTTGCTTCCACTTCACTTTCTGCCACCAAGACAAGAAAACAATAGCTCTCCTTGTGGCATTTTTGTGTCTTCCATGTGAGACAACACTGAAATGTGGCTTGGAGTGATAGAATTCTGCTGAAACAGCAATCTGTTCCAACACCCACGCGTGGTTCCTGATCAAAACTGTTATGGATCAGGAATTGTGTAACCAGCAATGGACCAGGGCAACAATCTCCTTGTACTGGCACTGGAAAGCCTGCACCTCAAATGCTGGGTATACTTTTGGGTCACTCACCACAAGAAAGACACTGAGGGGCTGGAACATGTCCAGAAAAAACCAAGGGAGTGGTGAATGGTTTGGAGCACAAGTCTAATGAGGAGCAGCTGAGGGAGTTGGGGTTGATCAGCCTAGAGAAAAAGAGGCTCGGGGGGACCTTCTCCCTCTCTCTGACTCCTTGACAGGAGGCTGCAGTTAGGTGGTGGTCAGCCTCTTCAGTTTAAAAGTGACTGGGCAAGGGGAAACTGGGTATTACAAAAAACTTCTTCACCAAAAGTGTTTTCAAGCACTGGAACAGGCTTCTTAGGGCAGTGATGAAGTCACCATTGTTGGAGATATTTAGAAAATGTGTAGATGTGTCACTTGGAGACATGGTTTAATGGTGAAGATGGCAGGGCAAAGGTTAACAGTTGGACTTTATGAACTTGGAGGTCTTTTCCAAATTTAATGATTCTATGGTTTTGTAATTTATCCACCTGTCGAGATACTTTGTTCTGATGTGAATCAATCTGCATTAATTGTTCCCACCTGCATTTAGCTCCACTGCTTCAGAGGAGAAGCCACAGCCTGTCTACTCTCTTATTTTACAAAGTTGGTTTGACTAAACAGATACATCTGAAGTGTGTTAAATCTAATTTCAGCTTGACTAAAAGTTGGCTCCCACACCTACAAACACCTTACTGCTGGAGTTCAGAGCACCTGGATGTTGCATACAGTCTCAAGAAGGGGCTATTCCCTCTGTGATGCTCACTTAGCACTGAGCTGTCAGAGATGGAAGCAATAACAGCTTAACCTCATAATTATAGAAACTGTAGCTCCCTGTAGCTGCCATTTCTCCCCACAGGGCTCCCTTTTGGCCAGACTGATGTGGCATCACTGGCTTCTGCTGAGTGCAGGCACATATTGAGTGGAACTATCACTCAAGCAGTAAACCCTTTGCTCCAGACCTGGCTTGGCTGGTGTAGGGATTCCTAGAGTGGGAACTCCAATGCCTTGGGGAAGATGCGAGAGTTTGCACTCAATTCACTTCCTCTGCCAAAGCCTTTGAAATTCTTATGAGGCTGTGGCATAGCAGTGATCCTTACGCAAATTAAAACAAGATGTTAAAACTCAGAGGAGAGGCACTTTTAGATATAGAACTCTTGCAGAGTAGTGAGAAATTTTTCATGTTTTCAGTTAGATAGTGGACAGGGTCAAGAGTTTGCTTCACAGTTCAACACTCAGCTACTCTTTCATTGACGTAGTAGCAGTGTTGCTCAAGACATTGAGATGATATTGTCCCATTAGTGTAAGCCAGTTTAAACAATCTCTTGAGAGATGCCAAGGGTGAATTTGGTGCACGTGAAGCTTATAGAAATAAAATAATCTATTTGCCAAGAAATGCTGTGGAAGTAAATCAAGTGGGAACATTTGCAATTTGTAAGATTCAGGAGCTAGGTCAAGGCAGGCAGGGATTTAATTTAATTCTTCAGCTGTAAGTCTTAGATCAAAAAAGATGTTTCACTTGGTCCAAGATATTAAAGACCTCATTTTCTAAGAAAGATTTAGCATTTGGCATTGATAAGTGAAACAGATCAACAATAGGAGCTATGGGAGTATGGTTGGAGATACACCCATGGTTATTTTGAGAAAGGTGTGTGGCAAAATGAAAGAGTGATCCAGATTTTCAGGTGTGGATTGACAAGTCCAACTGACTTAAATTCCAGAATCCCGGAATACGCTCAGCTGGAAGGGACCCACCAGAATCACCAAGTTCAACTCCTGGCCCTGCACAGGACTGTCCCCAAGGGTCAGAGAGACACCAAAAAATTAGAGAGATGGGCAATCACCAACCATATGGAGTTCAACAAAGGAAAGTGCCAGATTCTTAGGCTGGGGTAACCATGAGTGTGCAGATAGATGGAGGAATGAGAGGCTGGAGAGCAGTGCCATGGAAAGGGACCTGGGGGTCCTGCTCAGTGGCAAGGTGGGTATGAGTCAGCAGTGTCCTGTTAGTCAGGAGGGACAACCATGTACTGGGGGGCCTCAGGCACAGCATCACCAGCTGGGAAAAAAAAGGGATTGTCCCATCCTGGTCTGCACTGTGGTAGCCTCACCTCGAGTGCTGGGGGTAGTTAGGGGCAGTACAATATAAGAAAGATACTAAACTATCAGAGAGCATCTAAAGGAGGCTGTGAGGTTGGTGAAGGGCCTTGAGGGAAAGTTGTATAAGCATTGGCTGAGGGCACTTGGTCTGTTCAGCCTGGAGGGGTCTGAGGAGAGACCTCACTGGGGTCTGCAACTTCCTCGTGAGGGGAAAGAGGAGGGGCAGACACTGATTTCTTCTCCGTGGTGTCCACAACCTGAGAGAATGGCCTGAAGTTGTGTTAGGGGAGGTTTAGGTTGTCATCATCTTATTGCAAAAGTCCCATACCTTCTCAGTGATGTCTCATGGGCATCTCCTCACAGCACTGACTCCTTCTTCCTCACAGCCAACAAATTCCATCTCTCTTCTCACCCAACTAACCCACTCTTTTGTAGCACTCTTCTCATTGGACACAGCTGTAGCCTGTTAAGAGCAGACCTGTTCCTAATCTTTGGTGATTAGTACAGCTGCAACTCCTCAGGGGTGAGATTGCCTTCTGCGCTATTCTCTTACATTCTGTCCCTCCACATTAGGTTGGATATCAAGAAAAGGTTCTTCCTCCACAGGGTGACTGGGCTCTGGAACAGGTTCCCCAGGGAAATGGTCACAGTACCAAGCCTGAAATGCAGCCCTGTGTTCTGCTCTCCCTCTCTGGTTCCTCTGCTGACCTTGTCACACACTTGCTGTGCAGCTTGTGGAGCCAGCACAGCTGAGGTGGTGCCTCTAACCTGCTCAGCAGACAGATCTCTGATATTCCTACTTACGTGGACTCGTTCTGAAAAGCTGAATTTCAGCACTCAGCTGCAAATTGAAAGCAGAACCACTCTTTCCACAGCAATTTATTTCACTGTGTCTGTGTTTATTGCAAAAAGGATCCCTTGCTGCTAGAGCAGTGCCACAGCAGTGGTGGTGGCACTGGCAGGAGACAGGGCCCCTGGAGGGGAGCAGTGGCATGACATGAACTCTGATTTGGGATTCTCCCTTGTCTCTTGCAGCAGCTCAGTGGAATTCTCTGTCTGCAACTGCTCTGGGACAGTTTCTTTAAATGTTCACCATTGAGAGTCTGTTTAGCATTCTTGTTGTTTCCTCACACCTCCCAGCCCCAAGAGCTGATGTTTGTGAGTAGGTTTCATATTCATAATGAAACCCAGAAATTTGTTGCACACAAACTCTATGCATATATAAAAAAATATATATATACACACATATATGTATGTTTTGTGTATATATATATATATATGTATACATATATAAATATATATACATACACAAATATATAAATATATATATGTATATGTACATGTACATATACATATATATACACACTCATGGGTGGGGAAAAGCTAATCTGGGGTCTCCTATTTATGAGCACACATACAAAAACATTTATGACATTCTAGCTTTTCTTGCTGCAATATATTTGACATTGAGCATCACAGATAAGAAATGCAAGACAGCTGGCAGTAAAACTGTGAGTTAATCTCTTCTCACTCTGCAGATTTTTATGGTTTTCAATTAAGATTTTGTTATACCAAAGACTTGGGCAAAACCCTTTGTTGTAACAGTTGCTGTTATTTGATAAACAGCAATCATTTGAGTAGGGTTTCCTATATTTTCATCTCAGCAGTGCCCTGAAGAATTTCTGATGTGTATTTTTGCACAGAAAATGAAAAAAAAGAGAAACATACAAACCCTATTGATAGCAAAGTAATTTTTTATGAAATATCTTGGAGTAGGGGTCCCTTCACTTCTTACTCAGAACAAGAAGGGAATTTTTTAATATACAATGAGAGAGTTATTACCTCACACCTCACTGAAGTAGTAACGAATCCATCCAGTTTAACTCACGTATGTGAATCCATTAATTTCCCAGAAATTTTATGCAAATTCAAATAGACTGAGGAAAAAACTGCATGTTATCAGTTCTTTCTCTTCCAGATTTTGTTCCTTTATTTGTGCAGATGAACTGGCTTCTTCATCATTTACTTCATGAAACTAAAGGTACCTCTAACGATGCCAGAATGATCTTTCCCATCCCCTTATAGTTTCTTTCAGTTATTTAGGGAGTTCTCTGAACAGTCCTGTTATCATTGAATCCCTCTACCACTGAAGAAATTCTGAAATATTTCACCTTTGTGCCAAGGCAGGAAAAAAAAAAAAAGATTTGTCAAAGAAATAAAACTAATTTCCTTTCCTAAATACAAATTCTGTTTCTAAGTAGAGATCATATGTGATAACACTTTCTTTAATAGACATAAAAAGCTGCATATGGTCAAATCTCACTGGAAAACATTTTTCTTGTTCTAATTTCATTATCTTAAAACTGCTGATAAAATATCTGCAGTGGAAGATGCTGGGATGAATTAGTTCAGCAACACTTTCTGTTTCATTAGGATGATTTAAGCCTACAACAAATGCCATGGCATTAACATTTTATGCCGAGGCATGAAGAAATGGCTGCTGGAAGAATCAACAGCCTTTCTAAAAGTCAGCACTTTCTGTTTGTTTTTATGAGACCACTGGTCACTCTGCAGTATTAAATGACAACTTTGCTGTGAGAATTATGTCCTGTATGTGATGTTTCTCTTGGGCATCTGCCCAATTCAGGAATGAAACTGCCAACAGATGTGATAACAATATCCAATCACCATGCTTGGGTATGGTTCAAATGTCCATTTCATTTGTCAGATATTCCTAATAAGCCCCCCTCAGGGCAAGTAGCCTTTTAATAATAGCATTTTCCCTTTGAATTTGCCAGAGAGACCTGCCCTAACATATTGTTTGTGGAGTAGTAGATACTGATTCATGATTGCTTCTTGCTTTCCACCTGCCTCTCCTCAGTCCCTCTCTAGCAAGGCAGTGAGGACAGACTCTTCCGATCCACCAGAGCATAGGTCTGTCCCTTTTTCAAGCCCAGTCTGGACTTACAGGGACTGTGCCAAAAGATCCCCCTGCCCACTCTGCTAAACAGACCATGACTTCCCCTTCTACCAGTCTGAACCACAAATTTTTATAAGGTTTTTGTCATCAACCTTTACTTCCAAGCAACAATGACAGCAAAAAGAACTAATTCACTCAGACCTCAACAAAAAAGTGTTGCTAATTTTAAACCCATAGCAAAAGCCTGACCAGGAGTATCTATCAACCACTTTACAAACATAAACTGTAAGCTACAGAAATGAAAGCAGAAAGTTTTTCTAGGCATACAACTGCAAGGAATGAAAGCAGAGGTTGGAATGGAACATGGAAAGAAATGTTTAGACAAACCTTTTGGAGACAAACTCTTCTCTTATAAAATGAATTTACTCAATTTCCTTACTATAACTTCTGTTTTATATAGAGGACAACATCTTGTATGGTTGCTATGGATGTTTAATCAAAAGTTTAGCAGAAAATTCACACATAGCCTTGTCTAAGTAGATTCATTTGGAAGAAGCAGCCTCACAACCGAGGTCAAAAAAGTGAGAAGAAAATTATTTTCCTCATGATTATTGCTGTTACTATTCTTCTCCAACCCAGGTCCAACTGTTTTTTAAATAGAATTTTATGTCACAAGCCCAGAAAATTGCCAAGAGCAACAGGAGAACATGTCTGGTGGTTATCTTGCTTGGATGGTTTAAACAGAGCATAGGTTGCTCCTACTGAGCTCCCTGAAGGAACAAGGAGTGTGTTGATGCTGTAACCAACACACCCATAGCAAGGTGGTCATGAATAAGGCAGCAATCAGAGGAGGAAGCACAGTTTTATTTTTAGTGCTGGGGAAACAAAGGCAATTAATTATTAAAATGGAAAGCTGTCTTACAAAACAAAAATAAAACAACTTCAGTCTAATCCTTTCACAGAATCATAGAATGTTTTTGGTCCCCCTGCCATAAGCAGGGATGTCTTCAAATAGATGAAGTTGCTCAGAGCCCTGTACAAGCTGAGCTGGAATGTTTTTAGGGGTGGGGCAGCCACCACCTCTCTAGGCAGCATGTGCCAGTGTTTCAAACACCCTCACATATATATATCTATATACACTTCAAACAAGTGTAGTCCCAATGACTGATGTTGGAAGCAATTCCCAGATGTCTGGACTGGAGTTGCTCCCCTCCACTCTAAAGGTACTTGTGAAGAGGCTACCAAGAGCTGCTGGCTGGAAAAATGACTATAAGACTGAAGGTTCTCCTGTGCTTGGAGGGGATGGCAGCTGGGAAGGAGGAATTATCTGTACTTTTTTGCCTGTGAAATCCAACCTTGCACCTGCTGGAGCAGAACCCTCTGTGGTACCAAATGCGACCCATGAACACCTGAAATACATTAAAGCCTCCTCACAGCACCAGAAATGCAGAGCTGGGAGCAAATGATGAAATACTAAGTTCAGTTGTGTTTGTGGTGTGTAATTTTTCTGCATTTATTATTCATTACTGTTTGGACAAATTCTCAATACGTCAGAGAGCTGTAGTGCTTCTTCTGCTTAACTGAGCTGAATGTTTACAGTGGGAAAACTCTAAAATTGTCACTCTTTTTCATCAAAATGCCATGGGGAACTTGGGACAGTGCTTTCAGTAAAAGCTTCCACTGGTGGAGCATCTTCCAACCCTAATGGTTTTGGAGCTCCTTGGTAAATTTGAAGTTACTGTTCATTTATCTGTGCTTCTCTCACATAACCCATAAAGTAACTACCTAGAGGTCTACTCAGAGACCTAAGCTGCTATTTAGAGCATTAATGGAGCTTGCTTTTTAAATAATTCACTGCATGAAGTTATCTTTTTTAAAAAATCTCACTTCAGATGATCACTTCTAGTTCAGTTGTTTCAAGATTTCCAGTCCCCAGTTATTAAATATTGTGAACTAAATACTCAAACATATGACTTAAAGAATTGTTCTGTTCCTCTATGCCTCCAGGGTTTCAAGCGAGTTCTGTTGATATATTGAGTTTTACCTAGAGTTATGAAGGCTAGAAACTTGTCACTTCTCTGGGGGGAAGGTAAGAATGTAAAACAATGCCAACTGCTTCAACACTGTGAAAAAAATTATGAAATATTAATTAGATATAAGAAGTAGAAACATATGATTTTCATAGTGCCCTGTTGTTTGAAATGGAAAAATATAAAGCAAAATTTATACTTGAAAGGGAAAAAAAATGTTGGCATCCAGAAAATATAGTCAGTTCCTTCTACAAAGCTCTTCTCCCAGAGAACTCTCCCCTCTTCAAATGTTGAGTATTTTGCGTATAAGGTATATTTTTTTCTGATTAGAGCTATTCTAGAACACCTTTGCATTGAGCTACCTGAAAGAAAACTTCTTTTTTATTTTTTTTCCCCTCCAGAACATTTGATTTAAGCTTGAATGGAAAAAAACTGAAAAAGGGAATTAGGGAAGTACATAATGAAAAGTACTGCAAGGCAGTGATATATTATTGATATATAAGGAAAGGGGAGTCATCCTCCCTTTTCCCTGCACTGCTTTCATATCTCTTTGCTGTGTGTTACTCCCCAAATGCTGCATAGGCTGAACATGTTGGCCTCTTAGCTCTGCTGGTGCTTTCCTCCAAGAAAACACTGCTGAAGGCTAAGTGTAGGAGATTTAGTTTCAAATGATAAATCCATCTTTTGAGATATGAAAATGCATTTTTGGTTGAGGGGAAAACTCCTCAGGTCTTTATTGCTTTCCTGCAGCAGTGCTGCATTATAAATATCTCTGCATGCATGAATGAGCACTGTGATGGAATGAGATAGGATTAAAATTGTCCATTAGTTTTTGAGGGGAAAAAAGCCAAATGGTCTGCATGAAAAATCTTTAGAATGACGGTTCCTCTGGAAAACACTAAAAAACCGCCTCAGTTTACATTAAAAATAGAAATGCTTTGATTTCTTACTGCTCTGCAGTCACCTGGGTACTGCATCTTGAATCAAGGACCAGTTGGTGCCTGTATCCAAGCTAATGACATTAGCTAGTGTGTGACTGGAATCAAACAGGACATAGGCAGGATTTTCAGTCAAAAACCCATTTCTTTACTCTCCATTTTTTCCATCTTTTAACAGAGATGATGAATTTCAAAAAAATAAACCCACTGGGTGGTGATATTTTTTCCTATCTCTGCATGGAGCTCTTTGACTGTTATCCTTGGAAATTCATTGCTGTAATTTCCTAGTCATTCCTAGGAAGATATCTACATACATAAAAGTAGAACTTCTTTTTAATGACTTACTGAAAAACTTTTGAGAGATGAGATTAAACATGTCCTCTTTAGCTCCAATGCACTAATTTGATTTGTGTTAGTTCTGTGCACAGAACTCGTTTCTGAGAGAGATGTCTCCACATAAGTGTTTTGTGAGGTTGAAATGATAAATATTTTGTGCACAGAAGATAACTTTTTCCAAGTGGCACCATTCCAGCTCTGTCTAGTTTAAAGCCTCCAAATGAGTTGAATCCCATGTTTGTGGGCTGCAGTATTCACTTGTGTTATCTGTGGGGAAATATGCGCAGTTGTTCAACAGAGTGACTATTAAATCATCTAGACTGTAAGTGGATTATACATTCACACAAGCTTAAACACAACTGAGTGTCTTAGCATTTACATATACAGCTCCTAATTGAATTTTGTCACTAAAAATTACAAATGCAGACTCAAGAGCCATTTGATTTTCATTTATCCCAAAGTGCAGCGGCAGCAGCAGCATTTTGAAAAATAATTGGAGTTTTTTTTCAAAGAGATATTCCAGTAAGAGATATTGTTTATCTGTCAGTGATAAAGAGCTATTTACAACTTTCCTGTGCTAGAAACTCTCTTGATCAGCTACAGTTTGTACCTGAACTGCCCTGAGCCCTTTGTTAGTCTCTGACCCACCTGTCCTCCTGATCACTGTCAGAAGCCATCCCCATTTGTGAAGTGCTGAAATTGAGAGAAAGAGTTTTGTCCCACAGAAAAGCTGTGGACCAAATACAGATCACTGAAGTCTTAAGGTGGATCTGAACAGGAATTTCAACCTTTCATTCAAGATGCATTTGAACCTGAAAATGCAAAATTACAGATTTGGTGAGGTGCATTTCGCTTAAAAATTGAAAGAGAAAAAGCAAATTTCTGCTTAAGGCTGATGATAAAACCTTGAAGGGGTTGAAAGTTACAGCTTCTTTTTAAGATTTTGGACTTTGACAAAAGGGATATTGCATGCAGTTTTATGTGAAAGAAAATAATTAACAAAGTTGATGGAAGGCAAAAGGAGAATGCATGATTGTCTCTAACATAGAGCAAAGGTGTAATTAACATCAAGGCTGTACATATAAAGAAGGCACTTAAGTTTAAAAAAACTTAGGCCCAAAGAGAATGAAAACCAGCAGTCTTGTATGGAATGCAGAGTAGGATTATTATTTCCCAACTAAACTGATTTCTGATTTTTTTTTTGAAGTTGGTTTCTACTGGGAAACAATGACCAATTATCAGATTTGCTGGCACTAGTCTATTTTGTTTGAATCTTTCAGAGGAATAAATGTACCTCAGCAAAAGGTTTGCAAATCTTCCATTGCCCCCAGACACAGCACTTGGCCTGCTGTCTTCACCTGTGCCCTTCTCTAGTGCTCAACACCACTGCACAAGAAAGTTACAATTCCTCAGTAACAGCAACTAGAAAATGCCTCAGCTCTGGAAGAAGTATGAGAATCCTGTTTTCTTATATTGTGCAATCAGAACCATATTAAAATGCTGTTAATTAAGAAACAGGTCAGATTTCATAACAACCATCCTCTTGTGCAGCAGTTTCAGAGTCTGACCATCCTGTTCCTGCTGAGCTGAAGCAGGTCTGGCACCAGGTGAGCTGGCATGGTGATATTTGAGAAGGACGGGATGCAAGTGAAGTCTTGGCTTGCTGGCTGACACCTCATATGATGCAATTTTTTTTACTTAAAACAATGGTTGACCGGGATTTTTTTGTTTTTTAGGGTTTTTGGGGTTTCTTGGTTTTTTGGTTTTTGTTTTTTTGTTTTGTTTTTTTTTTTCCCCTTTGGGGAAAGGCGGTTTGGTTTTTGTATTTTTTTTTTTTTGTTGTTGTTGGTTTGGTTTGGTTTGGTTTGGTTTTGGGTTTTTTTGTTTTTTGTTGTTGGTTTTTTTAGCCACTTTTAAATTTAGTTCTCAGTTCTTCTATTCCTGACAGTGACAGATTTCATCATGCTTTTTCCTCTATGACAGGAAGGCAGTATGGACAATGCAAAATTTGGAAAATGCTGAGAGAAAACAAGATAGAAGAAATATGTGGGCAATACTGGGTACAAATTTCCTTGGAAAATCACACATAAAATTTATTTTTATGTTTTTTAAGGCAAATGAATCTTCATTTTTGAAGTATTTAAGACCACCCTTTGCTGGCCCAATCCTAGCCCTAAAAGCTTCTTGATTGAGAAGAAATAGAAAACATCAGCTCAACAGCTTTCTCTGCCACACGATAAATCACACAGCCTCAGAGTATTGGAGTTATGTAAATGGCTGGGGGAAATGCAATTGTCTGCTCCTGCCCCCTTGGCATGTGTCATTTCCACAGAGTTATTGATATTTCTGCAGGCCCTGATGACTGTCACTGCTGTTACAAGTCAGTGGAGCTCAACAACGCTGGGCAGGCCCAGGGTCTGGAGCCTGTCCTGCCATGGAGCCACTGCCAGATTCCTTCAGAGGAGAGCCCAAAAGGTGGGAAGCAAGGGAAAACTAACGTGACAATTTTGACTGTCTATTTCCATTGCTGACTGTAATTTCCAAACTTTTCAGATTCTGGCGCTTCCACTCCACTCTTTTTTTTTCTTTTTCTGGAAAGGCTATAAAGGAAACCTGCTGGTTGGTGGTGGTACTTCTGCACTCTCTGTGACAAAATAATGCTCAGGCATTTTTCTGATATTATAGCCACCTGCTTTAAATTTGTCACCAGTTTCAAATACTTACCAAATAATCCATTAGGAAGGTTATTTTGATTCTTCCACAGTTATCTCAGCTAACAGGAATTCTTTTTCCTTCATCCCATCATCAGCATTTAATTTATTTGTTTGTTTGTTGATTTTTTTATTATGTTCAAATTTGATGAAACTCTTTCAGATTGTCTGATTTTGTTGAACCAATATGCCTGTAAAGCCTGAATGGTCCCTAATTAAGTCTTGCTACATGTAATAATATGCAGAGTGGCTCTTATTCAACAATGAAGGCTGAAAATTTTGCACTGGCAAGCAAAGAAACATTGGTGATGCTCCAATTTAAAGCAATTTTAAATCCCTTCTGTCCATGAGAGAAATGTCTTGTATTTCAGGAAGAAAACAGAATGTGGAATGCAAGATTACATTAATTTTAATCCTTATCATGAATGTTTCAGTACCATTATGAAAGTGACCTTTCCATTGCTTTTTGAAAATCACATGGCTGCTTTGTTGTTTCTCTGACAACATACCTGCTTTTATAAACTTCCTGAAGTTGGTAGGCATGTGTCAGTGGTGGCTATTTTCAAACTACTATGGTTTTCCACATGGGCTGATCCCTCTTTATATCATTTTTTCACCCCTGTGCCTTGTTTCCTGTATCCCCTTCCACAGGTTAGTGCATTACTCACCTTCACCACATCACCCCAGGTGCTGCCTCCAGCGTCTCGGCCTGCAGAGCAGTACTCAGTTGTTATTCCCACAGATGGGCTGTGGCACACACAGTTTGCCACAGAAAACATTAATTGAAGCCAAACTGTGTCAAATGGAAGTTATTTCTAGCATTTTCTTGCCACAGCATAATGTTGCTTATTCTAATAACATATAGCGCCATTGGGAGTTAGTGAGCATCAGGCTCTTAATTACCTTCAGAGAATATAGTCCCTGGTTAGTAATTATTCCCTCAAAACATTTAATTCTGAGAGGTGAAACAGTGGATAAACCATAAATATGTGCAAATGCATTTTCCCAAGCCCATTTTTCTGGTATATGCTTGCAAGCCTTGAAGCTGTGAACATGCTGTACATGTTTCTACATGCTGTAGAAACAAAGTCTTTTTCAAGGCATGAAGTGATGGTGTACCCTGGCCACCTGGGAAGATAAACCACAGCCAAATTGCTTCTTTTAGGAGCATTCATGTCCAAAAATGAATCAAAGATGGATAGCCAAGACAGTCTTTTCAGTAACACCAGAATGACAAATGCCTAAGCCTTCCCTTTTTCATGCCTTCAGCCCAAGAGCAGTGTTAAAATTTAACAGCTCTAATGAACTGCAGGATGGACACATGCATCAGAAATTAAATTAAAGGAAAGAGAAAGAGCATTTGATGAAGTGGAGCTATTGCTTGAGAGTCAAATATATATAGATAGAAAAGTGGGCCAAGTATTCTTTATAGATCTTTATTTCTGTTAATGTCTGTTTTGAAGAATGATTACTAACACTAATAGGGAGGATTTTTTCTGAAAGCCAAGAATGCAATAGTTAATCAGAATTTCTGGAAATTAAGAAATGTGATTTCTAGGTGTCACCCATGGATTTGAAGATCAGCTTTCATTTCCCCAGCTCTATAATATTAACACTGCTTTTAAAACAACAGTAGGTGTGTGCTAAAGCTTCTTCACCAGATTTGTTCATTAAAGTTTACTGGCATCTGGCATCTGGAAACAGAAGTTCTGTTCCTCATACTGTCCTATTTTTTTCAAAATTGAGAAATTCCTTAGAATGAATTCTTAATAATTAGGCTGAACACCAAAGGAGTGACTCAGAAACAGCCACACAAAAATAAAAGCCCTGCCTCTGTCTGTGCATGCTTCCCAGCAGTCCCTGAGATGACAGAGAGGTCATTTACTCTGTCATACAACCAACAGCCTGTCCTTGCAGGAGTCTGTGGCTGAGTTTAGTGCCTCAGAGCACTAACACAAGTTCAGGGTTTAATGAAGAAGATCTTCACTTAAAGAAAATTTCCATCTTTAAATGCCCAGGTCTTACCAAGATTTAAAATCTCCTTTCCTCCCAGTTACTCCTGTGACTCACTACTTAATTTTGTGGACAGGTTAAATTTTCCTTTTAAAAGATTATTGAATTATTCTGTCCAGTCTAGAGACACTGGCATTCCCTGAACACACCTGTGTAGAACCTTATTCCATCCAGAAGCAAACAGACTAGTCAATGGAGCCACTAATTATCTGAACTATTAATTGATGACTAAACCATATTGTGGGAAGCACTGACTTTCAGTTGGGCAAATACTGCTCATGTGTACTGTTTGTACTTTGTATGACCACGCAGTCTACAACACACAAAGGAAGAGGCATGGAAATAGTGCTATCTTGTTTGCAACCAGGAGATGGTCAGGCTCCTGATCAGAGATTTCAAGGAAAATCTGCTTGGCAAGATTAGTCACAGTGCAGGCTGTGATTGTGCCCACTCCAGCATGGAATCAGGCTGCTTTTGGATCTGGTACTTGGGCTAGATCTTCCTGCATTACTACAGGATAATCCTTAGATCACTACAAAACTGGCAGGAAGAAACAACAGTCAAGATGGCTGTGCTCATCCCTGGAGGATGACAAATCATATGGTTTTAAAAAGCACTCTCTGGCTGCAGTAATTTATTTTGAAAAGCAAACCAGAGGAAAAAACCCCAGCACATCTCTGCTCAAAAATACCCCCAGAGCGTGGGGAGCTTGGAAGGACTTAGGAGGGACAAGAATAGAACTGGCTGTCCTGATGGCATTGATTGGTAGCACCCTTTGACCAAAATCCAGCTAAAACCAAACCAGCAAAATCAAGCCAAGCCAACCCACACAACCAGCACTGTACTTTCTTTTGGAGATACTGGCATAGGGTTCAGCCTGGAAGAGGATAATTCCATACCCAAGTCCTTGTTGTACTAAAATTGCAGGAATTTTAACAGAATATGAAGGCACAGGCTTAAAAAAAAAGAGGGGAAGGGGAAAGACATCAAGAAGAGGAGAAAGCAGTGCCCAGAGACTGTGTGGGGGAAACAATTTCCTTTTTCTCCAAAAATGAGGAGAAATAATGCAGGAGCCCTGCTAGTGATGCTGTCAGTTAGGGTGGCCTCTTGTAGGCCTGGGGAGAGGCCTGGCATCTGGGGTCCCTCCTCTTTGGGGGACACTGGAACCTCCCAGGTGAGCTGTCCCTGCCCTGTCAGGGTGTGGAGGGGCTGCCCTGGGCAGAGGGACCTGCCACCAGCACCACCTCCTGCCCCAGATCCTCCTGGGGCTGGTCCCACTCTGGGGGAATGGGCAGATGTGGGGAGTAGTGGGGACCCTCACAAAGGGCAGCGTCCCTTGTGCCAGCTTCTTCCTCCTCCACAGAGACTGTAGAGCTGCTGGTGGGAGCATCCATGGCCATCCATGAGCAGGAGCTTGAGGATCTGAAGCTGCTGGAGCTGCTGCTGGCCGTTGGGCTGTCATCCTCATCCTCATCCGTGGCAGTGTGGGAGTGCAGTAGCTTCTGGGCCCCTGGGCTGCAGTGTGTCACAATGATATCGATGGTGCCCTGGACCAGTGGCACTGTGTGCTCCTCTGGGATGCCCTGCAAACTCTGGATCATGACCTCCTGGTCTGGGCCATGGGCGAAGACACAGTGTATGATGAAGCACAATGTGCTCTCTATCAGCCACCATTGGTCCCCGTACATGCTCTCCATTCTCTGCTGCAGCCAAGTCCGCACAGGGGCCAGGACATGCTGCTGTTGATGGAAAAGTTCTGCCCACACCTCAGGCGGGACAATGCCCATGGCCTGGAATGGTGTGTCCCATGGAGAAGATGGACAGAAAACCAGAGGAGGATGGGAGCTGTTCTCATCCAGGCTGCCGAGAGCTCTCCCTCCCTGGCTGCTGCCATCTAGCAGCTCCTCAGGGACTGTGATGGATGTCTCCAGATAGTCGTCTTCTCCATGATCAGAAAATCGGACAGTCACTATTGTTCTTCTGCAGAGTGGGCACACTGGATTTCTCTGTGTCCACCGCAGGATACAGCCCAGGCAAAACTGGTGGTGACAGGGCAGAGTAGAAGCCACGTCCACACAAGTGTCCTGGCAGATGGTGCAGTTGCTGTTGCTCTCTGTGGACATTTTTGTGCTCTGCAGCAGGGTCGTGGAGAGATAAGGATCAGGGGCTGTTTGCCCTCACTGCGGTCACCTCCTGCAGGAGGGAGAGGCCATGGGCACTGGCTGTCCTGGGGCAGGGAGGAAGAAGTGCCAGGCCCCTGGAGAAGGCCACCCTCCCAGCTCCCTGAGTCCCATCACACACCCCACAGCCGCCCCAGAGGGACATTTTCCCCTCACAGCTCACCCTCAGTGCTGCATCTGCAGTGCTTGGCTGCCTGAAGCACGCAGGGCAGTGAGACAGGAGTGATGGCTCTGAGACTGGCACCAAGATCTGGCAGTAACAGCCACCACCAAGCACTAGAGCAGCCTGCCTTGATCCTCCACTCCACAATGTTGCTTGGATGGAGTTCAGGCTGGAGTCAGACTGGCCCAGGCTCTTTTGTCTCATAATTTAAGCAGTGAGGAATAAGAGTTCCCAATCCATCTGCCCATGATGTCGCAGTTTGGTGGCAGCAGCCACCATATCCCTGTGCTGTCACAGAAGTCCTTCTCCCCCTGCAGGGACATGACAGCAGTTAGAACTGGGGAGCTCATACTGGAGACCCAATCCTTTTTCTCATGAGGATTGTCTGGCAGTGACAAGGTTTCCCAGCAAGGTTTTTCACATCTCTGTTTGGGAGCTTCATGTCCCAGCTGGACAAAGCCCTGAGTACTTAGTCTAACCACAGCACCAACCTTGCTTTAAGCAGAAGGTTGAACCAGAGGTCACCGGCACTCACGTCTGTTCTGTGATTTTTCCCTAATCCTGTGAGAAAAATCAAGTGTAAGATGGTGATCAGCACAGTCCATATCAGCAACTTTAGAGCAGGTAAAAAAATAGTGGGGTTTGGATTCACATTCTGTTCTTTTGCAGCACTTGTCAACGTGTGAATTTCTCTCTTCACACAGCCTTGTCCCACGCTGCAGCTCCACCTCCCTGGCAGTGCAGCAGATGAGTTCAAACTCAGATTGTCAAAAGTACGTCCCTCTGGATTGATGGATAAACTAATCATGAGGGATGTTTGCAGCAGACTAATCATCAACTCCCAGGGCTTTCCTATAGTCTAGGCAGTGAATTCGGCCCACGTAACCCTGTAGATGGGAGCAGGTAATAAATCTTTTTATTTGCATAGCAAAATGCTGGGTTTTATTTGAGATCCACTTAGTAGTGTAGAGAGACTGCTGTTCAGGAGAAACTTTAGAAAAGAAAGTATTTGCTTGGATTTTACTTTCTGAGGGAGTCAAACTCTCCTTGGGCAGCAAGGATTGGACTGTGAAGATTGTTTCTGCCACACACTGCAGGACAGTGACAGTCTGGCTCTTTCTAATTTTTGTTGGGTGTCCAACAAAATTGGAAAAAAATTTTGGGGAGTGGCTTGGTGAGGAAACTTGGGTGCTGTTTGTGAACGAAAGTGTATTTGATCCATGCTAATGTCAGAGATGGGTTCAGGAAAAAGACTTTATTAAGAAAGAGACTACAAAAAAACCCCACCAAAAATGTATAAGAAACCTTATTAGCAGTATTTTCTTACAAAGGTGTTTTTAGCAATGTTTTTCATTCTGTTAATTTAGTCATTTTACTCCTATTTTTTATTTTTTATGCACCAAGTCTGCAAAATTGCAGGGTTGTGATTCACCTCAAGCTTGAATTCTTCCTTATCTGGTTTTCAGTGATCTTCCAGTTGGATTTTCCTTACTTCTCCTTCTTCTTCTTTAAGAAATGGAACTTTACATATAAATGCCTTTTGTCACAGGGCATTAAACATATCCATATCTTGCTGGATCAAAAGCAAGGGGATTTAATGTTGGGGTTTTTTCTGGGCCCATTAATTATAAAACACACGTGGATTCTGAGGGGTGAGAAAAGTAATCAAATATTCAATGGCATCTGTTTTCTGTTTATTGGTCATGAACCTTCCAAGAAAATATGTAAGGCAATGACAAAAGAGTTTTTTTTCCATGGCTCCATAATCTCAGGCACAGCAACCTGGGGGCAGGACTGAGCTTGTACTTCAGTGACTCCTATCACATCTGCTCCACTGAAATGTCATTTCTAAGCAAAGCTTAGCTGCTGACAGGTTGGGTTTGTGCAGATTCTTTAGTACATATCTGGACTTTAAAGTGGCTTTCTGCTCCCATTGCTGGAGTGGCTGATTTGAACTCCTGAAGAGAATGAACTTTTTTTTTTTAGGATGCTAAAATAAAATTTTTAGCACTGTGGGAAAAGCATGAGCAATGGGATTGCATTTTCCCACCCATTTATGAATTTTTAACTTATTTTAATGCTGAAAACAGTTCTGTGATAGCTTCACAATTCTGCTGGCTTTCCTCTGCCATCTGCCCCCATCAGCGGTGGAGTGGGAAGGGTCAGAGCAAGTGGTGGGACTCTGTTTTTTCCTCACCTGAGGAGGGTAAAGGTGAGCCTGAGGCACTCAGCTCTCTCTGTACCTTTGATCAGATAACTCTGCTGTTTGAAAAAGCACTGCAGCGTTTCCTACCAGCTGATATCCCCCAGGCTCTTCTTGAACCAGGCCCTGAAGCACACCCACCTGACATTCATGAGTGCCCTTTCTGCCTTCCAGATTTACTGATACTGGCACTGCTGGAGCTGCATGGGGCTGGGACTGTGCCCCCGGCCATCTCTAATGCCATTGCCATGGCTGGCAGCAGGCACCTTTGGTTCTCTGGTGGGTGCAGGTTGTCTCTGGCACTGACAAGCTGTCTAGGCTGCAAAACTCCCCTGAGCATTGCTCTGTTTTCTATTGACCTCCATTTCTTCTGAATGCAAAGTTGCCTGTGGCTTTGCCATCTGTTCAGGTGGCGGAAGCTCTTGTCTAAGAATCCTCCTGTATGTGTGTTATATCCATATATAATGTGGATGTGTGTGTGCCTGTTTGCTAGGCTGTGAGAGGTTTTCCACACGTGCACCTTTTGTTACAACTTCTGCCTTTTTGTGAAAAATAAAGGAAAAGAGGATAACTGTGTTCTGAAATAAGCTCCTTTGTGTTTGAGCATGGGAATGGCACAGCCTGCAAAGAAAGTATTTTTGTATTAAATGGAACGTGCTCAAAGTTCCTCCTACAGTTCTAATTTGGAGTCTGAAACTATTTTCTAATTTACTCAGATGAAAGTCAGGTTTTCCCAAAAGATTGTTTCCTGTTTCAGAGTTTTAAAAAAGCTGGATTTTTTGGAGTTAACATATTTTAGGCAGAAGAATTTATGGCCATATTAGACCAGGTCTCAGAGATGTAAAAGTATTTCTCATCTGCTTCAAATTCTGAATAGGCACCCTTCTGTCAGAGAAGTTCCCACTCATTGGATATCAGCTATCTTTAGTTTTTTCAAAAGCTGGTCTCTCATGAGAGTGCCTGCATGGAAAAGAGACTCTGCTGTGAAAGGTGCCTTTCATTCATGCAGAGGTGGAAGTACCAATTTGTATATTGGCTATTTCTCCACATATACATTACTTAATGGCAGTTTTGGAATGATTTTCTGTATGACTGAGTAGGTAATAGCATTGTCTTCCTTTTTTTGCCCTCAGTGCCAAGAAAACTCAAATCATAAACAGTAGGAAGTCAGACTGTGGATTATCTCTCTTTTGAAAATAAATTGGTAAAGCATATCTACTGAAAATATGATATGTTTGTGATTAATTCCTCACAAAATCTATCTGAACTAAGGTAGATAAGCAAATTACTTTGAAGGGGCATGAAATGCAATTGTTCAGATGTTCTATTTAAGTTGCTTGCTTTCTGTTTTGACTCCTTCTCCAGCTGCACAGAACTTAGTGAAAAACAGAGTGGAAATTAAACTTTATATCCCACACCACAAGAGAGCTTGGTGACAAAGACAGCCCCAAGTGCTTGTAGTTACCTACACATTTTGCCTCTATACTTCCATTTTCTACCTCAAAAGAGAAACTGTCAGAATTCTAATGCTGTCAGAGTGGCTGCTACCTGTTTTAAAAGTTAATGCTGTAGTAAGTTGTACAGAGGGGTTTAGATTCTCCATCCTTAGAGATACTGAAAAGCCATCCAGGAATAGTCCTGGACAGCAGGCTCAAATTGTCCCTGCTTGAGCAAAGAGGTTGGGTCAGATGAACTGCAGAGGTCCCCTCCAGCCACAACCAACCTCCTATTCTCTGAAAACTCTTGAAGTGCTCTCTTTTTCAGGCCCAAGCAGGCTGTGGCCTGGAAGTCAGTTCTTTCCACACAACTGGTGGTACACCAGAGCAACCCCTGGTGTGGAACACCACCTACCAGTGAATAGACGTTGGTGCAGGCAGGAACTTCTAATATTGCTGCTAAAGACATCAGTAAATAATGCCTCACCAGCAGGTTCAACTGAGATACATTTCATTTTGGGTAAAATTGTAGGATGAAATAAACAAAGTGAAGAGTACATGGAAGCTCTCATGCAGGCTCAGGATTCTTGGAAGAGTTGGATTGGCACACCTCCTGAAAAATGTACACTGCCTAGGACCCAAACCATGAGTGAGTTCTAAAAAATCTTACTTGAAAATCAATGCTCTTGGAAAGAAATCACTTGCAAAAATACCATTTCTTATTAGTCTTACCCTGATTGTCGTTTTAGCAGTGTTTTACTCAAAGATTCAGGCACTGGACTTAAAAATACTGTTTCCCAGAAGGCTCAATGGATGAAAGTTAGGAGTTGGTTGTACGGAGGCGCAAAGTACTTTAGGATAAACAGCTCAAGGAGTGATGGCAATGTTATATTAGTGAAGGTGGAAAAAGAACTGCTGGGAGTGGGTACCCATGGTGCTCATGGCATTGCTAGCAGGACCTGGAGTATAAGGTCAACCCTTCTTCTGCTCTGTGGGAAATGAGTGAGTACTTGTTTCACAGCAAGGTAAGCTGGAGCAGTTGAGTGTTGCAGAATTCCAGAAGATAAGGGAATAATGTGTGTCCCAAACACCATTAGCTGGAGGGCCATGGAGCCCAGCAAGGACTGCTGGCCTTGGCAGACAGGGGTTGTTTGTAACCACCAAGTTCTGTTGTTGTTAACAGAGCCATGAGAAAAAACAGGATTTGGCTGTGGAAGGGGAGCCAGCAGAGATAGGGCAGCTCTTCAAGGAGACAAACATCATTGTTGGGGTTTCTGGAGATAGGCATAAGGTGGTACACAACAAACTCAGGAATGAGGACAAGAAAGTCTTCTGCTGCTTAGTTAAATGTTCTCATTGAACAAAAGGAGATCCATTTTTGATGGTACAGCTGAGTCTCTGGCCAGAATAGCATTTGACACAGAAGAACACAGGGTTGTGAGATTTTCTTATTTCCAAACTACACCTACAAGAGGTTTGGTTTTTTTCCTCTTCAACATCAGACACACACTCTGCTAAATGCATCTTAGCAGTTACCAGAAATTGGTGCTAATTTACTCCTGATTTAGAACACTTTAATCCTAATTTTATGTGAAAGATGCACATGGATATCATGTTGTGGCAATATTCATACACCAAACCCCTTGAAGTAGCAGATCATAATGTTTTTGAGTAAAAGGTATCATTAAACTAGGCCAGCTACATGTTGTGATCCATCTGGTCAGGGCCCAGGCAGCCCACTAATATCATTGCCATAAACAACATTTTGAAGAGTTCTCAGTTTCTGCAGGACATAAGATGCATTCGAAAATGAGCACCTCTGAAATGTCTCTCTCAAATTTGTATTGCGGGTGAAAGAAAGCTCATTACTAAGACATATGAAGAATGTGAAGATGTAAAGACTCAGGACACAGTGGAATAGAGAGACACGGACATATTAAGGACAACCTGAAGGACAATAGGACAACCTTATTTTATCCTTACACTTCAACAAAATACATCCATTTATAGGCAAAGCTCAGAGACTCGGGGTTCTGTGGAGAGCAGTGGCACTGAGAATGTCTGCTAAATCAGGACAGCATGAAACTGCATTGGCTTCAAAAAAGCAGTTTGCAAATGTTTGAGGTACTTGATGCACATGGATATCGTTCATCTGGCTTTATGGTATGTTCATTTCATTCCAATGTCCTGGCTCAAGTGCCAATGTCATTACATGTTGCCACATTTGGATGTTATTGTAATAAATTAATTTAAAGACTAAATCATCATGCACTTGACAGTGAGAATTTTACCCTCTAAAACAGTTAAATTCTCCTCAAATTGAATTGCACCCTACTCTGCTAAAAGCTCCTATAAAGAGAGAGATTTAAAAGATATTTTGTCGAATTGCAAGACTAACAAAATAATTTTTTTTCCAGTAAAATATAGCTAAATCCTACTTTTTCTACCCAAATAAACTTCAAAGTCTACTCAATTCCTCTGAAAGGTGGTGTGGAAGCAGTTAAATGCACTCAGTTACTAGATATGTCTGATAAGGCTTATTTTACTACTATTTTCATCAAAGAGATGATAATTCAAGTTTAGAGTGCTTTATGGGCACATGAAAAGCACATGATCACTCAGATGCCCCCTTTGTCTTTGGGCATATTTTTTAGGTAAGTCCTATTACCAGGAAAAATGAGAAGTAACTCCTGCAAATTAACTATGTTAGTAAGTATTCTTCATGGCAAAAATGCTCTGGAGTTTTTAACTACAGTATGTTTACATAGGGTATCTCATGGGTAATTGATTTATCCTAGGGAAGTGTATCATTGTCTCCGCTTGCTCAAAAAAGTTTCACTTTTGTTAATCATGCCAAACTGATATCCCACTGCAGAAGAAATGTCATCCTTTGGAATCCAGTAAAAGGACATTTTCCTTTTTATTTCCTCCTAGTAACATGTACTTGTTTTTAGCAGAACAAACACAATGGCACTTTCAGAAATGCTGCTGTGCCTGCTGAGGAATCCATGTCATTCACACTGAGCATGAGCAGTGTGCTCATGAATAGTTCAGCCAGTGATCTAATTTCATCTGGGTACGTGTAGGAAAGCAGATGTAATGTTTTGATCAGCATTAGTTATGGGTCAAAGTGAACCCTGACAATGATTTCCACTTGCTTCTGCTCTTGCATTCCTGTGGATGGTAGGGTGGGATACTGCCTGCTTATGGAAATTTTTGGTTTACTTTCATTACAGCATTCATATCTATTCCACTTATGTCGTATTTTCTATTGTACATGGGGTTTTTAAGACACCACTAAAGAAATGCAGAAATAAGAGCACATACTGTTTTTCCTGTGCAATTCATAGTGATCTATGGATTTTGTCATTTGAAGACAGTAACATTAGTGGACATAAAAGAACATTATATTTACAGACCCACTGATGTTCTGAGTGTGAGTCTGCCACAAGTGTAAAGATCATGCTTTGTATCTAAGCTGAACAATAACCAGTCCATGATTTTATGAATCTGTGGGTGTCTGCTGAGTTATTTTTTTCCTGTCTGATGTGTTATCCTCATAAAGTTGGTCACCCTGGCAATTCTGAAGTGAAAATCGTGAGCCATTCATCACACTGTGGACAGGGACTAGCAGTTCAAGCATTTCAACACAGCATATCAACAGCCACCTATGCTGGGAAAACAGAAATAATGACAGCATTTCTGGGGTTGATTGGTTGTTCTGAGATAGGAACAATAGAATCACCATAGAATATTTTAGGTTATAAGGAGCCTTTAAAGGCCAATCAGTTTTACCCTTGCTGCCATAAGCAGGGACATCTTCAAGTAGATCAGGTTGCTTTGAGTCCTGACTGACCTCAAGTATTTCCAGGGATGGGGCACCTACCACTTTTCTGAGGAACCTATGCCACTCTTTAACCACTCTCATTTCTGGAAAGGATTTATGGACTGTTTATTTCCAGTCTTTAATATTCATACTGAGACCAGATAATTTTCATTGAATGCCTATGGTTTATGTGTCCTACTGTATGCTTCTCTCCTTTGACTGCAGAAATTCCTGCACTTGCACATTCAGAATTTGAGTTCATGATTTTTTAAAAAGATAGAAGATCCTGTTTTCTTGCAAACTCTTGCCAGTGAACAAGTTCATTAGCATACCATGGAAAATAAAAATAGGTAGTGTACTAAGCTAACAAACTTACCTGAATTTTTTCTTCTTATCCTAAGAAAATACTCTCAAGCATTTATATTTTAAATTACTTCAGTCAAGATTTTTGTGGAATTAGGAAAGTAAAATGATGACTGAGAAAAAACTATAATCCTTCTACACCCTGCTCCGGTGTGTTTTGTAGAGAAAAATCTTATGATTTTCAAGCTGGTTTTTTAGTGGCAACCCTCAGAATCATCCCTCCTCTGAGAAGCAGAGTGTACAATTCAGTATGCATAACATAGCATCCCGTGTGTGTATCACAGATCAACTGATAGCTATTTAAAGTACAGAGAGAACATCAAAGGCTTCACAAGATTCATTTGCTGCTCTTTGAATAAGAAAAAAACTGCAAACACAGGGCAAAGGCTGCCACAATCACAATGGAAAGAGCTCAGACTGTACCTTACAGCAAACTAAAGATATTGAGGGACAAAGCAAACACCCTGGGTGCCTCCTTCCTTTCCCACTATTTCATCGGTCCTGATTCACCCATCTCCCGTGCCATGTGTCAGCCCTGGGACAAACCTTGCACGGACAGAATGTGACCCCAAATCCCCTCTTGGTATGGCATGGATTGCATTTCTGATTTGTAGCCTCACTGAAGCACTCTCAAATATAGTGCAGAACCATTTTTAAATGCCTCTTGTTGGTGCCTGAGAATGCCCTTGCTGTGTAAACACTCTGGCCAAGAAGAGTGGCCAACCCTCGGTAGCCATGGACTGGTTTCTCTTTTTTTTCTGACAAGGGCATTTTGCTTCTGGGTGTGCCTCTTCCGAGGTTTCCTGTCAGTTTCTGCACTGAAACATGACAGCATTTTTTAATGATGGTGTCTCCCTTTGTGTCAGGTTGTCCTCAGTGTCCAGCCCTGTGTTAAGCAAACTGTGGGAGAGCTGAGACCCTGCAGCTTCTGCACACAGAAAATCAGGGTGTTTTTCCTCAAACCCACATCCAGAGCAGGACCACAGAGCACAAGTCCTGTGAGGAGTGACTCAGGAAGGAGGTGGGGTTGTTTACTCTGGAGGAAATGAGGCTTGGGAAGACCTTATTGCCCTCTACAAATACCTAAGAGGAGGTTGCAGCCAGGTGGGGGTCAGGCTCTTATCCCAGACAACAAGTGATAGGACAAGAGGAGACAGCCCCAAGCTGCACCAGGGGAGGTTTAGATTGGATATTAACAAAAAATTCTTTATGAAAAGATTGTGAAGCAGTGCAGCAAGATGCCCAGGGCTGTACTGGAGTCACCATTCCTGGAGGTATATAAATTACATGTAGGCATGTCACTAGGGGACACTCTTTGGTGGTGGCCTTGACAGTAATGGGCTAGTAGTTGGATTGTCTTGATTGTCTTAGAGGCTTTTTCTGACCTTAATAATGCCATGACTTGATGAAAACCAAGCTCATAACCTGCTATGGCTCCTGTAGCTGAGTCAGCTCATCCCAAATCACAACCTAATCTGAGGTGATCTCCATCTCAGGATGTGCTGACTCTGTGAAGCACCTGAGTGAGGGTGTGGTTCCCATAACAAACTTACCACCAGCTTGCTTAGCTTGCTGCAAAATTATCCAATAATTTACCTTGGAAAAGACTTCTAGGATCGAGTCATATGATCAGGTGTTTAGATATTCAGTCTGAATTTGAAATTGTCCCACGGGCTCCAGGGACTGTCCTCTGCTTCCTCTCAGGAATGTGCTGGGGACAAGAGTTATCCCTTCATGTACACAGGAGCATTTCCTGGAGGTGCAGACGTTTTTCTACCCATGGCCTTCATTGGGCAGGGATTTTAGACATTACCATAATGAACTTAAAGAAGTGTTGGTCTGGTTGAATTCTTCCCTTTCTCTGTTTCCCCCCTTTGCCTCCTTCCTCAGCCAGTAGCTGCTCCAGTGGAACATACACAGTTTTCTTTCTTTTTACTGCAGAAATAGATTTAAACCCACATACACTATGAAACATCTCTGACAGTGGTGTCTGACTGTAACTTTTGTGCAGGAAAATGCTTTTGACCTCAACCACCACAGCCTGCTTCAGTGCCCACCAAATTTTCACAAGCACCTGCTCAATCTCTGCTGAATTGCCCTTCTTCACTCTTCCAGTGATAGCTACTGTATTTACTCTGAACAACAAGATTTTGATCAGATAGTATTTTTCCTGTGTCTGAAAGAAATAGCCTAGCATTTTGATCATTCAGAGGGAAAAAAATCAGCCTCCTTGACACAAAATCAAAATTTGCAGTGTTTTGTAACTCCTCAAAAAGTCAAAGAGAACTCACTGCTAGATTTTCATGTCATCAACTATTGCTAAATTTATCAACATACAAGATTATAACTTTTATTCTGAATTTTTAATTTTCTCATTGCTTTACTGTCTTACTGATATTCATTTTAACTTTTTATACCCTGACAAACTGCTTTTTTTTCCCCCTTGGAAGAGGTTTTTTTTAACTCTTTCAACCTTTATTAAATAGTTGGGTTTGTGTCCAGATTATTATTCTCACCAATTTCTCTTTTACTCCTGCTCCCAAATTCTTATTAACTTTTCGTCAAGTCATAAAAAAAATCTGCACATGCACATTTTGAGAGATGTTGTATGAAATAAGTGATAAGGCACAATTTAGCTGTTTGCTCAGCAGAAGTGACAGCATTAATTGTCCATTTGCACATTTATGGGGCTAGCCATATTCTGTAACAGCTATAACTGAGCTAAAAGCACCAGATGAGGCACTTTGAAAAGAGATTGAAAATGTCTTTTCATTCCACATATGGTAGTATGGGGTAAAGTGGAAGAGAGAGAAGTAAAAGAACTCTTGCAGTAAATGCAAACTTCAGCTTTCCTCTGTTATTTCTTGCACTTGGCTGCTCCATAATAATTCTTTCATTGGTGACAACCATCCCACTAAACTGTTTTTAAATTGTTCTCAGCTTCTTCTTGATTTTCCTATGTGTCATTTCTCCAGGGAGGATTTCGCTTTAGAATTGTTTAATCAAAACTCAGATTCTCTCCTGATGTCATAATAGTTTCCTTCTCAGCTGGTGGTGAAAAAATTGATCTTTCCAGGGTAGAAGCCTTTGCATAAAAGCAGTCCTTCACAGTGTCAAGTCACTGAGATTTTTGTTAGCACCCAAAAGACAGGGGGAACGTTCAAAATTTTTCATTCTGAAATGTGACAGTGGGAAAATGTCCATCACTCAAATATAACAATTATTTCCTCATCTCCTCATTTACTTGATCCTTTCCTATAAACCAAACCCCAAAGCTTCCTTCTGTCTGCTTTGAAATATGAAAGACTTTGTATTTTATTAATTTCCATTAGGAACAGCAAAAAACCTTTGTGATCAGGATCTGTGTGACTGAAATCCTATACAGATTTGAGAAAAAGCAGCCCCTCTCCTCTCCCAGTTTGGTCTAGTTTCAAGAGGAGACACTTCATTTGGAATAAGTATCAGCCAGTTAACTTCTAAAGCTCTGTAAATACAGAATGAAGAGCAAAATCTGAAGGCATAAAAATGACAAGCCAAACTGTGTTTGTCTTTGTCTCAGGTCTGTTATATCAATGCAAGCTGGAAGGGAATCTCTTTCCTCAAATATTTAATTTCCAGCCCCCAATTGCAGTCTACTATCTCATTGTTCAGCTCGTCAAATTAGGATGCTATTCCCCTTCTTTTATGTGCATTAGGACAAGGACACATTTTCTGTGCCTTTGCCAGATGAACTGCTCTGCTATGCACAGCTTGATGTGATATGACACTTCCAGATGCATAAAATATTTCCGTGTTTCAGATGTGTCAGCGCATCTCTGCATGAAAGCATGGAACAAATCTGCCCAGAGACACAGACCATCTAAGTTAGCAGGCAATTAACTCACTCCAAAGCTACCAGTTGCCTGTTCTCTCCTGAATTTTTCCTTCCCCAATGATGTGGTAGTGGCACTACAGAGCTTTTTCTTCGTGCTGCTGTAGTCTAGCCCTCAGTAAAACTCATGATTCCCATCACTGCCTCTCCAGCCTGTTTACCAAAGCCAGTGAGTTCACAAGTACATAACTGAACGTTCTATCCTGCTTCAAAATCTATCACTACATCCCCAGATTCCTACCCTCTTTAGCCATCACTCCCACTTTCACCAGATTTTGGCTGATTGAGGACTTTCCGGTGTACACTGACGTGTTCATCTCTTCCCTACTGCAGGCAGCTCTGACTTGCTCTTGTCTCTCTCTCAGCAGAAAAAAGTTATTTTGCTCAAAATCATGAAGCTCTGGGATTTGAAAGGAAGCTCAACATTCAGTAGCAGGGGGAAAGTGACAGTACTGGGAGCTTGACATCTGTGTTCTGTGCCACCAAGGCACCTCAGCCAAGGGCTTTAAAATATCAGCTTCAAGCAGGACTACAAAATGATCCGATGAATGTTGTGTCTGCCAGCTGGAGATGGGTATCTGTGCTAATACAGGGAAACTGGTGTATCACTGATGCTCATCCTTCAAGGTTGCTGGAGCAAAATGTTACAACCTGTGAGAATGACTCAATTGCACTCCAGAGGTTCTTCTATCAAAGGTCAAATAATTAATCCCTTCTTTGTGAGACACTTTGATTTGGTTTTGTACCTGAATCCCGACCTGCAAAGAGCTTCTCTAGCTTGGACTTCACATAGACACATGGGAGTGAGGATTTATATTATCATAGAAATAGCTGTGGTTGGAAGGGGCTTTTAAAGGTCATCTAGTCCTTCCCTCCCCAATGAGCAGAGACACTCTCAGTGAGATCAGGTTGCCCAGAGCCCCATCCAACCCAGCCTTGTTTGTCTCCATGGATGGGGCAGCCACTAGCTCTCTGGGCAACCTGTGCCAGTGTTTTACTGCCCTCATTGTAAAAAACTTCTTCATACCTAATCTATAGTGACCCTTCTCTGTAAAACTATTCCCTTTCATCTTCTCATGACAGGTCCTGCTCCAATAGATCCATCTCTTTGTTGTGTAACTCAGGCATGCCATGAAGAATGTCTACAGCTATCTCAAGAGATATTGAAGGAAGCTGTTTTACTATCTGATTTTTCTCAGTGAAGGTGTTTGGACCATACTCTGGGGCACAGGGTGTGGCTCTTGGGGATGGTGCTGTGCAGGGCCAGGAGCTGGACTTGATGATCCTTGTGTGTCCCTATCAACTCAGCTTATTCTGTGTAAAGAGGCTCTGCTGGCACTGTCTAACCCTTAGTCTGTTTTTGCTGGAGGGTGTACCCAGAGCTCACAAAACCCACACCGGAGTTCATACATACCTGGTCACCTTCATTCTGCAGCAGAGGGGAAGTTTCTGTCCTGCAGGAGGCACTTTGGTGAAGAAGACAACCTTTTTGTTTTGTTTTTTGCCTAAACACCTGGGTGAGAGTTTCCAGCTCTTCCACAACTGTAAGGATGCAGTGACTTGGTGTCAGCTTCCTGCTCCAGGTGCACGCCAGACTTCAATTCCAGAGGACACCAAGGGTCTCTCAGTGGAAGAATACTGATCATGTACTTTTTCCCCTCCCAATGGATAAACTTTCCTACTGTCCCTTTCCAGAAACAAAACCATGCTACCTTTTTGACCTCTAAGGTTTTTTAACCTATTTGTTAATTCACCCACCTAATCTAAGGAATCTTTTTGCTGCCCTGGCATTAAAATATTTTATTATTTCCTTTAAATTAGTAATCGCTGCTTTTTTATTTATTTTTTTTTTAATAGAATGTCAAGACAGGGCTAGTTTAGGTACATAATCCTGGTGGTTATTTTGAAGACCTGCTTGTGGCCTATGATTTGTCTTTCAGATTAAATATTGTAAACTGACAGTTTTATTAGTAGATTTAGCTGGAAGAAAAACTCATTTAAGCTCATAACTGGTCATCTGAAAATCATAAATTTACTGAAAAAACTCCTTTGTCTCTTGACTGTAAATACAGATCTTGTTCATTGTGGGAACAAGAGGTCTTAGGTGAATGTGCTATGCCATGTAATTAATTTGTGAGGATAACTCAATGAAAAACAAAAATCTTCTTAACATATATGGCAATCAGTGTAATGAGCTGAATTTCAGAGCAAGAGACAACATCCTGGCATAAGGACTACTAAGGTGAAGAAAAAATTTAAAAAAAGGAAAGAAATAAAGAACCCTTATAAAACCACCCCTCAAACATTTGGAATCAAAACAAAAAGCCAAAGTCCTTACCCTTGCAACTTAAGCAAACATGTGGTAGGTGGAATTAGGAAAAAAATTCCAGAAGAAGCTTTTTTCCTTTTTTCCTATTGCTGCTGAAAGGCAGCACTTCCACTCCTGGACCGTGGGACCATTCCTATATACCCAAATCTGAACTATCTCCACAGAGCTATTTTGTTTGCAACTCTGCTCAAATGTGGTTTTCCCATTTTCACCCAAACTCTTCTTCCCAAATTTGAGGAAGAACCTCAACAGCTTCAAGAGCAAAATAGCTCCTAGAAGCCTGAAGTTGTCTTGCTATGAGCATACATGGAGTCTAGCACATGGTATCACCAAAGAAGAGATCTTAAAATAAGTATCTTGTCATAAAGAATGTTTGGGACAGCTTTTTGACTGATGAATAAATGTCATGAATTATAACTGCACTTAATTTTTCATGCAGAGTTTTACTTCCAAAAGTTTGTCAACTCCTGTTGATAATTGCTTTCTGCTCTGAAGAGCTATTTTAAGGCTGAGCTAGTTAAGTTGTGTGCTGCCTTTGCCAGTGTTTCTATCAGCAGACTTTTTTTATCCTGTTCTTTCACATTGCTTCAGGCAGTCTGAACACTTGCAGATGCCCAGTGTAAGTACAAGATCTGTGTTGCCAAATGAATTAATTGGGTTGCCTCTTAAACTTTGCCAGCTGCCAATAGTGCCAAAAGCTACAAAGACTAATGGGTACAGTGGAAAAACAAACATAAAGGGTTACCACTTTCTTGGCAAAGCTGTTGATGAGGACGTATCACTTGAATCTTGGAAGCTGATTTTCTGTCAGATACTCCCACACTTTGTGGGCAGAACTGTCACAAGCAGATCTAACTGAAGATTTTTTTTTTTTTTTTTTGAGAGTAGTGACATTTCATTCTTTCCTCTGAAATAATAAGTGTAACTAGTGTTCCATCTCAGATTTGCTAACCTGGAAAGTGAAGGCTGCATATTCCCCTCCATAAGACAAATAGCAATATCAGTCTCACAGATCTTTGCTGCTTTGGAGCCAAGGTGATCCTTGACACTTTCCTGCTCACCACAGAGCAAGAATGAGGGGACCTGACTCCTCCAGACTATGTTGCAGAATAGGTGTTGAAATCTCCCACACTTAAATTTTAAAGGCTACCTAGATCTTCATAGCATTTCAGTATCAGTCACAGAAATTATAATAGCTGGTATTTGTGAACTTGCTCTGATTGTCCCCTGTGGAGAGTGAATTGACACCACTGGCTGACATTTCTTTGCATGACATATCTTCACCATAAGAAAATATAGCCCAAAAATGTCCCTATAGCTAAATGATTCATTTATGAGTCAAATGAGTCAAATTGACAATTGTCACAGCTGTACTGAATTTCTCAGTAATCATCTCTTTTTTGCCTTGAATTTCTTTGTGTTTTGGAGGGGTATTTTAATAGTGAGAAGAAAAGTATGTTGAATACTTGATATTAATACTCAAAAGAGGATTAAAATGGGTTTTATTTGTTTTTATTTATGCCCTGTGATCATTCTGTGTGTTTGTTGGAAGAGCATGAGCCATTTCTCTCAAACTTATTCTGTTCAAGAATATAATGTTTCCTTGGGAAATAAATAAGAACAGTATTAGGAAACTGATGGTTTATTTGGATTTGGGTGGAAAAATCTGTTTCAACAGTTTTTCCACAGAGACATCATATGGAGTCACAGCAAAGACTAACATAACAAGAACAGGAACTGTGGTTTTTTTACATATTGGGTTGAGTTGTTCTGAAAGTGGAATGGATGTTGGAGAATTAGCTAAGAATAAATTTATTCTCAATGGAAATTCATCAGTCTAAATTAAGCATGATTGTGAAAGATTTGCCTTGTTTTGCAAGTACTTTTTAATTATGGCTTAAATAAATAAATCACAACTAAAATTTTCAGTATTTGAAATAATACACTCAATTTTTTAGAAAGACTTGAGCTTTTTTCAAAATGTCTTTCCAACCTACTAAGCCACTTGTTTTAAGGAATTTCATATACAAACAAACTATCCTCTCCCCAACATTTTAGTAAGGAATGTTGAACTGTTTCTGTGTTACACTTGACAGGTATTTACTGACATTAAAACCAGATTGCTGAAGATTATAAAAACAAAATACAGATGATTAGTAAATAAAGTTTTGAGATAAGCACAAAAAATACAACTCCATCTGTATTCAGTGACTGAAGTTCAGGAAGACACCTGAAGGTGTCTGAAAACATTCTGCTGAATCGAGTGAAGGCAGGTGATTACCACAAGACTGCAAAATGAAGGAGGCAGCTTTGAAAGTGGCAACACTCTGGAAATTGTAATAAACGCTTGTATCCTGCTAGAACCAGAAAATTTCAGGAAAAGCTTGAAAAGGAATTTCAAGGAGACATCTTAGTGCAAACTCTGAAAAGCTTAAATATCTTGTAATACAGTGTCTGAAGATTCTGACTTGATTCATCTTCACTGGGATTGATTAATGCCATTAGAAGTAGCAGTTTAAGCAGCCTTCTGATGCTATGCAACACCACCATCCCCCACACACGTGCTTTCCTTTGATGCCAGTTTTCAGAATAATTTTAGGCATATGCTGCGTTCAGTAGCTGTGTATCAAATTGTCATTTTAACCTTCACTACACTGTTTTGCATTCAAAATGCAGATTTCAATAGTGAGAATTCAAATTTTAGTAGTGGGAATTAAACACTAAACAAGAAGTATTTCTAGCCTTCAGTATTTTAGTTCTCTACAGAAACATTTTGATTTCCAGACATGGTGTTTGTTAACAGTCTTTAGAATAGGAGAAAGGCACATTTGTATGTGCAATTATTATTTAAAATGGTGGTTCAGAAAACAAAAATTTTTAAGCAAATAAGCTTAAAAATTGCTTGCTTATCTTGCCTAGGGATATTCCATATCATACAACACCAGGGTCATGGGTAAGACTAGAGGGCTGCTCTTGCCACAGCTGCCATTGCTCAGAGATTGACAAGGCATTTATCTGCTAAGGACAGGTGGTTGTATCACTTTAAAAAAAAACAAAAACAAACTTCATTCTTATTAAATGGGCTTTAGCTTGGCCCATGGGTTTGCAACCTCCATTGAAGTAGCTCTATGGGTGCTGGCCTGGCTCAACCCACAGCAACCACAGAGCATCTAGAGGAGTGACCTAGTTTGAGGTTTTTTGTTCCCCCCCTAAACTTGAAAGCCACAAGAGGATAATTAGAACTTAAATTCCAGAAAAAATAAAAAAGACCATTATAAAAAAAAAAGAATCTTGCTGTGTATTTTCTAGAACCACCTAAGTCCTATTAAGGGATGGTTTAGGGAATGGATGAATTATGAATGGCTATCAACTTATTTTCTCTGAACAATATATTTCTTTCATTACTGCTGTATAATTTTAGCCTTTAGGTGAATAAAAATCCTATTGTGTTTATATTAATTATATTGCACACTTCTAGTATTATAGCTTATCTTCACAGGAGCTCCACAACTCTTCGAAAGTATTAATTTAATTTTCTGTCTCTCCCAAGGGAAGGGGTTGATGTCAGCAAAGCAAAGGGCTGTGAAGCAATCCTAATTGCCCAGAATCCAATTTCCAAGCTAGAGGTTATATTCATGTAAGCCCAACCAAAGCCTTTAGTTTGGTATCTTTGGAAGCAACAAGTGACTTAATACCAAAAAGGATGGCCTGGAAGTTCCTTTTTCAAAGGTTTTTTGTTACTTTAGTGCTTTTGCTACAGTAGTACATACCCTAAAAATATGTGTTGTTGAGTTATGGACTATTCTCAAAGGAATACAGGGAAGTCAAGCACTGATATATTGTTGTTTTAATTTTCTGGCTTAAGTTATGCATTAATTACTTTAGTGTATATGGATTTTTTACATAGAAAACACATTTTGTGTCATGTGTTTGGTTGACAGGGTATATGCGGACACCTGTTTTAAAGCTGTGCTACGGATAATACAACACAAATTATTACTTATTAATATTTGCTGTTCAGCAGAAAAATCTCCATATTTTCTCTGTGAAAGCGGCAGCTTCTCTTTTTTAGCTGTCTTTATTCTCTACTAGTAAAGCCAAAAGACATCCTCAAGGTCCTCCCATCTATGACAACATTCTAAAAACAGGGATATGACTTTGTTCCAGGCATCCTAAGCTAGTAATAATGCTGGGCAGAAGAGTTATTGTGTAAAATTTTAAAAGGTTTTTCTTTTTTTTTTTTTTTAGGAAGGATGGCAACAATCCACGGCAGAATTGTTGTGAACTTCTTGTTTTTATGTGTAACGTAAAACTATTTTCTTTGCTGCATACGGGAGGTTTCTGTGATGATTTTTTTTTTCCCTTTTATTTTGTAACACGGGATTTCATTTTTGCGTTTTACATAATGACTGATTTTGGCCCAGGTAAAAACCCAGGACTGGCTCAACAGTGCTGTGCTGCCTTTCACTGTATGTGACCTTGAAACTGAAAAAACAGAGAAGCAGATGTGCAGGGAGGAGCAGCACCTGCCTTAATGAGAACTCCAATCTTCCATGTGCTCCTAATGGTTTTAGGTTTACAATGATCAAGCATTATTGATTTTCCTTCTCTCCTTTGCTCATGCCAAGACAGTTTTCTGTGAGTTAAATGCTAAGAAACAGCATCAGCAGAAATCCTTCTTCCACTACAGGCAAGGGGAACCATTCGATTTTAGGCTGTTAACTCCATTTATTTCTGCTGCTCCCTTTTAAAATTTTTTGTTTAAATTTTTTTGGCTGGTGTTGCTAATTGCAAGTGCCTAAAAAAAAGCACTGGGCAGCATCTGCAGCAGGGCAAACCAGGAAGTTCCTGCTCAGCTCTGCCTGGGCTCCCAAGGAGCACCCTGCATTATTCAGCAGCAGGCACCCTCCAAGTGACGCTTGCTGGTAATTCCTTTGGTCGGCCTCCCTTTGTTGTCTCCATGGCAACTGTTTCCATTGCCAAGAGCCTCTCTGGGGCCCGGCCTTGCTCACACACACGTCTCAGCTGCTCCTCTCTGAGCACTGCAATTTAGTGGCTGTGGTGTCGCTATATTTAGATGCCTTGTGCTCTCTGTATTATTTAATGCTGGGATAAATCACAGAATCACAGCATCACAGGATGGTTTGTGTTAAAAGGGACCTTTGAAAAAGCCATCACGTTCCAAAACCCCTGCTGTGGGCAGGTGCATCTTCTACTAGTCCAGGATGCTCAGTGTGGCATTCACATTTTCTGAAAAATCCTTTCTCCCAGGATTTTTTTCCTGGGAAGCTGAGAAGACTCAGAGAAAAAAAGAAAAACAAATTCTTATCTCATTTGCTTCTCCTGTGTTGTGCTTACATGTGGAATGTGTTTGGAGATTGTTTATACAACAGGTGATTGTTTCATTGGTTTCTGCTGTGAATTATTTTGATTCATTGGCCAGTCAGGGCCACGCTGTGTCGGGGCTCTGGAGTGAGTCACAAATTTGATTATTATCTTTTTAGCCTTCTGTAAGTATCCTTTCTGTATTCTTTAGTATCGTTTAGTTTAGTATTCTTTAATATAAAATATAGTATCCTAAAATAATAAATTAGCCTTCTGAGAACATGGAGTCATATTCATCATTCCTTCCTTCATCAAGGCACCCCACAAATACAATAGCTCAGAGTCCTATTCAACCTGGCCTTGAACACTTGCAGGGATGGGGGATCCACAGCTTCTCTGGGCAATGCCTCACCACCTTCACAGGGAAGGATTTCTTCCTTAAATCTAATTTAAAGCTAGTCTCACTTTCAAGCCATTGCCCCTAGTTCTGTCCCTACATTCCCTTCTCAAAAGTCCCTCTCCAGCTCACTAGAAAACCCTCTGGGTGCTGGAAAGGGTAGTGAGCTCTCCCTGGAGCCCTCACTTCTCCAGGCTGGAGAACCCCACTTCTCTCAGCCTGTCTCCACAGCAGAGATTCTCCAGCCTGGCATCATCTCCATGGCCTCTGGACCCACTCCAACAGGTCCATGTTCTTCTAATTCTGAGAGCTCCAGAGCAGGACACAGCACTCCAGGAAGGGACCCATGATGCTCATGGTGGCCCTGGCTGGTGTGGGCTGTGTGGCTGCCTTCATGCAGGAGGTCACTGCTGGAGTCCCCTCTGTGCAGCCCAACCCACTCTGGACAGAGGAGCCTGTGGGTGCTGCTTGTGAGCATCAGCCTTTGGACCATTTGTCTGCTAGCTCTGCTCCCACATTGACCTCCTTTTCCATGGGAAATGAGCACAGAGAGGCCTTGTGGAGGGCCTTGGCAGGAGTGCAGCCCCACTGGCCCTGGTTTGAGTGATTAAGCCCAAACCCAGAAGTTTAGTTTCTTCCCTTCCCTTCCCTTCCCTTCCCTTGTAAATTTCAAATTTGGCTTGGACTATTTTAGAATGTCTGCTGGACTGCAATATGCAGTGGTTCACTACTTGAGAACTAAATTAAAATACATGCTGTTATGCAAAAATTATCATGTTGTGCAAAAATTTTTCATGTCTATGCTAAACAGACAAACCATTGAATCATCGTTTAAATTGTTTTTATCACTTCTTCAGATTTAAAAAATTGTTTTTTCTGGCTATTTTGGGGGGAAAGGGTTGCGGGGTTTTTTGTATTGGGTTTGGGGTTTTTTTCTTTTATCCCTTTATTATAGCTCTGGAGCATCATGATAAATCTTGGGAATGTGCCCTAAAGAGGAAAGCATATATAGCTCTGAGAAACCTGCATGTAGCACTGTTCTTTCCCAAAGACTTTTCTTGTACCATTGAGCTCATGAGTATCTGATGCTTTAAATTCTGAAAGGGATGGAAAATCATTCCAATAAAACTCCCCTTCTTATTTTTACCATCTCTGTAACTATATTCATTGAAGGTGTACTACAGGCTTTTAGTAACTGGTACTGAAAATTGGTGATCTCACCTAGTGCCTGGGAGTCAGTGAAGACCCTTTGTGATCCCCTTCTCTAAAGCTGCTGCTGCTGCAGCTCTGCTCTCCCTTCCCTTCTCCTCAGCTACCAGAAAAAAACAAAAGCTCTCTTGAGTCTGCCAGAGCTCTGACTGCTGGATGCTGCAGTGCTCAGCCAAGCAGGTATTTAAAAAAACCCCAAAAACCAATAAAATCAAATAGGCTGGAGAATTGTATTAACAGCAAATGAAACTGCCCCATGAGAACAGGCAGGTGCTCAACAGAGTGAGGTAAACTCAAACGTGCAGGGCTGGGCTAGAGAGGCAGTCTAGATGCAGCAGAGGACAAATGGGTGGGGGACATCCAGCTCAGTGCTCTGTAGAACCCCAGCTTGACTCCCTCCATTCCGTGTTTTAATGCAGTTTCCACATGTTCCATCGGGGGCCCTGGGTTGCTTCCCAAGGAATTGCTGTTGCCTGGCAGATGGAAAGTGGCTGGGCCTGGAGGCTGCTGCTGGCAGTCACAGCCTCACGGCCAGAGCTCCATCCTCCCTGCCAATCCTCCAGCTGCATGGACCACTTGTGGCCTGGGCTGGCAGCATTTCAACAGGGAAACTCTGTGGAGCAGGGGGAACCTGGGCTAGGAGGTGTCTGAGACATTTATCCACGTGCTGTCACCCCCAACACCACCAGTGCCACACGCAGGGCAGCCACAGCCTCCGAGGGCACTGACAGACAGGACAGGCTGGCAAGACAGACAGAACTCATTAAAACTCTGATGTGCCTGCTCTCAAACACCATTCAACGTCAGGTTGGATGAGGCTTTGAGCAACCTTCTCCAGTGGGAGGTGTCCCATGGCAAGGGGCTTGCATTTAGGTGGTCTTTAAGGTCCCTTTTGACCCAAACCATTCCATGTTGCTATAATTTTGTGATTGTATATGTCAGAGAAAGAGATATGGGACGTTGTGTCCCTTGTAACCCAGGTAATGAACTTCTGGCACCTCTCTCAGGCTCTGCAGTGTGTGCTCATCACTTCTGTAAATGCAAACAAGATGCAAGTACCATACCAGCACAACTCCAAGCAACATGCCCTAGGGGACCCTGCTGGAGCAGGAATAGATGGCTCCAGTGTTCCTACCCAAACACGCCCATTCTGTGACAAGGAAGGTGCTTTTTTCATTTTTTTTCATGGTTTTGGGTTGGTTTGGCTTTTTCCACAAGAAAAGGAAAACTCTGGTGAACTCTCTTTAGGCCCCAGCTCAGAGACATAGAACTTTGCGTGTAGAAATATTGTTTAATTCCCTTGCCAGACATGATAGATCACATATATTTATTGCTGCTCATATGGACTCATGTGGCAAAGCTTGAATCAAATTTAGACTTTTCCTGTGTTATGGTGTGATTGAATCCAGGGTTGTGGTTCATTGCTCATCTGTATTTACAGAGTAAGCTATAATAAATGCCTGGTGGTACTGGCAGTCACTGGCCAGATTCAATAACCATTGACTGAAGCAGAAAAAAAGAAAATAGAAAAACTGGCTAGATGTTTATCATCATTAGAGCTTGCACAGCATGGTCAAGAGAAGTGTGATGTATTCCTGGTGAGCATACAGTTGATTTAAGAACACAATACCCATCTGAATCATGTAAGTCAGCATACAAATTTGTACTTTTCCCTGAAGGCTTTTTAAAAATGTATCTATTCAACTACTTGAAGAACATGTGATAAAATAAAGGGAAAAAAAGAGGTGAAACAAAGAAACAGGTCTAAGCTTCTGTAAGTTAGAACTAAAGAAGTGTTGCTAAATTCAGATCAGTTGCTAAATTCAGATCTGTGCTTTGTTTCACCCAGTCTGGACATAGAATTCCATCTGGTATAATATTCATTAAGAGGGATGAAGCAGCAGAGGTTTGATGGGGAGGTTTCCATGTAAAATGGCTGTGTGTGGTCTGCTGTCAAAATCCCTTTTTGTCAAAAAAAAAAAATCTTTTAGGTCTGGCCACAATACAGTGGCAAATTTTTTCCTAGAAGAAAGAATAATGTGAAATTTATCTAAGAAAAACAGAGTTCTGGAATGCTGGACTTTTCCCAGTTGAACAGAGTGATTCTGAAAATAAGACTGTATGCAGGTATGGTATATCAGAAGTCACTGCTGGCAGGTGTGACTGAACAAACAGTTTTAAAATCTTTCCCCAATAAGACTGAAAATTCTGTTGTTGTTTTGTGGTCCTGAATCCTCTCTTGGATGAATCAGTCATTTGGATCTCATGAAATCCAGAAAGATCATCCAGAAAGTGCATCCCTGAAATCATACCATGTGCTTTTTATTGAAGTATTTCCCAGGTGTGTCCAGTGGTTAAGATATTGAACTGATCCAATTTCAGATTTCTTCCAAATTAGGCAGAAATAAAAGGGAATGGATAGTGGTATAAATGGTATTTTAGCACCATTTCCAGTCACCAGGCACTAAGTCCAGATTCTCAGGGAAGTGAAATCCAGGAGGTATCCCATCTTGCCTGCTCACACATCATACATAATTTAGTTTCTAACTGAGTCTTCATTTGGTGATGTTTTCACATACTGTTTGTTTTACCTTTATAATACCAAACCTGTTGTTTAAGGTGAACATTTTATTTCCTGTTGGTACCAATGTCTTAGTGTTTTTTAGCACCTCTCTATCCCATGTTTCACCCTCTGTTTTAAAATATTGTGGTTACAAATCACAACCAATTTACAGCAGCAGGAGTGTATTATTAAAAATAATAGTGTATTATTAAAAATAATAGCCACAGCAGATGTATTGAAAAAGCAGTCTCTCCCTATATCAGTTAATGACAGATCTTGTGCTAATCTGAATGCAAAACATGCTCCTTTAAAGGCTTCTTCCAATATGAAAGGGAAAAGAAACCCATTAATAACTATATTCTACCGCAAGGTTTTGAAAAATGAAGGAAGACCTCCCCCCCTCCTGTCTCCTGGAAATTAGCATCCCTGATGTCTGGGAATCTGTAATATGCAGATGATTTATGCCACCAAGAGTTTCCTGGTCCCTGAGAAACAGCAATGAAAAGCTTCAAAGAAAGTCGCCAGGGATTCAGGCACAATCATCTTCAGTGGAAGAATTGGGCAGAAGGATATTTACTTTAGAGAGTTTCTCAGACCATGGCAAAAAGAAAATCCAGGAATGAAAGGCAAAAAAGTATGAGAAAAAAAGGGGGAAGGCTGTCAATTCAAGGTGAAATTTTCTTATTTTCCTCAGAATCCCTAGCTGAGGAAGATTGGGGCTGCAGAGGCAGTAGTAACTCAAATTATTCTGAAATGGCTGAGGTTAATAAAATGAAATCCTGAAATGCTTCAAGGATTTGAAAATGTGATCTAAAACTTCTAAAAATTTTGACATTTCCCAGGGAAAATGCTTTCCTCTTCTATTTCAAACTGAATATTTCTGCAGGAATACATGAATTTCTGTTGTCGTGTACTAGATATGCCTTGATGTGATGGAATATTTTTATTAATAAATATAATCAATTTTTAAATTGTGAATACAAAATAAATTTTGGAATGAAACATAATAACTATTTAAATTAACCAGACATGCTTGTTTAGAAAGTTTGCTTTCTGTGTGGACAGAGAAATGATCCAATGCTACTAGAGTTTTCCCTGCAGCTAGATGAGAAAAATGAAAATAGAAACAAATAATTGAGATAAAGCACAGCACTAACATGAAGTGCTCCCCCAGGGGTACTACTTTGTCAATTACTTTTATTCTGAGTATTGCTTGGAAGCAGAGTGTACAAACTCATTCCATCAGCAGAATTTTAAGTTTGCTGGTGAGGATTTATGGGAGGCCACTAAGAGCATTCTCAGGAACCCTTTTAGTCATTCTTCCATTAAGGGAAGGCAGAGCCTTTTCATGAAATCACCTTGGCAGCTGGGGGTAAACCCTGAGTGTATGGGGAGGGTGGTTTGCCACATCTGCTTTCCATAGACCACTTCGGGTTGGAAGACACAATTAAAAGTCATCTAGTCCAAAACCCCTACAAAGATCAGGGACATCTCCAGCCAGATTGTGTTGCTTAAAGCCCCATCCAACTTGACTGTGATTGTTTCCAGGGATGGTGTGTCCCACTGACTCTCTGGGCAACCTGTGCCAGTGTTTTACCACCCTCATTTTCACCAGGCTAAAGGAAAGGATTCATGAAACAAACCTCAGGGTTCTCCTTGACATGTACAGTGTGGTTTGGTCCATCAGCAGTGACCAGTGAGCTGAGGTTCTTTGTTTGGGCAAAACATCAAGTTTATTTTTCTTAAGCTGGGCTAGTCACTTCAATTTTTAAACCTGGCATTATCAATACTCAAACAAAAATGAACTTCCTTGGTAATTTGGGAAAAGGGAGACAATTCTAAAAGCATCTTTTTATAAAAGGAAAACCTGGAGCTCATATGAGATAAACTTTCATTGAGGGACTCCAGCTGAACATTTTAAACCTGAGAAGGTTCACTCACACTCATGCTTTTCCTACCACTTCCATAAATTAACTCTTAGATGAATCATCATTCTTAAAGCCATTTTAGCAACTGGGGTTAACACCTATGCCAATTGTCTCCTTATTCCTTCTGCTACTCTCCATACAGACACTATATGGAATCACAGGATGTTTTGGGATGGAAGGGACTGTAAAGATCATCTAACATGCCCTGCCATGGGCAGGGACACCTTCCAGCAGACCAGGTTGCTCAAAATCCCATCCAAACTGGCACTGGACACTTCCAGGAATGGGGCAGCCACAGCTTCTCTGGGCAACCTGTGCCAGGACCTCACCTCCCTCACAGTGAATGTTGCCTTCCTATGAAGAAACTCTTGAAGGGGCAGGCTGGACTGCTCAGAACTCAGTGGAAATAAGAACATGGGGTGAGAGACTTCAGTCATGTCAGCCATATGGTCTTTAGAAACGGGTTTGATTGGTGAGGGGTGGCCTTAGGTGGCACTCACAACTTCATACGAGAGAGACAGACAAGGATGGTAAGGAAGTGGAGGTGAAGGATGGTCCAAAGAGATTATTTTTATTGCATCATGGAAGCTTCTCCACTGCATCTCTGGACAGCCACATTTGCAAGCACTGGTAATCTTGTACTTCCACTCATGATTGTCATCCCTTTGTTGTTTCAAACAGGTTCTTATACCCAGTGTTCAAGAGGGTGACCAATGCACTGAGTGGAAGTAACTATTTACACAATTATTTAAAGGGGGTCTCAGTGGAATATTCACAAAGCCAGCATGATAAGTACCAGAACTTTTCATTTCAACTTTTTAATGTATTTATATATTTTAGTAGTAAACAAAGTAATTAGGGATCATTCACTACAAGTTACCAAGTTCTCTTCATAATTAGTATTTTGCCTGCAGTTGGTTAATGATTCTCTCATTTCTCATGCTAATTCATCTGCATGCTCAGTTTTTTCTTTTCAGTCTTTAGTTCTTGAGTGGGTGGCCATGGTCTGGCCCTGCTGGAATGGCCTTTTACCCTGCCAGAGCTGATTCAGCACAGTTGCTGCATTGCCTTTATCAGTTTGTTCCTTTTCTCGGAGGTTCTGCCTAATGTCCTTGTGCCCATAAATTCTGCATTCTTTGTGTCCACCATCAGTGGTGCATCCTTCTTCCCAAGCCTTGCTGACCTGCCCTGTGTCTGAGGTCTCTGAAGCCTGTCATGCCCGGCATCTCAACAAGGCAATTCAGCCAAGAAGTCACCTGCCTTTCCAAGGCCCGGCCATCACTTAGATCTCTGTTGGCTGCTTTCTGATCCATAGATTAAATCTCTTTAATTGTTGATTAGGCTTGAAAGTACACTGAGGTCAAATATATATCCTTTCTTAAGAAATTTTTTACATATACCACATTTTGCAATGATTTCTCTTTGAGATTCATCTAATCAATTTCTTAGACTAGTGTCAGCCTTCTGATTCCAATATCCCCAAGTAACATATTAATATACACTGGGTAACTGCATAGATGCAAACAAACATCACCAAATCTTTAAGTAACAGAGATAAAAATTTCTTGACCCATAAATTCAGATCAGGGAACCAGGATGTCAACTAGTTCCAAATTTCAGTAAAACCATAACAAGTGTCATCCTTTTACAGGGCCATTTTCAGAGTTGCCTGTAACTGTGTTTAACACTGCTAAAGCTATGCATTGCCACAGATGATTGGATAAATTATAGAACCAGATTTCTGTGTGTTATCTTGGGGCAACAACAATGTATTATAAATTCTAGAATTTCCAAATCTATTCAGCAAGAAAAAAAATCCACACTGATAAATGCTTATTAATAGTAATATAAGTTCCTGTGGACAATCTAAATGCTCCCAACACTTCCTTCAGCACAAGTACAATTCATTTAAGATTTTCAGTCAGTTGTAGTTTCAGATCTTGTAGTTAATATTTTTGTGAAATCCACTTATTTTGTTCAGATATTGGGGTCCTTTTTTACCTGAGTGTAATGAATCCAGGAATTAATTCCTTCTACTTTTGCAGCTGTATATGTCTTCAATAAGACTACATAAGGAACTTTTCACTTTTTTTTAAATAAGGTTCCATCTTTCCACATTCACACATAAACTTGTGCCTTTCAACCTCCTGGTTGAAAGTCTGCTGGTTAAGATACCTGTACAGAGAGGACCAAACCCACAAGAGAGATAACAGATAATTTCTCAACACATCATCACCTTTCACATGCATTTGATCACCTTTTATCGCCACAGTGTTGACTGGATACAATCTGTCATTCAGAATTTCAAATGGTCTCACCCCTGCCAAGGACACGGGATGATTCAAATTCTTATTAAAGCAATAGGAAATACATCTTCCCCCTTCATGTGGGCTTCTTGACACAGTTTTGCAGTTTCTCCTGATAGTACGATTCATCCATTTTTCCTTTCCACTAGATTGTGGTCTCCAAGGGATGTGCAAATCCCACTTAAACTGAAGGAGCTCAGACAGTTCCCGCATCTCTGTGGTGAAATAAGGCCTTTTGTCTGAAGAGAAACCCTCTGGAATTCCAAATCTAGGAATTATTTCTCCCAGTAAAATTTCAACAACCTCACTGGCTTGACTGGTGTTGCAAGGAAATTCCTCTGGCCATCCTGAAAAAGTTAACTTATAGTATAAATTAACTTATAGTATCTGCTTTTAGGCAAATCAGAGAAACCAATTTCCCTTGAAGTTATTCCCCTTTTCACCCTCTCCCATAGGGGCTTTCTTTGTTATTATAGCTGCATGGAACTGCATCTTTGCTTCTATAGCATGTCTTTTGATACTGCTTGTCATAATATCTGAGTTTCTTCTTCCATCATTTTCGTGGGACCTTATTGATTCACAGTATATGAGCTGGCACAGGCAGTCAGGACAGCCACAAACCCATGGCTAAAAGACAAAGAGTAAATTTATTTCTGTTTTTCTCACTTAGCTGAGGGATTCCCAAAGCAAGCTCTGGGCAGAGGCTTACACACAAATATTGTTATGCTCAGCCCACACCAGAGGATCACTGGCTGTTGTTCACACTGGGTTATCAAGGATTATTCCCAGGTGCAAGGTCACTTGAATGATTTACAATCCTCCTTGATAGTCTTCTGCTCTTAACCCATTGCTCCCAAAACAAAGCAGTCCACCAAACTTCTGAAAATATTTTTTTAACATCTCTGTGTTTCTGCCAATTGATCTTCTTTCAGCCACACATTGCAATACAATTACACTTTTAATGTTACCTTACCATTGTTCCAAATCTGTTTCAAATATATTACTAAACAGAACAGAGCTTGTTTTGGGTTTTATTTGATTGTATTGGGGCTTTTTAAATAATCTTTGTGATGCTACTCTCCAGCACAACTGCACTTCTATTTATATTTTGGATTTTTCCACCTCAAACACTGCTTATCCTTTGAAGTACAAAAGAAAGCAACTTTTAAGTCTGAAACAGTCAAATAAGTATTTGTCCATGCTTACTTGGTTTATTTCTCTTAAATCCTCTATCAGCCCAAACTCCTGAGAACTTCTTTACTGACATTAAATTCATCCAGGCAACATTCAATACCACATCCAGGATATCATGATCAGGATCCTGTGAGGTCTGGCTCATTAGCAGACAGACTTGAGTCTTTCTAGCCTTTTCTTGTGAGATGTGCAGCTGTACAGATTTTTCAAAAAGAAGTTATTTGAGCATTTAATTTGCATTATAAATTCTGTCTTAACAAAGGGAAGGGACATTCTGGTATACAGAAACCTGTGAGTCAGTTTAGTATCTCTAATAATTCACTTTCCAGGAGTCATAAGAATTTCCGTAAAACTCTTTTTTCCCATTGCCCTAACAACCACTGCTGTTAACTTAGCAAACCCTTGCAGATGGTTTTTTCTGAATGCGTGCCTCTGCTGTCAATCAAAAAACTACTGTTCCATTCACTGGTTTTGCTGTAACTAGGGAATCTGCTGGGCATTCTCTGATTTCTTTTTCCAAGACCCCTGTAGTTGTAAAAATTTCTCCAGCATCATAGCATTTACATTTTCTAATTTATACTTCCTGCCTATAAACAGCACATGGATTTAGGCCATGTGTGTGTGTACCTTTCAGACCCCAAACTTCCTGCACATACCTCTTCTTTCACCCTCTTTAACACCAATCTGTCCCACAGTAAAATGTATTCAATATAGACTGCATGTCCCCCCTGCCCCCCCAGTTAGGATTATGAGTCAGTACAACAGCTTCCAAAGCTGATATTTTCCTTCAGCATTCTCTCAGTATGAACCAACAGATCATTTCCAGTCCAACAAATCTGAAGTATCAAAAGGGGCAGATGCAAACACTGGCAGGCCTTCTGTCCCCACTGTTTGTCATACAAGTGCCTGGTATCAGTGGCTGAATATGTCCCTAAGTCCAGCCCACAACAGGACTAAAATTCTCATTTCCTATATGTTCATTGTTTTAATCTGTATCCTTTTGATTCATCCTCTGTGCAAGATACAATCTCTTGCCTCTTTCTCCTCCACCTGCCTACACAGTGTTACCAAATCTGTTCCAAATTTACACCTTTTCTTAATACCTGGATCTCTATACAATGTCCTAAAAACATCAGCATAAAACAAATCTCATCCCATTTACCAAGTTAACAGCAGAACCAAAACAACACTACAACACATTTTCCCCATTCTACAACTTCTAAGGTGGCTGTCATTGATTGCAATGAACATTAATGCCTTTCTTTGCTAAAAATGAGTAAATAGTGAAAAGTTTTGGTGCTGGTGCTGGCTTTGTGGATTTGCCACCCAGCCTCTCCTCCTGCACAGGACTGTAAATAAATCAAATACCTTCACTCCATGTGTGTATTGGTCTCTTGTAAACCAGGTGAAAGAGCCTTTCTTGGGGCAACACATTCACAGCTCTGGGACAGAACAGAGCTTTTAAAACTCCTTGTGTAGGACGCAGCATGACCTCATATATGTTGCCATGCTCCAAAATCCTAAGTTCTTTCACTGGAGCTTTAGCCATGTGATTCACCATCTTTTTCAGCACCTTTTGGTCCCTCACAGCCCAGGTACACCTGACACTGCTGGGCAATTGTGGAAAACCAGCAAGGTAACTCAGTTGTGTGCACATTGCCCTGGGTTAGTTACAGATTTTGAGTAAAACCAGTGTTGAGTGTTCTGCTTTGTGACAGCTGCAACAGTGTCTAGATAATGAAAAATGTAATTGCTAATGGGCAAATGGAAAAAACCAAACCAGCTTCTCAGTAGGTCCTGTAGGTTCAGAGATGGATGGGATGGGGTTGATTGCCTCATAGCAATGCTCATGGTGCTGTGCTTTTCTAGGGGAATGGTGACACAGCTGCTTTTGGCTGCTGCCAAGCTCTGTTTGAACAGCACCATCTTCAATCCACCCACCCTGAGGCTCTTAGGCTAGGGGTTGGAATGGGACATCACCAGGACACCTGATTAAGCTGACCTAAGATATATTCCATACTGTGTCACTTCATGTGCAGCAATAAAAGCCAAGAGAAAGGAGGAGCTGGAGGGCACATTAATTTTTAAAGGATTTGTCTTCTGGAACAACCATTACATGTTCTGAGGCCCTGCTTCTCAGAAAGCAGCTGGTTATCACATGATGGTGGGAAGTAGAGAATAAATATTTTTGTTTTCCTTTGCTTTTGTGTGCTGCCTGCTTTATTAAACTGCCATAGTATCAGAAATCCATGAGTTTTTATTCATATTTTATTCACCCTGTCCCACTGAGTAGGAGGAGAAATGGAGCACCTTGGTGGGTGCCAAGGTCAACCACCACAGCAATGAATTTCCCTTCAGCTGGTTCAAATCTTCAGTTTCTCACCCTGAAGTGAAAGGTGTTAACAAGGCAGATCTGCACTGCTGGGAAAGGCTGGCACCTCAGCAGGCATTTCAGGTGGCAGAATGTGCACAGGAAATGATGGTGAAGTAAACAATGACATCAGCTCAAAATCGTGAGCACCATCAGAATATTGGGCATTTGAAAGAAGAGCCTGCTCCTCATGGTTCCTTTCCAACTATTCCTAAAGTGGCAAAGCAGGCACTTAAAAATTCCTGGGCATGGCAGAGGTTCCTTCAGGATTTGGTAATGTACACGTGGGGAAGGTTAAGACAGAGCTGTGAAGGCTGTGTGCCTGCAGGAGAGCAAAGGATGGAGTGAGCATTGCCTTGCACTCAGTGAGATGCTCTGTGCTACACCCTGAACAGCTCTTTAGCCAGGTGAAGAGTAGATGTGAAAAAATGTTCTAATTTATACTAGAAGAGCAGAGAGTAAGAAATCAAATGCCATCTTAGGGGTGTAACATTTGCGTGCTTGGAGGCCACAGTGGTACAATTTATGAACCTGGATTAAGGCCTGGCAGCTGCCTCTGAACTCCATCAGCATGATAAAAGCAATATTCCACTAACTTGAACAACGACAAAATCTGATGCTGACAGATATCATATGGGTGTGCTGATTTCCTTTTTTTTTTCTTATTTTAGTGGTTTTGTGTGCACAAACCAAAGAACTCCCTTTGTTATTTATTTTCATTTGGACAAAATATCTCCCACTTATATTTAATATGAGAGCAGCTTTGTCAGCCTTGTGCCTCCCCCAAGAAATTTCTTCAGCCTGGAAGGTGCAGATACCCCAACAGTCTGAGGGTGGGGGGGGGGGGTCTTCCCATCTTGTCTCAAAAGACGTGAAAGAAATGAACAAGAAACTTTGTCTTTTAACAATGGAGGTGACAAGCTTTGCCTGTGGAAGGAAACTCAGTGAAAGAAAGTTCCAGAACACCTCTCAGTTGCCTCTGCCTCCCAACAAGGGGCCAAGTGGCTGGGGCAGCCTGTTAGAGAGACCATGTCAGTACCAGAGTACCAGAGCCTGCGCAACCACTGGAGGAAGCTGCTCCAAGCTGGCATCAGCAAAAGCCTTGATCTCAGACAGAAAGTGTGGGGGGGGGTTTGGTTTTTTTGGTTTTTTTTTTTTTGTTGTTGTTTTTTTGGTTTTTTGGTTGGTTTTTTTTTTCTGCTTTCTTTCTATTTTTTTTTTTTTTGGTGGAGAAAGGGGGGGAGAGAGACGGAAGAGATAAACAAATTTTCAAAAGCAACCCCAGGAATGTTCAGATAACTTTTCAGCTGTCTAACTTGTATAACATAGCTAGTCTGCTTCTCCTGAGTAAATGTTCATGCTTACACATACGCAAAATGACTTTGTTCTTCATCCTCACACAACTGTCCAAAACAGCTTTATTCTTTCTCTTCTTAAGTTTGCATCTCTAAATACTTAGGAAAAAAATTATCAAAGGAAAAGTTTGATTTTACTTAACCTTAACTCTTTGTGTGGTGGAAAACAGGCTATCTGCCTGTGTTCTGTTAAACCTTGAACTTTTACTCACAAAAATTAGTTCCCTCACAAGTAGAAACAAATGAAAGTTTTCCCTAGAACTGAAATACTAGGAAAGGTAATTTAAGCATACCTTCTGTATTTCAGAGTACTGGAGTAAATCAAGCATGATTTATCATGGGTTTATGTTTTGTGGCTTGCTGATTTTATTTGTGGTTAGAAGACCAGAAGGCTTCAAGAACTGCTTGAAGCTTTTGCTGCATTTTAAGTTTTTAAAAAGTGGTTTTGCTCACACACAGTTTGAAGTTTGAAATATCTTTTGGATGTACACCAGAAAAACACAGAAAAGTGGTGAACCCATCTACCCACTGCTTGTGCTGTCCCAAAGAACAGTGAGATCATAGATAAATTTGAAAACCCTCTGTCCAGCAAAAACAATGTTCCCCTCCTCTCTGCTCCTCACATTGCACAGCAGATGACATGTTGTTCCAGCGTCAGGAAAATGCAGAATTGTTGAGATTAAACTCTGCTCCTTTTGGGGGACATGGTTCTGCATGTCCTGCAAGAGGAGGAATTTGAATTTGCTCTTTGGAAGGCAGCGAGTGAAAATCATTCTTACACTGTTCAACACCAAACAAATGTTTCCCCTCAGATGCTGCACAGTTAAGCTGAAGTCCGTGCATGGGTATTTTATCCTCTTGCAATATGGTGTCTGCTCTCAAATTACTTGCACTTGACTGAAATCAGATTTCATTCAACTACCATTGGAGCTGATAGCAGGATTCCCCTTGTCTTTGGTCTACGTTAGACAAAAGTCCTTACAAAGGAAACATAAAGTGCCTATAAGCCAAAGCTGGGAAGTGATGCAGCAGACAAAACACCAGGTGTATATGAGCATTTGTGTTCCCTGTGATACACAGTAATTCACAGCAGTCACACTCCCTTCACTTTGTCTTATTGATGTTTAAAGTAATTTTAGGTAACAACAAACATTTGCCTTCGCAAATCCAGCAGCTGATAAAATGTGATGGCCTTTTATTAAGAATGATTGCTTTGATTTTTTGTGTGAAACTCATTAACTGAAATGAAAACTGCAGTACTGCACAAGTTCAGGAATACTGTTGCACTTATTTTTGGGGGTTTTGATGTTTTTTTGGTGGGGGGGGGGATGGTGGGGTGGTGGGGTTGTTTTTCCTTATATTAACAAAACAATATGGATGGCAGGAAAGGCATCTTCTACAATATTCTTATTGGTAGAAGGGGAAATGCTTCAACCTGCAGTGGGTGAATTGCAGCGTGTTGAAGAATGGTCTCCAGGCTCTGGTCATTTTGTCATCATACATTTACATCAAAGCATCAGTAGGATGTAAATTATTTTGAAAATGTGTGCTACTACATCTGGGTGTCTGTGTTGACGTTGTCAATTACACCTGTTCCCGGAACACCTTTACTTGTGCTGCTGAACCTATTCCTATGTGAAGATAGCTCTGCAGTCTTATGAGATTTGAGACCTTGTTTCAGGTTCCTTTGTATCACAAGGCTGGAAATTATTTATTATCATTCAGCAGAGAACTTTTAAAAAAAATGAGGACATTATAAGACCATGTATTTTCCACCTCATTGTTATGTAAAAGGAAAGAATTAATGCTGAAATAAGTCCAGGAACACGTTACTGCTAATTTTTTTTGGTGAACCGAAATCAGGAGATTTTGCAGGCTCTTAACCCGAAGTTATCTTTGTGTCAGCATTTACCATATAAAGTTGCTGTATGCCTAAGTCATAAATTGAACGTTTTTAAAGATTGTTTTAATTAAGTATCATGACCATAAAGCTGGTTTTTATCCAATAACCTAGGTTCTTGGCCACACAGACAGAGTGGATGTAACAGGAAGGAAAATCCCAAGCTGTGTCAATGTGCTGTTTTTCTAGACCCATTTTTCCATAGTGTTTGTGCGCCTATATAGATTGTCTATAGAGATGCAGAGAAGCTATAGTTATGGAAGGGACTGTGGTGATGCATCTCTCTCCCCCTCCTGTGGCTGCACTCTGAGAAGCGCTCATTAAACTTTGGCCTTGACAAACTGCAGCTAGACTAAGCCTCTTTGGAGCTTATCAGAAACACTCTCTGTTCCCAGGAGCTAACAGGTGTCTAAGGGGGGCCTGTTTTTTAACAAACAGCCTTGGAAACTTATTTTTCTTTCCTGAATAACAACCTAAGCAGAATTATATTTCTGTTACTGAACTTCCAAAGAAACTTGAGTTGTAGGCAGGGTAGAAAAGTACCATGGCTAAAGCCCACTCTCTTTTGGGACCCTCTAAACAAGGGTCCAAAGTAAGATCTTTTTGAGTTCTCAATTCCCTGAAGATAAGGGGGTAATATGTGTGTCTCAAACACCGATAAGCAGATGGCTGTGGAGGAAACCAAGGTCTGCTGGAAATAACAGACAAGAATTGTTGGGAACAACCAAGGATTGTTGTTATTAACACGGCCATGAGAAAGATGTTTTGTCTGCAGAAGGGGGGCCAAGCAGAGATAGGGCATTTTTCTGTGACAAACAACCACAACACAGCACAGCGCAAGTGCAGAAATGAGTGACAGGAAGAGGGCATGGATTATAGTGTGGGATTAAGGCCACCAAAGACCCCCAGAGCCCTCCAACCCATTTCCAGAAAGGTCTGAAAGAATGGACTGCGCATGAGACCTAATTTACATGGAAAGCGGGAAACCCATATTTGGGGTGGGGAAACCTGCCTATAAAGGCCCAGGCAGCATCCTCGGAGCCCTGGACATCTCATCAACCAGACCAAGACAGCTGCATTGACTCTGAAACCAGGATCAACATCCCATCATCTGGATCAGCGCTGGAACCAGGGCTGGTAAGGTCATTTTCTGTCTCTTTTTCTCTCTTTTTCTCTCCTTTTCCCTTTCCTCTGTCTCTTTTCCTATTTCATTTTCCTTTTTTTCTCTTTTGCTCACTTTAATTCATCCCCCCTTCTTTAATTTCTCTCTTCCCTTTCACTCTACCCCTTTATCTAAAACCCACTGCAGTGTGCTTATGTAGTAGGTCAGGGACTACCATATCAATTTCCATGCCAGGTGTGAAATTTTCTAATAGAACTTTGTAATTGTTTGTGGACCCTCTGACTTTTGCTATGCCTTTTAACCAACGGGCATTTACAAATCTGAGGGGCTTCCTTCCCCTTAAGGGTGGGCCATCACAGATGCTATGCTGTTGTTGAAGGGATGCCTGTGGGATATTACCACTTCACCTGTGATTTATGGGTACAGAGTGCAGGGAAGTGGTTGTTAACAGCCAGGAGAGATTGGAGCAACTGTAAGCCAAGACTGTCCAGGAAATGTCAGTGTTTGACTGCTTCTGGTCTTGCTAAAGCTGAGAGAAAGGGCAAATGGAAATTGGTATAACCCCAAGGCTGAATTTAAACAGATAATTGTGGTGTTAAGTGAACAACAGTTATGGAAGGGGAAAGGTGAAGTATTTTGGGTGCACTTTTGGAAGCACCTTTAACCACTGCCCAAAAATACAGGTATGTCAACATGCAAGTGAAGGGGCTGCATGCTGCTGAGCAAGATTTTGGAAAGGAGAGCAGGCTGCAGGCAGAGGCATTCCTCACTGCTGAACATGGCCATATTATCCACAGGCTTCAGGCAGAGCTTCAGGGTGTGTGAGAGAGAGAGAAAATCTCATAGGGGGAATGTCAGGATTTAGAAACCTTTCGTGATGGTCATGACCAGACAATTGTTACTGAAATTGTGCTCTTTATAGTGGCCAGGATAGCAAAGTTCCAGGAAAAGCATAGCAGACTCTCACAGGAATCTGAAAGTGCTTGGAAAGTGATGGAATTGATTGAACCAGGTTGTCTGAGGCAGAGGGCTGAGAGGGACAGGAGTGTTTTTAATGGTGGGTGACCAGAGAGAACTGTGGTCCTTATCTAAGAGGGTTTGGATCCTTTAGAGAGGGATGATCCAGGTTGGGATAGAGACCCCAGCTACAGATCATGTGATGGAGTGCACAGGAGGCAGCAGGTTTGCAATTGATGAATAACAGATGGTCAGTTCTGGGACAACCCTCAGCTGTGTCACTGGTTGCCAACCCAAATATGATGTTTCCCATGATCGGAGGTTTGATAGATGTGAAAAAACACTTTGTGATACAGCTACAAGACCATCTGAGGTGAGCATTAACCACACAGAAAAGTGGAAAAGGGAATCAGGGAGGGAAAACCCTTTATGTGGGTGGGAGACAGTTCAGGAGCCAGCTGGCTACAGCAGCAGCAATCAGGAGATTGGGATTGCAGCAGGGAGCCGGATCTCCCAAAGAGGAGCAGCAGGGTCCTAGTGTCCGATGGAATGTGCCGTGTGTGGAAGGTTTGCAGAAGGGAGTTTCTCAGGAATTCTGAATGAATTATCTGCTGCTGTTCTTGAGAAGGAAGTACAGTGCCTGGGGAAAAGGAAAGTCACATTCCCTTGCCATAGGTGGGATAAACAGGATGACACAGGAATTAGAACTCCACAGTGTCCCAAGAGAATGATCATTCCTATGACCCCACAGGCTGGTGTTGTTAATCAGGAGCTGGGAAATTACTTCTTGTTGTCGTTAATTAGTGAACAGGAGAACAGCAGATCGAAACATATAAGGTGGCTCACCAAAAATAAAACTGACAGTAAATGAAGTATTAAAGACATTACTGGTTTCTGAGACAGAGACAGGAGATAGGTTGAGAACACAAGCTGACAAATTTATGACTGAGAATGATGATTTTAGGACTCTTCTTGCTTTCTCAGAGTGTAAGGAAAGATAATTATTAGGGAATTTGGATAACCATAGTAGAAAGAAACAAGATCTGAGAGAGGAAATAGAGGGGAGGAAAGCAGCTGAATTATTACTGTTATTGAAATTTGAGCAGCTGCAGAAACCATTGAAGGAACAAAGGAATAAAAACCCTAAAAACTGGAAGAAAAGGTAGAGGTGATGCTTAAGCAAGTTCCCAATTCACCTGGCATTTTACAGATTCCAATTCAGATGATTGTTTTGTCAGGACATTATGTCCACAAACCAAGTGATATTGAAATCCAGCAAGTGGAAATCTATCAAAGAATACATAATAATGGCACAGACATGCAGATTACAATTGGTTCTCCTTAACAAGTAACAAAATTTCTAATAGAAAGAGGAGCTCTACATTCAATATTAACACAGTCAAGAAGCTGAGTCTCTGTCCCAGACAGCAAAGAGTTAAAAACACGAAAGTAAACAGCAAGTGTTATCTGCCAAACTGCTAAGCTTAATTTACTGCTCCTGTGTGAGAAATATGCTGACTACTTTCTTTGAAATAAAAGATCACAATATAAATTTGTGTTTCAGTGTTCTGAACTATGGAACCTGGTGTTTGCTGGATGGCAAAAGTGGTACTTTGGAAATTCAGACTGCAGTGTGCTTGCTCTGCGCAGCGCCTGCACTCTTATACAAGGATTGCTGGTGTATCTCAGTCCTGGATGTTTGCTGTTTGAAGCAAGTTGGGATTTCTGAAGTTCTGGCTGATTTGGTGCCACTAATAGCTGAGGTACTCATTATTGCCAATCTAACAGGCACAAAACCAGCAGGTGCTTGCACACTTAAAGGGTTGTAATAGATTTGGAGAAAGGAGTGACCACTCAGTCACACTCCCCTTCTAACTCTCCTGTTTGGCTGGTTAAAAAGCCGAACTGACAGTTGTGTCCTGCATGTTTATTACAGAAAATTGAATGCCAATACTGTGCCTTTAATCACTGCTGTGCTGTTTTGCAGAACTGATAACTCAAATTCAAAGATCATCCTGCTTGTGGAGGACAACTCTAATTGCAGGAAATCACCCTGAGCCCCAGAAAAGGTGAGGGAAGCAGGAGCAGCAGTGCGGGAGGCACTCTGTGAAGTAGAAGACAAGATTCCACCTGAGGGATGTCAAGGCCAAACTGGTCCTGATGGACCAAAGAAATCTTTACTATTCATTTCAACTGGTTTTAAAGAGACAAAACATATTCTGAGTGGGGAAAGGGACTTGTGCCCTTTGTCCAAGCTATTAAACAAACTTGGCTGAGGCTAGTATTCTAGGACTGATGTCGGCACATCCGTACTGAAGATCAGGCTAAGCATTGAAGGACAGCTTATCCTCCTTGCAGGTGTCATTATTGTCAGCATGAACCAAATTTGCCTCACACATGAACAGGCATAAGCAAGCTCAACCCACAGAGGGGAGACCCTCAGTTGTTTTATTTATGCTAAGCAGTTTGGTACCCATAGTACCTTCTACACTGTTGTTGTTTATAAGCTGTGGGTGCAATTTATTGTGGCAGCAATTATAAAGCAGTTCAAAACAATTTTTCCTCTGAAATTCAAAAGGTAACCTGGAATAACCCAGCTAAATTTAGAAGGAAATTCCTCTGTTGGTGGTAACTAGTCAATTTCACTTTAGACCTCACTAATATTAAAGTCCTGGGTTTTGTTTTAGTAATAGACAATCCTTTGGTATATACCATATGGCCAATCATTGTGCCAGGATTAAATCATAGTGGAGGTGTATTCTATCCCCTGGAACATAGAGTGTGGCCTGATGGAATGGATGAGAATTCATCCTGAATGAGAACCCCTTGTTATTTTGTACTTGTAGACAACCTTTTTGTAGATACAAGTAATCAATCTAACATTTGTGTTCATAAATTAGTTGAAATTAAGGGTCACAGCTGTAATTATTGAGCTCCAGTTACCTCTCACCATTTGCTGAAACCTGACCATGTCCTGTTCCCTGTCTAACAGCCTGCTCCTCTTGACGTGAATCTCATGTTGGTAAAGAAGCTGCCACATTACAACCTGAGACAGCTGTTGAAGCAAGCACAAGACAAAAGACAGAAGTCTGGTTCTGTTCATCACAATGTGAAAGGCAGCCACTGAGTGATGGAACAAGTGAAGATAGAGGGGGAACACCACTGGTGGGATGTTTTATTTCAGTCATCGCCAACAGTGGCGAGGATTTTTAAAAAAGTGTTGCACCTTTTGCTTGTCTTTTTGATGTTGATCATTCTTCTTTTCATTTTGGTAATAGGTTTGTACATTGTATAGAATTGTAGACTACCCCCAATGCTTAGAGACAGCTTATAGATTGTATTTGTCCCTCTATTCTTCTGTCCCTCTCCCCCTCTCTCTTCTTTTTCCATTTCCAGGGATCACCAAGTCCATATCAAAGTTTGAGCCATAGGGTGTAGTGTAGAAGCCCCATCAGTTTGCAGAATGTGCCTTTTTTTTTGCAGAAGGCAACAATGATGGGCCTCAGGGCACTGAGGCTAGAGTTTATGGGCTGAGTTTCCTGCAGCCAGTTCTCACCAGATGCTATTTTGTCAAGGCTCTCTGACCCTGTCAGGTGCACCAGAGTCAGGGAGCAGTTCTGGGGGATATCAGTGCTCCCCAAGGACACACAGCTGGCACATGGAGTGGTTGTTAAGCCTGGCTCATGTGCATTGCAGGAGAGCCACCACCTTCTCCTCCTGCATCATGGACATCCAGATGATGTAGTGCACATGGAGCTTGTTGCTGCCCAGGCCAGGCTGTTAGATTTCCAGCTGCATTCCACAATTCCTGTTTCCCAGATCATATCCCACTGTGGTGTGTTGTAGATTTCCAGGAAAGTGGAGGAAAAAACTTCACATCTGGCCTTAGGTGAAGGTGCATGTCTGTCCAGGGTTGCCTGGATGAGCAGATGAATCTTCTGGAATACTTTGGTAAGCTCTGGATGGGAACACGTTGAAGCTGAAGTTGTAGTGGAGCTCTGGGCTGCACTCCCAACCCACGTGGAACACCTTTGGGCCACTTCAGCCCTAGTGCCCCAGACTCCTGGAGGGTGAAGTGCAGGTGCTACAGACCCTGCTGCCAGCCTGACTCCTTTGGAACCACTGGCAGCAGAACACAGGGATATTCTTCTTGAACTCCTGGCTTGTGGAAGCGCTACTCTTTCTGCTCTTCCAGGAGGGTTTTCTGGAATATTTCCAAGTCCCAGAGCTTGGCCACGTGGTCCACATGAACCCACAGATGCTCTTTCATCATGCTCAGGCAGGCCATCATGATTTTCAGCTGCTCCCTCAGCACCCACTCCCAGCCTTTGGCCTTACCATACTCCCGCCACCGCTGCTCCTCTACCTTCAGCCACCACTTCTGATCTGCCAAAACTGTAGACTTGCACCTGCTCTGCTCCAGCTCCATCTGAAATTCCAACAGGTCCAACTCCATGGAACCCACCCAAATACTGTTACCCTGGCATTCCTGCCCCTGCTGCTCCCTCTGGAGCCCCTCCTGCCGCTGCCACAGTTTCCCACTCCTGCTTCTCCATCTCCAGGTCCCAGAGGCACTCATAGACTTTCCAGAGCAGCCCCTGCAAACCCTCCATTTGGCTCCACAGATCCCAGAGGGCTCCTTGGAGGGTGCCAGGATGAGAAGGAGCAGAATTAGTGCAGTCTGAAGGCAGACATTCGTACAGATATTTTCTAAATTTTAGTAGCTGGCCACTTTTAATATTGGACCCAGTGGCCTTCTTCTTCTGTCAGATAAACTGGTGGTAACTAGTTTTGCTGAAATAACTCCACATCTGCCCAAATGCAAACATCTTGACTTGCAAAAAGTGCAAAAACTGCCTACTTGGAAACATTCTGTGTAAACTGAGTATAAGGGAGGGAGTCTCTGCACCATATTGGCAAGAAACTGTTCTATGAGGAGAACCCATGCTGTTTTGTACTTTTAGGTACTGCCTGCAATTTATTCACCTCCTTGCAGGCAAATATTCACTCATCCAGTTTGAACACATGGCTTTGTGTGTACATCAAAAATTTCTCTGATTAATCATTTTTTCCACATTAACTTCTTTTCCACTGCAGAAATGTCAAATATGCCTTTGTAACTATATAGGTGGACTCTATATAGTTGGACTGTGATCTGACAAATGCTCATTAGTCTTATAGAAATAAGCACCCACTATCAGGAGATGTGACTTTAATTATCCAGCTCCTGTCACAACACAGGAATTACTGCAATCTACCTGCACATACTGTTGAGATTTACTGCCCAACCCCTTTGGGATGAACCATGCACTAGTGAAAAAATCTCTGCAGCAAGATGACCTGTGTCAACTGCTGGAATGCATCCGGAGCAATGGACACAGGACCCTAATCACCATTCACCACAGTACAGAAAAGATGCATAGCACAGAAATTATCTCAGAAAGAGCGATGAAAATTGGAGAACATCACTAGTGGGACATTTGGTTTTGGGTGGTCATCGACTGCAACAGGAATTCTAGACATAATGTTGCACTTTATTGTAATTTTTGTGATTTATGTTGTATTATTCTTATTGTTGAATATAGTTCTATATATTAGAGTGTGTATACTAGCTAGACATGTACTGCTATGGCACAGACCTCCTCACCTATAATAGTGTTTTATCATGTTCAAAACAATCTTTAAAAAACATGTTATTTAGGTAAGCTGATCAAGAATTTCCATCAACTTAAAATTGGAGCATGTTACATTTTTGTTTATAGGCACAGAGGCAAGAGGTGACCAGACTGCCAATCTGTCAGTTTCCAGGAACTGCTGCTGTCTAATGAGCTCCAGCTTTTTAACCAACAGCCTTGGAAACTTATTTTTCTTGCCTGGAAAAAAACCAAACAAAACCAAACATGTGGGACAACATTTTTATTATTGAGTTTTCAAAGAAAGCCACTGGCCTGAATTGAGGTCAGGATGGAAAACTGCTATGACTAAAGCCCCCTCTCTTGTGACATTATAAACAGTGGTCCAAAGTGAGACTCTTTGAGCTCTCCTCAGGGGCTGCACCACAGGGGCTGTGATCAGCACCTCCCTCTGACTGGGGCCTCTCAGAGCTAGAGAACACTCAAGCTTGCCAAATTTGGAGGACAAGCTCCAAACAACAATGATGATTTCTGAGCTCACACCCCACTCCTCAAGGTTCAACCTTAAGCCCACTGAAAAGATGCAAAGGCATGCAAAGTGACTACTGCACTGAATTCAAAGGGATTTTTTCACAGGTATACCTTGAACAAACCCCTTATGTTTGTGTGCATGCAAGTGTGAAAATGCTGGAGCAAATACACAAGGAAGGTTGTTCTAGCTTAGTATTTTAGAGTTAGGCCTGTAAGTAAGTTATAGTAAACTTTAACTTACGTTCTATTTCTATAGTAAATCCTATCCATTGCTAGGTAGTTTAAGTTAAATTATCTATTAAGTGCCATTAAATGTTAAATACTGTTAAGGTTAAGTGTTGTTAAGTTTATGTCCTGTTAGGTTTAAGTGCTGTTAAGTTTAATTTCTGTTAAGTTTAAGTGTTATTAAGTTTAAGTGATGTTAGGTTCTGTGAAGTTTAAATTTTATTAGGTTTAAGTTATGTAGAATTTAAAGTCAGTTGAGTTCTGTTAAGGTTAGGTTCTGTTAAATTTAAGTGATGTTACATGTAAATTCTGTTGAAGTTCTGTTAAGGTTAAGTTCTGTTAAGGTTAGGTTTTGTTAAGGCTAGGGTCTGTTAAACTTAAGTTCTGCTAAGGTTATGTTCTGTTAAGTTTAAGTGAAATTAAGTTTAAGTGATGTTAAGTTCTATTAAGTTTAAGTATTTTAAGTTTAGGTGTTTTAAGTTTAAGTGCTATTAGGTTTAAGTGATGTTAAGGTTAAGTACTGCTAGGTGTTTGGCATAAACTGTAGGCCCAGTCTGGGCCCAGTTTAACATGGGGATAAACTCTGAACCTTGTGACCCAACACAAGGGGATTGCACATTTCTCTTCATCCTTACTTCTTCCTATCCCCTTCTTTTCCCACTCCTTTCAACACACCCTCTCCTGTCCTCCCACTGATGCCTAAAGAAGCCACCTGGAAGAGAGGCTGGATAGAGTTAAAGAATAAAGTAGGTGTTTATTAAAAGGCCTTCAATGATACACCGTGGGCAGTACAAGAGCCTGGCTGAGGCTTCATCCAAGATGAATGACCAGTCACGAGTTTTCACACTTTTATAAGTTTTGCTGCCTTTACATATTGGGGTTCATTGTCCAATTACAGCTTCAGGTTATGAAGTCCCATCCTCCTGGTTTGCTCTCTTCAATTTGCCTTTTTGTCCCTGAAGCTGCAACAGTCTCCTTGATTCTCAGGTGTAGTTAGACAAAACAATCCTTTTCCAGCCTGAGAATCAAGGAAAATATGAAAGCTAAAACTTTAGGCATTACCCCCTCCCCTCTCACCCCTGCCTCTTGCCAGCCTTCACATAAGTAGTTTTAAATTGGTTTAATATTTTTGTTTGCTTTTTCTCTCTGCTTTAACCATTTAGTAAGTAGAGTGAACCTTGCCAACACACTTTGTCATGCTTTTACTTCTGTAATAAATCTTCTTTAGCAAATACTTTTGCTGGTGATTCTTTAAGTGACCTTAAAACACTTGCTCACAGCAGCCCCTAAAGAGCTGGTACAGGGGTGTTTTTGGGTGTGCTCCTCACTAGTATCCATGGCCTAACTTCTGCAATCCAAGATAATTGCTGGAAGCTGATGTGCTTGTAGGTGGCCTGGAATAACCTGGAATAACCTGGACTCCACAGTTCTGTGTCGTCAGTGGTGCAGCCATGCCAAACCTCCCAATGCCCACACTCATATTCATGTACACACACACACACACACACACACTCATTCACTCTTAAGACACTTTCATTTTGCCTCAGGGGCTGTCTCTTACCCTGGAAGAGCTCTGCTGCAGATGTCCTGTGCCAAACACAGACTCATCTCTGACTTCAGGATGTAGCTAGTGTGAAAAATAACTGGTTGTGGCACAAAATGTGTTGTACGTGGGGCATGCAAACAGCTTCCTAGCTGGAACTGATGAAATGCCCATTTTCCCCCATCCAAGAGCTTCATTTCCAGAAGAAATATGAACAAGATACATTTGGGCAAGTGCAGTGAAGTCTCAGGGGTGAGTGAGACAGACAAATGGATATTACATGCCAAGTTGAACTTGGGCTGTGTATATCAGCAAATTGCTGATTATTAGTGATTATTAGAAGCATTACTAATGGCTTTTCACCATTTATTGCAGGTCTCTAAATGGATGACAAATTATTCTAAGACTTGGAGAATACTGTTATAATTTTAAGTAGCTTTCTCCAAAAACATAAGATTTCATAGCTGGTGTACACTGTCAGAGTAGTGCAGGTACGAGCTAATGTTCATTATTTCTGTTCACCAACCACACATGCAAAGGACACAGGTCTTCCTGTAGGAGAAGAAAAAACAAAAGATTCTAGAAGGAAGGTCTTAATATGATATTACGTCAAGTCAATATCATGTTATCTAGTGGAGTTTGGTTTTTTTTTTCACTCTGAGCAGCAATAACTGGCTATGACAATTTTTTCATGTTAGTTTTTCATTTACGTAAAAGGGACCAGCTGTTGGTTTATTTCTCTGAAGGAGCCCATAATGGAATTGCTGAAATATTTAAGGCATAAGTGCACAAAATGCTATTTCAAGCCTTAATATTGATGCATGTCTGCCACCAAAAAATTCCAAGATGTTTCCCAAATGAAAAGTGGGATGAACATTTGTTAGGCTTGTGAAAACAATTTTTGGAACAGCTCCATTTTTGTTTAGGTTTCTGCTCCAGTGACAGATATTGAAGGGATCCTTATGTTTAATAGTAATGCTGGCTCTCATCCATTTCTTGCTAGCCGTGAAATTCACTGCATCTCAGCTGTAAATTCCATGACTGCTATAAGATACAAGTATTTCTCAGAAGTACTGATCACTTAAATACCATGTTGCTCTTCCCTGTGCTTTTCACATTAAAACAGGACTAAAGTAAGCTGGAAATAAACAAACCAGTCTCCCGTTATTAAAAAGACCGTGCAGCAAATAAGAATGTTAAATCAGTGAGAAACCTCATTTCTCAAAATGCAATATGTGCAACTCATGCCTGTGATAGAGCCATTTATTGTTCAAACTCCCTTTCATTGAGGGAAAATCGCATTATATGGCAATCTGTGTGCCATCGGAATATATTGCTGTGAGTAATGGCATGTGTGTCGCTATGTGTATTGTACCACCAGGGTTTTGGGTCACTCTGTACTATTCTACCCCCTCCTGATGAAAAAAAAAATCCTTGATAAAATATGCCAGTGGGCCAGATTGAATTGTGTTCTGCATGTGACCCCTAAAGGAAAGAAGGTCATGGGGCTGTTCAAGCCTCATTTCTGCACCTTTTAATGAGATTCTGAAAGGGCTGGGGAGGAGGGAAAGACCATTTGTCACTTTGGAAACAAAGGAAGAGGCAGCAGAAACAGAATCTGAATGCAAATGAGACATTTTCCCACTTGGGACAAGCTGATTTCCATATTAACTATTTTTTCTGTATTTGTCCAAATACATTTCCTTTGTTATTTGGTATCCAGAAGCCAAATGATGATAATAAGTCAAATTTACGTGTTTTCAAAGGAAATACTGAGGATAAACCTACATGGTTTAATTATGTTTCACAGCATTTTGACAGTCGTATCTTTAAACAAAACTGAAATCTGTCAGACCTGATGACCTGTGCTTAGTGTGTGCTTTGTCTCTTACTTTGTCATCACACAGTGAAGAAAGGCAAATGAGGAGAGAAAAAAATACAAAAGTATTTTTTAAAGAAGTCCCTTTTATGTCACTGAAATTAGGCACAGTACTATTCTGGGATGTAGATAATGCACATTATTCACAAAAATAACTTAAAGAATAAGGAAACCTAAGCATGTAGATACAGTTTCAGATCCTTTCAAAAGTGCAACTTTCTGAACTGTTCTGAGGAATTTCTGCTGGTGGTGTCTGGTCTCTCCTTGGTTGATTCCAGAGGAATCTGGGGAAAAGACTGAGGGGGAATGTTATCCATGTGTATGTATAAATACCTGATGAGAGGGAGTAAAGAAGTTGCTCTCACATTCTGTGGTGAAGGGTAAGAGTCAACAAGCACAAAACAAAGTACAAGAAAATCCATTTAAACAGAAGGGGAAACGTGTTTTATTAGGCAATTGGTTAAACACTAGAGCAGTGCCAGAGAGTTTGTGAAGCCTCCATCCTTGGAGGCATTCAAGCTGTGACTGGATGTGTTCTGGGTAACCTGCTTTAGTCAGCCAGTGTCTGCACAGGACTTTGGACTCGATGACCTCCAGAGGTGCTTTCCAATAACTGCAATTTTGTGTGATTCTGTGTTCAATTCAAGCCACCCTTTCAGAGCCATGTCTTCATCCCAATCTTCTGGCAAGAAGTTTTTCAAGGTCAAGGGCCTGGTTTTTCAAGGGCCTGGTTTTTCAAGGTCAAGGGCCTGGTTTTTCCCTCACTTTCCCCATTCCTGCCTGGTATAGTGCTCTCCAAGTGCTGAGCAATCCTCAGCCATGGCAGAGCCATCTAGACAGGACCTTTGGTTGACTGATGTACCAGGACCTACATAGTGTGTCCTGACTTATCCATCCATTGTTAAAATCTATTTTCTTTTTATCTCAGTTTTGGGTCTGGCCTTTGCCCTCCAAAGCAGGGGCTGCAGGGTTCAGGCATCATCAGAGTGTCCACGGCATTCAGAAGTGTGACCCAGAACTCTCCTATCCTCAGAAATGAGAAGTGGAGCTAGCAGCAATAAGATTAATGTTTGGCGCTTGGTTTACACCTTCCCTGCTGTTAGCTCTTCTGAATCCCCTCAGCAGAGGTTGTGTAGTCCTCCAGAATCCTCCCCCTCTCCCCTGGCACCATCTTCATTTACTGTTGTCAGATTTTTCCAGTGACTAATGATAAAGAGTTATAGAACTATATGAAGAGACAGATTGTCTTCTCAGTCATGCAAATATTGACATTGCTTTCATTCCCCTTCAGCTTCTAGATCTGTGGATTTGTCCTTATCCTTAGCAATTAAAACATCTTTCCTGAGGCAAACAAAAGGAAAATAATACAATAATAAAATGAGTGCTTGCATCTGCCTGATGTTATCTTGACACCAGATGATGACAGATACATTAAACAATAAAAGACCTTCATTGAAATACAGAGTTGGAGGGAAGGAGGCAATTCAAAGGAGAAAAAACAATCTCTCTGCTCACTGTGGTTTGATAATAATTATAGCAAAATTAATTACTCACCCTTCACAGGAGCTGAGCAATTATACCACTTAGATCTTCCAAGTCCTGTATGTTTATTTATTGCTGAATTAATTAAATACAGATGGTTTATGACTTTGTTACCTTAGTGCAGTCATATTAAAAAAAATAATCCTACTGGCACACAAATGAAACACCTGGAAATTTTGGATGTGACTGTTGTTGTGTTCAGCACTAACCATCAGTATCCAAGCTCTCCTCTGTTCTCCCTGGATGACACATTTCAGGCTAACAGTGGGGGAAAGCGTTGTCTGTCTTCCTTTTACTCCATGCTAAAAATACTTGCAAAGCATCAGTGTGGTAAAGCAGCCTGAGATAACTCCAGTGCTGCAATGATTTCTGGCATTATCTCCCTGTCTGGAGATAAATTGTGACATTATGAGAAATACTGCAGGGACTACACGAGTGTGGCAGCACCAAAAGAGATGAGACTTGATGGTGCTGGATGCAGAGCACCATTGCACAAGGAGATTCCAGTATGAGTAAACCCAGGGATGAAGCTGCCAAGTTTTCCAGGTGGTATTGGCAGCTTAATCTGTCATGAGTTAGACAAGACATTGAGAAGGCATGATAGACAGCAGCAGGCACTGAAATCTCAGAGGTAAGCTGCAACCTGCTTGGTTTTCAAGGAAGGGTGACACCCACAGTCGATAAAAAGGAAAACAACTACTGCAAACATGAATGGTTTATAAGACTCATTAATATCCTCCTTTTCCCACGCTGCAAAATTATCTCTGCAATTGAAATACTGCAAAGCAATCTTTAAAAAGCCAAGGATGCTGATCAGTTTCTGCCTGACAGTTCCCCTTGGTCAGTTTTCCTTTTAATTATGAACAGCTCTACCTCCTGTTTTCATCTCCTCCCTGCATATTCACAAAGTATCTTTTATAAAATTAATAGGAAATTGCAGTGGTCCGACATTTCAAGAGATGCTGTGTCCACCATTCCGAGAAGGGCTGTTTAATAGATTTGTCTCAGAAGCCATTGATCAGGAGGGGATTTGTGCTGAGGCAGCAACTCTGTTTCATAAAAATGGAGCAAACCCTTCTGGGTCTCTCAAAAGCAAGCATGCTCAGCCAGGCTTTAATTACCTCTGATAAGCTCTTTAGCAAACTGCAAGGTTTTTTAAATCTCTGCCTGAGGGACTCAGAAGATTACGGTCCTTGCTAATAACAGGTATTAGTGCATGGTAAGGGGAGAGCAGTACTTTTCTATTTTCAATTTTCAGACTATTGCCATAATTACAAAAGCTCAGGCACACTGTAATAGACATGCACAGTGCTCTCAAGAAAGTAGAGAAAACGAAAAATGAAATCTGCCCTTCTGCCTTCCCCTGTTAGGGTAGAGAGCCACGTGGGGTGATATTTTCCAGACAGTTTCCACCTCTCAGGTATTCCAGTCCATACAGACAGGTACTCAGATACCTGTGTGGCTGATATCAGTGGATTTTAGAGTGCATCAGTGCTTAATTTTTTTATCAATGTGCAAGTATTCTGCATGCAGCAAAGCTGTAAAAGCTGAATGTGAGGCCCTCAGAAGCTGAGAAATTTCTGGCTTAGGGCTGCTGCATTAGCAACAGCAGTTCAGCTCTGATAACCATGGCTCATGGACAGTCTCTTGGGGTACTTTGACCCAGAAACAGATAAAGCAGAAAGGACTGGGCCTCAGACACTTCTGCTTCCTTGCCTGCCCCTGTAATCCTGCCATCCTCTGACAAGGGCATAGGGTAAGTGCAGGAATGGAGCATCCATCCCAGGTGGTGTTTTGGTAGAATCACCACATGCAATCCATCCTTTCAAATCAAGCCTGTAATTATGTTTTCTTTATAGAATAATGGAATCACAAAATCATTTATGTTGGAAGAGACCCTTAGGATCATTCAGTCCAAGTGTTAACCCAGCACTCCAAATCCTGCCGTTAAACCATGCCCCTAAATGCTACAACTATAAGTTTTTTTAAGAGCCCTGGATTTTTTGACTCAACTTTCTAAAGCCTTGATTGGTCTCTGCTAGCACTGTCAGAGCTCCTTTTATCTCTTCAAAATTTACTGTCACCCCTGGACGCCAAAGGCAGTCCTTCAATGACTGATTTGTTTGCTTCTTGATTAAGGTACCACTCTTCTGTCAGATGTCATGAGCTTTTCCTCCCTTTCTGTTTTTACCATCCATCTTTGTCCTGTCTGTAGTCTGGATTTCTAGATTTTTCTATTGGCAGGTTTATATTCACACAAAGAGATGTATCTTATTCTGCTCTCTGAGGATTGAAAAGCCATTTGCCCACGTCTGTGAGTCTCATGCATCAATACCTGAGTGCATATTGACTTTCAGATGCCAAATCCTTCAAATTTTCTACTGGCAGTAAAGTACCTTTTTAATTTCTGTTTCATGTTTCATAGCCAGACTTCCTGAATTCTTTTTGTGATTAATATGGCTTAGTTTTTCAACTAGTTAGTACTATAATTTACTTATACAATTTTACCTAGAGTTTAATTTTCTTCATACTAGTAAAAAAATCAGAAAATAATGGTATTTTTTAAATAATTTACATTGGGCTATCTTCTTGGTGTGTCCATCTGGGAATCGGCAACTTTGTTCAGAAGAAACTCTTTTTTTTTGTTATTTAATATGTTGGCATCTCAGTTTGCTAAAGGCATACAACACAATTAACACCCTTCAGTGCCATTAAACCCCTGAGATTACTGCCAAAAGGCATCACTTTGCCTCCAAAAGTCATTCAAGAGTATTGGTTTCTGGGGAAGAAATCATCAAACAATGAGTCAGACTGTGTATTTGTTTATTGCTTCTATTTCTCTAGTTCTCTTCCACCTTTATCCAGCATAAATTTCTCCAGAGGCTGCCACAAGATGTTATTGTAAATACACTTTTAGTGACACTGACTCTGCCTGCAGGAGCAGCTGAGGTGACTGGACAGCAGCCATGTAAAAAAGAGCAACAATTTTCATTATCCTTCTACAGTCACATCCACAGTGATTTTGCTGTAATAATGCAGAATAAAAATTGATGTTACTTCAGCTTTCTGGATCACCTGACAAGACATGGATCCTTCCCTTACTAAACAAAGAAACACAGATGGGTGCTCTTGAACAGACTGTTTATCACTTTCAGCAAAACCTTGAATTCACTGAAATTTTTGCAAGGCATTTCTCACCTTTTGGCCCCTTTTGGAATCTAAAATCTATCTTTTCCATCTATCGAGGTATGAGAATTTACCATGGCCTAAAGAGAAGTTTAAACAATACCTGTCCTGAGCATAATTACTTGTTTTCTGCCAACAGTTGCAGGCAGACCCCTTCAGACCACTTGAAAAGAAAGAACATAATTTTTTGCATAAATGAGGAGTACCTCCTTCCTGTTGTCTTAACCTCAGGACGTGTATGACACTGTCTGCACCCAGCTGTAAGATGGACTGAATGGGGAAGGAAACAATTTGGAAATCAAAAGAACTGTAGACAGACAGAACTCATGGCTGAGTTTTACCATTTGCATACCTAGCAAGAAAGAATTTATATTTATTTATACCCTTGGGACATTATTTTATCTCTCCTGTCAGTACATTAAGACCTTGGAATCAGAAACTACTTGAGTAAATGCAACCATCCATTTGCTAAGATGAGATGCTGTTTGATTTTGTACTCGTGTGCTGTCTTACATTATGGCTTTTTGTTGAGAACTACGGGATGTATCAAATTATTAATAATGTTAAATTAAAAATAGTCACTCTAAGGCTTAAATACTGGACAAAAGACAACCTGAAAATATATCTCTACAGCTGACTACAGTGAGACTCAGAAAATTTTAAAGATAATGAGTATTTTGTTTAGGTTTTCTTGGAGTTTTTTTTAAAGCACAATATGAAAATCATCTGTAACAAGCAATTTCAGAGGCAGCTTCTGAAGCAGTCCAGCTGACATAAGTAAAACAAGCGCAGATTTTATTCTATGAGCACTCAAGTAGTGAAGGGAAGTGCCGGCTTGAAATGCATTCAGAGAACTCCTGTGATTATTTTCATAAAGGCTGCATGACATGTAGGTTTCACGGGTAGGTGACAGTGAATTCCAAAGAGGAAATTCTTTTCATAGAATCACAGAATCACAGAATCCCTAGGTTGGAAGAGACCTTAAAGATCATTGATTCCAGCCCATGCCTTAACACCTTAATTAAACCATGGCACCGAGTGCCACATCCAGTCTTGCTTTAAACACATCCAGTCATGGTGACTCCACCATGGGATGACACCACCTCCCTGGGCAGTCTAATCCAGAACTTTATCACCCTTTCTTTTCCTAATATCCAACCTGTATTTCCCTTGATGTAGCTTGAGCCTGTGCCCTTGGGTTCTGTCAGTTGCTGCCTGGAGAAAGAGACCAACCCTCATCTGACCGCAACCACCTTTCAGGAAGTTCTAGAGAGTGAAAAGGTCGCCTCTGAGTCTCCTTTTCTCCAAGCTGAGCACCCCCAGCTCCCTCAGTTGTTCCTTAGAGGGCTTCTGTTCCCAGCCCCTCACCAGCCTCATTGCCCTCCTCTGGACACGCTCAGAACCAGAGCTGGTGGTTTCAGCACAAAAGCTACCTTCAGAGTAAAAGATACAATTTTTATATTGGAGAATGTTTTCTTAAAGAAGAAGCTACAGGCACCAAACTCCCATGGGAATCACACTTGACTGCCCACCACCTGACTGTGCCAAAACTGTCCTTTCCAAACTCAGAAACTGCAGAGCGGGAGGCAGCAGAGAGTGACTTTGGGCCCTGGTGCTTGCTAATATCACCCATCATCTGCTTCCTCAGCAGCCTTGAGCTGTGAGACATCTCAGCATGAGCAGCATATCTGGGCACAGTCTTGGGCTCACCTGGTACCCGGAGCAAAAAGAATTTTTTATATATATATATATATATATATATAATGTTCATCTATATATCCATATGTATACCCTTTCTCCTGAAGGAGGACATTTCTCAGCTATACATCAGTTTTAGAAAGACACTGAACTTTGAAGCCATAAAGAAAAACTAACCCCAAGGCACATCATGATATAAATGATTTTCTCTTTTTTTACAAGTGGGTGACAAATTGTATGACCACACTTGATACAGTGTGATATTCAATTGGTCAATATTCTTATATTTAAAAAGAAATGCAGAGCTCCTGAAGTGCTCTGTGGAGGGTTAACCTTGTTAACTTGCCTGCCAAGTGCTCATCCAGCCACTCTCTGATTCCCCCTCCTTAACAGGACAAGAGGGGAAAATAAGAGGAAATAGCTCAAGGAAATCACTTTTTACCATCCAAGGCAAAACAAATTTGAATTAGGGACAGTTAATTAATTACCAAGCAAAATAGATTTTGATGGTGAGAAATTTAGTCTATCTTAAATAGTGTATTTAATCTATTAGGTTCTTCAGAAAAATACCCCTCTTTTTGGGGACTGCTCTGTGTTGGAAGAAAGAATAGAATAGAATAGAATAGAATAGAATAGAATAGAATAGAATAGAATAGAATAGAATAGAATAGAATAGAATAGAATAGAATAGAATGAAAATTATTCTTTGTACTGACAGGGAAAACCTGACCAAACATGACTAACTTTGTCATGGACTCACACTGAACACCTGGACCAAACACCTTCCCATTTAACTCTAAGTGGCTGCATTTGTGATGCCATTACTACTCAGGTCTGATAGGAGGGAAGAAAAAGGTAGAGAAAGAAGGCAAAGAAAGTAAAAATGGTGTGAAGGAAGAGACCCCACATGCAGCTCACATCAAAACTCCCTTCCTTGTTTCCAGAAGTTTTCCTAGTGAAAATACCTGTAAACTGTAGAGAGCTTTTTGGATAATTGGTTAGCTGAGAAAGGCCACTTCGATGTGATACCGTTGGATAAGGATAGGGGAAACAAGCTGGGAATTATGTAACCAGTGTCCAATCACTGACAAAGGTCATAGTGACCTTCGCTGAAACGGGAAGACGGGGGAGAAAATCGCTTGTCAGAAAATGTAGATATCTTAGGTAGAGAAGCTAGAAGAATGCAAACATAGAAGCAAAATAATCATTAGAAGATAGAAGTAGGTGTGGTTGATCTAAGTGTGCTTTAACCAATAATGAGCTCAGCTTTTGCAATATGTATAAGCTTCATTAACACCAATATAAATATGTGTGAGCTTTCAATAAACTTGGGGATTTGTCATCCACGCATATTGTGTGCTGCAATTCCTCCACCGTATCTCGACAGTAAACAGCTTCATCTGTAAAGTTAAAAAAATTACTTGCACTTCAATAGCTGTTCTCAGAAAATTAGTCTGAGTCATCCCACAGGGAAAAAAAAAACAAACCAAACCAAAAAAATGCACCCCAAAGCAACACAAAAAACCAACCAACCTACTTACCAACCAACCCCACAGACCAGAACAAAAAGCCAGACCAAAACCCAAAATATAATCTTTCACCTTAGTGATCCTCTGTAGGCCATGGCAAATACAAAGCATTAATTAATACCCTATTAATGATTTGCATTTAGCAGGAGCAGTTTATTGCCTCCTCAGTCGTGCAATAGAGTGATGTCCTGGCACAGCAGCAAAGCTTCCACCTCGGTCTCCACAACATTCCTGCTCTAGGGCATTGCAGCAGGGCTGGGGCAGTGTCTGGTTCAGCCTGCAGCAGAGAGGGCCTTGGGACACCCAGCAGCACCCCTGTGTCTGTGGGGAAGGGATCGAGTGGCCAGGGCCAGGTTTTTGCAGGAAACACCTGGTGGGAGTCCCAGGCACAAAACACCAGCTGTGTGCTGAGGAGCTGGTGTGTCCTCTCCTGTGGATCCAGACTCTTTAATCCACATCAAATGGAAGCATTCCTAGGGATGTCCTAACATTGCCTCTCCAAAATCTGCTTATGTTTTTATTAAGTTCAGCCTCTTTTTTTTTTTTTTTTTTTTTTTTTTCTTGATAGAAAGGCATACAAGATCCTTTCTCCAAGAAGAAAATAATGGGGTGCATGTTTGTGTGTAGTCATCCCTATGCAGGGCAGGAAGATGATGCACTAATTTGCTTTGATGTTGAGAATAGATTACTGCACTTCCCCACAAAAGAACTTAGAGTAGCACACAAATAGCAGCACTACTCTGAAACAAAAAGCCTGATGTCTGACAGCAGCCAGCAAAACCTTCCAAAAAGCATGAAAGAATGAACAGATATTTAGAGTGAGATGGCCTCCCAGGTCTGCAGTACTTTGTGGCTGAAAGGTTTCTTAAGCAAAAAAGCCTCTTCATAGTGAAAGAACACAAAGAGAGTGGGATTTATTCTCCCTATTACTGTTAATTTGCCTTTTGAACCTCTGTAAATTTGGTCCATGTAGTCTTTAGCATAATTCCTCAGTCCTCTAGGAATCCTGGGTACAACAGGTAGATCAGTAGATTGGATTAGGACTAGGAGTTCTCTTTCTCATTTAGCTATTTCTAGAGTAATTTCATTTTTCCTTGCTTCAGTTTCTTCATAACTAAAATGAATGTAAACACAATGTTCATCAAAAATGCAGATTGATGATGAAAGATGATGTGAAAGCATGGTAAATTCTAGATATTACAAGGGGAGAACTTTACAAGAGCTCATAGTGGGTGAATGGGATCAAGGAAGTGAATTTGTAAGCAGAAACAGGAATTTATTTGAACTGCAAAACTGTGGAAGCGCCTGACAGGTGAACTTCTTTCTCAGTATCAGGTTGGAATTCTAGATTGCTAAAATCTGACACCACATACCTCCATGAAGACAGGAGAAATCTAAAGATGGGTTAAAGAGGCCATTTTTTTCATTGGATTATGAATATTTGGCTAAACACTGCTATCAGAACTAAAATTTGAAAAGAAGTAAGTATTTCAACAAATTTTGAGAGGTTTGGGAATTTTTAGAATCTTTGTCTTTCTGCCCCAAGAAAAAGAAATATGATGGGAACAATATCACTGTGAGGAAGGGTCTTTTTGGTAATTGTTGTGGTTGAACCCCAGTCAGCAGCTCAGCCCCACACAGCTGCATGCTCACTCCCAGTGAGATGGGAGAGGGAATTGGAAGGGTTAAAGTGGGAAAACTTGTTGGTTGAGATCAAGACAGTTCAATAGGCAAAGCCACGCACAGTTTGAGGTGCTCTGGTACAGCCCCATGATTAAGATGCCACTGATTCAGCTTGCTCACTGGTGGGGAGGTGTGAGAAACATAAAAGATTTTTGACTCTGTGCAAGTTCTGTGTCTCTGTATTACAATCCCTGTGTACAGCAGAACAAGACCCCGTATCACCCACTTTGAAGAAAATTAGTTTTGTTCCAGTCAAACCCAGTACAAAGGTGTTTGTGCCAGCAAAGTGTGCTTCATTTTAGATCAGGAAGCAAAGATTGCTCAATGATATTTGGAATATCTGTAGAAATAATAAAAGAAATGTTTAATAACTCTTTGATTCATTTAAGCAGCTCTGTTATGAGCTTGATTACACAGTAATCAGTAAAACTCAGCTTGGGAAATGCCTTAAATTAGCCATTTTCTTTGAATATCTGTCACTGTATTTAGTGAAATGGTCTAATTCGAATGGGCTCTTTCCAATACAAAATGTTTTCTTCATTAAAATCCATTCACACATTTGCACATCTCATAGCACTTCTCATTCCAGCTGTGCAGATTAATAGTTTGGGGTATTTCCTGGCCTACTTAGGCTTACTTTTGTATATAGGTCTAGTTCTGAACTTTGTTTAGAAAAAGGTATTTTGTGTGCCTCAAGTTGCAATGGACATTTTAACAATTGGAAAGTGACTCTTCCAAGGAGAGACTTGTCTTTGAAGGGCTGTGTAGCTTGCTGGAAACTATTGGATTTTCATGACAACACCTGAGGAATGCACTGCATACTCAATCCCAGGCATATTGGCCAGAGATTTCATCCTCTTGGATCGTTTGCCTTCCCAAACCCAGCTTGATGTCCATTGATATCAAAGGCATCTTCATTTCACTGACACAGTTACATCACTGTGGTAGCAAAAATTGCTGTCACTGGAGGATGTACACCCAGCACAGGCTTGGATTCTGTGTTCCATGCAGAGCTGGTTTGTTTTTTTGTTGTTTTTTTTTTTTCCCCTCAGGCTGTTTTCTCCAGCAGAATCTCTCTGGCAGAAGTGTTTACCAAGGTCCAAAGAAGCAAAAAATGAAATAAACCCCAGGTTCTGCTTTCCTGTTGTTGCTGTAGGTGGCCAGTATAAATTTGGCATCACAGAGAGTAGCAGAGCTCTGGAATGAAGAGCTGCTCTTCTTTCCTACTTCATGACCATATTATTGACAGCATCATATTTCAGTGTTTAGGAATGGGAATATCAGCAACAGGTACATGGCTTTTAGTCAGAGAAATGAGAGTTTGGGCATTGTGGACAACCACTTGGCCATCATTTTGCTTTATTTGCTCGCTGCTTCTGTATTTTTAAAAGCTGAGCAGTCACAGCCAGCTGACTGATCCTGAAACTGATTGAAGTCATGAAAGCTGGCATCAAATTCTACCATTAACAGAGCTGCAAGCTGCATGATGCTTATGCTGTTAACTCTACTGGTGATTGTAGGTCAAAAAAACCCAGATGCTCAGTGTCATAGGAATCTCACCACCATCAGCTGAGGGCCTTGAAAATTATTTTCTTAGGACACTGGTACCTCTGTCAAAAACTGGCAGTGTAATCACATAGTAATGAAAGACTTATGGAAATAAAAAATATTTCTTGTGAAGATGAAGGATTGAAAAATTGAAAAAAAGACCAGTTTTGTTTTGGGGTTTTTTTTTGGTTTTTTTTTTCCTTTGGTCAAAATTGGGGATAGAACAATTTTCTATTTCAAGAGGTCTGGACAAAACACCTGGGTGACCCTGCCTCAGTTTCCCTTAGTCTGCTTTACTCATTCTATCCCATTTGGTTTCCTGCTTTATTGACTTTCCTTCCTGCTTAGTCTAATGATAGTATATTATTTATCTAAACAGACTCATGTGTTTATCTGTGTCTCAATTGGAGTATGTTGCAAAAGAAGAGGGCTGGAAATCACCTGTCCCCTCTCCCACTAGCCTTTTATGTCAAGCTGTAAGTTCTTCTAAATCCTGGTGTGTCTGTCTCCCCGTTTCCCAGTGCCATTCACTCTCTTACTCAATTTTTTCCTACTTCAAAAATCATTTAATGTAAAACCAGTTGAAATTTTATATTACTTAGACACAAGAGTGAGTGGCAGGGAAGGCCATTTGGTCTGTGGTATGCTTTTTGCAGTGTTTAGCAATAATTCATTTGGATACTCACAGTATTGAGGGCGTTACACTGAAGAAGTTAAGGTGCTGAAATACCAAACTTACAGAGACTTCTTAATCATTTGGGATAACATCCCAGAAAACAGGTCACATGTGAAAAACAAATCCATGAACATCCTTCCTTGTACCCAACCACGACAGTAACTCCTAAACTGCAGCTGTGTCAGAAATGTCAAAGAATAGAAAACCAGTGTATGGAAACTGCATCTAAGTAATTTTTTATATATTTATTACTTTTGAGATGCTCAAGATTCTCATACTGTAACCTGGTAAAATTGTCACTCCCATGAGATGCAAAATGTTCTTTTGTATTTGCTCATGTGCCCATTTGAGGAAGAAGCAAAGAATGCTCTGCAATACTTTTTTTGAGTCAATTTATAGCACTTGTTTTGAAAAGAGATGGATATCTACACACTGAGCAGTGATTGCTTGCATATCCTTTATATTTTAATGGAATCAATGAACCCTGGACTTCTCAAGGATTCAAATGACATGGGAAGTCCTTTAGTGCATGCAAGCACTTAAAATGACCTCAACTTTAATCACAGATTCTTTCACAATACCACACCTCTCTTTTCAGGATTTATGTTTGAAATGTCAAGATAGAGGTTTTTCAGTGCTAAGCTTTCCAGCTTTCTCTTGGTTTCCTTCCTTTCATTGGAGGCAGGAACACCAAATCCTTGAGCTCCCTTGAAAAACCAGGAGCTGTCAGATTTTCAGCATCCTCCTTGAGTTATGACAGCACTCAAGCAGCAATTGACAAATCCCTTGACATGCAAGGTCTAGTGATTTCCATCAAGGAGATGTAGCACTCAGGCACAGCTCCAATCAGTTTGTTCTTGGTTGACTGGGTTTCATTTGTTTCTGGAGGACCTTGCTGATTTATACACTTTTGTTTTTAAAGTATGTTTCTGTGCATTTTGGGTAATATTACATCGATTAGAAAGAACAGACTAAAATACCAAGAATCACCCATTGCGGCTTGAAAAGTTAGCAAGTAAAAACTCAGTGTTTCAGTGAACTTCTTCACATGGTTTGTTATGCTCCTCTCTCTTCTTTACAGATGGGGTGAAAGGGGAATAAGAGAGGCAGAAAAGGCTGAAAGCAGATAAAAAATGGCACACTAGTGATGTTCAGGAACTTTCCTAAGCTTGCTTGACCTGCTCTGCAAAAACTGCACAGAGGGATGGGCTACAGAGAAGAGGGGGAATTTTTCTGTGGAGCCTGATAAAACAGTGCAAAAAGTTGAGCAGAAAAAAGATGTAACATGTTGATGTGGCCACAAGTCTCTGGTTCCTTGGTGATAAGAGTTATTTGTGGTTTAGACAGGAGAGAGGTTGGACAAAGTAGAGGGGCCGAGCATAGGTCGCCCTGATGGCATCCCATCTGCTTTGAAGAGACCAACCCTTTTTTGAAGGAACCTGTGTTCAGTTTAGTTCCTTTCTTCTTCTTCTTTTTTCAAATTGTCTCTTTTTGTGTTTTTTTTTTTGGTTTTGTTTAGGCGTTTCTTTTTGGATTTTTCATACCTCATTTTATTTGAAAGGTCATGAAAAACATGTCCTCCCAAAAATGGAGCTCTCCTACCTAAACATGAAAAATCCCTGTATGGAGCAGAAGACAGTGTGGGCTGATGGCACTGCACTTTCTACACCTGTGCAACCTGGGGTAAAAACCAGCAGAACCCAACCCATGCAACCACCATTATACCTTCCTTCCGAGCTACTGCAGAGAGGATAGGGCTTGGAACATGACATTTCCCTACCAAAGCCTTCCTGGTGATGTGGCTGTGGGGTGTTAGAAGAACATGAGGGCACAGGATACAAGCAGAGAGGTGACATTTGAGCACAGACCTCTGGTCCACATCTGCTTCTTCCCAGCTTCACCATCCCTGTCTCTTCTCCTCTGCTGATACTTCCACGTGTATTCTCTCACTCCACCTTGGTCCTGAAGTAAAGATGTAGTAAGTATTGGAAGCATCCTGACACTCCTGCTCAAAGAAAGCATTTTGGTAGAAAATGCTGTGGCCATGTGGAACTTCACAAACTGGCCGTCATCTGGGGGAAGTGGAGAGGAAAGTGCTGACCTCTTCTCCCTGGGATTCATGGCAGGACACATGGAAATGACTCAGAGCTGCGTCAGGGGAGGTTCAGACTTGACATGAGGAAGCATTTTTTTACCAAGAGCGGGGGGCAAACTTTGGAACAGGCTTCTTGTAGAGGTGTTCAATGCCCCAAGCCTGTCAGTGTTCCAGAGGCATTTGGAATACTGTGTTTTTAATACAACATTAACATTGGGTCATCCCTGAAGGGGTCAGGGAGTTGGAAGATATGATGGTTGTAGGTCCCTTTCAAATGAAATATTCTATTCTAGCCTGGTCTGGTCTAGTCTCTTATCTCCAATCTCTTTTCTCTATTCTAATTCAGAAACACAAAATTTGCATGGAGGTGCCCAGATAATTTTTTCCCCCAGGCCTCAACCTGTAGTAGTCAAAGTCAACTATTAGTGTTTCACCTGCCCATAACTTTTGCTGCTGGAGAAAGTTAGGTTGGGTATGAAGAGGGTAAGTGACAAACAAGCATGGCTTGGCTGCTGTGATAGTAAGCAGAAATCACCCAGAAAGTGACAAATTTGTTCTCACATCATCTCCCTGTGACTTTGCTTCTCCCTTTCACACTGCAGACTGTGGGAGCACCAAGTGTTTCCTCACAGGGAGGGGTCTGGCAGAGCCTTTGAGGTGCTGTTAGAACAGACGTGGCCAAAGGGAGCCTTGAACAGTACAACTTGCCAGTACAAGCCACAACCAACTGACTTCTTTGAGTGACCATGAGATTTCCCTGACAGGATCTCTGTTGACATGAGGCTGATAGTGTCAACCAAACTCAAGGGACTATGGTGGCTGATTATTGTGTAAAGTGTTGCAAAGCCTTTGCAAATAAAAAATTAAAAAATTCAGAACAGAAAAAGTCTCTTCTCTGCTTGCCTAAGGCAAGTAATTTGAATAGAAGTGAGAAAAATATCATTTTGCCCATTATCAGCTCCACACAAGGTGGATAATGGGTTTGTTCTGGACAGATGCTGGGGCTTTTAATAAAAATTCTCCCAAATAACTCTCTCAGGCTGCTATTCAACTGCAAGACATACTTATCATCATCCTCCTTATTATTATTACACCACCAGCATTACCATCACAATTATCCATCAAAACATCTAATAGCTCAATTGTAGAAGATCCCAACGGACACGACAGAAAGAAAAATCCAATTTCCAATTATCCTGTTGGAGCTAAAATGCTCTCATTACTATCAGACCTGTTCTACAACATCTGAGAGACTGAGCCCTTGTGAGAGATGCTGTCAGATAAACACTGGCACAAGGCTTTCAAATGGAAAAGGGGAGGATGGCAGGTGGAGAATGGCCAAACCAAAGAGACCAAACCCATATCTTTACACCAGAACAGCCCAAGGACCCATATAACAGCCCAGTGATTTGCCCAGCTGCAGGGATGCTGTAGCCTTATTGCCACCCTCCTTTTCCAAGATGTAGAGTCCACTGCCAGTGACTCTGTTCTGCTTTAGCCAGAGAGCAGCAATAGATCATTCTAGGAACAGCACATTCCTGAAGATCACTGCTTTAACTGTGGGTTTGGTGATCAACACAGGCCACCAAACAGGATGTTCTAATGTGTGCATGGTTTTTTATCTCCAGCCGCAAGTTCTTGTCTGGGCTAAAGTGCAGTGAGGGAGGCACTACAGTGCCATCTCTGTGCCCTGCCCAGGTACACGTATTCTGCCAAAGGCCTTTTCTTGGTGGGTCCCACAGGAAGGACACCAAAGCCTCCCACCAGCTGTCCCTGACTGAGTGTCCAGCTGTGTTGCCATATTATTGCAAAAGTTCAATACCTTCTTGGTGATTTCTCATGGGCACCTCCTTGCAGCACTGACTCCTTCTTCCTCACAGCACAACCAACAAACTCCAACTCCCTTCACAACCACCTAACCCACCCTTTTGTAGCACTCCTCATTGGACACAGCTGTGGCCTATTAGGGGCAGGCCTATTCCTAATCTTTGGTGATTAGTACAGCTGCAACTCCTCAGGGGTGAGACTACCTTCTGTATTATTTTTATTTTCTTACATTCTATCCTTCCACACAGCTGAGAAGTCTTCACCTGGGGGTATATTCCTTTTGGTGTAAAATGTATGCAGAAACAGAGCAGTTTTCCACTGAGGCCCCATGGAATTGATGCAGTTTGCTTCGGGGGGGGATCCCTGGGGACCCTTTAAGCTGTAAGTTCACTGGTAGCCGCAGGCAGGCATGGAGACTCCACATGGCTTTGGAGGGTGCTGAGGGTTTATTGGGGGCCCCACCCCTGGGACCAGCATGGTTTCTGAGGGAGGAGAGGTTAAAGGGGAGGAAGGGGGAGAGAGTGAGAGCCTAGGGAGCAAAGGGCCAAGAGACATTCTCTGGTCTCCCCACACAGTTTAACAGGGAGATTCAAAGTGGGCACGGAATAAGATTTGTGCCAATGGGATTGCAGATACACGATACTTCAGGGGAGGAATAAACTGTACATTTTTGAGGGGTGAGACAGAGCATACCATTTAAAATAAAATGTAACACCACATGGAATCATTACTGACAACCCACATAACCCAGGGTTTAGCGAGAGTGCAAAACTCCTTTTGCTGCACCTCTTTCCCCAGGCAGAGCCGTGGTGCAGGGCTCTGCTGGGCTGCAGAGAGCAGAGGTGGGCAGGGACCTGCAGGTGCCTCCCTGACTCCCCCCAGAGCACAGCCCTGCTGTGTCCCCCCTCTCCACCCCACTGACATTGGCACACACTCCGGTGCATCCAGCACAAAGGGGCTGGGGCCTGGGGCTTTGGCAAAACCAGCCTAGGCCCAGGGACAGGGACTGGGATGGGGCAAAGGCAGCTGAGCTCACAGGCTCTCACTGCAGTTTGGTGACCACCAATTCCTCCTGGAGGAGGACAAGCCACCTCTTGCTCCTTCTCCAGACCCTCAAGGCCCCTCTGTCTGGGTGCCACACAAGCCTCCCACCCATGAGCCTCACCTGCAAGGGACGTGCTCTCTGCCCACTGTCTTAGGGGACACTCTGAGGCCAAAAGTCTTTTGCTTTTTACTTTTTTCTCATCTAGTTGTATTTTTGTAGATAATTCTCATCTAAGTCTCTAGTTTCTTAGCTAACTGCAGTACTTCTCCTACCCTGTTAGACAAACACATTCCTGGAATCCTCTTTGAATCTTGTTTCTTCAGTGAACCAAGGATATTTCACTTTCCCATGTAATTTGACACAGACAATGGGGGTGTTAGAACCAAGGTGAAGGCTTCAGCAGGGCTCCACACCAGGAAGGGGAATGACTTCATTAGCTGTACTTCTAACTGGGGATTCTTGTCCATGATGCTCATTTGCAAAACTCCTACAAGTGCTGAAGCCCTGCATCATGTGTGCATTTGGCCACAAGCACCCCTGGAGGAGCGCCATGAAATGGCAAGTACTTTTGGTCATCTTGGTCTTGTTTGGCTCTTGATTTTAGGGGCTAGAAGGCAACAACCAATGCCCTGCAACAATCAATGCCAACAGCACCTGCAGGGGACAGCACAATGTGGGCAGGTTGTCTGTGCCTTGCTACCAGGCATCCTCTCCCCAAGGCCTCCACAGCCTGGGGAAAAAGCCACAGCGCTTTTGGCCATGATCCGTACACTGCTGCTCCTCTGCATGCCTCTCAGCCCAAGTCAAGGCTCCAAAAGGGTCCCAGTGTGCATTAGGATGTCCCATCTCTTCAGAGTGTGACAGACACCTCCATCACACGGGCTTGTGCTTTGCCTTGATTTCTAGTCAGCCTTCCTAGGGCTGCGTTCCAGCGCTCGCCCTGGGGGCAGGAGGTTGCCTCCGGCTCTGGGGGCCAAGGCGAAAAATCAAGGGAAGGGTGACTTTTGATGGGCAGGTGATTTGCCCATGCTCAAACCCAAAAAGCAGGACATGAGCAAGCCTAGAAGCATGGACAGGTTTGGGTTGGGGTGTCCTGAAAGAAGGGAGATGCCCTCTTGGATTGGGGCTTTTTTTCCTTTGCCCACTTTCCCAATGGCAATTGGAGCTTTCCTTAGCAGGCCCCTGCAGCTCCTTCTCCCCAGACATGTGGCTCCACCCCTGCCCAAACCCTTTTATGGTTTCTTGGCCTGCTTTTATGAACCAGGGGATCAGCTGGGCAGGCCTGCCTGTTTTCCCCCAGCCCCCATCAGCATTCCTTGCCAGAGTCCCCCTGGATCCTAAGGCAGGCTAATTGCTCCCAAGGACACCAACCAACACCTGTTTCAGTTTCAAACCTTCGCTGACTGCACCTTGCTCCAGCCATGCTGCCCAGAGAGAAGTGCAACAAAGGCAACTTGAGTTAAAAAAGGAAATGTGTTACAGGTTTTACCTGCACTTACATACAAATAACAGGTTCTGTTACAAGCTTGCTGCACATAGTTCTGTCTCTGCTGACTCCATGGCAAGTGACAGATCACTACGAGCTCACACCATCTCATCACTGACAGGTTTCACAATGGTGCCTGTACAGATCATGTATGGAGGGAAAGTGACAAACATCCCTGGCCCTCTCTAAATACCCACAGACCTGGGAGAAAACTGTACAGTGCAAGGCAGGTTTTCACAGCAATTGAGAGACAGATAAAGATAACAATCTGTGTTGTGTAAATACACTGACTCCTGTATAAAAGTGGCTCTACACAACACAAGCCCATACAGAGCTATACAATCAATGACCAAAGTACCCTGTTGCACCTCCATGTCCCTCTAACTAAAGACACAGAACTGTGTATAGCTCTGCTGCTCTGTACATGCTGAGGTAGAACTGGAGACAGACTGAGACATAACTATATATGGGCACAATGCTAACCCAGTACAAATAGGGCTAGGACAAGACGGAACAGAGGGAATATGGCTGGCCCATCTCCCCCTACTCCCTCTCAGTCCCTTGGCCCTGTACAGAGAGGCTCTTCTGGAAACACCTAGCGGACAGAGATCTCTAGGAAGCAAAGGGAGCACTGAATCACTTGTGGTGTGCCCTCAGCCCCACCATAGCCTCAGCACACCCATAGCCTCCCCAGTCCCTTCAAAGCCTCCGAGCCCATCAGCCCCCACAGTGTTGCCATCCCCGAGTGCCCCCAGTGCCCACAGCCCCTTTTAAAGCTCCATTTTAAGTCCAGCTGCACTATACTCTGTATGTACCTAGATGAGTAGGAGTCAGAAACATTATTGTTCTCCATATTAACCTGGTTCTGTGAACTGTCTTTCAGTAAGCAGAGCATCTTCTTCCAAAGGTGGTGTAGCTCTGCCTTTTCTGCACCTTCCTCCTGTTTCATTTGTATGAATTCTGATGTGTTTCAGCCACCTGCCAACAGGGTCAAATTACCCACCCTGTCACCTGTGGTATTTTCTGGGTCCTCCATTGTTGGGAGGAATGCGTGAATCTGACTCACATTCTTAGAAGGCTAATTTATTATTTTATGATCTCTATTATATAAATGAATACTAAAACTATACCAAAGAATACAGAAAGGATACTTACAGAAGGCTAAAAGATACCAATGAAAAACTCGTGACTCTCTCCAGAGTCCTGACACAGCCTGACTGTGATTGGTCATTAAGTCAAAACAATTCACATGTTGGATAAACAATCTCCAACCACATTCTAAAGCAGCAAAACACAGGAGAAGCAAATGAGATAATATCGTTTTCCTTTTTTTCTGAGGCTTCTCAGCTTGCCAGGAGAAAAATCCTGGGCAAGGAGATTTTCCCAGAAAATATGATGGTGGCAGTCACCTCTGAAGAGCTGGAGGCCTGACACAAGTTTTCCAGCTACTGTCAACATTACCATAATAGGCTGGACAATGGATTAATGTTGAAAGTAACAAGCCATATTTACCTGTCTCCAGCTGAGCAATAACAAGTCCCAGGGCATTGTGTAGGACCTGTCCACCTTCTGAGGCACAGTACTTAACTGAGGTGACTTCAAGAGTACAAATTTTGACTCTGGCTCTTGCATGAAGTCAAAGTAAGAGTTGACCCAGACAGAAGAGTAGACCCAGACAGCACTTGGGATAAACCCTTAAGAAAAAAAAGAAAGCCTCATTGGATCTCTAGCACTATGAATGCAAAGAGAAGAGCAGCAGCAGCAGCAGCCCATGCTGAAATTTCAGTATTGAAAAAAAAATCAATAGAGCTGAAAAAGAGAAAACAGGGCCCTCGTTAACTGCGTTTAACAGCTCCACCTCGTGGTAAACTGATTATTTCTGCAAGGTCATGCTGGCAGGGACTTGGGAGTGCTGGGTGGGTCAAAGCTAGGGTGCCCTGGGGTAACTCCTGTCATCATCTGCAGGGAAGGCAGCACACAAAGCACAGGCAATCGAGTTCAGGATGTGTAGGAATCCCACCTTTCCCTCTTGTGATGAAAATTAGGTAGTTTTGATGAAAAGGAGTTTCCTTCTTAGGAGAGAGACAGTAAAGTACTCAAACTGCTTCTAAATATTTATTTTCCTGATAATTCCACAAACTTCCTACATACATTATTTCTGCTGGTCACCACTAGAAAGGAGGAAGAAAATCCCATGCAAACATGCTAAGTTTTCCAGAAAATACACAAATGGCTTTCAAATTCTAACCAAAATTAGCAGGTTCATCTGCCAAATAAATACTACTGATTACCCTAAAAATTTTGCTCATTGCTGCTGAAACTAACTAAAAAGAAAACAATTCCTTTAAGGGAGTTTTTTTCCTGAAAAAAATTAAAATTAAGGAAACAAATTGAACAATCCAGTTAGTTCCGTGACAACTGATAGGCAGATTTGTCTAGAACTGTACCTTTAGAAATAGGATGATGTATATTTTATGATCTTAAATCAGGGAAAAACAAGCCTACTTATTAATGCAGGGAATGAACTAGCAGAGCTAAAAGCTTAAAAGCACTGAGTTTAGTCAGAGGATGGAGGATAACACAGGATTCTCTTAACTATTAATCTGAAGTACAATTATTGCCCTATCAAAATGGACAGGATCAAGAAACTTTATACAGTTACATCATCCTGACACACCAATGTGACAAGGCTTTTCTAGAAATTATGTCTAATCTGTGTATCAGCAATGGCATCTACTGAATTAGAAATCCTAAGAGTGAATTTTGGTATTCAATATCCTTTGCCTCACATAGAGTTCCAAGAGCTTTTGATCTGCTAAGCTCCCTTCGACATCTATTTGGTTGGATGGTTACACTTCTCATAGGAATTTTCATCACTTTACTAGGAAAAAAAAGAATTAAAAAAAGGAGAAAGACTTAGTGTTAAAGGCTACATGTCATGAGAACAAATTCTATCTACAAAACTTACTCCATTACCTTCTATGAAGTCAAGTGTTAATGTGGTAATCACTGAGCAGAATCTACCTTGATACTTCTGCACAGCCTTCTGAGTCCTCTTATTTTAAATGAAAAGCTTTCCTTGCTTCCTAAGCTAATTACCAACAACTATGTGAAACCTGTATATATTACATAAACCTGCTTGCACAACTGACTATATACAAAGCACATTAAGTCATGCCATGAAAGATCTACATCCAAGCATGATAATGTTTTGTATAGTGATAAAAATGCAGAATCTGAATGCAAAACTGAGCAATTTCAGTATCAGGCACCTTTAAATCAGGCACCAACAATCACACTTTAAGAAGGTATTTATATTGAAAATACTAAGAACTTTAGAAAAATAGAGGTTTTTGTTGCAGTCAGAGACTGACTTAATATGCAAACTTATGTGTCACAAATCTCCAAAAGACACCCCAAGTACATGGTGAGTATATACTGCAACAGGCTGTCATGCACCATGTTTCTAAATACATTTAACATTTTAAATACATGTAAATAATTAACAGCAAAATTCATTAACAATCCACTTCATGGTGAAAGCTGGAAAAATAAGATAAAACAAGATGAATTGGATAAACTAGTTAAAGCAGAGGAGCATTGTCAAGTGTTTCTTCAGCTACAAGCAGAGAAATTTCCAAATATGGATGAATTTCCTTATTTGTTTCAATTCATGCTTTCCCTTCTAAGCTTCACTACTATTTAGCCTAAATACAAACTTAAATACACTGAAATTAAAATTCACTGTGATTCTACATTGGACACAAAAATAATACATACCTCAGCTTCTCTAAAGCTACCACAGAACTAAAAGCCTCAAGAAAACATGATCCAAGCCTGAACTCTGCTCTGTTCCTGTATTCAACTCCATATTTACACTTTTCAGGGAGAGAAAAAGTGGATCTTGAACATAACTGATAGTAACTGGTCTTGTTCAATATAAATAGCCTTCTTATATTCTACTTTGGCCTGATCAGGTTGCTTTAAAACAGCAGCTGCCAGGCCAATGAATAACTAAAAATTGTAGATATTTTTCTCTTGCTTCAAAACTGCCTAAAATTACACAATTTTGTGTTAAAAAATGAGTGAAATTCATCTTACAGATCCATGGCCTGAGTTTTGTCCTTACAGTTTATGAACTATTCAATCAGGTAATAGTAGACGTTAAAGTAATTTTTTGGAAAAAAATAGTAAATTCAGCTTTTCCTGCCAGAAAAGGTTACATATCTGAACTGTTCTGTCAGTAACCATACCTGGAGCTCAAAGCTCCTCTGTGGGGTCTAGATTAGAAGAGGATTTTTAACACTAGCACTCTACACTTCATATTCTTATCACCACATATAAGCAAATGCAAAACAAAAGGTAATAAAAGTTCACCTGTGCTCTACTAACATGAATGATCAAGGAAGTTATGAACATGAAACCTGAAAATCAATTTCCACCATTATGTCAATAAGGTACTGCATACTCCACATTACTTTACAACTATATGGGTAGGAACAGCAAACAAAATATGCAAAAATATTACTTTCCAAGTAATAAAATAATTACCTTGCAGTGCTTTGAGGCTTCCTTATATTCTTTATTTCATATGGCATCTCCAGCTATCTCTTTAACATTACTCCCACTCCCTCTTTATTTGACATTATGGATACCAAGTAAAAATTACATATAATCAGTTCTTATAAAAAGATATGCTGAACTCAAAATATTGATTATATCTACTATAATTGCATAGAGATTATTTTAAACATAGTGCAAAATCCTAAATTACAGTCACACCAAGAACTGCCAGAAAAAAATGATATGCCTTAGAAATGCTTAAGTTTGGTTCCAATACAGGATTCAATCAATGTTCCAAGCAGCTGAATGATACAAAATAATCACTCGAGAATTAAACCTTTGCTAAGGTGTCGGAACTCTTTTCATCCCTCCAGGTGTCCAGAGTTGCCAAGGACCCCGCCGAGGGGCTTGGAGACCCTGGCATGGAGCCCAAAACACCTGGGGATTGATTTTGACCCCTGGAGCCCCCTCAACTTTGTATGAGGACCTGAAAGTCACAGACGCTTGAATAGTGTAATAACAAAATGATCACAGGGTGAAAATGTAGATTTTAGGATTTTTGGTATGGGGGTTGTGGGGACAAGATGGAGGAACTTGGGCATGTCCAGCCTTTCTTCTTCTTCTTCTTGTTCTCCATTTTCTGCAGTGACGTTGGCACTTTGGGATTGGTTTAGAGTAGAAGTGCACTGTCTAATATAGGTGATAGGTATTGGGAATTAAGGGTAAATATGTTATACATAGTTTGCAATACAAAAAGACAACACCGCCTTGGGGGCAGTCAGAGTGCTTGTGGCTGCCCTGCAGAGTGGACCTCATCTGGGCAGAAAGAAAATTTTGTAGATAAGAATTAATAAACAACCTCAAAACCAAAAAGTGAAGAGTCCAGACTCGTTCTTCAGTTGCACGGGCTGAAACAGAGACATCCTACGCATCTCAGGGCAGCAATTATCAACAGCAACCCGAGACTAAGGTTTTAGATAAATTTAAATAGGGAGAGATGTGTTATAGGAGAGGCACATCAGTTAGTATGACACCCTGCGTGTAGCCTCTTTTTAAAGAGGAATTGCTAAGCAGTAAACTGTTTTCAAGAGGCATTTTGCACTGGACATGTGCTCGAGTGATTCCTGGGGACCAGAGCTTCTCTTGCAAGTCTTTTCCATGGCCAGCCTGTCACTGGCACCGTGGGGCCCACGGTGCTCCTTTCCCTTCACACACACTTAAAGCACTTCCAAATACAGTCAGGGAGCCAAAAAGTGAAAGCATTTAAGGACACACCATAGAGACATTTGTGCTTTTGAGCTCTTGTCAGGATAACCATGCACTGTTTTGGCACATGTCAAAGTTTTTTGCCTCAAATGAGCCTTAGAAACACTACGGTCAAAACTGTCTGAGAAACCACGGTGGTGATGTCAGCACAGAAAAAGAAAGGAAAAGCGACCAGCTGAAGAAGAAAAATCATTTTTCAGTAGCTGAAATGCAAAAGATAAAAGAGTAACAGCAGGCCCCAGTGCTAATTCTGTAAGATAAATTAGTAGATAATTAGTAATGAAAGGAAAAATGAGGAAAGCAAATTTCAAATGTTTCCTTGGAGCTCAAAAAGTACTGGGAAAAGTCTCTCCAATTTACATCGATCAGCAGCTCCTGGAAAGATATTTGTGCCCAAAAAGGCACAGATGCCTCGGCCTATGGCCCCGCTGTCACCCACGGCCACAAGGGACACTGCAGCAGCACCTGCCCAGGCACGGTGGGAGACACAGCTCCTGCAGCCCCGGGACACGCTGGCAGCTGTAGCCCAGGGTCACGCTGCTCTTTGGGGGCCACCTGTGGCTCCTGGTAAGCGCCCAGGAAGTGGCCGCATCCTGGCAGGGAATGGGCACCTCCTCCAGAGAATTGCGGTGGGGACTGCCAGGGCTGTGGCAGCGAGGATGCGGCAGTGAGGGCTTCCTGGGGGGTTTGGTGCCCTTGGTTTCCGAACCAATATTGGCTCTGTAATAGATGTTAGAAATAATTCATGCTATTAAAGAATGTATTTTATAAGGATTGTGAAATCCAAACATGTCTCTGACCACACATGGCCGAGAGCAGATGTCTATTCAGATTCTAAGGTTCCTGGACACAGCTAAGATAATGATCGACACTTTAGCGTAAGAATAGATGTTTCTAGGATGATGATCACGGGTATCTCCAGTTGTCAGAAACTGCCTAAGAGCAATCATCATCCCACAGATAACTTCAATCAAGATAGGCAGGGACACCAGATTTATACAACTGAATACATGGCTTCCCCAGAGCCCATCAACGCTGACTATCCACCTGGAGACGATCTTTGTCCAGCTCTGCACACTGAAAGGAACAGTGATGAATGGGAAGAGTTACAAAAGAAATTGGGACTCCTTCACCTCGGGCACAATAAACTGTATAAAACCTTGTCGCTAGAAGCGGCTTTTGTGAACAGGGGGATTCCGATGCGATAGAGGTCGGATCCAGGTTCACCCAGCGCCGATCCCAGGCTCGATGCTGCCTCTTTGGCTGTGGTGGTTTTGAGGACCGTATTTCGGTCGCGCAAAAAGATAAATAAATCTTTCCGCATTTTTGATAATTTGGCTCATGATTGATCATTTATAACAGGATCTGTTCCTGAGAATGCGCTCCAGGCTTGCATCAGGAACATGGCAGGGGTTAGGCTCCGCTCGCAGGTGGTGGGTACCAGGTGTGGTACCCGCGGTGGGGCACAGCAGCCACTCTGGGAACAGAGCCGCTGCGCGGGATGAACCCTCTTCCATGGGCTTGGAAAGCAGAAGTGTTGTAGTGCGTTTTATATTTTGTAATACTTTGAAATAGTTTTGTTTTGTATTCCTATATTTTTCCCAAATGGTTTATCCCAGACTGTACTCCCCTCCCTTTATCTGTGTTATCCCTCTCCTGGGATGAGATCATCCCTAAACCCCCACCCTGGCTCTCTGTCAATCACTCAGCATCCCATCCCCCCCATCCAGAAGTTTCGGTCCAAGTTGTCGAGTGATTTGCCAGAGGCCAGGGGTCAGCCCCCCAGGCCTAGTCCCATACGCTGCCCTATATGTCTATCCCCCAGTTCCCATCCCTCAGAGATACCTATTGGTTGGTAAAATGTTATCTACTTTTGGTTTCCTCCTCCCTTGAAATGTGACCTTCGGACATCTCCCGGGGCTCTCGGCAGGAGGCCCCCTGAGGCGCAGGAGCTCCTTTGGGATCTTACTAAAACCTTGGACTAACCCCTGCTAAGAGTCGGCCCTTTCTCTTCTACCGATGTCTCTGGTGTCTCTTGTGCTGCAAAGGCGACCAGCCCAGGTGCCCTCAGTACCCTCGGGGCACAGAGAGTGTCTCCCTGCTGTCGGCCGTGTCAGGGCTGCCCTCCCCGGTGTCTGCCGACTCGGGACTGGCCCAGGGTTCCTGAGAGGCTCGCAGAGAGACTGAGACACAGAAGGGAAAGCAAGGTTGGTAAAGGCTGTTGTTCTTGGCATGCTGTGTCCCAGGAACTTTAGGGATGGGGTGGATTGTTCCTGCAATCACAGGTGAAAAATTTGACTGAGTTAACGTAGAAGCGTCAGGGGATAGGACGGTCAGGACGAACAGATAAGATGTTGGGCCTCACATATTGTTTGACTCAGGCTTTTATTAATTATAAAAAATACTACAATTCCAAGTAAACCCAGATAAAAGGATACAGGAACCAGTAGCTTTTATGAATTTCTAGCAGCTTATTACAGTGAATTTATTATTCATAAATTTGTACCAATAAATCCAATATCAATCAAGACAGGTAGAGAAGATTTTTTGTCATTCCCAGATACATAGTATATCCCCTTGTGAGCAGCTAAAACCAGAAAATCTTTTACCATTTTCTCACCACTCTTCTCTCTGTTCACCCAGCATACTGGAAGTACTTTACTTACAAGAAAGGGGAAGTCTTGGTTTCACTGCCTCACCCGAGCCCTCCTTACTGAGGAATCCAAAATAAGCTCCATGCTATTATGTCAAAGGCAGATTAACCATTTTGATTACACTTGCAGAAAGCTGGAAGTTTCAATAGCTGGATGCTATTGAAACTACCATTTTTTTTTTCTGGAGAAAATAAAATGCTTCAACTCCTGCAGCTGAACTCCTCCTGTTCAAAGGTCTGGTCTTTCTTTTGAAAGTGTGCCTGTTTCAGTGGCGGGTGGTGCTCCCTCTGGAAGACTCTCACCTGTTAAGACAAGTGTGACAAAGGTTTTCTTTTCAGTGAAGAAGATTGGGCAGAAGTGTCTGGTCTCCACAGCAGTGATCTGTGGCTTGAACAGCCCCCTTTCAGCTGCTGTGTTACATTAGGAACACCCTCTGTTCTTTTCACAGTGCTTGCTGGTGGGATGTGCTGGTTGGCAATTCAGCTCCTAAATTGCTTCTTGAGGTTAACCAAGTGATGACAGGCTCTGCTTGCGATGCAGCTTGAGATCCTGGATGACGTGTGCTTGCTAAAGTTGCTCAGAATTAGGATATTGCTTCAGGTCCCTCAAAACTAAGAAATCCTACATATTCTTTGTAGAGTGGGTCTCCAGAAAAAGCTGCAGATTTTTCATATTCTCAGCCTGTTCAAGCAGTTTCTTTCACTCAATAGACATGTTGCCTGGGCAGTAACCAAAGTTGCCTGAAGCTGTTCAAACAAACCATTTCTGCGTTGGAGAAACTTGTGAGTATGTGGTTGACAGGATGACATGTCAGTTGTGTACTTTCTCAAAACAAGTTTCTGGTCCAAGTCCCTTTTTCAAGTTCCACCTTCAGATTGCAGCTGTATTTTCAGTTTGTCCTACAGAGTGCCTGTTCCAGTTGCCAGTAATAGTGGTGTACCAGATGAGGCAATTAGTCTGTAGACAAACATGGCTACAAGCTGATTCCAGCTGCTGGGATGTCATGGCTAGCTCTACTGGTGCTAAATGGAATTATTTCTTCTACAGTGCTGTGTTATCCAAGAACATTTGCTGCCAAAAAAAAAAAAATTGAGGGAATTTTTTCTTCTGAGTGCGTTCCCTGTTATGAACTCTAAAGGGTAAAGAAAATTACATTAACTATGAACCGATGAATGATGGAAGGGTGGCTAGTGAGGTAATGAAGAGCTTGTGCTGTAAGGTTAAAATATTTGGAACAGTGCCATTGCAACTGTAATATTAAAACATTTCAGTAATTTACAAGAACTGATTCCTATGGTAGAGCACAATTTCAGTGCTTAACTATTTTTGGGTTCTCTATGAGACCTTACAAAGTATAATTCTGTGCAGTGTCCTTTGTAAGTTGTCACTTGGATGCTTAGTGCCTATCCCTGGGGAATTAGAAGCAATAGCAACACAGACTGTAAATTTTTTAGGTTTGGTCTTCCTAATTTGCTGGGGGTGGGGCCCTTTTTACTCTCAGAGATTATTACAGAAATTTCAAATAGTAAATACTGAAGTGTTAATTTAGAGACATATCTCCCAAGTTACAAAAAGAGTGGAGTATGAAATTGATAGTAAGGATTATCTGATCTATATGCTGGAAAAGATGAAGACAGAAAGAAACTTACGCAACTGATGCTATATCTAATGTCTAATGTTTAATATAGGAGAATGTTAGGTTAGGTATAGCTTTTGTTTGAAATGGTTGTTTTAAAAACAGATACAGACTAAAAAAATAAAATTTAAAAAGCTTATTTTCCTAATAAACATTGTAGATTTCAGTGGGAGAATCATCTCCCTTCAAGAGCTGTGCCAGTGTTTATCTGACAGCATCTCTCACAAGGGCTCAGTCTCTCAGATGTTGTAGAACAGGTCTGATAGTAATGAGAGCATTTTAGCTCCAACAGGATAATTGGAAATTGGATTTTTCTTTCTGTCATGTCCTTTGGGATCTTCTACAATTGAGCTATTGGATATTTTGAGGGATAATTGTGATGGTAATGCTGGTGGTGTAATAATAATAATAATAAGGAGGATGATGATAAGTATGTCTTGCAGTTGAATAGCAGCCTGAGAGAGTTATTTGGGAGAATTTTTATTAAAAGCCCCAGCATCTGTCCAGAACAAACCCATTATCCACCTTGTGTGGAGCTGATAATGGGCAAAATGATATTTTTCTCACTTCTATTCAAATTACTTGCCTTAGGCAAACAGGGAAGAGACTTCTTCTGTTCTGAATTAATTTTTTATTTGCAAAGGCTTTGCAACACTTTACACAATAATCAGCCGCCATAGTCCCTTGAGATGGGGAGAAAAACAACCTGAGAACCTCCATGCAAACAGTATGTTGGTGAATTAGAGTAGAGAAAAGAAAGGAAAAGAAAGGAAAAGAAAGTAAAGAAGGGAAGGGGAAGGGGAAGGGGAAGGGGAAGGGGAAGGGGAAGGGGAAGGGGAAGGGGAAGGGGAAGGGGAAGGGGAAGGGGAAAAGGAAGGGGAAAGGGAAGAGGAAGGGGAAGGGGAAAGGGAAGGGGAAGAGGAAGAGGAAGAGGAAGGGGAAGGGGAAGGGGAAAGGAAAGGGGAAAAGGAAGGGGAAGGGGAAGGGGAAAAGGAAGGGGAAGGGGAAGGGGAAGAGGAAGAGGAAGAGGAAGAGGAAGAAGGATTTCTGGGGTAGTTTAGGAAAGTTCAGGAAACTTTAGGAAAGAAAAGAAAAATTCTGGAAAGGAAAGTACAGAAAAGAAAATAAAAGTTCAGAAATGGAAAATTCAGAAAAGTTCAGAGTTTAGAAAAGTTCACAAAAGAAAAGGGAAGGGAAGTTCAGGGAAATTCAGGGAAGTTCAGGGCAGTTCAGGGAAGGGGGAGGGGAAGGGGGAGGGGAAGGGGGAGGGGAAGGGGGAGGGGAGTGGAGGGGAAGTGGGAGGGGAGGAGAGGCAAAGGCAAGGGGAAAGGGCAAGGCAAGGCAAGGCAAGGCAAGGCAAGGCAAAGAATAAAGGATTTTTTTCATTTGGAAGAGACCTGGAAGAATCATCTCTTCCAACTCCCTGATCCCTTCAGGGATGACCCAATGTTAAAGTCACATTAAAAACAGTATTCCAAATGCCTCTGGAACACTGACAGGCTTGGGGCATTGAACACCTCTACAAGAAGCCTGTTCCAAAGTTTGCCCCTGCTCTTGGTAAAAAAATGCTTCCTCATGTCAAGTCTGAACCTCCCCTGACGCAGCTCTGAGTCATTTCCATGTGTCCTGCCATGAATCCCAGGGAGAAGAGGTCAGCACTTTCCTCTCCACTTCCCCCAGATGATGGCCAGTTTGTGAAGTTCCACATGGCCACAGCATTTTCTACCAAAATGCTTTCTTTGAACAGAAGTGGCAGGATGCTTCCAATATTTAGTACATCTTTACTTCAGGACCAAGGTGGAGTGAGAGAAGACACGTGGAAGTATCAGCAGAGGAGAAGAGACAGGGATGGTGAAGCTGGGAAGAAGCAGATGTGGACCAGAGGTCTGTGCTCAAATGTCACCTCTCTGCTTGTATCCTGTGCCCTCAAGTTCTCCTGATACCCCACAGCCACAGCATGAGGAAGGCTTTGCTGATATTAAACAGAAGGAAATTGTTGCTATACTTAGCTGTATTTTTTTTTTCAGTATGTATCTGAAGTTCATGGTTTAGGACAGTCTGCATGGTGCTTGTTTGAAGTGACAATTTATGCAATCATTCTCTCTGAGGTGTATTGTGAATATATGAACCTTGGATGTGAAGTAGTGAGACACAACCGAAATCTTTCTTTTCTCTTAAACCCCTTCTGTGCTGCTGTAGCTTTTCAGTGTTTTCAGAGTGCAGAAAACTCTTGTTATATGGAAAACTAACAAATAATACTTGCTAAGAAGTACATTCCAAAAAAGTGGATGTTTTTTATTCTGTCTCACATTGTGTCTTCAGGCACCACTATCTGCTACAAAAATGTAAGTGGCTTACAACAGCTTTCACCACATAAAGTCAGCAGCATCTGCTGAAGAACAGAATATTAGGTTTGAAAATAAGTTATGTTTACTTAAAACAAAAAATCACCTTATGGAACTTATGCAACTTATGGCCTTTTCTATTTCAGAACTGTAAAATCTCTGTGTGCAATAAAATCAGAAATACTTGGAAACAAGGACATAAAAATGAAGTCTGAGAAACGCGAATGTCATTGTATATAGGGTTGTGGTTCTTTTCTTCTAGGAATGGTGAGAAGTTTTGGGGGATAAGGAGAGCATGGGGGGAAAATATTTGCAAAAAGCAAAATCTAGCTTGCATACGAAGGAAAACTTTCTAGGTGCTAATTGCTAGATGAGATGTGTCCTGGAAAGCAGAGGTTCCTTTTTTTTACAGATCACAGACAGAGTTCTAACATATCTGTTAAATTTTTCTCATCCTTAATCCAGTTAGAATATGTAAACTGCATAGGTTACTGAGGTCCTTTCCACCACTACTTCACAGTCCCAGTATGTGAACCACCATTTGCTGATGAATGCCACCATTTACTGACCATTTGCTGATTGTTCTGGAGTGCAACTCTATTTTGAAAATGACAAATATCAATCTCTCTTTCAAGCGCATTGATGAGGAGTTTAAATTAAGTTTTGAGTCTGCTGGGGTGGCAATACAGAACAGAATACCAGCAAAATATGTTTGTGAAACCTTGTGTTGTTGAGCTGATGGTCCTCTGCATTTTGCAGAAGCTAGCACTTTTTCCAGGCATGTGACTTCTTTTATAGCCCTGAATCACCACAGAAAACAACAGGATTATCTTACACTTCTTTATAACTAAATGGACTGGAACCTGTTTTAAAAAAAAAAAAATTACTATAAAATTCGTCTAATGTACTGAATTCTTTCTATCAAGGTGTCAAGATCTGTCATGCACTGTCCTGAAGACCTTTCTAGGCTAAGTGAATTTCCATATTGTTCTGTAGTCCCACATAATACCCAATCTTTATGATTTATAGTTATGCTACAGTTAATGAGATGCTATGCCAGTGTTTCTGTACTTTCTGCAGAGTAAAATTTTAGGAGATTTTTCTGCAGTACCTCTCTTAAAAAAAGACATGGGCTGATAAAGCACATATTTCTGGCTCCTAGGCTTTGTTTCTAGCTGGTTTTTGTAGGCATCTTTTAAAATAGCTTGATATCTGTGGAAGCAGAGGGAGAACATGAAGGATGTAACAGTGCTGTGTAACAGATTAGCCTCTGTGTTTCTGGGGCCACAGCCTGAAAATGATAAATTATAGTAAAAGGTTTTTAATTACATCTGAGGTTTTTTTGTTTAGTTTTGGGGGGTTTTGTGATTTTTTAAAAAATGTGTTAAATTTAGTTGCTAAAGTATTTAAAGTAATTTCTAAAGTATTTAAAGTATTTAAAGTAATTTCTTCTTACCTTTATGTAACTTATGAAACTATTAAAATGCCCAAATGGTTGCAGAGGTGCATCCAGTAGATTATTACTCATTGTACACCAAGAATTGCACAGGACAGTTCTCAGAGCAAGAAGTGAGAAAATAAAGTATTTTATTATGCTGTATGTACAGGGACAGATGCCACACTTGGTAGGTATTGCTGATTTTTTTTTAAAATACTGACAGGCTGGTCTTTGGCAGGGGGAAGAAAAAAAGATCTGGGAGTAAGTATGTGGATGTTGCTTACCCAGTCTACAAGACAAATAACTGGATAACTTTTGAATCTGTTGCAAGATGAAGTCAGAGTACTCTGAAAAGTAATCATGAGAAGCAGTCAGAGGCACAGTACCTGCAGTAAAATATGGCATGTTTTATGTGACTCGTGCAAGAGGAACTGAGGAACTAACTAAAGAACAAACAAGAGGACCAAGTGTTGACTGAAATTATGGAAATAGTTGTGAATGGGACAGACTGGCAAACCAGAGCTGGAGGGAGAGAATAATTTTAGGGCATGGATGAGGTGCTGTTGTGCATAGACTAAACAGTAAGGTTATTCTTGAAGTCTTCCTTAGCAGCAGATTATTGACAGTTTAGAAGAAAGAATTAATTGGGCATTCAGAAATCATCTTAATTTCCAGTAAGGTCTTCATACATAAAAATGATAGTACAAATTGATCTTAATTTACAGTACTCATATTTCTTGATTTGAAAGAACAAGAACTTCCATGCATTCTAATATGAGGTTCTTGAATTAAAAAGCTAGGTTTTTTCAGCAACATTGGAATGATGAAATAATTTAAAAGACACTTAATTATTCTTTCACATTTTATGAGAAAGAAGTAGTGAGACACAACAGAAATTTATGAGGGGAAAAAAAAATCCCCTAACAGGAACTGAGGGCTTCTATACGGATGTAGGCACAGGAAGGAGGAACTTCCACTGATTATATATAAGGTGGATACTGCTAGCAGTCCTTCACCCTCAATGCAGTGTCAGGCCTTCTGATGCTCTGTTTTGCTGCTGTTGAAATCACTGTTAGTAGTTATGCTAAAAACAACACAAAAGCGATGATAACAGCTTTACCTATGGTGCATCCTTGCCTTTTGGCATTTTTTATGGTTGTTGTTCAGTCCCCTCCACTCTTCACTGGAAGCCAGACCTGTGCATCTCCTTGGTGACTGTAAATTAATCTGGGTTGAAGGCTTTGCCTTCTGTGCACAGAGGGGAATTTCCAACCCTCTAGGACTGGAAATCAGGATTCCCTGGGGCATGCTCCCTCACTGGTACAGAAGTGGAAGGAGTATTTTGAAAGTACATTTTTCTTGTGGCACATGATATATTTTCAGCTCTATGAGATATCTGGCTTCTTACAAAAACAATTTCCTTATTACTGTTACTGTCATCAACACAACTACAGGGAATTATTAGATTCAGAAATATTTATTGTTACAAAAAGAGGTTTAGATGCAAACAGTCTTTGCTAGCAGTCATGCCTAACAGTTTACTATAGAAATGATAGCACAAATGCATCCAGGAATAATATTAAACATGAAAGGATGGCAGGTTCATTAGCTTATCAAAGAAACTTCCATTGTGAAGGGTTATGAGGAAGAAATGTGATAAAGACTCCGTATAGGAAATGTACCATTGATCTGGACAAGCAGGATAATATGTAATAACATAATAATAAGATATTAAAATGGCTGTAGTTCTTACCTCCTTGGATATGCACGCACTCATTATGAGACAGAGAATGAAACAAATAAGACTGACATTGATTTACCTAAACACACATGAAAATTACTACTAACAGTAAATTTTTGAAGTGAGCTCTGATAAAACATGTAGGAGATGAATCTTATTGAAACTAGACATTAGATAAGTCAGTGTTCAAGGTTTATCTGAGATCTTTTATGCTAATGCTCAGGAAAACGTTCTTTGCAATACAGGCTGCAAAACTTGCTCTTTTAGAACTGTCGTGTAAACTGCAGTTTCTGGAGAGAATATGGAGCAGGAGATAAAACTGCCCTTCTGGCAGTGAAAGCCAGTGAAAAATCCTATATTGTTTCACTTTCATTTTCTAAAAGCAGAACAAAAGATTTGTTTGCTTGTCTCTTCTCAAATATTTGCAACCAGTTATCAAATAGGACATAAAATAGGACATAAAATCTGAATAGTTTTGTCTTCCAACTATTTATATCAAATATTTATATAGATAATGAGTTTTAAAAGTCTTGTATTTTACTTTGTGCCTTTTCCCCAGATAAAATAATTGGTCTGCAAGAATTCAATGTAGTGCTGTTTTGTAATTTTTTGGAAAGTAACTGAATGCAGGAGTATGCACTCCTTGCTAAGCTTGGGAAAATGCACCCTGGGAGAGCTACCAGGGCTCCTCAGGATAGGCTAAAATCCAAAGGAGTCTTGATTAGCTGGAAAAGTATCTGAAATCAATCAGGCAAAATAATCATGGACTAGTTTGAAGTCAAAAGAAAAGGAAAGGGAAAACCATTAAAATGGTGAACAAAAAACTGTCTAGGCTGCATTTTTTCAGTTCAAAAAAAGTGCAATACACCTGAAAATTTTAGAGAAATTGAAGGAGAACATTAGCCAACCACATGATGTGGTGGAAAAGGAAATGAGTGACATGTGGGTATGACTTAAAGGAGTCACAAGAGGCAACTGTTTGATTAACTGCAGTGAATGCTCAGGGTATTGATTCTGCTTTGTGACTTTATCTTTTAAGACGGATCATAAAAAGATGAGAGCATTTCGAGGAAAATAATATAAGCAAGGGACCTGTGAATTGTATGAGGTATCAGCTGTCAGAGGAACCTTGAGGAGTCCTCTGCAGTGACTAAGGCTTCACAGCCTGGAAAATGCTGCCACCAAGAGCAGGAAAGAGAAATTATTTTGGTTTTCAGGCAGGCCTCTTCTGATGAGCAATTTGGAGGAAAAAAGTGAAGAATACCAAGTGTTTAAACATGAAAACAGCCTGCCAAGCTATCTAAACTCTGCCACTGAAATTTAGTTCAAAATATTTGTCAAGAATGGCCAAAGTAGATTTGATCCTGCACAAGATAGGGAGGCTGACACAAGTCACTGGGAATGTGCTTTACAGCCCCTTTGTGTTTGGGGAGGGGGTGGTTTAGGCTTCACCATTATTACCAAAAAAGCAGCCACTTAGATTTTAATGCCACCTGCTTTGGTTTGTCCATCATTTTTGTACACGTGAGCTGTCATCATAGTGCTGAGGGTTTTAATAACACATTTGCTACCAGCTGTAAAGATTGCAAGTTGCTCTTGCCCAATCACACAGAAACAGAGCTCTCACATCACAGAAAAGTATAGGTTTTATTTATAATGTCAAAATGATGAAAAAAAAGAAAAAGTCAGCTGATTCAGTGAGTGCAGTGAAAAATCTTATGAACAGCAACAGAGATAAATGAGGAGGATACAGTCTTCATTGCTCTGCCTTAAAACACACCAGGCAGGAATAATTATAACAATTTTTTAGACACCTTTGGCCACAAGCAGGGCAGGTTTCAGACATGTACATCCCATTGCAGTGTGCCTGTTACAGTCCCCTATTCAGTCTGTGCAGCTCATTAGTTAACTACTGCAAGAATTGCACCAGCCTGCTTGAAATGAAATGGTCACATCCAGACTCTTCTGGTGGGTTTAAACAACAGCAACTACCAAAAAAACTCCCAACAACAGACTGGCCAATTTTATTTCTGAATGATGTATCCCAAAATCCACAAATATGACCAAAATATTGGTAAGGCTTTGTAATGATAACCAAAACTCGGGTTCTGAATGAGAATTCAGAATTCCGAATGAGAATAACATCTGGGCAATTTGTGTAGCAACTGCCATCCCGCTGATCTTACATGCTTTTTGAAGTTTGACAAGGAAACATAGTGGGGAGAAAATGAAATGAAATGAAACGAAACGAAATAAAATAAAATAAAATAAAATAAAATAAAATAAAATAAAATAAAATAAAATAAAATAAAATAAAATAAAGTAAAATAAAATATGCCCTGCAGCAGGGGTACTTTTCCTTTTACCCAAAATAAGGAAAAATTATTCAGAGCAGGGTACAGCAGTGAATTGCCACAAATTACAAATACAAGTCCAGCTCTGTTTCCAGCTGGAGAAGGAGCCCTTACACTACTTGCAAACCCCTTTGCTGTTCCCACCATGTGGCACTTGGCAGCAGGAACAATTCCATCCATACTGTCTGCAGTAATTCAGAAAATATCAAAGCAGCCAACCTCTTAAGAAAATATCAGGAAAAAACTGTTAGAAGGCTAAATTACTCTGCATAAGCCTGGAAACAACCTTTCCTCTTACTGACTGAAGTGTACTCACTTGCACGACTTGGAATTGCTCCGATAGCTCAGGATTCTGTCTTAGGATCTGTGAGGAGGTGATGTGACCCATTTCCTCTTATCTAAAGGAAGAAAGTAGCCTTGAGTGTTTTCTTTTGGAGGGCCCCTGACGTGCCAGCGTAGTCCTTATCCTACATTTGTTCACAGATAAGTGTGCAAGTATCAGCTGCGAAAGGAACTTTTTGGCTACTGATTGCTTGCACAGTTTAGGCTGCTCGGGGTCCACGATGTGCTGCTGATGGTCTCAGTCAGGTTTCAGAATGGGAGCCTGGATAATTCATTTGTGCAAAATCTAAGCTGAGTGTAAGAAGTCATCTAAATGAGCTGGAGATTAGATGTATTCTAATACTGGCTGGGAGATACAAACAGATATGTGCGTACACAAATACGCATGTGTGTGTGTGTGCATGTTTCTGTTTCTAGAAATGTATGCATTTATAAACACAGGGTTTTTCAGAGGCATCTTAATAAGAGAAGTTTTAATTACAGGCTTCTGCATTTTAGTGTCTTTGGTAATTTGGAAAGTTTATAGAGAGAGTCAGCCAAAAGGGGATAGAAAAAACTGGGGATTTCCTACTCTTGTTCCTGTGGTTAGCTTGCTTATCTCCTGAAAAAACTAAGTGTGAATGTTTTACTGGATCATCCTGTGAGCCTGGCAGTGACGTTTCACTTTCTGGGTAAGACTGGGTGGCAGTTCCTTGAACTGGAAAGCAGGGAGTTGGTCTGAGCAGTTGATCACGTGCAGATCAGTTCACAACTGGTCTTGGAAATGCCACACTGGCACTTAAACCAGTCTCCCCAGCACGGTGGCTTCAGAGGAAACCTGCATTTGCTGATCCTGAGGACAGGCCATGTGTGGCTCTGAGCAGGGTTCTGGGAGCAGGCAGCAGGACTGGGCTCATGGTGAGGACAGCAGCAGGGGGAACTGGAAGTTCTGCTCTTCCCTTATCAGGCCAGCCCCAGCGTGTCCCTGGCTCTTATCAGCCCTGGCAGAGCCAGTTTCTGATGCACTGAGCCTCTGAAGTCCTGTCACAGGATGCTACAGGGCCTGGCCCCATTGCCTCCAGCTTGCACTTAAAGAGGGGCTGAGAAGCACCTTGTGACACATGGGGACAAGGCAGGGCAGTGGTGACAGACCTGAAGGGAGGCCATGTTGGACCTCATCATCCTCAGCCTTCATTTCTTCATCTGCTTTCTCATCTCCATTGCAACCTGGTATGGATCAAAGGTACAGCCCCCTGCAGCCAGAGAGACACCCCCTCCTCCCCCCATCCATGGTTCCCTTTTCTGTGTTTATAAAGACCTGGTTTAGCTTTTTTTTTCTGAGGAAGCAAGGTTGTATTGGGAATTTGGGAAGAACTGGAACACAGTAGCTAATTGTAAGTCAATTTAAAGGGAAGGTTGCTTTCATAAAACTGCTTATATTCTCTTTTGTGAAAGGGAGAGTCTGATATATGTTTGAAATAGGTAAGAGGAGGGAAGGAAAGACAGGAAAATTTGCTGGAAATGTTGGGTTGAATACAGCTTCTCAATAAAAAATGTCTTATTTCCTTTGCAGAATAATATTTTATTAACTTGAATAACTTTATATTTCTAGCCATATTATGTAAAATTATTTGATTTACATGTAAATGTTACCTGTTGCATACCTGAACTGTATAGTATTTTACATTTGCCATCCTTATATTTGTTTGCATGTGGGTTTTGAGGGGTGAAAGTGGTTTCGGTGCAGAGTAAAAAAATAGTGATTTAGAGTTTATCTTGCCTGCGCCTCAGGTATCTCGTTTCCAGCAGCAGGTTTTCCTTGTCCTGTCAGTTCTGTTTGTGAACACATTAATTGAACATTGTCACCAAGCTCTTGGGCTTTTCTACCTCTTCATGTTGATAGTCTTTCACTGAAACCTTTTCTCCCTCTCCTCACATGAAATCCAAATGTGAATTGCTTTCTAAGTGACCTTTTCATTTATTTGTCCATGCGCTCTAAGGAAGTGGATTCACACAGCTCAAGCACAGGAGGAGCTGAAGTGCAGTCAGATGGTCTTATATTCATTGGCAAAGAAGATGACATAAAGAAGTCCCAAAGAATAACAGCCAAAATCGATGGCAGAGAAATTGTTGTTTTCTACCATGAGGGGAAATTTCACGCTCTGGATTCTCGCTGCTACCGTAAGATATTTGCCTGTGTGATCTCAGTGTTAGAATTAAGCATAAAATCTGCTGCATAAATTAATATGGTATTCTGCCATGTTTCAGATGAAGGAGGCCCTTTATGTCATGGAGAAATAGAGGTATGTAAGCAAAATAAAAATAATGCAGAGGCATAGGGTCATGTGAAAACTGTAATGGATTTTTTGTAATGCTTTTATCTGAACATTATATAGAGAAACTTATAACCTCAGACAGCCTTACAACCAAACATACCTTTTGTCCTAGAAGATGACTTGCTATCTTTTCTTCTTCTTCCTGCAGGATATCGATGGACAAGCATGTATTGTTTGTCCTTGGCATAACTTTAAAATTACCTTGGAAACAGGAGAAGGATTGTATGAAGGAATAAATCCTCAGGAGCCATCACCAACACCAAAGTGGCAATCAAAAGGAGTCAAACAGAGGATTTATAAGCTCACAATAGACAATGGAAATGTTTATGTGAGTCCTCCAGATTTGTCTGTTAGCTTTGACTCTGATTATTATGCTGAAAAGTTCAAACAAGGTGGTGAATTAGCTATGGGAAAACAAGCCACTCAGAAGCCACAGAGTAGGTCATGGCCAGACAGCCAGAATCCTGGGGAATGCACAAATGAAGAATCTGCCGGGAAATAAAAATGTACTGTGCCATGAAGATTGTCTCCAAATTAAATTCTAATATTGTTATGTTAAAGCATTGAAATACATAGAAATGAGCAGGATAAGAACTGCTTTGTCAGAAATGTGACTGATTTTGTTCTGAGGATATTTTTTTCACTTGCATTTCAAAAAAAAAACTTAATTACAGCAGAGTGCCTCACAATATTTGATATTTTGCTAGAACTCTTTTAATTTTTAAGAGGGGATATAGTATACTATAGCTTATAAAACTTACTACATAATTAAAAGTGGATAATCAGGTGTAAAGGTTATCTTTATATACTTAACAGTTTATACTTCTAATGCCTGTGGTAAAAATGACATGGAAACTTTTAACTTTTGAGATATTTGTGTGATCTCTAGCTATTTATTAAATGCCAAAAAGGGAAGCACAGAATTTCAGAATTTTTAGTGCACTCTTTTATGCCTGTTTATGCATTACTACCTTGAGTATATAGATGCATTTCTTTTCCTTCTTCTCACTGAATTCCTCTTGTTAGTTCATTGAATAATGCAGCAAGAATTTATTATGTATAGCTTGTTCTTCCTGGTTCTGTTGGTTAAAGAGAGAGCTGTTTGGTGTGATATATAAATTAGTGACCCTTGTTTGCTTGTTTTTCTTTATTGTAACCATATTTTTCTACATTCATTTGAAAAAAAAAAGTGCTGTCTATGTAGAGGCAAATCCTGTGTTTTTCTCTCTGTGTTTGCTGTCCAATATCAGATCTACCCCAAAAACCCCTTCTAAGGAAGTTCCTCTCTGAGCTCTGCTGCACTCCAGGATGTGGTGGGTTCTACTGTTCAGCCTGTAGAGTGCAGAGACAGAACACAGAGTCATTGAGGCTGGAAACACCTCTAAGACCATCAAACCCAACCCTTAGATCAGCACTGCCAAGCCCACCATGTCCCCAAATGCCACATCTACACTCCTTTTAAATACGCCATTCTGCATGGCTGCAATCCTTCAGTGTGGGATTTTTTTTGGTGTGATTTGTTGCTTTTTTGCAAAGTTCATTCATAGCCAGGTTCAGTTTGAAATGCCTGCTGTTCATCTCTAAGTTCCTCTTGTGTTTGCCGCAGGCTGTCTTGCTTTTAATGCCTGTCACGGGTAACTAGGCCTGTGTCAACACTGTTGTTGATACAAATCTGTTTAGAAGTAGTGAGGCAGAGGGAAGAGTGAAAGGAAAATTTGTACTGCATTGATCACAATGAATAAAGCAAAGTACACAATCAATTAATTTCACTACAGCTAGATTGAGAGGAAACCACCTCTGGTCATGCCTCCTTGACATGGTTTTTGCAGTTGACAGGGAAAAGTGTTACCTTGAAAGTGCTGCTGAGCTGACCCACCCCAGTTCTGCATTTTATAAGAACTACAGCACAGAAATGCTTTTCTTGCCATCGTCCTCTTCCTCCTCCTCCTCTTCCTCTCCCTGACCACTCAGCCAGCCAGTGCCCATGATCAGATGCAAATGCCTGCCCTCCTTCAGGTGAATCACACCTTGATTATCTGCTATGAAATGCTGTTCTGAACTGACCAGTTCTGTGATTTGTTGGGGTTTTTTATCACAATTTGTTTGCTTTTAAATGAATAGATTAACTCTTTTCTCTTGAAGCCACTGGGTAGATGGCAGGAAGGTGGAGCAGGTACCTTCCTGCCATCTACCCCACATGGAGCCCCAAGGGGCTTGGGTGGTGTCATGGGGGTGCAGAATTGCTGCCCTTCCCTCCCTCCTCACCCAGCTACCTGCACCTGAGATTAAACTTGACCACAGACGTTGTGTCCTAGTCAAAGACACGGATCACATAAAAGGAGAGTATTGCAAGAACTTCAGATACACCTGCATTAACTCATGTGATTGCTGAGATAGTATTTTCACTGACTTTTCTTGAAGTAGTGCATTACCGGAAATTCACTCTTTAAATTAACAAAGATGCAGTTCATTTTCAGATAGCACTGACTCTGAACAATATGCTATTATCTCTATGATGTTTAGAAGAATGATGAAAATAGGAATTTTTATTTGAAAGCTTCATGGACATGTTCTCGCTAGTGGAAGAGTACTCAGGATTCTGCAGAATTTCATTTACTGGCTAAAATTCAGAAAAGTGTTTAATCATGGGCTTACACTTAATCATATTGAATAAATGCAACTGCATGTCCAGGCATAGGTAAATCCTTTCTCTTCAGTACTTCTCAAGCATAACAGCTATCTGCAAGAGTTTATGGCTATTTTGCCTCTTTTTTTTCTTAAGTGTTCTTTCCCAGGAAGTTTGCCCATTAGATTTCATTCCCCTCGATTTTCCTGTTGATGATCACAGAAGGAACAGAAAATTATTAACTTAGGCAGCTGTGAACAGAGCAGGGAAGGCTGGTGGGCTGTTAGTTTTTTATTTTATTTTACCCTTTCACCTTTCTACTTTCCCCTTTTTTCCTTTTTCATTTTTTTCTTTCTTCTTTTCTCTTTCTTTTCTCTTTCCTTTTTTTTTAATTTTTGACAGCAAAGAACAAAACCTCTCTTTCAATATAGTAAAGTCGCTACCTTTAAAAAAATGCATGCACTGTTTTGAGCTTTGAAGTGCTAGACTGTGCACCTAATTTGAAAATAATTTAAATATTTAATGTCCTATAGTTGAACATTCTGAGTCTCTCATGTGGCACTTAAGGCACAATGAAGAGGCAGGAGGAATGAGTAGCTGTGGGCAGAGGTCAGTGAGTCAGTGGCTGGATAATTACTGCTTCCTAGAGAGGTGTGTTAATGACAGCAATCAGCCAAGCCATTCCAGAAGAGTGTTTTCTTTGATGGCGGGAAGGGAAGTTTAGTTTAATTTGACAAATGAACAAATACCATCTGTTTTTCATCACAGATCAGCCAGGCAGGGAGCAGAGAAATACCTTCTTTGCTTTGGAAGGAAAATTTTTGTGATGATTTGGGATGGTATTAAGTCTCTATAATAAACAAGCAGTTTGAAGACAGTAAATAAATTATGTTATGCTATCATGGAATCATCTTTTCTAGAAAGACAAGTGAAACTGTGTAGCAGTTTGAAGTGCAGAGTGAGCCTTGACCTGATGTGCCTGCGCTGCAAACTCTGATTAGATGGTGCTGGCTATAAATCTGGGGGCTGTCCTTTTCCTTCTATTTGTAGTGCCTTGATTTGCAATGCTCCCATGGCTGCACATTAAATTAAGGACCCTTCCAATGTAAAACATGCCATTAAGCTGGGAATGAGAAGTTCATTATGGAGCATATAACTTGGGGGAGGACAGTTTGCAGGATGGCAGAACACAGAGAGAGAAAAATGTTCATTCTGTAGGAAAGAAATTTTTTTTTAAAAAACAGATTTTCACCACTGAAGCCCTTTTCAATAGCTTTTTGCAGTTCCTAATTTTATACTTAATATTGGAATGAAATCAGTTCTGAATTTTGCATCCCTGGTTCCTGAAATGACCGGAAGTATCTTATCTGGTTCCCTTGCTGCTGGTACAAACACGGACTGTGAGAGTCAGAGCTCACCAACCCCCATCACTCTGCACCACTGGCTTGGCAACTTCTTTCCAAGGTTACTAGGGGAAGCAGGGGATGAGGAATGGAAATAATACCAGTGGAGAGATCCTTCAGCCTCTGTGTGTGTGTGGGGGGAGGCTGCCCTTGGTTGGCAGAGCCCTGGGAGAGCGGCTGCCACTGCAGACCTGGCGACGGTTGCACCTGAGGTGCCGGTGTTATGAATATGAACAAGACCAAACTTTCTCTGGAGAAAGAGGTTCTCGTTTATTAAAATAGCTGCAAGGGACGGAGTACCCAGGATAAGCCCAAGCACCCACACAGTGAGCCAAAACCAGAACAGTGCGCTACCCCCAAGTGCACTGGGTTCTCCCCAGAAAACAAGTTTCCAAAAAGAAGAACCCCGGCCCAACCAAACTCCTCCAATTTTTAACACCCTTTGAGTCCAGAATGGTCCATTTTGGATCCACATGGTGATTGTTCCATTTCCAGGCTTCTCATTGGTCTTTACCGCCGTTCATTCTGGACCAATTGTTTCTGCAGGGCTTCGAATGATTGGTCAGATCTTCCATCCAATCCCTCTTTGACCTCGCCTTGCCCCGCCAGACCACCCTTCCACCAAACCCTGGACCCTTCTCCTAGCACATTCTAATCAGCCCCCCCAGTCTTAACGTAATGCAATTAATATACCATAACTAATACAATATAATTGAACTATACCCTAACTTAACATAACTTAACTTTTACCTATAACAACTGGGTTGTGGTTTTCTTCTGGGCCAGCAAATCCAGCCAGCTTCATCAGCAGGTGAGCAGGACCATGCAGAGAGAGGCAGGAGTCAGTGAGGCTTCAAAGTGTGAGACAAATTGGGTCAGCTCTTCAAACTCCATTCTTCAAACGCTGTTTTTGATGTGGCATTTATTCATGCAGAACCATGGATTTCATTTAGTGGATTTTTTTAGCTGAATGAAGAGTTGAGCACAGTTTTCAGCCTCTGCCATCTATAAACTACTGAAGTAGATTAAAAGTGAAAGTTTTGCCTGTCAGTAAGAAAAACTGGAAAAGCAGTGTAGATATCCTGATTAGCCCATTTATGACTCTTCCTCCATGAGATGAAGAGCGTTCCCTGACAAGCAGTACCTGAACAGTGGAATTGTTTTCCTGAAAGATGTCAGAGAAGTATGGTTTATTGTTGACAACAATAGTAGTTAGAAATCCAAGACTTATGAAGACAACTCCAGAATAATTATTCTACCTGAAAGTAAAATACGTGTTATCTTTTTAAAACAAACAAACAAATCAACCAACAAACAAACAGTTTTAAAAATAATTATTTATTTATTAATATTTATTAATTATTAAATATTAATTAATTTAACTGTTCCAATTACAATTAATTTTTTCTGCAGCTGTGGCTGACTAAGGATCCAGATAATGCAGAGATTACCAGTAGAGGTGATCCCTCTTTATTAAGACAGTCACTACAGTGGAAAAAATGGTGAAGCTTTTGCCCCTACTAAGGTAGGTCAGCTGCACCTAAAGGTTTTTGGATTTTTAATGTTTATATGACAGTTGCTCGATGAGAGGTTTCACCTCTGCACACATATGTCCATCTGTGATTTCAATTAACATCTAAGATTCACATTCAAGGGAAAACTACTTTTTTTAATTACAGTGTGTGCTGAACATCCCCCTCCCACCCCTCCCTCCCCCCCAAAAAATAAATTTACATATTTACTTGGCACAGATTGCCCCAGGAAAAACTGAATACTTGTGTAGCTTTGTTTTGGCCCAGGAAAGCACAGAAGAACAGTGAAGTAATGGCCCCCCTTACATTCATTATAAGGCCTTCAGTATTCCTGGCTTGACACTGGCTCAGCACCCAGGAGACCAGCATGCCATCATTTGAAAAGCCAAGTATGCTCAGGATCAGCAGCACTTCCCTGGAGGCTGTGTCACCTTGCAGTGCTCATGGTATTTTTCACGAGACTCAGCACTGAAAGAATACCTAAAGCTAAGATTAAGTTTGGAGGTGCAGGTGTTCACACCAATTTTCATTATCAGTTTTCTTGTGCTAAGCAGAATGGAGTTTTGATGTAACTGAATGGATATGCAAGGTCCTGCACCTGGATTAGGGCAATACCAGGCGCAAATACAGGCAGGGCAGAGAATGGAAGCTGCGAGGAGAAGGACTTGGGGTGTTGGGAGATGAGAAGTTCAAGATGAGCTGGCAATGAGCTCAGACAGCCCAGAAAGCCAAAAATGTGCTGGAGCAGAAATAGCAGTGTGGGCAGCAGGTTGAAGGAGGTGATTCCACAGCTGCTCTCAGGTGAGACCCTACCTGCAGGGCTGCATCCAGCTCTGGGGCCACACTACAGAGGGATGTGGACCTGTTGGAGCAAGTGCTGAGAAGGCGATGAAGATGACCTGAGGCTGGAACCCCTCTGCTATGGAGACAGGCTGAGAGAGCTGGGGTTGATTAGCCTGGAGAAGGTTCTGGGGAGATCTCAGAGTCCCTTCCAGTCTGTAAAGGTACTCCAAGAGAGCTGGAGAGGGACTTTTGACAAGGGCCTGGAGTGACAGGAAAAGGGGGAATTGCTTCGAACTGACAGGGGGCAGGTTTAGATTGGGCATTGGGAAGAAATTCTTCCCTGTGAGGGGACAAGGCCCAGACACAGGGTGCCCAGAGAAGCTGTGGCTGCCCCATCCCTGGAAGTGCTCAAGGCCAGCATGGGTGGGCTTTGTATGAGCAGGTCTGGTGGATGACATCCCTGACACTTTTTAAGTGTCCCTTGCAACCCAAACAATTCTGTGATTTTATGACTTTATGTGATGTGATACTGTGGTTACTTTTCCCATTGTTTTTTAATAGCTGATGGCTGTGAAACTGAAGCAGAAATAAACATTTTAAGTGTTTCCTAGTATTGGTATAGAGTATTAGTCTTCTATTAAAAAAGTGCAAATACTCTAACTGAAACAATAAAAATACCAAATGTGGTTTTGGCATTTACCCAAACACTCTCCCCAACTCCTCCCTACTGCAAAACTGAAACAAGACAGAACCCAAAATTTCCCTTGGGCTAAAAAAATAAGTCTTGACTTCTTGTCTATTGAAGTTCAAATGGGACAAAACCAGAGCTGTTCTAAGTTCCCTTTCGAGATGACAGATAAACAATGAAGCATATGGTGGCTGCCCCTTCCCCAGGGCAGCAGCTTTGCTGTCCCACAGTGGTGACAAGCTGTCCTGTTTCCACAGCTGTGACATATTTACCCTCTCCTTACCTGCATAAGGCAGCTTGTCAGAGAGCTCCCGAACCCTCCCTGTCCCTGGCTCTGCAGAACTCACCTCAGAGCAGGTGTGGCTTGGTCCAGCAAGTCTCAGATTTGCTTGACAGCCTCTGTCTGAAGGGTTCTTGTATCAGCAGGTTCAGCTGGAAATACAGGTTTACAGTCTTTGGCCTTGTGGAATGCACAATAACAAAGGAACAAAACACCTAGAGAGACACTTTATGGAGTTTTATCTCTGTTCTGTCCAGAGGTGAGTGTTCCCCAGACTTCCAGTTAATGTAACCTGCAGGCATTCCTGCAGGGGATGTGGGGATTTGTGTGTGTTCCATTCAGAAGCTGCCTGCAACTTCATGAGTCCAGTTGTCCCAGTCTCCAACAGTATTTTATGCATTTTTGCAGGCAGATGTGCACCAAAAGCAAACATCTCTGCTCCCCCATCTCTGGAATGCATTAATTATGAGAGTGCACAGGCAGTTCCTCCTGCAATTCCCTCCTTTTGTTCCAGTCTTAGGACAAACCACATTGCCCATCAGAGATGGTAGGGGAAAGGAGGAAGGAATATCTTTTGCCACTGTCACATTCCTCTAAGTCCCTTTCTACAAGAGTTGTGGGTGGGAAGAATATCAGATTATTTAGATAGAGTTATTCCAGCTGAAATTAAAAAAAACTAAAAATGCCTGTCAACTTCACATTGACAGACTCCTGGTGTTTAGTTTTAAACAGCTGGATGACATGCTCTGCAATGTCACCTCTGTACCTCAGGAGTGATATTAAACATTAATTACAGTGGATACTGCTAACAAAAATCGCTCTCAAGATCTTTCACATATCACCCATCTCCAAGTTTCCTTCCTTGCATCCAGGGAAATGGAACAATGGAGGGCAAGCTGCCTGACAACCAGCAGAATTCAGGCCTTTATTTCAAAGGGGAGGAATTGAGTTTCCAAAACAAACTTCCTTCAGTCCTTGTAAGAGCTTTTCTAGCCCAGCAGTGCTTGGCAGCTTGCACATCTGAGCTGATTGCAGGTGTGTCCCATCCTGATGAGAGTGAGGCTTGTGTGATGCTTACTGCTGAGAAGGGATCTTGGCAGGACACCCTATGGTACCTGGGAATACACTGTAGTCACAGGCTTATTTTATTTAGGATTGAGGGGAGCTATGGTACACTGCTATGCATATATATGTAAATTAGGCAAGGTTTCTGAGTAGAGAAAGCTCTGTCTGCCAGGTGGCAGCAAATGGTGAATTGTAAATGAGATATCTTTGAGATCCTGTCTTCCTTCACATGTTCATCCTTTTCAGAGCTTGATAATCCAGATTCCAACAGAAAAATTAGAAGCCTTAAGATGAGGAGTATTGTAGCACCTGTAAATCAGTGGTGCAGCAGAGCTGCCACCTCTCCCCTGTCTCATGCCACTTTCAAATAGGCAGCTGCCCATGGACAATTTCTGCCTTGTTGGCCCTGTGTTCCTGCTCCCTCTGGGTGGCTGAGGAGTTGCTTGTGGCCAATCTCCTCCTTCTGAAGTTGCTGCCTGGCCCTTGTCCAGCACACTGGCCACAACGCAGCCACCAGCAGGGTGACCTCCAGCAACCCAGCTATCTGTGTGGGGCCAAATCCCAGACAGCAGGATGAGGCCTCCTATTGAAAGCCATGTGGAGTTGATGGAGAAGATGTCTCTGGACCAGCCAGCTGCAGGTCTTCCTGTCCCACCAGAGTCTGGGTGCTCAGAAGTCCCTGGCAGCCTCTTCTCTCCAACAAGCGCTGGTGGGGAAGCTGCTGGAAGAGCTGCTCCACATCCACAGCCTTCTGTGGAGGGGGCTGCTTCACAACTTTTCCAGCTTTTGGGCTGAGAAAAAGGTTTTGATGTGTGCAGGTAAAGGTACTGATGGAATTTGTAGTTGAAAACTGTGCGGGGGGAGGTGATGGCTGGCCTGCCCTGTCCATCAGCTGAGGAGACCCCCATGGCCAGTGACAGGTATGAGGAGGAACAGAGTGCTCTCACAGTCTGAGGCTTGGGATTCCAGAGACCTCAAAGTCAAGAAGACAACAGGGGAAGGGCTCTGGGTGGGTTTTGCTTCAGGTCTTCTTGACTTCCGAGAAGACACTGCTACACAAACTTTCGCTTTGTGGACAAGCATTTGGAAGAGTGGAGCAGTAAAGCAGAACAGGTGGGATTACCAGGCAAAACCTGGATGGATGCATCCCCCTCTCTGCCAGACAAAGAAGAGAGAGACACGGGTGGAATCCAAAAGGCAGGTGTATGTCAGCTCCACAAACACTGGAATAAGGTGTCTTGGGCAGTGAAGTACTTTTCTGATGTGCCTCCCAAAAGCAACCCATCTCCTGGGATTATTGGATGCCTTGTGCCACTGCAATAATACATTGTAACCCCAAATTGGAGTATTTTTATCAAATGTATTAGGAATGTATTTGTGGTGGTGTTCACAGGAGTCCCAGGAAGAGGGAAGAGATGAGGATCTGACTCCGTGTTTCAGAAGGCTGATTTATTGTTTTTTGATATATATTATATTAAAAAGAAAAGATATATTAACACTATACTAAAAGAATGGAAGAAAGGATTTCATCAGAAGGCTTGCAAGCAATAGAAAAAGAATGGAATGATAATAAAATCTTGTGATGACCAGACAGTCTGAGCCAGCTGACTGTGATTGGCCATTAATTAGAAATAACCACACGAGACCAATCAAAGATCCACCTGTTGCATTCCACAGCAGCAGATAATCATTGTTTACATTTTGTTCCTGAGGCCTCTCAACTTCTCAGGAGAAAAAAATCCTAAGGAAAGGATTTTTCATGAAATGTGTCTGTGACATGTATTTAATCAAATTCCAAAACTTTCTCTTGAAAAACAGAGAAAGTGTAGCTGTCAACTTCAGAGGATTTTTGCTCGGCTTGTACTTTATCACAGCTTCATCCAGTCTGTTTTGGGGTGGATGGACTGTGCAAGATGTGAATGATGAAAACGAGCATCTTCTCTGCAGAACTGAGGTGATAATTAGGCAATTAGTCACACCTCCAGGCTGCCTTCTGCCAAGCATTAACCCCTGACTGACTGGTTTAGGCACCTCCAGCTTTGCTTCCTAATGCCCCTGAGAATGTGGCAGAGTCCCTGGTAGGTGTGGAATGGCGGATAAGCCTTTCAGAGGAAAGGAGGTAAATTGAGCTCTCTTTGGTTAAAAACAAGAACTGACTCCAGTCAATACTGGCTTTCCCTGCCTGTGGGGTGGACAGGTTTGCAGGGTCCTTCCAGGAAAATGAAAACCAAAGACAAAAAAAAGGTTGGAGGCCAGGGAAAATGAGATGGAATGTTGGCCAGGAAAGGAAAGGAGGAGAGAAGAAGAAGGGGACAGAAAAAAATGCAGGAGGATCCAGCAGGTCAAGAAGCCCAGGTGCATCCCAGGCTCTGCTGCCCTGGCTCTGCCTTTCCCAATTTTAAGTGCTGCTCTAAGTCAGAATGACATGGAGCTGTGTCAGGGGGTCTTAGGTTGGATATCAGGGAACAATTTTCCATCCAGGGATTGGTTGAGCACTGGAACATGCTCCCCTTGGTCATTGCACCAAGCCTGACAGGGTTCAAGAAGTATTTGGACATGGTGGGATTCGTGAAGCTGTGTTGGTGCAGGGCCAGGAGCTGACTTCAAGATCCTGATGTGTCCCTTCCCAGTCAGGACATTTTATGATTATAATTTGGCCCAAATTGCTGGCAAGGGCCAGTGAAGAGCAGCACTGTGCAGGGTGTGGAAAGAACTCCATGGCCCCCTCACCCTCCACCCCGAGTCCTGCTGTGTGGCACGAGGGCTCTGTGCACCTCTGCACGTGCACAGGGATCTGTGCACATCACCCACAGGGGGAAGGTGCCAAAGCCATCCCATCATCAAAGCCAACATTAATTCTCTTCTGGACTGTAGTGACCCTGCCCTGGGTGAGCTCCTGATCTTGAAGAACACTGGCCTGGTGAGGAGACAAGTCAGGACTCTAAACTTCAGCAGAAAGAATTTCCAGATGTACAAAGAATTAGTGGGTGAGATCTGCTGGGATGTCCTTAGGAACAAAGGACCTGATCAGAGCTGGGAACCTTTTAAGGAGACTTTTCTTGGAGCAGAAGACCTTTCCAAGCTGATGTGTGTCACAGACACATTTTATGAAAAATCCTTTCCTTAGGATTTTTTTCTCCTGAGAAGCTGAGAGGCCTCAGGAACAACATGTAAACAATGATTATCCGCTGCAACAGGTGGATCTGTGATTGGTCTCATGTGGTTGTTTCTAAACAGTCCAGCTGTCTGGACTGTCTGATCAGTCACAAGATTTTGTTATAATTCTTTTTCTATTGCTTGCAAGCCTTCTGATCAAATCCTTTCTTCTATTCTTTTAGTATAGTTTTAATATTATATATATCATAAAACAATAAATCAAGCCTTCTGAAACATGGAGTCATCTTCCCTCATCCTAAGACCCCTGTGAACACCATCACAGATGTGTAAAGAACCAAGTAAGGTGGACAGTAAAGTTCCACAGAAAAGCAGGGATCTTCTCCTGAAACTGAGGAGTAAGAGGAAGACACTGCCAGTGGGAGCAGGAACTGGTGACCTGGGGAGAGTACAGGGATACTGTTTGGATATGTAAGGATGGCATCAGGAAGGCCAAAGCAAAAATGAAACAAGGCTTGGAAATAGGTGTGAAGAGTAACCAGAAGGGATTCTATAAGGAAATCAGTTGGGAAGAAAGACCAAGGACAGTGTACCACTGATAAAGGAGAAAAGAGAAATGGCGACAGCAGTTGGAGAAGGCTGAGGTACTCAGTGAGTTCTTTGCCTCAGACTTCAGTGGCCATCAGGCTTCCTGTGCCTCTTGATTCCCTGAGGCTGCAGGTGGGGGTTGGTGAAGTGAAATCACCCCCATTGTCAGTCAAGAGCAGGTTCAAGAGCACCTGATGGAACTGAATGGGCACAAGCCTATGGGACCTGGTGAGAGGCACTCCTGTGCCCTGAGGGATGACATTGTTGCCAGGACACCCTTGTGATGTTTGTAAAGTCACAGCAGCCAGGCAAAGCCCCCAGTGACTCTGAAAATGAAAGCATCATTCCTATTTTTAAATAGGGGATAAAGGGACTACTGAGCAAACTGTGGCCTTCTGTGGTGACTGCAAGGACTGACAAGGAAAGGCTGATTAGTGTCATCCACCTAAATTTGTGTAAGGCCTTTGATGCCACGGTCCCACATGGCATCCTCATGTCCAGATCAGGGAGACATGCAGCTGAAGGTGGACTGCTGCATGGATAAGGAATTGGCTGGGTGGGTGCAGACAGAGTTGTGGTCCATGGCCCAGTGTCCAGGTGGAGGCTGATGACAAGTGGTGTTCCTCTTGTGTCTTTGGGCTTGTGCTCTTTGCTGTTTTTGTTGATGACACAGGCAGAGGGATTTAGTGGACCCTCAGCACTTTTGCAAATGACACTGAGCTGGTTGGTGCAGTTGGCACAACAGAAGGATGGGATCCATCCAGGGGCACCTGGACAGACTTGAGTAGTGGGCCCATGACAACCTCATGAGGTTCAACAAGGCCAGGTGTTGGTGCTGCACCAAGCATTAGCAATCCCAAGCATTAGCACAGACCTGGGGAGGAAATACTTGGAAGCAGCCCTGTTGAGAACAGTGGATGCTGGTGTATGCTGGTGGATGAAAAGCTGGACATGAATAACCCATTTCCAAAGACAGATTTATTTATGTCCTTTTATGAGAAGCCATTTCTCACACCACATAGAGAATTATGATGCAGCAAAGGCTCTAAGCAGCCAAACCGCTCTGAGGGAGTAAGTAATATGAGGGTGCAGGATAATTCAAGAGGCTACAAAGCTAAAATTAAGTTAATTTCTCAAAGCGGTAAGGAGAACATTCAGATCCATGAAGAACATTCAGTTATCACACACTGTTCATCCTCTCTTGCTGCCCTGATAATTGCTTCTGTATTTACAGGTATGCCGACAGAAAAGGAGGCTGAAAACTAGAAATAGCAGTGAAATCATAACAGAAAGGAAAAAAAGAAAATAGAAATCAGGAAAGTAAGTTAAAAAGGAAATAGCTGATTGAAAGACTAACTCTGAAATGGCTCTGTGAATTTTAGTAAATTGAAGGATTTTCTTAAATATTTTTTTAAAATATGAAATGGTCATCCAATGGCAGATGTTTAACACCTGTATAAGGAAAGTTAATTAACAATGTGCTGTGCCTTCTGATTCTGGAAAAGTGCAGTTATATAAAAATTAAAATATATTTATGATTCATTGAGACCTTACAACTTTGATAAGCAAATAACTGTTTGTATATGCACAGAAGCTATTGCAGATATTTGTATATCTAGGTATAATATTTGTTTTTTAATTTTCTCTTCTTAAAATGGATTTTAACTCATATGTTTTGCTGACATTATTAGATAATTTTCATTTAACATGCTAATGAGTATTATCTGCAATCATATTGAATGTTTTTCATAAGAAAAAGTGGAAACATGATTTTAGTAAGAAAAACTAGAAACTTATACGTTACTGAAAAAACACGTGGGCAGACAAAGGGCTGAGCTTCTGCAGAAGCAGTTTGAGGCACTTCTCTCAGTAAAATTCACATGCTAGGTCACTCAGTCCTAAGTGCTTATCCGGGGGATCATAAGGTGGATTAAAATAGCTCAGAACTTTCAAAACATGCTGAGTGTATGCCATCCCTTCTCTGGCCCCAAATATCAGCAGCATCTCTGGCCAGGGTGGTACTTTTCTGAGTGCCTTGTGGGAGAGGACACCCAGGCAGCTGAGATTTGTTGAAGGGGTTTGGTCAGTATGTGTGGCCAGGCGGTGCCAGAAGGGATCTTTCCCTGCTCTCTAGTGAGGATCATGTGCCACCCCCCCCTTCTCTGTGGTTCTTGCTCCATGCCCATCTCTCCCTTCAGCTCAGCCTCAGCTCAAGTCCAAGTCAAGCCTTGGGGAGGGGAAGTAGGGCAGGCTGGGGTGGGGGTGTTGCTCCTCTGCATGACACAATGGTCTGTGTCCACCTTGTGGCAATGGCTTCCTTTTCTAAAACAGCAGAAACAACGTATGAGCTACTTTTTTTTATGATCCTTTGACCTTCATTCTAACGCAATTTGTAACACTTATTTATTTAACTATGACATAAGAACTACAGGGTGCAGCTCTGCACCTACAGTTGGGGATTTTCACCAGTGTGAGTGGGGTTTCTTCTTGTGCAGCATTTTGTTCTTTCAGCCCTTCACCTCTGAGGCAGATTGGGGTATTTAGGCACCAGATGGGTCCCCTCCTCATGCACCAGACCTTTCTTTCACTGCCAAAATCAACCAGCTTGTTGAGCAATTCTTGTGTTGCACATCTGCAGCAGCAGACCTGGCTCTTGTTTTCCACATCTCACCCTCACAGGGTTTGCAGCTTTCCACAGCTTGCCAGTTGTTTGCAGAGCTCTGTTCTGCCACAAAGTGGATCTAGTTTTAAATTTAAAAGTGACATACATTTTTCTTTCTCCTTCTCCTCTCAGATAATTTCCCACTCCCTTCATATTTTTGTTTCAATATTGCACTGATGCCTTTTCCTTCATCCTAAAATTAAGAGCCAGATGTTGTTAAAGGATAAAGGTATTTTACTTTGGTATTGAGTAAGGATTTTTATGGTGTGACACTTCTCCAAGGTGGAATACTTAGAAATGCACACACACACACAGTAGATTTCATATACAATTAGCACATCTAACAAAGATGCTCTAATGAGAGATTTGAATGAATAGCATGATATCTCCTTATCTAGAAGTATCCCCCCTTAAATGGGCCTAATCTTAGTTTACAGGGTACATTCTAGAGGGAACCTTGGTTTCTCAAGATAGTGTAGTATTTCTGGCCTCCAACTGCAAGGCCTTTGGCATGTTTGGTCTTGTGGCCTAACAGAATACCAGGACTATGCTAAGTTATCAGACTTAAGGAATTGCATGCATGCATGCTAAGGGCACTGAGAATACATAAAAGGTATTTAAAAGAAAAGGCAAAAAAATTGTCATGGCATCAGCACTGGTACTCCTTGATCTGATTCACTAAGACTAGAAAAAAAAGTAGTAAAATAGATGTTAATAAATAGGCAGGATTAGATAAAATTTTTGAGAACAGTCATAAGAAACTGTGGCAAGAAAAAAAAATTGTGTCTCGGGTCTGTGTATCATAGGAGGCCACCAATATACTCAAAAACTCTTTTAGCAAGGCGTGGATAATGCCAAAGCAGTGGGAGCAGCTACCACTCCTGGTGAGATGACACAGTCTGTGAGAAAATGAGATCCAGGGATGAACACAGTCTCTTTGGAAGCTGTTGGAGAGGCTCCAGTGAAGTTCAGCATCACTGCTTTCTGGAGGAAGGGTGGTAAGTATGCCAATAAAAGGGGTTGTGTGGGCATAATAATCCTCTTGCACTTTCAAAAAGCCTTTGAGAAGCTTTTTGCAAAGCTTATTAAACTTTGTAAAGAAAATAAGTTGCCACAAGATTGGATGAAAGGCTGGTTTTGGAGTTGAAAGCTGGTATAAGAAGAGGAAGTGAGGGACAGGGCTTAGTGGTCACTCTCCAGGAAGGAGGAGATTTATGCAGTCAGGGGATAATTCAGGTTGGAAGGGACCTCTGAAGGCCATCTAACCCAGCCTCCTCTCCAAGCATGTCTAAAGGGCTAAGGTTATGCAAGGACTTCTTCAGTGAAACTTGAATGTGCCCAAGGATAGCCATTCCACAAAAGCCTTAGAATTTGAGCTGTTTTTTTCTTGATGCATCTATCTGTGACCTCTAGAAAGCTGTTGGGCTGGAGAGGCACTCACTGGCTGTCGTTATGGTCACTTGGTGGTGGTCCTTAAAGTCCTTTTCAACTCAAACCATTCTATGCTTTATGTGTGGAAATTAAAAAAAAAAAATTGCTTCCAAGTTTGAACAACACTACATGATTTTTGTGGCATGGTTATGCCCAGAAATACTACTGATCCTGAACACTGTCCCTCCATTCATTTCCCACACACACACACACACACAGATGGCTTTTGTTGGTGGGGTTGTGGCAGATGGCTACAGCAACAGAAAACCTCCTTTTTGTTTTCTGGTGCTTTGTCTGAGCAGGGGATCTTGGCTGGCAGATCATGCAGCAGCCATGTCTACTCTGGACAAGCACCAGTAAAACCAAGACTATCACAGGATTTTTTTTTTTTTTCAGTATTATCAGGCAACAGGCCTATACAGCAAAGTGTATTAGTGTTATTTGGAATTATAGTCTATATTTGAAAAAAAAAAAAAAAACAAACCCCTGGAAATTTACCTGTCCTAGAGCAACATGTTAACATGTTTTCTCTTGCACCTGAAGCTGACTACACCAGCATCACCAGCAGCAGCATTGTGCAGTGTGCAGATTCAGCTAATAAGAAGGTTTGGCAATGACTTTGACTTCAAGTACATTAAATCTCCTCACTGTCCTGAAAATACAAGCTGGATAATTCTGCATGGATCAATGCACATAAGGCTACAGCTTCCACTAGGGAAAAAATCCTCCTCCTTGACTTGCCTGCACTTACCTCCTTTCACTGGCAAATATCATTCCCCTTTGTCATTAACGACTGTGTATTTGTTTTCAGTGCTTTATCTGAGGTACTCACCGGAAAGCTACAACGGAAATGGTTTGGAAGAAAAAAAAAGTTCCAGCACAAACTACACAAGACTGAATATGTGATTGTTTCCTGGACCTTGTCAAAGACTCCCTTCTCTGCAGTTTAGTCTTTGTTTGTCAGTAGCAGTGGCAAATGCTTGGTGGATGAAAGGTTTGCTGATCACAGGAGGGTATTCAACTTTCCGATTGCCAAACAGAGAACAGTCAGGCAATCCTCTGTAATCCTCTAGGTTAAACAATCCTTTGCAGCTTTTCCTTGCAGTGCCCGTGTAACTTGTAGAATGCATCTAGGGTAGGGGTGCCAAGCAGCTTCCCTGTTTGTGGTATTTATTATCCTGCCAAAGTGAACTTGTTTCCTTTCCTGTTTAGTTTGTTTGTTTATTTGAAATGCATTGTACAATCCCTGAGCAATGCAAGCAAAAATGGGGTTATGGACCTACTTTGACAGGAGAACAGACAGCATTCTCCAATTTTAATGCTTGCTTTTTAAACACTGTTTATAGTCATCTGATTGCTGGAAAGCTGTTATTAAGACAGTGTATTTCAGTGTATTTTAGTATGTAAGTTTTAAGTGCTTTTCATCAGTTGAAATGAATCTCACATCCACCATGCACACTTTGCCAAAGCTGACACTTCTCTCAGTCCCAAGCTTCCCAGGTGGTTGAAGGAAGAAGTGGGAGGAAAACAAAAATGTTTTCTGTGACCCTCCATCTCAGTTGGTACTGCTACCCTTGTCCCCCCTGGGCAGCACTAGGTCTGCAGCAATGAGTAAGCTATGCTAACTGGAGTTTGGGTTAATTGGGTCACTCCTCATTAGTACTGCCTTATTTAGCAGTCCGGTTTTTCTTAGTATTACAACTACCTATTTGAGTGTCCACATCTGCATGTATGGGTGTGTTGTATTTATAATATATGTGCATGTATTTTAAACATATGCTTATATAAACCTGTGTATGTGTATTTTTGTCTATATATGCATGTGCATATTTATTTATGTATATAGCTATTTATGCTTTTAGCTATACTAGATCAGGCTCGTTAGTGATGAGAAGAAATTTTCTCCCAAAGGTTTCCTCATTTTCAATGGGTAGATTGCTACAAGCGCAAATTTAAGAATTCCAAGGGATCTTCAGTGACCTTTAAAATGTACACAAATAGTCATGGTTGCAAAATGTTGGCTGCTCTGCCGACTCACAACATCATGTACCCAGAGTTTGGAGACCACTGAGGCTTTGGATGTGGACAGTGATACATCACAGTCAGAGGATCATCTGGGGAAAAAATAGTGGTTTCCTGTGATACTTTTTAAAACTTATCTATGAAACATGCATTCCAACTTTTTTTCCAAGATGAAACAAAACAACAACCTCCACTTGTCATTTGTCTTTTAGTTTTCTAGAGCAAAGCTAGATTAAAAAGCAGAAGCTAGGATGGGATAAAATGTGTGAAAACAAACAGGCTGGGAAATTATCTGTTGTTTTGTTCTTTGGGATTTTTCTTTTTCAGTAGGCCCTGTACCATTTATAATAAAAATAAAAATAATAAATTAGCATTCATTAGCAGATAATAATACTTACGATTTATTAAAATGGTCTTGCTATTCAGTACTATATCTGTATAAAACTTTGTTAGTGCCATCAAATGGAATCTCCTAAATTTGCAAATAGTGGAATAGTACTTTTCTTAAAGTATGGATTGTTGCAAGCAAAGCTCTATCATTATTCTGTTGATAATTGTATCAAGTCCTGTTTTGAGTGAGTTCTTGCCCGTGGGATTAACAGCAGCATGTGTTCACATAACCATAACACAGAGTATTGTGTACCATCTAGTATGCCTAAAACGTTTACTCTGTTTTGTTTATTTTTTTTATTTTAGTGTACACAGTGGTATGTGACAGCTGATGGTATTTTTATAATGGATCTGGTATATTTCCTGTGTAACCTCTGCAGGTGACCCTGCATTGGGGGTTGGGCTAGGTAATCTTCAGAGGTGCCTTGCAACCTAAACCGTTCTGTGATTTGTGTTTGTTTTACTATAATGCAAGAGCATCCTTTTGGAAAATTGTACTTTAAACATCACATGAGCGCTAAAAAGCCCACGCGGCATTTAAGAAATTGTATTACTAATCAGCCTACTATTGAAAAGATAGATATTATTTAAATAGTAATATTTTTTTTAAAAAGTTTAAATACTTTAAAAGAGGAAGTTTACACTGCTCTCTCCTTTGGCTGTGACAGTCCCAGGTCCCTCCCCTGGTGCAGACAAGCGGTGCGGGGATGTTGGTCCTGTTCGTGCGGGGTAGGACCCGGCTCTGCCCCAGCGCCTCTCCCTGCCCTGCTCACCTGGTGCACCTGCCCTCGGCGCGTCATCTCGCTCTGCCCATCGCCTCTCGGGGCTGGCTGACGTCAGGGTGCGGTGCCCGGGACCGCCCGGCCGGACGCGGCTTCGCCTTCCCCGACGGCGCCGGGGCAGCGCTGCCACCGCAGCCCGGGCTGCTGCTCATCCCGCTGCTGCTGCAGATCCCCATCCTGCCGCAGAACGCGATCCTGCTACGTATCCCGATCCTGCTGCAGATCCTGCTGCTGCCGCTGCTGCTGTTGTTGCGGCTGCTGCCGATCCCGCTGCTGCTGCTGCAGCTCCATCGCCGGAGCTGCCCAGCCTGGCCACAGCCGGGGCAATGCGGCAGGAGTCCCCGAGGTCACTGCAGCGAGACTGAGCCTGGACACCGAGGAATAACAAACCAAAACCGCTGGGGATTTGCAATGCAGGCAGCCTTTCCAGATTTCTTTTCTGCTTTGCTCCCACCCTGCTGTTGGATTTGAGATCATGTATGTGGTTTTGCTGTTGATTACAGGAGGGTGTTAAAATCTAGGGAGGGAAGAGGATTCAGAGGGATTAATATGTTAGTTTTGATTTAAGGGGATTTTATTTTCTTTCCCCTTATCCCTGCCCTTCATCTTTGTTAACACAACTTCATCTTTATTATTTTTATTTTAGGTCGGTTAATATTGTAGCTTTTGGGAATGAAAGAGATGGTTTTTCTGAGGACAATCAGCAGCCCAGCCTGATCTGGAGCTATCTCGGGAGAAGTGCTCTCATTTCCCAGATCGACAGCAGCTTGTCTGCCAGTCATGTTGGAAACCCAGTTTTTACTGAGTATCAAGCCTGTGTATTTGGAAATGTCAGACTGGTGGTACACGACTGTCCTGTCTGGGTAAGAGATCCATCTCAGTCTTTTTAACTACAATTAACAGTGTGAGCTCTTTTACTAAATGAAACCATATCCTAATTTTAAATGGTTTTCATTGTTGTGGGATTTTATTTGTAGTTTTATTACTGCATTTAGTAAAAAAAAACTTTAAAAATGTAACCAGGCAAATGCTGGGAAATCTCAAAGGTGCTATAAAAAGGTTCTCATAAACCAACCTCTGTTCGGCCTTCCCTGGAAGAAGGTGTTTTTTTCAACTGTGTTGCTTAATGGAAATTTTGTGAAAGACAATCTAGAAGTAAACAAGAATGCCTTGTGACACTGCACCATAAGTTCTCTCTCCAAATATTTGCCAACAATAAAATGAAATTTTATTTTTCTGTAAATAAAGGCAGTAAGTTTTCGAGCTGTGAAAAATGACAGATTAAAAGATCTGATTGTTTATATATTATAGGAATTATATATTATTCATATAATAATAAAGGGAATAATTTTACTCCTCCTACAAAGAATAATCATGTCTTAACATTATTGACTTTATCTGATGGTAAATAACAAAGACTTTGGCACTGTTGCTAGTTGTCAGCACTTTTGTTAGTAAGTGAGAAAACTTAAGTTTGGAGCAGAGCAATGATTATGTAAGAAATGATACTGATAATTTGAATTAAAACATATTTACTACTTAGCAGCCTTAAAAAAATAAAACCTCAGTTTACCAGCTTTTAGAAATTAAAACAATAATCAGTTTCAGCTCCATAATTCTATCCTTTGGATGATTTTTGTACTCCTGTAAGGGAAACCTTTTGTAGAATCTGCAGGAGCCATAACAGCTCCATGAAATTATCAGAAGCCAACAATCTTAAAATGAAACTATCCAGTTTAGCTGTCCTTCTGCTCTTTATTTCTTTTTGCCAGCTGCTTACAGACACCAGTTCAGATGGACTGAGGGATCCTGTTTCTAATCTGTGAAGCTGCATGTGACCTGCATGTGCGGTTTGCTGGAGTAACCAGAGCACAGCAAAGAGTAAAATCTCCTGAATATAAATGAAGTCTGTAGGGCTTCAAAGGCTGTTTCAGAGGGATGGAGGGAGGTGGGTAAGGGAGGTGGGAATGTAAGTGAGGGTAGCTGGAGAAGGGGAAGCAAGGACATAGGTTGGAGACAGAGTTGATGTGTTTTTACATTGCTTTAATTGCATTTGGCCTTCTGCAGAACAAGGTTGTTCAGTTCTGGACACCTTTTAATTTCTGCCCTTCAAAAGTTAGCTTGTTATTGTCCGAGTCACTGCATTTCTGCAGCCTCAGTTTTTTTTTCCTCTATCAGTTAAAGGAGGCAGGAAATATATTACTGAGAATGTCGAGGACAAATTAGCATTTTTCTCTTCATGGAAGACATGTCAGATAGCAGGACTGGACTCTGCATGACTCTTTATGTGTCATGCATAAAGCAGTATCCTTGCTAGGGTAAGGCAGAGCAGGACCATTTCCCACAGCCTGAGTGCTTGAGGTTTACTATATCACAGTAGATCCTTCAGAGCTGCTCCTCTGCTAGCCTGGGGAAACAGCACAGAACAACTCAAGATGTTGACAGATGTTGCCTCCGGCCATATTCTGCATGGAAAAGGATCCCTGTTTCATCTTACCAAAACATAGAGGAGGTGGTATGGTGGGCCTTGCAGTATTTCAGCCTCTACTGTCTGAGCCCAAGAGAGATTTGCATTTTACCTGGGATTTGTACTAGATTAAACCCAAATGATTAAGTCCAGAGAGTCCTAGACATGAGCTTGGCAACTGAGTACACTGATAGCTGTGAGTCTCAAAACTCAAAGGTGCCCATCTGTTCTTTGTCTTCCACAGCCATGAGTCTGGAAAAGCAGTGTTGATGTGGTTTTACTGAGTAGAGTTCCGCAGTGAGTGGGGGGATCCTTTTGCGTGGCAGATTGTGGTGCAGTTTAATTTTCTTGAGTTTGAGTCTGCTGCTGCACCTGTCTGTCAGCCCAGGATACTGCTCAGCCTTTTTTGAGTCTCCAGGAGGGTCAGCAGGTCAGGTGTCTTTAGGAAATTACAAAGATAAATTCATGTTTGCCAACATGCAAACGAGCGTCTTGTGAGGACCTCTCCTTCTCGTGGCAATTGCAGGGTGCAGGAGGGAAATGCTGACTCTGGGGACCTTATAATATCACAGGGCTGTAGAGACAGCAGTGGAACATCACGCTTTTCAAAATCTGGGGCAAAATGTCAGAGTTTCCAAGGCCAGGTTGCTCTATGTGTGCTGCTCTTGGGGTGTACCACTGTGGCTTGCTCTGGCAGAGCTGTGTGCAGGGGGCAGGAGCACAGAGCACTGACATCGTTGTCAACCATGTGGCCTCAAAATGTTTTCTCAAAAAATGCAAACCTAGGGTAAGAGAAGACATAAAGAACTAGGGAAAACACATGTGTGCTAACATCCCTCCTGAGTATTGTGGTTTTAACAGCTGATCAGTTGCTAATGTATCCTTAAGCTGCTCAATAATAAGGCATATTGAGTAAGAATGACCCAGTTTTTCTAATTTTGCAGGGTTGAACCTCTGTATGGAGCTAATAACTCAAAAGGAGAAATTCGCAAGATGAGTTTTAAGACTTGCTTTGGAAAACACTGCTTTAATTAACAATCTGTGTTAGATTTGACAGTCTTCAGGACTGAGATGCCATTTTATTGACTTAGCTGTATTTTGCAATTCCACTTTACTCTGAATTTGTTTATGCTTCTCCAGAAAAAATGCAGGCAGAATTTTTAATATCTAATTAAGTGAATCTTCCTCAAGTCCAGAATTAAGCATAGTATAGAAGCTGTAATTCATGTTTTGATTCACTTAATTGTAGTGCTGGAAAATAAATGGCAAAATAAAAAGTCCTTTGTAATGTTCCCTACCTGAATTAACTCTTGTCCTCCCCTCTCTTACCTGGAGCAAAACCCTAAGGATATGAGAATGTTTCTGTCCTGGCCTGGGGGTCTTGCTGCCATTTTTAACTTTTTCTACTAAGACCCACCTGGTTTTGTTTGTTTGTTTTGTTTGTTTGTTTTGTTTTTGTGGCTTTTGTTTGGTTTATTTGGGTTTATTTTCCCCATGAGAAACAATACCCCCCAGAATTTTTCTAGCTTTCCCCTATTTTATAAAAACTGCTGAGCTTCTAGAGAATTACTGACATCATCAAGTACAGAAATGTTTACAAAAGGGGAATATAGAGCAGCTGGGTTTTGGAGATTGTCTTGTGCTGGGTTAGATACTTGAAGAGGGCTGGATGCTCTGCTGTGTCTGCTCAGAGCCTTGAACAGAGCTGCAGATCTCCATGGGGCTCACTAGTACACAAATATATTAACTACAATTTTGAGAAGGTACTCTGTGAATTTTTTTCTAATTCTCCCTTGCAACAATCTCTTTCCCTGAACCTTTTTATATTTTTTCCTTGCTATTTACTGTACCAACAGGAGTAGTCCCTCAAACACTGTGAGTTTTCTTATGCCAGCGATATCATCCATTGTGTAGTTCTCTATCTTTTTTCTCTTTATCCTAATTCTTGTGCTCCTTAATGTGCCTTGTGCTCCTTATGCTGGCCAGCCTTTACCATGTCTAAAGGTACAGGAATCTGCACCATGTTCAGATTTTATGTACTATTTTTAGAAATCTAGGCATATGACTGCTTCAGTAAAAAATGACAGCTAGTAAGTAATTTTCATTTTTCAGTATGTCATCCCTTCTCATTTTTAAGCTTGAATGAGCTTGAATGCCTGAAGTGGCAATTTACAACAAATTATCAAATCCTTGTAAAAAGTACTATTAAATTCATTTATGAGAGGATGACAGAGGCTAATATGAGCTTCCTTTGTTTTGTGAGGGAGATGTTTAGGGGGATTTCTGGAGGAGATACTTCCATCTGTGCTGCAGATTACTCATCTGAGTAAGTTCAGGGGACAAGTAAGGTATGGAGAGTATACCCATAAAATTTGTCCTGCTGCAGACCTGATAAGAAACTGCAGAGGAATCTTAAAATAAAAACAGAGAAGGCTCTGGTATGTGGTGTGGAGGACATCAGTGTGAAGGTTTTGGTAATGGAGATTGGGTCTGTAGATGGATCATAGAGAGGGATAACTCTCCAGGTGTTCCCAACGCAGTTCTCTTGGATCCTGGGGTAATCCCAGGGGAGCATTCCTACAGGGTGTCCAGGCGCCCTTTTCCCCACAAAGAGTGGTTGGCTTTGCTGCTGCCTCAGATCCAGCGCTGGGGTGGTTGGACATGGGGACACTTATGAGCAGCTTTCAGAAAGAGCGTGGGCATTGCAAGGGCGCTTGTGTGAGGAATTTCACTGCCGTTCAGAAAGGCATTCATAAATCATTTTTAACAAAGCAGGTATTGTTGTCTTCTGGGATCATGTGATTTTGTAGGAAAATCATATCTTCAATGCCTCTGAAAGCTTTATTTTCAATACTGAGTGTTGAGAAGTATAATTTACTAATGGCAAGAATATGTTATGAGACACTTAGAATGAAGGCATGGAAGGAAAAAAAATGAAGTTTTTTCCTAGTATGTCCTGAGTGGAACAGCAACAGAAGTATAATTAAAATTATAATTAATAAGGTCATAATAAAATAATCTTAGCTGTACAGATACTCTTTCCTTTTGCCAATGTCTGATTTGTGAAATGGAGCAGGAAGCATGATAAGGAGTAGCTGTTACAAAAATTTCACAGATGGAACCTGAAATTAAGGTTATTCCTGAATCTGAATAGCTGTTCATCATATGATGACATTCCCCCTGTCATTTTTGCATGAAAGGTTCTCTAAAAGCAATAATGAAGGAGGCTCTAGATGCTCTGTCTTAGGGATATCTTGTGCAAATAACCCATTGTCAGAGATATTTTTGGAGGATTTTCTTGGCAGATGAGATTTATATCAGTTCTACTCTGGAGTGAGTGAAAAACAATATACCAACATACCACAAAACCAATATACAAACAATATAAAAATATACATATTAAATTCCATAGAAAGATTTCATAAGCATTTTTTATTACTCATGCTTAAAGCTGTGCAGTTACAGTGTATTTGTGCACCTGTGCTCTACTCTTTGCTTATGATACCACACATTGTCTTCAGTCTTGTAGAGATGGGCAGATGCAAATCTGGGCTGATCTTGAAAATGGTCAGCTGGAAGGAAATTGCAAAGGAACAGATGTGCTTTCTGTCTGCCAACAGAACAGAACAGATAAATATCCCATGTTATTTTGGGGGGTTGTGTTGTATTTTTCCTTTAAACCTTTGTTGTGTTAAATGTGTGCAACTCTGTTAAAAATTCTTCGTTGAGATCTTCACCAATTAAAGTGTACTAAAGCTTTCCCTTGAAAATTCTCAATTTTTGCCTGCTTGTGTGATCAAGTTCTCCAAATGTCCATCTAGATGGCTGTCTCTAAGCACTGAGGCTGGTAGTCCTACTTCTAGAGGTGCTAAATGTGCATTTCTGTGTAAATGTTATATCATTAACCAGGCCTAAATGATTGTATTAAGTGCTAATTGACACTGTCCTTACACTGGGATTATAACAGTCTCTAACTGAGTTGTCTCAAAAAAAAATATCAAGGGCAGTGCACTTGACCTCCTCTGTTGTCAACATGGTTAATCATGTGAGAGCTATTCCTGATAAATTTTTAATTCTGGTTTACTTATTGCAGAACAAAAGCTTCTATTATAGACATCAATGGGAATGTCTACTGTAATTTATTTCCTGACTTATTTCTTTGTAAGGTCAAGACCTGAATTTGGAATGATGTGAACTGACACTTTAGGCAAATACTCCCTGACTTTGACTTCCATCAAGTTCATGCTACTACTTCTTGTAGTTAAGAGCATTGCAGCTACCTCACCAGATTTCAAACAATGACCCTTTTGAAGTGATCAAAAATAGTTATGTTGACAATGCAAGCCACGCCACTTGTTGTTGATATTACTAACCTTTTATGTAGTTCACTCCCATTTGTAATGCTCTTATTTCTGTACTTGCTTTACAAAACTTAAATTGCTTCCCACTACCCAAACTTTGAGTTCTGCCCTTTTGTCACTTTTTCTCTGTTCAATTATTTCTATTTTCACACTGTCTTTATTTCATTACTGCTAATTTCCTTTTTTTTTTTCCCTCAATATCCCAAGTTCTTCTAGTTTTGCCTCACATGCTACGCAGGGCTGCCATAGAATCGCAGAATCCCTGAATGATTTGGGTTGGAAGGAACCTTAGAGATCATCTCGTTCCAGCTACCCCTGCCGTGCTGGGGAGAGGTTGCATAAACATGTGCTTGAGATTTGTTAGTTCTTTCCTGCCATGCACAGGAACACCTTCCACTAGACCAGATTGCTTAGAGCCTCATCCAGCTTGGCCCTGAGCACTGCCAGGCATGGGGCACCCACAGCATCTTGCGGCAAACTGTGCCAGGGCCTCACCATCCTCTGTATAAAAAATGTCTGCCTTATGTCCAACCTAAATCTACCCTCTTTTAGTTTAAAACCATTGTCCCCTGTCCTATCACAACAGGCCCTGCCAAAAAGTTTGTCCCCATCTTTCTTACAAGCCCCCTTCAAGTATAAAAAGGGCAAAAAGCCTCTCTGTTTTAAGAAGTAGAGTATTTTGGGTCATTGGAGGTTTTATTCAGTTCTCTGGACCACTTCCAGACTTCTCTCAAGAGTTTTCAATTTAGCATACATTCAAAGCCAAGGTTCCCCTGGTATTTATGAGCTACCTCCAGGTGAAGCAGAAATTGTGGAATCACAGTTCCATGACAGGTACGCAAGTAATAACCATATGTTGCATGTGGATACAGCACAGCTGTAAATGTAAGAATATCAAACAATTTTACAGGTTAAGTCCTCAGCACAGAACAATGAAAATTTGAATGTGAAATTGAAAAAGAAAGTTTAGGTATGTGATTTAAGTCCTCATCCTGAAGACATTAACACCTGGTGAAGCTATGTAGAAGCTCTAGTTACAAAAGCCACACTGAATGATTAAGTTTGTATTTAAAAGTTCATAGGTACATAGGATAATTCTGTGTAACCCTTTCTCTAAAGTGTTGTGATTAATAATGTTTTTGTATGTGTTGCTGAAAACATCTACCACTGAAGGTGCTTTTATTTCCTAAAGGAAACAATTTTAAAGTTAAGTAATTAAAGCAGCAAAGATTCTTCCTGAAAAGAGTATTCCCTGATAAACCCTATTTTTAATTCTTCTGACAGAATTCCTGAATTAATGGAAAATATTTATGATTTATTATAACAAACAACTTGCTCTCCAAACAAGGAAATTACAAAGCAGGAAGTCTGCTCATTGTTGCGTGTCTTCAAATAAGATCTAATCAGACAGAAACAATTATGTAGAGTTTTGCATTAAGAATATAGAATATTTCATCTTTTTCTTTAAGTCAGTAAATTCTTGATTGGTGTTTTTATTCTTTTTAGGCTATATTTGACAGTGACTGGTACACTTCCTGCAGGCTCATTGGAGGAGCTGATATTATTGTGATTAAATACTCTGTCAATGACAAGACTTCATTTCAAGAACTAAAGGACAGCTATGTGCCAATGGTAAAAAAAGCACTAAATCACTGCTCAGTTCCAGTAATAATTTCTGCTATTGGTGCAAGAAAAAACGGTATGTATCCAGCCTCCTGTAACAACAGATAAAATCTCATTTGGAAGTTGGGTATAATGTAATTTCAGTAGAAGCTGGTTGTTTTTCCAAGCTGCTAACAGAAAAATTAGTCTGTCAGGATGACAGTAATATGTGCATGTATTTTGGCTCCCTAGACTGATGTGCTGGCAAGAACACTGTGCTTAATTAACCTCAGTAATGATAGGCAACCTATCCTTCTTTGACCTCTGCAATGACTCTTCTTGTGGAGCCGTCACACATGAGGATTAAATCTAGTAATTTGGATTAAGCAACATACATTGGGGTATAAAGTATCTCTAGTCTATGAGATTAAAATTATATCCAGCATTCTAAAAATACTGGAGAGTGGTTGGGAAAAACCTTGAAATTCTCTGGGATTTTCTTCCTAAAGCAATGACTGAAAACCACAAGCCTGGCTTGTCTTTTACTTCATGATACTTTACTAAAACAAGTGGTTCTGAGCGTCCCTCTTTTAATGAGTAAGAGACATGATGGATGTATATGTAGACATTTATTTTGTACTGTACAGAGAAATATCAATCCATATGAAGTATATCCTCTGTGGATGCTCTGTGTTGCTAGGGTCTACTTATAAACCTCTTAGCTTAGTGACGGATATAGGACAGTTAAAGAGCTGCATAACAGTTAAATATTTATTTTCTTCCATTTAGTAATTCAGTGATCATGACCAAGAATTTTCATGCTCTGGTATATACAGGAGTAATAAATCTCCCATTCTAAGTGCAAGGTCTTAGTGAATTGTTTGTATTCCCCAAGAATTTCCTTACACTTTTTGTTTAGGAAGAGGACATCACCAAACTGAGTGACTCCTCTAGTGGTTATTTTTTCTTTTCCACTTAGTTTTTTTTCTCTCTTCCTCCCTAAGTAATGTGGCCATGAGAGACACCAGGCTGGACCTCTGGGTTTATCCTGGGACCTGTCAGAGCAAACTGCTGTGCACACACAGAACCCTTTTGTTTCTAGAAGTTATTTGTGAACACAGCAGTTTGCTCATACAGATTACTAAGATCTTAATCCTCTGTAGTGGTAAATGTTAATGCCAAAACAAATTATTAAAAAAACCCAGCAAAAGCTCTTTTATTATGTTATCCATAGGTCTAGGCAGAGGACATTAGCGGGGAGCATGCACAGCACATTTGAAAGCACATGCATGGCTGGCACATTCTTACTGTCATTACGCCAAGCTCACCCAATGTGGCTGGAAGATTTTTAACATTTAAATGGCATAATCTTAAAAGTACCTATTTTGTGTTTTCAAAAAATGTATGTGAAGTACATGTAGATGAATCAGATCCTGCAGTATGTACAAACCCATCAAAGGCTGGTCTGGAGTGGAAATTTTCTTCTTTCACTACTGTGTGTACTTCCTGCATGGACAGGCCACAACAATTCAACAGGTTTGAGGGTGACATTCATGAATGATAACACCTGCAGGCTAGTACAAGACCTGAGCATGCAAAGCTATTGAGCCAAAGCCAAATCTGGCATCCATAAGTCTGGCTGAACTCTTCCAACTTAACAAAATCAATAAAGTAATACTAATGTAATGTATACAGTGGTTTGTAGAGTGACTAGTGTTTTGAATTGATTAATATGAAGTTGGGTTTTTTTCTATCATTACAGATTTATTGTATAAAATTCCTATGTTTTCATTTCCCTCTTTGTTCTCCTATAAGTAAAATATCTTTATAGTTATTTAGGAATCTAAGAATTGTGCATTATTTGGCCAAAATGGTTATTTTCCATCACTTTTTACCCCAGAAGTGCCTTGCACCTGTCCCCTGTGCACTTCAGACAGGAGGAGCTGTGTCACAGCCTCTGAAGGAGTCCAGCTTGCGAAGGAACTCGGAGCCACTTACCTTGAACTGCACACTCTTAATGACTTCTACATCCAGAAATACTTTGGAGGAGTGGTGAGTGAGAATCTGCAGCTTTGGAAGCAGGGTGGAACATGCATGAGGTGCATGGCAGATGTGAGGGCTTCAGAGAGCCGGGGGAGGCACACCATGGGCCCTTCCACCAAGTGTCAAGTTCCCACCAAGGCAAAATTCCAGTTAGAAAGAGATTCTTCCCAGTGAGGGTGGTCAGACAGTGGAACAGAATGGTCTGGGGGGCTGTGAGTGCCCTGTCCTTGGCAGTGTTCTTGGCTGGGTTGGAAGGGGCTTGGAGCAACCTGATCTGTGGAAAGTGTCCCTGCCTATGGCAGGGGGATTGGAAGAACTCAGTGGTCTTCAAGGGGCTTTCCAAGCAAAACTATTCTAGGATTCTGTGAGTCTATGATGCTATCTGAATTAGCAGTACCAAGGTTGCTCTGGTTTTAAGTAGGAAGATTTAGGAAAGCTATTTGACGCACTGCAGTAAGTTTTCCACTTGTATTCTTGTCCTTTTATCTTGCTGGCTAACATCCAGCTGAACGAGGCCACTCCCCAAGATAGAATTAGCATCTAAAGAGGTCGGTAAATTGAATGTCGTTGTGTCTGTCAGTTCTAGAAAGATTAAATACACAAGAATTAACCACAATCATTTGAATAAATAGTCTAGTAAATTGTGCTAGTTCTATCTAAATATGGTAGCTTCTCAGAAATGAGTTTTGGGACTCTCCTGGATGACTGGTAATAGTGTCAGCAGCTTTAGTCCTGCATACAGAACCTGTTATACCCCTTAATTTGATGTATAGGTTGTTATTAAATAACAATTTTTAAAAAAAAAAAATACATTTCTTGTCTTAGCTTGAATATTTTATGATCCAAAGTTTGAATCAGAAGTCATCTGAAAAAATGAAGAAAAGGAAAAAGACACAGAAGTGCCGTCGAGTCCAACCACCTCAGCTTGAACAGCCAGGTGCTCATTGATATCTGGTCTCTAGTATAATTCCTTATGTGTATCACTTTATTTGCACAATCAGTATTTTTTACTACATTTTTAAGTAACAATTGTTACTATGAGCTGTGCTTTCTATTATCAGCTGTTCTGGTTATGTTGCATCTCCTTTTAGTGATAGTTTAATTTACTTGGGGAGAATTGTATGGCAATATATAACATCGCAATGGATTTCTAGTTTATTTTAGATATAACTAATAGGAATGGTTTTCTGGTGGACTTACAAAAACATGAATTGATAAAAGCTTTACATGAAGTCTTAGCAGACAGATTAAAAAAGATAGTTGTTAGAGCATGAATTATTACTCTACAGTATATTCAGATAGTGTTTTTGTTTGCTGCAGATAAAGCAAGGGAGAGAAGTACTCACCTGTATGTGATTTCTGAGCATCTGATGCATTTGCTCAGTGAAAAAAGTACTGACAAGTAGTTACCTATAAACCTGTAGTTTTCTCTTCTTCCATGTTCTAAAAATTTGCTCAGACCTCTTAGATTTGGAATACACAGTCCAAGTTTCTTTATAGTGTAACTTTCTATACAGGGTTCATGAAAGGACAGACACTTACTATTAAACTAAGCATTTCTTAATTTACTTACTGTATTAAGTATTTCCATTTTTCAAGTATTTTACTCAAGATATTCGAACAGCATATAAGAAATATTCATATTTGAAGATCTCTTTTAAAAATTAAACTGACTTGATAAGGTCAGTTGTCCTGTGTTTAGCACTTGCAAAGGCTGTAAAACTTAGGTTTTACAGCCTGACTTCTTTTGCAGAAAAGATGCCGATCCTAAAGGGCGAAGCCTCGCACTACAATGCAGACCTGCACAATCTGCTCTGCTGCTGCCAGTGTGCAGATGTGGCCTTCTACACTGAGGACCTCAGCACAGTGGTGGAGGCTCACAAGATCATCCTCTGCTCTGTCAGCCACCTCTTCATGCTGCTGTTCGGGGTGAAGAGCCCGTCCGACGCGCACGACGCCTCCGTGGTGCAGCTGGCACAGAGCCTCTTCACGGTGCAGGCGGGGGATCCCTTCCCCTCCTCCCCCCGGGCTGTCCCACCCTGTGTCCCACCAGTCAGGGTGGTGGTGAAGGATTCTGTCTTCTGCTCTTGTCTCCCAGATATCCTCCACTTCATTTATTCAGGTACCTGCAGGGAACAGATCGGGCAACTTATTTCCTATTGTCTCATGGAGGAATATGTGCATCGCCCTAAGGAACTTGGCTTTGCTGTTGCTAGATGATGTCTCACCTTGTTTCCACACCAATTTTATCCCTTGTGATTACTATGCACAATGAAAACACCATCGCCTATAACAAAAATTAGGTTAGTTGTCATTCCAGATTTAATGGGCCTAAATTAAATTAGTCCATAGGCTAATATCAATAACATTCAAAATTTTGCCAAAACAAATTTGGAGTTTGAGTCAGTTTTAGATCCTAGGCTTTTAAATATTGTAAATGGTTGCATGTTCTAAACACAAGGGCAAGAGTGCAGAGTTGCTTAAGAAAACTCAAGTAATTTTTATTCTGAGTGTGGTGCAGCTGAAGAGAAAACAGTGATAAGTGGCTGGAGTGTGGAGACCTTTGATGTGTTGCATGAGTTCTGCTACCAGTTGGTACAGTCTGTGACCTCACCTACCTAATGCCAGCTTTCAAAATGGCATTGATATTTTTTTAACGTTTCAGATGTTGCTTAGAATTACTCAGCAGAAAGATTTGGGGTTTTTTCTGGAATGCCTGTTTGTTCTTTGTAAAATATTTTACAACCTGTCAGAGAATCTTTCAGCTTTCAGTTGGAGTTTTTAAATCTAAGACACTTCTTTCCAAAATAGTAACAAACATAAAGAATAGATGAAGAAGTTTTCCACTGAAAAAAAATCCATGAATAGATTAATTTTTTTGTTATTTATTTGAGCCAAGGACAGGGGATGAAAACTGGATTTTCAGCAGGTGATGGATAAATACAATATTTTTAATTCATAGAATAATTTAATAATTTGGGTTGGAAAAGACCTTTAAGATTATCAAGTCTAACCACTAACCCATCACTGCCAAACCCATCACTTAAACCATGTCCCTAGGTGCCACATCTTTGAAGTGTCTCCAGGGATGGTGACCCTACCACTGCCTTGGGCACCTTGTTCCAGTGCTTGACAACCCTTGAGGTGAAGAAATTTTCCTGATACGGAATCTAAACCTCCCCTGGTGCAACTTGAGGCTGTTTCCCCTTGTTTTGTTACTTATTACCTGGGAGAAGAGGCTGTCCCCAGCCAGGCTACAACCTCCTTCCTGGCAGTTGAAGAGAGCAACCAGTTCACCCCTGAGTCTCCTTTCCTCCAGTCTAAATATCTTTGTAAACATCTTCATCTGTTACCATCTACAGCTTGGATCTAGTGCCTTGTGTGTACTAATTTTCCTTTTTTACTTTCCTTTATGTCAGCCAAGGAGCTGTGAAACTTTGCACTTGCAGGCAGAGCTCTGCTTTATGTTTTGGTGCCTCTGAGAGGTGAAAGTCCTTGAGGTAGAGGCTGAGAAGAGAACAAATAATGAGTTTTCAGATTTTCAGGGCTGTGACATAATGCCCATGAGGTTATAAACCCTTAACCAGTCTGGTATAGATGGGATATAATTGAGCTGAGGATGCTGTGTGCTGTAGATGCTGATTGAGCCTCCTGACAGCAGAGCATCTTCAGGGCTGTGCTGAGTTGGGCTTGTTACTGAGCTTGATCTGTTTCTGTCTCCTTCTTGTCCTGGCTTAGAACTGAAAGTTACCACAAAACCTCACTTTGCCTCTGAGACTTACTCCAGCAAAGTGCATGAGGATAAACTATCTTTGTTTTCACTCTCTTCATTTTTCCAAGAAAGCTATTGAGACACCTCAGTGAATGTCATGGCTTTGACTGTGAAAACAAGAATAAAAGAAATTATGCTGCAAATTTTGTGCTGATTTTAGCTGTGAGGATTAAGAATGTAACTGTGCATTAAATTTTTCTAGCCTGACCCCTACAGAACAATGCAGCCAGCAGCAGAAGCAGAAGCTAAAAAATTTCCACAAATGTTGAAACATTAAGGATTTTTTTTTTTCTGAATTTCTACCTGCAATTTGTAGTGACTGAACTGGGAGGAATGAATAGATTGAGTGTGAAAGCAAGTGAGATGTTCTAGTCTGTTGGTACTTGGTTGCACAATAAAAAGTACCATGGAAATTTAATGAGCAAAAATTGCATTCTGCCCTTCCTAAAAGCAAAGATCTGGCTGATTTATGTGCAAACCCCCTACCATTTCTGCAGGATGTGTTTGGCATTGATGTCATCTTTCCTCTGCCTGCTGAGGCCTGTGCCTTGCTGAATTATTATCTGTCTCCCCCTGGTTTTGTGATAGGTGCTTTCCAGTGGGAACGATTAGAAGAGGACATAAGAAAGAAGCTGAAGGATCCAGATAAAACAGAACATGTGCTTGAGAAAGTTAAATGCATCCTGAAAACTCCAGGAAAGGTACATCTAACTCCCTTGGGTCACCATTTGTTACTTAAATTTTTGAGAAATTGTTTTGTAGACAAGGTTTTCTTGTCAGTCTTTGTTTTAAAGTTACTTTGGATTAAACAGCCTGTACTTTTTCATGCTTTCAGTGGGTAGTTTGCAGGCACATACACAGAGATCCTGATGTAACATGCAGAATTAATGTAATTGGTAAAAACCACACAAGCAGGTATTCTAAAGGGATTACTTGTATTCATAGCTTTAAACATTGTCTGCCAATATGATTATCTGTTGCTAATTCCCATGTAATAGAGGTTTCCCAGGAAAGATTTGCTCCTGAACATAAGCCAAAAGTTGGGCTTCTGCAATAGATCTAGAGGGGTGGTTCCTCATATAAATGCTGTGATGTGTAAAGCTGTCTGTAACTCAATATATTTAATTCAGTAGAAGACCACACAAAAAATGTAACTTATTATTAAGTTAATAAAAGGTCACAATGTAGAATTAGTTTTAATACAGAATTAGTTTTTACAGACATTTTTTCTGGGAGCATAGACATCAAAAAGTCACTGAACTGTTTTTAGCTTATGACTGCTCTGTTTTAGGTTTACCAGCCCTTAGTGCCCACAGCTAAAACATTTATAGGTTTGGCCTTGGAGAGCCTGATGACTTTTAAGATAGTGAGCCTGAGCTGTTGTAGTTTCTTTTATTCTTTTTTTATGCATTTAGGGTACTCTTATTTCTCATTTAAGCTTTTTTTTTTAAGTCAAAAAGAAGGAATTGTGATTTTTTTCTTCGTAAAACTGAAAATGTTATAAATTTAACATTTTAACCATAAATTCAACCTCATCTGAATTTCACTTGTCAGAATCTAGCAACACAATTTTAATATAGTTCCTTTTGTCAGCTTTAGATTATGCTTTTAAGGTAAGAAAACCAAAACTGAAAACTAACTGGGTGGGAGTACTGGGTTTTGGAGGGTCTTGACACTACCAGGTTATTGTAAGAGGAGTCTGTCCTCCAGCCTGTGAGCTCCCCCTGCCTCTGTGGAGGTAATTCCAGGGCAATATAAACACCAAACTTTGAGCTGCCTTGCCGTTATACACGGCATCACTGCAGGGTGGATGTGTGTCCCATCCCTGCTCCCCCCAGAGCCCTCAGACCTCGTTCTGCTGCAGCATTGGGTCTGCACAAGGAATGTCTGCAAAGGTTGGGACTCCAGAAAACTGGTGAAGCCCAACCTGCTTGTAGGGGCTGGATGGGGGAGCTCAAGAATTCCAAGAAGAGAGCTGAGGTGTGACTGTGAGGGACAAGAGACCCCTCAGAGCTGCTGCACTGCAGGGAATAAGGAATTAGAAGATAAAAGGTGATTACAGAGGAATGCACATGCCAGAAGCTGTTGTTTATTTTCCCATATAAATGATGTCCCATAATATTTAGTTCTGTGGGCAGCCACACATGACAGCGCTTTATTACAAATTTATTTTTCAGCTAAACACTGTAAAGGACTGCAAGTCTCACCAGATAAAACAGCTCTATAATACTTCTCTCAGGCTATTCTTTAACACACCTGTGCTGGCTGATGTAATCTTCAAAATACAAGGTACAGTACCACAAAAAGGCATCCATCCTTTACCCTTTTTCCCCTCTTCAAGAATGTGGGACATGGAGGTGACTATGGTATCAAAACTAAGGAATTATGAGTGCTTTGCTGTCACTGTGGAAAGCAGGGAAATCTTGTCCCTGTGGATGCCCTGCACCATGGTTCATCTGGGCTGAGCCTATAGGAATTCCCTCTCCCTGTCACGGCACACTGTGCCTCCCTGATTGACATTATTTTTTATTCTATTTTATTCTATTTTGGTTTACTCCAAATGTGCTGCAGTGTCAGGATTCAATGTTTTGTCTGGAAATTAAATGTGTTCATTGTTACAACGAAAGATGCAGTGTGAGAAATGTGTTGCATGCTTTTGTAAGAATAAGAATGAGATGGTTTTTAGAAGCTAACGCTATTTCTTAGTCTGTCCATACTCGCCCTTCATGCAGAAATGGCCTTCTAGAATTACATAATTATTTTCAGCTGTATATTTCAGGGACAAATATGAAGCATTAGCTCCTCAAATATAAGCACAGGTCAAGGAGACTCTTTCTAGATGTTCTGTTTAACACACAGAAAACCTCCTCAAAAATATCATTGTAAAGGAGAGGAAAATACTGATTTTGACCTCAATGACATGAACAATTCACCTCAGTGTCCCACTCCTGAGAGAGTCTTTGTGGGAAGCTGATGCCTTTTGCAGCCTTTTGCAGCTTTCCCAAAACCCTCTAATTTTATAGATTCCCACACAACGCTATGTATTTTACAGAAATAAAACCCAAATATCTGGGTTGACGAGTATTTTTAAAATGCATGCTTATCCACTAATAAAATGTGAACTGTTTTTCCTAATAATTGATCCATCTTCTAATTTTTTTCCTCAAATTCATCCATCAGAGCAATTGTATCAAAATTAAATAACTACTAAGATAAATTGAAGGCCCTAATCTTAACCAGGCAACCAAATTTGTAAGGTTTTGAGCAATTCCTTGGATACTTAGCATTACTTTGAGTTTTCTAGCTTACAGAAGTATGGAAGCCAGGAAAAATTGGAGCCCATTGGGTCTGTGTAAAGACACAGAACGTGACTGAACATCTTAATTAGTGCATAAGTGTCCATTCACAAGCACGTACAGGACATATAGCATGCAGCTTAGACATTTTGAAAGTGGAAGTATAGGAGGTAGAAACAGAAGACAAAAAATGCCAGAAGATTTCAAAAAATTACTCAGGTACCAATGTTGTGATTAAAGACATTTAATGTCTTTAATTTAAACAGTAACTTCTTTGTAAGTATATACAGTATATTGCATGTGAGTTGATCTGTTTATTATAATTTAGATTAAAACATTTACATCCAACTCTAAATGTTCATTTTGGGTTTGGTTGCTGTCCTGACTGGCACTTGCTTGGCACTTTCTTGCATACTGAGTGGGACTGATCAGTCCAGCTGGACTCTGCAGCCTGAAAAACCTCTACCATCCTGGGCTTTTGGCCTCTCCATGTCTTCCAAAGGCTGTGGAAAAGCAAAGGGTTCACTTGCAAATAATAGAAAATGAATAAATTTCTGGGAAAAAATCATCAGTGGTTTTTTCATAAGACAACCATTCAGGAAATTCACTTAGGCACAGTATTTAATCTAGTTAAATTTATGCTTACTTATTGGACTTAATGGAATTTCATCTGGAAAAATTTGCTTTTCTCTGCTTTGTATGGTCATTCTGTACAAATATCACTTACCAGCAGGGTTACTGGTGAACATAAATGACTCTTCATAGAATAATTCAGGTTGGAAATGACCCCTAAGATCATCAAGTCCAACCATTAGCCATTTGCATAACAATTCATAATACTGAATATTTACGAAATGGGCTGGAGGTTCAGTTGGTGTGAACAGATTTATTCTATTTTGTCTATTCTCAGTTGGTTTAGTCTATTGCATTTTGGATAAATAATTTTTTGTTTGTTGATTTTGTTTTATTTTACTATTCATTATTCATCCTAACTAGTATGACGTGAGTGTGTTGTTAGTCATTGTCAACTTTCAACACTTTAATCAGGTTCAGTGGGGTGAAGACCTCCTAAGAAGACATGAACTTTAAAATGAAGATCTTTCTGTCTTATATAAAATCATTGCATATTTATTTTTGTCTTGCATCCTGCAGGTGCAACTGTTCCAGCCCACAGGGCAGTTCTGGTGGCTCGCTGTGAGGTTATGGCAGCTATGTTTAATGGTAATTATCTAGAAGCAAATAGCATTCAGGTTCCAGTGTATGGGGTTTCCAAAGACACTTTCCTGTCTTTCCTAGAGTACCTTTACACTGACTCCTGCTGCCCAGGTAAGGAAACTGTAAAATACAGTTCTATATCTGTAACTCATTTTTCCACAGCAGGGCATGGATAGAGAGTAATGTAGCAGCATCTCTTTGATTGAAAAATGCCAATATTTGAATGTGCAATGTCTCGAGAAAGATAACATTTTTTTATTATGCAATAAAAAAGGAAATCCGTCCTATACAAGTAAAATAGAAGAAATATTTCTAATAAAATTATTTATTTGCTTTGTGCTCACATAACAAGACTCAAAGAAGTTTCAATTTAATTTCTGATCCATTATAATATTTTAATTTTTTTTTACATTACAGTAATACTGTTTTCTAGTCTGGATTCTGTGTTAAATTTAAAAGTTGTCACTTCTTGAACATGCATGTAGCTGAGTGTATTTTAAACAAGGCTAAATTGCAGGAATATCTTATTTATACACATGGTTATTTTATATGTATGTAAACCCAGAAAAATATGCCAACAGGAGTGTTTGGCAAAAAAAAAATTGAGCTAAAATATTCTTTACATCTCGCTCTTTATCTTTCTTGTGAGAAGAAAATCTGAATACTAAATCTAAAACTTGATTTAAATTTAGCTAATTTTTCCTTGATATAATGAATAAATGATATTTTGATATGTATTTTTTCTTTGGTTTTCTTTTGAAATAATTATTCTACCTTATTCTTAGATATTCAATGTTTCTGTTTTCACTCCACCTACCACTTCCTTGTTTATCAGTTTAAAAATGCAACTACTGTGCTATATTTAAAAAAAAAAAGTTTCTCTTTTTTGTCTTTGGACTTTTGGCTATATATTCTTCTATCATAAAAGTGCTTTTCTGAAAGAGAACTTAGCTAAATCCACTTATTACTTCTCAGTTACTCTAAATAAATCAGCAGCACTTGACTCATCATCTTCAAGATCCACAATATTGTCAGCAATTCTTTACACCCATCTGCCAAAAAGTTCTAAACACATTTTTTTCTTCTTAATTGAATAGCTTATCTGGAAAAATAAGATGATCCAGCAAACAAAAAATTATAATAATGAAAAAAATAAAACAGGGTGATCACAGGAGTCTGATTTTGTGGTTTTTGTTAGGTATTTAAAATTCAACTTGGTGAAAAGTAGCTTTGATCATCCTGTCAGAAAGGCAAAATACATGTAACTTGTGTCTTCTTGTTTTTTAGCCAGTATTCTCCAGGCGATGTCTCTGCTGATCTGTGCAGAGATGTACCAAGTAATGAGACTCCAGCATATTTGTGAACTTTACATCATCACGCAGCTTCAGAGCATGCCTAGCAGGGAACTGGCTTCCACAAGCCTCAGTATTGTTAGCTTGCTCAAAAAAGCTAAGGTACTTACTGTATATATGAAATGAGAATATATTTGTTGACTTTTATATGTTGTTTTAAAAATTTTAAGAATATCAAGAAGAATTTCTGTTCCCAAGGAAACATGTTGGTATAAAATTTGTTTATTAAGGATAACTGGTGACACAAGGGTGGCCAGAAGAAATCCTTCAGCCTTTAATTGCTGATTGTGCAGTTACAGAATCACAGAATTGCCTCTACAACTGTACCCAAGCCTGCTCCAGAGCTTGACAACCTTTACCATGAAGAAATTTTTCCTACTATTCAACCTAAACCTCCCTGGCACAACCTGAGGCTATTTCCTCTTGTCCTGTCACTTTTTATCGGGGAGCAGAGACTGACCCCCCACCTGTCCACAACTTCCTTTCAGGGAGTTGTAGAGTGTGATAAGGTCTCCCAGAGCCTCTTTTTTTTCCAGGATAAAAACCCCACCTCCTTCAGCTGCTCCCCATAAGATTTGGGCTCCAGACCCTCTAGTCACAGCCTCATCTGTAAAATTTCTTTTATCATGGACACACTGCAGTAATTCAACTTAACTACAGCTTGTTCCAGGAAAGATGGGTTTTAGGCAAATAAAGATGTGCTCATTCCTCTTTTAGTCAAAAAAGAAAATTATGTGGTATGCAGGTGACAAAGGAGTTCCAACTGCATAGAATATTGAGAGAAATGCATAAAGGCAGGAAAAGTAAAGATTAGATGCTAAAAAAGAGAGACAATAAAGACAGGGTTGGAAAACAGAAGAGGAAAATAAAAACTAGATTGTAGGATATTGCCTTAATCAAATAGGATTTTCTGCAGCAAGAGGAGACCACAAAACCAACATGCCACATTCCTTCCCTCGATTCCTGTGAAGCTCTGCCTCTGTGCAGATGTCAAAATTTCCAAGATTCATGATACCTCAGGGTTTTTTTCTACCTCTGGGAGAGAGACTTTGTTAATTTGTTCTTGTGTGTTCACCTGTTTATGTATTTCCATTAAATTACTTTTCCTTCATTATCTTCTATAGTCAAAACTTTATTTAGTAAATTGCTTCACAGTGGAAACCAGAAATATTTTGACATGTGAGATGTGGTTATGTTTTAGACATGATAGCATTTAAGTGGTTTCTTGTCTTTTCTTTCTTCCCACAGTTTCACAATTCTGATTGCCTTTCAACTTGGCTTCTTCATTTTATTGCCACTAACTACCTCATCTTCAGTCAAAAGCCTGAATTCCAAGAACTTTCAGGTATTTTTCTGTTCAATTTGAAAAGACAAATGTTTTTATGTTTTGCTGAGGTAAAAAGTGATGTTCTGGATAATACCATTTTTGCATGAGAAAATAATTAGGGTTTCTTTAGGATATTCCAGCAGGCTGTTTCACCACTCTGGCATAGGATCAGCACACAACATGACACAGCCAGCACTGCATCACCATTTTTATCGGTCCTGTTGGGACGGCCAGGTTCCCACCCATAACTGAATTTACTGGACCAGTTTGGTCATTGTATGTCAACCCCTTCATATTATCATGCTAATTTAAATCAAGGTAAATGGGTCATTTTTGATACTTCTTCAAGTACTGGGGTTTTCCTTTAAGAAAGTAGGATGCTTATAGTAGGCTCCAGCAGATCTTATAAAATGAAAAAATGATGGCCCATTCAAGTAAATAAATCCACTTTCTTCCAGGGACCTGATGTTTATTTTTCCAAGCATTTGTATATGCTTCTGGTGGTGTAACTAGAAAGTTTTGCTCATTGCCTGTGTGATTTTCATTTACCCTGATGAAGGGTGCATCTCTTTGACCGGCGACACCTCATCATCTTAAGGTTCAGGACAGCAACACAGCAGCAGGCAGCGGCTCTCCAAGGGCTTTCCAAGACCTGAGACCTTCATAGAAATGCAGAATTAGCTGAGTTGGAAGAACACAAAAGGATCACTGAGTGCAACTCCTGGATCTGCACACCACCATCCCCAAGAGTCACACCATGGAGTATTGTCCAAAAGCTTCATGAATACTGTCAGGCTGGTGCTGTGACCACTCCCCTGGGGAGCCTGTTCCAAAGCCGAAATACACACTGTGGGAAGAACCTTTTCCTAATCCAGCCTAAATCTCCCCAAGGAGGTCTGAACACAACTTCAGGCCATACCCTTCGAGTGTCTGCCCCTCCTTTTCCTGTCTGCCCATCTTCTTCCCCTCACAAGGAAGTTGCAGACCCCACTGAGGTCTCCCCTCAGTCTCCTCCAGGCTGAACAGACCAAGTGCCCTCAGATGCTCCTCACACAGCTTCCACTCAAGGCCCTTTGCTGTCCTCCTTTGGACACTCTCTAATAGTTTTAATGTCATCCTTACACTGTAGTGCCCCAGTCTGCCCCAGACTTGAGGTGGTGCCATCCCAGTGGACAGCAGAGCAGGACAATCCCCTCTCTTGCCTGGCTGGCCATGCTGGGCCTGGTACCCCCAGGACAGGAATGTCCCTCCTGGCTGCCAGGACACTGCTGACTCAACTTGTCATCGACCAGGACCCCCAGATCCCTTTCCAGGGCACTGCTCTCCAACACCTCATTCCTCAGTCTGCCCATACATCCAGGGTTACCCCATCCCAGGTGCAGAGTCCAGCACTTTCCCTTCTGAACTTCCTATGTTTGGTGATCACCCAGTCTTCTAATTCATTGAGGCCTCTCTGAAAGGGCCTCCCTGCCTTTGAGGAAGTCAGCAGCTCCTTCCAGATTTGTAGCATCTGCAAACTTGCCTGTGTCCTTTCCAGTCTTCCATCTGGGGCAGTTATGAAGATGTTGGAGAGCACAGGGCCAAGGATGGAGGCCTTTGGAACCCCACTAGTGACACGTCCCCAGTCTGATGTCACCCCAGTAACCCTTTGTGCCTGACCTGTGAGCCAGCTGCTCACCCTTCACATGATGTGTTTATCCAGCTGTGGGCTGGACATTTTGTCAAGAAAGATCTGGTTTTAGTGAGAAACAGTACAAAAAGCTTTACTGACATGCAAAAACATTACATCAACTGGCTTCCCTTGATCAGTTAGGTTACCTTGCCATAGAGGAAATCAGATTTGATTAGCAGGATATTCCCCTGAGGATTGAAGCCCTGCCTTGTGCCCAGGTGAGTGGAGTTTGCCTGCCCTCAGGCTCTCCCAGCTGTGAACTCTCTGCCTTTGTCTGTTGCCCTCAAGGAGCAATGGATGCAATCTGACTCTGGAATATCTGGGGTTAGGGGATGAAAATGTATCTTTCTGCAAATGCAGAGAAGAGTAATCTACATAATATGGTTAAAAGACTCTTATATGACTATGTCAGTGATTAAAAACCATATGCAATAAGAGATTAATGTCTTGCTGAATTCTTAGCTGCATTCCTCACCTTGCTTTCTGCACTGATCTTGAGACAAACTACTGGCACAGGAATTGATAAACCCTGCTTTATAGTTCTGCAGTATAAAAAAAATCCTTGCATACCACATATGACTGTTCTCTAGGAATAAAGTATGCTCATCTTTAGGAATATCTTTCTGCTCTCCTTAATGAGTATTGTATTCATTTTTTCAAAAAACCTTTTTTATTACTAACTTAATAATAAGGAAACATTGTGTGGAAACTCTTACGTCTATGCCATAGTAGAGCTTAAAGCAAAACAGGCAGCACTCACCTTTATTTTTGCAATTTTATTTATATCTTTAATGGAGTTTTTATCTATTTTAAAATACTTTTTGCAGCCTGTGCACATTTGCTCTATGTCTATATATTGCATTTAATTTCTTTATTTCTTTTTCTAGTGGAAGAGCGCAATTTTGTAGAGATGCACCGATGGCCTTCAAACTTGTACCTGAAGCAGCTTGCTGATTACAGGAATTATATCCACTCTCAGAAATGCCACTGCACAGTAATGTAAAGAGACTGAGTACATACAAAGTACATTTCAACTGCAAAATTTCAGATTGGGGATTATACAGAATATAAAAACTATGTCAAGAGTGAAACCTGATTCTTACCTCCTCTGGAAATTACAGACATTGTTTGTTTTGCTAACAAATCACTCTAATTTTTACCTTGAAACATTGAGAAATGTATGTTGAAGATTTATTTTAAGCACAAGGACTTCATATTCATGGGGATTAAATGTATTACAGGACAGTGTGATGACTGGCATCCGCTCCCCTTTCTAATTTCCTTTTTGTTTATTTTATTGTTTTTCATGGTTATTTATGGCTGCTAAACTGAATCTGTTGAAAATAGACTGGTTTTGTAAATCTGTGTGTAATAGAAGCATAAGAGTACAGTAGCAGTGCAGGGAAGCTGAGAAGCCAGGTCATAGGTTCTTCATATACTTCAGGATGCAAAAGTTTTCTGCAGCATTTGTTAGTTCACAATATAACGGGTAGGCTTAAGAAGCATTGTAGTTACTATTAATTTATTACTCCAGAGAAAGCCTGTAGTTCTGTTACAACTCTATGAGTAGATATTTTCATTCCAGAGGAATGCCTATGCATCACGGTACTCTCTAGTGCCTCCAAATATCTAAAGATTGACATAATTTTTCCTGCCAGTAGGTAGGAGAAGAAAGCCTGTTTTCACAATCTGCAGAACACCTTTGATAGTGTGGTCATATTGTATTTTTCCCCATGAGGAATAAAGAGAGGGAAAATTACATATGCACAGAGCAAATCTGTATGGTACTGAAGGACAGGGAAGAAAGGCATAGGGGTCAACAGCCTTTCTTAGGGTTTGAGCAAAAAATCTCACTAGTAGAAGTGGCTTTTTTGGGAAAAGTGTGTCTAGTAGTCATGGTCACCACAATACATGTTAGATGTGCTGGCTATGAGGGAGATGGCCCTCACAGATTTGGGATGTTGGCTTTTGTGGTGGGACTTCGAGGTCAAACCTCCCCAGCAGGGACTAAGTTCAAGTTTAGTTATCATCATGTGCTCGTGAGCTACACCGTGTGAGACAAACCTAGCTGTGGATCCTTTCTGAGACACAAGAGAAAAACCCAGAATATTATGACTGGCATGATCCTTGCAGATGCTATTTATCATTTTCTTGACCAAAACAACTTGTCATGCTGCTGACTTGTATATACATGAGCTAATGCCAAAATTAACTGAGCCTTTTCCTGAGCATAGGTGCTTTTCTAGAAGCAAAATCTAATCAAGGAACTAAACACCTCATTATCATTCTTGTACTTTCAATTCTGGCTTTTCATCTGCGTTTCTAATGTGGTATGTAGCCTGAGACTGTGGCATTGCTACCACATCAAATGTATCTGGAAAATGCATCTATGAGAAGGTGCAAAAACATTGCAAAATTGCTGGAGCTGAATCTTTTTTTTAAAGGTATAAGAATTGTTATATTTTTCAATACCATTTTCTAGATAAATTGTTCTTTTCAAATTCCATTCTAGAGTCATAGAGATTTTTTTTTGTGATACTTTGCAGAACTTGAGAGGGTGTTTCCTTCCCTATTTTTGTATGCACACAAAATAAAAAAGAGTTTATGACTCAGCTAGCTGCTGCAGACTCAAAATTCCAAGGTTCCTTTTAGGCAAGAATGATTTTTTAAAAAAAAAAAAAACCACTCTTCATCTGCAGATCCTAAAGTTATTTAAAAGATGAATATACTTATCTACATTTTCCATATAGGGAGCCTAAAATATAGAAAATGATAATGTTTTTTCAAGATCATGAAAGAAAACTGAAATTATTAAAGAGAAAAATTAGTAGGAAAGTAATATGTATGGAACTTACACATGAAAAAAGATGTTTTTATAGTTATATAGTCATCAAAAATTTAAGCAAAAATGAAATTACTGGATAGATATTAATAAAACTGTAAGTTTTTTGAAGCTTAAAGTCATGGAAAAATTTGTGCATGCAGTTAAACTACAGCTTGTCTAGACATCTGATAGCATCCTTGGTGCTTCTACCAGAAGTCAGCTCAGTTATCAAAAGTAGGGATTAAATGCTTCATACTGACAACCTGTGCAAAAGTGACACAAAAGCTCTGTGAATGTTAGTCTAAGCTTCATGTAGTACTGCATTTTTAATATTTTGAAAGCTTTCCCAGTTTTTTCACTAGGAATTAGTCTGTTGCCAATGATTTGTGTATAGATAACACATAAGAAAGTACTGGTTTTAATTTTCTGTAAATGTTTTATAGGTATTTAAAAATAGGCTTAATGGAAATATAAACACTTTATATCCAAACCAGAGAAATATTTTGCTATTATGCATTTTAGACAGTGATAGCCACAGGTTTTACACAGACAAGTCAGGCAGTATAAAATATTTAGTATTTATTCAGACATTCAGAGATTAATGCTTACTACTGTTCAGACAATAAACCAAGTTTCCATTTTGTTTTGTATCCCCATAATGCTGCCTGTATCAGGTGCAGATGTGTGGTACTTGCAGACATACACCATCTGATATATTTTAAGTCTTAGAAGAAATCTTAGTAGACATTCTTACTTTCATCTGTAAGATGATTTTCTGTAGAAAAGTATGTACCTTAGAGCTATTTTAAAATCTTTTTTAGCATTTGGAAACATGACTGAAAGTGGATAATGATGCTTTGTGAGTTGCTATTCTTAGCTGGTTTTAGTGGAGGCTTTAGGACTGTATCCATCGCAGATAGTCAGGAATTAGGGCAGTACTGAATTTGGTATTTATTTATAACTGTGTATGGCATAAAGTAAAAACTGCTTTGATATAAACCCACCCACCTTATACTATGGTATAAAGTAAAAACCGGGAACCAATTAGGAAAAAAAAGTTATTTTAGGAAGTGGTATTTAAAAAAAAATGTTTCTGGAATGCTTCCACTGGTTCCAACACCTCCCAAACTCCCCTGACACTAGCAGCATTTGGATGAAAGAAAGAGGCCAGTGGTGAATTTGGATGTCCCTAGGCAGTACCTATAGCATTTGAAATTATATATTTAGGCTTAAGTTTTAGACTTAATTTTTGCTATCCTATATATGTGTGTTCTTGTCCCAAACTAGCACTAAGCTTTATAGAGACTAAAAAAAAATTTTTCTGCACTAGTAAGGTTTTCCACACGATAGTCAGAAAACCTTTGCTATTGTCCTTAAGCCATGGTGGAGTTGATTTGAAAAAAAAAACAACAAAAAACCAAAAAAACAAAACAAAAAAAACCAAACAAAACCCACCAACCTGTTAGAAAAAATATTAACTATTTTATTAGGCACGTCCTGAAACACTTGTATGTTTTTCTTTTAATGTACCCTGACTAAATAACACATTTTTAGATTGAATATGTAAAAATTTTGATACAAAATTTAAAAAAAAATTCTCTAATCAGCCTTATGTGATTACTTATGGATATGTATTAACATACTTGAGTGTTACACTGGTGATATGTTTTGTAGCTTATTGGAATCATAGAACCATAATGGCTTGGGAAGAGCCATTGGCTTGAGTTGCAAGGGACTTAAAGATCATCTTGCCCCAACATCCCTGTCATGAGTATGGACACTTTCCATTAGACCAGGCTGGTTAAAACCCTAGCCTCACCTGTGACACCCAGATCCTCAAGTGAGCACCCACTGAGCCACAAGAGCAGCACTGAGCACTGATGGAAGCTGCAGGCACTGTCTCACAAGCCAGAGTGTGTTCAGGCAGCAGGGGAGAATTTGGGAGGAAGGGAGGAATGGTTTGGTTTATGAAGCATTGAAGAAAGAGGGAAGAAAAAGGAAGGGGAGATCAGATAGGAGAGGATCACCAGTCTTGGGTCCAGCATTGATCCAGCTAGTTCCCCACCCAGGCTCTGTGGGGGTACTATTTTATAGGTAAGTATATGTAGGCTCCCTGCATTTTTTTGTTACCTGTCAGACTTTTGCAGTGGTTCTGAAAACAGGAGGCAACAAGGACACTATTAAGACTCATTCCATCTTCACTGTAAATCTGTGGGAACCTGCTCATCTTTTTCCTAAAAGCTTGTCTGGTGAGATTTTTGCTATCTTGTGGCAAGTGCAGAACTGCAAGAAATTTACTGTGGAAAGGGATGGATGGGTGGATAATTAGAAATCATGCAGAGGATTGGCACTAACTTTGCTGTAGATGGCATCTTCTTTCCAGGGTTGTGACAGGGTATTCAGCCATCATGAGTTACCTGAGATCATTCATGCCCACTTCACTTCAGTGTACTAGGGGAAGCTCTGCTGGTGGAGAGCAAGTGAAACAGTATTTGCTGTTATCGTAAGTCCACAGCAGCTCTTAGAAAACACTACAAAAACTGGTGTCAGTACAAAGACAGACATAGCAGCCAGTCCAGGTCTGCTCCAGAAGCCTGAGGTTAAAGACAGAGAAGGCAAACACCTAAGGCAGCAACACTTCACCCAAGTACAGCGGGTAGTTTGGGGTGGAAGGTTGAATTCTGGTCAAAGCTTTATTTTTAAAAGGTTTGCAGTTATTCTTCTCCAGGTCAGTACTTCTGACTTTTTGGTAAAGTGATGTCTTCACAGAATGTTTTTACTGTGTGTATTTTGCAGTGAATGTTATTATTTTGAAAATAGCTATTTTGAAAACATCTTATTAAGTCTTGAAGCCATTATTAGCCTGTATATGTGGCTGTCACATTTGGAAAGGAGGAGGTGGTTCAGGTCAAGTGGTGGGGAAAACATCCAATCCTCCAGTATTGAGATCCATCCCTTTTCTCAGTCCTGCTCCACTCCCAGCCTCTTGTTCAAGGACAGCTGAAAACGAAGGCTGAGGCCAACAGGAATATCGCTCTATACATCTTCATCGTGTGCAAGCCGCTGGTCAAGTTCTTTGTGTGTCAGGGAGGCAGATGTCATGAGGAAAGCCAGCCCTGATTCTGATTTTTGTGTCTGTCAGAGTGAAGACTGTTTTAGGGTTTTTAACCTGAAAGATTTTCCATGTGATCTGGAGATTCACCTAGGAACTCCAAGCTGAAGACATGAAATTCTCAATATTCTTTGCTCAAAAGGATAAAGACTGGGGGGCTGGCTATAGGCTGTAAATGCAAATCAACAACTACCTACATTCCTTTATATGTTCAGCCATGCTCAGTTAACAAGAGAAATCAGCTGGACAAGCCTGGGCCATGACATGCCCATCCTTTTGAAGACCAAGGATACTCCAGTTCATATACAAAGACTTTCTAAAGACTGGGATATCTTTTTATTCATTAACCTGATGAGTTCTGCTTTTTCCTATACCAAAATCTTCTCGCCTGCAGCAGCAGGTGGGGACCACCCCAAGCATGGGTGCAGCCTCACAAGCAGCACTGCAAGCTGGGATGCTCAGATCTGTTTTGCAGCGCAGATTATCCCAACCGTGGGCAGGCATGGGAGAGAGGAGTGGTGACAGGCTTCTGGTGAAGCCAGCAGGTGGCAGCCCCCATCATATTCCTTTGCCAAGGACACGGTGCCCTGCCCCACTCCCAGGGGTCTCAAGCATCCTTCTAGTCCTCAGGGATGCTCCTGCTTTGTTCAAGATATGAACTTGCAGAGTTAGATCCAAGCTACACAGAGCCTCATGAGTTCATATAATAACTTTTGACAGGCATAAAAAACAGCAACTTTCCAGCAACTACAACTTATTGGATTGATGACTTTTTTATTGTAAAATTCAAGTCTTTTTCCACTTAAATGTGTTGTGTTTTTTGATTTTTTTCCTGTTTGGAGTAGAGTGTTTTTTATTTTTCATTTGGTTTTTAAAGGAATCTGGACAAAAATGACAGCCAAAAATACACAGGCCTACTAAGTACGTGGACACTACACACCCTAAAGTCAGTTTACAGAAAGAGTGAAATGTGACCCAGAATAAGGATGTGCTTGTAAAACATCTGTCTCAGCCCACCCTCACCGGCAGCACTCCTGCATGCTCTGTCACCCAGCAGCAGCCACCAGGCCAAGGGGAGGCTCCCCAGCACAATTCACCCCATGTCCCCCACAGCAGCGTTCCTGGGGCTGCTGCACTGCAGAGCTGTAGGAGCAACCCCTGCCCCAGGCAAAAAAGCACCCAAGTCTCAGGGTTTAAGAAGTGACATTTTAATGTACTTCACTTGAAGAAGAACAGAAGGGCAAAAATGGCTCAGGTGTTCAGTCTCAAAATGCCCCAAGAATTCTCAGGAATGGCGACTCAACATTGTTGGCACAGAGATAATTCAGGAATTTGCAGAATACTCTCCAAGGAAGGCCCTACTTGAGTGTTCCCAAATGTTATCCGCCCTCAGTCAATTTCATATCTCTCCTAAAAGAAGGTTCTGGCATTGCTGGCCACACCTCTACCCTGTCAGCTGAATATATTCCTGATGAGAAACTTATGAAGGAGTCTAGACTTCAAAGTCCCCATAGGTCTGTGCATGAATTAACATCTGTGTATTTCTAGAAAGATGGGTTGTGACAGACTAGTTTGGAAAAAACTACAAAACTCATAGAGATTCCTTTGGGGACACCTGAACCCAATTTCTCTTTAAAATCCATTGAAGTACCTTGCCTCCAACACTTCTCCACGTGTTTTACAAAACTCTTGCAAAGATCTGGATATTCCTTGGATCACTGACAAGGTGAGGCCATGATTTACAAGCAGTCCTGAGAGCTGCTTCAGCTGACAGCTTAGAGCAGCCCATGTGCACTCCTCCGTAACCCTCCAGAACAAGGTGATTTGCGGAGGGGGCTATCCAAACTTCAATGCCTTTGATGACTTAGGTGAAGAGTTTGCTTTAAAAAGAAAGGTCAAAAAACAGCCCTATACTTATCTTAAACAATTTCCATCTGCCACAATCTTTTCTTAAAATGAGCACAACTTCATAGTACAGTTAGTGGGCTTATTCCCTCTACTGATAAATTTATTTCAGTGGAGAAACGTAAAACTTCAAGAACAGAATTGACCGGAAGAAACCCACTCCAAATATGATACAAGCAACGAGAGAAAGAATTACAAATAGTGAGATTTCTTTATTGTTAATGTTCAATACTATCATCTTTCCACTTCTTAAACTTACTAAACTTCTTTGAACTAATCCTACGTTTTTAAGAAATAATCTACTGCTCAGTGCTAATGTAACCTACTGTCCGATACTAACTTTAATATCCTAAAAACCTAATCTTCTAGTTGAAATAAAAAATCCAGGGTTTACAGATTTCACCAGGCTGAAGCAGATGTCTGGTGCCAGGACTCCACTCACTGCTGGTCATATTCAGAAATGCGGCTCTGAATATGGGTCAGCTTGTTGTGGAGGTACAGGCACCTGCTCTTCATTTCAGAGTAGCTGGGGCTACCCTGTGAAGGAGAAAGCAAAAGAAAATTAGGGCATGCAAACACTTCTGCAGAGTCTGGAGTCTGATGTCCTTTGCTTTAAAAAAGCCTTGAGGCAGACTCAGCAGTTACCATGGCCCTGCAGCTCTGGTGTCACAAGTACCTGTTGTAATTGCTGATAATGTGCTAGGATTCGATGATGCAGCATCTACAAGAGAAAAATATGAGGAATGTTTCACCACCACCATAAAATGCAAACTTTGGTAAAACACTAAAAATACAATCAGTCTGATTCTAGAGATTTTCTTCTCTGACATCTTCCACTCCCAGAAAAGTGGTCTCTTTGGTCTCTACCCAAATGCCTTTGAAAAAGGCATTGCCAAATTTGGTCTCAAGAGTGAGACATTTGCAAAAACTAATCTCCATCTCCCAGCATCACCCAAGATCTGCAATTAAGCCTCACAATGGGCAACAGGAGGAGCACATGCTCTAAGACTCTGTTTGAGACACCTCTCTCCTTACTGTTTCTTCATAGAAAGCTCAAAAAAGGTGTTTTGGGCAGGGTCTGGCAAAAATCAGACCCAGCCCAAGCAGTGTCTCAGCATATATGCCAATCCCACAGTTCCTTTGTCTCACTGAGCAGTTCCAGAGAATCCAAAACACTGCAGCGATGATGAAGCACAGCCTTCATGGTTTTATCCTTCTTTACCTGATAGGCTTCAGAGCCGGGAGTCAGAGACTTCCATTGCTCCTGAAACTGCCTGTACTTCTTTGTGGTCTTGTCAATCAGAGAATGTAAATTCTGGTATTCCTCATACTCTGCACTGAAGTCATCCTTGTAGCGCTGCCGTTGCTCCAAGGAGACAATGGCTACATATTTTCTAATGGGAAAAATGAGAACATTTTTCTATGAGTAAACTCAAGGAGAACATTCCAGTACACTTCTAGTCCATAAAACACAGGTGTAATTTACACCAAGCACAGGGTAATGTCAAACACAGACACCCAAGCTTTGAGTCAGTTGCTCTGGGACTGACAGTTTCTGCTTTCAAGCTCATGTTCTTCAAGAGAATGCAGTCAGGTAACTCAGGAATCTTTCAGATTTCTATGACACTTAATTACTAACAGCTTACATTGTGGAGGTTTTGTTCATTAGCAAGTGGAGCACACTTAGAAAACATTTGCCTTCATTTCAAATGTCAAAGGACAAACAAACACAGCAGCTTCAGGAAGAGGAGATACATTACTAAATTATAATCTCTTCCTCTGTAGGAAAAGCTTGATTTAGTTAATTTACTTGCGACAATACATCTCTAAAACATATTTGTCAGAGAAGGCATTTATGCAGTTGAGTGCACAGAGTTGGACTTTAGGGCTACATTCTTGTCTGTCTAATGGCAGAGTTAATGATAATATTGGATTCTTCAAGCAGACAGCAGTTACATCACTGACCATGAAACTGACGCATTGGTAACACAGCCACAAAAACAATCTCTATGTCAGCCTAAAACTACAACTACTACCCAAACCATATCTCCTCCTAGGGAGGGCAAAATTCATTAATGCCTAAAGCCACTGATGGAAGTAAAACCTTCTTCATTCCCTTCTCCCTCAAATCAACAGGCATGAGGTTTATCAAGCTCATGATACAAATCCAAATGAAGTGTCAATGAAAATAAGAGATGCCACTTCCCAACACACTCACACCAATGCTTCTGCTCCTCTAGGCCTGAAGATCTGGTTCCTTTTGGATGACACTAACACCTTTAACATGGGAATAAACATTTCAGACCATCCTGAGTAAATTTTTAACTAGTTGAAATTCAGTACCAGGACTGAAAACAACTTGTGCCCAGGATGCATCTCAGGCCAGATGCACCTAATTAGTCTGCATGATAAGTTTGAAAAGAAAATTGCAGATGCCTTGCAATATTTTGGGAGGCAGCAGAGCAATGTGACCCAGGGCCCTGCCGCGCCTGCTCCAAAGGCCGCAGCTGCCCCAGAGCCCAGAGCTGCAGGAGGCCTGACTGCCCTTGCCAACATCCCTGCTCTGACACAGGCTGGGAGCAATTTCCAGTCTTTTGTACCACACACACACACACTTCTCCCTCCCCTCCTGCGCTGCAAATTCGATGAGGGGATGCAGCACCACTGCTACAGCTGAGCCTGTGCAACTGCACTGCAGGAAGGGAGGGCCCGTCCGGGCCTAACCCACCTCAGTGTTCATCTCTGCTCTGAGCCTTCCAGGCCCAACTAAACCTGCTCAAACTCATCCTTTCAGCACATGAAAGAGTTTGACACTGCACCCCACTCAGAGAGGCAAGATTTAATCACTATTTTACTCACCTCAAGTAGTCTGGTTGGTCACTTCTTGCAGAGCATGTGGAGGCAATGGAAGTATCTTTTCTTGTTCCTGCAGAGAAGCAGAATTTTAACACTCTTCATCAGGAGATGATTAAAAGGTCAAAAGATTCCACTTTGACAGTCTTGAAAAAGTCCTTCAGAGCATTCTTCTCACATCAAATTACTCACAAGAAGCAACAAAATTTAATAATAGGACAGACACGACCTCCACACTATACAGTCCCGGTGTTCAGAAAGAGGGAATGGCCACTATATTCTACTGGTTGTGCATTCCCACAGTGTGAGCCCCAGCTCAGCTTTTCTTATTTGAAGGCATGAGGTGGCATCTGCACAGCCGTTCAAGTCATGCAACAACAGATGCAATAGATGCAGCTTCACAAAATACAACAGCTTGAGAAAGATCAATATCAAGTTTCTAACAAGAAAGAAAGAAGAAAGCTGAAGTTCTTCTCATGCCATCTTTTTATCCCCACTTCCCTGCAAATTCCAGGGGCCCAAAGTTCCGATGAGTGTCTGCACTCTTGTCAGCAGGAAAGCCAATTCCATTCTCTAGGGCTTACTGGCACTAAGGCTCCAATACCCTGCAGCCAAAACCCAGTGCTCCTCATTAACGTGGCAGGATGGGGTTGGAAACAGCTCTGCACTTGGGAATTGCCCTTTGCCTCTTAGCAAGGGGATTTGGGAAGCATTGCACACATAACCTCAAAGCCGTCTTTCCAAAGAAATGTTGAAGAATTATGATGATAATAAAAAGAGCTGCCATAAGGAATAGTCAGCTGAAACAGGAAGGAACAATCAAGATCATGATAGTCTCTCTCTGCTTTCCATTTCAGGTTTTGTGCCAAGCATAAAAAGCCCACACAATCCTTTACATTCCTTATGAGCTTCCATTGCTGTTGGTTACACAAAGTAATCTTGTAAAAACTCAGCCATTCTTGACAATCTTTAAGCTCCCTGAGCATCAATTCTTGAGGAAAGAGCTGTGATATTACACTTGCTTTTGTTGATTTTAGTTGTATAGCAGAAGTACAAAAAGAAGTGTAATAGTGGTAATAAAACTGGACAGAAATACCAATAGTCACAGTATGATCAACACAACTTGGAAGAACAGCTTTGCTGTGAGCATTTCATTTCCAAAAGTGCATTTGCTCTCATGGCTCAATCCACATGACAGCTTCAGCCTAAGCCTCAAACTTCAAACAAAGAACAGATTTTTCCTTCACCAGATGGGCAGAATTTGGGAACTGGCTCCTGAAGAAAGCTGCTGATGTGTTTATGGATTCAAGCAGGAATCCTTCCAAAGGCATCCCAAAGTTTGCAGGTACCATGTGTATGTCTAGAAGAAATGTGGAAAGACCATCTCAAAGCACCTGTCTCTACAAGCACACCACCACTTGCAAGAGGCATCTGCACACTCCAAACCTGCCTCCAGGCTGAGCCCAGCTTGTCATTTGCAAGGTCAACCTCCAAAAGGGACAACCCACAGATTTAACCAAGCAACTGAACTCTGCCTTGCTGGGTGTGTCCCTGTCATAAGCAATCAAGTGTTCTTTATGCATTTCTGTTTCCTTTTCAATGTTGTTTCCAGCCTGTACCACTCCCACAGCTTTTGAAGAAGGAAATTCTGCAGCTAGGATGGAGAGGAAACTCTCAGCCCAGTTCAAAGTAGAACTCCAGGAAACCTCAGCCCAGGTTTTGTAGCTTTTGCAGTTTCCATGAAAAGGCTGAGTTCAATGAACAACCATGGAATCACTGAGATTTGATCCACAGGTTTCAGTAAACTGGTCTGCAATAAATGTGTGACAGATTTCTGCCTTCAGCATGCAGTCTTGAAAATCTGCTGATGGAAAAAGTGCTGTCTCAGTCAACACTTGTCATTTTACTTGAAATCAGAGGGAAAGGAAAACATCCATTACCTTTGGCTTCTAGTGTCTGGCTCTTTCTTTGAACCAGATTCTCCCAACAGCAATCTATTTCACATCTCTTTGTTCTTGATTGGTTTTGAACTACTTAGAGGGAGAATTTCTAAAAATCAATGTACTTTTAGAAAAGGTTCCAGCAGCACAGTTTCCGGGCTTTGCTGTTGTCTTTTAAACCAAGAGTTACAATCTAATGTAATGGCAGAAAAAAAAAAAGTCTTGATTTATCATGGCCATACAGCAGGGATAATGGAATGGTAGAGCAGTGCCTTCGTGTATCCAGTGCCCACTTTCAAAGCTCCCTTTTCACAAGGTGCAAGAGCACAATTAAATATTTCAGAGCATTCTCAAAGAAGGATGTTCCCATAAGACAAGCCACCACAACTGGAATTTGAGAGAAGTACAATTGGCAAGAAGAAAAGCACAAAGCCTTGGCCTAACTGAGCTGGAGGATTGCAATTAGGACACCAGAGAAAACCTCCACTGTAGAGATTGTGGGTAAGGATAATCACTGCTTGCATGGCTTCTAGCCTAGGATGAGGGGACAGCTGTGACCACCCCATGGATTCTCCAATCTTGGAGAGTATAAAGGTGGTACTTCCAGACAGTCTTGGGGATCCCCACCACTGAGAAGACCAAGGGTTAAGAAGGACTGGCCGGACAGCAGAGAGTCCATGTGGTGATGATATCTCCCCACCTAAAGTCTCTCTCTTCCCCTCACCCTGCCTCTCTTCCCTTATTTCTTCCTATCTCCTTAGTTTGCATTTCCTCTTCAATAACATTTTTACAATTGACTGTGGAAAAGAGTCATGCTTGCACCTTAATTTGGGCAGAAGCTTCTCTTAATAAGGAAATCTTTACACCACAGTTACCCACACAGGAGTCAGGAAAACCAGCACATCATTACCTTCATCGAAATCCAAGCGGTGCCACTGCTTCAGCCTCCCCAATTCATTTTTCTCCCCATTTGAATTGGGGATCTCCTTCTGCTCCCTGGCAGGTGCTGGGGCCCTGGAACTCTGAAATTTCTCTGTCGCTTGCACCACATGGGTGCAGGGGGAAAGGGAGCCGGCACTTGGAGACATGTCCAAAGGGAAAAGAGATGTGGAAGGCAGAAGGAAGGAAGAAAAGTGGCCACCAGCTGCTGGCTGGACATGATTGGGCTGGTGGCCAATTCTCCTCTTCTTGCTCATCACAGGACTGGAAACCTCAGAAGGCAGAGGCCGTTTCTGCATCAATAACAAAATAATTCATTCATTAACCTATGATCAGGATCAGCTTTTGCTCCCATTCTGAAAAAAGTAGTATTTCCGATTGGGTAGAGTTTGAACACACATCTTTCTTCACTAAAACATACATTCAAACCAGGAAGTACTGCAGGTGAATACAGGCTCTGTCTCATTCCTACTTTCCCATCTTAGCACTCAGCAAGTCCTACTTCCAGTCTGTAGCTAAAAAGCTTTGGGAGAAAGACATTCCCTTCAGGAGCTCCATCAAAGGCTTCCCCAAAAGGGAAGATCCTGCACATTCACATGACAATTTTACACCACCAGCAAGTCTACTAAAACTTACCAGAATGTCCAGAATGTTAAAAATGCATCAAATACCTGGGCAGGTCTTGCTGGAGCGTCTCTCTCAGAAGGTCCCAGAGATGTCACTTGACTGTTGGTAGTGTTCAGAGATGGAGCTGATTTTCTGTATGGATGGTCAAATATTTCATGTTACAAGGCCTTGCAGGAAAACAGAGACCTTCAGTGTCAGGACTCAAGGAAACAGCATGAAGCTGAGTTGGGGGAGCTTTAGGCAGGATATCAGGAAAACATTTGTGCCCCAGCAGGTGCTTGAGCAGTGCAACAGGCTCTCCAGCCCTGTGGTCACTGCAAGAGGCTTCAGGAAGTGTTTGGACAACACTCTTGGGCACAGGGTGTGCTTCTTGTGGTGTCCTGTGCAGGGCCAGGATCCTGGCAGGTCCCTGCTACCTCAGCATGTTCTAACAATCTAAGCTTATTTTCCCAGGGATTCTTTTTCCTTTCTCTGAAAGACTGAACTTACCCAGAAAGTATTAACTTCAAATTCTGTCTGTCTATTTCAGTGTAGCCAGGCCAATCCGTCTGAAGGGTTTGAAATAGATGTTCCTTCAGACTGAAGGAATTATCCTTTGCATTCCACTTGGCTACCTACAGGCAGACATGTAGGAAAACAAATCTTTATTATGCTTGCTGCATGCAAACTACAGAAATACGATTGGTCCTGCACAGCTGCTTGTGAGAACCCAGCTTCAACTAATTTATGTCTTTTTGCTCAGAGCTTGAATATTCCTCTATCACATGAGTTTTCAGCCATATTAATGTTTCACCAATTGGAAACAACCAAGTATCTCCATTCATATCCAGCAAGAGTTCCTTTGAAAACAACATTGAGAGCTACAATGTGTATGGAGAGGAGGTCAGGCCCAGAGTCCCTCTTTATGTGGCAGACCCAGGGTTCCTTCCAGCAAAGTTCTGCCATGGGAAGGCTGTGCACATGCCTTGCTGTATTCCTTTGCAAAGAAATGAGGTTCCTATCTTCCTCCAGGCACACACAAAGTCTACTCAAAAAGGTAAATTGAGGTAGTAAAACCTTGAGACCGTTGATATCTAAAGTGCAGGTTTAGACTTCATCATCTGACACCTGATCAGAATTCCACAGAAAAGCCCATTGGGAAAGTCTCCATCAATTTGACCCCTGCAACACACTGAATAACTCATCTAACACACCACCAACAGCAGCCACAACTTTCACTTTTTTTTTCTCCTTGAAAACTTGATAAACATTGACAATTTGGGTCTGTGTTGATGCCTGTCTGCCTGCAGCTGAATAAGAAATGTAAAAGTGACAATGATACCCAGAATCAGGGATTCACTTTTTCAAAGCAGAACTCAGGTTGTGTTGGAAGGGAAGCCAGTGTGTGTGTACCAGATCTCAGCAAGCTCACACTGCCCATTTGAGATTTATACCAAAGAAACCCCCACTTGCTCTGATGTCCACAAAAGCCTGAGCAAGGCATTTCAGGCTGCAGGACTGCTCACACAGAATTTTAAGAATGCAAACCTGGACCCTGAGGCACTTCACACCTCCTACAGCACATTGACTCCAGGGAAATCTCCTCAAATATTGCAATGGAACAGGAAAAAATGTTTACATCCTTTACCTTCTAAGGAGCTCAGCTTTGAAAATTTATAATCAACTTGAAATCTAAATGGGCTAATTCGGCTGGGATGGCAGAACATGGCTCTCATTATATTGTGAATATCTTCAGGGTGAAAAAGCCCTGCCATTGCCCTGGGCAAACTCAGCAAGAAACTTCCCAAGTTCAGGGAATGAGTTCTTAAATGTCACTGTGGGATCAATTGTATTGAATTTTCCTCCATTGAGCAGGTTCCAAGACACTGTTTTCCTAGCTGAAAAGGAAATGTTCCTGCTTGATGTAATAATGCTGGCATAATTCAGCAACAGCCTAGAGGAGCAGGGAATATTGAAAAAAGGGAGGAAAGAACCACTGCATCTTTCAATGCATGTGCATCCTATTGTTGGCTGTAATAAGAAAATCACCATGGAATTCAGAGGAGCACTGGAGAAGTTACCAAATAAAAGAGTTCCAAGGAAGATGAAGATTTAATTCACATGACAGTAAAGAAACACTCCACTCAAAGTTTGGCTACCATCTTTATCAAGGAGGATTTGCCTGGAACATCCTGGGAAGGCAATCCCCACAGATCCCAGAGAAGCCAAGTACCATTGAGAGGCCACCAGCACCGTTCAAATGAAATACTGGCCTCTGCAGTTCCTGATCTCCTCTGCTCTGGAACTTCTCCCAGGAAATTTTAAGTGCCATGACAAACCATTTCACACAATCAAGGAAGCCCTGTGAAATTACTCCCTGAAGCAGTTAAACATTGCATGGAAAAGAAAGAGAATGGAATAAGGCATGAGGAGCAACAACATTACAAAGTGTTACTCATTGCCAGCCATTCTAGCAAAACAACAATGCCCCAAAAGATTTGAAGTTTTCTTTTTTTGTCACATGGAACTGCAGCTTGAGACCTCTGGATGAAGTTGATGGAAAAAATTAAAGGGGAGCATTTGCTAACTTGTTCATCTGTATCTAATTTAAAAAGTAGAGGAACAAGTGACAATTAGGAAGAAAAGAATAGCATGGTGGAAATAATGCTGGCACAAACTCCACAATCTCACCTGCTGAAGGATCTTTGCAAGGGTGCCCTTGTCCTTTTGCATGACTCCATCTCTCTGCAAGCGAGCAAGTAACTCTGGCTTCTTGTAAGTCCTCAGAGCAAGTAAATTAATCACCCTGTCCCTGTAGGGTCACCGATAAACAGCACTGCAAGGATTCTGTTCCCTCTCTGCAGGCTTCACGGGCTTTGTTCTCTTGTCCTCAGGGGCAGGACATGAAGCATTTGGTTTGGCTCTTCTCTCATCTGCTTGTTTTCCCAAAGGAAAGGAAAGCAGAAAAAGAAGTGTCAAATGGGAAGCTGGCAGAAGGCAAAAGAGTTGATTTAAAATTATGATGGGTATTCTTGGGGACAGAGCTGATTTTGAATATCCTGGTGTATCCCTTTGAACTCAGCATATTCTCTGATTCTGTGTAAAAGCCCAGTCCATAACTGGTCCTTTATGGAGCCTGTTGCAAAGGCACCCTGTACCCTACCAGCAACCAGACCTGTCTCACCTGAGTTTCTCTGTGCCAGCCCAAAGCAAAATTGCCACCAAGTTCAAAAATTGATTCACTACTGCCAGTCCTCACACCCCAGGTACTCAATCTTAAATATTCCCTTAGGATCTATGTACACAACGACCAAGAATCACACAAATCATCACTCACATTTGAAACAAAACATCCCAAATGAGAAATTCAGAAGTTGAGTTTTGTCTCTCCAAAAAGCTACCATGATGCTGCCTTAAAATGCTGTGCACTAGGCTAAGGCAGAGCAAGAGCTGCACTTGCAGGGGCAGGGATGTCCCTGCAGGCAGGTGACTGCAGCCACAGCCAGGTGAGAGCCTGTTTTGCTCAGGGCAGCTGGCTGGACCTGGCTCAGCTCACTGCTGCAGGCAGCACCACTGAGTTCCTGGAAGGGGAATGGGCACCTCGTGTCTGCCTGGAGCCAGGCTCCTGGGAGAAACAGCACTCAGAACAGATTAATACAAATGGCACCTCCTAAGCACATTGTGCTTTGAGGGGAATGTTGGAATCCGTGGGCAAGATGATATCAATGTCTTCCTTTCAATTTCCTTGAAAAGAACCCAGTGTAGTATTGTGGCAACATTCACTTATTAATGACCCAGACAAACAATTAAATCAAGCATGGTTTTCCATATTGACCTTATGAAATTCTCTATGCGACTTCTTCAAGGTCATTTGCTTTCAATTTCCCAATTAGATTTAATGGATAATGGCAGTGCCTAGGTGTTTCAAACCCAAAATCTTAGCTACCAAGACTGTGAATTTAAGTGTATAAGGTGGTCCAAAACTTGACCTCCATGCTCCAAATTCCAACCCATCAAGCAGTATGGGAACAAGGAAGGAGTGGCAGGCTTTCTCAGGGGAAAACAAACCAGTGGCTAAATGTAGTGACTGCAAGGCTGACCTGAGGGCAAACCAGCTCCAGGTTGAGATCTCTGAACACAAGAGATCCCCTGTACTGAGAATATGCTTCAAAAATTTATTACCAAGTTGAAAATCTTACAGGCATTGAGCAAAATATGAAAGGCAGCCATACCTCCAAGTGTGTTATACAATTTGACATCCTTTGCACTTCCATTGTGCGATCCCTCACGGGGGTTTGACTAAAAAGGAAAATAGATTTTCTGTAAAATCTTCAGCCTACTCTCCATTACTGCTGATTAACTACGCCCAACATTTTCAACAAGAGCTGGATTTGCAAAGGTTTGCTGTCACATCACTTAAAAATGGCTACTTTGACACAGTTCTCCCTCTGAAACCAGCCGGCTACAAAAGTGCTCTGAGAGAGCGACCCTCACTTAGCCTCTAATGCAGCCAAGCCTTCAAGTAGCAAGTCATCCTTTCCCAGTTGCTGGAATTTCTAGGCACAGGCTTCCCTTGAAATCAAGTGTCTGAGTACAATGGACCTGGCCAGCTTGACTCAGCTAACACTCCTGGTGAGAGTGGTTCACAAAACGATCAAGAACTCAGAGCAGGACCCAGCACTGGGATATATTTGGCACTGTGGAAGCACATCACAGGGTCAGCTCTGAGAAGAATTTCATCTGCACAATCTGAATTTCAACTCTCAACACACATGAAATCCCTTTCTCTTTTCCTCAGCTCTAGATGCAATTTTTTGCATAGATGTGAAATGGAAACAGTTTATCAGATGTAACAAAATTTGGGTTGCTTGGCTGAACTCATCATTTAGTACACAATGTGCCACATTCCGGTAGAGGTTAAAAATCACTAAAAAGGTTGTCAGCCTAAGTACATTTTTTAACAAAAACAGCTACTGCCATGCAACTGCCTCATTCAGAAGGCAAAAGTGGCTGAGATAAAATCTAAAAGGCTATGATAAATGGACTGAAAAATGTGAATTAATTAGCATGAGTAGGGAGACATCAATAGCAAAAAAATATAGAACATTACTTAATGGAACTCTAATTTAGAACTAATGAGGATTAATTTCTTTGTTTGATAAAAATGTATCAATAAGTGGAAAAGCTTTGAAAATGGTGTACATGTGTTTGGAGTTCTCCACTATGCATCACAGCCAGAAATACAGTAATATATCCTCCTAATAGTAGAAAATACTGTTAGAGAATTTCCTTTTTCTGGACTAGCTCCATGAGTGCAGTACAAACTTGGAACCATGAGAAATCCATGCATTTTGGCCAGGACTCATGACCAGAGCATGAATTCCCTGAGTGTCACCGTTTGGAGAATATCTGACTTTCACTGGCACCTCCTCAGTGTCATCCGTGAGAGCCACTTGCATCCATGAGAGCAACATCCCAGTTCCACTGGCACCTCCTCCGTGTCATCCCTGTGAGTTGCTTCCCCCGGGCAGCTGCCTCAAAGGGGCCCTTGGAGCACCAGTGGGGCCCCAGCCCTGCCCAACAGGTCCCGCGGCCTCAGCAGCACCTGACACCAACACCATGGCCAAGCCCCCACCCGCTGCCAACCCGCAGAGCCCCACACCTGCCCCTCACCTGTTGCTCCTGGCACCTCTGGGTCACCCTGATGGGCATCGCAGTGCTGGTGGGGGCCCTGCGGGACGCAGTGTGGATTGGGGCCCTGCGGAACTCCCTGGATCCTGCCCAGGCCCGCAGCTCCGCCATCCCGCTCTGCCTCGGCTGCTCCTGCTCCCTCACAGACACTGATCCTGCTGAAAAATCTGCACAATGCAAAATACTTGTTTGGAAAATGTGGTTTTGGATGTTTGGCTATTGCAGCTTTCAAGGCTCATCAACAAGAAAGGAGATGACTCCCATGAAAGAGGAAGTAGCCAGCAAGCTGGAAGTGATGGCCGGGCCTTGGAAAGGCAGGTGACTTCTTGGCTGAATTGCCTTGTTGAGGTGCGGAGCTTGAAAGGCTTCAGTGGCCTCAGACAGAGGAAAGGTCAGCAATGCTTGGGAAGAAGGGTGTACCACTGATGGTGGACACAAAGAATGCAGAATTTACGGGCACAAGGACATTTGGCAGAACCCCCGAGAAAAGGAACAAACTGATAAAGGCAATGCAGCATCAGCTCTGGCAGGGTAAAAGGCCATTCCAGCAGGGCCAGACCATGGCCACCCACTCAAGAAACCTCTCCCTAAGAAGAAGCAAGAGACTGAGCATGCAGACTAATGAGCATGAGAAGTGAGAGGCTCATTATGGAGAGAACTAGGGAACTTGCAGGCAATGAACACTAATTGCTTTCTTTGCTCAAATGTATAAATACTCAAACACTCTGTGTTCTCATGCTGCTGGCTTTGTGAATTTGTCCCTGAGTCCCCCTTTCTGCACAGAACTGTAAATAATTACCTCCACTCACTGGGTGGATCGGCCTCTTGAACAGCGGGTGCTGGAACCAGCCAAGCTGGAGCAACACTCGCTGTGGCTCTGACACCTCCGCTCTCGCTGCAGCTGCCGAAGGCTCTGAGCAGTCCTGCCCTGTGCCGGTGACAATGTCCACGTGTCCTTGGAAACGGGGAGTTCTATGTGCCAGGCTGGCTGGGATGTCACTGAGGAGCGGGATGTGACACAGTGGGGGCAGAGGGATTTCACAATGGGCACAGGTAGGGAATGCCCTGTCCTGTCCCATCACTGACTCTGCTCATTTCCAAGTGCAGAAAGGGGCACCCCACCAAGCCCAGTAGCTGCAGCTGTGCAAACCAGGCTAATGAAGTGTTTCTGCACAAAAGTGCTGCACTTGGCTTTCTCTGAGGCAAAGGAGCAGCTGAACACCTCTCACCAGGGCAGCAAGGTGCAGCCCTGACAGCTCTGGGCAATCCTGTCGTGGGCCCCTCAGTCTGTGAGGCTTCCAGCACGTACATGGGCACTCAAATATCATCTCTTTGACACAACCCCCCGACCTTTCCTCATCCCAGCCTCCTCAAAGGAAACAAGCCAGCAGCATGCCCAGGCCCCCTGGTGCTCTGCAGCAGGAGCTGACATGGAAAGACCAGGGAGAACCTTGAACACAATTCCAGGCTGACAGTTGTGCTGACTCCAGGTGACCATTGAAATTACTGATGCATCTGGAAAAATATTTTATACTCAGCTTTTGATCATTTTACTTTCCCTTTTCCCCATACCCAAGCTTACTCCTGATTTCACGCAGCTGGCAACAAAGAACCCATTACAGGCAGAGGGAATAAAAGCATGGCATTGAAAATGGCTTGAATATTACCATCCAAAGCTCATTTACGATATCACAAAATCTTGTCTTTGTCTTCAGTACCATGTCCATATCTGCCCATGTTTGCTTTCCTGGCTGCCACACTCACAAGGACAGTTCATTTTAGGGACAGAAAGGAAGGAAGCACTTTCTCAAACATCAGAGCCGACATCTGTAAAACAACTGTGTCCCTTCTTGGGAATGACTGGATTGTGATGGTTATGGATCCCCAGTTAGGGACTGTTGGAAAAGCCTTTGTATGAACCATGAAAGGAATCCCATCAGGTGTTATAGCAGACTCCAATATGTCCAACAGCCTTTCCATATCTTAAAAAGACATTGATGACACCCTCTGCAGTGGAGATACCAGATTTGACTGATCCCTTTGCCCTGTTCACACATGAGTGCCTTGGCCTTGCACAGTAACTCCATATTTATCTCAAAGATTGGGAATGCAGGAAAGAACCCTGTGGAAAAGAGAATTATTCTTAGAAGAACACCTAAGAAAACATTGTCTCCAAGGGGTGGCCAGTGCACCTGAGAGCAGGAGCCACCACAGTCCTGATTGATAGAATAGGCGTGAAAGTAAATGGGAAAAAAATGTCAGTTTATGTGCCACACATGGGTATGTCTGGTGTAGAGCAAAAAGGAGCTCACTGGTTTTCCTAAAGTAACGGGGGCTACTCCTGGAACAAATGATGTGGTGCTAAGGACAGCTACTGTCTTGAACCCTGCTGTACTCCTCAATCTTTCTGCAAGGAATCAGCATCTCCAATCAAACAGGGACAGCTTTGGGAGCATCCAGTTCCCTGCTGAAGTAGCAATAATGCACTGCAAAGCTCAGCAGTTCAGACAAGCCAAGGAGACTGATGAGCAGACCAAACTGCTAGAGAGGTGGCAGAACAAAGCATCTGCTTGGCAATTCTTTCCAAAGCTGTGAGCCTTTCCAAATCAGACACAGAACACCACAATGAAAACAATAATTCAGCAAAATCCTTAAATGTCTGATTTAGTCTTTAAGTGTCATGCATATCAACAAATCAACAAGTTAGAGTGCCTCAAGCAATAATGACATAAACTAGAGAAGACAAAGAAACCCATTGGGGTATTGAAGGTACAGGAGACAATTTGGAAAGGCAGCTCCTTAGTGTTAGGCTGACAAGGACGGTGACAGCTGAAATGGAAACTCTGCTTATAGATCAATGCACAGTTTTACAAAAGACTGCCCTTCGGGATCCCAAAACAGGGAAGTACTGCCAGATATTAATGACAAGGACAATTTTCTGTGTTAATAAAAAGTACATATAAATACTTATTGGGTTTAGTGGACACATTTTCTGCATGGCCAGAGGCTTTTCCTTGTCACATCAACAAAGCTAGAGAAATACCTCCAGTCAAAAATCAATAGTACTCTGATTAAGGATTCCTTTTGGAATGCCAGCAGATTAAGATTCTCATTTCATAGCTGAAAGTGTACAAAATGTATGCAAAACACTCCCAGTTAAATGAGACCTACTCTGCCCATGGAGGTCTTATCCCAGCATCAAGACTGAGAGAAAAAATCAGAGTCAAAAGAGAGAAATTAGTAAAATTTTCCAGGAAACTTCAATAAGGTGGGCAAAAGTGCTTCCCCTGCCACTTCTGAGGATCAGAATTCCAGTGGCTTTTAAAGAAAAAGTCATCCCACGTGAAACGCTCTATGGAAGACCTTACCAAGTTCCTATCCCTTCCAGATAGAGGCAGTCATGTGATAGGAAATGATAATTGAAGTCCTTTTTTACCATCTTGGTGAAAAGTGCTCTCATCTCTGCTGAAACTTTGGGTATGAGCATCCCTGATTACTTTGGATGCCCTGATACATCCTCATCAACCAGGGGACAGTGTCTATGTCAGAAAGCACAGCAACAAGGCACTTAAAGAAAAGTGGAAAGGACCATTTGAAGTGTTCCCAAGCACTCCTGCAGCAATAAAAGGGGATGGGACCAGGACATTGATACACCTGCCCCCTAGGGAAGCCAGCCCCAACACACAGGGAACTGGATGGGAAAATAGAAACAGCTGAGAACATGAAGATTAGACTTGTAAAAGCATGGAAATATAACTTTTTTATGATGTGTAGAATTAGTTAGAAGAAATTCCATAAAAGGAAAGATCAATCATGAAGGGGTCACCATGAAAAATCCTCATTCTCGGCTCACCCTTTGGCCAGCAGCACTCTTGCTTGCTCTGTCAACCAGCAGCAGCCCCCAGGCCAACTGGAGGCTCCCTCTCAGGGTCTCTTGCTGGTCAGAGTGACCCCAAGAAGAGTTAGAAAGTCTCTTTTCCCTGCCCGGCGGTCGAAGAAGGAGTCAGAGCTCCTCATTTCTCATTCTCAAGGTTGTTTATTGTATCTTATCTATAAAATTCTTTCTCCTGTCCTGCCAAGGTCCACTCAGCAAGACAGTCCAAGGCACTCTGCCTGCACCTGGGCGGTGTTATCTTTTTATACTAAAAACTACGTGTACAATATTTACGATTACTTTCCAATATTGATCATCTAGGTTAGACAGTGAGCTTCTACTCTAAACCGATCTAAAAGTGCCAACATCACAGCAGAAGTTGGAGGCCAAGAAGAAGGAGAAAGGCTGGACACGCCCAGATTCCTCCATCTTGCCCCCTGAACCCCCATTCTAAAAACCCCAAAAATCCATTTTTCTACCCTGTGATAAATTCACTATCCTTCTACTTTAACTTTCGTGGCTTGTAATTCTTCATACAAGGTTGGTAATGGTTTTTTCCAAGAGCTAAATCAAAGGCACAGGGGTCTTGGGCTCTGGGCCAAGGTCTCTGAGCCCCCTGACAGGGTCCCCAGTCCTCCAGAGCAGCCAGAGGAATTTCCTGGGTTCCCACAGTTCCCCAGCACAATTCACCCCATGTCCCCCATGGCAGCATTCCTGGGACTGCTGCACTGCAGAGCTGTAGGAGCAACCCCTGACCCTGGCAAAAATGGACCCAAATTTCCACGTTTAAGAGGTGACATTTTGTTGAACTTCACTTGAAGGAGAACAGAAGGGCAACGATGGCTCAGCTGTTCAATCACAAAACACCTCAAGGTCTCTCACGTATGAGGGCTCAACATCATTGCATGGAAACAATTCAGGAATTGGTAGCATACTCTCCAAGGAAGAAAGAAGCATTCACAGTCCTAATGAGTCTTCCCAAATGTTATCCTCCTTCAATTTCCTGTTTTTCCCCAAAAGAGGTTATGGCTTTGCTGATAACTGGTCTACCATTTCAGCTAAATAAATAAATGGCAGGAAACTTAGGAAAAGGACTTGACTTCAAAGTCCCTGTGGGAATCCACAAAATCAGAAGGTTTTGGGGAAAGCTGCAAAAGGCAGGCCTCAGATACAGCAGAACTGTGAGTAGAGCTAAAGCAGCAGTCATGAGATAGGTCAGCAGAAAAATTATTTAAACTGTAGAAAAAGCAAGGGCAAATAGAACAATGGCCTGTGTATTAATGCTTGTCTGAAAAGCTCTCTAAGTTGCAGAAAGCTTATCTAGCAAGATATTAGGAAGGTTAAAGCTTAATAAAGGAGCTCTGTGCGTTGTGTTTTAAGGCTTACAAGTGGGTATTGTATTCCAAATAAGCAAGCATTGTTTTAACCAAAGGCACGTGTGCTTATGGTGATTGGCTAGAACTACTGTCAATATGCTTTTGCTTTGTGTGATTGGTCAAGAAGCTTATAAAGTAAGTTGTAACATTAAGTATTCTGGCCTGCTGCCTGGAATGTGAGCTGCCAGCATCTTCCCATTGTCATAATCCTGTAATGAGACTGATACTGAAAAATAAAACAGCTGGAGGCACTTTCCACAGCAGCCCCGTCCTGTTCGTGTCTGTGAACAGGCCTCCTTGCCGGCGTCAGTCCCCATAGGTCTGTGCAGGAACCAACATCTGTGTCTCTCTAGAAAGGCTGGTTGAGACAGAGCAGTTTAAAATACGCAAAGAAATGGACAGCATTTCCATAGAGACACCTGAACCTAATTTTTCTTTTAAAACCCATTGAAGCACCTTGTCTCCCACACTTCTCCAACTGTTTTACAAAACTCTTGCAAAGATCTGAATATTCCTTGGCTCACTGACAAGGTGAGGTCATGATTTACAAGCAGTCCTGAGAGCTACTTCAGTTGAGACCTTAGAGCAGCCCATGTGCACTCCTCTGTAACCCTCTGGAACAAGGCAATTGTGGGAGGGAGTTGTACAAACCTCTACACCTTCCACCACTTCAGGCAAAGATCTTAAATTAACAAGAAAGGTCGGAAAACAGGCTTCTTCTAAAAATAAAGAATTTCCATTTGCTGCAATCTTTTCTTAAAATGTGCACAACTTCACAGTAGAGGCAGCGGGCTAACACCCTCTACTGACAAAACTCTTTCAGTGGGCAAACCTAAGTCTTGAAGAGAAGAATTGACCAGAAGAACGACACTCTGAATATGACATGAGTGACAACAAGAGAAGGAGTTAAAAATAAAGCAACTTCTTTATTACTACAGTTCAATGCTAACTTCCATAATCCTAGAGGAACTAATCCTATGTTTTTAACAAAAACAACTAATCTTCTTCTTTTAAAATAAAAAAGCCGGAGTTCAGAGATGTTCCCTTGCTGATGCAGACGACCGGTGCCAGCACTCCTCTTGCTGCTGGCCAAATTCAGACATTCATTGCTCAATGTGGATCAGCTTCTTGTGGAGGTACTGGCACCTGCTCTTCATCTCAGAGTAGCTGGGACTACCCTGGGAAGGAGAAATCAAAAGAAAATTAGGGCATGCCAACATTTCTGCAGAGTTTAGAATTTCATGATCTTTGCTTTAAAAGAGCCTGGAGGCACACTCAGAGTTTACCAAGCCTGGCCAGTTTGTTTTATTCATGTAAAACAGTACAAATACTCTCAGTTTGACATTTGAGCTATTTTTCTCCGTGAGCCACCACCCTTCTGGGAAGTTTGCAAAACTGAGGCAGTTGTAATACAGACCTAAAACCAAATGCTAGACAAGTCTGAAACCACAACAAAAACAACAACAACCCAAGACACATCTGCTCCTAAGGAGGCCAAAACACATTAATGCCTAAAGCCACTGACAGAAGTCAAACCTTCTTCAATCCTTTCTCCCTCAAATCAACAAAGTGTGGTTTATCAAGCTTATGATACAAATCCAAGATGAAGTGCCAATGAGAACAATAGATGCCACTTCCCAACACTCTCACACCAATGCTTCTGTTCCACTGGGCCTGAAGACCTGGTTCTTTTTGGATCACAAAATCTCCCTCCCCAAGGGAATAAACAATTTAAGCCATCCTGATATTAATATTTACAAGCAGTAAATCTTTAACAAGTTGGAATTCAGTACCAGGACTGAAAACAACTTGTGCCAAAGATGCATCCCAGGCTACATGCACATGACTGGTGTGCAGGATAATTTTGAAAAGAAAACTACAGATGCCTTTCAACATTTTGGGAGTCACCTGAGAAGCAGTAGCCTTCACTGCTGCCTTCTGCCCAGTGACATTTGCTGGCAAGAGCCCCAGCACAGGCCTGACTGCACTGCTCCCCTGCAGGGCCAGCCTTGCCCTCAGCCTTGCACGGAGCATCCCTGGCTGTATCCAGTGTGACCCAGGGCCCTGCCGCGCCTGCTCCAAAGGCCGCAGCTGCCCCAGAGCCCAGAGCTGCAGGAGGCCTGACTGCCCTTGCCAACATCCCTGCTCTGACACAGGCTGGGAGCAATTTCCAGTCTTTTGTACCACACACACACACACTTCTCCCTCCCCTCCTGCACTGCACATTCGATGAGGGGATGCAGCACCACTGCTGCAGCTGAGCCTGTGCAACTGCACTGCAGGAAGGGAGGGCCCGTCCGGGCCTAACCCACCTCGGTGTTCATCTCAGCACTTCCCCCCACCTGGCCCACCTCCTCCTTTATTCTTTCTATCTCCCTAGTTCACATTTACTTGTAAATAACATCTGTAGTATTAACTCTGAAATATGGTCTTGCTTGCACCTTAATTCATACAGAGGCTTCTCTTAAAAATCAAGTTTTACTCCACTGGTATCCACACTGGAGTTAGGAAAAGCAGCACATTAATACCTTCATTGAAATCCAAGGGACACTACAGCTTCAGCCTCCCCAGCTCTCTTCACATCTTTTTGCACATGGTAGTCGTCTGCACAAGGGCTGGCATTCTAGAACTCCAAATTTGTCTTTTTCTTGAAACCTTAAGGGTGCAGGGGAAATGGAGCCCAGACTTGGAGACAGGTCAGAAGTAGAATGGGATGTCAAAGGCAGCAGCCAGGAAGAAGAGTGGCCACCAGCTGCTGCCTGGATGTAACCGGGCTACTGCTCCATCCTTTGCTTCTTGCTCCTCACAGGACTGGTCAAGCCAGAAGCCTGAGGCCGTTTCTGCAACAACAGCAAAATAATTCATTCATCTATGATCAGGATCAGCTTTGGCTCCCATTCTAAAAAAGCAGCATTTGGGAACTGGCAAAGGTTGAAAATACATCATTTTTAACTCAAACTAGCTGTCAAACATGGATGACCTGCAGGTAAATATCTGCTCTGCTGCATTCCTACTGTCTCATCTTAGGACTTAGCAAGTCCTTCTCCACGTCTACTGCTAAAAGGCTTTGGGAAGTAGACACTGCCTTTATTAAATAGGAACCTGGCTGTTTTAGAGTTTTATGTGTTAAAAAGAAGATTACTGCATCACTATTATAACCCAGCAGTACAGGGTGTGATGATTGGTTGTGAATTCTTATCAGGATGAACACAGACAGCAGCCACATGTCAAGAAACCCTTGTGCTTTTAGGTACAGCTGTCTTAAATCCAGCAGGCTCCCCACTCTGCAGACTCAAAAGCTGTTGGCTAACAAGCCCTTCCATTTGTACAAGAGAGTTTCACAAGTGGTTCCCAACAAGCCCTTACTGTTGCTCAGGGCCCTTTACTCATCTCTCAGCTCCTCCCAAGGAGCTTCTCAAAGGTGTTGCCTCACAAGGCACAGCACACGGCCACAAGCTCCCCACAAGCACAGCAAAGCTCAGGGCCAAGGATGGAGCAGAACAGGACAGCCATGCTGTGCCCAGGCACAGGGAGGGAGGAGAGAAATTAAGGCAGAGCAGGGAGGGAGGGAATATCACCATTCTGTAGATCCTGTGCTTTGTCCAGCCATGTGGATAGTGCAGAGCTGGGGTCAACAATGAGAGGGACAAAGAAACAGAGGGAGAAGGGAGAAGGGAGTGAGAGGGCCCCATCTGCCTCAGCCTCGTGCAGCCTCCAATGCACAAGAGATTTTTTTTATGCAGTTCTGTCACACATGAAGAGCCAGCCCTTGGAGCCCTTCTCCAGGGAATGAGTTGAGGCTGGGGACGGAGCTCAAGTCTCTAGGCAGAGCAGAAAGTTGGCTCAGAACAATGCTGCTCCACCCCTGCAGGATCCTCTCTTCTTGTCACACCCTTCCTGTCACAGCACTCAGAATGTCTGAGGCAAAAGATGCTTAGGCCTGCTCCTGCACATTCTATCACAGCTTTTACACCACCAGCAAGTCTGATGAAATTTACTCTACAGTCCAGAATGTTAAAAATGCACAAAATACCTGAGCAGGTCTTACTGGAGCATCTCACTCGGAAGGCCCTGGAGATGTTGCTTGGCTGCTGCTGGTGAGGTTCTGAGATGGAGCTGATTTTCTGTATGGATGGTCCAATATTTCATGTTACAAGGCCTAAATATCAACTGTCATAGTTCTTTCCTTGTATAGAAAACAGAGTCCTTCAGTGTCAGGTCTCAAGGAAACAGCATGAAGCTGCGTTGAGGGAGCTTTAGGCAGGATATCAGGAAAATATTTGTGCCCCAGAGGGTGCTTGAGCCCTGCAACAGGCTCTCCAGGCCAGTGGCCACTGCACCAAGAGCTCAAGAAGAGTTTGGACAACACTCTTGGGCACAGGGTGTGATGCCTGTGGTGTCCTGTGCAGGGCCAGGAGTTGGATTCCATCACCGTGATGGGCCTCTGCTGGGGCAGCATATTCTAAGAATCCCGGCTTCATTTCCCTGGGCTTTTTCTGAAAAGGCTCTTTTCCTTCCCCAAAAGACTGAACTTACCTAGAAAGTATCAACCTCAAATTCTCTCTATCGATTTTACTGTAGCCAGGCCAATCAGTCTGAAGGGTTTGGAACAGATGTTCCTTCAGACTGAAGGAATTATCCCTTGCATTCAGGTTGGCTACCTACAGGCAGACATTCAGGAAAACAAATGTTCATTCCACCTCTATGCAAACTACAGCAATCTAAAGGAGCTACTTCAGCTGGGATGGCAGAACATGGCTCTCATTATATTGGGAATGTCTTCAGGGTGAAAAAGCCCTGCCACTGCCCTGGGCAAACCCAGCAACAAACTGCCCAGGTTCAGGGAATGAGTTCTCAAAAGTCACTGTGGGATCAACTGAATCTGCATCCACATTGAATTTGAGTTCTTTGACTAGGTTCCACAACGCTTTTTCCTGGCCATGGAGGAAATAATCCTATTTAATAAAATAATGCTTGCATAATTCAGCAACTGCCTACGGCTATGGGGAATTTTTAAATAGGAAAGAAGGAGTTAAGGCATCTTTCCATGGTTATTCTTTTTATGAACGCCTATCAGAAAGAAAAAGCAGTGGAACTTAACTCGAAGAAGAATTGGAAAAGCCTCTAATTTGAACAGGTGAGGAAGTAGTACAATTATGAACAGCAGAACAGCATGATGGAAGAATTGCTGGCACAGGCTCCAAGATCTCACCTGCTGAAGGATCTTTCCAAGGGAATCCTTGTCCTTTGGCCTGACTCCATCTCTCTGCAGCCGAGCAAGCAACTCTGGCTCCTTGTAATCCCTCAGGGCAAGTAAATGAATCACCCTGTCCCTGTAGGGCCGGCCGTAAACAGCAGCGCAGCCGCTCCAGTCGATGTCTGCAAGCCTCACAGGCATCATCCTCTTCTTCTCAGGCACAGGCCCTGAATTGTTTTCTTGGGCTCCTCTCACCTCTGCTTTTTCTCCTAAAGGGAGGGAAAACCAGAAACAAACAGTTCAAACTGGACGTCTGGAGAAGACAAAGATGTTGGGACAAAACGATGTACCAAGGCTGTTGAACCTCTAATGGTTTGGCATTCACAGGTCTATAAGAATCCAAATAGTAAAGAAATAAAAAGAAACAGTCATTACAAGCTGGTAAAGGAGTGATACTGGATGGGAGCTTTTTGTGAAAATTCTTTTTATGCATGCTGCTTTAATATGATTTCCCCATTTTGTAAGTTCAAGCATGGAGCTGTGTCAACAATGACATGGACAGTGGGATTAAATGCACTCTCAGCAAGTTTGCCAACACCAGAGTCCTGGGATGCCATCCAGAGAGACGAGGACAAGCTTGGGAACTGGGGCCCTGGGAACCTCATCAGATTCAGGCAGGGCAAGTGCAAAGTGCTGCATCTTTGAGTTTGTGACATGCCCTGGCACCAGAGACAGGCTTGGGGATGAAGGTGGGGAGGACTTGGAGGTGCCGGTGGATGAGAGGCTGGATAAGACTAAAGAATCATACAAATATCCAGTAAAAATTAAATGGAAGCATACGTAAAAGTGGTCCCTCCCTTTAATCCCCTTGGCACTTGGATTGTGTGACTCCTTTTCTGCCTGGGTCCTGTGCTCTCTGCTCATCTCTTTGGCTTTGATCATGGCAAGCATTTTATAAAAATCCAAAGCGTGGGATGTTTGACACCCTGTTGAATTCTCTTTTCTCACCTTTGGATTTGGGAGTCTTCCCCTGCACCCTGGCAGACCCTGGGAATCCAGAATGTGTCTGAATTCCACTTTTTTGTTTTACTTCAGTGGTGGAGCTTGAAAAGGAGCTGACACTTGGAGGCAGATTACAAGTTGAACAGGATGTGGAAGGCAGGTCCAAGGAAGAAGGAGCGTGGCCACCAGCTGCTGGCTGGACATCACTGGGCTCTTGGTCAATCCTCTGCTTCTTGCTCATCACAGGATGGAGAAAGTCAAAAGCCAGAGGTCGTTTCTGCAAAGATGATCCCAATTAGTTTTGCTCCCATTCTGAAAACGCAGCATTTCTGAACTGGCAATGGCTGGAAAAATACCTTTCTTACCTAAAAAGACCTGCAATATGAGGAGCTGCTGCAGCTAAAAATGTTCTCTATTTCAGTCCTACTTCCTCCCCTGAGTATTCAGCAAGTCTTTCTCCTGCTCTGTGGCTCACAGGCTTTGGGAAAAAGACACTCCCTTCAGCACCTCTGTCAAAGGCTTCCCCAAAACGGGGAGCTCAGGTTGGTTTTATCTTGCTCCCTGTTTCTGCCTAGACTCGCGAGGAACACACTCAGCTCTTGCTGTCACAAACCCACACCATTCCCTAAAGCTGCCCCAAGAAGCCGCCGGTGGCTGCCGGTCACAGCGTGTCCAGAGCAGAGATGATAACAACAGAGAGAAGGGGAAGGCAGAGCTGTGTCCTCCCTCCTCTCTTTAAAGGGAATTCTTTAAGGTATAGAAAAGGAATCTTTTATGCAGCATTTTCCAAGATACTTTCAAAGGGTTTGCCTTGCCCTCTTGTGTTGCTAAGAAAACAGGCCATGTCTTGATTTTAAGCCTGACAAGTCCAAGGCATTCCCTCATGACTCAAGAGTTCCCTCCTCAGCCATGGAACAAAAATGGGGGCCTAAGTGCTGCTTAGGAGAGAAAAACAAGTTTCCTACAAAAGCCTCACTCCTGGAATTTGTCCTTATTCCTGACTTCCCTAAGATTTCTCTTCAAACAGTAGCACTGGCGTGTCTGTGCATGTTTCAAGTACTAGAGCTGCCATATCATCAAGAAGCCCGCACAGACACGGCCAGGAACCAAAACCATGTCCACATCTTGTCCTTAGCAGAGTTCCCTATGCACCATGAGAAACAAGGCATGTGTGCAAGCTTGTTGCAGGCTTTGACATTGTAACCATCTTGAAAAGCAGAGAGGAATCCCATTAGAAGTGCATGCTCCAGGTTCATATGATATAAAGACAACAGAACTGCTTCACATCACAGCTTGGACATCAAGAGCAAGTGGGATAAAACAGCAGACATGGGGGAGAAGGTTTAAAATATTCACAAAATACCTGAGCAGTTCTGGGTGGAGGATCTCTTTCAGAAGGTCCCAGAGATGGTGTCGGGCTGGTACTGGTGGCATTCTGAGACGCAGCTGGTTTTCTGTAAGCATGGTCCAATATTTCACATTACAAGGCAAAAATATCAACTGTCATGGCTCTTCCCTCATAGGTAAAACAGACCTTCATTTCCCCAGAGGGTTTTCTGAAATGCTTGTTGTCCTGACTGAACTTACTGAGAAAGGGTCACCTCCAATGTCTGTCTATCCCTTTCACTGTAGCCAGGCCAATCTTCCTGAATGTCTTTAAAGAAATGTTCCTTCAGACTGAAAGAATCCTCATTTGCATCCAGGTTGGCTACCTAAGGACAGACATTTCAAACATACATGTTCATTACACCTGAAGGCAGACTACACACGTAATACTGGTACTGCAAAGCTAAAGCAAAGCTGAAAAGGAAATCACGCACCAGATTTCCAGGACTTTTGTTCAGTGTGAAGAACAGAGCAGCTGACATGTAAGAGGCAACAAGATTTAACAGGCGTGGTCCATTTGGGCTGTAGAAATTTGGATGTAAGTAAATGCCTAACTGCTGTAAGCAAAGGAGGAAATGGACACTGTGAAAACCTCTCCCTGCACCAGGGATCCAGGAGTTTTGGTCTTTAACACAGCTTTGAGAGTCAAAGTACACTATGCCAGAAGTCTCAGTCTTCACCATTTGAAATACATGGAGAGGCCAAGTTTTTCCTTTCTGTTTCCTTTTCTTTTGAGTAGAACATGAAGAACATCATCTCCACGGGCAAATCCCTATTTTTCCACCCTCAGGAGGACTCCGGCTGCCCTCTTGTTTGACCCAGCTGCATTGCCATGGCAGAGCACAGCCTGGGCCTCGAACAGGGCACGTTTTCACCATCCCATGTCACACCACAGGATGCTGGCATTTGTCTCTGCAAACAGAAGTGCTTCTCTTTCTCAAGGGCTTGCTCAGAGGAAGCTTCAGCTTTCTATGGAACACTTGTATGAGATAATCTGCCTAGAGCTACACTTCAACAGTTTAAAAGTAACCAAGATACCCAGAATCACGAATTCACTTCCTAAAAGCAGATCTAAGGCTTTGTTGGAAGAAGGAAGGCTGGGAGTATAAGAGCTCAGCAAATTCACCCAACTGGTTTTTCATCTATAGCCAAAACCAACACCACCTCCCTTTGAAGTTGAGAAAAAGGTGAATAACAGTTTTCAGGATGAAGTGCTGTTCACACAGGCCTTTCAGAATGCAAACCAGTACCTTGAGGCAGTTCACACTGCAAACAAGAAAATACTCCTTCAAAATCTCCTTAAACATTGATATAAAGAAAGAGAAAGGTAAATTTTTTTCACCTCTTACCCTCTAAGGAGCTGAGCTTTGAAATCCTAGCATCACTTCTTTCATAGCTAAAAAGGCAATATTGCCACTTTAGATGCTACTTAATGCTTCGCATAATTCAGCAACAGCCTACAGGGATGGGGAGTATTGAAAAAGGAAGGAAACAGCCACTGCATCCTGCAATCAATGTCAATTGTATGAATGATAAAGAAATAAGGACATCAAGTGATAAAGAAAACCAGCAGAACTAAAAGGACAACAGGAAAAGTCACTGAATAATAATAGGGTTCCAAGGAAGCTGAAGACTCGATCCACACAACAGCAAAGAACCCCTGTGCTCAAAGCTGGGCCACCACCTCTATCATGGGGGATTTGCCTGGAACACCCTTCCCTGGAAGGCAATCCCCACGGATCCCAGCAGAAGCCAGGTACCATTGAGAGGCCACCAACTCCATTCAAGTGAAATGCTGCCCTATGCAGCTACCAAAATTCTCTCCTCTGAAACTTGTCCCAGGATATTTTAAGGAGCTCAGCTAAGTGTTTCACCCAGTTGAGAGTTTCACCCTGTCAAGTTACTCCATGAAGCAGTTAAACAGTGCAAGGAGAAGCGTGAGGATTAAAAAAAGGCATGAGAAGCAACAGCATTACAAAGAATGTATCATTGCCAGCCATTCTAGAAAAACAACAACAATGCCTCCGAAGTTTGGAAGGTTTCTTTCTTTCCTCACATGGACTTGCCGTAGGGGAGAAACTGGGTCAAGCTGATGGAAAAATGTAAACAGGGAGCATTTCCTAAGCATCTCCTTAATTTCTGATTGAAACCCTGAAGTAAGACAGCTAAGAGGTAGCATTGCCAGCAGCAACTCCAGGATCTCACCTCCTGAAGGATTTTTCCAAGGGATTCCTTGTCCTTTTCCACAATTCCCTCTCTCTCTAAGTGAGAAAGTAGCTCTGCCTTCTTGTAATTCTTCAGAGCCAGTAAATGAATCAGCCGGTCTCTGATGGGATGTTGAGAAACAGTCCTGAAAGGTCTCTGGAAGAATTTGGCAGGGTTCGTGGGCATCGTTCTCTTCCTCTCAGGAGCAAGGTCTGGAGAGCTGTGTGGGGCTCTCCTGAGCTCAGGAATTTTCACTTCAGTAAAGGAAAAACAGAGGAACAATTGTCAAATGGGGGGTTGGGAAACGGCAAGGAAGTTGATTCAAAAGGATGTACTGAGACTCTTGAAACTCTGTTTGTTCAGCATTTATGGATCAGCAAAGATCCAAACAGTAAAGCATTAGGAAGCAACAGTCATTAAAAATACCTGTAAAGGAATAATATTGGAGGGGTGGTATTTATGAAGAATTACTTTTATGCATGGTGCTTTGATATGATTTCCCAATTTGTAAGCCCAAGCATTGGCTATGTCAAGAATGACATGGACAGTGGGATTAAATGCACCCTCAGCAAATTTGCCAACACCAGAGGCCTGGGATGCCATCCAGAGGGACGTGGAAAACCTTGGCCAGTAGGGCCCTGGGAACCTCATCAGGTTCAACCAGGGCAAGAGCAAAGTGCTGCGTCTTTGGGGCTGGGACATGCCCTGGCACCCAGGCACACTTGGGGATGAAGGTGGGGAGGACTTGGAGGTGCTGCTGGATCAGAGGCTGGGCATGAGCTGGCAAGGTGTGCTGGCAGCCCAGAAAGGCAACCGTGTCCTGGGCTGCATCAGGGGAAGCGTGGCCAGCAGGTTGAGGGAGGGGATATGACACACCAGGCACTGTTCTGAAACAGGAACTCGTGCTCCATGGCTGATGGAGACTTCATGAGTACTGGTGAGAAATCCAAGAGCTTTGTCTCTTCCATGCCACACACAGAGACTGACCTTTCTTGACACGCTCCTTCAATCTGTCAATGTAGGTCCAACTTTTAATGCCTTTCTCCACTTGCTGTTCCTTGGACCATGCCTCTCTCAGTTTGGCCTGCAAACCTAATTGCACAAATACCACACACTTCAATTCCATAGAACAGTGTAAACGTGCCAGTTCTAGAGTGAAGGCACTACTAATGTTTTGAGAAGTTCAATCCCATGGAGATACAGAAACTTCCCACAGCATTCAAACAAAACACCTCCTAAAATCATACCCCTGAATGACTTCTAACAAAAAGTACCTGAAACCATGACCAAAGATGAAGATGAAAATGAGGTAAGAGTTCTTCACCCAGAGAGTGGTCAGGCATTGGGAAAGGCTCCCCACAACTTAGTGGGCTCACGGCACCAAGTCCAGCAGAGCTCAGGAAGCATTTGGACAAGGACCACAGGTACCTGGTGGATTCTTGGGGACAGAGCTGCACTTGCATATCCTTGTGGATCCCTTTCAAATTCCCATATTCTCTGATTCTGTGTAAAAGCCCAGTCCCTAACTGGTCCTTTATGGAGCATGTTGCAAAGGCACCCTGTACCCTACCAGCAACCAGACCTGTCTCACCTGAGTTTCTCTGTGCCAGCCCGAAGCAGATGTGGCACCAAATTCCACAATTGACTCTCTAATGCCAGTCCTCACACCCCAGGTATTCAATCTTAAATATTCCCTTAGGATCTATGTAGACCACCACCAAGAATCACACAAATCATCACTCACATTTGAAACAAAACATCCCAAATGAGAAATTCAGAAGTTGAGTTTTGTCTCCAAAAAGCCACCATGATGCTGCCTTAAAATGTTGTGCACTAGGCTAAGGCAGAGCAAGAGCTGCACTTGCAGGGGCAGGGATGTCCCTGCAGGCAGGTGACTGCAGCCACAGCCAGGTGAGAGCCTGTTTTGCTCAGGGCAGCTGGCTGGACCTGGCTCAGCTCACTGCTGCAGGCAGCACCACTGAGTGCCTGGAAGGGGAATGTGCACCTCGTGTCTGCCTGGAGCCAGGCTCCTTGGGGAAACAGCACTCAGAACAGATTAATACAAATGGCACCTCCTAAGCACATTGTGCTTTGAGGGGAATGTTGGAATCCATGGGCAAGATGACATCAATATCTTCCTTTCAATTTCCTTGAAAAGAACCCAGTGTAGTATTGTGGCAACATTCACTTATTAATGACCCAGACAAAATATTAAATCAAGCATGGTTTTCCATATTGACCTTATGAAATTCTCAATGTGACATCCTCAAGGTCATTTTCTTTCAACTTCCCAATTAAATTTAATGGATAGTGACAGTGCCTAGGTACTCCAGAATGCAAATCTTAGCTACCAAGACTGTGAATGTAAGTGCACAAGGTGGTCCAAACCTTGACCTCCATGCTCCAAATTCCAACCCATCAAGCAGTATGGGAACAAGGAAGGACTGGCAGGCTTTCTCAGGGGAAAACATTCCAGGGGCTAAGTACTGGGACAAGAGACTGCAAGGCTGACCGAGGCCAAACCACCTCCAGCTGAGAGCCCTGAACACAAGAGATCCCTTTCCAATGAAATTGCAGCAAAAATGAATTACAAGTTGACAATCTTACAGACATTGAGCAAAATATGAAAGGCAGCCATACCTCCAAGTGGGTTGTACAATTTGACAACCTGCACACTTCCATCGTGTGACTCCCCGCTGGCATTTTGCTAAAATGAGAAAGAAATTTTCTGTAAAATCTTCAGCCTACACTCCATTAATGCTGATTAACTAGGCCTGCCATTTTCAACAAGAGCTGGATTTGCAAAGGTTTGCTGTCACATCACCAAAAAGGGCTGCTTTGACACAGTTCTCCCTCTGAAAGCAGCCAGCTACAAAATGGCCCTGAGAGAGCCACCCTCACTTAGCTTCTAATGCAGCCAGGCCTTCAAGTAGCAAGTCATCCTTTCCCAGTTGCTGGAAATTTATAAGCACAAGCTTCCCTTGAAATCAATTCCCTGAGTACAAGTGAAATGGCCAATGCTAAGCAAAGAATCCAGAGAGGCTCACAAAGAGATCTGAAATTCAGGGCAACACCTAACACTGGGATTTATTTGCTACTAAGGAGGCACATCCAGGAGTCAGCTCCAAGAAGACCTTCAACTGCAAAAAGATGAATTTCAACAGTCACAGACAACAAAACCCTTTATCTTTTCCTCAGCTCTCGATGCAATTATTTCAATAGATGTATAATAGTTTATCCTAAGTTATAGGAAATAGTTTATCCTAAGTTAGTCAGAGGTTACAAAATTTGGGTGCCTGGCTGAACTCATCAGTTAGTACAGTATGTGACACATTCCACTGGAACTCAAAAATCACAAATGTCTATTGGCATAAGCATATCTTTTAGCAAAAGCAACTACTGCCATCCAACTACTTCATTCTGAAGGCAAAATTGGCGGAGATAACATCTAAAATGCTATGATAAATAGACTGAAAATTGTGGACTAATTACCATGAGAAGGGAGCCATCACTACCCAATAGATAATAGAATATTAAACTTTGGAAGGAATTCTGTAATTTAGAACCAATGAAAATTAATTTCTTTGTTTACTACAAGTGTATCATAAATAGAAAAGCTTTGAAATGGTGTGCATGTGGCTGGAGCTCTCCACTATGCATGACAGCCAGGAATAAAGTAATGGCTACTCCTAATACTAAAAAAAAATTTTAGAGTTTCCTTTATCCTGACATATGCGGTGAGTGCAGTACAACCATGTAACCATAAGAAATCCACACATTTTGGCCATGCGCCATGCCCAGAGCGTGAATTTTCCGAGTGTCAAAGCACAGAGAACATGTGACTTCCACTGGCATTCCTCTCTGTCATCCCTGAGAGCCACTTCCATCAGAGAAGCTCCCAGTTCCACTGGCACCTCCTCCGTGTCATCCCTGTGAGTCGCTTCCCCCGGGCAGCTGCCTCAGAGGGGCCCTTGGAGCACCAGTGGGGCCCCAGCCCTGCCCAACAGGTCCCGCGGCCTCAGCAGCACCTGACACCAACACCATGGCCAAGCCCCCACCCGCTGCCAACCCGCAGAGCCCCACACCTGCCCCTCACCTGTTGCTCCTGGCACCTCTGGGTCACCCTGACGGGCATCGCAGTGCTGGTGGGGGCCCTGCGGGACGCAGTGCGGATTGGGGCCCTGCGGAACTCCCTGGATCCTGCCCAGGCCTGCAGCTCTGCCATCCCGCTCTGCCTCGGCTGCTCCTGCTCCCTCACAGACACTGATCCTGCTGAAAACCTGCACAATGCAAAATACTTGTTAGGAAACTGTCTTCCTGGATGTTTGGCTACTGCAGCTTTCAAGGCCCATCAACAAGAAGGGAGATGATTCCCATGAAACAAGAAGTAGCCAACCAGATGGAAGTGATGGCCGGGCCTTGGAAAGGCAGGTGACTTCTTGGCTGAATTGCCTTCTTGAGATGCAGGGCTTGACAGGCTTCAGTGGCCTCAGACACAGGGCAGGTCAGCAAGGCTTGGGAAGAAGGATGCACCACTGATGGTGGACACAAAGAATGCAGAATTTATGGGCACCAGGACATTTGGCAGAACCTCCAAGAAAAGGAACAAACTGATAAAGGCAATGCAGCAACTGTGCTCCATCAGCTCTGGCAGGGTAAAAGGCCATTCCAGCAAGGCCAGACCATGGCCACCCACTCAAGAAACCACTCACTAAGAAGAAGCAAGAGACTGAGCATGCAGGCTAATGAGCATGAGAAGTGAGAGGATCATTACCCAAAAGCAGACAGAATACTCATTATGAAGAGAACTAGGGAATTTACAGGCAATGAACACTAATTGCTTTCTTTGCTCAAATGTATAAATACTTAGACACTCTAGCTTCTTGTGCTTCTGGCTTTGTGAATTTGTCCCTGAGTCCCCCTTTCTGCACAGAACTGTAAATAATTACCTCCACTCACTGGGTGGATCGGCCTCTTGAACAATGGCTGCTGGAACCAGCCAAGCTGGAGCAACACTCGCTGTGGCTCTGACACCTCCGCTCTCGCTGCAGCCGCCAAAGGCTCTGAGCGGTCCTGCCCTGTGCCGGTGACAATGGCCACGTGTCCTTGGAAACGGGGAGTTCTATGTGCCAGGCTGGCCGGGATGTCACTGAGGAGCGGGATGTGACACAGTGGGGACAGAGGGATTTCACAATGGGCACAGGTAGGGAATGCCCTGTCCTGACCCATCACTGACTCTGCTCATTCCCAAGTGCAGAAAGGGGCACCCCACCAAGCCCAGTAGCTGCAGCTGTGCAAACCAGGGCTAATGAAGTGTTTCTGCACAAAAGTGCTGCACTTGGCTCTCTCTGAGGCCAAGGAGCAGCTGAACACCTCTCACCAGGGCAGCAAGGTGCAGCCCTGACAGCTCTGGGCAATCCTGTCGTGGGCCCCTCAGTCTGTGAGGATTCCAGCATGTACACGGGCACTCAAATATCATCTCTTTGACACAACCCCCCGGCCTTTCCTCATCCCAGCCTCCTCAAAGGAAACAAGCCAGCAGCATGCCCAGGCCCCCTGGTGCTCTGCAGCAGGAGCTGACATGAAAAGACCAGGGAGGTCCATGAACACAATTCCAGGCTGACAGTTGTGCTGACTCCAGGTGTCCATTGAAATTACTGAAACTTGTAGAAAAATATTTTATATTCAGTTTATGATTGTTTTATTGTCATTTTCCCTATACCCAAGATTATTCCTGATTCCAGTCAGCTGGCACCAAAAATAAGGGTTGTCCAGTCAGTACAAGGAGAGGTAATAAAGCATGTCATTGAAAATGTCTTGAATATTACCATCTAAAGCTCATTTTCAATGACATCTTGTGTTTGTTTTCAAGACCGTGTCCATACCTGCCCATGTCTGATCTCCTGGCTGCCACACTCACAAGGACAGTGCAGTTTGGAGACACAAAGTGAGGAAGCAGAGCCCAGATATGTAAAAGGACTGTGTGCCTTTTTGGGAATGACTGGACTGTATTGATTATGGATCCCCAGTTATGAACTTTTGGAAAAGCCTTTCTATGAACCATGAAAGGAATCCATGGAGGTGTTACACTGCACTCTGGAATGACAGACAGCCTTTCCAGATCTTTTAAAGATTATTGATGACAGCCCCTGCTCTGGAGTTTCCAGATTTGATGGAACCCTTTGCACTGTTCATACATGAGTGCCTTTGCTTTGCACAGTAACTCCATATTTAGCTCAAAGAATGAGAACAAAGGAAGAAACCCAGTGGTAGGTTAGGTAGAGCGGTCTATGCCTCTGCCCACACAGGAGAGTCATCTAATGATGCCATTAAGCACCTCGTACAGGCTTTTTCTTTCATGGGCATCCCCAAGGAGTTGAAAACTGATAATGGGCCTGCCTATAAATCCAAGGAATTCAGGAGCTTCCTGCAGCAATGGGGAGTAAAGCACAAAACTGGCATCCTCTACTCCCCTACAGGTGAAGCCATTGTAGAAAGGACTCACTGCAATATTAAAAGAGTCCTGGACCAGCAGCAACAGGTTCTGAAGGTGGAACCCCCCCACATCCGGTTGTCCAGGGCGTTGTTCACAATAAATTTTCTGAATTGTTCCTTTGGCAGCCTGAACCCACCCATCCTACGCCACTTTGGGGGGAGCAGTCATACGATGATGAAAGAAAAGTTTTAGTCAAGGACCCTGAGACTTGGAAGACGGTGGGACCTTAAAAATTGATTACTTGGGGACATGGATACGTCTCTGTGTCCACCCCCTCTGGGTTAAAGTGAGTTCCTTCCAAATGGGTAAGGCCCTACGTCCCCAAGGTCTCAGAGAAATCGACAGAAGCGCCCCAGGTTGCCAATGCTGCCTGGAGAAGGAAACGCCGCACACGTTCTCTGGAGGAAATTCCATTTAAGCCTCCTATCTGGAACAGTTTGTAATAGGTTTGTCTTAAGTTTCCTTGTACCAGTTTAGATCCCATGGTTCGTGTGTAGCCTCAAGACGCCATGAGACAAAGCCTGCTCCCCGTCCTACTCCTGATCATCCCACCCGCGATCTCCTGCATAGTCCCTCAGCCCAAAGCACGTATGGACTACCTTGGCAAAAGCCCTCAGACATCAAGAGAGAAACTGATGACTGGCTGAGTGAACTGTTCAAAGGCTGGGGACTCTCGGGCTGGTTGGGATCTATTCTGAAAACTGTACTTTTGGTACTGTTTATATTAGTTTTTGTTGTTGTAGTTGTTAGCATTGTTTTTGGACTAGTCGACCGCATGGTTCTCAAGTTGATTTCAAGCTCATCTCCCCCTCCTGAAGTTTACCATTTAGAAGCCCTTAGTGCTCCAATGAATAACATGGAACCCTCAGTGGAAAGGAGTGAACCTCCTGTAGAGGAGGAACCAATTTACCAGCCATGGATTGGCAAGCATTCTGCACCACAAACCCAGTCCTCTTCAGGGAGATGTTGCAGTGTGTCGCCATTTCCTGTCTCACCTATCCCATCCCCCTCAGGTATGCCAACCTTTCCCCTTCCCCCTTTTGCCCTCCTGCCTAAGAGCTGCCCATCATCTTCACCTTCCAGCAAGGTGTCGTGTGATTGGCACATGCCCCCCAGGCCTGGGCTCATTGGTTTGTCCTAGCGTCCACATCCCCTGAGCCTTCCCCTGCTCACACCTGGTTGGCCCTCACCTGTCCCTCCCCTCCCCCTGTCCCCGGGCCTTAAAAGGACACGAGACCATGCGGCTGGGGGGGGTCTGTCTGTCTGGAGCTGTTACCACATTCAGAGGTCTATCATGCTACAATAAAACTCTGGATTTAAGCTCTACGGCAATAACCCACTCCTTTTCTCTTCACTGTCGCCTGAACCTTTTCCACTTAAGGTAAACTGAGTTCCTACTATGCCTGGATTTGTTCTGAGCGCCCAGCTGCAGCATCCAGCCGGCCAAAGGCTTCTCTGTTGTGAAAACACCACAGCTGCAGCCTTTGGTCCAGCAGCGAGGCCAGACAAAGCCAGGCGGGACACACCCCGAAACATTCGGGGTTAATATTTAATATAGTGGCGCCCAATGTGGGGCTGCACGGACCTGCAGCCTCAGAACGAATCTCAGAACCTTGGAAAAGCGTTATAGCAGCTTTGCTTCCACTGGAAAGAGCTGTGGTTGCACAGCTCTCCGGAGAGACTTGGGACTGATCCCACAAAAAGCCTCGAGGAACGCATTGCGCCTTTGGAAAAACAGCTCCTTTCTGGTGAGCGAATTTTCCAGAGGAGAATAGGGGAGCCCCTCCTGCCCAAGGGGTCCTATTCAGTGAAGAGACCAGCCTGCCTGACCTTGCCAGGAACTGCTTCGATTTCGGTGAGTATTTCTGCTCCTTCAGGGGATAGTAGCTCAAAAATCCGTCTTTGCCGTGAGACGGGTTCCTTTTTGCTCTTTGCATTTTAGGCTGCGCAGCCCTGCAGTGATAAGGTTGTTCCCTGTGTAAAGCTTTAACTCTGCGGCGTGTTCTCGCCGCTTTTGGAATTGGCGCCAGCTCGGAGGAGCCCGACAGCTCTGCCTGCCCCTTCTCCCGGCTCGGCAGCGCGGCGTGCCCGGCTCTCGGTGCGGGGGGGGCTGCATTTTCACGCGGGGGAAGCTTTGTCTCTGTCTCCACGTGGTGCGGGGCGGCCCCGGTTTTGGCTCGCCACGTGGTGCGGGGGGGGGTGGGGGGCGCTCTCGGCGCGGGGGGGCTGCATTCTTGGGCGGGGGAGGCTTTTTGATTAGAGCTAAGCAATGTCGCCGGCAGGGCGCTATTTACAAATCCCAAACAGAAGGGGACTGCTGTGGAATGTGCCTTGAGCCGTTTTATTTTTCAGCATCAGTCTCATTACATGGTTATGACAATGGGAAGATGCCAGCAGCTCACATCCCAGGCAGCAGACCGAGAACCTAATGTTACAACTTACGTTATAAGTTTTTTGACCAATCACACAAAGCAAAAGCATATTGACAGTAGTTCTATCCAATCACCATAAGCACTCGTTCTTTTGGTTGAAACAATGCTTGCTTATTTCAAATACAATACCTACTTGTAAGCCTTAAAACGCAACGTACAGAGCCCCTTTATTAAGCTTCAACCTTCCTAATATCTTGCTAGATAAACTTTTCTGTAGTTTAGAGAGTTATTCTAGACAAGCGGTAATACACAGACCATTGTTCTATTTGTCCTTGCTTTTCTACAGTTTAAATAATTTTTCTGCTGACCTATCTCATGGCTGCTGCTTAGCTCTAATCACAGTTCTACTGTATCTGAGGCCTGCCTTTTGCAGCTTTCCCAAAACCCTCTAATTTTGTGGATTCCCACAAAGCAGTAGCCATCAGATTTGGCAGCAGAAAAATTATATAAGAAGTAGAAAAGAAAGGACAAATAAAACAACGGTTGGTGTATTAATGCTTGGCTAGAATAATTCCCTAAGTTTCAGAAAAGTATCTCTAGCAAGATATGAGGAAGTTCTAAGCTTAATAATGGAGCTCTGTGCATTGTGTTTTAAGGCTTACAAGCAGGTATTGTATTGAAAGATGTGGAAACCCAGGGCACCAGAAATATTTCTCTGTCTGCTCTGGGGTGCCCTGACCCCCAGGGGAGCACTGACTTTGACCCTCATTCATGGAGAAAGTTTCCTAGACTTCAAGATAGACTAGAATCCACAAAAGTGTGGAATAGATTCTGGAGAGCAGTCTAGGTGTATCACTTGGGGAGAAATTTAGATTTGGGATTTTTAGTATGTTGTGGATGGAAGCAAGATGGAGGGCACAGGGTGTCATCTTGGGTTTCTTCTTCATGCTTCTTCTTCCTTCTTCTTCATAGGTTTGGGTGGCATTTCGTAATTGGGCAGAAAAGTCTGCATTGCAGGCTCTTTGGGATCAGTTCTTGGGTTGAAAGGGAAAATAATCTAGGTGTCAGTTCTTAATTGGATAGTTTAGTCTTAAAAGACCTTATAACAAGAGATTGTTAGCCATTTTTGCCTTCTAAAGAAAAGCTGCCGAACTCACAGTAGTGAGACTGTTTTACTGATTAAGAAATAATAAACACTTGAGTGTGAACATGAACTACAGTCTCAAGTGCCTTCAACCCAGAGAAACGAACAACTGGAACCGCCACAGAAATAAGCAAGCATTGTTTTAACAAAAGGGATGTGTGCTTGTAGTGGTTGGATAGAAATGTTGTTAATATGCTTTTGCTTTATGTGATTGGTCAAAAAACTTTTAAAGTAAGTTATAACATTAAGTTCTTTGTCTGCTGCTGGGGATAAGAGCTGCTGGCATCTTCCCATTGTCATAACCATGGAATGAGACTGATGCTGGAAAACAAACAGCTCGAGGCGCGTTCCTCAGCACTCCCGTCCCGTTCCTGATTTGTACACAGACCCCTGGCCAGCAATAGTATATAGATGTTAAATTACATCTATAATAAATCAATATGTATTATTTCATTCATTTTGATATCTTTTCATTTCATATTGATTTATATCTTTTCATTTCATATAGATTTGATATATTCTTCCAACTTGGGAGAGTGAAGATGTACAGCAGTCCAAAACCTTCTGCCCACACAGCAGTCAGCCCCCAGGTGTGTGCATGCACACCCACCCACTGTGCTTGCTCTTCTCAGCATCTCAGGGCTGCTGTTTGCAGAGAATTGGGATCAATTGAACTCGACAGAGCCTCAAGTGGGGTGTCCAGCTTGTCATGAACACTCACATGGCAACGAACAACACAGAGCCCTCAAATCACATTACCACGTGTCCTTTCATTCCTGCTGAGCACTGAGGAACTCTTAAAAGCACCAAAGACACACAAAAGAAGTGGGAAAAATTGGCATCATGCTACTGCTGGTATCCTCCTGGAGGAAAATCTCTTGGGTTTCTTAAGTCATAGTTATCCAAAAACTAGGGAAAAAACCTACTGCTCAGCACCAGTAACCCAATTGTGAATGATTCCCTGGAATGGTTTCCTTGACTTGGCAAAAACTGGGGTGTTCACAGTGGACTCCATCCTTGGTTCAAATCACCTGCCCTCACCTGAAAGCAAAAGCATCACCACCAGCAGCAGAAGCTACATCAGTCAATGTTCTCAAAAAGCTGTGTTAAATTTGGGAGAGGAAAGGAAAACACATCAGAAACCGCGGATTATTGACAAGACTCTGAGGAACAGTTCCAAAGCAAAGGGCAGCAGCTTCTCTCTGGGGCACTCCTTGTGCTCCAAGGCAGCCGGGCTGCCCTGGCTGCCCAGGACCCTGCAGAGCTGCACAGCGGGGAGGCAGCTCCGGGCACCTCAGCCCCTGGGCAGGGATGGCTTCTTGCTCTGGAGGGCTGCCTGTGGGCAAAAGCAGGGTGCCGGCCTTCTGCTCTTGGCCCTAGCCTGGCCTTGCAGGGATAATCCTTTTCCCTGTCTCAAATGTTCTAAAGACAGACTTGTTTGTTTCCAGCTCTGCAGGGGTGTGATTTGCACCACAAAATACCGAAGGACTAAGGCCTGAACAACAGACCCTGACTGAAGCCTCAACAACAGGACCTGAGCAAAAGCTGCCCTCTAGATGACCTTTCCAACCCAATGTTCTATGTATCTGCTCCTTAACCAAGTATTACTATCACAAGGATTGTTGCATGCATTCAATGGTGAAACACGTCTTCACCTTTCTGCATGAGGAACATGGACAAGGCCACACCTGGCCTTGCTTCCTCCTTGAGCCCTGGGCAGGCTTGGGGAGAAAACCAAGAGGAGAATGAAACCAGCTGTCCCCCCAGCAGAAGCTCTGGCACATTGCTCGTCCAGCACTGTCAGAGCCGGGCTACTCTCACAACGCACTCGGAAGCCTCGTGGCCGGCAAAGGTGGAGGCACCGCAGGATTTCCTGGTTCCCAGCCGTGGCTCTGCAGGGCTTGGCTGGGACAGCTTCCCCCAGCTGATGTGCAGCTCTGGATGAAGGGGAAAGCATTGGGGTACCTGGTGATGTACCTTCCTTAATCACCAGAGGCAGCCTTTTGTAATAATACTGATGTGCATTGCTTAGCTTATCCTTTCCTGCACTTTTTTGCACTTTTGCATTACAGCAAATGATGCTGTTCCTTCAGCTGGTGTCTGTCTGCATCTCTGACCCTCCCCACCACCAAAACAAACACACAGCCAGTTTAGCACGAGACCTGCCTCTCTGCCAGCCCATCTCTTGGCAAACACCCCCAATGGCCATCTCAGCAAATGAAATTCCCACTTTGCAACTTCCTTTTCTGCAGGCAGGTGAGAAAAGGAGCCATGCCCAGCTCTGGACACCTCCGGAAACCAGCTGCTTTCAGCAACCACAACCCTGAAATATCAACCTCCTTCCTTAACCTGCCACTGGGAGCTCCCACCAAGAGGCCTTTTGTCCAAGGATACCCACAGAAGAGCTTGAGAAGGGAGCAGTTTGAAACACAACTGCTTCAGAGTTTAAACCTGCCTTTATCAAATGAGCACACACCAACCTGTCCCAAAGGGAAAGCAGGCAGGAAAGAGAAGCTCCTCTCCCTTAACAGCAAACTCTGTGCTTCCTTCTGTTCCAGCTGGAGAATGGAGGCCATGGGCTACACCTCACTTTGGGAAAGAGACCTGGGAATTGGCTGGATCTGGGAGGGCAGCAAAAGGAATTGCCCAAAAAGTAGAAAAAGATTCTCTGGAAGCAAAAGATGATGACAATATTTCTGCAGAAAAGCAAAAAAAGAGAATGATTGAAGCATTTCAAAAACTGCCAAGACTGAAATTGGTTTGCCAATACAACAACCCCAAAGTCTCTGTGGTGTGTCAGGAAGCTCAGCAATGAACCTGCAAGGCTTGGATAAACATCACTGGTGTCCATCCCCCAGAGCACAAGCAGCTCCCCAACAAGACTTCAGGACAAAGGGACAAAGCTTCCCCCTTCAGCTCTCCACAGCAGCTCTAGGGAGTCTCTCTCCATTTCAAGATCTCCTTTGTCAGTCTACAGTGACAAGAGTTGGCTGCAGGAGGCATTTGCATTGGAGCTCTCCCCAGATGGGGAGAAGAAAAAGAAGAGGTGATTCCTGAGGAAAGAAAAAGGCAACGCTGTTTGGGAAGACACCAGTGTGAGTTGGCTACAACTCTAGGCCAAAAATCCCTTGAAGAAAGCAACATCCATCCATGGGGCAGCACTTTGGCTTTGATATCAATGCTGACAAAATTGCTGCCCCTTCCTGCTGCTGTAGCTGACTCCAAATCACAAGAAATGTACCAATTCTTCCAAAGACAGGCAGACATGGTGAGATAGAACCAGCTAGTCTGCTGAAAAGGAGTCCAAATGAATGTTTTCTAAATCCCCTTTTCATCCTTTCCACAGCCAAGCCAGAGCAATGTCCTTCTTCTCTGTCCCCGATGGTTACCCAGGCACGGGATGCAGCGTGGGGACAGAGCCTGTCACTGCTCCCAGTGCCCTGCCCTGCCCATCCCTGCCTGCCTTGCCCTTCCCTGTCCTGCTGGAACTTTCTGTGCCGTGCCATGCTGTGATGAGCCCAGCCAGCGGTCACGCATTTCGGGAATGACCCTCCCCTGTGCCGCCCGCCAGCATAATGAACATACCACTTTCTAACTTTGGCTAGTTAGAGAGTCTTTGTCCGTGATTTTCAGTTTTAACAATTCAGGGAGCTTTTGTTTTCCCTGACAGAAGTACAGTTGCTGCCAAGGGAAACACACCCAAAGACCAAGAGTGACCCAGCCATCCCTTTGCTTCCCTTTTCCTTCCCTCACTGCTACACAGCGCTCTCATACCAGGACCTCAGTGCTGCCTCCCCTGAGGATTCAGAGCTGCCTCCAGGCCCTTCCAGGCTAAATGCAGGTGCTCAGGACTCTGAGGTTTTCCTAGCTTCTTGGGAGAAGGTGTTTGCTTCATCTGGACTTCTTGGAGTTTCATTGGAGGAGCCAGGAACAGGCAAATTTCATTTCCACCATGAGTTCTTCATTCTGCTTGTTCCCATGAAGCTTAAATGCCAACCTGAGCTCATCGTTCCTCTGGTTCCTGTCGACCATCACAGCCCTTCCATGGCCTCTCCAGAGAGGAGCAGCTGCACATCTTCAGAGCAGCAGTTGCCAGCCCGCAGCCCATCAGGGAGGAAAAGAGCTTCTACCCTTGCTTTCCAAGCAGGTCCTGATTAATGATCCTTTCAAGTGTTTTCCTGCAGTGCCCTATCTCAAGTGAGAATCAGGTAGAAAGTGTCAAATTGCCTAGGAAGGGAGACCTTGAAAACAGAAAGATTCTCTGCCTGCTTTTCCTGTCCTTGCTGCAGATTTCGAGGGTGTTCTGGGCATTTTCCAGACAGCCTCTATGTAGGGGTACAAGGGCAAGGTGAAAGATACTGCCTAACAAGTGGTCACTGTAAGGTGCACTCTCCTCTTTCTTTGAATGAAGCCAAACTAGGACTCTGATAGGATATTGCAGATGTTTAAGACTGTCTGCCCTGCAAATCAAGCCATGCCATTGAAATGAGCTCTGTGTGCCCCACAACAGCTGCAGCTGCAGAATATGGCCTCACCCTCTGTGGTGTTCTGTTCTTGTTTCGTTCCAGTTCCCCCTATCACGGGCAGAAGTGGTTCTGTCTCGGAATTCCCCTGCCTTAAGCAGTTTAATGTCAATCCCTTCGCCCCTCCTATGTTACCATGGTTTTTTAGATGTATCCAGGTTTTCCCCACCCCAGTCCCCTTGTCCGTCACCCGGCAACCCATCCTTTTCTTCTAGATTCTTCTCTCCAGGGCGTCGGGTGATTGGGCAGGGGCTGGGGCCCCTCCTCAATTTTTTCTTGATTTGTTGGTTTAGCTTGTCGCTCCTGAGATGTATCTAAGTTTCTGTGTCCGCATTCGTTGCTTAAGGTTCACACCCATACCCGCCCCCTGCCTTTATAAGTTGCTGTAATCCAGTTGCTCACTGCTCAGGTGGTAACCCCCTGCCCTGGCAACTCCCTCTCACCCTGCTCTCCCGCCTGGTTGGATAATAAATCTGACTTCCTCCTGCCATCTGAGTCCTCCCTTTCTTCTGCGTGCATCTTGGCTGCCGCCCTTCCGTGAGTCGCTGACCCACAGGTGCGGATCCGACTTAGGGTCGGACAAGCACCCGAAACTGCGAGCTGGGCTGTGGATCGCCGGGTCTCCGAACACCAGCACGGCCGCAGGCTTGGCGCCCAACGTGGGGCGGCCAGAGGACATCAGTGCCCGGACGCACCTGCTCTGATCGCCTGGGACTCTCCCAGAGGGCTGCGTTTTGGACCTGCGCCTGGCCGTCTGCGGACTTGGATTTAATTCCTCCTGAGCGACAAGCCACCCCTTAGTGCAGCACGCCCTTGTTTTAAAGGAGTGGTGCTCCTGGGGGACAAGGACAGCACCCTTTTCTGCACCCGAAGAGACTGTCCTGCACGCGGAACCTCCCCAGTACTGCAGCTTCCTTTTGTCCCGCCGGCAGGGTGAGTTTCGTGAAGCCGGTTGCGGCTGTCACCACCTTGCCCCTTCGGTACTATTCCGGTCTCTCCTCTCGTTTTCTCCTCTTTTGGGTAAGGGCCGGTTTGGGACCCCCTTTTTCCTTGTTTTCGGTTTCTTTGATAATTTCCTGCAGTAGCTCGGGTTGAGCTGGGTTGCGGACTTCCCCGATTAACAACTCACTGGGATGGGTGCTAAACTGTCCGCAGCCCAAAAGGGAGTTTTTTACCAAGTTGTGGGACCCCTGGGGGGAGGGGGATTTAAAGTTAATAAAAAGGAAATAAAGAGCTTAGTCCAGTGGCTGACTTCGAATTTTCCCGAAACTTCTCCAACCTCGGTTCTGGATCCCGCTTTCCTAAGGAAAGTCCAGTTTAAGTTGCAAAGGGAGATCCAGGCCAGGGAAGGCTCTCATGAGAAGCATTTTTATTGGGTTTCTCTTTTAATCTCTGTTCTAAAACCTAAAATTGATCTTAAGAAGCAGCCACCGGGTCCCCAGTTGCACCCCAGTTCAAAAGTTGTCCCCCGTTCCCCTGCTCCTGTCCCTCGTCCCCGCAACCCTCCTTCCCACTCCGAGTCCTGAGGGAGAGCAGCCCGCGCCAGCCCCGCGCCAGGTATCCACCATTCCCTGGGCTCTCCCCCGGCGCTGTCCCCTTGCCCTGAGAGACCTGGCCAGTCTCCTGGGGAGGCTGTCCCTGCACCCTCCACTCCTGCTCCCACTACCCCGGTTGTAAGACCCCGAGTTCGTTTTCGGTCTCCACAGCATAATAGCTCCTTAAGGTCACAAGATGGTGGAGGCCACATGGTAAAGGCGGGAAACCCTCCTTCTTCCCCCCACAATCCTCCCTACCCTGGACCCAGCTCCTCTCCTTCCCCTGCCCCTCCCTCTTCCCCTCCCCTTCCTCCTCCCCCATCTCCTCCTTCAACCCCTCCCCCTTCCCCTCTCCTCCCACCACCCCCTGCCTTCCTTTTGGAACCAGCAAACTCCTCCCAGGAGGCGGTGCAGTTTGTTGTGGCTCCTCCCACCCAGTTCCCACGCCACGCCTCCTCCTCCTCCACTTTCGGTTCCCACGCCCCCCCTTCCGGTTCCCACGCCCCCCGTTCCGGTTCCCACGGTTTGGGGGCGGGGAGGGGAGACGTGGGATCCCAGAAGACGGGACCGACTGCCGTCCCATCAGCCGCCCCGGTTGTTTTTCACCCAGTGGGGGACAGCACGACGCTGGCGCAGTGGGTCCCCTTCTCCCACTCCTCGATGAAGGAGTTGTGCAAGGCACAGAAAGAGTTCGGGCGGGACTCCGAATATTTTTGGGGACTCCTTCAGGCCGCCCTGTCGGAATCGGCAGTTACACTGGCCGATCTCCGCCGGGTTTTCTCCTGCCTCCTCAACCCCACAGAGCAAGTGCTCTGGGAGGGGGCATGGAGAAAAGAAGTCCTGAAGGTGCTCCCATCCCTATGGGACAACCCAAACCTCGGCCTTAGCACAGAGGGAGAAGTGCTTTCAATTGACCATCTCTTAGGGACCGGAACTGGGCTGATGGCCACTCCCAAGCGAGGGCCATCCCCCTGGAGGCGCTACAACAGACTGCCAGGGCGGCAGAGAAAGCATTTTTGGGGTTGCGGGCGGCAGCGCCTCAGATCCCATACACCCAAGTATTGCAGGGCGCAGAAGAACCTTTTCTAGAATTCGTGGAGCGGCTCCGAAAATCCGTTAACAACCAAGTAGAAGGCGAAAGCGTGCGAGCCGAGCTGTTGAAGCAAGTAGCGTTTCTGAACGCCAACTCGGCCTGCCGTGAGGCCATCAACAGCCTCCCCCTGGAGCCGCCACCCACGCTGCGCGACATGCTTGAAGTGTGCGGGAAGAAAGTTCTGGTTCCGTCATCCGCCGGAGCGCCGCCCGCCGTCATCCATCGCCCCAAACCACCGCCTTGCCACGCCGCCGCCGCTGCCGAAGGAGCTGTCCCACCCGCAGACTGCTGTCCAGCCCTCAAGACTTCAACTCCACCGTCCACCCCATCTACTACCCAACCTGCCGCGCCCTGCCATCTATGTGGCAAGGTTGGGCATTGGATGCCCCAGTGCCCATTGAAAAAACAATTCTATGAATTTAAAAGGTCACAACAGGGGGCCCCAGAGAGGGCACCACAAAAAAACTAGTACAGCAGCGCAGTGCCCCCCTGCGCCGGGACACAACTAAGGAGGCAGGTTCTGGTGCCGTAACACCTAGAGGGAAGGGGGAGAATGAAGGGAGTCAGCCTCCATTTATTGACTTTAGCGCATTACCGGACTTGACACTTAACCAGACCAAACCAGCTCTAACTTCTTTGTCTTGCATTTCGTCTTGCAGGCTGCAGCTCACAGAGCCGCTTCATCTCCGCTCCACAGATTTCCATCAGGTTGCTGTACTTCCAGAGTGCCCGGAGGGTTGGGAGCGGATGCGCTGCAGGTATGTCGTACTCGGCGACACAAAGACGACCCCGCCAGAAGTGAACATTGTCCCGGGCCTGCTGCCGGCGGACCTGGAACAATTCTCACTTCTGCTGCACTGTGTCCGCCCTCCTCTTTTCTTGCCCAACGGGCAAGTCATTGCTCAAGCCATCCGAGTGCCGGAACGGAGTCCAGCAATAACATCTCCGCACGTGTCAGAATCGCGACAACACTCGGTGGCCTGGGCCCAGGCCCTTCGGCAGGAGAAACCCAAAATCATGTGTCAACTTTCTAGAGGAGGAGAGAGAGTCACAATGTGCGGCTTGCTGGACACCGGGGCAGATGTCACGGTCATTCCCTCTCGGGAATGGCCATCGCATTGGGATCTGCAAAACGTTCCAGGGCAGATCCGAGGTGTAGGGGGCCTTCAATTGGCAAGGCAGTCCAAGAGCATTGTGCAAATTACGGGGCCTGACGGACAATTGGCCTCAGTCCGTCCATTTGTTTTAGATTACACAGAGCCCCTGTGGGGAAGAGACCTTTTGGCCCAGTGGGGAGCCAGAATTGACCTACCTGCGGCTCCCCAGGTTTTTCGGGCGGCGGCCACTGATGAGCGCCCCACCTGGAAACTGAATTGGCTTTCAGATACACCAGTTCAGGTGGCGCAGTGGCCGCTCAATAAACAAAAATTAGCGGCGCTCAATGAGCTCGTGCAGGAACAAGTGCGCAAGGGCCATTTAGTGGAGTCCATGTTGCCCTGGAACTCCCCCGTTTTTGTCCTCAAGAAGCCCAACAAAGACAAGTGGCGACTCCTGCATGACCTCCGGCAAATCAACGCCATCATAAAAGATATGGGGTCTCTTCAACCAGGGATGCCCTCCCCAGCAATGCTCCCCCAAAATTGGAATTTGGCTATTGTTGATATAAAAGATTGTTTCTTCCAGATTCCCCTACACCCGGAAGACGCACCGCGTTTTGCCTTCACGGTTCCCTCCATTAACCGTGAGGCCCCAGGCAAGCGCTACCACTGGACAGTCCTTCCCCAAGGCATGAAGTGCAGCCCTGTGATCTGCCAGTGGTATGTCGCTTCCCTGCTGTCCCGATCCGTGCAGCTGTGGGAGAGGTCGTCATCCATCATTATATGGATGACATTTTGATTTGTGCGCCGACCGACAATCTGCTAGCCCATGCTCTTGACCTGACAACCAGTGTGTTGGTTGCTGCAGGGTTTGAATTGGCTCAAGACAAAATTCAACGGATGCCGCCTTGGAGGTACCTTGGCCTCGAAATTACAAAGAGGACCATTGTTCCTCAAAAATTGGCAATCAAAACTAACATCAAGAGCTTGGCTGATGTCCATCAGCTGTGTGGGTCGTTGAACTGGGTAAGACCTTGGCTGGGCATTTCAACCGAAGACCTAGCCCCCCTTTTCAATCTATTGAAAGGGGGAGAGGAGCTCTGTTCTCCCAGGACCCTTACCCCGGAGGCCCAGGCAGCGCTGGAAAAGATTCAGAGTTCGATCGCGACCAGGCAGGCCCACCGCTACCAGCCGGGTCTGCCCTTCCATTTCATTATGTTGGGGAAATTGCCACACCTCCATGGATTGCTCTTCCAATGGGACAGCGATATCAGAAAGAACAAGGACCGGGGCTCGGGGGACCCCCTCTTGATCACAGAGTGGGTGTTCCTCAGCCATCACAGGTCCAAAAGAATGACACAGCCACTTGAGCTGGTGGTGGACCTGATCCGGAAAGCAAGATCGCGGATCAGGGAGCTGGCAGGTGTGGACCTGGAATGCATTCACATCCCTATCAAATTTGAATCGGGCCACCTTAAAATGAGGATGTTTGAGAGCGTCTTCGAGACCAATGAAATGCTTCAATTAGCACTGGATAGCTACACTGGCCAAATCTCTGTTAATCGGCCGGCCCACAAATTATTTAATCAAGAGTTTACATTATCACTTAAATCAATCCAGAGTAAAGTTCCTCTCGACGCCCTAACAGTTTTTACAGACGCATCCGGAGCATCCCACAGGTCAGTGGTGACTTGGCGGAATCCTCAAACTCAGCAGTGGGAGGCAGATATTGCCGTGGTTGAAGGCTCACCACAAGTAGCTGAGTTGGATGCAGTCGTTAGAGCGTTCGAGAGATTCTCCCAACCCTTCAATCTAGTTACAGATTCGGCATATGTCGCAGGTGTAGTATCCAGAGCGGAGGGTGCTATCCTCCAGGACGTTGCAAACATCCGACTTTTCGAGTTGCTCTCGAAGCTCGTTACTTTAGTCTCCCACCGGGAGCAACCCTTTTACGTGATGCATGTCCGGTCACACACTGATTTGCCGGGGTTTGTTGCAGAAGGCAACAGGCGTGCAGACGCCCTTGCCTCTCCTGTTCAAGTGGCCCCGCTCCCTGATCTTTTCGGACAGGCCAAACTTAGCCACCAGCGGTTCCACCAAAACGCTCCTGGCCTGGTTCGCCAGTTCCACCTCACTTGCGAACAGGCCAGGGCGATTGTGGCAACATGTCCCCAGTGCCAGTCCTACCAGATGCCATCTATGGGCCTGGGAACAAACCCTCGAGGATTGTCAAGTTGCGAGGTGTGGCAAACTGATGTCACGCACATCCCCGCCTTCGGCCGATTGAACTTCATGCATGTCTCGATTGACACCTTTTCCGGCGCTATCTATGCTTCCGCCCACGCAGGTGAAAGGGCGGCGGATTGCGAGAAGCATCTGCTTCAGGCATTCACCGTCCTAGGTATCCCCAAGCTCATTAAAACCGATAATGGGCCAGCGTACACATCCAGGGAATTGCGCCAGTTCCTGCAGCAATGGGGAATAGAGCACAAGACCGGCATCCCCTATTCCCCGACAGGCCAAGCCATGGTGGAGAGGGCCCACCAGAGCCTAAAAAAGGTTCTTGACCATCAGAAAGCGGCGATGAAGGTTGAGTCTCCCCACATCCGTCTCGCACGAGCAATGTTCACCCTCAACTTTTTGAACTGCTCGTTCGAGAATCTCAATCCTCCCATGGTGTGGCACTTTGGCAAGCACAACCAGCTGCAGCCTGAATCCAGGCCTCCGGTCCTTGTTAAGGATCCGGAGACCTGGAAGACGGAGGGACCATTCAACCTTGTGACCTGGGGGCGAGGCTACGCCTGTGTTTCTACTCCCTCAGGCCCCAAGTGGGTCCCCTCCAAATGGGTCCGGCCCTACGTACCCAAGGAGACGAAACGCAAGACAGCAGTCGATCAAGTCAAGTCGCACACTGGAGGCGGAAGAAGAGGCCCCCTGACCCCCTTCTCCCACCCCTTGATTTATGCTGCCTGTTTGGTTCAGAATCAGTCAACCCTTAATTTCTGTTGTTTCTAACCCCATGTGCTTTCAGTTCCTTTTCAGATATGGCCCAGACCCAAGCTTGCCTCCTCCTGCTTGCAGCTACCCTGTGGTCCACGCAGCCCACCACCGACGCGTGGATTGTCCCCCAGCCCAACGCGAACGTCTGGCGTACTCTTGCTGAGGCCCTGGGACAGGACCACATCTGCTTGGACACCGGCGCAGCAAAAGACCCTATGTCATCCTGCCTTGTGGGGATCCCTCTCCCCCCTTCCGAGTTACCCCCTCCCTTTAATTATGCCTTTTCTTTGTCCACTACCCACAATGCCATCGCGGCCTTCTGGAGCGCCTGGAGAGACGGGGTCCAAGGTCTTACCCCTTTGGATTCCGAGCCCCAGGAGCTCCATTTGCTCGGCTCCGCAGTTGCTCCAGTCTGTATTCAGTTTCAGTTTACCCCCCGTCACGGGAAGAAAGGGTACACGGTCCTGAACCCATCCGACCCTAGATACCAGGCCACCCGGTGGTGCCAAAAACCTATTAAGGTTCCACTTTCTTCCACTCCGGGCGGAAGGCCGTTGGCCCTTCCCCGGGGCATCTTTTTTATTTGCGGAGACCGAGCCTGGGCAGGCATCCCCTCTCACCACATAGGAGGCCCTTGCGCGTTCGGGCGGCTGTCGCTGTTGACCCCCAACATCACTCAAATTTACGATTGGAGAAACAAGAGCCACAGCCTGAATTTGACCTCTAATTCGGCCCGCGCAAAAAGAGACCTAAAAGATCTTGACCCAGACTGTGACTCAGTCATTGAGCATTGGGCCAAGCCAAAAATTGTAGCACTCACCATCTTCTTACCGTGGGTGTCAATCGCGAAGTCTCTAGGCGAATTGGCCCGCCTAGAGTGTTGGGTAGAGAAACAAGCCAATATTACCTCAGCAGCCCTTTCAGACCTCCTGTATGATGAGAAAATGACACGGCAGGCGACTCTTCAGAATAGAGCGGCAATAGATTTTCTGTTGCTGCTCCACAATCATAAGTGTGAAGAGTTCGAGGGTCTTTGCTCATGAACCTGTCATCCCGAGCCGAAGATGCAAGAGTCGCCATTGACAAAATGCACGGTCTCCTCACAAACATCAAACAGCAGACTGCAGATTGGCTGGGGGATCTGTTTTCAGGGTGGGGACTGTCAGGCTGGGTCGGGTCTATCTTGAAATCAGTTGTTTACATTTGTTTCACTGTAATCATTATTTTAATCTCGGGAACAATTCTTTGGAGCTGTATCAAGAGACTGATTACCAACATAGTTCGAGCGCCAGAAGTCCTCCATCTTCAACACTCCACCAACCTTCCCGAAGAAAACTCATGGGAAGAAACCTCTTTTCAAGAGGAAGCCAGCTGCGACTCAGAAAACCTTGCCGCCTCAGAAGAAGTTGTTCCTGAGACTGCATCTTTTAGAAACTGAGTTTGTTAAGTTTGTTGTTCCAAAGACTGTTTCAGTTGAAAAGGTTTTGTTCCTCCACCCTCCCCTTCCTTTTTTTAAACAAAAAAGGGGGAGATGTGGTGTTCTGTTCTTGTTTCGTTCCAGTTCCCCCTATCACGGGCAGAAGTGGTTCTGTCTCGGAATTCCCCTGCCTTAAGCAGTTTAATGTCAATCCCTTCGCCCCTCCTATGTTACCATGGTTTTTTAGATGTATCCAGGTTTTCCCCACCCCAGTCCCCTTGTCCGTCACCCGGCAACCCATCCTTTTCTTCTAGATTCTTCTCTCCAGGGCGTCGGGTGATTGGGCAGGGGCTGGGGCCCCTCCTCAATTTTTTCTTGATTTGTTGGTTTAGCTTGTCGCTCCTGAGATGTATCTAAGTTTCTGTGTCCGCATTCGTTGCTTAAGGTTCACACCCATACCCGCCCCCTGCCTTTATAAGTTGCTGTAATCCAGTTGCTCACTGCTCAGGTGGTAACCCCCTGCCCTGGCAACTCCCTCTCACCCTGCTCTCCCGCCTGGTTGGATAATAAATCTGACTTCCTCCTGCCATCTGAGTCCTCCCTTTCTTCTGCGTGCATCTTGGCTGCCGCCCTTCCGTGAGTCGCTGACCCACAGGTGCGGATCCGACTTAGGGTCGGACAAGCACCCGAAACTGCGAGCTGGGCTGTGGATCGCCGGGTCTCCGAACACCAGCACGGCCGCAACCCTCAAGGTTGTTTCTAGAATAAACTCACAGTACAAGTTTAGCACGCATGTCTGCAGTTCCTGGCTCTTCCTGAGTGAATCCATTTTCTGTGGTCTTTTGCGATGAGAAACCAAATGTAGTCAAATCCAAAGCTGCTGGGAAAATGCAAAAGGCTGTGATTAGAAGGTGTTTGTGTGTGTCTGTGTGTGTGTCTTTATCAGATTTCCAGTCCATCCTTTAATCCATGTGCATGTCAATTAGGATAAATATTTTTAAGAGGAAGAACTGACTCCTCCAATCCCCTGGGAAGTCTGAATACATTTCCGGAACGGAGGTTGCTGTGTGCTTCCTGTGATGTTTGATGCAAGGCAGCACTAGAAAATGCAAAAGGCTGTCATTATAAGGTGTCTGCGTCCCAAAGACAAAACATGGAGCCTGACCAATGTGTTTGGATTCTTGCAGCCACCTCAGGCACTTCAGCCCCCAGCACTCCAGCTGGCAGTGCAGGTTCTGCAGCATGGACAGGCCCCCACTGGCTGTGGAACACTCCTGGGGAAGAGGAATTGCCACCCCTGGATGTGGACATGGTGCTTGAGACACTGGAGGAGATGTTTTCTCCCTCTGCTCAGGTAACTGCATTGGGCAGGGAAGAAAGGGGCGGGACTGAGAGCTTGTGAATGTTGTTGCATGGCTGAGAAGGAAAAGCTTCTTGAGTTCAGCTGTGAATGGACAGGGAAGGCTTTGCTTGGTAAAGCAAGACTTCCTGAAGAAGAGGGAATGAAAATGTCATCCCTGAGTAAGGATGAAAAGGTGTCAGCCTGTGTTGGCCAAGTTTGGGTGCTCCTTTTCCTGGGAAGAATCCCTGGTGCAGGGGCATTTGTGGTGAGGAAGTGGAAGCTTGGTAGGTTCTAAGAGGCTTTGTTTGATGGGAAAGAAGAGAAGAGTGTTTGGAGAAGGGGCACTGAAGGCCAAGTGTCCCGTGCAGGGAGGGGCATGCCAGAGGTGCCTCTGTTGCAGCAGCAGATGTGGGCTGTGCCTCTTTTGGGTGGGAAGGCCAAGGCAAAGCAAGGGCTGGGCTGCAGCTGCTGCTGCTGTGTGAGCCCTGCCGTGCGTGTAGGCGCTCCCAGAGCCATGGCTGGGGCTGAGCTGGAGCTGCAGCTTTCTTGTCCTCTCAGGAAGCTGCTGCCTGCAGTCCAGTTTCCATCTGGGAAATCCTCAGCTGGGCAAACTGGCCAGTCTTGCTGTTCGTGTTGCAGAGCTCAGTCCCCTTGCTCTTGGGCATCTCTGTGGGAAGAGATGTGTGTTCCCATGCTGTCCCTGCCAAGCTGCAGCCTGGATGAGACTGCTGTGCTCAGGGCTGTGGAGGGAGGAACACATCCCTGTGCCAGGAGCTGGCAGGACTCCTTCCTTCGCAGCCATTCCATGTGTTCAGTGTCACCGCCATGTTCAATCCTGTCAGCTTTGACAGCTTTTGGACTGTGTTTGAGAAGTCAAATTTTTTTGACTTTTGAAGGGCTTTGGGGCCCAGAGTTCTTGTTAGGAACAAGGGATTAGGTGTGTGAGCCATGGAGGTGTTGGACCAGGTGTTTTGTGTAACTGGTGAGAAGGGTTTCTTTCTCTTTCTCTCTTTCTCTTTCTCTTCTCTTTCTTTCTCTCTTTCTCTTTCAAGGGGAATATTACTGTTGGCCCTGAGTCTTCAGGAGGGGAGCCTGTGGACAGAGCTGCAGCAGAGGGAGCTTTGCCTGGCACCGAGAGCTGCAGGAACAATTCCCAGGAGCCCAAGGAGCTTGGAATGGACAGAGCCCCCACTGGTTTAGAGAGGTGTGAGATGGCTGCTCTGAGCCTGCCTCTGGCAGGAAGGGAGATGAGAAGGGTTGAGTTCCTGTCTGCAGACTTGCTGCTTCCAGGTGCCTTGAGTTCAAATCCTGCACTGGCACAACCTGCCTGAGCCCTGCCCTCCACGCTTCTCCAGAGGCTCTAACACTGAGTCCTCTGCTGTGGCAAGAGAGCAGGGAATAAACCTGACCTTGTGGGACTTGTGTCACCAACTCGGGTGTCCCAGTTTTGTGCTGATGTCCATGGATAAGTTTGCTGCAGGATGTCAGTGCTCTGGAGGCAACACTGAGTGACTCTTGAAGCAAGAGAGGAAAAGCCCAGCAAAAAGTCAGTGTAGAAGTCTGAGCTTTTTGTTTCCAAGCATTAAATCAATGTAGTGCCAGTCTGCTGATAGCTGTAGTGAGATGCATTAAAATTACAAGCAGCTGAAGCTCTGAGGCCAAGGAAATCATTAGTCAGAAATCCAGCAGCTCAAGGAAAAACTGAAATTACACCTTTAAATTAGTGAGAACTAAAGGAGAGATAGAGCACTTTGGATCTGCATTCTTGAGCAAAGCTGGTGCTGCCTGCAGCCCTGGTAGCAAGCTCTTTCCCTCCCAGCTGTGAAAAACAGAATTTACTGCTTAGAATTTTTAAAAGTTTAATACTAATAGGATAAAAAAACCCAATATTTGGAGCACTGTGGTGCTCCTGGCCAACAGCCAAACAACACCTGGTGTTTAGGGACAGTGTTATCTTTAGGGTGTTACATTGCTGAGATGCAAGCAAATTCATGTGTTTCATGGATTATTCAACCATTCTTGGGAATTTTCTGATGTTTTGGGAATTCCTTTGTTTGACTTCTTCACACTTGCATACTGCATGACATCCTGTGTGTCAGGTCAATATATCTTATTTCTTCTTGTGTCTCCTTCCTACTGTTTCACGTCCTCTGAGAAGGCTTTAATATGTTCTCCCTAAATTTAATATGGTATTCTCAGATTGTTCTCTGGCGCTCTGGTTTGTGTCAGGGTTATCTTATCACTTGGACAGGTTGGTCAGTGGATGGCCTTACACATGTCCTTTTGTAGTTTGTAGTTACACACAAGCCTTTTTTCCCCTTATGTTTTGCTAAGGTCTGTAACACAATACACTCATCACACGATTGTTTCCATAAGTGATGCATAGATATTCTATTCATTACACTACTATTTCTATGAGCAGCACAGTGCACACTTAAGCTGATAGATTCTATTACTTTAACAAGCAGCTAAAAAGAGTTCTAACTGAACCTATTTCCAAATATTTATAATCACCAACAACGTGCACAAGCTAATGCATAAATGCCAAAGCCAATATTATCTGGACATTTGTCACCCAGCTGTTCATCCCAGAGCTGCTGGTTGTTTTGGAGGAGCTGTTGCTCACTGCAGAGGGCAGGCTGTAGATGGCAGGGAACGGTGCTAGTTCATAACTCAGCTCCCAGCACCTTCAGCTTCAGCCATTTCAGTGTGGACTGAGGTCCCTCTGCTAGCACAGAGAAAGAACAAGGCTGGGCTTCTTTGTGGCAGCTGGCACTGTCTGTGTTTCAAGCTCTCGTGGGGCTTTGCACTGCGAGGGCTTTGAGTGTATTGGGATACTTCAAAACTTCAGAAGTTTTGAACACTTGGAGTCTGGCTCTTTGAAGAGCAGGCTTTAAACTGCAAGTGAGAGTCTGATTTCTGGCCATCTTTTACAGACTTTGATAGAAGGACAGTTACTTCCAAAGGGAAAGATGCACAGAGTCCAATATTGACCCAGTGTTCTCTTTGCTTCCCAGACTTCCAGCTGATCTGCCTTGCCAGGAGGGCTGTCCTGCGTGGGAAGAAGGATTAGAGGGGGAGCCTGTGACCATCAGGCAGATGGAATCCCTTAGTGCATACATAGACTGATAGATTTCTACAATCCTATTTCTATATCCATATAGTTGCATTTATAGATTTATAGAGCTGTGTCTATATGCGCATATATATACAGCTATACAGTTAAATTGATCTATATTGTTATAGATGGGAAAGAATCAGTTACATTTATAGATTTTGAGATTTACATTTATATATTTATAGAGTTACATTTAGACGTCTACATTTAGACACCTACATTTAGATGCTTACATTTAGATGCTTAGATATAGTGATGCGCATAGTTATTTAGTTAGAGTTATGTGGAATTTTAGATGCATAGATTGAGCTGTGTAGGCCTAGGCTGCATTTTTAGCTCTTTCCCCCCTCGGCTGCCTTTTTCACCTCTTGCTTTTCCCCTGGTGCCCCCTGTGTCCCCTGTCCCTGTGCTGGGTCCCAGCTGGCGGCCGGGCCGGGCGGAGCAGCACTTCCAGCCCCAGCTGTCCCTGGAGCGGTGGGAGCTGCCGCTGGCCCCAGGCACTGTCCCCTGAGGAGCTGCTGAAGGACGGTGAGACAGAGGGGGCTGAGGGTGCTGAGGGGGCTGAGGGGGCGGTGGCGCCGAAGGGACGGTGACCCTGAGCTGCTGCTGGGGCTGAGGGCTGTGGGGCAGCCGAGGGCCATGGTGGCACTGAGGTGACAGGGAAGTGGCACAGGCTGCGGGGCTGGCGGGTCTAAGGGGACGGGATGGCTCAGAAGGAACTGAGGGGGGTGAGAGCACTGTGAGGGGCTGAAGAAACTGAAGGGGGCTGGGGCTTCACCGAGAGCATGGTGGGGCTGAGGGGATGGAGGGGGCCAGCAGGGAGCACAGAGGGCTCCGGGACTGCAGCTGTGCCAGGCCTTGGAAGCAATTCCAGAGCCTCCACTTTGGCCACAGCTGCAAGGAAGACCTTGAGGACAGCCGGAGACTGATGGGAGCCAGCAGGGAGGAGCTGAAGGCCAGCAGCAAGAGCAGTGAACGGGGACCTGCTGCTGCCAGCCTGGAGAGAGCCCAGCTGAGGCCACAGGCCCGGGGAGGCAGGCTGGGGCTGAGGCTGGCGTGGGCTGTGGCCGTGGGCACTGCCCGGAGGGGCAGGAGCGGGCCCTGCCCGTGCTGGGGCTGCTCAGCGCAGCTGCCCTGGCTGGCACAGGGGCTGTCCTTGGGCAAGGCAGCTGTGCCGGCAGGGCCCGGGAGCTGTGTCGGCTCTGCCGGGCTGCCGGGGCTGCGGGACAGTCCCGCCGCAGCTGCGCTCACCACAGCCTGGCCCGCTCGGCTGCTTTCTCTTTCTGACCCCCCTGGGGAGGCTCTGACATTTCCTCTTCCCTGATGGAAGTGCAGCTGCTGCCAAGGGAAACGTCCCCATACTCACTCAGTGTTCCCTTTGCTTGCCAGATGTCCCATCTGCTGTCGCTGTCCAGGAGAGCTGCTCTGCACGGGAGGAGGAGACTGAGGGAGAGGCTTTGAAGATGGGGCAGCTGGGATCCCTCTGCTCGGAGCTCTATTTAAAGATACATATGGACTTGCATGTGAACAGGTATTATTATATGGGTATGTACATATGTAGCCTACTATTTGTACTGGCATATTTCTATATATATGGTATTATATTTATCAAAGTAGTATGTATATATGTACATATATACATACATACAGGTTTGCAGTTACATATTTGTGTGTATATGTATCTAGTTCTTTATGTATGTTGTAATATCTGTGTTTAGATTTCCATAAGTATACAGTTGTGTAGGTATGTATTTCTATTGATGTAGTTTTCGGTATATGTTTTTTTAAATAGCTATTTTGGTATTTGTATTGGCATATATGTCTGGTTTTATGTTTTTAGCTGTATATTGATCTATTTCTAGAGATGTTATATTTACATATATATCCGGATGTATAGCTGTATATTTGTATCTATGCCGTAGTACAGTTATTTAGATTGGTAGTGCACTTTGTCTGTTTATAAATAGGTTTTTTTATGTATCTGATTCTTAAATGTAATATGTAACATTTAATCTATAATAAATTTTACATATTACATTCTATATGTATAATCTATAACATCTGCATATTGTGGTGGTTATATATCTATTCAGTTCTATTTAAATGTGTATGGAGTTGTATAGTGGTGGAATTCTATTCATCGAGTTCTTGGTATTACACAGAGATACTGGTAGTTTTGTATTTCTATATGGGCTGTACATTTGTTGTAATATGCAATAAATTCAATTGGTAATTTTCCATTGATCTTTGTGTATAATGAATGTCTTGGTTTTCAATGGATTAGTTTTTGTTCAAGGAAGTTGATATTTGTATGTTTCTAAATAGTGGGGACATCCAAGATTCAGAACATATACTCTGTCTGAAACCGACTCAGGCTACAGTAGCATGACACCCGACAGAACCTATACTGTGTCTGGGAGCGACTCTGTCTTCACTTCCTCACCCAGCAGATCCTATACTTTATCTGGAACCGACTCAGGCCTCCTTAGTATGACACCCGGCAGAACCTATTCTGTGTCTGGAAGCAGCTCAGCCTTCAGTACGTCACCCAGCAGATACTATACTGCGTCTGAAGGCGACTCACCCAGCAGATACTATACTGCGTCTGGAAGCAACGTATTTGCTGGTGTGAACCTGTACTGTCTCTGGAACCTACATTGCCTTTCCTTCCAACTATAACCATTTCCATTCCATACATCTCCTTGCTTTTTCAAATTTACCATCTCTGAAGTAAATTCACTTTCTCTGGACAGACTCCTCACAGTGTCCCCAAGGACCCATTTCACCTAATGATCTTGCTCCTGCTATTGATTATAAGTCTGCTGGTGAAAAAATTATTGTCATTTGGATGTGGGTTCAGAGCCCACATCCATGGGGAGTGGTTGAGGTGGATGTGTGGGTGTTTGCATTTTCATTTTTTTTATTACTTCTTTTAATTGCATGCTTCTTTCATTCTGGTTTTTGGTGTTTTTTTAAATAGCAAAATTGGTGTTCCTTTATTTCTGTTACAAACCTATCATATTCTGCAATAGGCTTTTTTTTTTTAACCATAACCATTTCCAATCGGTGCATTTCCTTGCTTTGTAAATCCTATTTTTCCTCAAGAGATAATATTGAGCCTCATGTTTCACCCCAAGCAGCTCCTACACCTCCTGTTTGTCCTGCTCCTGCTCCTTCTTTTAAGTCACTTTTGCAAGCAGTTTTAGTCACTGGGATGTGAGTTCCTAGCCAGCATCTCCCTTCATGCTGCACAGCTTCTGCAGGCTAATCCCGCAACACTTAATTATAAACACAATGGAGCGTTAAACCTAATGCAAACAGAAATGATGTAAAACTTTTTAAAGATGAGGAAGGTGATGTTGGAGGCTAACACAGGGATTAAAAGTAACACTGGACGATTTTTTTTTTCCTATGGGTCCTTTATATTCCTAGATCATTTTTATATTAGTCTGTTGGATTCTTTTTGGTTTTTCAAAGTGATCCTTGTGGCTGGGCAGTGTTTTATTTTTGATTTTTTTTCTTTTATGACTTCTTTGAATTGTATTGTTTTTCACCAAATCCTTTTTCCTTTCTTTCTGTTAGAAATCATTAACATTTTTGTAATAGCCTTTCCTTTCAACCATAAGCATTTCAGTTCTGACTATTTCCTGGTTTTTTCAAACTTACTTTTACTCAACAGGTAATTTTCAGCCTCCAATTTCATCCCAAGCAGCCAGTACACCTGCTGCTCCTACTTCTCCTGATGCTAAGTCTGCTTTTCAAGAAATGATAGTTTCTTGGATGTGGCTTTCTAGGCAGCATCTCCCTTCATGCTCAACAGATCCTGTAGGTAAATACAACAATCCTTGATTTTAAACATAATGGAGCAGTAAAACGAGTCCTAACAGAAATGTGAGATTTTTTAAAGGAGAGAATGGGGATGGTGAAACCTAACACAGGGATGAAAATTACTTCTGTCGTTTTCCTTTTGGTTCTAGACTGCATGCCAAATTTTTTCAGTTTTCAGTTTGGATTTGGTTGATTGGTTGGGTTCTTTGGTTTTGGGGAGTGGTTCCGCTGGGTGCTTTGGTGTTGGGTTTTAATTTTTTTCTTTTTTAAAATTATCTCCACTTTCAACTTTTTTTTTTTTACTGAAGGCATTTATTTTCTTGATTTGATAAATCATTGTAATAGCCTGCCTTTGCAAACATAACCATTTCAGTTCCATGCATGTCCATATTTTTAAAATTCACCTTCCCTGAAGTACATTTCCTTGCTCTACACAGAATCATTTCAGCTTGTCTTCGTACCCCAAGGACCCATTTCACCTCATACTCCTGATCCTGATGGGAAGTCTGCTTGTCAAGAAATTATAGTCACTTGGATGTAGGTTCTTTGCCAGCATCTTCCTTCATGCTGCACAACTTCTGCAGACAAATACAACAATACTTGATTGTAAGCATCATGGAGCAATAACACTACTGCAGACATTTTGAAAGAGCCATTTCTTGCAACGATAACCATTTCAATTCTGTACATTTCCTTGCTTTTAAAAATCTACCTCCTCCGAAGTAATTTTATTTTCTCTGAACAGCCTCTTTTCAGTTTCCTCTTTCAGCCCAAGCTGCTCGTACACCTCCTGCACCAGCACAAGCTCATGATGCTAAGTCTGCTTGTCAAACCCTTGTAGTCCCTGGGCTGTGGCTTCCTAGCCAGCATCTCCCTTCATGCTGCACAGCTTCTGCAGGCAAATACAACAATCCTTAATTGGAAACATAATGGAGCATTAAAACTCTTGCTAACAGAAATATTCTGAGACATTTCTCAGAAGAGAAAGGGGTGGTGAAAGCTAACACAGGGATTAAAATTACTACTGTGGTTGTTCCTATTGGTGCCCAATTGCTTGCCTATTTTTGGTTTGGGGTTTTTTTTTTCAGTTGTTTGCTTGTAACGATTTTTTTGCTTTTGCAGAGTAGCAGTAGTGGGTGGGTGGTTTTTTGACTTTTTACATTTTTCTTTCTTATTTTCTCTTCTTTTTTTTTTTGCCAAATGCTTCTTCCTTTCATTCTATTATATACCATTAACATGTTTTAATCGTCTTCTCTTGCAAACACAACCATTTCAGTTCTGTGCATTTCCTTGCTTTTAAAAATTTACCTTCTCTGGAGTAAATTTATTCTCTCTGAACAGATAGATTTCAGGTGAGCTTTGGACCCAGAGCACCCCAAACACCTGCTACTTCTGCTCCTGCTGGTAAGTCTTCTTTTTGAATTTTTTCTTTCTCACTTATTTTAAATGCTTTCTTTCTTGCTTGCTTTCTTGCTTTCTTTTTAAGAGCCAAAGGCTTTTTCCTTTCTTTCTGTTATAAACCATTAACATGCAGAATAAGTTTGTTTCCTTGAATAAAAAACACAGCTTTGGAGTGAATATGATGAGAGGTAAAAGATGTCTTGAAGTGAGTACTTGTAGCACTTGATTTAAAGTGCTATACCACCAATTTATGGGGCAGGATACTTGTGCTAATGTCCTTTGGCCATTAAATATTTCTATCTAATCATCAGGTGCCATGTGTTTCAAAGAAGCATTTAAGGAGCAAACATTTATAAGTACTTCACATACGTGCCCTTGTGAGAAGCATTTGACAGCAAACATAGATTCTCTCTTGCTTTGTTTTTTATCCTTTTGTTAACCCCAGCACAGCGGAGAGTGCCTGGACACAGAGTCCATACTGTGTCTGACACCAACGTTCCTCCCGTTGTGCTACCGGCCAGACCCTACAGCGCATCTGATACCAACACAGCCTCCGTGCCATGCCACGCACAACAGGTTTTGGGTCATCAATGGAACCAGCCATCAACCTGATACCAACCAGAACCAATAGTGGGCCATCCATGGATGCATCCTCCCACACCAGACAAAACAGAGCTTTTACCCTGCCTTCAAGCAACATGGCCTCCCGTCTGACAGGAAACAGAGCTGGTATTGGCTCTTCATCCTTCAGTTTCAGACCACGCAGAACCAGTTCTTTGCCTTCAGTAGCTTCTTTCAGCCGGGATGTGTTACCCAGCACTAGAAGAAATAAGCACATTTAATTATCAGATGTGAGACAGTTCTTCATTGAAATACTAGCTTCTCTTCAGAAGGAAAATACACCAGCAATACAAGAAGATCTAAATAAAGTACACTCTTCCCTACCTTTGTATTGTAGTTCACTGTATATATTGGTTTGTAATTTCATATTTTTAGGAAAATGTCATTCATATCTCCACATTTCTGTGTTTCTAATTATAAAGCACTTCTTTGTACAACTCTTTTTATTGCCGTTTTTCATTTTGATGTAGTATATTTTAAAACGTTGGAAAACAACACCTTTTGGGTACTTTTCCCCATTCCTAAAGAAAAAATCAATCACAAGCCATTTTAGTCTCTGTCTCTCAAAGTTGTTTCATCCCTGTCTATTCTAAACCAGGATTTCAATACTTTAATAGGATTGGGAGAGGTCCATGATATGTACACCAGTGATTCCTCTTGTGGAATGTCATGGCCTTGTCTTTTGGTTTGAAAAGACAGGTGTCTGCTAAGGAAGGAAGGAGCCTACCTTAGAAATGGAAAATGCAAACTCCCCCTCTCTCTGAATTATCAGTTTGAAATTAAGGGGCTCTCATGCCAAGACATGCGAGCAGGAATAGTAGTTCTTTATTAGGAAAACTAAAATACAAATGCACTAGTAGGAAAACAAGCTACTGACAGAGTCAGAATATGCCCTGCCACTCTGCTGGTTGGGGTGTTGGGAGCAGTCCAAAGATACATGGTGGCTGTAGCTTTCTTGGAGTGGCAGATGTGCTTCTTTTCAAGCAGTGATCCTGGAGAAGGCTGGAGTCTTCCTCTGAAGATCCAGTGATGGTGTAGATGTGCTTGGTCTTCTTCTGGAAATCTGGTGGAAACGAAAGCTGCAGGCCTGCCTGTCCTGTTGTTCTTGTGCTTGTTATTCCCCAGCTGAGCACAAAGGGCTCAGAGCCCCAGCGAGTGGGGCTGCCTTTTCTATCTCCTGCAAGCTGGGATCTCTGCTTTCAAGTAGGCATCTTGCATTTTGTTGCCTCCGGGAAAATAGTCAAGCAGGAAAATGCCATCATGAAATTCACTGAACTGGAAGATATTGGCAGTGGCTGAGCCAGCTCTTCCTCTCAATGGCACCGTGTTCTGCCATTACTGCCCATTGCCCTGGAGAGGCAATCTTTCAGAGTCTTTCTTTCCTTTCTTGTGTGATGAACTCGCTTCATCAATTTCTTGCCCTCCTCTTTCTGTTTTCTCTCACTGGGCCTGCGAGGACTGCATTTTCTGCACTCAAACCACCTGATCCACCACCAAGATGTCTACAGCGCCAACATCCTTCTCAGAACTAACAGCTCTGTCAAGCTGGCTCAGTAGATTCTTGGTCAGCAGCAATGTTCCGGGCATGTGGCTGTGGGGCTGCTTGGAGTGACAGCCAGCTCCCCAAAAATGGTGCTGGCGGCAGTGCAGGGACACCCGCTGGCAGCTGCTGACACGCTTGCAAGCGTGTACAGAGGTTATGACAAGGAACAAGCAGTCAAGAGTGCCCTTGATCCCAAGCAAGAGCCTGACCCCGCCCCATCCGGCCACATCCAAGTATTGACCTCTCGCCAGGTGACTTTGGCAACAAAAGGTGACCTCTTCGTCTGGCCAAGCTGTGCTCACTTCTTCCCCCAAGTGGAGCCATGGAGCTGTGGCACCCTGAGGGAGGGAGGGCGTCCCCTGGGCAGGCAAGGGAACCAAGTGGACTGTGGGCACTGCAGGTGGTTGTGCAGAGACAGTCTGCACAGCTGCCACAGCTTGGAGAGGCCAGGGCCAGGCCTGGGGCAGCTTTTCCCAGTTACATGCCAGCTCTCAGGAGCCTCCGAGCCACAGGCACACGCCAGCTGCTGCTCCTTGCCCACTATGCCACATGCCTCTGGCAGGGCACTGAAGGCTGGGCAGGGCAGGACAGGCTGTGGCAGTGCTGGCCTGGTGTTCTCCACTGACGGCCTTTGCTTCTCTTTCCCTCAGCAGCAGCAGCAGCAGCAGCAGGAAGCAGTGGCAGGGTCAGGACGAGGAGGAGATGGCTGCCCTGCCCCTTTGCTGCCGGGCCCCAGGCCAGGAGGGCTCCGGCTGCAGAAGGGCGCTCTTCGCGCAGCCCCTGGCAGCCTCTGCACGGAGCACGGCTCGCTGCCCCGTCCTGCTTGTCTCACTTTTCTTCAGCAATACCCTAGCTCCTCTTCACAAGGAAGAAACTCCAGCAATGGAAAAAGAGATCATTCAAGTCCAGTTCTACCTGCTTTTGCATTGTACTTCAGGGCATCTATTTTTCTCCCTATCATTTCATCATTTGTATCAAAACATCCATTCCTATCTTGACAGGTTTTGTCTTTCTAATTATTCCTATACCAAAAGACTTCTTTTTTAACTCTTGATTTATTGCAGTTGCTCATTCTCAACTAGTCTCTTTTTCAAATGTCACAAAACAACACCCTTTGCATACTTTTCCTCACTCTTAAAAAAAAAACCCTAGAAGCCATTTGAGTCTCTGTCTCTCCAAGTTGCTTCATACCAGTCTATTTAAAGCAGGGCTACAATACTTTTGAGAGCATTGAGAGAGGTCCATAAAATGCACACCACTGATTCCTCTTGTGGAATATTATGGCCCTGTCACAAACCTCTTCTTTGTTTTTTCTCTCACTAGCTCAACTGCAAACATACCTTCAGTTGCAAACTTCCACAAGATGAGCAAAACAACCCCTTATGTCATGGGCCTTTGGGAACTCCTTGCTCATCTTTCTGCTTCTTCAGTTGAGCAAGGCAAAAAGATCTGCACTTAGAACCATTGGGCTGGAACTCTGCTCATTTCTAGCAACAGCTGGAGGCCTCTATCTCCCCAGGATGTTTTGGCTGAGCCAAGCTTTGCTGCCTTTTGGCTGCAAATACCCTCTGCCCTTGCTTTCTTCTAGCCACAAGTAGCATGGCTGGGCAAAAACTGCCACGTGGCTCATATTGCAAAGGCACTTTGGTCTGCAGTTGGTCAATGAAGGAGACCATGATCCACTTGCAAAGCACATGAAAAAAATCCTCAAAGACAACTTCCCATCCTTAACAAACAACTGACCATTGACAGGTGGATCTAGAGCTTCTTTACCCAATGAAAAGGAAGGCAATCTTCCAATGCAGTTGTGCTTTCTCCAGTTTTTCTTCTGACTCCCATTCCCAGCTGGCACTGGAAAAGGCACCTCTCTGCAAATGTCAGTGTCTTCAGTCTGCCATCAATTGTTTTGCTGCAACAATCGCAACAGGCATCAGGCTGGAGAGAGGTTCAGTTGACATTAGGAAAAGGAGCTGCCTCAAGGAGAAAAAAAGAAGTCACTTTTACCTCCCAAACCCATCTCCCCAGAGGCTCAAGCAGGATTCCTTTGCTTCCCAGAAATACAAAGAAAGAGGGTTGACAAGACCATCTGCAGCTAGCTGTTTATGCCCAAGACTTTGCTGATGCCATTTGGCTTTTGCCCCCGTTTTTTTTTTTCTTGTTGGGTTTCTGTATTCTTTGCACATCTCTTTAGAGCTCTGTAGGAGAATCTATTTGTGACTACTTTTCCCAGTACTTTTCCATGGCCTTTGCCTAAACAGAAAGACAAACTTGCAGAGCTCCAAGCGCCGGAGGGTAGAAGGCCCCAGTGTTATCTTGGTTCTTCCTGGACAGAGCCCTGCAGGGAGCTGGTGGACTCCCCATCCCTGCATGCCTTTAAAAGAAGACTGGATGTGGCACTCGGTGCCGTGCTTTAGTTGAGGTGTTAGGGCATGGCTTGGACTCCATCATCTCGAAGGTGCCTGTCTTCCAAGGCAGTGATTCTGTGCATCGCTGACTGAGGCAGCTTTTCCTGCAGCCCTGGGAAGACCTGCAGGGGCCCTTGGCCGAGGACAGCCATCGGGGCTCATGGAAAAGAAGCAAAGGGCTCAAGGCGAAGGCCGAGAGGCCCGAGCTGCCCCAGCCTGAACCTCATGTGCTCTTCTATTAAATATTAACCCCGAATGTTTCGGGGTGTGTCCCGCCTGGCTTTGTCTGGCCTCGCTGCTGGACCAAAGGCTGCAGCTGTGGTGTTTTCACAACAGAGAAGCCTTTGGCCGGCTGGATGCTGCAGCTGGGCGCTCAGAACAAATCCAGGCATAGTAGGAACTCAGTTTACCTTAAGTGGAAAAGGTTCAGGCGACAGTGAAGAGAAAAGGAGTGGGTTATTGCCGTAGAGCTTAAATCCAGAGTTTTATTGTAGCATGATAGACCTCTGAATGTGGTAACAGCTCCAGACAGACAGACCCCCCCCAGCCGCATGGTCTCGTGTCCTTTTAAGGCCCGGGGACAGGGGGAGGGGAGGGACAGGTGAGGGCCAACCAGGTGTGAGCAGGGGAAGGCTCAGGGGATGTGGACGCTAGGACAAACCAATGAGCCCAGGCCTGGGGGGCATGTGCCAATCACACGACACCTTGCTGGAAGGTGAAGATGATGGGCAGCTCTTAGGCAGGAGGGCAAAAGGGGGAAGGGGAAAGGTTGGCATACCTGAGGGGGATGGGATAGGTGAGACAGGAAATGGCGACACACTGCAACATCTCCCTCTAGTTTTGTTTAAAAAGAAGAGGACTGGGTTTGTGGTGCAGAATGCTTGCCAATCCATGGCTGGTAAATTGGTTCCTCCTCTACAGGAGGTTCACTCCTTTCCACTGAGGGTTCCATGTTATTCATTGGAGCACTAAGGGCTTCTAAATGGTAAACTTCAGGAGGGGGAGATGAGCTTGAAATCAACTTGAGAACCATGCGGTCGACTAGTCCAAAAACAATGCTAACAACTACAACAACAAAAACTAATATAAACAGTACCAAAAGTACAGTTTTCAGAATAGATCCCAACCAGCCCGAGAGTCCCCAGCCTTTGAACAGTTCACTCAGCCAGTCATCAGTTTCTCTCTTGATGTCTGAGGGCTTTTGCCAAGGTAGTCCATACGTGCTTTGGGCTGAGGGACTATGCAGGAGATCGCGGGTGGGATGATCAGGAGTAGGACGGGGAGCAGGCTTTGTCTCATGGCGTCTTGAGGCTACACACGAACCACGGGATCTAAACTGGTACAAGGAAACTTAAGACAAACATATTACAAACTGTTCCAGATAGGAGGCTTAAATGGAATTTCCTCCAGAGAACGTGTGCGGCGTTTCCTTCTCCAGGCAGCATTGGCAACCTGGGGCGCTTCTGTCAATTTCTCTGAGACCTTGGGGACGTAGGGCCTTACCCATTTGGAAGGAACTCACTTTAACCCAGAGGGGGTGGACACAGAGACGTATCCATGTCCCCAAGTAATCAATTTTTAAGGTCCCACCGTCTTCCAAGTCTCAGGGTCCTTGACTAAAACTTTTCTTTCATCATCGTATGACTGCTCCCCCCAAAGTGGCGTAGGATGGGTGGGTTCAGGCTGCCAAAGGAACAATTCAGAAAATTTATTGTGAACAACGCCCTGGACAACCGGATGTGGGGGGGTTCCACCTTCAGAACCTGTTGCTGCTGGTCCAGGACTCTTTTAATATTGCAGTGAGTCCTTTCTACAATGGCTTCACCTGTAGGGGAGTAGAGGATGCCAGTTTTGTGCTTTACTCCCCATTGCTGCAGGAAGCTCCTGAATTCCTTGGATTTATAGGCAGGCCCATTATCAGTTTTCAACTCCTTGGGGATGCCCATGAAAGAAAAAGCCTGTACGAGGTGCTTAATGGCATCATTAGATGACTCTCCTGTGTGGGCAGAGGCATAGACCGCTCCAGAAAAGGTATCTACATTAACATGAACGTATTTCTGCCATCCAAAAGACTGTATGTGTGTAACATCTGTTTGCCACAGTTCACAGCTGTTCAACCCCCTGGGGTTTGCTCCCATACTCACAGTAGGGAGAGCATGTTGTTGGCAATTTGGGCATGTGTCCACAATCGCTTTGGCCTGTTCTCGAGTGAGGTGAAACTGACGAACTAGGCCAGGTGCATTTTGGTGGAAAACCTGGTGGCTGATTTTTGCCTGTTCAAAAACATTTGGAAGAGTGGCCATCACTACAGCTGCAGCAAGAGCATCTGCCCTTCTGTTGCCTTCAGCGATAAACCCTGGCAAGTCGGTGTGTGACCTGATATGCATCACATTAAATGGTTGCTCTCGGTGGGTGACTAACTTTACAAGTTTTGAGAGCAATTCAAAAGTGCAATTTTAGACACTTCTTGCAGTATGGCTTGATCTGCCCTGGACACTACTCCTGCCACATATGCAGAATCCGTAATCAGACTGAATGGTTCTGAGAACCTTTCAAAAGCCCTAAAAACTGCAGCCAATTCAGCAACCTGAGGTTAACCTTCCACCTCAGCGATGTCCATCTCCCACCGCTGGATTTGAGGATCCTTCCAAGTCATAACAGATTTGTGGGACCTCCCAGACGCATCTGTAAAGACAGTCAGAGCCTTTTTAAAAGGTCTCCTACTCTGAGCACTTCTCAATTTCAGAATAAATTGAACATCTTGTTCGAACATTTTGTGGGCACGCCGGTGGAAAGAAATTTGTCCTGAGTAGGAATCCAGAGCAGACTGCAATACTTAATTTTCTCGAAACAATTGTTCTAATATTTGCATAGAATTTGGACCCGATTTTAACTCAATTGGAATGTGAATGCACTCAAAGTCACATCCTGCTAACTCCCTGATCCGGGTCCTTGCTTTCCGGATCAGTTCTGCTACCAGCTCTTGAGGCTTTTACATTCTCTTGGACCTTTTGTGACTGAGGAAAACCCATTCTATGATCAAGAGAGGGTCCCTCTTGTCCTGGCCCTTTTTAGGTGTGCCCATTGCCTTAGGTGTTTGTTTTTCCTCCCACTGGAAAATGATTCCATGGAGGTGTGGCAACTTACCTAAGATGATAAATTTGAATGGGAGGTCAGGCCGGCATCGGTGGGCCTGTTTTGTGGACATTGCAATCTGAACCTTTTCTAGAGCTTTCCGTGCCTCTGGGGTAATAGACCTAGGAGCACCTGGGTCCGCTCCCCCTTTCAATAAATTGAAAAGAGGGTTAAGGTCTTCATTGGTCAGACCAAGCCATGGTCTTACCCAATTCAAAGACCCACACAACTTGTGGACATCTGCAAGGGTCTTGATCCTTGGATTGATTTCTAGTTTTTTGAGGAACAATGGTCCTATTTCCAATTTTTAGGCCCAAATATTTCCAAGGTGGCATCTTTTGAATTTTCTTTTCCTGGAGGTTGAACCCTGAAACAATCAATGCATCAATCGTTAGGTCAAGCACATGTGTGAGTAAGTCATCATTGGGGGCACACACAAGGATATCATCCATATACCGATAGATGATGGCCTTTTCTGCAGCTGCACGCACTGGGGAAAGCAGGGAAGAGACATACCACTGGCAGATTGCTGGCGAGACCTTAAGGCCCTGAGGAAGAACTGTCCAATGGTACCTTTTCATAGGGGCTTCCATGTTGATGGTGGGGACCGAGAATACGAAACGCGGTGCATCGTCAGGGTGTAGGGGAATATGGAAAAAACAATCTTTTATATCAATAACAGCTAATTTCCAATCCTGAGGAAGCATTGTTGGGGATGGCATACCAGGCTGGGGAGAGCCCGTATCTTCAATGACATTATTAATTTGTCGGAGGTCGTGGAGGAGCCGCCATCTCTTTTTGTCAGCTTTCTGAATGACAAACACTGGAGAGTTCCACGGGGACGTGGTCTCCACAATGTGACCCTTTTTCAGTTGCTCTTCCACTAGCTCTTCAAGTGCCTTTTTTTTTTGTTTACTGAGCGGCCACTGTTTCACCTCAACTGGTTTGTCTGTTTTCCACTTCAGTTTTTGGGTGGGGCACTGTTGTTCCATGACCGCTATACAAAAATCCTGTGGGGAGTCTGGAATATCAATTGTGACACCCCACTGGGCCATTAAATCTCTCCCTAACAAAGGTTCCAAATAATCTAACAGAAATGGACGGATATTTGCCAACTGTCCATTTGGTCCTTCGATTTGGATTATGCTTTTGGATTGTCTTGCCAATTGCAGGCCTCCTACACCTTGAACGTGACTAGCAACATTTTGCAAAGGCCAGTGTGCTGGCCAGTCTTGTACTGGGATCACTGTGCAGTCTGCACCCATGTCTACAAGCATCTCAATGCGTTTGGACTCCCCCCCCCCACTGACATTACACCATAATTTGGGTTTGTCTCTCCCAATAACTTGGACCCAGGTGACTGTCAGCTCTTGTTTTTCGGGGCCTTCAGGCAGAAACGGCACAGGGATAGCTTGTGCAACAATTTGACCTTTGGAAAGAAACAGGGGTGGGTAGAAACAGTGCAGCCCAAGAATGAATTGCTCAGGATCTGATGTTGTCATTCCTGGAGCAATTTCAATCTCATGTGGTGTGTGTTTGGTGTCCCCAATGACGATGTACTTACAGTGAATACGGTGCCAAGTACCCTTCTGATCTGGGTTGACAGAGACAAAATGCCAGTCAGTGTCTTTCAGGTGGAGTGATTCTGTCAGCTGCAACCTGTAAGGCTCATTGACAGAAGACGTGGTTAACATAGGTTCATCTAAATTATAACAAAGGTTATTTTGTTTCATTTTTAACAGTGGACCAGCAGACATGGTCTTTGAAGCATCTGCTTCACTTACAGAAATAGTAACATTACTGTGCACTTGGTTCGTTTTGGTTCCCTTATTCCCTTGGCCTGCCCTTTTTATGTCTGCACGCCTGGCAGGCCGGCGCTCCCCATTCAGTTTTTTTCTTGTTGTTGACCCCCTGGGAGTGTTTGTAATTTCCCTCCCGTGCCATTTCTAAATTAATCAAATTGCCTTTTCAGGGGGCACTGGTTACTCCAATGCGCAAGGTTATGGCAAAGCAGGCATGGCTTCGTGGGGTCAACCATTGCTGGTCGTCGCTGCTGCCCAGGGTACTGCTGTGCTGAGGGAATGGGCGCAGGGCTGGCAACGGCAACACGCTGAGGTGGTCTTGGCAGCAGCCTTGGTCTGGTGTCTTCAGCAACACTCATCAGAGGCACTTTCCTGTTACAAACTAGAAGCATATCTTTTAGTGTAGGGGGGGGTTCGAGAGGAAGGCTCAAAATTGCCGCTCGACACTGTTCATTTGCATTTGTAAATTTGCCATTTCCTCTAAAACCTCTTCCCTTGCATTCTCTTTTTTAACTTGGATTTCAATGGTTCTAGTTAACCTTTCTACAAATTTCAGAAAAGGCTCTGATGGCAGCTGCTTGATCTTACTGTAGGGCTCAAAAGGCCCCTCAGGTTGGACAGAAAAGAATGCTTTTTCAGCTGCTTCCTTTACCTTCTCGACTGTTTGTACGGGTATTACAGTTGCTTGGATTGAGGGGGAAGACCAATGACCTACACCAGAGAGATGCTCAATGGTAATCAGCATGCCATTAGCATCTTTCGCTGTGTTTGGATCAGCATGCAAGCCTGGGAGAGCCTCTTTTAACAGTTGTTTCCATGCTACTTCCCATAATTTCAGTTCTGTAGAGGTCACGAGGCATGAGAAAAGCTGTTTTAAATCGTGCGGGACCACTGCAGTCCTGCTCAATTCAGAATTTAAAAGGCCAGGGAAGTATGGACTGTGTGGGCCATACTCCTTGTGAGATTTACAGATCTCTTTAATCAATTGTCATCCAAAAGAGCTCCAATTAGCAGTTTGAGCTGCTCCCCCTTGGGCTGCAGGCTGATACGAAACGGGGGCGAGTGACAAAGTGGGACCCTGTATTGGGTCTGCAGCTTCCTGCCCTGTATCCCTTGCATTGGAAGCAACGGGAGCACAGAAGCAGGTTTGGGGACATGCAGTGGGTGTGCCCCTACCGAGGGAACCCGGGAGGGGGCAGGGACGCAATGGGAACAGGGGGCGGGGACAGAGGAAGGCAGGGGGCGGGGATACCATGGGAACGGGGGGGGGGACACCTGGTGATGTCACAACGGCAGACGCCCCCTGGGAGGAGTAGAGGGGCGGAGCTGAGGGTACAGTGGGTAGGGGAGGGGGAGGGAAGGTGTCACAGGAACAGGAGGAGAGGGGGATGGGGAAGGAATTTTGGGATGCTCAAGGGGATCTTGGGAAGAAGATGACCAGGTTTGGGAAGGTGCCACGTGGCATCCTCCATCTTGGGTAGCCCCTAGGGACTGGGGGCCATTTTGGGGATCACTGCTCTCCGAAAAGCTAACACGTGCTCTGGGATTAAGAGTGGGGGAAACAGGGTTTTGGGAAGTTTTCCACGAGACCTGGCCCGGGCCTTGTGGACAAGGGGACTCAGGCATTTTAACCTGCACTGGAGTCGACTTCGCAGCGCATGAGCCGGATTTGCTCTCTTTAAAATACCAAGTTTTGGGGTAAGAGGTTCAGGGCTGGAAGGGGGGGACACAGGGAGAGCAGAGGTACGTGGCTTAACATTTGGCTTTTTCTCCAATTCCCTTTGTTTGAGCAAAGCAGTCCGAATTGTAAGCTCCAGAACACAAATTTAGCTGAGGATGTATTCCCAGACTGTCCCAAGGTTGTCAATTCATGCCCTACTTTATCCCAAAATTGAATATTGTGGACTTCCTCAGGAGAAGTTTGTGGGAAGTGCAGAAAAAGTCACCTTATAAACTGTTTCAATTTTCCTTTAGAGAACTTTACATTTGCATTAACTAAAATACCAATAATATGATAATACACTCCTTTTTGTCCTTTTTGTGCTGTGCTTAATTTCGATCCCATCTTAGATGTAAATGGCACAGAACGAATTCCTGCCGACCGAATACAAAACCCAAATCAGCTACCAATTTAAAAAAAAAAAACAACTACGGTTAAAAGGCGATAACAGACCAAAGCTTTCACAATGCAGCTGTATACATTGCTTTTAAAATTGCCACGGCAGCAGCAGCAGGGAGTCGGGACCCGCCCCGGCTGCGTGGAGAGACAGACAAAGCCTCCCCCCCGCACCGAGAGCCGAGCACGCCGCGCTGCCGAGCCGGGAGAAGGGGCAGGCAGAGCTGTCGGGCTCCTCCGAGCTGGCGCCAATTCCAAAAGCGGCGAGAACACGCCGCAGAGTTAAAGCTTTACACAGGGAACAACCTTATCACCGCAGGGCTGCGCAGCCTAAAATGCAAAGAGCAAAAAGGAACCCGTCTCACGGCAAAGACGGATTTTTGAGCTACTATCCCCCGAAGGAGCAGAAATACTCACCAAAATCGAAGCAGTTCCTGGCAAGGTCAGGCAGGCTGGTCTCTTCACTGAATAGGACCCTTTGGGCAGGAGGGGCTCCCCTATTCTCCTCTGGAAAATTCGCTCACCAGAAAGGAGCTGTTTTTCCAAAGGCGCAATGCGTTCCTCGAGGCTTTTTGTGGGATCAGTCCCAAGTCTCTCCGGAGAGCTGTGCAACCACAGCTCTTTCCAGTGGAAGCAAAGCTGCTATAACGCTTTTCCAAGGTTCTGAGATTCGTTCTGAGGCTGCAGGTCCGTGCAGCCCCACATTGGGCGCCACTATATTAAATATTAACCCCGAATGTTTCGGGGTGTGTCCCGCCTGGCTTTGTCTGGCCTCGCTGCTGGACCAAAGGCTGCAGCTGTGGTGTTTTCACAACAGAGAAGCCTTTGGCCAGCTGGATGCTGCAGCTGGGCGCTCAGAACAAATCCAGGTATAGTAGGAACTCAGTTTACCTTAAGTGGAAAAGGTTCAGGCGACAGTGAAGAGAAAAGGAGTGGGTTATTGCCGTAGAGCTTAAATCCAGAGTTTTATTGTAGCATGATAGACCTCTGAATGTGGTAACAGCTCCAGACAGACAGACCCCCCCAGCCGCATGGTCTCGTGTCCTTTTAAGGCCCGGGGACAGGGGGAGGGGAGGGACAGGTGAGGGCCAACCAGGTGTGAGCAGGGGAAGGCTCAGGGGATGTGGACGCTAGGACAAACCAATGAGCCCAGACCTGGGGGGCATGTGCCAATCACACGACACCTTGCTGGAAGGTGAAGATGATGGGCAGCTCTTAGGCAGGAGGGCAAAAGGGGGAGGGGGAAAGGTTGGCATACCTGAGGGGGATGGGATAGGTGAGACAGGAAATGGCGACACACTGCAACACTCTTCCTCCTCAACCTGCACCCTTTGCGCTGCCCTTTGCTAGACAGGAAGTGATCTATCAGAAATGAAGTGTATAATTTCTGATACATCTGCATGCATTTGCAAGCTAAAACAGAAAAAAGGGCAGAGATAGAAAGGAATGAAGATTTTAAAATTGCACTGTTCACAAGAGACACATGAACCACCAGTGTAAACACAACTGAGAGATTCAGCTTGGAGTTGGATTAGAGTGGAATCCATTCACTGAAGGTTTTTGGTGCACAGGAGTGCTAAGACTGAGGAAAAAAGGAGAAAATTTTAATTTCTGAAAGCCATTTAGATTCCTGGAAGCATTGTCTAGGGATCTAAGAAGCTAAAGCCTCAGAGAATCTGAACCTAAAACATCCCCAAATGGATTGATAAGGTATGATGGGCACATCTCTGCTGTTTTCAGAGTCAATGAAACTGACAATGAGTGTCTGGAAATTAGGAATGCCAACCCAGATTTTATCTCTATTACATTAAGAACACCTTAATAAGGAACTTTAGGAACTGAACACTAACATTCTCACTCTGCTCTATTTACTTTACATTTGAATACAGGCTGGTAGAAGGAGAGATCTGGCTTTAATTTCTCCCCAAGTTACCTGTTGCACTTTCAGGTTAGGAGTAGATGTAAAATGCAGCTAATCACTCTCTCTATCCATGAATAATCCACTAGTAAACTGACATGTAGAAACATCCTTTTCTCTTGGTATCTTCCTAAGTGGTACCCTAATGAACAGTTGAACAGGAGACTTGCATAAATCTCACAGAAAATCACCCAAATTGATGAAATTAACACTCGATTCCATGATAAAAGCTTCTGAGAAAAGGCTTGACAGGATCACTGAACAAAGTGAAGCTTAGGAGAGAAACATGCATTTTAGCACTGATCAAGGGGAAAGAAAAAGAAATGCTGTAAAAATTCCAAGTGGAAGATAAGGAGAAAGACAGGCAGCACAGGAAGAACAAGGCCCTGTCAGATGACCTGTGGAAGGTAACTTTGTGCCCCAGCACTGTTAGAGGACAGTCCCTGTCATTGGTGCAAGCAGCTGGAGACATAAATAGTGATTGATTTGGGGGCCGCCATCTTGGTAAGTGCAGAGGTGGTTCAATAACATGACATGAGGGAGTTCCCTCAGAGCAACTGGGATGCCTGAAGGAAGTGAACAGCTCACCACAGCCTGGTCCACTCGGCTGCTTTCTCTTTCTGACCCTCCTGGGGAGGCTCTGACATTTCCTCTTCCCTGATGGAAGTGCAGCTGCTGCCAAGGGAAACGTCCCCAGACGGACTCAGTGTTCCCTTTGCTTGCCAGATGTCCCATCTGCTGTCGCTGTCCAGGAGAGCTGCTCTGCATGGGAGGAGGAGACCAAGGGAGAGCCTGGGAACATCAGCAGCTGCAATCCCTCCTGATCTAGTGCTGTTTATGGATGTGTAGATTTAGACTTGGATAGTTACAAGTATAGGGATATTTACATACACTGACTGATATTTGTATAGGGATATTATGAATGCGTATCTAGTTACATTTTTGGATGTATGTTATGTGTACATATATATATATATGTGTAAATATATACAAAAACATAGATATATATGCAGTTATTTATATGTGTACCTATGTATCTAGTTATATTTATATGTCTGTGTTCACTTTACATCCCTGCTTTCTTACATTCACATATGTGTACAGTTGTACAGCTGTATAGGTCTACTGTTAAAGTTAGATGGATTTTTATATTGGTACAATGATATTTGTATTTATAGATAGGATTCCTATGTATTTATTTATATGGGTCTTGTTATATGTAATATGTAACACTTAATATATATTTATACTGTACATTGTTATGGTTGTGTATTTACTTCTATTATATTGAACTGCGTATAGATTTGTATAGTTCTGAAATTGTATTCCTTTAATTCTAGGCCTAGGGTTATTTAGAGAGGGATATTGATATTTCTGTGTTTGTATATGGGTGTACAGTTGTAGTAGTGCATAATAAATTTGTTAAACTTCAATTGATATTTGCTTATAGTGTTTGTAGATGGTTTCAGTACATTAGTTTTTTAACTGCATTTGACATTTGTAAATATTTGCATTGCATGATAGTAACAATAAATTTCTTTTGTAACCTTAAATTGATATTTTTATGTTGGCAACACAGGTGTAGCAATTTATAAAAAAATTCATTTTTTAAACTTCCGTTGATTTTTGTGTATTTGTTCACTGTAGCAGCATTGCAGGGTGGTAGAAATGCTGCAGCCTTCTTTGAGGCATTTCCTTCAGGAGCTGCTAAGAGGAAGGCCACGAGAACAGCCATTTCCAGTCCATGTGTGCATGGACTCATGGACTCACAGATAGCTCAGCAGAGGAAAGACAGGAAGGGTCTTTGCATGAGATATTCCAGAGAGGGTTTTATTGCATCCCTCACACCAGAGGGACGAGACAAAAGGGCAAACCACATCCTCTGCACAGCTTAAGTGTGGGGTCAGTGACCAATGACCTGAGGGCACAGGGGCGGGCAAAGGGCAGGGCCAAGGGCAACAACAACCTGTAGGGGGGATGAGAGATGAATAATTGGGGTGGGCAGTGTCAACTGGCCAGTGGGGGAGGCAATCTGATGTAGATTGGCAGTAGTGCTGCAGAGCGTGATGGGTTAAGTCTTCTCCATCAGCCTAGGTGGGGAAAACTCTATGATACAGAGTTTAAGGGGGGCGGAGTCAGAGGATTCCACAACTCCCCTGTTTTTCCTTACTATGAAGACTTCCCCAGTGGACCTCTGCAGACACTTAACTAAACAGGGAAACAGGAGTAAAAACAATGATTACAACCCCAAGAGTTCCTCTAAGAAACGATGAAACCTATACTGTCAACCGCCATTGTCCAAAAAGTTCATTGATGTCATCTGAGTTCTTCTCAACTTTTAAGTCCTTTACTTGCTCCTTCAGCTCTGGATGTTTACGTGGATAGATGTTGAGTGTGAAGAAAAGTTGAAGCAGAACATCCTTTGAAAGTTGTGGCAGTTTTATCCACGGGCAAGCAGTGAAAAATCTATTGCTGCTGGTTTTATAGTGTTACATGCTTGGCGCTATTAGCATTTGTTAGCAGCTCACTCAGTGCTTATGACATAGCATTGGTTTGCTTACTGACCTAGCACTTTCAATTCTCTTAGCATTTTTTTTTAAGTTTTTTGCAGCAGTAACCCCAGGGACCAATACTGAGGCTGCTATTTTCTTTTTTCTACCTCAAAAATCAATTTTGTTTTTGCAGCCAGATTTAAATTGATGGACAAATCTGTTGAGCTTAATTTTTTTGGTCATGAATTATGGTAATGTTAGGTGCTAGCAGAGCAGGCTTCCCCAAGTCATGTGGGTCACTTCAGCCATGGGACCATTTATTTGCTGGTGGGGAGTAAGGTTTCCAAGAGGCTTCATGGGCGAGCAGGGCTCCCTCAGAGATAATTTCTTGGAAAACAACCTGTAAATAGAATGCATCTGCAAGAAAAAATTAAATTGTAATAGGCTGCAAGATTTAATAAAGACTGAGTATTTGCAAATTTCAGTTCATGGATTTGTTACATCTAGAATACATAGACAAAATTCTATTTAGTTACACATCCTTTTCGTAAGGCTGTTAGAGGGTTTTAGCTCTCTGCTTCTCAATGGCTTTAAAGACTCCTTTTTCTTAAGACAAATTCACTTGGATCTTCTAACTACCATTATAAAAAGGAGACAGTTGTGCAGTTAGAATATAACAGAATTTTGGAAACGGAAAGCATTCTTAAAAGCTCACAAGAAATAGCTATAAAAGAAGCTATGCCTTTTTTAAATTTTTTTTTTTTTATCAGATGACTTGCGTGTGTTTGAGCAGTTGAACATTTGCATGAAATTCACACATATAGAACAAAGAGTCTTATTCATGTGCAGAATGGGGGGCGGCCGGCGGAGGGAGCGGCTCCACGCCATGGAGTGTGATGCGGAGGTGCAGGAGGGGCTGCGGCCCAGCAACGCCCGCTTCGTGGCCTCCATGAGCCGCATCCTGGAGGAGTATAATCATCCCTTTGACGGTGACATTCTGGTTCCCCTGGATACTCTCACTTATGATACACCAGACAGACCAAAGTGATCGGAGCAAGTGTCAAGGAAGGATGTTCAAAAATGGAAGAAGAAAACATTTAAGCATGATAGATGAAGTCAAAGAAATACAGAAATATCAAAGCAACAGAGCAGTGATTTTTTTTTTTAATCAGATGACTTGCATGTGTTTGAGCAATTGAACATTGGTATATGACTTTGCATGACATTCACACATATAGAACAAAGAGTCTTTGACACTTCTGAAGTTGCTGCAGGTGACGTTTGGGTTCACCTAGAGGGTGGACAGGGGTGGTGAGCACTGCAAGATCCAGCTGCAGTCCCCATCCATGTTCCTTTCAGTGCTGGCTTTAGGGTGTCTGCAGCCTGGATCCAGAGCACCCTGGGGGGCTCCTGTGGCTCTCAGGGTGAGGATGCCCAGGAGCTGCAGTGGGGTCAGCAGTGGGGACCAAGGCTGGGGCTTGTGGCCTGGCAGGTGTGGCTCTAGGGGCTGTGACATGCCAGGGCACGGGTCACAGTGGGAGCTGTGAGCAGAGGTGTTGAGAGTTTTTGCAGGACAATGGACATATGCAACATATGCACAATCCAGCCTTCATAGAAACTGGGTAAGGTCACAATGCCCTTGAAAGACATGAAAGGGGAAGAACACACTCAGGAGCAGACAGTGCAGGATGCAAAGGCAGACAAGAAAACCGCAGCGAGACGCACGAAGAAGAAAGAGTAACCAAAATTAACTGAAATATTAAAATGCATACGTAAAAAGGATTTAACCAATCATGTATTAGCTTGAGGTGTGAACAACAGAGAACAGTATAAATATAGTTTGCTTTTTGTAATAAATCAGCTTCAACTGATCATATTGATCATGGCATGATGTCCTGTTACTGATCCTCCGCACAGGGGCATGGCCAGCTTGGCAGCTGAGTGACATGGTTCTGCTGGCTGTGACATCACAGAGCACAGGTCACCCTGGCACCTGTGTCCAGGGGCAGCACCGGGCAGTTGGATTCTGGCAGCCAGTGAGTGCACACACAGGGGGACAGCTGAGCTGCATGGGGGCTGGGAAAGGTGCCCTGGGGGTTTAAAGCCAGAGGGAGAGTGGGGACCCTCAGGGCAGGGCACTGTCCCCAGAGCTGGGGGAAGAGGGGCTTGAGGCTCTCAGCATGGCAGGTGCCCAGAGAGGCTCTGGGGACATTCCAGGTGTTGGCAGCCCCTTGCTCCCTCCCAGCCAGACGTGCTGAGCTCCCTTTCTCCCACCAGGCCATGTCTCCAACACTGGCCTTCATCCTGGCCCTGTTATGCACCCCCAGTGGGTTGAAAGCGGACATGAAAATTGATAAGGATGTGGTCAGGCGGATGCGGGAGCGGGAGGAATTTCTGCATCAGGAGATGACTCGGCTCCTGCAGGAGGTGGATGACAACAACTCCATCATGGAAAGCCTGTTCCTTTCTGCACGGCAGCTGCTGTGGCTGCCTTGGCTCGCCAATGCTGGGCAGAAGGTGAATCCAGAAACTGAAAAGAGTGAAGCTGAATGGATGCAGGAGCGCAAGGAGTATCTGCTTCAGGAAATGACTCGGCTCCTGCAGGAGATTGATGGCAACAATTCCATTGTGGAAAGCCTGTTCCTTTCTGCACAGCAGCTGCTGTGGCTGCCTTTGCTCACCGAGGCTGTTTTGCTCTCTCTGGCCTTCTGGCTGGTCAGGAGATGGAACCGTGTCTGTGCCAGCTGCAGGACGCAGGAGGGATCCAGCAGCAAGTGGAATATTGTCAGGGGAAAGTTCAGCAGCAAGGAGAAGGTCAGTGAGCATGAGAAGGACAAGGGTGCAGACTGGGGTGGCAGCACTTTGGCTATGCCCAGCCCATCACCAATGGGCACATCCAGGATAGGGCTGGAGCGGGCTGTCAGCAACCTGTTCCCATTGGGAATGTCCCTGCTCATTGCTGTGGGGTTACACTGGATGGTCCATAAAGATCACCCCTGAGCCCAGCTGTTCTGTGATTCTGCAGCAGGGCCTGCCCAGCACGAAGGTGCTGCAGGAGCTGGTGGACGAGCTCCTCGGTGTCTGCTGAGTGCTCTCCCGGAGGAGCTTCATGCCGGAGCTGCACCCAGCTGCTGGGACGGACACCAGCCCTGCAGCCTGCAGTGTCCAGGAGAACAGCAGCACCTACCGCCCGCTGGTCATCCTGCGGCCACCTCCTGGCCACTCCTTCAGCCTGGAGAGCACGAAGTGGCCGCCAGCCAGGCGCATCCGTGTGGCGCTGGAGTGCCTGTGCTCCGGGGAGCAGCTGCTGGGGCACACGTGCTTCCTGCACGCCTCTGGTGGCCAGCTGCCCACGGATCAGGAGTGGTACCTGATGGACACGCTCTGCACGGGCTCCTACTTGGATGCCAAGAAAGTCACCCACTGGTGGCTGTCGGCCTGGCTGCTCCTGCCGCAGTCGCGCCACTGCCAGCTCACGGCGCTGCCCTGCGGCAAGTCCTGCAGCTTCCGGCTGAGCGGCGCCTCTGGCCTGCACTGCAGCATCGAGATGGCTCTGGCCGTGCAGCGAGGCAGCTCAGGTGCCTGCCTGGGCCTGGAGTAGGCAGTAGCCAGCTCTGCCAGCAGCACCGTGTGGGCCAGAGAGCTGCCACCTCTCAGACTCACTGCCACGATGGCACTGCTGCTGAGGTGACAGCATTGCCACCGAAAATGAGTTGAGGAAGGTGAAGAGAACCATTCCTCATGGGACATTTTTTGTTTTCTCTTAGGGTTCTTTAGTTCCTTATTATAAAATCTGAAAAATGTAGCCTGACTGTAATAATTGTAAAACCTCCCAAGGCAGAGCTGGGAAGGTTAACATGATTTCAAATACATAGAAGTTTATGTTGAGAAAAATTATACATCCAAAGGAGTTTTCCTACACCACTTTTTTTTCATTAAAAAAATAAAATGAAGTTCTGTTAACTCATATTTGGTCTCCCAACATGTCACTTGTGGTGATGACAATACAGACAAGTCATAAATTAGTAAATTGTCAATAGAAGCAACTATGGTGGCAATTCAAAATTTCATTGGCTCAGCCACAGCTCCATCTCAACTCTAGGAAGGTTTTTTTAAAAAAGAAAAGAGAAAATTTGGCCCACTACATACCCATTATTAAAAGGAAGGAAAAGCCCCTTGTATCTATGCCAAAGATGACAGGGCCTAAGTGAAAAATGATCATCACATCTCAATTTAAAACTGCTGGCAGCTGTCCCGCACCCAGACTGGGTCTTCTGATCTTTAGCAGGGAGCTGGAGCTGTTCCTAGGAAAAGAAAACAATACAAACTTCCCGGGCAAAACCAAGCTGTGTAACTGCATCAACTTGGGATCTTTTGGGCTGGGTTCTAACTTGTATTGCATGAAGTGCTCACTGCACTGCTCTTGTTGCTTCCCCCAACTTAATAACTACTATGACACTACTTGCAAGCATAACTTAGCACCAACACCAAACCTCCTCTTTGTCTTCCTTCTGGATTAGAACAAAATAAATTTGAAGAGTAATAGTGCCTGAAAATTTGTTCCTCTACAGCTCCAAGTTGATCCATAACAATTCTAACTATGAGACAGCAAGAGACTATCAACTCTTCCAGAAGCTCTTGCGTGGTCGTGGCTGAGGGAGCTTTTCCTGCAGCCCTGGAAATGGCTCCAGGGGCCCTTGGCCGAGGACAGGGATCAGGGCTCAGGGAAAAGAACCAATGGGCTCAAGGCAAAGGCTGAGAGGGCAGAGCTGCCACAGTGTGGCACAGAAAGAGCCTCATTTTTTTCCTTTTATTTTTTGCTGTGAGGGAATGGAACCAAAGAAATTGGTCTCAGCATGCCTTCTGGGACTGCAGAGATCCCCACACATCAAACCCCAGGTGAACCTTTACCCTTACTAATTAGACCAATCTTGCATTTCTCCCTCACTTACAAACTGTATGCAAACTCTGAGGCAAAGGCTTAGGGATGCCAGATGTGAGTAACGGCCTCCTTCTAGTGACTGCATCTCTGTGCACTTTGCAAACTCGCAGAATTATTCAAGAGAACTTAAAGAATGAAACAGAATTTGTTTCTCCTATCTCCTCCTGCAAAATCCCTGGTGTTTCTGGTCATTCAATGTCTTTTCTTTATGGTAAGTGCTGCTGGCCGAGGGTCTATATACAAATCACAAATGGGATGGGACCTGCTGTGGAACATGCCTTGAGCTGTTTTATTTTTCAGCATCAGTCTCATTACATGGTTATGACAATGGGAAGATGCCAGCAGCTCACATCCCAGGCAGCAGACCAAGAATTTAATGTTACAACTTACGTTATAAGTTTTTTGACCAATCACACAAAGTAAAAGCATATTGACAGTAGTTCTATCCAACCACTACAAGCACACGTATCTTTGGTTAAAACAATGCCTGCTTATTTCGAATACAATACCTGCTTGTAAGCCTTAAAACACAATGCACAGAGCTCCATTATTAAGCTTCAAACTTCTGAATATCTTGCTAGATATACTTTTCTGAAGCTTAGGGACTTATTCTAGACAAGCATTAATACACACACCATTGTTCTATTTCTTCTGTCTTTTCTACTTATATAATTTTTCTGCTGACAAAACTGATGGCTACTGCTCAGCTTTAATCAAAGTTTTGCTGTTTCTGAGGCCTGCCTTTTGCAGCTTTCCCAAAACCCTCTGTTTTGAGGATTCCCACAGAGAGATACTCTGTTCTCTGACTGTTTCTGTTGCCTTGTTTTGTTTTTGTCACCCTGAGTTTCCTGAGAGGAAGAAACCCCAGGGACAGAAAGCACCATTTCTAGAGCACTGGCAGGGCAAAAATCCCAGCAAGATGAAGCAACCAGAATAAATGGATGAGTGGGTTTCTGGGCCAGGTTTGCCTGTGATGGCAAGGTCGTGCACATGAAGATGCAGGTGCAGATTGTCCTGTGGTTCCTTATTCTGCATCTTTCTAGGAACTAGAGGAATCCTGATGGAGCCTGTGAAGCACTTGAGCTCTGAAAGTCATGCTTCACTGTTCTTTATTGTTTTGAGTTTTATTTGTGAGCAGCATCCATTTGTAACATCAGCCAAGCCTGCTTCATTCCTGGTGCCGCTCATCATTTCAGTGAACAGGAGGAAGGAGACGTTAACACTGCGATAATGACATCAGGACCATTTACTCCATAACTAGCTTAGAGTAGGACTGTTGAGTATGATTATAGAGTAGGATTGTAAATCAATGAAGTTTCAGAAACTTCAACTCATCTGCAAGATTCCATTCTTTCTCACCCTGTGAATAAGCTCAGCATTTCCTTCTGAGTTGTCAGTGGTCTCTTAAAGGTGCAAAGTGACATTTATGGCTTCTTTGGTGTGCCTTGAAAGTGGGGAAGGATCTTCTTCATTCATCCTCTCCAGACCACACTGCCTTTGGAATACAACCCACTGGCTGGTTTTGGCACATCTGTGATATGTCTAGTTGAGGCAGAAAGGGCAATGGCATTTGCAGGAAAAACCAAAGGAAGAATGGAGCAGCCCAAACATCCTGTGCAGATGCAGGCATTGAGCCGTGACTTGAGAGCATTTGGGTTGCTGCCACTTGGATTTGTGTCCCTAAGTGCAATCTCTTTGGCAGAAGGAGAGCCTTGCTCAAGTGTGAAAGCAGAAAGATCAGAGAGGGTGCTCGGCAAGGTCTCCTGTGGTGCAGAGCTGGCAGTGCCTGTGAGGTGAGAGCGGGCCCGGCCTTGGCCGGGCTGGAGCCCCAGCAGAGCCCCAGCAGAGGCGGGAGCAGGCTGAGCCCCGGCAAAGGCAGGCTGGAAGGAGGCCCTTGGAGCTGCAAGAGGCAGCAGCCGGGCCCTGCGTGCCTGTTCCTGGGAGCAGGCAAATCCTGCGCTCTCAGAGCCCAGGTGGCAGCTGGCTGCTGCCGAGGGGAAGTGCAGCCGTGCTGGGCACAGCCCGGCCTGGAGGCATTGGCCGTCTGGAGTGTGCCCAGGAGCAGAGAAAGGCCAAGGGCAGCCGAGGGCCGCTGGGCTGGCTGAGGATTCCTCCTCTTCTGCCGGCTGCCCTGCAACTCCTGGCCAAGGTCAGCAGTGTGTGCAGCACTCTGGGCACCGGGGCAGGGAGCCGGGCTGCTCGGCAGGCTGGAGCACAGGGCAGCCTCCTTCAGGCCCGGCACTTCTGCCAGGGGAAGCGAGGCCAGCGTGAGGCAGGGACCAGCGCCTCACGCAGCTCTGGCAGGAAGCGCCTGCAATCCTGCAGTTCTGCACTGGGCCAGAGCAAAGGTGCGAGATGCAGAGTGTTTGGCAGAAATATTCAGGCCCACCAGGCCAGCCTGCTTTGTGCTGTCTGGCACACAGCAAGCGCTGTGCAATGCAGCTCTGAGCTGCTGGGAGAGAGGGAATCAGGGATGTTCCTGAGGGTTTTGCTTGACTAGTGAACTGATTAGGAAGGGGGCAGAATGGTTGCAATAGGCTATTTGAGTTTTCTGAATTAATTTCTGAAGGAAGGATGCAATGTGTCTTCACTCATCAAAAGCACTTGCAGGACTTCTTGGCAAAATGCTTGTGTTTGATTCCCAGAGTAGGAAGGAGAGGTGTTGGGAAAATGTTAAGGCGTAACAAATGGGGCTTAATCTTGTGAATTCCTTGAGCTTTAGCAGGCAGTGCTGAACCCCGTATTCCCCCATTGCAGTGCTTAATGTGTGCAAGTGGCTGTCTTAACCTTGAGAATAATGAGAATGGTCCTTCTAAGAAGGTAGCTGGAATGCATTCAAGGGAAGAAAGTGTTTTTAGGATGCTCTTGACTAGTAAAGGAGAATTTGAGGAATGGATTTGAGGAATTTCTCAAACAACTGTGTCCAAGACCCTGCCGTTTTTGATCCATGTTTGAGCAGGTTGACAAGGAAATGGAGAAAATATCTTGTTCAATGTGTTGGAACTTGACCCTTTGTCCTGGCTGAGGGTAAATTTGGGAGAGAACCCCCGAAGGGGTTCCTCTAGAAAGCACATTCAATTGGCCCCTCTCGCAACCAGTTTGGGAGAAAATAGCTCCTTGGAGAAGAGTGGAAAAAACCTGTTTATGAAGCAATAAAACCTAAATATTATTAAACAATAAAACCTCTTGCCGCTCCAAAAGAGAGACAAACTCACAAAGTTCCCTCCGAGGGCGTTGGCTCAGCTCACTCAGTCTCTTATCAGTCCCTGTGGTGCTGGAAATGCCGCAGCCCAGGCCCAGCCCGGTGGGTCACAGGTGTGAGCTGCCAGTGCTCTTCTGGTGTTCAGTCTGGAGAAGGTCTAAACAGGTCCAAAGAAAAGGGGAAAGAAAATCCCACAGTCCAGAGAACTTCTTTGTCTCAGCTAGCTAAAACTAACTAAAAGCAAAGGAGAGCTCTGTCTTGCCTTCTGTCTATCCGCAGACATCACAGTCCAGGAACAGGAATGTGGAGCAGTGAGTGCAGTTTCTGAAAAGAAACTCCGTGCTTCCTCTCTCCCCCTTTCAGTCTTGGAACAAGTCTTAAAGCTGCAAAACTTATTATTCAGCAAAACCAGAACAGATGACTGGGGATACAAGCATGATATAGTCAAGGCAGGACACCCTTGAAAGAGAAACAATGTATTGGTCAATCGGTGGGCAGTCAAGCTTTGAAAGGGGAACAGTGCGCAATGGAGCCCTTGCTGGCAGGGAGTTGGTATCCTGAGCCATCATGGCCTCATCTCACACGCTGGCCATGTGTGGGCCGATGCTGTAACTGGGAAAATTCCACTCCTGAGCAGGAGATAGATATAGGGCCTGGTTCTGGGGTGGAGGGGTGAGAAGGATGAGATGCACAGCGTTTTGATCCAGGGGATGTCCTGGAAGTGCACTGCCTACCTGCCCCTGGTGCCGAGCACCATGCTCCACATCCTTCTCCTGCTCAGCAGATTTTTGGGAATCCAGGGGTTGGTATGTATTATTTGCTTTGCAGGCCCTGTTGTGTCTTAGGTTCTTTTGTGCATGGGTTTCCTCCTGGACCTGTGACAATGACCACCAGGGACCTACAGGACACTCCTACTCTGATGTCAATAAATTCTGAGAAGTGATTGAAATGTGTCAGATAAAATTGGGGTAATGTTTAGCCTGTGAGTTTCCACAAAGTATTGAATATGTCTTAATTCCATGGATGCAAAGTAGTAAGTGAGATTGCTGGGTGTGCATATGTAAGAGAAGTGATTCCCTATGCACTGAGTAGTAAAATACAGTAATGCCTCCTTTCTAACCCTGAGCTGGCAGCAGGGATCGGGCCCTGCTTGGTCACTTTCATTTTGGTAACTTCTGTCAGCAGATAAGAAAGGTCAAAATGAAACATTTTCCAGCTGTTTTCCTCTGGTTGACCTTTTTGGGAGCCAAGAGTGGCCTGGGTGTGCAGAGCAATGCAGCCCCAGAAACCCCTTGGTTTCCCCACAAGTTGTCATGCCTTGTTCCCAGGTGCGCCCAGCTGTGGCAGGAGAAGGAGCCCGCAGTGCAGTGGGCACCGTGCCCTGCACAGCCGGGGCTCTCCGGCACAGAGCAGCAGCAGCAGCAGCACCGTTCAACCCGCTCCTGCCTTGGCTTCCCCTGGGACACAGAAGCCTCTGGAAATCAGCACCGCCAGTCACATTCCCAGCCTGGAGCAGCTCCTGCGGGCAGGCAGATGCTGCCAGTTGGACTGCTTCCAAAGGGGAATAGAGGCAGAGATGTACATGCACTGGAGCCCTGGGCATGTCCAATAAATGTGCAAATAGGTGGGGAGATTTTTTAGGAATGATTTCAGCTGTTATGCCAACAGTGGCTTCTCTCCTGGTTCTGTGCAATGCTGTGGGCCATTTTCTTGGTCTGGTTTCCTTTGCTTGGGTCCCATCTGAGTGCTTATTTGGGGTCCAGACTGTAGGTGCTTTGTGCACTCTTGGAGTTACTCTTGGATCCCTTGAACAACAGGCTTTGGCCCATGAGGGGAATTTGTGCTGCTTTGTGACAGAGGAGAACTTTGCAGACTATTTTGTGTTTGATGTAGGGAAGGTTGGTTATTGCTTTGGATAATTCACAGACAAACGTAGAACGTTTCCTTTGTGATGTCAGGGCATGGTTTCCACATCGTTGTGGTGACATCAGAAGGTTGCCTTGGTGCAAGGAAGGCCTGAGTGTCAGAGCAGCCGTAGGTCTTGCTGAGAGCAGGCGCATCCTCCTGGTTAAGGAATTTGTCAGGGGGTAGCTGTGCACTGACGAGAGCCTTTTTTTTTCTACTGTGTGAGCACTGCCTGCACATTTGTAGAGCAGTGCCACAATGAGGGAGGAACTCACTGCTGCAGTTTTTGCTGCTTTTGCCATTTTTTATTCTGCATATTACCTGACTCAGCTGACACGTAAGTAGAGGTTTTCCCTGGATGTAACCAAACCAATGTCTTCCTGCTTTTTCTTAGTGACACCATTGAATTAGAAAGAGAAAGAGCATTAGGATGCCACTGGTTTGGTAAAGCTCCTGTCAAGTCATTCAACTAAAAAGGGGGTTTCTGTAGCCACGGGGGCAGCATTTGCAAGGGAACCTGGAGGGACAAGCAAGACAGCTTTGAAAATGTAGACTGGGAGACCTTCTTGGAGGGCCTTCTAAAACCTCTGAAATTGTTCCCAGAATTCAGGGAAAGCTTTTTCTTTCTAAATTTTCTCCTGAAGGGATTTTACTGTCTAACTTGGATCTTTTACTGAGTGCTAAAATATTGATTCCCTTTGCAAGGAAGTGCAAACTCCAAAGCAGTAAATGTCTGCTCCAGAACCCTGGAGCTGCTGCTGTGCTGTTTCACAATAGAGCTGCTATAGCCCACGGGGATTTTGGGGAAGCTTTCCTGGGCAACTTGTTTCCTGCAAGTTAATGAGAATTACTGTATGCAACTGATTTAAAAAAAACAGTACCTGAGGGAGAGGATAAAAAAAGCTGCTTGATGTGTTTGGTAGAACAGGACCACTGACTGTTAAAGAAAAATTTGCATTTTCTTGGTCATGTTTGTATTCATTTACTGCCAAAACAGGCCAAAGTGTAGGCACAAGCAAGAATATTGTACTGATCCCTTGCTGGCTTTGTGAATGAAATGTGTCTCCTGGAGGGATGTTGTGAAACGGGAAATCATCTCTGTTTGGGTTGACTTGTTCTGTGGGATTCAGAAGCCCAGGCAGTTTTCTCACAGCATTTGTTCATTTTCCTTTGCCCACTACAGGTCACCTGAAGCATGCATTCAGAGGTGCTGATCATGAGGTGAGTGAGAAAGGAACATTTCATGTTCATTTCATGTGTTAAGGAATTGTAGAGCCAGCTGTCAGCTTGGCCAGTACAGTACAGTGTAGAGGGCCAGGTAGGGAGGCCGAAGGGAAATCCATTTTCATGCCTTTGACAAAAATAAAAAAGGCATAAGTAGATATTTTTTAATTTCCATCTCAGAGCCATGAAGAATTATAAACTCAGTATGGCAGAGAGAATGTTGCTTCCTGACAGCAGCTAGAGGGGAATAATGAACTAAGAGCCATTCCCTAGAGAGTAGAATTAGCCCATTTCAATTTAGTCAAAGTGACTGAGAATTCTATTCCTATAGATTTAGAATCCCAATGCAATCAAAGTTTCTCATTCCTCCTTAGAAGATGGGGTGGTAAATGTGAAATAAAATGAGGTCCTAAAAGATAAGTGAAGGCCTGAGCCTCGTGCTTCTCTCTTGCCACAGCTGACAGAACCAACAGCCGTCTCTCCTGTGGCTGCCGCTGCTCCTGGAGAAGAAGACAAAAAGGAGCAAATTGAGGTGGATGAGCGCCAGACTCCATCAGTGGTCACACCAGAGCCTGAATATCCCAAGGCCGTAAGTGCCAGTTGTGTGTGTGCTGTCTTTAGTGCAAGGAAGAGGTGCCAGTTTTGGAGCAGCCAGTGCTTCCTGTTACTGGCTGAGGATGCTGAGTGCTGGAGTCCTGCCAGGAGCTCGGGATTTCCTGCAGGCAGCAATAGGAGAACGTGGCCGTTGATCTTTGATGTTGAGGCCCCAAAGGGCTGGTGCCTCTGGGAGAGCATCTGGCTGCTTGGCTCAGGGAAGCTCTATCTCTTGGATTCTGCAGCACTGTGGCCGGGGGCACATGTGGTAGTGCTGGAGGTCACGGGGCTTTGTTTGTTTGTTTTCCCATTTTGGAAAGGTGTGCTTGGCTTGTGAGACTGCTCTGCAGTTTTTTTGAGTAATTCTTCAGTTCTACAAAGTCTTTTTGCCCAGCTGCCTTTTGGCTTTTGATAAGGTGCAAGGAAATGGTTGTATTGTCCATGAAGCTGTGGGGGGCCGTTCTTGTCCTGTGTGGCCAAAGAAAGGAAGCGCGGAGTTGGGAAACCTTCTTGTGAGGCAAAAAAGGAGAAGGGCAAGTTTCTGTTGATGCATTTAGTGATGAAGTCTGCAGCTTTGGCAAGTGCCTTGGAGCCTGGAGTGGGGGTGAAGCCATAAGTCCTTGACTGCTGTCTTGTGTTGCTCAGAAGAAGAACATGTAGAAATGGTGGATGCTGTATTTGAACTCAAACGGTCAATGCTGTGGCTAGGGAGCTGTGTGAGTTAAAAGGCTCCAGGGGTGCCAAAGAAGATCAGCTGAACAAGAACCAGCGTGTGGCCAGGTGGCCAGGAAGGCCCAGGGCATGGTGGCCTGTGTCAGCAGCAGTGGGGCAGCAGGAGCAGGCCAGTGAGCGTGGCCCTGTGCTGGGCAGCGCTGCGGCCACCGCTGCAGTGCCGGGTGCACTTGTGGGCCCCTGGGAAGCAGAAAGTCCTTGAGGGGCTGCAGCACGTGCACAGAAGGACAGGGGAGCTGGGCAAGGGCGTGCAGCACAAGGCCAGTGAGGAGGTGCTGAGGGAGCTTTAGCCTGGACAATGGGAGGCTCATGAGGGACCTTCAGGCAGACTTCCATCAATCTCTACACGACAGTACTCTCACCACAAGGGCTGTTTCCCTACTCAACATGCCCTCACTGCATCCAAGTGCTTTGGACACTGGAGTGGGTGACCCTTCCATCTTGTGGCTTGCTGGCTAGTTGGTTTGCTAGGAGAGGAAGCTCTGATCATTTTCTCCTTTTCCAGCAAGCAAAGATGCTTCTGCACAACGTTTCCTGCCCTGTTGCAGCACTGGATGAGATTGTGATCCAGTTTGAGTTTTCCACGTCTGCAGCAGCAGTAGCAAAGGCATTGCGGTCGCTTTCCTACTTTTCCATTTTAGAAATAAAAGCTGCTTTTTACAGAGAAAACATTGCTCGCTGATAGCAGCCAGGGAGGAATATCAACCTTATATCCATCTCGAGTCCTGTTGAATAGGCCCATAATAATTTGGTCAGTGGGATATAGAATCCCTACGTCGCTACGAAATGTTCTGATTTCTCTTTAGAAGATGCGATGCTAGATCTGAAGAGAAATGAGGTTCTAAATGATAAGTGATGGCCTGTGCCTCATGCTTCTCTCTTGCCACAGATGACAGAACCAACAGCCGTCTCTCCCCTGGCTACTGCTGCTCCTGGAGAAGAAGACAAAAAGGAGCAAATTGAGGTGGATGAGCGCCAGACTCCATCAGTGGTCACACCAGAGCCTGAATATCCCGAGGCCGTAAGTGCCAGTTGTGTGTGTGCTGTCTTTAGTGCAAGGAAGAGGTGCCAGTTTTGGAGCAGCCAGTGCTTCCTGTTACTGGCTGAGGATGCTGGGCGCTGGAGTCCTGCCAGGAGCTCGGGATTTCCTGCAGGCAGCTATAGGAGAACGTGGCCGTTGATCTTTGATGTTGAGGCCCCAAAGGGCTGGTGCCTCTGGGAGAGCATCTGGCTGCTTGGCTCAGGGAAGCTCTATCTCTTGGATTCTGCAGCACTGTGGCCGGGGGCACATGTGGTAGTGCTGGAGGTCATGGGGCTTTGTTTGTTTGTTTTCCCATTTTGGAAAGGTGTGCTTGGCTTGTGAGACTGCTCTGCAGTTTTTTTGAGTAATTCTTCAGTTCTACAAAGTCTTTTTGCCCAGCTGCCTTTTGGCTTTTGATAAGGTGCAAGGAAATGGTTGTATTGTCCATGAAGCTGTGGGGGGCCGTTCTTGTCCTGTGTGGCCAAAGAAAGGAAGCGCGGAGTTGGGAAACCTTCTTGTGAGGCAAAAAAGGAGAAGGGCAAGTTTCTGTTGATGCATTTAGTGATGAAGTCTGCAGCTTTGGCAAGTGCCTTGGAGCCTGGAGTGGGGGTGAAGCCATAAGTCCTTGACTGCTGTCTTGTGTTGCTCAGAAGAAGAACATGTAGAAATGGTGGATGCTGTATTTGAACTCAAACGGTCAATGCTGTGGCTAGGGAGCTGTGTGAGTTAAAAGGCTCCAGGGGTGCCAAAGAAGATCAGCTGAACAAGAACCAGCGTGTGGCCAGGTGGCCAGGAAGGCCCAGGGCATGGTGGCCTGTGTCAGCAGCAGTGGGGCAGCAGGAGCAGGCCAGTGAGCGTGGCCCTGTGCTGGGCAGCGCTGCGGCCACCGCTGCAGTGCCGGGTGCACTTGTGGGCCCATGGGAAGCAGAAAGTCCTTGAGGGGCTGCAGCGCGTGCACCGAAGGACAGGGGAGCTGGGCAAGGGCGTGCAGCACAAGGCCAGTGAGGAGGTGCTGAGGGAGCTTTAGCCTGGACAATGGGAGGCTCATGAGGGACCTTCAGGCAGACTTCCATCAATCTCTACACGACAGTACTCTCACCACAAGGGCTGTTTCCCTACTCAACATGCCCTCACTGCATCCAAGTGCTTTGGACACTGGAGTGGGTGACCCTTCCATCTTGTGGCTTGCTGGCTAGTTGGTTTGCTAGGAGAGGAAGCTCTGATCATTTTCTCCTTTTCCAGCAAGCAAAGATGCTTCTGCACAACGTTTCCTGCCCTGTTGCAGCACTGGATGAGATTGTGATCCAGTTTGAGTTTTCCACGTCTGCAGCAGCAGTAGCAAAGGCATTGCGGTCGCTTTCCTACTTTTCCATTTCAGAGCTTTCAAGAACTAAAAGCTGCTTTTTACAGAGAAAACATTGCTCGCTGATAGCAGCCAGGGACAAAAATCAACTTCATATCCATCGAGAGTTCTGTTGAATTGGCCCAGTATAATTTGGTGGGGGGGACTTAAAATCCCTATGTTGCTACCAAATGTCATGATTTCTCCTTCGAAGATGTGGTGCTAGATCTGAAAAGAAATTATCCTCTTAATGAGAGGTGACCGCCAGTGCTTCGTGCTTCTCTCTTGCCACAGATGACAGAACCAACAGCTGTCTCTCCCCTGGCTCCCGCTGCTCCTGGAAGAGATGCCAAAGAGGAGCAAATTGAGATGGATCAACGCCAGACTCCATCAATGGTCACACCAGAGCCTGAATATCCTGAGCCCGTAAGTCTGAGCTGTGGGTTGTGCTGTCTTTAGTGCAAGGCAGAGGTGCCAGTTTTGGAGCAGCCAGTGCTTCCTGTTACTGGCTGAGGATGCTGGGCGCTGGAGTCCTGCCAGGAGCTCGGGATTTCCTGCAGGCAGCGACAGCAGAACTTTGGCATTTGACCTGTGATGTTGAGGCCCCAAAGGGCTGGTACCTCTGGGAGAGCATCTGGCTGCTTGGCTCAGGGAAGCTCTATCCCTGGGCTTCTGCTGCACTATGGCTGAGGGTGCATGTGGTAGCGGTGGAAGTCACGGGGCTTTGTTTGATTGTTTTCCAATTTTGGAAAGGTGTGTTTGGCTTGTGAGACTCGTCTGCAGTTTTTTTGAGTAATACTTCATTCTATAATGTCTTGTTACCCAGCTGCCTTTTTCCTTTGATAAGCTTCAAGGAGATGATTGTGTTGTCCATGAAGCTGTGCAGGCCCATTCTTGTCTCGTGTTTCCAAAGAAACAAAGTGCATAATATGAAGCCTTCTTTTGAGGCAAAAAGCAGAAGGGCAAGTTTCTTTTGATGCATTTTGTGATGTAGTCTGCAGCTTTGGAAATTTCATGTGAGCCTGGAGTGGGGGTGAAGCTGTAAGTCCTTGACTGCTGTCTTGTGTTGCTCAGAACAGGAAGGCCATCTTGCAATGGTGGATGCTGTATCTGCAGTTAAATGGTCACCTTTGTGGCTGGGGTGCTGCATGGGCCAAAAGGACCCAGGGGTGCTGCCTGTCTTGAGCTGCTGAAGATGAGGCAGCATGTGGCCAGGTGGCCAAGAAGGCCCAGGGCATGGTGGCCTGTGTCAGCAGCAGTGGGGCAGCAGGAGCAGGCCAGTGAGCGTGGCCCTGTGCTGGGCAGCGCTGCGGCCACAGCTGCAGTGCTGGGTGCACTTGTGGGCCCCTGGGCAGCAGAAAGTCCTTGAGGGGCTGCAGCGCGTGCACCGAAGGACAGGGGAGCTGGGCAAGGGGGTGCAGCACAAGGCCAGTGAGGAGGTGCTGAGGGAGCTTTAGCCTGGACAATGGGAGGCTCATGAGGGACCTTCAGGCAGACTTCCATCAATCTCTACACGACAGTACTCTCACCACAAGGGCTGTTTCCCTACTCAACATGCCCTCACTGCATCCAAGTGCTTTGGACACTGGAGTGGGTGACCCTTCCATCTTGTGGCTTGCTGGCTAGTTGGTTTGCTAGGAGAGGAAGCTCTGATCATTTTCTCCTTTTCCAGCAAGCAAAGATGCTTCTGCACAACGTTTCCTGCCCTGTTGCAGCACTGGATGAGATTGTGATCCAGTTTGAGTTTTCCACGTCTGCAGCAGCAGTAGCAAAGGCATTGCGGTCGCTTTCCTACTTTTCCATTTTAGAAATAAAAGCTGCTTTTTACAGAGAAAACATTGCTCGCTGATAGCAGCCAGGGAGGAATATCAACCTTATATCCATCTCGAGTCCTGTTGAATAGGCCCATAATAATTTGGTCAGTGGGATATAGAATCCCTACGTCGCTACGAAATGTTCTGATTTCTCTTTAGAAGATGCGATGGTAGATCTGAAGAGAAATGAGGTTCTAAATGATAAGTGATGGCCTGTGCCTCATGCTTCTCTCTTGCCACAGATGACAGAACCAACAGCCGTCTCTCCCCTGGCTACTGCTGCTCCTGGAGAAGAAGACAAAAAGGAGCAAATTGAGGTGGATGAGCGCCAGACTCCATCAGTGGTCACACCAGAGCCTGAATATCCCGAGGCCGTAAGTGCCAGTTGTGTGTGTGCTGTCTTTAGTGCAAGGAAGAGGTGCCAGTTTTGGAGCAGCCAGTGCTTCCTGTTACTGGCTGAGGATGCTGGGCGCTGGAGTCCTGCCAGGAGCTCGGGATTTCCTGCAGGCAGCTATAGGAGAACGTGGCCGTTGATCTTTGATGTTGAGGCCCCAAAGGGCTGGTGCCTCTGGGAGAGCATCTGGCTGCTTGGCTCAGGGAAGCTCTATCTCTTGGATTCTGCAGCACTGTGGCCGGGGGCACATGTGGTAGTGCTGGAGGTCATGGGGCTTTGTTTGTTTGTTTTCCCATTTTGGAAAGGTGTGCTTGGCTTGTGAGACTGCTCTGCAGTTTTTTTGAGTAATTCTTCAGTTCTACAAAGTCTTTTTGCCCAGCTGCCTTTTGGCTTTTGATAAGGTGCAAGGAAATGGTTGTATTGTCCATGAAGCTGTGGGGGGCCGTTCTTGTCCTGTGTGGCCAAAGAAAGGAAGCGCGGAGTTGGGAAACCTTCTTGTGAGGCAAAAAAGGAGAAGGGCAAGTTTCTGTTGATGCATTTAGTGATGAAGTCTGCAGCTTTGGCAAGTGCCTTGGAGCCTGGAGTGGGGGTGAAGCCATAAGTCCTTGACTGCTGTCTTGTGTTGCTCAGAAGAAGAACATGTAGAAATGGTGGATGCTGTATTTGAACTCAAACGGTCAATGCTGTGGCTAGGGAGCTGTGTGAGTTAAAAGGCTCCAGGGGTGCCAAAGAAGATCAGCTGAACAAGAACCAGCGTGTGGCCAGGTGGCCAGGAAGGCCCAGGGCATGGTGGCCTGTGTCAGCAGCAGTGGGGCAGCAGGAGCAGGCCAGTGAGCGTGGCCCTGTGCTGGGCAGCGCTGCGGCCACCGCTGCAGTGCCGGGTGCACTTGTGGGCCCATGGGAAGCAGAAAGTCCTTGAGGGGCTGCAGCACGTGCACAGAAGGACAGGGGAGCTGGGCAAGGGCGTGCAGCACAAGGCCAGTGAGGAGGTGCTGAGGGAGCTTTAGCCTGGACAATGGGAGGCTCATGAGGGACCTTCAGGCAGACTTCCATCAATCTCTACACGACAGTACTCTCACCACAAGGGCTGTTTCCCTACTCAACATGCCCTCACTGCATCCAAGTGCTTTGGACACTGGAGTGGGTGACCCTTCCATCTTGTGGCTTGCTGGCTAGTTGGTTTGCTAGGAGAGGAAGCTCTGATCATTTTCTCCTTTTCCAGCAAGCAAAGATGCTTCTGCACAACGTTTCCTGCCCTGTTGCAGCACTGGATGAGATTGTGATCCAGTTTGAGTTTTCCACGTCTGCAGCAGCAGTAGCAAAGGCATTGCGGTCGCTTTCCTACTTTTCCATTTCAGAGCTTTCAAGAACTAAAAGCTGCTTTTTACAGAGAAAACATTGCTCGCTGATAGCAGCCAGGGACAAAAATCAACTTCATATCCATCGAGAGTTCTGTTGAATTGGCCCAGTATAATTTGGTGGGGGGGACTTAAAATCCCTATGTTGCTACCAAATGTCATGATTTCTCCTTCGAAGATGTGGTGCTAGATCTGAAAAGAAATTATCCTCTTAATGAGAGGTGACCGCCAGTGCTTCGTGCTTCTCTCTTGCCACAGATGACAGAACCAACAGCTGTCTCTCCCCTGGCTCCCGCTGCTCCTGGAAGAGATGCCAAAGAGGAGCAAATTGAGATGGATCAACGCCAGACTCCATCAATGGTCACACCAGAGCCTGAATATCCTGAGCCCGTAAGTCTGAGCTGTGGGTTGTGCTGTCTTTAGTGCAAGGCAGAGGTGCCAGTTTTGGAGCAGCCAGTGCTTCCTGTTACTGGCTGAGGATGCTGGGCGCTGGAGTCCTGCCAGGAGCTAGGGATTTCCTGCAGGCAGCGACAGCAGAACTTTGGCATTTGACCTGTGATGTTGAGGCCCCAAAGGGCTGGTACCTCTGGGAGAGCATCTGGCTGCTTGGCTCAGGGAAGCTCTATCCCTGGGCTTCTGCTGCACTATGGCTGAGGGTGCATGTGGTAGCGGTGGAAGTCACGGGGCTTTGTTTGATTGTTTTCCAATTTTGGAAAGGTGTGTTTGGCTTGTGAGACTCGTCTGCAGTTTTTTTGAGTAATACTTCATTCTATAATGTCTTGTTACCCAGCTGCCTTTTTCCTTTGATAAGCTTCAAGGAGATGATTGTGTTGTCCATGAAGCTGTGCAGGCCCATTCTTGTCTCGTGTTTCCAAAGAAACAAAGTGCATAATATGAAGCCTTCTTTTGAGGCAAAAAGCAGAAGGGCAAGTTTCTTTTGATGCATTTTGTGATGTAGTCTGCAGCTTTGGAAATTTCATGTGAGCCTGGAGTGGGGGTGAAGCTGTAAGTCCTTGACTGCTGTCTTGTGTTGCTCAGAACAGGAAGGCCATCTTGCAATGGTGGATGCTGTATCTGCAGTTAAATGGTCACCTTTGTGGCTGGGGTGCTGCATGGGCCAAAAGGACCCAGGGGTGCTGCCTGTCTTGAGCTGCTGAAGATGAGGCAGCATGTGGCCAGGTGGCCAAGAAGGCCCAGGGCATGGTGGCCTGTGTCAGCAGCAGTGGGGCAGCAGGTGCAGGGCAGTGAGCGTGGCCCTGTGCTGGGCAGCGCTGCAGCCACAGCTGCAGTGCTGGGTGCACTTGTGGGCCCCTGGGCAGCAGAAAGTCCTTGAGGGGCTGCAGCGCGTGCACAGAAGGACAGGGGAGCTGGGCAAGGGGGTGCAGCACAAGCCCAATGAGGAGGTGCTGTGGGACAATGGGAGGCTCATGAGGGACCTTCAGCATCTCCTCAGTGTATCCAAATATTTTAGCCATGTTTGGAAGTGACTTTTCCCCCATTGTTTTAATTGGGTTTTTTTTTGTTTGCTTGGAGGAGGAGGCTTATTCATTTTCTTTTTCTCTCAAGTATGGGTTTTTTCGCAATTATTTCCTGCCCTTGTAAAGCACTGTGACTGGGTAAAATTTTATATTCCAAGGTGGCACTTCTGGAATGCAGTGTTTTTGCATGAGAACACATCATTCTCTGCAGGGACCTTGGTGCAGAAGGAGCTGTTGTGGTTCCAGGCCAGCCTGTAGGGCCTTACTGATCACTTTGAGCTTAGCAGTGCCTGTGCCTTTTTGCAGCCCAGGCAATCAATCTGTGTTGTGTTTGGGAACTGAGCAGGAGATCAATGCCTTTGCATTCCAGGTGGTCCTCAGAGATCAGAAGAGCTAGGCGGGGTAGGCTGCATTTCTGATTCCAGCCACTTTAGCACCATCAGTGTGGTTGAGTCCAAGAGAAGAACTTGCCCGAGCACAGATGCACAGAGTGCAGTTCCCAGTGCAATGCTCTGGGTCTGATCCCTTTCCATAAGGACCTACATGCTTCACATTCCCCAGGAGTGTGGTTTATTGAGCAACAGGAAAGCAATCTCAGGATTGCTGCTGATCGGGGCACTGCTACCGAGTGTTGATGTGTACATAACAGAGAGGACAGTAAAGAGAGATTATAGTAGTTAGATCTATCTATCTATCTATCTATCTATCTATCTATCTATCTATCTATCTATGTAACATTAACATAATTGAATCTTCCTGGCTCTGGTCCAAGGCAGTTGGAGGTGCAAAGCTCACCTAAAGCATCTCTTTCAGGAGAGGATTAGAGACATATTCCCTTGACGGATTCCGAGCAGGCAGAGATGTTTCCCCTTACAGATATGGTGTTTTTTCCCCTCAGAGTTGTTTTCCTCCTCTGGCCTCTTCTGCCCTCAAGTCCCCAGTTAATTCTTTAAATTTCTGCCTGTCCTAGAGAGGTGAAACAATTCCATGTTTAGGTGGTGTTTGGTGACTCTGGTCATACATGAGTTATGTGACACATGGTTTCCTTCACTGGCATCCCCAGGGCTGTGTAAGTGCATTCGTTCATGGGGCCTTAGGAGAGTCTCTGTTTCTGCTGGTCAGAATTCTCAGTTAACAAAAGAGGGAAAAGAAACACCTTGGTCCTCTTCCATATACTGAGGTGGCCATAGAGGCTCTGTGACCTCCATCAGAGATCTTTGCATGCATCCTCATCTCCTGAATGACCAGGTTTTCTAACAAGAGTGTGGATATCAGAAAGGCAGGAATGCTGGTGCAGGCCTGAACATGAACTCCAGAAGTGTCTCTCACAAGGGCTGAGCTCACCCAGGAAGCCACCTGCAGAGCCAGGATGGAGCTGTGGGACAGGGCGGGGTGTCAGTCACTACTGAAAGACAAACAGGACATGGCAGAAGCAGAGGGAGGCCCTCAGCAGACCCTTGAGAAATGCCACACCTTCCCTGTCAGCTGCCTGAGAGGCTGTTGGAGCTTCAGTCCCAGATGGCCCCTGATTGTAGGGCCAGGGTCACTTTGGAATCTGTGCCTCCCCTCGAACAGAGAATGACCCAGCAGAGCAGCAGCACAGTGCTTTGGGAACGTGTGAGCCCAGCAGTCTTTGAGTCTTGGCCCACAAAGCTCGCATGGGAAGCTGAAACCCATCTTCTCTTGCTTTCTGTGCAGGTCCTTCTAGAGAAAGAGCAGGAGCAGATTGCTTCAACAGAGATGCCATGGCAGACTCAGGGAGAGCTGTTCCCAGCCCGAGAGCAGGAAGAGCAGCTCAGGCAGCAGGTGGAAGAGCCACAGGAGAATGGCCAGGTAAGCCTGACTGGCCAGGGGACAGAGGGAAGGGCAGGAAGAGGGGCATAAACCAGAGCTCTTGGGACTGAGGAGGCCAGGAGTCCCACAGGCACTGGAAGGACAGAGCCTTGGAATCTGCAGAGATCAGCCCTGGGACAGGAGGATTACATTGGAAGCAGATGTGGGTAGGGAAGCAGAAAGAAGTGGCTGAATAAATGTGATTTTGAGGCTGCAAGAGGAAAAAAACTGAGCCTGATGGCAGCTCCCAGTCACTTGCTCTGCATTTGTGTGTGCAGAAGATCAAGGCAGAGCCACAAGCAGAGCTGCCCGAAGCTCAGAGTGCCATCATGGCAGTGAAGAGGAGGAACAAGGAAGACTTGAGAAGTATTCAAGAGGAGAATCTCCATCAGCAGAGGGGCGATCAACAAAACCAGGTGAGTGAAAGAGTGGCAGGCACTCCACTCATGAAACATCCTCTCGCTTGTTTTTTAGAGAACATGAAAGAACAGCTGAATGCAGAGCTTCAGATAGCTGACACTAGGATCAAGGCAAGGCAAAAGAGGCTGGAGGAAGAAATGAAAATCATCAGAGAGAAACTTAATCTCTTCCCTCAGTCTCTACAAAAGCAAGTGAGTGAAAGAGGGATGCAGTCACTGCAGTCACCAAACTGGTGGTTTCTGCCTTTCTTGCCTTTCCACTCAGAGCAGCAGGGAGTGGGGTGATGCCTCCGAGTGCTGTCCTGCTGTAGTGTGTATCACAGTCACTCTGAAGGACATTTCCTGATGTGCTGATTCTCCACTGCTGCCCTTGACAGTGAAACTTGTCCTTTGGCCTTTTGGCCAGCAGTCATCCAAATTGATTCCCGCTCTTCTGTTCTCAGACCCAGATGGAGGATTGGAACAAGCTGTCTGTATCCCTTGTCAGTCTGTTCTTTGCCTTTCCTCACAGTCGATGACTCCTGGCTGACAGGGACAAGCTGGAGTCTCTGACTGCTTTGTTCTGTTTGACTTGAGGTGCGAGTATTGGCATCTCACCGGGCAGCCTGTGAAGACTTCCAGCGAATGTCTGGCAATGAAGGACCCCAGGTTTTGAGTGAGGCACAGGAACAGTGCCCACCAGAAAGGCTCCAGGTCCAGCATATCATGGGCTCTGAACCTGCTGCCGCAGCAGCATTACCTGGAAGAAGCCATTCTGTAAAACCTGGGAACTCAAGCTGGGGCAGTTCCTTCATCTCTCTGAAACAGGAGACTGAGAAGAGATACCTGGAGATGCTGGGTACGTCTGGGGTGTTTCTTGTCTGAGGGACAGTGTGTTGTGTGCAGGTGTCAGCAGAGCTGTACCAAATGCTCCTCCTGAGTTTGGTGTCACAGGGCCATTTAGGACTCCCCAGAGGAAGTGCTGTGCTCCGAGGCAGCGAGAGAGTGCTCTGGGTGTTCCTGCTGCCTCTGAGGGCACCTTGGACTGGCTTGGGTTTGCCTGAGCTTCCCTCTCCGCTAAAGGCTCAAGCAGGGATTCTTCTTGGATCAGCAGAAGGCTGTGACCTAGCAAATGATCTAGGCAAGTCCATGTGTGCTCATGGCCAAACTGAACAGAATTTTCAGCTTCCTAAATTCCCCTTAGACTCCTGACTTCCAACCAGCCATCAGAACATAAAAACTTCACAGAAATGGACTGGCTTTGGAATTTTGTCTTTTTTGTTGCGGATTTTTCTTTTTTTGGGTGGGGGGTGTTTTTGTATTGTTAATTTTTGTGGGGGTTTTTTTGTTTTGGTTTTTGTGGGGTTTTTTGTTGTGTTTGGGGGTTTTTTTTGTTGATGGTTTGTGGGGTTTTTTTGGTGGAGTTGGTTTTTCTCCATCCTGAAAAAACCCTTCTGCTCTGCATCTTACTGATGGCATTTTTATGACTGTTACTGTTACCACTACTACATCTGCAGTTTATTTTCATGAGAAGGCTATATTTTTGTGAATAAGAGCTACTTTGAAAGAACATCAGGTTACAGGACAAATAGAGAGCATGTGCCCCTGAAAAAAAAACAAGATACTTTTGTAACAACCTTTATTTAATCTTCTAGTTTTATGTTTATCAAGATGTGTCCAAGAGACACATCCAAGTGGTGTGATCAGGTAAAACTGTACTGCAGCCATTTCTCAGGAGAGAGCCTCCAGCCCAGCCATGCTCTATTCCCCAGATCCATGGCACTTACCCGATTCCCACTCTTTCCCATGACTGTTAGAATCCTAGCCATTGGCCCGAGCCCTGCTCAGATCAGTCCCTAGGAAAACCCATCAAGTCCTTTGTGATTCTGCAGCACAACCCAATGAATCTGCTTCTTGCCCGCAACAGCTGCCAGTGCTGTGCTCTCAGATAAGACCTGGTGGGGCTGAGACCAGAGCCCGGTGGATTCTGTGTCTACCATCACCTGTTGGGACAAAAAGGGCATTGATCTGCGCCTCGGTGAGGCTGATCTCAAAGCCCATCCTCTTGTGTCCTGAATGGGGGCAACAGCTTTTAAGGGACTCAGGCTCACTCTGGCTTCTTCCCGTCAGTGCCTGTCAGTGCTCATGCTTGGGCTTTGCCAGCCTTGTTGTGCTGGCTGCCCTGTCCCTGAGGGCTGGAGGGACTGCAGAGGCTGGAGCCTTCCTTAGCTGGGAGAGGGGCATCTTTGAGCTCAGCCTGCCCATAAAGGCTGAGGGTCCTGATGCTGAAAGGCCTGATGCTGTTGGGATTAGCTCTAGCATGAGCTGCTCTGGTTTACAAATGGGAAGGAATTCTTTTGGCAAACTGCTGAAAGGTGGGCAAGATGTCTTTCTCTCCTGGAAATGCATTTCCCTGTGCTTTGTTTCCTGTTAAGAGAACTCCTCAAAGGACTGTACAAATTCAGTCTCTGTGCCAGCCATCTGTACTGCAGGGCTGCCTGTCCTGTTGCTGTTGCGGTTGTTGTTGTTACCCAGCTGAGCACAAAGGGCTCAGAGCCCCAGGCAGTGGGGCTGCCTTTTGATCTCCTGAAAGCTGGGATCTCTGCTTTTAAGTCAGCATCTTGCATTTTGTTTCCCTCAGGGAGAATGGTGAACCAGGAAAATCCCATGATGAAATACACAGAACTGGAACATATTGGCAGCGGGTGAGTCCAACCACAGTTACTCCTGCACAACCATGGGCCAGGTGTTTTTCTGGCAGAATGTCTATCCTGTGTGAAGTCAAGCTAGCTGCTAACATGTTCAGACACTGGGGATAGATTGTCCCATCTCTCAGTGCTGCTCCGAATTTGTGAGTGGGCTCAGAAGGCATTGTCAGAGACATCTCTATGCCGCCAAGGTCTTGCCTGCATCAAAGAGCATGGAGAGATCTGGGAGATCTCTATATGTCTCAAGTGTGGGAATGCTCTGTGTTAATTCCCTTAGCATTTTTCTCTGTCTCATAATCATACTGCCACACTAATGAAAAAAGAAGAAACTTGCTTGCCTGAAAAAGCAACCTATCCCCTATCAAAGCTCTGAGATAACAGTTCCCAGGAACATTTCTTTCCCTTCATTTGCAGAAGGAAATACTCTGTGGTCAGGATAGGAATCACACAGTTTAGGAAGTGAAACCCAAGAGGAAAGACTAAACTCCCTTTAGAAGTTGAACCCCAGAGCTTCAGGAACAGGCCCAGTGCCCATGCACTTGAGAGGAAAATGCATCATCTGCCTTCTGGCAGAGCCCTCCTGCAACCTGCAGGTTTTAGGCATTTACAGCACAGATGTCCTGTGTAGGCTGGCTTTCACTCTAGGAGCTAAACAGCTTCTCCTTTCTCTGCTTCTGTTTTGTTTCTAGGGGTTTTGGACAAGTGGTCAGAGCACTCACCAATGCCACAGGAGGAGAGGTAAATGTCAACAGGCCCTGCAAACTCTGCTGCTCTTGAGGGGCTTTCCCCTCTGGTGTGAGCTGGGGCTGGAGCTTTGGGTAGAGCTGTGCTGAAAAGGCACAAGAAGCACAGACTAGTGCCAGCCTGCAAAATACATCTGGGACTTTGTCCTCCTCAGCTGCCGGAAGGAAGGCACGGAGCGCAGCGGTTCCTTTCAGAGAAGGACGCGCTCACTCGCTCTCCATCGCTAAAACAAAGGTGGTGCCTTCGAGCACCTCACTGCTCTTTGGGGCTACAGCTGCAGAGTGCTGAATTCTCATTTCTGGCTGCCAGCAAATACATCTGAAAGTTCCTGGTAGTTCCTTAGCCACCTGCAGTGCTGCACTTGGGAACTGCATGTAGGGAGAGATCTGCAAGGTGCCCTAAAAGCCCTAAGCCCTGCCCATAGGCCAAGATGTACCCACAGAGTATTAAGGCATGGATTACTTCTTCTGAATCCTAGAAAGAGCAGCAGAGAGTGTGGTCAGAGGTTTGTGGGTGATAGCTGAGACACCACTGTTACCAAGTGGTCAAGGCAAAATGTCAGTGGCCCCACGTGTGCTGTAACTGGCCCCCAAGGGAGCAGAGAAATGGGCTGTTGGAATGTCAGTTCCTCATTACTGCAGTGCCTCATCACAAGGCAGTTTGGCACAGCTCAGCTGGGTCATTGCAAAATCACTCGCTCCATGTGCGTTGTGGTCTTGTGCCACCAACTTCTCAAGTTACTGATTTTCAATGTCATTTTAGGTGGCCATAAAGAAAATAAATCTAAAAGGACTGAGGAGGAAGGAACTAACCGTTAATGAAATCATGATCATGAAGAAGTGTAGGAGTCCCAGTGTTGTGAATTATTTAGACAGGTGAGAGGTCTTGGTCTTATCCTATCAATGGGCATTTACATACAGCAAACATGAGAGGTTAAAAACCCACTTTGGTCAGTGGCAGAAAGTAGAGCTGTCAGTTTTTATTTATTCATATTTCTCTACTCATCTCCAATGGATGAGAAGAGACTGCATATTTTCTGCATGAGTCTTCCCTGGCACACCTAGTTTGAAAATTATTCCAAAATTATTCAAAACCTGGATCAGCTGTATCTTCCTAAGTCAATAGCCTCCAAGAACACTGCCTCCACTTTTTTTTTGGGATTGATTTTTTAAAGTTTCCTAAATGCTGATGAACCATCATAAAGTGGATTTCCCTTAGATCATTGCCCCTCTTTGCCATTGCTGTACATGCCAGGAAGACGAGGTGCTTATTTCCAGAAACACCACGCCTGACAGGTTTTTATCTGGGCTGTTACTAAACTGCATTTTTCACTTGCTGGCCATCTAAGACATCTCCTTTTTCACAGCTGTGTCTTTCTCCTCCAGACTGCACAGGCTGCAAACAATGCACAGCCAAGAGGGAATGTCTATTCCTTTGATTCTGTCGTAGTCACAAAGGAACCTGGAAACAAGAAACCCAGAAGCAAAATATCAAGGTACCCATGCATGTTTATATCCACATCCTTGTTTCCTTCTTTCAGTTACCTTCTGGATGAGGAACTCTGGCTGGTTATGGAGTACATGGATGGAGGCACTCTGAGCGACATCATCAGCAAGACTTGCCTGTCTGAAGACCAGATGGCAGCCATCAGCCGGGAGGTCAGCAATGCCATCTGTGTTTCCGAGGGCTTGGGCAGGATTGTCTCGGAAACAGGGGCTCAGACCACGAGAGGTTTCGTGTGCCAAGCTTTGTTTCTGTGTTGCTGCTATGCTATGGGCAAGTAAAAGCATCCCAAGTGAAAGGCCTGCCAGTGCCCCTGCACTCCCTGTACTCAGTGCCAGTACTCTTATCTCCTGCTGTTGTACTCTCGCTCTGCCTCTTGTATTTGCTGTTCTCCATCTTGCCTCGCTAAACTTGTGCCTGTCTTCACTGCATTCCTTGCCTGTGAGAGCAAAGGTGCTGGTGGCAGGATTTGAAACAAACAGCAAAGGAAAAAAGAGAGACTCGTTTCTCTCAGTCCTCAGCTAAAAAGGACAGGAGTGCAGCCCAAATGCTCTTTGCTTCTGAGCACATGCACTGCAGCAGCAGTCAGTCTGGCTGGTTTGCAGGGGACAGCCTACAACAGCAGGTGCTGTTACTCTTTCAAAAGCTGATGTGCCTTTCCTCAGAAAGGACCTGCTCTGCAAGTGTTGGAGCAGCAAGCTCTTCCTCTCAGTGGCACTGTGTTCTGCCATTACTCCCCATTCCCCTGGAGAGGGAATCTTTTAGATTCTTTGTTTCCTTTCTGGTGTGATGAAATCACATCACTCATTTTTCCCTTCTCTTTCTGTATTCTTTCTCAGTGCCTGCAAGGACTTTATTTTCTTCACTCAAACCACGTGATCCATCGAGATGTGAAGAGCGACAACATCCTTCTCAGAACCGACGGTTCTGTCAAGCTGGGTCAGTATATTCTTGGTCAGGTGCAGCATTCCAGGGATGTGGCTGTGGGATTGCTTTGAGTGACTGCCAGCTCCCCAAAAATGGTGCTGGTGGCAGCGCAGGGACCACCATGAGCTGGTGACATGTTTGCAACATGCACAGAGGTATGACAAGGAACAAGCAGTCAAGAGTGGCCTTGCTCTGTGTGTGTCCCTTCCAGAGGGAGGGAGTTACAAGTCTAAAGTTTCCAAAGAACAAAAGCCACTGCTGGAGGCAGTTGTAAAAAATGTGGAGATTTTTTAAGTCACCAATGCCAGGAAGATTCAACAGCACATTTTCAAACTTCTACTGGGGAATTCTTTTGCTTGCTTTCCTAATTGCACAGAATTGAAATAAAACCAGTATTTTGCTTTCTCCTCAGCTGATTTTGGCCTCTCTACTCAGCTCACCCCTGAGCAGAGCAGACGGTGCTCAGTAGCCGGGACAACTTGGTGGCTGGCGCCTGAAATGGTGATGCATCAACCATATGGCCCCAAAGTGGACATCTGGTCTTTTGGAATTGTGGGCATCGAAATGGTAGATCAAGAACCTCCTTACTGGAACCAAAGTCCTGCCTCGGTAAGGAGCAAATACTCACTTATCCCACTGTCTTTCTCACCTGTCCCATGTCCTGTGTGCTATTGGAACTACTTCCACCAAGGTCCCCTCCTAAAAATGTCCCTGCAAGACATCAGCATTTGCTGTAGTTTTGGTTCCATCAGTAGGGGAAAAAGTCCCTCTTCCAAAAAAGCCTCTCAAGCTGGTGTGAATCCTCAGAGAAGCAAATGTGCTTTTGCTGATGTAGTTCCCACTAACTAGGTCAGTCAATGAAATCAGCTGCCAAGGCAAGATCTGCGGGATGGTGGAAAAGCTGTGGCTGCATCGGGGTTTGGGTTTTTGGTTGGTGAAGGAAAGTCATCTCTGGGTCTCTGCCAGGGCAGAAACTACCACTGAAGAACAGAGGTTAAACAAAGGGATGTGGGAGAGCACTTAGAGATGTGAAAGCAGCAGGTGGAGCCTCGTGTTTCCTTTTTATCCAGGTTAAATGCCTGATAGCCATAATAGGAACCCCACAGCTGCGGCAGCCCAAGCTCCTCTCGCCTTGCCTGTGTGATTTCCTGAGCCGCTGCCTGCAGACAGACGAGGAGCAGCGCTGGTCTGCCAAGGAGCTCCTGAAGGTAAAATGTGAAGGGGCTGCAGGTGAAACAGGCTCTGAGGGATGGGCTCCTCCTCCACTCAAGTCCAAGGCATCAGATGAGCCCCCTTCCTCCTCACCTCCACTCTTGGAGCTCTTCAAATGAAAATGGTGAGGAATCCTAGACTGGGCTGGGCTGGCAGGGCTCTGTAAAGGTCCTCTGGTCCAACTGTCCTGCAATGAGCAGGGACATCTTTAAAGAGATCAGGTTGCTCAGAGCCCTTTGCCACCTGACCTGGAATGGTTCCAGGGATGGGGCACCTACAAGCTCTTGGGACAACTTGTGCCAGGGTGGCACCATGCTCTGAGTGAGCAAATTCTTCCTTAGACCTACTCTTATTAGATCTCCTTTGTTTTTTGAAAAATTCACCCACATTCTATTCTAAGTGGCCCTGTAAAAAAGCTATCCACCACTTTCTTCAAAACCACTCTGAAGTCTTGGAAAGTGGCACTAAAGTCTCCCTGGGGCCTGTTCTTCACAAAACTAAATAACTCTGTCTCTCTCTGCATTTTCTGAGAGGAGAGGTGCTCTGTTTTCTGACTGTTTCTGTCACCCTCTTTTGTAATTTGGTGGGTGTTCAGTTTTATCTAATGGCAAAAGAATTGAAGCAGAGCAATGCAGGGTACAGAGACATGAAATGGTGGTGGTGGAACCCAAGGAAGCCAGTCCCAGCTGAGCAGTCAGAGATTTGGCTGTGGGCAGGAGGGGCTGTGGGGGGCTCACTGGGAGCCTCTGAGGGGCCCTGGTTTGTGCCCCCCAGCCCACCCTTAGAGGTTTCTGGCACACAAACAGGGATAGCTGGGAGGGACTTGTCCCAGCCCCATCTGCTGCCTGGCATGCTCAAGCAGATGGGAACTGTGCCAGGGTTACTGCCAGGTTGTGTGGCAGAGAGGGAACTGCAGGGCCCAGTGCCACTGGGCTGGCCCTGCTGGGAAGGAAGGTGCCATCCAGCACACGAGGGGCAGGCCATGGAAAGGCAGACATTGCTCTGTCTCCCTGTGGGAATCAGCACAGTGCCTGTCTTGCAAAGACAGGGACCTATGTGAGTCATTGGAGTTTCCTGCAAGGGAGAAACGCCAGGGACAGAAAGCACCATTTCTAGAGCACTGGCAGGGCAAAAATCCCAGCAAGATGAAGACATCATAGTAACAGATGAGCGGGATTCTGGGCCAGGTTTGCCTGTGACGGCAAGGTCCTGCACATGACAACTGGGGAGCAGATTGTCCCATTGTTCTACTTTCTGGGTCTTTCTAGGAACTAGAGGAATCCTGATTGAGCCTGTGAAGCACTGAGCTTGGAAAGTCATGTTTCAATGTTCTTTGTTGTTTTGTTTTTGTTTTTTTTTCCTGTGGACAGCATCCATTTGTTACAACAGCCAAGCCAGCATCCATTTTGGCACCACTCATCAACTCAGTCAAGAAGAAGTAGGAGTCGAGAATGTAACAATTGTGTCAAGATGTTATCTCCGTAGCCAATTTTGAGTAGGATTGTAGAGTAGGATTCTAGAGTAGGATTGTTGAAGAGTTTTGTAGAATAGGATTATAGATTAGGATTAATTAAATAAAGTAATAAATAAAGTTTCTTAAATATCAACTCAACTGGAAGATTCCCCTCCTTCGGACCCCTTCAGAAAACTCAACATTTCCTTCTGAATTACCAGTTGTTTTTTCTTGGTGCTCAGTCACACTTATGGTTTCTTTGGTGTGCTTTGAAAGTGGGGAAGGATCTTCTTCATTCATACTCTCCAGACCACACTGCCTTTGGAATACAGCCCACTGGCTGGTTTTTACCTAGCTGTGGTATTTCGTGTTGAGGCAGAAAGAGCAATGGCATTTGCAGGAAAAACAAAAGAATGGGCAGCCCAAACATCCTGTGCAGATGAAGGCATTGACCTGTGACTTGAGAGCATTTGGGTTGCTGCCACTTGGATTTGTATCCCTAAGTGCAATCTCCTTTGGCAGAAGGAGAGCCTTGCTCAAGTGTGAAAGCAGAAAGATCAGAGAGAGTGCTCGGCAAGGTCTCCTGTGGTGCAGAGCTATCAGCACCTGTGAGGTTGTGGAGGGACAGAATGTAAGAGAATAGTGCAGAAGGTAATCTCACCCTTGAGGAGTTGCAGCTGTACTAATCACCAAAGATTAGGAATAGGCCTGCCCCTAATAGGCCACAGCTGTGTCCAATAAGAAAACGAGTGCTACAAAAGAGTGGGTTAGTTGGATGAGAAGAGAGATGGAATTTGTTGGTTGTGCTGTGAAAAAGAAGGAATCAGTGCTGTGAGGAGGTGCCCATGAGAAATCACTGAGAAGGTATGGAACTTTTGAAATAAGATGACAACATGAGGTGAGAGCGGGCCCGGCCTTGCCCGGGCTGGAGCCCCAGCAGAGCCCCAGCAGAGGCGGGAGCAGGCTGAGCCCCGGCAGAGGCAGGCTGGAAGGAGGCCCTTGGAGCTGCAAGAGGCAGCAGCCGGGCCCTGCGTGCCTGTTCCTGGGAGCGGGCGAATCCTGCACTCTCAGAGCCCAGGTGGCAGCTGGCTGCTGCCAAGGGGAAGCGCAGCCGTGCTGGGCACAGCCCGGCCTGGAGGCATTGGCCGTCTGGAGTGTGCCCAGGAGCAGAGAAAGGCCAAGGGCAGCCGAGGGCCGCTGGGCTGGCTGAGGATTCCTCCTCTTCTGCCGGCTGCCCTGCAACTCCTGGCCAAGGTCAGCAGTGTGTGCAGCACTCTGGGCACCGGGGCAGGGAGCCGGGCTGCTCGGCAGGCTGGAGCACAGGGCAGCCTCCTTCAGGCCCGGCACTTCTGCCAGGGGAAGCGAGGCCAGCGTGAGGCAGGGACAGCTTGGCAGGGCACGTCTGCAGGAGCCAGCGCCTCACACAGCTCTGGGAGGAAGCGCCTGCAATCCTGCAGTTCTGCACTCAGCCAGAGCAAAGGTGTGAGATGCAGAGTGTTTGGCAGAAATATTCAGGCCCACCAGGCCAGCCTGCTTCGTGCTGTCTGGCACACAGTAAGCGCTGTGCAATGAAGGTCTGAGCTGCTGGGAGAGTGGTGTTAGAAATAAACAAACTCCTAGATACAATTAACTGGAGACAAAGTCATTAAAGCAAAGGAGAGCCTTGTTAGTAAGGATTCAACTGAGCCAGCAGTCTCTCCCTCTCCTGAGAGCTGGACATACACACACCAAGATAATGCTGCTTTTTATTGCTTTTTCTAGCCCTGGGCCATCCCTGTCCCCTTTCCCTTTGGCTGGGTACTAGGGAACTTCTGTTCCCTCCTGATAGCCTATTTTCTGTCCCCTCTCCTCTTCTCCTACTTCCCTTTTGGTTTGGTGTTCACCCCCTCCTCTTTTCCAGCTCACAGCAACACCCAACAAATTAGCTGGAACAAATGCAAAGCGTATTTAGCTCCACCTAGCACCAGCAACTTTTTTTTTCTAATAATCTTTTGGCTGCAGCAAAATATTACCTCCTATCTCCCAGAGGGAATCTGGGATGAGCCTGAGGCTTGTGCTTGGGTAGTGAACTGAATTGGAAGGGAGCAGAAGGGTTTCAGAAGGCAGTTTGTGTTTTCTTCATTAATTTCTGAAGGAAAAATGCAATGCAGCTTCAGTCAGCAAAAGCATTTGTGAGGTGCATTGACGAAATGCTTGTGAGCAATTCCCAGAGAAGGAAGCTGTTGAGAAAAAGTTAAATTGTAATAAATGCTGAATTCCTTTAGCTGTAGCAGACAATGTTGAGCCCTCTATTCCCCCAGTGCAGTGATTAATGCCTGCAAATGGCTGTCTTAGCCTTGAGAACAAAGCGAGTGGTCCTCATAAAAAGGTTTCTGTCCTTTGGTTTGCGCTGCGGCAGGCTCTTGGTGGCCTGGCAGGCAAAGTGTGTCGCGGGCCGTGCCCAGGTGGTGGTGGCTGCGTGGGTTCCTGTGGCCCTGGCTGCTCTCAGTTTCGGCCGTAGTGGTCTCCCCTGGCACCAGTCACGGGGCTGCTCCCGGCACAGGCAGCGGGACCGTTCCTGCTCCTGCCCCCAGCGCCGCTCCTGGCTTTGGCCGCAGCTGCTCGCGGCGCTGGGATGAGCCCCGGCAGCAGGGCCCGGCAGCTCTGATGGGAAAGAGCCCCCGACCCTGCCAGGAAGGGGCTCAGCTGTCCCCACAGCCCCCCTCGGAAGGCAGAAAGAAAGAAAGAGCTCCCTGCGCCTTTTTTCCTCTCTTAAATATGTTGTCCCTGAGGCATCACCGGCTTTTCTAATTGGCTCAGCAGTGGGCCTATTTTCAGAGGCAGTGAGTGATTGGTTTTGCCTGCACGGAGAAAGCTTATAGCAGCTCCTCAGAGAAATGCCACTTTGGTGGCTGCCTTCTTTCCTCCTCTCCAAAAATTAAGCCATGCAAAACCAACAAAACCAGCCAGTGGTGGTCCTGGGGCTGGGGAACCCGGAGACCAGAGAAAACTTGAGAAACTTGTGTGGAGCCATTCAAAAATCTCACATGGCTTCATATCTAGACACACAGCTAAAGCCCACCTATTGCTCTATTCTTTTTAACTGAGAAAGGAAGTCACAGGTAATGGGGTCTCTACTCCACATCTATTGGAGAATAGAGACCCCATTATCCTATCTCTTTAAAATGCTGCAGTATTTAAGATTGTCAAATCAGCACTTCTGTGAGCATTCATTTTGCAAAACTCCATTCTGAGTAACAGTTGTAGACTAAAACAATGACATATCTCTGTATAAATTAAATCCTGTTTTAAGGAAATTAGGTAGCCTAGGAGTTAAGTACAAAAGAAACTAGCAAGCATTGTTGAAATGAAAGATGTTACTGCTACTCCTACTGTCTGAAATACCTTTGAAATAAATTTAACAAGACGCCTCAAATGTATTTGCAGGTGTACAAGTCCAGTTTCAGAAAAATCAAGTCGTGTCCAAGAAAATTCTATAAGGCAATGAAAAGCACATGTGCATTTTCCTTAAAACCTTGGGATTTTACTCCTTAAAAATGGCAAAGTTTCTAGATCAGTCTATTTGCAAAGGAACTGTTTATCCTAATAGGTTTAGATACATTTCCCCTTTGATTACAAATAAAGCATTGCACCTTCAAGGCATATACTCTTAAACCATGGTGTCAGGTATGCACAGGTGACATTGCGCTCATTGCCTCAAACAAGGGGAGCGCAAACATAGAAATCCCCCCAGACACTTCAACGTGCAAGCTGTTATCCAACTGCACAAACACCTTCTCTCCTAAACCACATTAGTGCCTCTATGTTTGCTTTCAGGAGCATAGAATGCTCTTTTTAGGACTTTTAAAACAAGCAGTGTCTTTGGATTTTTAAAATGTCACCAATATGAAGAAAGTCTATGTTGCAGCCAGTGAAGTTGCCCTGTGTCTGATGTAGGAAGCTAGCAGGAGGCTGTCACACAGGGATTGGCAATACCATGTATAGAAGCCTATGCCTTGGGGTTTCCTCTGCATGGTATATTTTTTCCTTGAAAGATTTATGATTTGAAATTGAATCAGAGTTAGTCAGCAAAAAGAAAAAGCAAGATGCTAATTGACATGGGCTAATCAACAGTTCCAATTAATTTAAACATGTTTGTGGGATGATAATGCGAGTTCGATGAATAGGTTTTCTTTTGAGAAGGGTATAAGGACATGACCTCAAGGCTGCAGGACAAACCATTTTTTGTTAGCTTGAAATTCCTGCTATTACCTTCCCATGCATAATTTTTAACCTTTCTGTAATCTCAAATGACTTCAGTTCTGTAATTATTGCATCTGCATGCCAGCTGCCATGGTCATATTTTGGTTCAAAATACATTCATAAAAGCCATGGTTGTATTTTGGTTCAAAAAATAAGAAAACACGCAAGTTAGTATTTCAATGATAGTACTGGCAGACCTTTGAGGTTTAATCCTATTCCTGCTATATTCAGAAACCTGCTCTTGACTTCAACAGGAGTTGGCATGAGTGCCTAACTATAAATAAATATGGAAGATAGTTGTTAGTGAGTTTCAACATGAAAATTATTTTATAGACACTGTAAACAGAAGTGACAGGTGGCATATAGTCAGAAAACTCTACAACTGAAACCTTCTAATGAAACACCTCTCTTTCTTCAGACCTAGCTTTCAAACACCTCTCTAAGATCTGTGGAGTTGATGGGAACCTCTGGTACCTTTATTTATAAAGGTAAATTATAATTTAAAGCTGTGAACACAAAGGGAATATTTAACAACATGCTTTAGACACTGCAATCGATATTTTCTTTTGCTCTACCATACTCCAGTGTATTTGAGAAAATAATAGTTATGCAAACCTGTGTGTCAGTGTAGTTAATCACAGTGGTATTGTATGGATGGAAGTATGTACAAAGCTTTGAGATAGAAAATATCAGTTCAGACTTTGTTAATTCTTACTAATAGATTGGGAGTGCTTTGGTTGATCTGATTTTGTGGGATTGCAGTATCTCTTCTTTTAAGGCAGCCTGTAAGATATAACTCTCTACCCCATGTAGCCATGATATTTTCTGAAAAATCTCTTGGCCAGGATTTTTCTCCTGAGAAGCTGAGAGGCCTCAGGAACAAAATATAAACAATAATTATCTGCTGCTGTGGAATGCAACAGGTGGATCTTTGATTGGTCTCATATGGTTGTTTCTATTTAATGGGCAATCACAGTCAGCTGGCTGGGACTCTCAGAGAGTCCCAAGCTTTTGTAATTCATTCCATTCCTTTCCTTTCAAGCCTTCTGATGAAATCCTTTCTTCGATTCTTTTAGTATAGTTCTAATATATAATTTTAATAATATATATATATATATATCATAAAATAATAAATCAGCCTTCTGAAGCATGGAATCAAGATTCTCATCTTTTCCCTTGTCATGGGACCCCTGTGAACACCACCACAACCCCACACATAAGGTATACTGTCAAACAAAACAAAACACCTTGAAACAGTTCTAAGTTTTTTGAGAATTATAGCTCTAGCTTTGTTTATGTATAGTGACTATTGAATTAGCACTCCTAAAAGGCAGATTTGCATGCAGCAGTGGGGAACAAAGTGACAGGGACCCCCTCATGCATCCAAAGGAGATCCTTTTACTGTAAAAATCACACCCTTTTTATGCCTTTAATCTCAACCTGACATAACTGAGACCAAACCGAGACCTAACAGAACTGAGCAGAAAGATGGCACCCATTGGCTGCTGTTACCGAATGTCATGGATGAGCTTGCTACCAAGCCCCAGGATTGACTGCCAGGGGCTTCTCCCAGTCAGGTCTCTTAGGAAGCTGCAAGCATTTCGCTGGCCAGATCCCGAGGGGGCGTGGAGTTCAGACCAATGAGAATATGCAGACCAGTCTTTCAAATGCTCTATATTAGGGGTAGCCTGGGAAATAAATGCTCTCTGTGCCACATGAACCTCGAGGCTGAGCAATCTCTGTCTCCTGCACCAGCAACCCCCACACCTGACCTAACATGTGGTGAATGCCGAAGTGATAAGAATTCAGAAGCACAGAGCAAAGGAGACACACAGCGTTAGAGCTGGAAAATGGTGTAGCACCAGATTACAAGTGTGAGAGCTGGGAAACAGAATGGGAACCAGATTACAAGGGCATCAGACCCTGGATTGGTGTTTGGAACTGGAGAAATACAGCCTGGGAGCTGGAAATGGTGGCAGAGCCAATAGGGTGAAAAGCCAGGATTTTGCTAAGTAGCGTAAAGTGCTGTGAGGGTGCTAGCCTTGTTTTTGTGAACTGGAACCACTCAGGAGACCATGGGAGCTTGGATGTCAGGATCAGAAAACTCCGCAATGAAGGTACTGACTTTCTTCTTTCAAAGAAGAGGGATAAACCACGATGAATGAGCTCTACAAGATTTATTCACGTGGTGCGAAAGCCATGAGCTGCACATATCAGAAGGGGACATTTTAGATTTGCCCTTTTGGGAGAGGGTTGGACAAAATATATTTGAGGCAGTCTCATTTGGTGATGATACAGCCATCAGTATTATAAAACCATGGATGCTTGTTCTGGACTTATTATAAATCAGATTATGAAGGGCAAAGGGGGAAGGGCAGCAGTGCAGCCGCCTCTTCGTTCCACCCTGGGCGTGAGCGGCATTGCCACGGGAGCCAGCGGACCGCGGCTGCTGTGAAAACGTGTCCTACTACAATGGAACTGTGGCTGGCCAAAGTGGAGCAGTTGTGGGAAGCAGCTCAGCCCCAGGGAGTGGGGGAATCTTGGAAAACAGAGACCATCCAGGGGCTGCCCAAGCTGAGGACACCAACGATATCCAGAGAGCCGGCGGCTGTTGGGAAGGATGAAACTTTGACAAGAAAGTCCCACAGATATGTATGCTTAGCAGAAAGATTTTTAAATGTAGAGTCTGGTGAAGGAATAGAGATGGAAGCAAGTTTTGATATAGAAGAAAAGAATTTCTGAGCCAGTCTTACTGGATAACCAAGAAGGCAAAGGGTATGTTAGTTAGAAGGGGTTTTTATGACTTAGAGCAAAGGATAAACCCACCTCAAACAAGATGTTTTTACCAAGCAGAAAGATAGTACAGGCAAACAAGTCAGCAAAGCTGCAAGTAGAAAAAAGGTCTCAGAATTTTCCACTGCAAGAAAATTGAAAAGCAACTTCTAGCTTAAACTGTAATGTACTAACTTTTAGTGACTGGAGAACAGTAACATGAATATGGTAATTATAGTAGCTATGATAGGCTATAAATAATAGTTAAGGTATAGATTGGTTCTACTGTATTAAGATGCTGAGCAAAGAAAAGTCTATAATGCATTGTAACCAAAACCAAAGGGTCTCCAGGCCTGCCTGCAGCTGGAGCTGACAGCTGTAGGCACAGGCTCCATCACCCATGACCCTGGACTGCTGTAACGTCTTGGATGGAATAAACTGCATTTTGGAGAGCCACCTGGAGTCCCGCATCCCTCAGGCGGTGCCGATTGCACAATCCAGACACGTGGAGAGATGACGGTCCCCACAGCTCTGGCAGCTGACCCAGGTGGGCACATTACACCGCCCTGCTCTGGGGGAGCAGAGCACGTGGTGGGCACTTCTGCCCCTCTGGGCACACCACACCATGCAGCCGCTCCGAGCCCTCCCAGGTTAAAGGGCAATTCCGCAGCCATTGCACCGTGCCACGTGGCTGCTGAGATCGACCCCTGCCATTGGCACCGGGTCCCGCCCCCACTTCCCATCACCATGGACACCGAGTGGGCTGGCTCCAAAGTCACACCTCCGTGGAGCCTGGCCACGTCTGCACCGGGAGTGGCCCTGCCCCCGAGCCTTCCTCCAATGACAGATCTGAGAAGAGCTGCAGACACCAAACCCAGAAGCAGAGTGTGGGAAAAGCCCCTGCAGGGGGTCCAACCAGCAAAAAAGAGTGGAAAGAAGTGTGCGAGGGTATGGGGCCATGCCGGCAATAGCAACCAAGCTGATGAGAGTCTAGAGACCAGTAGTGTAGAAAACACACGGGCTTGGCTGATAGAGAAAAGGCTCGGTTATCTGCAAGGAGTGCATAACCAGGCCTGAAGCCAGCAGGCAGTCCTTGAAATGCCCTTGGCCCGGTGATAAAGAGAAGCTGGTCAATTACACAATGCCTCCAGGCCCGCTAGCAGACTATCAGTAGACCACAAGGCAGAACCATTGCAGAAGTAAGCAGAAGCATGAACAGCTGGCTTGCACCAATCATAGCATTAGTAAAACTTCACAAACAGAATATTTGTAACCAATAACATGTAGGCTAAAGCTGTGTGGACAACTAACAATAGTATAAAAGAACATATCAAGCAGTAATAAATCGAACAAGATGCCTACCTCATATTGAGTTGCTTCTTGATTCCAGACCCCTTCTAAAACCCATTATCTGGTGCCCAAACAGGGACTTGGCTTCGTGTCCAATTTTAGAAAGCCTCTGATTCTTGGTCGGACGGCCGAGAGGGAAGCCGCGATGGGAAAAAGGGGAACAGGCAAGTGGGATCTGCTCTGTGGGTAGCTGGACCAGACTGATCACAACAGTCAACAACCGCCACAGTAAGACCGCTTACTCGGGTCATGGATAGAGAAGGGGCACTCTCACTTCTGGAGAAAATGCTCGCTAAGTGAGAAGCCAGCATGAGTACTAAAAAGATCCATGAGCTTTGCAAGTGGGCTAAGGAAAGTGGTCATTTTCAGGGTCCTGTATTGATGTTTAGCTTGACTGAATGGAATGAGGTTGCAATTAGCTTGTGGGATGCTTCATTAGACAACAGCAGTAAAACTCTTTCACAGTTGGGCAATACTTGTCGAGAGGTGATAAACACCCTGAAGAAGATGGCTGCAGAGAAAAGAATGGCACTTACTGCCTCAGAATTACTAGGGAAAGACAGTCCGCCGCCTGAGCATACTCGCATTTTTGACAATGAATGCTCCCAAACAGCAAAGGGTGTTATTGCTACTATTAAGAACAATGTTGCAGAAATCATTTCAAGCGAGAATGAGGCAGCAGGTCTGAGGTTGCAGGTTCATCTGCGTCCTCTCAATTCCAGGGAGACATAGAGGGACCAAGTTGCCATCCGAAAATATCAAAACCTGTTATTTCTGATTTGGATGGACTGGGAATTCAGTCAGACCCTGAATCAGAGACTGAAAGACTGTCTTCCCCACTATCAAAACGAAAAAGGCGAAATAAGCCATCTGACTGCCTAGTAGATTCGGTCCTTCAGCAACTGTCAGACCTGGGAATGAAAGATCTGAAGGCAAAAGAAGCAACTCCTGTGGGGGATATACAAGTAACTACAACTGAAGGGGTAACTATTAAGCCAGTGCCCCCACAGAGCCAGTTGTTGGGTGTTATCCGCAATGTTATTCTGGAAGGTGAATGGCAAGTGGCGTCAGCTGCTGCTTGCCTGGTGTATATGGTCAACTTAGGAAATGGGCAGTCGTGTGGGGAATGGAAACCGTTTGAGTGGAAGCTTATGCAACAGATATGCAATACAGTCTCAGACTATGGTTTGCATTCTGAACCGGCATAACATCTTATCAACTTCCTTTTCGGTGCTGAGATTCTGACACCCAGTGACTGCATGACTGTGGCAAAGCTTCTGCTGACCCCGACACAATATATTTTGTGGGAAAAGGAGTGGGAAAGGCAGGCACAGCATATAGTGTCAGTCAATCGGCCAGAACAAGACCCGTTGCACGCAATTAACATTTACATGCTTCTGGGCCAAGGAAATTATGCCAACGCTGCGGCACAACTTCAGTTTCCTGCTGTCTTCCACAATGTAGATGCTGAAGCAGCAAAACAGGCTGTATTTTTAGTCCCCTCTGAACACAAGGCTCCTGCATATACTACTATTAAACAGGGGCTACAAGAACCATACGAGAGTTTTATCAACAGACTGGTGCAATCACTTGAGCAGGCTCCTGATCTATTGGATGACATGCGTAGCAAAATGCTGCAAACCTTTGCATTTGAGAATGCGAATGGCAAATCCAAGATGATTTTATCAACTTTGCAAGAACTATGACTATAGAAGAAATGGTAGAATGAATGGTGCACAGCGCTTTGAGCCAACAAGCTGCCTTTGTTTCAGAAGCTGAAAAGTGCTGTATCTACTCAAACTCAAGTTGTGGCTGCAGCATTAAAGCCATCAGCAAAAACTAACAATTGCCGCAGACCCAGGGATAATAGAGGTGCCTGTTATCGATGCAGGAGAAAAGGCCACTTGCGTAGAACTTGCTCTGTTATGGTATGGTGCGACCATTGCCAGTCCAACTCCCACTCCACTTTGGCATGTTGCAGTTCGGGAAATGTAAAGAGGAGCATGGGGAGCAGCCACGCACAGACAATAATGGCTGCTCAAACTCCAGAATTGGCTAACCAGCAACCCAGGGGAGCTTGGGGATCGACCTGGCAACAGCAGTAGACATAACGCTAATCAATGATAAGCCACTCCGGATCCCTACATCGATAAATGGCCCGTTGCATGAATCACAATACCAGATAGGGGCTCTACTGATGGGCCAATCATCCTCTGGCATTAAAGTAATCATAGTAATACCATGTTTGATTGATGCAGATTTTACTGGGGAAATCCAAATTGTCACATATACTATGCATCCACCCCTACACATTCCAAAAAGCAGCAAGATTGCACAGCTTGTACCATTGCAAAATCTTACCAGCCAAGTATGTAAAACCCCCTTAAAAGAAGTTGGTGTACAAGGAGATGCAAGTTTTGGTCCCACAGGTGAGATCATCTGCCTTACATTGGACATGCACAATAGACCAGAGAAACGAGCGATGAATAGCAGCGAAACTACTACTTTCATGGCCTTGTTAGACTCTGGAGCTGATATCACTATTGTTTCAAACAATATTTGGCCAAGGCATTGGCCTCTTCGGCATAGCAACTCAGCAGTGAACGGAGTGGGAGGAGTGTCCCTGGCACACCTAAGTACTCAGCCCATTACCTTCCAGATAGAAGAGAAGATTGCTACCATGTTAGTTACAGTATTGCCACTGCCAAAAGGAGTGAATGCCCTGATTGGAAGGGAATGCATGACACAATGGGGAGTTGTTCTTACCACCCCAGACACGGTTTTCTGGCAGCAGCCCCTGTCGAGCAGCCACCCATTCTAAAGCTGGCTTGGATAACAGATGAGCCTGTATGGGTAGAACAGCCGCTAAGCCAAGAGAGGCTGCAAAAAGCACATGAGCTGGTCCAGGAACAACTTGCAGCTCAACATATCAAACCATCTTCTAGCCCATGAAACATCCCCATTTTTGTCATTCCCAAGAAATCTGGAAAATACCGGTTGCTGCATGATCTCAGGAAAGTGAATGAGCAGATGCAAGCTATGGGAGCCCTACAACCTGGTCTGCCATCACCTTCCATGTTACCAGCAGGGTGGCCCCTATTAATTATAGATCTGAAGGATTGTTTTTTCACCATTCCATTGCACCCTCACGATACTCAATGTTTCGCCTTCACCCTGCCAGCAGTAAATAAGGACTGGCCTGCACAAAGATTTAAATAGGTAGTACTACCACAAGGAATGCATAACAGCTCCAACCATGTGTCAGTTGTTTGTGGCCACAGCATTGCAGCCAGTACGGTGACTCTGGCCACGCACCCTGATCTGTCATTACATGGATGACATCTTATTGGCACAAGAAAAGCCTTTCACCAATGATCAGGTGCAGATTCTAACAGCAATCCTCTCCAAGGCAGGATTGCAGATTGCACCTGAAAAGGTCCAATGCTGTTCACCATGGCAATGTCTTGGGTGGCAGATCACCAATAGTGTTATTCGCCCACAAAAAACCACTATCACTACTGAAATCAAGAGTCTTACTAACATTCAAACTCTGATGGGCAATTTGCAATAGGTCTGATCCCTTGTGGGCACTACTAACGATGATCTGGCTCCTCTGTGGCCTCTCCTGAATGGTAGATGCAGTGAAACAGATTTCTCTCACCCCAGAACAAGAACAGTGCATTTCTAATATCAGCACTCTTATATCCACACAGTGGGCATCCCAATGCCACCTACATCTCCCTATCCACCTCCTGATTGTTTCTTGACCGACTTCTGTTTGCTGTCATGGTGCAGTGGAAAAAGAAAATCAAGGGAGGAAGAAATGAAGACAAATTATATATCCTAGAATGGATATTTGTCAATCTCCAACCTAAACAAAGTATTCAAACCCGATTGGAAACAGTAGGAGATGTGATCCGGAAAGGACGAGATTGGGTGACAGCTATCTTGGGGATGGAGGCTGCAAGTGTTCGAATATGAGCACAGCTGACTTTGAATGGGCACTCAAGACATTCTACTGCTCTGACACTTGTGCTCTAGATTACACAGGGTACATTTCAATGGCTCTTCCTAAAGGAAAGGAAGCTCGGTTTCTTACAGAGCACTCTTGGATAGCATTGGAAAAATGTTCATGCAGACCATTAAAGGATGGTCTCACAGTATATACTGATGCTGGAAAAAACACCAGAAGAGCTGAGGTCACTTGGTACCAGAATGATCAATGGAAACACCAAATTTTGCAAGACCTACCAGAAGATACACTCCAAACATTAGAGCTGGCAGGTGTCTGCTGGGCCATGTCACAATGGCTCTCTACACTGCTGAATATTGTTACAGACTCTCTTTTTGTTGCTAGAGTAGCCCAAAGGATAGAAGATGCATTCATCAAGGATATACAGAATGAACGATTCCTTGCCCTTTTCCAGCAACTGCAGAAAGCCACAAGACAAAGAACAGCTGCCTACTGTGTTATTCACATTCGAATTCATAAGTGGCAAGAAGGACTTGGAGAAGGAAATCACAGAGCTGATCAGTTGGTTAGTGTGGTAAAGAAAAATCAAGCACCAGTCAATCAATTTAAAGCAGCCAGAATCTCCCATGAACAGTTTCATCAGAATGCCAAAGGGCTAAGGCGACGATTCTCTTTATCAATAAATGAGGCCAAAGGCATAGTCTGCACTTCCCTCAATGCAGGCCTCAGAATAGGAATAAATCCAAAATGTTTACAAGCCTTAAGAACTCTGGCAAAGGGATGTAACTCATGTACCCGAGTTCAGAACATTCAAATATGTTCAAATATGTTCACGTCACTGTCGATAACTTTTCAAAATTTACATGAGCCACTGCACAACCAGGAGAGAAAGCTGTTCATGTTTGTAAACATTTGACTGCCTGCTTCACCATTATGGGTGTACCAGTGCTGATAAAAACTGATAATGGGCCTGCCTATACTAGCGATGCAGTCCGACGGTTCATGCTCACACGGGGAGTGCAACACAAAACAGGCATTCCGAACTCCCCTACAGGACAGGCTATTGTAGAGAGAACCAACAGAACTTTAAAGGATTATTTAAACAAATTCAAGGAGGTCCTCGATCCAAAAGAATGCTTGAATCGAACCTAATTTGTGTTGAATCAGTTGTGTGGTTTTGGGGAAAATCAAGAACTTCCAGCGGTAATACATTCCAGTTGTGTTAATGGAGGAGTGGTAATATGAGATATGCTTGTGCATTTTCGCAATCCAAGAACTGGGGAATGGGAAGGGCCTGTATCTGTCATATTTAATGGCTGAGGATATATATGTGTTTCCACTCCCACAGGTCCGCTGTGGGTACCCCGTAAGTGGATGCGAGCAGCGGTATGAATGACACAGAAACTCTCGACCCAGAATCCTGCATGTGTGAGCAATACCATTGGGCTCTTGTTTTAAAACCAATATTCGAGGAAGCAGGAGAAATACTGGGGTTGACCTTATCCTGGCAAGATCCAGAGATACTGCTATCGGCCATCCATGAGCAGATAACTGCTGAAGTCAAACCAGAGAATTGTTTCTGTGGAAAGACTGGATGTGGATGAGTTAGAATTTATTGAGGGGTTGTGAGAGAGATCTGTGGGTAGCTAGAGTACGAGGAGCAGCACAAGGTTGCCACATGTGTCAATTCTACCAATATAGAAGAAACGCACGTAGATCTTTAGCAAAGTGGTTGAGACAAAACCTTAGTGGACCAGAGTTTCATCAACTATTCGAATCAAAGGCTCAGAAAGAGAGGGCTCTTAGAGTTTGGCAATTACAAGGTCTTCTGAAGGAGCTTAGGCTTAGAAAACTAACCAAGCAGTTAGAATTCTGCTGTGGAAGAGAGGTGTGTATACCAGTACAACATGAGGTTCCCAATTACTGTTGGGCCGAGACTAGACAGATCTGGGTGAAAAAGAGGCTGGGTAACAAGATGGTGGGTGCTTATTGTGGCAAATCTCGTCCCAATAACAGGAAGTAGCGGGAAAAAGTTAGAAATCTCTAGGCAATGGTTTGACCCTAGACAAAATGTGTGGGTATCCTTGGCACAAAGTTTGAACACTACTACCTTTTGTGTGAGCCTAGCTACACCGAGTACTCCATCTTTAACTTGCCTGGTAGGGGTATCTCTAAATGACTCCACATGGAAATTTTTCGTGCAAGCCTTAAAGGAGATGCAAATCTCCCGTTTACACTCTGGAGGGAATGGGAAATTATGGCTCTTGGGATGATAAACTCCCCATAGGCCCTGAGCCACAAGAAATAGACCTACTGGATTCCCTTACAGCAAGCTACTGCATCTTCATAAACTCTACAAAATGGAAATGCAATGAGCCATTGCCAAGACCTTGTAATCAGACCATACCTACATCTGTTAGCCCGATAGGTAACATAACAGAATGAAAGGTTAACTGGTGCAAGAATTTTAGCCCTATGAAAGATCACTCAGCCCCTGGAACTACCTACCCAAGGAGATTGCCAGCAGGTTATTTTTTGATTTGTGGAAACCGTGCATGGTCTGGTATTCCATCTGCACCTGTAGGAGGGCCCTGCACTATCGGACAGTTAAGCTGAGCCTTGCCCCACCACCATCCTAACAAATCTCACCCGACTAGATGGAAAAGGGATTTGACACAAGTCATAAGTTCAGACTGCCAAGATGATCTAACGCTATGGAATGCTTGGGAAGTAAACATGACCTCAACCTTCTTGCCTTGGGCATCAGCAGCCAGGGCACATGGAAATTTAGAGAGATTATCATGCTGGGTGGTCAAACAAGCTAATGGCACTAGCAGGGTTTTAGCTGAAATGGCAGATGACCTTTCTACTGTACAGCACACAGTACTCCAAAATAGGGCTGCCATTGACTTCCTATTGCTTGGCCACAGACATGGGTGTGAAGAGTTTGACGGATTGTGCTGCATGGATCTGAATGAGAACTCTAGGTCTATCCACAAAGAAATTCAGCAATTGATTTCACATACACAGAAGACTCAACAAGATGTCTGATTTTTCGGATTAGAAGCTTTCACGAACTGGTTGGGCATAGGAGGTTAGATTTGTGGATTAGTGAAAACAGGTCTTTTGCTGTTAATTGTACTGCTTATTGGGCTTTGCTGCTTGACCTGTGCTGCATCATGCATTAAGCACTTTCTGTTTCACATAACTGATCAGGCCTGGCTTATGCAAAAGAAAAATGGGGGTAGTCATGAGAGTCTAGAGACCAGTAGTGTAGAAAACACACGGGCTTGGCTGATAGAGAAAAGGCACAGTTATCTGCAAGGAGAGCATAACCAGGCCTGAAGCCAGCAGGCAGTCCTTGAAATGCCCTTGGCCCGGTGATAAAGAGAAGCTGGTCAATTACACAATGCCTCCAGGCCCGCTAGCAGACTATCAGTAGACCACAAGGCAGAACCATTGCAGAAGTAAGCAGAAGCACGAACAGCTGGCTTGTACCAATCATAGCATTAGTAAAATTTCACAAACAGAATATTTGTAACCAATAACATGTAAGCTAAAGCTGTGTGGACAACTAACAATAGTATAAAAGAACATATCAAGCAGTAATAAATCGAACAAGATGCATACCTCATATTGAGTTGCTTCTTGATTCCAGACCCCTTCTAAACTCCTTATCTCTACACCAAGCCATCCTGAGAAGATGGTGCTGGTCACATGCCACAGCCATTTAACAGCAGCTAAGAGAGAGCCACTCTCTCACCAAGTGCAACAGAAAGCCAACATTTCCCTACAAACCTTTTCAAAACCTCATAACCACCTTAGGTCCCGAAAAATCAAGGCTATCATGTTCCAAAAACTCTAATATAAACACACTGAAGGGTTATCCTACAAAAGTTAGAAAAATGTACAACTGTTTGTAAAATATGCCTAGGAATTAATAGTACAATACTCATTATGGGTGTTTGCTATTGTTAGGACCAAAATCAATAAGCCTATGATTTGGAAAATGTTATATTTATGTCTCAGGCAATTACTGCTGTGCATCAAGGAAGTCTTAGTGTGTGTATTAAGAAGTGTTTTCTTAATACTCTTATTCATTATTATTTCCTTGTTTCAAGAAGGATGGTTAAGATCCAAGGGATATCCACTATGATACTCATTAAAAAAAAAATCAATTTATCATAGCCAAATTTCAGTTGCAAAGTTCTTTAACTGAAGTTCTGCCACTTGTCATAATTTTGTCCTGGGTTGCAGGTAATGTGTGTATTCTATTTGCCATCTGTTGGAGGTGTGGCTCTGTTATCTTCTGTTAATTGAGCAGTTTTTTCATCTCTTCTACAAACCAGTCCTCCCTCCAGGGAGACATCTGCTCTTAATGTGCCTTTGAGTGCCACAGCATGACTGATAAAATTACATCATCCCACATTGTGAGAAGCTCTGCCCAGAGGGAGGAGCCAAGCATTCCCAACTGGATAGAAGCTGAGATTTTGGGACACCAGGACAGACTTTTCCACTGGATTCCCAGAGAAGCAGCTGACTTTTCCACTGGATTCCCAGAGGAAGACCAGGCTCATCTACACCACCACTGGATCTTCAGAGGAAGACCACACCCTTCTACAGGATCACTGCTTCAACAGAACCACATCTGCCTCTCCAGGAGGACGGCAGCCACCATTTCAATTGGATTACTACCAACCCCCTGACCAACAGGGTGTCTGTTGAATGTTGGAGGACACAAGACAGATGATGGACTTTGGACTGGGGTAACATCAGAGATTTGATAACAGGATGCCTTGGCAACAGCAAACAGAACTTTGAAAATTAGACCTAGATTGCAAGAAGATGAAATCAAACAGGTTTACTGGAAAAAGAAAATCTCATTAAACTCTGCAAGCAAGAGATGTTGTTATATGCATAACTTTGTGTATGTGATTTTAACCTAATCATTGTAGTACACATTACTAGTCTCCCTGAAATAGCATATAAGCACTTGTATCCCACAATAAAATTGGATTCTGATCACCGACACGGTCTTCCCTGTCTCTCTCCATCGCCGACAGGTGTCAGGTGGTATTCTGACTCTGTCAGTGTTGTTTTGTATTACTGCATTGTTTATTTTACTTTTATTTTCTTCCCTAATAAAGAACTGTTATTCCTGCTCCATATTTTTGCCTGAGAGGCAAAAATTTGATTAATTTCAAAATGAGAACAATTCAAAGGGAGAAGGTTTACATTTTCCATTTCAGGGGAGGCTCCTGCCTTCCTTAGCAGACAGCTGTCTTTTCAAACCAAGACACATTTTAAAAGTCATTGATTAAATCACTAACAAAGATTCTGTATGCAAAATAATGGGGAGTAACATTGTACTTTGGAGGATCACCTTCTCACCAATAATTAGCTGTAAACGTAAGGCAGAAATCCATTGTTAAAGGGCCAAGGATTTCTAAGTCTTGGGGCTCAGATACTGCTTTCGGAAATTCTTTGGCCCAAATGTTCCTATGCAATACAGGACTGCTCCCATTGTCAATTTTGCCAGACTTACAACAATGAAACCAACAACTGAAACATTTAAAAATCACATCAAATCAGAGTTTACAGATCCCACTGATGAAAAGGGAACATCAGGCGTGACCCGTGATCCCTCTGTTTGGCTCACGTCTGCGTACTTGCTTCTACAGTCTTGAACTCGCCAACACATTCTTGGGTGTGATATGGTTTGATGTTTTTCACTGGGACCCACTTCATTCCTGTACCTGTAGAGACAGAAGCATACCCTTTGTCCCAAGTGATTAATCGGAAAAGACCTTCAATTGGTCCTGTCCCAGGGATTCTAATTAAAACAGGGGGATTTTCTTTCTGTTTTGCCTGTGTGTTATTGAAAAAATGCCTAAAAATTGGTGGATTGGGTTCTGACACAGAGCTGTTTAAGAAATTAGAAACATATAAAGCTTTGTTCCACCTCATCTGTGGTGTGACCTCGACTATCCCCTTCTGGTGATCAAGAATGCATATCTTAATGTCTGATGTGTCCTCTCAGCAATTGCTTGACTTGTGGGAGAAGGAGGAACACCAAGGATGTGACAAACACTGCAATCTTTAAAAATGTGGCCAATTTTTGAGATATATATGCAGGATCATTGTCGGTTTTTTCTTCTTGGGGTACACCCAATGAAGCAAAAGCTCTGCAAAAAATGTTGACAGGCATGATTACCTGTTTCACCTGTGTGAAGAGAAGCAAAAACTGCACCAGAGAACTTGTCCACTGAAACATGAGTATTGTTAAATTTACCAAAGGAAGGGTATTTAGTGATATTCAAATTTGCCATTTAGTGATATCCACTTGCCTGACATTCAGGGCAAGTACTAATGATAGCTTTAGCTTGACTTTTGGACATTTGAAACATTCGCACAAGTGCTTGCGCGTTTTGGTGAAAAAAGGCATGACTCAGTTTTGCTTGTTCCAAAATGTTTGGCAAAGTGTTTTAAATAACCATTGTCAGTTTGTCTGCTCTGGTGTTTCCTTCCACTAAAAATCCAGGAAGCCAAGAATGAGCCCTGATTGAGAAACAAAATATGGATTAGTTTATTATTGCAACGTTGTATAAAACCATGGAAGCCAATGATATCAAGTGTCATTATTAGCATTCTTCAGAACTGATCCTTCTATTCTTTTAACCACATTAGCAACATAAGCAGAATCTGTGATTAAATTAAAAGGTTATGGGAAGAGCTGAAAAGCTCAAACCACATCAGCAAGCTCAACAATCTGAGGAGATCCTTCTACTATTTGAATATCTGACTCCCAAGTTTTAGCTGTTTGGTTCAACCAAGTTACGACTGATTTGTGATATCTGCCAGATCCATCAGTGAAGATAGTTATTGTGTTTAAAGATTCTTTACTTAACATAGGTTTCTCTCTAAAACTCAAATTTGCCTGCCATAATTTGTGAGCTGGGTAATGAACAGAAGAAATATCTGGAAAATTTAACAATGCTCATTGCAAATCATCAGAATTTGCAGAATTTTGAATTTGCAATGCATTTGCATTGCCCAATCAAGATCATCTTTTTTCAGTGGTAAATAGAGAACTCCAAATTCTTGACCTGCTAAACTTAACAATCTTGTTCTGGCCTTAATCAGAATTTGTGCTATCATCTCTAAAACTGTGAAAATAGTCTTTGGAAACCTGTAGGGAAGAAAAACCCATTCTATTATCAACAAAGGATGTCTCTCAGAAGGGTTCCTTTGAAAAATGAGACCACAAAGTTGCATTTTTTCTCCTAAAATCACAAAAAAGAATGGCTTTTCTGGAATACAGTGATGAGCTTGTTGTCTTTGGAGACACTCCATAACCTTGTCAAGGGCTGCACCAGCTTCAGGTGTTAGAGTTCTAGGAGAGTTGATGACACAGCTTCCTCTCAACAAATTAAAAAGTGGAGCCAGTTCATCATTGGTGATTCCCAAAACAGGTCTGACCCAATTGATTTCTCCTAGAAGCTGTTGTAAATCTTGCAGGGTGTTGACACTGGTCTGGAGCTGAATCTTCTGTGGTGTTACTGGTTTTTCAGTCATCTTCCATCCCAGATACTTCCAGGGTGGAACTTCTTGAATTTTGGTTATAGAAATTTTAAGTCCAGCATTTTGGATTTTAGTAACAACACTAGAATGAGTCTGCTCAATCTCTGTCTGCATTGGAGCTGTGATGAGCAAATCATCCATGTAGTGTAGAATCATGTATCTTGGATACTTCTGTTGAACTGGAGACAAAACTTGTGTGACAAAATGTTGGCAAATTACAGGCGAATTCTTCATTCTTTGTGGCAATGATTTCCAGTAGTATCTCTGCACGGGTTTGCTTTGATTGATGACTGAAACTGAAAAGGCAAATCTTGGAGCATCATCGGGATGAAGTGGAATGTGGAAAAACCAGTCCTTTAAATCAATGACAACGAGAGGCCAGTGTTTTGAGATCATTGATAAAGAAGGAAGTCCAGGTTGAAGAGGTCTCATATCTTCAATCACTTCATTGATCTTCTTCAGGTCATGAAACAATCTCCAGGAGTCTGATATCTTCTTGTGGATGATGAGTACTGGTGAATTCCAGGGACTATTCGTGGGGGGTGATGTGACCTTCTTGTAATTGCTCCTTTACCAATCTTTTAAGGCTATTTAATTTTTTCTCTGTTAAAGGCCATAGATCAATCCATATAGGATGATCAGTTTTCCAGGTCAGCTATCAAGAGGCAGGTTTCAATGTGGTTTCCATCACAGCCCACTTCCCACTTCTAGTTTTGCTCCCCATTGGGACAGGACATCTCTCCCCCAGACAGTGAGAGGCTTCTGAACAACAAAAGGATGCACCGTTGCTGTCTTTCCTTCAGGACCTGCAATGTTAATCATGGATGCACTTTGCCAACATACAGTAGCACCTCCAATCCCTGTGAGGGAACCTACAGGAGCTACCAAATCCCAATCGCTGGGCCAAAACATGTGAGAAATTACAGTGACATCTGCACCAGTATCCAGCATGCCTGTAATGTAAATTGTTTTACCACAGTGAGTCAGGCAGCAAGTCAATTTTGCTTGGTTGCGGTCCAAACATTGCACCCAAAAGATCTCAGGACTTGAGGTTCCAAATGGCACAGACATCATTGAATTCTCTGGAAAGTTTTTTTTGCTTGGCTGTATTCATGGGTGAAAGAAGTACAATAGCTGTAGGTGTTTTTGGTGGAGTCAGTATAGGAACATTAAACGCAGGAGCTAAAATCATTAGCTCTTTGTTACAATTTATTAAAACAAGAGCTGGAAGGACTGAAAGTCCAAAAATTTTGTTGCTAGCTCTTCCTAGAATGAAAAGGTATTGTCTTTGTTGAAAAAAACTGATAATTCCAGTAGAAATACTTTCATAACAGAAATTATTTAAAAGATGTATCGATTTTGAGGGGGCCAATTTAAACCTTGTACCTGAAGGTATTGAGCTGGGACCATTTGAGGAATGGCTGACTGAGGGATAAATGACTGAGGTACCAATGCCATTTGACTGGGTAATTGACTGTAAGGAGGTCACTACTTGTGTCAAGGCACCGTGGTAATCCAAGCTCTTTTTTCAGTTTAACAACAAAGCTTTGCCATGGATGTCAAATTGAGAACGACAGTGCTTAGCAAGATGCTTCCCTTTCTCACATCTAGGGCCAACAGAAGGCAGTTTAGGTTTGATTGTTGTTGTAGGACAATCCCTTTTCATGTGTCCTGGTTTACCACAAGCAAAGCAACCAGACTTTGATTTTATCAGAGTCCAACTGTACAGTACCAACAGATTTTGCAAAAATTTTTGTTTGTGCTTCAAGGGCCTTTTCAAGCTTTTTCATTTTTTTGTCACAAATTTTCTCCCAAAGCCTTTCCCAAATTATCTCCCAATGCTTTTCCTAACTTTTCTTAAGCTTCTGCTATCTGCTTTCCAAAAGCATTGACTTGTGCATTAGCAAGATGTGGAGAGATGAGCTTACTGCAAGCTGTTAGCATCTGTGTTACAGCTGGAAGCTGATCTGGTAAAGTTATAATAATATTTTTACATTCTTCCTATAAGTTCTTTGATATCATGGTGTGAAAGAGTTTCCTATTGTGGATTTACATCATTACGACCATATCTTACAGGTAAGGCAAGGAGTTGTTTATTTGAATCCAAATTTTTTTTCTAAATTTTGAATAATATTAGACCAATTAGGTAGTTGCAATGGAAGGTTTACCACTGATTTAGACTGTGTTTTGTTTTTCCCTTTCATCACTCCTGTATCTGATCCAGAAGAACAGGTAGTGTTGTCACAGCAACCAGCTGTGACAGGAACCCTGCCAGGAAGCTCCAGGTTCTTGGCAGTAGGGTTGTCACCACAGCAACTTTCCCGGGAGCCTTGCCAGGAAGGGCTGGGGAGGAGAGCTCCAAGTTCTTGGTGACAGAAGAAAGCCAGAGCCTGCAAACTCACGTCTGGATTCATTAAATTGGACCTTTTTAGATTCATACAAATCGGGCTGCTCTTGAGCTGCAGATCCTGAATTTGTATTTGTGACACTTTTCAATGGACTGTGACAGGTTCCACATGGTATTCCTGCCTGCAGGGATACAGCTGGAAAACTCTCAGGTCAGAGCTGCGATCTCAGCATGCTTTTTCCCATGCAGCAGAGAATGAGTCAGGCTTCAAGGCTTCTGAATGAACTGTCTGTGTCTCCACAGCAACTTTCCTGAGCTCTCCCGCCTCCACTCCATCCATCTCTCTGGACAGTGCCATCCCTGCCCTGCTCAAGCCCTGGCTGCCACCCGCCGCCTCTGTCCTCCCCCCTGCCCTCCATAGGCAGAGCCAAATCCAAAGCCCCCCCACCTGCTGTAACCAGAGGCTGGAGAGCCAAAAGTGGTGAAAATCCCAGAAGAGTGTTGGCAGAGGAATCTCTGTGAAAAGAGTCCTCAGAGCTGCAAAGCAAACTGCCTGCCTGAGCCCAGTCTGAGGGGGTGATCCTTGCCTGCAGCGCTTCTGAACAAGATCCAGCCTCATCTTGTTCAGAAGAGGAACAGGGCACAGAAACAGCAGCTCTTGCTTTGCAAAGCTTCCCCAAATTCTCATCTCCCGGACCCGTTCAATTCCCAGCCTTCCCAAAACACATCCCCTGACCCCCCAAATTCTTGGAATGCAACAAAAATCCCAAATGCTTTCCTGGGAATTCCGGGGGCGGATGATTTTGCCTGGGAGTGGGAGGATGCCTGGTTGCGGCATCTGCAATTCAGGGAACCCTGGAAAAAACAGAGGACACGACCAAATCTGGAAGCTAATCTGATTCCCCCTTCCAAGGTTTCAGGGTGCTGTTCACACTGCCCGGAGAAACCCCAGACATGCCAGGAGAAGGGAAGGAACCTGAACAAAATCCAAGATCCCCCCAGAGGAGGACAAAGGCCTAGCACCACTCAGAATTAAAGTCTCAGAACCAGGTGCTCTGTTTTGTTGTTCAAGAAAGTCTCTGTTACAATCATTCTGTTCAAAGCTCTCCATTAAAGCTCTGGAGACAGGCATAAGTTTGACCAAAGTCTCTTCCTTTTTGAGAGAGACTAGATTGTAAATTTTCCACTTTATCTAGTACAAGAAATCAAAGGTAAAATCAGACTTCAAGTCTGTATTTTGAGTATTCTCTTTTACTCTTTTATTCTCTTTTAGTTCATGCTTTGAGATGTCTGAATGTCCTTTATCCTAAAATTGTCTCAAGCTGGTAAAAGAAGTCCCATTCTGGTTTAGAGAGATGTTTCCCATCTCACTGCCCAGGAGCCCCTAGAGTTGCTACTTATTACTGACAGGGGTATCAGCTACAGACGGCGAATGGGACAATCCATTCCTCCTTTTAACAGCCTGGGCCTCCAGCAATGGCACTGCCCATGGTCTTCTTTTTATTTTTATATTCCTCTAGGCTAGAAATCCTCCTCACTGAGGAGCAGCTTTCCCAAAACCCTCTGATTTAAAGGATTCCTACAATAGACTACAGAATATATATTTTAATATAGGTACTGTAATAAATAGAATATCTTAAATGTATCCTTGATCTTTCTCAAAGTCAACAGGCCCTTGCAGTGAGTTCTGAGCCAGTGTGTGGCTCTGCTGCCATCCCAAATCTGTGCTTCCCTTGCCCAGCCTGAGTGCAGGTGGGGCTTGTGCTAGGCATGGCTGGAGATTTTCATGGCCAAAATCCTCCTGCATTTACATCTGCTCATGGCTTTGGGTAGCACAAATTACAAGACACCCATCTCAGTTGACAAATGGCATTTCTTACAAATTGCTACACCAGCGCTGACAGCATAGAACTCTACAGATCTCAGTTAAAGTTTAAAAAAGTAATTTATTTGATTGTTGCACCATGCTATTTAAACACATAGAAATAACAACCTCTCTTAACAAAAACTAATTTATTGCAAGCCTCTACAAACACTCACTATACACAGAGATCAAGGGAAAATTAAGAACTTAATTTCTTGCATATTTCAACAAGCATACAGACCATATAAAAATACAAAAAAATATCATTATCTCCCTCTATTACCAAGAACTCAACAAATACAATTACGCCACTATACAACTCCATACACATTTAAATTGATCTGAATACATATACAACTACCACAATATATAGATGTGAATATAGATTAAATGTTACTTATTAAATTCCAGAAACAGATACATAACACAAACCTATCTATAAAGAGACAAACAGCACTGCCAATCTAAATATCTGTACAGCTGCATCAATACAAATATACAGCTATACATCTGGATATATATTAAATATAATAGATATAGAAATACATCAATATACATCTAAAAATATAAAACCAGACATATATACTGATAAAATACCAATATAATTATTTAAAAAGACACATACCAAAAACTACATCAATAGAAATACATACCTACACAACTGTATACAAATGGAAATCTAAACACAGATATTACAATACACATAAAGAACTAGATACACATACACTCAAATACGTGACTGCAAACTTGTATGTATGCAGGTATCTATATGTACATATATACATAGCACATTAATAAATCTAATATCATATGTACAGAAATATGCCTGTACAAATAGCAGGCTACATATGTATATATCCTTATAACAATCCCTGTCACACGCAACTGCCCTGCTCCTGCTGCCCCATTGCTGCTGACACAGGCCACCATGCCCTGGGCCTTCTTGGTCACCTGGCCACACGCAAGTCTGTGTATCTTTAAACAGAGCTCCGAGCAGAGGGATCCCAGCTGCCGCATCTTCAAAGCCTCTCCCTCGGTCTGCTCCTCCGGTACAGAGCAGCTCTCCTGGACAGCGACAGCAGATGGGACATCTGGCAAGCAAAGGGAACACGGAGTGACTATGGGGATGTTTCCCTTGGCAGCAGCTGCACTTCCATCAGGGAAGAGGAAATGTCCGAGCCTCCCCAGGACGGTCGGAAAGAGAAAGCAGCCGAGCGGGCCAGGCTGTGGTGAGCGCAGCCGCGGCGGGACTGTCCTGCAGCCCCGGCAGCCCGGCAGAGCCGACACAGCTCCCGGGCCCTGCCGGCACAGCTGCTTTGCCCAAGGACAGCCCCTGTGCCAGCCGGGGCAGCTGCGCTGAGCAGCCCCAGCACGGGCAGGGCCCGCTCCTGCCCCGCCGGGCAGTGCCCACGGCCACAGCCCACGCCAGCCTCAGCCCCAGCCTGCCTCCCCGGGCCTGTGGCCTCAGCCGGGCTCTCTCCAGGCTGGCAGCAGCAGGTCCCCGTTCACTGCTCTTGCTGCTGGCCTTCAGCTCCTCCCTGCTGGCTCCCGTCAGTCTCTGGCTGTCCTCAAGGTCTTCCTTGCAGCTGTGGCCAAAGTGGAGGCTCTGGAATTGCTTCCAAGGCCTGGCACAGATGCAGTCCCGGAGCCCTCTGTGCTCTCTGCTGGCCCCCTCCATCCCCTCAGCCCCGCCATGCTCTCGGTGAAGCCCCAGCCCCCTTCAGTTTCTTCAGCCCCTCACAGTCCTCTCACCCCCCTCAGTCCCTTCTGAGCCATCCCGTCCCCTGAGACCCGCCAGCCCCTCAGCCTGTGCCACTTCCCTGTCACCTCAGTGCCACCATGGCCCTCAGCTGCCCCACAGCCCTCAGCCCCAGCAGCAGCTCAGGGTCACCGTCCCTTCGGCGCCACCGCCTCCTCAGTCCCCTCAGCCCCCTCTGTCTCACCGTCCTTCCACAGCTCCTCAGTGGACAGTGCCCGGGGCCAGTGGCAGCTCCCACCGCTCCAGGGACAGCCGGGGCTGGAAGTGCTGCTCTGCCCGGCCCGGCCGCCAGCTGGGACCCAGCACAGGGACAGGGGACACAGGGGGCACCGGGGGAAAAGCAAGAGGTGAAAAAGGCAGCCGAGGGGGGAAAGAGCTAAAATGCAGCCTAGGCCTACACAGCTCAATCTCTGCATCTAAACATCCACATACCTCTAACTAAATAACTACACGCATCACTAAATCTATATCTAAGCATCTAAACGTAAGCGTCTAAATGTAGATGTCTAAATGTAGGTGTCGCCGGCAAGGGGGCTATTCACAGACACGAATGAGACAGGGCTGCTGCTGAAAGCACCTCGAGCTGTTTATTTTTTCAGCATCAGTCTCATTACATGGTTATGACAATGGGAAGATGCCAGCAGCTCACATCCCAGGGAGCAGGCCAAAAAACTTAATGTTACAACTTACTTTATAAGCTTCTTGACCAATCACACAAAGCAAAAGCATATTGACAGTAGTTCTATCCAATCACCATAAGCACATGTGCCTTTGGTTAAAACAATGCTTGCTTATTTCGAATACAATACCTACTTTTAAGCCTTAAAACACAATGCACAGAACTCCATTATTAAGCTTTACCCTTCCTAATATCTTGCTAGATAAACTTTCTGTAGCTTAGAGAGCTATTCTGACAAGCATTAATACACAGGCCATTGTTCTATTTGCCCTTGCTTTTCTACAGTTTAAATGCTTTTTCTGCTGACCTATCTCATGGCTGCTGCTTTAGTTCTACTCACAGTTCTGCTGTATCTGAAGCCTGCATCTTGCAGCTTTCCCAAAACCCTCTAATTTTGTAGATTCCCACATTAGGTATCCAATTGTAGGCATCTAAATGTAACTCTATAAATATAAAAATGTAAATCTCAAAATCTAGAAATGTCACTAATTCTATCCCATCTATAGCAATATAGATCAATTTCATTGTATAGATGGACATACATGCACATATAAACACACCTCTATAAATGTAACTATATGGATATAGAAATAGAATTTTAGAAATCTATAAACCTGTGTATACACAAAGGGATTCCACCTGCCTGACGGTCACAGGCTCTCCCTCTGATCCTTCTTCCCACGCAGAGCAGCCATCCTGGCAAGGCAGATCAGCTGGAAATCTGGGAAGCAAAGAGAACACTGGGTCAATATTGGCCTCCGTCCATCTTTCCCTTTGGAGGTAACTGTCGTTTTATCAAAGACTATAAAAGATGGCCGGAAAGGCAGACTCTCACTTGGCAGTTTAAAACCTGCTCTTCAAATAGCCAGACTCCTTCCAAGTGTTCAAAACTTCTGAAGTTTTGAAGTATCCCAATACACTCAAAGCCCTCGCAGTGCAAAGCCCCACGAGAGCTTGAAACACAGACAGTGCCAGCTGCCACAAAGAAGCCCAGCCTTGTTCTTTCTCTGTGCTGACAGAGAGACCTCAGTCCACACTGAAATGGCTGAAGCTGAAGGTGCTGGGAGCTGAGTTATGAACTAGCACCGTTCCCTGCCATGTGCAACCTGCCCTCTGCAGTGAGCAACAGCTCCTCCGAAACAGCCACCAGCTCTGGGATGAACAGCTGGGTGACAAATGACCAGATAATATTGGCTTTGACATTTATGTATTAGCTTTTGCATGTTGTTGGTGATTATAAGTATTTAGAAATAGCATTAGTTAGAACTCTTTTAGCTGCTTGTTAAAGTAATAGAATCTATCAGCTTAAGTGTGCACTGTGCTGCTCATAGAAATAGTAGTGTAATGAATAGAATATCTATGCATCACTTATGGAAACAATCGTGTGATGAGTGTATTGTGTTACAGACCCTAGCAAATCATAAGGGGGGAAAAAAAGGCTTGTGCGTAACTAAAACCAGTGTAAGGCCATCCACTAACCAACCTGTCCAAGTGATAAGATAACCCTGACACAAACCAGAGAATAATCCGAGAATACCATGTTAAATTTAAGGAGGACATACTAAACCCTTATCAGAGAACGTGAAACAGGAGGAAGGAGACTCAAGAAGAAATAAAACATACTGACCTGACCCACAGTATGTCATGCAGTAAGCCAGAGTGTGGGAGACAGCCATGGAGAACACAAGCCTGGAATGCCTCACCCTCACCTTACCTGTACCTTTGGATTTTCCCTCAATAAACCCTGCTGGATCTGCCATGCGAAGAGTCCTCTCGTCACTTTGAGGGGGCTTTGATTTCACCACCCGGGCTCAGGCGTCTGGAGGACTGGGGAAGTTGTCAAGGCAGCCTGAAGTGGAGACGCTCTCAGTGCTGCAGGCACCCCGACAGCACCTGCCTGGGGAAGCCACTCTGGCCACCCGGTGCTGGCGCCCAAACAGGGACCATGGGCAGGTGTCCAGTCCTGCAAAGCGTCTCCTGAGAGTCCATGGATCTGTGATTCCAGATCATTAGGGAAAAAGCACCGTATGGGGCCAGCTCCAGGAGGAGCTTTTTCCTTCATTTTCTGAGGGCTGTTACTCCTGGCCTGTCGGCACCCCTTTGGATTTTTCTGAGTGAAGACTGCAGCTTCAGAGGAAGCTTCCAGAAGTCAAAGGACCGACAGGAACCACCCAGCCCCTCCGAGGCACTTTCCTTTCACCTGTGTGTCTTTGATCGGGGAGTGCTTGCAGTGAGGGCTGCCAGGTGCCTGGGAGAGGGCACCACACATGGCCTTGTCCTTTTAAGTTATTTCTTTTGTCTCGTGGGGGAAGATTTTGGGTTTTGGGGAAAGATGGGTAATCGTTTGTCCCCAGCCCAATGAAAGTTCTATGTCCAAGTTAAAGCTACCCTGGTTTTGGGAGATATTTCTTTTTCAAAGAGGGACCTCAGATCTTTTGTTCACTTTTTGTTTGAACATTTTCCCGAGATTACTCGAGATGACATTTCTTTGGTTTCATTTTGGGGGAAAGCATTTATGATGTAAATGTTAAGGGGAATTATAAGGTAGGCAAGTTTAATCCTATTTTAGATTCAATTCTTAAGATAGTAAAATCTAAGTAGGAAAACAGGGTCCCCGGTTCTCCTCTCCCATGGTTCTCCCTCCCTGATCCTAACCCTGCTTCCCCTATGAGTGGGATGGGAGCCAGATCCTGCCCACAGGCACAGGGTTGTCACCTACTCCCTGCTGCTTCCCACCCCACTCAGTCCCTCTCTCGTGCTGGACCTGGCCACTCCAGCCTGAGCCCTTTCCACTCTCTTGTCCCTAACTCCATGGTTCCTAGTTCAATCCCCAGTTCTAAAAGTGTTAACAGTGAAGTACGAGATATCGCCAATCATGCAGTCAGGCACCCAGATTATTTTCCACAAAATGGTGCCTCTCCTCCTTCACCCCCTCATGTTCTGGCCCCTCCACCTCCCGTCTATTGTGCGCCGAGCCCCGCCCCTGAATCGGGTCCCTTCCCTTTGGTTGCAAATGTGGTGATGGTGTCACGAAACCACCTGCTCTCTCCCTTCCACCACACCCTTGGGGGAACCTCCTGTGGGTTGTGCCAGCCTCCAGGAAGGCCACACCCCAGTGGGTTTGTCAGACCCACCACCAGGCCGTGCCCCTCCCTCTTCAGCCTCTTCTGGTTCCCACACCACCAGAACCAGAAGTAGGCCTGGCCAGAAGCAGGCCATCTTAGCCTGCCGGGACCCAAGGCACCAGGTCCCGCCGGTCAGTCAGACTCCGCGCCCCAGCCTGCCCAGTCTCATCCTCTGAGGAGGACAGGAACAGTAACACCCCCAACACCCCCGGCAGCACGATCAAACCAGGAGGAAGCTGGATGTGGATCAGGGAGGAAGCCTTACGGGACGGTGATTTGGGCTTGGTGCGAGACCTTGATTGTTTTGTGGCAATGGTCATTGTAAAATGAGGGAGGGATCTGCAGTGGGAGCAAAGTCCTTAAACTGAAGTGAAGGAGTTGAGAACGGCAGCCAAAGCTTATGGCCGCAATTTACTTGATTTTAAAAATATTCTGGACTTAACTTTTACTGGACACGTCTTAATCCCTCATGACTTACAATATGTTGCCTGCATTACTTTCTCCCACTGAATTTTTATTATGGAGATGCAATGGAGAAAGCTGTTAAAGCCCATTCTTTCTAAAAATGATTTAAGCGCTGTGCTAGGAGAAGGGGAAGTAGGCCTTGAGGATTTAGTAGGGGAGGGGGAGCTCTCCAGACCAGAAGACCAGGTCATGGTACCTGCTGATGTTCTAGATGATATCAAAGCTTCTGCAAAGACTGCTCTTTTAAAGATCCCCGATGGAACTACCCCCCTCCAGAATTTTTTTCAATCCACCAAGGGACTGAAGAGACATTTATTAAATTTGTTGACTGCCTCTGAGAAGCCATTGAGCACCAAATTGATAATGTTGAGGCCAGGGATGATCTCCTGAGGAAAATGGCTATGACCAATGCTAATGTAGAAACGAAAAAGATCCTCAGAGCTCTCCCTCAAGAGCCTGAGCCAACCATCCCCCTGATGGTCGATGCCTGCACCAAGACCTTCTCTCTCGAACACACTTTGGCATTGGCTATTAGTAAAGGAGTGGGGGAGGCAATGGTGAATATAAAGAATGTGAGGTGTTTTGCCTGTGGCCAATTAGGCCATTTCCAAGCTAACTGCCCTCATTTGCCCCCCCCACACTTTAATCAACCATGTATGCCTTCTCCAAGAATGCCTGGAAATTACCAGCCCCCACCGAGGTGGGGGGACCAGGAAATAGATGGCAGAGCGCAAAGCAGCCCCGCGCGGAGACACCAAATGGCAGGCCCTATCGCCAAAGTCTCCCGACCATCCAGGAGACCCAATTCCCCGATGGCTCATTTCCCAGGATTGGAGCCATGAAGAAGGACTTAGGTTCTTCAGGAGAACCTGCAACCTGAACCAAGACACTCGTTGGATTTGATATAGCTTCATCCAACTGCTATTTGCCGACAAGGATCTGGTAAGGGTCTCTGCAAGATACTTCAGTCCCCCTCACCATGATCGCATCACCACCGTGCTCCTCCTCGGAGACACTCGTCATACACCACACGAGCTTACCATCCTCCCTGAAGTAGTAACTATGGATCCTGGGAATGAAATCACTGTTACAGTAAAATGTTACCACCCCCCTATACCCCTTTGCCCAAATGTATATCCTATCTGGACAAGACTATTGAGATAATGAAAATGACTTTCATGTCTATTTTTCTAAGAATTTAAGTAAAGAAAGACTGCTCATTTCTTCTGTTGTTTCCCAAAAGGGAAAGCCCATTGAACTGAACATGGTGGCAGAGAGTGTCATGGACATTACCATCTGTCCTGGTTTGAGAGGAAGTGAGTTTTTTGGGATGCTGGTCAAACCAATTGATGCTCAGATTTGAATATTGGCATGTGGTGTGGCCACTGAGGACATGGATACACCTCTGAGAACACAGGGTGTTAAAAGCAGAGAACTCCCAGGGGGAAGCTCTCTTGGTTCCAGTCAGTGAAAGGTTCAGACCTCCCCTGCCCAGCTGCTGCCGGCTGGGCAGAGGAGGGGAAGCTATGCAGCTGGGTGAGGTAGGCCAGGGCCTTGCACAGAGAGGGGAGGTGAAGAGGCCCTTGCAGGATGGAAGGATGGAGGAGCATTGGAGAGTCATCGGGCACCCCCCCACTCCCATCCAGGAGAGAGAGAGAGAGCTGGTGTCTGTGCCTGTGCCACCTTGAAATTTGATAGCACGGCCGACTGAGAAGGAGAAGGGGGGTTGTACAGCCGAGAAGGTGCCTGGCAGGGCAGTGTGGGAATTCTGAACAGGCTAAGCCTGAGATTTTTAACCCCTTTGTTGGATGATGGAAACCTTACAAATGCTGATCCTCCTGGAGTTGAATAAGAGAGATAGAGATGAGATAAGAGAAAATGGGCCATGAGAGAAGTGGAGAAAAATCTTGGGTGGGCGGAGGTGATGGAGTGGCCTTTGGCTAGACTTTTCTTGTATAGCCATGGACAGAACCATTTTTTTTTTCCTGTGACACAGAGACTGCATTTATGGGGGAGGCAATGGCTTGGAGCCAAGAGAGTGCAGTGATGTTATGTGAAGGAGTATATGAACAGAGACAACGGATGAGGAGGGTGGTGGTTGTGCCCTCCATCTTCAGGGAAAAAGAAGATCTCTGTTCTTGAGACCCCTCGGCCCCAGGGGGTGAAATTTGGGGGGAACAGGTGTCCCGAAAGTGAGAGACTGCGGTAACTGTGACTTTAAAAATCCCGCCTGAGCCGCCATCCCCTAGGCAGCCGACGGAGCGGGGGTGGGTGCGTGGTTTCGTGGCTCGGCCCGCAGGAGCTGCTCCGTCGTCAGGGACACGCTGGATCGGCATTCAGCTCTGCCAGGGGCGGACAAAAAGGCACGGCACCAACAGACAGGGAATGGGAGAGCGTCCCCTCGACCGGGACCAGTCCAGGTTTTATTTCAGAACGCGGAGTAACACCCAGGGGAAGCAGCCGGACCGAAGGGTGGTAGGGGGAGGGAATACACGTGTTATATAGGAGAAACGGGAGGGGGAGAGCTCAGACGGGCAGCAAATGGGAGCCCAAGGTGAGTACGGGCTTTATCAGAGTGACAGGACGGGTAGCCAACCGAGAGAGCTCAAAGGTGGGACCCCGGTCCACAGCCCAATAATTCTATGTGTAACACCGAAGTTTCTGGATAAAAGGGGGGCATTTGGGGGTGACAGAAAGGGCGCGGGTTTCCAGGGTAACTGGTGATTGACAGATGAGTGGGAAAGAGGGGGAATTCCAGACAGAACCATTATACAGAAAAACAGGGTAACAGAACATTCCAGCTTAAACTGGGGGAGCATAATAACACAACACGCATCTCCCTGTTTTTTGTTAAAAAAAAAAAAAAAAAAACAAAAACTTAAAATGAGGTGAACTGATTCTGACTAAGGCAGCTTGAGTCTGGGATGGAATCTCCGAACCAGGGGTGGCTGAAAGGTGCAGAAGCCCATTGGTTGTCATCCACGGCTGAGGAGGCCTCCGATCGATCCGATTCCCAAGCTTCTGCTTCGCTGTGCGGTCCCGGAGCCACCACCTGGTTTACCTCAAGGGTAGGAACAATCCTACCCAGCAGTCTCTTCATCAGACTCCAGATTATAGAACAAGCAACTAAAACTACAACTAAAATAAAAAGAACTAATGGAACAGTTTTTAGAATTGACCTCATCCAGGATGAAAAGCCCCATCCTGAAAAGATGTCCCCCAGCCAGTCTGATGTTTCTTCCAGAGTTTGGCTTTGGGCTGAGGGACAATCCAGGTGCCTGACACCAGCAGCAGGATGGTAGATTGACAGATAAGTGGGAGAAAAGGCCATTTGAATGGGTGTCACTGAAACATCAAAGAAAACAGGGTGAAAAGGTGAACTTAAAATTTTGGTTCTGCCCAGAGGGAAACTTAGAGGACATCAAAGTCAAGGGAAAAGGGTTTCCGCCTCCTCCTCTAACAAGCCTCCTCAACCTGTGCCACGCCTCCAACCTTTGGTGCCTTTTTTGGAAGGAAGGGCCTGACCCACTTAGATGGTACCCACTTAAGCCCCGAGGGAGTGGACACGCAAGCGTATCCCCCTCCCCCAGGTGACCAGGTCGAAAGGCCCTTCTGTTTTCCAGGTCTCCGGGTCCTTAACTAGGACCGGAGGCCTGGCTTTCAGCTGCAGCTGGTTGTGTTGCCCAAAGTGTTGCACTATTGGAGGATTTAAATTCTCAAAGGAACAGTTTAGAAAGTTGATAGTAAAAAGTGCTTTTGCGAGACGGACATGGGGAGATTCCACCTTCACAGCTGTATGTTGTTGCTCTAAAACCCTCTTAAGGCTCTGGTGGGTCCTCTCCACCACGGCTTGGCCTGTTGGGGAATAGGGGATGCCTGTTTTGTGCTCTGTTCCCCATTGCTGCAGGAAACTTCGCAGTTCCCTGGACTTGTATGCTGGGCTGTTGTTGGTTTTGATGACCTTGGGGATGCCCAGGACAGCAAACGCCTGCACAAGATGTTTTTCGGCGTCAGCTGCCTTCTCACCTGTGTGGGCGGAGGCGTAGACTGCACTGGAGAAAGTGTCCACTGAAACGTATACATAACTCAACTGGCCGAAAGAAGGGATATGTGTAACATCCATTTGCCACACCTCGCAGCTAGAAAGACCTTGGGGGTTAGCTCCAGAGCTGAGTGATGGGAGCTCATGGGACTGGCACTGTGGACATGTCACGATCTCCTTGGCCTGTTCGTGTGTGAGCTGGAACTGAGGAACCAGGCCAGGGGCATTCTGATGGAACTGCTGGTGGCTGATCTTAGCTTGACCAAACAGATCTGGGAGCGGGGCCATCTGAACAGGAGCAGCCAGGGCATCAGCTCTTCGATTGCCCTCTGCAATGAACCCCGGCAGATCAGTGTGTGACCTGACATGCATCACAAAGAAGGGTTGCTCTCGGTGGGAGATCAGTTTTACCAATTTTGAGAGCAAGTTAAATAGGGGAATGTTGGACACTTCTTGAAGAACTGCTTCTTCAGCTCTGGACACTACACCAGCGACATATGCTGAATCAGTTACAAGATTGAATGGTTCAGAGAACCTCTCGAAGGCCCTGACAACAGCGTCCAACTCAGCTACTTGTGGAGAACCTTCCACCTTGGCAACATCGGCCTCCCACCGCTGAGTCTGAGGATCCTTCCAAGTCATTACTGACTTGTGGGATGCTCCAGACGTGTCGGTAAACACAGTCAATGCCTCCAAAGGGTTTCGGCTCTGAATTCTTTTTAATGATAATGAGAATTCTTGATTAAACAATTTGTGGGCTGGCCAATCAACTGCAATTTGGCCAGTGTAACTGTCCAGTGCAAATTGCAACATTTCATTAATCTCGAGCAGTTCATCAAAGGTTTTCCTTTTGAATTGGCCTGACTCTAATTTAATTGGAATGCGGATGCATTCAAAGTCACACCCTGCCAACTCCCTGATCCGCGATCTTGCTTTTCTGATCAATTCTGCCATCAGCTCTGATGGCCACGTCATCCTTTTGGACCTGTGGTGGCTGAGGAAAACCCACTCTGTGATCAAGAGGCAGTCCTCCGAGCCTCCGTCCTTGCCTTTGATAGAATCGTCCCATTGAAAAATCACCCCATGGAGGTGTGGCAATTTCCCTAAAATGATAAATTTGAACGGGAGACCCGGTTGGTATCTGTGGGCCTGCCTGGCCGAAATGGATTGCTGGATTTTTTCCAGTGCTACCTGAGCCTCTGGAGTAAGGGCCCTAGGAGAACTAAGCTCCTCTCCCCCTTTCAGTAAGTTGAAAAGAGGGGCTAGGACATCAGTAGGAATACCCAGCCAAGGCCTTACCCAGTTCAAAGACCCACACAGCTGATGGGCATCTGCCAAGGTCTTGATATTTGTACGAATAACCAATTTTCGCGGAACAATGGTCCGCTTATTTATCTCCAAACCCAGATACTTCCAGAGTGGCATCCTTTGAATCTTGTCCTGGTGAAGCTCGAACCCTGCAGCAGTCAATGCATTGATTATCAGGTCAAGTGCGTGTGTGAGTATGTTGTCGGTTGGAGCACAAACGAGGATGTCATCCATATAATGATATACTATTGCATCCTCGGCGGCTGCACGAATGGGGGACAGCAAGGAAGCAACATACCACTGGCAAATCACAGGGCTGTTCTTCATCCCCTGAGGAAGAATACGCCAATGGTAGCGCTTGCTTGGGGCCTTACGGTTGATGGCAGGAACCGTGAAGGCAAAACCCGGGGCATCGTCCGGGTGAAGTGGAATATGGAAGAAACAATCTTTGATATCTATAATTGCCAGATTCCAATTTTGAGGGAGCATCGTCGGGGACGGCATCCCGGGTTGGAGGGGACACATAACTTCAATAATATTATTAATTTGTCGGAGGTCGTGAAGGAGCCACCACTTATCTTTGTTTGGCTTTTTGATGACAAACACTGGGGAGTTCCACTCTGACATGGTCTCCACCAGGTTGCCTTTAAGTAACTACTCCTTGACGAGCTCATTGAGCGGCCACTGCGCTACCCGTACTGGTTTGTCCGATTTCCAATTCAGTTTCCAAGTAGAGCGCTCAGCAGCGACTGCTAATTGAAAAACCTGAGGAGCCACTGGTAGGTCAATTCAGGCTCCCCACTGGGCAAGGAGGTCCCTCCCCCACAGGGGTTCCGTATAATCCAAAACGAATGGGTGTATAGACGCCGATTGCCCATCCGGCCCCTTAATTTGCACGGTGCTCTGATTGTTTGGCCAATTGAAGACCCCCAACACCACGGACATGACCAGCCACGTCCTGCAATTCCCAATGCGATGGCCATTCCTGAGAAGGAATGATCATCTGCCCCTGTGTCCAAAAGACCCTTAAGGGGTATTTGGTCTCCTCCCCTCAAGAGTTGACAAGTAATTTTTGGTTTCTCCCGCCCAAGGATCTGAGCCCAGGCCACCGTAGGATGTTCGTCTTGAGGTGGTGTAGAGGGCGGTCCTGGGACCCAGGTTAGCTCAGGCACTGGAATGGCCTGAGCAGTAATCTGTCCCTTGGGCAGGAAGAGGGGAGGGCGGACACAGTACAGCCCCACTGAGAATTGCCCCAGGTCTGATGTCAAGAGACCTGGGACAATGTTTACCTCTGATGGTGTGAATTTTGTGTCTCCGACAACTACATACCCACAGCTGATCCGTCCCCAGTTATCTGGGCACTCCGGGCACACAGTCATAAGATGAAAATCGGAGTCCTTCAGATGGAGTGGCTCCATCAGCTGCAGCCTGAAAGGTTCAATTTTGGAAAAGGTGGTTAGAATGGGCGTAGGTCGGAGGCATGATAAGCATGACAAGTCCGGTAAAAAAAAGTCACATTTGGTTGAGGTGCCAGGTGGTTTTCCCTTTTTCCCCTCCCTGCATAATGATGTTGAACCCGCCTTATTTATTTCTGCATGCAAGGGGGAACTGCGTTCAGCTCGTAGTTTTTTGGTAGGGGGTTCCCCCGAAGTCCCTGCCCCCTTTTAAACTCATAAAACTGCTTCTGCAGGGGGCAGTCTGGCATCCAATGCCCTAACTGTCCACACCGATGGCAGGGGGAAGTACCCCTGTGGACCGGCCCAGGGGTACTGGATGGCGGTGGATGGCTCATCTGGGAAGCAGGAGCAGGGTCAACTGGAGTGGCATCCCAGGTATCAGCAGCAGCGACGCGTCTGGCGGTGGTTGGACCTTGGGTCAAGGTCCCTGGAAGCCAAGGAGACTTTGTGGGCGCAGATCTCCAGCATCCGCTGCAGGGTTGGAGGAGGGTCCAGTGGCAGGCTCAAGATAGCATCCCTGCAGGCTGGATTGGCATTGGTGGAGGCCACTTCCTTTGGGAGTTCTTTCCTGGTCTCCTTCCCCTGCACCTGCGATTCAATGGCTTTCCGGAGACGCTCAACAAAAAGAATGAATGGCTCGTCAGCTTGCTGCATGATCTTTGAATAGGAAATTTGGGGCACCCCTGATGGCAACCTTAAAAAGCCCTCTCTGCTACTCTCCGGCTCTCCCGTAATACTTCAGGCGGGATGATTCTGGCCTGGAACGGCCCGTCAGCAAAAACTCTCTCCCCACACAGGTGTTTGACCGAGATGCCTTCACCATTACGATCGAGCCCCGTGTGGGGGTTCACCCACAAAGAGGGAAGGATCCCCACCACCTCCCTTCTCCATGCCGCCTCCCACATCACATATTCAGTGGGGTTGAGGAGGCACAAGAAAAGTTTGAGGTCATAGGGAGTGACTTCCGTTCCTGCTAAAGTGGCCCTTAGAATCCCCTGGAAGTATTCACTCTCCCGGGAGAAATCCTTTTGGGCCTTGCAGAGATCTTTAATTTGGTGGTGGGGAAAGGGAGTCCACTGGGCTTGGGTTCCCCCCGCACCCTCAGGGTGGTATGAGACTGGAGCCACTGATGGGATGGAAACCGGCTCCGGATCCCAGGTCCCTTCCCCCCTCCCCCCAGATGCCAAAGCGTGGGAACCGGAAGGGGGAGCGTGGGAAGCGGAAGGGGGAGGGGAGGGGGAGTGGCTGGAGGACTTGTTGGAGGACTGGGCGGGGGCATCAGATGACAAAGGTGCCACCCCAAGGGAGGAGTTGGTGGGCGTGGTTTGTAGAGAGGGGGAGGAGAAAGGGGAGGTGCTGATGGAGGTGGGGGGAGGGAAGTTAGGAGGAGTCTGGAGAGAAAAAAGGGTTTTTTTTTGACCGAAAAGGATTGTGGGGAGAAGATGGAAAAAGGGCGGGAAAAGCCATGTGGTCCCTCCATTTTGTGCTCCACAGGAACCATCTTGGGAGGGGAGCTGAAAATGAACTTGAGAGGTTTTAACTGGGGATTTGGGAACCGGGAGAAAGGGAGAAGGAAAAGATCCCCTAAGAGTCTGGCCAGGACTCCTAGGGCGGGGGGATTGGGATTTCTGAGAAGAGCCAGGGGAAAGATGACCACCCTGCGCCCTGCTGGAGCGAGCTGCTCTTCTCAGAATCCCAGTATTAGGACAGGCAGGGGAGGGAAAAGGGCTAGGATCAGGGTTAGAGGGAGAACTGGGTTGCAAACTCAAAGAACAGGACTGTTTTCTCAAATTAGAACCTGATTTTAACAACGCTTTAACTTGGGAGGACCAAAAGCTGATTTTTGCCAGTTTTGTCTCTCCATTTTTTAGAGTCATGTAATTTCTTAGTTATAAGATCCCAAAAACTATAATTATCTAATTGGTCAGTGGAAACTTCAGGAAATTGAGAAAACAGCCACTTTATTAATTTTTTCTACTCCTTTTTTGGAATATGAAACCCCCCCCAGCAAGGATATCCCCAACTTGGATAAAGGCTCTCTCTTGAGCTGCTGGCTGCTTTGCACCCATTGCAGAGATGTTAAGAGCAGCTCAAACCACCCACCACTTCAGGAAAAGGAAAAAGAAATCAAGCAAAGAGGAAAATTGCCTCTGCCCGCCCAGGGCAATGAGGAATAAAAGGGTTAAAAGGACAAGGGGGAGAAAAAGACTCACGGAATCCAGCGAGGGCAAAAAAAAAAAACGTCTGAAGTGGTGTCCTGTCCCGAGACAACTCCTGAGGTGCTTCGGAGCTGCCGTCCGGTCCCTGGGGAGTACAGCGTGCTAAAACGCCGCCGAATTCGCCCCCAGGGGGATTTCGTGGCCAATTGAGACTGTTTGTCTTGGTACCCGGGTCCCGGGGTCCTCTTTGGCGAGGCGCTTACTGGCGCCGTGAGTGCCAAGAGAACACAAACGTGCCCCACGTTAGGCGCCAAATCTGTAGCAGCCATGACTTTAAAGGTCCGCCTGAGCCGCCGTCCCCGCCAGCCAGCAGAAGGAGCGGTAGGAGTGCGCGGTTTCTCGGCGCGGCGCGCGGGAGCCGCTCCGCTGACAGGGACGCGCCGGCTCGGCGGTCAGCTCTGCCCGAGGTGGACAGAAAGGCACGGGACCACAGACAGGGATGGGAGAGCGTCCCCTGACTGGGACCAGGGTTTATTCCAGAACGCGGAGTAACACCCAGGGGAAGCCGCCGTACCGAAGGGCCCTGGGGGGAGGGAATACACGTGTTATATAGGAGAAACAGGAGGGGGAAAGCTCAGACAGGCAGCGAATGGGGGCCCAGGGTGAGCGCGGGCTTTATCAGAGTGACAGGACGGGTAGCCAACCGAGAGAGCTCAAAGGTGGGACCCCGGTCCCTGGCCCAATAATTCCATGTATAGCACCGAAGATTCTGGATAAAAGGGGGGTATTTGGGGGTGACAGAAAGGGCGCAGGTTTCCAGGGTAACCGGTGATGGACAGATAACTGGGAAAGAGGGGAATTCCAGACAGAACCATTATACAGAAAAAGAGGGTAACAGAACATTCCAGCTTAAACCGGGGGAGCATAATAACACAACACAACACACATCAGATGATGATGTTAGAATTTTAAAATCTCAGATGCCAGCATATATTAACAGAAGGGTTTACCCAATGCAGGCATGCTTTTAATTGACCACCAGGAAATCTCTGTTGGCCCAAAAATCACTGTGGTAACACTAAAATCAGATCCAGATCTCCACAGGCAATCTTTCCCTGAAAGAGTGCAGCTTTTCCAATCTCTTCTGTGTCCCAGCTCAGTGGCAATGTTAGAAACATGGTGCATTTGGGAAAATGATGGGGATGGGGACATGGGGACAAAAGTTCATTTTTGTCATGATTTTAATTGCTAAAACTTCAGATGTTTTGAGAGACAATTACTCCCATAGACCAAATAATTTAATTTTCCGCTATTCTGAAAAGGATTTTCTTCTTTGTAGAAACTGAATTACTTTAAAAACTTAAGAAATATGAAGCCCTCAGTAGAATAAAATAAGATGGTCCCCACTTCAATTTCTGCATACAGAAACTGAACTAAGCTACAGGTTGGGAGAATTACTGACATTACTGGACTCTGCAGCTCTGTGAAGTCACTGCTACAAAATCCCCATAGTCCATATGAATTTGGACCAAATTTAAGCTAATCCTCTACCTTTGCATGTCCAGCAAGACAGGTTTCTTCCCTTCAGAATGCAAAATCAATGAATAAGTAAATCAATAATCCAAAATTAACAATTTCTACGGATATATATACCTGGAAATATATTTATTTCTTCAAGTTTATCTTCCAGATATTAACTAAAGTGAACTGGGAAATATGAAATAATTAATACATAGTTTGCTGTAAAATACTACAAAAAATTTTAAAACATTTTATACTGGAAATGTAATTAACATCAGTAAACTAAAATTGTCATGCATATACGAAGCTTGTTAAATAAGTCAGTATGAGCTGCAGGATTTCAGAGTTTTGAAGAATTTCTGAACTTTTTGGAGGCAGTATGACTGTTTAATACTATCCCCGTAGCCACCTGCAAATATTTGCTCATGAAAGACATGGCTGGATTTTGTTTTGTTTTGTTTGGTTGGTTTTCTACCGTGTGTAAACGACACAATCTCCCAAGTATTCTAAGGAAAAAAACGTGCAGGGATATGATCTCCTCCCTAACCACGAGGTGATGCTATTGCCCTTCCTATCGAATCCAACCCCTCCTATCCCGGGCCAGGATGTGCCCAACAGAGCTCATCACGATCACAAAGCAGAGGACTACTTTTCCGGCATGTTCCAGACACACATTTCAAATATTCTATGACTGCACTCCCATGCCTACCTCAGCATTTTCACAGCCAATTTCAGAACTACAGTTTGTGAAGTGCAGTTTTTCCAGCCTGGATTTGCCTACATGCTCAGAATCCCACTTCTCTGCATGTATTAAGACCACAGTTAAATCTCCTTAGCTTTCATTTTATAACTCAGAATAACTAAAGGAGATTTAAACCAGGCCTGTAAATACACAACACAACGTCAAGATTCTGAAACCCTACAGCTCACACTGACCTGTTTCACGAGCTACATATATTCATGGCAATCTTAGTCTACTCATGTTAATTGCATTTCAATTTTGTCGCTTTAATACATTAACCAACAAAGCCCCTACAACCACTGGCAGAGAACACTGCCAGGGAACTGACAGAGAACATAATGTCCTGAGCCATTTGCTGCTTCTTTTGTCCTTTTTCAAGGACGAACATCACTTGACAGAGCATGGCATACTTTTTTAACTTTGATCTATTGATGCAGCATTAAACTCTCTGAAGATAGCTTCTATAAAACACTGTACACAACAGAAGGCAATACTCTTCCAGAGCCTCCTCAAACTAACTCAGCCACTTACTGTTAGCCAGAACTCAGAGCTTACCCTGCTGCACCTAGCAACTTAAAAAAAAAAACTCTATCTAAAAGCAGGCTTGTTCACAGCCTATATCCTGCCCTACCTACGTAAGAATCAGCTTTGAATGAAAAGTGACTTGTGTTTCTGCTTGTTTTGAGAAGGACCTTAGGTCCTGTCCACAAGCTCCTCTGTTTTCACTACCACTGTGTACTGATAACTTGGGTTAGGTGTTTCCCATGACAAACAGCCACAACACCTTCCATCAAAGCCCCAAACCAGCATTACACACTAAGTGAAACTTCATAAAGCTGTGTCATGAACGGCAGAAGAATTGCAGCACACAATATGCGTGAACAGCAAATCTCAAAGTTTATTGATAGCTCACACATATTTATATTGGTGTTAATGAAGCTTATACATATTGCAAAGCTGAGCTCATTATTGGTTAAAACACACATGAATCAACCACACCTACTTCTATGCTCTAATGATTATTTTGTTCCTATGTTTACATTCTTGTGGCTATTCTACCTAGGCTATCTTCATTTTTCTGGCAAAAGATTTTCTCCCCCATCTTCATGTTGCACCAAAGGTCACCATGACCCTTGGCAGTGATTGGACACTGATTACTTAATCCCCAGCTTGTTTCCCCGAACCTTATCCAACGGTATCACATCGAAGTGGCCTTTCTCAGCTAGCCAATTATCCACAAAGCTCTCCACAAAGCTGTAATCTTCAGAAGTATTCTGCAGTATTTAGCTTTTTGGGTTTTTTTTTCCCCCTTAAACCAGAAAAACCCCAACCCACCCTAGACTATTCACCAAAAAACTTTCAGCCAGCATCTAATGGAACTTTCTATCTATTAATACACCATACCTTACAAGCCCTTTCTCTTTCAGCTTTTTCTTTAATAAGGAATTCCATTCTAGCGAGGTATTCTCTGAGGATGTTATCTCTATCCACTGCAAATCTTTGCTGTTCCTCTTCCCACTGCCACCGAGAACTTTGAATCATTTCCTCAGTCTCTGCTTCTTTCTGCTGGTATTTGTCATTGAGTACTGTTGTTTACAAAAAAAAAAAAAAAAAAGGGAAAGAAAAAGACAAATAGCACTGCAAATAAATATGTTCAGAAAAAAAAAGAAAAAAGGTATAGTGAATACCAATTCACAACACAAAATCTGTGTATTGTGATATCCTGTGAAACACTGGAACATTAACACTTCCAGTTTCACTACAGAGAAACAATCACATTTTGTATTCCTGTAGCATCTTTCACGTAAGGACATGGAAATGCTTTGGAAATTTTTACAAATTAAAGCTCTTCTCCCTTTGGAAAGGAATAAAAATTCAACTTTTTCAAGGGAGGCCTCTATAGCATGGGGAACTTAATTGCATTTTTCTGCAACACTTGGCTAGCTTATTTCCAAATGTCTATGTGAAACTTTAGTCCGTATCAATTAATTTCAAGCTCAGTTTAAGTAACAGCAAATACAGATACCTGCCACATGAAAAAGACTGTAGGAAAACCTAAGGCAGGTTGGGCTAATGAGCAAAGGCTTGGCTTTCCTGAGGAAATTTACTGCTGCTCAAGAGATTTGAATCTTCAGCCCAGAAACTGCCCCAAGATAGGCAAACACTGCATATATTTCTCTGTGAAAGCTTAAATGCCAAGGAAAAGTTCTTTTCCTATAAGCAGTTTTACTAGGGACTTTGCTTCATTTCACAAACTGGCTTTTGGGTCAAAATATTTTCTATTAGCCCTTTATATTACTGAGTACAACTACCTATGTTGGTGTTTATGTGATCACCATTTTCTAATAGATTTTAACTTCAAATTCATTCCATTCTTCTGAAATTTCTTCCTAGTTGGAGAAGGATAAAACAACAAGAAGAGACGTGGTGGGAAAACACAGAGAATTAGTGGACACAATGATGGGGAAGACCTATCACATGTTAGTAAGTCAAGCCTCAAGAACAGCAGAAAAACAGTCTGGAGAAAATACTAAAGACAGGGCACAGGTGAGGTGCTCTGTCCAAGAGTTAAGGTGGGATTGTATCAAAAGCACCACATGAGGTGAACAAGGCTCCAAGAGGCCAGGAATGAAGAAGTGCTAAGTTAAAAAATGAAAAAAAATAAATGAGAAGCAACACGAGAACTAGTTTGTTTGACACTAAGCTTCTTTGACATTTGTCACAATAAAAACAAAATCAGGAAAGAACCCCTACAAAAAAAAAAAAACAAACAAAACCAAACAAAAATGAAAACAAAAACCCAAACAAACAAAAAACCTCAACCAAACAAAAACAGTTTGAGAAATTTAAACCAACCATAAGATTTGTATAATTTGTGTGTTCTCCAAATGAGTGAAAGTGCGCATTTCTTATTATCTTTTTAAAAAATCAGGCCGTATAAGTGCACTGGCAAGTTTGAAAGTCTCCTTCCATCCTTGTAAGGTTACAAACTCCAGAAATGCTCCAGTCTTTTCACTGGACACCTAAGTTTCACAAGTACATCTCCTGTAGCAAATTTAAAGAGTATTATACTTACTTAAACAACAAAAAATGCATCTCCCCGGCTTTTAAGTGTGAGAAATATCACTCTGTTTGAGAAGAATTAAGAAAATTTGAGTTTCTGAATGCAGAAGAAGTAGGGGAAAAAATGTCTAGGTAAAGCCCTTCCTTTCTGCAGACTACTGTCATAACACGTTATTTGTATAAAAACAAAACCAAAGATGACAGAAAGAGACCAGGTATGAGAATGAAAAGATAGAAATATTTTAAAATATGAAAGAACAAAGCAGTACTATGAGAACTCCTGGGGAAAAAGAAGAAGTAAGAGAGAGAAGAGAAGAGAAGAGAAGAGAAGAGAAGAGAAGAGAAGAGAAGAGAAGAGAAGAGAAGAGAAGAGAAGAGAAGAGAAGAGAAGAGAAGAGAAGAGAAGAGAAGAGAAGAGAAGAGAAGAGAAGAGAAGAGGAAGAGAAAGAAAAGAAGAAAAGAAAAGAAAAGAAAAGAAAAGAAAAGAAAAGAAAAGAAAAGAAAAGAAAAGAAAAGAAAAGAAAAGAAAAGAAAAGAAAAGAAAAGAAAAGAAAAGAAAAGAAAAGAAAAGAAAAGAAAAGAAAAGAGTGTAAATAAATTTAAACAGGACTACATGTTTTTTTCCCCCCTGAAATGGAAAAGGAAGAACTGCTGGACATAGTGATAAACAGGATGTGGAGAGGGACACCTAAATTACAATTCTGTACACACTGAAGGAAGGAATAACAGAAGGTAAGGAGCCAGAGGGAAAAAAGGTATTGATAAGTTTAGCAGCTTATATTTAATTCCTATGAGACAGCAAGGGTTTTGTAAACTCTTATGAGCTTACAGAAGCAGAGGAGTAAGACATGGGAAAATAAGACACTTCCAAAAAATGCAGTAACCATAAAACCTTGTGCAATCTCTGCTTGTTTTAATGACTTGGGACTGATGTAGCCTCTGGTCTACAATTTCTCTTTTTTCTTTGAAAATTACCTTGCAGTTCCAAAAGTTTGCTTTTTGCATCAGATAGCTTGTCCTCTGCAGAATACAGCTGTATTTCAGACGTCTTTCTAGCTAACGACATTTCACTCTGCAGACGAAGAAACTCTCCTTTCTCGATTCCAACCTTAAAATCATTACTTCTTTTTCACAGTGAGAGACCTAGAAAATAAATATTTTGGAAATTGCATTCACAGCTGCCATCATATCCGTCTGAATTTGAAATACAGTCTTGAAACTACACATTGTAAATATTTTTTTTTTAAATGCAAACCGATCCTGTTCCTAGATCATTTTCATGTACCTTGAATACACCCCTCTGTTTTCCAAACATACTCTTTCTTAAGAAAATAAAAGTTATAATTATATTCGACAGGAAATTTTCTGGTAACTGTATTTAACAACTAGAAAACCACTGTGTTGGGATACTAGATTATCAGACACCTCGTAACTCATTACGAAAACACAAACTCCAGTTCAATGATGTTCAGCAGTCATCATAGCAGTTAATAGCAGAATGCTATTAAACACAACAAACAGAACAAAGAAAAGGCTTCAAAAAGAGTTCTTATCTGGTGTAAGAAAGATAGTCTAGTCACTGCTGCCAAAACCTGACCCAGGAAACCACCTTAAGCACATTAAATGCAAGGAGGTGGAAAGTAAAACATGCATTTTTTCAGAACGTCTTCAAGGCAGCAGCATCCTTATTAACAGGAGCTCCATTCATAGGGAAATAATTTAACCCCATTACAAAGATTTTCCCTGATGCTCTTGTGGCAAACTAGTACCTAAATGAAGTAGCAGTGAGAAAAAACTTCATTAAAATTTCCTTTAGTTTGAATTTTTATTACTGCTATAAGTAAAAATTCTGCTCTTAGCAGTTAGGGGCAGCTGGTGTGGGTGCTCATTCATCTGTTTTTGACTAAATATGGGCAATAAACCAAGTTTGTTGATCCCTGTCCATTTATTTAGAGATTCCTGCTTCTTACACAGTGACTTGCTCTTGTCATGCTCCCATTGTTCCATCAAAGGTAAAGTGATTCTGTAAAATGTATCCCTGGAATTACTGGGATTAAAACACTCAAAGAAACAAACCACATCTTACATTGAGAATTCCAAAGCTGGAGGTGCAAAGTATTCTTCTGCATGACTTTGCTGTTGTGTAGTGCTCAAGTTTCTTACACGCACCTTCCACTATTAGCAGTGACACTAAAAATTATATCAGCTCCTACGGACAGGCATGAGATGTCTGTACAGTGCTACTTCTTTGTTCTTTTCCGACTAGTGACTGTGATTTTAATTCACCTGATGAGAGGACTATTTCAAGGAAACAAATTACATGTATTCCAAGGGTAAAATAAAGCAAGCAAACAAACAAAAAAACTCCTTACCTCTTGATTGTGTTGATTGTTTAATTCCAAATTTTTTTTCTCGAGCTTATGGACTTTCTGTCTCAGATGTTCAACAGGGTCCATTTCTGATTGGTTTCTATTCTGAGGTAACCGTGAACCTTATATATCATTACCAGAGCTGAAAAATGTGTTTTGAAAAAACAGGAGCATTCCTTTGAAGTTTTAATGCTTCTTTACTTCAATTACCCAAACATGGGCCAAAGATTTAAACATTCACATAAACAAAATTACTTTGTGCAGTTTTCATCTTACTATTGCTCTTTGAAGAGAGGATTGCATAGAATTCCTTATTTTGCAAGATATGAGAGATGTTGCAGCAGGAACTTAAAAGAGAGTTTCACTGGGATTAACAAAGTTGATTTAGGCATAATACATTCATTATTATTTTTCAGTATCTTTATTTTCAATAATGAACTTCCATCATTTTTGATAATTAACTTCTAGGAGGCTTAAAAACATCATTCCAATCATGTAAGTTAAAACAACTGGCATGCTTTTTGTGTCCACAGTAAGTCTCATTTTTCAGCATGAGTTACCATCTCAAAACCATCTCTGTCATGAAACAAACATAGAGATGTGGAAAAAAGCCTCTCTTTTACACACTTTGTCTTCAGAGATACGTACAACATTCAAATTACAGACATGCAAATGATCACAAACACAACACAAATTAAAGGTTTAGTCCTCCAAACCACCCTCTTTTATCATAATTTCCACTGCTATTTCAGTTAAAACAAAAGCTACTTGGCAATTAGCAGACTCAGCCCTCGAGCACCACAAACAATGAAAAGAGTCAAAGCAAAGTTTCTACATATGAAGTGAAAAATTTATGCAAAGAATATACAAATTTTTACATTTATACACACACATAAATATGTATATATATATGTATATAAATACGTATCATACATATATATTAACTAGTTAAATAATTTTCAGTGAAATTATTATAGCTTCAAACTAGACAACTTTTAAGTTATTTCAGTTCCTGAAAATCAATATTCCCATTATTTGATATATATTGGTTCTCACATTGTTTCAAGTATGTAAGACTGCAATAATTATTTTCTCCACACAAAAGTGCAAGAGTTTATGAGCAATAAATGCGAAATACACCAATAAAAGAAACGTTATTAAATTAACCACTAAATTGCTATAATATAATACAGAAACAGAAATACTAAATCCTTTAATACAGAAACATAAATACTAAAATACCATACCTTTGTCTACATGAGGTATTTTTTACAGAAATGACACCATACTGGCATTTAATTAATAGATCTTTCTTAATAAAAAGTGACCACTTTACCCCTAGATTTGTGTAGGCACAAGTAACATTTTTCATGACCAAAAAGTTACCTGATTACATATGTATTCTCAAGTATTTTTTCTGACTGGCAAAACCGACACAAATGCCATCAACAAGGGGATCAGTAACTTAGATTAAATTTGGTTTTTAAAGACATTACTACTATTAAAGGATGAAATTTCAGGTTTTTAGCTGCAGACTATAAATATTTTAAAACTGAATAAATACTAAGTATAGTCCCATCCAAAAAGAAGACAGACTGCATCGTGAGATCAGAACAGCTATAGGTCATCAGAAATTGTTCCACAAGGTGCTGTGTTCTTAAAACATTTTATGTATTTAATAAGTGTAGGAGATAAGAATCATTAAAACCTTCATGCACTGCAAGAAAACCACAAGCTCATTATTGGTTTTCAGTACTTACTACCAGAGCCATACCCAGAGCAAGAACATGACTCAAAGTGCAAGAGATCAGCAATAACTAAAATCACTTTGTTTAATGCAATTCAGCTACTGCAACAAGAAGATTTGGAAATAAGTAGAACCTGAGCAGCCAAAGCATCTGTAAGCTGAATAAAATCTTCCTTGTGGCCATTATGTAATAGGCTTGAGAGACCCTTTTTTCACCCTTTCTGGGGAAACACAGGAGAAATAAAGGCAAGTAATTTTATTCAGAGATGATGAATGAAGTGGCAATCTCAGCTGAAAATAGCTAAAAGCCAGACAGCACCAAGGGGGAAAAGCTAAACCCAAACTGAAAACTGGGGAAGACCTGGTCCAAGAAATAAGAGTTATGGAAAGAGTAACCATTTATTTGGTCTGTAGGCAGCAGGGGAGTCATTTGGCTTTTTTAAAGCTGGTAAGATTTAATACAATTTTCATGGAGACCACACAGAATGAAAGCAAGAGAATAAGCACTTTTTGTAAAATCATTTAAGGCTTTCATTAAATTACATTGGTTTGTGTGGCAGCCAGAGATAAATAAATCTGTTTCTTCCAGCTTTCCTATTAAATATCCACCAACAAAAAATCAAAGTGGAAACACCTACACATTAAAAACTTACTCAGAGGAGAAACTGACTGTACAATTAACTATTCTGCTTAACTGAATCAGGGGGTGGGGGGAATAAAATAACCAAAACCATACCAAGCACAAATTATACAACAACACAAGCATTACAAATTAAGGATGCTATGGAAATGAAAAGTGTATTAGAGCATTAAAACAGAGAACATAATATTAAGTACTGGCAAAAAAAAAACCATTAGACACCTTTTTGAAATAGCATTTTATGCACAGCTTCTGAACTCACAAGGCAATTGGTGGAAACTCAAACATATGTATCAGAAAACCTTAATTTTTTTGTCTCAGTATAGAACCAAAAACCCTAAACAAAAAAAACTCCCAAAAAACACACAAAAAACCCCCAAAAAAACCAAAACAAAACCAAAACCAAAAATAAAAAGCCCAAAACCAAAACAAAAACAAAAAACACAAAAAAACCCCACAAAAAAACCCAAAAAACAACAACAAAAAAACCCCACCAAAAAACAAAAACAAAAAAACCCCCCAGCCATCCAGTGACAGAACTGCTGAATTATTACTATGTTAGCCACTTCATTTTGGTTGTCTACTTAAACATTTTCAAATAAAATAGAAACTAGCCTTTTTTGTTCTGAAACAAAACCAGCCTGTTTTGTTTTCAAACTAGAATTTTTGTTTCTGTCAAAATTTTGTTTCTGTTACTTTCTTTAATTGTCACAGCATGGCCAGCAAATGCAGTACTTTATGAAAGCTTCCTACTACCACTTGCAGGAGATTTTTCCGTCCATTTTCATGTAACAACTAGAAGTGCTACAACCACAAAGCTCTCAGAAGATACAAAGACAAAACCATACAAACTCCTGGAAAGTTTCAAAGCATGCACAATTTGCAGTCTAACAAAATTCAGAGTGTGTTTTCTACTTCCATTTTCATATATTACTAGCTCATCAACCCTTAGTTTTGAACTGAAATACATTTTCTACGAGCTACAGCTTTATCTAAGACACCATTTTTAGCAGGAGTCTATGAATCTTCAAGAAAGCATTTGAGAAGATGAAATAGCTCCTGAGTTCTGTATTGCAGAAGGTATTTTGGAGCTCAGAAGCTAAATTTTCAGTGTTCACTTCCCAAGTCTGCTGGATACAGCCAACCTTGACCATTGCAGAAAAGCAACTTTTCACTAGCTTCAATTCCACAGCTGGCAGAAAATGCAGAGTAGTTTTGCAACAGGGAGAAATGTTCCTTCGCTTACTAGCTAGAGTATCATTTTGCTAAACTTCTGCACCTGAAGGAGCTGTCTGCAGTCTGATTTTCTAACCAAAGTATGTATTTGTGGAATTTTGTTGTTCGCATATAACTGGTAGTTTTGTACAGACTAAAGAGAGACAAATAGTTCATGCCAAAGATCAAACTCTTACCAACTTATAAAACACAGGGGTCATGGTAAGACTTAAAGCCAACCTCTAACACCTCAATTAATGTGGAACACCCTCCTGTGCCTCCTGGGCAGTGTTCCTGCTTGCTGGCAGAAACCACCTCTACCTCCTGATGACTCTATGACAGCTTGCATGTGTGACACCATATCTGGTTCTTCCTCAGCCTGAATTGCATCATTTCAGGCATCCAGAAAATAAATAAGCCACAAAAGCAGGAATTAAACTGCTACACTTAAAAATCCAGAACTGGACCTCACCGGATAGCTTTCCTGGAAGTGATGCTGTTTGAAGAGGGGAAACTCATGGTAGTCAAACTGCAGTTTTTTAAGTCTTACAAACTGTGGAGAAATAAGAACACAGTTAACCATGTATACTTTTACTTGATGAGCTTCAAAGATTAGTCTCCTATATCATAAAACCATTAAGGCCTCTAGCAGAGATGTGCTTTACTTTACATGTCAATCTACTAAAATATTTTTTTTTTAGCCACTCACAGTACCATGTCATGTGAACAATTACCACAGCTGCAATTTGACGTTGGCTTTAGAAAATGGAATTGTACTGCTAGTCCTCTAAGCCTGAACATTGTAGAGAAATACATATATATATATATATATATATATACAGTAGAATATCAACTGTCAGAGTTATCAGAACATCAATAAAAAAATGTTATGTTTGTGTAGATTGAGATACATTCTCCTAAGCCTCCTAAGCAGATTGCAAAATCTGCTTCTCTGCAAAACAATTCTAAGGGCAATAAATGAAGGTACTATGATTTTTTAAGTAGATCAAATATCCAAGGTTGCCAGTCTAATAGAACACTTGCTATGTTAAAGGCTGCTAAGTCTTTCACAAATTGCACAAAATGTTTGCATTAAGAAGTAGCCCTGAGAACTAAGAAATTAGTTTTACACAACACCATTCTTTGCAACTTACACCAAAATCTCATCGTGAACAGCAAATAAAAATAAAATTTTTAAACAATTGTAGTTTCATAAGAGAATGAAAATGTTTTCTGTCACATCCACATCACTTTGAAGTTTTAAAATTCTTTAAATTACTCTGAAGTCATAGAGGAAAAGAAAAAAACTAAATCTGAAGACTGTCACCTGGGAATGCTAAAGATTTTGAACATGCAATATTCCTCTGTAATAAAGCCTCTGATTTGGCCTTATCATAAAGCAGAGCACTAGGGCTCAGGAGCTCAGTCCCTGGGTAGAGACTGGGTGCCCGAGGCTAGCTCTCTCATGCCAACGCCGCGGGGCTACCATCTAGCAAGCATGGTGATTATCAGCTCTATAGTGATTGAAAGTTGTCAGGATTTCAGCTCTGCTTGCTAGGTAGTGGTGCCCTGGGCTGGAGGCTGCAGCAGATGGAGAGAGAGGAGAAGGAGACGGCGCAGGCTGTTCTACGGAGATGGCTTTATTTGGGGAGGTCCGTGAAGGGTCTCTGCTCTTCTTCTTTCTCCCCTAATGGGGTACAGTATGCTTCTTTTATAGGGTTGGGAAGGCTCCAAGCTTGACCAATGGTAAGGGGTTAACATGACATTGCCTTATAGAGTTACAGAGATAGGTTAAGGGCAGAGGACAGGGAAACAGGAATTTTCTTTTGCTGTTTCAGCATTCCTATTGTTCATATTCTCCATGGTGCTTTTCCTAAATCTATGGGGTTTACTACACCTCTTTTAAAATCCACATCAATAGCTCACTAGCACATAGAGTGATAAATGCAAAAAACATGCTATTTCTTAGGAAAAAAAATCCAGTGCTATGGACTGGCTTGTGGGAGCACCATAATTAAACAAAACAGCAGAAGAAGTTTTTCCTTGGGGAATTATGTTTGATGTATCATTAAAAACTTGTGTCAGCTTCTTCTTGCAAACTTCTGATTATATGCTGAATACTTCAGAATAGGCCACTGATTTAGATGTGAGGAAGAAAATCTCCTCAGTGAGTGGTGAGACCCTGGCACAGGGTACCCAGAGAAGCTGTGGCTGCCCCATCCCTGAAGTGTCCAAAATCAGACTGGACAGGGCTTGGAGCAACCTGGGTTAGTGAAGGTGTCCCTGCCCATGGCAGAGGGTGGAACAAGACGACATTTGAACGTCCCAGGACGTTTGAGGGTGATAGAGACCACTCAAGAATAAACTCAACCGTGATCTTAAGGGGCACTAACTTAAAACAGGCAAAGCCAGGAGCAAGTAACAAATCCGCGGTGAAGCTACAGAAACCCACCGGACAGTCTGCAGCGGGTGCCGCAGGAATTCCAGCGCTGGGACGGGCTGGGAGCCCTGGACGGGAATTCCGCGGCTGCCTGGATACGCGGGGTGATGTCTCAGCTCCGAACGCAGTGCGGGGCTCCGCCGGGCTCCCGCCGCTCTCTGCCGCCTCCCAGACACGTTTAAAGGCTGAAGGGCTCCCCAAGGTAAAATATAACTGCAGGAAATTAAAAGGACTGACTGACACGAAAGCCAGACTGAGATGTGCGTGTCCTCAGGGCAGCGCCCAGGTCAGGGAGAGGAACAAACAGCCAGAAAGTTTTGAATGTCCGTGCACAGAATTCAAATCAGAGGGCTCTCTGGACCACAGGAGCACATCTCCCTCCATGAGGAGGGACTTAGGGTTAGGGAAAGGTTCTTGTGAAACCTCCCAAGCCGAGAGATTTTGAGCCCCAGGTGTGAGCATGTGTGTCAAACAACAACTGAATAAAACCCACCCTACAGTATTCTGGAAAAGCACTTTCTACTTCTCCAAGCACTGCTGTACTTTCTGTAGGTCCATTTTTTAAGTTCCTGTTAAATTCTCTCTGCACACTTAGTCTGAAGATGATTTAGCTATTTGTTGGCACCAGCCACACTATCCTGAGCTTCTTTCAGCTTTTGTCTTACAGCACACATCCATCAGGATACCCAGGATATATCATCCAAGACTGAAGGTTTTAATCGCAAGAGATAAAAACTCCACAACATTCCACCCTCTGGGATAGGTCTCAAAACTTCATTTCTGATTTGTGACCTGATCTCTGTAAATGGCTTTCAGCCATGGTTCTGCTAATTCTGTGTCATGTAGTTATTTTAAATATGTGCCAAATGAAACAAGGGGGATGGAGAATGTGTCGTGTGTTGTTTCATTTTTTCATAATTATTTCCAAGAGACTTTAGTGTACAAGTCTGTGATTTTAAAACAAATAAAATAATAAAGTAGAGAGTAAGACAACAAACTAACTCCATAGACAAGTCAAGGTCACAGAAAAGTGAGGTTTAAATTTGGATATCTGAAATAAAGATTGAATTATAAAAGGCAGATGTTTTTACAGTTGTCCTCTCTTTCCTTTTGTGAAGAGAGGTTGTCAGGTCTAGTCTATGGCCATGGTCTCTGTGTGTCTTTTTTTAGAGTTTCATGTAAGACTTTGCTTTTATTTGCTTCTTCACAGGAGCGCAAGTCTAGTTTTTTGTTTGACTCCTGTAGCTGTTGCTCCTGTTCATTCAAAAGTGATTGTGCCTGATGCTTCCAGTGTAATGCATTGCTTAATCCTCCTACACTCTCAAACCTCTCACAAGTGTGATGAATTTTTTCTGAAGCATATTTAACTGCTCTTGCAGGCTCTGGGCTTTGTCAGCTTCTTTTTTTTCATCTTACTGAAATTCCATTTGAATTCTGCAAGTTGTAGGTGTAGTGAGTGGTGTTCCATCTGCTCTGCATGAAGCCTTCCTGCAAATTCAAATATTGCCTTCTACAAGGATGCTTTGTTTTTCATACTGGACAGTCTGTCACACAATCCACATTCCAGACAAGGACTCTTTCTCCAGATCAGTGGTGCACTTCCTGTGGACTAGAGGAACTGTCTCCATTATTACATTCAGCTTGTCCATAATTTCTGAAAAGGAGTTTCTGGCTGCACCTACTTTTAAGTGTCCACAGAGCCTGAACTTTGGTTTGTTAAAAACATTCAATCATGGAACTGATTATTGCAGCATGGAAATTAACTAGGAAATCAGCTGAGTACTTCAAAGCTCTCAATTTCTTCCTTTTCACAAACTGGCAGATTATGCCTGTGTTTGGAGTCTCCTACATACACTGGAAATCCAGTGCCTCCTTTTAAGCCCTTTCGTCCAGGTAAAAAGGGAACAAGAAGACTGGGCTAAAGCTTTAAGCCTTTTAGCTGCCAAAACGGCAATCACAGCTCCTCAGAACACATAAGCCAGGCCTTTGGTTCATCTTTCCTCAGCCTTGCTTCATCTTGATTGTTTTCCTCATCAGCAGGGAGAGCATTCATTAAGCTCCTGATTTGCTGTTTCACTAATTTGTGGATGTTGACCTGGTCCTGGAGACAGTCTCTTTGAGAACACATAAGCACACAGCTGGCCACAGAGAGGACACAGCAATACCATGCTCCTTTTTGCCTGCTAATGTCCTGGAGATTGTCCCAGGTTCCTAAGTAAGAAGAATTAGAAGCTTATGGAAGTTTTCTATACACGGAGAGAATTAAAAAAAAGCTGCTATTAAGCACAGGTGCAAATACGGAAGAATAAAATAAAGAGTAATTGCACAGCCACTGTTGCATACAAAATATGTGAGATTTTGTTTCCACAGCAAGACCCAGCTACTGAGGATTTGGAAGTCAGCAAATCTGTTTGCGGCAGCTCACCATTACTCTGGAGCCCAGCAATCATATGCCCTGACCATCACACTGAGGATATCCTTCAGGAAGAAAACATGCCAGAAAAAATCATCTTCTTCCAGAGGCCACTCTGAATTCTGCAGGAATTGGTTTATTTTGTTCTGAGCCAGTTAGCTGGTGGGAAGAGAAACCTTCATGAAAGCCTAGTAGTTATAAATTGGACAATTAGGACTAATCCTAGGAAGCTGGGTTTTGAAGCATTCAGCAGTTTACTCTCCATCCATCAGCTCCTGAGGCATGGACAGTGCAAAATTAGAGACAGGATGAGAACTGGGACAGAGAAGTTGGAGATTTTGGGGCTGTTACACCAAGCAGAAAATGCTGGAGAGGTTTTAGCACTAAACTCTGGTGCTGAGAGCAAAACCTCTTACTTAATAACCCCGTTATTATCTGTTGCTTTTGGGGATTAAACCTCTGTTGCAGGCAAGGATTTTAGAGACATTTAACCCTGACTTCAATTTCCCTGGTGCATGTGGAGAAAGGAGCTGTTTTCCTTGCTAAAACACATGCCCTGCCTGCTAGCCTGCTGTCATCACTGTCACAGGGGCTGGTATGGGAGAAGATACCTTTGGGTTTGATCTCATCAGCCAGATTTTCAGCTGCAAAAAGGCAGCTTAAACATCACTGACAGCTGCTGAAATTTGAGATGCAGTTTTTTTTAAATGTAAGAAAATGGTGTAAGTTTTTTGTTAGAAAATAATTAATTTCTCTCTGACTGGAGATATGTATCTCCTGCGGGATAAAAGCATAGCTCTAAAGAACATGAGTGATTCCAATACATGATCTTCTTCTTTCCTGCCTTGCTTGTCCATGGTCCCATGCAGCTGATTTTACTTTGGGTTTAACCATGTGATTTTCATCTCTTTCCTTAATCTTGTAGTTATGCTTTGAGCATCTCTGGGGAATAAGAGGCTCCAATTTGTTCCCTAAAATGTTTCACCTGGTCCTGCACATCTACAGGTGAGCCTGCTTTGGGGTGATGCCTGAACTCTTTCCACCAAGACTATCCAGCTCCATCAGGAGCTTGGTGCACCAAAAGCCAGTCTCCAGCAGTGGCTGAATCAGGTCCCTGAGGACCAGCTCTACTGATTCCAAAGGGCTGGGATGAGGGGCTCAAAGCCTACCCACAGGGCCTGGGGCCACTGGAGAATCCCTCAGAGCAAATCTGCTTGGAGCTGCCAGGACTGAGCCTTGCAGCTGACACACGGACTGAGAGCACCTGGAGTATAGCCCAGGGAAACGCTGCAACTGCAATCTTCCTCTGCACTAAGGACAACTTCTGCCTCTCCTCAGCTGCCATCAGCACTGCTGCCCTCTACCTGAGCAGAAAAATAATGAAACAAAAGATCCCTTGCAAAGGTGGGCAAGATCATTCTGATGACTCATTTGGTCTCCAGGCCTCTAAATATACTGGGAGCTGTCTGTGCCAGGGCTGCAGGAAGGACACTGACCTCCTGCCACAATTACAGGAACTGCTGAATGGCAGAATTACCTCAACATCTTCTGCAAACTCCTGTAAATTCTCAACCATGGTTCTGCCTGGGTCAATCCTTATTCAATGTCACCACCAACCATTTGAGTCCACCAATAATCCCTGACCCCCACAGCTTTCAGCAGGGCAATAGAGGTAAGCTGACCTGATGTCTTTGTTCACAACTGGGCCACACTCTCTGGTAAGACTCATGAGTTGGTATTTCTTACCCAGCAGAGCCTGAGGTGGACAAGAGAACAAACCAGAAAAGTCAGAGATACAGACAGGGAAAGAAAGACCTCAAACTGACATTTTCAATATGCACTCATTCAAGAAGAAAATTGATTTTACAACCACAGCTCTATTCTGCAGGAGGGAAGAAGAAAAAAAAATGAGTGCAAAGAGCAGGAGGGATTATGCTCACCCAGCTCATCATCAGGCTCTGAACTCCATCTCGTGGGTGCTGGCTACCAGCAGTGGCCACTGGCCAAGGGGGCTCTTGCTGCTGGCCTTCAGCTCCTCCCTGCTGGCTCCCGTCAGTCTCCGGCTGTCCTCAAGGTCTTCCTTGCAGCTGTGGCCAAAGTGGAGGCTCTGGAATTGCTTGCAAGGCCTGGCACAGCTGCAGTCCCGGAGCCCTCTGTGCTCCCTGCTGGCCCCCTCCATCCCCTCAGCCCCGCCATGCTCTCGGTGAAGCCCCAGCCCCCTTCAGTTTCTTCAGCCCCTCACAGTCCTCTCACCCGCCTCAGTCCCTTCTGAGCCATCCCGTCCCCTGAGACCCGCCAGCCCCTCAGCCTGTGCCACTTCCCTGTCACCTCAGTGCCACCATGGCCCTCAGCTGCCCCACAGCCCTCAGCCCCAGCAGCAGCTCAGGGTCACCGTCCCTTCAGCGCCACCGCCCTCAGCACCCTCAGCCCCCTCAGCCCCCTCAGCCCCCTCTGTCTCACCGTCCTTCCGCAGCTCCTCAGGGGACAGTGCCTGGGGCCAGTGGCAGCTCCCACCGCTCCAGGGACAGCCGGGGCTGGAAGTGCTGCTCCGCCCGGCCCGGCCGCCAGCTGGGACCCAGCACAGGGACAGGGGACACAGGGGGCACCGGGGGAAAAGCAAGAGGTGAAAAAGGCAGCCGAGGGGGGAAAGAGCTAAAAATGCAGCCTAGGCTTACACAGCTCAATGTATGTATCTAAATATCCATATTCATCTTACTAGATAACTATGCACATCTATAAATGTAATTGCACATATATAAATATATCTATCATGCCTATAACTATATATATACATTTAACTGTACAGATTTCAAAATACACCTATAGAGGCATGAATAACTATATGGCTACATAAACAGAACTACAGACATCTCTAAAAGTATCAATAAACAGAGGGATTCCACCTGCCTGATAGTCACAGCCTCTCCCTTGGTCTCTTCTTCCCAAACAGAGCAGCCCTCCTGGCGAGGTAGATCAGGTGGATATCTGGGAAGCAAAGGGAACACTGGGTCATTATTGGCCTCTATGCATCTCTCTATTTTGAAGTAATTGTCAACCTACCAAAGACTGTAAAAGATAGCCTCAAAGGTAGACTCTTACTTGACAATTTGAAGCCTACTCTTAAAAGAACAGGGATCATTCTAAGTTTCCAAAACTGTGCAAAGCATTGAAATACCTCAGTAAAATCTCAGCACTCACAGAGTAAATGGCACCCAGGAGAACTTGAAACACAGCCAGTCCCAGCTGCCACACAGAAGCCCAGCCTTGTTCTTTCTCTGTGCTGACAGAGAGACCTCAGTCCTCACTGAAATGGCTGAAGCTGAAGGTGCAGGGAGCTGAGTTATGAACCAATTTGGGACACCCGGCTTGGTCACACAAGTCCCACAAGGTCAGGTTTATTCCCTGCTCTCTTGCCCCAGCAGAGGACTCAGTGTCAGAGCCTCTGGAGAAGCGTGGAGGGCAGGGCTCAGGCAGGTTGTGCCCATGCAGGATTTGAACTCAAGGCACCAGGAAGCACCAAGCCTGCAGACAGGAACTCAACTCTTCTCATCTCCCTTCCTGCCAGAGGCAGGCTCAGAGCAGCCATCTCACACCTCTCTAAACCAATGGGGGCTCTGTCCTTCCCAAGCTCCTCAGGCTCCTGGGAATTGTTCCTGCAGCTCTTGGTGCCAGGCAAAGCTCCCTCTGCTGCAGCTCTGTCCACAGGCTCCCCTCCTGAAGACTCAGGGGCAACATTAATATTCCCCTTGAAAGAGAAACAGAAAGGAAGAAACCCTTCTCACCACTTACACAAAATACCTGGTCCAACACCTCCATGGCTCACACACTTAATCCCTTGTTCCTAACAAGAATTCTGGGCCCCCAAAGCCCTTCAACAGTCAGAAAGATTTGACTTCTCAAACACAGTCCAAAAGCTGTCAAAGCTGACAGTGTTGAACATGGGGGTGACACTGAACACATGGAATGGCTGCGAAGGAAGGAGTCCTGCCAGCTCCTGGCACAGGGATGTGCTCCTCCCTCCACAGCCCTGAGCACAGCAGTCTCATCCAGGCTGCAGCTGGGCAGGGACAGCATGGGAACACACATCTCTTCCCACAGAGATGCCCAAGAGCAAGGGGACTGAGCTCTGCAACACGGACAGCAAGACTGGCCAGTTTGCCCAGCTGAGGATTTCCCAGATGGAAACTGGGCTGCAGGCAGCAGCTTCCTGAGAGGACAAGAAAGCTGCAGCTCCAGCCCAGCCCCAGCCACGGCTCTGGGAGCGCCTACATGCACGGCAGGGCTCACACAGCAGCTGCAGCTGCAGCCCAGCCCTTGTTTTGCCTTGGCCTTCCCACCCAAAAGAGGCACAGCCCACATCTGCTGCTGCAACAGAGGCACCTCTGGCATGCCCGTCCCTGCACGGGACACTTGGCCTTCAGTGCCACTTCTCCAAACACTCTTCTCTTCTTTCCCATCAAACAAAGCCTCTTAGAACCTACAAAGCTTCCACTTCCTCACCACAAATGCCCCTGCACCAGGGGTTCTTCCCAGGAAAAGGAACACCCAAACATAGCCATCACCTTTCATCCTCATTTAAGGGCTATCCCCCTTTTTCATTCCCTCTTCTTCTGGAAATCTTTCACCAAGCAAATCCTTCCCTGTCCATTCACAGCTGAACTCAAGAAGCTTTTCCTTGTCAGCCATGCAACAACATTCACAAGCTCTCAGTCCAGCCCCTTTCTTCCCTGCCCAATGCAGTTACCTGAGCAGAGGGAGAAAACATCTCCTCCAGCATCTCAAGCACCATGTCCAGATCCAGGGGTGGCAATTCCTCTTCCCCAGGAGTTTTCCACAGCCAGCTGGGGGCTGTCCATGCTGCAGAACCTGCACTGCCACCTGGAGTGCTCGGGGCTGAAGTGTCTGGCCTGGCTGCAAGAATCCAAACACATTGGTCAGGCTCCACGATGTGTCTTTGGGATGCAGAGCTCTAGTGCTGCCTTGCATCAAACATCACAGGAAGCACACAGCAACCTCTGTTCCAGAAATGTATTCAAACGTCTTCTTAAAAAGTATTTCCTCTAATTGATGTATACATGTATTAAAGTATGGGTTGTAAAATTAATCTACACACACTACTGCCTCCCCTGATCTCCAGCTGCACATCTCTTGCTCATGGTCATTTTTTCCCAGTGTTTTCCCTGGTGTCCCCTCTCAAAAGGACTCTGTTGCTCCCAGTCTCTACAGTTTTTAACTGCTTTTTCTAGGAATCCTGAATGTGCTCAACAATCTTTCAGGCTGTTTCCACAATGGATCCTAAGGAGCTCAGCAGACGCTCAGCCCTTTGGCAGCTGCTTTGGATACTGAAGGCATTTCCTGCTGACATGATGATGACTCCTCATTTCAGTTTATGATGGCTCATGACTCTCCAGCCCGGGCTCTCAGCCCTCAAGGCCTGCTAAGCTTTTGATTGAACAAAGGGCTGTAATCACTTTGTTGAGGATTTTATTTAGGAGTCTCTCACGAAGTAAAGAAGGAACAAGACAGAGCTGAAAAAGGCAGCTGTGTGTGTTGGATTTGGCACAGCTTGGTTTTTGGTAGGGGGAGGGAGAGGGCCATGGGGGCAGCTTCTGCGGAAGGCTGCTAGAAGCTTCCACCATGTCCGACAGAGCTGGTCTCTGATGGCTCTGTAGAGGGACACACTACTGGGCAAATTAGAGAGGTTGTAATGCCTCTGTGATGACATTTTTAAGAACAAAATCAAGATGGCCCATGTGCAGTTTTTTTCCAGGGGTGGCAAGGCACTGCTGCCAGGGGCCATCCAGGTGCAGCATGTGGTGATGCGCTGCCATGGCTGCTGCCATCCAGGCACAACCTGCGGCAAGCCTTGTCTGCCTGGCCGCTCCTAGCCAGCCACACTGCGGACAGAAGGGCAGGTGCGACGGTGGAAGCTTCTCCTTCCCAGCATCCACATAAAGAGAGGCGTTAAATAGTGCCAGCATCGCAGAGGCCGCTGCTACCTGCGCGATGGTGGAGGGGGCGCCTGGCCGGTAATGGAAACATGATGAGCGACTCCCCGGAGCAGAACCTAGATGAGATCAGCGTTTTGGCACTGCGAGATCCTGAAGGAATCTTTGAATTAGTGGGACTTTTTGGCAATGGGACCTACGAGGAGCAGTTTTTCTTCTAGTCAGAGAAGAGGAAGAAGCGAGGAGATGTGAAGGAAAACAACATGGCAATGCCAAAGTCAGTAGAACAATAAGGATATGAATAAAGAGACAGAATCCAGTGGGCCATAACCCTCTGGGGTGTCTCTTGAGTTTTTGGAGGTCACAGTCTCTCTTTTATCCTGAACTGCCAACTGCACTTTGACCTCTTCCTTTGGCTGAGGTAGTAGGAAGGTACAGACTTCCCAATCCGCCTACTCCATTTAATGCATTTTCCCCCTCATCAAGCATTGTATGACCATTAGAATGATCTTTAAACCCACCCTGGGCTGAGGGTATGGTCCTGTGTTGAGACCAGCTGCCTGAGCTGTCTGTTCTGCCTTTGGCTTCTCCTGTGTGGTGGTGTGGTTTTATTCTATAAGTTTATCATGGTTAGTTCTGTTACCCCTATGCAGATGGTTTGTCCCTGAATCCTATCCTCCACCTCCCTTGTCCATCTCCCCAAAGAATGCCCTCTGTTCCAGGCCCTTCCATGTCCATCACTGTAACCCTGCCCTCCTCCCTTGTCTGTCAGTGTAACCCCACCTTTACTTCCAGATCTTTCCCTGTCAATCTTGTATCCCCTGAGACCCAATTGGTTCATTCAAACTGTTCTCCTCCCCTATTACTCTCTATTGGTTTGAGCGTTGTATTCACCACTTTATGCTCCTCCCCATGTTCCTTGCAATTGGACAAAGTTTGTAACCTCCCCTTGTACCCTCCCCGGATATGAGCTGGTGCACAGCTTTGTTCTGTATTTTTCTGTTCCTGAGCCTTCTGCTGGAACAAATCTCATTGAGGAACCATATGTAAGACCCCTCGCTGTTCCTCATCCCGATCCTCGGCACAGATACAGCAAGTGCTTTGGGGAGCAGCCTCGCTGCTGCAGCTTTATAGCAGCCCTGCTGTACCACCACCTACGCCAATCCAGGCGAGGGGGGGCAGCTCTCGGCGCGGCCAGGGAGGGGCTGGCTACAAGCTGACCCAGCACTTGTGTCACTCCTGCCCTGCAGGGAGAAAGCATTGCCCAGAGACTGTGTGAGGGAAATAACAATTTATTTCCTTTTCCTTCAATGAAGAGTTGTGAGAGCCCTGCTAGAGTTGCCAGTGGGTTGGCCTCTTGCAGGGCTGGGAGGAGTCCTGGGGCCTGGGGACCCTTCTCTTGACAGGGTGCAAGGGTCCCCATGGCAATTGGTTCCCAGCCCGGGACAGGGGTGGAGGGGCTGAAGCTGCTGCCCTGGGCAGAGGGATCTGTCACTGCCACCACCTCCTGCCATGGCTCCTCCTGGGGCCAGTCCCACTCCATGGGGACAGGCACAGGTTGGGGGTGGCTGGGACCCCCAGGGAAGGCAGCCTCCGATGTGCCAGCTTCCTCCTCCACATCACAGACTTTGGGGCCATGGGCAGGAGCCCTCATCCATGAGCTGCTGGTCTGGGAGCTGCTGGAGCTGCTGGAGCTGGAGCTGGCACTGGCCACAGGGCCGTTGTTCTTGTCCCTGATGGCGCCAGAGCACAGCAGCCTCTGGGCCTCCTCGCTGCACTGGCCCACAATGATGCTGATGATGCCGATGATGCCATGCACCAGTGGAGCCGTGTGCTGCTCGAGGACAGGCTGCAGCCCCTGGACCAACGCCTCGGCGTTCAGCCCCTTGACACACAGGTCGTGCAGGACGGAGCTCTCTGCAGCCTCAACCAGCCACCACCAGCACCGGAATATCGCCTCCAGCCTCCGGCGCAGCCAGGGCCGCACGGGCTCCAGCAGCTGCGGCTGTCCACGGAAAAGTCCGGCCCACACCTCGGGCATGAGGCCACCCGGGAACTCCGGCCCTGAGGGGCCCTGCTCATCTGGGGACAGTGTCCCCTGCGGAGCAGCTGGACAGGACGCCACAGGGCCGTGGAGGCTGTTCTCGTCCAGGCGGCCGGGAGCTCTCCCTGCCTGGCCGGTGGCCGCTGGCAGCTGCTCAGGGGCGGTGCTGGCCGTGTCCAGATGCTCATCTGCGTGCTCAGAAAGCCTGACGGTCTCTATCGGTGTCCTGCAGAGTGGGCACGAGGGATTTCTGTGTGCCCACCGCAGGATGCAGCCCAGGCAGAAGCGGTGGTGACAGGGCAGAGCAGAAGTCACATCCTTCCGAGAGTCCTGGCAGATGGGGCAGTCATTGTCTGTCTCTGTGGCCATTCCAGGAGTGATGGCTCTGGGACTGGCACCGAGATCTGCCAGGAACAGGCCCTGCCCAGCACCAGAGAGGCCTGGCTTGATCCTCTCGGCCTTGCCCGCTCGCTCAGTAGAGTTCAGGCTGGAGCCAGAGCGGCCCTGCCAGTGTCTGAATGGAAGAACTGAGGGGCACAATGTCACAATCCATTCCCCTGTGATGTCACAGCCCACTGCTCTCTGACACCAGCCTCCACTCCCTGTGACAGCACAAAAGGCATTCCAAGTCCTTGGAACCCCAAGATCAGCAGTGAGGAAATGTGAGGTCACAATGCAGTGCTCAGTGGTGTCACCATCTGCACTTCAGACTCCTCCACCCTGTGATGGCACATCAGGCCTTCTATCCTTGCAGGCACATGTTAGGAGAAAAAAAGAAATACTGTTTCCTAATTTCAATTTCTACATCTCCATGATGCTGTCCCTCAGCCACCTACATCACACGTCCTTGGCCCTGTCTCTAATCCCTGCTCCTGACACCTTGCCATGGGTTCCAGGGAACACTCCTGGTGTCTGTTCACAGGGCCTCTCGTCTCTCTCCCTGGGAGAGGCCATCACATCCAGGCCTTTCACGCCAGGTCCTGTACAAGGTTTTGTCCCTTTTGGCTTAAGGTCAGAGTTTGTCCTCTCTGCAGCCCTGCTGGATCGAGGGTGATGGGCACAAGGACACTTAGCACCTGTGTTTAGGGCTGTGGGACTGTTTAGCTTTGCTTGCTCAGCAGAATGGGTCCTATCTAGGGGGGCTCCAAAGCCAGGAAGGAATTCTCTCTGCCTTTTCTTTCTGCGGCAGTTCTTTCATCTGCTTAATGACAAGGCCAGGCCTCCATCCTGGGAGCACTCCTGACGTAACAAGGACACACTCCAAATGACAGCATGTGGGCCTCTTAAGAAAGGAAAATCTGCAAATACACAAATGGTGCCCCAGGGGTGCAGCTTGACTTTTCTCCTCCTGCCTTTGCTGAGTTGTCCTCCCCACCTGAAACCTGAAGAATGGGAAGGGCACTGTGCCAGCAAGGGGCAGTCTGACACTTCACTGCTGACCAACCAAAAGCCTCTTCATACCATTCAAGCTACAGAACTGTGGGAGTAAATAAAAATGTGTCTGAATCAGTGCAACCAGGCCCCAAGCAGAGCGTAAGGGGCCTCTCTCCATTATTGTGGGACAGTTCATGGAAATTGATCAAGTGAGCAACAGGTGGAAGCCTGGCTGAGGACAAGGTTGGGTTTTTCAAAGATTGGGATGTTGCAGTTGAATGCCCAGTTCCAACGCTGCTGCTGATCCCAAAATGGGAAGTGCTGTTGAGGGACTAGAGGCCATGCACAGAGGTCCAGAGTGGAGCATTTGTAGATCATTCTGTGTCGAGACCAGCTGTCCCTGCTGCCCACTCTGCCCTGCAGGTGTTCGGCTGCAGCAGATTTCCTGTGGAAGAAGGTGCTGCCCACATGGCCCTGGGCTGTGCCCCTCAGGACATGGCTGCCAGCCATGGTGGGGCACAAGGGCAAGGGCACCAGAAGACTGAGGAAGCAGTGCCCAGAAACTGTGTGAGCGAAATAACAATTTATTTCATTTTTCTTAAACAATTGCAAGGGCCCTTTAGTTCTGCTGGTGGGGGGATCTCTTGCAGGTCGGGGCAGAGTCCTGGGGGTCAGGGGCCCTTCTCTTTGGGGGATGCCAAGAACCAGGGGATCCGGGCCTGCTGCTTTGGGCAGAGGGACCTGCCGACATCACCACCTCCTGCTCTGGCTCCTCACCACTCCTGCTCGTCCTCCTCCTGGGGCTGGTCCTGTACTGTGCGCATGGTGACACTCGCAGGGTGGCTGTGTCCCCTGGGCTGGGCAGTGTCTCCTGTGATGGCTTCCTCCTCCTCCATGGAGACTGCAGGGCTGCTGCTGGCTGGAGTCCTCACCTGAGAGCTGGAGGAGCTGGAGCTGGAGCTGGAGCTGGAACTGGAGGAGCTGGAGGTGCTGCTGGCTGTTGGGCTGTCATCCTCATCTGTGGCAGTGTGAGAGCGCAGCAGCCTCCTGGCCCCTGAGATGCAGTGTCTCACAATGATGTTGATGATGTCCCGGAGCAGTGGCCCTATGTGTTCCTCCAGGTCTCTCTGCAAGCTCTGGATCATCATCTCCTGGCCTGGCCCATACACACAGAGCACGAGCCGGAGGTATCTCGATCTCAGCCACCACGGCGGCTCCCTGGTCTCCTGGTACATGGTCTCCGTCCTTTGGCTCAGCCAAGTCTGCACAGGGCCCAGAAGTTCCCGTCGCTGACGGAAAAGCTGTGCCCAGACCTCGGGCAGGACACCGCCGACAGCTCTGGATGCTGTCCCCTGAGGAGAAGAGGGATGGGCCAGCACAGGGCCACGGGGGCTGTTCTCATCCTGGCCACCAGGAGCTCTCCCTGCAGAGCTCGTGGCCGCTGGCCGCTGCTCAGGGGCTGTGATGGAAATCTCCAGAGACTCGCCCGCGTTGTCAGAAAACCTGACAGTCTCTATTGCTCTTCTGCAGAGTGGGCACACAGGGCACACAGGATTTATCTGTGCCCACTGCAGGATGCAGCCCCGGCAGAAGTGGTGGCCACAGGGCTGAGCAGAAGCCACATCATGCCAGGTGTCCTGGCAGATGGCACAGTTGCCGCCCATCTCTGTGGCCATACTTGGCCTCTGCAGCACATGGGGAGCACTGAGGATCAGGAGCTGTTCTCTGTTGCTGGTGTCACACCCTGCAGGAGAGGGGAGGAAGGAATGGCCAGGCTGCTGGAGGAGGACACCCCCCAGCCCCCTGAGCCCCATGGCCACCCTGAAGGGATGTTTCCTTGGGGGAATGTTTTCCTGCACAACTCACGCTCTGCTGCAAGCACTCGCAATGCCTGGCTGCCCCAACTAGGCAGGACTGGGGAGACCCTGCTGGTTGCTCTGGGACTGGCACTGGGACCTGCCAAGAACAGGCACCACTCAGCACCAGAGAAACTGGATCGATCCTCCGCACCTCACAGTCACGCTCCATAGGAGATCAGGCCAGAGCCTGACTGGCCCCATCTCTGCCCGTGTCTGAATATAAGCAGGGAGGGACGAGATGTCACAATCTGCCTCTCGCTGATGTCACCCTCCATCAGCAGGCGGTGTCCCCACCAGTGCATGTTGTCAAGAGAAAGATGAAAATATTTTTTCTTGTGTTCAGCTTGTCCATGTTGCTCTGCCTTGGCCACCTGCATCGTGTGTCCGTGGCCCGGTGTCTCATCCCCACTCCTGACAGCTCACCAAGGTTTTCTGTGAGGAGCGGGGTGCTGGGACCAGTCAGCATGGACTGCCTGTGGCTGGATGATGCCTCCTCCTGTCACTGCCTTTCCCTGGGCAATGCTGGGATTTGGAGAACCTGGGTGCTGGTGCCAGCCCTAGGTGAGTCTCCCACCCCGGTGGGTTGTGTCCCTGCTTCAGGGAGAAGCAGGAAGGAATGTTTTGCTCCAGCCCCATCCACTCCCACTGGCACTTGCCCACAGTGCCAGATCCCTTTCCACTTCCCAAGTGTCAGTGTTTCTCGAGTCCAGTGCCTTTGTGCTCCTCCCTGTGATGGTGATTGCAGGGGTCTTAGGATGAGGGAAGAGACGAGAATGTTGACTCCATGTTTCAGAAGGCTTGATTTATTATTTTATGATATATAGTATATTAAAACTATACTAAAAGAATAGAAGAAAAGATTTCATCAGAAGTCTAGCTAAGAATAGAAAAGAAATGGAATGAATAACAAAAGCTTGTGTCTCAGACAGTCTGAGCCAGCTGACTGTGACTGACCATTAATTAGGAACAACCACATGAGACCAATCACAGATGCACCTGTTGCATTTCACAGCAGCAGATAATTATTGTTTACATTTTGTTCTGAGGTCTCTTGGCTTCTCAGAAGAAAAAATCCTAAGGAAAGGATTTTTTAGAAAATATCATGGCTACACCTCCCCAGCAGGAGGAAGGAGCCTCAGGAAGGAGCTGGAGTTGATGTCCCTCCAGAGTGGGGTACAAGGACCAGAGGAACCCTTTCATGATTCTGGAGAGCCTAGGACCCATCACCCATCACCCAGGACCCATCACCAGGCACCACAGCCATGCTGTGCCATCACCAGGCACCACAGCCATGCTGTGCCATCATTCCCTCTTGCCTCTACAACTTCTCTAGAAGGAGGGCTGAGATATCTAAAACAGCTCATGAGACCCCTGACCCAGAAATAAACCCAAGCATGGAAAATTTTGAGTAAAGAATGAGAAGATATAAACCAAACTCTGGAAAAATTTTCTGACTGTATAACGTAAGATTTTCCATGTAGACAAATACAAAACCCAACTGAAGTAGAAAAATACCTAAAAAAGAAGTACCATAATGACTCTAAAGAAAAAATCCTTGCAATAAGCTAGGCCCTGGCATATGCTTATCACACACTACTAGATACTGTAAAGCAACAAATAGAGGCAGGAGGGTAAGAAAATCCATCAGCAGCTACTCCAGTCACTCAGGCTACAGCCAACACCCCAGCTACTCAAACTGTAGCTAAAGCAAGCAGTGAGCCTAAGCCTGTAGCTAAACCAGACAAGAAGCCTAAGCCTGCAGCTAAAGAGTAAACCTCAGCCAATAGCTGTTACTCCTACCACAACAAACAAAACCACATTTTTAACCAATTACCAATAAACAATGATGATGATCCGTGAGAAGGATCCTCAAAACCAAAAACTAAATCAAGAGTCAAAAATCAAGAGTCACTAATTTTTTGCTAGAATACTTTTGTAACCTAAGAAAAAGATTACACTCAGTGATCTGATAAATCTATAATTAATTAGTCCATCTTTAAGATACTACAAGCGAAACTGCAATTCTAAATAATACTAATGCAAAGCATTTAAGGTCACTGCCACATAATCCAGTTACCAACCAAAAAATGATGAGAGGGGCTGACCCTCACAATCTCTGGGCACAGGTCCTGGGAAGTGTGGCACAAAGATACCTGAATACAGACGATCTCTATATGCAACAAACCCATTGGAAGACCACAGAACAAAATATTAAACTCTTAAGAAAAATTACAATAACAAAAATTGTCTTCTCAGATGACATAAACACTATAAATCCAAACTTAGTACCATATACATCCCTGATGTGACAAAAACTTGTATGACTTGGGCCATAAGAATGCACCTCTACTTTAGCAATAATAAAGCAAGATAACAGTAAAGAAACCCTACTTAATATGGCAAAGAAGCTCCAAACATATACAGGTAATGCATACTGTACTATATGTAACCCAACATGTACAAAAACCACAACTGTAGAAACACATCTACAAAAATTAGAAGACAAAATACAAGAAAACCACCAAAATCTCAGAAAGGAGATGAAAGAAAGCTTTCTCCAAATCTCAACAATACAAATCAGAAGTTCTAATACCAAACACAAACATCCCCCAGACAGGGAGAGAAAGTACACCCCACAAACTAAACTATAATTCTTCTTATGTAACAATAGAAAAAACATAAAGAAATAAGATTAAAAAAATCTACTACTGCTCTGGCACAGTGGGTACTTAAATTAAAAGACAACAAGACTCAAAGAAAAAATTCCACCAAAAAAGAAACTCCAATAGCCCATAAGCAAACTATCAAGTATAATAATGGTAACAACATATCCAATACCCTTTAAAAAACCTCCCAAATATATGCAAAAAAAAAAAAAAAAAGAATAACCAGGCTTAGAGGGGCCCTGCCTCTAGGCAGGTAGAGGCTAAGAAAAAAACGTGGTTTTTAGACTGTGTAAATTCATTAGCCTAACACATCAGAACCACAAAAATATAAATCCTTAGTTAACACTAGTGCATAGTAAACCTTAATCCCACCAAAACATGTAAAGACAAAATCTATTTCTCTTACTGGCATGACAAGGGGATGACAAAATTTGACTTTAGTAGAAACTGAGGTAAGCCCAACTAGAAATGAATAAAAACCCCACTCTAGGGTGACTAGCTCAAAAGACCCAAACATTTTAGACATAAACTTCCTTCAAAGTGGGTATTTGAAAGACCCAAAGAGACTCAAATAAGCATTTGAGATAACAACTGTAAAATCAAAGTGCAACAAACAATTAAACACCTTACCTAAACTATCAAAGAACCCATCTACAATAAAACTCCTGAAAGTAGAAAAGCATTTTTAAATTGTTTATTAATATTCCAAAACATCTACAGTACATCAATAACATCACTGTGTAAAAAAACACAATAAAAGTATTTAAGAAATTTACCCTACACCAAGACACCAGAAGGAAGGGGCAGCAGCCACTGCTCTGGCAGCACAGAGGGAGCTAGGGCTTGGGCAGCATCTCTGTCCTACCCCCACCACGGGCCTTTGTCCTGCCCTCGTGTCCCTGGCCATGGGGCAGGCCTGTGTGGGCAAACGTGTCTGCCCAGAGGCTGGGGGGCAGCAGGGCCTGACGCTGCTTCTGCTCTCTCCACAGCACTGAAGGAGCTGTGTGTGGGCACACTGCAGGGGTAAGCTGCTGCTGCTGCTGCTGCTGCTGCTGCTGCTGCTGCTGCTGCTGCTGCTGCTGCTGCTGCTGCTGCTGCTGCTGCAGGGGGATGGATGCTCCCACAGCAGCCACACAGGCAGCACAGCTCCTCAGCCAGGAAGAAGAGTCCAGCAGGGCAGAGGCTCCCAGCTCAGCCACGCTCAGGCTATTGGAGCTGGGTGGTTGCTGGCTGTTGGCCCTTTGTGCTGTGGGGCTGCTCTGTGAGTGCAGCTGACTCCTGCAGGCTGATCCCATGCAAGGGCCTGCCACGGCCCTGTCCAGTGATGGAGGCACCTTTGCTTCCCAAAGTCACCTGATGAGAGGACACGCTCATCAGGTGACTTTGGGAAGCAAAGGTGACCTCTTCTTCCGGACAAGCTGTGCTCACTTGTTCCCCCAAGTCTGGCCATGGAGCTGTGGCACCCTGAGGGAGGGCATCCCCCGGGCAGGCAAGGGCACCCAGTGGACCGTGGGCACTGGAGGTGGTTGTGCAGAGACGGAGTCTGCGCTGCTGCCACAGCTTGGAGAGGGCAGGGCCAGGGCTGGGGCAGCTTCTCCCAGTTACATGCCAGCTCTCAGGAGCCCCACAGGCACACGCCAGCTGCTGCTCCTTGCCCAGGATGCCACATGGCTCCGCAGGGCACTGAAGGCAGGGCAGCGCAGGCCAGGCTGCGGCAGCGCTGCCCTGGTGTTCTCCACTGACGGCCTTTGGTTCCCTTTCCCTCAGCAGCAGCAGCAGCAGCAGGGAGTGGTGGCAGGGTCAGGACGAGGAGGAGGTGGCTGCCCTGGCCCTTTGCTCCCGGGTCCCAGGCCAGGAGGGCTCTGGCTGCAGCAGGGCGCTCTTCGCGCAGCCCCTGGCAGCCTCTGCACGGAGCACGGCTCGCTGCCCCATCCTGCTTGTGTCACTTTCCTTCAGCAATACCCTAGAGCTCCTCTTCACAAGGAAAAAACTCCAGCTATGTAAAAAGAGATCATTCAAGTCCAGTTCTACCTTTGTATTATAGTTCAGTATATGTATATGTATGTTTTGTCTGTAATTTCATATTTTTATGAAAATGTGCATTCATATCTTCACATTTTTGTGCTTCTAGTTATTTGTATACCAAAGCACTTATTTTTTTCATTATTTATTGCAGTTGTTAATTTTTATGTAGTCTTATTTTATGTAGCATATGTTTTAAAAAGAACACCTTTTGGGTAGTTTTCCTCATTCTTAAAAAAATATCCACAAGCCATTTTAGTCTCTGTCTCTCAAAGTTGTTTCATACCTGTCTATTTTAAACCAGGACTACAGTACTTTAATAGGATTGAGAGAGGTCCATGAAATGCACACCAGTGATTCCTCTTGTCATGGCCCTGTCATGAGCCAGTTTTTGGGGGATTTTTGGGTTTTGTTTTTTTTTTTTGGGGTTTTCCCTCTCTCATCAGTTTAACTGCAGTCACACATTGAGTTGCAAACTTAAGCCAGATGAGCAGAATAAAAACAATGTGATGGGCCTTTGGAAGCACCCTTGCTGATCTTTCTGCTTTTTCCGTTGAGCAAGGCTCTGATCCAGGCAAAGAGATTGCACTGAGTGCTACAGAACCATTTGGCTGGAACTCTGCTGATTTCTAGGAACAGCTGGAGGCCTGTGTCTCCCCAGAATGTTTTGGCTGTCCTAGGCTTTGTTGGGTTTTGGCTGCAAATACCATTGCCTTTGCTTTCTGATCTAGAAGTACCATGGCTGGGCAAAAACTGCCCATGGGCCATATTTCAAAGGCAGTTTAGTCTGGAGTTTGTGAATGAAGGAGAGCCTTATGCACTTCCAAACCACATTTAAAAATTCATGAAAAAGAACTTCCCATCCTTAACAAGCAACTGACAATTCAGAAGGGAATGTAGAGCTTATTCGCAGAGTGAAAAGGAAGGGAATCTTCCAATGCAGTTGTGGTTTACAGAGTTTTTACTCTGACTCCCACTCACAGCTGGCACTGGAAAAAGTCATGTCCCTGGAGGTGTCAGTGTCTTCTGTCTGCCATGAATTGTTTTGCTGCAATCAGAGGCATCATGGTGGAGAGAAGCTCAGTCGATGTTAGGAACAGGAGCTGCCCAAAGAGAAAAAAAGAAATGAACTTTTATTTCCCAAACCCATCTCCGCACAGGCTCAAGCAGGATTCTCTGGTTCCCAGAAATACACAGAAATAGGGCTGAGAAGGCCATCTGGACATACGTGTTCATGCCCAAGATCTTGCTGATGCCATTTGGGTTTTGCCTTTTTTTCCATGTTTTCTATATTCTTTGCATATATGTTTGTAGCTCTATATCCTACTGTATTAGTGACCAGTTTTCCTAATATTTTTCCAAGTCCTTTCCCTAAGCAGAAAGACAAATTCCAGAGCTCCAAGCGCTGGGGGGTCCAAGGCCCTGGTGCCATTTTGGTTCTTCCTGGGACAGAACCCTCTGGGGAGGTGGTGGAGTCATCATCCCTGGATGTGTTTAAAAGAAGACTGGATGTGGCACTCGGTGCCGTGCTTTAGTTGAGGTGTTAGGGCACGGGTTGGACTCGATGATCTTGAAGGTCTCTTCCAACCTAGGGATTCTGTGATTCTGTGCCTGAGGGAGATTTCCTGCAGCCCTGGAAAGGACTCCGGGGACCCTTGGCCAAGGACGGGGATCAGGGCTCATGGAAAAGAAGCAAAGGGCTCAAGGCCGAGAGGGCAGAGCTGCCCCAGCGCGGCCCAGAGCGAGCCTCCTGTCCTCCTCCTCAAGCTGCGCCCTCTGCGCTGCCTTTGTGGCACCGGCAGCTCCTCTCGCTGCGGGGCTCCAGGGCGTGCTGGGGGCCGGGCCCCTCGTCTTCGGCAAGCGCCGGAGCCTCGGAGGCGAGCGGCTGCTGCTGTGGCCGGCAGGGGAGAGCTGCGGCTGCGGCCCTGGGCACGGCCAGCTGCCGCTATGGCCGGCTCCTGCCGCGGCTCCTGCCTCTGCTCCGGCCTCTGCTCCTGCCCTGTGCGCACAGACACGGCCGAGGGCCGCCCGGCAGCTCCCTGCCGCTCCGCGGCGGGCCCGGCCGGGCTGCTGCTCTCTGCGGCCTCTGCCCGCCGCTGCCGGCCCTGCCGCGCTCCCACCCGCCTCTGCCGCAGCCGGGCCCACACGGGAGGCAGCACATTGCGGCCGGCTCGGAAAAGCCCTGCCCGCAAAGCGCCCGCCACGGCCTCGGCCTCAGGGCACGGGCTGCCGGCGTCCTCGCAGCTGCGAGCCGACCCGGGCCGCCTGCCGGCCTCGGGCACAGGCGCAGCTCTCCGCAAGCTTTTTATAAACGACCCAGACTCCAAGTGGGAAAGAGTTATAGATGTTTTATTGAGAACAATAAAAAAATCAGCAAAGCAAAAGGGACAGCGCTGGGTGGGTGCACGGCAAAATGCCAGGGGCTCGTGCTCAAAATGGCCTTTTATACCCTTGATATTGCCTCAGCTTTATGCATTGTGAGAAACAATGTCTCACTTCTTAAAATTTTAAAAGGTTTCTTGAACCACAACAAGGGACTGAATAAAGAAAAAGGGACAGCACTGGCTGTCCAGTGGGCCTGTTCACAAGGCCTGCACCTGCAACAATCCTTGTATATGCTTATTGCCACACCGAGCCCCTGGTAAGCCGACCCTCCCCACACTCGTGCATGTGGCACTCTTCTGACCCAGCTCCTCCTTCCTCTTCCTGACTTGATGGTAGACTGAATGTTTGTAAAATAATTGAATTTAATTTTTTTTAAGAGTAAAATCTGTAGGAAAGCCTCCTATGGATGTATAAGTTTTCTTAACAAAGAAAAAGTCACTTTAACCTTCCCAGCTCTGTCTTGAGAGGCTTTAGAAGTCTTATCACCTGGCTAAATTTTTCAGAGTTCATAATAAAGGAACTAAAGAATCCTAACAGAACAGAAAAAGAAGTCCCATGAGGAATGGTTGACTTCACCTTCCTCAGCTCCTTTTCGGTGGCAATGCTGTCACCTCAGCAGCAGTGGCATTGCGGCAGTGAGTCCGAGAGGTGGCAGCTCTCTGGCAGAGCCGGCCGCTGCCTACTCCAGGCCCAGGCAGGCACCTGAGCTGCCTCGCTGCACGGCCAGAGCCATCTCGATGCTGCAGTGCAGGCCAGAGGCGCCGCTCAGCCGGAAGCTGCAGGACTTGCCGCAGGGCAGCGCCGTGAGCTGGCAGTGGCGCGACTGCGGCAGGAGCAGCCAGGCCGACAGCACCAACGTTTGCACCCAGCGGGTGACTTTCTTGGCATCCAAGTAGGAGCCCGTGCAGAGGGTGTCCATCAGGTACCACTCCTGATCCGTGGGCAGCTGGCCACCAGAGGCGTGCAGGAAGCACGTGTGCCCCAGCAGCTGCTCCCCGGAGCACAGGCACTCCAGCGCCACACGGATGCGCCTGGCTGGCGGCCACTTCGTGCTCTCCAGGCTGAAGGAGTGGCTGGGGGGTGGCCGCAGGATGACCAGCGGGCGGTAGGTGCTGCTGTTCTCCTGGACACTGCAGGCTGCAGGGCTGGTGTCCGTCCCAGCAGCTGGGTGCAGCTCCGGCATGAAGCTCCTCCGGGAGAGCACTCGGCAGACACCGAGGAGCTCGTCCACCAGCTCCTGCAGCACCTTCGTGCTGGGCAGGCCCTGCTGCAGAATCACAGAACAGTTGGGCTTGGGAGTGACCTTTATGGACCATTCAGTGTGAGCCCACAGCAGTGAGCAGGGACATTCCCAATGAGATCAGGTTGCTGACAGCCCACTCCAGCCTTATCCTGGATGTGCCCATTGGTGATGGGCTGGGCACAGCCAAAGTGCTGCCACCCCAGTCTGCACCCTTGACCTTCTCATGCTCACTGACCTTCTCCTTGCTGCTGGATCCCTCCTGCCTCCTCCTGCTGGCAGACCCCACGCTTCCATCTCCTAATCAGCCAGAAGGCCAAAGAGAGCAGAAGAGCCTCGGTGAGCAAAGGCAGCAACGGCAGCTGCCATAGAGAAAGGAACAGTCTTTCCATGATGGACTTGTCCTCCTCAATCTCCTGAAGGAGCCGGGTCATTTCCTGGTGCAGATATTCCTCGCGGTCCAGCATACGTTTAACATCACCCTTTTCAATTTGCAGATTCAACTTTGGCCCAGTGGGGGCGCATAACAGGGTCAGGATGAAGGCCACTGTTGGAGACATGGCCTGGTGGGAGAAAGGGAGCTCAGCTTGTCTGGCTGGGAGGGAGCAGGGGGCTGGCAACACCTGGAATGTGCCCAGAGCCTCTCTGGGCACCAGCCATGCTGAGAGCCCCAAGCCCCTCTTCCCCCAGCTCTGGGGACAGTGCCCTGCCCTGAGGGTCCCAGCTCTCCCTCTGGCTTTAAACCCCCAGGGCACCTTTCCCAGCCCCCATCCAGCTCAGCTGTCCCCCTGTGTGTGCACTCACTGGCTGCCAGAAGCCATCTGCCCGGTGCTGCCCCTGGACACAGGTGCCAGCGTGACCTGTCCTCTGTGATGTCACAGCCAGCAGAACCATGTCACTCAGCTGCCAAGCTGGCCATGCCCCTGCTCACAGCTCCCACTGTGACCCGTGCCCTGGCGTGTCACAGCCCCCAGAGCCGCACCTGCCAGGCCACAAGCCCCAGCCCTGGTCCCCACTGCCGGCCTCGGGGGCTCCTGGGCATCCTCACCCTGAGTGCAAAGGCAGCCACAGGAGCCCCCCAGGGCGCTCTGGATCCAGGCTGCAGACACCCTAAAGCCAGCACTGAAAGGGACATGGATGGGGACTGCAGCTGGATCTTGCAGTGCTCACCACCCCTACCTGCCCTCTGAGTGAACCCAAACATCACCTGCAGCACCTTGAGCACATTTACTCTCCTCCTGTCCCTTGTTTCTTGGGAGAAGAGATCCATCCTCATCCAGCTACAGCCTCATGTCTGAGACTTGTAGAATTTGGCTGGAGCACCCAGCAGCAAACCAAAGGGTAAATCAACACCTTGTGAGTGTTGGGGAGTTCTTGTTAGTGCCCCTCTGCTCTCTGGTGCAATGGCACTGCCAGGCTCCTGGGGGAACTGGGACATTTTAGTCAGAGCATTTCTTATTTGTTTATTTGCACCAACTCTGCACACTGAGATTTGAGATTGCTGAAGTTCATTCTTCACAGCACACGTAATTCTGGGCTTGATACTCAAGTGGTTCCAGTCTTTGGACAGTCCTCACCTGATCTGAGTTAAAGCATAGGAATGGTACTTTGTGGTATTTTCTGGGGCTCCCCGTGGCAGGAAGGAATGAATCTGACTCTATGTTCTTAGAAGGATAATTTATTATTTTATGATATTATATTATATTACAGAATACTCTACTAAAACTATACTAAAGAATAGAGAAAGAATACTTAAAGAAGGCTACAAAGAATGATAATGAATGTTGTGACTCTCTCCAGAGTCTGACACAGCCTGACCATGTTTTTTTAACTTAATTACCGTGATTGGTCATTAAGTTAAAAAAATTCACATGAAACCAATCAAACAATCACCTCGTGGATTAACAATCTCCAAAACACATTCCAAAGCAGCAAAACAGAGGAGAGCAAATGAGATAATATTGTTTTCCTTTTTCTCTGAGGCCTCTCTGCTTCCCAGGAGAAGAATCCTGGGCAAAGAAGATTTTTCAAAAAATATTAAAGTAACAGTACATTCCTGGGGAAAAATCCTCTTTCCCCCAAAACCCCTCAAATTTGGGTTTATTCGTAGTAAACAATTTCTTTAAACTCCCAATGATCTTATTTAAGGAAAAAAAATCCCCAAGAAAATTAGCCCAATGAAGGAACCATCACTTAAAATCTAATTTCAAATATGTACAACTCTTAAAATTTCACTTTCTGTGAAATTTCACCTGTACTACCATGAACAAATCATAACAGCCTCAGGCCAACTGTTGACACATTTAGCAGTGTAGCAAAGCCACTATACAGTCCTCTGGGACATTCTCATGAGTGTCCTTCACTAATTCCTAAGAGAACTGAGCACTAGAATTTTTGATCCCATTCATCAGCATGTTTGATATTCTGCCAGATGTCCTCCTGAGTCAGACTCAGTGTGTGAGTTGAGCGCAGCTGAGCATCATTCCCTGCTGCCAGGGTGGATGGACACCTTTGTAGCTCTTGAATGTCAAGATCTTGGTATCCAGCCTGGTTTCTCACAGCAGATCTGCACTGCATGAGACACCAGTGTGACAAAGCTGGGTGAGGGGACAGCTGCATGAAAGCTGTTCTTTTCAACCTGGGGACAGTGGAAGGAAACTGCCTGAGGAGAGTACAGGGAAATCTACAGCATCAGTACTGGAGCTCTGTAAAACTGCTCTGCAGATCCAGCTCTTGAGCTGCACAGCATTGCTATTGCTCTGCAGGAGGTGGTGGCTCCCAAGCAGCCCACGGGCCCGGTGCCAACAGAGCAGGGATGAAGAAAGGGCCTTTTCCTCACTGTTGACCTTCAACAGGAATTTCATCCTACCTGCTGCACTATTCCACTGTAGCTCTCCCAAGCTCTGTCCCTACAATTTTTATTTGCCCTGTTTATGTCCATCCCAAAGCTGAACAAAGAATTAATGTAAGATAGAAACTTTTTAGAGGTACTGTGTTGATATTCCAGCCCTCTCTTTATCTCTCTCTCTCTCTCATACACACACACACACACACACACACACACACACACACACACACCTCTCACGCCTCCCACATTTCTACAATATCTATCTATCTATCTATCTATCTATCTATCTATCTATCTATCTATCTATCTATCTATCTATCTATCTATCCATCTTTCTCATAGGAGAAACTCTCCTTACTTGCATAAATCCATCAAATCTTACCCACACAAGCAGAAATATTAGAAGTCACTAAGGAAAATGTTGTAAAATATTACTTGGCAGAATGACTTAAAAGGCTGTAGGGCCCATTCCTGATGACTGACCACAGAGCTGCTTCAAGAAAATAGTTATTGAAGATGTTCTCTGTGTGAGCATCCACACAGTTCTGGGAAGAGGCATGTATGGGTTAGATGGTCCAAATCCTGCTTCAAGTTCAGACACCTTCAGCACACAAACATGAAAGAAAATAATTTCAAGTTTCATAAGTAGCATAGGTAAAAATCAATGATCTATGGATATGGAGGACAAAAGCAGCAGAGAAATTTTACTTTTGATGTTGTAATGTGCAGTGAAAAGGAAAACATTCACAGCCTGTTTTAAGAGTATTTAACAATAAGGCTAAAAATGTGGTTTGGTAGTTGTGTTTTGGGAAAACCCCCAGATGCTTGAATAAAAATTCCCTCCCTTTTCTCTTGGAGTAACTGCAAGTTCCCTCCTAGTTCCCTCCCCTGCCGCTGTCCCCCCCCAAGCACCTAATAGCTACAGTTAGCTCAGGTTTTTTTAAAAAGGTAATGAGAATCAATCAGTTTTATTACATAAGTCTAAGGATTTTTCCCCGTGAATAAGGGCACTTCAGAGCAGTTTTTCAATAGCAAGCATCACAGTCTATTCTCACTGCTAATGAAGAAAACAATCCTCAAGACACGCTCAGTGAGTTCAGCGCTCTCTCTCCCTGGGATGTTTGGGTGTCCTAATGAGCTGAATACCATCCACTGACAGCTCGTGACATTATTTGCCTGTTCCTGGGGCTTCTGTCAGGTGTGAGCCCTCTGTGCTGAAGATTTATTCTCCTTTCTCTGCTGTGATCAGGAGATTTCAGTCACAGCTCTGTTCCTGCTGGCTTGGTCAGGGCAGCCCTGCTCAGTGCCTTTTGGCAGGTGAATTTCAGACCTGTACTGGTTAAGTGGCAAAGACAGTTACCCAGGGGACTAACCACCCTGCTTCTAAAATAAATATGCACTGAATTTCCCCCAATCCCTATGTGCCTAAAGACACACAGTTCTGATCTTAAGTGAAGTCACAAGCCAGTGGTTTGACCTCAGAAATGCTAGTTTCTGTGCTTCACTATATGATAGTGGTTTTGGGGTTTTTTTGTTTGTTTGTTTTGTTTGAGTTTTTATTGTGGTTTGTTTTTGTGGGGTTTTTTTTGGTGTTTTTTCTTTTTTAACTTTGTATATGTTTAGCATCAATTTTTTTATCAGTTATTACCACTGGTCTTTCTGAGAAAAATAGAATGAAATAGAGAATGATTGGGTGTGTAATCTCTGGTCAAAAGCAGTGTCCTCCCTTACACCTGGCTCAGCCATAAAACTCCCCTCCATGGGAAGGCCCCACACAGGACATTGGCATGAGAAGCAGCTGAGGAAGAGTCATAAACCATCAAAGACCCAAAAGTGTCCCCCAGACCCATTCCTGAGGCTGCCAGAGCACTGCACGTGATGCAGACCCACCCTCTGTTGCAAGAGACTCTGTCAAGCTTCCCCTCCAGAGGAGGTACCTGGGCATTCCCACCTGTGATCCACTGAACTCCATGTTTTGTGGGACACTCACCACTGAGAACAAGAGAGGAACAATGGGACTCTGTTTGGAGTGGTGATATTTTTTACTTAATCTGTCTCTGTCACTCTCTTTCTCCCCCTGCTTTTTTTCTACTTCCATCTCTCTCTCTCTCTCTCACTCTCATTTACTATTAAATACAATCCATACTATTGACTTTGGCATATGGTCTCCTTTGCACCTTAATTGGGCAGAGGTATCTCTCTAACAATTTTAGTAACTGGATCATAACAAATAGTCAGCATAGACTTTTCTGTGGAATATGATACATGGCCAAATGTCTTTCTCTAAGATGTTTATAGTGGCTCAGAGCTCTGGCTGTTGGTCTTCCTTAAGTGTCAAAATTCTTCTGGTCTTAAAACACATGGAAATTCCTTTTTGCCTTTTTAAACGTACCTCACAGGTAACAAAACTTTGCATCCTTAAGCACACTCAGGGCAGCCAAAAAAATCTGAGAAGTTGAGGATATACATTCTGCATAACAAACTGTTGACATTCCATGGATTTACTGCAGTTTGAAAGTTTTTGTTATTAGTGGTCCTTTTAAGGATCAGATTTATTACACTGAGAATGAAGAGTTCCAGAAACACTTTTTCCCCCCTTAAATTAGGGACATTTTTTGTTTTTCTTACCCCGTCTCAGACCTATTGTGCTGTCTGTTGAGGATTGTTTGCAGGAGCTGTGCCAGATTTTTCTCTTGGTAGATTATTGCACTTTCCATCAATCAGTGCCTGAAAAAATGCTGCAAACTTCCCACTGCAAGCACAACACACATACACAGAGCAAATACTATGGGTAGGATCAGCACCACAAATAGTTGCGGGAAATTTCTACTTTTCCATGTGACTTTAGATTTCTCTCCACAATCTAAAGTGTCTGGCACTGACAGACCTTTGTTTCACATCTATCTAAAGCTCCTGCTTTTAACCCAGCAGGGGTACAATCTTTTCACTGGAGCTCTAGCCATGGATTTATTTAGTACTTCCCTGGAACGGAACCTTGTGCCACATGGAACAACTTTGAAGGCTGGGTCTAACTTTTAAGTGAGCCCTGCTTTGTGTGGTGGTGTTGGACAAGAACATTTAGAGGCTGCTATCAGCTGGGCTTGTCCTCAAGTTTTTGTTGTTATAGAACTGCATTGTCCAGGGACTCCAGTGGCACCAAGGCTAGCTGAGCACTTGCAGGTTTAGCCATCAGAACCTTCTTTATTATCCCCTCTCAAAATGCTCAGTCATGGTCTGGTCTTTCTTCAGCAGAACTAGAAATAAAAGTTACTTCTTGCCTGTCTCTGGTGATGTGACTCCTCTTTGTGCCAAAATGCACGGATGGAATTTGGTCACCTCATAAAAGATGATGAACAAATATCAAAATGTGATTATTGGTGTCCTAAACACAAGTGTGAGACACAGTGCAGAGAAGCAGGGAAAATTTTTACTTTCTCGATATTAATAGTTCTTCAATAAAGAAAACTTTAAAAGTTTGATTCTTATCTCATTTTAGATTTGTCTGTAGAGGAAAAATAATGGTTGGAATTAGTCACAACTTTCAATTCACAGCAAGGACATAACTAACAATTGGCACATAGCAATGTCAGCTCCTTAGGGAGCACCCTGTAGGTAAATGTGCCACACATGTAACACCAGCAGCAGACAAAAGAAGAGATACAGAGGTCTGGAGCCTTTGATCACCTGAGGATCCACAGGATTCTGGGGGCTCTATTTTTAACATAACCATTCGTTTTAAGACCAGTAACTTCAAAGCAGAAGAAAGAAAATTCTGCAAAGAACTCTGCTGCTCTTACAGTCTCTGAGCACTCTGAAGTGGTGGGTGTTCCTGAGTACCAGTTCCACCTGGAATATGCCATCACACCATTCTTCCCAAGTTTAGAACTGGATCTCCATACAATACTCTTTTTTTTCCATGTTTCTTGAGTGATCAAGCACACATTTGCTCCTGAAATGCTCCTTAAAGGCACCTGACACTTTTGCTTCAGCAGTAATAGGAGATCACTGTGTAGCAAATGACTGCATTTAATTTCTAGCAGTATCTCAGCATCTCAGTGCAACTAGCCTTACATAAATCACACAAGAAACCAAATGATAGCTTTTTTCTCTTTTATTTAGTTTCATCCTTTTTGTCTTTTTTTACTCTTTTTTAAGGCTCCTGCTATTAGAGAACATCCAAGTAGCACAGGCTTTATGTCATTACTGATAGAGGTCCAAGTGAATGGACACCAGCAGCACTCAGGACCTCAGAGCAGATAAGTTGAAGAAAACACCTTGTGTGGTGTTTCCTTCTGAAGTGAAGGAATGCCAGATGCAAACTTAGTTTTCACACTTGTGATTTAATATGTGCTATAGTCCAAGTCCGAGGTAGCTGAGTATGATTCTGGAAAGGGAGGAAATGCAAATAACTTCAAGCAAGATCTACAGGAAGAGGCAATGATTTTTTTTTCTCACATTTATAACCTTATTTGTATTTTTAGAACATCACAGCTATAACATCACCATTATTTTGCCTTCAAAAAGAATTCTGTGAGTACCTGCATTCAATCTTGGGAGGCAGAAGGAGCTACTTGTGTTATAAATCACATGTGACTTTCCAATGGCAAGAGGCTTTAAATTTCATTAATTGTTCAATGCCAGAGAAAAAGTCTTCATCAGACACTAAAGGGTTATTTGAAAGTGCTTTTAGGCACTGTAAAATCATCTTTATCTACAGAATCCAGTGCAGGTCTTGCCAACTTCTCCCAAATCTGGTGATGTGTTTCTGTGTAAGACATGCTCTTATTGATCCTCCCTGACCCAAGGTCATTTTACACTGCTAATGCCCCACATTGCTCTCAAGTGCAGGTGGATAACCCTTTTCTGGAAATACAGATTATCTCTGCCCTGTTTCTGTATCTAATTCCAGCACTCACGGTGTCTTGGAAAGCTGTAAATTTTCTTGGCCATCCCCTGGTACTGAACATGTCCCTTTTCCCTTTCTCCTAGCCCCTGCCTGCAAAATGCACAAAGAAATGGTTGATTTCATGTGAACTGGAGCCCTCTGCTCATTGTCCAGTTATTTATTTTTATGCTACCAATAACAGCTCTGCCTAGGAAGGATCATGTCAAAACTGATTCACTCTAAAAGCACATGAGACCAGCTTAAATAAATAAACAAACAAATCAATATCCAAACTTCAATCCCTGAAGTTTACAGCAGAAATCCTCTGCCTTGCAAGGGATACAAACAACAAATCCATAGAGTAGTAGAAGAAAGATAGAAAAAACCCTCAAAAATGAAAACAAAAACAAAACAAAAAACCCAGTGACCCTAAAATGCATTAATATCTTTTTTTGTTCTTTTTTTTTTCCTTGTCAGTTCAGGTCTATTTTACAGTTACCGGTCACAATGATGACATCATATCTACTTATGTTTTACAGCCACAAAACTATAATGACATGGAAGTTCTGGACAGCATTTTCTCCAGAATCTTGTGGACTCAGGCCCTCCCATGTATTCCATGTATCTTGGTAAACTCTAGGTAGTTTTTTATTCCAGTGCCAAACTCTTGCTTGTGTTTCTTGACTTTGTTGTTTGATTTTTACAGATTTTAGGCATAAGTGGCTTCCTGTCACAATGGTTTGCACTTTTTAAGTAACCTCTGATATATTTGAGAAAACTCTTGTTTCCCAAGAGCAAATACCCTGAGATTCCAAAACACAATGTAAGCATCAATCTCATTGTTTAATCACATTGTTCAGTATTCACCATGCAGTGCTTGCCTCCAGCTGAGCATGCAGACCTTCAGCTGAGTCAGAGCACATCTGCTATCTAATAAAAATTTCACTTAATATTCTGCTGATCTGGACTGGGTGCCAGGGAAACACTGGCAGTGAGCAGCAGCTCCAGTGGAGACAGAGCAGCCAAAATGCTGCTTCAGGACACAACTCTGTCTATTTGCTTTAGACCTTAATTAAGAGGCAATTCTAGTTCATAAGACATTATACTACAAGGCTGCTGATTTATTAGGCAGACATTCAGTAATGTGATTGAGTGTTCTTGTACACAGTAGATTAACTACAAGTGTGTTGCGCCAGGATGACTGAAAATTTGAAAGCTTATCTATTTTAGCCTGCTGCTGGGGTCCCTGGGTGAATCTTTTTCAGGGGGCTGTGCAGGTTCTTGAACTGCAGGACTGAAATTTTCTGCAATACAAACCTTCACAACAGTATTCTAATTTTTTATACATGCTGAGTTTCCTTTTTTTTCCTACTTCAGCTTTTAAGTAGCTTGAAATCTAAGGAAGAGGACAAGAAATTGTCTGTTTGCTACAGGATGTGTGAGGAGAAGAAGAAAGAACAAGTCCCTGAATACATCAATCCCTCAAAACTCCATTCTTTTGTAGAAATCAGTTTCCATTGTGGTCAAAGCTGAATTTGGCCTCAGAAAGCACAATTTTTTCCTGTCCCTGCCTGTTATATCATATCTAGTCTCAGCTTCAAGGTGTCAAAGGATGAAAAGTCTCAGGGGTTCAAGAGAAACTCCAGAAAATAGTTCGCAAGCCTCAGTATTCTTCTTTTCTGAGCAGAGACATAAATAAGCATTTTCCTATAGGGAAAGAAGAGGGTTTGTAGCAGCTGGTGTGCAGGAGGTGCTTCGCCAGCAGGCACTCCAGGCTCCAGCAGAAAGGGGCTTCAAAACTTCCCGGCCTTTCATCTCATGCTTACTGCTTCAGTGACCACAGTCCAGCCAAGAGTGGCCTTTGGCAACTCCATGCAAACTCTGATCTAGCCAAGATCTGGTGAGGAAAAGCAATATTGAGTACATTTCACTCATGGGAGGGAGATATGCACACTGGAGTAAGAAATGCAGGACAGTTTCCATACAGTGTCTGTGCTCTTCCCTTTCCCTCCTTCCTAACCAACTTCAGAGCTTTTCCCAGACTGTTTTTGAATGTGTTGCAGAATCAGCTGTGCAACTCTTCTGAGAAATCTCCTCTCTCAGAGATAATTTTCAGTAGCTGCTCTGTCAAATACAACTCTGAAAGTGCCTGCCAAACATTTCTGAAATATCACAACCCAGGTGGAGGAAGATCACTTCTTATAGGGTGTAAACAGGTAGTCTGTGCTGAAATCCACATTCAACACAGGATTGTTAATGGAAATTGGAAAGAAAATATGGATGTGAACACCACTTGATGGGAAAAGAGGAAAAAATGTGTTGAATTTGCAGGCAACCCCAATAAGGGAAGAGATGAGAATCTTGACTCCATGTTTCAGAAGGCTGATTTTTTATTTTATGATATATATATTATATTAAAAGAAAATGATATATTAAAACTCTACTAAAAGAATAGAACAAGGATTTCATCAGAAGGCTAGCAAGGAATAGAAAGGAATGGAATTATAATAAAATCTTGTGACCACTCGCAGCCTTGACAAAGGGGGCTGTCATTGGTCATCAAGTAAAAACAATTTCACATGCTGGGTAAACAGTTCTCCAAATCACATCCCAAAGCAGCAAAATACGGAGAAGCTGAAGCTTCTCAGCTTCTCAGGAGAAAAGATCCTGGCAAAAGGATTTTTCATAAAATATGTCCATGACAGAAATGAACTCTGTTGGACCTTCCAAATTTACAGAATAGGATGAAATCACTCCTGCTCTTCTACCTAACCAGTGGCAAGAAACTGGTGTTGCACTAACTGTGCCGTCCAAAATTCATCTTCTGGTAATGGGCTAAACTCTAAGCTGATGTTATTGTGACTGAGATACTCTCTGAGAGTTTAATTCTTTATTCCCTGAATCAGAATATCAGTCTGGTCCCTGTGGAATAATATTTTTGTCCAGCTTGCTGACACAGGAGTTAAAAATACTTATATACACCCACCTTTTGGAAAAGGTAAACTGCTGCTGCAGTTTTGTGCTGCAGGAGTTTTGTGAGGATTGTTTACAGGATGGGATGGACTCGGAGCTTGGCTCAGCAGGTGTCCCTCACTCAACCTAGAAGATGCAAAAACACAAATGAGGTACCATGATGAAGAAAGGTTGTGTAGAGCAAGATGATTTGGTGAACTATGAGGAAATCTTCTGCAGGTGAGACCTGAGGTTTGATGGTGAATTTAAATTGTTTGAAATGTTGGGCTGACATCTCTGACAACTGAGAAGAGCTCACAGCATATCCCTCTACATCCTCCCCTGGTCTGGAGGAAAGGTTTGGCTGAGGAAAAGGACTGCTTTGTTGTCCCTGCAGGAAAACATTTGGACACCCTCATGATTTTCTTGTTATTCATCTCCTGCTGGAGAATTTGGCAGTGAGGGAAAGAGACCAAGCCTGCATGGCTTACTGCAGATGGCTCCCATGGATAACAGAACTCAGTGAAAATAGGAAAGTGCAATCATTCAGACCACCCAAAAAATCATCCAAACTGGCTGGTTACATTTGGTTTGGCTTACACCAGAACATCAGCCAGGCAGTGCAGCTCTCTTCAAAACTCAGCATTTTCCTGGAAATGGCAAAACATTGATGACACTGTGGGGAATGGAGAATGTTCAGAAAGAGGGGATATTTCGTCATGGAACAAGTGAAATGCAGAGATTCAGAACTGGCTGGTGTGCAGCTCGTGCTGATCACCCAACCCAGAAGAGGCAGTTTTTGAGACACAAATGATTAGCAAAAGCTGTCCCTGGAAGAGAAGGAATTCACAAACACACTGCAAGGGTTCTGGAAGGGAAAGGGAAAGTGTCTTCAACAGCTTGTTGGACAGAGAACACAGTGGGAGCAGTTTCAATGAGAGCAGCACTGCCAGAGGGAACTGACTGTGCTCCACAGGCTGAGCTTGTGCTCTGAACAAGATCTCCAGGGGTGAAGTCTGTGATTATAAACACAAAAGATTTCTTGATTTTCACAAGTGAGGGAAGAAAGACACAAAACCTGAAAAGGGTAGAAAATTAATAACTCTAGAAGCAAATTTAGCAACCACTGCTTTGTTTTTGCCAAAGAGACATGAAACAAACCAAGCAGCCAAATAAAAAAAACAAGCTTACAGATTTGTTTAACAATAGAATGTTCAATGGACTGAATTTAATTAATGCCAGGTTTTGTCAGCTGAGAATCTGGCAACAACACCAAAGTGACTGCGTTTGCTATGGAAGTGCAATGGGGAAACCTAAACCCTGGAGAACAGTTTTGTAAACTTCTGCCTTCTGCCTTGTGTTCCTGTTATAATCCTTTGTCAGCATTGGATTAAAGGCCATGATTTTTATTTTTTAATTTCTATGAAGTATATTCATTTAATTCACACTGTTCAGATGCTTAACCTAAAGTTATGGCTTTACTCAGAAGATAATTATGACATGAGAGTGAGCAAATGATCGTGACAGTCACTGTCCTGTAAAACCACCAGGTTTTATTTTGGAAATTTTGGATTTACTTTATCTAACAATAAACAGCTGTAATATTTAAAAACTTCCATTGCTATGGACTAGGAATGATGCTGTGTGGTTTAGAAAAACAACTCAAATTTTCTCCTGATTTCTCGTCTCTCTGACCTGCAGGGGGAAGGAATATTTGTTTTCTCATGAACACTTTCTCACGCTTTTGAAAAAATACTGTAGAGAAAAAGATTAGGGCAAAGATAGGAGAGGAGATTAACTCAATATAGAGGAACATAATAAAAACTTCTCTTTCTTTCCAAATAGCCTTTATCTTAAGCTACAAGGAATCTACACAACATTATGTTACTTATCTTTCATCTGATGGCTGGACTTCACTGGTACAAGGAGGGCTATTCAAGTGTTAAATATTGGTTTTCTAGGGCTATTTAAGATGCCCTTGCACAGTCTCTCCTGCTGCACTGCAGAAAGGTGTTTGTACCTGTCCATTCTGTGTGATCCTCAGGCCATGTCAGCTGACTGAGTGAAGAGAGATTAAACCACTGAATTAGACAGCCCCACAACTTCCATTTGGGTGAGGAGTCTTTTCCATTCTCCAATGGGACCAAACCACTCAGATCTCTTTGCCAAGACAAACACAGATTTAGGCTGAATGCACAACAACTGAAGTTTATTATCTGATGTGTAGTTTTCCAAACCAGTTTTCCAGTTACAATACATTGGGTGGATTTTTTCATTCTCTGTCTCCTTTCCTCCAACTTTCCAGTGCAGAATGTGGGATTCAAGGCTTGCACTACGAAAACAGCCCCCCTGTGTAAGGGCACGCACACACATGCTGATCAAAAGCATCCACAAGTTCAAGACAGTCTGGAACAGAGACTTTTTCTCTGTTTTTCAGTCCTTCCAAAGCCCATATCAGTAGTGTATTGATCCATGACTACTGGATGCAATCACATTAAACAGTAGTAGCCTTGCGATGGATGCTGAGGGCAAACTTTGCAAAAAACATTTATTGTTTTTTCCTTCTCTCTTCCTTCCCCATACACACCAAGTGGGAAAAAATCCCAGTGCCTTTCTACCCCATGTTGAAATCCTCCTGCAGTGATGTTCAGCTGATTTCTGGCTCAGAAAGTCCATTCTGGCCTTCAAAGCTGACTCAACAACCTGGGATCTATGATGTGAATATTCTGGCAGTGGTGCTTTCCTTTGAAGGTATCTTGTTTGTTTTCATAACTCCGTTTCCCCCCTATCATCTGGTTTTTTACCAGGGTTTTTCCATGTTGCCTCCAGTGAAATTTCATCAGCAGCATTTGGATGCCCCACTGACAGAGCAGTCCTTGCTCACTCCGTGCTGTGGGTTGGTAGAACTGGATTAGAACAGAGGAATACTGAAAATACTGCCAGTATTTCTCATGCTGCTGTCAGGGACTTAACAGGGTGGTGAGGGAGAAAGAAAAAGTACATTAAAAAAACCAAACATGTTCTAGGTATTTATGGATAGGTCTGTGGCACAAGTGGGGTGCCAGAGACATAGAGTCAGAATTGCTCAGTTTGGAAAAGACCTCTAAGACCAAGTCCAGCCTTTTACCCAGCACCACTATCTGAGGTTCCCCACTAAACCATGTCCTCAAATGCCACAGCTGCATGATTTTTGCACACTTCCAGGGCTGTTGACTCCACCATTTCCATGAGCAGACTGTTCCAACATTTTTCATTATTTTCCCTTTCTGGGGGAAAAAAAAAATAGTTTCCTAATATCCAATGTGCAATGGCACAACCTGAGGCCATTTCCTCTCATCCTGTCACTTCTCTGTCACTCAACTCACCACACTCTCCTGTCAAGGATTTGTAGACAGTGAGAAAGTCCCCCCTGAGCCTCCTTTTCTCCAGGCTCAGCCCCCACAGCTCCCTCAGCCTCTCCTGGTGTGCCAGACCCTTCCCCAGCTCCATTCCCTTCTCTGGACTGGCTCCAACCCCTCAATGTCCTTCCTGAACTGAAAGCCCCAAAAACCACAGGATTTAGGATAATACCAGCTGGAGGACAGGACTATATTTGCTAGGAAATAACCCTAATGCTGGCATGCTTTCTGAACACTGAGCCATCACAAGACAGCTCCACACCTGTATAGATAAAACTCTGAGAAAATTCATGCCTGGATATGGAAGTTAGTTGTTTTAAACTGCCCTGAGATTAGGTCCTCAGAACCAGCTGCCTTTGAACATCTTGTAGACTGCAAAAATGCAGTTTGATGTATCAGAAGTAGTAAAGGGTATTCTCATTCCATAGCTTTAGGAGAGTTTAGGAAGAGGCTCCCGCAAGCACGAGGGGAGAGATGTGTCCTTTCCAGAGACCGTGCCTTTTGAACCTAGTGCTTTTACTTGTTCCCCACTTGATGCTCACCCTCTTCACTGAGATGTGGAGATCCTAAACTGTCTCCTCGGTGTAGGCAGCAGCCTGAACTGTGTGCCTCCAGTCTGGGTGGTGACTATTCCTCCTCAAGCAAACAGGCAGAATATTCTCTCTTTCCTGACAGAACTCTCTGTATCCAGTGGCTGGACTTCAGTCTGTTGGTTTTTGCACTACTGTAACAACTCCAGAAGGAAATTGCTACTTTATTTGAACTGGCCAAACAGCACACTGGTAGCACCAAAACATGGAGATCTGAACTGCAGAGACTTCCCACAACACAAAATAAATGTCTCACATTGTCCAAGAAAGAAAACAATTTCCTTGCCCTGCTAATTAACAGCATGTGTAGCTGTAAACAAGATGGTCAACTGAGTGGAACTTTATCTCAGTCCAGAGCAAACATTGTGACATCTAAGAATGCTGGAGGACACAAAAGATGAGAAAATGACCATTTGAAATGAAAAAAATTGTAAATGTGAGGAGTAATATTTGCCTACACTAGATAACATGACCATTAGAAAATCCTCAAATGGATTTGATCTCAGTCTTCATCTATGTATTTTATCTCTGTGAAATGTAGCTACACTGCACAAGGAGTTTAATTCTGTCCTTAATGCTGTCATGATTGCAATGGAGAAGAAAACTTTAATTAAAGTGGAAGCAACTTGGTAATTCTTCTTTCTTAAGATACACTTACTCATTGAAACACTCTGAAACTTACATTTCTTTCAAAGGCTACCTCGGAGCTCTAAATAAAAAGTGTGAAAGAAGTGTTAATGATCATGCTGTGTAATTTTATTTCCCAGCAGTGCCATGAACCTTTCCTCCCTCTGACTCTGATAGAACTGAGCCATTTACTGGACTTTGTGACAATTCAAACACAAACTAAAGCAACCACAACAAAAAAGGCATTTTTGCGACTCCCTATAAATATGTTGTTTGCTGGGCTTGCGAGGTTTGATTTCAGCTCCAGCTTGTGTAATTAGTTGGTTCAAATCCTCTGGAGTGAAAAGTGGCAGGAACCAGACTGAAAGCTCTCAGGGTTCACTGAAGTTTTGCATTCCTCCACACAGGCTATGGGAAAGATTCTACAATGAAGAAGCTGAATAAAAAAAAATCCATGATTAAACCACTACTGATAAGTTAAATAACCATGTCTAGCAACATCTGGCTTATTCTTATAATCAATAAGTCCCTAAATTAAAGATTTCCTGTTGTAGTATTTAACTATGTGAAGCTAAGTAAAAATGAGAAGCAAAAGCTGAAAAAAGCATCTGTGTTTCCAATACACTTGGGAAATGGGATCACAGTAGAGTTTTAACTGTAGCTTGGCACTATTCTGCACTGTACTTCCTGAATCCCTTACAAACCCGTGGTAATGACACATTCTGTTTCATATCCATTTTCCTCACATCCTTGAATGTGTCTTCCACGATCATTAAAAACAAGGGACAGATGCAAAATTAAATTCTGAAATACCAAACAGATCTCTACTAAAGCAAGGAAAGAAATGCCAAGGGAGCTGCTATTGCTTGTCAATCAAAAAGTCTGTTGTCAAATGAATTTTCAGTGTCAGTGCAGGTAATGTGTCAATGTCAGCCTTAAGTGAGCATTTTTTAATACACAAGAAAGGAGAAGAGCACCAAGATCTCTCTACCTGGAGATCCTTTCCTATAAAATTGCCAGACTTGTTCTTGAGTTATGTATATTAATTGCCTGCACAACTACAGGGAGAGGTGGGTAAGATGCTTCATTGACTGACACAGCAACAAATGCAATTATTTGCAGTCATTGATTTATTTTTCTCGGTCATGATTTTTATAATTTCTCTTTACTCTTTTTTTTTTCTGTTAAGAGCCATATTTTAAAGTAAAAGAATTTCATTCACCTCTTCCAGTAAATATTTATTTCCAGGTGATTGCTGTATGCATTGACTCAAACATATCATAATAGTTTTTATTATTATTTTATTCATACAATATAAGTCAAAGCATTAAAGAATGGTATATGTAAGCTGAGAAGCTGCTAATGTTTGAATCTAACCCTTCAAGATTCAGACTCTGAAAGTCAGGGCAGGTTCATGCAGACTCATTGTCAAAGTTAGATTGGAGAATGTGAACATGAGGCTGTGACAGAGTCTTTGGAGATGAGCTTTTACTTTAGTGAGTAAGTAGAGAGCAACAGGAGCAGGACCCTGATCTTGATGAATCTTCAGCTACAAGGGTTTTTTCCTTATTTGTAAGAACAGTCCCCTCACACTTGTCCAAGGGAAATTTGCTAATATTTGTTCACCTTTCCAGTCATTTAATAATTAATATTTACCCTCTTCCTTCATCACTATCCACATTCATGTTGAAAGGTCATCTCTGCAACTGCAGGTTGGCTGCCAGTTTTCTTCTGCACCTGAGCCCCTGCTGGCCTGGCAATAATTTCCTGAGGTGTGATTATCACCTCCAGCAACATTTATGGGGCCCAGATGGAAGAGGAGGTCAAGTTTCCTGGCATTGCTGGACTCCCTCAAGGTGTGGACAATGCTGAAATGTTCTTCAAGCAGAAGCAGTAGCTGAGGTCAGAAATGTGAAACGAAGTAGCTATTGCTTAAACCTCTTAAAAAACACAGAAAGTTTATATGCTAATCAGAAGAACAGGTTTTGCATCTCTGCAGTCTCAGGGATGTTGTTTCTATTTAACTTTCAAGTGAAAATGAGGTTCCTCAGCCACCAAAGGAAGCTGTTCTGGGGGAGATAAGTGTGTCTCTGCCCCATGGGTCTGTGTATCTGGTGTCTCACTGTCCCTGGAGACCTGCTAAATCACATACTGATTTCAGCTCCTTTTTATCTCTAAGGAGTGAGATGACTCTGAAGATTTCTTAGATGAAACAGTAAAATAATTTCTTATCTTTCAGAGCTATGAGGTAGAGAGGGAAGAGAATGGGCAAAGAGGCGCAAAACCCCAGTGGCAAATTCCACAGTGCTGTGAGGACACTGCCCGGGGTCTCACCTCACCTCCTTTCCACCAGCAACAGACTCTAGCTGAATAAAAGACAGGGCAATAATTACAGATAGAAGAATTATTTTTGACAAATGCTGTCTTGTTTGGAAAGCAGGTCATACTTTAATTTATTCCAGTACTTGTTGTTGTGCTGCCTGGCTGGTTTGTAAACCATTACACACCAACTTCTTGTTTCTAAGAGCTAAAGTGAAATCAGGTCTCTTGTGGTTTGCTTCACAAAATAAGAATTTAAATTAGAAAAACAATTTTACCTTTCCAAAGGCCTTTCATAATTGTTTAATCAGATTTCTTAACACATAGTGTTAACAAATATAGAATATAGAATTTCCCTATTCCTGTGTGTATTGTTCTGAATACATACCCAAGTAGCCCCAAATATATATTGAACAAAGAAAACAATCCACAAGACGCTTCGTGAGCACAGTGCTCTCTGTCCCTGGGATGTTTGGGTGTCCTAATACACCTTTTAGACATAAAAATATCCTCCCTTCCCCAAAATTTCTTTGGATATATCCAGTAATGTATGTACAGGGTCAGTGAGAGGGCTGAAACACCTTGTGTTTCAAACAAAATTAAGAAAACATAAAGTCTTAGTCCCCTACCTCAGGGGAGACTTTGAGACTTCTAGCTGTGTTTTTACAGTGCACTGAAGACACAGTTTGAAGTTTATTCTATTCCCAGTGTTAGGGGATTTTTTTGAGCTTTTAGGTTTGGGGTTTTTTGCTTTCCATTATTTCAGGCTATGAGAGGGTGCTCTGAAGTGGTGCTGTTTGCCTTTCACAGGAGAAAGCCACACTAGAAGAGGTTTACAGGAGGGGTCTTGGTCAGAACAACCTGTCAGACTTGATATAGCTCCTTCAAGACAGTGGATATAACACAGCTGAAAAAAAATCACTGAACCCACTGCAGCAAATTGACTTAGAGTGGAATCAGTGGTGCACTAACTAAAGATAGGAGTCTTGTGGAGGGGAAAGACTTGAGAGAACCCAGAGAGAAGATAATTAGGGATAAAATGGAAAAGAGAGGGTTGCTTACTGCTGGTTTAGCTGGGGCCTCTGAGGGTTACTGCACACACTGCACTAGGAGTAAAGGCAGGTTTTGAAATTAGGGACAGAGAAAAACTGAAAATTTGCATTACTGGAGATTGGATCAGCTTCCCTAGTCAGGGAAAGGGAAGGAGGGAGGGACGGAGGGAGGAAAAGAGGGAGGGAGGGAGGGAGGGGAAGGAAGGAAGGAAGTGGCGGAAGGAAGGAAGTGGCGGAAGGAAGGAAGGAAGTGGCGGAAGGAAGTGGCGGAAGGAAGTGGCGGAAGGAAGTGGCGGAAGGAAGGAAGTGGCGGAAGGAAGGAAGGAAGTGGCGGAAGGAAGGAAGTGGCGGAAGGAAGGAAGTGGCGGAAGGAAGGAAGTGGCGGAAGGAAGTGGCGGAAGGAAGTGGCGGAAGGAAGTGGCGGAAGGAAGGAAGTGGCGGAAGGAAGGAAGTGGCGGAAGGAAGTGGCGGAAGGAAGGAAGTGGCGGAAGGAAGGAAGTGGCGGAAGGAAGGAAGGAAGGAAGGAAGGAAGGAAGGAAGGAAGGAAGGAAGGAAGGAAGGAAGGAAGGAAGGAAGGAAGGAAGGAAGGAAGTGGCGGAAGGAAGTGGCGGAAGGAAGTGGCGGAAGGAAGTGGCGGAAGTGGCGGAAGGAAGTGGCGGAAGGAAGGAAGTGGCGGAAGTGGCGGAAGGAAGGAAGTGGCAGAAGGAAGTGGCGGAAGGAAGTGGCGGAAGTGGCGGAAGGAAGGAAGGAAGGAAGTGGCGGAAGGAAGGAAGGAAGGAAGTGGCGGAAGGAAGGAAGTGGCGGAAGGAAGGAAGTGGTGGAAGGAAGTGGCGGAAGGAAGGAAGTGGCGGAAGGAAGGAAGTGGCGGAAGGAAGTGGCGGAAGGAAGTGGCGGAAGGAAGTGGCGGAAGGAAGTGGCGGAAGGAAGGAAGGAAGGAAGGAAGGAAGGAAGGAAGGAAGGAAGGAAGGAAGGAAGGAAGGAAGGAAGGAAGGAAGGAAGGAAGTTGGTTTTTTTGTTTGTGTCACCTCCAAAGTCTTAACAGAGAGAAGCACCCTTTTTCCAGGAACCCTTGGACATCTCCTTACAAAAGAGACAGTCACCTTACACTGTCTGCTGTCCTAAGTTTATTCCTCATAAGAGGAAAAATAATGCACGGAGGTGGTGTTGCTTATCTTTCATGAATGGGTCCAGGAGCTAATATTGAGGTGCACTTCAGAAAGGGGGAAACATATTTCAAAGGTCATGTGAGCAATTTTCCTCCAAAACTTACTTGTTGTGGAAAAAACCCCTCAAGTTTCTGTAGCAACAAGCATTTCCTTGCCAAAGACCTGTTCTCTGAGAACATTATGGAATATTTATCCCATTATTTCTGTGCAAGACAGTGATAACTAAAAGCATTCATTACTGCTCAGGCCCTACATTTGCACATTGTTTTTAGCTCTTGATTATATGAACAACAACACCCTTAATGGAAGACAGTGCAAGCTTTTATTGCTGCAGTTAAGGTAGCATGGCAATGTCAAATGACAAAAATACATTTAAAGTACTAATGAATCTTTCACAGAACTTCTGTCAAGACTGTATTTTTTTTGTTGGTAACCCCATAAAATAGTGAATTCAATTAGCATTCTGTTATTCCTTCTAGCTCTTTGAAAGCATTTCACATCATTACTTTATCTGAAGCAGTTATTTATTTCACATTAGAGATAAGCAGCACTTTTTACCCTGCTAACAATAACTAATAGATGTCAATGTTCAGCCAAATTATTTTATATACTTGGAAATTAAATATATCCAGTCACTGTCTCTGCTTTTTCTCTCTCTGAAGGAAGGCCCATTAGTTAATATCTAAAGAGGATTTTTCCCTCAGCCAAGCAGGAGCATTGGCAGGGGGGCTGTGGGGCTGTGCAGGGACAGAAGCCTTGGCTTTATTTCCCAGTGACTGTGTACAGCCTGGGCTGATCAGGAGTCTGCACCTCTGCACAGGCACTGCTGGAACAGTGCTGCTCAGGCTCTGTGCTCTCCTTTGGCCCCCATACAGCAGCTAAAGCCCTTCCAGGAGCTGGTAACTGAGTTTGTAGTTGTGAGCACAAGGCAAAAGTAATTTGCTTTATCTTTGGAATGCACTATTTACCCACCATACTAAAAGCTTCAAATGACACTTGAGTAGATGTTTCCAGAATGGTTAAAAATGTGTAGTGGTTTTATAGCAGGGGGAAAAGGAATTTAATATTTTTCCAATAAAAGAAACTAAAGGTAATTAATACCATCTCCAAGAATTTTCATATTTTTCAATGATGACAGAATTTGCTGAGGGATAAAATACAGGTTTGGGATTCATCTGCCCAGGAAGGGACATTTTGAGAGAATTTCTGCTGAAAGCTACAAATAAAACTGTTTTGTATTCATGACTAAAGAATTTGCTAGCAATGAATACTTAAATAGGAAATTGGTCATGCTGGCTTCTTCTGGATAAAGAAGGAAAGTCGATAGGTGCATAGCTTGTTCCTTCTGTGAATGCAAAGCAAATTTTGTGATGGGCTCCAAGTCTCTCTTCTCCAGTGGAAAATTTGCTAGAACACAAAATTCAGCATTTGGTCTCAGAGAAAATAATAACTTTTGCTATTTTATTTTGGGTCCAGTCTGAGGGGAATATATTTTGAAGCAAATGTAAAAGAAACACGAGGTCTGGAGTGGTCATGGCTGCCCCAAGGGACCTGTGCTTGAACCTCATTGTGGCTCCTCATGAGGCTGGACCTGTGCCTGCCTTAGCAGTAAATATATTTTGAAATCAAATATTTCAGGAAGAAAGGAAGCTCAGTTCTGTAGTCATCATTATGGATTTTCAGTAGTCACAGCTTTTTTTCTTTAGTTTTTAAGAAACCAAAAAGTACTAAATAGGAATGAGAAGAGTCCTAAATTCATAGGACTTACTGCTTTTGTTCAGAGAATCTGCTTTTCATGAGGAAACCACTTTCATATGATAGAAGGCAAAAGCAAAAAATATTTTACTGATTTATTCACTAAAATCTCAAGCTCTTTGAAATAATCTTGCAGGGAGTGTGCGTGGCAAAAGCAAATACATCTGGTAAGTGTTTCACATTTCATACAGGTAAAAGGCAAAGAATCCAGTCCTGCCTTGCACAAAGTGGGGATGAAATGCAAGAAGAAGTGGATGAGATCACTCTGTGGCCTCATAGGGCAAGTCTTGCTTCTGTGCATTGAAAAGAGCCATGTCTGTGATCTGTACCAGCCACAACTCCACAACAAAACAAAACAAAACAAAACACAGAAAAATGAACAACAACAACAAAAGAACAAAAAACATTGTCTTGAAAATAGTCCAGTTATAGTTAAAAGAAGGCAGGGGAAAATTATTTCATTAAACGGTTAATGTCTTATTTTATCTTTTAATCTTTTCAACATGGTGTCCCAAAATTAACTGTTAACACAAGCATGTAAACTTATGCAGAATAAACAAAAAATAGAATAGGAAACTCAGATATGCCACAAAAATTTATATTCTGTATCTTCAATTCATATTCCTGTAATTTTAGTAGATTTCACTGTGGCTAGGTAGATGCTACTATTTCTGCTCTATTAACATTAGTTAATGAAAGTATATTTAGGAAAATTTCCTTGCAAGTGCATCTGACCTCACATTGTGATTTGGAGTTCATAAATGTGAGGTTTGTTGCACTGGTGATGTCTGTTACAACTGGCAGCAAGGGTAGAAGCTACTGACCATTTCAAGATTTGAAAAGCATGAAGCTGTGAAACTGTTTTGGTTTTTAAAAAATTTTTCTTAAACCAGATTTGCATCTCCTTTAAGATAAGGGAAACCCTTGAATAAAGAAAATTTCCTTCAATACAGGGAGACTATAACAGTTCTTCAGTGTAGCAGTGTATAAAGAAATTCTACACAAACCTGGGACAAGATCCATGGAAAAACTTCCTATGAGGTGGCTGCAAACTGATCCACAAAGGGGAAAAACCGAGTACTGAAAAAGAAAAAAAGAAATGAAAGGGGTTTTTTTCCCTATCCCTTGAATTTTGCCATTTATGCACCTGTAATTAGCAGCAGATGAGGTTTTTCATGGAGTCTGGACAACAAGATTGTGTTTGATAACTTTCCTGGCATTTATAGTAAGTGAAAATTTAGAATCTAAATTATTGAAAAAAATAATTTTAAGACTATTCACAGATTTGCCAGTCTCTTTAATATTAATATTAATAACAATATTAATTCTTAAAAAAAATCTATCCACTAAATTATTTCTCAAGCAGAATGAAGGTTACCTCATAATTTTGATAAACGTTGTTCTCATCTGGAATTCCATGCTCAATCTTTGATATATTTAAATGCCAGCCGAGATTTTTCTTTGTATTTAGGGCTTGGTTTTAGTTTGATTACTTAATTGTTGTTGCTGTGTTGATTTGGTCTTGAGGTGGCTTTTTAAAGTTTTTGAAATCCTTATTTTGGCACAGGACATGAATTCACCGAAGTATTTGTGTATGAAGAGAATATTCCATACAAATTTCATTTTATTTGATAATTGCTGCATTAAGTACTTTGATAATTCAGGTGTCAGAGAGCTGTTGCAGTGAGAGCAAAAGCAGAAAGAAAGAGTGGATAAGGAGGGACTGAGCACTGCAGACATTGAAAGTGAGGTATGTTGAGAGTGAAGGTGGGGGAAGAAATGCTTGAAGTTGAGCATGAGAAGGGGAAAGGAAGCTTGTTTTTTATGTTGTTATAACATCCCCTTCTTTTCCCCCCCAGTAATCAAAGTTTATGTTACTTGACATTTAAATAAATTAATTTAACAAGGAGTCAGGTTGCTCTGCCCATAATATGAAATTTTTGTTTTGTTTTATTTCTGTGGTTGTCCTTGTCAGGTTCACTTCTTCCAGTCTTCTCAGGTTGCCCTCACTGTCTACTGGAAATGTTCGATCATTTAATCAAAAACAGTTTTTAAAAAATGCAGTAGCTAATGTTTTCTTCATGAACATTTTGGTTTTGCTTTTTCCAATTTGCAACAGGAACATCCTGTCAAGGTCTTAGGAAACAAGTAACGCACAATAGCATGACTTTAAAATAGATACATATGTGGTGCTGGAAGACATCTGAGTCTGATCGAGGCAGTAGAGGCTTTAAAATTTTCACCAGACTTCCAGTCAGTGATGCAGATCCATTACCTCTATCTGCCCATCACAGCAAGTGAGTTGGAAGCCTCTGTCTGGAGGAGGAGGCTTGCTGGTGGATATTTGTCACTTTGAATGTGATTGATGCTATCAGGGTGTTAATCTTAGTACTTGACAGCAATTCAATAGGAAGCAATGTATTTCCAGGCAACAATTTTATTTGTAGAAAGGAAGATATTTTCTTTTTTTCCAAATACAGAGTCTGTATAGAAAGATTGAGACTTTCTGGAAGTGTCACTGGAGTAGAATTATAAATACAGGGACTTGTACCAGTTGTCAAAAGGATTGAAAGTGATTTGTGTTGCATCTGCAGCTCCTGGGAGCTTTGGGAATGACAGAAAGAGCAACTGCTCTGAGAGCTGCTAAAACACATCCCTGCAGAGCTCTTGCTCCTGAGCTCCTTACTGCTCAAACAGATAAGTCAAGGCAAGAAAATATTTTTAAACTATTTTATAGATGGTAGTTTAAAGCCAGATATTTAAGACCTGCAAACTTTTTATCGGTTGCAGGGTTTAAGAGGCTCAGCTCTGTTCAGGTTTCAAAGGACTCCAAATTAAGTCCTAAAATGGTCTGCAATTAAACTGTGATTTCACACATCTTTCAGAACTAAAAGTTCAGAGAGATTGTCAGAGACTTTAATTCAGTATCAACAATAGAAAAAAAGAAAGTAATCCAGATTAGTTTTTCCTGGGCTTGGCCATGAAATTGTGTGTGCTTAGATATATATTTACACACCCATATACATACACACATATGTATGTATGCATGTATGTATTGTATACACATATATTTACAAAACTTAATTTTTTACTCCCTGAGAAAACATGTTGAAGTCACGTTTCAGTCTGAGCTCCATCTGTAAGCATTTGTAAAAGAAAGTCATAAGAAATCCAGCATTTACTTTCAGCTTGTCTGTATAAAAGCCTCTATGTCTAAAATACTTCAAAACAACAATACTGAGATGAACTCTATTTAATTATCCACTGGAAATCATCTTTTGATAGAGCCAAAATGTCAAGACAGTCAGAATCTTACTCCAGAGTTAAGTTTCAGGGAAGCAGCAGAACCAGAGCTGCATAATGGGCAAATGAGAAATGCTCTGAAGCTGATCGTTTTGCCTATTGTATAGTATTAATGGACAAAACAAACAAAACCCCACAAACAAACAAAAAACCCACAAAAAACCCAAAACCAAACCAAACCAAACCAAAACAGAAACAACTCAACAACAAAACCGCAAAAAACACTAAACAACCAAAACCATCTTAATATTCAATATTGGTTAGTTCTCTCCATTCCCATTCCCTGAAGCAATTTCTGTCTTCTATCAGATGTTGGGCTTAACTTCCTTTAAATCAGAGATCACATTCTAGACAATGATTCTAGTAGACATGAGAGGTTTATCTTATATTATTTTATGTGTTCTGATCCTGATTCTATTTCTGTATCCACCTTCACACTTTGTTGCAGAAGAGAGCTACAGAATTTTGTTCTGCATTCTGTAAAACAGTAAGGTTTATTTCCCTCAAGCCAGCTACTTAAGTGATTACTGTATTTTCTGATATGTGCTGTAAATCCACCCAAGTTACTGAGTTTTTAGTTATTTCTTCCTAGTTGAGTTGTTAACAGTGATGTTCAAACATCACACAGAATCACACAGAAATTCTAGGTTGGAAGAGACCTTTAAGATCATCGAGTCCAACCCATGTTCTAATACCTCAACTAGATCATGGCACCAAGTGCCACATCCAGTCTTTTTTTAAACTCTTCGAGGGATGGTGACTCCACGACCTCCCTGGGTAGATGATTCCAGTATTTGACTACTCTTTCTGTAAAATACTTCCTCCTTATTTCTAGCTTGCATCTCCCTTGGCGCAGCTTGAGACTGTGTCCTCTTGTTCTGTCGGTTGTTGCCCGGAGAAAGAGACCGACCCCCAGCTCACCACAGCTACCCTTCAGGAAGTTGAAGAGGGTGATAAGGTCACCCCTGAGTCTCCTTTTCTCCAGGCTGAACAACCCCAGCTCCCTCAGTCGCTCTTCATATGGCTTGTGTTCCAATCCCCTCACCAGCCTCGTTGCTCTCCTTTGGACACGCTCAAGCATCTCAACGTCCCTCCTAAACTGAGGGGCCCAGAATTGGACGCAATACTCAAGGTGTGGCCTCACCAGTGCTGAGTACAGGGGAAGAATTACCCCCCTGCTCCTGCTGGCCACACTATTCCTGATACTAGCCAGGATGCCATTGGCCTTCTTGGCCACCTGGGCACACTGCTGGCTCATGTTCAGCCGACTGTCAACCAGCACCCCCAGGTCCCTTTCCTCCTGAGCACTGTCCAGCCACACTGTCCCCAGCTTATATCGTTGCAGGGGGTTATTGTGGCCAAAGTGCAGGACTCGGCACTTGGACTTATTGAACTTCATCCCATTGGATTCTGCCCATCCCTCCAACCGTTCCAAGTCCCTCTGCAAAGCCCTCCGTCCCTCTAACAGATCCACACACGCTCCCAGCTTAGTGTCATCTGCAAATTTGCTAATAAAGGACTCTAAACCCTCATCCATGTCATCAATAAAAACATTAAACAGAACTGGCCCCAGCACAGAACCCTGAGGAACACCACTGGTGACTGGCTGCCAGCTGGATGCAGCACCATTCACCAACACTCTCTGGGCCCGGCCATGCAGCCAGTTCCTGACCCAGCACAGAGCGCTCCTGTCCAAGCCACGGGCTGCCAGCTTGTCTAGGAGTGTGCTGTGGGAGACAGTGTCAAAGGCCTTGCTGAAATCCAAGTAAACAACATCTACAGCCTTACCTGCATCGACTAGGCGGGTTACCAGGTCATAAAAGGTGACCAGGTTGGTTAAACATGACCTACCCCTCCTAAACCCATGCTGGCTGGGTCTGATACCCTGGCCATCCTGTAAATTTTGCGTGATGGCGCTTGATATAAACTGTTCCATTATTTCACCAGGTACTGAGGTCAGACTGACTGGTCTATAATTACCAGGATCTTCCTTTGCACCCTTTTTGTGAATGGGTATCACATTGGCCAGCTTCCAGTCATCCGGAACCTCGCCAGTGAGCCAGGACTGCTGGTAAATGATGGAGAGTGGCTTTGCAAGCTCATTTGCCAGCTCTCTCATCACCCTGGGGTGGATTCCGTCTGGTCCCATAGATTTATGAGTATCCAAGCATTTCAGTAGTTCTATGACTGCCCCCTCTTGGATAAAGGGGGGACCATTCTGCTCCCTGTCAACCAGCCCAGGTGGGCAGGCGTCTTGAGGGCAAGTCATCTTCCCACTAAAAACTGAGGCAAAATAGGCATTAAGCACTTCTGCCTTTTCCTCATCTTCAGATACTAAGTTCCCTCCTTTGTCCAATAAAGAACAAGGGCTGGTCATACCTTTCCTTCTACCATTAATGTATTTGTAAAAACATTTTTTATTATCCTTTACAGAAGTTGCCATTCTAAGTTCAAACTGAGCTTTGGCCTTCCTAATTTTTTTCTGCATGCTCTAACAGCCTTCTTGAATACTTCCTTAGAGACCTGTCCCTTCTTCCAATGCTGATACATCCTCTTTTTATTCCTAAGTTCCTCCAAAACCTCCTTGCCCAACCAGGCTGGACGTTTACCCCGTTGGCTGATCTTTCGGCACACAGGGATGGTCTGTTCCTGTGCCCTCAAGATCTCTGTTTTGAGGTATGCCCACCCTTCCTGAACTCCTTTGTTTTTTAGGACTGCTTCCCAAGGGACGCTCTGAATAAGTCTCCTAAACAGGCCAAAGTCTGCCCTCCGGAAGTCCAATACAAGAGTTTTACTGGTACTCTTCCTGATTTCACCAAATATTGAGAACTCTATCATTTCGTGATCACTTTGTCCCAAGCGACCTCCAACCACCACATCTCCCACCAGCCCATCTCTATTTGCAAATAGCAGGTCTAACATAACCCCTCCCCTGGTGGGTTCACCCACCAGCTGTGACAAAAAGTTGTCCTCCATACATTCTAAGAATTTCCTGGACTGCCTCTTTACTGCTGTATTAAGTTCCCAGCAGATGTCTGGCAGGTTGAAGTCACCCACAAGAACAAGGGCTGATGATCTTGAAACATTACCTAGCTGCTTATAGAATAAGTCATCTACCTCTTCTTCCTGGTCGGGTGGACGATAACAGACTCCCAGTAGGGTGTCAGCCTTGTTGGCCTTCCCTTTTATTCTTACCCATAGACGTTCAACTCCATCTTCCTTAGTTTCAATTTCGGTGGCATCAAAAGTCTGTTTAATATAAAGGGCCACCCCTCCACCTCTTCTTCCTTTCCTGTCTCTCCTGAAGAGCTTGTATCCATCCAGTGCAGTACTCCAGTTATGTGAGTGATCCCACCATGTTTCTGTGATGGCAACTGCATCATAGCTCTGCAGTTGCACCACGGCCTCCAGCTCTTCTTGTTTGTTGCCCAAGCTGCGTGCATTGGTATACATGCACCTCATCTGGGCTACTGACTTCTCCCCTAACTTAGCCTTGTAATTCTTGGGCCTGTTTCCAGATAGCTCAGCTGGTTCCCCTTCCCCCTTCAAACCTAGTTTAAAGCCCTCTCAATGAGGTCTGCCAGTTCATATCCTAAAACCCTTTTGCCCTTAACAGAGAGGTATACCCCATCTGGTTCCAGCAGAGAAGATGCTGTAAAAGTTTCCCCATGATCAAAGAATCCAAAATTTTGCTGATGACACCAACCCTTGAGCCACTTGTTGATGATGCGTATTCTTCTGTTTCTTTCATCATTTTCCTCTGCCACCAAAGGGACTGAGCAGAACACTACCTGAGCTCCTGCCCTATCAACTACCTGACCCAGTACCCTGAAGTCCTTTCTAATTGCCTTGACACTCCTTTTCTCAATCTCATCACTGCCAGTCTGGAGTATCAGCAGTGGGTAATAATCAGAGGGCTGAATCAGCCCAGGAAGTCTCTCAGTGATATTTTGTACCCGGGCCCCAGGGAGGCAACAGACTTCCCTGTGGGATGGGTCTGGTCGACATATGGGACCCTCAGTTCCCTTCAGGAGGGAATCACCTACTACGATTACCCTTCTTTTCTTCTTGATGCTAGAGGTAGTGATCTGTCTTACAGATGAATCATAACTGGGGGGTTCACTGGTCAGACAATTTTCTCCTAAATCATCTGGTTGGGTCTCTCTATCCAGGGTCTCATACCTATTCTGAAGTGGCACTTGGCTGGATGATGGGGAGGGGGAGGACTTTTTGTTATTACCTCCCTGAATGGGGACCTGTTTCCACTCCTCTTCATCTACCAGGTGCTCTTCTGTTGCCCGAGGGTGGGAGGCATATAAGTCCTCAGTCTCTTGGTCAGAGGCCTCCCTTAAAGATGGAAGGGCTGAGCTCCACCAGTCTATTTCCCTTTCACTTTCCCTGATACTCCTTAACCTTTCAACTTCCTCCCTAAGCTCAGCCACCAGTGAAAGGAGGTCATTCACTTGTTCACAGTGCAGTCAGGTCTCCTCCACAACACTCCCTGAAGCCACCGATAAGCTCAAACATTCTGGGCATGGATGGGTCTGTACAGACACATCCTTTTTGGAGGGCTCGACTTGGTCACTTGTACCAGCCACAGCTTTTGACCTTGTAGAGACGATCACTGACAAACACCTCAAACACAACCGGGCAGAAGAAAGACCTCAAACAATACAAAGGACTCCTTACTAGCGAGACAACTGGCAACCCTGCCTGCTTGCCCTGCCTGCGCGAACTGCCACGCAAACTGCCTCGTATATTTCCCAGAGACTCACAACACCCCTGTTTGCCCGCTCCGGGTCGCCGCGCTCCCCAGACACCTCTTATAATCAGCCACTCAGCAGCAACTCAGGAAGCTCCACCCTCTGCTCCTCTCTGACTCACAATACTCACATACCTCCATTGTTGGTTTTTTTCCTATTAAGATAAAAATAAAGCTAATAGGCACTGTTAAAAAAGAAACTAATAGCTGCCATAGGAGGTCTTTCTCTCTTGTTTTCTTTAAAAAAATAGTCAGAAATCTGGCAAAACCTCCAAATATGTTGCTTTATTTGTGAATGTTTAGCCCAATTGAGTACAGTCCCTCACAGAGTTTTAACTATGCTTGCAATGATGTGATGGGGATTTTAAAATATATCTCTGTATGAGCAGAGAATATAAAGACTTGAGAAGTTCTGAGAATCACAGGATCACAGAAGAGCTGGGGTTGGAAGGGACCTTGAAGAAAATCTCATTCCACCCCCTTCCATGGGCAGGAACACCTTCCACTGTCCCAGGTTGCTCCAAGCCCTGTCCAACCAGGCTTTGGACGCTTCCAGGGATGGGGAGCCAGAGCAGCTCTGGGCATCCTGTGCCAGGACCTGGCCACCCTCACATCCACAGGGAACTTATAAAAAGGAGGAATAGGAATTTCTTACATGGGCAGCCAGTCCCCTAAAAGAACCATGAGGCCACAGAAAGTATCCCCTTTCTTCAGGCTGAATGACCCCAGCTTTTCAGACTGTTGGCTGAAATGGTGAGATCAATAAGGACACAATTTTTATAATGTCAATAAAGTGTCTTTATGTTTCCAGTGCTGATTTTCTCACTACTTACTTATCTAGTGATCTATGTATTACTTAGCCATTCTACATTGCCCTGAAAAACATTTTTTTTTTCAATGCTAGATAAATGCATGGGAAAAAATGAAAAAAAACCCAACAGGGATATAGGTAAAAGGTAGGGTCTTTACTGGATTCTATATTTCCTCTATATTTGGAATGTTCATTATTAAGAGAAAAGAGCATAGTCTTCTGAGCACCTTAAAAGCTGGAATATCCAGTAGATTAACAAGTGTAAGGAATGAATGGATTGTTTTTGTTCTTATGTTGCTAGTTTAAGTTAGCACCACACTATTCATACGTTAGAAGCAGGTCATGCTAATGGTGGGATGAATTACTTCAGGAGCACTGGGTATGGGGATCTCTTGGAGATAATTGCAAATTTGAAATTCAAAGTGTGCATAGACTAAAAGCACATAACATCCACAATGAATGCATCTTGACACAAGGACAGAAAAAAGATGGGCTCTTAAGTCCCCAGTTTGTGTCAAAACTGCTTTCAGCCTTTTTACTTTTTCAGCCTACTTCAGCCTTTTTTATACTTTTAAATAGCGGTGAAGACAAGGACTTCTGAACATCTTTGGGGTTTTTTAATTTACAAGCATTTGCAAAGTACTGTCTTTCCTAAAACCCATGCCTTCTGAAACTCTGGAGTTTAGGATGCCTGAATACACCAATCAGCAAGTGCACAAACACCATCAGCTACAGGCCCAAACTCAAAGCAGACAGCTCCATCTTTTTGTGGTTCCCGACTGCCCTCTCAGCACACCCATTCCAGCTCCAAAGCAGAGGATTGTGAATTGCTCTCTCAAGGAAGAGTTCAGAACAGTCACGTGTGGATTCAAACAACTGCCACCGAAATCAGCAGTGATGCCAGCACACACAGGTGTCTGAGCAGTGGAGGAGTGGGAAAATCCCTGTGGTGACTAAAAAATCTATTTCAGTGTCAGCTGCCTGTGGGAAATGCTACTCCAGCCTTTTAAACTGAGGTGCTCAGAATGACATGGGGAGGAATGGGGGAAAGGGGAATTCTTGGGGGCTCCACGGGTACCTCAGGGCTATGATGTCACACTCCCACCTCCTCCTGGAGGAGATACTGGGAGCTAGTGGAAGATAGATCAACACTCTTGAAGTGATGGTTTGTTCAAGAACTATCTCTAGGAAACGTAACTATCTTTCTCTAGGAAACGTAACTGGACAGAGGCAGGAATTCACAGTGCCATTTAAAATTAGGCAAAGATACACCCCTCTCTCTAAGAGGTTACACATTGTTCCAGCAATCTGGGGTAAGGCTCAGCTGGTGTGAATTTGCTGGCTTGTGGTACAGATTGCTACTCCATTCCACTCCTTTTCTGGTAAGAGATATTTTTTCCCCCTTCTTCTAAAAATGAGGAAACATTTTGTGAATGGCACATTAGAATAAAAACTGAACCTCAAGGTGTTAAAGTCTAAATTTAAAACTGATGCATAGACAGTCTGCTACCAGGAGTATTCCTTTTGGCTTCAGTTTTAAATCCACATTAGTTACACTGAAATGAATAACTGCTTCTAGAGTTGCAGTAGTGGACGATTTTGCTCCAATCTTTGCCATATTTTGACTGAAAAATCATAGCCCTGAATATAAGTATTAAATATTAATATTGAATTTAAATATACATGAAGGGAACTGCTTCCATATGTTCATATTATGAATCTAATTCCGTTTTAGTAGAACGAGCCACAAGGAGTGGGCCTGTTTCACTGTACCATTAATCTCAAAATGCTGGTAGTGGAATTTAATTGCCTGCATTAAAATTTAAGGCTCACTTTCTATTTCTGGCTTTCAATGCAATTGGATCTTTTCCCTGAGTTGCAAATGCCAAAACCTATTTACATTGCATAAGGAATATGACCTTACACTCATGTGACATCTGCAACAAATTTAATGAGACATTCCAAAAGAAACAGCTCCAAGGTCTGAAATGGAGAGATTTTAAGCTGTAGGCATAGCAGAAGGAAAGGAGAGGAGATGTAATTTCTGTGTCATTAAAGTGAATGGAAATTTGAGTTCATCAAGGAGGGGCTCAGCAGTGAGTCTCAAGGTAGGCCAAGTCCCCAGACATGGACTGACAGAAAGGAAACCAGCCGTAGACAACTAAAGATGGAATTAAAAGCACAAGGAAGGATAGCAAAGATGTATATTTCTCACTTTCTGAGATGGTGGAGAAAACCAGGCTTGATAGAAAAATACAAGAGTTGCCTAAATTAGCTGCTAAAGGTGGAACAGAGTATCAGTTGTTGGGGAGCAACAATCTTGTCACCTGAGACATGAAAACCACGTAAAGTCTCTCAGTCCTTCAGATTGTCCAGTTTTCAATCTTGTATGAGTTGGTCTGCTAAAGCTCTCTCCTCTTCCAGCAAACTCTGTCTCTCCCATTTCCTCAGCCCATTCAGTCCTCAGGGGCTAAAATATTGAGACATGGGATGAAAACAGAAAGGAAGAAGGTGCATGAAATGTTTAGAATGCTGTGCCTGATGCAATTCCAACAGCTTCATCCTGAATTTTTCCACTGACTAGGGTTGTCATACTGGATTCATAAAAAAGAGAGGAGAGGAGGGCATGTGAGAATAGAGAAATGAAGAAGAAACAGACTCCTAACAAGGCATGATAGAATATAATGATGTAGAACATAAAAATATCACACATTTTGTTTAATTCTGGCCATCAGTGAAAACCAAATCTGCCTATATTCTGAGACTGAGACAGGTAATATGTTTTCTCAACATATTTCTATAAAATATTCATTTTTCCCATGCTAGCGCAGAGTCTGCAAGCTGTAGTTTATTAAAAATCCTACAAGTAAAAAATGGCAGTAATGAATTTTTAAAAAATTGTATTCTCTTTGAAGATGATCAAGCAGAGTTTACCAGGAAGAAAAATAATATAAAAATGCAAGTAAGAAATCAAATTCAGAATCAATTAAGCAAACAAATCTAAATGGAGCCTCAACCTTTTTTTCTCAGCAGTAAAATTGATCAATGGGCCAAGTTTATGCTTTTAAATGGTAATTTTGCTTATTCATTGAAGAGGTTGGGTTTTTTTGACTCTTATCTTATTTTCAGTAGCTTCTCAGTTTGTAGGCTGCCAAGCAATGCAATAACATGTTTACAAACAGCCTGTCTTGGGTCCTGGCTTGTGGCATTTTTCCTGGGCATGGAAGGCAAGGAAGGGAGCCTGAGGAGCAAAAATAAAACAGGGTAGAAAAACACCCTTCAAACCCCATTCCCTCTTTTCCAGGAACTCAGTCTGACTCTCTTCACATGTGGTGCCAAAAGTCTTTTTCTTTGTGCTTTGCTGCTGGAGAAGAACTGGGCTCTCCCTGACAGCCGAGGGGATTTCTCTCCAGGGCTCTTGTTTCTGCTGTTTTAGGGAAGCTCACCACAAGGACCAGGTATGTGCCTGGTGCAGATTATGAGAGAAAACTGATTTCCAGAAATAACAGCACTGCGTTTATGGACAGAAGTGTTTTACCACAGCAAGAAAAAATGTTTGGTGTCTTGATTTTAGGTGCTCTTGCCTTCTCAAAAAACTGTAACACCCTCTGAGAACACAGGGCCGCTCAGGTCAGGGGCAGGACTAGGGAGAAAAGGACTTTGACATTGGCTCAGTTGCCTACTCAGGCAGATGGCACAGCACCAAAAACATCTAGGATCATCCAGCAAAAAAATCATCCAATCAATTTCCAACAAATTGTCCCTCATTTATAAAAATTGGAGTTTTGTGGACCTTTTTGCATTGTCAAGACAGAAAAGTAAGAAGTAATGTGGATACACAAACAAAACTTAGATGTTGGTTTTTAGTCAAAAAGATTCACTTCAAACCCTCCTGCTCTCCCGCTGAATCAGCTCACAGAAGATTTAAGAATGGCTTTGCAATTGTTGCTTCAATGGATACAAAAATTTAGAAACTGCAGAGAAAATGATTCCTGCTGTTCTTGTCTTAACTTTATATTGCAAGAAGGTTGCATTGATATCTACAGCTAATGACAGCAGCTCCCATTACTCTACTTACAGTCAGAATTATGCAACAAGAGAAAATAACCACAGTTACATTCATGTTTTTTAAAAGGCCTTTGGTGAAGAAAGGACTGTGTGTTTTGAATGTGAATATTCAGTGGCTTTCACCAGTTAAAACAGCCCATCCTGTTGTATTCTGGTAGTGACTGTGTTCTGTAGTATTTGTATCTACAATGAGCCTATGTACCTACAGATCCAGTAGCACTACACCTAAATCAAGTTTTCACTTGTGCTGTAACATGTATTTCAGCCTCTGTTGGACTCACACACTCCCCAAAGCTTTAATAGCACGTCGAGAAGGACAAAATTCAAAGGACAAAAGGCCAAAATTCAATCAAAATGCAGGAATATTTTGGTGGGATGAAAAATTGTGAAAAGCAGCCTTTTGATTTTGAAAACTAGGACTGATAGTGTAATCTTCCCCAGCTAGATGTTCACTATAGAAATGCCAGGGGGTTTTATGCATTGAAAGTGAAAAATGACTGGTACAATAAACATGTCCAATGCTTAAATGCTGATTATCAATGAAGACAGTAAAGCTTTCACTGAGCATGAACCTCAGGCAAGGAAATAAATCAGTTTACAATAACTGAAAATATGTAAATACTCTTGCAAATTATTCCTCCAATGCATTTGAACAACTTTGCTAAAGCATAACAAAAAATATTACCAAACCACCTCTTACTCCAAGAAGAATGCCATTCAAACCCAGTGGACACATGTGTAGCATAACTGACTATGATAATTAGAATTTCCACAAGGCCATTATGCCCATGAAAACAACTGTAAACATGGAATATTTTATCATAGCAAGTATTATTCATTTTTGTCAGCATCCTGAATGAGCAGAGCACTTCAAAAATATTCTGATTATGCTTCCACCTACTAATTGGGACACTGGGAGAGGGGAAAAAAACAAAGGTGGGGTAAGTCTTAAATAGAGTCAACGTGATTCTTTATCGGACAAAGAAAATATGACTTTGACGCTTAATTTCAAATCTCTTCCCCGTTCTTCCCTGTATTTTTGAAAATCTCATACCATTTATATTTTATGTATTTTAGGCCACGAGCACAAATAAAACTCTATGTTACAATGCCTAGTAAGTAGTAAATGGTATTTTTGTCTCAGTAAGATAGAAGTCCTTTTGCTCTTCATTCTCTGTCTTAAACTTGATTTGCAATTACCTTCTCAGCTGAGCAACAAACCCATTTTTCCTCCTCAACTCCATTCCCCGAGTAGGTGCTGAGCAATATTTTTAACAAGTCAAATTGCTAACATCAGAGGGAGACAGATAGTCTTAGTCCTCTCAAACTATCACTTGCTTCTGTGCTCTAATTGAGAAATATACTTCAATGCCTCTTTTTCCTACTGCTCTCTAAAGGTACAGTGCTGTTCTGGTCCTGGGCAACCTTCTCGTGGTCCTTTGGCTCCAGGAGGCTTCTGTGGGTCACAAGACATTTCACTGTAGCTGAATCAAACACGAGTGATTATAACAGTATATTTTATCTTTCTGGTTTTTTCACATATTTGTATCCCAGCCACAGTGAAGAATTTTAGCCTCAACGTATTGAGACATCACAGCCTCTTCCACTGGCACACCATGGAATTCAGGAGGCACCAGACACCATGTGGGTTCCTGAAGACACAAATCCCACAGTCCTCTGTGGTCTATGACTATAGCAAGGCAAAACAAAGGCACAGCTATGTTTAAGTGCTCTGCCTGGATTTAATATTTCCATGTAAAATCTTGTCTTTCTGAGGAAAGGAAACAGGAAGAAGTTGAGAGCTGGCTTTAGAAACATTTTGGTTCTAACGCTTTCTACCAACCAAATGTTTTTTCCTCTTCTCCCCACCTAACACCCTCTCCCTTCCTTCCTCCCTCCCTCTTTTCCTCCCCCCCACCTCCCTCTTTCCCATTCTGTCAATATCATTATAATTCATGCTTCATTTAACCCAGCATATTGCATCAGGCTTCTCGCAGGACCAAGCAAGATAAAAATTAAATCTCAGATCAGTTCATGCATTGCCTTGCCTTCATTTTTCTGTAAGTGAAACCAGTGCCCTGGCAGGTTTCCGTCTGAGTTGCAATGCTGCAGAGCACAGTATCTCATTATCCACCCAGCAGGCTTGCTGTTAGCAGGGTAGCACTACCTTCTTTGCATCGACCTGCTTACCAAGTTACAGTTTCCTGCAGTGACAGTTTTGATTCTGAATCTATGGTTGAGCAAAACAAGTATAAGCAATTTTTTTTTCCTTTTAAAGCTAGGCACTTTTTAAAATCATCATCTCAATTTCTTTAACTATTTTATGTGCAGGCATCTAGCAAAAAAATTCCTTTTACATGGTCAACATTCAAGGCAGTCCTTGCATAGGCACTCAATGTAGAATTATGAGATTATCCACTAGAACCACTAAGCACGAACACTTTATAAACTGTTGTCAACCTCAGTGCTGCTTCTCCAAAGCAATATGGCAATTAAAGTGTATTCCACAGTACAATATCTACTCCAATTTAAATATAAAAGCATTTGCAGCATGTAGCAGCATTCAGGAAATTTATGTCTACCATGATGCATTATTTAAAGTGTCCTGAACTACAGCACCAAGAGCATATTTTTAAGGTGTTAGGCATGGGAGTTTTCAAGGTCGTGGAAATTGCTGGTTTGCTCTAATTGTGTAAGTCTAGTGTGTACCCAGAGCAAGCACAAAAAAAAAAAGGAAATATTTCCTAACTATTTCCTTTGTGCCTTCCTACTGACACAGCAATTTCTCTTTTTTAACTTTGTTCACAAGCTGAGACAATTGATGCATCTCAATCAAGACATATGTCTTGCTTATATATTTTAACACTTGTTCCTAATCTTATTCTACATATATATTTCAATTATTAAACAACACTTTCACATTGGTGGTGGACAAGATAATATTATAACTATCATGCCTACCTTTATTACTGCTTGTTACCATCCCCACATGTTATATGGAGCATCTCAATGTCACTGTGCCCTGCTGGTGCTGCTCACAGAGCTCCCACTGTCCCTGCATCTGAAGCACTGACCAAGACCCTGCAGCTCCTGCTCCCTTTCCCTCATAGAGCATCACCCTGACAGCCCCACCACTGGTGTCAGAACTCACCAGACCATGTTCCCCTCTAGAACCCAAAATAGCTGCCAAACTGGCTCAAAACGGGGAGGAATTTTGGGGTGAAGTGGTTGAATATATGCCTATACAAAGTGTCTCGTAGGTTTCTGGTCATGGAGAGAGTAAGATGTCAATAGGTACCTCTGCTCCCATAACTAGATTTCATACATTTTAAATCTATTTCAAATGAACTTGACAACTTGTAATTTTTAAAATTGTTCTTGCTAAATTTCCAGTCTTTCTTGCAAATTCTCAAGTGATAAAAACCTGCTTGTCATCTCATTTTTTCCCCTATTTTACCTATTTTTTACCTCCTTTAAATGTGTTTCTTGTATTTTTTACCACAGAAAGGATCAATTTTTTAAAATTCCTTTTAGCAAAACCAGGATTCTCCACTGTCACACAAAAAAATGTAACTGTCCCAAGGCTGGTTGCCCTTTCAGCAGTTCACCACTGTCATGCAGCAAATTGTTCTGCTCTTCCCATCCACTATTTCCAGAATATCTGCAAACAGAAAATGAGCCATTTTGCTTAAGTGCTTTTCACGAAATCTATGACTAGACAATTTGATAAGGAACCTATTCTAACACATATCTGAAATAAAAATGTGCAGAATTGTAAAAAATTTGCTTGGGAGGATATTTTTTCTAGCAGGGACTAAGATCCTTTAAAAATACCCATAATCAATGAAGTATTTAATAAATTGTTTGGTTTATTATTATGATATGTGCTTCTAAGGTTGAAAGAGGTGGGTTTTAATAAAGATAAGGAGTGTGTTAAAAAATAGGAGGCTGTGCTGTATGTTTTGTGTGTTTTGTGTAAGTACACCTGTGCTGCATGATCACATTTTACAGAGAAGCAGTTTTCTTGCTGGAATGTAGTAAATTGGAGTTTGGCTCAATATGTTTTCACACTGAAGATCTCTCAGACAAAGAATGGCATGAATCTTACTCCCTCCATAGGCAAAGGTGTGATCTCCCTGACAGCAACAGAAAAAGGGTTCATGAAACTATTTAGAGTAGTCTTAGAGTACTAGAAACAAACAAAGGCAAAGATGTCCTGATTGCTTGGAAAAGCTTTCTAGCTATAAGTTGAGAACTTAACAGAAAAGAACAATTAATTTTCTTCTGTCATGAGGACACTGAGATTAAAATGAGGCCAATTAGGCAAATCCTGTTTTTTCGGGTGGGCTGTGTTTATTTTTAAATTTTGTTTCGTTTTGTTTGCTGTTTTGGTTTTGTTTGCTTGTTTGTGTGTGGTTTTACTGGGTTGTTTTTTTTTTTGTGGTTTGGGATTTTTTAATAGTTTTTGTTGTTGTTGTGGGTTTTTTGTGTTATTGTTGTTATTTTTTTAATGTTTTAGTTCCTTTTGAATTTGGGGTGTATTGGCTGTGAACATGGGTGTGCAGAGCATCTGACACGATGAGATGCAGGACTCTGTTCTGGGTTCTGTGTCCTGGCAGCCCAGGTGTGGAGCTAAAGCCTGACAACACTCACCCTTTTGCTGAGGAATTTCGGCTGCTCCCTGGATTTTGGCTGCATCCAAAATGCTGCTGGCAAAATAAGTGACTCTCCTTTGCCTTTTGCAGTCAGTGAGAAGAAAATCAGGAGAGGAAACAAAGCTTGGTGATACAAAGGCTCTATGTTGTACAAAGGCTCTGTTTCTGCTCAGCATTTAAGGGCAGGCTGATGCACACACAGCTGGGCTGCTCTTAAATGCCTTTAATTCTTAGCCTAATACAGCATCCATTGCTCCCTCAAAGCCTTTCATCAGGCATTATCACTCAGACCCATCATCCTCAGGTGTTTGTGAAGGGGACTGCTGCTGTTGGTGAGGCTGTAGACATTGTAATTTCCCAAGTATAAAGGTCCCAATATATATCATGCACAACTGGTGGTGAGGGTGGTTCACAAAAAGCCTCAAAAGACAAAAAAGCAAAGGTCTAGTCCTGACATCACTATAGTTTTTACCATAAAAGTTAGGATTCTGCCTAGAATCTGCCTAAATTTTGCAGCCTAGCTCTGTCTTTCATGAACAGTTCCCAGGACAGATGAATCTAAAAAAAATATTCATTAGGAACACCGGCTTCTGTGTACATTGCTGAATTAATTTTTAAGAACAAGAAATTCAAACTTATCCAGGTGTCAGAAACACAGACCTTATCTTCTCAATGTGTTTTTCTCCCAGAAGAAAGTCACTCTCTATTGAGGAATATTTTATCTCTGGGAAGTGAAATGAGAGAGGAACAACTTGTGGGAGTGTTCTGTTTCATCAAAAAAGGCATAAAGGAGTTAACATCTCCAGGCTGTAAATGCTCTTCCTTTCTCAAAATAAAGTCAAAAGAAATTGAACTGTTAATTGAAAAGCTTATCTGGTTCAATGCTTTACAATGCAGTTTAATTAACATGATCCTCCTTTTCTGTTGTTGTTTGGATTGATCCATAGGTTTATATCTCCTGTTGCAAGAGCAGAACAGGGAATGAGGCAAAACACCACAGTGTGGGAAACCTGAATGCTGCAGTGGGACAGAGTTACCAACTGACTGGGACAGGAATTCAGGCCAGTGCTGAAAAGATGGAGAAGCACAGATCCTGCCTGATTGGTGCACAACTGGCCCTGGTGTCTCAGCCACCAACTTCCAGTAGCCCAGCAGCTTCTGCCAGCAACCTCTCATTGTGTTAGGCTGAAGGACACTCAGTTCAGAGCCCCCAAATTCTTCCTCATCAGAACAAGAGCTGACATGCATTTCCTCTGTTGATAAACTGGTATGAAATCCCACACCAGTCCTTCAGACATTATTGACTGTGCTGCTGAAGTGGAGAAGTCACAGTTATTCTAGCGAGATCTTAATTTCTTACCATCTTGACAGACTTCTGCTCCCACTTTTTTTTTTACCTACAGCAATTTCAGATCCCCCTAAGCCCTAGGAATAATTTACTGTGTGACACTCTGTGACATTGCCACTCTAAAACAAAAAAGGAGGGGAAAAAAGGAAAGGAAAATCTTAAGGATACTACAGACATCTCTTCATTTCTCCAGGCGAATCCACATCAATATTGTGTCAGGATTACCAGGATTTGTAGAGTTATGATCATAATATCCACCAAGAACAAAACAATATATTATTTTTACTGTCCTTGTCAGCAAAACAAAAAATTCTGGTGCTCAAAGAAAATGTTGGCTTGAAAGACTGTGCATTGGGAATTTCATGAAGAACTGTTTTCTTATGCAGTCTTTACACTCAGTGTGTTTGGAGGGAAGGTGGAAGCAAAGGCAGTTAAAGGAGGCTGCATATCCATCTTCCCTCAACAAGAGGGGACAAATCTGTTTCCAGAGCTCTTCAGATGACTGCTAGAATGCACCACAGTCAAGCACAGGGGCTGAGACTGTGCTGCTCTCCTGTGGAGATTGAGTGCTGAGCTCTTTAGCCTCAAAACACCATCTTTTCTGCTCCCAGCATTCCTCAAACCCACGAAATATTTTTATATTACATTGAAATACCTGTCAAGTCACTTGACTCTGCTGCAAAGACAAAAACTGACTCAAAATTATCTCAGCTGGATGGGCTGAATCTGCTTCCCATGGCTTCTTTCAACACAATTCCTGTGGTAGCACAACACCTGTAACCAATTAAATGTTTTACTGTAACCAATTAAATGTTTTACTTTGAACTCTAAATATTAGTGATCTTAATCTGATCCAAAAACTCTATTAACATATTTCTGCTGGTAATCCATAGCCCGAAACTTTGGCAATAAATTTAAAATTTATTATCCTGTTACTATTACCTGGAAGTGTTATAAGGTTGCTATGTATCATAACAAAAATGTTGATTTATTTCCCAAAAGGGATGCAGGTCTTTTTCAGATAAAAAAAGTGTGTTGCACATCAATTCTTAAGACAGGTAAGTCTCCAAGGGCTGCTGGTCTAAATCAAGCATGGAGGGTTTCACATCTGCTTACTGTCTGTCAGGTAGTGCTGATGCTTTGGATAGCAATTATCACTACAAACATGGAAACTTTGCTTTGAGTGACTCATAATTAAATGAAAAATTACAGTGCATTTTACTGGACAAAAAGAAATTGTTTTGTGATAAATACCTTGGAGGTCTTTATGTGCAATATGTATTTTGCAAGGTGGTAACACTATAAAAATGATGTATGTATTAGAAATGCTTGATGGTTGTTTTTTTTTTGTTCCAGACCAAGTTTTCTATGACTGTGGAGGGACATTTTTGAATATTAACCTCCTTGGCAATAAAAATAATGATCTGGCAGGTAAGTACTTCTCTTTTGCCCTGGTACTCATATACTGACATAAGAGCCAAATTTACAGGAGATTTTCAGATGTGTAAAAGACCAGATGGAATGCAAAGAAGGGGAAGAACTGAGCTCATTTACTTATGTGCAGGAGCTTCTAAGTAAAGTAATGAATTCACCTGTCATGTAGATAGCAGAGGAAAGGCAACAAAGTGTGTATTAGATGTTCATTATTTTCCAGAAACAGGTTTTAGATATTAGCCTGTATTCTATAAGCATTTAGCACACTCACAGTTAGAGAAATGTATCAAACTGATGTTGTAGGACTGTGTTGGGCTTGAAAGAGGTATGTAACACATGTTTTGTGTTGAGAAGTGGTAGATCTCCTGGATTAGATGCAATATTAATTGCCCGTGATTTTGCTTGTATTATCACAGTTCCCTGAGCTGTTGTAGGTAGACCAGTCCAGATGCTCCCACATGCCACTGGAACTGAGAATTGCTGAGGCCTGGAGCAGTCATTAGTCCCTCTGGGTTTTTGTTCTACATTTTTTTTACAGCTGCCTCAGACAAAGTTCCAGTTTCCATCTGTCTTTGCATCTGGAAAGATGAACTGTAAATCCTCTCTTGGCTTTGCACTGCCAGACCAATCCTGAGAAGTCCTAAGACCACATCACTGGAAACTTTGAAGAAAGGAATTGAGAGAATGAATCTCACTAAGGATTCTAGGGAAAGTACTGTGAGAGCAAGCAGTGGTTTTACCAGTCCTGTAATAGCCTGTATTGCTAGAAACACAAACAAAAGCATTTGGTATGAGCTGATTTCCCAGAACTTGGTGGATTTCATTTATAGAAACAATCCATTGCTGTAATTGGAGCAGCTGTTTCAAACACAGGTACAACCTAGGAAGAATTCTCATCCACTATTACAGGACAATTTCCATGCCAACCTGAGGTGGTGCATAATATTCCATACAATTGTTGTGCAGAACATAAGATAAACAAATATGCCAGAGGCAATGAACTGGCATTTAATGTTCTTATGTATATTTATTTATTAATATTTTTCTTTATCAGCTTACTTTTTTTATCTACGTTCAAGTCTTCAGCTTTTCTCTGCCTATCAGTGCAACAACAGACACAACATTTTGGAACCATTTAAGTGATCAATGCAACTCTGTGTAACTTTCATTTACATCCCAGACATGGTTTCCTTTAGTATGAATCCATTCCTATTGTCCCTGAAAAGAACAGCAACTTTTCCATGACAGAAATGTGAAGAGAAAAGCCTTTTTTATCAAGAAATGAGATTTCCTGGGAGTCAAAGCTGATGTATGGGGTAGCTTTAAGATTAAAGCACAACAAATCAATTAAAAAGCAGCTCGAGGAATTTTGCTCATTTTTCACAATGAGGTTGGGCATTAAGTTATCCTCCTCTCCACAGCTCTTTAATCTTTGTTCACAAAACATAGGTAAATATTTTTCATGTATACCCCTCTGAGGAGGAGTAGGTCCATATAGATCTTACAGGAAGGATCAGGCATTTCCTCTGGTCCTGACATGACATTTTTTTCCTGAATGAAACCAGAACAAAATAGTGGTATATGTGCATAAACCAGTGTGCATAAACATTTAGACCCAAATTCTAAGCTGTGATGGTTTAGGGCCAAAGTTCCAACTTTCACTGTAGATTCTGCACATTATGGCATTGATAATAAACAACAACAACTAGTCTGGTGATGAGTGTTTCTAAAAAAATATGACCTTGATGCCATGATTTCACTTTCTGATTCATATATATTCTGCACCAGCAGCAGGATCAAGTGATGTTTAACATGAAATCACATAATCTTATCTTGAATGAAATGAAACAGATATTTAGTTTAATAGAAGACCCCTGGTTTTTGGGTTTTTTTTCATCAATTATAAAAGGATTTCTCTGAGCAAACAAGGGAAAGTAGCAAAGTATAAGTTTTCTCTTTGCCAGGTAAAATTTAGTTTCTTCCCAAAATTATGTATTACGGCATTGGAAAGAAAAATAGCGTTCTCTTCTTTTTAGTGGATATAAATGGGCACATTTGTATTCCAGCAGAGAAGACTAAACTTGATTAATTCAACAGGGCATATACTAAACAAATCGCAGTCTGTGTAAGAAGAAAGCAAACAAAAGGAATAACAATTTCCAAATAAATGCATATGCACAGTGGATGCCAGACTAATACGTGGGACACGAGAATCAATCCATGTTCATTGCTGGTGCTTGTTCCACAGCTGCCAATGTCCTGATGTGACAGGACTCCAGCATTTGTGGGTGTCTGTCTCCATCTCTTGAAGTCTCTGGAATCTCCCCCGGGAGCTGGGAATGCAGCCATGATTCAGGAGTACAGCCTGAGCTTGTCCGCTGGCTGGGGACACACTGGCCACTGCAGTTTTTGGCACTTTTAAATTGAGGATGGTTTTGGATGGTTTCTGTAGCTGGATGTGCCACCTGGAGCAGCTCCAAATTTGTTATTTGCAAAGTTATCAGGGGTGGATGGAGAGGGGGGTATGCTGTGTTTGGTGTTGAAGAACCTGACTCAGCCTGACTCATCATTCCTAAAGTTAAACGTTTGTGGAAAAACAAACTACCTCTTGAAGTACCTTATAAAGGAACCAACAAGTTATCAACAACTTACCTAAAAGCTGCTGAGAGGACACAGCTGGCCTGGAGACATAGAATTGGCAGCCCTAGCTTTAACAATTCCCACTTTTTAGCATCAGGGATGTTTAACACACTCCTTTCAGTATGGAGATTCCTCCTTTGAGCAGGCATGTCACTCAAGGCTCCTCCCTGAGTCTGAGATTGGGCCACAGCCATTGGTGTGGGTGAGTGGCATCAATATCTACTCAATTATTGTTTTTTGCTAGCTTTAATATTGCTTCACAAATAGTGCATTATACTAGTAGTTATAGATACCTATGCTGTGTATTAATCAGTAATCCTGATGGTCTTTTAGTCTAATTGTTGCCATAATTAATTTAAATAAATTATTTTTATATAAATATATGTGGTGTTCCATCCTTAAGGCTGAAGGACAAAGTTGAGTCATAAAGACTCAACTACACCTGTATAATTCTTAAATATAAACTGTTGCTTGAATCTGGGGCAAAGACTGGATGCAGCCACACCCAGGCTTCTATCTGAAGAGTTTAGAAAGCCACTGGGTTCTTATGTCCCAGTGGAAAATTTTCTGATTAATTTTATCTGCAGCAGCTGTGTGCCTACATTTCAGGTTAAACTTCAAAGAATGGTTTCTGCCACTGCTGGGCTGGGTTTGGGAGCTGGGCTCAAGCAACTCGATCCTCCTGGGGTGGGGGTTTGTTTTGTACACAAAATTATAGAGAACTAAAAGAAAATGCAAGAGTAATAGAGTCATGGCAGAATCACAGAATGGTTTGGGTTGAAAGGTACTTTAAAGGTCACCTAGTACTTCCTTACTGTGACTACGGACACCTTCCACTATCCCAGGTTAGTCCAAGCCCTGTCCAGCCTGGACTTGGACACTTCCAGGGATGGGGCAGCCACAGCTTCTTTGGAAAACCAGTGCCAGGGCCTGACCACCCTCTCAGGGAAATTTCTCCCCAGTATCCTATCCAACCCTGCCCTCTGGAAGTGGGAAGCCATTCTCCCTTGTTGTGTCATGCTGTCCAGGCCCTTGTCCAAATTCCCTCTCCAGCTCACCTGAAAACACTGTAGGCACTGGAAGGGGCCATAAGGTCTCCCTTGAGCCTTCTCTTCTCCAGGCTGAGCACCCCCATCTCTCTCAGTCTGTCTTAATACTAAGGAGATCCAGCCCTCTGACAACCTTTGTGAAAAATATCTTCTAGACCACTCAAGGATGTGCAGAATGACAAAGATCCTAGGATTTTCTGTTGTGTGATGTCTTTTTGTAATCCAAAAAAAGGAAAAATCTGCACCAGCAGTGTCATTTATTCATTGTATGTAAATGGTGACATTTCACTTCCCTACAATTCTGGAATTGAAACTTCTCTCACAGGTCAGTAAGTGCAAATATCCTGGCATTTTCCTTTCCTCTCTGCTACTGAAATAGTTTTCTGTCCATTCACATTTGCTATTGCAATCAGCTTTACACTGACGAAGGGAAAACTGGCTGCAGTGGTGTTACAGGCAAAGCAGGAGTTTGCATTTAACATCAGAGATTAAATATCTCACACATCACAGAAAAACTGAAAGAGGGAGCTATGTTTTATATTATTAATTTTTTATCAATAATACTTACAACAGATGAAAGAAGTTAGTTCAGATACTATTACAAAGTTGTACAAGAAATCTTACTGACCAGGGAAGGAGAAAACCCCAAGAAATACAGGGAAGCTGGAGGAGAAGTGCTCCTGAGTGCAGAAATAATCAGGGCACAGTTTATGTTCATTATATCCTTGTTTTAATTACAGCATAAGTGACACAAAAATAGAAAGCATAAATTGGAACAGTCCTTAAACACCCACATACTTGCTTAACTGGATTCACCATTAGGAATCAGAATTGAGTTAGTGCATTGTTCCTGAGTTTCAATGCACAAAGGGTAATGAATCAGATTTAAAATTGAGTGAGGATCCCACAAGCCCTAGCTGGCTCTTTATTTAGCAAATGCATAGCTTAAAATTAGGCATGTTTTCAAGTGCCTGATTGAATCTTTGCCCTGATGCTCAGCAGTACCAAATTTTCATCCAATCTCAACTTAGGGGAAAAAAAAAGAGGGGAAAGATTTGAAAAATGTCATCCTTCTTTTAGGCTTTACTTCCTGTAATTAAAAATACCCTCATTTAACTTATTTTGCTTTTATGGAATCCAAGATATTCTTGGATTCTTGGACAAAAACTTTCCATATAAAATGGAATAGGAGCATAACAGCCCTTAATCAGCTGAAAGTTTTATTCAGAAATTAATTAATTTTCACAATTTGTCTTGAGAAATGTACCAATCAAGAATCTGTTCTGTGGTTTCTTCAGGTAATTAGCATCAGTTAAAAGCAAAATAACTGGTTATTGCTGTCAATAGCATAATTATTATATTGCTAGTTGCCATTATAATTATTAACATTTACCTCTTCCTCTCTCACTGTCCAGTAAAGTCCAGTTCCTTACTGCATATTTTCTGCTGTTTCCAAGGATTGTCCATATTCTGATTGTCCAAATTCCTTAAAACAGAATTAGCAAAGGGATCATCTCTGTTTGCCTTTCCATTTCCAACACAAATTCAGCTGTACTCAACAACTTGCAGAGAGATAAATATTTGACCTCTTGAAACAAGCTTTATCAATAAGGTATAGAATTAACAGCAAAACCAGGTTTACAAATTGAAGCAGGAAAAGGAGTGAGGTGGAGCCTGCTGTTATTTTGTGGGTTTAATCCTTGCTGGTGGGGGTAGAGGTGTTTAAGAAGCAGCTGGACATGACACTTAGTACTGAGGTGTAATTGACAAGGTGGTGTTTGGCTAAAGGCTGGACTCCATGATCTTAGAAATATTTTCCTGCCATACTGATTCTATGATTCTATGTCTAGCTTGTGTATCAGTTCTAAAAAAAACACTGAGAAAAAAACCCCAGATATACAATTATTTTTAATATAGTTGCTTTACACCTGGATTTCAACATGTTATTTGTTTTTAAAAACCAACATCTTGCTAGAGCAAATTAAAATCTACAAAGATTCCAGCCTGCAGTCTATAAAGAATTATTGTGACACAGGTGCCTTTGAAAATCAAGGCTATAATATTGATAATAAAACTGGAAATTTTGGTGTTGAGTTCCATAAGTTTTAATTTTGGTGTTAAGTTCCATAAATTTTCCATTAAGTTTTTAAAAAAAACTTAATTCAACTTAATTCAAAACTTAAAGTCCTCCTTTAATTCAAAGAGCCAAGGTCCATCTTTCACAGAACAGAGAGGCTCTGGGCCTGCTTTGCCACATGGTGCTCCTCCTGCAGCAAGAACCACTGGTCCCAGCCATGACACAGAGACCACTTGGAAATCATCCAGACAAAGGGTAAAGCTCAGGCAGAAATTGTTATGAACAGATTTTCTTCAGATCTGTAAATTGCTGTTAGAACTTGAGTTATTCAGATACTAATTCTCCAGTTTTCATCTCTTTGGGGGACTATAATACTACAGTTATAACATGTATTAAATAATATCTGTGTAAAATACTGAATAGTATCTGTGTAAATAAGCAATAAGGAGTATCTGTGTAAAATAGACATTATATATATATATACACAACATAGCCAATAAGTTAGTATGGTACTATATTGTTACAGATGTAATAGATAGTACTATAATAATAGTATCTCATAATTTGACAGTCTTCAGTCTAATGCATCAATCAAAGCATTATTGTGTACTATTGCCCCTCTCTGGGGCACACTCATGAGAGACATACTGATTTCCAGCTCATGACTGAGGTAATGAAGAAACACAATCTTATAAAATGGTAGGAATGGAACAAGAAACAAATAAAATGTGCTCAGAAAGTGATTTGACAGGATTAAAGCATCCCTCAGGAAATATAGGTCCTCTGTGGGCAGTTATGGCAGTCACAGGCAGTGGCCTTGATTTATCCTCTGGGATAGGGAATGTGTCCATATATTCATAGATGAGTTAAAAGTGTCACCAGGAAACTGTAGCACCAGGAGATTTTGAGAAATTGCTCTGACACAGTCTCAGCTAGGAAAGAGCAAAAGCATATCTATTCCCAACAATGGTAAGGGATTTGTTTTAGTGAAAAAGCTCCCTTCCATGTAGAATGAAAAGTTAGGGAAGGAAAGTCTGGGTCTTCTGTGAGACTTGGCATTTCCAAACATCCCACGTGCAGCATTTGAATAAAGTTTTACTACTGGATCGCTCATGTCCCTGTAGTCCTTTCCTGAGGGATGAGTAAAATAAGTGTCTTATACCATTCATGCTTTCCATTTTCCTCTCTTCCCACCACTGTGATCAAAGCCATTCATAAGCAGGGCAGATTTCATCCAATTTCTGGCAAAACTAAACCTAGTATTAAAAAAAAAATGCAGATCTCAAGTTTTCCAGAAAGCCCCTCTCAAATAACACCACTTTTCAAACGTGAGCTGCAACCTCAGGTGAAAATCCTGCTGTTTAAGGAAATCTTTTAGTGAGTTGCAGTGTAATGACTACAAATGTCAATATATCAGATGCATTCCCAGCAGATTCTTAACTATGATGGATGTTACCCAGAAAAGCCTCCTCCTTGTAAGAAAATAGAAAGTTCTAGCTGAATATTTCCTTTAAATAATGATAATTTGAAACTATCAACAGGTTTAAGTGAGTTGCATCCACTTTTCCCATTTGTTTATGGCATTAATAGCCACATCCAGGAGAAAAGAGACAGTGTTTACTGTAGCATTAGAAATGCTGGAATTTGTTGTTGCTATATAGTACAAGGAGAGATGTTAAAAGTGATTTTTAAAGGTTATTCACTCAGGATGATGACAATATTAATTCTGTTCTTGTGAGACTCCCTGATTCTTATATACTTACCTTTTTGTGAATCCTGAGAGGAGTTTTGAAAAAGAAACCAATATTGAACAGGGTCCACAATGGCAACACAAGGGAAGTTTCTTCTGTAATGTTTTCAGCCTTTAAATTACAGTCTTGTGCAGCCATTTTTTTCTAAAGATACAAGTAATGTTTTAACTAGATTAACTAGTGAGAAGAAAAAAATCACATTTCAGACAAAATCAATGCTTTTGCTCATCTCAGAAAGTCAAGACAAATCAAAGATTACCAGTTACTGTAGTAGAAATGTGGCTTTCCATTTGAAGAGATGAGAGTTAAATTTTGTTTTCCTTATCAACATGTAGATTCAGTCTCTGTGTTATGAGTACAACTTCCACAGGAAGACTCAGAAAGGTAAAAAACTCTGCTTCAGTGATGTCTCTCTCATTTTCAAGGCCCAGTAAAAAAACCAAGAAATCCAAAGGACTATTATCACATCTGAGTGCATTTTCCTCATGCAGGCTTGAAATGTGAGGGATTAAATAAAATTTGAATGCCTGGGGACACTGTGGCACTGTCACCCTTACACCTGGATGACAAATTGTTTAAGCACCACCAGCAACCACATTTGGTGTAGTTCCTTTTGTCAGGCTCAATTTCAGAGTTTGCCACACTCTTCCATGTTTCCTACCGCAGGCCTTGAACCTAAAGAACATTTTCTTGTCTCATTCTATCTTTTGCAAACAGCAAAGTGCAAACACCTGGATATTCTGTATGAATGTTTTCTAGGATGGAAAATAGGAAAATGAAGAAAACTGCTGTTCCTCAGCACGTATACAAGTTAGGTGTTTCAAGCTAAGCACCACATTATGCCTCAAGGCACCTCCTATGACAAATTTCTGTCTATTTTTGGTTATCAGAAGGCTCACCTTTCTATACTGAGATAGATGTAAGTTCCCAAAGAAACAAAATGTAGAAGCTGGAATGATTTTCAGTCTCCTTTCAAATGAGCCTAATAACTAATGCAATTATTTGAAAGAAACATCAAATTTTACAATTAACTTGGTACCTGAAGCACCAGGACAAATGTAGGTCTCTCCTACTACTGAAATACATAAATAATGTCCACCCTATCATTCCTCCTAGGTTAGTTCTTCCTGTGATAAAAGGTAGACAGAGAAAACACAGAGAAAACAAAGCTGCACCATAAAATCAGGAAGACTTTAGAAGGGATGTAAAGTTTCGGTTTAAAAAACTTCCAGCTAAACCATTATTAGGATAACTTCTGATACAAAGGAAATCCTGCATCTGCTGATGAACACAGGCAAGACACCAAATCAGGGAGCTGCCTAGACTTGTGGCTCATGGCACTGATCAAGATTTATGGTCTGTTCTTGGAACAGTTTCAACTGCATTAATTTTTAATCAGTCAGGATATTAGTTCTCTGCATAGGCATTGTCCTCTGTCAGTATTTAATCAATTTGACTCTGTTTATAAACTTTTTCTGCAGCTCTTCAGATGCAAGTGGCACACGGACTGTATCACAATTTAAATCAGTCCCATTTTCATAGAACAGAAATGTGTATCAGCCATTTTGATCCTGTCTAAGCCTGTGGTGGAAGCAGGCTGAGCACACCCACGTCTCCCCGTCAATGCCAATGGCAACAGATCCATAGGGCAATGTGCTTTAGAAAAATCTTGACAGGCAGTAGTCAGCCAAAAAACCCCAATGCTTTCTCAGAAAGTTTGATAATTCTGGTTGTGTTATTCCTAGAGTTAAATCTAAGATGAAAATGAAATTGAGATAAATTCTCCCACCCTATTAAAACTTTCAGCATCTCACATTTCCTTCTCTCCACTGGGAATAAAAAATAATTAATTGAATTTTTAAAAAGCAGAAAATCTTTAAAAAATTCAAGCAAAAGACAGTGAAGTTCAGTCTCAGAATATTGGAATATTTCTTATTGGAATATCGCAATTTAAGCTATTTCAGCTTTCCTACATTTTAAAATTCTGAAAATTTAAAAAAGTTTTCATGATGAAAATATTTTAATGCAGCTAATTTTGTCTCTAATTTCCCTCTCTGTCAGCTGTATTCAGTAACTCCTCAATCATTTTTTTCCAGGATTAAGTCAAAAAGCCAGATCACCTTATCAAACTGGAGTCCCGCATTTGCTTTATACAACAATGGAAGAATTATAGCAATTTTTCTTCCCCTCCCAGGAACATGATAAAATTGTAGCTTTAGACTGAAAATTGTCTTTGAACAGAATGGTCTACTCTGACATGAGCAGTCCTTCCTCAGTAAAATCTACCTTTTACTGAGACTTTTACCTGCTGTCTCTGCTGACTGAAATAAATTACAAATAACTCATCAGTGCCAGCACACTGACAGCGACAGGAGCTGGGAGCTGTCCCTGCTCACAATCAGCTGATTCTTTATTGCTGCCTTTTCAAGAGACATAACTAACCTGGCCTGACTTTCATGTGGAAAACTGAGTTTGTTGATTGGCAATTTTAGAATATAAGAAGTAAATTTTAAAAAGCAAAAGCAAGCCATTTTCTGTTTTTTTTTTTTTTTTGGTTTTGTTTGTTTTTTGGGGTTTTTTTCTTTTTTTCTTTTCTTTATTTTCTTTTTTTTTTTTTGTTTGTTTCCTAATCTACCTTTTACTGAGACTGTTTAGAAGCTGGAAAAATATGATGAACCAGGACACAGCTACTGCTGTTTTAGAATTAATTCTGAGGGGACAAGATGAAATCATGAAGGCAATAGCCAGGCAACATGGTTTTGACTTTAATTAGGATCCAGACAGTACATCACATTGATAGATAGATTATCTGGAAAGACAGTCTTTAATATCTGAGGTACTCCCATTTCATTTCAGGTAGTGTACTGGTTTAAGTGCATAGCTGGCTTGGGGGCTAATTGTCTATATTCTACAAGTTTTACATTGATATTTCTGCTAGAAAATTCAAATCCTGCGCAAGAATGCTGAAAGCAGTTCTGTGTTTATGAGTGGATCCACATTTTCAGAGACGACTGATGCTTCATTTGCCTTGCTCCATTAGGGAGCCAGTGAAATGGATTGTCTGTTTGTTCAACTGCAGTTTTTATGTTCCTTAGGGTTCCCTAGAGTATCCAGATTCCTCTTCTTCCAGTAGTGAAATGTCTTGCCTGCTGTCTAGTGACACAAAGCTTAGCTATTTACTCTGATTTCACTGAAATATGCCTATGTAAAGTGGAGGGGTTTTTTAACCATTCCAGGATGCTCACTGTTCCTTGGTCTAAAAAAAAAAAATAAGCTGTATTTTAAACAAATTACTGGAATAATTAAATCCAAGATTTAATTAAATCAAAGATTCTCAGCATCTCTTCACACCTTCTTTTTCTAGAGACCTTTATTGAGAGCTCTGGGCCTTGACTGGCAGCTGACCCCATCCTTAGCAGAATATGTTATTTCTTTTTTGACTCTTCTTCTCTGAAACAATCTGTTAAGATTGTCTTGTGAGGAAACTTTTGCTTGGTCTCCTTGTTATCTGAGGAAGGGGGAAGCTCTATGTTTTTATTTCTGCCTTTCTTACTTCACTCTCCATTTCCAGCACATTTCAAAACCATGTGTTTCACACAATTTTTCTGGCTACAGTGCAACTCAGAGTCGCAGGGAGTAACAAAGCTGTTGGATAATTGCCCATCACACAAAATATCTGGGAGTTTAATGAATTAAAAAGGCCATATGGCTACCTGGTGTGATGACTTAGTCTCCCTGTGCTGTGCTCAGGCTTGTGAGTTCTAGAAAGTTCTAGAAAGGGTTACACCTTTTCCATCCCTGCTGTCAGAGACCCATGTCCCTACCACTCTCTGAAGGAGAATGGAGGAAGAAGATGCAAAGCCAGAGAGTTGTTTTCCTTTACAAAGCTTGATTTGTCCTTCCCATCTATCAATATTGTCTAAAAACTTATCACCTTAACTGGGCACTTTCTTTATAAATGCAGAATGAAACAGTTGAAACTAGGGAGGTTGTGACAAAAAGCACAACTTCTTGCTTTGTTTGAACAGCCAGTATAGGATGAATACTCAAAACAAACCTAGACAGTAAATCCCACAGTGGAAGAGTGTACAAACCCATTTAGTTGTTGTTTTGGTGCCCTTCAGAGTCTTTGCTGATCTGAGTCAACTCCTAAAACTCCCTCTAAATTAACCAAGCAGAAGGATAAATTAGGGGAAAAGCAGCTGATTGACCTCAGGAAAAATGAAAAGAGAGGAAAGAAGGAAGGGTAGAGAGAGGCGGAACCATGAGATTGTAGTAGGGATTGGGAGAAGAAGGGAAAAAAGGAATGGGACCCTTCAGAAGTTCTGACCCAGGGTGGTCTGGCACCTGCTGAAATGTGTGCATGTCTGTCAGAGGAAGTTTTGGCTATAAAATGTGAATCTCAAGCATGAAGTTCAAATCCAGAGGAGACAGATGGGCCCAACACGCATTGTCAGGGTCAGCCTTTGCAAAGAATTGCATGAGTCATGTTTGTAGAGCTCAGGAAGAGGGATGGGGAAGGTCATAGCTGTGAGCATTTTCATAGCTCAGCATTTTCAAAAAAAACCCTTTCTTTGTGGTGTTCTGGTATTCTGGCTTTGGTTGCTAGACCCATTTCTGATTATCAAACATCTGCATTTGAATCCAGCTACAAAGTCTTGAAAATAAGGTAAAACCCCCTCAAAATCCCATGCCTCTAGTGCAGAGAATATAATTTTAATGGATCCTTCATTTCTGACAGCTTCCATTATTCCTGAGGGCTTTGAAGGAAGTGTTTGTGGGCAGAACAGCAAATGTTAGAAAATCAGTTGGGTTCAGTTGCTTCAGGATTGCTTGTGCAAGAAACTGGCCACTTCAAATTAAACCAGTTTAAAAAACAATGAAATCATCTATTCTACTCAGCAGGTTATTCTTTTACAAGATTCTTTGCCATGGGATGCCATAGTTCAGATGTTGAAGTGATTCAGAAGTAAAATAACTAGAAAAATACATGCGAACAATTATCTCGGGAACCACTGCAAAAAACATATAATTTCTTGCTCAGGACATGGGTGAAACTGAAATTCCTGGCAGATGGAAAGGGGTGCAGTGGGTGGAGTGGAGAGCTGCTTGGTCTGTCTTCTCTTTATTAATTTCTTCTTCCTTGGGCACCTCCAACTGGCCATGCCAGAGATGCTGGACCAATCTGGGATGGTTATCACAACATACAGAAAAAAATGCCATTCCTATTCATGAGATGAGGGAAAGAAAGGCTTGTTCTACAAAGAGAAAACAAGAATGTTTCATCTGAGGAATGATCTGGCTGTTTTCCTGCAATCAGTGGCAAGGCAGGGATTAATGCAAATGTTACGCTACAATAAGGCAGAGAAATCCACCAGTTTATTTTGCACTCTGAAAAACTGTGGTTCCCATGGTAATATATGGATATGAGAAAGTTGACTAAGCATCTTCAGCACAGGGATTTCTGCCTAGGTTTCTGTGAAGTATGATATGGAGATGTGCAGCTCCTTTTGAACTGTAAGAAGTGGGTTTATCAAAAGGCATCAAGTGATTGCTATCTACAATGCAGCAGCTTTTTAACTGTGATTCTGTGACTACTTAGCTTGAAGGAACTGAGTGGCCTGAGATAAAATTTCTTCACTATTTGTCAAGTAAATATAATTTTTCCATACATGAATCTTTCTGGTTCTCCTGGTGAGAATGGTTACTGACTTCAGTGCAGCAGAAGCTGCTGTGGAGGAGTGTTCATCATCTGTGGTAATAAAAACAGACATAGGAAACACTGCCCTAAACAGTCAAAAATTGAGGCATCAATATTTTCACTTTCTTATGTTCTTCTATCCAAGTCTCATGCAAGTTAGAGAGTATTTTTTTCGTTGTCTGGAGTTTAACAATTTTAGGTCTTCAGTCACATTCAATTAATTCTAAACATACTTGAGTCTTTGCTAAAAACCCCAGGTATAATGGTTTTTTAGATGCACAGCCAGCATTTTTAAACCTTGTTTCTTTTGTCTTCTTTTATGGCACCCTATTATAACCCATATGAATGGTCTGCTTTCTCTTAGAAAATACACCTTTGAATTTAAATAGCATGGTATTGTAAAAAACCCCATCATGGTCTCCCAAGGCACTGCTGTTCTTCATCTTACCTAAAGCTTCTCTATCCAACTGGATCTACTACTGCTGGGTGCCAGAAGGAGAACACGAATCAAACTAATCAAATTTTCTTTGTAGTTTTAAATTGAAAGGGTGCCTTGCAAGGAATACAGAGATACTGTCTGAACAGGGTTGAGAGTAGGAAAGCCAAAGCTGAAATGGACTCTAACATGGCCAGGGATGTCAAAGACATCATGAAAAGCCTCTGTAAGTACATGGGTGACAAGGACAGGTTGATGTGGGCCCACTGCTGAGCAAGGCAGGGGCCCCACTTGCACAGGATGTGAAAAGGCTGAGGTACTAAGTACCTTCTTGGGAAGTGAAAATAAACAACATACTCACTGGATGTATAAATTCTCCAAAGAAGAAAACAGTTTAAGGCATTCAAAAGGTCTCTGTGTTTTTTTCTCTTTTATTTTTTCCCTTTCATTTTTTTTCCCTTTTATGTTTTCTCTCCCTGAAGGGAGATTCATTTTACTCTACAACACTAGCAGCTAGGAAATCTCTTTGCAAACAATAATGTGACTTTGTGGAAAGTCCATGTTTACTGACCATAAATGCACCTTGCAGAGATGGTTTCTCATGCTTAATCCTTCTGACTTGAATTTGACATTCAAATGGGAAGAGATTGCCAAGGAAAACAGAAGTGAAGAGCTAAATACATGGACTCCCAAAGGGGAGACAAATTGGTTGTATTTCTCTGGTACCCTTTTCTTTTTTCTCTTTTCTTTTCTTTTCTTTTCTTTTCTTTTCTTTTCTTTTCTTTTCTTTTCTTTTCTTTTCTTTTCTTTTCTTTTCTTTTCTTTTCTTTTCTTTTCTTTTCTTTTCTTTTCTTTTCTTTTCTTTTCTTTTCTTTTCTTTTCTTTTCTTTTCTTTTCTTTTCTTTTCCTCTATCTATCTGCAACATCCAAATCTTAATCAAATAATTCTTGCCTGGCACAAGAGTACCTGAAGATGCTCACATTCTCTTATGAAATTTCTTATATGACATCTCTCATATGTTGAGAAGTCTCATAGCTAACCAAATTTAAAATGTGTCAGTTCCAATACTTTTTAAAGGAAATACAGACAGAAATTAATTTGACATGTTTCTAACTGTTTTCCTGACAGCTTGTGTGAGAGTTTTGCCTGTTCCTGATTTCAGGACAATACAGGAAGCCTCCATGGATCCATTTTCCTGTAGCAGTGGTGGTTTACTTTTTTTTTCCTTTTCCCATTGCAGGGAAACATACAGAGCAAAAGATGCCTTAAATCCAATGCAGAAACAGTCATTCCTGCTGCTCAGGGTAACTTCTTGCTCATTCAGAAGGAGGAAAGTCCAGGCTCAAATCTCGGCTACACACAAGGCTTAACAGGGTGCTCCTCCCCAAAAAAACCCAATCTTATGGTTTCTATGAGAACTATAAGATGCAGGAAAATCTGCCAAAGGCAAAATCATTTATCCTATATGCATTTTTCTATGTTCTATACCATGTTCTATCTTTCAATCTGATAGCACAAGCCTTGCCAGAGAAAGAGGCAGGAAGGGATATTAAAAAAGCAGATACCAGTTTAGCCTCCTCTTTGTCCTCTAAGCTTTCTAGTCACATCCTCCACAAAAATACTGAATGAGCCCTAGAAAATTTATTTTTTTATATTTGCCTTTTGTTTTCCCCTCCTGCAGCTGTAACTCTGTATCTTGTATTCAGCATCTGAAACTTGAATTTCTGGAATAAACAAGCTGTTTTCTTTTGTAAAATTGTTTATTAAACGTAAATATTTCTTTTTCCCATCTGAATTGACACATCAAACCAGTGTACTGCAGGCAGGCTGCCTCTGAGGATAATTATTGAAATCTCAGCTCTCAGGGATCTCAGGACCATGCAGCTCATCCTATCTTCCAACTACAGGCAGTCACACATCAGTCTAACTTTCACTGTAATCATCAGTATTAATGAAACCCTAAAGTGTCTCAAGCCACAGCACAAGTCTTGTGACCCTGAATTGTCTGGGATGGCAAAGATACACAGGTAGAGCATTGAGAATTTCCCCTCAATGGCTATTAAACCACATCATCACCTTTTTTATCTACCATGAGACTTTTGGGGGATTTTCTGCAAAAGGGGTGCTGAGAAGAGCTACCTCCTCTGGTCTTATCTCACAAAGACCTCTACCTTTTGGTTTTATCATTTAAACTGGTTGTTTTGCTTCTTCCTCTGTAAATAAAATACCCTTTTTGTGCCTTTTCTGTGGTGTTTTCCCACAGGGAACACAATCAATTGTGAGTCTTTGATTAGTTTGTTTTTAAAAGAGAAATGTGATGTCGAATTTGTTGTAGCAGTTTTCTCTGGAGGACACAAAATTAATTTTCATTCCACTTTGAAATCTTAGTTGGCCATTGCTCAAAAAATTCCCACTAGAGTTTTGTTTCATATATCTGAATTCTCCTACCACTCTGCAAAGATTTCAGGTGGAAAAAAAAAAGAGAGAACAAACAGAAAATTATTTAAAATATATTAAATTGCACCCCATTTGATGTGTACATCCCTTCATTTTAGATGTGTGTCCACCTGTAAGCAGAGACCCCACTGCTGTCAGGATCACCTTTCAGCAGGGAAATGAAGTATCTAATGTATACATTACCAGTGGAAGAGGAAGTCACTTTGACGGCTTGTTTGTTTGTTTGTTTGTTTGTTTTTAAGCTTGCTTGCTAAATGATGAGTGGACACTAAGCAGGACAACAACCCACTTTGTCCATCAGGGAAATTCACTTCAGCAGTGCTTACTGTTGTGTTCTCTCTCAGTAGCATCCAAACTGCTTCTGAATTATTTTTCCCAGAGAGAAAGATGCTGGAGCTAGTGTGGATGATTGCCTCCTCCCTGCTCTGTTTTGGTGGGGTGAACTTTTTGCCACAGAAGCCCCTGGAGTGCTGTGCTTGTTGTTTGTGGTAGAATGCTCACACAGCACCAAGGCTGCCTCTCCAAGGACTCCTCCTCAAATGCCAATAGGATGGGGATGGACAAGAGGGTGGGAGGGATTACAACAAGGCAGCTGACCAAAGGGATATTTCATGCCCTAGAGAATTATTTTCCTTTTTTTTGTTGTTGTTTCTATGTGCAGAATTTACTCTATTTTTTTCCATTATACTGTCAGTATCTTGACCTGCAAGCTTTTAATCTTATTTTCTTTCCCATCCTGCTGAAGAGGGACAGTGAGAGAGAATCTCGCTGGGCCCCTGGCAGCCAGCTGAGGTTCACCACCTCATTACTGTAAATAAATAAATTTTGGTTTTGTCCATGTTTTTGATATAGCAGCCTGAACAGGCAGTATAGTCATTATAGGGATGCAAATCCACTTTGCATTGGCCAGCGTTGTGCCATGCCTAAGAGGGAGTTTAGGCTTTGGCAACTACTCATTTAGGAGTCAAGCTTTATTGCACCAATCTCAGTTTGGCAGGATTCAGAGGTGGCTCATGCTGACCTTTATTCAACCTTGGTGGTGCTTTAGAACCAGATTTGGAGCTTCCCTCTTCCCTCCACAGGCTGCAGAGGCCTCTGAGGCATCCTGCTTCCATGTGTGCTTGAGCCTGGATTGTGAGGGAGGGAGTCTTGGGCTTTGTCCCACCCGTTTCAAGAATCAGAGGTGCTTGCAAGCAGAGAGAGACATTCCATTCCATTCTATTCCGTTCATTCCGTTCCATTCCATTCCATTCCATTCCATTCCATTCCATTCCATTCCATTCCATGGCCTTGTCTTCAGCAACTGCCCCTCCTTAACCATTCCTAACAAGCTGAGCTGGATGGCAAACCAGGGTTAGGGTGACCTTTGTTCTGGGTTTAATCCCAAACCAGCCTATATTCCTCCCCAAATGAGGATCTTCTACATCCATACACTGCAATTTAAGCCCCAGCTTCTAACCATTTCCCTGCAGCAGCTTAACCCTAGGATTCAACTGTTCTTGCCCTGAGGGGTTTTTTTTTGATGGTTTTGTTGTTTCCTTGTTGTTGTTTCTTATGAAGATCTCTGCTTTGTGAGTAACATAATTCTTCAAGTGAAAATTTCTCAGGAGTATTCGCTATAAATGAAGCTGTTGAACTTTATAAAAGCTTCTAACATATATATTCAGACAAACACCTCTCTACCTGAAACCCAGTTGTTGTGTCCAAGTTACTGATTAGGCTGTTGGCATTTTCTACTAACTTGTTTATCTACATTTTTTGTACCATATGTCAGCCAAGAAAACATGCCTAATATGCAAAATAATTAATTGTTCCACTAATTAAGGATTGCAGTCTCACCAATGAAAGGTTAGCCCAGCTGCAATGCCATTACCCCACAGCTAAAATGATGCAGTTATTAAAGCTCATTCATCAGCATGATAAGATCAAAACTGATACACACAAACTTTTTGTGGCATTGTGCTCACCCTCCTGCTCTTAAGATCTGAAATTTGACTGTTTGGGGCTGTCTTGCCAGCTTAACATGACCCATAAGCATCCCAAGTGTTTTGGTATGAGTATGATATCAAGGAGAAGCGTCATATAGATTAATTAATGTGGATTCATCTTTGCATGGCTGCTGCCAAAAGTTTCTTACTCAATCTCCAGTTCCACCTAATTTCCAAATTTGTTGTATATAATTTGAGAAATACATGATGATGGTGGTGGGGTGTGGTTGTGCTCTATGTTATGCAAAAAACCAGCTCATTTAAAGACAATTTTATTTCAGTTATGAGGAGTTGATGGCTGGTGAGCTGTCAGTAGCCATGGGCCTTTGATCTCCTCCTACACCAACAGCTGCAATTCCAGTGTTACACCAGCAACATGTTGCTATTATTAACCCTCAATAAAGAGATGTGGAACAGCAGGACTTACAACCATGCTAAGCTAAGAAAAAGCTCTCCACTTCATCGGGAAAAAAATTTTATTGACTAAGTCTTGATTTGGCTTTCTTTTGACCTGTCTTGGCTTATACATAAAAGCAGAAGTACAGGTAAAAGCTGTAAAGTCACTTGTGTAATTGGGACTTCATTGCACCAAGTGAGTCAGATTGATAAGTAGTCAGTTAATAGAAATACCTCTCCAGCTGCTGGGGGGAAATATTTATCCTTGTTATTGAAAAAAATTTCTTCCCAAATGTAATTATACTAAATTCATCAGTAAACATGTTAAACGTATTTTTCCTATATCCACTAAGTTTTGGATAAATCAGTGATAATATGTCAGAGCCACCAAGAAAATTGCCAATATTCATTATTATTAAATCTATATTTTTATATTAACTATGCAACTGGGGAAAAACCCAAATATATCTAACATTATGACTCAAAAACTGACCCAAAGAAATGAACTGGATCTCCATATTGTGGAGAGATTAGTGCATGAGAAAAATGACAGTGTTTCCTATTTCCTGTAAAATTGAATTCAAAGTGTGAACAATATGTCAAACTAAAAGCTCCTTTCCATTGGTACAAAATAATCTCTTAAAGGACCTGAACAACTTGTGTGCCTCACAATCCAAGCCTACAGGGACTGGCTGTAGGAATGAGTGAATTTTCAGTCTCTGGCAGCAGCACTGAAGGCAGCACTGAAGGCAGCAGCTTTCCTTTCACTAATGCAAATAAGCAGAGGTCTGGCCCTCCATCGCTCCTCCCTGGTGAGCCTGCCATGTGGACTGTCAGTGCTGCCAGATGCAGTAATGGAATAACTGCCCTCTCAGTGGGGCATTATTCATAAATTCTACCTTTTACAATAATTTCTGTAGCATTTTGCACCCTCTTAAACCTTGCCAATCATTCCTGACAAACCCTGAAGTACTTTAATGCTGCACCATTCTGCCATGGTGAGTTGCCTTTTATTTCTTCTCACCAAGCATCATGCATTTATTACACCCCTGCGGAAAAGAGATTAACCAGGCTGAGAATCTTGAGCAACAGACCTGCTCAGACCTCAAGCTGTTGCTAAAGATGTCAGCGGTGTCATTTGGATCTGTCCAGATGGCTCTTCCCACAAGTCAAACTTGTATACACTTATTTATTTCAAGACCAGATCCAAATGTTAAAGAATTGAGCAGTGTTCTGTTAACAGCACCATCCTGTGTCTGCTCAGCCATGTATTTACACAAATTCAGCTGCTCCAAGAGTTTTTCAGGAGTGTCTCTGTGAATAACTGAAAATTGCTGTGTTTACTAATGCAGCACATCTTTGCCAGCTCTTTCTACAGAGCATGTTCCTGTCCTGGTAGCTGCCTTCAAAAATTAATTCAGTGTTGAAACAAAACTAAAAAAAAAAAAAAATCTGATTTTTGAAACTCTGTCTCTTGTTGAAGATCTCTTACTCCAATGTGTTGATGAGGTGAAAAGTCCTTTGACCTAAAATAAATCGTGGAGGACTTGATTCAATAGATATTCAACTACAAATACATGTGAGACTACTGCTATCAATCTCAACCCTGCACAGAATCAAGGTTTGCACATTGTAATAAGTGCCACACAACTTTTCCTGCAACATGCAGAAAAAGCTACCTCAAGAGATTAATCTTAATTAAACATTCAGTAGGAGTGACAGACGTGTGAGTTGGAATTGCCTTACCAGTAAATTTCTCCTCAGTCACTCTGGTGAAAAGAGCACAGACACAATCACAGACAGGGCTGCCTCCTTTGGGGCGTGAGGAGAAAGAGGAGTTGTTTACTGTGGCTATAACTGTGAGTCTCACAAGGCTGTGCTGAGCAGTCTTCTGCCATGGACTTGTGTGTCCCAGATGAACATTAAATTCACCAGGATCACCCGAGTACCAGCAGACCTCCCCAGTCAGTGCTCTCTGTTCAACAGAATGTACAATAAATAACGTTAATGGCTTGACTAGTAGCACAATTAATAATACTTAATCTCCAGCTGAATGCATTGTCTGAGTGAGTGACAAGCACAAATAGCATAATGACACGTCATAGGACTGTGTTCTCCAGATGTGGGACAGTGTCTAATTGTACACACCTCTGTGTGTATTTCTTGGCAGGAAGAGCTCCATTAGCTCACCTCACACCTATGCAGGAGAGTTCTAGCAGGGTGGAACCCTGAATTTAATTGTTGTAGATTGATTTGTGATGTTTGCCAATGACTGTCATAAACATGGCATTACCTTTTCTGTGCCATTGAACATGGACTTCCCAAGAAAATTTTGTAAAGGGAAAAGAACTGTATGCAAACTATAATGCTTCAGAATGCTTAATCTGTTTATTAAGGATGTTCTTTCTTTATCATTTTGTAAATTGATTTGCACTTGAGCTTCCAGTCCAGGCTGGTAACTCATTAATCCTATTTCAGGTACACAAATTAGTTTCTGGTTTATGTCCTGTAGTCTCATTCTTCACATTTTATGCATATTTGTCTACAAGACACACATGGAGAATAACAGAGATTGAGCTCCAGAACTACAGCAATCCCATCCATTCTATTCACCTTAATGACTGAAAGAGCTTTGCAAACAGGACAAATATTCTCCTGAGGATGGGAAATGCAAACAAAACCTGTTTGCACTAGAATCCAAGCTCATAGGTTCAAAGCCAGCAGCCCTATTAACCAGACCTTGCTGCCTACTTTAGTGGGGGGCAGATAGAAGCCAAGCCTTCTTGGATCATCCTAAGGTGTCCATCTGAGCTCCAAGCATAACCTGCAGTGCTTCAGACCCTGCCAGCACAATTCAGACAGTGAACCTGTACCCAAGGAAGTCATGCTGACACAAAGAAAGTTATAGTTGTGGACAGACTCCTTATAACTAAGCCTTCATGATTTGTTCCAGCCTGTAAATGCAAGGAAAATGAATATAATTCACAACTCAATCATGCCATAAAAAGTAGAATATAAGTGATTTAACTGAATGTCCTTTACTTAATACAGTCGCTGTGCTTTCCTTTATAAATGTTGGTAACACAAATCATGAAAGCACTCTTCTTCCAAAGAATTATGTAAGAAACCTAAATCTTTCTATTTCTTTTTCTTTAATAATTTCAAGTCTTAATGGAAATTTTAAGGATGTGCTCTTAAAAGAACCTTTCTTCCTCCTGCCTCAGTTTCGTGTGCAGCAATACAAGACTTATTATGCTCCTATTTTCTAAGCCACTAATAAAAATCAGTATTCAGCAACCTAAAACAAAGTACATCAACCTGGATGTCACACTCCTGTGAGGGAATCATTAAGAAGATATGACCCTTTCTTAAAAACCTCTGCTGCTCTAATGCCTGTAAAAACATTTTATGAGCATGTGACATTGAAACACAAACAAGCCCTCAGAATTTATACCTACATTTTCACTCGCACTTTATTCTATTTAGGGGTTGTGTAACCAGTGTAAAGGACAGCACCATAATTTAAAGTTAAACCATTAGACCTGTGTTAATGGATCTGTGGCTGCAGAAAACTGACAAGGTTACAGACAGATCCATTAATGACCATCAGAAATTGCAGCATAAGCTGGTGCAGGAAGCCAGGAAAAATTTCAGTTGGCACTGTGAGGAATCACAATCTGTGAAGGAGAGTTGCCCAAATGATAGCCAACATGAACAGAAAACCCTGGGAGGGAGAACTGGGGACATGTTGGGAAAGGGAATCTTGCAAGAGAAGAGCACCATCAACGTCAAATTGGACATTGCCCAAATGCTGTGCAAAATCCCAAACCTGGGATCAGATGTATCTAAGATGGAAGCAACGGGGAAGAAGATGATCAGGACTGAGTTGTTTAATTTGACAGGAATTTTACTGGAGAAGGTGAAGTGTGAGAGCAACTAAGGGGGGAAAAGTCACAGCCAGGGCCTCAATGTCCATTGTGACATCACCAGAGGATGGATTGTGACCTTGCATCTTATATAATACAGTGTCTGTATCTTACATATTTCAATTGTCACATTCAATTATGTCATCACTGGTGGCAGAGGATGATGTTACCAAGTGATGGATTGTGACATCAGCAGGGATGATTGTAGCATCGCATCCCTCACTGCTATATAAGGCGCCAGCAGTCTGGATCAGACTGGCTTGATCCTGGACTGCTGACAAGGATGTTTGCAAGAGGGAGCAGCCCGTGGTCCTCTGCTCTTCCCTAGACTTCTGTGATACACAGACATGGATGGGGATATGGACACGGACATGGAAGGGCCATCAGAGTCCAGCAGCCAGGCCGGGACAGCTGCCAGTGGTCTGGCTGAAAACAGCCCCCATTGCGCAATGGCTGTGGGTGACCTCCTGCCCAAGGTCTGGGCAGGGCTTTTTCGCCAGCAGCAGCATCTCTTGGAGCTGGTGCAGCCCTGGCTGCGCCAGAGGTTGGTGGGGATATACTGGGACCAGTGGTGGCTGGTAGAGAGTGCAGAGAGCAGCATCCTGCACTGCCTATGCATACATGGCCCTGTTGCAGAGATCCTGGTCCAGAAGTTGCAGCATTTGCTGCAGGAGCATACAGGACCATTGGTCCACAGCATCATCAGTGTCATTGAGAGCTGGTGCAGTGAGAGGGCCAGGGACCTGATGCACTCCCATGCTGCCAGGGATAAGGAAGATAACCCTGGAGCTACCTCCAGCTCCAGCACCTCCAGCTGGAAATGGGGTCCAGCTGTACCCCACAATGGTCCCAGCCACCTCCCTTGTGTCCCCATCCCCACTGAGCAGGTCCATCCCCAGGAGGAGTCACGGCAGGAAGTGGCCACAGGTCCCTGTGCCCAGGGTTCTGGTCACAGCCCCTGCACTCCCAGCCAGGACAGGGAACACTCATCTGGAGGGTCACGGTGCCACCCAAAGAGGAAGGCTCACAGGCCCCTCGATGGCCCCCAGCCGAAAAAGAGTCCCCACTGGCAGCACAAAGAGGACTGGGGAAAATCTTCACAAAAGAAAAAATAAATGTCTCTTTCCCTGACACAATCTCTGGGCATGTCTTTCTCCTCCTTATCCTGGTGTCTTTCTCTGATTTCACTCCAAACCCTCAGCCAAGAGCCTCCGGGCTGCAGGAAATGGAAGAGTCTCTGAAAAAGCTACAGGTGGTGCTTCCACAGGAGTCATGAGTGAATGTTGACTCAAATTTCATCACAGAGAAGAGGAAAATTCTGATAAAGCCTGACACAATTTCTGCCTAAGCCGTGAGTCTAAAAGGTACAGTTTGCTGATGAACAGTCAGAGGAAAGGTACAATCTGAAGATACAACCAATTAGAGCTTTTTCAGTCAGTGGGGGGAAATAAATATTTGCAGAGATGGAGAAAGAAATTACATAAATGGAAGAAAGGGAAAGGTGCATCAAACCAGGCAGAGAAAGAGGAGGTAATACAGAAGCATACCTCATATGGACACTGATCACACACATGGATCCTCCAAGTGTCATTAGAGGTGTCATTGTTTTTGTTGGAGAGAAAGGAGCATTAGTAAAGGCAGTTGAAGAGGGAAGGAAAAAGTAATAACATTTAGTACATCACCTTTTTGTTTCTGATGCTTCTCCAAACAAGAAACTCAGTGGTTACCTTGAGAAATGCTCCTGAGCTGTCGGCGGCCAGAGCTCATCCCACAAGAGTGGGCTGGCAAAAGCTGGATGGCAGAAGTTGCTCCCCAGCAGGAGGGTGTGGAACTCAGGTGGCCAACAGCTTCCCCCAGGTGAGATGAGGGGCAGGAGCCAGGAATCAGCTCAGCAGTTGTCCCTTGCTGTCTACCCAGGAAAAGCAAGGGGCAGGAGCAGAGCTCAAAGGGGCACACCCTGCAAAGCCCAGCTCTGATATCGACCTGTCTGGGACTCTCTGCTGTTGGCTCCTATAGGAAACAACATCTCTGAGGGAAAAGGCACATGAGATCCCAACCTCCAGTGCCAGAATTCACACTTTAGAAATCCAAAGAACTGCTGGAACAGATTGACTATTTTTCCCTAGTGTTCTTCCTAGCTAGAAAACACAATTTCCGCAGAAATATGCTTTGTTCAGAAGAAAAAGGGATTTTGTTGCAATATTGAAATAATCAGAAAAAATCCCTATAAATTTTTCATTTTGAATGGATAAGACTTAGTGTGGGTCTTCCAGTGATGCTTTAGTATTACACAGTGTGAGACATGGGTGAAGGAGAACTAATGCTTCCAAAAACCCTTGAGATGAGTCCAACAGATGTACACACTCTTGTCACCCTAAAGTTAAATATTTCAGTGCTTCTCAAACAAATTCAATTAAAATTTACATTTTCAGACCAACACACAGTACCAGTGATACCTAGAAACTGAAGTCCTTCAGAAACAAAGCAAGAAATACACTGGGCTCAAGGAGTCAATCAGCAAAACTCAAACATGCCATTGTTGTGCTCCCTCACATGCTGCTCACAAGGAAGACTTCACACATGAACAATCAGGTAAATGAGTCAAAATGACTAGCAAAACACTAAAAAAAGAGAAAAAAATTAATTTATTTGGTGACTAATTCCTTAATTATTTCATCCTGCAGTAAAAAAAATAGATTAATTTGAGCTAAAGCCATGCATAGGAGTCCAGAAATCTAGATTTCAGACTGCTTCCAGTGCAGAAATCCAGTTTTGACACTGGGTTTTTAGCTTCACCTGTGCATCTCAGTTCCCATCTATTTATCTTCAGAAAATGAAGAATGAGGCCATGATTGCATGAGCTATTCTGTTACTATGGTAATGGATGGCACAAAGGAGCCTATTAATAAATATTTGAAAAATCTGCAGCTACCTCCTAACCATCTCTACAATAAATCTTACCCCTCCCACGCCATATTGTTTTGCATTACTATTTTAAGGAAAGGTATGCATATTTCAAATGTTGGGCTTTATATAAGGCAATCCCATCATCCATATCTTCATGGGAAGAAGATATAGCACTTGTACATTCTGCACAAAATTGTAGGCATGCCTTATTCAAAAGGGCAGCAATATATAAATGTAGAAATTAGCCATAAACATGCAACTTTTTTTTTTTTAGGAAGACAGAGAAATCCTTATTTCCAAAATCTAAATCAATTTTTTGTTAACACTTATGCATTCAAAAGGATTTTTCAACAACATTTGATCAGGTGTGCAGGGAAGAAAAAAGGACATTGAAGCACCTAAAGTACAAACTCCTTATTTTCCTTGGGTTATTTTACTTGGCTTTGTGCATTGAGGCTTGCATCAGATAGTGATGAAATATCCATGTGTGACTTTCAGTTTCTGCCTCTGGAAAAAAGGAGCAGACAGCTCAGGAGGATTACAAGGATGCTGTGAGGTCATGCAGGAAGAAAATTAGAAGGCCCAAAGACCTGTTAGAGCTTAATCTGACCACTGCTATAAAAGACAACAAAAAGTCTTTATGCAAATATATCAGCAACAAAAGGAGGGTTAAGGAGAATCTTGTGTTGGATGTGCAGGAAAAGAGAGAGATAAAGAATGAGGAGCTGCCTTCTTTGCCTCAATCTTTAATAATGAGACCACTTGTTCCCAAGATACCCAACCCCCTGAGCTGGAAAACAGAGGCAAGGAGCAGAATGAAGCTCCCATAATCCATGAATGAAAGGTCAGTGAACTGCTGTGAAACTCAGCCCCACACAGGTCCGTGGAGCTGGACAAGAGTCACCCAGGAGTACTGAGGGAGCTGTGGAACAGCTCATCAGCTCTGTTTAACATCTTTATTGACTACCTGGTCAAGGGAATCGAGTGCAGCCTCAGCAAGATCACAGAGAGCACCAGGCTGGGTGGGATGTGGATCTGCTGGAGGGCAGGAGGGCTCTGCAGAGGCTCTGGACAGGCTGCATCCATGGGATGAGGCCAGTGGGGTGAGGTACAACCAGGAGAAGTGCTGGGTCCTGCCCTCGGGTCACAACAAATCCCTGCAGCTCCAGGCTGGGGGAAAAGTGTCTGGAAAAGGCCCTGGGGCAGCTGGACATGAGCCCAGGGGTGCCCAGGTGGCCAAGAAGGCCAATGGCCCCTGGGCTGTGCCAGCCATGGTGTGGCAGCAGGAGCAGGGCAGTGACTGTCCCCTGTGCTGGCTCTGCTGAGGTCTCACCTCAAGTGCCAGGTGCAGTTCTGGGCTCCTCACAACCAGAAGGACTTTGAGAGGCTGGAGTATGTCTGGAGAAGGGAACAGAGCTGAAGAAGGACCTGGAGCACCAGGACAGGCTGAGGGAGCTGGTGAGGCTGAGTCTGGAGAAAAGGAGGCTTGGCAGGACCTTCTCACTCTCCACACTGGAGGGTGCAGCCAGGGAAGGGTCAGGCTCTGACCCCAGGGAACAGGGGACAGGAAAAGGGGAAACAGCCTCAAGTTGTGCTATTGGAGGTTTGGATTGGATATTAGGAGAACTTTTTCCACAGAAGGGGATACAAAGCATTGGAACTGACTGCCCATGTAAATGGTGGAGTCATCATCCCTGGAAAGGTTCCAGAGATGTGTGGATATGGCATCTGAGAACAGGATTTATAATGAGCATGAGGTGGTGCTGGGTTGATGATTGCAATTAATGACCTCACAAGTATTTTCCAACCTTAATGATTCTGTGATTCTATTAATTCCTACTATTTTATTTTATTTTATTTTATTACTAATTTTTTAATTAATTACCTCCCTTAAAAATGTTCAGTACTGATCAGGAAAAAACTCCATTTCCTGACAACTACAGAATCAAAAGCATGAAAAATTAACAGGTTGAGGTGGATCTTTTTCCATAGTTTTTTTTCCCCACAGTTTTTTTTTCCCCAGGTCTCTTGGTCTTGGGAGAGAATGTCACACTTAGCTGTACCTTCTTGCAGACTTTTCCCCAACAAGCATGCTTGCTCCAGAAGTTCATGCCAGAAACAACTGTGGCCTTCTAAGAGTGGTGAGCTGCTTAGTTAAACAAGCAGAAATCAAACTGAGTACAGATCATCAGGCATAGATCCTGCCTAAAATAAGGGACCAAAATTCATATAAAATAATCACAGAGTTTTCTAGAGAAGCAAAGGCAAAGGAAGCTATAAGAAAATAACTTGTGTTTTCAAAGTATATTTCAGAACAAAGTAGGATTTATAATAACCCTGAAACTGGCAATTGGTATTGCCTTTACATATAAAAAATGTATTTTTCTGAATATTTCTCACATGGCAGAGAGATGCCAGTGGATACAAAGCTGGAATACATTAGAAATAGACTCAATAAGACTGAACTAAAATCTTCTGTGCCAATGCCAGGGAAAGCAGTAGGAAACAATGTGAGGCTTTTATGCAATATACCTGTCACAATCAAAAGAATGAAGTGGGATCCAGAGGGATTTATCCCTAATATAAGGCATCTGAGGATAGTGCTAGATAATCAGGTAGCTGACAAAACACAAATAATAATGTTGTGTGCATGTTTCTCACCATGACTGCAAGGCAATAGTGATAATGTGAGACCAGGCTGGGAAAGGAATTGAACCAACAAACCTCTCCATGAGATTTAAAAGGAGAGAATATTGTTCACTTAAAAGACTGAAAGTTGCTCTGCAGAGGGAAAATTACACTGGAAGATACTGATTTTATATTTTTTCCTGCTTGGACTTGGAAACAAAAGAAAAAATCCATAACACAATCTAGAAAACTATTTTATACATTCAGGGATTTTTCAACATACATTTTAAAACAATGGCTATAAGAGAAGAAAAAAATATAATTGTAAACAAACAATTGTCTTAAAGATGGTGGCTTCTGCTGAGGCCTTGGAGGTGCCATAGTTCAGGCTAGTTCACATTTTTAATGGTTACAAAAATATTTAAATATCTCAGGGGTTATGTTTGCAAAGGACAAAAGGGTAAAGCGTAAAACTGAGAGAAACCAGCATCTGATGAGTTTCATGTGTGGAACCAAAAAATTACTGGCTTTCTTAAAATTAAAAAAAAAAAAAGATGAAAAAAAGATAAAAGAAAAATTATCAGGTATTAAGTTACACAGCTTGCATTTTTGCCCCTGAAAACCTCAACCGATGTAGTTATTCCATGGTTATTTCTACCTGAAAATGCATCTAAGGTGTGTATTCCTTTATGCGCATACAGAGATATCCAGTGGTTATTTACTGCCCAGGAACCTATTAATCTGATACCTAAATCCTTAGGAGTTGCTTTCCAAAAGTGGTGACTCTCTGTCTGCTCCCACAGTGAAGTTCTGCTTTATGCCAATTATTGGCAGATCTGGAAATCAGGCCCTTGATTTAAAAATGCACTGAAAATAGGTTAAAATCCTTTCCAGGCACTGGCCTCAGTTACTTACACGTTTCAGATTGGAGGTTTCCGTCTGTGCAAGCAAATCCAGCACAGCAGCACAAGCCTCAGCACTGTAGGGGTCGCAGCGTACCATGCCCTCAAGGGCTGCAATGGTGGTCTCTTCCCGTTCATCGTTCCTGACGTATTTCCAAAAATTCTGCAGGAGGAATGGCCAAGAAGAGAGAGTTGTCCACAGCGGTGCTGCTCAGCTGTACAGCAAGAGCACCAGGCAGGGACGGCTGTGGGAACCTGAGCTCTACGTCTGAAATGCCTCTGGGTGTGCTTCTGGTCTTCTGTCAGGTCCTCAACTGGCTCTGGCAAAGAGCAGGCACAGCGAGAGCTGAGGAGCTGAGGGAAAGGCTGGAGAACACAGCTGAGCCTCCCTGGATCCATGCTCCCGAGGCAGGCCCAGCACAGGGAGGCTCGGTGAATGGAGCACGACTGCCATGGGGCATCAGCCCCACGCTCTCTTCCCCCTTCATCATCCCTGGGGATGTCCAAGGGGATGGGATGGGGCCAGGCCGGCTGCAGTCACTGGCCCTGCGACCCAGCTCTGCCACTCACCGGTCCGCAGCGGCTGGAACTTCTCCAGCTTTTCAGGAGGCCATTTTGGGGCAGCCCCAGGGCCTTCCTCCTCCTCCTGCTTCACCCAGGCCTGCCCAGGAACACTGGAGGGTTTCCCTCTGCCATGCTGCTGCCTGGCCTTGAGGGATCTGGACATAGGGGCAGGAGAAATCTACAGAAAACAAAAGGTCAGCAAGGAGGAAGTTGGCTGCTCGGGGGATCCTCACAGAGTCCTGTGCTGTTTCATCGTGTCCTTGTCCTGTCACATCTTTCAGGCACTGTGGGTGTTGCTGCCAGCACCCATTCCAGCTGGTCCCGATTCTCAGCATTCCCACTGACATCACGAGGACATAACCCTGAACTGTAAACAAATTGTCTTTGTTTTTATTCATCTTCCTTAAACCTCCCTGTTTATTGTTGATCAGTTTGGAAACCAATGGAAAAAATTCCTGAAAATGTGAAATGCATCTTTTGACCACCTACTCTCCCCATGCTGTGAAACATCCACTTTGGTTCAATATCAGAACTGTTAGCTGAATAACCTGTGCAGAGGGAAAAGAACAAGCTTAAAAAACTTGAATCACTTTTTCACCCTTTAGCAAAACAAAGAAATACACACACACACACACACACACACACGCATATATATACATACATGTTTTTTTTCTAACATATAGAAGAAACTCTCCATATTATTAAACATCGGCTGAATATAGTCCTGTTTGGTAATTTTTCCTTTCTTTACAGTCTTTTTGATGATAAAATCTACATTTTTTTAGGTCTAGTAGTTAGGCTTGTATAGGGAACATGTGTAGGAAAGTGCTTTACTGGAAGCATTAAAAATTATAACACTATAGCTGCCTAAACCAGAAGCATGCCCATCTGTCTTAGCAAGTTCAAAGGACAAAAGGCACAACATTTCCAATGGTAATGAAAGAAATAATAAAGAAGATTGAAATAGAAGGAAACTAAGAAGAAAGCTTTAAAAATCAAGAACATGCCACATGAAATGATCATTTCAAAAGTAAACATCAAATAAATGGGAAATTGATCACTAAACCAATCTTCTGTTGTTATAACTATTGCAAAACACAGTAATATTTTCCAGATAAGTTCAGTGGAACTAATATATTTAGCAATGGAGATATTTTATGCGTTCCCTGGAGAGACATCAAACAAGTAATGGTATTTCTAAAGCAGTTAGTGGTGATTTCAGCCCTAAAGGAAAATATTCTTCCCTTGTAAACAGCCTGTGCATGTTCTTATGTTTAGATTATGGAGAAGATAATATCAGAGCCATGCTGTCTGAACCACACCAGACAGAGTGGAAGAAGGTGTGTTTGGAAATCAAAAACTCCACAAGGCAGGAAGGAACACCCTGAGTTTGCTGCGCTTGTGATGAGACTTCCCCAGGTGGACACACACCTGTGCTGGGCTCCCAGTGAAAACCAGCTTTGTTCCACAAAACAGAGTACAAATCCAAACCTTTCCAAAGAGTCAGAAAGGTAAAATCTGTGGCAGGTGCATGCCTGGATTGGATGTATAAAGAGGACAGACTTTTATTTTTGGCTTTAACAGAGTAAACACTGCTTTGTTTTTCTCCTTTCTTCACATGAGTCTCTTGCAAAAAGTTGCAGTTTCTCTATCCTTAATACTGACAACCTTTTTTTTTTTTGTTTGTTTTCTTTTACTTTGTCCTAGAATATTTTTAGGTTCCCCCAATAAAAGACATTCTTCACTGAAGGACACATCATGATGTGAAGTTTTGAGCCTATGAAATGTCCAGGTCCCAGTACTTCCCTTGTCATGAGCTGCAAGAGGCAGATGGCCAAGCTGATATTCCTGGACAAGAAGAGGGAGATGTATCTTCCACTGCTTGGCAAGAAGTTTTTCCAGGAAGCAGAAGGATGCAGGAGGGCACCTGAACCCTGGGAGCCCTCCAGAATTTGTCTGCCTCTCTCAGTTTGTGTGTCACTGATTAACACACAGGCTCACAGCCACACATCTGGGTGAGGAATAGTCCGTACTACTTAAAGTCCAAGAGCAATATTCCAAAATCACTTCTGAGCTACCTTAGGCAGTGACTAAACTACCTGTGACAGCAGCCAGAACAAGATGTGATTATTACTGAAAACTCCCCCTAATCCCAGTTTTGTTCCTTTGCCACAGCCCTCACCAGGATATTTCATCATGACCTTTAGTCCTCCTGGAGCTCCCAAGCAACAAATGCCACTTCTCCTTGGCAGAGTCACAGATGGCCTGAATGGGCACAGATGATGAGAATTTCTTCCACTTGAGCTACC